>NW_025814823.1:184407452-187184952 GCF_022079265.1 Lynx rufus
ATTTGAGTCTTAAAAAAAGCCCTGTGCTATAAGCTGTATCAGTTAAGAAGCTTAAGTTTGCAAGTAACAGAAAATCCATCCCAAATTAGTTTAAGAAAAGAAACAGTGTTGGTTCATCTAAGTGAAAAGGCCCAACGCTCTCCCACATGGCTTGATCCAAAGGTTCAGAGGCTGGTTGGTACCCACCGGTACTTTCTTCCAGTTTCGTTCTCATACTCATCCTCCCATATCCAAGTTCTTTTTGACTACTCATCTTGCCCATCTTATTTCTGTAGCATGGTGCCGAAGTTATCCATTTATTCACTGTGGCCAGAGGCAGTTTAGTGTATTGCTTGATTCATATTTCGTAGTATGTGAATCAACATATTCTCTAAACCAGAGGGGCTTCTAGGGAGAGTCCTGGCACTCCCAAGTCTAAATTGTGATTCCAGAGAAACAATGAACGATGGCCAAAACACTCTTTCCTGCAAAGACTATAGTCATATATTTGATCCATTACTTGAAACCAAGGCAACACATCCCCCCAAACTTTGAAATAAGCTTGGTTTTAGTAATAAAACAGATAATATTTATGGAGTGTTTAATTGACACCAGAAACTGAGCTGTATGCTCTATTTTCTTATCACTCACTTTTTAAAAAAGCTAATATAAAACAGTAATTGCTACTAGCATCAATTAATGGAAAGAAAACTAAGACAGTTAAGCAAATTGCTTAAGGTCAAATAGATAGGAGAGGCAAGTGGTAGAGAAGTGGAGCCAAGTTTGAACCCAAGTCATCAATAGAAGATTGTAGGTAAAACATAATTCCATCAGCATAGAGTCTGTAAGAGCTTAGATAACACATAAGTTCCCTTAAAGTGGCTCTAAGGGAGTTAAAGTTCTCTTAGAGACTCTCCTTCTTGGTTGAAGATATGATTATCAACCTAAGAAATATATTACTCAAAAGGAGGTTTGGAGGCCTATGGAAATGTGGGGAAAAGAGACTGCTGAGCAAACAGACATGGCCATCACAGTAATCGGGAGCCTTACTTATCCAGTCCCAAGGAAAGGGCATTCCCAATGTAACACAGAGGAGTTAGGGCACTCTTTCCTGACACTCTTAACCTTTCTATTTGTGGAATTCTCTCTGACCTGATTAAGGTGATGTCCTCCAAGAAACCTTCTAATATTGACCTAGGTTTTTTTGATCTACCTTTAAGAAGAAAATGAGGTGGCATAAAGGCTTTGAATATTCCAAATTCAAAATAATTATTTCCTTTTCTAAATGACAAAGGTACTGTCTGCATTTATACATCACTCTCAGAGGAGTCACTGTCGCATCTTCACTTTTTCTGAGCCTGAAAGGCAAATTCCTATACTGGGAAAATTGTCCATAAGGCCTCTTCTGAAGCCTGGAAAAACCCTCTGCATCACTATTTATCTTTCTGTCGGTCTGGAAAGTAAAGTTCAAGAAGACACCTAAACTTAACTAGTGTAAAATGTTAGTAAGCTATGAGACTAGGGTCAAGACCCCAGCTTCCAACCATAATGACTGAGATACAACTTTCTTTATAAATTTTCAATTCCTAAAAATATATACATATTTAATTAAATGTAATATTACGTTCACTAAAATTCATGATGTTTAGTCTAAATAATCAGCCTGAAGAAATATCCTTAGAAGTATCCCTGGTTGTTTCTTTAATGAATACATCTTATTTGTAGAGAACTTTTAGGTTTATAAAAAAATTGAGTAGGAAGTACAGAGAGTTTCCATACACCCCCTTCTCTGTCTCAACCTCCTGAACACTTTCACCTATTATTAACACCCTGCATTAGTGTGGAACATTTCTTACAATTAATAAACTAATAATGATATATTATTGTAAACTATAGCCCAAAGTCTACATTAGGGTTCATTCTTGGTGTCGTCCATTCTATGGGTTTTGCCAAAAACACAATGTCCCGCAGCCATAATTTCACCATCAAACAGTAATTTTACTGCACTAAAAATCCCCCTTGCTCTACCTGTTCATCATCTCTCTGCCCTCTCCCATCTGAACCTTGGTGACAACTGATCTTTTTACTCTCACCATACTGTCTTTTTTCAGAATATCACATAGTCATAATCATTTACCATGTGTAGCACTTTCAAACTGGCTCTCTTCAATTAATAACACGCATTTAAGGCTGCTCCGTGTCTTTTTGTGGCTTTATCCAGAAACTGGATAATTTCTTTGTATCATGGAATATCATTCCATTGTATGAATATACCACACAATGTACACTAGGCAACTTATTTATTCACCTATTGAAAGGCATCTTGGTTGCTCTTCATTTGGGGAAACTTTGCATAAAGCTGTTTTATAAACATTTATGTACAAGATTTTACATGGACATAAGTGTTCAACTTGTATGGGTAAATACCTACAGGCATGATTGCTTCATCATATGGTGAGACTATGTTTAGTATTGCAAGAAACTGCCAAACTGTCTTCCTAAGTGGCTGTACCATTTTGCATTCCCACCAGCAATGAATGAGAGTTCCTGCTGCTCCACATCTTTGCCAGCATTTGGTATTGTCAGTGTTTTGGATTTTAGCCATTCTAATAGGTGTGTAGTGCTATCTTATTGTTGAATTTACAATTCCCTCATGACATATGATGTTGATCATCCTTTCATATGCTTATTTTCCATTTCCATATTTCAAGAGGTATCTCTTGAGATCTTTTGCCCAATTCTTAGTTGGGTTGTTTGTTTTCCTATTGTTGAGTTTCAAGAACTCCTAGCATATTTCAGACACAAGTCCTGTATCAGATATGTGCTTTGCAAATATTTTCTCCCATCTGTGGCATGTCTTTTCATCCTCTTAACAGTGTCTTTCACAAAGCAGTTTTAAATGTTAATCAAGTCCATTTTATCGATTTTTTTCTTTCATGGATTATACATTTGGTGGTATATTTAACACTTCATTGTCAAACCAATGCCACCTAGATTTTCTCTATTTTATCCTCCAGAAGTTTTATAGTTTTGTATTTTACATTTACGTCTATTGCCCTTTTTGAGTTAACATTTAAGAAAGTTGTAAGGTCAGTGTGTGAATTCATTTTTTGCATCTAGTTCCAGTAACATTTGTTTAAAAGACCATCCATTCTCCATAGAACTGCTTTTTCTCCTTTTCTAAAAGCTCAGTGGATTCTACATGATTTTTTCCAAATCCATTTTTTCTTTTTTTGAGTTTTATTTAAATTCCAGCTAGTTAATATACAGTGTAATATTAGTTTCAGATGTAGAATTTATTGATTCCCCACTTACATAGAACATCCAGTGTGCATCACAAGTGACCTCCCTAATACCTGTCACCCATTTAGGCCATCCCCCCCACCCATCACCCCTCCAGCAATGTTCAGTTTGTTCTCTACAGTTAAGAGTCTGTTTTCTGTTTGTCTCTCTTTTTTCCCCCTATGTTCATTTGTTTCATTTCTTAAATTCCACATGTAAGTGAAATCATGGTATTTATCTTTCTCTGACTTACTTGGCCTAGCATAATACTCTCTAGCTCCATCCACACCACTACAAACGGCAAGATTTCCTTCTTTTTATGGCTGAGTAATATTCCATTGTTTTACATATACCACATCTTTTAAATCCATTCATCAGTCAATGGACATTTGGACTCCTTCCATAATTTGGCTACTGTTGATAAGGCTGCTATAAACACTAGGTTGAATTATTCATTATCATTTTTTAATAGGAAATGGGTTAGGTTTGTTTCATGACAACTGTGTGAATGAATATATGGTGCACTACACTACTATTACTGAGACTATCTACCTGAAGTTAATGCAATCCACTTGAAATCATTTACATTTTAAAATGAGCTACAATTGAATAATGACTCCATCATAACCACACTGGTCAATTCTTATTAAAATGAACAATATCTGTCATATTCCATGCAGGAATAGTATGCTCTATTCACTCATTTCTTCACTGTTCCACATTTATGTGCAAAATAAACAGTATTCAAACAAGTCTTGACTGTGGTTATTAGCCACAAAATAGTAATTCTCACTATGCATAGTTACTAAAGAACACTTAGAAGTTTGAACACATCCAAGGTATTGTCTTCGATAGTCAGGAAGTCACAAGGCTGTTTAGGTGGGATATGATAAAAGAGAGAGATAGCAAGCAATCAGTACAGGTTATTGGGGCTTTGTTTATGTTTTTTCTTCTCCCTTTCTCTTCCTCTGGTTTTTGATTTCATTTGCATAATTAACTCATGATGAAGTGAATCGTGAATCCTGAAGATATTAGCATTGCAGCATCGATCAAGCTGTGCAAATCAGAACCCAGTAATTAAAATACATATAGATAGATATATGGAAATGTTATAAATTGCAGCTTCACAAACTCAACATTATTTTAGAACTAATGAATTAGCACCTGGAAGGACAGGTGACAGATGAGAGTGACGAGAAATGAGTTGTACTGTGCTGTTCAAGTTCATGCCTAACACAATTCCTTTTCTTTTGAAAAACACTCTGGCTTCTCTATGAAACTTTTACTGTAATATAATTGAACTTACAGACCCCTAATAATATTTTGCTTGTGTTATTAAGTTCCTTACAGTGATCCTTCTCACCATTAAATGTCTTCAAGTCTGGCCACATAATGTGAGTCCCAGTGCAAAATGAAAATGCAGGTTAGTGTTCAGAATTTCAAGTTCAAGTATTACTGAGAATTTCAAGATGGCAAGAGAGCAGTAAACCAAGCACGAGTCCCTTCTAAGTATGCAGCCCTGTCCAACTGTGCACATCACTCATTGATAAGGCCAGCCCTGTCCATCTTAAAACATTAGGTTATAGAATTTATACTTTAGGGCGCCTGGGTGCTTCAGTTGGTTAAGCGTCCGACTTCAGCTCAGGTCATGACCTCACAGTTTGTGAGTTCCAGCTCCGGGTCGGGCTCTGTGCTGACAGCCCAGAGCCTGGAGCCTGCTTCAGATTCTGTGTCTCCCTCTCTCTCTCCCCCACTTACACTCTGTCTCTGTCTCTCTCTCGAGAATAAATAAACACTAAAAACAATTTTTTTAAAAAGAATTCATACTTATTCTCACCCCACTCAGTATTAATATGTCCTTTCTCTGAAGCCTCATGGCATTTTACTACATTATATCTCCTGTTTTCACACATTCCTGCACATTCATCTACCTCTATCTTCCCTAGCATTCCCTCAAACATGATTCCACCAACAGTCACAATTGGGAATTTTCAAAATATCTAAGTTTTAAGTTAAAAATTGATGTGTTATAACCCCTTAAGCGGCCGGATTTTACCACTTGGATGATCATGATGTCACTGCTATCCTATTTACAAACAGAGCAATGCTTAAGTCAAATAACAGGTCTGATTTTTAAAGACAATGTGTTTTATCTTACACTAACAGTTCTTTTAGAGGATGGAGCATTTCTCTTCCTTTTTTCCCCGAAGAAATTTATATGGATTTTTCTTAGAAAGATGTGTCCTTACACTAAAAATGAGTTGTGTACAGAAGACTTACTCATTTCCTGACACTTTTTTTTTCACTTATAAAATCATCATTTTCCATCTGGGGTTGTGGTGTGCAGCTACCAATACTTCCCACTGACAGCTCACCCCAAAATGGCATCATATTGCCCATTAAAACATCTGGTATATATAGTTTTTACTTATGAAAAGCAGGCCTTAAAATTACTAATGACTAAAGATAAGAGAGGGCACTTAAATAACTGACACATGTGCTGATGGCCCAGGAAGGAATACATAGATGTAATGGCACTTATTCAATAAATATTCAGTGACTGCTTTCTAACTACAAAGGTACCTTGTAATTAAGTTGCAAAAAAATAAAAATAAAAAAGATACATGGCTCCTTCCCTCAGAGAGCTTGCATTCTAATGTTCAGAGAAAGTGCTTTAAGAGAGACTAATAAATTCAATGCAGTGAAATTCTGGGGGCAGAGAAAGCAAATTATGGCCATGTGCTTGTCTGGAAGTCTAGAGAAGGTTTCACTGTGCCAATAAATTTTACTTACGTGATTTTATTTATTTTATTTATGGGTATATGTGCAAATAAATTTTAAAGCTGACAAAGAGCCTGCCGGGCCAAATTGGGGGGTGGAAGGAGAAGGTTCCGAATTGAAGCTCCCCCTCTGGGGAAAACAGAACTTCCAATTTATCAATGTTAAATTATGTATCCTCATATTCTTGGTCGATTACCAGCCTGAGTCACCCATTTCTCTTTGACACAGGGTTTTATTTGGTTTCAGGGCACGACATTCTGCTGGTTTTTCTCTATCTCACTGATGCTTCACTGGAGCTTCCTCTTCTCTTTAACTCTTAATGTCAAGCACTCAAAATTTAATCCTTGTTTTTTTTCTCTTTTCCACAGACGCCTTATGACCTTATCAGCCTCATGGCATTCACCAGCATCTCAGTCTAAATGATTCCTAGCTTTCTATCTCTAGCACAGGCCTCTCTACCATATCCATGTCTATCATATGTCCAAATGCCTCTCTCCATTTTTCCAGTTGGCTATCTAATGAACAACATTACCTCAACAATGGCCCAAACTGAAATCTCAATTCCCTTGACCTGATGACCTGACCCTGCTCGAAATACACCCTTTCCATACCAGCTTTATCATTATAAAGACCTTAGAGCTGTATTTGAATTATTTTTTTTTCCACACACCACATCTAATCTGTTAAGAAGCCCACTGGCTCTAATTGAAAATACTTCATGGAGCCAAATAAAAAAGAGAGCAAAAACAACAGACAGTTCACAGAAATAGAACAGCTAATGGCCCTTCAATGTATAAAAAAAGATGTTCAATGTCACTCATAATAAGTTAAATGAAAATTAAAACTTCATTGAGATACTATTTCTCATACATCAAGTTGGAAAACATTCAAAAACTTGACAGCACAGTCTGTTGTCAAGGCTATGGACAAACTGGAACGTTCACATGGTTGACATTGGCAGTGCGAAATGGTACGGTCTATGTGAAGTAGCATTTTGCAATGTTAAACAGAATTACAGGTATGTTTCCCTTTTGGCTCAATAATTCTACTTCTAGAGGTGATACATCTCTACTCTGGGAATAATATATCTCATATATCTCACAAGCCAGTTATTATTCAGTTACAAAAGACTGAAAACAATCCAAATGCCCATCAATAAGAGATCGGTTGGATAAATGATGGCATATGTACATAATGAAATACTGTATAGTTACAAAACAGAATAAGGAAAATGTCATGCATGGATATTGTGCTAGTGTGTTTCTGTGTATGTGTGATTTAAGTAAAATTAGCAAAGTGCAGAACAGTGCATATACTATGCTATTTTTGTTTAAAGAAGAAAAATAAGATGCAAAAAGAAACACAAGAAGAATAAGGCAGAAGCTAATTTTTAAAAAATGGCTATCTATAGCCAAATTAGCAAACTGTGGCCCACAGGCCAAATACAGCCTGCTGCATGTTTTTTGTAAATTAAGTTTTACAGTGTGAAAATAAAGGAAACCTCATTTAAATGCAGTCAGGAAGTCCTGAAGAGGGAGCTGTCATGCACATGCCTCTCATTATGTCCTACATAACCAGCAGGAAAAAGGAAGGAAAGAATTATACTGACAAGAGAGGGCATTTTTCACAAAGGGATTTCTTCTCCTGCATTTAAGAAAAAGAAGGAAGATCCCTCTCTGTCTCTGCAACAATGTGCTAACCACTGTCTGCAGCCAATGAGAAGCAGCCACAACTTTAAACTCTAATTCTTCCCCAGTAAACTTCTGTTCAAAACAGCCCTCCCAAATTTCCTTCTGAAAACTAAAAGCTGAACTTCCCTTTGTCTCTGCAGACCTGCCTATGGTTCACCATAGCTTGCACATGCCAACTTGCAATTCCTCTGCTATTCCCCAATAAACTTGTTTTGCTAGCAAAAAAAAAAATAAATAAGAAAATAAAAATAAAAATTAAAAACCAAAAACTTAGCTATTTTATTTTTAAGGATGACATTACATGGTGATCAGAAGTGAGATTCAAAAACAGAGAAACTATCAACAAGTGTTTTTGACGTTGAGCTATCTTTGGGTTCTTCCAGAAGGTCCTGGAACATCTCAAAATATGTGTTCTCTCTCCTTGTAAAAGAGCGATATTAAACTAATTAGGCTTAGTTAACATGTTAAATTACATGGGACACATTGTGAAATAAGAATACTCAGGCTCCCTTACGTTACATCTGTATAGGTATGTAAATGTTCCAGAACTTGAGTGACATTCCTAGAAATCTGGTATGACATGATAGAATGTTTTCAGTCATCATTTTAAAATTTACATCACAAAAATAAGCAAATCCTTGTGACAATTCTATGATAAGAAGCTCTCATCAGATATTTAATAATAGGTACTTAAGTGTTTTGTTACTTATAGACAGTTATTGTTTCATACTGATGCTTTTACAAATGTGTTTTATCTACCAAGAAATTCACGGAAAGGACTCTGGAAAGTACTCTGGAATACAGGTAACTTTAAGGTGATACACTGAATTTGATTTAAGGAAATTGTTTCTCTTAAGCTATCTATGATTTATAGCAATTTGGTAAAATTTTTGTGAACAAAGATGAAATGTTTTCTTTTTTCCTGCCTGATCCCTACAGAATTTGGAAAATCTTGAGTACTTTTTTAAATGGCAATATAGTTCATTATTTGCAGAAGTTCAATAAAAATCCACCCTTCTTTCTGATAGGCCACTGCCTCCTCTACAGCTAAGATCCTATTAGGATCTTTTCACTGTGCCTACCACCTTCAATGAATGTACTAATAGCATCATTAACACTCAATTAGGAAAATTTGTAGAAACCCTTCAACTACTCTGGCCAAAAGCACTGCCATTAGTTCTTCTAAATCTCACGTCTATCATTTTTAGTTGGAATATAAACTGGTGCATCCAACATGGACAGCATCATTGAGGTTCCTCAAAAAGTTAAAAATAGAACTGCCATATGACCCAGTAATTACACTTCTGGGTATTTATTTAAAGATAAAAACACAACTTTGAAAAGATACACTCACTTCCATGTTCACTGCAACTTATTTATAATACCTAAGATATGGAAATGACCTAAGTATCCAAGGACAGATGAATGAATAAAGAAGATGTAAGATAGATAGATAGATAGATAGATATACTGGAATATTACTCGCCATAGCAAATAATGGAATCTTGCCATTTCTGACAACAGGGATGGACCTAGAGGGTATTATGCTAAGTGAAATAGACATACAGATGAAGAAAATACTGTATGATTTCATTTATGCATGGAACCTAAAAAATAAAACAACAAGCTAAACAAATCAGAGAAAAGACTCATAGATCCAGGAAAGGAACTGTTGGTTACCAGAAGGGGGAGGAGAGGAAGTAAAATAGGTGAAGGAGATTAAGAGGTACAAACTTCCAGCTATAAAATAAATAAGTCATGGGTATTTAATGAACAGCACAGGGAATATAGTCAATAATATTACAATAACTATGTACAGTGAAGATGATAACTACACTTACTGTGGGGATCATTTTGCAACGTATAAAGATAACAAATCACTATGATGTCTACCAAAAACTATTACATGTCATTATATTCCAATAAAAAAAATACTCTCGTTCTGAGATAATCACAGGATGCCCAATGCACCTGGATTCTGCTTTTGACCCATACTTGACAAAGGAAGTAAATTTTAATATTGTAAGGGCTTAATTGCTTCTGTTGAAAAATACCATGCTTTGGTAGAGCAATTTCTTTACAGCACATTCCCGGGAAACAAAGACCTTAAGCATCAATCACACCTTACAACCCCAGAGATTATGTCTACTAAAAAAAAACAGAAACAAAGCCTCCAAAAGCCTCTCTTCAACGCTGTTGGAAAAGCTCTATCAGGTACTGTTAACAACCTCTGTGCTACCAAACTCCAAGTAATAGATTCTTGGGTTCACATATCACATATGAAGAAAGTACCAAAGGCAGACTGAACCTGCACACCAACTGGTGACCTGAATGTGAAGATTTCCAGGAATTAAAGCAGATGACAGCTAAAAGAGACAACTTTCCCAAAATGGCCAGGTCAGAACTGCATACCTTTTTCTCACTGCTGCTTACCTTGTTTTTGCCCTCTTTCTCTTGGAGACACAATGCTCTGATCCGCATTTCTCGGTCTATTGCAAAAGACGAAAATCTGACTGTTGGGTCTGTCACTGGAAACGTCACTCTGTTCACATGGTCAGAAGACAACGTCCTTGGTCTTAGCTGTAACTCATTTCTCTTTATTCCCAAATGCCACTGCCAATTATACCCACAAGCCTATGGATGTTACTTATCAGGTTAGGTTATTAAGACCAGGTGTTTCCATACCTTGTTTCAACCTTTCCCCGGTTGTAACCGTATTAGCTTAGCTGAATGCCTCCATTTACCCATGGTGAAATTGTTGCCCCACCACGTACTTTTTCTTATCTAACTGTTATCTGTCTTCCTGAATCTAAGGGAAGTACAAATGGGTTTACACTTCTTTGCAAGGTTTTAAAAAAAAAGTCCCCTTTAGGGGGAACCTGGGTGGCTCAGTTGGTTAAGCTTCCGACTTCGGCTCAGATCATGATCTAGCTGTCTGTGAGTTCAAGCCCCACATCCGGTTCTGTGCTGACAACTCAGAGCCTGGGGCCTGCTTCGGATTCTGTGTCTCCCTCTTTCTCTGCCCCTCATGCTGGTGCTCTGTCTCTCTCTCTCTCTTTCTCAAAAATAAACAAACATTAAAGAAGAAAAAAAAAAAACTTAAAAAGTCCCCTTTAGGAAGCAATGGCCTCCCCAAAACTGCTATTCCACCCCATGGCTTGAGTCAGGAAGCCGTGAAGCGGGAGCTTTCATACATGTACCACTTCTTGCAGTCTGCATAACCAGCAGGAAGAAAAAAAGCAACAACTATTGTGACAAGGGAGAGCTTTTTTTCTACAGGAGTTTCATCTTCTGTTTTTTAAAATGTTTGTTTATTTTTGAGAGATAGAGACACAGTGTGAGTGGGGGAGGGGTAGAGAGGGAGACACAGGCTCTGAAGCAGGCTCCAGGCTCTGAGCTGTCAGCACACAGCCCGATGCAGGGCTCAAATTCATAAACTGTAAGATCACCACCTGAGCTGAAGGCAGATGCTTAACCGACTGAGCCACCCAGGTGCCCCACATCTCTTGCTTTTAAGAAAAAGAAGATCCCTTCTTACCTCTGCAACTAAATACTAACCACTGTTTTCAGCCAATGAGAAACCATCACCACCTTGAACTCTTTTTCTTTTCCAATGATACTGGTTCTAAACAGCCCTCCCCAATTTCCTCCTGAAAGCTAGGTCTCTCCTTCCCTTTGTCTCTTTGGACTTGCCTACGGTTCACTAACCACAGCTTGCGTGTGCCAACTTGGAACTCCTCCGCTATTCTCGAATAAACTCATTTTGCTAGTAAATTAAGTGGCTGTTTCATTTTTTTTTTTCAACGTTTATTTATTTTTGGGACAGAGAGAGACACAGCATGAACGGGGGAGGGGCAGAGAGAGAGGGAGACACAGAATCGGAAACAGGCTCCAGGCTCTGAGCCATCAGCCCACAGCCTGACGCGGGGCTCGAACTCACAGACCGCGAGATCGTGACCTGGCTGAAGTCGGACGCTTAACCGACTGCGCCACCCAGGCGCCCCAGTGGCTGTTTCATTTTTAAGGTTGACAGCTGTAATACAGCATCCCCATTTATTTGCGTAAGGCCTGCAACACCTAACATATTTATTCTCTGGCCCTTCGCAAATTTTGTCAAACCCTGTTCTATAGGAGAGAAAGATTACAAAGTGGAGCAGATAGGGATGGAAGCAAGACTTATCCAAGTATATTAATACACTCTTGACTTTTGAACCATGAAAATGTTTTGTCCATTCAAAAATAAAATAAGAAATAAAAACAAACCTTACAATTCAAAACAACAGACACAAAATCATCTAACCGTACATCAAATTGATAGAATAATAACAGAATAAAGGGATATCTCAAGTGACTTTGGACTGCATGGCATTCTAGCATCTCTGAGATTTGGATACTATGGCATTATGTGCTTCCTAATATGTCATATTTCAACTTTATAGCTGTACTGACGAAATCTCATCAATCATATTTATCCTGAATCTAATCAAAACATTAAACCTAACCTCCAATTTATAGGAAATACAGGCAAAATTAAACAATACTATGATTAACAATCGGGCAAGTCTAATGTGGGTAATTTTCTATAAGACAAATGTTCTAGGGCGCCTGGGTGGTTCAGTTGGTTAAGTGTCTGATTCTTGATTTTGGCTCAAGTCATGATCTTGCGGTTCATGAGATCCAGTGCCATGCTGGACTCTGAACTGACAGCGCGCAGAACCTGCTTGGGGTTCTCTCCCTTTCTCTCTGCCCCTCTCCCATTCGTGCTCATGTGTCCTCTCTCTCTCTCTCTCTCTCTCTCTCTCAAAAATGAATACATAAAAATTAAGAAAAGACAAATGTTCTGATTTTTTAAAGGAAATGTAATGAGAAACAATTTAAAAGAGATTTAACACTCAAATACAATGCCTAAACCCAGATTAAGTCCTGACTTGGAATCACATACATGCCTACATATATATACATGTTGTAAGGGACATTTTTAGAATAATTCACAAAATTTGACAATATCCATCTAAACTGGATAGTAAGTGTTATCACAGAATTCTTAATTTTCTGATGCTGAAGTATGGCAAGATGAACAGATATGATGTCTGCTACTTTCAAATGCTTCCCTAAGATAAATATGATAAAATATTAAACACTGCAAGATCTAGGTGCTGGGTAAGAAGTGTTTTCTGTGGCAGTCTAACTTTTTTTTTTACACCTGAATTTATCATAATATAGAAGAAAAAGGTAATTGTGTGTGTGTGTGTGTGTGTGTGTGTGTGTGTGTGTGTTGGCCTGTCTTTCTCTAGAATCTGACCCCTTTCACTACCTTCACTGTTAGCCTGTTGGATCCCTGGTCATAGTCATCATCATCTCTCACCAGAATTACTGAGGTTGTCTCTTTTTTAGTTTCCCTGTTGCTCTCCTTGATGCCAACAGAGTTTAAAATGTAAGAAAAATATTGGGGTACCCGGGTGGCTCAGTTGGTTAAGCATCTGACTCTGGATCTCTGCCCAGGTCATGATCTCACAGTTGGTGAGTTGGAGCCCTGCGTGGAGCTCTGTGTGGACAGTACACAACCTGCTTGAGATTCTGTCTCCTCTGTCTGCCCCTCCCCCACTTGCTTTCTATCTCTCTCTCTCAAAATAAAAAAATAAAATAAAATGGAAGAAAACTCATGTCACCCCTTAACTTAACACTCAATAATGGCTCATCCATTTCACTCTGACTCAAAGTCCAAGTTCTCACAGTGGCCTACAAGGCCCTGATGTTCTCCCTGCCCCAGCCCCATGCCCTCACTTCTCTAAATCACTTTCATGCCTCTAGTGCCTGGGTTCACTTTATTCTAGGAGTGGCCCCCTTGCTCTTTCTCAAACATTTGGGCTTCTTCCCTCCCTACATTCTTGGCATTGGCTATTCACTCTTTCTGGAATTTTCTTCCCTAAGATAGCTGCATAGCTGCCGTCTCTACCTCCTTTATGTATTTACTCAAAACCACCACTTTTCTGAGTCCTATCTCGATCACCCCACTTACATTTGCAAACTGTTAGATTCCCCATATTCTCCCCTCCTTTTACTATTCTTCTCTAATTTTTAAATTAACAGGCTTCATATCTGCTCTGCTTTTAAAATGTTTTCTCCTTAGCTTTCATCACCTTGTGACACAGAGTACACATCATGTTTATTTTCATTGTCTGTCTCCCCTTGGTAGAACGTAAGCTCTGTGAAGGCGAACATTTTTGTTTCTCTTGTTTATTGATGGATGTACTAGGCCAAACTTCTATAACATTTCTAACTGGCACATATGTCTGCTTCAAAAACAGATTTGTTGAAAGAATGAGAATCGAGGAATTAGGTGGGGGTTAGCCTTTGTTGGGTGGGTTGTTTTGGTTTTGGTTTTGGTTTTAGAAGCTTATGTGGCATGGCTTTTCCATCATAACTGATACTACCAGGTCATCTACAAAAAAATGTTTTCCTTCAGAAGGCAGATGGATGCAGGACAAATCAATGAAAGTAGTATTTAAAACTGCCATGCTTCTAAGTATGTTAGTAACACTCTTCATTAAGAAGAAATCTGCCTTAAAATAATAGAAATTGATTTTATGAGAACTGTTGAGTAGTTTTTGTACTGAGTAATTTTCTAATTTTCAAAGGGCAGGAAGCAAACCTCAACAGTAATATAAATTTTCTGTTTAAGTATAAGTTTCTTGAAGATAGTGGTAATTTTTTTATATCTACTATGAATAATAGTCAAAATATCGCAAATAAGTAAGGGAGGCCAAGAGGTAATAAGAAGAAAGTTTATTCACTCCAAAGTAAAAACCTAACACATGGGTAGTTAACTTTATATTTCTATGAATAATATATAATGAATATGTTTACTTTGAAAATAAAATTATTTTCAAAAGCATAGTTCAGCTGCAAGTTTATGTCTTCCAGAATTATTTATATAAATTTCAATTTCATGATTGCTAACTTTTTGCATATAAAATTGCAAACTCATGAGCCAAAGTAGCTTCTACAGGGTGCATCACCAGAGAGGTCACTGATGTGAGACAGATTACAATCTTGTTGGAAGTAACTCATGTGTAGGAAAATCATGAACCTACATTTAAAAAAATAAATAAAGTGCTTAAAGCAGGACGTGGCACATAGTACTACTTAACTGTTAGCTATTATCATTAATGTGACTATTATTTAGCCTTTTGAGTATCAAGTTCTTTCAGGTATTTTTTAGTGTAGGGCTTTGCTACCCAGTGTGGTCTCTGGACATGAACCAGCAACATTATCATAACCAGGTTAAAAAGAAGTTTTTTGTTCGTTCATTCATTCGTTCGTTGGTTTGTTTAAAAGGCTAGAATACTGAAGAACAGAATGTGAAGGGCACAGAGTGTGACCTGATGCTGGAAAGGTTGTCCTTCCAGCATAAGCAAAGATTAGAACCTGCATTGAGGTCTTTATTCTAAATTCTCGTGTTTATTCTAAACTCAGTGGGGGAACTACTGAAAGATTTTGACAGGTATATAATCAGGTTGCACTTAAGTTACTATGGTTGCTTTAGCACCAGGGTAAAAAATCTCTGAGACATGGTGGCATGGGCCAAGTAAATGGAGGGACATTAATTAGTAAGGAGACTAACAGGGTACTTTAGTGGGACTACAGAATTCAAGAGACATTTAGGGAGGACTCAAGGATTACTCTTATATTCCAGAGTTGTTCAATCAGATGAATGATAGTCCCATTCAATGAGATATGGAACACCAAGAGACAAACAGATTTTATTTTAGATCGAGGATTTTAAATTTGTCCTCAGAGACATTGAGTTTGAGGTGTTACTAGGACACCTAAAAGCAAGAAATGAATCGGCTTCATGATAGAAATATCTAATCTCAGAGGAGGGATGTTGGCTGGAGATATAAACTTAGAAGCCATTGACTAGACCTCAAGAAGCCCCCATATCTACAGTCCAGTTAGAGAAAAAAATTGCAAATAAAAAAGTGATCAATAAAATGCACATTAATGACATAATGGCCAGTCCCAAAAGTTCAGACAGTCACTTTTAAGAGCATACCATTTGTAAGAGATGAAAATGTACACAGTATGAAAAAATTATGTGCTGATAAAGGAACAGTCAAATAAACAAGTAAGTAGTCATATTATTCTAGAAAAAATTATATCCAAGCCATACTTTCAGAATACAGAATGATGCGTTTAGCAGACATTTATCTGATATCCTTTAATCAACCTGAGTGTAGATTTCACAGTTCAAAATCCAGTAGACAGGAATTTCATAACATGATGAATGGCAGAATATAAGCAATAGGAAACAAGATCCTTGAATGAAGCCAGGGGGGAGTATTATCAACATTTACACCAAACTGCAAATGTTGTAAAAGGAAGGAAGTGATGGATAGTAACCAGAAACAAGGAGAAACCAGAAACAGGGAGGGGAAAATGCTACATGATTGGAATCTCATGAACACAGCAAGACTGGCTGTGAACCTTAGGAAAAGCAGTCAGAAAACAGTTTTAAAATTTAAGGTAAGAAAGAGAGAAACCAATGAAATTAGCATGAAGTATAAACAATTTCAAACTTGGAACCTAATATATATCAGCTGAAGAAGGGGTGGAAATTCTACTTTTGAGCTAATGACTATAAGAAGAATTACTTAGATAGGAAGGGGAAGACTACATGAAACAGTAAAGAATACTGGGGCGCCTGGGTGGCGCAGTCGGTTGGGCGTCCGACTTCAGCCAGGTCACGATCTCACGGTCCGTGAGTTCGAGCCCCGCGTCGGGCTCTGGGCTGATGGCTCGGAGCCTGGAGCCTGTTTCCGATTCTGTGTCTCCCTCTCTCTCTGCCCCTCCCCCGTTCATGCTCTGTCTCTCTCTGTCCCCAAAAAAATAAATAAACGTTGAAAAAAAAAATTAAAAAAAAAAAAAAAGAATACTAAAGATACTATTTCTCATAAGTATAATTTACTGAGAGGATCTTCATTTGACGCTTGTTTCAGCCTTAAAGGCTGACCAGATCTGCCTTTTACAATGTGCTATTTCTAACATTTCAAGGGTAATTCTGACCCAGAGTAAATCTAGTCTGTGTGGAAATGAACCCATTTCAACTGATTTCTAAAAATAATAGGTAAGACTATTTTCAATCTTATTCAATAAAGCATAAATCTAATAGTTTGGACGGTCGAGTCTCATTGTTTATGATCTAGTTATAGCTTGTAAACTGACACCTTGGGAAAGTTATTTGATTTCCCTTTGTCTCAATTATCTCATATATAAAATGGGAATAATAATATTACCTACTTGGCTATTCACGGTATATATGGAGTGAATAATTCCATTAGCTATTATTATTTTACAATTATATTAATTGTAAGTCATGTCTTTATAATCGTTTAAGAGTTCTTGAAAAGATAAATGAAGAAATGTACTTTCTTGCATATTCTATTTTAGAATATTAGAGCTAAGTTGATATAGTTGTTTGATTTACCGAGGAAGGGAAGGCCCAGGAAGATGAGCAAATTTTCTTAAAATAATGGTGAGTCTATTTCTTCTACTCCTAATCCAGGGCTCCTCTTCCACATAAACATGAGTATTTTTGGTTAAACAAAGTTAAAGTTTTATATCTACATATATATAATATTTTCTAACCTCACTGCCTCATTGCATTTCAATCATTCCTATTATAGGAAGGATATAGACATATGTAGGAAATTATTTAACTTATACTTTTTAAATTGATTTCAAGGTAGATATTTGAAAAATTGAAGACCTGTATAATACTCACTTTTTAATTGGTTATACAAAAATAAATTTGTTTTACTACCTATCTTAGTCTATTTGGATTATTATAACAAAATACCGTACGTGGGGTGGCTTGTAAGCCACAGAAATTTATTTCTCACTGTTTTAAAGGTTGGGTAGTCCAAGGCGCCAATAGATTGTACATGAGGGCCCTCTTGTGAGGGCCCATTTTCTGTTCATAGACAGCCATATTTTTGTTGTGTCCTCACAGGGCAAAGGGAAGGGATTTTTCTGGGGTTTTTATAAGGCCACTAATCACATTTATGAGGGCTCCACCCCCCATGAAATAATCACCTCCCAAAGGTGCCCACCCCCTCATACCATCACCTTGGGAGTTAGAATTGCCAAAATATGAATTTTAAGTTAACAAAAACATTTAGACCATCTCATCCCTTAAATAAGATAAAATAAATTGTTATTAGCATAATTATACTTAGAAAATGAAGTTTTAGTATTTAGAACAGGCTTCCAATAGAATTTTTTTCTAGATTATTATATTACTCTAATATGGCTGCCATAAAAACATGACAAAACAAAAAACACAGAAACAAACAGATTAAAAACAAACAAACAACAACCCACAGCCTGAGTGGCCTTTACAACAGAAATAGGTGCCCTCAGGGTTGGTTTCCTCTGGGGACACTCTCCCCTTTGTTTGCAGATGGCCACCCTCATGCTTCCTCTTTATGGATTTCTGCCTCTGAGTACCTGAGCCCCTGGAGTCTCTCCTTATGACCTAATCCCCTCCTTAAAAGGACACTACTCATATTACATTAGGGCCCACTCTCATTTTAACATAATTATCACTTTAAAGGCCCTATCTCCAAATATGGTCACATTTTGAGTTACTCAGTGTTAGGGCTTCAATGCATGAATTATAAAAAACACAATTCAGTTCAGAATAGTTTTCTTTAAAATCATTTTAAATTGTAAAATGTCACATGTCTCAGTAATTTACTGTTACATAAAACTGGCGTTTTATTCTCTATACCCCTTTACCATCCCTGCCCTTCAAGAAATATGACTTTGCTTAAAAAATGAACTGGTAAAAACCTATTCCATCTGCGTACTTTAAATAACCCAGAGAGAGTCTTTAGAACAAGCTCATGAATCATGTTCTTGACTTTACTTATGTCAAATCCATTTCTGGTCCCTTTCTTCCTGAAAATGGTTAATGATCCATGTACTATCTGACAATTCAAAATTCCTTCTTCTTTTAGGCTTACATTTGTGGCTGAATTTCAGGGGTACAACATTTTAATATTACTACTGAAACTGGATAAATTGTCATGCTATTAAAAAGTAAGGGCAGGAAGGATGTCAAAACCATAGCAAAACTGTATGTAATTTAGTCTGAGTTTCAGCTTTACTTGTTTAAATGATCTTACCTCTTTTGCTTTTCAAACATACCTTTTTCAAAGATAGTTTTCTCAGTTTTTTTTAACTATCTCCGTATTTTATTTCTGAGAATGGTTAAGAATACAGTAAGAGAGGGGCGCCCGGGTGGCGCAGTCGGTTAAGCGTCTGACTTCAGCCAGGTCACCATCTCGCGGTCCGTGAGTTCGAGCCCCGTGTCGGGCTCTGGGCTGATGGCTCGGAGCCTGGAGCCTGTTTCCGATTCTGTGTCTCCCTCTCTCTCTGCCCCTCCCCCGTTCATGCTCTGTCTCTCTCTGTCCCAAAAATAAATAAACGTTGAAAAAAAAAAAGAATACAGTAAGAGAGAAATGCATCTTGCCTAAGGATCTCCTAATATATGGTTTTCATTTTGTATCTTCATTTATGAACTTACTTATATCTTTAGAACACGAACTTCTCCTGAGAAATATCCGATCTATATAAGATGAGGGGGAAACACTCACAAAAATATATCTAGAAGTCTGTTTGAAAATCTAACTGTATTAGAGTCTATATAAGCACAGAAGGAGTTCCACAAAGCAAGGAATTAAAAAGCCAGTCACTGAAAGTTTGCTGGTGGAGACAGGACTCAAGGAGATCTTTTAAGGAGAGGTCTGATTTAGATATGGATGTTTGATGGATGGCTTCTCTGAGGACTTTGTCACAGCCTAAACAGGCTTTGAGGCAAAGATTAGGAAACAACTAGGGCATGTTGAAGATTATTTGGAATAACAGTGCATGTTGATGGCTTTTTCTGTATTTCATGAGGTATTGGTATGTTCACATAACACTGACAAAATTTGAGAAGTATAACTGTCCACCACCTTTTCTAGCTTCCTGAGGCAGATTCTCTTTTTGTTTGATACCACTTGGGGTTTTCATCATGCCTGTGGGATTACCATAATGGGTAGAAGATCAGAATGGAAGAAACCAAATGACAACACACAAGAAATACACTAATATGCATTTGGGAAAGGGTAGATCTAGGAGGTTGAAGGAAGGTGGAGGATAGATGTACATCGGATATTGTTAAGAGTCATTTGGGGGAGTGGTCCACACACTGAATTGTGGGAGAGAAAAGTGGCTGAAGTGCCCCTAAAAGGTGCCTTCGAAAAAGATAACTTGTTTCCCCTGGGAATAAAATGTGTCTTTTTAATGTTTGTTTATTTATGACAAGAGAAGGAGAGAAAGAGAGGGCGAGAGGCAGAAAGAGAGGAAAAGAGAATCCTAAGCAGGCTCTGCACTGCCAGCACAGATCCTAACCTGGGGCTTGAACTCATGAACTGTGAGATCGTGACCCAGGCCAAAATCTAGAGTTAGATGCTTAACTGACAGAGCCACCCAGGTGCCCTGGGAATAAAATGCATCTTATTAACTTACATTAATTATACTAATTTTTCTTAGCAAGTTTCTTATTTTGAGAAGAAAATACTGATTGCATTTTAAGAGATGAAACTAGTGTCTCTAAGTACTAGTTTCTCTAAGCACTAGGCTTCATGAAGATGCATCATTAAAACCATAAACACAGTGGCACCTGGGTGGCTCAGTTGGTTGAGCATCCAACTTCAGCCCAGGTCATGATCTCACAGTTCATGAGTTCGAGCCCCGCATGGGGCTCTCTGCTGTCAGCCCAGAGCCTGCTTCAGATCCTCTGTCTCTCTCTCTGCCCCTCCACTGCTGCTGCTGCTGTTCTCTTTCTCTCTCTCTCTCAGAAATAAATAAACATTAAAAAAAACCCATAAACACATATTAGGGTATGAATGATGTCCCTCTTTGCCATTTCTAATGAGCCTTCTATAGCTCATTCCCCTAGGCTTAGGTTGCCTAAGTGACAGAAAGGAAGCACATGACTTCCCTGTAGGTTCCTATTAAGTTTCAGCTCACCCTCCATTGGCACAGAAATTCTATAAACAAATACAGAGGATGTAAGAGATTTTTACATCATTAGTATCAACAGTGTACTTGATAGTTTTATGTCTCACCCAGGCTATATAGCACAATCTAGTATTTGAACATATACTGAATCAAAATAGTTAAAACAAAATGTATTTATTAATCCCCTACAACAGTATTTCTCAAACTTTTCTTTCATTATGGCCCATCTAAGGAGACTCTGTTGACAAAACCTAGTTGTCACCTCTCCAAATGAAATATTAACATCACATATATACATCTATCTGTTTATGTGCTATATGTACATCCAATCTTTATACTTAAAAAAAGCAAGCAAGAACAAAACTCCACCTACTGCTACAACCAAGAACCAGTTTTCAACCACTTGGAGTTTCCCTAAAATAATTGAGGGATATCTTTTTTAAAAAAAGGCAAAACACTGATTGCCTTGATACTACTAACTTCAGCTATACTTCAAATTTACAAGGATTAACTTAAAGGAAACTGCACTAAGATGATATATGTCAGACTGTTTGTTTCTCTCAAATCTTAGTCATATTTTGTACTCCAGCTTTATGTGGTAATGGTGTGTAGCTTTTCTAATCATAGATCATCTGGTTATATTTTAAACAAATGTTACAAATGTTGGTTCAAACACATCTCAAGTAGAATTATGGTCTAAAGTTTATAGTAATTCATTTATCAGCCTGTAAAGTTCAGACAAGTAAGCCATGATGCTGAGAAAAACTGAGAGTAAATCCAAAAGCAGTAGCTAGGCTAATCAGCATTTCTTCATAAAAAGAGAAACATCACTAAGCTCTTTACTAGAGAGGATGGAAAGAGAACAGTAACTTGAGTAGCAACCTGGGTGAAGTGAAAGGGAAAAGGGAAGATTTGACATTTACTGACCCAAATTTGAAATGTAATTTAACTTTGATTTCAAAGACACACACACACACACACACACACACACACTTCTTTCTGCCAAGATACGCTTACATTTCCTTGAACTGAGATATATATTTTCACCTTTAATAACTGCAACCATTTAATCAGAATAAAGGAAAAACTTTCGTATAGATTTGCAGTATGTTAACTCAGTGGTAGAATGTAATGAATGTTCCATATTACCTTTAATTGAAACATATATATTACTAGTAAAGTTCATAAATCACAAGTGAAGAAAAAAAAACATGAAGTCATAAATTTGACACATTTTACATTAAAATAGATACATCAACTATTAAAATAAATGTATCTCTTACTGAGAAAATAGATCAAAATCAAATCTAATAGTTCACTTACCAAATCAGACATCCACTATTGAATCATTACTTATTGAATACTGAAGAAGATACATCATCTATCATATCAAATACCTTCTCTAGTAAATCAGCCTCACCATCTGACTTAAAACTGTCTCCTACTAAATCAAAAAACCACCCAATAAATCAAAGCAATATTGCATCAAGGAATTTCATTTAAAGTAAATATAGTGCATCATCAGACAGCATATATCATAGTAAAGGTATCATTTATTAAGAGAAAGATATGCTTTTTGCCACCTAATTCTTTCAAATGGGTTCCTTTTGGGAAGTACAAACTTATGCATTTAGACTGCTTTTAACTATCATTTTTAAAAACATATTTTCTAAGCAAATAATACCCAAACAATAAGGCAGTATCTGAGGATGTTTAAGGTAAGTTTAGACACTTAAATAGCTTCAGTGGGTTACAATAGTTTAAGTAGTTTAACAGTAGGTTAATTTTACTTTGTTGTTGTTGTTGTTGTTGTTGTTATTTTCTATTCTGTGGGATTGTTGTTGTTTTGTTTGTTTAATCAATTGGCGGGAAAGCATTGGAAAGCAGCGAGTCTAAGCCATCTCTCCCTCACTCTTACTGCATTTTTACAAACACATGCAGAGAGTTTTAAGGTCTCCTCACATTCTATATCACACCCTCCACTCAGCGGTGGCTGGAACAAAGTGGTAGAAGCCTGAATGTGGGATAAACGAGGAACATTGCCAAGAATATCCTTGTAATTCCTAAGTTTCCTGGAGAATTTAAGGCAAAGCATTTCGCCCAAATTTATATTAAGAATATTTCCTTTTTCTTTGGTTCTGTATTTTGTCTTTGAAAACAATAAAGTACACATTTTAATTCAGAATAGAATTCTCCTAGTGGAAAAGATACTCAGTGATAAATCCTATCAAAAATTCTCATCAGATCATAATTTTTTTTATTTTAAGTAAATTCTATGCCACACATGTGGCTCCAACTCCCAATCCCAAGATCAAGAGTTGCATCCTCTACCAACTGAGCCAGCCAGGTGCCCCCCATCATATCATAATTTTAACTCAAAAAATTTTTACCTCTAACTATGAAAATTGGAAGTACATCAACTGCTTTGGTTTCATCTAAGAAATTGGTACATTTATCCATTCAAATATCAACTATATAGACATACAAACTTCTAGAACTTAAAGTCACTAATATTACCAATATATTAAGATTAATTTCCATAAAGCTGAGATTCTTAACTGGTAGGATATAGACCTAGGCAATCTAACAAATTAGCTATTTGTTTGCTCTTTATGGTGGGTTGAAAAAGAAATAATTGCTTAAATTTAAAAATCAGAAATTGTGATACAATTGTGACAATAGTTTCTCTGGAAAAAAATGAATATTTGATAGTACTGGGCTGAAGTTTCTTCCAGGAATAGAACTGAAACTGACTAGTAGCTATTCTTTGGAGACAGAACCTATGCTTTCCATGTAATCACTGGCCCCATTTACTTGAAAATTCTTTCCAATTTTTTTTAGTTCAGTTTCCTAGTCACCTCATGTATCTATTAATTTTACATGTTTTTGTTACCTATTTAGCCCCTGTAAGCCTTGAGTTTATAATCATAGCTATAAAGCTTATCACTAAGTAATTTTGAGTATTATTTTGTGCTGGCTTATTTCTGATAACTATGAATGGGAATGAAGTTTAAGACCTAGTTCTTGCCCTCAGGTAGCTTTCTGCCTTGCTAAGGCTATTAAAGTACCCACAAAGGGCTTAGATAACTGGGCAAAAATATTATAATAAACTAAATGCAGAGCGTAAATAGTAAATGCAGTAGGTAAACAGAGACGCATGGGGTGGACACTGGATTTGATACATGGGGAAAACAATAAAAGAATACATTAAGCAAACTGCAGATTTAAAACTTGTGTGGTTTTAACAAGGAGGAGGAATAAGTAAAAGTTAACCAGTTAAAAATAAAAAGAACAATTATCTTGAAAATAAATGAGGCCTAATTGCTAGATAGGAAGTTAAAGTTACACCAGATTTAGGGAACAGTTTTGAAGCTATAAATCCGAGTAAAACTATCATTTATGTATGTCACTGTTGAATAAACCTTGACTTACCCTTATGTTCATTCCCTGCACCCTACCTGTATCCCTATTTCACCCAAACTCTCAATTATAATTTAAGTTTTGTTTACCTCACTCAAAATATAGGCATTCTACTCTATGTTTTGAGATACTCTTGACTGGTTAAAGCTCAAAAATAGATTGTAAGTCATTTATTAGTTAGTCAATAACACCCAGCCCTCCCTTATTGCAAGCTCTTTATAAAATGTGGCCCAAACATGTTATTACTGATCAGCAGTTTCTCATTATTGTTCTGTTTCTGTCAATAGGAACACTGATTAATTGTAATTGCAGTGTTGGCCAACATGGATTGATTAGAACATAAAGTAACAAGAATTGTACAAGAATGTCAAAAGGAAGGAACAGTTCCATGGAACATTTGAAGGATATGCTGATCCATTCAAGGTGGACAGCACAGGATGCTTGAGCCAGCAGAAGAGTGAAAAAAATAATCACATTACTCTAACTTAATAAATGAAATGGAGAATTAAAAGAAAAAGTGGACCTCTATAATAAATACACTCTAGGTTTCTATTTTGGAAAAAGTAATACTTTTAAAATGTCTCATTGCAAGCGATGTGAGGTTAAGTATTATTGTCTTTATTTTGAAAAAAAATCATAAAATATTAAGATATTAATGTATATATCTAATTTTATAATTTTCTTTATAAATGAAATGGTACCTTTAAAAAATAAATACCCTGTAGAAACTCTCTTGATTCTCTAAACATAATTATTTATAAACTATAAGGGATGTATCATATGCGGAAATATTCTTAGGGAATAGTTTCTGTGACTTCTTTGAAAAACAGTGTCTCAGCATTCTTTCTGTTACATAGTCAACCAATAAATTTGAGTATGCACCTGGTTCGAGGGTCTGTGCTAAATTTACTAGGCAACTTTGAAAACAAATTAAACCCCTATCTTTGGCCCCAAGTGGCTCCTAGCTCCTCTCCCTCAAAAAGAAATGAGACACACACAGCAATTTATAACACAAGACAAAATGGGATATATCCATAGTGCTTTGAAAGTTCAGAGAGGACATGAGTATGAGTCATAGTTCACTAGAAAAAAAAGATTATATATATATATTTATACATTATATATATATTATATATATATATACAATTATATATATATATATAATTGTATACACACACACACACACACACACACACACATACGGCTTCTTGGAAAAAATGTCACTCACATCTGGATTAGATGGATGCTACCCATACGTTTTATGAGTAGTTACTGGAGTAGAAGGGATTTCAGGGAGGAGTCAGACCACACCAACACTTAAGGAACAACAAAGCAATAGGTATCAGGCTGGACATGCTAGGTATGAATATTTCTAAAGGGCATCAATCTTTAAAACAATTCTCCAAAAGAAAACATCAATGGTAGTTCAATTTGTAAGTTGGATAAATACAAGGATAAATAAAGTTGGATAAATAAAGTTGTGTTAATTTCAGGGTGGGGGCCCAGGATTCTGTTGATGCCTGTCTATACCACTATCCTACCACTTCCCGCCATCAACTTTATCACTCGTGTGGCTGGTGTAGACTTGTAGCACACCTTTTTTGTTCTTGGTGAATGAGTATGTGGTGAAGGAAGGAGAATGAGAAAGAAAGCTGGATTTAAAAAATTTAAAAAAATATATTACAATAGATTATAAACTGCATTGAGTATCAATATTTTTTTACCACTACTCAGCAGAAAATAGATGGCGCTGCTAAGAGTGACTTGTTTTTTTTGTTTTAACATAGTAGTGATCTGATCAGAGCTCCACCTTGGAAAGATATTCAGTTCTCTTCTAAGGGATTTAATCTCAGCAGAGTTTGTAATGAAAGGTCATGATGTCCTCAGTTTGGTTTGGAGATGAAGAAACCAAGGTATGACTAAGTGGATGTCAGGATTTAGTGGAACTGTGATTGGTTGACAGCATTACGCATACACCTAAAAGAACAGTATTGTTATTACCAGATAGGAGAAAAAGAAGTGTGTGAAGCAGAATAAGTTCAGTGTTTCCCATTTTGAGTTTTTGGCACTAAATGAATACATAGAAAAAGTAAGTCTACTAGAAGCTGTGAATGTCTGACTCATTGTCATAAGGAAGGAGGAGAAAATAGCATGGTGGAATATTTCATTAAGAGGGAATAACAAGAGTAGTAGGGGGGAAAAGGGGGCCAAGAATAAAACTCTTCATAATGAAAAATTAATTTGAAGTCCCATAGAGTTAATTTATTTTTCCTAGTGTCTGAATTAAGTTGTAAAATTCACTCAGCAATTGTTTAACTATAAAACAAAGCATTTCCAATAATAACAATTCATTTACAAACGACATTCCTAGAAAAGTGAACTCTAATATCCTTCTTTAAAAGTATCTCCTGTTCTGGCTTTGCATTCACTTAGCCCTGCAGTCAAAGATTTTTGCTCTTCACTTAGCTCCCTACATGTTATCTGGTGCAACTTTTGTAGTCCAAATAGAAATACAGACCTTAAATCAATATAGCACAATCCATCAAGTCAATTACAAAACTCTAAAACATAACAACTCTCAAAGTCTTCTTTGTTTTCCTTAATGAGAAAAGAGAAGACAAATTCCTCACTCACTAATTTGGTTTTTTAAAAAGTTGCATAGGCCTTAAATCTAGCATTGGGTATTGACTTTTCTACATAAACAACAAATGTGCAAGACTTTGAAATTACATCTAATAAATGATTTTTTTGATCAATGAGTAAAAACTAACTTAGATAACTTCTAATATTGCCAAGTAAAGATTATTCTGTTCCTGAAGATGCAATACTACTTACTTCTGCCTCCATTTTTAAAAATCTTTCCTCCTGTAACCATTTCTTCAAGGGCTGTAAGTAGCAATGGCTTTGATCAAATACTTAAAATCTACCTCCTCCCAATATTGTTCACTTTGCTTTTTTCAATATTTATTTATTCATTTTGAGAGACAGCATGAAAACAGGGTAGGGGCAGACAGAAAGAGAAAGAATCCCAAACTCGATCCAAGAACCATGAGATCATGACCTGAACTGAAATCAACAGTCAACACTTAACCAACTAAGCCACCCAGGCACCCTTAATCCTGCTCATTTTAAGATGGAATATAATTCAGTTCAATTTAAACAAGTACTCATTTTAATTTTAGACATCTTACCCCCAGTTCATCTTTTCAGAAATATACAAATGTTCACTTATTCTGATTTTCTGGTAGGTGATTTACAGAGGTAAATGAGGGTCCTGCCCCAGTCACTTGAACACAACTCTTATGAAACATTGATCACCCTGAAGAGTTGGAAGAACAGATCAGGCAAACATATTAAAGAGGTTAATAGTGTGATTTAAATGATTCTGGAGAGAGACAAACTTGGTTTTCAGACGTATTGACATTCATTAAGTTACTTAACCTCTCTTAGCCTTGATACCTCCCTGCTAGAGTAATTGTGAGAATGCATGGAAGGCACTTACCATAGAGTCCAGCAGGCAGTAAGCAATGAATAAACGGTACCTACTGCTATTGTATTTCTGAGTTTCTGAGGCTCACATTCATGCTTTTGCCAGAGCTATTTCACTTCACAGGTAACTGCAATTAATTCTCTTTCTCTCTCTCTCTCTCTCACACAAAGTTCTGTCACAGATTTGGTTTTCTCCCCATGGTTCCCTGTGGAGTTCATGTAGTGGGGTATTTCCTTCATTTTAAAGATAAGGAGAACGAAGCCATGAAATATTAGGATTTTGCCCCAGGGGTCCAGATAGGAAGTGATTGAGCTGAAAGTAAAATCTGATTTCTCCCCAGATATTCACTTTGATAAATGCCATTTATCCATACAATCCAGTAATTCCAGTAATATTACATGCAGGGTGTTTCCCAGAGTAAACAAGAATAGTAATTCAAAAAGATATACACACCCCTATGTTCACGGTAGCATTATTTACAAGAGCCAAGATATGGAAGCAACCTAAGTGTCCACTGAGATATGAATGGATAAAGAAGATGTAGTATATAAATATAATGGATTATTACTCAGCCATAAAAAAGAATGAGATCTTGCCATTTACAGCAACATGGATGGGCCTAGAAGATACTATGCTAAGTGAAATAACTAAAACAGAGAAAGACAACTATCATATGATTTCACTTATATGTGGAATCTAAAAAACAAAATGAACAAAGAAACAAAAAAGCAGGAACAGATCTATAAATGCAGAGAACAAATTGGTGGTTGCCAGTGGGGAGAGGCCTAGGACAACAAGCATGAAAGGGTGAAGGGGAGTAGGAGGTATAGGCTTCCGAATGTAATGAATAAGTCACAGGGATAAAGGGAACAGCAAAGGGAGTATAGTCAATGGTATGGTAATAGTGTTGTGTGGTGACAGATGGTAGCTACACTTATGGTGACCATAGCACAACATACAGAGTTGTTGAATCACTATGTTGCACACCTGAAATTAAGGTAGCATCATGTGTCAACTATTTTTCAATAAAAATTTAAAAAAATAAATAAATCATGGGTGCCTGGGTGGCTCAGTCAGTTAAGTGTCTGACTTCAGCTCAGGTCATGATCTCACAGTTCAGGAGTTCGAGCCCCACAACAGGCTCTGTGCTGACAGCTCAGAGCCTGGAGCCTGCTTTGGATTCTGTGTCTCCCTCTCTCTCTGCCCCCCCCCCCCCCATTCATCCTTGCTCTGTCTCTTTCCCTCTCTCTGAAAAATAGATAAACATTAAAAAAATGAAAATAAAAATAAATCGTGCCAGGTAAATATGAAAAAGGAAAAAGTAAGAATAATAATTTGTGTTTCCTATAATTGTTACTTTTTTTTCTGAGTTCCGTAGAAAACAATTACATGGCTGTATGTCTTATTTGTTAAAGTACAGAAATGTTACAAAAAACTTTAAAGAAGAATCTGATAGATATGGATTGTAAGTTTACACTTCACTTTATAATTATATAATGCTGTTAGACAATTTAATTTGTCCTCCCAATTATCACTTGATTTTTCTTTTCCATCACTGAGCAAGAAACAATTTATCATGTGAGAAAAGAAGACACTGAACAAGTAGGAAGTTAGTAGGACGTAGGACTGCCCCATTCTCTTAAGGAGCAGCCATGAAGGCAAAGTTCTTAAATTTATTGATCCTTTCTCCTCAGATAATGCTATCACTCACTCATCAAAGTTGAGTTGAGGAAGATAAGGCTGGAGAAGAAGTTCCATTAAAACTTTCCTCTGTTCTTTTATAAAAAGTTTGGATACTGCTGGTGTCTGTTGGAGTTATTGAATTGTATCATTTAGCTGTATTATTTCTGTTTGAAAAATGTCGTGAGACCCTGCTGTGTGAGTTGGAGAGCGTGAGCAAAGTGAGTATGATTCCATGAATACTGATTTATTGCTGAACACAATGGTGTCTTAATTGAAGAGCCACCTGTGTAGCAAAAGAAGGACCTTGTTATTAGGTGTACCATGTCTTTAAATAAGTAATAACATGTCAATTTTTTAACCAAGAGACTTATATTATTTCTTTTACTCCTTAGAAAAGACTGATTCTTTCTTTTCTCAATTGTAAAACATATATGTATTAGTTTTTCATTTTATGAAACCATAATTTGAAGGGAAAATGTCCATTATTCATAAGTAAATCTCTAATCAAAACCTAGAATTCCACAAGAACTGGAGAATTGGCAAATACATGTGAAATCCAGTCCGGAACAATTTTGTTTGATTTATAAGGAGCCTCTTGTCTCTACATTTAAATGTAGCCATGTGCCCATACAGTCATCTGTTGGAGTGGGAGAATTTCCAGATAATCAAAATGTCACAAAGTTAGTACTTTTAATTTTTATTTCATCTCCCACGAGTATGAACTCTGATTATAATTACAGCTTCATCTGCTGTTGAATGATTTTGTTTTATCAGACCACGACAGTGCTCTAACAACCACACTGCTGGAGAATAAGGAACCTGCTTAAGATAGGGAACAATAAGAATGCCAAGCTTTGGGAAGTAGGCAAAAACCCTGATATTATAGAGGGTACAATATGTGCCTTGAAATCACAATTAAGAGTAAAATATTTAACTCCCATAAATTACCTCTACACCAGAGTCACATGTTGTTTTCTCTGGCCAAAATATTAAACTGGTGTGCTCTGGTGGAAGAAACAAATTTACATGCAGAAGAAATCTAACTCAATAGGACTGATCATCTGAGGTAATAATAAGTTCACGGAATCTGAAGAATATCCTTCTCTGGCCTTATTCTACCATACATATACCAGTTACATAAGACATTAATGAGTAAGGCCTTCCCCACTCACATCCTTGATCAAAAACATAAGAGAGACCATTTAGGGTTGGGTGGTACTTTTATTCTACTTCAGCCAGAGCAGGGCATTAATAAAACAGCTTATATGAAAACCAGGTTTTATTGCTTACTTAACAGGCACAGCTATGTGATATCGAACAAATCATTAGCAGTGATATTTTAAGTTGCCCCTCTACGAAAAAGTAATAACACCTACCCTACTATGACACGGAATTCTTTTGATATAGAAATGCGATGACATAGGTTTTGATAAGTTTGAAATATTACAAAAAAAAGTTGTACCAATTGCTAGCCATTTTGTAAATAATATCTGTCTTAGAAGCCAGTCTTTTCTCAATTTTGTATAAAGAACAAGCTGAAGACACATACTCTGTGAGGAAAATGGAATGAGAAATGGACATACGTGAAGGTGGATGGGCATTATATTGTGTAATGAAGTGTTGGTATCACTAAAAGTCCCAATGGTTACCTACTTCAGAACTTCTTGCTTGGGCACCTGGGTGGCTCAGCCAGGTAAGCATTTGACTAGACATCCTCCTCTTCATCCTGGTCTCTCACCAAATGTCTCTTCATTGGAAAGACACATGTGACTACCATACTATAAACAGAATCCTTCTCCACAACGTCACTTTTTCCCTTATGCTACTTTGCTTGAAATTTATTTCATGTATTTATTGTCTATTTCCCTCTACCTTAACTCTTTGAAAAGCAGGGACTGTTTTCTACTATGTTCTATTTATTCTCAGCACCTATAACAGGGCCTGGCATATAGATGAAGAGGAAAATTTTTCAAAGTAAAAGTATTAATCTTTTAATATAATCCTTTAACAACTTTAGGTTTTGTTATTTAACCACCAAGAGAAATTCTATCATCACGGATTCATTAACTGTCTTAAAAGAAATATCTTAATTTCCCTGAAGTAATAATTATTTCAATCATTTAAGTCGCTATATAATAATTTCCAAGTGTAGTTTGAATTCTTAATCATCAACATGGTATTCTTCAATGGCTTTGACTGTTATGTGAAACATCTACATATAATGATAAATATTCAATCAATTATAAATGTTTTGAAATGAGCAGATGTTCTCTAAGTGTTGACTAAATTAATAACATTTGAGCTGACTTCTTATCATGTGTATGCATTGGGCATATACACTTGTGATACATGGAATGGAAACATTTCTTTACAGTGCATAGTGGCTAGCAGAGATCACAAAGTTCGTTTTTGCTGACAGTGGTGGTGATGAAAAATCCATAATTTTAATATCATTGTCCTATCTTTCTCCTAGAGAAGGAGAAAGAAGAGAAAAAAGAAAAGATACCACTAGAATACAAAATTCATTTTTTAATTTTGAGAATGCCTAGGGAAATGAGGAGCTGACAAATGTGAAAATCTCAAATACATAAATAACTAAAACATATTCAGGAAGTAGAAAATGGAATAGACCAATAAATGGAGAAGAAATTGAAAAAAGTAGTGAAAGAATTGCCTCCCAAAAATAGCCTCAGGTATATGCAGTTTTATAGCCCAGTTCTTTCAAACTTTCAAAACACAATAATGTCTTTTTTATATATAAGCCCTCTGGAGCATAAAAGAGAAAGAGAGAGAGAGGAAGAGAGAGCGCAAAATTTCCTGATTTGTTTTATACACTGCATATAATACTGATAAGAAAATCTAAGAGAGCACAAAAACAGAGGATTTAAGACAAGTAATGATTTAAGACAAGTAATGATTATAAACATGGAAACAAAAAAGGTAAATATAAAGTCTACCATATTGAACTAACCAATGTATTAAAATAAGAGTTCATCATATCCGAGAAGAATTTGCACTAAAATGTAAGAGTATTTAATTTCAAGGCTTATAATATAATTAATCACAGTATATTTTAAGGAAAAATGCACCTGTAAGCTGCCTTTAAAAGCATTTGATAAGATTATTTATTTTAAAAATGATCTTAGTATGCATACACTGTATACATATACTGTATACATATACATATGTATATGTATATGGTGAACACTAGGAGCAATTTCATTAAAGTCAAGGAATAGACAAGAATCTTCCCTTTCATCTTCATTATTGAAAATATTTCAAAGTTTTTAGCCCATGTTATAAGGTAGAATCTGAGAGAAAAGACCTCACTCTTTGAAGGAAGGAAACAAAATCTTTATTTTCCATGTTATTAGATATCCAAAATATATATGGAAAAAACTTTAGTCAGATATATGGTTACCAAAATAATTTACTTTACTGCATATTAGCAATAGTATATTAGAAAATACAATAAAAGAGGGGGCACCTGCGTGGCTCAGTTGAGCACCTCACTTTGATTTCATCTCAGGTCTGGATCCCAGGTACATGGGATCCAGCCCTGCGTCAGCCTCCACACTGAGCATGGAGCCTGCTTAAGATTCTTTCTCCCTCTTCATCTGCCCCTATCCCCTGATCACACACACTCTCTCTCTCTTAAATTAAAAAAATATATATAAAAAAAAAAAAAAAACAGTCGGGGCGCCTGGGTGGCGCAGTCGGTTAAGCGTCCGACTTCAGCCAGGTCACGATCTCACGGTCCGTGGGTTCCAGCCCCGCGTCGGGCTCTGGGCTGATGGCTCAGAGCCCTGGAGCCTGTTTCCGATTCTGTGTCTCCCTCTCTCTCTGCCCCTCCCCCGTTCATGCTCTGTCTCGCTCTGTCCCAAAAATAAATAAAAAACGTTGAAAAAAAAAAAAAACAGTCAACAATAACAAAAAAAATACATAAAATACCTTTGGACAAAATTAGTAGATATCCAAGGCCTATATGGAGGCAACCACAATGTTTTATTGAAGGATATTAAAACAAAATTAATAAACTTGGAGGTATTCATATTCCTGTATAGTCAAAATTGATACTCTCAAGCTATCAATCTCGAGAAATTGATTTATATATTTGATGCAATGTCAACAATACTTATTTTGCTGCTTTTACATGTTTTTTGCCAATTTCCAAATGAAACTTTTAATGATCTTATTAAGTTTCCTATAATCTCTTTGGAAGTATTGTTGGAATTGCATCTGGTAATTTTGTTCGTTGTTCCAGCTGATTTTCCAGGGACAACAACAATAACAAAATATCTGCCACAAGTCATGAACAGCATCATCAGCCATCTTTTATCATCATTTATTTAACCATGCCTGCAGGGAGAGAATTTGCTTAGATACACAGTATTATGGAAAAATCACAAGGTAAAAGTCAATACGTGTAGCTTTATTAAGTTCCATAAAACTTAGAAATTGGTCAATTGTTTCATTTATTCATTCAAGCAACATTTATTTAATACCTATTTTGTAACCTACTGAGCTAAAGTTTAGACACACAAAGATGTCATAATAAGAGTTGGTGAGATACAGACATATGAACTGATTCTAAACAGTGGGTCTATAAGAAGCATTTATCCAATATAATTCTAGAAGATACAGTCTCAGTTCCAAAGAAACTGACATTTGTACCACATTCAACAAATGGTGTTAACCATTTATAACTGTGCTCTTACTGCTCTGCCCTGCCCTGTCCCTTTCACAACTAGTAACATTTTGACAATAGTAAAGTTATTCCATATATATTAAATGAACTAAACCAGAGACACAACTTAAAATATACAAAATAAAGTTGCCCTATTTATAATAGGTCAGTGTTAGCCATACCTTTCCTTCTTAACATCAACAGGTTACTATGATGTCCATAGTAATTGGTACCTCTGACTCTCAGAGATGAGTGGAGAATATTGAGTTACTTAAGCTGTCTCCTTCAGAGTGAAAACTGAAGTATTTTTCTCTTTAGGGATTCAAAGCATCCTGCATTTTAATTCATGTATGTATGAGTCCAAAGGGAAAACAGTTTTCATTTGCCAGTCAAGTAAGTTGATTTTGAGAAAAAAAAATTTAATTAAGATTAAACAAACTTAGATTGTTTGTTAGCCTAAAGGTATAAAGCTCTAAAACCAAATTAGTTGCAGGAAAACTGCTATTGTGAAAAGTATTTTCTTGTGCACAAGCCCATTACTATATATTTTATTTTTTATGTAAATTTTTAAAAATGTGTTTATTAATTTTGAATGAGAGAGAGACAGAGCCTGAGTGGGGGAGGAAGAGAGAGGAGGAGACAGAATCCCAAGCAGGCTCCAGACTTTGAGCTGTCAGCACAGAGCCTGACACGGGGCTCGAACTCATGAACTGTGAGATCATGACCTCAGACAAAATCAGACAACCAACCGATAAGCCACCCACGCGCCCCATCACTAGTGTATATTTTAAATTAAACATGAGCTGTCTCCATCTTTACAAGGAATTCACAGAATAACAAATCTAAGAAGATCCTTAATTTCCAAATATCTGGTATACCAAATACCAGCCCACTGTTGCCATTTTTTTTTTTTTTGGAAAAGTTGCTTAGATAAAAAAAAATGGATTATCAAAAACATGAACAAATTTGGGTTTTTTAAAATACTGATTTGAAAATAAATGTTTTCTTCCCTGTGGCATTAAAACTGAAAATCAACAGTTAAAGTGAAAAGTATCAACATAAGTATGGGTGGAAGATGGTCAGACTGAAAGATAAAAAAGACAAGGTAAAAAAAAGATGATACATGAGGCCTAAAATCATAACTGTGTGTGTATTCACTTTTTACCTGGGAAGAAAACTGATATAAGCAAAAATATCAATTAGGAGGTGTTTCTGTCCACAAGAAACAATTTAAAGAAAACATAAAGGATTAGAAGATCAAGACTCCAACTTTTAAAGACAAAACCTCAAACTTTAGTTTTCCCCAGATTCTAACTCCATAAATTACTATGACACAGTGTGACAGCAGCAGGTGAAAAATCCTTTGTTATTAATCTCAAAAGACGATATGACTTGGAACCTCATCTCAGGAATTCTAACTATTTCAAATGTTTCTTCTTTGGAATCAGTAATAAGGTATTCAGCTTTTTAATTGAGTGGAAACTTTAGATTACAGTATCCGCCAAGCTGATCTGTCAGTACATTTTATTATTACATGTAAGGTAAAGTTTACATATTTGGAATAAACTCATTTTAATAATCTGTATCCTGGTGAAGGATTAAGAACAGGTTGAAGTAAGGCTGGTGATATTCTAAACATTGGGGAAATAATTAATTACAAAACAGGTAGTTGTTAGCCTATGCTCATCAGTAAAAAATTAGTGACATCCTATAATTCCTGAAAAATAAGGAAACTGAAATAGCAAACACCCCTTTCCAAGGACAAATACCTATGTTTTATGCAGGGCATCCTCTGGTCCCTTTAGCGAATCTCCCAAATAATATTTAAGAAAATGTCAAAGCACTACCCTCTGGTTATAAAAATTAGCACTCTAGGGTCACCTGGGTGGCTCAGTCAGTTAGGAGTCTGACTTCAGCTCAGGTCATGATCTCATGGTTTGTGAGTTTGAGCCCCATAACAGGCTCTCTGCTGTCACCACAGAGCTCCCTTTGGATCCTTTCTCTGACTCTCTCTCTCTCATTCAAAAATAAATAAACATTAAAAAATTAGCATTTTATTTTGAGAGATTCCAGATTTGTGTGTGTGTGTGTGTGTATTTTTTAAGGGAAAATCACCATTTGACAATGTAAATCTGGGAAATGGGGGGGCAAAGCATTTAACCTCCTGTGTTTCCCTTCTCGTAACCATTAAAGTGAGAGTAAAAATATATTTTGTGCTTTTTTTTTCTAAAGCATTAAATGAGTAAGATATTAGGAGCACTATATAAGTGAGAAAGGCACACATCTAAAAAAGATATATGCAATACATGGCATAAATAATATGATACATGATATTTGAGGAATACATGTATTATGTATATATATATATATTCATACATTCATAAATAATGATTTGTTTGATAGAAATCTGAATAGTATGTGTTAAATGTAGATGGGGTGTCTTGAGGAACACAGATACAGACAAAGGCTGACCTTGACATTTGATTAAAGGGTCACTATAAGCTATAGGAGAAGGATAAACCTGTATCCAGAGAGTAAACTAGCCTCCCACCTCCCTATCAGGGTGAGCTGATCATGGACTGTGCAGTCAGCAAGACTGGGTTTAAATCCAAACCCTCCATTTATTATTTATGTGATCTTAAAAAGATTATTTAAAGTCTGCTTTAAAAGCTGAGGTAACCAAATTACCTCATTCATAGATTTGATGAGGGGTGTTGGTACTTGACATAATTCATGTAAAGAATTTGAGTTTCACTTAATGTTTAGTTGTTGTTGTTCCACAAGGTCTGCCTTATCCCAGGCCTTATATTGGCTGGTTATCAAATATTGGGCTGAGCTGTGATCAAGGAAAAGAAGTAATGGATATAAGAAATGGCAAATATATCATTCCTCAAAATATTGGCCTTTCAGAAAAATGAAAATAAGGAATATGACTTAGGTTCAACTCTATAATTATGATAATAAAACCATGATATGTACTGAGTGACAGCTTAATATTGTGCCAGTCACTGTGCTAAATGTTTTGAATGCATGATCAAGTTTCTCAGAAACCTTGAGAATTAGGTATATTATTATCATCTTTCTTTCTATAGATGAGGAAACGAGAGTTCATTATGGTAAAATCATCAACCCATTGAGCCAGATGACTGATAAACAGCCACTCTCGTTACAAAAAGTTTAAAACACTATACAAACCATTAATTTGAATAATACACTGGAAGGCTGAAGCAAAGGGAATTAAATTATTCATTACTTCAAAAAACTTTTAATCTATCAAGATAAATGCAGTAATGCACTTAAAGAAATATGAGAAAAATACAAAATGATTGTGTTCAAATTAAGTACATAATTATTGAGAAAATATAGATTAATAATTATTCAAATAGGAATGGAAGAAAACATATTAGTGAAAAGGTATGAAATGGAAATACTTCCTCATTTATTTATATATATATATATATATATACATATATACACATATATATATATAAAGTTTCATATATATTAAATTTAAATTTTAAATTTTCTTAAAAATTTATTTGTAATGACAGCTGGCTGATTTCTATTTCTTTTATTCCTAATTCAATTTTTGCTAATATAGGAACAATGTATATTTATTCTGGTTAATGAACCTTGTCTTGTTTGAAGGAATCCAAAAGACATTATGATAACATGCTGTGCAAAGAAGCTGTTCTGTCTTAAAACAGGAATCTTAAGCTGACACTGTTATCGATCATGCACTGCCCGGTATAGTTTGAAACATTAAAAAAAAAACTGTAGTTTTTCTAACACACATAATATTATCAAACACAGACAAGAAGTCTTAGCATAATGAGAGTGTTTTGCAAATGAGAAATTACAGATAATTGCTGTTTGTTCTTGTTTTCATAGAACGAAGTGTAATTATTATTAACAAGAGGCTTGTTTCAATAATTATTTCTGGTTATCCCAGGGCACAAATGCATTGAAGCAGAAAACAATGCATTTTTACTCAAGAGTTTTTGTTCCTAGATCATCTCTTATCACCACCAGAGGTTATGTATGAATGCTTGCTCTGAGTGTGTGCAAGTCTTGGTACTCTATAACCAAATATGTGTGATTTCTAATATCACATCATTCTCTTGAAGATTAAGTACACTCTCTTCAATACTTAAAAAGAAATTATCTAACCATGCATAGTATTGTAGCACTGTTATTTTACTTAAGGGGAAAAAGAAGAATTCAAAGCATATATAATCAATTGGGATTTGAGATTCCAGGTAACAGATTACTACGCATCAACATATATTTTTAAAAAAAAAGAACGAGATGGTACCCTTAGCAGTGACTTTGGAAACCTAGCAAGTAAATTCCTGTCATACTATTTGTTAAATATTGTTAATATCACCCCTGAACATAATGATAACCATAAGAGTTAGTGAGCTCTTATTATGTATAGACACGATGTTAAGCACATTAAATCCTAGCATAAGTACTATTATTATCAATCTCTTTTACACATAAGAAAACTGAAATATAAAATATTTAAGCAATTTTTCCAAAGTCATTCTGCTAAAAGGTGGTTGTACCAGGTAGTCTGGCACTATAGTCTAAGCCTTAACACACCCCTCTAAATTTATCCCAGACTTACATTATGTATGTGGTAATCTTTTATCCTGGATTGCTTCTAATTTTTTAATAAAAAACTAATTATCATAATGACTGTCAGAATCAAAGGTTCAACTATGTTGAAAGAGGGAAATATCTTTCAGGGTAGCACAGATAAGCTAAAATTCACTTAGAAGTAATGACAGAAAGGAGCCTAGACAGGCAGATGGAATGTCTTATTTCTGGCAGCAGGCAAGAGAAGTGCCATAATGGATACAGGAAATTATTTTAGTTAGTATGAGCAAAACCCTGGCAAAAAATAGGGGAGGGACAATTAGGCCCATTGGCTTAAGTGGTGCCCGATATCTAGTAATGGGGCCAGGTTTTTAAGGCTATTATTCTAGCCACCCCAATAGGCAACCTCAAATAAATTGACTTTATAGAACAGTTATCAGTAAAACAATAATACCCTTCCTTCTTCCAGAATAGGAGTATGAGTTGGGGTATCTTAGCAGACACTTGGAAAGACTCAAGTACTCAATATTTTGGATGAGAAACTTAAATGTTTGGCTTGAAAGAATGAGGTATTCCATTTTTGTATGTGCAAGGCACTGTAAACATATCCTTTGATTCCTATAAATCTTTTAAGCTTTGGGAAAGTACTGAAGTGACTCATTTGCCTAAGTGTCTGTTCTGTTATTAGAGTTTAAGAAACTATACAACATGACCCAATCACTTAAAAAAATAGTTACCTGTACTTATAGAACAAAATGTATTTTGGATATAAAATGATGAGTCATCCATCTTTACTTCATGGCTTTGAGCAAGAAAAAAGTAACATGTTTCATATTAGCTATATTTACCATTAAGAAGCCAGACCCTGAAGGTGGAGATACATATATGTGTGAGAGTATGCATACACACACACACACACACACACACACACACACACATATACACACACACACGGACATACCATACAATGCCTAGCAGATATCTGAATAGATGAACAAATGAAAAAATAAGAGTATAAATTCATTTGTTAGCTTACCAAAAAAAAAAAAAAAAAGAGTTACTCAGAAATTAACAAGCTACCATGAGCATTTATCTCTTTGAGCAGCAAATGCAATGTGGACTTGATATAAAACATTACAATGGAAATCTCTTTTGAAATTTCGTGATAGTCTCAGGCTAAAATTAGGGTATTACCTCATTGCACAAAATATCATACCTTTTCTATAAATTTGTCAAATTAGAAGGCATCTATAAAACTACTAATTTTTTATATTTGTAGAATCAGTATAAGAAGTTCCTTCATTAGTTCCTATGTCTTGTGTCCAATTGTAGGCATTGATAAGTGAGTTTGCTACTCTTTATGTTAACTAAACTCTTGTATTTGCAGTACCTACATGGTTGAATAGGCTTATATACAAATATGTATTCTGTGTGCTCATTTCTTATTGTAATCACATCAATTAATTATGCATTATGTTTGTGAATTTTAATGACTTATTTATACTCATTATACAAGTATAATTATATTCCCCCCAAATATATGTCATTCTAGAGTAAAAGGAAAGGCTAGGGGAAAAGTCCTCTCTAAATAGATATTAGTAGATAAAATTAGCATGCAGAGAAAACTTCAATGAAGATGAGATGGCTAGTTGGGGTTTTATCAAACGTTTTAAACAGGGCTCCTTACCTATTCCTCTGAACACGGCAAAAAGTTACTCTTTCATCAGCTCTAAAAATAAAGAGCAGAAAATACTCTTGCCAAACAATCTGACTAGAATGTTCCTTTCCCCTATGCCATCCTCTCAGAACATTTCAAAGCCAATAATCAACAGATGCATTTGCATCACAACACGTGATCCTTCGCAGCAAACACACAACCTACACGCATATACACACACTCACACTGGTTAAGGAAATGATTTTCTCTGACAGACCATCATGCTAATGTGGTCTTTGTAAATCATGTAACTCAGCCACAGAAGAAAAGACTTCTGTTTTTCTACACTAGTAGGAAACTACTGAGAGCAATCACACACTAGGCATGGTTTAAAATGCTTTGTATGTAATATCTCATTTAACACTCATTATAATTATATAAGAAAAATGCTATCACAATTGTATAGATGAAGAAAAGAAGGCATGGAAAGTCTGCTGATGCTGCTCACCCAGAAAATGTCAAACCGGATGGCCTGATGCTAACATTTGCTCTATCATTATGTTACAGAGATCAGGAGACAAGGCTCAAGTCTGTTTTGCTGGTTTAGTATTATTTTTAATAAAATAAGCAGCAGGCTCTACTATGAACTACAGATTAAATGAGGATCGTGGAGATGGGCCAGGTTAAACTATTAAAGAGTAATATACAAAAGTCACTCAGGTGATTAAGTTTATTTAGAGTCATTAATTAGCATTATCAAAACTTCTATTTCATATAAACATGAGCTCATACATGTTGTGTAGAGCTTAGAAATTTCTAACAAATATACGGAAATTGTAATTCTGGTGTAAATTGCAAAGCCCTTTTGTCTTCTTTCCCAACAAAAATCACAAAGCTCATTTGAAAATGAGATCATGAAGATGTTGGTTTCCAGCTTGAGAAAGCCTGCCTAGCATGAACCTAAAGAGGACTTAACAGCTGAATTATCTCATGATAAACCTATTAAAGATTCATAATTCCTTGAGTTTTAATTGGGTGTGATTGATCCCTATTAGACTATTTGTGGGTAGTAAAGTAGCCTAAGTGGTTCTCCCTTCCTCTAATTAAAAATTGCCCATGTTTGTTGAACTTGATTATTGAAGACAACATGAAATACTGTTTTATGAAAACCATCGTGGTAGTGACAAATTTCAGACTTTCAGAAAAGGAATTTTACTTGCAAGATCTCTTTCTGCAGAAAAAAAAATGGGCTGTTCAAACTACTTTCTTAAATGCACCTTACCTTTTATATTTTGCTTAAAAACTATACAGTATCATATTTCTTCTATTTCTTTATGTGTCCATATACTGTTGAGAGAATTTTGTAATGTTAATACATGTGCCTGTTACCTAGTTTCAAAAATTATGAGCTCATAGTAGAATCCTGATCCATTCATATTTCTATTAAGTCCTCTCATTACAGATTATTTTGAAGAATACCCAAAACATACCATTTTATCTGTAAATAGGTCACTTTATATATACCAGATAGAGGCTCATCAAAAATGAGGAAATGCTATCAAATATCTTTCAGTATCCATTGTCTTTTAATTTTCTTATAAAGCTGTTTTAATACTTCATGTTGTTTAAAGTAGGATCTAAATAAAGTAGGATCCACTTACAGATAAGTTTCTTAATTATCGCCTAAAATATAGATTATCACTTTCTCTTTTCTTTATAAATTTTTGTTAAATAAAATAAAACATTTGTCCTGTACAGTTTCCCACCGTTTGGATATTGCTCTTGGATCCTCTTACAGAGTAAACAGGTTAACTCTGCCGCCTATATTTTCTCCAAGCTGGTAGTTAAATTACATCTAAAGGACTGATGAGATTCTGGTTTGATTTTTCTGGAGCGTGGAGGACAAGACGACATTACAGGTAGTGCAGTTTTCTTCCACAAAAAATTACCTAAATGTTTTTCCATCAGGAATTACAATATGTGTACATATCTTTTTGAAACATTAATAGAAATTGATTATCATTGCCAAGATTAATGATTTCATTTTAGCTTTCAAAATAGTGAAATTCTAATCCTATCATTTATTTGTTTATTCATGAAATACTTTAGCAAAGAAAAATTTTCTTTATCAATTATTTGGTTACCTTGAGACACAGTTTATATACCAAATCAGAAAAAAAAGATATTTGAGAGCTTCCTTTTATTTGCCAGTTTTCAAAATTATGACTTTGTTCCCAGCATCCTACTCAAAGGAACAATGGTGTTTTTATTCATTTATTTGTTTGATTTAGTACCATTACAAACTTACGCATTGAAATGTACTGCAGTTGTTATTCTTATTGATGCATCACATTGTTAAATGTTTGACCAGTGGAACATATCCAGGTAAATACTCAGCCGTTTTGAAGAGACTCTGATAGTCTATCAAACCTTCCTGGTTTTCTGGTAATATGTTGCAGGCTCATTTTATGTTTCTGTCCTACACTTGAATTAACAATTTCTCTTAGAAGCCCTAAAAGCTTTTTGTAGAGAATGGCACTTAAATTCCAAATTCTGGGGGCGCCTGGGTGACTCAGTCAGTTAAACGTCCAACTCGATTTCGGCTCAGGTCATGATCTTATGGTCATCAGTGAGATCCAGTCCTCTTCAGGCTTTATGCTTCAGCACAGGGCCTGCTTGGGATTCTCTCTCTCCATCTCTCTCTCTCACCCTCCCCTCCATCAAAATAAATAAACTTAAAAGAACTAAAGCCCACGTTCTGACTACTTTTTTCAAAGCATATGAGAAAAGAGAAAATACATGATTTACGCCTTACTCATATTATTCAAATTTTTGTCACCTTTATGTGAATTTATGATAGCATTTAACTGTTTCTTTTTTTGTTAAATGAGTTAATGTATTTCTCATACAGTATAAATAAGTTACTTAAGTTTATTTATAAGGAACAAAAGCAATACCTTTTTCTGACTAAAAACTACATCAACTAAAATTAACAACTATACTTTTTTTATAGATTAGAATGTAAAAGCAATAGATCTTATTTTATTTCACACAAAATGGCTTGGAAGGCCTAGAAATTGACCATGAGAATTTCATATAGATGTGGGAAATTGTTTTCTTGAGCTCTGAGAATTAGGGACTGGAAATTTTTTTCCTGATTTACAACATTCTCCCTTTCCATCTTTTTCAAATACTGACTTGAAACCATACTACACATAATTTTTTTTAGGAGGTGATACACAGTCATCATGAAAGGACTGACAAAAGTTAATATGGACTAAGTTTTTCTATCACAAATATATTTTTAAAGACTTTTTTTCTATTTTTCTATTTTATTTCTTCTTTTCTACCTTTTTGGTTGTTCCTTCTTTAGCTTTCTTCCTATGATATGCCTAAAAATAATTCTTATGAGCCTACATTCTGTTCAGGAACTTGGAGGCCTTCCATATCTGGTTACTATGGAGTAATTTGACACAGGCCAGTGTCCATCTACTAAGAATGAATATAAAATCTAGATTTTTTTTTAAATCAGTATTTGAAAGCATCAGACATCAACCAGGGAGCCAACCTTGGAGGGTCAAGATCTTAGAAAGAAGAGAATTGTTTGTGCTGAGCGTGGTTTTTACCTCTGCATTTCTATGTGTTGTTGTATGTGAGAAGTGGTAGTGCAAAAGGACTAGAAACAAGCAAAAAAATGGTAGCTTAGAGTCTTTGGTCATTTCTTAGGACTAGGGGAACCAAAAGAGTGGTATTCTTTATTGATTTTATCTCAAGCAATTTGCTTACTCTTATTATGGGACAAGAAGTAACAAAACAAACAAAAAGTGGCTCCCAAGTGGTTAAAACCTAAGCAGAACTGAAGAAAAAAAAAATGAAACTCAAAGATTATCAGAGAGGAGGAGCTATGGGAAAGAGCACTGCCATTACTCAATATTCATGATGGGCTGGCTATATTCTCGTAGGAAAGACAAAGCAGATGTCAACCAGATCTCACATAGAATGAAAATAAACCTTGAAAAATCTGTCTCTAATGAATGAAACTAATATGCTAATGAAATAGTCTACCAAGGGGGGCGCCTGGGTGGCGCAGTCGGTTAAGCGTCCGACTTCAGCCAGGTCACGATCTCGCGGTCCGTGAGTTCGAGCCCCGCGTCGGGCTCTGGGCTGATGGCTCAGAGCCTGGAACCTGTTTCCGATTCTGTGTCTCCCTCTCTCTCTGCCCCTCCCCCGTTCATGCTCTGTCTCTCTCTGTCCCAAAAATAAATAAACATTGAAAAAAAAATTAAAAAAAAAAAAAGAAATAGTCTACCAAAAGGAAAACAAAGAGCCTTCTCTGGAAAAATAAAATACAGAACTTCTATAATTTTTCATACATTCAATGACAAATGACTAGGAGACAGGAACAAATGACCAAAAACCAAAAGAAAAAAGATCAATAAAATCAGATCCCCAGATGACCTAGATATTAGCATAATTAGACACTGATTTTAAAATAACAGTGACTAGCTAGAAAATAATTGATATAATAAAAACTATAAAATAAAAATAAAATAAAAGGAAAGACAAGAAAACTTCTAGGTAATAAAAGTAGAATAACTGAAATCATGAATTTGATGGATGTGTTTAACAACAAAATTATAAAAAAACGGAACAAATTTTGATTAGTGAAATGGGATATAGGTGAAAAGATATCTATATTGGAGATTAGAGAAAATAATTTGAAATATTCAGAAGAAAATATGAGACATTTAAGAATGGTGAAAGTATGCAATGTAGAGTCTCACTTAAAAAAAAAAAAATGGGCCAAAGCAATATTTACAAACATATTGGCCAAGAATCTCCCAAGCTTAAAAATGATCCTAAGCCAATGATGTCAAAAGCTCTATAAACTAAATCTGGGAAAATGCAAGAAAATCCATACCTAACTATACTACAATAAAATAGGTAAAAAACAAGGAATATTTAAAATAAAAAGAAACCAAAGGAAAAGAGACACATTATCTTTAAAAATGAAAATAATGAGTGACAGTTGCCTTTTCAGCATAAATGAATATATACTAGAAGACAGATGAGTGACATTTTTAAATGCTGAAAGAAAATAACAGCCATCATTGAAAATATCCTTCAAATAATTAAGGTAAAAGTAAGATGTTCTTAGAAAGAGGAAAACTGAGAGAATTTGTCAATCACAAACCTATATTAAAGGAAAAGCTAAAAAGAGTTCTTTAGTCAGAAAGAAAATGATTGGAAACATAAGGAAGGAAATGACTGGAGAAGTAAAGAACATGAAAGGATGAATAAAGTAAACATACACCTAAATCTAAAGGAATATTGACTACATAAAACAATAATAATACTCTCTGGTTACCTTTAAAAGTCATGAAAAATTAAAAACAAACAGTAGTAAAAAATGTGGGGGGTAGGGAAGAGGGAATAAGGGGTTATGGATATTAATACATCTAGAACATATCTGTTCCAGTAGAACAAAGCAACAACAAAGGCAATAGATAAATAGAAAAATTGAACAACACAATTTACAAATTGAACATGACTGGCAAATACAGAACACTACAACCAATAATTGTACAATGCAACTCTTTTTTTTAAAGAACATGGATCATTTACCAAAAGTGACTGTATTCTGTGTTATAAAAAATATCTCAACAAATTTCACAAGACAAATTCATACCTGGTATAGTATGTAACCATAGCAAAATAAGCTAGATACCAATAACAACAAAAATGAGAGCATTTTCAAATATATACAAATGGAGGACGATACTAAAGATAATGTATGAGTCAAAGCAAAATGACAATGGACAGAGTTCAGAAATATTCTAAAATATGGTGTTCAGGAGACGGAAATATAAAAGTACTTAAAGGAATGTCGTAGGTGTGGCTTGATAACAATGCCTACATAGTATGCAAACATGCAATGCATAATTTTCATTTTAGCCAGTCACACCGGTGTCATGGAGACAGAGGTCAACTGATGGAGTATCTCATATTTCCGCTGCTTGGTGTGTGTTGTACAAATTCAGTTTGGGTTAGATTTAATAGAGGCAAGTATGAGAGACGGAAGGTGATCACAATGTCCTAGAGCTACATACAAACTCTTTGAATCTTATGAAGAGGAACCCACTGCCTTAGTCAAATGATTTCATGTACATGCCTTGAAAGACAAATTGCTCCTGTAATGCTTAACATGAACTGAAAGCAAAAACAATTAGTATGGTGGATGCTATTTTAAGGGAAAAATGTTTTCTTCACACAGCAGATGCAGGAACATAAGGCCAGCAGTGGGTATCAATGCTAAACTGTCACTGAATTACACAAAAACAACAGGCTATAACAAAATAACTAGTGTTTTCAAACTTGCTATTTTAAGATTGAGCCCTTTGCCAATCTCCCTTAAAAAAAATATGATGTCCATCTACACTAATTTGCTTTGACATATGTCTTGTTAAATGAGAAGTCTCGGGATCAAACAGGAAATCTAATGTTTATGTAACCAAAACCACGTAGTAAGATTGTAAAGTAAGTTGGATTTTTTTTTTCATGTTTTTAGTCCTAGGACAGAGTCTGTTCATTACATTTAAATTCTTGCATCTTCAGTGACATATAACGTTGCCTCTCTAACCTGATATTCTGCCTTATATTTATATCACATTATTCAAATGAGGAAAATTGACTCATTACAGAAAAATAATTGGCATTTATAGAGTAGTGGGATAATTCATTTAAAATTTCAAGTACAAAATGGCCCATAAGTTACAAATTATCTGACAGAGTAAGCAAGGGAATTTTAAATATTATTTTTGCATTTTTTCCAATTCATATGAGTGTGACAGTGTACTTCAAGGTATAGTATCAAGTTAGAGTACTGAAAACCCCTTATGGTCAAAAGTATCCTTCAAAATTCCCTAAATATCCTATTAAAATGTATGTGGGTTTGTGTATACAACCCTCTACAATAATTTTAAGCACCCTAATATGTAAGAATCATTGAAATAAGAAAAAAGAAAAGAAACAAAGGAATGACTACATGAAGATGTGTCTGCATTGATTTCTATGTGCTTTAAAAAAAAAAGGAAATCCAAGGGAACACAGAAGTTTTCAAATCCCTAGAGATAAATGAGGGATCCCTGTAGATTTTTATTTCAATATAAATTTTATATATATTAATAACTGCCATTTACTGTTAAATACACTTTAAGCTGTGACTCTTCTGTATCTTCTCTTAAATTGTTATGTATTTTGTGTAAATGGAAAAAATATAGCCATCTGAAAGTTTTAACTGAAAGAGAAATGAAAACAATATATACTGTTCATATTTTAGAATATTTTAATACATTTTTAATTACTAAATGCTTTTTCATGACCAAAAGGTATTAACCTTCAGTTACTATAAGCAAAAATATTTGTGTTTATTTTTCTTTTCCATGAGTATGATTTTAAGGCTATGGCAAAGGCATCACAATTGTGAGCTTTGGCCTTGATAATGATCTATTATAAATGGCCTTGCCAACTTCAGATTCTCTTGTAATTTACTCTTCCCATTCTGGCCAAACAAGATCTTTCCTATGCTATCCTTTTAATTTTTCGTATTCCAAAACCTTTTCTGCTTCCTTATATTTTGCTTACCAAAGTACACAGAAACATCATATTTGATCTCTCTGCAGTTTTTAAGTCTTCTTTCTTCCATCTAATTGCTTGTGCCCTACAGGGTTATCAGCCACTCTCCTTTCTATGCCTTGAATTTTCTGATTCTGTTGCATGCATTTTGTGCTTTTCCTAATCTGCAGTATTATCTCTGAATCTCTGTTTGTTATAATCTTTAACATTTCAGCTACAGTATCTTCATGACAATTTACCCCAAAACAGCTCTGTATCTTTAGGTCTTTTTTAGTACAAACTAAAAAAAGAAGAAAGAAAACTGTCTCATTGTTCTTAGGCATACTTCTCCCTCAGGCACATAAATAGTTTTCCTCCTCAATTCTTTCTTCTTCCACTCCTTCATTCCCTCCCTCATTTACAGGGACCCTACTGCTTGCCATAAAAATATACTTACTCATTTCATACACATCCTTTCTAATGCTCTCAACAACCTTGTGCAGTATTATTAGTTTGATTTGACAAACCTATAAACTAAGGTTCAAAGTAAGTTACAAGGAGGAAAATCAAATCAAAAAATCGTATCATAGTGACGTTTGCTACTTTTTATGGAACATCTACTATGTTTTAGTTTGTTTCATTAAATAAATTAACGTTTTGCCCATGTTGCATCATTTTGTCTCCAAGAAACAACTCAATGACGTAGTTATTATAGGCAAATAAATGTCCCTTAGTTTGCTTACAATATCATACGTGATTGCTTTTTTCACATTATGATAGCTAAATTTTAATGTGACCTTTCTCGAAATAGCTTTATGTCTCCTGAGAAGTCAACTGGGTGATTTATGCATAGCCCACTGCTACTGAATGACCGTTCATTTTAGAGATTAATGTTCCCCAATCCCATAGCATCTGGGGATGCCAAGTGAAAAAAAAGGGGGGGGGGAAATGAACATCAGGAAAAGATGGCACAAAACCAAAACTTAAAGCTTTTTCTTCCCACCCTCCACCCCCATTTCTCAATCACCATCTTCTTCCTCCCAAGCCTCCTTCCACAGAAGATATGAACTTGTGAGCTGCTATACTTTAATGGGTAATACCATTTCCATAATCACTCCAGCCATGCAGAAGCATTGCCCTCTACTCCTTGTTATTGCCTAGTTTCTGGCAGTTCCAGAATTGCCAGTAGACATGACTACATAAAAAGCATATCATTTTGCCAGCAGCACTTGAAACTGTGACATATTCAAATCTCACCATGTAGCTGCAGGGCTCACAGTTCAGTCTGTATAGGACATAGCAAGAGCTAATTGTTTATGTAATCATCACTTTGAACTTCTACATAACATTGTTTTTAATCAAAATTTTTCCCAACTTTACTGAAAATTGAACTCTTACAATTAGTTAAGTGTCTAAAATTTCTCACAACAAAATCACCTGTGATTTCAGAAGCTGAATTTTTAGATCTGTCCCTAATCTATCAGCACTCAGATCCTTGCCAGATTCTAAACTGGATTTTCTGGAAATTTTATTGTAGGTGTGTTGGGATTTTATTAAAATAAATTACATGTCTTTGTGTATTTGCATTTATTTTTCCTACCTGAGGGTATATTTTAACAAGGATTTTGCTATAATTTCAAATTTATTTTGAAAAACTGAACATTTAAAATGAGAAACACCAGAAACACCAATACAAGTAGTTATTATTGAAATGTGACTATGTCAACATATGATTTCAAATTTATTCTTTTTAGTTCATTTTTAACTGAATAAATATTAAAGAAGAAAAAGAACTGTAGTTTTGAAACTTTTCATTAGTTAAAAAAAATTGGAAGAAAGAAACTGTGTAAATATTTAGCAAGGAATGATCAAAAGCCCCTGTCAAAACTGACTAATAAGTTTTCCTCTTTTTATGCTTCAAGTTCTCTGACAGCTTCTTCTGCCTTTCTCTTTTTTGTTTTATGACTCCCATTCTTCTGTCTGTCCCTGACATTTTTTCTCTTCCGGAATTATGTTATCAGCCATTTTTTTCTACCAACCCTATTTGATTACATCTTTCCAATAGTTCCAATTAATCTTAGAAATTCTTAAACATTTCCACATTTTTATCTCTAGCCATTTTTTTTTTCTTTTTAGCTATGGTCCCTGTTTTGGTATAAGAACATTAGAAAAATTCCCTCTAGGGATCAAACTCCCTTTCCCTGTACCCTCCCACTCCTCACTCAGGTAAATAGTCCTTTGAATGAGACTTGTTTATTTTGGTTAATGTACTCCATTCCAAAGCAGCTGGAGTCTGACTAATGTACATTTTTATAGGTTATAAGTCTAACACTACATTTAAAATGTGAGAATGTGACTTTTTTTTTTGCTTTAGATTATAAAGAGATGAGTTTTCTATTTGTGTCTAGGAAGCCTGGCCTCTCTAAATAAGACTATGCCCAGTGTCTTCATAAAATAGTCTTCATAAAATAGTCTTCATAAAATAGAGACAATAGTCCTCTATTCATGGAAATTGGTGAATATACAGGAAATATACCCACCATGATGCTAGAATTGTGCCTGATGTGACTCAGGGACAGAAAGTCTGCTTATCTCCTGACCAGAAGATAGAAGAACGTAATAGCACCTGGCCACCCTTCTACCTCCCACCGTCAGTGTATTTTGTTCTGCTATTGGTTTGAGCCATTCTGTTTCACATGGTAACTGTAACCTTTAATCCTTATGAAGGAAAGGCAAAGGCATTAAAGCTTGTTTGTGTTTGACCCATCCTCCAAAGGTCTCCTTTATGCATGTAAAAGCCCATTTATTCAGAGGCAAAAAAGAACTTGCCTCCAGTTCCACTCTTAAACCTAGAAACTTAGCCCTTCATAAGACCAGTATCATCTCACGTGGTCACGTCTATCACATAGATGTTCATCTACAGTTTCTGCAAACACCAAACCTTAGCTCTGGCAAACTGAGCTTATCTCACAATCACAAGCCTTTCCCTTCTCTATTCATGATTGCTGGCATCAATACCACTTTATCCCATTTATAAAACTTGAAGATAGCTTTGGCTTTTTTGCCTCTTTCACCTTTCATAGCTGATCAGTCAGCAGTCCAGGGAATATCTTGAACCCATTCCCACTGACCATGTCTTACTTCAGGTACTCATCATCTCTTACTACTCTGAATGGTCTTCTAACTTTCTCTACATCTTCCCAGTGGTTCTCTGAGTACAGAGTCCCAGTCAGCAGCATTAGAAAGAGCTGGGGACTTGGAAGAAATGCAAATTCTTGGGCCCACATCAGACGTCCTGAATCAGAAACTCTGGGAGATGTGAGCCAGCCATCTTTATTTCAACAAGCAATCAGAGGATTCTGGTGTGTATTCAAATTTGAGAATCACTGGTATAGAGTTAACTTTGAAAAACATAAATAATATCTTATATAAATTGTTTGGTCAAAATACTCAGTGACATACACAGACTCCAAATCACATCAGATAGTAGCATTTCATCACTGTCTTCCTTGATTTCCCCATATCTCCTACATTCCAGCCATACAAATTTCCTTATCGCCATTTTATAAGAAACCTGAGATTTATGAAAATATGTAGCTTGCCCAGCGTAAATAACTAGCAAATGACAGACACATCCAATTCTGTTATCACTAAACAATACTAATTATTTATTCACTGGTTTGCTTATTTGCTTGTTTTCTACAGGGAGTAGATGAGTGAATGGAGAAATGAACATAAGAATTATTGGCTTAAGCATCAAAATTTAGCATAAAATAATTAAAGAGCATTCTACTAAAGTTTTCAAAATAATATCTTTGAAGGAAGAAAAAATATAGGCCAGGTCACAATAATTAAGTCTACTTGATTAAATACAAGTTAGTAAACATACAAAAGTGTTTATCAACACCAATATGAACAGAAATCTCTTACTAGAGACTCAGACCCTTTTCTCCAACCCTGTGCTACTGTACATGTTCAGGGGGGATTTGGATAAGGACATTGGCAGTAAAATGAACATATGTGCAGGTGATTAAATGCTAGAAGAGATATCCAATATGCAGGATGAGAGAATTTAAAAACAAAAAAAAAACCTGACAAGTTTTTTAAAAATTCAATTATGCAAATAATAAGGAATTCAACAGGAATATATTCAGTCTGAAAAAAGCACGTATATAAGTTTAGAATGGATGAGAGTAGGAGCTTTGTTTTCAGGCAGATCTAGCTTTGAGTCCTATGTTCTATTTAACTTCTTACATGAATGATCTATAGCATTTTATCTAATTTCTCTGGGTTCAACTTCCTTATTTGTATAATAAGAAAATTGCTGTAACTCCCTCTTGGAATTAGTGTTGACTAAGAATTTGAAATTTTCAGCAAGTATGTAAGTAGTAGCTCTTTTTACATATCACACAGACTTTGCTACCTGGGGAGAACAAACATATCACCTAAGCATCACAAAATCATCTACAGATCTGAGTATTATATTATAGGCGATTTTCATCTATAAGCACTAAAAAAAAAAAAAAAAAGGAATGATGGGAAACTAAAAAAAAATCACTGGGATGCCTGGGTGGCTCAGTCAGTTAAGGGTCCGACTTTGGCTCAGGTCATGATCTCACAGTTCCTGGGTCAAACCCTTGCGTCAGGCTCTGTGCTGACAGCTCAGTCTGGAGCCTGCTTCAGATTCTCGGTCGCCCTCTGTCTCTGCCTTTCTCTCTCTCTCTCTCTCTCAAAAATAAACATTAAAAAAAATTTTTTTAAGTCATAAGGAAATGGTTGACTAGGAAGAGTAACTACCAAAGGATATAACTGAGTACTTCAAAATGTTAAGCCCTGCTTTATAAGAACCTTCAATACAGAATTTGGAATAATTAGAACTTATAAGGAAATAGATTTCTACTCAATACAAGAGAGAAGGTATTAACCATTAGGGATGTCCAGGAGAATTTCAGAAATGATTTAAGCTCCATGACTTAATAATGACTAATTAACTGTGATTTGCATCATTCATTAATTGTATCTTGGAAGTGTGAAAGGAATGGAAATATTGCCACTTGTCCCTTCATTACTAACTTTTGAGTGAATCGTTAAAACATCACTATAAACCCTCTTCTCCTTATGTTAAATTTATTTTTTATGCTCTCCATTAGCACTACGGAGATCCTTTTAATTGGAGGCATCTGATCTAATTTAGTTATGAATGGATCCCTTTGTTTCTCTCTTTCTTTGCTCCAAAGCAAGAAGAGGATGCTATAATTTTCAAAGAGAAGGTAAAGCTATATATTATTGCCCATACTGGGTTACTTCTGAGAGTGAAAAGGGGCAATAATAAGACGCTGCTAGAACAACAGGAGTAAACCAGAACATTCTGGGCAGGCTGAAATGTATGGGGGAAAAAGTGTTTACAGAGAGAACAAAGATATAACAAACTTCCCCAAGAACTGGCCATAATAGACTCTGATATTTCAGAGGGATTTATTCTTCTCTAAATGCATCACTGTGATTCTTTGGATTTTCTTCTTTTGTTCTTTGATAATGGATCACTATATCAATGTGACAATAAGAGATGACCCTTTAATTAGTTAATAATGTCTCCATGTAAATAGAAACAGACCAAAATATCAAGTAAGAAGAAAACATAAAATTATATTCCATTTTTTTTCCATTTTGTATTTCCTTTTTTTAAATTTATCTTTTTTTAAAGAAGTGGCTTACTAACTTAACATTTTATTTCTTCCTCTTGCTGTAAAACAAAATAAAACAAAACAAGAAAACTTTCAGGAAGAAAAAATTTTCTGACTTTGTAATAGGTTTCCAATATGCCTTTGTGAATTCTGCACCTTTCTTTAACATGGTTTTGAGATGACTGAAAGTTTGGAGAACTTTCACTATCTGAACACATTTGGACTGATAGGAGGCTAGAACCATAATTTGCTCAAGTGATGGATTGCCAATGCTGAATAATATGGAAAATTCCAATGCCATAAATCATTCCAAATGTGCAAAACTGGGCAGAGAGCCAGGGAGATACAATGCATTAATGGGCTTGCCTGTCACTTCTGAAGATATGAGTTCAAATCGTCATGCCTAGAACGAAGAAAGTTGAGCTAACAATTGACCCTTTAGGTGTTGAGTGGCAGACCTCAAAAGAATGTAGAGAAGGCATAAGCTTTAATAAAAATTAAAATAAATAAATAGTAAGCTGTTTGGAAACTGCTTAAGTTTGAGGGGATAAAAGGGGATAAGAAAAAAAGTGGCAAACTTATGATTTCCCTTTTTCTAGCCAACATATAAACTATCAACCTTAGCCCAGTTAAAAATGGAACAATATTAGAAGAGGTACTCATATGCTTATGAATTATACTAGGAATGGATTTGAGGAATTTAAAGGCATATACGCAATTGCCATTTGCCACAGTTTTTATTTCATTTACTAGTATTATTTAAATCCATAAGGAATATCTATTTAAAATCAGGAGTAGCTAAAGAAATACATTTTCTATGCAATTTAGGATAATTCATGATTTATCAGAATAAAATACTGTTCCAATTATTTATCCACAAAAAATGTATTGGGTTGAACCATATGAAATTGCCAATAATTCACCATTTTAACTTCAGAGATGGTAATTTCATATGGTTCAACTCAGTAGATTTGTACCTACAAGGATAAGAGGACATCTATATTGATCATTGTGTTATTCACATTAAATATATTCCCTCCACTACTCTTCACTGCAGTATTGTACACAAATTTAGATTTGGAAATTTCAATCAACTTTCCTAGGTCATATAACTGAAGCATGGGATTAAGTGGCACCAAAAAAAGGCCCTTTTGATTGTTAAAGCAAGGTTACCATGTATGATTACGAAGGCTGTTCACTGCAGAAGGGTAACAGCCAAGGAGGAAAGTGATGGGTTAAATTTAGCAAGATCGGAGCCCCAGAGTGGCAGATTGAATTTTCCAGAAAAGGCTGACCCAATATATAACCCATCCCACATTCACCTCTTATCATGTAATATTGACACTTCTCCACTGAAAGGTAGAGTATATTTTCTTTCTCTCTCTTTCAAAGTGGGTTGGACTTCATAATTGCCTTCAACAACAAAATGAAGCAGAAGTGACATTAGATGACTTCAAGATTAGGGCATCAAAGAAAGCAGGACTTTACCCTACTGCTTTCTTTCTTACAGCAAGTATGTTGGAAGCCCTGAGCCAATGTGTTTTAGTTATTCTATTTAGTTTTGTTTACCAAGGCACATAGCAGTTCCTTGGTATATTGCACCTTTTATCTGTGGAGAACAAGAGTTTGGGGGTGCTGATGGTGGGAGTCAATCTGGGATATGGTAAAAAGTGATCTTTTTGAGAGATGTTTATATGTGAAAAAGTAAATGCAGTTTGAAACTCAATGGAATATTGAGCATTCCTGAGATAAAATAAAAACAAAGCACAGGTTCAGTGATTAAAACTCTTTTTGTCACTAGAAACAACCTATGTTTATACAAAATATTGATATAACACTCATACCACTTTCCTAAGTGATAACATTGATAAAAGATATGATGAACTCAAAAATGTCTTTGGCAAATACAGTCGATACTCCCCAAAGGGCTCTACATAAATTAAACATGTAGGCAAGCATAGCACGAGGTAAAATGTGTAGGGATTTCATCAGTCATCCACCTCCATGACTTATATTAAGCTCTAGGTACAGTGACCAATGAATATTTTCATGGCTGTTATAGATCTATGAGAGTGTTTAAGATCCAAAGTTATATTCTATTCCAGAAAAATAGACTTTTAACCCCATTACTTTATCAAGTTAGGCTGTACACTTTTATATCATTGTTATAGAACAGTAGCTACTTTTTATTTAAAGAAAGATCTGTAGGTCCATTACTTTTATTCTTTTACATTTAAAATTATTTAAATACACTTTCTCCTCTCTTTTATTGGCCAACATTTAACCGCATTGCCAATCTCATTTTCACATGAGATGATTCAGAGCTATCCAAACCCATTCTCTGTTCAGATGACGTGCAAATCAGATTAATTTGCTTGTGTTACAGATTTAGGAGATAAGATTGTTGCCTCTGGGGCTTTAGCAGTAAAGATGCCTCTATTGTTTACTATTTTTTGTTTCGGCTTGGCAGTATATCTCCACAAAAAAGTCTTTTGACAGATGAGTTTTCTAAGGCAAGGATCTACTCAGGAGGCAGGGAAATTCATTAAAACCATTTTAGGAAATCAGAGAAAACATTTAAGGCTAAGGTTTCAATTTTAATTTAAGGGACTTAGATTAGACATTCAGACATACTTGAAAAGAAGCCTAGAAAAAGTTTTAAGTCTTATTGTTAATTTTTAAATTTTATATTCAGTAGGTGCTCCTGTTTATAATAATTAAAAATGATTTAGAGCAGGGGCATACACAGAATGACCCTTCTGAATTTGTAAGTCCAGTTGCCAGGTATTTCCAGTGCTATTTGTTCCAATGAGCCAAAGTACAAGAAATGGGTATTTTCCCATAATTTTATGCCAATTCAAATACATATTCTCAGACAAGAACAAGGGGAGTAACACTTTGTCATGTATGAATACACAGGCCAGTTAACTAATGGTGTAACTGTAAGGTGTGAATAAATTGGGGAATGTATATCTCTCTTTCCTCAGTCTCAGTTCCTAAGTGCAGTAACCTGATATAAGGCTTCTTTAAAATATGAAAACAACTTTATATTTATGTAAACCAACGACTCAAGCCTGGATGTCTAGTACTTGACTAGAGGACTAGCCACCTATCTCAAGAGCTGGAGCGAGAACTTTGGTTTGGACTTGCTAGGGAGCAGAGTGCCTGTCCTCAACAGTATGCCATGTAAAGCATTTCTCAACAGTAATTTTAGATGAAACCCTGGGGAATTTGCACCCTCAGAATGAGCTGAGATTAAAACTTGCAGATTAAATAAATGAAGTAGAAGTAACAATAGGGACTCATGCAGTTCTTAAGAAGGACTATGCTATGTAATGTGTTAGGCACACAGTATCCTCTTTCACGGTCTCACTGATCTTGAAGGCTACAGAGTATTATTTCCATCTAAAAGATGAGGAAACTGAGACTCAGAGAACTTAAGGAAAATTCCCCAGTAGTAAACTAGAATTCTATCGATGATCTGGTTTGAAGGACCTCACATTTCTAGGCATGCAAGGCTATTATAACTCTCTTATTATAACTACTATAATTATGACCCTCTGGATATTGTCTGTGTTCTGTATATTTTTCTTGCTTCACTGAGCAGATTACACAGTTTATTACAATTGTTATCATAGATTTGTTTTGACTCATCACAACAGCCTGGAAGAATAGACATCTGCTTGCTACTGTATTTTATAATTGCTGTTAAAACAGGACTTTGACACTAAAGAAAATGATAATCCAAGACCCTCAAACTCATTGTAAGACAGAAAAATATTTCTGAAATGAGAACAAGAGATTTTATATTCCAGGCCACTTTTTGTATTGAAGCCAGAATCAAGAGATAATTATTTTTATATTGCTTAAATAGGTTTATGTTGGCATAAATAACCATATTTGCCATAACTTGCCATACATACTTAGTTCTTCCCTACTGAAGTCCTCAGTCAGTACAATGATGCCAGTTATGTTCCCAGCAGCAGGCCACACAGACTCAATCTGTACTCAAGACCGTTTGTTCAAATGACAGCTAAACACATTTTAAGGTCTTGCAACTTAATTCATTAATGCCACGGCTTTGTGCAACCTTTAGTCAGGGTCATAGAATTCTTTATGGCCCTTTAGCTTTAGATATAGTGGCAAGCTACTCTGTCTGGTAAGAAAATGCCCTTGATCCTACAGGATATAAATCTGATGTCATGCTGCTCTTAAGAATGAACCTTTCTCTGGTTTCACTCAAGACTCTCATGGCATTAACCTAAATCACCCCCAGTTTCACCAAACCATGCTCTCTCACCCCTGTCAGTTAAATGCCTTCTGATTTCAAGCGTTATCCTTTTCCTTAAATGACAGAAAACCTGTTTTACCCCATTACCATCTTGCTTTATTTTATTATTTTATATTAGCTCTCCAATATCTCAAATAGATGAACTTCCTTGGCTCTATTGATTTCTGCTTCTATTGATTTCTCTGTGGCACGTATTTATTGCCTATTTACCCCTTCACCTGCTGCACTTTGCCTTCCTGCCTTTCAGTTGGCGGAAACTGCCCTATTGAAAGTCATCTGAGACTTGCTAATGCCTGAATTCAACAATTTTTCTCAGGAACCCTCCTCTCATATATTTTTTTTAACTCTTCTAAGCCACCTTAACAGTTACAGCTAACATTTGTTGAGCTCTTGCTATGAGGCACTTGTAAGATCTTTTTACTGAAGCCTCCGAGAATGCTAGAGGTGGATATTCTGACTAATATCCATTTGCAGATGAGAAACTAAGGCTCACACAGATTAAAAAAAAATAATGAGGCTGCATTTTAAATAAAAGAAGGCTAACTCCTTAGCCTATACTCTTCACTTGATGGTCCCTTATATTGCCCTGCATTAATCTCTATCAGCATGATGACAGTCATGTTCTGCATTGCATTAGAAAATTTTCCTTAAGATACCTCATCTTCCCAGCTAGATTGTAAATTCTCAGATTGTGGTGATTTTTTTAATCCCCCCAAATATGTGATTTGTCTAACTAGTGTTATATTTGTTATGTTAGATTGAGGTATTCTTTGTTCTTCCTCACATTTAACAGTATGCCACAATCAACACATTGAAAAGCTATAGGTATATTTCATTGACCCTCTGTCCTCTTGGGAATAAGGGCAAATTATATGATAAATGAAGACAAGGAGATTGCAGAAATATCTAGGCATTAAGAATTGGAGGAGGGGCATTTTTAATGGCTCGTGTACATTACAAGATTTGAATTTGTAACAGGGTATGACTAGGAACTACTACGATCCCGGGAAAGAGATAAGTTTATCTTTCCTATTTCTTGATTAATGCAAGAAGAATTAAGTAATACTGTTTTTATCACCACTGGATCCAGTTGTGGAGGAGAGGGGAAGGGGCGGCAGTGGGGAAACAGGAAAGAAACGATCAAGAGAACATGGGTCTGGCCACCACTCTGGTCTATCTATGAAGTAAAACTATTGGATTTTAAGGATTTTAAAGACCAATCCTGCCCTCAAATCCTATAATCTGTGAAACAGAACAATTCAGAGAAAGAAAAAGGAGGAGAGACTGAGAGATTTCACCTAGGGGATCTTATTCTTTAAGTACTGTACCCCTTGGGCTTTGATAACCTTCATCTGTTGCCTGGTTGCTAAAAAGAGTCCACCTTGAGGTGACAGTCCCCTATTTCACCTTCTCTCCAATTTAAATGGGAGAGAGAGGGCTGTCAGCAGAAGGTTTGAAGATACCATACTTGCAAACTTAACTCTCTCCTCCTCCTCCTCTATTAAACTTCTCTTTCCTAAAATTTATAAACACACAACTTTTCAGAAAGAAGATACACAAGCAATCTTTATGTGGAAAAGATGCACAGGATCATTCCAAAGAAAACTTCACAGGTACCATTTCTCACCCATCAGATCACCAAATTTGTATTCAGTTGACAACATATTCTGCTTTTGAGACTGTGGCAGAAAAGTCTTGCTCATGCTTTGATGGCAGGAATGCAAAACAGCACAGTACCCAAGGATCTCCCAAGAAGAATATGTAAATATTCAGCATAATTGTATATGCTGATACCACTTGACTCCAGAATCCTCCTTCTTGGAAACCAACTCAAAGTTATATGGAAAAAATTACAGAATGATGTATATATAGGATTATCCACTGTGGCAGTATTAGTAATAGTAAAAGATAAGAATAAAACTTAATGTCCATCTAGAGAAAACTGGTTGAACAAACTATCCACAGAACAGAGTATAGGAAACCACAAAAAAGAATAAGAAGGGCTATATTTATTAATATGGAATGATATCAGAGATATGTCATTAAGTAAAGAAAACACAATAAAGGACAGAATACTAAACATAACATGCTATTTTGGTGTCAGAAATAAAATACAAATGTACATATTTTCTTATTTTTGCCAAAAGAAATAAAAATGATCAACCAAAAGCTAATAATAATTATAAAAATAATAAGCTAGTAATAATTTTAAAAGGTTGCTAATAGACGGCATAGGTCACCTATCAGCAAATAAACATTCTCTTGTGCCAGGAAGGAAGTCTCTAAATAAAAGGAACCAGGACTGCTTACAAAAAAAAAAAAAAAAAAAAAAAAAAAAATGGCTGATTCCAGTCTAGGGCACAGAATGTAGAAGATGAAGGGGGGAAATCTTTACGTTACAGATAGTATTAGAGAAAATAAAACCTTTTATTATAGAAGAAATGATACAAAGAGAAAAATCACTATTTTCAAACACTAATGAAATATTAGTACTATAAATGAAATAGTAGCACTAAAAGACTGATGGGAACTCGTCAATAAAAGAATCAGGCTACTGAACCAAAGATCAATCTTTGCATCACTAAAAGTGAGAGCACTAGACATTTATGCTTTCTGATGAACAAATTGCTTTAAAGTTTATAACAATATAAAGTGGAAAAGGCAGTGATAAATGAAGAAAACAGAGGAAAATGTAGATAATTACTGAATCTGGAGGTCAGTATACAGAGATTCATTATATTAATCCATCTCTCCTTCGGTTTGCATAAAAACTTCAAAATTATAAGTGTAAAACATAAAAGCTTCCCTTTAGAACCTCATTTCCCTCAGATCTAACAAGTTAAAAATCCTAGATAAAGTACCCGGTTTTCTAAAGAGGAGTCCTGGAGGGAATGACTTTCAATATGCTTTTCTTAGAAAAATAATTCCTCTAATTCGATTTGATTGTAAATTTCCCCTTTTCAAGTAATTCCATGTACATTTGCACAATAAAGTTTCTGAGTGTTTCTGCAGTAAAATCTATTAGTTTAATCTTGTTTTACATAGGGTTTTCCAGAGATCACCAGCCATAACACCTTTGTTTTTGGTCTGGAGATACCTATTGTTCCACAGAAAGAACTACTTATCTACACAAGCAAGAGGGTGTAATGGTAGGAATTTCAGATGCAACTTACTAGTGGAGAGTGAATCAATGTGGTGTTCTTCAATCATTCTCTAGTTCTTTTTTTTAAAATGTTTATTCATTTTTGAGAGATAGAGACAGAGCATGAGTGGAGGAGGGGCAGAGAGAGAGGGAGACACAGAATCGGAAGCAGGCTCCAGGCTGTGAGCTGTCAGCACAGAGCCTCACACGGGGCACAAACCCATGGACCATGAGGTCATGACCTAAACTGAAGTTGGACGCTTAACCCACTGAGCCATCCAATAGCCCCAATCACTCTCTAGTTCTAAATTCTTCAGTGGATTCCCAACACTGTTTAAAACAAAGTCAGAACTTCTCAAGGAGGTACATGCAACCCTTCCTGGTGCAGCCCTATCTAATCTAATAGCTAAATGTTTCCCTTTCACCTCCTTGGGAGCCCTGGGCTGCAGGGGATGTGAAACATTTCAGTGTTTGTACTGTTTGCTCATGTGACCACGCCAGAGGGTCTCTGTACCTTCATGTCTGAAGTTCTCTTTGCCAGAACCACCCTTCTCTTCATTGCTTTAACCATGCTCAGTCTAAGCTCCAGTTCAGATATTACTTCCAGGAAGATGTCCTGAGGGAAGGTAAAGTTTCCTGACTTTCTCCGAGCATCCCTTCTACCTTAACTGTAGCCCCTATCACCCTGTACTATGAATTTCTCTGCTTTGCCTTTCTTTCCCACTAGATATGATCTCCTTAAAGACAGTGTGTCTATATCTTACTTTCTATGTCACTGCATAGTATGACATATTTGCTGAAAACTGTGTGGAAAAGAAAGAGGAAAAATGTAATATTGATAAGAATATGAACAGTTAGAAATTTATCATTCACAGCTCCTAGAACTAGAGATACTTCTGAGAGAAATACTGTAATTAAAAATTCACAAGGTATAAGGGTGTCTGTGTGGCTCAGTTGGTTGAGCATCCAACCTTGACTTTGGCTCACATCATGCTCTTGCAGTAGTGAGATCGAGCCCCAGGTAGGGCTCCATGCTCAGCATGGACCCTACTTGGGATTCTTTCTCTCCCTCTCTCTCTGCTCTTCCCCTGCTCATTCTCTCTCTCTCTCTCTCTCTCTCTCTCTCTCTGTCTCAAATAAACATTAAAAAAATCATTTAAAAATTCACAAGGTACAAAGAAGTGGTATTTTATTATTTCCAGAAAACGATATTTTGTGAGAGATGAAAACAGGGAATAAACAGTCACTGCATTCCAGAGGTGTGGGCCTTCTTACGGACAGGGTGAAGGTTAATAAAATGGAAGGCTGTGGCTTATGGAGATAAAGTTGGCACAATCTGCAATTTTACCAAATTCTCGAGCTATCTAGAATCAAAAAGTATCAAAAGGATAATCAGTTTTAGGGGAGGAAGGGAGAAAAGTGGCTCGCATAAGTTTCTCTAGTCCATTCTTTCATACGGGCAGGTACTTTTTACAGTTTTTAGCCTTATGCACAAAGCTCTGCAAATGCTATTCGTAGCTAAGTCCCCCATACTCCTCATCAGTCAGCTTCCTGCTCCTGAGCCCAGGCCTTCTTGTACAGCAATACTGGAGACAGCACTTTGCACCAAATAGGCTGTGTCACAATCTTACAAGTGGAGTTTTTGTTTCCTTACGAATTTTCATTCTATGTCTACACAAAGACCTCAATTTATTCCCCCCCTTCAACAAAGTACTTAATGTCAGCTCATTTTTTAAAGGCAGATATTTTGTATTTCATACGCAGCAATTAAATAACATTTCCAGGGCAGATCACCTTTTCCTTCCCTTCCAGGGTCTGTGCCTTAATGGGTCCTTATTATCTTTTAAGAAAATAACAAATGGGGCACCATCAGGGAGTGACCATTCAATCCATTTTCCTGTTCCCACTAGCGCAGTATTTGTCATTTTCCCCCTCATGGCTGCCAACAAGCTTTCAGTTTACTGAGTTCCATCAAAACACTCCAGGTGCTTTGGGCTTTTGCTTTCTCTGTTACAGATTGACTTTATTTACATTGGTTCCAAATGTGACAAAAAGCAAACAAACAATTATGCACATGGTCCAGACGTGGCTCCTCTTGTAACTCAAATGAAAGAGGCCCGGCAATGTCACCCAGCCCCAGCTCTCTCCATGGGCCCGACGGAATGCACTAGCACTGAACTGGGAAGTTGCCAGCCTGGCTGATGAGCCCTAATTGCAGGAATGCTGCTCACTGCCAGCAATTATGCAGGCATAGTTAAATTAGATGCGTTCGTTCTGTCTAGGTCATAATGGCACTTTTTCTGTTGCTGTATGAAGATCTAGCCAAGATCTCAGAAATTATGTTCCTTGGTTGAGGAAGGTATAAATAATCTTAGTAAATTAAATAATAACTGTTCTTTCGGGGGTTGGCCTTAGAAATAACTGTGAGGAGATACATCTTAGTCCTTTGTTTTTCTAGCATCACCAATTTACCTGTGCCAAATTCTGATTCCCTCTGGCTTGTCTTTATATATTCCATATCTCTGGCCAGGAACATCAAATAGATTTTTATTTAATGTGTCAAGTTTGGGAACAATTTTTTGGAAGTTGGTTGAAAATATTTGGAGGTGGCTTAATGGAGCTCAGTGGGAAAGTGCAAGGATCAATTAGCAATGTTTGGTATGGCATGTGACATCTCTATTTTATAGACATCTCCTCCAACCCTGCATGGAGAGGAGATTCTCCAAAAGCCTGTTTTCAACTATTTTGAGGTAACATGTTGACATGGTTACTTCTCAGCCAGTGATGATGTGGCAAGGAGCATATATTTGCTTCCTTACTTAACATCTATCCCCATTTATTTTTCTTGACTCTTCCTGTACTCCAGAGGCCACAGGGGTAAAAAGGACACTTCCCAGGTTGCCTTGCATGCAAGGTTCTAGATTCTACTAGGTTCTGCCAGTTAGATTCATTAATGTGAAACTTGATTTTCAGTACTGACTTATATGAGGAAAAAAGGCAGTGCTCAAGAAATCCATATTGGCTTGAGTAGATAGTAGCTGATAAAGTGTGAGCCTGAATCCAACAAATTTAGAAGCAGTTTACTGTTTCCCTCATCGCAGCTCAGGTAGAGCCAGCAGTTTTAGGTCCCCTTAGTTTCTTCTTTGCAGCAGGGAAAATCATGCCTGGGTCAGTGCAGCTCGGCGGAGTTGGTGGGGAGTTGATCTTGGAGGCTGACTCTGGAGCTTTGTCCAGAAGTCTTCCAGCCCCTTCTATGAGCACTTAATTGGCTCTTAAATAGCTACAATGGTTTCTGTTATCTACAAATGTCCCCGACTGATACAGACTGAAGCATATTAGATCAGGATGGAAACAAGACCACAAGACACACTGGAACTATGGCATTCTGCCAGTCTTACCATTGTTCTAGAACCTAGGACCCCTGATGATACTTCCTCACATCTGAAAAAAAAATCTGTCTCTCGCAACTCATTGTCAATTTCACCCTTTCTATGAAGCTTCCCCACTGAATTCCACCCCAAACTATCATCTCCAAGCAAACTGAGACTTTCTCTATTCACATGACATAATATGTTGCTTATATTTTGAGCACTTTTCCTTCAATCATATATACTCTAACCTAAAATCTGGTGGGGCTGTTAATCCCCAAAAGCTTGGTCGTAAAGATACACTTTCGTGTTCGTGTGAGTTTTCAGTGGGTGCATCCAAGTTCCTCTGTATGTGCACAGTTGCTATAATCCAGTATATATTCAATAATGCTGGTTCACTTCAATCAAAATAATTAACGTCAGTTTATCCTAAGTTAAAATACATAACATATTGCTCTTAACCTCTAACAGATTATTATAATCTATTATAATGTAATAGAAATTAATCTCTAATGATGGAAGTTCAGTTTTAGTTTAAATGACAAGATATTCTTTTTATCTAAAAGTATTTACGATGTTTCAATTAATGGAATTAGAGGTGATGAGTAGAAATACGTACGGGCTAATTCGGGAGGATGCCAAGCACTGAGCAAAGCATGTTAATGTTTATTTATTTATTTTTGAGAGAGAGAGAGAAAGAGCACAAGTGGGAAAGGGACAGAGAGAGAGAGAGAGAGAGAGAGAGTGAGGGATACACAGAATCTGAAGTAGGCTCCAGGCTCCAAGCTATCAGCACAGAGCCCAATGTGGGGCTCAAAGTCATGAACTGTGAGATTATGACTTGAGCCAAAGTCGGATGCTTAACCAACTGAGCCACCCAAGTGCCCTGAGAAGATATTTTGTAATATGGATCTGTGTGGGCTAGCATAAAAGGACGTGTGGTGGGAGAAGAGAAAAGAGTAAGACAATAATCCCCAAGCATGTCAAATTCATTTAAATCTGCAGCTACCACCTTTATTGCCTCCAAATCCTGGTTCTTTTGGTACTGCTTCTATAGGGTTGGTCTCTTTTTATTAGATCATAACCTCAGAGCCAACATAGAATGCTTATGAATCCAGGCTGTGGAGTTAATCTGCCTGGTTTCAGATCCCATCACTAGCATTTGCCACCATTGTGTGACCCTGCACATTTATTCATTCTTTGTTTCAGGGGACTTGTGTATAAGATGATAATAACATATAACTTAAATATATACATGTCAAAAAGAGTGCCAGAAAACATGACATCTATGTTAGCAATTATTATTATTATCTAATGATGTTTTTCCTGCCATAAAAATGAATGCATCAAATTCAAATCACGTAGTTTTATGAAATTAAAGGTACATACTGGTTATCTGACCAATATAAAGAGCTAGAATGCTGACTAGCCTGATGTTCACAGGTCCTTTTTGACACTGAACCTGTAAGTTAAATTTTATGAGCTCCATTTTGTAACAAACAGAAAAAAAGTATTATGTGAACAAGTCTCTCCAGCCTAACTAACTAGAAATTCCTCTTTTTACAGGTGACTTTCCATATCACTTTTGGGGAAGGTGAGCTGCCATCCTTTGGCCTTAAAGAAAATAAGAGTAGCTTCCTACACAGTGGCTGGCACAATCAAACCATCATGCTATATGCTCATATTTATAGTGATGCATGTCAGCTGTTTCTCAGTACAACTGGGGAAAAAAGATATTTGTTGATTGAACAGATGAATAAAGATATTTGCAAATAATCACAAGTAAGTGAATAAATTAACTCATTAAAAATGCAATGTTTTTAAAATTATTTTTCCCCAAAAATTTGTCTCAGAGGTCACTTGAGAGGACTGAGGAATAGGGCTAGTGCAAAAAACCTTGAGTGACCGGGTGTTGGCTGTTTTTAAAGTTCATACATCGAGTATCTGCAAAAGAGGAAGAGATTATAAAGCCACAAGTTTGTCAAGAACTGCTACAGAATTCCAAGAATTGGCCATCCCGACCCCTAGTCTTTAGTGTAGCCAAGAGATACATTCTCTTAATGTCTTAATATCAATTTTACCTAGTCGTCATGCAGCCAAAAAGCCAACTTTGTTCACATGAATGAAATTGATTGATACATTCAGACTATCGGCTTCTTGCAGTGTCAGATTTGCCAGTCTGGGGGCAGGAATGGAGCGCTTCTATTGCACCCAAAAGGGAAGTAAATAACGGAGTCTAGTTTAAACCTGATGGCAGCATAGGCCACACTTCCAGGCCAAACCACTAAGTGAAAAGTCACCTGTTCTGAGAGGCTGGATACAGATCTTGTCCCTTTTCAAACTCCTTGCTCAAGGGGATGACCACAGGTTGCCTAGAACTCTCACTGAGCTGCTTCTCAGCTGAGGGCCATTTGTGTGTGTTTTTCCAATTGGCAATTCAAAAGGTCAGAAAAAGATTGGATCAACTTAAACTTTACAGCAGCAAGATTGCAATGGGCTCTTTGTGTCTGCCTTTATTATTATCTCAGTGGTTGAAAATGCCCCTCTGCGTTCACCTGCCCTTGGAAGGATGAGAGGAATAATGCAGTCTTTAATTTCGGATCTTGCTTTAAGTCCATCCTGCTGTGATTCTTTTTCCCGTGGAAAAAGGCCATTTGACGATTTTTGGCATTGCCTAACCAGTATAGTGCTGCTGTTTTTGATGTTAAAATAGACCTCATCCCCGCTACTCCTACTCCAAGCTTATACAAACCAGTTTCTGTCACCATCTTGCTCTTAATAGTTTACATCCTCCCGAAAAAATGATGGGCTGGCGATTTTCAAATCACTTGAAAAATAACCAGACTCTGCAAAATTGAACTAAATATTTGTTAAGATGTTTCTTTGTGCGTGTGACATTTTAAATGGCTTTTTTTTTCTGTCTGCACAACTGGACCATAAATTTGTAGAGGCTGGTTTTATGCAGTGTCTTGATATGTTCTGTTGGATTCTGGATCCAGATTTTAAGGGGAAGGAGGAACATGTTGAACAGTAAAAGCCTTGGCTCGTCTTTAGGGTATGGAAAGGGACAACATGAATTCACAGCTCGTGCTCAGGTTCATGATTGTTCTGCCATCTTCGGAGGAACTTGGCTGGAACATATGTGCAAGCTACATCTTAAATCAATTTATCCCTGCAGTTTGTTTATCATTCTGCTTGCACGTGAGTTTATTTGTTTCTACCAAAAATCAGAGAAAGAACTAACATCCTCTGCGTAAGCGGCGATATGATGCTACGAAAAAGTTTATTTTTTCCGTTTAATTACTTCTTTACATACATTTACAGTAATTAGACATCAGATGCAGTAGCTAAAGCAATTACTATATGTCATTTCAGAGAATTACAGTATAAACATACAGTAAATACTCAATAATCCATGACAAGCTACTTAAAAAGTAATAAGGAAATTTAATTTAAAATGTGGGAGCCGAGATGCATGATGTGCTTCTGAATGAAATGCCCACAGTTACAAAGGAGAGATTCCAGCTTTGAAAATCCACCACTATTAATTTATTACCTTTCACAGTGTGGGTCACTGGCCTTCTCCCTTCAAAATTAACATTAACAATGTACGATAAATAGCCTCTTATAAAATGGAAACCTCTTCTGTCTCCTGCTCTCTCCCCTCTTCTCTTTTTCCCTTCCTAGCTCTCTCCTCCCTTCTTTCACACACACACACACACACACACACACACACACACACACTGAAAACCCAGGTGACACTTAAAGTCCATTAATTTGACAGCACCAAAATTCAATTTGTAATAACATCACAGTGACCCTTCTTGACTTTCATTATTAAAAGTCTTTCCCTCCCCACATTACAACACACTATAATAAAATGCATAGGGAATTTAAAACTCATTGGAGCTGAGTTCAAATCTCAGCTCATTTACTGAGGTGCCTTGGGCAAGTTGCTCGACTCCTGTGTCTCAGCGTATTCCTAAGGCAGAGATGCAACTATTTATCAGCGAGTTGTCTGACGTGAGCCGTCTGACATAACGTGAGTAAAGTATCTATCTGGGGTGAATTAAGCACCTGAGACTAATGGCTGTTAATCTTATGTTATCCATTTATTTGTCTGAATGCATTTAATAAGTCTGGGACACTGACTCTTTTCTACTTAGACATTTGCAGCCTTCATAACTTCTTAGAATTATCACTTTGATGCATTTATCAACTGGTATGTGATGTAAATTTTTCTTCCATTTATTAAAAAATTTAAGGTGCAACGTTCTCCCAACAGATATCAAAAACTGAAGACTAACTCAGTCTTCACCATTTTAAATTCACTTACGGTTTTATAAATTCATGTCTTAATTATCCTTAACAGTCTGTCAGGATTGCAGATTGTCTCCCTGCCTCCCACTGCCCCACAAGGACCTCGTTCTCCAGTAGGGTATAATGAGAACAGTATAGAGGAGAGAAAATGAAGTCTGGATTTACCACTCAGACCTGTCAGATTTTGGAAAGATGATTAACCCTGTGGCAGCCTTACTTTTAAAAAATGGGACACTAATACCTACTTCATAAGTTTGTTATGAGGATCAAATGGTACAATATCATTCATTCATGTATTCATCATACTCGAGAATGAATTTTGCCTACTCCCCAGATCAGCTCCTCCCAAAATATGTTCCACTAAATCACTGTACAGGTGATGCTTTCCAAACAGTTTCAGAATCAACAGGTTCGAGAATGTCATTTAATTCATTCCCTCCTTATTTATTTCTGATATAAGTAGGCATATAAAAGCTTCAAAAGACCAATAATGGTTAAGCAGAATGGCTGGGGCTTAGGATATATTCATTTCTATTTCAGGCATTACAAATTACCCTCCCAGTTTATTACATTAATTTACATTGCCACCAAAAGTATAAGGATATGATCTTACAACAATGTAGGGATATACTGATATCATAGCCTCTCTGCCTAACCCCTGATTTTACAGATGAGTGAAACTGAATTCGAGAGATGGAATTACTCAGAAGACATCGTCTACAAATGTGTTCCAATAAATCCCACAGTGAATTTGTGAGAACAAGTTTCTACAGTTGGAAATATCAGTTGATATCCTACTGAATGCTAATCAGGATGTCAAGGATTTGTTTATACTTAATCTTTTCAGAATTCCTTTCAGACAGTCACTAATGCATTTCAATATTGCAAAGGTGACTCAGAGAAATGAGGACAGATGTTGGGTGTCACAGAGCACCAAGCGGTGGTCTTACATCCTCGCGCTCTGGTCTGCCTGAATCTGATGAGACATTTTTGGTGAACACTCCACTGCACTAGGCAGCTAGAGTAGGTAAATCAGAATGGAACTTCTGGTTACATTTACTAATATAAATGCTTGATTCTACTATAATGCATCAAATCACTCAAGGGAAATATTACCCCTATAAGTTTAAGGGGAATAAAGGTAATGAGAAAATTGGTTCTTGGTCTTTACTTCCTATTATTTATAAGATCTCCTGTGTATCAGGGAAACTTCAGCCAACTGTAAAAGCTAGTATCTATTTCAGAGAAAGCGAAGGGAATTCCAGCAAAGGGGGACAATCTCAGCAGAGTCAACTGGATATAATCTTTGAGTGCCAGAACACCGCTCAGTTCACTAGGACTCATGTCAAGACTGTGTCTTACTTTTCATCCTCCTGATAATTGCCTCTGGACTCATCAATCATGGTAAAGGCATTGCATATTACACTCCCCCTGCCCCTTTCTTTATCAGAAGTTCCCCAGGTTTCATTTTTTTCCAGGCACATCAGTTCAAAACTGGTCAAGCCTTTTGGAATGAATCAAATGTCATGACAGAAATAAGATAGCTCTAAAAGCTTCTTCACACCCTTCCCCAGAAGCTGATATGGAATCACTACCTACAACAGAGTTTCCAGGCTGGGTCCTGTTCTGTGACATGTGTATTCAGTAATGGATTTTCCACCATTTCCCTTAGGACAGTACTTCTGAATCCAATCTCTCTGTCAGAACATTTTTTACCCACGTTTTATCAGGATTCTCTCTCCCCTTCACATTTCAGCATTTCATCCCATTATTTGTGGTCCTGGTCCTGTCCTCTGTGCCAGGGTAAATAATCACAGCCTCCTTCAGCTTCTCTCTGTCTCCCTGCCACTGTGCCCTTTTGTTGTTCATTTTATCTTGTATTTTCATGGCTGGTGACTTTATTCCACTTTTGTAGTAACATGAGCCCACCAATCCCTTCATTTGCATTTTCCCAAAAATATAAAAGACGTTTAAATTCTAGAATCCCATGATTTGGATCTGTCTAAAGAGCAGATTTAGAAATAAAGCCATTGCAATCTTTAAATTATGGAAAGAAAGATGAGCGTTATGGATTTTTTTAAAAAGAAGAAGAAAAGGAAAAAAAAAAAAAACAGGACCGTCTTTACTACTATCAAATACAAAACCATTATAAGTCCAGGTATGCTCTCCCCCAGAATGAATACAGAGAAAAGCCTATTCCTCCAGGAAAGATTTGGAAGTACTTTTTAAGCTTACTGAGGTCTTGTGGAGAATTATGATTACAACAAACCTGGGAAATGATTGTTGTTACAGAATGCCTGCAAAGAAGGTTTATTTTATGCCAAAGAGCTTAGCTTATTTCAGAATTAAATCAAAACAGCCTTTGTGTCTCTGAGGTTGAGCAGTTCATTGTTTTCTTCTGGCAAAGCATGACAGGGTTGAGCCGTCTTGGTCTCCAGCTCCTTCACCCCTCGTCCCGGTGGACAGCACGTCAGGTTATATTGTGTAAACAGACATGTTGGCAATTTAGCTATATTTGAGGATTGAAAGCATGTTGGGACTACCATGGGACCCCCAGTGCAGTACTTTAGTCAGTCCCTTTTAAGTTGTAGGTAAATTTGCTGCCCTTTGAAAAATTATTATTATTATTACTACTATTGTCAACACTAAAGTGGACAAAGAGAACCTACTTGCATACACTTCTCCCTCTGTACATTTTCTAATAAACTTTGACAAGTTACACACTGCAAAAAAAAATTACAGACTTCTCATAAGACAGTATTATCTCATTACATTTTGGCGAATAGTCATTTAAAGATTTTAGGGCTTCTAATTGTCAGAGTTCACTCAAATTCAGGATATAGATACTCCAATGTGGCATAATAGCAAAATATATCCTAGCAAGTTCTGAACACTACTCAAGCAACCCCACTTGAACCAAATGAGGTATATGGAATATTCGAGAATCATTCTTTACCCAATATTATAATTCTTCTCTTTTTCTCTTCCTCTTCTCCCTACTCTTGCTCCTCTTCCTCCTCTTCCTCCTCAGCCTCCTCTTCTGCTTTTTCAGACCAGATGATAATTTGACTTTTATATGGTACTGAAAATTATTTGCAACTCCTCAGATACATCACCGTTTTCTTCAACAAAAGTCATCATGATTAAAAATAACATATTATATCCGGCACATCTGACTTTCAACAACAAAACGAAATATCCATCAGACCAAACAGAAGTCCTGAGCACCATCTTAAAGACACATTTTCCTAAATAACAAATTCATGACTGAGCGGTCCTTGCCCATCTTATACCCTCCTCATTTTATCATCTACCAACTGGTGGCAAATTCACTTTAATAACTACTTGGTAGGGTCATCAAAAAGGATCAATGCAGTAATAAATGAAAAACACTTTTACATCACTAAATTCTAGGTGATAGAAATGGGAGTGATTTTATATTCATATAGACTTTATAGTACTTTCCAAATTCTCCTAATTTAATATTGGGAAAGAAAAGTCATATACTATAAACTACAAGGTGCTTTGCAGTGGCATTATTAATTAGGATAGCATTATTTGGTGGAGGTGGAAATTCTTGGAAGCAATTAAAAGAAGAATAAGGACATGAGATTACATAATAGTGATTACATAAATATGGGGAATAACTGACATTAAAGGTGAAAGAGTTAAACCAGAAAGAAATGTTTGAGAAAGCTCTCAATTCTTACAATATGTAATTTTACTCTAAAATTAATTTATTCTCATTTCAGAGAGATGGGTTTCTAAATAAGAAAATCACAGCAACCTTCACATTTCATTGCTTATGGAATTGTAAAATATATTATATACAATTTCTGGTTCCTCTGCCCCATGGGAATCAGTTAGGAGAGAAAGAATAATCCAGCAAGGCCTGAGGACACCAAGTATTTTAACCAGAGCATCTTGGTTTTCTCAGAACAGTCCAGGTTTTAACCACGGAAACATTAACACCCTTTTGAAGAATATTACAATTGGTCTAATTTAAACACTTCACCTTGGATTTGTATTCTCTGCCCCAAGAGGAAAAACATACAAAGTATGTACAAAGTTTAAAACCTAAAAACTGGTCCAAATGTTCCTCTAGAAGAAACACTGCCTGCAGGGCTCACAAATGTATTCAAATGTTAGCATAAGGTCCCAACATGCTGAGTATAAAGCAGAGAGGACTGACCAAGCTGTTCCTTCCCAACTCAGATTTAAAATTACCAAGGGCACCTGCGTGGCTCAGTCAGTTAAGCGTCTGACTTTGGCTCAGAGCTCAGAACCCATGTCAGACTCTTTGCTCACAGCTTCTCTGTCTCCCTTTCACTCTGGCCCTCCACTGCTCACTCACACACACTCTCTCTCAAAAATAAATAAATACATTTAAAAATAAAATAAAATTTCCGGGGTGCCTGGGTGACTCAGTCAGTTAGGTGTCTGATTTAGGCTCAGGTCATGATCTCATGGTTCGTGAGTTTGAGCCCCACATCAGGGTCTGTGCTGACAGCTCATAGCCTGGAGCCTGCTTTGGATTCTGTGTCTCCCTCTCTCTCTGTCCCACCCCTGCTTGCTCTCTGTCTCTCAAAATGAATAAACATTTAAAAAATAAAATAAAATAAAATTTCTAAAATATTTTGCATATAATAATTTGGTTTCAGGGGTGCCTGGGTGGCTTAGTCGATTAAGCATCCGACTTTGGTCATGATCTCTCAGTCCATGGGTTCAAGCCCTGCGTCGGGCTCTGTGCTGACAGCTCAGAGCCTGGAGCCCACTTAGGATTCTATGTCTCCCTCTTTCTCTGTCTCACCCCTGCTCACGCTCTGTCTCTGTCTCTCAAAGAATAATAAACATTTAAAAAATTAAAAAAATAATTTGGTTGTAAAGTTGATCTTACAGTTACATTTAGCAGCTGTGTATGTACAATAACACACTAAACAAGTAACTTCTACAAATTCACACTTAAGTGAAATGAAGCCATAAAAGTCACATGCCAGTAGCGAATACTTTATCTAAAAATATTTTGTGCTTTCTTTCAAGCAGGTGTGTGTGTGTGCATTTCTTTGTTTCTTTTTCTTTTTCTTTTATTATTATTATTATTATTTTTTTAATGTTTATTTATTATTGAGAAACAGAGACACAGAGCGTGAACAGGGGAAGGGCAGAGAGAGGGGGGAGACACAGAATCCGAAGCAGGCTCCAGGCTCCGAGCTGTCAGCACGGAGCCCAACGCAGGGCTCAAGCTCAAACTCATGAACCGGGAGATCATGACCTGAGCCGAAGTCAGTCGCCCAACCACACCCAGGCGCTCCATGTTTCTTTTTGCTTTTGTTTTTTTGTTTGTTTGTTTGTTTTTTAAACAAGAGACTGGATATATATTCTGGCAATTTTGAGGCATGAATTCTTTTTTTTTTTTTTTAACGTTTATTTATTTTTGAGACAGAGAGAGACAGAGCATGAACGGGGGAGGGGCAGAGATAGAGGGAGACACAGAATCGGAAGTGTGCTCCAGGCTCTGAGCCATCAGCCCAGAGCCTGACGCGGGGCTCGAACCCACGGACTGTGAGATCGTGACCTGAGCTGAAGTCGGACACTCAACCGACTGAGCCACCCAGGCGCCCCAGAGGCATGAATTTTAATTATTATCTCAAAGTTATTCTTTCTCTGAGTGAATCAGAACTCTAATTTCAGGCAGGGGATAATGTATTCAATATTGTCGATCATTTAAGCAAAATACTACTCTTAGCACTTATCAGCTAAACTATAATGTCTTGCAGAGCTTAGACAGCAGTTTCCAAAGAGTATTATCACTTTGGCCTTTCCTTTCTTGTTCAATATGTATAATGCCTGATGAGAATAGGATTACATTTTCAAAAACTGTAAACCTCTGCTGGTAATTAGTGTAATTCTACCCTATGCGTTATTTAACAATAACAACAACAAAAAGGTACAAGTTTTATTTCGTGAGATATCACTTTTCTGTGAAAAGTCTCTGGGTTTTGGGGATAAGATATTCACAGAACTATCTAATCACAAACTATACTGTGTTCTTGAGAGTTAAGGACATTTAATTTTTTTTTCCTAAGAAGAGATGCATGCAATTGATTTCCTCCCCATGACAGATTTTTAAAACATAGAAATAGGGGTGCCTAGGGGGCTCAGTTGGTTAAACATCTGACTTCAGTTCAGGTCGTGATCTCATAGTTCGTGAGTTTGAGCCCTGCATCAGCCTCTATGCTGACAGCTCAGGGCCTAGAGCCTGCTTTAGATTCTGTGTTTTCCTCTCTCTGCCTCTCCCCCACTCACAATCTGTCTCTCTTTCTCTCTCTTTCTCTCTCTCTCTCTCTCTCTCTCTCAAATAAATATTAATTTTTTTAAACATAGAGATGATACTATTTTGTGAATTATTTCACTGGGTCTTTCGTCATTCCCCCCTGTAAATTAAAAGTAAAAAAAAGTATAGCTGTGCACACAAGCTCCATTATCAAAATAAGAAATGACATCTTACTTGTGTAAAGGGAGTAACTAACACTCTTTATTCTAGATAACTGCCATATGTAAACACAGAAAATTTAGAGGTATGATTTCTGACTTCTAGAACATTCTTAAAGAGCAATAAAGTAGATACTTTCTCATTATTTACATGCATATGTTTGTATACATGTATATACACAGACCATTTGTAAACACATTTTAGGCTCTGATTACATATGCTAACTCTAAATTTTGGCAATAGTAGTGATTTATACTAATGTCTACTAGAGTTATGGGAATGTTACTAAATTCATATGTATCAGAACCATTAAAGTGCTTACAAAAAATGCAAATTAATGACCACATTCTAGATTAAATGAATCAGAATTTCTGAAAGTACAATCAGAGTCTTCATTTTTTACTAGTTTCTTGATTTTGATCCTTAACAATTTGAAGAACATTGGTAAGTGGATTTGCTACTGGATCAGGACTCAAGAAAAATAAGGACTTTTTATTTCCTGTAGAATTATAAGCATTTGGTCCCACTTTTTCTTCCACTCCAACCCCTTCACAAATTGATAATTTCAAATCTTATACCTTCTTCATCAAATACATGCCTTAAAAGAAGTTGTTGGCCAACTAAGTTTTAGCAAGTACTTATAAAAACAAACTAAAAAATGGCCAAATTTTTCCTTTAGAAAAAATTTATTTTATGTAAATACTGAGGAAAAAAATCAGCTCTGATTATATCTAATCAAATAAAAATCTATTTAAGTACAAGAGGGTAAGTTATAACTGTTCAGGGAGCAGGGATGTTGAGTTTTCTGGCTTTTGTAGATTTATGTTCTAAGCTGCAATGCTGAGTTAACAATTTTGCTTTGGGATGAATATATAAACACCCATAAGATGAGGATTTTTCAACCTTCCCAATGATCATATTAGAAATGAATTGAAGCTCAGAGTGCAATTACAACATAAAGCCCCAAACCACTGTAGAGTTAGAAACTTTTAGAAAAGATTGTCAATTTGCGCTGTGGGCTCTGAGCCAAATTTCTGTAGGAGACTCAAAAAGTCTCTACTGCCCACCCTTTGAAGGTAGCATTGCTGACACGGACTATTTTCCAGAGCCAATTTGTCAACATCAGAGACACTGGATTGCCCACATTGATTAGTATGATGTGAGGTGTCGGTGTTTTGTTCTTTGCTTCTATGAATATCCTGAGGCATAAAGACACCTAATAGCAGTTACATGTGTGTGTGTGAAAGATACCCTCCAAAATCTTTAATGTCAGCAGGCAAGTAATTGTGTAATATCTTCCAAGAGACTAAAAATTCATCTGTAAAGCACTTGGGAACTTTTCAACTGACTTCGTTTCCTTCTTTTCACAAGAGAGAATGTGCAAAAGCTACTCTGACTTGAGAGTTTGTCCAGTGCTAGAAACTCATTATCCCCCCTCAATGAGTTATTGTTACTTAAATGTCTTTCAGTCTCCCCATTTCTTAATCAAATGCAACTCCATTAGATACATATTCACAAACATTAAAATTATAATATTAAAAACACCCAAATAAGCAGTGAGAGTCTCAATCATATTCCAAATATTTTCTAAGTAACTGTTACTTACCCAGTGCAATATGGAATACACAAATTTATATTATCAAGTTACTGTCTTCACATAGCATTAATTAAATTTGGGGAGGAAGCCTGAAAAGGCATGCCTCTTAGAGTGTGCAGAATTACATAGAGTAGTGGGAAGACAGGGATTGATTCTCCAATAACAATTTGACTACCCTTATTTCTAAGAAAGTAAAATGAGTCATTCATTCATTTCATACAAATAGTACAGACAGGATGGTAAGGTTCTTAACAAAGAACTTGAAAGCCAGACTGACTGGATTCAAACACTTACTAGCTCATGACCTTAATATTTTAGTTAGGCTACCTGATTTTCTCTGTCTTGTTTCCACCCTTATTATATGGTCCACTTCTTAGAGTTGTTATAGTATTCAATGATAGATATAACAACACATAGATATACAAATATTACCACTTGAGAAATTTAGAAAAGTGCCTAGAGCATAAGCAATTTTGTATACATTTGTATTTATGTTTTTTAACATCGGATAAGCATAAAAAGACTTTGTGAGCTAGTACGAAATTGGATTCAGTAAATGTCCATGTGTGACAATTGTGATAAGAGTTCTTGGCTCCTTCGAAGCTCTTTCTATGGAATATCAATCCAAATTAATTAGAAGAACCTGTCATTAAGTGGACCCATAGTCTAAATTTTCAACATTAATAGTAGACTCTGATCACCTTAGGTCAGATAATACAGATTAACCACAGTTTAAAAAATATATGGAGCTGGATTCAAAGAGGCAAATGAAGCACTTAAAATATTGTTCCATTTTCCCAAAGTCTTTTCAGGAATTCTTTAGTCCTCTGAGTGCTTATCAAACATTATTCATTAATTTATTTTGTTTTATAAGAACTTTCCACATATAAGTTTTCTTTTGAGATAATGGTCCTATTCTTTCATCTCTAACAACTCAACAATATGAAAAATATTAAAGTTCTAGATTTCTCACCTCAATTTTATTTTAGTAGTAATCAAGAAATGCTAGTTTGAATGTGGTATTTAAACTATATGTCTGTACCAAGGCTTTCTTGCTTGAAAGCATTGCAATACACAATAAAACCTGGCTAGTGAGTATAAACAAGCATGCAAAGAGGATTTATGGCCTCATGTATTTAGAGAGCATGGTGGCTGGAAAGGCTTCAGGTGAAGCTTTAGTAGGGCCTCCAGACAGTGTTGTCAGGACTCTGTTTCTCTCCTGACTAAACCTTGCTCAACTCCACATGTTTCTTTCATTCCCTTAGACTCTCTCCCTTCACGGTTATAAGAAAACCATCAGAACCTCCTGGGGCTATAATCCTTTGGCATTCAAAAATTAAACAGAAATTTAATATATCCAATTAAATTTGGACTTTAAAATGTCCAAATGTTGGACATCCAAAAAGTTAAGATTCTTAGTTCAAGCACTTGCCACAGAAACTCTAATTTATGGGCTTAATTCACCAACCCATACCTGAAACAGTTGTGGAGAAGGAAATCTAATGCTGATGACTGTAGCTCTGTATTATGTCATCTACCAGATAATACTGTCCCACCTAAACCATGTGAAACAGTGAGGGGAGATGTGGATCCCTCGGTGAACACTGTGGCTATTTTAAGAAGGAACAAATCTCTAAAAGAAAATTGGACCTCTTATGTTGGGAAGGACAGATCTATTTTTAATAGAGTATAGAATAAGAGGAATCCAAAGGCACAATCCCTTCCCTCCAGTTTGCAACTACTTTGTAATTTTATTTAATTTAGTAAATATGAACAGAGTACCTACTAAGTTTGACATTGAAATAGATGTTGGGAAAAATCCAAAGATAAATAAAATATAATTCTGTCCTTAACAAATTCAAGACATAGGAACAGAAATGTACATATAGTACATATAATACACTTATATATGTAGCACATATATACATATGTATTCAAGGATAACCAGGTACTCATGCCTTTAACACAATGATTCTCAAACTATCTGGGTTGGAGAACTAGCTATTGTCCTGCATTCCACTGCAGAATAACACTTTTATGAAATGTCGTAAAATTAATTACTATGGAAAAAATGATCACACACTTGGAGACAAAAATAAAATTGCTATTAAACTTTATAAATGCTTCATGTTAGTTCTATATTTATTCTATACTTAGAAAGTATTCACAGACTGGCTCCTGAATGCATATCATACTTTGCAAAGAGCAGGTTTATAAATACATATTGAATTTACATGATGTTTAGTAACAATGCAGAGTACTTTTATTATTTTTTTTAATTTTTTTTTTTAGAGAGAGAGAGCATGTGAGCTGGGGAGAGGAGCAGAAAGAGACAAAAAGAGAATCTTAAGCAAACACCATGCTCAGCACGGAGCCCAGCACAGGTCTCTACCCCACGATCCTGGGATCATGACTTGAACCGAAACCGAGAGTCGGACATGTAACTAACTGAGCCATCCAGGTGCCCCAACAATGCTGAGTATTGAGATGATGATAGCAACAGGGTGAAAATTGTGAAGGAATACTCAAATAATAGATATTTAGGTCCTTCTCTTGGAGGGAATCTTTAAGGGGTCCCTGTACAGGGATCTCTTTAAAAGTCTATTTGGGAAAAGAAAATAACAACAATACCAACCACTAATTCTTTATGAAGCGATTATCAGGAGTAACTTTTTTAAAAATAAAGGGCAAGATCATAAATATTTTAGGTTTTGAAGGTCATATGGTCCCTGTCACAACTACTCAACTTGCCCATTCCTTATCTAGTTCTTCATTTGTAGGAGACAGAAGACCCAACACAAACTGGTCTAAATAAAACAAGGAATTTATTGACTCTGATAACTAAAAACCCAGAGATCAGCTTCAAGTGAAGCTTGATCCAGGAGTTCTAATTAGGTTATCAGGATGAGTTTTCTGCTGTATCTCAGCTCCATCTTCTACTACATTATTTTCAGCCTCAGACAGGAGACCCCTGGAATCTTCCAGGCTCGTGTCATTCCAACTGCCACAATAGCATTAGAAGGGAAAGAACGCCTCTGTACAAAAAGAAGTCTGATTGTATTTTGTTGGCTTTAAATATGTTACATAATCATCCCTGAATTGATCACTGTGTCCAAAGAAAATTATACATTCGTTAAACAAATCTCAATCTCTTATTCGTACCTGACCAGAAGATGAAGTCAACTACATCTGAGCAAATTTAAGAGTCGGGCAGGGGTTAGTTCCCCAGAAAAAAATTAGGGTATTTCTGTTAAAAACTAAGGTGAATGGATGGTGCAAGATCAAAAAGAAGTAATGTTGGCAGAAGAAAAGATCACAAAATAGACAACAAAAGATTGGACTAGGTTTCCTATATCAGCATTGTCACTGTATGCTTTCAAGTATAAGAAACTGACCACCATGGGCTGAGATGTCCAGCTTAGGCTCTCTGAAGAAGGTTGTAAAGGAACCAAAAAAAGGTGAGTCATGGACGGGTAGTGAAGATTAAGGAAAACATTCCCATGTACAAAGCATAAATAATAGAAAGACACATGGCATTCTATTGACTGTGCTTAGCCTGGTGACACATTTTGGTATCATGTATGGGTTTAGTTCTTAGTTTTCACAATTAAGACTTATATAAACTTGGACAACGTGCTTCATTTTATCCAAGTTTCAGTTCCTTTACCTTAAAAGGGAGACAATTCATGGGGCTATATGAGAAGTAAGTACACATTAAGATCTCTAAAAGCCCTGGCTACTCTTTGTAAGGTAACACAAATCTGTTTAAAGCCATGGTTTCACTGCACAGGAGTCAAGGAAAACACCCTTGGGAAGGAAGCCTGAATTGAGATAAGAGCAGGACCTTGAAAAGGAAATAAGTTTTATTCTATTTTATATAGGTATGAGTAGCAAGGAAAAAATTTTGAACTAGAAAGTGACATGATGCAACTGATATTTTAGGAAGGCTTTCTGGCAATGAGAAATCCATGAAGAAGTGAACAAGAAAGATACTGGACAAAGATAGTTCTTTTCAGGGAACTCCACGATCAATGTCTTTAAATGTCTATCAGGAAAATAGAGATTTCTTTTAAAAGACTTTGCTGTATATTGTACTTGACATTTCTCAATATTCTATGCAATATAAAGACATTAATGCTGAATCCTTACATAGTGAAAGGAGCAGAAAAACACCTTTTCTGGCAATGAGTGAGGAATTGAATGACCTTCACCTTTTATTAGCAACAACTGTAATCTTTAAAGTGGCATCGGTGAGAAAGGAACAATGAGAATGGGAAATGACCACAAAAAGAAAAGGTTATTAGGAATTTCCCATAAATGGCATCATGTTTTCTTTCTTTCAAATGTGGGAGTAATTATAAAATGCCAGGTTTGATAACAGAAAATATTTAGAAAATTCAAGGTAAAGGAAGCAAACATGACACAGAAAATCATCTCTTAGAATAATACACCTTAATTCTGTAATGGTGAGGGTCCCAATCAATGATATATTTTCATTTTCCTAAGCTGGTATATACTCCATGTTCACTTTATTTCTAGTGTTTATTCACATATGCTTCAATCACCAAAGGGAGACATTTACCAGCTTGATAAGTTTTCATCCAAGAATTTCCTTGTTCTTTTCTCTGCCTCTATTTCTTCCTCAAACTCTCTGTCCATGGGATATTATTTGAAACAGGACAGATTACAGGTCACCACAATGGCACTGTTGTGAAAAACTCAGTTGAACTAGAACACTCAGTTCAACCTATTTATTTTTTACATGGTTTTATTTTACCCAAATCCTAAATCCTTTATGCAAATACATATGCAATGTTGTGATCAACCAAAAAAATATGCATTGTGGCTTCATAACCACAGGTGACGGCAGAAATCATAAATCTTATTTTACAGATTGAGTGCCTAAGAGAAGGAGAGAGGGTGAGAGAGAGATTAAGTGGATTGCCTAAGGTCACAAGCTAAAGCTGTCTCCTAGTAAGGTTTCTTAATTCTACCTTTTGTGCCTGCAATCATTCAATCCATTTTGATGTTGGAAACCGTAGAGTCAGATTCTTTATCTCCTACACTGCATCTTCAGGCAGTATGAGATTCTGACAGGTGACAAGACTATGTTTGAAGTGATAGCTCTCTTTCTCAGATAGTGCAGGGAACTCAAAAAATTTAAAAAATGGAATTTCCATTAGGTTCCATGGTCAAATACCCAGGAAGGACTATGTAAAAAAAGAAAGTTAGGAATTTTTTTTTTTTTAGTTTTATAAAATTGTGCCTAATCAGATCATTTAAATAACTGAAAATGCTTAGACTTGGCATGCACTATTATCCATGGGCTATACTTAAAAACTAGCATTAACATCTCAGCATCTTTATATTTGGGGAAAAACCCTTGTATGTTAATTTGATTTTTGCATATATTCTGTTGTGCCTTATATGATGAGCAGTAGCTGATAGATGCTTTTATATAATTTCAGATCAATTCAGGTTTCCTTTTTTGAGCACATCGTGCTCTCTAGCCAAAGAGCAAACCCTCTCTAGTCAAAGACTAATAATGACGCTAATTGTATCTCTACATGTTTGTAACCCTTTGCATTTCACAAAGCACTTTTACATAATTTATCTTACTTGGCATCTAAAATTCCATGAATTGCTTTTATATTATTCCCATTTTAAACACAGAGACTCTCAGGTTCTTGGATATGAGTTACTTTTATATTACTCCCATTTTAAACAGAGATTCTCAGCCTCTTGAAGGTTAATTATCTTACTCAAAGCTTCCCAAAGAGGTAGGTTTCTCAACCATGGGGGAATAGCTGTTTAACCAAATCTAAAAAGACCACCAATATGAAGCCACTATCATTTTACACTTCATTAAAAAATCTATTATAATGATAAGATACTAATAATTTTACAGTGTATCCAGTTTCAGTGATGTTAAAAATGTTTAAAAATATATGCCTAAAACAGATGCAACATGGTGAACTATGCCATTCCGTCACTGGAATCCTGGTCTCCACCACCAGGCTCCTCTGAAAAGTGATCTCCATGAATCATGTCTTTATTTTATAATCTATTCACCACTAATTCCCCTGAAATCTGCCACCTATCACTCTCAGACTATCCCCCCCCCTTTTTTTAAGTTTATTTATTTATTTTGAGAGAGAGAGAGCAAGAGAACACAAGCAGAGAAGGGTCAGAGAGAAAGGGAGAGAGAGTATCCCAAGCAGGCTCTGCACTGTCAATGCAGAGCGCGATGCGAGGCTCTACACCATTAACTGAACCATGAGATCATGACCTGAGCTGAAATCAAGAGCTGGACACTTAACTGACTAAACCACCCAGGTGGCCCTCAGACTTTCTTTTTTAATAGTTATACAAAACTGTCTTTTTTTTTTTTTTAGAATTGATATATACACACACACATGTATGGATAACTTCCAAAATTGTATCTTCAACTTTAGAATCCTTATCTAGGCCTATTTGACTTATCCTGCCCCTCTTCAACTTTCCTGAATGGTCTCTTCATTCCAAACTTAATATAGTAAAATCTTGGATTGAGAGTAACTTATTCTGTGAATGTTCCACAAGATGAGCAAACATTTCTAATAAATTTTAACTTGATAAACGAGTGATGTCTTGTGATAAGAGTAGTATGTGACTCTGAACACCACATGATCACAACTGAGCCAATGGTTCTCTCTCTCTCTCTCTCTCTCTCTCTCTCTCTCTCGCTGCAGGATTATGGGTGATCATCTCCTATGTTCAGATGGTTGGTCTCAGGCCACAGAGTTTGGCAGAAATCAGGGATTTCTCAGAATGTTGGAAGGTGCCCTCAACTGGCACTAGTGTATTTTTTGTCACTTCAAAGCACCTATAGACAGTCCTTTGCTCTTCCATACAAGAATAAGCTTAGGAATGCTTAACTTCACTCTAGGTCAGGCTGCCTGCAGATACAGACCCTTTCCTCTGCTGCTTCATTGCAAGTTACATTAAATACAGTATATGATAAGAATTTATTAATACAGTACTGTAGTCAACATCTGTGTGAGTGTATACAATGGCCCCCATACAGAAAAAGGTTGAAAAGAAAGGTAGTAAGAGGAAGGAGATAATTACAATGGAAGTTAAGAAGGAAATCATTGAGAAGTATGATTGAAGTATGCGAGTGGCCCAAATTGCAAGATTTTATAAAAAGTCTATGTCTCCATCTTGTCTACAGAGGAGGAGGAGAAAAAGGCGAAGGAACCACTCACTTCAGATGAGATTAGGGAGATGTGTCAAATGTGGGAAACAGTGCATAATTTTGTAGAAAAGCACCACCGGAAAAAGGCTGTAGCAGTGCGAGTGATAAATCTGTTCAACGACAATACAATGTCACATTTCCACGAAATCCTCAAACGGACGCAAAAGCCACTGTCATTTGGATAGGTTCCTTATTAAAGTTGCAGGAAAAGAAAAAGATTCCATTGAACCAATAGATACCAGTGATTTCATTAGTGACAATGAAAATCATCCTACATACACTATAACCCTCCTCTCTCTTGTTTCCCTCACACCAGCCACAAAGGTTTTCAAAGGTACATGCAGGGTAATTTGTTTATTTTTCTTTATATTTTGTATTTTCTTTATTATTTTGTATTATATTACAGTATTGTAATCATTTTTATATGAATATTTTGGGGTTGTGGAACAAGTCATCTGAGTTTCCATTATTTTTTATGGGGAAATTCGCTTTGATATACAAGTGCTTTGGATTACAAGAATTTTTCTGGACTGAATTATGGTCATAAACCAAAGTTTTACTGTATTTCTAAAGCTGAAGTCATTTTCTCTCTTAACAACGAGTACAACAACAAAAAAACAAATAAAATAGCATAGTTACTTTCTGACTTGTAAAATTTATAAAAAAATATAACATTTCCACACTTGGGTCTGTTTAGAATCTAGTGGATAATGTTTTTGGTTAAGCATCCAACTTTGGCTCAGGTCATGATCTCACAGTTTGTGGGTTCAAGCCCTGCATCAGGTTCTGTGCTGAGAGCTCAGAGCCTAGAGCCTTTTCCAGATTCTGTCTCCCTCTCTCTCTGCCCATCTCCCACTTGCACTCTGTCTCTCTCTCAAAAATAAATAAAACATTAAAAAATTTTTAAAAAATAATACAACACTTCAGAGTGGGGTACTAAAAAGGAGTGCCATACTAGAAAACAAAATGTATGCATTTTTATTTGTATAAGGATATTTGTTTCGGTTTTCCAGAATTGGACCTCTGGGTTTTTTTTGTTTTTTTTTTTTTTCAATATGTCAATATCAGATGTATGTTTATGTTCCAAACAAATATGTAGACAATATGTCAATGTCATATTTTGGTGCATCAATCATATATTTGGAGAAACATGGAAAGTCCTCCCAAAATGGTGCTCATAAGCCCCAATTAAATGAGAATAACCACTTCTACTATCACCAAAACGTTTAATTTATATATGTATATATATATACATATACACATATATATATACATATATATATATATATATATACACACAAATATAGAGAAAGAGAGGGAGAGAGAGCACACATGCAGGTGCACCTTATATAGGTCACAGAAAAATGACCTGATTAACTGGATATAGGCACCCCTCTACCATGCATATCCTATCTTTTGTCACACCATTTTAAATTTTATTCTTATATTACTATTACTTTATTTATTTAATTGTTCTTTGTCTGTCTCTCTTAAACACATGTTCCACCACGGCTAAATACATAGATGTCTCCATCACATTTTTATCCCCAGCATCTAGAACAATGCCTGACATTTAAAAGGCATTCAATATTCTACTGCACATTTTATTAAAACCTCTAGTGTGAGAAAGAATTATTGTGTTGACTGGATAGCAAATAAGGAAAACAACACATTCATCACTCATGTCTTCAATATATTGTAAAACTGTTCATTTCATTGTTGGTAGTCAATACTAGTATATGGCTTGTCCCTAGATAGCTTTGAAATGCAATATCTGAAATCTCAAAATTTTGAGAGATAAATGAAATATTTCTCTTTCTGAGAACTCATTCTTGCTGAGCATAACCTTCAATGCATGATGGACAATTTAACACAGCTAACATGTTTTCCTATAGCTCATATAAAAATAATGCCATGACACCTATTTAAAATTATCCAGTTTATTTTTCTTCCAATTTTTAATATTGTACTATATCTTTATTAAAATTTATAAAGTTTAATATTTCATATGTTTGGATTTTGTTGGATATACGGTCTCTACTTATTAATTTTACCAGTAGTATCAGTGTTCATCAAATTAACGTTTGCTAAACGGAATTATACCATATTAATAACCCCAATCTCTTGGTCCTGATGTTTAATTTGCTGCTTTTATTAGTATATTTCCAAGTAGAAGATTTAATTTATACATATTAAACTCTACTACATACTGTCTTGCTCACAAAATTTTTCATTAACTATGTTCCCCAGTATTGAATATTTTACTAATTTATCACATGAAACATCCCTGGCCATTATTACTTAGATAATAATTTGAGAAAATCTGTCAAATATACTAAACCAAAAACAAACAAAAAAATAAAACAAAATGCTTACTCTTCTGTTAGAACATTCAATTCTTCTGTTCTTAAGAGAATCTATTTAATCACTTAAATCCTGTGTTTTCTAGTAAAGATTCAGAATTTAGGATATTATAACATAGCTTTTTCATTAAACATGATTATTTGCTAGAAGTAGCTCTTTTCATCCATAAAGGAATATTCATTTGCATGGAATGCAAGCCCCAATGATTGGTTAGGGAAATTTAGGTTTTCACTTCTCATACCTCCCATGGAGGTACACTTGTTTCCAATGGTCTAACTCCCTATACACTCCCATACCATTAGTTTTGTTATTTTACCAATAATGAGCTATGGAGGGAAAACAAAACAAACAAACAAACCAAAAAAAAAAAAAAAAAAAAAAAACCTTACATTTATTGTACTGTCTTGTTTTTTTTTTTCAAATAGTTGATGCTATTCAACAGACACATTTTATTTTTTAATATATTTTTTTAAGTTTATTTTGAGAGAGAGAGAGAGTGCATGAGTGGAGACAGGGCAGAGAGAGAAAGAGAGAGAGAGAAAGAGAGAGAGAGAGAGAGAGAGAGAGAGAGAGAATCCCAAGCTCAGGGCTGGAATTCACAATCCATGAGATCACGACCTGAGCCAAAATCAAGAGTTGGACTCTTAGCTGACTGAGGCACCCAGGAGCCCCAGCCATGAGACATTTTAAAAGTAGGGTTTGAGGAGGAGGAAACAAGTATGTTGCACAGGATATACCAAGAAGGGGCAAGTTATGTAAATGTATAAACCCCAAATTTAGTTACTTGGATGCCAAGTCTGCAGGGCCAGGCAGATTGATATTGGTAACTACTACCATGATATTTTATTAATGAGGCGGCCATTGATTAAAATCCCACATTAGAAGTCTCCTTGATTCATTTTTCTGAAGTTGTGTTTAACATGTGCATTGGTGGTGGGGAATACTTAATGAGAACAAAGTCATATTCTCAACAGGGAAAAACAGACCCAGTTCTAACAGGGAACACTAGTGCAGCTTTGGGGAGACTTCATAAGAGATAATACAAGTCTCCATTTCTTACACTGTATATGCATAACCATAAAACAACCTTATAGTGAAGACAATCAAAAGAAATTGAAATAGTACAGCTGTTTCGTGTGTGTGTTATATTTCTCCTATAACCTTCAAACTTACTCTCTCCCTCTCTTTCACACTCCTCATTTTTCCTTCTCTATTTATATTCATGATCTGCATGGAGGGTTCCTATGGGAAATCCAGGACAAAATCAGGAATTGTAAAACGTTGATCAATGTAATTTGAGCAGTTATTTTATAAAGTAATATGATTACAATGAGATTATGTTCTAAAATACGATTAGCCCGTGATGAGTTTCTAATGTTTATAGATTGGCAGACCCAAAAAATAAGTAAGTTCAATGGTGACAATGATTTTAATAATCTTGTTCAGTGCCTACCCCTGTACTTGGCTTATATTAAATGGTCAGTAACTGTGGAGTGAGAAATTGAATAAAAATATGACAAAACACAGAAGAAAAATACTTTGTTTGACAATGTTTGAAAGATCGTACCTACAGATTACTATTTCAGTTCAAGAATGCATTTATTGAGCACATGCTATACACCGGGCACCATACCAAAACTTGTATTTATAAATATGAATAAACAAGGCCTCTTCATGGAGCTTTTGCTATACTGGAAAAGCAAATGCCAAAGTTCATCTTCAGTGTATTTTGTGTCAGAGGTATGGTACAGATAAATAGTTGCTATGAATGTAACAATGCATTAATCCCAACCTAATTCAGTTGCAACATAATCAGATATAGAAATGAAGACAAAGAGAAGGAGGACTGGTAACTGGAAACAATCATCCTAAAGGAGATTTTTAAAAGGGAGATATTAAAAAGGGGAGGGAAGATGTTAAGGATATTATTGAAATTTTAAGTTAAAGCTGATGAATGAAGAAATGTCACTTATTCAAGAAGGTCTTTCGCTCCTTTGCCCAAAGGTACAAACTCCCCGTTATTCCTGGTGTTGACTGTGTTTTCCTCACTGTCCGTATAATGACCATTTTTTTAAAGGCTTACATTTTTCACTAAATTGTAAGCTCCCTGAAGGCAAGGGCCATGTAAGTCTTATTTACTATTTAATGCCTCGTGCCTAGCAAGAAGGAGATGTTCCACCAATATTTATAGGAAGGCTGGAAGGAAGCATGAAGAAAGGAAATAAAGGGATACAAATTAAGCAAGAGACTAATAGAGACTATTTAGAGGAACTTGGCCAAGGTGGCAATGAAACCAAAACCACACCCACTGAACCCTAAATACAGAATCCCACTGGAACTTGTTGGCTGTATTCAAATTAAGGAAAAGGAAAAAATAGAAGTGTCTTGAAAAGAAGATTAGATGGAAATTAAACTGACTGGAGCATAATCCCAGCTGTGTGACTTGATTAATTGGTCTGACATCTCTGCTGCTCCGAATCGTCAGCCAGAGAATGGCGGCTCTCAGGCCACCCTCCCAGAGTGATGGGGAGAACGAATGAGATGGCACACAGGGAGTCCTGCCATGTGAAGGATTAGAAAGTAGTCCTTAGGGAGATAAAATGAAAGGGCCACTATGTTGAAGCCAGAAGGAGGAAGCGTTTTGCCATAGGGAAGATGCTTCTAGTAACCTGAGCTGTGGTGATGGACTGCGTGTGCCCCGTAAGACACAGACTTATCACTTCAGGTGTTGTGTCTTCGGCCGGCAAACCACTGAGGATACTTTAAAGTGGGTCATGTTAACAGAATAGTAATTGCACTAGATGATCCGTTAGGTCTCTGCCATTTCCTAAGACTGTATTATTGTATCAACCTGTGACATGAATAGTAATCATACGTGGAATAATTATTCACAAGAATGTCCTATTTACCTAGAATACCAACAACTAAAAAGCTTAGCGGTAATTTTAGTGTGACAATGTTCAGAAAGATAAACTTTATACATAGTTGATTATATTTTTAATTGCCATAGCAAAATGAAACTAGATGTGGCATACTTTGTATTTTATAATATTTTTATAGTTAGAAGAGTAAATCCATTTTAATCTGAATACTCAAACAGAAATGTCCCTTCTCTTACCATTCTAGGTCAGCAAGAATTTGGTGATTATAAAGAGATTCCTGATATTTGTATTTTGGAACTTCAAACATTACAAGATGATATGTATCCCAAAGCTGATGTTATGATAATCTAAATCTGAATTTAGGCAATCTGTTTTCATAAATGTTACTACATTTTATTCAGTTGGGGTGGTTTATCTTTAATAACATTTAACCTTTTAACTTGGACCCAAAAATGCTTTTGTTAGGGAAAATAGCCTAAAATTTCTTAAATGATTACCTCACTTAAAGAATAATAAAATTAATTTTTTCTTGCATAATAGAATTGCCTTTTTTTGTAGCTCTAAGCTTTAAACTTCATGACAGTAAAATTAAAGGGAAAGGAAGTAAAAGAGCCTTAAAAGAACATATAGTACAAGAATAATCATTTTTAAATCAAGTATAACAATGCAAGATACAATTACTAGAATCCCATGTATTATTACCTACCCAGGTGTGCATAGGATAACTATTAATGACTGATGCATGTTTATGTTCTAAATAATTATGTAGACATTTTCTAGAACAAAGGATATATGCCATGTCAAGTCATTTTTCTGCTTCTTAAAAATAAAGTCAAGTGCCTTAATTTTCAATGACAGCTATAAAATGACTAATTGCTATAAAAGAAAATGATACACTAGTCTAAAGATATAATATGAACCATACTCTCTTACGTGAATAGCTTAAGAAAAACACTTTAAATACTAATAACTCTACTCAAATATTATGTTACCGAAACACAGTATTTTACCTTACTTTTACAGTCGATAAGTAAATATGACCAACATCAGGATATTCTGATGTTAACTGAAGAGAAATCTGAATAGGAGGGACAATATACTTCTAGAAAAATTAGAAAAGTATACTTCTGGTAAAATAAATTTCTTTAAGAGTATAGGTTTGTTTCACTAATTCTCACTGAGCTTAAAAGGACATTTACTATCTTTCTTTCAGAAGCCACAAATAAAAAAAAGTGGTCCTCTTGAACTTGTAAGAGTTCAAGTTACAGCTTTGAATTATAACTAGGTAGTTTCCTGACAAACTAAGATTTTACTAACAGAATATTAAGGATGATTACTAATCAGAGGACCAAGTGAAGCATGTTTAAGGCTAAACAACAGTTGATTCTATCACTGATGAAACTGAATTCCAGAAAAACTTTAATACTTCCCGTGACTAACGGATGATGGCCAATCAAATCATCAATTGTCAAAAACCTAACAACATTGCAAGTTGGGATTTTTTTTTTGTTTAAATTAAAACCTTTATTTGACTTCTCCGTTCTCATTTAGGGACACAAATTTAGCTAGTGTCCTTATTGCCTTATAAACAAACCACTTCATTTCAATGGCATGTGCCTGTGCCAAAATATCACACACACCATGCCACAATTCCCTGATCTGACTATTAAAGAGACAAAGTGCATTCTTTTAGACTGAGATATCTCCATGAAAAATCTTTCCTTTCCTGACAAAGACAAAAGGTTAGATCAGATATACAGCATCAGAGTAGCATTATCTTTTCAAGTGGCTGGAATACATTAATACAGGGAGGAATTTTTCAGTTAAAATTTTAAATATGGTCAAAGGAAAGTTTTTATACCTGTTATTTACATTACTTTTGCCACATGGTTAAAAATAAGAAGAATAAATCTTGGTGAGTATTCTGAGGCATAGTGGAAGAAATCCAATTTAATTAGGAAAAAACACTGCTCATTGGGGGTTGGAAAAATAGGACTTTGAAAAAAGCATAAACCACTATCAAATCCGGTTTGTGATTAATAAGCAATGAATTCTTCCTTGACAGATATGCACTGTTGGTTATTTATTGAAGTTTCTTAGTTTATGCTCTACATGGCATTCTCTTTATTTTTAAAGACTAAGTGTAAAACCCTTTTCCTTGTTTACATCCACGTTTATTTTACTCTTAACAAGATAAATAACAATGAGACTAGGGATGCTTATGCATGAAATGTCTTTAGGCTGCAAGAATTGGTTAATTGCCTCCATCCTTCCCTTATGTCAGTCTTTAGCCAGAAAAAAAAATCCAGAATAAATATGATCTGACTCAGAGCTCTTCTTTGTAAAACATGGAAGTTCAACATGAAAGAAGAATATGCTGGGAGCTGAAAGTTTTTCCTTTCAGTGGATTCTGATCATGGGAGCTCTGAAGATGGTTTTCTTGCATAAATCACACCCCTAAAACACTGGGTAAAAGTTCAAGGTTGGGCTTTTTTGAAGGGCAAATGAGAATAATGCATGGAAAGTAATCGGAGTACAGAATTTGTCTAGACTTTTCAAATGCCATTATGAAAACTTTAAAATATCCTTAAAATTACAAAATATATCACTCAGATTCAACAATTATCAAGAATTAACCACACTTGGGGCACCTGACTGACTCAGTTGGTAGAATATGTGACTCTTGATGAGTTCAAGCTCTACGCTGGGTGTGGAGCCTGGTTAAAATAAAACAAACCAATAAAAAGAATTCACCACACTTATTTTTGTGTTTTTTTTGAAATTGAATTGACATACTATAAGCAATCCTATTCACTACTCCTCCTCGTTAAAACTTTAGTAGGCATCTCTAAAATTATGAATATTTTATAATATTTATGATATTTACACTGACATTAAAAAATTAACATTAATTCCTTGATGTCATTTAATACTTGGTTTATGTTCAATTTTTTGACTGGGGAAAAGATGCTTTTATTTTCTAAAATAGACAAAGAGCAAACAAAAAACTATTTAAGAAACTATTAAAAAAAACTATCCCCAAACTATTAAATAAGATCCCAAAGTACAAGCTTTAAAATGAAAAGCCAATGTATCTGTTCATATAAAAGGATAAGGACTTCTCTCAGTGAAGGCACCATAATATTATCTAACACTTGCAACATCTAAAACTACCAAGATAACACACACACACACACACACACACACACACACACACAAGAAACAAAAACAAATAAGCAAACAAAAAGTTGTAAATTTTCTACACAGAGAAATTTCTCAAATTCATCTGTCTCACACAGCTAACATAAGGAAGAAGTAACCAAAAATTCTAGCATGATATTAAATAATATGTTTACTGTATTTATATGCCATATTTTAATAGTTGATTTGGATCTTTCAATAGTATTTAAAAAGGAAGATATCAGAAAGAGAGCAAAGGTTCTATTACATGTAAAAGAAAGATTTTTCTAGTATTTTCCACCAGAAAAGCATTCTCAGTGGAAATCCAACTTGATTTGTACCTTAGCTATTTTATAGTTTATTTCTTTTGATTAAATGATGAAATAAATAACAGTGGCAGCAAGAATATTAAACTCATTAAGCAGCTACTATGTGTCAAATACCAACTAAATGCATTACATGGATTATCCCATTTAAATTGCACAGCAATTTTGTGGGGGAGGTATTGTTATTCCATACCTTTATAGGTGAAAATCCTAGTTTATAGAAGTTATGTAAATTAACTGAATTTTCACCAGGAAGAAGTAGGTCAGGATTAGAATACCAAAATCTGGCAACATCTATGCTGTTTTGTTTTTCCTTTTTATGATTATTATTTTTGTTTGTTTACTTATCAATAACTAAGAAAACTATATGGTTCAAACTCCAAAAAGCATACAAAGATGATGGAGGAATGGGTGAAATAGAAGATGGGGATTAAGGAGGGCACTTGTGATGAGCACCAGTTGACGTATGTAAGTACTGAATCACCATATTGTATATCTGAAACTAATATAACATTGTATGTTAACTAACTGGAATTAAAATAAAAACTTTTTTAAAAGGATAAAAAGATATGCTCTGAAAAGATGTCCTTTGACTCCTGGTTTTCTTCCAACTTATACTCATACCACTAGTTTTCCTTTTTTGTTTATACTTCTAGAAGACTTAGGAATACCCACGAGCCTATATGCACACATGTGTGTATGTGTATATTCTTCTTCCTCCCCTTTCTTATGAGAGGGCTGACAGAGTTTTCATCCTTTTATGTATATTTCTAAAATACATATCTTACATTTATTTGAATATTTGCACATTTTGTCCTAATGAATTTTGCAGCTACACAGTATTCAATGAAATACATATGCCATATTTTGGTTAACCAGTCCCATCACGTGGGAATTTAGCCTTTCTCAATCATTTTCTTTTGAAAACAATATTGCATATCATCTGGAATAGAGATGGAGCCTCTATCAGGTTTTATTCATAAGTGACTACGATAGCCGAAAGATAAATCTCCATCAAGTGTGTCAATTTCCTGAGATTTGGAGTCATCTGTTACAACAGTAGCATTACTTGAGTTGCTGTGTATTAATTGCACTGATGGTTCCAACTAATGCCCTCTCTGCAATCTTGCACTTTGATTGAGCCCTACCACACAGAAACTGATTTGACTGTGTTAACTGTTCCGGTCAATTGGGCAATAAAAAATTTGACCCCAGCAGTGACTTCACAGTAAACTTGCACATTTATACTTCTTTTGTATACTAGCTATTGTTATGGGATCATGTCTGGGTTAAGCTGCAAACTTCTACAGTATTGAAAACCATGTGCAGAACTGACTCATCTCAGCCAGCACTATCCTAGACCAGTCAACTCCTGGCTAACTGACTAGGTGACTAGAGATATATGAGCAAGCCCAAGTTTCACAGTCATGACTAGAACAACCAATTAATAGACTTTTGAGGGAAAAAAACCCACTAAATTTTGCATGATTTGTTATGCAGCAATAGCTAACAGATACAGCACATCCAGACTAGTATATTAACTAATCCCTATTTCATTCAAATAAGCTATTCTCTTTGCTCCTCACTCATCCCTGTATTGCTTAAATTCTTTAAAAATGTGTGTAACAAATATTGTTGTTTGTTGTGTGTTTCTTTTGTTAGCAAAGTACCAACACAAGTATAAATTTGTCTTAATTTAGCCCTCATCATGATGAATCTGTTTCAAGCATTGTTTCTCATTATTGTCAACAAAATTTTATCTCTACACCACCATCCCATTTTATTATGAGAAAAATGAACAATCACCACAACTAAAGAAAAACTAGTTACTTCAATAACTGTGTGAAAAACACCATGATGAATTATTTAGGCTTCTTTTCCATTAGTAAGAATGAAGAATGCATGTCTGAAAGAGAAAATGAGCTATCAAGTGTTAGAACAATTGAGTCTAATCAAGTTGGTAATGTTTATCCACTAGATGATGCTCAAGAGAAAACTTGGAACTGGAGAGATAGATTTATGAATTCTTTACAGTGACATGATCTTGAAGCTCTGAATCTGAAAGGGATTAATAAAGGATATCATGGATCTGAGTAAATAAAGGCAAAAAAAAAAGCATTATGGCAAACAATCTCATTTAGTTGGATGCAACTGTGAAAATGTCTTCTATGACAGTTGTTCTTAACCATCTAAAGTCATGCTATATTAGAATCTGATGAAAGCTGAAACATACAAAATGTACATGTTTACATACCCATCAGGTATTGCTATGATTTATAATAGTGCGCAGACAGGGACCCATCCATGGACAGAATCTAGATCAATAATCTGCCCCAGGTTAAGATGCCTTGCTGGAGAAGAGTACTTCTAATTCACATTCTTTTCTGAAATCCAGATTTTGAAGAGCATATGTCACCCCAGAAATGTATATATTTTTCGGGAGCTACAAAAGTCTATTAAATGGAAGAAAAACTGATAGACTTTAAAATATTTTGACAACTTAGAATATTTCTGTTCAGTTATCTAGAATATTACTCTTTTAGGAACCTGATGTTTGGAACAGACATGTTGTGTTCATGTATCCACATGTGTCCTTTTCCACTCCAGGCCTTAACTACAGTCAAAAGAAGATGATGGATGTTTTATTTTCTAAGAACCATATTAAATAACAATGACAAAATTCCATCTACAATGCACTTCAAGAAAGAAATATAAAAGGTTTGCTTTACTAATGAAAATAAGGTGATGTCAGTTTCTGTAAGATTATCAAAGATTGGGGTCTTGTGAATTTTAGTTAATTTAATAATTTTAACATTTCACATTCAAAATAAAATTAACCTGTGTGAGTGCGTATGTGTGTGTAAGTCTCCTATGTTTGAGGCCCTCTCTTACTCTTCATGAATCATTGACCTAATCAACTAATCATCTATTCAACTAAACGCTGAAAACTAGTTACATTATAGAGATATAGCCTAATAATATTTGTGCTGGCATTTAAGTGCACTGCATGAATTTCACATATGCTCCATTGATTCTCACCCCAAATTATAAGATAAGCACAATTATTATCCTTATTTTACAGAATAGGAAACAAAAGCCATCCCAGTATAACACAGAGCTGGAAAGAACCGGAGTATATGAAACCCAGAAATCCAAGCTCATTTTCTAAAAGACTTTTTGGGAGATGGCTTTCTTAAGTAACAGCTATTAGGTCTGAAATGAATTTCTGTAAGAATGCCAAGCATGGGTTAGAGATGAAGAGTAGTTTCATCTCTATCATCTATTAGATTATAGCTAAGGTATAAGTTAAATCCATATATCCTCCATGACTAGGTGAGGCAGGACCCTGATAGCACCTAGGATTTGAGCTGTAGTAGTACTTGGTATGTTGACAATCAGTTCTGGGGTTTCTAACCATTCACTCAACACTGGGTTATGCATGACTGTGGCATGACACCCTGCTAAATGACTGTCCACTACTGTACTAGTAACACCAAGCATTTAACTTTGCCCACAGTAGGTGCTCCAATGTTTACTGAAATCTGTAATATGGAATGAAAGTTCATACAATTTGATGTTGGACATGTAGGATAGAAATTGGCATGGTGATTAGGGGAACCCAAGAATATGCCACCTGCAAACTTCTTAGAAATAAACTCAGGGTTATTAATTTACACAATAGATAGTTTCCTGAAAAGCAGCTTGAAAAATCACACCTTTTGCAGTCCAATCATATTTTCTATCGATTTACATTATCTCCTCAGAGCTCTTAGCCTTCATTTTGGATTGATCTTCAGTTGGCTCAATTTGTCTTTAATTGAACTTCTCTGCTACTTCCTCTTCTAATTTACCTACTCCCATCTCAAGTAGTTAGTGATCTAAGCAACCACTACACATACAAATATTCCACTCCTAATGTACGTAATAGATATAGAATTATATCTAATATACAGCAACTAATAGAAAAGATTTTTTTTCTAATAATATTTTAAGTTTCCATATCAACATTCTTAAAAGAGAGATTTACTTCTTTGTCTATAGCAGTAGTCATTTGGGGAAAGTTTATTATTGAATAACCGAAGTATTGAGTTACTTCAACCACAGAAATTACAAACTAACATTGTTCTTTAACAGTGAATTTCATTTCACTTCAAATTAATTTTCACACCCTTTTCATCAGTTTTCTGTATATTCCATGGAAAGCATTGCTCATTCACAGGTAATTAAATTGTAGTGCAGAAAAATAATAAAAGTCATGGCCTAGGTTCAAATTCAATCTCAGTCCTCACTGTATTTGTGTCTTTGGGCAAATATTAAACTTCTCGGTCTCTAATCATCACTAAATATTGCAGCAATAATAACTTACAGCACTTTTAAGAGAATAAGCTACAATAATAATTGTAATCCACCCTACACAGTTTCTGGTATATGGTAGCTGTGTTAATGTTGTTTTTGTCATTACTTGTTTCATTAATAAGTAAATACTGGCACATTTACTGGTATTTCTGATTCAAGCTTTACTGTCTACCAAATTTGCTGGCTTTTAACAAGAAAATAAAAATCTGTCTTAAGTTTTTATTGACTAGATTTAAAATCTAATGTTTTATAAATAATGGAACTTGGTTCAACAATACCAAAATGAAATCTAACAATGGAATGTTGGTTTAATTCACAACCACCAATTAGAGTGTTGATTCACTCTCAATGCAAACTTTGCATTCGATAGGATTATCATTAGAATTTATGATGTTTGTGAGAACAAGACTCAGACAGTTGGAAGGTAAGTATGGAAAATGCTTTAAAGTATGAATTTGCTATGAATCATGAGAGGTGCGCTGGCGCTAAATGTGTGTGGTGGCGGGGGTGCATGTGCGGTAGAGTAACAACTACATCAACAAGTTTGTGAACTGTCAGAAAGGTGACAAATATTTCTGATTTCCAAAGCAAAGTTAATGATATTAAAAATGAGTATTTCTTCCATTCACCAGCAATACTGAATACTATACTACAAAGATGTGTATATATGTGCCCACCTTTATAAAATTATAAAATCTAGCCAAATAAATTATTCTGTACATCAAGCTTTATTTCTGTTTATTACTAGTTCACTTACATCTAATTAATAGCCATATTTAACTTATTCTATATCTTGCTCTTCTAAGGTAAATTCACAAGTAGTTGAATCTTCCAGTACTCCCTCACTCTGAACTATAATTAATTTGGTGGTTTTACAGAAGGATGGTTTCCAGAGACCAGGATGGCAGGTGTCCAATGTAATAATTCCTATATTCTGAGTTTGGGTAAATGCAGAGCCAGAAGAGAAATACTCAAGTCTGCTTAATAGAAATTTACTATACCAGCTCCTCACCAATCAGATTGCCAATCGCACCTCATTAGTTTCCTAATTAAACTGTAAGTGTAATACATACATACAGATCATGTTTTTGAGCTACTGAAATATTATATTCATTTTCCAAAAGGCTAATCACATTAAATTATTGAACCTAGGAAAAATAAAATTCTATACCTACAATAATTCAAACTTGCCAGCATGAACCCATTTGTTTCAAAGAATAAAAAAAGTCTGTCAAATAACAATATTATTATTATTGGGAGATATTGTTGTCCTGTAGTGCTCAGATTTTAATTACAAAGTGAGCAACAAATATGACAAATAGCCAGTAAAATCAAATGACTATCTTTTGCCCAGTCAGCTTTCTTCTTATTTCCCTTTTTGATTATCCTTAAGAAAGCCTAAATGATTTTTTTTTAATTCAAACCAAGACACAATTAAATACAAATGCCAAGTGAAGAGTGTGATAAAATTTTCAAGTGTATGGGCACAAAAGCTATTTCTGCAGTATCCTTGCTGGGTGAGTTCTTAAGTGGGAGATAGCTTTGATTTGACAATGGCTCATAAAAGTATTTCCATCAATGGAAATACTGCAATGAGACCATAATTCCTGCCACTTAGAAACAAAGTCAGCATTCATTTCTCTGCACCTGTAGGGAATGGTACCAGAGGCAGAAAGAAAAGTAACATTTTATTTAAGTACAAGAGAAGTAGTTAAATGCAATAGACTCTCTTCTTGATGTTATTGGAATTTTGTATAAGGAAAAGATGAGATTCTTATCAGATGGATTGCATTTAGTGTTACATGGATTATAACAAAATATTCTTTTTTAAATTAGTAGAATATCAGACGAATCAATGAGTAAGGTAGACATGGAAGGAGGTGTACAATTGAAGGAAAATATGGCCTTGAAAACCATTGAAAAGAATTCGTGAAGGCCTGGGTGTAGGTATGATTCCTTCAAGGCCAAATGAAGTTGTGTTGGGCACTTGGGGGAAAAGATGTTCTAGGTAAATGTATATGAGTTAGCATTCTAAATTCAGCATAGATTGGCACTTTGCATAAAGCAAATAAATATTCCTTTCATACAATTTTGTAAATTCAGAAATACTTTACTTTCTACCAAAGCCACGATCCCCTCAAGTGGTAGTTGAATCATGTTTTATAATAGATAAAGCAATATTTCAAGGCAGATTTAAACTTTGCAATGATGGGTTTGTGCTATCTTGTTTGAGATGGACTATTGTTGAGACTGTTTTTATTTTTACATTGTTCATTTTTAGTAAAATTTTAATTTTAGAATACATTGAGATTTACAGAAAGGTCACGAAGATAGTACATAAAATTCCCATATATGCCACATCCAATTTTATCCAATACTAACATCTTACATTACTATGGCTCATTTGTCACAGTGAAGGAACCAACATCAGTACATTACTACTAAAGTGCATACTTTATTTAGCATTCCTTAGTTTTTACTTAATATCATTTCTTTAAATTCCAGGATCCTATCTCAGGTACCGCATTTCACTTAAAAAGCATGTCTCCTTAGGCTCTTGATTATAACAGTTTCTGAGACTTTTCTTGTTTTTTTGTTTTTGTTTTTGTTTTTGTTTTGTTTTGTTTTGCTTTTTTTTTTTTATGACCCTAAGAGATTTGAGAAATTCTGGTCAGGTATCTGTAGAATATCCTCAGTTGGGATTTTTTTTTAGAAGGAAGACAACAAAGCTAAAGTGTCACTCTCATCACATCATATCAAGGGAACATACTATCTACATGATTTATCACTTGACCAGTGTTCACAGTTGCCCATTTCTTATACTCTGCCTTGTATTGACCAGATTTTTGTTGGGCTTCTTTCTTCTCTATAGACTTCTGCATTTTCCTTGCCCCCAAACCTGAGCAAGCACTAAAATGCAGAATGTGACCTCCTAATTAGCTCTTCCTGAAAATTGGCTGAGCACAGTGAGATACATTTCCTATCAAACCACACTGGTGATTTTCTCCCTCGTTTGCCCACTGGATTAGTCTCCTAGAGCAGCCATAACAAAACACCACAGGCTGGGTGGCTTAAACAATAGAAATTGGTTTTCTCACCGTTCTGAAGGCTAAAAGTCAAAAATTAACGTATCGGCAGGTTTTGTTCCTTCTGAGGTTTCTTTCCTCAGCTTGCAGATCACTTGAAGGTTGCCTTCTCACTATGTCCTCACAGGACCTTTCCTATGTGTGTGTGCATTACCGGTGTCTCTGAGTGTGTACAAATTTCCTCTTCATAGAAAGATACCCATCAGATTGGATTAGGGCCCACCCATTTGACATCATCTCACCTTCATTACCTCTTTAGAAGCCCTATATCTTAAAGTCCTAGGGGTTAGAGTTTCAACAAATTTGGAGCAGACACAATTCAGCCCATAACACCCAACTTCCTCTTACTTAATTCCTCTTTACTCTATAAAAGCTTTTATTGCTTAGTTCTGAGGAACTTGCAGATTTTTGAGATTGAAGCAACTTCCCTATTACAAGTCTTTTTGAATAAAGTTTCTCCTTACGTAAGTCTGGATTAGTTTTTAATTGACATGCTATTGATTTTGACTTTGGACCACCTGGCAGAGGTGGTATGGCAGTGAGGAAGTTTTACATATACAGTAATAATTTTTGTAAGAATTTATTTATTCTCTCAAATGCACTACATATTGATGGGGCAGAAAGTACATTTTCATTTAAACAGGGAATTTTCACAGGTCAGCTTACACATGTTTCTTTACTATAAAACCCCTTCCTCCTTCCAGAGTATACTCTATGGAAGGAAGTCACTATGAGCACCTAGCACTTAAGGAGTGGAAAGTTACACTCCCCCTCCTTCAGGGAAGCCTACTTACATAAATTATTTGGAATTCTTCTGTATAGGAGATTTGTCTACCCTACTATTTATGTATTTTTTCAGTCATTTATTTATATCAGAATGGAATATGGATAATTATTATACCTTGGGTTACAATCCAAAACTAATTTATTATTTTATTATTGAGTTTTAAAACAGTATTTTAAGCCAACATTCAGCTGATTCACGTACAGACATGTATCTTAGCCAAATGCTGTTAGTATCTCCTTCATCAGCATACTTGATAAATCTGAGTTGAACCCACAGACTGCAGCTGTTTGCCATAACACTTGTCTCTTTTTTTTTTTTAACACTTGTTGTAAAAACCAGTTACAGTGTGGAAATCTATAAGTAACCAACAGATTCCTGTTTCTTAACATGATAACAACTGAGAATTATGGCAACAGTAACCCTGTCAAAACAGCATCCAAGGCTAGAAGGTAGTAAGTAATGTTTTTTTCCGGTTTTGTCAAAAAAAAGTGTAGATGCCAAGTAGGCATTTACTCAACCAACCTCCATACCCTCCAAACATTCTTAGAATCAAAGAATTCAGATAACAATGATCAGGAGGGGCAGGACTATAATAATCTTTCTCACCAGACAAGAGAAAAGAAAGTCAAATATGCAATCAAAGATTAAATCTTGACAATCTGTGAAACATACAGGCTACTACTGCATGATGGGATTAAACCCAATTTAGTGCAAGAGTATCTTCTACTATTCTAAGGTATTGATTTACTCTAAATGTAGTTTCAGCACATTTAAGAAAGTTAGGAATTACTGTTAAATCTTTGTGACTTTTTATAATTCTTCCTCTCAATATTTTTAATTTTGCTGGATGTAAATCAATCTTATGAATTTTGCCAAATGCATATATATATATATATATATATAATTTAGAGGCTACTAAATTTCATTCTAAGAAAATCAGTAAATGTTAGAGTTTCTATGTCCAGATGTTTGCTTATCTGCTTACTTATCTACCCATTTAAACTACACACAGAAGCATTTCTACACTAAAGGCTTGATAGGCTTGGGAAAAGCTCTGCAGAATGAAGTCTTGCGGGGCTTAATGTCTGTTATTTTATGTAGGGGGGGGCGGCTATAGATTGTCAGATTTAAATCAAGGGACTAATTAGGCAAGTGTTTGGAGACTCTCCCATGAAAAAACATCATACAGATTGTTATAATTTATAATTACCAAGCAGGTGTACATTGTAATTTAAATGTTTGTAGGATCTGTAGTGAATTCTATATCATCTATAATTTTAAAAAAAAAACTTCATTAAATGAATTGAGGTGATTCATCTAATAATCTGTAGTGATCCGTGTCCTTGATTTCCAAAGGGTTTCAAGTGGTAATATCTGAAGTGAAGACCGGCATGGACTAGAAATGCAACAAATGAATTACTGCAATTTACATTGCACAGATAGTACCAGTTTCAAAATGTTACCAAATGTTTGAGGGAACAGTAACTCTTTGGCCCATGAACCAGCCTGACTTAAATGCAGCAAGCAAATCTACTGCTTTTGGCTAGAGGCGCTAAGCCACAATAAGGAGAACCTATTCGCATTTTTATGACAGGATATAACGCTGATGTTTTGACATGTCCATGATTTAGACAATTTAGTTGAAAACAACTACTTCATAAATTCTGGGAATGAGAAAGGAAATTGAATACAGCTCAGTTTCAGCCTTTTTAGCAAGTATATATTGCAGACTTATAAAATAAATAGACAAAAAATAAAAGAGAAAAAGACTACAGTTGCTAGAAAGGATTGATTACCAAAGTTCATTAACTAGATGTAAATTTTTCAAACCCTTTAAGCTTTATATTTTTATGATTGCTTCCTTTCTGTTTTTCTACTGGCTATTGTGTCTCTTGGTAACTCCTACTAAATAGTACACAGATTCCTAGATTAAAAGAGTAAATAAAAAAATCCTCGTAGTTATCATTTTGGGAGACACACAGAACTGCCTTTCCATTCTGACTAAGTCCTTGAGCAAAATATTTAACCTAAACACATTTGTCATTTTTCAACAGGGATACTAATTCTAATTTCTACAGTTTTTGAAAAGGGATAATACATATAAAGTATCTAGACTAGCATATGGTAAAATACTCAATCCACATTAGTAGCAGCAACATCAGAAGCAGTAGTAGTAATTATTAATTATGGAAGTTCCCTTTGATCAGGCAATATTTCTCTAATTACAACTTGACCAAGGGCCTATTCACTCTGATGTTTAGAAAGTAGAAGCAGTTAATTAAATCTGTTTGGCTTCTTTCCTCTGGCCCCATTCTATTAGAAATAAGAAAGACTATTGTGTATCTACTATATGAGCCACACGCTTCTAATCCTTCTATGGAGTTTTGTAGTAGACTCAGTTATTTTTCCCCAACTTTGTAAGGCTTGCCCTCCATGAATTTAACTAGAGTGGGCCAGTGATTGACCTAAGACGGATTTAAATCAGAGGACTAATTAAATTATAAGATTCTGCTTCTGATAACATGACCTTCATCCAGACAGAGTCTAGCTCCTTCCCCTCACAGGTGGAAACCAATACTATGCACCAATCACTGATAGTTGAGTTTCTCTTGGTCATATCAACCTTAAAGTTTTGCCTTGCTGACAGTGCTTTGACTAGAGGGAAAGCTATTGAGTGGTTTGGGAGATCTGATTACAACATGCATAATAAATTCTGAACTAAGAAAATGCTGAAGATGGGTTTTCTTACCCTTGTTCAGACTCTTGGAAATGTGACTGTAAAAAGAGGATAGAAAGAAAGGGAAAATCTAGAGCAATGAAATGCATAAAGAACTCAATTATAGGGGAGTCCCTGGAGAGTGGCCCTGTGGTTCATAAATCTGTCTGCTGTTTTCACAATTGTTCCATCATGTACCACTTGCTTTTGTTTTATCTGTCTAGATAAATTAGCCAGCAAAGCATCATAAATATCCTTAGGAAGCAAGTGCTAGCTTTCCTTAGGGAAAAACATTCTCTTTCTGATTTTCTTCTTGTTAGTTTAAAGTTTGAATAAACTGTAAGGAAACCAAACAATTAAGCTATTATTCCTATAATCAACTTCTTTCTTTATGTCTTAATCACTGTAAATTACTAGAGAAATGAATCATTTTAAATACTTTGAACCCTGGAATTTCCCAACTGGACCAATCATGCCATTCAAAATTTACTTGATAAAGTGTTATTGGGTAAAATATGTTTCGCATTCAGATAATGTCATATCTATTATCTATCCTGTTACATATATATTCACACTTTTGTAAGAATTTATTGACTCTCTCAAATGTGCTACATTGATGGGTCATAAAGTGCATTTTCATTTAAACAAAGAATTTACAAAGCCAACTGTGGTCTCTCACCATTGTTATGCACTTCACAGCCTGTAGTCTAATTTTAAATTAGGGATCTGATGTGTATATTTATACACAGCCATACTTGAATCAACCTGTAACTGTAAGCCTTTGGGGAGTGATTGTGTTTGAACATCTGGACTTACCACATGTTTTCAGTTGGAGATGAAACATCATTTACGAGACCTAGCTTTTAAAGAAGGAAGATATGGTGATGACATTCGATAGGTGTTCCAGATGATAAGAAATGTATTCTACAAATACAATTTTGGATTTATTCTAGCAAATGGGGTGTAAAATGATATTTTCAACTGAAGTAGTTTTACTAAAATTCTTGTCATATGTTTTCCCCTTATTTCCCACAATTAAATATTCTGATTACTGTTTAAAAAAAAATAACAAATTGAATTACGTGATAATGACTCTATTGTTATAATATTTTCTATTAAAAACTCAATGGCTATTTGCATTCCAAGAAAGTAAAAGAACCTCTGGAAGAATATCAATTTTCAAGATCCCCAAGTCATATTTTGTGTTTATTAAACACAGATTAGGCATTACATACTCTCTTTTGAAGTGCTAATATAATCTCTTTTAATCACACTAGAAGTTTGCCTTCATTAAATAATTGCCTAATGGTTAGTATGTTTTCTTATAAAACTTAAAAGAGAATATTGATTTCAGTCTTCTCTTGCAGGAACTGAATTAATTTCTATTGGAACCCTATGGTTTATATTTACAATGTATGTATCTATGAGCAGAAGCTAATTAATTGGAATCTGTATCCTTCTAAGAGTAACCTTAAAGCCTGTAATATTTGCCTTTGCAGATTAAAGAAAACACTGGGAGCTAATCTGAACAGAACTTTCCTGAAATGTCAGAAACCTTTAATCTGGTAAAGAAAGTTCATGTAAGAAAAACTCTTTAATCTCTGACTTTCATATGCTACAAAACTAACAGTTTAACCTTTCTACATATGTGCAAGTTCATTTTCCTTGTTATAGTATAGTGCTATTATATAACACACAAATGGTGGTATAAACTGAGACCATTTTGCAAGTACACAGTTTTAGGAAAGTAAATGAGTGGGTACTTTGTTTTAAAGTTAGGAATTTGTTTCCATTTGTGACTTTAAGCATACACTCATGTAATTGTGGTTGTAAATTTACTTCACTTTGCTTGATGGTTAGGCTTCTAAAAAGGTGTGAATACAACAATTATTAAAGAAAATTCATGACCTTGAATGTATGTAAATAAGTGTGTTCTTTAAAAACCGTTTTAAGTAGATTTTTGGAAAAAATACTTTTAAAGCTAATAATAAACTTTGTAATTTAGCACTTTATTGAATGAAAAGGTTTTCCTGTACTAGCCCTCTTTGAAGTAGGACACACCTGTTACTACATTCTTAAGGATGATTGTCTGATGTGTGCATAGAAATATTATTATTAATTTCATAAAAAGAATACTGAGATCAGGTTTTTTACATTGGATATTTAGGACTATGTCTGGCTTTTGTAATATGACCTTTAAAATGCAGACTGCAGTTGACTTCAATATAGCCAATCAGCAATTTACAACTATAATTATTTTTAACTTATTTGGACAGACTCTTATATTTTTTCCTTCAGATAAGTTAAAAATACAACAATTATTTCATTCCAAAAAATTCTTCCTAAGGGTCAGCGTTAACTTGTGCCTGTGGGTAGCATGAGGAAGCTGCTACTTGCCAGTTCTATTATGTCAAAGAGATCAGCAAGGAGCTTTGATTTCCAGGATCCACACCACAGTCTAAGAATATTTTTAAGTGAAGTAACTGAACCAGAAAACTAGCTGGAGGTCTCTCATTACTTATTCTTGCTTGTTACTTGAGAATTTTTTAGTTGTAACTATTTCTATTCATGCTTCAATATTAAAGTCATCATGAAAAGAGCTTGGAATATATGGGATTTTTTTCCTTCTATTTTTTCTTTTCCTTCCCTTCCTTCCCTCCCTCTTTTTTCCTTCTTTCCTTCCTTCCTTCCTTCCTTCCTTCCTTCCTTCCTTCCTTCCTTCTTTTTGTAATTTTAGGGAAACTGTTCATAAGACCCAGTGAAAGATTCACTTGGTACCCCAGAACAAAATTCCTGAAGAAATCAAGAAGGAACATTTCAATAGACCAATGTCTCATCAATGAAGACACGATCTATTTCAACAAATTATAAAGAGCTGATGTAATGTACATGCAGATAACAGAGTTTAAACTCCTCTCAGACAACAAGGAAACAAATTCTTGTTTTTGACTATTGTTACATCACTCAAAGCCTCAAAACTAACTTAACCAAGCTCCATCTTAGCCAATATGCTCTGTGCCACACTGACATTCAACAAATGTCTCAGAGCGTGTAATAATGACTCTATCATCTAATCGTGTTTTTTTTAAAGATGCAGGTAAACTTCCTACTTGTGATGCAGCTCAACGTTAGATGATACTAAAAGCAAACTTTTTCAAACTTTATCAATTAGAAAGTTGAAGCTACAAAGAAAGAGAGCAGGGATTTATTCCTGCCAATGTTTTGGGCAACTTTGGTAGAATTACTTAAAAACATTATTAATAGGATGAATGTTGTCTGTAATTAAAAGTAAAGTTTCTCCATGAAATAGTTGGACATTCCAAGGCCATGGAAATGTTAATTATGAATTTACTCTTATCATACACGTTTAAAGTTCTTACACAGTTGAAACAACTAGAGAGTTTGGGGAAATAAAGACAAAATGAGCATAATACTGAATGTATATAAATCACATAAGTATGTGTATTGCTCTGATATGCGTAAATGCAAACATGGAACTTTCCTAGCATCTCAAAGAAGAAAATCTAGGACATGTCTTTTTCTCGAAGGAAAGGGATGAGTGGACTAGATAACTCTAGGTAAATAATTTAAAAATTAATATTGTAGTTTCAAGACAAAAACACATGAACTGTTTTGTTGAGTATATGCTTTCCTCAGAAAGAAAAGAAAACTCATAGAAGTTGTGTGAGTCAAAAAAAAATGAGCCTTAATAAACTTTAAAAATATGAATAGTTCTTAAGTAACTTTTTCCACTTTATAACTCCAAGAGATTTTTCGGGCAAGATATAATTTTGGTAACTGCATATTCAAATATGATAACTAAGTAAAAAGAGCAGTTATGTTTCCATCAGATATTTGGCCAATGGGAGTTCATTCATGCCTGAGAAATGGTATTCTTGCTACCTCTTTTTTCCTGCCAGTCATAAAAGAAACCATTTACATTTACTGGAGATATTCTACCCTTTACAAACTGTAAACCTTTTGCTTGCTCTTTCAGCATTCACTTTTTTCTTCTGAAAAATTTCACATATTGACATATATTTCACATCAACTTCTCTTGGGTTTTTAGTGGACCTGAGGAAAAACTCTAAAATGAAATCTTTACATTCATGCCAGTTACCAACTTCCAGGCAGTCCTAAAAAAGTCACTGCAGTAATAATTCTTTCCTCCTTTAATTTTCACATCCTCAGTCAGTTGAATATTTTACATACACTTCCCATGGATTTAAACCTTTTGTAAGTGAAATTGGAAAATGAAATAAGTCATGCACAGGAACAAGAATCACAAGACTGCCAATGAATTATGTAGTTCTGCATGCAAATGCTTCTATTTTCACAATACTTTACTGCTAAACATGTGCTCCTCTAGGATTTGCTTTAATCTCATGCTACATATTTTATTCTACGTAAGAGTTAAAGCCATTAACTACCAAGTATAACTCTAATGATTGCATTTTACTAGGATGTTAAGTTCTTCATATTAGGGAATTCAATGAGGAGCAATTCATATAAGATACAGTTAATAGAAAGAACAATACAGACATACAATGATAGAAAACATATATTAATTGGTGCTAATTTAAATTAAAATGTCAAGTAAAAAGTGGCCTTCTAATTAAAGTTGCCTAGTGCTTTTAGCTCTGATCCTACATAGCAATATAATTAGACTTCCAAGATATTGGAACCCTGAATGGGACAGAATATGATCAAAGTTACAAGTGACTAACCCTACAAGATGCTCTTGTCAAAACTCAGCAGAGCAAAATTTTACAAACCTGTTGACCATATCACGCCTGTATTCTATAGACCTATAACACATTCTTAATATATTTCTGTGGTTACAATTTTCTCAGTAATGGCAGCAACATTGAGTGACCTCACTTAAGAGCTAATCTTATTTTTTTAAAAATGACAAGTAAAGACACAGCAGCGTTAAAAGACAAAGGTAAATGTTAATTAAAAAAACAAACCTGAGGCTCAATGATATTATCAATAAGTATATGAATTACCAACATCCTTGTATTTTCTCTTAATATTACAAGTGTTTCATATGTTTGATACCTTAATTAATAGACATATTTGCTCATGACAACACTTGTCAGTAAGACTATCACAGCACATGTTCCTGAATGAGTAGATTACCTCACACTGTAATGATCTGATCAAACTCTACAAGTTATATGCCTCATCACTGGTCACCCTAAACTATACAAGTTAAAAAAAAATACTACGTAGCATGTATACAGCACAACGCTGTAGCCAGGGAAGGGTTATGGCTTATACAAATGATAGTAAATAATTAGATATATTTAGAAATAATATACATTATGAATTGCATCCCAGATCACAGTTTGAAATCAAGTTCCCAACTATGCACTCAGAGCTCATGGAAATGCAAACAATTATGCACATTTCTATTAGGAAAGATTTGGTGGTTTCTTCATTGAATTGCAGTTCTTTTATAAAATTATTTACTTCAAGGGGTACTAATAATTAAGAAATAAAACAAAGCAGTTCAACGTAAATCAGGCATTATATTTAAAAGTAATCATGACTAAAGTGTATAACTACAGTGATGTCACAAATAGATAAATCTTAACTGCGTCTTACCTGTAGTAGCAGTGTCTTGATAGAGTGTCAAAAAGATGCAAGTCTCTAAATTAGAAAACAAGGGGGTGTTTGCAACTCCCAGTTTTAGCAGAGCTAGTGTTCTATGTATAAGTAATAAATTGCCTCTTCAAAGTCGTCCTGACAACGGTGTTCGTGGGCAATAGTTAGAATTACTGCCCAAAAGCCTGCTGATGCTGCTCCTTCAGCCTTCTGCCTTTGCACAGAGACCTAACATATGAGTGTGCCAAGAGCATCCTTTTTCTCCCCCCTCTCCCCCTCCTTTTTGCGTGGTTTTTCTTCCTCTGTATCTCAATGTGCTCGCGTCCCTCTCTCTCCTCCCTCCTTCCTCTCTCTCTTCTCTCTCTCTCTCTCTCTCTCTCCTCTCTCCTTCTCTCTAGCTATCACTGTCTAATGGAGAGTTACAATTCGGCTTATTCGGCACACAGTCAAAGAGGACACGCTGGCAGGCAACTGTGCAGTCCCAACCCCCCCCCCCCCCCGCACCCTCCTGCTGAGACACGTGAATGTGTTGTGAATAAAGACAAAGCCCCGAAACAGTGCAGCACAATACTCCCTGAAAAAGCGCTGCAATGATACTCCCGCACTGCAACTCCGCAGATGGCCAGGCAGCCAGGCTAGGAGATGGACCGCATTCCCCTTGCCCTCCCTCATAGGAACGTGCATGATAAAGTTTAGCTCAGGACTTTGCTTCCCTTTCAGGGGACCTTGTTTTCTGTCGATAGAAGTTCTATTACTAACTGGCTGAACATCTTGAACAGAAGTGTTTTAGATAGTTTTCTATTATGTTAAACTTGGAGAACCTAGAAAATCCCTGACTTGTTGCCAAAGGAACTGACTTTTCCAACTTTTGAAGATAAACATCAGTTCTGTTAGACCCCAAATAAATGTTTTCATGGTAGTGGAAGATGGATTTCTCTAGTCTGAGTATTCCCGGGGGGACTGAGTGGGAAGAGGTTGGGGGAGGTGAGCAAACAAACAAAAAGCATCAGTATCTCACAGGGGCCAAAAATAGAAACTGAGATAAACTAAAATGAAATTGATGAACGAGTCTAGAAGAACCGAAGTGCAAAGGAATGAACACAGTGAATAAATGGGATACACTGATTCCCTATAGTTAGCATTCAGTTTGATAACAGACAGAGATCCTACTTATATTGTTCATGTTTTGTGGGTTTTGCAACTATTAATATACAAGTAAACATAGGCTAACGTATATCCTGCATTCAGAAAAGATTTAGTAGATAATAACCTGGAGGTGTTTGCCTAAGAAAGATTACAGATTTTTTTTTTCATATTAAAAAAGTCACAGCAAATTAATGAACTATGAATTACATACCCCCAAATGTTGGTCCCAATCAATTAATACTATTAGTATAAAAGTACCATAATATAATAATATTCTAAAAGTACAATAATAATATAATCCAGACATTACTTGGGGGGAAATTAATTAAGTATATGATAAGATTAGAGTTATCTAAAAGGGCCAAAACATCTAAAATAAATAATGGCTGAAATTAAATACGAACTTATTTCTATCCCTCATGAAAAAGAAGTCTGTAGCTAAAAAACCCAGGGCTGGATTTGAGTTCCATGATCATCAGGGATCTAAGCTCCCTGTTAGCCATCTTCAACATGTTCCATCTTCAAGCTGTTGCCATTAAACTGATACCTAAACTTAGGAAGAGAGAAGAATTGAGGAATATGCTCCCTATTGAAGGATATATCCTGGAAGTTGCACATGATATTTCTTTGACCAGAAATTAACCATATGGACAGAGCTAGCTGCATGTTAGCTTAAAAAGTAGAGTATCTATTTGAAATGCTCATGTAGGGGTGCCTGGGTGGCTCAGTCAGTTGAGCGACCTACTTCAGCTCAGGTCATGATCTCGCGGTTTGTGAGTTCCAGTCCAGCGTTGGGCTCTGTGCTGACAGCTCAAAGCCTGGAGCCTGTTTCAGGTTCTGTGTCTCCCTCTCTCTCTGACCCTCCCCGTTCATGCGCTGTCTCTCCCTGTCTCAAAAGTAAAAAAAAAAAAAAAAAAAGTTAAGAATGAAATGCCCATGTACATGGCTAAAAATCAGAACTTTCTAAAAATCTGAGTATTACTAAGGAAGAAAGAAATGATAGAATATGGGGGGAAATATCAGTGTCTGCCATGGTAAGATAACAGATAATGGATATTATAAATGATACCATAATGTTTATTTCACATATATCCCAATGTATAACTGCCGTATAATTTAGGGAATTGATTCCATCTCCAGCAGGGGACCTGTTTAAACCAATCATGGCAACATCAACATGCTTGCTGTTCAGGAACCCAGGCCTGAGACATCTAGGGCATTGCATTCCCTTATTATTGGCAGCTGTTCATTCAAGGATGTTATATTTTTTAACCTTGACCCAATAAAACCACAAAAAATCCTTTTTGTGGGAAAAAGGATTTAGGATCCTGTTTTAAGATGAAAAAGATAATTAGGAGAAAGAGAAGGGAAAATAGGTAACTGAAGAAATTAATGAAATTTTGGATCAACTCTAAAGACAACACTAAGTCTAACCTTGTAGTTATGTGCACCAATATATTGCCTTTTTATGCCACTCTCACATGCGTCTCTGTTAGTAACCAAAAATATTCTCAATTCTACATGTATCAACCTCCAGTCTGAAGAATTTGGTATATAATTCCTTGTCCTCAGTCTTACCATCATGTGTGAAATTGCATGGCTCAGTGGCAAGCATTTTTTTTTAATTAAAAATAGGAAATATAAAGGACATACTAAACCTCTACTTATACCAAAATTTGAAACTTTCACTCTATTTATTTAAAGTTATTTCTAACAATTTAACTTTTCTAACAATTTAATTTGGCATTCCAAATGGAGTAGAAATTCAATTTATTGATGAGTTGGGGACATGCCACAAATGCAATAGATGTAAATAACTATTGTTTTTTATTATAATTATTATTTCTCGGGACTTAACTCGACTATCCTGTGTGTCTTTCATCTCACTTCGGTGTGTAATAATAATTATTGCATTTTAATAGTTAACAGTTATTCATTGGTGTATTTACCCTATGTCATATCCTGCTTTAAGTATTTATACTACATGAACTCATGTAATCTTCACATCTTCAGCTTAATGAGGGGTATATTATTCTACTCATTTTATGAATTAAGAAATGAAGTCACATACATAACCAAAATTGGCACAAGAAAAAATCTTAATAGTCAAATGTCAATTAAGGAAATTGATTTTATAATAAAAAACCTTCCCACAAACAAAACAAAACACTTTAGTCTATACCTGTCAATTCAAGATTCACGAAAGAAATGATATCAATTAACACAAAAACTTCACAAGCCCTTCTGTTTGCTGGAAGAAGAAACAGTGCCCAATTAAGTTTATGGAGCCAGAATTACCTTGAAACCAAAGCCAGAAAAAGACATCATAAAAAAGGAGAGGACAAACAAATGTCTCTCATGAACTAAGATACAAATGTCCTTATCAGAACACTGCAGAGAAAATCCAGCAATATAAGTAAAGAACAGTATATTATGACCAAGAGGGTTTTATACATGCATTCAAATTTGAGTTAATATAAAAAAAATAGCATTACCATGTTAATATAATTAAGGGAAGAGTTATATTATTACTTTAATAAATATAAAAAACTGAAAATTCAACTTTGATTCATAATAAATAACATTGTCTATTCTTTCCTTTTCATCGCCTTTGTTTTGGATGTCCAGCCAATGCAGTAAGAAAAGAAATAAAAGGCAACCAGATTGGAAAAAAAGAAATAAAGTGATCTTTATTATCAGTCAATATGGCTGTTTATATAGAAGAATAGCCTAAGAAATTTCAAAAATAAAAACGTATCAGAACTAATAAATGAATTTAATAATATCAAAGAATACATGTAACTATACAAAAATAAATTATATTTCTAGATACTACCAATGAAAAATTATAAAACAAAAGTGTATATACATTTGCATACATGTATATGTACATATAGACACACATAATTTATGTACCATAGCATCAAAAATTTATAATATTCAAAAATAAATTTAGCAAAACAGGTGCAATGTTTATACACTGAAAACTAAAAAAACAGAGAAAAATCAAAGACTAAATTCATCTTCATTACTCAGTATCTTTAAAATGCCAATTCTTCATAAATTGACCTATAGAGTAAACATAATTCCTATTAGAAATGCAGCTGGATTTTTGAGAAGTCGACAGACTTATTTTAAAATGGATGTGGAAATACAAAGGATCTATAGTAACCAAAATAACAGTACAAAAAATATAAAAAACAAAAAGCAGAGTTAAAGGATTATTTACTCTGTTTTGAAAACTTATAATAAAGCTATATTAATCAAGATAGTGATACAAGATCAAAGAACAAAAGTTGTAAAATAAAATTTTATAAATTAGACTTTATCAAAATTTAAAACTTCTGCTATTCAAATGATACCATTAAGAAAATAAAAAAGCAAGTCCCAGTGTTTGAGAAGATACTTGTAATACTTACATCTAACAAAGATTTATATCCAGATTATATATAGATATATGTCTATATATATACAGATAGTTAGATATCTACTCTACAATTACAAGAATAATAGTTTTATTTAAAAATTGGCAGTGTAAAACATTTCAAAAAGAAGATATGCCAATATGCACATGAAAAATGCTCATATCTTTGATTGTCAGGGAAATGCAAAACAAAAGCATAATGAAATGAGTACACCCTGATTAGAACGATTGAAATGAAAAGGACTGATGCTATTAAGTATTGGTGAGGATATGGATAAACTAGAACCCTTACACATTACTATTTTGGAAAATTGTATGATAGCTTCTTATAAAGTTAAACATGCATGATTCAGGAATTCTATTTCTCAATATAACAACCAAGAGAAGTGAAAGAAATATGTCCACAGAAGACTTGTACACAAATGTCCATGGCAGCTTCTTATTAATAACCAATAACTAAATAGGAAGAAAAGACATTTCCATCAACATATGCCTAAATAAACAAAATCTATACAATGAAATACTTTTCAACAATAAAAAGGAACATAGTACTAATACATACAACATGCATGAATTTGTTAAGATTCTGCAATATTGCATTAGGTGCAATGCTAGAAAAATGAAATTTAAAGTAACTGACAGAAAAAAGATCAGTGTTTTCCCAAGGTCAGGGTTTCTCTGTGTATGTATGTATGTATGTTACAAAATGGCATAAGGATAATTTTTGGAACAAGGACCTATTCTACGCCTTGACTGTTCGTCATATGGTGGTTATAATATATGTATATATTGTATATATACATTTCTTCAAACTCATCTAACTACAAAATTAAAATGAATGCATTTTATTTTATGTAAATTACAGCTCAGTAAAGTTGTTTTGAAAAGAAATGAGAAACTGATCCACTCTGCATTAAGTAACTTGCTCAAGATCACAGTCAATAGCAGAACTACAATTTGAACCTTACTTATTTATGCTACTTACCTACTTATTTATGCTACTTACCTACTTATTTATGCTAACTCTTGCCAAGTTTAGAAATTACTTGCAAGAATGAGGAATTTAAGGTAAATTATAGGACAAGGAAAGAGGAAAGGAGAGAATGTTGGTTACCAGAAGGTCTTTCAAATTTAAGATAATTGCAAGGACATGATCTTCCCAATCCATATTTCTCCCATGGTGTCTTTCTAAATATTTCAGTTCTTACTACACATAATTGATTCTTACCCTCTTATCTATAAACTTATTTTGAATTTCTGCTGATTTGTCTTAGTCAGCTCAGGCTGCTGTAACAGAATGCCATAAACTGGTGGTTTGAACATGAGACATTTATTTCTCATAGTTCTTGAAGCTGGCAAGTCCAATATCAAGGTGCCCACATACCCAGTATCTGGTAGAGGCCTGCTTTCTGATGTGCAGATAGCCATCTTGTTCTTAATCCCCTCTTGGCAGAAAACAGAGGGAGAGATTCCCTCCTACTTTTATAAGGACATTAATCCCATCATGAAGGCTCCACCCTTATGATCTAATCTAATTTTAATTACCTCCCAAAGACTCTACCTGCTAATAACATTCCACTGGGGGTCAGGGTTTCAGCATATGAATTTTGGGGGGAGGGGGATTCCCAAACACGCAATCCATAACAGTCATCCTTTCTGTTTTATAACTTCATTTTGGCATAAATCCTCATGAAGTACCCCTTCATAGATCTCTTTCTGCTTAATGTTTTCCACTCTCTCTAATTCAAATTCCCAAGAAGAAAATCTGATTGGCCCAATAAATTTGGACTAAATCACAAAAGCCTTATCATGGGTCACAGGCAAGCAATTGTTTAGCTTTCCTTAGGTGTGGTGCCCAATCTTAGATCCATTAGGTGTAGCATACGAGATGAGGTTTATGTGGTCTAAAAAACAAACAAACAGACAAACATGATTTCCAGATGGGATTATGAGAATGGTACTGCCATTATTAGTTTCCATTTTCTCTGAAATAAGTGGTGATATTTGTGAAAGGAGTATGCATATCAATATATTTACAGATTTATGTATGCAAACATATAGACACACATTTCTACACTTACACACGTAAAGAACTGTATTCCTTTTGGACAGCATAGATCCTGATGACTTAATAGTTCTAGTCCATGTGAAGGCCTCACATTCTTTCTTTCCCCTAGCCTCATCCTATCTATTTTGATTAAATTAATCCTTTTTGCAATTCTCATGAATACGTGTGTGTGTGCATACCTAGATATACAAAGAAATAATTTATTCTTCTTAGATGTCACAGAAAAATGTAAAACGGTCTACCTGTAGTTTTTTTCTATTGAAATAGGATTCTTGACATGCAAATAAACAAGATCGCTTTTAATTTTTAAGACTCAAAGAACACTGAATTTAAATTTGCAGACCCATCCCAAGCCTCCTACTCTCAAAACTCCTCCACAAGTCAAATTAGTGAATGATGACCCATAAATAGATAATTAGAACAACAAAGAGGCTAATGAGTAAACATTAGTCATGCCTACTGAATGGGGTGAGCATAGTTCATCCCACTCAAAATTCTGCTTAGCAAATTAATTTCTAATATTATAAGAAAAACTCATTATTTCATTTGTCTTCTTGAATTTTTGTTTTCTGAATAAATGAAGAAAAATGGTACAACTATAAAATTGTAAAATAAAGAATGAAAATTCAGGTTTACTAAAGGTACCTCTGAATTGGTAATTTTCTTGTTACAAGGCAGAAAATATTAAAAGTTAGCACAATGAAAAAATAGAGAGAAGAGAAACAAACCAAGAAAGAAATAGACTCTTAGCTATAGAGAACACATTGATGGTTACCGGAGGGTGGGGGGATGGATAAAATAGATAATGAAGATTAAGGAGTGCACTTGTCTTCATGAGCACCAGGTCATTTAAATAAAAATTTTTTAAAAAAAAGCACAATATATAAAAATTAAGGCAAAAATAACATTTGTGAGAAAATAAATAACTCCTGTATTTGAAAGTAGCATTATTACTATTCTTCCATGCAGGTAGGAAAGACAAAGTTGTGCAGGCAGGGTGGTCCAAATGTACTCATGCTGTGCCATTTTGAATAGTAAATGTCAGTCTGTTACTACCCGCTTGGCCTTACACTTTCTTAACTAAATCCTTGAAGTGTCATATTGAGTACTACTAATAACAGGAAATAAATTGCCCATGAGACATCTTACTTCCAACTGGTGAAAATCACCATTCATTTTTGTAAAATTAGTTAATATAAAAATAAATTCCCTGTAAGTTCCAACCCTAAGTCCAAGTTTTGCCTTCTAAAGGCAGATTAGTCACCACTCTGTATACTGGTGTATATAATGTTTGGAAACAACTCCTATTTACTGTCTCACTCCCTTGGTCCACTCTCCCTTTGTTTAAACAAAACATGACTAATTTTCACTAATTTCTCAAATGACATTTTTAACGTATCTTTTATAATTTTATCCATAGTTCACTGAAGAAGTTCACTGCCAAGTTCACTGAACTTGAAAAGTCTAACAAAAAAGGTGATCTTCAAGCAGCGTGTCAAATGTAGACACTGTGTTTTGATGGAGCTTCCTGGGGTTCAGCCATCTTGACTTACTGCCCACCAGACATCTCCCCTCTTTTAATTTCACCCCTGAAAAGAAAGTGTATTATACCCAAATGCATGACTTTGGGTAAACTTTTATTATATTTCTATCTCATTCATTTCAGAAATTAGCTATCCTAAATAAGCTTTTACTATCTTCATGCATAGTGTTTATTTCAAATGTTGAACAGGATATGTACCTGTACCAGGCCATCAGAGAACAGCTTCAGATAAAAATGGATCTATTAATTAGTGCTCTGTGTGGCATGGTACAGTTAAAGAACTACATGCTGCATCAAGATATTACTTGGAGATTTCAACTGAGGCACAAAGACAGAGCAGATATAAAATTACAGTCTTGCATTTCCAAAGGATTTAACTCTTAAAAATCTTTCAGTCACACCGAGGTTATAAAAAGGAGAAAAAATGAAGAAAGGAGACTATTTCTGTGGGGAAGATTTCTTTGGGAAAATGGTGCTGTATATTCCATTCCACAGGAATTGAGGGGTATATGATATAAAAAAAAAAAAAAAGAAGAAGAAGAAATTTATAGTGATATTGTGATTTAAAATAAGAACTATATATTTGGTCTTTGTCTCCATTTCTGGCTCAGAGATCCTAAAACTCTTGGAATTTCCCAAGAGAAAGTTCTTTTATTACACTAATGGGTGACTTTTGGACCTCTCTTAAGGATGGGGGATGATTGTCAGGAGAACCAACCAAGTTGATGAGAGGGTTGAAACTTTCAGGCCCACCCTTGACCTCTAAGGAATGAATCAGTTGCCAATGGCCAATGAATTAATCAATCATAACTATGTAATGCAGTCTCCATAAAAAAAAAAAAAAAAAAAAAGGACTGGATTTGGAGAGCTTCTAGGTTAGTGAACATGGGTTGGTGCTGGGAGAGTGGTACTTCCAGATAAGGCAAGGAAGGGTGGCGTCCTTTCTCCATGCATTTTCCTATGTGTCTCTTCCATCTGACTGTTCTTGGGTTATAGCCTTTTATAATAGGCTGGATACCTAATAAAAAATGTTTCTCTGAGTTCTGTGTTGCTTTAGTAAATTAATAGAATCCAAGGACAGGGCCTTGGGAACCTCTGATTTTATTTCCAGTCAGTCAGAAGTACAGGTAACACTTGGGCTTGAGATTGGTTCTAAAGTTATGGGTGGAGGGTGCAAGCACAGACAGTCTGGTAGGACTGAACCCTTAACATAAGCAATATGATGCTATTTCTGGGTAAATGATGTCAGAAATGAATCGTAGGACCCAGCTCGTGTTTTGAAAATTGCTTGTTGATATGAAGATCCCACTCCCATACTGGAACTGATGCCAGAATCTATTTAGATTTATAGATCAAAGCCTGACAAATACTGATGGAAGTCACTGTAGTTATACAGATAGAAGCTTGATATATATTGAGAGAAGCCACTGCAGCTAAGGGGCCTTCTGCATGAGAAATCTGGAGGATTGATAATGGGCTGCCCAACTGGTGGCAAAACAAAGGAGGAATTTCTATTGCTCTGGAATTTGCCAATTTGCCTGTATCACCATGGTTTGTCATAGCATAGAGTGTGCATGTGTTTTTCATGGCCAGATATGCAACTGCAGGGAAGGAGAAGGAGAAAAGGAAGAAAGGAGAGAGGAAGGGAGGGAGAGAGGAAGAGAGTGAGATGGGGATGGAGGCAGGGGCAGAGACAGACAGAAGGCCTGGAGCCATTTAAAAACATTTCCAAGAAGAGGACCTGAGGGGACGATGATTCTCCAATAATGAGAGTCTGGCTACCTAGAGAGATTAAATATAAGTGCACTACCTAAAACAAACCAGGAAGTCAGAGACTGAATGGGGACTGGCCCCACCAGAGTAACATGCATTTTCTAGGAAATGCAGATTAAAGTTTACATTCTGTTTCCATTAAAGTTCTATGAAGAACATACTTTCAACACTTGCCAGACCTGAAGAATGTCAAAGTATCTTAAGTCACACTAGACAAATGAGAATTTTCCTGTCCTCTGAATATAACATTACTCTCCCTTCTTTGACTTTAACAAAGTGAAATTAGGTGTATCAGTTGGTTAAGCATCCAACTTCGGCTCAGGTCATGATCTCACGGTTCAAGAGTTCGAGCCCCATATCAGGTTCTGTGCTGATAGCTCCCAGCCTGGAGCCTGCTTCGGATTCTGTGTCTCCCTCTCTCTGTGCCCCTCCCCTGCTCATGCTCTGTCTCCCAAAAATGAATAAACATTAAAAAAAATTTTAAGGAAATTAAATACTAGACTATAGTAAGACATGAAATAAAATAGGGTATATAGGAATAAATGCCCAACCCCTCGCCAAAAAACAAAACAAAACAAAGCAAAAAAAGCCTGCAGTAAGCAAGATGAGGTGAAGGAGAGAAGGATCATGTCCCTTTCTTCAGCTTTCCGCCTACAAAGTCTTATTAGGGTGAGAAAAGATTATTTTAACTATTTTGGATCAAATACAGTTTTATTATTTGTAAATTTATATTTAATTTATTAATTGAGTCTCTATTTGCAGTTTAAAGTGGCTGCCAAATATCTCTTTTCTCTAAAAAGTTTCAGAGAAGTCAAGGAGCTGCCCCAGTTTTCATGTAGGGAACTGGAAGGAGTCCCTCTCTGAATTAAACGACCAGTTAGAGATAAAAATAAAGATGCTCCTGATTATATCACTGTTTCTTCAGTGCACTAGTATCTTCTTTCACTAAAGCCTCATTCCTCTTTTTTATACACATGGATGGGGTGGAAAACATTGACAAGAAGCTTACTAATATCCAGATGTTCCCTATGCTTTCTCTTACTCACTTTTGGGTAGACAATTTAGGAATGGAAATCAAATTAGTCTGTATTAACTAACTTTGGTGGAACCATTCTGTTGTCAAATAAACATCACTTTCTTTTCCGAATCTTTATAAATGTTGTTATTAATTTTTCATTCTAAACTTATTAAAGTGACTGATGTCAAGTTTATCAGCTGTAATTGATAGAAGCCACCTTACTTTCAACATTAGGCTAACTTGAATGTGTTTCTTTAGTGATATTATCAGCATGTCAAGGCTTCTGAATGGCTTTCTAGAGGACCTGTGAAGATTAAGATCAACAATGAAGTTGATAAAAATTTTCTGCAACCACAGAGATTAATCTAGACAATTCCCTGTTTATTTGTTTTTCTTGTGCCATTTCATTATTGAAAGTGATTAGTTTGGACAATAAGTTTTCAAATATGTTGTGCTCTTCTAATACTTTAAAATATTAGTGATATGCTTAATGATACTAATCCTCAAGTCACCTAGCTGTGTTAAGTGTTTTTGTTAAGCCAGAGGACAAAATGATTTGGTTTGATTCCTTCCTCTTTTTTTTTTTTTAAGTTTATTTATTTAGAGAGAGACAGAGTGTGAGCAGGAGAGGGGCAGAGGAGAGGGAGAGAGAGAGAGTCCCAAGCAGACTTTGTGCTGTCAGCACCATGGAACCCGAGGACACAGGGCTTGATCTCACAAACCATGAGATCATGATCTGAGCCCAAATCAAGAGTTGGATAGTTAACCGACTGAGCCTCCCAGGCATCCCTTGATTCCTTCATGTTTAGCTGGTGATGGCATGTCATGAATATTAACTGGCCACACTGTCATACAACTATGTTTTTTTTTTTTTTCTTCAAAATTTGTATAGTAGTTTGTCAAGGAGGGCAGCATTGGGAATACTGACAGGGTAGTATAGTAAAACCGATCTTTACAAGACCACTATTTTAATTGTTCTATTTATTCTAAATTTGGTAGACTGGCCATTTTACAATTAACTAGAATGTTCAATTAATTAGAATGATTTTTCTGTACTAAGCTTTCAAAAGGAATTCCTACATGAAGAAAAAGGCTAAAAAAAAAACAATGCAAAAAGCTTTCACAGCCAAATTCCTGACACATAGTAGACACTCAGTAATATATGTGATACAATTAAATGAATTAATAGGAATTTAATAATAAAGTAATTGTAAAGCAATATTCTAAATATAGATCCTGCCCTGTTCCTTCAGAATATATCTCTGAATAAAATAGAATGAAGGGTTTGTACAGTTCGAATACATGTAATTGCCAATATTACTTCTTAAATAGCTTTATTGAGGTATAATTGACATATAATAAACCACACCTATTTAAAGAAAACAATTTGATAAGTTTGACTTATGAAACCATGATCACAATCTAGGTAATAAGCCTATGTATTTCCCCCAAAAGTTTCCTCTGCTGTTTTGTAATATCTTCCTCTGGCCCCAACTTCTCTTACATCCCCAGGTAACTGCTGGTCTGCTTTCTGTCACTATAGAGGAGTATACTTTTTTAAGAGTTTTTTAAGAATAAAAATCACATAATACTTAGCAGGTTTTTTTTTTTAATTTTTTTTTCAACGTTTTTTTTTTAATTTATTTTTGGGACAGAGAGAGACAGAGCATGAACGGGGGAGGGGCAGAGAGAGAGGGAGACACAGAATCGGAAACAGGCGCCAGGCTCTGACCCATCAGCCCAGAGCCTGACGCGGGGCTCGAACTCACGGACCGCGAGATCGTGACCTGGCTGAAGTCGGACGCTTAACCGACTGTGCCACCCAGGCGCCCCAGCAGGTGTTTTTTTAAAAAGAGTGAGGTCTGGCTTCTACCATTCATCGTAATTATTTTGATACTAACTAAGACGATGATGCTGAGTGAACTATTAGTTTATTTCTTTGTATTCTTGAGTAATCGTCCATCATATAGATATATCACAATATATTTATCCATTTACCTATTGATGGACATGTGGGATTTTTTTATCCCCCTAGGTTTTTGAGTATTACAAAAAAAGCTCCTCTGAGTACCCCTGTCCAAGTCTTGATACGAACTATGCTTTCTTTTCTTGTGATATATCTCTGGTAATAAAATGGCTGGATCATAGAATTGGTTTATGTTCAACTTTTTAAGAAACTTAAATTGTTTGGGGCCCCTGGGTGCCTCTAACTTTGGCTAAGGTCATGATTTCACGGTTCATGATTTCGAGCCCCGCATCGGGCTGGTGCTGACAGCTTGGAGCCTGGAGACTGCTTCAGATTCTCTCTCTCTCTCTCTCTCTCTCTCTGCCCCTCCCCCACTCGTGTTGTGTCTCTCTCTGTCTCTCAAAAATAAATAAAAACGTTTACAAAAAAGTTAAAAAAAAAAAAGAAACTGAAATTGTTTCCAAAGTAGTTGTACATTTTACATTCGCAACAAAAGCGTATGAAAGTTCCACATCTTCTGCATAGTGCCAATACGTAGTATGTTTGTTTTTTGTTAATTTTAGCTGTTCTAAAGGTATTGTAGTTGTAGTTTTAATTTGCATTCTTCGGACAAATGAGGTTGAAATTTTTTTTCATATGCTTATTTATCATTCATATATCATTTTTGGGTTTGGGTCTGCTTAAATCATTTGCCATTTTTTGGCATTTGTATTTTCTTATTACTGAGCTTTGAGAGTATATAATATATTCTTGGTGCAAGTCTTTTATCAGACATACACTTTGCAAATATTTTCTACAAGTCTGAGGTTTCTTTTCTATTCCTACGAATGTCTTTTGAATACCAAGAAATCTTAAATAATCTTTTAATTTTTGGGGGGATAGTACTTTTGGTGTCATATCTAAAATATCTTTGCCTATGTCACGGGGATTTTTATCTGTATTTTATTTTAGAAGTTTTTCAGTTTTAGGACATATTTAAGTCTATGCTTCATTCTGAATTCATTGTTATACATGGTGTGAAGTAAGAAAAAAAGTCACTTTTTTTGCATGTGCATGAATGTCCAATTTTTCTAGCACCATTTTGGTGAAAATACTGTCCTTTCTCCACTGAATTGTCTTTGTCTTTTATAAAGAAGTCTGTTGTTCATATGTTTGGGTTCATTTCTAGACTTTCTTTTCTGTTCCATTGATTTATATGCCTCTTTTTATGCCAAGGCTACAATGAATCATTATAGCTTCATAATAAGTCTTGAAATCAAGTAGTGTTGGTTGAATTCTCCAACCTGATTCTTCTTTTTCAACATTGTTAGGCTACTCTATAGTCTTTGCATATCCATATAAATTTTAGAACAAGCTTGTCAATTTTTACCAAAAAATTTGCTGCTATTTTGATTGGGATTTCTTTCAGTCTATAGATACATCTGGGGAGAAATAACATATTAATTATATTGAGTCTTTCAACTCATGAACAGGATGTATATCTTTCTTTATCTTCTTTCTGATGTTTTATATTTTTCATTGGATAGATATTTTACACCTTTTGTCATATTTAACCTTGAATATTTCATAATTTTGATGCTGACTTAGTATTGGTTTTTACACATTAATTTTCAATTGTTATTATATAGAAATACAGTTGCATTTTGTGTATTGTTTGTAGCTTGCAATTTGCCAAACTCATTTATTACTTCTAGTAGTTTTTTTATAGATTCTTTAGAGTATTGTTCACAGAATATAATGTCATCTATAAATAAAGACAGTATTATAACTTCCCTTCTGAGCTGAAGTTCTTTTATGTATTTTTCTTGTTTTATTGCTCTGGCTTAGAACCTCTAGCATTCCACAAATCTTTGTCTTTTTCCTGATCTTAGAGAGAAGATACATTCTTTTACCTGATAGGAAGTATGATGTTAGCTGTTGGTTTTATATAGATACTTTGTAACAGATTGAGGACATTCCTTTATATTCCTAGGTTGCTGTAGATTTTTATGAGGTTAGGTATAGTAAATTTTCTCTGTCTCTTTTTTTTTACATGAATTGAGATGATCATAAGGTTTTCCCTTTTTTAATTTGATAATGTGGTGAATTATCATAGACTAATTTTCAAATGTTAAACTAATCTTATATTCCTGTTATAACCCCTACTTGATCATGATATTTTTGTACACATAGTGTGTATTAGAACACACTAATAGTGCTGAAAACTCTGTTTAAAAATCTTTCATCTGTGTACATGAAGTATATTAGCCTATAGTTTTCTTTTTGTAAGACAATTCAGAGCTTGGAAGAAACTTAAGACCAACTTCCTCCACTTCAATTATCTGTAAAAATTTGTGTAAAAAGAATATTACTTCTTTCTTAAATATTTGGAGGATTTTACCAGTGAAACCGATGGGCCTGGAATTTTCCTTGTTGGAAGATTTTTAAAGGAAAATTCAATTCCTTTAATATACATAAGTTTATTCAGGTTTCTTCTTAAGAAAGTTTTATAGTTTGCATCTTTCAAGGAATAAGTCAATTTTATCTAAGTCATCAATTTTTAGGCATAAAATTATTCATAATATTTCCTTATTGTCCTCTTAAAATTTATAGAATATGTCATGATGTCACCTCTCTCTTTCCTAAAATTGTAATTTTTTTTAAATCCTGATTAGTCTCCTTTATCCTGATCAGTCTGGGTAGAAGATTCTCATTTTTGAGAAACCTCTTCAATTTTTTTTAATCTCAAATAAGCAGCTTTTGGTTCCATTGATTTTCCTATAATGTTTTTCTGGGGTTTTTTTTTTGTCTTATTTTTATTATTTTATTTCCTCATTGGGTTTTATTTGTTCTTCTTTTTCTAGTTTCTTAATATGGAAAACAAGATCATTTATTTGAGACTTTTCTCCTTTTCTGATATAGGTACTGATATAGATTCTGATATAGTTTTATAAAGTGCCTTCTAAGAACTGCTTTTGTGATATTCCACAAATATTAATAGGTTGTGTTTTTATATTCATTCAACTCAGATTGTGTTATAATTTCCCTTTTGGTTTCTTCTTTGATTCATGGTTTATATACACATATGTTATTTAACTTCCAAATGTTAAATGTTTGGGGATTTTTCCAGAGATGTTTTATTATTATTATTATTATTATTATTATTATTATTAATGTCTAATTGATTCCATAGTGGTCAGAGAAAATAATTTGTACGACTTAAATCCTTTCAAAATTATTGAGATTTGTTTTATGGCTGTTAATCTTGACTCACAAAGAAAATCACAAGAAATTGTGAACTTTACTTTGTTCCTATGTATATTTTTGTCCTTTGTTTTCAGTGCAATTAAATTACTTAGAAATAGTTTGATACTTTCATTCTTGCTTCTAAGATACATTAAGCTGTACTAGAGCAATGTTTAGTCTAATTATTTCCCAGCAGTGAGTCTAGCTCCTTCTGTGTACTCTATCCAGTGCCCCCTAAATTACATTGTTCTCCAATCTGACTGGTGGAAACAGCCACCTAATATTCCCAGTCCTGGATCAGAACCAGCTCTCTATTCATAAATCCTTTCTAATGGCTCTTTCTCAGCCTTGGGTAATTTCCTCCCATGTACTTAGCCAAATATTTGGTAGAAATCCTCTACAGATCTCCACAGAGTTCACTCTGTGCAACCCTCTCCATTTTGGTCCTCTGTCCTATGAACTTTAGTTCTCTTGATCTCTCTGGATTCACTTCCCCATCTCCCCAACTCAGGGAGTCCACAAAGTTCCCCTTAGGTTTGCTCTCCTTGCACCATAACCTGGATACTCTCTCAAGGCTGGGCAAACACAGGACTGATCTAATTGTTTACCAAGGCTCACAGATCAGTTTTTGGATGGCTGATGCTCAGTCTTGAAAACTGCTACTTTAAATTTTTAAAATATTTCCCCTTTCTTATGTCAATTTCAAAGCACATTATTTTCTCCCTTTTTTATTGATTTAGATGAAAGATATAATTTAGTCCCTATTTCATCTAGACCAAAAGTGGAAATACCCTATTCTAACATTTTAAACCTGCCCAATTGGTAGTTTAATATTTCTCAACCTAATATATAACTTATATTTAAAATAAAAATTGCTCAGTTAATCTCATATTACCAATATGATTCTGGAGATATTCTAAGAAAGTAGAGATTTATATTCTATATTCTAAATATTGACTCTCTCTCCTCAACCATATTCCTTGATTTATTGGAGCCCATTTTGAAAACTGGTGACATATATTTTATGTTAAAATTTAGGAATCAGAAATAGTATAACCTAGAATACTTTTTACCTTTAGATTAAAAGTATTGTTACCAAAAGATGCTACAAATAGCTACCAGATGACAGAACTTGCGTAAAGAACTTGATAACCTGCTACTATTTTTCTAACATTCACATACTGAGTGAAGATTGCCAACTTCCGCCTTATGCAAAATCATGAATCTCTTTAGTATACCTGTAATTATAAACGAAACTTGCCAAATTTCAAAAGCAGTGCCCTAAAACCATGGATACTATCCCACTTATTTAAATTTTAGAAAAGTCTTTTCTGTTTTCTTTGCCACAGTTACCAAATATGAGAACTTAGCTAAAGTAAACTACCCTAGTCCTAACATTTGTATTTGTTCACTCATAATTTGAAAAATTAAAATTGTGCATACAAATTGCATGTTCTTTAGATGAAGCTTCACCTTTATCTGCTTCAGATCCTTACCAGATTTTATACTCTTATTTTCATAACTGCATAATCATTTTTTTTGTTTTTTGAACTTCCTATAGTATGATATATCGGCATCTAAGTCACAAAAAAGAATAATAAATAAAGGAAATGGGAAAGAAAGACAGAAGGAAATAAGGAAGGAAGGAAGGAAGGAAGGAAGGAAGGAAGGAAGGAAAGAAAGAAAGAAAGAGCTCTACAAACTCAAAGAAGGACCAAATCTATTATCTTCTATAAAGTATGCTGAGCCATTCTCTGTCCTCTGTACTCCTCCCATTTTTATTTCTGAGGAAAATTAAGTGACTTTTCATGGGTATAATACCTCCTTAGCTACTGACAGACAGTAGAATCTGTATGGCATATTTTTGCATCTTCATGATGGATGGTTTTTTTGAAATTATATCAAATGAGATCTGCCATTACCTCAAAGAGAAGCAATTTTACTTCCTCACCGTTCAGTGCTAATATTGTGAATTTATTCACTGAAGCTAAGAATTTCCCTAGACTGGCATTCTTTAATTCACTTTACAGATTAGTTTTTAAAAACTCAGTGGTCTATGAAAAATGAAATTTAATTCACAAAATGTGTATTGTCCCTACTCCCAATTTATATTCTCCTTTTTCCGTAGCTATCTGCATTTCCTTCTGTAAATTGTCTCTTTCACTTAGCACATAGCATATAGCATTTCCTTTTATGAAAGTCTCTTTAATCAATTCCATATATATCTTGTTTTTTTTTCTTTCTGTAAAACTGAGATAATAGTACTTACCTCATGATGTTATTGTGAGAATTTGTAAGCTATGTGGTATATATTAATACTCAATAAATTCCAGGTACGTCTTTTCCTCCTATTATTCTCTCTCACACTTCCTAATACCTCATCCTTTAATATTAGACACATATATTTTGTTTCCTCAACACCATTCCTTGCCTCCATGCCATTGTTTATACTGGATTTCCTACCTACAAAACCTCCACTCATCATAAACCAAATTCTTAACTACATTTTACATGACCTTGTTCCAATTCTGTTAAGTTTTCTCTATTAATCTGCTTTTATTGTTCCGTCCTCTAATCTTTAGTGCCTGCTTCCTAGAGTTTGTTTTGGCACATAACAACCTATCTTCTACACGGTTTCAATACATAATGAGTTAGGTGTGTTTAGTGTCTTATTTTTCTAATAATACCGTCTACTTCTTAAAGGCAATGATTCCTTTTCATTTCCTATCCCCACTACCCCCTTGCTTCAAACTTTTTAGATCTTTAATAGTGTTGAATGGAAATGTAAGTAGACTCTCTCTATATGCAATTTAACAGAATAAGCTAATGATAAATGAGAAAGAGGACTGATTTTACATATCATTCAATGTCTTCTCTTCCAGCACATCTTGGTTTTTCTCATGTTAGGCAATTTTTATATTTTACTTTCAAGTTTTCTTTCTAATGGAAGTGCTTTCTAATCTGATGTTTCTGCCCTAGTTAAGGCTCTCTGTGTTGTACTATATATCCTCTCTTTTAAAAATATGACTGTTTTTCTTCCTCATCTTTATTTCCCTTCTCCTAAATAAAATCTATGATCTGAATCATCTGAAAACAGATGACAGTTTACAACTAATTTAAAACATATATTTTAAAGAAATATTGCTTAGTTACAACTTACTTTTGTTGACACTAACGCAGCAATAGCCATAATAGTTGCATGAGGAAGAATACAGTGACAAAAAATAAAGAGTGAAATTTTGTCCAAAATACAAAAAGGAGGACATATTATTCCAAAGGCAGTGTGTGTATGAGGTGAAAGGAGTGTTAATATACTCATCCAGTAGGTCATATTATTTCTATATAATGTTAATAACATAATACCTATGCTTGTTTTATTTTCTTTGGAGATTATACCTTTGTGAAAATAGCCAAAGACTTTTATGAAACTAAAGTTTTGTCTATTTCTCATCATCAAGTTTCACTCAAGGAAAGAAAGACACAGATGTTCAATTTAGTTTCTAAATTCTATTACCTGTAATTTGAATATTTACATTTGCATAGATGTTGAACAATAACACTAAGGATAACATGGAAATTTCAAGACTTGTATCACATAACATTTATCACAAGCCAGGTGATATTAACTATTCCTCTACCATATGATCTTTGTATCAATCTAATAAATATCACTTATATTTTTCTATGTACCAATTTTTATTATGGTTTTAAGTTGAATGAAAGTTACTATCTTAGGAAAATGTTTTAAATAGTCCAAGGAAGAGAAAAAAATAAAAGCAAATAAAAATACCTCTGAGAATCTTTATAAAATAGTTGAAAAACATTATAAGTGAATAGAGACATCATACTTTTATCCACTTAGGTGTTTGCTTTCCATTCCAAAAAAGTACAAATATATGAAGCTTGGATTTGTAACACTGAAGGCAAATTTTTGTTTGCTTGTTTCATTTACAATGTGAAAATAATTGGAGCTTCAGATGTAGTCCTGATTTTCAAACTTATTAAAGGTTGTCTGCAATATGTATCAATAATAACTTCCCCTAAATTATACTTAGCAATTGCTAAAATGTGCAAACCATTTGGTGTTCAATACTGATAAAATGGGGGGGGGGCAGAGAGAGAGAGGGAGACACTGAATCTAAAGCAGGCTCCAGGCTCCAAGCTGTCTGCACAGAACCCAATGCAGGGCTCAAACTCATGAACCACAAGATCATGACCTGAGCTCAAGTCGGACACTTAATAGACCCAACCACCCAGGCAGCCCTAAAACATACGATTTCTGTTTTTTTTTTCTTTTAATCCACTAATAATTTTACCCCTTTTACTGATTTTAATTTCCTTTTGTTCAGTACTTTATGATACAGTTCCAGATTCATTAGTCTTGCTACCATTTTGATTAAACATAGTACCTATCCATACCTTCAAAACCTAATATTGACCTCACATTTACAAACAGCTGTAGTACCTCGTACACTTTATCTTTACCAAAACAGGTTGTTTAAATAATTCCACCATGAACTTAAAGCTCCAATCTTTGTCCAAAGACAAAAGGTGGACCGAATGGATTAAAAAAAAAAAAAGATGCATCTATATGCTATTTATAAGAGACTCATTTAAGACCTAAAGACACCTGCAGATTGAAAGGGAATGGATGGAGAAACATCTATCATGTAAATGTATATAAAAACCAAAATAAAACAAAACAATCCAGTTAGTGCACCTGGGTGATTCAGTCTGTTAAGCCTCCAACTCTTGATTTCACTCAGGTCATGATCTCATGGTTTCTGAGATCAAGCCCCATGTTGGGCTCTGCAATGACAGTGCAGAGACTGCCTAGGGTTCTCTTCCTCTCTCTCTATCCTTTCCACACTTGTGCACATGTGCACACACTATCCCTCTCTCAAAAGTAAATAAATAAATAAACTTAAAAAAAAGAAAGCTGGATTAGCAATACCTATATCAGACAAAAATAGACTTTAAAACAAAAACTGTAACACAAGACAAAGAAGGACACTATATAATAAATGGGATAATCCAACAATAAGATGTAACAATTGTAAATATTTATGCATCCTACATGGAACACCCAAATACATAAAACAGTTAATAACAAACATAAAATAACTAATTGATAGTAATACAATAATAGTAGGGGACTTAAACACCCCACTTATATCAATGGACATATCATCTAAACAGAAAATCAATAAAGAAACAATGGCACTGAATGGCAAACAAGAACAGATGGAATTAACAGATACATTCAGAAGATTCCATCACAAAACAGCAGAATACACATTCCTTTTAAGTGAACACGGAACATTCTCCAGAATAGATCACATATTGCCCACAAAACCAGCCTCAGCAAACTCAAGAAGACTGAAATCATACCATGCATCCCTCTGACCATAATGCAATAAAGCTGGAAGGCAACCACAAGAAATATTTGGAAATATCACAAACACATGGAGGTTAAATAACATGCTACTAAACAATGAATGGGTCAACCAGGAAATAAAACAACAAAAAAACTACATGGAAACAAATGAAAATGAAACCACTACAGTCTAAAACCTCTGAGATGCAGCAAAAGTGATTCTAAGAGGGAAGTTTATAGCATTACAGGCCTCAAGAAGCAAGAAAATTTTCAAATAAAGAAGTTAGAAAAATAACAACAAAGAAAACCTAAAACCAACAGGAGGAAGGAAATAATAAAGATTAGAGCAGACATAAATGATACAGAAACTTAAAAAAAACAATGGAACATATCAATGAAATCAGGAGCCAGTTGTTTGAAAAAAAACAAGAAAACTGATAAGCCTCTAGCCAGACTCAACAAGAAAGAGAGAGATAAAGAGAGAGAGAACTCAAATAAAATCACAAATGAGAGTGGAGAAATAACAATTAACACCACAGTAATACAAACAATTATAACAGAATATTATGAAACCTGTATGACAACATACTGGACACCTAGAAGAAATGGATAAATTCCTACAAACATATAAACTACTAAAACTAAAACAGGAAGACACAAAAAAATTGGAATAGACCTGTGGGAACATAGTTTCAAGAAATCCATATACTTACATAAATGGGTTAAGAAAGCTTAGGGCGGAAAGCCACTGCTACAGGGCAAAAGCACCAAAGGTTAGCTAGTGAGATATTATGAGATGCCGAGTAACTTGTTACATCATCTGCAGGAAATTACTTTCCATCTGGCACCAATATACTTTGATCACAAACACCACTTGCCCCCCAGACCCTTTGCTTCTTGTACAAGTTAATGATTACTATCTGATTTTCTTTTTCACACTTACATGTGTGTAAGATCTTGAGCACTCAATAAATACTGAGATGAAATCCCTGCTTGGGCTCTTGTCTCCTTCTGGACATTAGCCTCTCTTGTATTCAGTTCTGCATCTGCTCTCTTGCTGGACAAGAGACAACTAATAGTCTGTGACACAGACCAATAATCAGCAAAGAAATTGAATCAGTAATCAAAAATGTCCAACAAACAAAAGTTCAGGACCAGATGGCTTCACAGGTGAGTTCTACAAAATGTTTAAAGAAGAGTTAATATCTATTCTTCTCAAGCTACTCCAAAGCATAGAAATGGAAGGAAAGCTCTCAAATTCATTCTGAGGCCAGCATTATCCTCATGTCAAACCTGGATAAAGACACCACTCAGAAAGAGAAGTATAGGCTAATATCCCTAATGAATATGATGTAAAAATCCTTAGTAAAATACTAGCAAACTGAATTCAACAATACATTAAAGAAATTATTTACTATGATCAAATAGGATTTATTTCTGGGTTGCAAAAGTGGTTCAATATTCACAAATAAATCAACATGATACATCACATCCACAAGAGAAAGGATAAGAACTACAAGATCTTTTCAATAGATGCAGAAAAAAAAAAAACATTTGACAAAGTACAACATCCATTCCTAATAAAAACCCTCAACAAAGTAGGTTTAGAGTTGAACATACCTCAACATAATACAGGCCATATATAAAAACCCATAGCTAACATCATCCTCAATGGAGGAAAACTGAGCTCTTCCCCCCTAAGGTCAGGAAAGAGACCAACATGTCCACTCTCACCACATCTATTCAACATACTACTGGAATCCTTAGCCATAGCAATCTCACAACAAAAAGAAATAAAAGAAATCTAAATTGGTAAGGAAGAAGTAAAACTTTCACTACTTGCAGATGACATGATATTCTACGTAGAAAAAAAAAGACTCCACCAAAAAACTGCTAGAACTGATGACCTAATTCAGTAAAGTCACAGGATACAAATCAATATACAGAAATCTGTTGCATTTCTATACACCATTAATGAAGCAGCAGAAGGAGAATAAAGAAAACAATCCCATTTACAGTTGCACTGAAAATAATAAGATACCTAGGAATGAATCCAACCGAAGAGGTTAAAAACCTATATTTTGAAAACTATAAAACATTGATGAAAGAAACTGAAGTAATTGAAAGTACACAAAATAATGGAAAGAAATTCCATGTTAATTGATTGGAAGAACAAATATTGTTAAAATGCTTACATTTCCCAAAAGCAATCTATACACTTAATGCAATTCCTATCAACATACCAACAGCATTTTTCAAAAAGCTAGAACAAACAGTCCTACAATTTGTATGGAACGACAAAAGACCCTGAATAGTCAAAGCAATCTTGAAAAAGAAAAGTAAAAGACATCCTAATTCCAGACTTCAAGTTATATTACAAAGCTGTAGTAACCAAAACAGTATGGTAAGGGCACAAAAATAGACACAGAGGTCAATGGAACTAAACAGCAAACCCAGAAATAAACCCACAAGTATATGGTCAATTAATCTTTTACAAAGCAGGAAAGAATATCCAATGAGAAAAAGATGGTCTCTTCAACAAATGATGGGAAAACTGGCCAGCAAAATGCCAAGGGAAGAAAATGGACCACTTTCTTACACCATACACAAATTTAAATTTAAATTAAAAATGGATCAAAGACCTAGATATGAGGCCTGAAACCATCAAAATCCTAGAGAACACAGGCAGTAAACTTTTGACATTGGCCATAATAACTTATTCCCAGATATGTGTCCCGAGGCAAGGGAAACAAAATTAAAAAATAAACTATTGGGACTATCAAAATGAAAAGCTTCTACACAATGAAGAAAACAGTCAACAAAACTAAAATGCAACGTATGGAATGGAAGAAGGTATTTGAAAATGATATATCAGATAAAGGGTTAGTATCCAAAATATATAAAGAACTTATAAAATTCAACACCCCAAAAACAAATCATCCAATTACAAAATGGGTAGAAGACGTGAACAGATATTTCTCCAAGGAAGATATCCAGATGGCCAACAGACCCATGAAAAGATTCTCAACATCACTGATTATCAGGAAAAGGAAAATCAAAACTATAATGAGATATCACCTCACATCTGTCAGAATGGCTAAGATCAAAAACACAAGAAGCAACAAGTGTTGGTAAGAAGGTGGAGAAAAAGGAATTCTCCTGCACTATTGGTAGAAATACAAGCTGGTATAGCCACTGGAAAACAGTATAGAGGTTCCTCAAAAAGTTACAAATAGAACTAGTCTATGATTCAGTAATCACATCACAAATCACAAATACTGGGTATTTACCCAAAGAATACAAAAATTCTAATTCAAAGGGTTACATGCATCCTTATGTTTACTGCAGCATTATTTATAATAGTCAAGATAGAAGCAACCCAAGTGTCCACTGATTGGTGAATGGATAAAGAAGATGTTATACACACACACACACACACACACACACACACACACACACACACAGGAATATTATTCAGCCATAAAAAAGAATGAAATCTTGTCATTTGCAACGATATGGATGGAGCTAAGGAGTATAATGATAAGTGAAATAAGTATATCAGAGAAAGACAAATACCATATGATTTCACTCATATGTGGAATTTAAGAAACAGAACAAACTAGCAGAGGGAAAAAGAGAGAGACAGAAAAAAAATCAAGCAACAGGCTCTTAATTGCAGAGAATAAACTGATGGTTACCAGAGGGGAGGGAAGGTGAGGAGATGGGTTAAATAGGTGACAGGGATTAAGGAGTACACTTGTGATGAGCATTGGGTGATGTATGGAATTGTTGAATCACTACATTGTACATCTGAAATAAACATAACACTTTATGTAACTAATTGGAATTAAAATAAAAACCTAAAAAAATAAAAAAATATATAATTCCACCATGAGAACTAAAATTTTCCAATATATTTTCTTTATTACACTAATTAATTGCCTGATTAATCCCCTTTGGCTGATCCTTTTATTTGGGTTTTCTATGTGTTTAAAATAAAGTGTGAAGTTAAAAATAATTTAGTACAATTATGGTCCATTTAACCCAAGGAATTCTTTTACATTTTTTGTATTAATATTTATGTGCTATCACTACTTTTCTATATAATTTTAATATACGAATTTGTCATGTATATAGTATGTGTGTGTAATATAAAGGCAAGTGTTTAATTTTTATTATGAAAAATGTTTTAAATTATTAACAATTTAAATTAAAATTTTAAATTATTATGCTTTCAAAATCTTATTAAGAGTCATTAATTAATATTACCCTCTTAGATACATACATTTAGAGCTATAGGGCTTTATTTGTGTATTAAAAAGTGTTACCTCTTGCCCTTGATATACAGAGCTGGGTTTTTGAGGGAAGGCAAATTTATTATTATTATTATTATTATTATTATTATTATTATTTGTAATAGAGAATACCCAAAAAGAAGGCTTTCAGAAAGGAAGGCAGAGTTCTTGCTAAGAACTTCCAGTAAGAGAAGAGTGATAGAATTCCTGGTTGAGGTAAGTTCCAGACACTAAACACCCAGAAACCATTCAAACGTTCAGTACTTTGAAGACATGGCTGAGTTTGTGACAATGAAGCAAGAGATCTATAATCTTGCTTCTAAAACATGGGACATGACTCTGGTGAGGCCAGAAAAGGTATCATCATATTATTGAAAAGTATGTTAGATTGTGATGGGCCAGTCTTTTCTACTGATAGCACGAAGCATCCAGAAAATAAAAGGTAAGAGTAGACAAATAATTCTCTAGTTTCTCCTTCCTTCTTCTTGGTATGTGTAATAAAAATGACAGCTTTTGAAATAAATATAATCTGAAGCTTCCAGACAATTGGTAATAGAATGCATGAACTAGGTACCTATAAATAGGTCAGATAAAATTTTGAATTATTGCTTAAAATATATGATGAGTGGGACTGTGTTTATGTACTTTCATGACAGAATAGACCATATTGGATTTTTCTGTGGGGATATATATGTACATGAGTGTGTATATGAACTCATATAATTACAATAAAATCTCCTCTTAAAATCATAAAACAGATTAGTTTTTATTGATCTAGACTGCCCCCTCCCTCGATGAAGACATCTTCTGAAGTGGACCGTACCACTTACACAGTGATTATTATTTTTCAGCAATATCATGTATCACTTTAGACATATGTCCCTTCCCTTATTTAGATTACAAAGTCAAAGATTATTTTGAGATTCATATACACTCTCCAAGTCCACAGCACCAAACACAGTACTCCCTCTATGGGAGATAGAAAAATAGTTTCGTAGAAGGTAAGGCAAGATAATAGGTTGGCTTGTGGTAAAAAAAGCTGAGTTCAAATTTGTGGCACCCTCTCTGACTTGAACAAATTAATTTATCTTTCATTTCATATCTTTTCTCACCTGAAAATAGATATAATTATATTGACCTCATAGAGGTTTTAAGAGGATTAAATATGAGGTTACTTAGTACTTGGCAAATAGAACTCAATGAAATTAGACATCTATGGAAAATGACAAAATTGTTATATGTTTGTTAATTACATTCATAATCATGTATAAAAATTCACATTTGTTGAGTCAATGTTACAAATTTAAATGCAATTTGGTTAGGTAAGACCTAGCAAAGGAAGTGCTTTAGAAATAGATATCTGTCCTGACAATTCCACCTCCAAGATCTCTCTGGTATCTGCTTTTCTCACCCATCTCCACATTCCCTAGTCAAAGCACCATCTCTCTTGTCAAAGCACCATCATTTCTGACCTGAAAAAATGCCTCAGACTCCTAACTATTCTCCTTATGCTTCCCTGGCACATTATACTAGATATTTGCCATTTGCACCTCTATATCTATTTTCTACCCTCTTCATTTGCTATGGGCCTCTCGAGGTTAATCTCCTTGGATAGCATTCACAGCCTCTGGCTTTCACTAGATTTGGCCAATGGGAAGTCACCTGCAGGAGATGTGACTATAGAGTCACCCATTCCCTCCTTAATGGCTCATAGTCTGACAATAATGAGTTTTCTTTCTGAGAGTCACGGCTAGTATTACCAGGAGCATTCTTCTGTAGCTATAATTTTTCTTAGGTTCCTATAACCTCTCTCCTTGTCCCCTTCAGGTTTGCTAGCCCAGGATGTTTCAACAACCCTTGTTGGTTTCCTTTAACCCTGACCACACCTTTGCAAAGCACTGCATTAATCACTCTTCAATTATCTCTCTTTGAGTGTATCATCTATTTCCCACTACACACTGTCTGACTAATATATATTCCACCATCTACCACCAGTTCAATTACATCTGTTTTTCACAATACATCATTTAGAATGTGAACTGTGCCCTGCAACTTTCTTCTGCTGAACTTGGTTAACATAATTCTACCCCTCTGAACTCTGTGTTCCATTATTCTGGCCTTTCTTTCAGCTTTTCCTATGTATGAAGATGCTCTAGGTTGTCTGCAGATACTCTGTCCTCGGCCAGGAACATGAACCTTCCCTATCCATACTAGGGACTCAGTAAATATTTGTAAAATTACTTCATGAACATTTTATAACTGGTATGCTCATATTCTATTTTTTTATTGCTAGATTATCTGGGAATCATTAATGAGCTGGTCTTTAAAATCTCTTTTCAGTATATTTATTACAATCTCTTTTCAGCATTTTTATCTATTCTATACTAAAAATATTTGCCTTATAATAATGAAACTAGATCATTATTTCTATAAAAATGATTCAACTTATTAGTAAATAGTATATATGCTTATTTGCCATATAGCAAAATAGTTTTAGTATGATTTAGATATTCATTGTCTGGTTTACACAGTGTACTTAGTGACATTTTCCAATGGGTTTTTGTGTTGTTGTGGCTTCTTCCAAAAAATATTAGCTCAGTAGGCCCTTGGGTTATGATTGTTTTAGTAACTTTCTCTTCAAACAATATGGTAAGAAACATTTCTTGTCTCCTATTTCTGTCATTTTTTTTTGTCATTCCCGTGTTTCAATTTTTATATTTTGAAACTTTCCACATGTTGACCAAAATCCTAACATTTTCAGTCAATGATAAAACTTAGTTGCCTCTTACCCCCATCATTGTTTTATTGTTTGGTTGTGACACTTAAAAAGTAAAATTATAAACTTTTGAAAAAAAAATTTTTGTTTTCCTAGGATATTTATCATTGATTTTATTGGGATATGTAATTATTTTTAACATGCTACTGTTTTAAACATAAGCTTTTGGGAGGCGCCTGGGAGGCTCAGTCATATAAACCTTTGACTTCAGTTCAGGTCATGCTGTCATGGTTCGTGAGTTCAAGACCTGCACTAGGCTCTCTGCTGTCAGTTCAGAGCCCGCTTTGGATCCTCTGTGCCCTCTGTCTCTGCCCCTCTCCCACTTGTGCTCTCTATCTCTCTCCAAAACTAATATATAAATAAACTTTAAAATAAAAATAAAAATAGGGGTGCCTGGGTGGCTCAGTCGGTTGAGCATCCAACTTTGGCTCAGGTCATGATCTCACAGCTCTTGGGTTCAAGCCCCGAGTCAGGCTCTTTGCTGACAGCTCAGAGCCTGAAGCCTGCGTCAGGTTCTGTGTCTCCCTCTCTCTTTGCCCCTAACCCACTCGAATTCTGTCTCTGTCTCTCTCAAAAATAAATAAACATTAAAAATGTTTTTAATAAATAAAGAAATAAATAAATAAATAAATACAAATAAACTTTAAGGGCACCTGGGTGGCTCAGTTGGTTAGGGCTTTGACTCTTGCTTTTGGCTCAGGTCATGGTCATGCAGTTCATAGATCCCGTGCTATGTCAGACTATGCTGACAACATGGGGCCTGCTTTGGATTCTCTCTCTTCCTGTCTTTCTGCCCCTCCCTGTCTCTCTCAAAATAAATATTAAAACAATAATAAACTTTCTATTTTTTATTGAAGTATAAAATACATTTATCATTAAAAACATTTAAAAACACAGAAAGTCAGAAAAAAAATCACCCATCTTCCAGCAAATGCTTAACACTTCAGTGCCATATCCTACCAGTTCAATTATTTTGCTGTGCATATTTTATGTATATAAGATAACAAAATAGGTGCAAAATTGTATTTCTAATTTTTAAATTGATTTTTTATGCTTGCAAAAATAATGTATGCCCTTGGCTATATGAATAGCATCTAATCTCCACATAAGATAATTTTAATTTTGAAGGGTCAATTTTAACAGTTAAATAATCTCATTCAGAATGTTCTCATTCACTAATTTGGAATCTTGGAGATTTTATCATAAGGAGCTGACACTTATCTTTATGCTATATTTAAACAATGGGTATTCCAAGCAAATTAATAGTACGAATATGAAGGAGCATATTTGACTTAAAAGGAAAATATCATTTTGGAAAAGATAGAAAATTAAGGCTGCATATTTAAAACTTTATCTTGTAAATTCTTCTTTATATAAATTTCAATAAATAATTTAGTTAGAGTCAGCAAAATTTATGGGACAATTTTTATGTAAAAAATATTAAGTACCTGTCCTTGGGGAGGATGCAGAAGACTAGAGAAGCTCAAGGAAACATGTAATTTTACCCCAAAGGAGCATCCTACACCAAATGAGAAAGAGAAAGAAAGAAGGAAGACATTTGAAAATCAAATGGGTTTGGGTTTTACTCACAGTTCTGCCACATTAAGATATGGTTCTTAATCCTTCAGCGCTTCGGTTTCCACCTCTGTAATATGGGAAATAAAATGAAATATATATCTCAGAGCACTGTTAATCTAAGTAACATATCCAGCACTGTGTCTGTCATATTAGAAATCTTCAGTAAATAGTAACTATTATTCATTTTATTTAGAGACCTAGTACCATAAAAAAAAAAATTAGAAAGACTATTTAAGAGGCCATTAATATGCGGGTGCCTTGGTGGCTCCGTGAATTAAGCGTGACGTCTGCTCAGGTTATGACCTCATGGTTCATGAGTTCAAGCCCCACATCGGGCTCTGTGCTGACAGTTCGGAACCTGGAGCCTGCTTCGGATTCTGTGTCTCCATTTCTGTCTGCCCCTCCCCGGTTTGCACTCTGTCTCTGTCTCTCTCTCAAAAATAAATAAAATTTAAATTTTTTTTTAAAAAGAGCCCATTATTATGATAATTCTAGTAAACATTAATGAGAGTCTAGATTAGCACAGTGGTAGGCAATACAGAATGGAAGAGTGTGTATTGAAAAGAATGTCACAAAAGTATATACAGGGATTATATATAGTTATGTAGAAACTGAAAGTTTCTGATTGATGGTTGAAGAAAAAAGTTTACATAGTTACATACAGTTATATAGAAAATTAAAGTGCAAAAAAAAATCCAAGATGACTTGACATTTTGAGCACTGTGAATGAGAGAATACAAAACTTGGGACCCACTCAAGCAAAATGAATCAAAGTCTACGCGTTTAGAGTATCATCATTTTTTAAAAGAATTCCAGATTATTCTAATGCATCACTAGAATTGAGAACCATGTTTGAGATTTTTTTATAGGCACAGATGGGTATATACATAAGTACTTTAACATTAACTGAAATTCAATTTTATTGTAACAGTTTTAAATTTATAAAAATTCATTACACATAAAACGGGAAATAAGAGCTGTAAAACGGGTTGCTAACCTTCTCCTTTCTTAAAGATTATATACTGGTGGAAACCTTGATTAGGAAAAAGTGCCAATGAGCATTTTTGTTGACAAAGAGAAGGCATGACACCAAAAGAAAGCATTAGACATAAGGCACATTGCTTTGCACAAAGATATGATAACTTGTGATCAATGGGAGACAATTCTTGTGAACAGAAGGGCCTGAAGACTAGAAATAGTGGGAGGATGTCCAGTGAGAAACACAACATTTTCAAATGTTGAAGGAAAATAACTGTCAAGCACAAATTTTATATCCTGTGAAAAATATCCTTCAGGAATGAAGGGGAACTGAAGACATTCCCCAATGGAGGAAAACTAAGGTAATTTGTAGCTAGCAAATCTACCCTTAAAATGGTTGAATAAGTTCTTGTAAGCAGGAGGAAATGAGAACAAAAGAAGTCTTGGAACTTCAGAAAGAAAAGAAGAGCACTGGCCTGAGGGGGGGGAGAAAGTATGTATAAGAAATTAACCTGCTTCTTATGAGTTCATCAAAACAAATTTGATTGTTGAAGAAAAAATTATGACATCATCTGATGTGGTGCTCAGTGTACGTAGAGGTAATACTTCAAAAAATGACAATTAAAAGTTGAGCAGATTAAAGAACATAAATGTAATGAGGTTTTTATACCTCACTCAAAGTTGTAAAATGTCAATACTGATAGATCATGATGAGTTATGTATGTATATTGTAATACCTAGAGTACTCTCTAAGAAAATTCTATAAAATGATATACTCAAAAACACTACTGATAAATCAAGATGAGTCCTAAATAATAAAGAAATAACCCACAGTACAGTGACATAGGAGAAACAGAGGAAATAAGCAAAAACAAATAATATGAAGGCAGACTTGAACCATAACATTACCAATAAATGTCTTAAATGTAAATTGTCTAAATATGCCAGTTAAAAGATAGAAATTGCTAGAAATGTATAGAAAATATGATCTAACAATATGCTATATACAAGAAATTCACTTCAGATACAGTGACAAAGGTAAGTTGAGTGTAAAATGATGAAAAAAGGGTTTTCTACATATGTTCATATAGTTTTTGACATTTTAAGCACATGAACATACTAACAATTCAAAAAGCAAAGTAATAAATTTTAAAAAGCTGCGATGTAGACAGATTCAGAAACAAAGTTGAGACCAACTTCCTGCTTTTCATAATATTTGTGTAGGGAGCGATAGCCTTTGGAAAGACATGTAGCGGAGTTTGGGATTTTCCACAGTATATCACATGGATACTGGGGACTTTGTGATTCATTTTTAGAAGAAAACAATACTACAGAAAGGTGAAAAGGTTTGGGTGATTTGCATTACAGATATGTTGCAAAATCTCTGCAAATCAGCATCTATACACACATAAATGTATTTCTATATGCACTTCTATGTGTCTGTATATATTATCAATATATTTACATACATTTTCATAAAAATTTGTTATTGTTTATATAGCATGGGTTACTATAGTTAATCACTTATTTGTTGAAAAATTATATTGTTTCTACCTTTCTGTTTTTGTTAAGATTGATTGTATTCTAAGGAACACCTTTGTTTGCCTATACCTTATTCTTTCAACGTTGTTTTTTTTTTTTTTTTTTTAATTTTTATTTTTGGGACAGAGAGAGACAGAGCATGAACGGGGGAGGGGCAGAGAGAGAGGGAGACACAGAATCGGAAACAGGCTCCAGGCTCCGAGCCATCAGCCCAGAGCCTGACGCGGGGCTCGAACTCACGGACCGCGAGATCGTGACCTGGCTGAAGTCGGACGCTTAACCGACTGCGCCACCCAGGCGCCCCCGCCTATACCTTATTCTTTAGAGTAAATTCTAGAAATGGTCATCCAGATCCCAAATCATCCAGATGCTTGCCTTTTGGTACTTGTTGCTAAATAATGCTCCAGAAAGCTTATAATATGTATAGCATTGTTTTTAGGGTTTTATCTTATAACTCAAAAATATAATATCAGAGGAGGGAGCCTATTTTTCAAGAACACTGAAGTACACTTCCATCATCACTATCAATGTCAAATTACCAAAGCAGTTGATCCGAAAGTCTATATGCTACAGTTTCTATTCTGTTCTACATTTGAGGCATGAGTATGCTCGTCATTCATGGAATGCTAAATAGCTAATGCATTCTTAATTCTCTTTGCAACCAAAGTACTGGTATATTTGTTACAGATATTCATGCCCAAGGGAATGATGCTGTTTCTTGGGTGAGCCTTTGATTTTTAAATAGAGGAAATGTGTCAGAAAACATTTGGCAAAGAAAAGAGAAAATATAATGTGATAGTTGCTAGTTCCTGAAAAATGCATAAATAGACTTTAGAATCAGGTAAATAATTCCCTCCTGGAAATTGTATGTATTGACAGCTTGAAAATAATTTATGGAGAGAGATAATGAGAAGGAAATAATTCAAGTATATTATTAATTATTATACATATATGAATTGTATACATATATTATACACATACGAATTGCATACATATATACACATATATATATGCATATACATATATATATCCCTCATCAAGATCTCAGTGGTTTCCCATAAAGTATTGCTTTGAACTTGCTATAAAATTAGGTTCCAAAAGAGAATGACCCAGAGCACATGATCTTTGTTTATGCATTATGATCAAGTGGTACAAGTATTATAAGGTGGTCTCTGACCTTGGAACAGTGGCTACCAAGGGAATTTTTAAGATGACTTATCCCTATATTATGCTTTTTTCAGGAATGGAAGACTGACAACTATAAGCACATAATTCCTATACAGCTTCTTTATTTCTTTTTAATTTTTTTAATGTTTATTTTTGAGAGAGAGAGAGAGAGCATGAGCAGGGGAGGGGCAGAGAGAGAGGGAGATAGAGGGAGATACAGAATGTGAGGCAGGCTCCAGGCTCTGAGCTGTCAGCACAAAGCCCAACGCGGGGCTCAAATTCACAAACCGTGAGATCATGACCTGAGCCGAAGTAGGATGTTTAACCCACTGAACCACCCAAGCGCCCTCTATGCAGCCTCTTTAAAATGCAATTTCCATTGCATCATGTTGTTTGAGAATTGTAGTTAAAATAAAGTCATAATATGTTAGCTTACACATACATACATTTATATGTATATATATAAATATACATATATAATATGTACACATATATATATGTATGTACCTTATATTGATATTTACTATATACAAGTAACTATATACATATATATGTTATATATGATGTGTTAATGTTGATATCTTACAAGGTAGCTGCAGTGTTGCAGTTATAACAGTTAATGTTTATTGAGGGTCTTAGCAACTCATGAAATTTATGTGTATTAATCCACATTAGTTGATAATATTATTATTATTTCCAGGTTAAAGATCAAGATACTGTTTATAAGTTGGCCAAGATCATATAGACAGGAAGAGGGAGGGCTGTAATTTTAACTGTATCAGTGATTTCAGATCTCATCTTCAGATCTTAAATATAGTGCTTCAATTTAACTCTCCTAAACTAAATTTCTATCTAGGTAAATGGAATGACCTTCTTTAATTTCTGAGCCCAGTTCAAATCCATTTCATTCATTCCCAAGGCATTTATTACCTACTGTCTGAAGCTTTCATATGCCCTACCTCTACCTTATTTCTTAGGATTATGCTTTTCAAAAGGAATCATGTGATGCCCATGCTTCAAGATCTTTCATGGAGCCATCTTATTGTTAAGTAACTCTTTCTTTTAAAATGTGCCTTACTAAAGGACTCACATCATTTCTGTTATGAAAACAGAATACCTATGAAATATGCTCAATGTCTAGCAGAAGCTATGTGAATCATACAGAATTTGAGTATATGTTTACTTTAGGGTCATCATAAGTGAATGATTCCAAACTAAAACTCATAAATTCTAACTCTAAACCCAGTACACTGTTGATACCAGAAATACATATTAAAATATATTATTTTAATAAGTATTTATTAAGCATTGACTTTATACCAAGCAGTATTATAAGCACTGGAGATTCAGAAGTGAATGAGATTGTGGGATTTCTGTTTATATATAATATATAGCTGTATTATCATCCATGAAGAAAAGATAAGTTATTATTATAAAATATTGATATTCAAAGGTAGTATTTTTTCTGGTTGATAATCAATTCTATCCATTTAAAAATCAGGCATATAAGTATACTAGTGATGAAATAACTTGATATATTTATCTATGAATTATACAGATCATTTAGAACTGTATCAACTAAATATTGGAGGAAGAAATTATGGGAAAATGGATTCCTGGTTCATAATAACTTGTTATTTTTCAAAAATATATTTTTCAGAACTGTTACTAATGAATAATATTTACACAAATTTTAAAGGTAAAAACCCTTCAAACTTACTGATATATGCTTGCCCCATTTCAAGTTAATTTTACAGTAGTTAATGTATATTTTCATTAATAGAATTTATGGATAACTTTCTCATAAATCCTAAACCAGGCCAAATTTGCTGTCCTATTTTATATAAGTCTTGCAGGGAGTGGCTTCTTTCTTTGATAAACTGTCCTTTTTATATTTGAGGAACTGCGATTCATTGTCCTATGTAATTAGGAGTAACCTGAATATTCTCTGTTCTTTTAAAAGGTAGCAGTACAAGGAGTGAACTGTTAGTATAGTCACATATCCATGTTTGACCCCCTCATTAGCTGTAAAACAGCCTACTTCTGATAAAATAATCAGTACACAACAGAATGCTTTTTCTCTGGATTTCTAAATTATGTAAAGTCTTCCCTGTATTTCCTATAAAAAATAATGTCAAAGATCATGCTTTCCAAGGAAAAAGAGTATCTTTCAGAAGGAGGGAAAGAACAATGTGATGCTACATTATATTCTTTTTTGTTATCAAAAATTAGAAAGTTGGACATGGGGTTAAAATAATCCTCCCGTACTGCCGGGAGTATAATATTATGACACTATTCTGAGGAGCAATATGGCACTGATTTTGTTAAATTATGTAATCTTATATATGCCATATGAGTCATAAACCCCACTCCTGTGTTCCAAAGAAGTTCTCCCATGTGTCTGTAAGCAAAAATGAATGAAGTTATTATTCACAGTGATGTTTGTGGTTATAAGAAGTTGGAGAAAAGCTGGATATCCATTTTATAAGAATGGATAAGAAAGTGTGAGGCCATGTAGAGACACTGTATAGCACTAGGAAAAAACAAAACACAAAAAGATGTCTACACAGTCACACTGATATATCCTAGAAATATAATGCTGAATAAAATAAACAAGAAGCAGAAGATGCATAATTTGCCATTTACACAAAATAAAAAGGATGCTTATTCAACACATTGTGAAGGAAGGGTGATGAACTTGGGTGATGGAGACCGAGAAGAAGAAAGGGAAGGAGGGAGGGACGGAGGGAGTGAGGAAGGAAGGAAGGAAGGAAGGAAGCCTTCCAACTTGGAGATAAGTGGAAAGCAAGCTTTGATGCTTAATTTGTATGTTTTGTCTTTTGATTTCATGTCTATGTTGTGAATCTCTCCACAATTTTAACATGGAAGGCAAGAATTGCTACATAAACTGAATGTTTCCCCAAATCATTTAAACAGTATTTACTTTTTCAGTCTCTGAGTCAGTAAAGTGTACTATTTAACCTACAGTGATGAGTACAAAGAAAATGTGTGATAGTTATTTCTCCAAAGGAGGAATTGCCAGGATGGAGAAATAGAGAAAAGTTAAACATTCAAACTTGGTGACAGAATAGATAAAAATACATACTGAATATTCTAGGGGTGCTTGGGTGGCTCATTTGGTTAAGCATCTGACATGGGCTCATGTCATGATCTCACGGTTAATGAGTTCGAGTCCTAAGTCGGGCTTTGTGCTGACAGCTTGGAGCCTGGAGCCTGATTCAGATTCTGTGTCTCCCTCTCTCTCTGCCCCTACCCCGTTCACTGTCTCTCTCGCTGTCTCAAAAATAAATGAAACATTAATATTTTTTTAAATATATATACTTACTATTTTAAATTTTGTCTATGAAATCATGAGAAAAAGGACAGAGCCACTTACCTCAGAATAGGTCAGGAGGTAAACTGGGGTTATTATGGCTGCTTTTAAATCCTGGCTCTACCACTTACAAGAAAGGTGCCTTTGAGCAAATACTAAGTGTTTATGAGCCTCTTTTGTTTCCTTGATTTTTCTGTAATTAAAAAAAATTTTTAATGTTTGTTTATTTTTTGAGAGACAGAGAGAGACACTATGAACGGGGGAGGGGCAGAGAGAGGGAGACACAGAATGTGAAGCAGGCTCCAGGCTCTGAGCTGTCAGCACAGAGTCTGACGCTGGGTTCAAATCCATGAACCATGAGATCATGACCTGAGCTGAAGTCAGACACTTCACTGACTGAGCCACCCAGGAGCCTCTCTGTATTTTTTTTTAAACCACTTTATTCAGGTATGATTGACATACGAAAAGCTGTACATATTTAATATATACTACTTGATGATTTTGGAGATAAGTGGATATTCATGAAAGCATCATCAAAACCTATACCTTAAACATTTCCATTACCTTCAGAGCTTTCCTCCCACCGTCTTTATTTACTGTTACTATTTTTTGTGCGTGTGATAGAAACATTTTACATATGATCAGTCCTCTTGATACATTTCTAAGTATACTATATAGTATACTATTAACTATAGGTACTATGTTGTAGAGTAGATATCTAGGACTTATTTATCTTTTATAACTGCTTAATTTGTACCTGCTGACTAACACGGGTTCCTTTCCTTCTCTCTTCATGCTCTGGTATCCACCATTCTACTCTTTGCTTCTAGAAGTTTGACTATTTTATATTCCTCACATAAGCCATATCATGTAGTATTTGTCCTTCTGTGTCTGGCTTATTTCACTTAGCACAATCTTCTCCAAGTTATCACAAATGGCAGGATTTACTTCCTTTTTCAGGCTTGCAATATTCCACAGTGGAATACAGTGGAAGCCCTTCTAGGGCTTTGTGATGATTCAGTGAGACAGCACAGTAAATGGTTACATATATTTGGAACATAATCAAGGCATAATAAATACTATTACTAATAAAAAAGTGAGAATGAGGATGAGTTTTGAAAAATATGGGAGAGTTAGGATAGAATTAGGTAGGGCATTCTAGATCGAGAGCCTCTTCAGGAGAAAGTGGTTGGGTATTTTTTTTTCTTAAAAATTAAAAATATTTTCTAAACTTAGTATCTTAATAAAAGTTTTCAAGATATACTCAGTATCATGGTCTGTAGGAATTTTTGTATTAGTATTGGTTTTTTATCTAATTTTCTGTACCTTCTATACTATCTGCTTTATGGAATACAGATTCTATGCTCAAGAATAGATATTCATAACATCATCGTGGATGACAAATTTCAGCATTATAAAGTGTTGTTATTTGTATCAGTTAACACTTTTCTGCCCTTCATTCCAATTTTCTGATATTAATGTCATCCTTACTCTTTCTTTTTTGGTTGTATTTGACTTGAAGAGATTGTCCATTATTTTGTTTTCATCTAGTCTTAATTATGTTCTTTAGATGTATCAATTGTATAGAAAGTAGTGTTTGGGTTTGCTTTCTGATCTGATCTGAAAATTCTCCATAAATTTCCTTCATAAAAATTGAATATAGTTCATTATATTTTAAGATATGAAAGTTGTTTACTCTTCTGTCATATAAATTATGCCTTTTAAGGTCTCATGTTATGTCTGCTTTTTAATATTTTCATTCATAGTCCTCCTGACATTTAGGAAGTGATAATTTTCTCTTGTTTTGTTATTGCCACTATAACTTTACATAAGCCCCTTAGTCTTCTACTTATCCCAAAAGTTTCTATTCCATTCTAAATGCAGTGATAAAGTTTGGAATATTTCCAAATTTGGAATATTTGGAAAGTTTGGAATATTTCTCTTCTCCTCCCTCTCTTTTACCACCTGATATAATTTATCTCTTCTTGTGTTTACTTTTATGTTAAATAGACTTACTATCACATTTCTTGATTTATCAGCTTAAAATAATGAATTTAGCCTCCAGCTATTGAAGATTGGGTAATCAAAGAACTTAACAACCTTGCCTACTTTTTTCCCCTCCTACTCTTGTTTTTTGGCTTGTTTTATCATTTCTACAACTTTCAGAGCATGTAACACTGATGCACTGTACTTTCAACCCAACATTTATACGAGCCTAGTTCACACCTAATTCAACTTTCATCTCCAGTCCTCTCATGGAAGTGGGCAGGGTTGTGACATCCCTTGAGTTTTTGTGTGTTCAGGAATGTTTGTTTGTCGAATTACATTTGAAGACAAATTTACCTGGTGATAAAATCCACAAGGAAAATAGTTTTCTTATTACACCACATTTTTAAATTGGGTATTTGAGGTAGGTTTTGATTAGTGCTCTGTAAGATTTCCCACAACTGGTTACACTTGCTGGTCTAAACATACCATCAGTTCCCTTCTTTCCACATATTTTCTTCCGGATCACAGCTGCTGTTCACAATCACCCCCTTTTTAAGTAGGAGTTTTGACGCAGAGAATTAATTAGTAAGCATGCTCAATGACTGGACTCACAAAAAGTATTTCGTTAAATCTCACTGTATAAATTGAAACTCACCTCATCTGTAATTTATTACATTTTCCTATAGAGCTTTCAGAAAAATAAAATACCAGATAATCATTTTCCAAGGAATGAAGACATTAAGAGTAAGCATTACAATGTGAAAATTTACTGAGGCTTGTTCAAAAGTCAATTGAAAATGTATGACACCATTTAGCATTCTTACATCTAATACAATATTTTATGTAATGCAAATATACTTGGAGAATTCTGCTTATGGGCATGTTGAAGTAATTAAAACTTGCTGTTCCTTTTCACTGTAAATGCAAGAAAACTGGAAAACCTGAACATCTTCTTTTAGACATGAGCCAACCAGTATATGGTATCCAAAAGAAACAAAGGTGAGCCCTACAATTGCCTTAGATTTCTATCTTTTAGAACTTTCCAGATGGTGGCCCAGAGATGGTAATTCAAGCTAGAAGACAGTGATCCCACTGGTTGAGGAGATAGTGTTTGGACTTAAAGGGGAAAAAAAGCAGGCGTGATTAGGAAGGCAGAGTACTGAAGAGCAGAGAGCTATACAGAAAAACAATCTCGGAGTAGAATTCCCTTGAATCAGTTACTGAACACAACCTGTGACTATGTAGAGTGAATCTCTATGATGGCAGGAAACTGAGACAGGAATAATTTCTAGAGGTCACACTGGGCCAGGAGATATGACATCTATAATGAGTCAGAGTTGAGAGGCCTCACTGAAAAACTGGAGCATTGTTAGAAATCCCATTAAGATAATGACTCAACAGTATTTTTTTTAAAGCTCTAGAGTAGTGGTTACTCTAGTTTTTCCCTATGAATGTGTAAAAAGAAAGAGAAACAGGAAGGAAGGGGAAGAAGGAAAGGAAGGCAGGAAGGCAGGAAGGAAGGAAAGAAGGAAAGAAGGAAGAAGGCAAAAAGCCTTAATGGGACAAAGCTGACTTTCAAGTTATTTCAATATTTCTGCAACTCTCGTTAGGCAACTCTCATTAGGCAACAAAATTCAGACACTCAATAGTGTAACCTTCAAAATGTCCAGTGTCCATTCAGAAATGGTTGTTATGAGGCCAGAATCAGGTTTCTAAAACCAGACAAAAAGAAAAGAAATTTAAGGTAAATACCCTCCATGAGCAGAAATACAAAGGATCCTAAGTATTAACAAGTTGAATACAGCAATATAGAAACAATAATACATCATGTCCAATTAAGGTTCAACTCAGGAATACAAGGCTGGCTTAACATTTGAAAATCAAGAGTAATGCTTTCCCTGTAAGAGTGGAAAAAAACGACAACATCTATTCTCACTATTTCCATTCAAAATTATTCTGGAGTTTTTAGCATGTTCAATGAGGCAATTAAAAATAGGTATACAAATTTGAAAGGGAATAGCGTATTTGTATTTATTCCAATAGTATGATTAAATAGTTATATAACCATGAGGATTCTAGAACAAAAATATATATTTAGTAAAAGTCTTATACATGAATATATGGGCAGCTTTATTCACATCAAAAAATGGAAACAACTCCAATACACATGAACAAGGTAGTATATAAATAATCAAAGATATATTTATTAAATGGACTACTTCTCAGTAATGCAAAACAGAAACAGGTTACTGATATACTAAACAACATGAATGAACATCAAGCTGAGTGAAAGAAGTCAGATAGAGAGTCCACAGTATATGGTTCTATCTATGTAGAATGGCATAAGAGTGAAAAACAATCTATAGTGCAGGAATCAGATCCATGTCTGTTTCAGTCTGAAGGTGGTAGTGAGATTAATGGTAAAAAGGGAGAATATTTTGAAGTAATGGAAATGTGGTATACCTTTATTTTTGTTGTGTTTACTTGACTGTTTATATTTGTAAAAACTCATTGAACTAGAAAACAAAAATGGGTATATTTTATTGTAGTTAAATTATACAGTTGTAAATTATATTAAATTACACAAAAAGTATAAATATAGATAACAAAGAACATGTAAAATAATACACAGGTAGTTATTTTCTTTTTTGTGCAGTTGGATTTAATGATAAGACTTAAGTTTTTTATTTTATGAAAAGATTTGCTTCTTGGGAAATGAGCACAGCAAAGTTTATATGATGCTATCAGAATAATTTCTGAAAAAAGTGAAAAGAATACACTTTCTTTTAGATTTAGACAATTTTCTAACAGAGAGCCATCCTAACTTTAGTAACATTTCTCATGGAAACACACTTGATTTATCTCTTTCCCTCATCTTCTGTCTTATCTATTATCCAAATATTTTGAAAACTGTCAGCTTCTTCCCACACTTATCTTCTGTAAATGTTAGAACCTCCTGATTCTTTCCCCTGTCTCCAGCCTTGTCAGATCTCGACCCCTTTCGCTATACTGGACTCACAATGACCTCTCTGAATCAGAGAGCCAAGAACCTGGCTTAAAATTATTCCCGGGTCACCATTCTAAGGGTCAAGTGCAAGTTTCATATCAAAGTTTTATAAGATCCTTCATGATCTTGAGCAAAGTTGGATCTACCTATTGGACCTCTTCTCTCACTATTCTTTATCTAACTTCCTGCACATTCTATTGCCATCCTAATTCCAACCTCTCAAATACCTCAACTTAAATTTTAATATATGCTTTATCCAGATTCAACTTTTAACACCCATTGTGGGACATGTTCTTTCTTCCCTTTGGGTTAGATTTTTAATACTGTTCATTATTGCTTACCATGTGCTATTTATCCTTCTGAATCACTTTTATTTTTTTCCGCATTCATTCTTTCTGCTGGATAACTCCTTTTCAGCATGAATGATTCATCCCAACAATGTCCTTCTCTTTGAAGGCTGCCTTGAGAAGATGGTATTTGAGGTTCCTTTCATGGGATTTTGTACATTATTAATATAGCATTCAGTTCACTGAATTTTGATTGCTTTTGTTCCCCCTACCTACTATTTTGGAGAAACTGCTGAAATCAGAATGACTCTGCTTTTGACTTAGGACTAATTATAGGTTATTTTTTAATTGAAGTATAGTTAGTTACAAATACTATTATATTAGTTTTAGGTGTTTGTACATGGTGATCCAATATTTGTATATATTGTGAAATGATCACAATAAGTCTAGCCAACACCTAACACCAGACACAGTTATAATTTTTTGCTTTTGTTTTTGTTTTGTTTTATGATGAGAACTTTTTTCTTAATTTTATTTTTTATTTTTTAAAATTTACATCCAAATTGGTTGGCATATAGTGCAACAATGATTTCAGGAGTAGATTCCTTAGTTCCCCTTACCCATTTAGCCCATCCCCCCTCCCACAACCCCTCTAGTAACCCTCAGTTTGTTCTCCATTTTTATGAGTCTCTTCTGTCTTGTCCCCTCCCATGTTTTTATATTTTTTTTGTTTCCCTTCTCTTATGTTCATGTTTTGTCTCTTAAAGTCCTCATATGAGTAAAGTCATATGATTTTTATCTTTCTCTGACCAATTTCACTTAGCATAATACCCTCCAGTTCCATCCACGTAGTTGCAAATGGCAAGATTTCATTCTTTCTGATTGCCAAGTAAAACTCTATTGAATATATATACCACATCTTCTTTATCCATTCATCCATCGATGGACATATGAGCTCTTTCCATACTTTGGGTATTGTTGATAGTGCTGCTGTAAACATGGGGGTGCATGTAACCCTTCGAAACAGCACACCTGTATCCCGTGGATAAATGCCTAGTAGTGCAATTTCTGGGCCGTAGGGTAGTTCTATTTTTAGTTTTTTGAGGAACCTCCATACTGTTTTCCAGAGTGGGTGCACTAGCTTGCATTCCCAGAGAACTTTTAAGATATATTCAGGCTGAAACTTCTGGACGTGCAATCAGTCCTCTCTCACAGAAAGACTGGGGCTGTGTTTCAGTCGACCCTCTGTGCAGTGTCCTAGGGATGGCAGCCTGCAAGAACTCTCTCTGATTGCTACAGTCCTATGGTACCTAGGAATACAAGCCCCTCTGGCCACTGGAGCCAGGCAATCAAGAGACATCCCCTGGGCAGCAACCACAAACACCAGGCCCCCAGAAGTAAAACCCAGGACACTAGTCATGTGTAAGTGTTCTCTGGGAGATACTAGCACTTTGGAGTGAGGCAGAGGGGAAAGCATGAAGATGGTGTCCACCAACATGACCAATGCCGAAAGAAAAACATAGAGATAGAGCCTGCCTTCGGGAATGAAAAAAGAAGGAAAAAAAAGAAAGGATAAAACCCCCAAAACTTTGAGGCTAAAGAAAAAAAATGATTGTGCCCTTCAGATGAAGCTCTCTGGGGTTTTGAGTTCCCTTCTAACTATGGGTGTGATATAGGGGTGTGATATAGGGTGATATTGCATCCCAGTCTCTCCTACCTACTTTCATGTGGATCTTCTCTCCTTTCCTCATGTGTAGGAGTTTCTTGGAAACTTTTTAAAGTTTTTTCAGAGGAAGGTGTTCCAAATGCAGCTGTAGAATCAGTGTCTTTGTGGGAGGAGGGGAGTTTGGTGTCCTCTTACGTCGCCATCTTGAGCCCACCTCTACAGTTCTTTATAAAGAGTAATGAGATGAAATTCTGAATCAGGAAGAGACAGAAGCTTGTCAAAGGGTATTCTACTATTTATTTACTTATTATATACTATGAGTAATAGCAGGAAGTATTTAAGTCACATATCATTAGTTTTAGCCCTTTACCAGTGAGAATTTTTTAAATACAAGCAATTTTAGGCTCAATAGCCCTCAGCAATTTTTTTTATTTTTAAGGTTTGAGTGACACAGAAGGACGACTAGGTGAGTAAATCAAAAGAAGGTGGCTCAGTCGGTTAAGCCTCTGACTTCTGCTCAGGTCATGATCTCACATGGTTAGGGGGTTGGAGCTTCACATCGGGCTCTGTACTGATGGTTCAGAGCCTGGAGCCAGCTTCGGATTGTGTCTCCTTCTCTCTCTACCCCTCCCCTGATTACTTCTCTCTCTCTCTCTCTCTCTCTCTCTCTCTCTCTCTCTCTCAAAAATAAATAAATATATTTTTTTTTAATTTAGAAAAAATTTTTTAAAAACAAGGTGGAGAAATTCTCAGCTGTTTCAATACCTTCCGTGGGGCAGAATGACTAGGAGTGGTAAAATCTGGTAAGGATCCCATTAACGCTTTTGAGGCAGGTTTAAGGAATAGAGGGCATTTAGTGGCAACATTAAAACAGAGGAAAAGAATAGTTTTTATGTTAAAGGAGTTTTAGTGGGAACATTGGTACATTACATTGTTAGATCTCTTACAGTATTTGTTTACTTTTGTTGTTTTGTAGTGTTTGAGCACAGAAATTACTGTGATTAACTTAATAACTAACAATGGCACTTTGTATTTTTCATCTTTACTTTTGGGTGGGGTGGAAATACAGTGATTTTTTTGCCTGCCAGTTTTTGGCAAGCATTTTCTGTCCCTTAAAGAGGAATTTGACCAAATATCACCCCTGCATCTCTACTTCCAACACTATGGGCTCCTTGAAGACAGAAACTGTGTCTGCAATTCTTTTGCCAACATGATAGCACAGAGCTTACATAAGGCAAATGGAAGCCCTTGTAGTAGAAGAATGTATAACATAAGATTGAATAAGATAGTGGAGATGAAAAGGGCAAGGGCTTAAGCTGAAGTTGTGCTTTTAGCAATTTGTAATACTCACTGCTAATTAAATAAGCTCTACTTGGATTTTTTGAAACAATCAAGTAGGAAATGTGACTAATAGAAGCTAGCATTGGAACTGGATGTGCCCAGGGTGTTTTCTATTTCTAGGCTAGTTTGGATCATCTGAATTCTGAACAATATCTGGGACATGGCCCAGCATTCTGAATATTTTTGCATATTCATTAGTTCAATAAATAATTATAAGTTAGCTATATACTCAGGAAGTCTTCTGGGTGCTGACAGTAGGGCAGCAATATATGTAGAATTTATATTCTAAAGCTTATATGACCCTGATTTCCTTTTTTTTTTTTTAAGTTTATTTTGAGAGAGAGAGAGAGAGAGAGCATGTGTGAGCAGGGGAGAGACAGAGGAGAGAGGATCCCAAGCAGGCTCCCACTGTCAGCACACAGCCCAGTATGGGGCTTGAACTCATGAACTGTGAGATCATGACCTGAGCTGAAATCAGGAAATTTAATTGACTGAGCCACTCAGGTGCCCCTGATTTCCTTTTTAAATGCTTATACCAGGTAATGAATTGTAATTTTAAATTTAACTAGTAGTGATAGGATATATTTATTCTTCTTCTTGGATTTTCTTGTCTTTGGAAAGTGCTATATTTTGAGGAAACTGCTTCCTAGGGTATGAGTGTAGTGATCTGTAATATCTATGTACTTGCTCTGCTTTTGTTCCCCTGGATGAAAGGTAACCCTGTTGATACTGAATATATATTTCCTGAAACACGTATTGTGCAAGTTCTTTTAGTTAATGGTAGAATTAAAAATAGACTGTGAGGCAACAAAATCAAGCTCCTTAGACCTGGCCAGACCTGGCCTGGTGTGTGAAATCTTGTGACCAGAGTAAAGGAATGTGCACTGAGAGATTTTGCATCTGATTATGCTCAAGTAGCTGTTTCTTTTCCTTTCGGGATTTTCATCTCTAGCACCTATAATGTTTATGTGTGTGTAGTCTCTTTTGGGCCATCTATAGTTCACTTACAATACTGCAAATAGGCAACTTGCTTTAACTGTTTTTGTTTCTTCAGGGCGAGTTTATTTTTTTTACTTCCTTTTAGTCAACCCATTTTACTCCCCATTTATAATGTGCATAATGAAGGGTTGGGATTACTGTATTTCATAAGGAAGTCCTAGGCAATGAGAATGAGAGTAGGGGTGTTTGTATTTACTGCTAATCCTGAATTTCATGTTTAGTGAATGGATAAAAGGAATACAGAAAATGTGTTACTGAATCTGGCTTGATTTTGGTTGGGGTTCCTCTGTTGTGCCATCTGACTTTAAAGGTATCTATCTTCACATGAACACTTATCCTCTGTTCTTTATCATCACTCGTGCCCAATTAGGAAAAAAAAGAAATCCAGAGCAAATGTCTGCCAATCCAGTTTTCAAGTTCATCCCTCTTGTAGCAGTGAGCAAGACTCTTCCTGTCAATCACCTTTTGTAACCTGAAGAAAAGAGAAAGTTACTGACTGACACCAAGGAGAATTTCTTTACATTCCATTCTCAGTATCCACGGGGCTCTGGGATTTGAGACTATCAAATTAGTGTCAATTTGAGGCATTTCTGAGAGAAGGAGAAAAAAATTAGAGATTACCTGAATTCATCCTCCATGTGACCCATTGCTAACATCCAATCTTGGTGGCTGTCAGTCACAGAGCAGGGCATTATATTTCAATGACTGAGTATCTCTTTAATTACAGAAATGAATAATCCAGTTCTCCCAGCTCTCTTCTTAAAGGCTGCATCCCATGAAAAGAAAGGTTTGAGCTTGAAGGGTCAACACAAACAGAATTTGCAGCATTTTCTATTACTAGCTTCTTTTCCTACTTTCTGGACACAGTATTTCCTCACTGACAGAGGAAATGAATAAAGTCTGGGAACACTTTTGCTAAGCTTCAGTGGCATTTAACAGCATTCCCTTCACTTTTTCAGGCTCTGTGATTGTGAACAGCATCAGAAACCAATGATCTTTTCTTTAAAGATGTATATCATTTTTAAAAATCTTCCCAAACTATAAAATTGAGAACATTTCAGGTTTTGAGTTATCATAGAAGTAGCACACATTGTTACAATGCTCACTTTGAATCAAAGAAGTGTTTTTTTTAACCTTTTTGCTGATCATTTCTAAAATTATTTTGTGGTAATTTTGGGTAGACATATACTCGGGATATTTAGATTCAAGGAATTTGATCTCTAGACTTTGTGTATGTCAGTTTCTCCCTGGTAAGTATAAAGTGCTTAACCCAGGATTTTGCATTTAACAATTACTTAATATTAGTACTCATTACTGTTATTGTCATGGTGACTTTTCTGCCATTACAGCCTTGCATCAGTCAGTAATATATTGAGCACTTACTACAAACAGCATTGTGGAAAATAAAAAGGTCAGTCATGCTCAGATACTAAATTTGCTTAAAGAAAGAAATTGCTAGTAATGGAAATTAGTACAATGAAAAATAATAAGTACAAAGAAAAATAAAAAGTAAAAAGTAAACAAAGTTCTTTAGTTGTTTAGAAGCATGAGAAATAAATACCTCCAGATGAAGTCAGGAAAGCTCTCTGGTCAAAGTGGCGTTTATGCTGGCCTTTAGAGAGTAGGTATAATTCAGACATGTAAAAAGCCAGGAATGGCTATTTTGAGAAGGGAGAACAGACTGAGAAAGTTTACCGTGATAAAAATAAGACTTGCATATTGTATTAAAAGGACAGAGTGATAAGTGTTTGCCAACGGAAGTTAGGCACGTGCCATGGAAAGCTTTGGGTGTCTGCGTAAGAAGTTGGTGTGTTTTTGTAACTAAATAGAATCCACAAATGGTTTGAGGACAGGGGAGCAATGTGATTAGAAAGAAATGTTTTAAACGTTTATTTATTCATTTTGAGAGAGGGAGGAGAGAGAGAATCCCAAGCAGGCTCCACTGTGAGTGTGGAACCTGATGTGGGTCTCAATCCCACAAACTTTGAGACTATGATCTGAGCTGAAATCAAGAGTTGGATGCTTAACTGAGCCACCCAGGCGCCCCTAGAAATATTTTAAGAAGCTTATTTTAATTTTTATCCTTATGCTTTTAAAGGGTTGCAGTTTGTTATCAGCTTTCAAGTGTATTTTATATTTTTATAAAATTTATATTTATATTTTAAATAATATATATTACTAAATTATATACAATAAATTATATGCTTTTATAATTACAATAGAAACATATATATGTATATATATTTCCTGTTTGCAAGTATGGAGAAGGTTAAAGAAATACTCAAGAAACACCTTCCAATAATAGCAAAAGAATGGCTTCTTATACAGACAAAATTTTTATTTATATAAAAATACATATATATGTATATATCAGTATGCATATATATTTATATTTATATTTTCATACCTTGTCATCTCAAGTATTCAGGGTATTTTGGCTATGAGGGATTAAGAACATTTAAGCAATATATATAGGGAGAAACATCTTCAAAATATACACCAATAACAAATATTTCAATTTAGCTATCTTAGTTTAAAAATCTCATGAACTTTAATCTTCTGGAAAATGTAATAGAAATTTAGGAAATAGCATTGTGAGAATTTTTAGGTTGTATTAAAGCAAAAAGAAACCAAATCAAGTATTAGACTGAAGGAAATCCTTGTTTTCACTGAAAAGCTGAAATCTCATTTACACCTTATTCAATTATCTAAATCATATCCTTTAAGGATGAGTAACCCCATTTTGAATGTCAGCAAATGTAATTGAGAGGCGGAAGGGATACTGGTTCTATGGGGCATAGACCACTTTACTCTGCACCCTTTCCTAACACTAAAATCCAGGATATTCGATGTCTAATCAATATTGCTATTACATAACAATGACGGCTCTTTTTGGTTAGCAGAACATTTTGCATACTAAGAAACACATGCTTTCCTGACGAATCAAGACCTTTTTGGCTTTAAATGATGGATTAATAATCTGTAGATAATTTTAGGCTGTTGATTGCTACCAACAGAGTCAGGTGAATTTTAAAAAGGCACACTTCTAAGGTGATTGACCAAATCGGGTGAGGACCAAAGAGGGTTTGTTTATGTCTTAGCCTCTTTATTTTATTATGGATAGTATCATCTTCCTCAGGCAAATAATTATTGCAAAGTAAATATTTCATATGCAAATAACCCTTAAACTTGGCACCTTATGTACTGAGAGAAATATGGAAGAAATGTATCACAAACAGTATTTTATTATATTTTAGGAAATTCCTCCGCTGATTTGGGTAAAGTCTGGAGTATAAATGCATATCCCTAAAAAAAAGGTTCATTCTCTTTAATTACAGGCATTTTGGATTTCTGTCTGTACTGTGTGGTTTTTATCCCGTTAAATGCTGAGATGATAATGTGTAAAGCTCCCAGATTTTGGAAGGATTAGGCAGGGATTGTCAATTCAAGCAGAGAATTTGATCTAAATTCTAAAAGATTAAAAAGTTTAAAACTGACAGGAAGGCTAATGATTTCATTATGATATGGTTATTGTCTAGCATGGAAGATATATCTTTTATAGATTATAAAAATATTCCAAAGAAACATCATTAAGATAGTTAGAAGAAAATAGCTCCTTCACCATTTACTTTATATAAAAAGAAAACAAACAAAAAAGAAATCATGTTTTGATAAATATTTTCTGCACTTTCTATGACATTATTTTATGAAATTTAGACCTTATAAGATAAAAACTTCTAAGAAAATTTTACAACTCTGCTAACAAGTTTAATTATATGTAAGTAAATTATAGCACATTAATGACTACCTGTATATTAATTTTTGAGAACTAGTCAAAGTTCTTTAAAAAGGCAAAAATAAAGCCTTAATTCTTCCCACATTATAAACAGGAGTAGAAAAATAATTCAGTACAATTCTTGTTTCTAGTTTAGCTGAAGGACAAAATCTCAACATTATTCAATTAAGAGATGAAATTAACCTAACAAGTAACAGCAGTGGACTACAGATACTTTTGGTTTCCATTTTATACAGAAATAGATATGAACAAGTTAGGATTTGAGTAGCTCCCCAAAAGCTCCATATCTCCCAAAATACTTCACCTTAACTTGACAGTCTGAAGCTCCATTCTGTGAGACTGGCTTTCTCTGCCTCTTTTCTTAAAACATTTTTTGTATTAAAACCACAATGTAACTTACAAAAGAGTCACATTAAATGAATATGTTATGACCATATTAACAGGATTTGAGGTAAGGAAGATTTTTATTAAAGGTAAAAAAGATGGAGGGGCACCCGGGTGGCTCATTGGGTTGGGCGTATGACTGGCCCAGGTCACGATCTTACAATTTGTGAGTCTGAGCCCCGCATCGAGCTCTGTGCTGACAGCTTGCAGCCTGGAGCCTGCTTGGATTCTGCGTCTCCTTCTCTCTCCTCTCTCTCTCTCTCTCTCTCTCTCTCTCTCTCTCAATCTCTCCCATAAATAAACATTTTTAAAAAGTAAAAAAAAAAAAAAAAAAAAGTAAAAAAGATAGAATGATTATGGACCCTGCCAGTGAAATCAGGACTTTGTCACAGGCTATACTGAATATAAGAGAGGAATCAAGGAAACCATGTGGCTAGACACTGTTCATTGTGTCATTAGACATAATAAACCCAAATGTCTTCAGAAGCTGTTAAAATAATAATGTGTGGCTTACTGGGTTATATGACAATAGGGCATAGTTGTGTGATAATGGAACATGAATACCTTCCCAACCTCAAAGCATTAAAAACCTTTATGGTGGGGGGGGGGGGGGGTGTCTGGGTGGCTCAGTCAGTTAACTGTCTGATTTTTTATTCAGGTCAGGTCAGGATTTCAGGGTAATGAGTTCAGGTTCTGGGCTGGGCTCCATGCTAGGCATGAAACCTACTTAAAAAAAAAAAAACAAACAACAACTTTCTTCTTAAATACTGTGCTAATTAAACACAATAGGTCAAGGCCAGAATTTGCCAAAAAAAAAAAAAAGTCCTTTGCCAGGGTGTTACCCCTAAACTTAATATTTTGAAGTAGCAGAGATTTAAATGATATGAAAGTTAAACCCTTGTTCAATTCTGACATATCATCCAAGTCATCTGGAAATATGATGGGGAGTAGCAGAATGGTGTCTATTTATACTTCCCAAGACTTCCTCTCTTCCTCCCTTCCATCTATAAGGTGAGGATAAAAGTAGTACCATAATGAGGATTTAACAAAATCAGGTATACAGAGCCTGGTACAAAAGAATTGGTCATTGGATCAGAGGCTAATTGAGGCCTCATTCCTATAGGTCACTAAATACTTGGGTTGGGCTCATTTGAAGTTTATTCAATCTGTTTTTTTTAAACAAGAGGAAAACTCTTTTGTTTTAAAAAATAAGGCCTAATAGAATACAGTTGATCCTTGAACAACATGGGGATTAGGAGTGCTGACCCCCAATGCCGTTGAAAATCCACACATAATTTTTGACTCCCTAAGAACTTAACTATTAATAGCCCACTAATGACTGAAAGCCTTACTGATAACATAAATAGGCAATCAGCACATACTGTGTATGTTATGTGTATTATAAACTATATTCTTATAGTCAAGTAAGCTAGAAAAAATAAACTTTTTTTAAGAAGATTATATGGGAGTGCTCCTGGCTGGTTCACTCAGTAGAGAGTGCAACTCTTGACCTTGGGGTTCTTTGAGCCCCACACTGGGTGTAAGGATTACTTAAAAAAATAAAAATCTTTTTTTTAAACATGTATTTATTTTTGAAATAGAGAGAGACAGAGCATGAACGGGGGAGGGTCAGAGAGAGGGAGATACAGAATCTGAAACAGGCTCCAGGCTCTGAGCTGTCAGCACAGAGCCCGACATGGGGCTCGAACTCACGGACCGCGAAATTATGACCTGAGCCGAAGTCGGCCACTTAACCAACTGAGCCACCCAGGCATCCCATAAAAATCTTTAAAAAAATCGTAAGGAAGTGAAAATATATTTATAGTTCTATACTGTATTGATAAAAAAAAAATCTGCCTATAAGTTGGCCCATGCATTTCAAGCCAGTGTTGTTCAGGGTCAACTGGTTACGGTTTGCATGAGATACAGTTTGATAGGAAAAAGTACTACCAAAATTATAAATCAATATTTGTATGGATTTTGTATATGTTTAATAATGGTATTATTATTTATTTCCATAAAACTCTAATCATTGCTATTCAGTGATATAAGCAAAAATAATTCCATAGGCCTGGACCTATTTTCCCAGTGACAAACCTCCTACATAAAATCTTTCATTCTTATTTAAAGTATAATTGGTTTCATAATCTTCTATAAGGCTTATGGCTCACACAATCAGTTTCCCTTTGTGTTACCATTGTGAGATAGAATGAGATACACAGGCTTCAGAGGAAACCATATCTGAAGAGGGTTGTAAGAATATGTATGGCTTTAATTTTTTTTCAGATACAATATTTGATATATCAGAAATTGCTTTAGGTTCAATTTGAGTCACCTTATCTTTAAATAAGGTGGAGCACTCTTCTGAAAGGGGACTCCGATGGGTCAGGCTTCCTCACATAATTGGATCTCCAGAAACTGATTAAAACTCTTTTATTCACTCATTCATTCACTGGATAAATATTTATATAACTACTCTATGCCAGATACTATATAACATAGAAACCAGAAATACATAAAAAAAAATATAGCCTCTATCCTTATGGAGTTAAGTCAGTTAAGGATGATCACCTCCAAAAAAGTCTACAATTGCAATTATTTGATACATGTTCTTTTTTTTTTTTTTTCAACGTTTATTTATTTTTGGGACAGAGAGAGACAGAGCATGAATGGGGGAGGGGCAGAGAGAGAGGGAGACGCAGAATCGGAAACAGGCTCCAGGCTCTGAACCATCAGCCCAGAGCCTGACGCGGGGCTCGAACTCACAGACCACAAGATCGTGACCTGGCTGAAGTCGGACGCTTAACCGACTGCGCCACCCAGGTGCCCCATATTTGATACATGTTCTGAGAAAGATGTGCAGAAAAAAAAAAATGGATAAAGAAGACTTCCCATAAAGTCAATGCCTGAGCTGAATCTTAAAGAATGAATTTAGTGTGAAGGTAAAATTTTAATAAGGCTGTTTAAAATAATAAAAATTAGAAACCTAGCAGTGTATCTTTCAGACAAATGGGAAGACTGCACTTTTGTGCCCACTTTGAAGTTAGGTATGGCCATGGACCTCCATTAGTCAATGAAATATAAATGGGGTTGATGCACATGTATCACTTGCAGGTAGTGGGATTAAGAACCAGCGAGTGATTCACTGTATTCTCTTACACCACTGAGGGGACCATGGGGACACAAATTTGCCCAAGCCTCCATGTGCCTGAGTATCTAGAGGCTATTATGAGTAGAGTCATATGGGCTGACTGAGTTGGACATGTACCTTTTCTTGTGGCAAACTATTCTGATTGATAAAAAGATTGGGAGGCGGTGGGTAGAGATGGGAGGTTAGATATGATTTTTGGACAGAGGGTAAAAGATTGGGAAAATAACTATGAAATAGTTTTTGAGGTTTTTTTGTTTGTTTTTGTTTGTTTTACAAATTGTGCTGGGACACCTTAATATTCACATGCAAAAGAATAAAGTTGGACCCCTACAATAGGCCATACACACAAATTACTTCAAAGTGGATCAAAGACCTAAACATAAAAGAAAAATTTAAGACTCTTAGAAGAAAACAGAATAAATGTGATTTTAAGTTAGGCAATGACTTCTTAGATATGATGCCAAAGTACAAACAACAAAAGAAAAAAAATAGATAAACTGAATTTGTCAAAATTCAAATCTTTTGAGTTTCAAAGGACAACATCAATCAAGTGAAAAGGATAATCATTATGATTATAGAAAAATCATATTTCTGATAAGAGACCTGTATTAAGAATACCTAAGAAACACTTCCAGCTCAGCAATTAAAAGATAAATAACCCAATTTTTAAAAATGGACAAATTATTTGAATAGACATTTCTCTAAAGATCTACAAATAGAAATAAGAATATGAAAAGTTGCTCAAAATAATTAGCTATCAAAGAAATGTAAATCAAAACTCAAGGAAATACCACTTCACATCCCCAAAGATGGCTATAATAAAAAAGATAACCAGCATTGGCAATGTTGTGGAGAACCTGGAATTTTCATACATAAAGACAAATGGAATGTAAAATGGTATAGTCACTCTGGGAAACAGCCTGACAGTTCCTCAAATGGTTGAACAAGTGTTATCACATGATCCAGCAATTTCACTCTTAGTTATGCATTCAAGAGAAATGAAAATGTATGTCCACACAAAAACATATGCAAAAACGTTCATAGCAGCATTATTCATAATATCCAAAAAGTAGAAATAACCCACATGTTCATCAACTGATGAATGGATGAACAAAAGTGGTTTATCCACATAACAAAATATTATCCTCCAACAGAAAGGAGTAAAATAATGGCACATGTTATAACATGCATGACACTTGAAAACATTATGGTTAAGTGAAAGAAATCAGTCACAAAAGATCACAAGATAGCATGCAATGCCCATAATAGGCAAATCTATAAAGACAGAAATTAGTGGTTGTCATGGACTAGGGGAAGGAACGAATGGGGAGTGACTGCTAATGGGTTTGAGGATTTTATTTAGGGGGAATAAAATTGTTCTAAAATTAGTGATCATGCTTTGTAAATCTCTGGGAATACAATGAAAAGCACTGAGTTGCACCCTTAAGTGTTTATTTTATGGTAAGTGAATCATATATCAATAAAGCTATTATTTTTACTTTTTTAAGTTATTATTTATTTGAGACAGAGAGACACAGAGAGTGGTGGGGAAGCAGAGAGAGGGAGAGAGAATCCCAAGCAGTCTCCACAAGGGGCTGGATCCTATGGCCGCAAGATAATGACCTAAGCCAATATCAAGAGTCAGACTCTTAACCAACTGAGCCACACAGGGGCCCCTCTTTTTCTGAATCTATTAAGATGATTATGTGATTTATGCCTTTTATTCTATTAACAAAGTGTATACCTTTGATTTTTCAGATGCTAAACTAACCTTGCATTCGTGGGATAAATTCTTAGTGGTGATGGTGTATTATCATTTTCACATTTGCTGAATTCAGTTTGCTAGTACTTTCTTGAGGACTCCTGCACTATATTTAAAAGGGATATTAGTCCATAGTTTTCTTATAACATCTCTCTGGTTTTAGCATCAGGGTCTGATAGAACGAATTGGGAACGTTTTTCTCTTTTTCTACTTTATGAAACTTTTTATATTATTTCTTCTTTGTCAGGATAGATTAACTTTTAGTAGATAAATCAAGCTGAATATTTGTATTTATTTATTTATCTACTTACTTATGCTTTATAAAATTGAGATGACAGCTTTTCACTGAATAAGTTTAAGATTTTGACTAGCACAAATTCATTCCTGCTAAACTTTGTCTCTTATAAGGTAGCTTTTTGGTTAGCTAGTAATTGGATATAAATTTCTTTAAAGGCCTTGAATCAATATGTCTCTCATTATTTGCCAAGGAGATCTATAGGTGTGATTACACTTTCAATGCTCCACCAGCTTAAAATTCTGCTTTTTCCCTTTATTTTCTGTATATACAGAGTTCAAGGCCAGACAGGGTAAGATATTAGAGCCTTGACTGGTCTTATGTAGGCACACACTCAGCTATGCATATGTTCATGGCTTTCCACATCTCCAGGAAGACATTGGAGATTTTCAGTCATATATGGACATCTCATTCCTCAGATTTTCCCTATGTATTTTGGTCAACCTCTTGTTTGTCCACGTTGGTATCATGTCCTCAGGCAGCTGCAATATGAAGCAAGAATTGCTAATGATTGTTTTGCGATGATGCCTGAAGGATGGGGCTTTTCCCAATGAGTCAGGTAAATGAAAGTAAACCCTGTGAATGAGGCTTTTCAAGGAAGCTTCCAGAAAGGTCAAAATATTAGCAATTATTTGGTGATGAAACTTTTTAAGAAACTCCAAAGCCACTCTGTTTCCACCAGCAGCTATTAGGCTGATGGTTTTCCATAGCTATCTTGGTTGCAAGACTTTGGGTATGTAAGGCCACCGCCGAGCTATGGAGAGAAGGCTACATATAGAGCAAATTAAAATATCCGAATCAACTGTTCTTAACCATTTTCTGCCATTTTTCTTGAATAAAAGCTCCTCAGATTGTTTCAAGCCTTTGGTTAACTTCCACAACTCTAAAAAGATAAATTTTGCTAATGTTTTTGCTGTTTTTAAAAAAGAATGGATTTTTGGAGGCTCACTACTACTGAAATCGTCTCTTCCCCAGTGACTACTTCTGATAAGAAACGGAGACTTGGTATTCCATCACCTATCAGAAGATAGAATATTGAGCTTGCTGTTTATCCTCATGCTGATTTTTTAAATTTCTGTGGGAATCTGACTCTGGTTTCTTTTCTCTGTGCTCACACCCAGATTTTTAATTTAGTTTTTTAATAAAAATTGTATATATCCAAGATGTACGATATGACTTGATACACATAGACACAGTGAAATTATTATTATAGCCAAGCTAATTTATGTCTTCATATTGTTACATTTTTTTTTGTTTTGATGAAAGCAACTGAAATCTACCCTGTTAGCAAATTTCCAACATTCAGTATTATTAACATTTTCTACCTCTCTCACCTCCCCGCCCCTCGTAAATATCATTTAACTCTCTGCGTCTGTGTATTCAACTTTTTTAGATTCCACATATCAGTGAGATCATATACTTTTTTTCTTTCTGTGTCTGGCTTATTTCAGGTTTTTAAATATGTAGGAAAAAGCTACCTTTTGTCATAGGTTTGCTTTTTACTTTAATATATATTATTTAGAAAGACTACTTGAAAATAAAGATTGTCACAAAATTTAAACTTTGATAACATAATGAAGCGTATTTACTGACAGGAAATTTTAGTCCCTCGCCTGAGAAAATCTCTCATTCTCACTCGTAACAGAAGACATTAAATTATAAACAAATATTATTGTTCATTCTGACCAATAAACTAAGAAACAATGTGGATTTGATAATTGGATAGATGGTTGCAATAAATAAAATGTCCCCTGACATTGTGATATATTCCCTTAGCAGTGAATTCATCCTTTCTAATCATTAAGAGCATAATTTATTAAGCTAAGCTTATATAGTTCACTTTTCTGGAAATGTGTATTTTCAGCTCTGTTTACTTGATATAACAAACTAATTTAAAAATTCAAAAAATTATGCTGAAGGACACTATAAAGTACTCACTGCATATTTGACAATACTTATCAATGTCATGGCATACTTTTTTTTAATCCACAGAACAAGAAGTTTTCAAGTTGATTTTCATCTTTCCCCAGACTCTGCCTGATGTTATTTATCCTTGACAACAAAAGCAGCCAAGATGTAGTGTAAAATCAGTCCAGGGTGAGAAGTACACTTAAATTTGAATGTGAGTTTTATAATGATAAATTAGTAGTAAATGACTAGGAGAAGTGCCTAGGAACTTAATGCTTGACTTCTGTGTTCCAATCTGTAGAATGCCTCCATACAGGGTGGTTCGGGTGGTTGAATTAAATAGTGCACATATTACAACTAGTATATAGGTGCTCAACATAATACATTTTTTCCTTCCTTAACTAAGGTATGTAAATTCTAGGAAAGATAAATATAAAAGGGAAAATCTGACTCTATTTCATAGACCATCCACTGGTTGAAAGTGGGATTTGATATAAATTATATTTTTTTTAAATTATGATAGAAATTAATTGTATTCAAAGGCTACTGGTCCCCACTTCCCATTAAGTCATTCAATCAGTTATTTGTTGATATATTCATCCAGCTACATATCTCTTTTGAGTTGCCACTAAGGACCAGGGATTAAGATTAAAACAAACAACAAAGAAAAGGGGAATGATTATTGACTTTGGGAAGCTTCATTCTAGTGCCAACACCTGAAAAATGACAACAAACCTCCCCAAAATTGTTAAAGGCTGAGGTAATTATGGATTATTACAAGCATGTAAGAAAATACATGAGTTAAGGCAAATTGCAGGAGGGGGGCTTCAGGGAGTATTGTCATAGAAGGACTCTCTGAGGAGATGATTTTGGAATAAATACCTGAAGAATGTTAAGTAGGAGCCACATCAGAAACTGAAGAAGAAAATATACATAAAATATAAATTAAACCATTCCCAGGCATAGGGAAGAGGGAATGCATTGTCTCAAAAGTGGGGGAAATCTTGGTTTATGCAAGAAACAGAAAGGAGGTCAGAGGCATTGGAGCCTAACAAATCACTGGGAAGGTGATGTGGAAAAAAAAAAATTGATACTGGGCAGGAACCAGATTAAGCAGTGTCTTATAACCAAAGGAGTTTGGATTTTGTCCTAAGTGTAGTGGGAAAGCAGTGGTGTGACTTGATCTGATTTATGTTCTATAAAGATGATTCTGGCTGCTTGTTGAGAATGGATTGGAAAAGGCCAAATGTGCATATATAGGGACATACCCAGACACCCCACATTCTTCCCTAAGAGGACTATAAGAAATGAAAAAGGGTGTTTGGCCAAGTTCCTGTCATACAGTGGCAGAGAAGCTTGTGACCTAATATGAGCCCCCCAAGAGTCTTTGATCACCAGATGGTGGAGAGACCACCTTTCCTCTCTATGCTGCCTGCTTGGTCTCTGCACAGCAGCTGCCCAGAGCCTATAACAGCATGTGAGGCTGCACAAAGGATGGGACCTAGATAGTGATGCCAGTTTGCCATACTCTGGAGACAACTATCTCAATGTGATCATTTTCATACACAAAGTATAGTTTCATATTCAGTGTGTGAGATGGTCCAAGTTTAAGAATACTCGCTGTATGAGATATCCAATGTATAGGAACACTTCCTTTTTACTACCATGAATGTATATTTCATTTTTATTTTATGTAAATCTTATCCAATTCCTAGGTATCATTTATATTTCTTATTTATATTTGGTACATTCCATTAGTGCTGTGCTTCACATACACATGGGTGTTATCTTTGAAGGATTATTATAAACCTTGGATGTCTGTTGATCACTAAAAATTGAATCAATTGATTCTTAACAGTAATCTTTTACCTCCCTGCAGCATTCTTTAATTAACACACGACAGGGTTTCAGAGCAAGAGTTCTGTTGTCACAGTATGCTTCTATAGGAACTGTAACAAATTAGGAAGCAAAGAATGGAATGAATTTAGCCTTTAAGATGCAGGTATTAATACGTTGAGTTGATGTGAGTGAAAGACAACTATAGTACAGTAATTAGCACAAGCCTTCTGTTTTGCATTTATCATCTTGAAGGATAGTAATAGAAAATAACAAGACAACATTACAGAAAATAGATGGGAAAAATGACGATTCAATTACAGGAAAAAGTACTTTTTATTATGTGGATTGAGACTGTATAAAAAAGTCATTGGAATTTTTGTTTTCTTTTGTTGTAAAGAAAGAGAGCATAGAGGTGTTGATCCTGCCAAAACCTACTCATTTATTTAATGGTTGCCAAGTACAGTCCTTGATATTCTGCTAGAGATTTGACAGTTACAGTTTTGCCAAGGTTGTTTGGGAACACTTGATGTCTTTCCCATATGTTGTTAGAAGGCAACCCTAGAACACATGATATAAGAGCCAGGCTGGAAATGGAGCCCTTTGTGGAATCTGGTTTTTTCTTGAATTCTCACATAACAACCATTAATCTCTTGTCCCTTGCAGTTCTAAGAGTGATAGAGGGAATGGTACAAACTTAAGAGACCAGGATAACGTATGCAGCCCGACTTAGAATCTACCCTGTTTCTAAACACAAGCAAACAACAAACATTAAAATATAGCTCTTTGAGAGATCTAATGTTAAATAGTCTGAGTTCATTTCCTGGATGATTTTTAGACCTATTGTTGACTCACCCCAAAACTGTCATAGTATAGTCTAGCCAACTACTGAGGGAGTAGGTCTAAACAGGATGAGGAATTCTACCTTCTTCTCTTGTGGGTGATCTTTTCTGATCAGGGTGAAGTTGCTGGTGTTGGAGTGAGTGATTGCTGATATTCCCCTGTGCTTTGCCTGGCTTTGCTTACGGAAGCTTTTATTGTTATTAATATTTAACATTGACTGAAGGCCAACAGTGCTCTAGGTGATGAATACAACATTGAGCTAGCTCTGGTCTTTGTCCAACTGGATAATTTCCAATTACACAACTAGGAAATAAAACTTTCTCTATATAAATACAGGGATAAATAGGACAATGTGGGAAAAAAACAAGTAGTCATTTATATTCATTGACCTATGACAAATTCCAGATGAACTTTCACTGTATTTTAAGAAAAGCCGGTTAATTTTCTAATGAAAAGATTTAATATTTTCCTATTTTGGTTAGTCTTCTCAGCTGGTTGCACTTAAACATTTATTTTGGAGTTACCAAGAATAATATATTCTAAAGGTGGTATGAGCAAAATTACTGGAAGTTTAATGAATTACTCAAGTTTAATTTATATGAATAATTATTGTTAGTTTCATGGATAAACTTTCAGACCATTATATTTTCAAAGTTTTTTAATTAAAATTAATTAAATATATCAGTGTATCTTGTTAAAAATAAAAACTGAGCAAACAGAAGTCAGTATTAAGATGAAGCTATGCTGTTTTCTCTCAAATATTCTTCCTAGAGGCAGAAATTATTTTGCTGCTAAGACTTTAAGGGATGTATGTTGGTTCATCTACTTGCCCTCTGTGTTCGAAAAAGAATTGATTTATATCCTGCCTTTTTCCAATTTGCTCCTCTAATTGATATAGCACTGGATGAGAATAATCCATTAATAGCCATGAGTGAGGTTTTAAGAGAGTAGAGCTGCAGAAAGCATTAAACTAACAAACAGAATGCAATGTGCTTTATTTATTTATAATTATCCTGAAAGAAATAAGTTGGAAGCGTCATTATCATATGATCTTTTATAGTATTAGGTTCCTGATGCCTTGTGAGTCTCTCTGATGTTTTGCATTTTAGGAGTTTCTTGGCAAACGTTTAGAAATTCCTTAGAGTGTCACATCTAAAACCCTATCTTTCTGATGACTCTTTTCTTGTTTTTCTCCTTCTAAGTGCACTTGTCTTATTCCCTCTCAATTGTGAGCCTCTAAGGAAAGAGACAATACCTTACTCATCTGGTTGGTTTTCTTTGTGTCTAGAACTTACTGGGCATAAAGTAAAATATTTTTTGAACTTACTTGATTTTCAGATTAAATTTTACATTGTGAGAATTCAACTTCAAAAAATCTAAATTTGATTTGGTTTGGAGATGATAAAAGATAGAATAAGAAAGAAAACTAGAAAGTCATTTTGCCCCAGATTAAATAGAAATTGTGTATAGAACACTTTCTGGTGAATTATGTAATCACATGAAATAAACTTTTTTAATTATAATAGTGATCATTTATCTCAATTAAAAGTAACACTTAAAAAGGCAATACATGTTTACTATGAGGTTATTATAGAAAACACTAAAGAGCAAAAGGTTAAAAATAATGTGCAATTTTCTTGCCCATAGAAAACTTCCATTTAACTTTGAACTTCTGTTCTTTTATCCAACTTGACATATGTCTACATTTTACTTTTATAAATAAGGGATCATATTATGCATACATCCTGTCATACCTTTCTTACCTAACATAGTATTCATTTTTCATGCCATTAAGTATTTTTATGGTAATATTGTTGTCTTTATATATACATATATATATATATATATACATATATATATATATATGTATTTATTTTTAGAGAGAAAAAGAAAGAGAGGGAGGGAGAGAGTGCAAGCAGTGGAGGGGCAGAGAGAGAGGGAGAGAGAGAATCCCAGAGGATATCTCTGATAGTGCAGCGCCTGACCTGGGGCTCAATCTCATGAACCATGAGATCATAACCTGAGCTGAAATCAAGAGTCAGAAGCTTAACCGACTGAGACACCCAGGTGCCCCTGTTTTAATATTTAACATGATTTTATCAAACCATTTTTCCATTACTTGTCATTTATATACAGTAGACTGACTCTTGAACATTAGTTTGAACTGCAAGGGTCCATTTTTACACATTTTTTTTCAATAAATACAGTAATAAAAATGTATTTTCTCTTCCTTATGATTTTCTTAATAACATTTTTTCTCTAATTTACTTTATTATAAAAATATAATGTATAATACATATAATATACAAATGTGTGTTAATCCACTGTTCATGTTATCATAAGTCTTCTGATTAACATTAGGCTATTTATTGGTAGTTAAGTTCTGGAGAAGTCAAAATTTATATACTGATTTTTGACTGCACAGGGGTCAGTGCTCCTAGCTCCTGTGTTGTTCAAGGAGGAAACTGTAATTTTTAATTGTCCTTTATCACAAACAATTAATGATTAACATCTTTACAACTAGATCTTTGTGTGTACCCTAAACTAACAAAATATTTTAAGAAGTATGTGCAAATACATATGTTTGTCACAATCACTAGTGAGTCATAAAATTAAAAGTATTCATCTTAAGTAATTATTGTATTTTTAAACAGCAGTTCATAGTTATAAATGAGAAAGTATTTACTTAAAAAAAACCATGCAGGACGGACTAATTTAATTTTGTAAATTAATTTCCTCACCACAGCATCTCAGTTTCCAACTTTTATCTTAAATATTTGATTTCCTCAAACATTGACCCATTGGCTGTCAGGTGTCAGGGGATTTCTAGGAATATAAGATGAAGATTACGAAGTTTCTGTGTTTAAACTACTCAGTTTCATGGAAACAGATTTCTTTTACAGAAATGAGTTAGGGTTGCAGAGACAAAGCACAGACAAGGATTAACTTTGCATTAGTCCTTAAAAGTCCACATCAAAACCAACTGATACTAAGTGGAGAAATAAACTACTAATAAGTGATAAACAATAAACTAATAGATGAAAAAAGGACTAAGCTCATGATATGTGCTAAAGTTTATTTAGATATTTGATGATATCTATATTACCTATCATTGATTATCACTATTGTAGACACTAATATCTTCATGAAGCTTACTTTCTATCATCTTAGGTTAAATAGCATTAAATCCATAGTAGTGTATATTGGCATTCTCTATAAAGAGGTAATGAAAAGATTATGAAGGAATAGAGATTGGAGTTACCAAAAATATTGTTACAAAGTAAAAACATAATTTACTATTATTAAACTAAGAAATAACAGTTGATAGAACTCTTAAATATAGGCCAATTTCTGTACTTAAAAATTTTTTTAGTTGAATTCCCTTCTATGTTCTGGTATTTAGTATATCTAAACAACCACAATGATGCATTCACAACTGGTGAAATAAATATTGTCACAATTATACAATCATTTTGGATCATGCTTAATTTTTTTTCTTTGGCATATGTTGATGTATGATATGATAACACATAATGACATATAGACTTTGTCATTGCTGATTTATCTGTAGTTTCATAGTTTAGTGCCATATATTTTAAAGTTCTTCAAAAAAGTTCTCAATAATTTACTTGTTAAAAAAAATTCAAGTTTAGTCCCCATAATAAGGATTATTTGAAATTTAGAGACATTTTGATGTTCTATTTCTTTTTTTTTTCAAATTTTTATTTAAATTCTAGTTAGTTACAATACAGTACAATATTGGTTTCAGGAGTAGAATTCAGTGATTCATCCCTTACATACAACACCTAGTACTCATCTCAACAAGTGCCCTCCTTAATACCCATCACCCATCTAGCCCTTCTCCCACTCACCTCCCCTCATCAACCCTGTTTGTTCTCTATCCAATTTGATGTTCTATATCCCAAGAATCTGCACTATATTCACTATCATAATGACTTCTTCCAATCAATGTAGGGATGAACAATGTAATTACTTTGATTCAAAGTGACAAAATGCAAAGGTAGAATAGTCTGGCAAACATTGTTCATGTGCTGTTGGCTGTCAAAGGGAAAAGTCAGAGGGAAGGAGAAAACCAGCCATCAGCTCCTCTCCCTACAACTAATCAGCCATCCCAGGTGGTTTTGTGTCCTCCCAGGTGGTTTTGTCTATAACTACTGCTTGTATTCATGCCATGTAAATTCAGTTCATCCATTATTTCCAGGATGTACAATATACCAGTAAATCCTTAGCAAGGAAACAGAAGAACTAGTCTTACAGTGAGTGCTCTGGCATTTGTAAGGAGTTTGTATCCTGGAGTTTAGGTCAGTGAGTTTGATTTCCTAATTCTGTATATTCAAGGGCTTTCTGGAGAATGGTTAGAACCTCTATTGACAGAATTATAGGCTATGTGGTCATGACTAAATTATGAATATCTCAATTCTTCTGTTTTTTTTGGAAATTGAAAGAAGAAAATATAGATTAAAATACACACTTACTTAAAGCTAATTTGTTCCTTTTGAGTATTATATGAATTTGTTTTCTATGAGTAAATAAAATAAATCTGTACTTTTTTTTTCAAAATTGGTTTATCCTGAGGTCTATTTCCCTGAAAAACAAAGGAAGCCTAACAGATCATACCAAACTGAAATTATCCTAAAAGCTTATTGAGTAAATAATGCCTACCCTTGATAATTTAAAATATTCATTAAATTAATTTAGAACTAAAAATGTTTCTACATTTTAAGATTATTGTTTTATTTCCTCTGTGTGTGTGTTCAATGATAGTGAGCAATATTTTTTCTTCCTGTACCAAACAATAAGCCTCATTAACATAATCACCAAATATTCTCTGTGCTCACTAGACTTAGGGCATTGGCTAGATGTTGAAGAGAAAATGGCAGGGGGTCTGACAATTATTTTATTTTATTTTTAAGAGAGAGAGTGCATGTTCATGTGTGAGTGGAGGAGGGGTAGAGGGAGTGAGAGAGAATCCCAAGCAGCCTGCATGCTCATTCCCAGAGCCCTGATGCAGAGCTTGATCCCACAACCCTGAGATGATGACCTGAGCTGAAATCAGGAGTCGAGTGTTCAACTGACTTTTTAAAGTTTAAAGAAGTGAAAGGCCAATGTCCCATCCATAGGGTCTTACAATCTAATTTGAAAGAAATGAGTTGAACAGCACAAAGACATGTAACAGTATATGGTAGTTTCATGGAGTCTCAAATGCTGTCCATGATACATTCAATAAATACTGAGAAAGGAACAGTTATAAGGAACTGTATTCAGAAATTTCTTTTAGGAGTCTCTGAGAAGGAATATTATGAGAAAATTTAAAGAAAAATACTTTCAATTAGATGTCAAGGGAAAGATTTGTAAAAGGGTAGGCATAAAGCAAAGATAAAAATGTAAACCCTCCATGATGGCAAAGAGAAGAACTTCTGAGGAAGAAATTATTGTGTTTGATATGATGTTTTGGAAATATTGGATTACTTTATTAACAGCAAGTGAAATAAATTATGGGGAGGAGGCTATAGTGATGTCCATAGACAGGGGTCACCAGTTAGGAGAATGACGCACTTGATCAGGTGTGAAATAATTAGATCACCACACAGAAGTAGCAATGGGAACAGGAATGGCTGGCTTGATGTGGTAGCTATGGTGACTGGACATAGGAGAATCTAATTGACAGAGATAGTTCCATCCGAGGAGTAAAGGAAAACCTTTTATTTTTAAGGTCAGTTTTGATATTTTGATAGAAATGTTAGATTTGAGACACTACAAAGATCTTGAAGGTGAAGGTGATAAAGCTTGGAGCTGTACTGTAGATTTTAACGATGATCAACTAAAAATAAGTGAATAGGTTCAGGTTGAATTGATTCAGTATCCAGGGTTATTTGTATAATTATAGGTTTGAATGTTAAATATTTAGATATTTAAATGTTTAGATATTTACATAAACAGTTTTTGTCAGTGTCTATATGTGTTTCCAGTATCTCAAGAAGGACATGACATGAACAACAGAGATAAAAGCTAAGAGTTAAGGGAATTTCATAAAAGAATTGATTTAGCCCACAATTAAAAATGATAACTATGGGGCACCTGGGTGGTTCAGTTGGTTAAGCCTCTGACTTTGGCTTAGGTCATGATCTTCTGGTTCATGAGTTTGAGCCCCATGTCAGGCCAAGTCCTTTGTAGGGCACAAAACCAGGCAGGCTATCCCTAAAGAATATTCTTAGTGTTTTATTCACTGCTTCATAGTTAACTTAGGATATCAAACTACAGACCATAACAAAGATTAGGAAAGCTTTTGGTTATTAATAGTCTTATTACCCTAACCAAGAAAATAAATATTTCAAAAGCCAGTTGAGCAAGAGTGACATGAGTAAAATTGTGAATCCATAATATAGAAAAAAGCATATTACTAAAAAAATTCTGGTAGTTTAGCTATTCAGTCATTTATTTAGAAAAAAAACTGTAATTGATTTTCCTAAGTAGATTAAATCCCTCTCTTGTATGTGCTCTCCTAAGATGACCATTGTCGTTTCAAAGCAATAATCACTGTTTATTTTTGAAAAAAAACTACTTTAGACTATTATTTGAATAAGGATTTTCCCCAAAATGAATTTTAAGTACCATGAAAGCAAGATGCTTTTATGTCTGGTTTTGCTCACCATTGTAACCTAACAGCTAGCACTGTGGCCAGCACAAAGCATATTAATCAGCACTGTTGACATTTCAAACTTGATATTATTTCAAACACCAATATCAAAACACGATCCCTTGATAATCTTTCTTGGGGGTGGGGATGGGAAACTTCCACAACATTCTTGGCCTCTAACCAACAGGGTTTTAATGGGTACAGAAATGTGAAAATAAACAAGTGAAAGCACTGCGAAATGTCCTGTGGAGGGAGCACCAAATCGTCCTTCATGAGAGTCCCAGGGCTAGCACACAATAGGTGGTCATAACTATTTGTTAAAGGGATTAAAGCAAATTATCACCACTTCAGTACTAAGCAAAACCTACACTGAAAACCAAAATCCTTCAGAAGGACCTTAGATGACAGCCATCATCACTACTTCTACTGTCCCTTATCGCATCCTGACTCCCTTTAAAATGACACTGGGAGAGTTTGAGAGATGCTCTACTACCTCTGTAAAATGAAAATTCAAGTTCCTCAATTTAGCTTTAATCTTAGTTGGCCTTGCCTATATAAAATTTTGCCTTTGCTACCTACAGAGGATTAAGTAATCTTGAGAAATGTAGTTAAGGAGATAGTTGACTGAATTTGGTTAAAAAGCAGGATGTAGATGAATTTCTCTATAACCTGAGCTGTAATTTTAGTGATGGAATCAATCTGACCCTGGAAGTACTCTCATTCATTATGTATAGGAGTAAAACTCCCTTCTGAGCAAGAGAAAATTAAGATAAAGCATGTCTTGTTTGGCTATTCCTTTAAGAATTTATTTCTTTAAAATTGCAGCTGTTACTTGGCTACAAACTGTTAGTTAGGCAGAGCATCACTTACTCATTTGTTTATTTAACACACGGACTACAGTCATCCATAACGACTATGTGCAGCATGTGGGGACATTTGCCACCTCAGTTCCTTCTCCCAGTAAATTCTGTTAGTCATTCTTTTTATTTTTTTTATTAGTTTTAAAAGTTTATTTGTTTTGAGAGAGAGAGCACAAGCAGGGGAGGGGCAGAGAGAGAGAGAGAGAATACCAAGCAAGCTCTGCACCATCAGCACAGAGCCCAATGTGGGGCTTGAACCCACAAACCACAGGATCATGACCTGTGAGCCAAAATCAAGTCAGACACTTAACTAACTGAGCCACCCAGACACCCCAGTCATTCTTTTGAAAGTATCATCTCTTATAGGTCATGGTGGGGAAACATAATAATGTTATCAATAATAATATTATTTGTTAAGCCCCACTTCTTGTAAGCGGCTATGCTATGGCAAATGTCAAGTACTAGTTGATAAGAAATTAACATGGATAATATTAGCTCACATTTGTACCTAATTATACATTTTTCAAAGCTGCTTTTCTAACCTTCTTTGCCTTCACAATAATCCTCTGATGTAGCTATGGCAGGTGTTGCTAACTGCATTTTACAAATAAATAAACAGATAGGAGCACTTTAATGTACTCAGACCTCTTTAACACATGAGGAGATTCATGACTGTAAACTTGGTTTTTCAGATTAGATTCTTTGTCCTGCTAATTAAATTTGGCATGTCTCATAGGAATAAAAATCTAATTGACTTTCAGAGATGTTTAGATGTTTTATCTTATTTTTATGTATCAGTGAAAACCTAGGGGAAAGAATAGACTTACTAGCAGTAGTCTCTACTTGGTATCTTTCTGCCCCAAAAACAGATGTGTACCAAAATCCGACTTTAAGTCAGAGTTTCAACAAACCTGTAGAGAACTACCATGTGCACAAATTGTGCTTTTTCTTTTTCTTCCCAATCTTACTTCGATGCATATTTCATACTCTGATGTGTAGGAATTTGAGTAATATTAAATTATTAGTAAGATGGGTTTCTTTAGGAAATTCTAAAATAGACATGCTTAATTTAAAATAGGTGCCAAAAGATACACTTTATCCTAAAGCTGAATAGAGGCAGCTCAAATCCTTTGCATATTAATTTTTTTTTTTTACTTTATTTGAGAGAGAGCAAGTGAGTGTGAGCAGAGGAGGGACACAGAGAGAAGGAGAGAGAGAATCCCCAACAGGCTCCTCACCATCAGGCTCGATCTCAGGAATCTTGAGATCATGACCTGAGCAGAAACCAAAAGTCACACACTTAACAGACTGACCCACCCAGGCTCATATATTGCATATTTTAACTGCATTTACCCTTATGAAATAAAGAGTAGTTCTAGAGTTTCTTGAGCTATAATCTAGAATGCTCTGTAGTAGTCCCAGGCCTGTTTGCCCTCAGAACCAGTCTTTGTCCTTCTCCTACTCTTCTCCCTATGACAGTGGGGCTAATCCCTGCACCTTGCATTTCCCAGCCTCCTCTACCAATTCCCTCCATCAGGATTTGGCCAATGGGAGACACTAGTAGCAGATTGAAGAGATGGAGAAAGAGAGAAACCTGGATATGGATCCTCCTCTCTCTCTGTTTTGGGAAGCCTCAGTAGCCACTGAAGGGGCCACTTTTAGGTTCCAGTAACACTATACCCTCTCTTCCACCTTCCAGCCCTGGGATGACTGGGCCCCTGCTGTTGATGAACATGACTGATTATCCAATCATTCCCTGTTTGGCTTCTCAGCCATTCCATACATGGATAACAAATTCCCACCATTAAATTTGGTCTCTTCTCAAAATGGAGAATGGTTTCTGTTTTATCGTTTGGACTTTGACTGCTATGTGGTTTTTACTGTTTTGGTTTCCTTTGGAAAGACAGCAGGGGTAATGATGACTTTCAGAAGCTTTTTAGCCTGCAACTTTTCTGAGTTGGCAAGGTTAATTTCTAGTTGTGGCCAGGTCAACATTAGCCAGAGGACCATCTTAAAGGCAGAAGGATTATCTGGAACTGGAATGAAAGATATTGCAAAGGTGGTGGAAACTCCAACACTAAGAAAGAGCATTTAAGTCCTGTAAATAGTAGCCTCTGCTGTGTCTGCCTTAAGTTTGTTCTTTTTACTTCTAATATAATAAGGAAAAAAGGTTGATAAAAAAGAACCATTTACAATGACAAATATAAACATTTTTAAAAATTAAAACACAATTGTGGTATCTGCTACAATTAAAGAAAAAAATCCATAAAGGAGAAAATGCAATTTATCTGAATGTAATTGCTAAAAGCTGTTGAATATTGCCCTATGCATCACGGGAGATAACAGTGTATTTCCCTCAAAGAATGACCTGCAAGATGTGGAGAAGCAACCTGAGATTCCAGGTTGAAGAGCCCTCAGGCTGATGTCTTGGGCAGGAAGTTGGCTCCTCCTTGCCTATAGTGTGGCAAGTTTCAAGCAAATATTTGTTGTGTTTCCAAGGTGGCAGAAACAAACAGAGGACAAATCTGTCCTAAGTGTAGAATTCAACACTGTTCTGTAGGCTGCTATCAATTCTCAAACTTCCCAAACTGAACCCTACCTTCCTAATGAAACTTCTAACTGTCCAACTTCTCTAACCTCCCCTCCCTAAACTTGACTAAAATATAAAAGAATTAAGACCAGTGCTCACAGATCTTCAAAGCACAGAATCACATTGTAGGAATAGCCTTCCTCCCTATCCTGAGGCTACTTCTGTTCTCTATTTACATATTTTCATTCAATCTCATTATCCTAAATACAATGATTCTGCCAATGACACCCAAATTTCTATTGTCTGCTTTGACTTCTTCCTGAGATTTAATACTCTGAATTCCAGTGGCTCAACACTTTCACATGGTTTGCAAATACACTTAGCAGAAAGCCCCAATTCCTCACTGTTTACAATGTCCTCCTTGATCTCACCTCATCTTGCTCCTCTCTCACCCACTGCATTCTAGTCAGATGCATATTTTCATTTCAGCTTCACTACTTGTGCAGCAACCAGTCTTTCTGCCTTCAGAATGATCTCTCCCACTGATCTTCACAAGGCTGGCTTCTGTCCATTCAAATCCCAGCTCAAATGGCACTTCGCAGAAGTCTTCCCTTATGACCCAACCTAAATTACCTAAACTTCCTACTTTTTTTGTCCTTAATGGCAGTTAAAACTCTTTGAAAGTGTATTTGTTTATTTGTTGAATTCTCTTTCCCCACTAGAATATAAGTATTATAAGAGCTAACCTACACTGTCTTGTTCACCACTGTGTTTCCAAGACTTAGAACAGATACTGTCACATAGTGGGTACTCACATATTGCTTAAATGAGTGAATGAATGCATTCTAGGGGAAAAGAGTCCCAAAACAGTATCAGCATCATGATACACGGGAAGTTAATAAGAGGATGTGGCATCTCTTACCCTCCTTGCCCTCAAATACCAGCCTTCTTTTAGCCTGTAAAATCGTAGTACAAAGAATAATGTATTGTGGAGAGATTTATGGTATCATAGAGCAGATTTCCAACTAGGTTCTTGGTTTTTCTAGACTGAACACTTCTCTAGGCTAAAAAAAAAAAAATGTAGAACTGTTATTCCTTTGAGTTCTAAACAACTTATAATTCAGACACGCTTTTGCCCTAATGGCCACGTTAACTAATTAACAGAAACCTTCCAATGTATTTGCCCTCTCTCTCTGGTCCTGAGATTGTCAATTATTATTATCTGCATTACAGACGTGTGTAGAGTAATGGTCTCATGGGCACAAAATGTTTCCCAGCATAATATATACAACCAAACAGCAGTTCTGTTTAATGAATAAGAATGTGATGAACTATGTCATTCAGAAAGTATGGATTGAGAAAACAATCTAGTTTCTCAAAATTTCTTAGATTTCATCTTGTTTTCCCAGCATAAATTCTCACAGTCCCTATTAGATAATGAGTATTTAATAAATGGTTTTTAATTGAATCAACTTTAAGGTATGTTAGTTTCTACATTAAAAAATAAACATAAAATATCCTTAAGCATTTGCTCAGTTATTTATTTGGTCCTTACAATTTATGTTATCTTTTAGAAGAACAGTTCATGTATAATTTCCTTAGTGTCATATCATGAGAAAGTAAATTCTTTACATTAATCCAATGTTTCTTCTTATATACTCTTTTTATATTGTATAGTGTCAGTGGTTTATATCCTGAAGTTCATTCACATTTTTTATACTCAGCGTTGATATTGGTATTTATTTTTATGTAATAATCTTTTCTTTTGAAAGAAACTGTATGCTATTGTCCCATCAGTTCCGAGCCTTAGTGTCAAAACTGAAGAATCATATTTACCAGTCAAACTAATGATTCTTCTTATACAATTTCTCTGGCAGAAGAAAGGGACTAGAAAAACATGTGTCTAGATATACATTTTAGGAAAAATTTGTGTGAATAAATATAATTTCTTTGTTAAACATTCAGTGAAGCCATCTGGTTCTGGAGTTTTCTTTCTGGGAAAAATTTTTACCACAATTTTGATTTATTTAATGTATATGGGACTTATGTTTGTTATCTATTTATTCCTATGAAAGCTTTGATAGTTTCTGTATTTCAGGGAATTTTTTTATTTCCTATAAACTGCTAAAATTAGTAATATAAAGTTGTTCACAATGTTCTCTTATCCTCTTTTTAATATCTGTATAATGTATAGTGAAAATTTTTATTCTTGATATTGGTGAATTGTGCAAAATATAACTTTATATCTTGATTTGAGTTTGTAAGATAAACAGAATTTAAAAAAAGTTTATTTCTTCTACAAAACTTAAATTTTTCTTAGCTTAAGTATATTTTCAATAATTAAAATTTTAACAAATTTCAGCACACCCCAAATTTTAGCATTGCTTTCCCATTTTATAGAGGAGAAAACTGAGATGTGGAAAAAAAAAGGGGGGGGGTTTCACCAAGACAAGGTAGCTACTTGATGGAACATCTAGATTTGAAACTATTCCAATTCTATGTCCTAATGTTAAATCACACTTAGGAAATTTTTAGCCAATTATTCTTTATAAAATTTGAAACTTGATATCTTCTTCAAGGATTGTTATTACAATTACATTTTTCATTCAAAAAATTATAATCATTTAAACATCTTAATTACAAGTTATCATATAAATCATATAAACCTTTTCTAATTATTCTACACACATAAACACACACCTCTGTGTGTTGTGTGTGTGTGTGTGTGTGTGTGTGTGTGTGTGTGTGAATTACTTTTTTTTTTTAATGATTACTGTGATTCTTCTGGTCTTTGCAGCCACCTGTCCATCTCTTGATACTTGTAATGTGGCAATTAACCAGCAGCTTCTTAATGACCTAATTAAACCATAATGATTGAGGTACAAGGCATTTCCTGGGGATTAATGGCCAACTGAGAAGAGTTGATGGCCCATGGCATAGCTGAGAGCCATTAACCCTAACCAGCCATTAATCCTGTGAAAACACTGTATACAGAAGTTATTATTATAAGCTCAAAATGAAAACAATGAAGTATGGTATATTTACATGCAGTGAAATTATACTTGCTAAATATGGCATCTTACTAAAGAACAAATGTTTGAATTGCTCTAAAATAATCACTCGACCTTTAAAACCTACTGCCAACACTGCAGAGATATTTAGTGAATTAAATAAGCATTTCTTAGTATTGAAAATTACAGGAGACAACTGGAGCTATATTAAGTCAACAAGAAGAAAGTAGTGCTTCTTGAGACCTGAGGTCAGAAAAGAGTTGGGATTCAGGAATAATGGGAACTGGAATTTAGAGAGATGTGTGGAATCCAAACAGTATTCTCTATATCTCTTCCATCTTTCCCTCTCTTGAAATAGGTATTTTGTTTTCTCTCTCTCTCTCTGAAAATCAGCTTCCTTTGCTTCAAAGACATACGAAGAAATAAGGTTACTCACAGTGCCTTTGATAACATGTTACATGTTTAGACACTCAAAGAGATTAAATCTCTTAAATTCCAACTACATGTTCCTAAATTAGGGAATCTGGCCAATTTGGGAGCAGGAAACTAATTAGGATTTAATCAACAGTGGCTCAGTATGTTTGTATGAGTGTGTGTTTACCTTGTTAGAAAATGAATACATGACAATCAATCCCACATAAAAAAAGATGAGTGTCATTTATCACTAGAGAAACACAAAGTAAAACTACAATGAGATACTACTTGACATACCCATTAGGTTAGTTTAAAAAGATTAACCATACCAAGGAATGGAGAAACTGGAACTGTCATAAATTGTTGGTAGGAATTTAAAGGGGCAAAATGAAACACTTACAGCTTCTTAAATAGTTAAACATACATCTACCATACGATCCAGTCATTCTAATTCTAGGTATTTCCTGAAGAAAAATGAAAACATGTGTCCACATATAGACTTGTACATGAATGTTCATAATAGCTTTATTTGTAATAACCACTATATGAAAGCAATCCAAATATCTATCCACATGAAACAACGTGTATAATTATCAAAATAATTTCACTGAGTGAAACAAGCCAAATGAAAAGAGTACTCACTGTATGATTCTGTTTATACAAAATTCAGGAAGACAAATTAATCTTTAGAAACAGAAAATATATCAGTGGTTATTTATGTTTGGGAATGGAAGGGAGAGATTACAAATGATAAAACTTTGCAGTGATAGGTATGTACATTATCTTGATGGTGGTTGTGGTTTCAAGGGTGTATACTTGTGTCAAATAGTACACATTAAATATGTATAGTGCATTGTAAGTCAATTATACCTCAATAAAGCTATTTTTTAAAAAGCTGTTCTATGCCTAATACAGAAGCAGAGACTGTCATGACATAACAGGGATGTGTCATGTGATCAGTTGCTGTTTCTCAACATTTTATGTGCAAAATATTTAAGGACCTATAAAGTGAGTTAAGCACAAACCATACTTGTAAGGACTTGGCTACATCTTACTTATAAAGCGTTATAATCTGTGTTTTGAAGGGAATAGGATGTTTTTTTAAAGACAGAAGATAATACAAAATGTTATGTATTATAAAGAAGGTAAAATATATCTAGAAAGTATTTTAAAGCAGGGAGAGATTATTTCCAAATGAGAATGTAAAAAAAGACTGCATAAAATAATGATATTTGAAGTGAGACTTTAAGAACATACAGAATTCCAGTGGGTGTGAGTTGCTTAGACCAGCATGAACAGGGACTCAGAGGCAGGAAAATTTGGTGTGTTATTAAAAACACTAAAAAATCCAATTTTGCTGTAGCATAGCAGGTGACCTGGGGAGTAGTAAAAGAGAAAGGCAGAAAGGTAAGTTGGAGCATATACTGTTCAAGTTCTTAAATATGGCAGTTAGGATTATATTTAATTTGGGATTTCCACTTCCAAGTAAGATGTAATAGGTTGAGACACTCATTTATACACGCAGAAAATGGGAAAATTATAAAAATCATACTTCTAAAAAACAATGTACAGCTGTGGAACCAGATAAGACTATATGAATTAAATTCTAGAGAGAGAAGAGTTTTCCTAGACAAGTTGAGATCACCAGCTAGATTTTTTTCCCCTGGAGAAATAGGCTGAGACTGAGGATACCTCATTAGAGGCAGAAGGACTCTAAAAGAGGAAAAGGAAAGCTGAAGAGTATTTGGGCTATGTTTTCTTGCATGACAGATTGAAATCTAGAGGAGCCCCAAATGTACATCTAGTGCTATCATAGTACAGAAAGCTGGAGGTTAGCAGAAAAGCACAGTGAAATAACTCCCAATCTCATAATGCTTTGGCATCAAAGTTATTTTAAAAGAAGGGGTTTACAAAAAATACACTGATGCTCTCTTTGCCAGGTTTTGAATTTGTGTGAAGTAGGAAGCTAAAGAATTAAGCTTAAAACCTCCAAAAGGCGATGCTTCAGGCAAGACAAGGCCAGGATATCAATCAAAAGCCAGAGAAGGCTATGGTGAAAGAGGGAATAGTGAAGCTTCATGGTGCTTAGAAGAGAAAGTGCCATTAGAAGACAATATAACAAACACATTACAGAACTTGCCCTTCAAATAGATGTGGACTGTGGCTAACTAAAAAATAATCTCAGGCCCAACGCAGATTAATTTGTTTGAATACAAATGACCCTTCAAATTATCTGCTTAATAAAGGAAAGAGCCAATCCTCTCTGGATAAAAGTAACATTTCTTTAGTCACTATTATTCTTTAAAAACAATTACTGGAATATGTTTTTTTTTAAGTTGGGACTTGAAAAGAGTAAGGAAAATATGATAATAAATTAAGAGAAAAATCAGACAATAGAAGCAGACCTAGAAATTGTTGGAGACAGTAGTCAAGTTGTTGGAGATAGTAGGCAAGGACTTTTAAAATAATTGTTATAAAAATGTTAAAATAACTGAAGAAAAGATGCACAAACTGAAGAGATGAAGAATTTAAAGAGAGACTTGGAATTCATATGAAAGAACAACTAGATAGTCTGAAACAGTGGTAACAAATTTTTTGGTAAAGCACCAATGAGTAAATACTGTGGGTCATGTAGTTTCTTTCAAAGTAGGTAAGTCCATTGCCGTGGTATGGAAGCAGGCATAGACGACAGATAAACAAGTGGATGTGGCTGTATTCTAATGAAACTTGTCGAAGATAAGTTATAAGATAGAGAAATACCTTGCAGAAAAATAAAGACACAGATAAACTTGAAGTTTTAAGATGAAGAGGGATTTTTGTAAGAAGGAATAAGAAAGATAAATTTACCCTGGTGTTTTTGATTTATAGGACCAAGAAAGTTGATAAAACATAATAAAAATGATCAGTTATTGGAAATCTTTATCACATTAGTCATATTGATATAAATTTAAGTGACAGTAAAAGTCCTAAATAGCAAACTATGCAAATTATTCAAATTATTCTATGGTGATCAAACTTTATTAAAATAAATGTATTGCTAGAATTCATATAGACATCCCTCTTGACCTAAAAGTTAGAGCAGATACTCATTGTCTTACTCTAGGGAATTATCCAGTAGAAAAGAGGAGTGAAATAAATTCAGGCTCATTCCTCTCCTTCTTTAAGCTTTGTACATTGTGTGAACTACTTCATAAACCAGGGGTAACTTTATTTTATTTTTCCTAATAATCATTTGATCACTGATCTGTCCCAATTAGCAGGGATAGTATTAGCACTCTCTCTCTCTCTCTCTCTCTCTCCTCTCTCTCTTTAGGCTTCATTTCACTTTGCTAAATATCCATAAATCCTGGGAATTTATCCTGTCCAAAAGAAGAAGTATTCAATTGTTTAATTACTGACATGGATCCTGAAGACAATCCAACATTAGTCACTCTCTTCTACAAATTCTGAGATTCTTATTTTATGCTCAGATATTTAATCATTTTTCTCATCATAGATATTTTTCATTTAGGGGTCTCTGTCCTTTCCTTCTCCAGAGCCTTGGTGGGAGTCAGAGGGTTCTTATTCAGAGAAGTCTTCAAAGTTTGAATTTCATCCTTTCTCTCTTAACATAACTGCTGGGCTTATGCAAATTGTGTAGCTCTTCCCAAGAAATCAGCATTGTCCTTCAGCAGTCTTTATTAGTGGCAGCCTCAAGACAAGGGGTTCTGCCACAACCTAATTTCAAGACTACAAGAACCTCCTCATGCCCTATTCACTTTAGGATTCAGAACCCATACTTTTTTTTTTTTAATATATGAAATTTATTGTCAAATTGGTTTGCATACAACACCCAGTGCTCATCCCAAAAGGTGCCCTCCTCAATACCCATCACCCACCCTCCCCTCCCTCCCACCCCCCCATCAACCCTCAGTTTGTTCTCAGTTTTTAACAGTCTCTTATGCTTTGGCTCTCTCCCACTCTAACGTCCTTTTTTTTTTTTTTTTTTCCTTCCCCTCCCCCATGGGTTCCTGTTAAGTTTCTCAGGATCCACATAAGAGTGAAACCATATGGTATCTGTCTTTCTCTGTATGGCTTATTTCACTTAGCATCACACTCTCCAGTTCCATCCACGTTGCTACAAAAGGCCATATTTCATTTTTTCTCATTGCAAATTGGTGCAGAACCCATACTTTTAATGAAACATTAAGCTAACATTTTCAGTGACCCATGGAACACCTTCATCAGAAGTACCTGGGATCCTTATTTAAAAGGCAGACTCATGGGTCTCATCCCAGGTCCACTAACTCACAATTTCTTAAGGTGGGCCCTACCACATCTTCACTTTCAGTCAGCTCTTTGGGTGATGCTTATGTCCAAATCCTGAGAACCACTGAACCAGAATAATTGCTCAGAACACCTTACATCTAACTCTAATAATCCATATTCCTAAGAAATAGATACAATATATAGTCCGTAAACTTCCCTTCCCCTTCAGTGGACAAGTTTCCATTAAATAACAAGTATTACTCTGTTTGTGTGTGTGGTGATAGGAGGTGGAACTATTCTTCTACTAGTACATCAAGCCTACAAACTGTTTCATCCTGGGATCATAATTCCTCCCTATACATAACTGCTCCTAAAGATATGACCAAAATGGTTTAAAAACTGTTAGCATGTTTTCTTCTACGATTAACTTAAAAGTCTTATCATGTTCTTCCATTCTTCTGAACAACCTTCAGAGAAGCCAGTATTTCTGGTAATCAGAAAAGCAGATGTTTCGGAAAAACAGTATTAGTGGTATAGCCTTCAAAACTAGACCTCAGGAGATACAGAAATTAATAAAAGAAGGAAACTTGCTCTAAAAATATAAGTCATTGGCAGTAAGGTAACATCATTAGTTTATAGATTAAGCAGTCCTTAAAATTTAAGGCCTTAATAATCTTAATGCTATCATATAACATGCATGCAGTTTACAAATAACAATTGAGAATTGGTCTTACTTAAGTGTGATAAATAAAAGGAAGGACTTTAATTCATTATAATTTACTACAGACTGATTTGAGCCAAGAGAAGGAAATTGAATTCTCCCCTTTTACATGTGGAAAATTGAACAGATAATAGTAGAGAAGCCTGGATGACATCGTTGCTCTTTCCCAGATAAATGCCTAAGTGTTTCCCATATTAATGTGCCACCTGATAAAAATGTTTGTCCAGATTCAATGGAAAGATCAATATGAAGAGAAAGATGTTTTACAGCCTCTGTATTTTCTTTCTAGAATAACTGTCAACTCATAATTAGAATGAAGGTCAAACTATTCCAAAGAGACTTCTCTCTCGACTTTCAAAACATTAATAAACACTCTGTGAGCATTATTCTTTTGCCCATTTGTCAGACAACCAATCCTTATCTGCAATTCCAGCAATTATGTGAATCCTAGAAACTGGGTATATAGATCAACTCGCTGAACCTTTATCTTCAACTGAAATTTAATATGAATCAAACAGTATTGAAAATGTGTCAGGTTCCATCATGATAAAAGTGAACATATTAATGGCACTTTTTGGTTTGAGAATGTTCCTTTAATTTCATACCTGCATGGTTAAAATCCTTTAAAGCAGGTCTGTGATGAGGTTACAAAGTGTATAATTTCCTTTAACTAGAGATGTTGAAGACAGCTGTATTAGACATTTTACTTATTTCCATATTCTCTATATTAGCCCAGCTGGATAGGCTTCTCGTGGGTAACATTTTGACTTATTTTGCTTTGTTTGTTGTGGACAGACTTGGTAGTGTAAAGAAGGCTGGCGCCAGACATAGGTAGTAGATCTACAATGGCATGGAGCCCAGGTGAACGTCTCGGTGTGGGAATTGCAGCCCTTCTCTAGAGCCAACTGTCCTACAGTGTCCTCATCTCATTAAAGGTTAATTAGTTTCTTTTCAGCCTGTAGCTCTGTGATATATTATGTGGGTCATAAAGATGATATGAACATGTACTTGGCATGAGATTGTGGACTAACCATATTCATTATGGAGGCATAAATTCACTGTTCTGGGGCCATTTCTATTCTGGCAATGCAAAAATAGTCTCTAGGAAAATCAGACTAAAGATTGGGACATTGCTCACATCCAGACTCGAGGGGTGAAAATGATCCATTACTAGAAGGAGAACAAATTTCTCAGGGCCGGTAACAAAGTTACTCCCAATTTCAGAAGGGGACATGAAACTCACAATTTTATTATATTCTGTAGGAAATTGGATTTAAGAAGCTACAACTATAGGGGAAAAAACATGAAATGAACTTGTCAGGACTTTAATATCTCTGTGTTCAATTTACCACTGCCATATAATTGCTATTGGCAGGGTAGGAAGTATCAACAGAAACAAAAGGATGTGAAAATCCAGCTCTCTAAAACCTGCTAGAGATAGTAAAATTTGAAAATAAGTTTTAAATAAAAATCATTCCATTTGTGTGCAGAAATTCTACAGACCTCCTTGTAACTAGGAGATGAGAGTTTGGGCAGTTCCTAGGAATCAGATATTATGAACAATTGATTCTAATAATTTATCAAACTGTTATTTTACTTTGTTTATTGCATCGCTTCTTTTTATAAAATTATTATTTTCATTTTGACAAAATATACATAAAATTTACCATTTTAACCATGTTTAAGTATACAGCACAGTGGAAATGCCACTTCTTGCACCCTAAATTATAAACTATACCTGCAACATGTTGGTCTCATGAGTGATTGAAATCAATGTTTTCCTAATAATTGAAGGGGAAGTATTTGAGAACCACTTTAGAGACTCTTAAAACTGAGAACAAACTGAGGGTTGATGGGGGATGGGAGGGAGGGGGGGATGGGCGATGGGCATTGAGGAGGGCACCTGTTGGGATGAGTACTGGGTGTTGTATGGAAACCAATTTGACAATAAATTTCATATTAATAAAAAAAATAAAGACACTAAACTGTTGGCTGGAAGACAGCCACAGCTCCCCTCCACGATGGGCCAAAACAGAACTCCTCCTTGCCCTGGGAGTCAGCACTGTGGCCCAGGCCCTCAATAGCACTCCTGAGTGTCTCTGCCATGTTTCCTTTCTTTTTCGCTCTTTCCTGTACCTCCACATAAAAATCTCCAGCACACACGCGCGCGCGCACACACACACACACACACACACACACACACACACACACACAAAACACTACAATGTATTTTAGGGAGTTATTGAGAGTATGGCATTCATTTTACAAATACAAGCCCTATGCCCTGATTTCTTGAAATAGTATTTTTTCAAAAATTGCTATCTTCTTTAATTCTAAAATTGTAATTTATTTAAACTGAAAATGCTTATAATTTCTTATAGTGAATACTGCCAAGACAAATAAAATTTAACATCTATTTTGGTTAAGAAAGCACACACAGGATGGGGCGCCTGGGTGGCTCAGTTGGTTAAGCGTCCAACTTCAGCTCAGGTTGTGATCTCACGGTTCTTGAGTTCAAGCCCCACACTGGGCTCTGTGCTGACAGCTTGGAGCCTGGAATCTGCTTTGGATTCTGTGTCTCCCTTTCTGTCTCTGCCTCTCCCCCACCTGTACTCTGTCTCTGTCTCTGTCCCTCTCTCTCTCTCTCTCAAACATAAGCATTAAAAAAAAAATTAAGAAAGCACACACAGGAATGCAAATATCAGTTAGTTAACATTTAACAACCAAGAAAAAAGTTGGTTCCTTTACTGGAGACATGTGTAATGACTGGAATACAACCAGATTCCAGATTACTAAACCCAATTACCCAAACTTTTATTTTTTTAAGTTGTTTATTTATTTTGAGAGAGAGAGAGAGAGAGAGAGAGAGAGAGAGAACGAGCCATCAGGGAAGGGGCAGAGAAAGGGAGAGACAGGATCCCAAGCAGGCTCTGAGCTGTCAGTACAGAGCCCAATGCTGGACTTGAACACACAAGCTGTGGGATCATGACCCAAGCTGAGATCAAGAGTCGGATGCTTAACGGAATGAGCCACCCAGGGGCCCCTACCCAAACTTTCAGAGAATTATTACACTGAACTCTCATTGTCATCTTAAGGATCCATGATACACCTATGGCATCTATCCATTTATTGTAACATGTCTTCTGAGTTACCTAATTTGGGTTAGAAAGAGCAACATCTTTTGCTGGGATATTTCTCACCACTTGGGAAGACAAAAACTGTCCTTTCCCCTTTTCAGAAAAGGAATTCAGGAATAACCTGGATTTATGTTTCAAACTTTCCCATGAATAAGACCCATTTTATTGAAGTTGGCAGCACATCTATCATGTCTTTGTTCAGATTGTTTGCAGTTAGAAGTGGCATGGTCATCAAGCATCTTTCCAAGTCCTTTGAGGTTCTGTGCCCCCTTTTCCATGTAGCTTTAATTAATACTTCTCCCTCTGTCTGTCTCTGGTTAAAACAGACAAATCATATAAATAAAATCAGCTAATACAGTAATACCTCTACTTGATTTCCTTATAGAGTATAATGCTTTCCATTTCAAGGTCAGTATTCAAGTGTTGCTATGTCAGAATGGGACTAAAACATTTATAAACCATAGTCAGCCTTTTTAGCAGATCCTTCTGTAAAGCAAATAGAATCTCCTTGGTTTATCATTCAATGATGGGCTCCTTTTCCCTAAGCTGAAGACATAGAGATTAGCAGAGTAGAAATGAGATGTACCTAATTAATTCCCCCAGATCTCTCTAGATTATATTGCTAGTTTTGATTAGCAGAACATCGTGACTAAAATGAAAAATATGTACAGTAGATGAAATCACACAGAAGGAAAGAAATAAATTTCCCCAGTACAGAGATGTTCTAGATAAAGTTAACAATTTATAATGATAGTTTATGATGCCAGTCTTTTCCAAGGACCCTTATTTATAATGGCATAACTTTTAAAAGGAAATTTATTTCAAGGTTATAAAAATGCCTTATATATATATTTCTTTCATAATATAGGCAAATACACATTTTCAGCTACTGTAAGTTATATTCCACATGAATATTAGGTCTGAATAGGATATTTATATTTCTTTGTGGTAATTACGTAATTGTAAAAATGTCTTCTTTTCAACTGAAAAAGACAAGAATAACTTGGAAGCTAATTACCAATTATAATTTGGATCATTTAAATGTCTGCCATTTCCCTGTACCTGTCATCAACCTACTGTGTTTGATGAGAATTTTAGCAACATCTAGATTTTAGAGGAAAAAAAATAGCGCTGTGCATGTTTCCATTAGTTTCTTGGAACTATAAAATAGAAAATGAGATCAATCATGAAAAAAAAGAACCCTCAATTGGGTTATTTCCTATTGAATAATAGGTGCATTTTATTAGTAGTTGTAAGAATTTTTCTTGGTAGTTTAAAGTTGTTCACAATTACTTTCCTTTATTTAGGAACAAAACACAGCTGCATGTTGTAAACAGTGTTAAATTTACCAGATATTGCCAAATGTTATAGTAACACATGATGTTCTAATGGAGGAAGGGAAGGCTTTCCAAAGAGGCAGTGAGTGGTTATTGTAGGCCCCTGTGGGTCTATCAACAAGACTAACAGGGTCAGATGTTCTCCAAACATATAATAAAAGGAAGGCATCTAATAGTAAAAACTATATTAAGTCAAAAAAAATTTTTGTGGAAACCAAGAAGATTCAATATGTTTAGAGTTATCTTCTAATGCATTTTCTACATTAATGATTCTTAATAGAGTGGTAGGGGGTTGGACATATCTGAAATTCATGGAGGACAGAGTGTTGTATTGTTTGAATAGACTTATTCAGTGTTACAGTTTTATATGGAGAAAATATATTGTTTTAATAACTGCAGAAAATAGTGTTTGACAAAAGCCTATAATTGAAGGTTCATGGTTTAAGAAAATAGACATTATATATGGTTGTGAGGATCATACACTGTGCAGAAGGTGTGTAAGGGCTGAAATCCATTCTGCCCCCCCACTCACCAAGCCTTGAACCCGGACTCTGTCTGCACCAGAACCACCCCTGTACCTACAATAGAAGCGAAACCTCAAATGCTTTTAGTGGACAGGCTGTTAAACATGGGAAGCGGACAGGTGTCCACTTCTGTGAATTATGGCAACTGCTTCCTGACTAGAGACATTCAAATTAAAACTTGGTTACAAATGGCACATAAACATAAGGCATCTGTGGGCCTTATCTAGTGACCTATTACCTAGTGACCTTATCTAGTGACCACTAGATTGTGTTTATCTTGTACAAATTCTAATCTTAAATTTGTTTGATCGTTTTTATAAAATGTGTCCTATTGAATTAAGGCATTACCATAGATCTTTACCCACACGATAATTTTTTCATAGTTTTAGGCCCTCCTCTTGCTTTTAGAACATTCCATATATGTCATGACTTTGCTCTTGTATATTTTTGTTCTCAATAAATATGACAAAGAGAAGGACACAATATCGACACTTTTTTTTATCTGAATTACCATGGGACCATATTCCTCAACTCTGTTTTCCATCATTGGATACCTTCTTACATAACCCCAAACCCATTCCTGCAATGAGTGGGAAAAAAATCAGGTAAGCAAGTTAGAAGCAGACTCTCTTTAATTATTACTAGGAAAAAAAGTATCTTCCATGAAATGATATCAAACATTTTCTACAAAAGCATATGAGTCTTTCATTACTGCTGTTTGCCCCACCTAAAACATACGGTAATGGGAACCACATAGAATGGGTTATTGGTTATATCTTAAGCTGTGTCTCTAGGCACCACCTTTAACTGCCCAGTGAAAATGTGATTGTCATCTCTTACCTGTGTGTGTGTGCACGCATGCACGCATGCACACATGCAAAATATGTGTACATTCATGTTCACCTGTATTTTTTCTCTTTAACTTATTCTAGATTCTGAGTCTTTACCTTAAAATATTCAATCTTATCTTTGGAACTATTGTTAAAATATTATTTTGTGCTCTTGCCTTGCAGTAATACTGCATCCTTATGCCAAACTCTGATATCTGGAAATCTAACCTGGATCTAGTATTTCAGTACTGTCTAAAAACAAAGCTCAGGAATTTGCTAGAAGGAAAATCAGGACCAGCTGTGCCTTTTTCACTTAAAAAAATAACACATTTGCAAATGCAGATTTGAAAATTAGGTAAAAGTATCATCTCCTATATGGTAACATTTCAAGTGCTTGATTGATCATACCTGTATATAGAAGCAAGATGGACATTTGTTTTTATTTATTTTATTTTATTATTATTATTTTTTGTGGTGGGTGAAAGCCATTGGGTTAAGGACAAATAGGTTAGGGACAAAACTTAGGGTATCAAAACTGCTACTTAATTCCTATTCACTGAACACAAGCATAAATCCTCCTGTATATTTCTCCTTGGAAAAACAAACAAAAGTTCATCTCTGCTAAGAAATATATGGTTGATTTATTAGGGATCACTTAGATTTTGTGAAGTCTGCAAGACTTCAGAGTATTAGGACTTCTAAAAACTTTGTAAAGAAGGAAAGAACTGAAGTAAATACTAGAATAGTATGAATGCTTAGATACATATATATTATTTCTATAATATTTAAATTTGTAGCTGATCATTTAGTATCAGATAAAATACTTCATCTTATGATATTGAGTTGTTGTAGAATGAGAATCTTCAGCTTTTTTGAGAAGATCTCAGTGATTTTCTGGTATTTATTTTCCGTAAGATAGTGATTATCAAATAAATAATTGGTTTTACCTTGGCACTTATCTAACAGCAGGGGATAACTATTCTATGACATTTTATTTTACTGTCATTATCTCTGAGAAAATAGTGATTAGCTTGTTAAAAAATTTCATAACTGACTGAAACAGAGTCTGTTGGTCTGTTTAAATCACTACCCTAAATCAACCTAAATTATACAAACACAAAACTTATATTTTTATGGCAGCATTAGAAACACTGAGGCTTTCACTGGGTGAGTATCCATTGAATTCTCAGAGGTTGTGATAAACTTGAAAAAGGAACATTTACAAATTAATCATGATCTTTGAACTCTGACTATATGACCTTGAGGAAGTTTTTTAAGTTTTCTGGGCTATAGGTCAGAAACATTCCACAGAGTTATTGAGAAAGTATCTAATTTGGTGCTAGAGATGAATAATATGCTTACTAATCACTTATTTTATCTAAACTTGTGTATGACCCAACTCAATCACTTGGGATCTGAATGCTGTAAAGACAAAAGATTATATAAAGCCTTTAGAATATGGGCTTCAGATTCAGGTAGTCCTTGATCTGTCATCATTTGGTTGTGTGATCAGGGCCTCACAACCAATAGCTATTTCATTTACCTCATTAGTAAATATGGATAATAATATCTATCTTAATGTATGCTCTGCATATTAAAGTAGATAGCATAATAGATTATCTACTTTAGTACCTGACAAATATAAACACCAAACTGTGAACAAATTATACTATTGACAAAAAATAGTATAACATATGGTACAAATTATATGCTGCAGATATGTCTCTAGATTGCTTCAAGTTTCTCCTACAAGTGTCTAGAAAATTCTATTTGTTCTCTATAAAAATCATCCTTCTCTTCATTCAGACAGGTTAATAACAATAATAATAATCATATTGTCATTAATAAAAATAAAAATATTATCAGCCATTGATTAAAGCAGAAGTCAAGTTTGGTTGTCATCTTCCATCTCTCTTGTACATGACTCTGCCATAGATATTATATTTTATCTACATATGAATGGAAAACCAAATAAATAGTTTATAACTGGAAAAAAATGTCTTTTCTTTATCCTTCACATTTTAAGCTAATATTTACAGCAAGTACAGACAAGAAATATGACATTTATCTGAATATTATTATCAATTGCTTATTGAACCCTTGTTTAAACATCTATTTAGTTCTCATAAGACACCCACAGATTTACCTGTGTAAGCCAACCCCTATTAGGAATTTGCATCATCATTTAGCTGCATAAATGTTTCTGAAGGGAAATATATGTAGTATGACCACAGTATTATGCAAATTTTGTTTTTACAGCCATTTAGTTTTGCCATAATACCTTATGCCATTCCACAAGCAGTGCGTTGAGCCATGGCAGTGCTGACAATAGCAGACAGGAGCTGGACTCCAGATCCTGCAGCTTCAGCCTTAATGTATGGTTGCCTTAGGGGCGTTCTACCTATTAATTTAACATTCTAAAACTAATTATGTATGTCAGGGTGACCTCTCTCTAATCTACATTCATCACAGAGTTCGAGCCGTCTGTCTCTATTGTTCCCATAATAAAATAGCTGTTGATAGACTTATATAATTGACTGTGTCGGAAGTGAACTTACCCTACACTGCTACATGCAAATGATGTATAGTCCCAATAGAATAAAGATAAGCAAAAAATAATCCAACTATCTTCAGTAATTAACTTTGGAGGTTTCATAACAACAGTAGAAATATATTTCCCATTGGCCTAAGAATGAAATTAGGGAGTGCATGGGAGTCACATGTATAGTAATTAAAAGAAGTTTTATTGGGGAAAAGTTGAATGAAAGAAATGTACCTTGAGTTTCTTTATGTAATACTTATAACACTTCTTCCTCCTTGGGCTAGTGTATTTACAGAACTCATTTAAGAAAGATATATACACATGCACACACACCTTAGTAAGAGACATTCACAATTGTCTATGCCATTTTGAGTGTCCATTTGTTGCACATATATTAAAATCTGTAATAGGTACTTCCCTTTCTAAAATACCTATGGGATCTTTTCATTTATCCTGGCAATACCATAATAAAAACTTCTTTCATTTTTTTTAAGTTTATTTATTTTGAGAGAGACAGAGACAGCACAAGTGGGGGGAGGGGCAAAGAGAGACAGAGAGAGAGTGAGAGCGAGAGCGAGAGCGAGAGAGAGAGAGAGAGAGAGAGAGAGAATCCAAAGCAGGCTCCATGGTGCCAGTGCAGAGCCTGGTGCAGGGCTCAAACTCATGAAACCACGAGATCATGACCTGAGCAGAAACCAAGAGATGGATGCTTAAGCGATTGAGCCACCCAGGCACCCCAAAAAAAAAAAAAACTTCGTTAAAATTAATTTGTTGATTTTGGTAAATCTATTTTGGAGGTGAATAATTTCTCTTTTGTGTGAAAGGATTCTCCTGATAAAAGCAACACTTTTACAGAGGCTGTCAACCTTAAATATTGACTAACTAGCGTTTCATGTTGAATGTTATACCAGGTTTGGAGGAGATTCTCAAATGAGAGAAAAGGCAATCTATAGTTTGTAGTGAGTAACTCAGACCTGTTTCCTAAGGCAGAGGGAGCAGTTCCAGTCCCGTTCTCCCTGGGGTTGTCTTTTATTCTTACTGAAGAAATATTACTTAGAATCTACCGTCTTTCCAGCTTTATGGTAGATCTAGAAGGAAACAACAGAAACATGAAACACGGTCCATGTTTTCATAGATACCACTAAGGAGCTGGTGAAGGGCAGTGGTGAGGAGTGGACACTCTGTGGTTGGATACTGGCCATGGCATCCCAAGGTTATCTGGCTTTAGACTAGCTGCTTAAAGTAACACACCTAAATTTCTTCATCTGTAAATTGAACCTATATAGAATTATAGAACCCACCACAAAGGGGTTGTAATAAGTACACTTAGCAAAGTAAACGTAGATCACATGGCTCATAAGAAGCACTTAATAAGCTTTGCTGTTATTTCCTTCAGTGTGAGATATGTAAATACCTTGAGAATAATACAAAAAAATAATGTAAGTAAATGCTTAGTTATGGGGCATTAAGAAAATCAGACAATAGAGTGTGGAAAGTAAAGTCGGTGGAATGTCAATTTGAGTCCAATTTCTACCTCTGTGAACCCAGTTACTGAAGCTTTCTGAAGCTTTATTTTCCCATAGCTAAAATTTGAAATAATGTATATGTCAAGTTTTTGGCCCAGTGTCTGGAATTCCTGAAAACTATGAAATTCAGTAACACTAATGACATTTTTGTGGTTTTGTTTTGCTATTTAAGTAGTATTACCATTGGTCAAGAAATGAGGCTAAAAACGAAGAAGAAGAAGGCCAAAAATGTGGCTTCATGGATGGTGTGTTCATTTCCTAGGGCTGTTGAAACAAAGTATCACAGATAGATGGCTTAGAACATAAATGTATTGCCTCACAGTTACAAAGGCCAGAAATCGGAAATCAAGATACTGGTAGAGCCCTGCTCCCTCTGGAAGCACTAGGAAAGAATCTGTTCCAGGCCTCTCTCCTAGCTTCTTACAGTTCCTTGGCTGATGGCAGCATGATTCCAATCTTTCCATGGTGTTCTCCATCCGTGAATTCTTTTTAGAAGGACATAAGTCATATTGGATAAGGGGCCACTCCAATCCAGTATGACCTCATCTTAACTAATTACACCTGAAATGGTTCTATTTTCAAATTTGGTCACATTCTAAGGTGCGTGGAGTTAGAGATTCAACAAATAAAATTTTTTTGGTGGGGGGATACGATCCATATCAGATGGTAGGATACTCTAAATAATCCTGGAAAGATATGAGTAGGGAAAGAATAGAACAACATTCTAGATCAGGGAATGCCAATAACAAAAAATAGAATGGTAAGTTAACAGAGTATGAGAGGCAAGTAAGGAGATAAAAAGGTTTGTATTCCAAGTGATGAGATATAAGAATAAAGATATGGTGTTACGCTAGATCGGCCATCTTACAATATACAATGACAAGTACAGTTAAGTTAGCAACTCATCAGAGTAGACAGTAGTTATTCCAATACAACTATGTTGAAATTAGCCCTAGAACCAATTCAGAAAATGTGAAGGTCTAGTTAAGGAATTTAGATGCAATCTATATGCATTTAAGTCTGAGTCTAAAGTGGCATGGTCATTGCCTAAGGTATAAACACTCAACACCAAAGAACTCTCATTTACTACAGATGGAGAGGGTAATCATGATTTGAAATTAGAGCAGGAAGCTATACAAGTGCTGATTAGTGCATATTACAATATCAAATCCTCTTTTATCCCAGAAGAATATAGGAGAAAAAGTGTACATTCAGAAGGATGGTGACAAGCTGTATTTCCTCTTAGCGTATTTCTTCATTTGTTAAATAGGGTGTTAGTATTTGCTCCCAGGAAAGGCCAATGTGAGAACTAAATGATGTTACTTCAGATAAAGCTCTCATATAGTTAGTGCACTAAAAAGTGTTAACCATTATATTTAAACTTACTAGCATATTGATTTGATTATTCTTTTTTTAATGTTTATTCATTTTGGAGAGACAGAGAGCAACAGGAGAGGGGCAAAGACACAGAATCTGAAGCAGGTTCCAGGCTCTGAGCTGTCAGCACAGAGCCCAACATGGGGCTCAAACTCATGAACTGCGAGATCATGACCTGAGCCAAAGTTGGATGCTTAACTGACTGAGGCACCCAGATGCCCCTATTTGATTATTCTTAAATAAGGAAAAGGATTAAAAAAATAATTGGCAGTAACATTTTACCATTTCCCACACATTTGTCTCTCATTTTTTTTCTGTCTCCCAGTTAGCTTTTCTACATTTTTTTTCTCTTAAACTTTCCATGTGTGTCTATGCTTTCTCTTTTCCTTTTGCCTTTTTCTTATCTTCTGTAGGCCTTAGCCTGGCATTTGTTTTCCCCTCATAGTTGTACATAATCCAAAGATTATTTTTCCCAAAGCTGATGTTTGTGTTCGAAATTGTGTATTGGGTTTCTTCTCTCTTTAAATTTCTTTATTCTTCACATTTTTAGAAAAGGTTCTCAGTCATATGCTAAGCCCTAAGTCTATAACAGGAGATCTAGCAAAGCTCCCAGCTGTGAGAAGTTCACACTTTGGCAAGGACATGGCCATGTAGATAAATCGCAATCCAGTGTGTTCCGAGCTCAAGGAAACAAGCACGTAGACACTTGTAACCCTGAAGCAGGTAACAGTGCACTTTATTTTGGAGGCTTGAGTAGAAGCTTTCCAGGAAGCTAGGTTTGGATGCCTTCACCCAAAATTCTTTTGGCTTTCATTTTCTGTACTATATCTTGGAGGTCTACTTGCTTCTGCAACTACAACATACACGAAGTTTTCCTGGGTCTGAGATCCATCTTATCTGAATTTGGCTGCTGACTCCAAGGTACATTACTGCAAGCCACAATTCCTTTATGGACAATCTGTCTTTCTATGTCCAATATGGTTCTCCTTATAACTAGTTTCCATGTCCCAAGTACCCTCAAATCTGTGTGTTTATGATATTCTATGATATTTTTGTTCAAGATGAGATCTTTCTGGGCAGTGAAAATGGCAAATAATACTAGTAAAAGGACATAATTTTCCAGAAGGAATTTTCACACTTTTTGTGTTAAATACAAGGAAAAAAATCACTGCCTATTGTAGGCAAGACAGTTAATATGGTCTGACTTCATGGAAGATGTGATATGGAAGGAAGGAATCGAGATGCGCATAAAAAATAAAGGCAACCCATTCCATAAAGTGTATAATTTAGGTGGAGAGATAATAACCAAGAATTATGTCTGGTAGACCATGATTTTGCCTCCTGTTTTTTACCTAATATCTTGGTATGTTGGATAGTACAGTACACAGCTACATCTAAAATAAGTGTCTCATGTTTGACATCTCATGGATAATAGGTTTAAAATTCAAAAGGTATAAAAGTGTATATAGTGTATACATATATACATATATATACATATATACATATAAAGTGTATACAGTGATACTCCTCCCTCTCCTCTCACCCTGTAATTTCCAAGTTTTTCTTTCTATAGAAACAAACTTTAGGGATTTCATGTGTATTCTCCTAAAGATACAGTGCATGTAGACATACCTAATTATTTTTTACCCTCTTCTTATACAAATGTTGGCATATATGTGCATACATAACATGTTATGCACACACTGCTTTCTTTTCTTGTAATGCTATATCCTAAAGTTTATTTCACATGAACATAGTGCTTCCTTATTGTTAAGACTGCATAGTATTCCCTGATATATGGATTTACAATATATATTTAATTGAGTGTAAATGCTCATGTATACCACTAAAAAAATATTTTCTTATTAGGAATAGTGCTGTGCAGCAATGAATATACTCAGAACCCAGTATTAGAAATCTTCACTTCCGGGGCGCCTGGGTGGCGCAGTCGGTTAAGCGTCCGACTTCAGCCAGGTCACGATCTCGTGGTCCGTGAGTTCGAGCCCCGCGTCAGGCTCTGGGCTGATGGCTCAGAGCCTGGAGCCTGCTTCCGATTCTGTGTCTCCCTCTCTCTCTGCCCCTCCCCCGTTCATGCTCTGTCTCTCTCTGTCCCAAAAATAAATAAACGTTGAAAAAAAAAATTTAAAAAAAAAGAAATCTTCACTTCCAAGACCACTGTCAAATAAAAAGAATTAGGATCTTTTGGAGAAATAGTTGATTATAGAGCTAGAACAAGGAATATATAAGATATGGCTGAAGCATCTTGTAATACCCCCAAAGTAAGGAAGTGCTTAAAAACCAAGTGATTACGGTCATGTCAAAGGGACACAGGAGTAAACCTGAAAGCTCTTCCAACAGCTAAAGCCCTGATAATTTGAGCAATAAAATCAATAATGTAATATCAGATTATAAAGCATAAAATATGCTTTATATACAAATTATATAAGAAATATAAAAAATAAAATAAATATCTAAAAATTCACACAAATTGATATGAATGACTGACTTACTGACTACATGAAGGAATGAATAAATGGAGGATACAGACAAATCTTCTATGGAGAATAAATCCTCCCCCCATCCCAAAGAGGTAGTGCCGAATTCTTCACTCCTTGAGTGTGAGCTGCACTTAGTAATATGCTTCCAAAGAGGTGGGTATGGAAAGGAGGGAAAGAAATGGTTTTATAGTGGAGAAACCTGGCAGACATTAACTTGTCAAGGTAATCAAAATTAACGTCACAGATGACATCATGTTGATAGTATGTATTATCACTTGTTGAGAATTTATTAAGCAAAATAGTTGTGACACAGAGTTTATGCATAAACCTTGATGTTATCTCTGACTCTAATTTCTTTGATTTTATGCATCTAATCACTTAAGGAATCCTGTTGTATTCACCTTCAAAATATATCAGAAACTACAAATTATCATTGCCTCCACTACTACTATGGTGTTGCCCACCTATATTATGTTAAGTAGCCTTTAAATGACCACCCCGCTTTCACCCATGACTTCTACCATTTATGTCAACTAGCAGCCATATGGTATTGCTAAACTGGTAAGACAGATCTTGTCAGCCCTGCACTATGAGGCTTCTATGGCTTCCTGTCACCCATATAGTAAAAGCCAGAATCCTTACAAAAGTCCTGCATGATCTTCCATCTGTTATCACTTTGAATTTATTCCCTTCTATCTTTCCTGTCACTCTGAGCCAGCCACCTTGTCCTCTTGCTGTTTTGTATGCACAAGGGAAACTAGAGCCTCAAGAACTTACCACATAGTGTTTCCACTGTATGTATTCTTTCTCCTTCGGATATCCAACATGCCTCTATCTTTCATCTTTGCCAAGTATTAGCACAAACATTACCCTCTCAGAGACTTTCCATGATCACAGTTGGTGACATACTGGTCACTCCCTTCTTTTGAGTGTGGGTGTAACCTACAATCTGCTTCCAACCAATAGAAGATGGCAAAGGTGATGGGCTATTCCTCCTGTTACTGTTATATTAAAAGGTAAAGATAAGAGATTTTGCAGATGTAATTAAGGTCCCTAATCAGTTGACTTTGAAGTAATCAAATTGAGAACTAGTGTGAGTGTACCCGACCTTAATCAGGTGACATTTTTAAGAAAGGGCCTACACCTTCTCTAAAGTCAGAGACTCAAAGCAGCAGAGGCTCTGTATGCTCTCAATTGCTGACTTCAGAGAAGCAAGCTGCAGTGAATTCAGCAGCTGCAAGGAAATGAGTTACAGATTTTTACCTAGTTAATCCATGATAACCAAAAATGAGGCTAAAGCCCAGCCAATAACTAGGTTTCATCCTTGTAAGCTTTTGAGAAAAAGCCCCTGCGAAGCCATGCCTAGATTTCCCACCCACAAAAACTGTGCAATAATAAATAGGCATTGACTTCAGCCAATAAATTTGTAGTAAGATGTTACATAACAGAAGGAAATGAATTCCTCATAGTATTTAACACTGTAATGTCATGTCCCTGACATCTGTCACATTCCCTTGCTTTATTTCTCTTCTTAACTCTTACTACCATCTGATGCTCTATATTTTGTACTTGTTTGTCCTGTTTATCAACTGTCTGCTCTCATTAAAACATAAGCTCTGTGTAAATAGGGATTTCTATTTTTTCAGTACTACAAACCCAGTGCCTAGAAAAATTCCTTCACATGGTGAATTAATATTTGTTGAGTGTAGGAATGGATGGATGGATGATATTTGAAATATTGAGATATTTGTCAACATGGCCAGAAGCCATATATTTTGACAGATCACTTTTTCTACTCAGGTTGTGGCTCAAGCTTTGTTAACATGTATTTCTGAACGCCCTGGGAGTGTAGAACAGAGATTATTATAGACAAAAAAAAAAAGGGGATCTTACAATGTCCAATTCAGTGTTTGGTATCATAAGACAGTACAAAGCATCCCTTTGTTGTATGTTCAAATAAAATTTGAAATGCCTTGATGTGATTCTGAAGGATTGGAATGGTATGCTATGTAGATCGCTCTGTACTATAGAACTCACAGTACCTGGAGAAGATGAAACATTTTAGGGAATTAGCTGTACATTGAGCCCTGAGCATAAGGGAAATGGAAGAAAGAGTCATACTGGTGCAACAGGCTACTTTGTCAGGGATCTAGACTAATAAGATTTGGTACCAAAAATGGACTCTACTGTTTCCTAATTGTTTGACATAGGAAAGCATCAAAACTTCTCTTAAAGAGTTTATTATGATATCTACTCATGACACGGTTATAGGCTTTTCTCAAAGATCAGTAAAGCCAGGACACAAAGACAGCATAGAGACAATGTGGTTTGATTGTTTGGGACTTCAGATCTGCAGGGAAGGTGCTAAGATTAATCTCCCTACTTTAAGCTTATCAGTTGTGTGACTTTGAGAAAGTTACTTAATCGCTTTGTGCCTGATTTTTCTCATCTAGAAATTGAGAATTGTTTTTATCATACAGAGTTGTGAAAATTAAATGAGGTAATGCATGTAAAGAAGCCAAGACAGTTACTAGCATATAATAAATGTTCAGTATTTCTTTTCTTTTGTTTCATTTTAGATATGAAAATGCTTTATGAAAGAAAATACTTTATTAATGAAAAACATTATTATTTAAGACATTTATTGATTCTTATTCCAGTCAGGAATATAATGTATAATATATTACAGTCACACCCTAAGATTAGAAAATATTCCCCCAATACTCTTTTCTTTATGTATAAAAATGCATTTAGAATGGGTTTCAAAGAAAGAATTTCCATTTAAATTTAATGTGATGCAGCCACATGTTTTCTTGCTGGCAATATCTTATTTCATTTTTAGCTTTCACCTAATTCCTTATACTTTATTGTGAAGATTCATTACTATGCAAATACATATGCACTATATTCAAGTACATGCTTTGAGGATTATGTTACATTATATCATATCACAATTAAACAGCTTGCATCCAGTTTTCTCAAATTACAACTGTTTTATGTAAGTTAGTACAAGTTACACAGTCCAGTCAATAACCAAGATCTTCCCTTTGAACTAGGATAATACAAAAATGATTCTCCACATGTATTAATGATGAAAATTTTGTTAAAAATCAATTGTATTATAAAAATATATTTGTTGGCTGTTGATTATTATGAACATACTATCTTAAATCTAATTAAAAATCTATATTTATAATATTAATTTATTATGGTTGTTCTGATTTTTCAGTTTTTTACATCAACTAAAATTCTCATTTATCTTCTTCATCTTGGATGTTGTTTGGGTACCATTTCTATTATTGTATAATATCCCCATTTCATATATAATAAAAATAGTACCACTTCTATTATTATATAATATCCCCAGTTTGTATATAATAAAAAAGAAGTGAAAAGAAATAATGTTAAAAGCTGTTTTATTTCCTACTTACTTGCATTGGGACTGATAAAATATTGGAGGGGAAAGAGCTAAAACAAATAGTTTTAAAGACTAATTATTGATTTCATCTTTCATGGCTTTAGGTAAAAAGGTGTTGGGAAAAGAGGGTTATTCAACCACTCAAACAAAAATTAGGTTTCTTTGCATTCATTTACAAGATTTCCAATATTAAACACCAGTATATTGAGATTTCTCAGTTCAAAGTTTATTATAATAGAATGGCACAGAATACTTGAAATCAAAGTATCTAAGACATATGGTCTTTTAACTAAATAGCAATTAAGTCTTGTGAATTACTTTCAAACAGAGCATTTTATTGGCAACATATTTAAAATTAACTAAATAGTCCTGTGGTGATTCTGTTTAATCCTACCAGTATGAAGAAATATCTGCATATATTAAAATATTTAAAAGATCCTACTGTGTAGACTTTTATTGGCTCCTTTCGCTTAGTACTGACCACAGCATCAGGCACATACTGAGTGCCTATTAAATATTTGTTTAATTGAATGAATGGACTATAGCCAACTCAACTTGGTTACTTCCTACCATGAGAAAGTGACACCTTTGGAAATTCAGGCTGGGTCTGCAATACATGACCAAGCATTACATTATGTTAGAAATGCATGCCTCATCTCAACTAGTAGTGATGAGACCATTCCTATTCCTTATGAATAATATTGGGAATTTTTTTTATTTAACCCAGTAAAAAGTTGTATGCCAGGAAACATAAATATATATAAAACTAAAAGAAATTTCACTATCATTTAAATGTTTCCTCTTATTTTGTTTAGCATAATATTCTCTAGCTCTATCCATGTTATTGCAAATGGAAAGATTTCATTCTTTTTTATGGCTGTGTAATATTCCATTATATGTATATGTGTGTGTGTGTGTGTGTGTGTGTGTGATACACACACACACATATATACATACATACACACACATCTTCTTTATTCATTCATCAGTTGATGGACATTTGAGCTGTTTCCATAATTTGGCTACTATAGAATAATACTACTATAAACAGCAGGGTGCATGTATCCTTTTGAATTACTACTTTTGTATTCTTTGGATAAATACCTAGGAGACAATTGATGGATCATAGGGTAGTTCTATTTTTAAATTTTTTGAGAAACCCAAATGATTTCACTCATATGTGGAATTTAAGTGAATTAAACAAATGAGCATAGGGAAAAAAAGAGAGAGAAAGGCAAACCAATAAAGAGACTCTTCACTATAGAGAACAAACTGATGGTTACCATATGGGAGAGGGGTGGGGGGATAGGTTAAATAGGTGACAGAGATTAAGGAATGCACTTGTTGTAATGAGCACTGGGTACTGTATGTAAGTGTTGAATCACTAAATTGTACACCTGAAACTAATATTACACTGTATGTGAACTAACTGGAATTTAAATAAAAACTTAAATATTTCCTCTTTTTGAGATTCCCTTCCTGGGTACACATATAGTACAACTGCTATGTCTTTTTTTTTTTTTAATTTTTTTAAGGTTTATTTCTTTTTTGAAAGGAGAAGAGTGTGAACCAGGCAGGGACAGAGAGAGAGAGAGGGAGACAGAGGATCTGAAGAAGACTTTGCACTAACAGCAGAGAGTCCAACGTGGGCTTTGAACTCAGGAACTGTGAAATCATGACCTGAGCTAAAGTTGGACACTTAACCAACAGAGCCACCCAGGTGCCCCACAGCTGCTGTTTCCACTATTAACCTTTAGTTATATTTTGCTATATGATAAGTACTGAGTTAATTATTCTACCACTAGTTATCATATTTCATGTACAAGTTTAGTTTGGGGGACATTTATATATAATATAAATCAGAACCATTTAAAGAATTGCAAATAACCTGGTAATCTTACCTGTGCCAAATTTTACATATAAACATTTCATTAATACATGTTTTTATATGCATGAAAAATTAAAACTTAAGGAAATTGTTATGTGTTGAATTGTGTCCCTTTCTCTCAGATTATTATGTTGAAATCCTAACCCCTAGTACTTTATAATATGACCGTGTTTAGACACAGTGTCTTTAAAGAGGTATTTAATGGCACAAAAACAGACACACAGACCAATGGAATAGAATAGAAACCCCAGAACTAGACCCACAAACGTATGGCCAACTCATCTTTGACAAAGCAGGAAAGAACATCCAATGGAAAAAAGACAGCCTCTTTAACAAATGGTGCTGGGAGAACTGGACAGCAACATGCAGAAGGTTGAAACTAGACCACTTTCTCACACCATTTACAAAAATAAACTCAAAATGGATAAAGGACCTAAATGTGAGACAGGAAACCATCAAAACCTTAGAGGAGAAAGCAGGAAAAGACCTCTCTGACCTTAGCCGTAGCAATCTCTTACTCGACACATCCCCAAAGGCAAGGGAATTAAAAGCAAAAGTGAATTACTGGGACCTTATGAAGATAAAAAGCTTCTGCACAGCAAAGGAAACAACCAACAAAACTAAAAGGCAACCAACGGAATGGGAAAAGATATTTGCAAATGACATATCGGACAAAGGGCTAGTATCTAAAATCTATAAAGAGCTCACCAAACTCCACACCCGAAAAACAAATAACCCAGTGAAGAAATGGGCAGAAAACATGAATAGACACTTCTCTAAAGAAGACATCCAGATGGCCAACAGGCACATGAAAAGATGTTCAGCGTCGCTCCTTATCAGGGAAATACAAATCAAAACCACACTCAGGTATCACCTCACGCCAGTCAGAGTGGCCAAAATGAACAAATCAGGAGACTATAGATGCTGGCGAGGATGTGGAGAAACGGGAACCCTCTTGCACTGTTGGTGGGAATGCAAATTGGTGCAGCCGCTCTGGAAAGCAGTGTGGAGGTTCCTCAGAAAATTAAAAATAGACCTACCCTATGACCCAGCAATAGCACTGCTAGGAATTTACCCAAGGGATACAGGAGTCCTGATGCATAGGGGCACTTGTACCCCAATGTTCATAGCAGCACTGTCAACAATAGCCAAATTATGGAAAGAGCCTAAATGTCCATCAACTGATGAATGGATAAAGAAATTGTGGTTTATATACACAATGGAATACTACGTGGCAATGAGAAAAAATGAAATATGGCCTTTTGTAGCAACGTGGATGGAACTGGAGATTGTTATGCTAAGTGAAATAAGCCATACAGAGAAAGACAGATACCATATGGTTTCACTCTTATGTGGATCCTGAGAAACTTAACAGGAACCCATGGGGGAGGGGAAGGAAAAAAAAAAAAAAGACGTTAGAGTGGGAGAGAGCCAAAGCATAAGAGACTGTTAAAAACTGAGAACAAACTGAGGGTTAATGGGGGGTGGGAGGGAGGGGAGGGTGGGTGATGGGTATTGAGGAGGGCACCTTTTGGGATGAGCACTGGGTGTTGTATGGAAACCAATTTGTCAATAAATTTCATATAAAAAAAAGAGGTATTTAAATGAAAATGAAATCATTAGGATAGGCCTTAATCTAATATGTCTTGCATTCTTACCAGACGAGGAAATTGGACACATAGACACATACAGAGGGAAGACTAACTGAAGACATGGGGAGAAGATGACCATCTATAAGCCAAGGAGAGAGTCCTGGAACAGATCCATTCCTCATGGCCCTCAAAAAGAACCAATACTACTGAAATTTTGATCTTGAACTTCTAGACTCCTGACCTGTGAGAAAACAAATTTCTGTTGTTCCAGCCACCAGTCTGTAGTATTTTGTTACAGCAGCCGTAGCAAACTAATACAGAACAAAAATGTGTCATTATTATTTTTAAGACTAGTGTTTAAATTTTTTCATTTTCTCATAGTGTTTTCTTTCTCTTCAGGAGTTTATAATGTATACCAAATGACTGAGGACAATAGTCCCAGGTTAAGGAAGAATGCTTATTGTTAGTTCCAATGCGTAGAATTCTCCTTTCTATATGAGTTCTGTTCAGCTCCTGGCAGATCTATGCAAAGTTGATGTGATGGCAATGGCTTGTATATACAGTAAGTGACATCATCAAAGAGTCAATAAAATGCACAGTTTTTTTCTAATGTAACACAAATTTTGGAATATAAGGACATTCTTAATACAATAGGAGAACCATTACCACATACAATAGTTTTGCTTTATTAACAGCTTTGTTCATGTTAGCAATTTTGATCTAATTTAAGTGATGTTCCCATTATAGTGGCAAATTGTGTTTTCATTAATACAGTGAGAAAGCCGTTAATATGAAAATTGCTCATTCAGAATCACATTAGTGAAGTGCTTATCTTATTATCACTAAACTGATTCTAACCTAGGTGCTAAGCAATCTGAGTTGAAACATCCTAAGCAAACGAGTCATCATACTTCTTCAGCAGGCTTTTACTGGCTTTCATATGGTTTCCTGACAGCTTTTACTGCATTTTTAAAGTCATGTAAATTAATAACACCACTATTAGCTTATTCCTGAATCTTATTCTATAAATTTTATATAAGGACACATACGTCCACAACTTCACATTTGGATCTCCTAATTACCTTCAGCATATCTTCAGAATATAAATAAGTTGTATGTATGAGTTTCGGTTCTCTGGTTGTAAGCCACAAAATTAACTCCCCCTTATGCCCCCTTATGCAAAAAAATATGTATCAAAAGGCTATGAGGAAGTTCACAGAATAAATGGGTGCAACAGGCTTAGAAATATAAAATAAGAGATTTCTAGAGGGCTCCAGAAGGGCAACCAGAACAATGATCATTATAATAACAATGGTTGGTCAGCCTGCTCTGTCAGAATGAATGATTGTTCCATCCTTCTTTGTTTTTCTATCAAGTCACAGGCCTCAATTTCCTTACAGATATCTGATTGTCTCAGCTTAGGTTCTGTGTCTGGATGCTTGCTATGCTAAAATAATAGGAAGTATCTGTCCACTTTTGCATCCACCATTGAAGAGCACACAAAATGGCAGAGAGGAACTAAAATTTATGGTGCTGTTGAGAAGGAAGTAATGGAATTCCTACCCTAAGACTTAAAGATTCCAATACAATTATAAAATATATAGTGAATATTCTATCTTATGGCAAAATTGTGGTAGGCATTATTTTCACTCACAATTACCTGGCAATCCAAAAGTTTCATCTACTAGAATCACTGTTATGTAATTTTCTTTGACCATATGAGCAAAAGTGATGTGTGTTTCACATCTCCAGTAAGTTTTTATTTACAGGTACTCAATCCTCCAATTCTCCTTTTCCTACCTCTAAAACCACCAAATCTGGAAGGCAACCTTCCAGGTGGTGAAGCCTCTGTCAGTTGGGACCCCAGGATGTAGTAAAGTAGAGACTTTCTACTAAAGTAGAACATATAACAAAAACAAGAAACAGATATTGTCCAAATCACAGAGATATTGTTGGTTTTATTATGGCAACTCATCTTAGAAACATATGTGAAATGGCAGAAGGAATATAAACATTGTTAAAATTAAAAGCTCTGGTTATAATTTAATATATAACCTTGAACAATCTTGTAAATTTCTTTGTGTCTGTTTCTTCATTTATAAAGTGGGACAATAGATACCAACAGCATAGATACAATGTTATGACATTACCTAACCCTATCAAGTGAAAAGGACAAAAAGCTAAAGTCAGAACATTTGGAAATACCAGTATTTGAAATAAGTGTAGAAAAAAATGGTTGTTTAAGGAGACTTGAGGTCAGCATCTAGAGAATTAAAAGTAAAACTAGGAGAGGTAAGAACTACAGAATAGGAAGAAAAAGAAATCCTACAGAAGTAACAAGATAAAGTATGAATATGCATCCAATATATGACAACTAGGGATTAATCAATGACTTTATCATTAGCAAATAGACTACTTCATATTTGTTCCAAGAGGATATAAGGCACTTTATATTAAAATATTAAGAACTAAGAACACCATTACATGGGGGAAATTGAAAATATCCTAATTATGGTGGGATTTGGGAGGAAAAGTATGCAAAGGAAAGATAGAAAGCTAAAACTATAAATGATCAAAAATATTTCTGAGCACCTTGATGCCCATGTTAAAAAGGAAACATCAAGGGTGCCTGGATGGCCCAGTCACTTAAGTGTCCAACTCCTGGTTTCAGCTCAGGTCATGATCTCACAGTTGACGGGATCAAGCCCTGCATCAAGCTTTGCTCTGACAGTGTGGAGCCTGCTTGGGATTTTCTCTCTGCCCCTCCCCACTTGTGTGCATACTCTCTCTCTTTCTCTCTCTCTCTCAAAAAATAAAAAAAAAATTAACATTTAAAAAAGGAAACATCACATATTAAAAGAAGGCGTATAAGTTAAATAAGATACATTTTGTGAAAATATTTTCACATAGATCTCTATGAGAGACATCATGAAATAAGTCAAAAGATGGTGACCTCCTAAAACCATTGTTTTCCCTATGGTTGTTACTTTCATTATTTTTGAGAAAATTTTCATACTAAATGGAAATAACATTATGTGATAGCATTTCAGTGAGGCATGGTAGAATTAATTGTATAACTAAGGTTCTAATTTGTGATGAATCTAGAGAGTTTTTGAACTAAGTATGCTAAAAACTAAGATGTGTGTGACACTAAAGTGTTTTCAAAGTTAGTTTTCACCATCTCCTGAATGTATCTAAATGTATATTATTTTGGTCAGATAACTTAGTCTGAAAATAATACATCAATTTCTCACCCCAACACTAGAATTAAAAATTCAAAAATCTTCAAATTTATAAAACCTTGCATCACAAGGGTCAAGAGTTTTATTCTGAGTTCTTCCCTGAAAGGTAATGGTCTGGCAATACCACCTTTGCAACTCATTTTGTCCATTTTTAAAATGGGAAAAAAATCCTAATCACTTTTGAATAAAAGATAAAGCACACTCCCTGAGCATAAATTGACAATCTTGAAGAGTATAAATTCAATCATGAACAATTGCATTAGACCGCATTTAACTTCTAATGCCTCATGTCATGTCCTTTAAAAGAGAGCTAATTTATAATAGCTTGTGATTGTCCCATAATTTCTTTTAAGCAAATTTAAATTTTTTTTTACTGTACTTCAATACAGTCTCTTTTCATTCCCCCTAAATGATTTAGCTTTGGATTAAAATCTTCCAGGGAGGGGTGTGTGTGTGTGTGTGTGTGTGTGTGTGTGTGTGTGTTACATTGAGTTAATAGTAGTGCTACAATATAATTTATGAGAGTGAAAATGAGAAATTGTTACCTTTTACTTTCCAACAGAGCCTACATGAATTAGGTGAAATATGTCCCCTGTGTATTTATTTCCAACTTAGATTGGAGTTCTTTCATCTTTTTTATCATGTGTACACAGATTGCATGCTATGGAATCAGGCTGATCCAACCAGCCTATTAGACACATACTGTGTTTTCAGTGTAGGCACTGTAAGGAGGCAGAGTTTCAACTTGGAACCTTGCCCTGGATCATCCCAGGGTTGGGGCCCATTACTATGGCAAGTCTTGAGAGTTTATTGCTGATCACTGCAAAAAAAAAAAAAAAAAATGGACATGTAGACTTTGGGATCTTAAGATTTTCCCTTTTTCTTTTAGCGGACAGATGTGTCATTCAAGTCCCAGCAATAATGATGTACATAAACTACACATCAGGAGCAGCTGTGTTCAGAGACAGTGAGTCCTCATCAGCATTGTATCCAGTACATTCTAGACCACCTACAGGTCATTCTCTCCTTATTACTGTCTGGATTGACTCCAAAAATATTTTTAATGAGATTTTCATTGAATTTCAAATCAATGTGCCAAATTAAAGAGAGAGCAGAGAGTAAAAAAAAAAATGGATATAATGGGGTTACAAAGTGGAAAGTATAATGGTCCCTAGCTATTGAAATTAGATTTTATTACTATGTCTTTTTCCCCCTCCGTGGGAATAAGATATGGTATTTGTCCTTATTCTGAAATTATAGTGAAATATTAAAGTGTTGTAGGGGGGTGGGGAAGCATTGTACTAGTTAATGTCCTGTTGCTCAATAAAGATGATCTTTTCCTATGGGCAGTATGTTCATGTCTAATGCATTTTTTCTGCCTGTTGCTAGCTCTATTTTTATTTATTTATTTTTTATTTTATTTGAGAGAGATGGGGGGAGGGGCAGAGAGGATAGACAGAATCTCAAGCAGGCTCCGTGTTGTCAGCAAAAGCCTGACTTGGGTCTCAGTCTTCCGGAACAGTGAGATCACGACCTGAGCTGGTACCAAGAGTCGGACACTTAACTGACTGTGCCAGCCAGGTGCTCCATGCTAGCCCTATTATTATCCCATTGTGAATGTTTCCCACCCAGGTTTTAACCTACTATTTTTGAGAACAGGTATTCAAATATCTGCTTATTTTAAGCAGAGATCTTTGTGGGCTTTTTCACTCCTCTAGGATTTTCTTTATAACTTCCTAGCAACTGGGAATTCCACAGGTCCTGTTCTCTTTGGTCCTATAGCAGATAATAACCAACAGAATTAGTTACTGGAAACAAGTTTGGCTCACAAGCTATTAAACTTCAGGCTGAGGTTGCTTGACAGTTTATTTCCAGATTTCTGATACCAAAGTTTGCCTGTTCATTGTAACTCTTTTGCTATTGTCTGTTGGAAAACTTATGTTGTTCTACTACAGAATATATTATTGGGTGATTTTGCAAAGATACAAGCTGCCTGTCAATTTCTTTGAGTATATGCTCATTATATACAGAGACCAAGTTCCAGAATATGTTAATAAGGTTCATCATGTAGGGAAAATAATGCAATCATATTGACCCTCAGGATTGGAAAATAATTTATTAAAATGTAGGTGGTTGTAGGGGCTCCTGGGTGGCTCAGTTGGTTAAGGATCCAACTTTGGCTCACATCATGATCTCATCGTCTGTGAGACTGAGTCCCTCGTTGGGCTCTGTGCTGACAGCTCAGAGCCTGAAGCCTGCTTCTGATTCTGTGTCTCCCTCCCTCTCTGTTCCTCCCCCGCCCATCCTCTGTCTCTCCCTCTCTCTCAAAATTAAATAAACATTTAAAAAAATTTAAATGTCGGTGCTTGTATATTTGGGTGCTTTCTCACTGAAGCTCTTCTAAGTAGCTTTTTCATTTAATAGACATAGCTTGTCTGTGTGTGAAGTAGTTATGAACTTTCCAACTTAAATTATGTTGTTCTCAGGTTCTTCTTACCTTCAACTTTATTGTGTCTATTTTTACTTCCTGTTACCTATTCTGATTCCGTCTATATTCATTTATTTTGGTTGCCCACATTAGTAACAGAATCAGATCCAGAGACAAGGATTTGAGTGTAAGTTCATTTTAGAGGTGATCTCAGGAACAATGGTAGAGAAATAGGAAAGTGAGATATGGAAGGGAAAGAAGCCCAAAAAGGATGAGTTAAGAAACGGATTATGTTGTTGAAAACTGGGGCTAAAGCTTGTTGGAGACCCCTGGGAATTGAACAGAACACGCTTCATAGATATGCCACCCCAAAAGTGGGCAAGCTGGGGCACTTACCCTCTTGTCTCCTTTCATCATTGGTTTGGGTTTGCTTCCCGGGGGTCGTTACCTCCCTAAACTTTTAAGCCTGTCCCATGTTTGAGCAAAGGATGCCAGATAAAGCCTCTAGGGAGTAAGCTGCATTTACTTGCTGGAAGCAAAGACTATACTTTCAGGGTTCATTTCTATAGTTTCTCTGAATACATAGAGTACTTGCGAAAGCAGACATCAGTGTGTGCTGAAACGGTGAAAAGTGACAGAAATGGATGGGGGCACACACAGCTTCACAATAGTTATCAACCCTAGGATTTCCCTTTCAACAGTTGCAGTTCTTAAGGTTTTGACAATAAAATGTAAAGCAGCAACTATTGATATAGCTTGAAGAAGCTTAGGATAATGTACTAATTTTTAGTTATGAATATTACAGAGCTGGGACATTGATATTTTCCAGTTAGCCCAACAATGGGCATGCCAAAGTGGGCAGTGTATTCAGCAATCCCTAATGAGCAAACACAGAAATCTGTGCTTAAATCTCTGAAGCTTTCCATTCACACAGCCTATTTTGAGTGAAAATAGCCTTCTTTCCACATTTCTTGGAGCCTGTCACGAGATATTTTCCTAATCAACCCACCAGTGGTTGTGCTGTTCTTTTCTTACTCAACCTATCAGGTGTCTTTAATTCTCAAATATTGGATGATGCAACTGGAATGACTTCAGCATTAAGTTTTTTTTTTTTTTTTAATTCACAAAACTAAAATGTGCTATGAGAGTTCTAATTTCAGGTGTGACTATACCCAAGGATTTGGTAGCAATTGCGACCTGTTTCTCAACCTAAATCCTTTGCTCTCTTGTTCCTTGGCTCTTTTCTCATATTGACTATCACTTTACAATGACAAAATGCCAAAATGTCAACCATGAGTTCCCAATATTATACTCAGAGCTCTGATTCAGCAGAAAAGAAATCTTAATTCCCACCAACAGTTAAAACAAAACCCTAGACCTGACCCACAGACGTACAATTAGATAATTGCATTGCATTTTTAACCCTGAATCCCTGAATACTGTCATTGGAAAACACAATGATGTTATTGTCTAGACTAGAGTCATGAGCTTCACTGGAAGTGATTGGTTGTTTGTGAGAAGGTGAGGGGAAGTAGAGTAGGGTGCAGTCTAGGTCTTCTAGAAGATCACAGATTGAAAGGAGAGCAGAGGTCAGTTTGAGTTGCATTTTCTATCACTTGATTGTCCACATGAAAATTAAGGGACAATTAGGAAAAGAAGATAGTATAGATTTTGATTAGTGTACTGAGTGTTAATCTCTACAGTATGGCATCGCTTCCATACATCCTACTACTGTTTTTGACTATATTTTTACTTCCCCTTTCCTACCTGTATCAACACTTACAAATAGCTCCAGCTAAATATGGTGCTTTCTGCCCCAGGATGCCATTGAAGAACAACTATAGCTTCTCAGACCACTTTATCCCCAATCTAGAAGTGGTCCCCATTGGCAAACCTCTCAGTAGGTTCCCTAGCCTACAAATGGGATTTGTGCAGTCCCCACATTGGAACAACCATTTTAAGCTATTTCAAAACACATCATTGTGAGGGGGTGCCTGGGTGGCTCAGTCGTTAAGCATCTGACTTTGGCTCAGGTCATGATCTTGTGGTTCATGAGTTTGAGCCCTGCGTCTGGCTCTTTACTGTCAGCTCAGAGCCTGGAGCCTGCTTTGGATTCTGTGTCTCCCTCTCTTTCTGCCCCTCCCCCACTCATGCATGGTCTCTCTCTCTCTCTCTCTCTCTCTCTCAAATAAATAAATTTAAAAAATTTAAAAAACACTACATTGTCAATACATTTTAAAAACCTAATAATTCTATAACTATTAAATTGTATTAAATTTAAACAAAGCACAAGAAGCAACCTACCCATGTGTGAATTACTTTTACTCTCAGAATGACACCAAAGTTCAAAAACTCTTCCTGTACAAAATTGTTTTCCAATGGGTCAGGATTTTTTTAATGAAACTAGAAGGAAATATGAAAAATCTAAATAGTTCTCCAAATAGGAAACTGCCTGATTGTCTATCAGATATTATGTACTACTCCCCAAGTCTTCACACTGTTTACTATGATTAGTCATTTCGTCATTTAAGATTTATAAACTAGTCTCAAATCCCTATGCTACAGAATCTGGTAAACTCAATGTCTCTCACAATACCTTTGCAATTTCTTGTGAGTGACAAGTATTAATTGAATTGAACACCTCATTGCTGTTGGCTCATTTCCTGATCCTGGGTGAATTCTTTTTTCTTCATTTTACATCTCACTTCTTGCTCAGGACATCTATGCTGGACTGTAACCCAGTTTCTTTAATTTCTTAAGTGAGGAAACATCAGACTTCTACTATATGTAGGTCAGAAGTTCTCAAACTTTATCACACAGTATAATCCTCTGGAGGGCTTCTTGAACCTGGATTCCTGCACCCCAACCCCAGAGTTTCTGATTCAGTAGGTCCAGATGGCTCCTGATAATCTGTATTGGCAACAGGTCCTATATAATGCTTAGGCTGCTGGTCAGGAGATCACACTACGAGAAACACTTATTTAGAGCAATAAGGTAGGGTCAAGGGAGTGTTGCCTTACTATAAAGATAACTTAAAATTGAAAAATAGATTTCCTAGTTTTAAAAGTCCCTCAACCATTTCCATCTTCAGAAATTTCTCAGTAGTCATATTGCCACTTAAGAATAGGTCTGTTCTCTCTCTTTCTTTCTCTGGCTCCCTCACTCCTTTCTGAATGACTGACTTGGGAAATTCAAAACTCCTCTTACTTTATTATATAGGATACATAGCTATTAATGTCTCTCTGCCTCAGACTTAGCCCATCCTGGTCAAGCCAATGGGCTATTTATTTTTCCAAACTCCTTTGCTAAATATTGTTTATTTCTGCTACTGGCTCTTAAACTAATAGTTTAATTCTCTCAATTATATTTTATAATAAATGATGAAATTTTTTTTTCTGTTTCACAAATCTAAGCGTATGTAGCTAGTTTAGAATCCTTTCTTTCTTTCTCTCTCTCTCTTTCTTTCTTTCTTTCTTTCTTCTTTTTTTTGGGGGGAAAGGGAAAGTGGGGAGCAGAAGGAGAGAGAGAGACATGGGGCTCAATCTCACGACCATGAGATCATGACCTGAGCCAAAATCAAGAGTCAGATGCTCAAACCACTGAGCCACCCAGGTGCTTCTAGAATCTTATTTTCATTGTATGTATCATTTACTACATAGCTACGATTATGATAATAAATATTGTCTGGATTAATATACACATACATTTTTTATTTTATCTTACAGATTAACCTTGGAAAATAACAACGTTTATTCAAGTGAAAGAGGCAGAACAATGAAATTATACTTCCTAAGTATCAAGGCTGTCCTGACCTAAAGGCAGGGTAACTTTACAATTAAACCTAGGATCCTAAACCAGACTGCCTGACTTCAAATCCAGCTCGGCAACTTTCTACCTGTGTGAAGCTAAGAAAGTTAACCTTCTTGGTCTGTTTTTGTTTTTCCTTCTATAGAATATAGATGATTATATTATCTTCATTATAGGGTCATTGAGTGATTAAATTGTGTGTGTGTGTGTGTGTGTGTGACCCTTAAACAGTACATCATGAATACTTAATATATAACACTTCCTCTTATGTTGAGGAACTTGTTGTTGTTGTTTTTTTAACAAATATCATTATTTCTTGTTCTATTGTGTTATTCAGTTATATTCTTTGTGGAGGATTTTTAGGTTGGCAGTAAAGGATGCCTGCATTTAGGGAAAACTCTCTAAGGACATGAAAACACTATTGTATATGTAGGTCAGCGATCAGAAATATTGGAGGAATCTATCAAATTCTATTAGTGGTTTCCCCATTCACCATGGAATTAGGAACCATCCAGTACCAAAATTTGTTTTCATGTTACACTTTTATTAAGGTGCAATTTTGCCAAATTTTTAATATTTACTCTACAAAGACCTAAGATAACTTATAAAGTATACTAAACTCCTACAAAACTTATTTTCCACAATAAGGGATAGCACTATAGGTCATCACAATACAGTGATGTTCCATTGCTAAATTTTTTTTTGAGATAAGAAATGCTTTTAATAAATATTATCAGAGGCTAATTTTAAATTGTTTCAAGAGAATTTGACCCAACTGGTGTCTGTGTCTGTGTGTGTGTGTGTGTGTGTGTGTGCATCTGTGTGTGATCACCATAATCACTATCTTTGCTATAAATCCATTTCTCTCTGTAGAGCAGGCAGTAGGTAACTTTTATCCCTATAACTTCTATCCTCTTCTCCTACTTGTCAGTTAATTTGTTCATTTCCAATTTTGGTAGTTTCTGGAATAATGCATAGTGGTTCAGACCCCTTTGTAAGCACATTCGTTCAGGTAAAATAGCATCTTATTTTCATCCCCATCAAATAAAAAGAAAGTAGAAAGCATTTTTAACCTTGCTCTAAATTTTTATAATCCAAATTTTAGGAATTAATTAACAAGATTATTGCTGTGGCTTATCTCTCCCTTCCCCTTTTCCTGGCAGTTGTTTTCCTTTTATATATATGTATATACATATACATACATATATACACATATACATATATATATACATATATACATATATATATAAATGTTTGAACTATTTTATTGTCCTCTGTTAAATAATATTGATTATCAATGTTAGTCACTTCCTTTTGATAAAGAGATTAATTTTTTTTTATTTTTATATGTTCTAAGTGGTTTAGTATAAAAAAAGATACCTAATAAAATAAATAAGCACTTGGGGTGCCTGGATGGCTCATTTGGTTAAGTGTCTGACTCTTAATCTAAACTCAGATCTTGATCTCAGAGTCATGAGTTGCAAGCCCCACATGGAACCTACTTAAAAAGAAAAGTCTCCTTTTGGGGCACATGGTGTCTCAGGTGGTTAAGCACCTGACTCTTGATTTTGGCTCAGGTCATGATCTCATCGTCGTGAGATCAAGCCTCGCGTCTGTCTCTGTGCTGGGCCCTGGGTGTGGAGCCTCTTTAAGATTCTCTTTCTCCCTCTGGGCCTCCCTGGTTTGCCCAAACACAGGTACAGGCACAGGCACAGTCTCTCTCTCTCTCTCTCTCTCTCTCTCTCTCTCTCTCTAACAAAAAGAAAAAGTGCTTGTTTCCTGTCAATACTATACCAAGTAAATGACGCAAAACCAATAATCTTTTAAAATCTTTAGAATCTCTGTTTCATTTTTGTGGACTTTGGGAAATTAAATAAGCTATTTTCTTTCCTTTTTATAAATTGTAGCAAATTTTGCTGTAAAAGGCTTTAGTGAAAGCAAAAGCTGAAGTTGGTTGTGGTGATAGCAGTGGGTCTTTTTAAAGAAAATTACTTTTCACAAACTTTATGCTGATTAGAATCAGAAGTATATTAATTGTCGGTAAATATTTGTAGTTTCCAAAGATGGAGAAATGTTCTTGCAAAAGAAATCAGGCAACATGTCCATTTCTTTCTTTCTGTTCCATTCTTTCTCTGTACCTAACTAACTCTAATTCTACTCCTGCAGAGTAACCCCTGACTGAGTCAGCTCATTCAGATGTCTGGAAACCATGCTGGCCCCCTTTTGAGTCAACTTTTCCTCAGCAGATGTAATAATACCATTGGTAGATCTTTGGGGAATTTTCCTTTTTTCTCTTCATCCTCATTACTCCTGCCATCTGGTTCATTTCTGTTTTACTTCCATTCAGCAGATGTGCTCCCCTCACCCATCCCACAATGCCCTAAATGAATCTCCCTAGTGCAGCATGCCCATGAGTTTGGACAGGTACAGGGACAGAGAATGGAATAATGCCAAGGTCTTAGACCCATATTAAATCTGTTCAAAACAAGGAGACAATGTTTATACTTCTTCATGAGACATTTCTTTTCTTTTGGGTCTATACAGTTAACATGAAAACAAAATCCTCATTTGTTGCCAAAGAAGGTCATATTTTATATGATCCAAACTTCTGCTCTTCTTTTGGTAGAAACATTGTGGCTTATTCCAGTGAAATTTGCCCAGCATTTGACATTCGTGGAGTATAAGTGGCTACTTGCACATAATTTGTTGAGTGACCTGTTATTGTTGACACTTTATACATACTTAAGTAGGCAAGCCCAATAATGTTCTTGTTATTAAAGTGACATAAGAGAGAAATTCCATCCTAAAGTAGATATTAGTTCTGTTGAGAAACATGACTAAGTATGAAATAACTATCGCCAGAGTAAAGCCACATTTTTTTTTAATTCCTAAATTGTGAAGTACAGACTCTGAAATACAATAGAAATGCAAAGAATGAAGATTCAGCTCTGGGAGGATGAAGAGAGAAAAGTGATAAAAGTGGATGATGAGGGCAGTTTGCCCACACTGAGATGAAAACACTAGACCTCTGTTTGAATCCCAAATTCCATTTAAATGTTATATTCTGGACATAATGATCTAAGATTAAAGTTTTTAAAAGTATTCCACATTCAGACCTGCTGAGAAGACGAGAATGAGATTAGGCAGTAATTGATAAAAGTTAAGATTATTCTTCATTGCCTAAGTCTACCCTCATAAGAAAATCTTTTTGTAAAAAAAGATTCTGCATCTCTAAATTACCACAACTGATTTGGGCATTTTGTGAGATATAGCAATGAAGACATTAATACTTTATAAAAATATATGTGAATTTATGTGGAATAGCATGCTCTGAAATGCCTGCTGACCTTTGAGGACCTTCATTATCAGGGGGGCACAAAAGATTTGGGGTAGACAAGTGATAGTAGTAGGACTCTGTCTCCTGCCTCATAGAGATTTCCTTGTCTTTGTTTCTTGATTTCATTGGCTCTGGGACCACATGTACTCCTTATGAAAACTTTTAAATGAAAGTATAAAAAGAATCTTAGGGAATAACCCAATGTAAATAAGCTCTGAAAGGCAATGAACTTGGGGGTCAAAATAGAACTAATGCATCATGTTACTGATAAAGGACGTAGTTTGTAGTAAATATGTGTATATAATAAGTTATATAAAATACAGCTAATAATTCTAGATCCATTAGAAATAATCAAAGGTTTATTTAATGAATAAAGTTGTATGTGCATCTTTTTGTCTTCAAACTATTTTTTAGATAAGTGTAGTTTCTCAAAAAAATAGTATGACTGACGTGTATATTAACCTGTAAGAATGCATCTACATGTTTTTATATATTATGAAAAATATATAATTCTGAGTTAAGAACTTTGGAATAACCTGCCTTTTTTTTCCTTTCACAGGAATCTGATTATCATATAAATTCAGACTTAAGTACTCAGTGCTGAGAAACATGGAATCATTGAATTACATGGTAAGAGGGATCTGAAATCTAATTATATCCAACAATATTTTATTACCTTAGGAGTAAATAAGTGTAAGAATGTCAAATAAAAAACTCTGCCATCTTTTAAAGGTAATTATAGTCACAGAAAACCCCGAAGTTCAAAACCTGGAAAAAACTAAGACTCACCTATCCATAGCATATTAACATTATAGAGTTAACACCAAATAAAAAAATATACTGCCTATTTACTACTGTAATTACTCAATTAGGTGTTTTACATGATAGAACTACTGTGTGTTTGTTGATTTAGAAGTCATGGAAAATTGAAATGTCTGAGGGATTATGCAGATATGAACTGGAGCTGGACTGACTACAGATTAGACATTTAGATTTGGGCAAGGTTGATTTGGGGATCAGAAAATAAATTGGATATTAAAGGAATATCCTACAGAAAGAGAAAAGAGGACGCACATGTAGTTATTAGGGGAAAAAAGGAGGGCAACCAAAGAAGTCAGGTAATTAATAAAGGAGAGGTTCCTACTCAACTAGTTTTAAAGGAAATGTGTCTTCCTGAGTGTTTACATGCCACCAGGATTAGAGACTAAGAACATCAGGGGGGCGCTTGGGTGGTTCAGTGGGTTAAGCATCCCACTTAGGCTCAGGTCATGATCTCTTAGATCATGAGTTCGAGCCCTGCATCGGGCTCTGTGCTGACCACTCAGAGCCTGGAAGCTGCTTCAGATTCTGTGTCTCCCTGTCTCCCACTGTCCCTCCCCCACTCACACACACTCTCTCTCTCTCTCTCAAAAATGAATACATATATTTTTTTAAAAAAAGGAACATCAAGAAGAGTGTGTATGAAGCTGAGAGAAGAGATCCAATTAAAAGAGATAACTTGAGCTCAAAGCTAGAGCTCAAGGTTACAATGATAGCAAAGTCTCTCTGGAGTTGGGACATGATGGAACCTGAAGTCAGAAAGGAAGGTTTAGCTTTAGACACAAAAAGATGAAATGAGCATTTTTCTGAGACTTGAAAGAGAGACTAAAGGGTGAGTGCAAACAGAACATTAAGCTTGGACAAAGATTAAAGCTGAAATTAAGGAAGTCAGCCTTCCTAGGCACAGTGGTGGGACCAACCACGTGTTGAGAAGAGAAAGGAGATGCTGGAATCTTAGAAGAGAAAAAGTATGAAACCATTCTGGCTAGGCATATACTGAGGAGCCAGCAGGAAACAAAAGGACTTATTAGCAGCAACAAAAAACAAGTTGTAGTTGTATTATCATACTTTATAGGACAGAGTAAGAACACTGGTTTTATATTTTAAAAAACTTGACTTGTGTCCTAGTGTCATAATAATTTGACCGAACTGTTTTTTGGTAGTTACTGATATTAAATGCTTCCCTGTTCAGATCACTGAGTCTGCACAATGAGTAAGTGATATTGTACCCATAAGAAAAAAAATGTGTGTTTATTATTAACATTTACTAGGAAAAAATAAATTCTCAAACTCTCTTGATTAACTTTATTTCTGTAAACAGCATCACTGTTCCAGATGTTCTGGACTCATTTTTACCATGGGTCCAAGAACAAAGAAAATCTTAGAAAATCATTGTTTTCTCAAGCTTAGTTCAAAATGAGGCAAAAAACATCTGTAAAAACTGGGCAAGAGAAAAGCCAAGAAATCCATTCTGCTTCCATAAAGGAAAAAATGACATAGCTGAATCCGAGGGTAACAATAGAAATGAGGTCACCCTGCTATTATCTCAACAAGACGTTTTCTGTTTATTTGGATTTTTGTTTTGTTCTGTTTTGTTTTTTTATGTACTGGGCATTGGAAAGGAGGAAAAAGATTAAGCAAATGAAAATGCTTTTATGTTATAAATTCACACAACATTGCCAAACCCAAGGAGCAAAGTACTATTCATTTTCCATGTCTTGGTGTACAACAAATGGACACAAATGTGTCTCAGTCTTGCTAAAATATAAGCAGCGGGACATGGAGGTAGACTGGAGCCTTTCTAAATGTCTGGCTAACAAAATGACAGAGTGAATATTTGGAAATTGAACTGAGCGAAGAAATATAAAAATTTTCCATGAACTTGTATAATTGAAGTCAAAGGAATTTATGACATAAAAATGGCTTTTCCTCAAATTTATTTGAGTGTACTGGCTGCTAACTGAAGCAAAAGATAAAAAGTGATCAAGTGATATTCATAGTGGACACTGAACTCGAGTTCAAGATAGGTCAAAATGTTCAAGTCAAGTACTGCCCGGGGATTACCATTATTGCTGTGCTGAGCAGAAAAAGATAAACATGTTGAGCCCAGGGATTACTGATTCTCAATTTATAAGCACAAACCACCAAACCTCTCCGAATTACATGTGTAAAACCTTAACTGACCACCAAGATGAGGTCCATTTGATGAGACTATATTCAGATTCTACTTTTTTCTGCCTCAGGTTTAAGCCAATGCTGTTTTAAATCACTGTATAAGAAGTTGTATTTAAACTCCACTAATTATTTTAATCTTACTTTCTATAACATTGCTCCATTGTCTTTTTTTTCATTTTTCACAAAATTTTACATATATGATGAAGAACACAGACACACTTTAAAGAAAAGTAAACAATCTGCTGGTTAAATGTAGAAGTAAATAGGCATCTCAATAATGTTAAATAACTATTATCATGTCTTAATTATGTTTAGGGTCTATATTATTTTAATATGAGTATAGTTCAAGAGATGTCCACTAGAACTTGACCTATCATGCATTTGCACACATACAAAATTTTTTGAAAAGCATTGGAAAAGTTATTTTCACTCCACCTAATTGCCCATTTTTTATTTCCTTTAATTTCTATGTTGAGGGTGGAGGAGAGGGGTAGAAAATAGAAAAGCATAGAGAGGAAGGAAGGCAAGGAGGAGGAGAAAGGAAAGAAGTGAAAGAGGGGGAGGGAGGGAGAAAGATTAGCTCCAGATTAACTTCTAATATAATACAAGACACTGACAGCATACCGGGGACCTAGTAAGTAACTGACTTCATGAGTTTCAATTAGTCACAGCCTTTGAAAGGGTTGATTTCTTCATGAGGATGGTAGTCTAGAATTTAGACTCCAGTATACTTCTTAGGTAACTGTTAGTTTTAACAAAAAAAGTTAGTTCTATTATTTTAACATATATTCAGTTTTTATCACTGAATAACAAAATGAAAGACGCTTGTTTGAGAACGAGAATGGATTAAGAATTGTTTTGAAAAATTGGACGTAATTGTGGTATTCAGGAGAGAAGAGAATTTTGATTGTTTGCTTGCTGTGCTCTAACACATTCTTTCTTGCATTGATTGGGAATAATTGGCAAATGCATCTCTGTCAGATTTATTGATCATTTTGAAGACAGCTCAACTAGGTTTATATGCGGATATAATCATGTGGGAGTAACAAGCTTGCAGAATACAAGACTTTCTACCACTATGCAGAGTTCAAGGCTTCAACATTCCCATTTTCCTTCTTACTTCATCCCCGGACATTTAAATAATGACAAAAACTTAATGCTACATCCTTTGGTTGTATCAATAGTCATTGTTCACTCACCATCTGTGACACAATTTGTACTTATCTTTTTGTGTGTAAATGATTTAACACTGAGATATTATTTATCTTCTCTATCATTGACTATTATTTATCTTCTTTAGGACTGTTGACTCTTGAACAACATGGCTTTGAACAATGCAGGGGCACTTTTATGTGAATTTTTCTCAATAATTATATTGGAAAATTTTTTGGACTTGTAACAATTTGAAAAAAAGCAGATGAACCATGTAGGCTCATCTACATTTCAGAAATACTGAAAAAAATTAAGAAAAAGGTACTATTCTAAGAATACAGTATATAATACATAAAACAAAATATATGTTGACTGTATCATCAGTAAGGCTTCTGGTCAACAGTAGGCTGTTACTTGTTACATTTTTGAAGAGTTAACAGTTATAAGCAGATTTTCAATTGTGCAAAGGATCGATGCCACTAACTCATGCATTATTGAAGGGTCAGCTGTATTCTTTATTCCTTGTAGTTGTAAGTCCCATGTTCAATGGTCAGAAATATTCTACTCTTAGCAGAGGAAAAGATTTTGTATCTGACTAGCCTTTATTCCTTGGAATTTACTCTATCTGTCACTATTTCTCCCTTTTTTGGACAACTACTCTCAAGTATTTACTGACTCCGATTTCTGTAATACATTTAAAGTGTTTATCTTCTGCCTAACAGAAGGTAAACTAACAGCATCTCCATCTCTCCTTTGTTTACAGAGGAAATTCTCCAAAAAATATTGGTCATACAAAATGCTAAACTTAAAATGTAACCACAATTGATATTTTCTTGAAAAAGTAATTGTATATGTGTATGATTTAGTCACTCTTGCAGAGATTAGAGACAACATGAGATGAGAAGCATAGTCTACATGACTATACAACTTTCCTCTTCATTTTGGTTTTCCATTTATTTTAACGTTAGGCAACCTCATATTAAATATATATCCCATACTAAGTGAGAGCTGATAGGGAAGAAATGTAGCATAGGGAGTAGAATAAGGGCTCTTTTATCAACTGCCAGGGTTTGAATCCAGTCACTTTTATGTACTAGCTGTGTGACTCTGGGCAAATTCATATGATTTTTGTGATTAGGACATAGTGTGAGTATATAACGTACCTAGGACAACGCTTAGCATATAATATGGGATCCATAAGAGTTGGAACACCTGGGGCGCCTGGGTGGCTCAGTCAGTTAAGTGTCCGACTTCGGCTCAGATCATGATCTCGCGGTCCGTGAGTTCGAGCCCCATGTCGGGCTCTGGGCTGACAGCTCAGAGCCTGGAGCCTGTTTCCGATTCTGCGTCTCCCTCTCTCTCTGACCCTCCCCTGTTCATGCTCTGTCTCTCCCTGTCTCAAAAATAAAAACAAACATTAAAAAAAAAAAAAGAGTTGGAACACCTGACCATTCTAGTTTTCATGCTCTTTGGGGGTATATGTAATTACTGCTAAATACAATTATGTTTTTAAGCATATTTTATTTATACAAAATTATACACAATGGTGAAGATACCATTATAATTATAAACTCATTTATTTGTGTACCAGGAAAAAATTATCAATATGTTGTAATCTATATTTGAAACCATGCAGAAGGCATATACTTACATCACATTCTGTAACTACTACTTCTATTACTACTATGTAATTACTACAATATATTTGTGGAAGTGCCCACAAAGAGCAGTCTCAACGACGATGAATATACATATGTCAACTTTAAAAAATAGACAAAATATAACACAATTTGCAAGATGACTATTAATGATTAAAATACTCAATTGCATATAAAGGGACAATTTAAAAAATAAATTAATTAACCTATGGTGCTTGGGTGGCTCAGTAGGTTAAGCATCTGACTTCAGCTCAGGTCATGGTCTCACAACTCATGGGTTCAAGCCCCGCATCAGGCTCTGTGCTAACAGCTAGGAGCCTGGAGCCTGCTCTGGATTCTGTATCTCCCTCTCTGCCGCTACCCTGCTTGCAATCTGTCTCTCTCTCTCTCAAAAATAATAAACATTAAAAATTTTTTAAATAAAATAAATTAATCAGAATGTGAGAAAACAGTATGGTATAGTGGAAGCAGTGTGAGTCTTGGAATTGGAGAGACCCAGCTACTTAACTATTAAATTTATTACTTTAAACAAGTTGTTAAACTTTTCTGATTTGGGATTTCTTCATTTATATATATGCTAATAATTCCACCTACCTCTCATAGGTTACCCATTTTTCCCCATTACCTATTATGGAAGTTATGTGCAAATTTTTGAAGTTGCCTAAATATCCTAATAATATAGGAATATTATTAATCATAATATATACCAGAAAATATCTTACTATTTTCTAGTAATTTGTGACAATATGTTTTAAGGTACATGAATTGATCCATCAAAGTGTGATACCCACTATGTTTGCTAGACATTCTTCATATTATAAATGAAGAAATCCTAGCTACGTGATCTTACTTGAAAAATGGAATGTAAACTAACATTTATTGCCTATACTGTACCAGCATAATGCTAAATTCTCTTATATGTTAACTCATTTAATTCATTTTATGTTACCCCATTTAATTCAGCCAATAAATGTATGAGGAAGACTAAAGATGGCTAGAAAGAAATAGCCTTTTAACTCATGTTGTGTCCCTACTTCAATAAATGCCCAAGTCAAAATTCACTTTTTCTATGATTGTTTTTTTTACATCCTGTATTTTTCTTCTGTAATCTACTTTATACTCCATTCTGAATTTATGTATTGGTAAAAGGTAAAATGAGAATTAAGAACTGGATACTATAGCAATTTGTGTATTAGGTCACATAATGAGGAGATAGCTAATTAGTAGGAAGACCATGAAGTAGGTAGACTGCTTGGGTTCCAGTCAGTACCCCAAATCTTGGAAGGACAATTTAGGTAAAAGGCCAGTCAGTAAATGAAACCAAAACAGATACTTTTGTTTCTGAGCCTTAGGTTTTAGGCAGGGGCGTGGTTACCAGTAAAGGGGATAAAAATCAAGGTTCTGCATGCAAAATAAGAAGCCTAAATAGAGTTAACATAATGGTTGCTTGGCCTCTTGATTTAGAGTATGTCTGGTCTCCAAATGGATGAAAGCTAAATTTATAAGAAGTAAATGATACTTATTGGCATTGTTAGGTCAGTGTTTTTCAAAATCTGTTCCTCATAATACCAGTATATGAATTTCCCTGTTAAGAAAGGGCTCTGTTGTCAAATGATTTGGAGGAATACAAAATTTGCTCACCTTTCTATGATAAATGCACTAAGAAATCTAGCAATAGAGAAAGCTATTTCATTCTGTTTTATCCAGTGTTTCCCAAAACTATTTGATTACAAAATACTTTCCTCACATAGTATCTCTTAATATCCCCCACAAGTGTTCTACAAAACATAGACGTGTTATTTTATAAAAATATGTCCCCCAATCGTGTGTGTGTGTGTGTGTGTGTGTGTGTGTGTGTGTGTGTGTGAAGTGAAATATAGAAGGGATACACAAGGTTATTAGCATAGGTTTGTGGACAAGATGACTTGAGGGGAAGCTGAGGAAGGAGTTAGGTGGGAAGGGAAGGGAAGGGAAGGGAAGGGAAGGGAAGGGAAGGGAAGGGAAGGGAAGGGAAGGGAAGGGAAGGGAAGGGAAGGGAAGGGAAGGGAAGGGAAGGCAGGGGAAAGGAAAGGGTAGGGAAAGGAAGAAGTAAAAGTAAATAGCCAACAAATAAGAATCTGAATATGAATTTATTCTGGATGAAATGAAATTCATAGAACCTGATGAACAAGTTTATAAACAAGTAAATGAAAAGATACCATCCATGTTAAAAGGATAAGAATTTGTGAAACAAACAGGCAAAAATATGAGAATAGTAAGATGTGGAAAAGATGCAATTAGAAATATTGGCAATGAAGAAAATACTGAGATTATAAGGAAAATCCCAATAAATGGGATAAATTCTAATTTGGAGACAAAGGTATAATGAATTGAAATAATATTTACACATGCTATACCAAGTTCTTTTTAGTTCTTCTTGAAATAGCTTTTGTGAATTTTAATCATATAGAAGTCTATTACCAAATTCTTTTTAAAAGTGCTTCTTAAATGAATCAATCTCCCAACAACCCTATGACATGCACTACTATTGTCAATATTTTACAAATGAGGAAACTGATGTTTAGAGGTTAAGTAATTTGCTCAAAAACATATAGCTGGTAAGTAAAGAATTCACTCCAAGCACTGTCCATGCAGACAAATAGATAAAAGCATGAAAAGCAATTAAGAAACCAAAAGATGGATAGATATAAGTTATGGGAATGGTACCATCTAACTTCCAGATAATGGTTAACTTTCAGAAGCAGAGGAGAGTTATTGATTATGGTGTTTAAATGGTATCTATGGTTACATTTGTTTGAAAATGACAGAACCCATTGAAGAAAATATAGAAAGATGGCAACATCTCTTAAGTTTGGTGATGGGTATTTGAATCTCCAGATATTTAAAAAAAATCATGAAAATTAAAATTTAATATTTAAAAAGTGATCTGAGAACAGACTGTTTCATTTTGTAAAAATAAATTATATGTACAAAAGAATGAAAGAAATATATCATTTTTGTTATCGTTACATTTAAAACAATGCTTTTATAAATGTTCTTAGGTTAAGATGCTCCTATAAAGGAGCATCCAATCCAGAGCTCAATGCATGTTTTCAAAGTTAGACTTATTATATTTCTGGCCATATATTCCAGTTGCATAGTTTGGCTGCATTGCGAAAAACTTCATGCATTACTCTTGGGAACAATTAAGAGACCTTTTGAGCCAATTTACCAATAGATTATGGAATATGACATCACTCTCCTATTTATCTTTTATTTCAACTTTCATGATTTTTATCAATGCACATTCTAAACTCTTCAAGTTTCCAAAAAATACAAAATAAAATTGATTGTTTTTAAAACTTTAATTCGTTTAAATGAACCAACCCAATATTTTCATTAAAATGTCCCTAAATAATAGGATTTTACTAATTTATACTAGAAAATTCTAGCTAATAAGATTTTTCTTTTTACAGATTTCCATTGTTTTGAATATGTCTATTGCCAAATATAATCAATTCCCAAATGATCACTCTTTAAGACAAGTATATGACATTGCTGAAAATATTGATTGGGATAAACTCAGCCTCTTCTCATTAAATGTTCTCTCTGGACAGGAGAAAAGTAGGAAATGCAAACAAGTAAACAGTGTTCACCATCATTTAAAAAATTCCATGGGCATAGGAGATATGAGTATGTTGCTGGTAGAAGTAGGAGACAGACACTGGCTCTTAATGTTTATTTTATACTAGACCCTTTATAACAGAATTTCAGATTATTGATCGACATTGCCTGATTCCATTTCATTGAGTCCCATGAGAGTTGAAATTGCAGACTGAGATAAACTAAAAGTACCAAGTTCATCATGTTTAAAACTGCTTTTTCAGGGTATTGCTTTCCCTCTGCTACTTCAGTGCTATTCCTCCACCACTGAGAGGTTGTAATTGCAAAATGGATGTAGGGGAATAGCTTTTTTTAAAAAAAAAAAGAGCAGTTATGATCTAATGTCATATCGTCTGTGATGTGTGTCTGAAAGATTTATGCCCTGATTAAAGAAGCCTTGATTGAATTTTCTGATAGAAAATTGTTTTGGTCATTGGCACATGTGTTGCATATTCTTTGATCCAGTCTGTTTCACTTATTGCTTGAAAAGTTAAGAGAAAGGCCTAAGGAAGAAAAATACTGTAAGTAGAAAGGAGGTAAAATGTATTCTATAAATCAAGCAGGCATTGGGATTTAGTGACCAATAATTTATGGTCAAGAGTGAGTTTCCAATGCATTCTCATTTTTAGTTGACATTTCAACCACTTATTCATTCATTCACTCAACAAACATTTATTTATTCAACACAAAGAGTGAATATTACTTTGTGCCAGGCATGGTTTTAGGCACAAATTATACATCAGTAAACAGTATGACAGGGACAATGTTCTCTAGTTCGTAGTGAGGGCTGTCAGTCAGTAAACAAGGAAAGGAACGAGTGAAAGAAGACTTCCAATAGTGACTAATGCCATAAAGCAAATAGAACAGAGTTTGAGGTGATAAAAATTAATGGAAATGAGGAATCTTCCTAGATTAAATATAGGTTACAAATGGCCTCTTTGAACATTCAAAGGGGCTGACAATATAGCTTACTAAGGGTAAGATGGATGAAAGGAAGGAGTGGTCAGTCAATATCAGAACATTCTAAGCAAAAGCAACAAATCCTAAACCCTAAAGGGAAAGTGAGATTGGCTTAGTCTAATACTGAGTAGACTAGTGATGGGTGGAATATTTTAGGTATTAAGATTATGAGATTACAGAGATAGAATCAAGAGTTCTCTTTTGGAAGACAGTGTTGCTCAATACTTTTTTGCGTAGTTGAATCATCTAAGGAATATTTGAAACTATCAACCGCTAGGTTGAATGTGAAGCCAATTCAATCAAAATAGACAGTACCTACACAACAGTTGAGAATCATTCACATGAAGCTTTGCAGGCCATGGAATGGATTCTGTATTTTATTCCAAGTGCAATGGCAATAGATCTCTTCTTGAGTATCTTTTGGCTTGTATCTAACAGTAGACTGGCAAAACCCTTACTAAACACATCGACAAACACCACCATCTTATCAGATCAACTCTTTATATACCAAACTTAAGAAATTATATTTCCCATAACCAATATTTAATAAACACATTTTTTCCTTTCATAATTCACTTCCACATTTCCTAAATGCCCATCAAACTATTACCACTCCTTCAACCTCTCAAGAAGTTCCTTTCCTCTCTTCTCTTTCATTTGCCTGATCACAGACACAAACACTGGTGATTTCAAAGTTACAAGCAGCATATTCCTTAAAGCATCCATGGTCATACAACCATGAAGTCTAAAAGGGTGAGTTGACTTCTTAAGCAGTCACGTGTAATGGACTGAATTCCACAGGGAATGGAAGAATTTTAAATGTGTCATGAATTATTTTGATTTCAGTAAAACAAACCCATCTCCAGGTGAATCCAAGTAGCAGACTTATTTAGTATCATCAATCTTGACTTTCAATTCAAAATGCTTGCCCTTGAAGGCTCTAAGTGCTCCTTAGTCCAGACATGTACTCAGGGCTTTGTAGGAGTTATATATTAGAATGGTTGATAGTGTGCCGTATTTTTAAAATAAGCAAGTTTTAAAAATTGTGTGTGATCATACTTCTCAGCCTTCTCTCTACTAGCCTTCACTTTACTGTCCTACTGTTCAGAGGACCATTGATGATAATGCATTGGGAGCTGAAAAGAGTGGAAAGAATAGATTTGAGATGGTTTCATCACCTTCTGTTTTGAAGTTAATAAAGTTCTATAGAGAATGGAGACAAAAGAAGTGTTAATTTGATTTGGGGCCATGAAGGGAAGATTTAAAAACTTAGACTAACTCTGAAGATGTTGATAACTTTAGAAAAAACATGCCATCAATTTTATCTCCTGTTCTTTTGATTAAAGGCACTGGTAGTGTTTTCTGGGCCAAAAGCAAATAGTGCAGATTTTATGTATTTGATTACCTCGATGTTGAATGAAATGGATAGCAGAAAGGACAATAAGGCCAAATAAGATTCAACTCCACTGTGTCCATTTATCAGATCCTGTGAGATTAACACCATTGAAATACAATTCTCATTAGAAGATTTTGTTTCTCTCAAGGACATTGACTCCCTGGTGCCCTGATCCTAAATTGGAGTTTTATGAATCTTGATTACCTTGTGGAAAATGAAATGTATCAGAGAATTCAGCTTTGCATCTATTTGTGCAGGGGAGTTAAATTTATTTCCTGCCAACATCAGCAAGTCTGATTTTAGAGAATGCAGCTCATTAGAATAAGTTAACCATATTAGAATATATGCTGCTCCATTCCTCCCTGCCAGCTGCTCTGGGTGCTACAATGCATCCTGAGAAGCCAAAGAGAAAGCAGACCTCCCCTGTACCTCATTCACCGATATTGTTCAGACTAGGAAATTGGTTCAAATAAAGAAAACTTTCTAACAGGCTGGGTTTAGACATGTCCTGGGCAACAGAAATTCGTATAAGAAAGTGGAGGACTACCATAGCGCCTGTGCAGTCACCAAATTCCAGCCATAAGAAGCAGCACAGGGGAGTTAGAATGTAGAGAGACACCGTTATTGGTACAGCGGCCAGTTTCTGGTTGATATATTTGAACTCTCTTTTGAAGAAAAGAGATTTGCAATTACAGAAAGATTTTGCTTATGTTCTTGGGCTCAAGATATATTCTTTTTTTTTACTTTATTACAATCTTTGCTTCCATAGGTATGATCTATCCCACTTTTCCCCCCATTCTTAATGTTGTTTGTGTTTTCCAGGACATTATCATCCTATACTTGCATTATTGTGCTATTTTTCAAATATATCTCTGCTCTCTAATTCCCAGAGAACATTGCTCCATTCACCAATATACACACAAAAGCACACACTTGTTCTCACACAGAAAAATCCATTATTCCGGTGCACCTGGGTGGTTCAGACAGTTAAGAGTTTGACTCTTTAGCTCAGATCATGATTTTAGCTTAGGTCATGATCTCCTGATTCTTGGGATTGAGCCCCAAAGCTCAGAGTCCTCTTGGGATTCTCTCTCCCCCCCCCCTGCCCCCTGCTTCCTTGCCCTCTCTCTTGCTCACTCTCTCTCAATATAAATAAACTTAAAATAATCTATTATTCCAAACCTTGGTAAATTTGCCAAAATATCATTGATAACATTTCACTAATAGTCACTAAAAACATAACAAATTGACAGCAAAATAGTAGTATGTTTCATGATATCATTCCACTACTTGAAAATCTCAAACGTTTCTTCATTTAGGATGAAAAGCAAGCATCTTAACCTGGCCCTGACAGCCCTACTACCTGCTATAATTCAGATTGATGCTGGATCACAGAGACAAAGTAAGTAAGCATCAGTGGGACACTACACATAAAGTGCTTAACCTACTGCCTAACACATTGAAAGACCTCAGGAAAATATTGTGGTCAACATAACCATTAAATTATTTCAATATAAGGTACCCTTAGAACAATCAGGCTGTCAACTCATGGTTTCCTAAATATTTGAAGTTGTCATGTGAATTGTCACATCCACACTCCTAATTATATTTCCCCTCTTCTTTTACATGTATACATACACACATACACACACACATATAGATATATCTTTATATACAACATTTTCTTTGAGACTTAGGAAGGGCACATATGGTAAAAGATAGGAACAGAGGGCTCTGCTGTCTGAATCCATTATTTTGAATCCTGTCTTCACTATTTCTTAGTTCCGTACAAGCTGGTAACTTCTCCAAGCCTCAGTACTCCTGTCAGTCGAATAGGACAATAACAACACTCACCCGCTAGACATGTGAGAATTGAAAGAAATAATGCATGTCAAACACAGTACAGCATATGGCACATAGTAGACATTCAACTGATACTTTATGAAAAATCAATTTCAGGTTCCATGTTCTCTGCCAATTTTTTCTCAAACAGCCCAGCCCCTGGTGGTTCAATCTTTATTTTAAAAATGGTCTGTGCAACTCACTTGGTGTAGAACCCTTGCCTTATACTCCATTGTTACCATTTTGAGTTACTCAATTTTTGTTGCATTATTAACTTTTGCTCTCCAAAATGGCCGTTGACTTTTAGAAAAAACAAACAATTATACTCTGCCTCTACTATTTAGCATGTCTACCATGGTGAGTTTCCTTTAGCTTTCACTCATTCATTCAACAAATATGCACTGTCATGTTGAATTAAGACCACTTATACTACAGAGTCTCTGAACTCATGGGATTAACGTTTTATAGGGAAAAAAACAGATATAATATTAAGGAGAGTACAAGAAATTAAATAGTTAACGTTGAAGCAAATATTGTTAATTTTACATCACTAATAGAATGAATATGTATCCATATAAATGTATATACATTGTATAAACATGTACAGAGATTAAAACTAAGAAGAGGGAGCTTGGGGGTGCCTGGGTGGCTCAGTCAGTTAAATGTCCGACTTCTGCCCAGATCATGATCTCACGGTTTGTAAGTTGGAGCCCCACATCAGGCTCTGTGCTGACAGCTGGGAGCTTGGAGCCTGCTTTGGATTCTGCGTCTCCCTCTCTCTCTACACCTCCTCCTCTCATACTCTGTGTCTCTCAAAAATAAACATTAAAAAAAAAGAAGAGGGAGCTTATATCATGCCATGGTTAAGAATCAATGACTCAATGCTTTTGAAATTTTAGAATATTTACTCCTTACCCTATCATCTTTAGGTGAGATCAAGTATTGGGAGTAATACTCATTTCTCAGTTTCTTTGGATTTGGCAATGATTTCCATTAAGAATTCTGGTTTTCTTCAAAGTATGAGCATGATTCAGACAGCCTTACATCATCTCCTGGCTAGTGTTCTCTCTTAATTCTTACAAAATAACTTTACATCTTTAGCACATGATTGGGTGCCCAAACTGTTGCTGAGCTGCTGAAAAGCAAACAGGACACTGAGGATGGAACAGTGTGTTAGCAAAAGCTGCTCAAACCTAATATGTAGAGTCTGTTAGCTAAGCCAACACTAAAAAGTAGCATTTAAGAAGAGCATTTATCAGGGGAAAAAGGAGTGCATGGGAGAGAGTAGTGTTTTATTGATCTGTAGAAGTTTATTTTTCCATTCTGCAATGTTAATCAATTTCTTAAATAAAGCAAAAGTACCAGTATTGATAATCTCAATGATGGTTTAAGTTTTCTAGGACAACAGAGGTATCATATTGACATTGTAATAACACAAATGCCAGGCTTGATTGTGGTTGACACATTCACTGGTAGGTTTTGATTGCTAGAATTAATCCCTCACTGTGAAAGAGATGTTTTCAAGATGTTGGGTTTAGGGCTGGTGAATTAGAAGGATATAAAGGACTTTTTATTTCATCCTGTCTTAGTTGCCATAGACTTTTCATGATCACAGAAAGTCAAGAAAGCAAAGTGGGATTGTAAAAATAGAGTATTTAAAGGGCCAACTGGGCCATTTTTAATCTATATTATATAACAACCCCTAAGCCTGAACATTTATTAATGGTTTAATATATCATTAATATTTGTTTACAATCATTATAGTACTAATATTTGTTTACAATCATTATAGTACTAATATTTGTTTACAATCATTATAGTACTAATTTAACAGCATATAGATGTGTATTGTTGAAAGTCTTTCTTTAAACCCTATTTTCATGCCAGAGATCACTATGTACTGAGCTTTCCGCCACTGATTTCCCATTCCATTTGGTTTCTCCAGTCAATCAGACCCACTCCTATTGTGTCCCCTGCCAAAGTGAGAATACAGTTACAGATAAGAAGGATAAGAAAGAGGCAAACGACATAAGCAGCTTTGATTTCACCCACAAGCAGACACATGTCATGCTGTCATTAAAAGTTTCTCTAATTCTGGGGGCACCCGGCTGGCTCAGTAGGTACAGCATGTGACTCTTGATCTTAGGGTCATGAGTTCAAGCCTCATATAAGGCATATGATTTAATTAAAAAATAAAAATAAATTTAAAATAATTTTTTTAAGTTTCTAACCGTGGTCAATTCCCAGCACAGTTTTGACAGTCTGTGTTCAAGTTGTTATTCAATTCAGCGATATGGAAAAATACATAAAACTGACACTTTGATACATCTTCTTATACTTTTTATTTTACTTCATTTCATTTTTACATTTCCATTTTTTAAAAAATGTTTATTTATTTATTTTGAGAAAGAGCATGGGTGGGGGAGGGGCAGAGAGAGAGAGAGAGAGAGAGAAAGAATCTCAAGCAGGCTCCACACTGTCAGCTCAGAGCTCCATGCAGGACTCAAACTCACCAACTACGAGATCATGACCTGAGCCGAAATCAAGAGTCAGTCGCTTAGCTGACTGAGCCACCCAGGTGCCCCTTAAGCATTTTTACATTTCTGAATAAGGATGATATGAAAAATATTCTATGTATATAGCACTGATTATATGAAAGAAACTCTGCAAGCTCAAGAGGTGTCTTACAGATTTTAAATTCTAACCATTTTGTTATTTTTAAAAAGCCAGTGTACCAATTCAGATAAGAACCAAAGAAATCTGCTAAAATATATAAGGAAAAAACAACTGAATATATTTTTCAAGTCAGTTATAAACCATCAGTGAAAGAAAAATATTTTAAATATTGAAAAATTAACATGACTACTTTCCTCACGTATGGGCAGTAACCCAAGAGATTCCAAAAACAAGAAGAACTTAACTTGTACAAATCTTTAGCATATAAGCCCACATACACACAAGTGCATATTTAAACACAGTCTTGTTTTTTTTGTTTTTTTTTTTTTTTACTGAAATGCATCTTGGAAGAAAGTCCTCTATGATAGGTGCTATTGAAAGGTTAGTAGCACTAAGCAGTGATATATGCTAAAAAAAGAATGCATTTATGGAGTAATGGAATCCCTCCTAGGAAAATATTTGCCAGTGTCTTTTCCAAAATGGGGTCATAAGAAAAGAGATTGGAAAAATTTTACTTTAGAGTGTGCTGTGTGATAATACATTTAACACCTTGTTCAGTGAAATTTTACGTGCAAGGCAATTTATTTCAGTGAAGATACAACATATTTTTTTCTGTTATATCTTGTCAAATAGCTATAAAATTAGTTGATTAAATGTTGTTTAATACTAAAAGAAGGATGTGCAAGTGGTTCACCTGTCAGAAGTGTGGTGCTTGGGTACTGTTGGGGCAAGGACTGAAGGTGGAGAGGTGAAGGTGGTGACAAGCAAGACGGTTAAGAGACTGCAGACACAAAGAAGGAGAGATTATTAGCCTCTGCTGTGAATTCAACTATAGAAAGGAAAAGGGGAATGGAATGCAATTTTAGAAAGCTTTCCATGTTAAGTAATGGATAAAATTTCAACAACATCCCTTTAAGGAAAATTCTTAGTAAGGATTCACAATATTCTTCAATAAGTAGGGAAGAGATACATCTTATTGAGACCAAAGGAAACATTCCTGATCTCTTAGAAATATTTATTATATGAAATTTATTGTCAAATTAGTTTTCATACAACACCCAGTGCTCATCCCAAAAGATACACTCTTCAATGCCCATCACCTATCCTCCCCTCCCTCCTACCCCCCATCAACCCTCAGTTTGTTCTCAGTTTGTAAGAGTCTCTTATGCTTTGGCTCTCCCCCACTCTAACCTCTTTTTTTTCTTTTTTTTTCTTCCCCTCCCCCATGGGTTTCTGTTAAGTTTCTCAAGATCCACATAAGAGTGAAAACATATGGTATCTGTTTTTCTCTATATGGCTTATTTCACTTAGCATAACACTCTCCAGTTCCATCCACATTGCTACAAATGGCCATATTTAGCTTGTATTTTGGTTACTATAATCTGGGAGGTTTGAACTTTGAGATTAATGGATCCTGCACGTATTATAAGATTCCAAGAAAACCATTACTAGCCAGTGAGGAATGGGACACTAGACAGAGATCAGAGTATGTAGTGATATACAGAATAATGCTTAATTTGAGACTGTGTGACTTTATCCAATTAAGTGTAAAACAGGAATAACCAAACAAAAATTTCCCAGTGACATTACTACCCAGATTAATGGGCTTCAGTAAACATGCAATGAAACTCTTTTTTAAAAAGTTCCTTTTGAATTGGAAAGAATAGAAATATCACCTGGTGTACTTTGGTGGCTTAGTTGGTTGAGCATCCGACTCTAGATTTTCACTCAGGTCACAACCCTAGAGTCATGGGATGAAGCCCCACATCAAACCCCGTGTCCGGCTCCACACGGAGCATGGAGCCTGCTTAAGATTCTCTCTCTGCCTCTGCCCCTCTCCCCCACTCACACACGCTCTCTGTGTCATCCCATTTCTTCTTCTTCATTCTGGATACAGAGGAAGACTGCATTTCCTTCCCTTCTTTGTGATTAAGTTGAGGAACTCTGACTCATTTTCATTAATGAATGTGAGCGAAGTGATGTCTGTCACATCTGGACCAAACATGAAAAAGAGAAAACCATTGATGGTGCTTGTTACTTTTTATTTCAATTCATTTTATTTTGAGAAAGACCTTCAAATTAAATGGGCTTGATTCAAAGAGAGTGTGAAAATGTGTTGAATTCTGAAGCTTGCAATTCTCAAAGACATCTTTGTCATTCACTCTGCTAGACAAGTCTTAATAATGCTTCAGTATCTGTTTGTAAGAATTAAGCTTAAGCAACTTATCTATATGTGAAATTATTTAAACTAGCTAAATTACTACCATAATAGTTTCTTCATCTAAATCATTAAAGCAATATAGGTAAGTGATCCAATAGTAGCCCAGGGTCCTCTTCTCTACAGTGAGGTTTGTTTGGTGCCTCTCACCAGATCTACAATTCACTTGCCTGGGTTCAACCCTGAAGGGGTTGCCCATCAGTTGTACCCAGGAGGATGCTAATTATGTTGTAACCATCATTTTTTTTTTTTTAGGATATCATAACCTTGTACGCTTCTCACAGCTGCAACTATTAATCATGGAATATATATTTTAACTATAGTTTTTAAAAATGCATAAATTTGAGAATTCCTAGAGCTTTCTTCTTCCTCTTCCATACTGTGTGTTTAACTCTATGGCAGTACAAGCTTATCTTTGCCTCATTCATGGCACTGAATGTTGCCCCTGGCTAAGATCCTGGACCAAAATGAATTAACCTTCAAAGCATGGAAGAATACTTTACATAGCAGCATGCATATTCTTTATTCTTAAAAAAGTTAGTTTAAAGAATTCTAAGGATATTAGAAAAAATTAAAATTCATAATGCTTATTAAAAAACCTGAGATTTTTATAGCCCTGGTGACTTAGGTTGTTAGATGCGCCAGAGGAATTTTTCTCTACTTTCTTTTTTTTAATCTGTCATTAATTGGTGCTGTTTTTACACAGAACTGTCTTCCTCTGGAGTCACCACCTGCAGTAACTTATTATAGATTCTTCAGTTCCATTATTCATATTTTTGCTTCTGCATCTAGATACCACCCTACTGTCATCCACTTTATGTGACACATGGTGCTTAGAACTTGCTACCATCAAATGTTGCAAAATAAAATAGAGATCCCATTCATCTAAAGTTAATACAATTTGGCAACTCTCCAAAATGGGTTGGAGAATTGTAACTTCCCAAGTTTAGTGTAGCTGACAGTTTAGAAATCCAATAGTTAATAAATTATGGAAATAGTAAAAATAACTAATGCGTAAGTGGAGTACAAAAGTTAAACCTTTAAATATGAAACTGATAAAGGTAAAACTGTGTCTTTAGTGTGCTTTATGAAAACAATTCCCATTATATTTATTTACTTACTTATATTTGAGACAGAGAGAGCAGGTATGCAAGCAGGGGGAGGGGCAGAGAGAGAAAAGAGAGAGGATCCCAAGCAGACTCTGCACTCAGCATGGAGCCTGTTTTGGGGCTCAAACTTATGAGCTTGAGAACATGACCTGAGCCGAAACCAAGAGTCAGACTCTAAACAAACTGAGCCACCCATGCACTCCCTATTCCTATTAGAAAAGCATGGAAGTATTAGGGAAGGCTACCGAATAAAAAGTCTTTGTTAATTACATTGTTTAGCATTGTTTCAGAGTCACATCAAGTATATAGATTTACCAAATCTTCTCAAATCTTTTCAAAGCACTCATTTTGAAAAGCTGACCTATTTGCAAAGCCACCCTGAGAAAAATATCTATATATCTGATAATACATATTAAATCCAACAAATCCTTTAAAATAGTTCCATTTTCCTGTCATACAATTCATTCCAAACAATACAATGGAACCCTGAAGTAAACTTGATGCTTGCAAGCAAAGTTTCCTATAAGAAGTTTTTTGACTTGTCTATCAAACCAGATTCAATAATAAATATTTTAGATAGATCTTATTATATGTAGAATGGTACCATATAATTAACTATCCAAACATAAACCTTAAGAAAAAGTGCTATCGAGATGCCCCATTGACCTATACTCTAATGAAATATACTATAGACCTATACTCTAATGAAAGGGCTGATATGTAACAGGTGAAATTGACTATGTTGACAGGCTTATAATGACTAATACTTATTTAATTGTAGAATAGAAATGGCCATCTGATTCTCATGGGTTCATTTAGCTTTATTATACACTATCTGATTTCTTCCCAGAAGTTTGCAAGTCATGCCCTCCAAGGACTGATCCTCAGATACCTGACTAAGATAAATGTCTTAGGATCTAGTCTCTCTGATCACTATAAAGAGATACAGAATGACTTAAAAAAAAGTATTTGAGGGGAACCTGGGTGGCTCAGTTGGTTAAGCATCCTACTTCAGCCCAGGTAATGATCTCGCCGTTCTTGGGTTCAAGTCCTGCATCAGACTCTGTGCAGACAGATCAGAGTCTGGAGTCTGTTTCAGATTCTGTGTCTCCCTCTCTCTCTTCCCCTCCCCCACTCATGCTCTGTCTGTCTCTCTCTCTCTCAAAATAAGTAAACATTAAAAATTTTTAAAAAAGTATTTGACAACAAGCAACATAATTGCAATAAATTCATATATTTCAGTACTCACTCTAAATGTCAATGGACTAAATGCTATAATCAAAAGACATAGGGTAACACAATGGATAAGAAAACAAGATCCATCTATATGCTGTTTACAAGATACCCACTTTAGACCTAAAGACACCTTCAGATTGAAAGTAAGGGGATAGAGAACCATCTATCATGCTCATTGTCAACAAAAGAAACCCAGAGTAGCCATACTTATATCAGACAATCTAGACTTTAAAATGAAGACTGTATCAAGAGATGCAGAGGGGCATTATATCATAATTAAGGGGTCTATCCACCAGGAAGACCTAACAATTGTAAACATTTATGCGCCAAATGTGAGAGCACCCAAATATATAAATCAATTAATCACAAACATAAAGAAACTCATTGATAGTAATACCATAATAGTAGAAGACTTCAACACCCCACTCACAGCAATGAACAGATCATCTAATCAAAAATCAACAAGGAAACAATGGCTTTGAATGATACACTGGACCATATGGACTTGAGATATCTTCAGAACATTTCATCCTAAAGCAGTGGAATGTGCATTCTTCTCCATTGCACATGGAACGTTCTCCAGAATAGACGACATACTGGGACACAAATCATCCCTCAGCAAGTATAAAAAGATTGAGATCATACCGTGCATATTTTCAGACCACAACACTATGAAACTTGAAATCAACCACAAGAAAAAATTTGGAAAGATAACAAATTCTTGGAGACTAAAGAACATCCTACTAAAGAATTAATGGGCCAACCAAGAAGTTAAAGAGGAAATTAAAACGTATATGGAAGCCAATGAAAATGATGACATCACAACCCAAAACCTCTGGGACACAGCAAAGGCAGTCGTAAGAGGAAAGTATATAGTAATTCTGGCCTTCCTAAAGAAGGAGGAAAGATCTCTGATACACAACCTAACCTTACACCTTAAAGAGCTGGAAAAAGAACAGCAAATAAAACCCAAGCCAGCAGAAGACAGGAAATAATAAAGATTAGAGCAGAAATTAATGCTATCAAAACCAAAAAAAAGAGTACAACAGATCAATGAAACCAGAAGCTGGTTCTTTGAAAGAATTAACAAAATTGATAAACCACTAGCCAGTTGGATCAAAAAGAAAAAGGAAAGGACCCAAATAAATAAAATCAAGAATGAAAGAGGAGAGATCACAACCAATACATCAGAAATAAAAACAATAGTAAGAGGATATTATGAGCAATTATATGCCAATAAAATGGGCAATCTGGAATAAATGGACAAATTCCTAGAAACATATCCACTACCAAAACTGAAACAGGAAGAAATAGAAAATTTGAACAGACCCATACCCAGTAAAGAAATTGAATTAGTAACCAAAAATCTGCCAAAAAGCAAGAGTCCAAGGCCAGATGGCTTTCCAGGGGAATTCTACCAAACATTTAAGGAAGAGTTAACACCTATTCTCTTGAAGCTGTTCCAAAAAATAGAAATGGAAGGAAAACTTCCAAACTCTTTCTATGAGGCCAGCATTACCTTGATTCCAAAACCAAAGACCCAGTAAAAAGGAGAACTATAGGCCAATTTCCCTGATGAACATGGATGCAAAAATCCTCAACAAGATATTAGCCAACCAGATCCAAGAATACATTAAAAAAATTATTCACCACAACCAAGTGGGATTTATATCTGGGATGCAGGCCTGGTTCAATATCCCTAAGGCAATCAATGTGATTCATCACAACAATAAAAGAAAGGACAAGAACTATATGATCCTCTCAATAGATGCAGAGAAAGCATTTGACAAAATACAGCATCCTTTCTTGATAAAAACCCTCAAGAAAGTAGGGATGGAAGGATCATACCTCAAGATCATAAAAGCCATATATGAATGACCCAATGCTAATATCATCCTCACTGGAGAAAAAAATGACCCATAAGGTCACAAAAACACAGGGATGTCCACTCGCGCCACAGTTATTCAACATACTGTTGGAAGTCTTAGCCTCTGCGATCAGACAACACAAAGAAATAAAAAGCATCCAAATCGGCCAAGAGGAGGTCAAACTTTCACTCTTTGCAGATGACATGATACTCTATATGAAAAACCCAATAGATTCCACCAAAAAACTGCTAGAACTGATCCATGAATTCAGCAAAGTTGCAGGATATAAAATCAATGCACAGAAATCGGTTGCATTCCTATTCACCAACAATGAAATGACAGAAAGAGAAATCAAGGAATCGATCCCATTTACAATTGCACCAAAAACCATAAAATACCAGGAATAAATCTAACCAAAGAGGTGAAAATCTATACACTGAAAACTATAGAAAGCTTATGAAAGAAACTGAAGAATACACAAAAAAAATGGAAAAAGATTTCATGCTCCTGGATAGGAAAAACAAATATTGTTAAAATGTCGATACTACCCAAAGCAATCTACACATTCAATGCAATCCCTATCAAAATAACACCAGCATTCTTCACAGAGCTAGAACAAATAATCCTAATTTGTATGGAGCCAGAAAAGACCCCGAATAGCCAAAGCAATCTCGAAAAAGAAAATCAAATGAGGAGGTATCACAATCCCAGACTTCAAGCTATACTACAAAACTGTAATCATCAAGACAGTATGGTACTGGCACAAGAACAGACACTCAGATCAATGGAACAGAAGAGAGAACCCGGAAATGGACCCACAAATGTGTGGCCAACTAATCTTTGACAAAGCAGGAAAGACTTTCCAATGGAATAAAGACAGTCTCTTCAGCAAGTGGTGTTGGGAATACTGGACAGTGACATGCAGAAGAATGAACCTGGACCACTTTCTTACACCATACACAAAAATAAACTCAAAATAGATGAAAGACCTCAATGTAAAACAGGAAGCCATCAAAATCCTCAAGGAGAAAGCAGGCAAAAACCTCTTTGATCTTGGCTGCAGCAACTTCTTACTCAACATGTCTCTGGAGGCAAGGGAAACAAAAGCAAAAATGAACTACTGGGACCTCAACAAAATAAAAAGCTTCTGCACAGGAAGGAAACAATCAGCAAAACTAAAAGGCAACCGATGGAATGAGAGAAGATATTTCAAATGACGTATCAGATAAAGGGTTAGTATCCAAAATCTATAAAGAACTGATCAAACTCAACACCCAAAAAACAAATAATCCAGGAAAGAAATGGGCAAAAGACATGGATAGACACTTCTCCAAAGAAGACACCCAGATGGCCAACTGACACATGAAAAAATGCTCAGCATCAATCATCATCAGGGAAATACAAATCAAAACCACAATGAGATACCACCTTACACCTGTCAGAATGACTACCATTAACAACTCAGGCAACAACAGATGTTGCCAAGGATGTGGAGAAAGAGGATCGTTTTTGCATTGTTGGGAATGCAAGCTGGTGCAGTCACTTTGGAAAACAGTATGCAGGTTCCTCAAGAAACTAAAAATAGAACTACCCTATGACCCAGCAATTGCACTGCTAGGTATTTATCCAAAGGATACAGATGTCCTGTTTCGAAGGGACACATGCACCCCCATGTTTATAGCAGCACTCTCAACAATAACCAAAGTATGGAAAGAGCCCAAATGTCCCCATCAATGGATGAATGGATAAAGAAGATGAGGTATATATATACAATGGACTATCACTCGGCAATCAAAAAGAATGAAATCTTGACATTTGCAACTAAGTGGATGGAACTGGAGGCTATTATGCTAAGCAAAATTAGTCAGTCAGGGAAAGACAAATATCATATGACTTCACTCATATGAGGACTTCAAGAGACGAAACAGATGAACATAAGGGAAGGGAAACAAAAATAAAAACAGGGAGGGGGACAAAGCATAAGAGATTCTTAAATATGGAGAACAAACTGAGGGTTATGGTAGGGGTTGGGGGAGGAGGGATGGGCTTAATGGGTAAGGGCATTAAGGAATCTACTCCTGAAATAATTGTTGCACTATATGCTAACTAATTTGGATATAAATTAAAAAAAATTAAATTAAAAAAAGTATTTGTTACTAACTTGTTGTTTTAAAGAGTTGCACATTGTACTACAGATGTTCAATTATAACTAACATATAAACCACTTCAAAAAGGTTTAATCAAAAATGGAATTTACTAGGTCTATGTCTAAGAAATTCATGGGTAGATGAAACTGGCTTTATACAAGAAATTTTGTTCTATGCAGGTTTCCCAGTATGCCATTAAAGGTGACCAGTTGTAGCTAGAGTTTGTAATCCCAAAAGAAGAAAACCCTTTTTCTCTGAATTCACCTAACAAATCTCAGGAAAGCTCTTACTGACCATCCTTATTTCATGAGCCTATTATAAACCTAATGTTTGTGACCCATGGGAATTGAATACCTGCAGTCTGGCTTGCCTTACAACCTGTGATCAGGTGAGTCAGGCACCATGAGTGATAGTCTTACCAAAAAAACTTGAAGTAGATACTGGCACCCAGTCACCTTCCCCATAAAAATGTGCTATTATTTTTTGTTTTAGTTTTTGTTTTTACCTTATGAGCACTTCTGGTGTTTTCTACATGCTAACATAATTCATTTATGAAGACTGTGTATAGTAAAATATGAACAAAAATTGTCTCGCTATACCTATTTTAGATATATTGGGATGAAATGTATACAGTTTGTTTTCACCACAGGAATTCTGTAATAGAACAAGTGTGTAGCACTAAGTACTCAGATGAATCCTAAAATAAGTAGTCTCTTAAATGGAATTGGATAAAACACTGTAGGGAGCTGCTGAGATGTGCACCATCACTTAAAAGGAACCAGCAATAAGAGTAATTTTACTTTATTTCACAATCATGGTTTGTATAATTTTCTTCCCATACATATTGAGACAGCTTGTGAGTTCATCTCTTCCAGAAAAAAAAGGCATTTTAAATAAGCTTGCATATATTATTTAAAAAGATAATAATAATAAGCATGCATATATTCCAGCACAGTACCTAGTATATAACTAAAGTAATAGCAGTTGAAATTTTACCTAGACACATTCGCTCAAGATTTTAAAAAGTGAGAATGTTCCTTCCATAATCAAAGAGGGGTGCCTGGGTGGCTCAGTCAGTTAAGTGTCCAACTTTAGCTCAGGTCATGATCTCCTGGTTTGTGGATTCAGGCCTGCTTTGGATTCTGTTTCTCCCTCTCTCTCTGCTCCTACTCCACTCGCACTCTGTCTTTCCCTCTCAAAAATAAATAAACATTTAAAAAAAAAAAGCTTCAAATAATTGTTTAAGTGGATTTGGGCTAAATTCTCTTGTTCTCACAAACAATAAAATATGGTATACTAGACTTAAATATATTTAATGGATATTTTTATTCTTTCAAAATCAGTAGTTAAAATTTTGGGTAATATCCACAAATATTTTATCACAGTTGCCAACACATCTCAGCCCATTAGTTGGGAGCACTTATTAAATGAATGCTAAATATTGCATATGTCACACAGAGTATAGAATTATAACAGATATAGGAATCACTCTAATAGCAAGAGAACACATGTGTGTTTTATAATGGTTATGCATTTTTAATGCGCAATCTCATACATCCAGATGAACTGGCATTGAGCTATGTCTGATGTGAAAAATACACACAAGCTAGACAGAAAAATTAACCTCAGTAGAAGGGCAAACCACTGTTTTTCTTTATCATATCATACTGTCCTTCTAGGCCCAAATCCTCTTTGTGACTTGCATGCGTGTGACTCCTTTTCCATCCTGTAGCACAGACAGGCAAAATGGCATAGGGCTTATGGGGAAATAAATCACATGTAGCATTTCCTCCCTGAAATGTAGTCTGCTATGCACCAAAAAGCTTGTTAAAAAATCTTTATAGAGATGAGTCTAGAAACAAACAGGCAAGTTTGTTGATGAGAGAATAAGGGTTTTTGTCATAAGGAAAAAGCCTTATCCTTTCTCATGCATTGGCCCATGTATGTTTGTTTCTACAGTTGCCTCACATATGGGCAATGAATTAGAGTATATCCACTTTCTTTTGCTACATAACAAATCATCCTAAAATGCAGCACCTGGAAGCAACAGAGATTTATTCTCAGGATTCCAAGAGGGCAAAATGAACCATTCAATGTCTTATAAGGCCTAGCTTTTGAAGTCCCTCAGCATACTTCTGTGTCCTTCTCTTGCTCAAAGCAAGTCACAGGATCTCTCTAGATTGCAGACAAGAGGGCACAGACTCCATTTCTTGATGGGAGGAAAGGAAAAGCAGCATTATAAAGGAGCACGTGTGTTACAAGGAATTTTTGCAGTTGTCTTTGCAAACAGTTCACATCAAGAGTTCATTTAGAGACGAGGCTCTCCTATACTACTGATTGCATCACTGTTGTGATGAAATGCTTGACATTTTAAGGTGACAAAGCCTGCTGGACAAATGATCTGCTCATATTCCATAGTTCAATAAATCACAATTTATCTTAAGATTTTCTTTGGTATTATTTTAAAAATTAGATTTAGAGCATGTTTTCAGACAATACCCTCCGAAATGGGAACAATAGTGAAGCACTCCAGGGCTAAGCCCCAGCACCTGCCCCCATTTTTTCCCCCTGAATACTAACAGTTAAGGGGGAAACTTGTAACTAAGCTGTTAGTTCTCAAGTTCACAGCAAAACTCTGGAATTCCAGAAGTGCATGATGATTCAAAAATCTTCAGGAAAATTAAGCAATAAAAGTAGAATAGTGGTTAAGGCTACACTGCCCAGGAGTTCCTCAAAATTTTCCAGCTCACATTATAAACAAGAGATGAACCGAGAAAAGTTACATAAACTCATTTAAGGTCAGGACTAGAAAAAAGCAGCCTGAATATCATTACTCCATGGAGTTCAGCACTAGAGAAACTTATATTGCTTGTCCCAATTATAGCAACTGATTATTTATTTTGTATATGTAATTTTATTTGTATATCTATCGCAAGCACCATGTTTCTTAGCATGGCCCCTAGACCTCAGAAAGCTTACTTGTTTTATGAGTATGTGTGTATATGTGTATACATACAAATGTAAATATATAGATATATGTGTGTACATATATATGTAAATCTATCTATATACAGATATAGATATATACATAGAGAGAGAGAGAGAAAAAAAGGAGGGAGGGAGAGAGATGGCTTTTTGATGCAGACATTACATTTTGGGTAACTGCATTAAAAGTAGTACCACTTTTCCCATTAAGGAATGTTTTCATACATATATAGTGGCAACCTGCATATTCAGTAAGTCGTCTACAAATCCTTTAAATTTTTTTTTATTTGAAGTGGTCTTGGAGCAAAGAGCTGAGAGATATCACCTCAAACCTATTTTTTTTTTAATTGAACCAAATATTTCACCCAAATGAGCACCCTTTCCAAGACTTCAGAATCCCCACTTTCTTCTTGTTCTCACATTAAACCTCATACAGAACAGCTAGGGGCTTACAAAACAATTTCACAAGCACTGTCGCACTTAATTCTCACAATAATCCTCTAAATAGTATCGCCCTCATTTGATGAAACATAATTTCAGAAGTATTACAATGACCTAATCAATATGAAACGGCTATTGAGTTATGAAGCTGCGACTGAACTATAGATTATTCTACAGTACAGTTTTTCCTTTAAACATCTCCCACATGTGCCTTATTTTATTTTGTTTCCATAGTTATTAAAATAGACCCATGTCTGGTTCACCTCATTTTGTAATAATATTCAGCCTCTGTTGAGTATCTTTTATGCACCAGGCACTCTCCCGGATATTGACGATGTAATGATGAGTTTCACAGGCTCTATGGTTGTAAACAGCTCAAAGTCTAATGACTACCATATCAGGCTCAGTTGTTTATTTTTTTCCAGGTTCTTCTTCCAAACCATCTTCAATGCCACTGGCTGATGAAGTCTCCTCCTCCAGTAAACAGGCAGCCCACTTTTATTAAATGCTAACTATATTCCAGTGCTTTAAATGCATTAGCTGATTTAGGTTCACCACAACCCTAAAAGATGGGAAGTTATTTTTTTTTACAGATGCAGAAATTAAGGCAGATATATACACATACACACCCCCTCCCACATAATTATAAGGGTATATTTTGAACCAGGAGGTGTGATTCCATAATGTATACTCTTAATCACTTCTCTAAAATGTCTCTCAAAAACCGAAAACTTTATTGTGTCACTCTTTTGATTAATTACAAAGAAAGGTTCCTTGTTCCCACAGTGTTAAGTCCCCAGTTTTTCAGCTTTTTTCTGTTATTCCCCTAGCCATCTTCCTTGTAACCTACTTTGACTGTTTCCCTGCCTAACAACTTGTCTCCACATAGTTTTCTTTCTTTCCCCAAACTGTCTCTCCTTTGGTCATGCTATTCCTTGAGCATAAAATCTGCCCTCCATACCCACACTCCCAGTCTGCCTTTTAAAAAATTCTGCCCACCTTTGAAATCTTATGTCTCTGAAGCTTTGTTCACATTTGTATCTCCAAATTACTAAAATTCACTGTTATTACAGAGAGATTGTTCCAAAAAAATAGGACAATTTCGGGTTCAGTGACTTGTTTATCTCTATTTTTCATGTTTGCTTACTTATGTGTCCAAATAAAGTCTTGGCTTGCATGAACACGTATCACATAAACTAGCCTAATGTTGAGTATTATGAGTATTAATATTGTTGATGGATTAATCAAAATATTTCATAAATTACTTTTAGGAAAAAGACAAATGCCTGCAAAATATTTAAATTAAATAACAAATACAAAAAATCCGAAGTTTTGTGTGTTTTTTTTTGTTTTTTACAAAATGGATTGCTTATAAGAGAGAATGTTCATGATTTTGAATAAGCAAAGTCATGTATCCAGTTAGTTCAGGTACTAATATATTGTTGAGTACAAAAAAGAGAAACTTTAAGGCTACTAAATTTCCAATTGGTTGTCTACATTGATTAAAAGGGAAAGGTAATTTAGCTTTCACCTCTGTGAAATTCATGTGTTTTCTAGTGAAATTACTCAGTTGGACTCAATAGAGATTTATAACTCATTTCCGATACCTAGCCAAACATAGTAAATTTACTATCTAGAAACACTGGCATGTTGACCCCTAACCAAGATATGTGAAAATTCTCTCATTTCATTTCATTTTCCAGCAACCTGGTTTTTTTTTTTTAATGCTGTATGATTTCTGAAGCACAGGGCTGAAATATAAACTTTCCCTATAGTGTAAGGTTTAAATCTTAATTTGTTCAAGTCTTTCCCAGAAGCGTGACACATTCAGGTACTCATATTGGTATGATCTACCTAATTTTACCTTACTGCAATTCTAATGATTTCTCATTTTAAATTTAAAACATCCCATTAGTTTCTGGCATCAAGGGAAAATTCTAGAAGACCTGCTTGACCAGCAAAATAACCATTTTGAAATAGAATGATTAAGAACCAAACAAAGGGCTTTATCTAGCTAGCTTAATTGAAACTGATGAATAATATGCAATGCATAAAGGGGAAATGAGGGTACACAACCTCACTAACTCAAGGGTTTGGTAATGAAGGAGATGTTCTTTCTTCATTCAGATTCAGTTTGGAAGTTGTCAACTTTTGAAGATAGGCAGGGTAATTTTAAAAGAGTAAATTGGTGAAGGCTCTCCATTTTTTAGTGGCCAACTATCATCAGAACTTAATTTGGTAGGCTCTATTTCCAGCAACTATTAAATAATTAACCATAAAATGTCAGTCATGATGGTGATTTTGGTAACAATAGATGACTGTCAAAGCTTTCATATTCTCTGAAACTTTGACATCTGCAAACAGAAGGGGAAATGATACAGTTTGGCCATGTGATTGTTAATTGCATTTTTTCTGAAAATGTTTTTATTAAATCATTAAACTAGACCTCGATTCTTTAGTCTACCAATGTGTATGGATTCCCAAAAATGGTCCTGACATGTTAAGCATTATTTACTTATGTTTATTTATTTATTTTCCTAATCCCATCAGCAAAAGCATGAAATAAGTGTTATTATCAGTTTTACATTTTACTGAGGTCGTGAGTAGTTCTGACTTAGAAAAGTCAGTTGATGATGACAATAATACAAACAACAAAATACGAACAAATTGTAGGATTTGATAATGATTTTATAATCTTTCCTCAAAACTATACACTTCCTATTACACTACAACTGCATATTTTCCAAATAATCAAACATGTTGAAGTCAGATTTAAGTAGGTTTTATCTCAATTGAAAATTCTGAAGGCATACAGCAAACTTCTTTTTCAACTGTAAAAATTATAAAAATTCATCTCATCAAAATTTTACTTAACCTAGGCAATGTATCTTGTTCAGGAACTAGGGATTTTCCTTAAACACATCTTTAAGTTTACACTTGAAAAGGAAAGTTTCAAGATATAAACTCTTGCCAGTTCTTGGTAGCTTAAGTATTACATGAATAGTTTTTTCATCTCTTTCAAAGAAGACATGGTCTCTTCATTGAAAGCTGGGTTGGAAGCATTTCTGAGAAACTTTAAGGCCTGTATCAGGCACAAATTGTTTTCTGTATCCAAACTGATCATAACCAAGAGTTTCATTCTGGAAATATTTCCTGTCAGGACAAGCATTTTTTTCACAGCATATTTTTGGTTGTTGTGACAGCAGTGAGTAAAAAAACACTTTTGATGCATCTGTATAAAATGGTATATAAAATTTTTCTCCCAAAAACATTTGCTTATGAAGGAAGAGGTGACTTCATGCCAATATAAATTGGCATGGTGGAAATGATTCTGACCTCTATTTTACTGCCACTTCATCTCCACTACTCAGACACAGACTGCCTATGCAAAATCAAATAAAATATGCAAACAGGCTCAGACGTGAGTCCAACAGGGTTTGGCACTGGAATGATAAAATAATCGGGTCATTTCTCTCTCTGTCCCTCCCCCGTTCATGCTCTGTCTCTCTCTGTCCCAAAAATAAATAAATGTTGAAAAAAAAATTTTAAAAAAAATCTCAATTTAGGGCTGTACCTTGGGTGGAATCAGCTGAAGAGTATCCATGCACAAATTTCATCAGACATTTATTGGACACCTATTATGTGCATATACCAGGGGTCAGCAAACTTTTTTGCTAATTCTTTTTGGTTTTCAAGACATATGATGTATTTCACAGCTACTCAACAGTGCTATTGTACCATAAAAGCAGATCAAAGTAATATATAATAATTATTATGCTGTGTTACAGTAAAACTTTATTTATAAAAACAGGTAGCAGGCCAAATTTGGGCAGGGAGCTGTAGTTTTGCTGACCCCTGACACAAACCTTTGAGACACAATAGAATTAATAAGTGACAAAAATGTAATTAAAGAGCTCACACTACCAAAAATTGTTAGAATGAAATAGATTATTTCAGTAATGTTGTAGGATATAAAATCAATATACAACATCAATTGTGTTTTTATATATCAGAAAACTATCAGAGAGAGAAATTAAGAAAGCAGTGTCATTTTTAAATAGCATTAAAAAGAATAAAATACTTGTGAATAAATTTAACCAAGTAGGTGAAAGATCTCTACACTGAAAACTGTAAGACACTGATGAAAGAAATTGAAGACACAAATAAATGGAAAGATGTTCCAAGCTATGGATTTGGAAGAACCAATGTTGTTAAAATGTCCACTACCCGAAGCGATCTACCAAATTATCTACAGATTCAATGCATTCCCTATCCAATGGCATATTTTCACAAAAATACAACAATCATAAAAATGTACATGGAACCACAAAAGATCCCAAATAGCTAGAGCAATCTTGAGAAAGAACACAGCTGGACGCATTATTCTGATTTCACACAATATTATAAAGCTATAGTAATAAAAACAGTACTGTCACAAAAACAGACATAAGTCAATGGAACAGAATGGAAAGTTCATAAATAAGACCGTGTATATAAGTCAATTAATTTACAACAAAGGAACCAAGAATATACAACAGGGAAAGATAGTTTCTTCCATACATAGTGCTGGGAAAACTGGACAACAACATGCAACAGAATAACACTGAACCCGTATAACAAAAATCAACTCAAAATAGATTAAAGACTTGAACATAAGACCTAAAATTATAAAACTCCTAGAAGAAAATAGAGGAGGTGAGCTCCTTGACATCAGTCTTTGCAATGATTTTTTTGGATTTAACACCAAAGCAGAGGCAACACAAGCAAAAATAAGTAAGTGGGACCACATCAAACTAAAATGCTTCTTCACAACAAAGTAAACCATCAATAAAATGAAAAGAAACCTATGGAATTGGGAGAAAATATTTGCAAACTACATCTCTGAAAATGGTTAACAGTAAAAATAAACAAGGAGCTCATACAACTTAATAGCAAACAGAACAAAACAAAACAAAACCACCCAAATAGCCCAGTTAGAAAATCGGCAAAAGATCTGAATAGACATTTTTCCAAAGAATACAAACAAACGATCATGAGGTACATGAAAAAGTGCTCACCATCAATAACTATCAGAGAAATGCATATCAAAACCACAATGACATATCACCTCATACCTATTTACTATCAAAAAGACAAGAGATAACAAATGCTGGCAAGGATATGAGGAAAAGGGAATCCTTTTACACTGTTGGTGGGAATGTAAACATTTGGAGCCAGGATGGAAAAAAGTATGGAGATTCCTCAAAAAATTAAAAATAGAACTACTATTGATCCCACAGTTCCACTTCTGGGTATCTACCCAGAGGAAACAAAATCATGATCTCAAAGAGGTATCTGTAGTCCGTGTTTATTATAGGATTATTAATAATAGCCAAGACATGGAAACAAACTATCTGTAGAGAGATGAATACACACACACACACACACACACACACACACACACATACACAATGTAAAATTATTCAGCCTTAATAACAAAGGAAACCCTGACATTTGTGACAACATGAGTGAACCTAGACAGTTTTGTGCTAAGTGAAATAAGCCAGACAGAGGAAGACAAATGCTGCATGGTATCCCTTATGCATAGACTGTTAAGGAAAAAAAAAAAAAATATATATACACACACACACACACACACACACACACACACACACACACATAGTTGAACTCATAGAAAAAGAGAGCAGAAAATTGGTTGCCAGGAGACTGGTAAGTAGTACCAACTTTTAGTGGTAAGATGAATATGGTGTGAGGATCTAATGTATAACACAATGGTCACAGTTGATAACACTGCACTGTATAATTGAAAATTTGCCAAGACAGTAAAATTTAAACATTGTCACCCAAAAAAAGAAGAAAAAAGTTAATATGTGAGGTGATGGATTAATTGTGTTACTTAAGTCACTGTACACATATGGCAAATCATCATGTACACTTTAAATAAGTTACAATTTTTTTGTCAATCATATTTCAATAGAGCTGAAAAAAATAAAGAGCTTACAGTTAGAGAGAGTGATAATCTTATACCTTGAAATAGGAGAATCATAAAGTGATACAATAAAGTTGCAACAAGTGCTATACAGAGCACAGAAAATAATAGAAAATTATGCTGGCTCTTGAAGGGTGATTAGGATTTTACCCTGGCTATTTTATTTTATTTATTTATTTATTTTTTTTATGTTTATTTATTTCTGAGACAGAGAGAGACAGAGCATGAGTGGGGGAGGGGCAGAGAGAGAGAGGGAGACACAGAATCCAAAGCAGGCTCCAGGCTCTGAGCTGTCAGCACAGAGCCTAACGCGTGGCTCGAACTCACTAACCGTGAGATCGTGACCTGAGCTGAAGTGGGACGCTCAACCGACTGAGCCACCCAGGCGCCCCTACCCTGGCTATTTTAACTGGCTATTGGGGTAGAAGTAAACTCTACATATTGAGACTAGCATCAACAAAGGGACCAATAAGGTAAAGTGAGACAGGCTGGAAAAAGCAAGGAGTCAAGTATAACTAAAGCAATAGGACCTTTAAGGGACTGTTAACAAGAGAGGCTAGAGAAGAATGCATCTCAGGGCCATGTGGTCAGTCCTTGAATAATACCTTGGAGGTTTAGATTTGCTGCTTTAATTGATGGCACATTCTAAGTTCAGAAAGAAGGTAAATTTTTTATAATGATTATTCATTATTAATTTGTTAGTTTATCTTTTTTTCAGTGGTCCACTCCATTTTTCATTTGGCTTGTAGTTTACCCTTGTATTCTCTATAAATTTCACTTTGCGTGGAAACATTTTTCTTACTTTTTGTTGTGTATTCCTCCTCCAAATCAGTAGCATCTCATATCTTAGACCCTGAAATCACAGATGTATGTCCATTACTTCACTCTTTATGAAGTCCAATTTATATCCCAAGACTTACTTTGGTTCAAGTAGTGCTTAGTATTATAATTTTTCTTCAAGAGATTATAAAAGGGGGAAAATAATATTATAATGTGTTTTTCTAGCCATCAGCCCTAATTTTCTATTCCACTTAACAGGAAAATCAAGTTGATCAATGCCCCCCATTGAGGAAAAAAGTATATATACGTATATATATACATATATATACGTATATATGTGTATATATATAAACAAACATATATTGGTGTGTTTTATCCTTTGATCATTAATAAATCTTACCTTCAGTCAGAAGAAAGATTTATGTATTCTAAAAAATGAAGAAATGGTAACTTGATCACAATAAGAATTTTTTCTTTAGTTTCAAAAGGTTTGATAGTTTTTTTGTGGTTTGTTCCCCCCATAATGATGTGTTTTTTCTGCTCTGCTGTTCTTTCTTTTCTTTTAATGTTTAGCTATTTTTGAAAGAGAGAGAAAGACAAAGTGCGAGTGGGGGAGGGGCAGAGAGAGGGAGACACAGAATCTAAGCAGGCTTCAGGCTCTGAGTTGTTAGCACACAGCTCCATGCAGGGCTCAAACCCACAAAAGGAGGGATCATGGCCTGAGCCGAAGTCAGACACTCAACTGACTGAGTCACCCAGGCACCCCATCTGCTGTCCTTTCTAATAGTTTTTCTAAGTTGATCCCTGCCCTCTCAAAAATACCACTCATTCCTACCCATAACTGCCTAGATATTCCTGTGGCTGAAAAGAAGTTCAACGATGGTACCACATCTGTTTGTTGCACCTACTTGAGGATCATTTGTTCTGAGATATGGTGTAGCCACATAAGATTTCTTGGATCATCTCATGGCCAATAAGGACTATATTAACCAACTATTATTTCTTCCAGAAATCAGAAATTATCCATGTATTGATAGGAGCCAGGTATTTATATAACATGATTGATTTGCTTCTTCTTGAATTTTTCCCATAGCTCATCAAATACTTGCAATGTTTCTCACATAAGGATCAAAAACAATAATAATCTTGTAGCATTTTTAGGACTGTATATTGGAAGCATACAATAAATATTACTCCCCTTCTCCTCCTCTAAACATTTTATATATCCAAGAATTGAAATAAGTTGATGATAATATGGTGACACTTTATATTCATTAAATAGTAGAAGAATACAGAAAACTGAATATATACTATGGATATCTGCACATGAAGAATGACTAGTTGGTATAAATTACAGATACCTTTGGCCAAAATAATTGTGCAATGTAGTCTAGCTGAGTATATGTCATAATCTTTATCAACTATTCTCCTCTTCAGCAAAGGATAATTATATTTTTTATTAAAAACCAGAAATATGAGCTAGTTCATAAAACACTACCAAGTATAATTAATCAGTTTTAGGATCAGTAAATATTCTCTTTTTTTTTAACATCTAGAAAATGAGTTTTAAAATATCAAGAAGGGGATAATAGAATTGTATAGACAAATTTTTCTTTAAAACCGATAATACCTAAAATATCCCAAGACTGACTCACTGTGACTCTGTAAAGGAAAAAAACAAAAACCAAAAAACACAGACCTAGCCATTCTCCTTTTAGTGTTTACATGCTTGGAAACCATTTAAGCATTTTTTTTTAATTCTTATATTAAATTCTACCAGAGCAAAATAGCAAAGCACTTATTTTCAAAAGTTTATTAGCTGCCTAAATGAAAATGTAAAGTATACCCTCCAAAAATAGTCTGTGTTGTAGAAACAAATTTCTGTCAGTGTAACTTCATAGTCTGGCACTAAATTTTGTGCACAGTGAGCAAGGCTACTGTGCAATTTATGGCATATGCATTACAGCAGATCTCAAGTAAATTATGAACTCTGTGTGTTACCGAGGCACTGTCAAACCCTGATTGATTTGGACAGTTTGTAGTTAATTAAGTTCATTCCAATTCTGTCTCTTCATCCAATTTCAAAGCATTCTATATTGAAAGCCTATTTTCAATTAGTAAGAAGGATGAAACAAAAAGAATTAATTACAAAAGTGACAATCCCCATTTAAGTCTTCATAGAGGAGCAATTATGTATCTTAAAAGTTAAGAAATTGAAGAGTTGTACTTGTCTAATACATTACGTCCTTGATGTGTATCTTATATATATTAAAACTTGACGTAGGCATGCCATTACAGTGAGGAAAAGAAAATGTGGTGATTGAAGTTAGCTGTAGTTACTTACTCTAAGTTAAATAAGGGAATGCCATTTACTTAGTATTTAATTGTTAAGAACTAAACTTATCTTTTGAACACTATAAATATGGCAGATATTTTAGAAAATTTTCTGATAAGACATATTTATTTGTGAATCTTACAAAGCTGAGAAGGATGGGTAGTTTTTCAAAGCCTACTAGGTGATTCTTATATAATAAACCGCCACCCTCCAACTGTATCCAATCCTGTCACTCATAAAGAGCCTCTAAACCTGACCAGCATAACTGATATGAGGCAGGTTTGCATAGCAGGTAAGTGTTGGGGAGCCAAATAGATCTACCGTAAATGCCTAGCTCTGCCACTTACTAGGAATAGTTTGGGCAGGAAATTTTTTTAACTTTTCTCTTTCTCAGGTAAGAGGTTTATAAAATGAGGATAATACTATAAAATCTACAGGGAAGAGTCAAGGATTAAGAAGAGAATTATGTAAAATATTTAACTCAGTACCTGGCAGAGTGAACAGTTATTTATCATCATTCTAATAATAGTGATATTTAAAAATCAAACACCTGGATCCACAAATTTCATACCTACATTATTATAACAGGATATTACTGTGCAGAGGTTCCTGGAAGCGAGAAGGAAATTTGGGTTTGACTTCAAATACACTGACTTTGACATCCCAATGGGGCTTCAAGTTGGAAACATCAAGAAGGCAGATAAGATGAGACAGGGTTATATGAAAATATTTGACATTTATTAATGTCAAGAGAAGATTTCAGCTTGGGAGTTTTTCAGAGGATTTTTCTTCTAAATTTAGTAGATGAAATCCCACATAGACAGAATAGAGACAGAAGGAAGCCCAGATGTGACCTAAAGAATTACCGTACGGGTGAAAGAAGTTGAAAGAAAATACAAAACAAAATTTAATCTAAAGATACTATAAAGCAGAGGAAAACTTTGAGAAAAAAGGATCAAGAAATATAAAAAACCTAATAGATATCAAAATACTGTAAAAAAAAACCCTACTATATTGAAAGTGTGCTAATGGCATAGGAATATGAACAGTGAAATAAGTCAGAGCAGAGTCAAATAAATGTATGAAGAAGATGGGATTTCAAATCAGAGGGAAAATATGGCTAAGTCAATAAATGGTTTGTGAACTACTGAGTGATCTTTAGAAGACAAAAGAGTTCGATGTTTATTTTATACCACACACATCTAAACATTCATGCTAAATGGATTAAAGTTCTAGATATAAAAAATGCACTAGTTGAATAGAGGAGAATGATACAAAACTCAGAAGCCATAAAAGAAATACTGGCAGTTGAATTTTAACAATCTACTAATTATCCATTAAAATTACCATAAATAAATTTAAAAAATAAGTAGATATGGGGCGCCTGGGTGGCGCAGTCGGTTAAGCGTCCGACTTCAGCCAGGTCACGATCTCACGGTCGGTGAGTTCGAGCCCCGCGTCAGGCTCTGGGCTGATGGCTCAGTGCCTGGAGCCTGTTTCCGATTCTGTGTCTCCCTCTCTCTCTGCCCCTCCCCCGTTCATGCTCTGTCTCTCGCTGTCCCAAAAATAAATAAACGTTCAAAAAAAATTTTTAAAAATAAAAAATAAAAAAAAAAGTAGATAGGGGACATATTCTTGTCATATGCAAAAAAACAAAAGTTAATATTTATAAAATACAAAGAGATCCTGTAAATCAACTTCTTAAAAGTTTGATTATCCCAAGGGAGTAAATGGACAAAGTATATAAACAATAATTCCTCAGATAAAAATTATAAACAACCAGTGAACACATAAAAATACTAACCTCTTAAAAATATGATACAGGTTTTTCTGCCTACTCCATGAGATTAAAAAACTTTAAAAAATGATTAAAACACCTAGTGTTGGTGATAGAATAAGGAAATGTATACTCTATTATTCATTTGGTAGATGATAAATTGGTACTACTGTTCTGTAGTCTGATATGGTATCATAATCAATATAATAAATCTGTATAGTCTACAGACCAGCAAATCCAGCAATAATAAAATCATAACTACTAAATCTCACATAAAATTATAGCATAAATGATTAGGTATAGATAATTAAGCTATATTCACAAGAAAGCTCATTATAGCAGCAATGACCAAAAGAGAAAATAAAATTTGAAAACACAAAATGCCCATTAATAGAGGAATTGTAGATCCAAAATCAAAATACTTCAGAACGTTTTTAAATAGCGAAATAAATCTACTAACTTGAAATACATAAACAACATATTTTTGGTCAATAAATAAGCTGGGTGAATTCATGTGCATAAATACATGCTGAAGCAAAAGATTGTTTATGTACTATTATGACAATAGGTAACCCTGGAAAGTTGAATTGGAGGAGAGAAGGGAAATTTTTAACAATTTTTCCTTCAAAAATTAGGCTAAGGTTTTACTGATTTGTGTGTGTGTGTGTGCATTTTTGTCTTTCTTAAATTTTCCAAAATTACTATGAGTTGCATTTAGAATCAGAAAATAATATTTTAAAACATGTTTTTTTTTAATTAAAGCAGAATTAGAACCATGTAAACAATACATGTCAGTACAAACATACTTTATAGACAGACTATCCAGATCCATGCCACAGTTAACCTACTGACATGGTCTGCAGGTTCCTTCACCTATTTGTGCCTCAACTCTAAAATGAGCATGAAAATACCTACTGAATAGCCTTGTTTTAGGAAACTGCAGATAAGAAACCAATAAGTTACTGAAGGTAAAGTATATGCTTAGTTCCTGGCAAATAATGAGACTTCAATAAGCATGCTAGTATGATTTTTATTGTTAATGGTATTGGTATTGACCATGCAGAGGAAAAGGAAGGGGTTGGCTTCATTTGATGAAGTGAAATGTGGCAAATGACTCAATGTAAAGATTGTTTCTTTAGACCTACCACCCAGTTTCTTGAAGAAGTAGGCTATATCAAGATTATTTTCCATTAGTACTCTTTAAATCACCATGCCATCCTTACCTCCTCCCTTCCCCATAGTGGGTCTGGTTGACTAGCCAGTCTCTAGTTTGTACTCTCCTCTTCCCCATCTTTATGCCTTTGTACCAATTCTTTCCACCAATGGGAGTGGCCTTACCACCTATTGAAATTGGATCCATCTTCTAAAGAAGAGATCATTCTTACACTACCATTCCCCTCTCCTCAACCTTTCTGCGCTTTGTTAGCAAATCCATTTGCTTAGTTCTTACCTTTTGCCTTATGTCATTATTTGTGTCAATGTAAATCATCCCACAAGAAAAGCTTCTTCATGATGAGAATAAGAGACTATGGAGGTTAAGGGATGGTAGGATGTGTTAAACTTGATGCCCACACAACCTTAACAAAACTTATACACAGAAACTGTTCAGTGATTATTAACTGATTTTAATACAACCTGACAATGGACAAGCTAGGGAGGATGCAAATATAACACTTAATTTTTCCCTAGGTAATGATGGTGCTATAAAGAAAATAAGAAAGTGAGGATTTCTGCTTAGATTGAACAGAGAGACACATTGCTTTTCCAACTCCCACTTTCAAGCCAAAGTAAAAAAGACAGCAACAGAAGCAGTAAAAGAAGTCCCATTTTTCAGTGAAACTAGGAAAAAACAACCCTAAACCACAAAATACAAAGATTAAAATTTGAACAAAATCGAGGGAGAATATAGGGAAAAAATGAAATCATTTTTTTAAAGCATAAGTTACTATTTCATGTAGCACATCCCTGAAGGACAAAAGAAACAATCCCTTACTTGAAGAGATGAATTTTGAATGAGTCAATAAGCCAGGGGAATATGCCTGGACTTTGTTCCCCATGTCAATGCTTGGATGTGAGGTTAAAAACAGACACTCACAGAGGTTACGTTGGTAGCAGGGAAAGGAAAACAAATAAGCATTGTGGATATTAGTTTCAGCTAGCTGCATAAATGTAACTGCTAAATTGCAATACATGAAGCCTAGATGAAATTAATTATTTTAAAGGAAAATGTAGATTTCTGAATTTACCTCAGAAGGTAGAAAAAGACTATACATTTACCAAAGAAGTAATTGAAAATGCGGTCAAAGAGCTACCTCTCAAAGGTGATGAGTCTATGATGGTTCAACATGTATCAAATCTTTAGGAACAAGTACCAGAATATTAAAAAATATATACATTTTTAATAGTTTTAAAATCTCCTCCACAAGTCTTTCTATAAAGTCATAACTCTGATGCCAAACTATAATAAAAATGGACTCAAAAAAGAAAGGAAGAGAGGAATACAAGCAAAGTTCACTTAAAATATCCAGACCGAAACTCCGAGGGAAACATCAGTAAAGTTAATCTAGTAGTATTTATAGAAAATTACAGACAGGATTCACCTTGGGTTGCTGAGATGGTTCAAGATTAAAAATGTTTATATTAAGATTTCAGAGGTGTATTGTTATCTCCACCAAAACTTCAAATGGTATTGTGTAAAATTTAACATTCATTGTGATCAAATTTACAGTAAAAGAGGAATCAATATGATACACAGTCACTATAAACAGACACACATTCTTTTTTGGAAATGTTAATGTTAAAGATGTAAGCCAAGAATGCCCAAAATTTATATTCAGGAATTGTTAGCAATATTAGACTAGATATGAAATAGCACAAAGGAAAACAAAATATAATTATCTGCACAAAACTTCGTCACATATTCCAGAAATCACAAAAGATTCAGTGGTAGTTTTACAAATGTAGCATCATTTAGTACAAAATTGAGAGTGTTCTGTCTTAGCTCATGCAAATGGTCTTCTCCTCACTTACCTTCTCAGGAGGAGGAAGACTCTATTAGTGCTGCCATTGTGTGTGCATGTGTGCGTACATGTACGTATATGTACATGTATATGTGTAATATAGAATTAGGAAATGTTTAAAGAGAGGCAAATTGAAGAATGAAGATCAGCAACTTTGCATAGCAAAGAGTCTGGAACTATACGAAGATAAAGTCAAAAATACAGAAGGAAAAAGGACTTAAGGCAAAGGTGGATGTGTTAGAAAGTAAAGAATTCTAAACTTTGAGAATCGGAGAGAGATCGTGATCATGTGAAGAAGGGGAATCATCCAAAGAAGTTTGAAATCTTGACCCATAAGTAGAATCAGGTAGCAGCTGGGACAGCCAACCAAACCCATTATTCATGGGGAATAATTTCAGGAGAACACAAGTGTTAATCTCACATCTTCTGGTTAAATTTTGAACTCTAAACCTAAGAGCTGGATAAAAATCCATATTGGTAGAAAATGAAGACCATACTATCTGCCACCCAACTTAGTGAAAAATACAAGAGATGCTTCTTCATCTCTTGAATAATCTTACACCTCTTACATAATTTTGTTGTGAGCATGAATTACATAGCACATTTAATATAAAAATTAGATTTGTATGTACTCAATAAATATTTTTATGAGATACAACTGTGATAATTTTCTTAGAAAAATGTGTCACTGTTTAGTTTGTCATCTCCCATCTATAAAATTCTTTAGCACTAGCTTACTTTATAAGCACATCATGCCAGAAAAAGCACTTTTCAATATTGAACACATCATATTAGGTAAGGCACTTTTTAATGTTGACAGTCCTCATGCCTGGATTTATTTTTTTTAAATCACAATTAGTTGTCACAAGAAAAGTTTTAAATCCCACTTAAAATTTTACACGCAATAAAGTATAGATTATGTTTAGTTTCGTGGTGAGCAATTATCCAAAGGAAAGTCAAGATATAATACAGTTGTCGATTTCAGAAGAAACTATGTTTACAACTTCACAAAATTGAAGGGAAAATTATTTGGATGTGGAAATAGATTTCCCATCCTGAAAAAAACAAACAAAGAAAAAAACCTCATTCAGCCCCTGCTGTGTTTCCCTTCAAAGGGATGATCAGCTTTATGCATTTCTAATTTTTGCTCCATTGAACATACAGACATAACCTGCATAAACCCTTTTCATTTATTTTCAAAAGAGATATCCTGATTCCTTGCCAGACTGCTATTTATATTGCCCATAAGACATCCAGCCTGATGATACAGGATGAAAATGGCTTCCAGCCCTACCCATAAGTCCACTGAGCTATAAAGCAACTTTGTTAACTTCACTTATTGGATTTTAAATTGTCATGTATTGGCAGTTTGTCACTGGCATTGACTTCCTGCCCTAGAGCCAAGATTACTGCTATAACTACTGGTTCATTCTTCATCACCAGGTTTATAGCTCACTACTCTGGCCACTGTTAGGAGGTAATGTTTGAGAACTCTGCATCACAGTGCCATTTTTAGTACCACACTGAAAATTGAGCTATGGAGAATCTCATTCTGGATCTTTAGCTAGCTATCTTTACAAATTCTCAATGATTGAATAATTCCATCCAAAAACTCATTCAGTCAGCAAATGTTTATGAGGTCCAGCTAGTGATGAGTTAGAAATTTTGGTAGATAGAAATGAATAATAAGACATGGTCTCTGCCCTTAAATGGCTCATAGCTTAACTGAAGAGACAAAACAAATGTATAGCTAGCCATTAGAGAAAAGTGATCACCTATTTCAAATGTCTGGCATCTTTGTCCGGTTCTTGCTATCCCCACTGTGACTGTGGTAGTGTCAGTCATCACTGACTTAACTTTTCTCTATAGCAGGCACTTAACTGGTCTCCCCTCCTTCGACTCTGTCTTCTCCATGGCAATGACAGTGACCTTTGTGATGCAGAAATTTAATAATAAAGCTCCATTTAACACATCCCTCAATGCTTTCCCAATGCTTCTGAATGCTCTTAGGACAAATTTCAAATTTCTTAACATACTTATATGGCCCATCTAGATATGTACACTGTCCAGCCCATTACTCCAGATTTCTCTCACTCTTTTCTTCCTTGTGCTATATACTATAAGCATATCAAACTCCTTCAGTCCCTAAAACTTCATATGTCTTTAAGCCTCTAAGCTACAAAACATGCTAGTCCCATTGCCTAAATCTTTCTTTTACCATTTTTCACCCTACCCCATATTTGAGCCTGCATAATTTTACTTAATCTTTATACATAAGCAGAAATGTTACTCCCCCTAGGAAACCTACACTGACCCATATATTTGATTACTTTCCCTACTCTATCCCAGTATGTGTTCATTTCATGCTTTGTTTATACTTTATCACTGTATTCTAATTATTTTACTATCATTTTGGCTGAATATTAATGTTTCTAAAGACAGGGAATGTTTCTGTCAAATTTATTGTTGTACCCAGTATCCAGCTAGTACATAGCAGACTCTCAATAACTATCAGGAATGAATGAATGAGCTGCTTAATGTAAGTATAATAGAAATTCAGAAAAAAAAAAAAAGATTAGTGTGACTAGAATAATCATGAAGGATCTGTGAAAAAGCATTTGATAAATAAATAGGATTTTGACAACTAGAAGAGAAAAGCATTTTATACTAAGAAGAAGCAAATTTACAGCAAAGACTAACAATGATATTAAATAAGAAGCAGAGTTTCATAACACAGTGTGCATATTATTAGCAGTGGGAAATATAACTGGCTAGGTATATGGTGAAGGCAGATCATGAAAAATCTTTAGAACAGTCAGAGAAGCAAATAAGTTTACTGTGATTTATTTATTTTTGGCCCACTTGGGACTTACTGTGGTTTTCAATCAGAGTATGCTTGATACTAAACAAATCTGGGAAAATAAGCAGCCATTATCTCATCAAATATTGTCCCTTCCTCATTCTCTATTATTTTTGTATTCTTATTATGTGCTTTAGTACTTGTCACTCTCTGTATTGTCTGTCTTATACTGCACTGTTATTTCTTCAGATTGTCTGTTTACCAAACATATCTTCAACTTCATCTAATCTTGTGTTAAACCTATCCATTACATTTTTATTCAAATATTACTTTCTTTCAAGTCTTCATTTTCTTCAAATATGTCTGTGCTCATTTTAACAACAGTGGTGTGGTTCTTTATCATACTTTAAATATTAACATGTTAAGAATGTTCATTTTACATCCTTATTGTATAATTTAATTATCTGAAGATCCTGAAGTCTGATCCCACTGTGCTCTTACTTATGATGGCTTGTTGCCTTGTGTGTTTTGTAAGTTTGGACTCTTAAACTTAATCCATGGGAATTCTGTGCAGCCTGGGTTGACAGAGTGTCCTTCAAAAGGGAATTTGTTTTTGCTTCTGCCAAGCATCCTCATGTTCTACCAACCTGAGACTTATTTAAATTAATTACTCATTTAGACATTTTCAGGGCTATATAGAAGTATAAATTTTAACTACACACTAGCTTGAGGGCATATCTATGGTTACAGGTCTTTAGGGAGGCATTTTTTCACCATCCAGAGCTCAGGACAAAACAGCTAAGTTATCTCTCTCTTTGAAATTTGGTAGGGTTTTTTTCTTGTCCTTTCCACCCTTTCATTAGGTTGTAGCCATTTGAGATTTCCATCTTTGTTACTTCCATCTCCTCATGGATTCCCTTGCCACTCTCTCATAAGGCTTTCTCTTCTACCTCCAGATGTCCATTAAAAGACAAACCTTTTGATTACCAAGATTGGAAAACACCTCCAGGCAAATCACAACAGTAGTGCAGCTGTCTACTCCAGTGTTTTTGAGCTATCTCTTTATTTAGGGTCCAGGTCCCTGGAAAGTTTCCTTACATTCACACAGGCTCAACATTTTAGTGACTATTGTGATATTTTATGTAGTTGTTCTAGTTCATTTACATATTTTATAATGGGAGAATTTGTGAGCATTTACTCAATCACACTGACAGAAACTCAAGTCAAGAGTAATCAGTAACTTAAATTAGAAAGCAATGTCGGTCTTAAATAGTAGCAGCCAAATAGGCTCTAATTCATACTGGTTCACATGGTTTTATCCCTTTAAGTCCCTTTTCCTGGTAACCTCTCAGTCCAGACCCTAACCTAGAGCTAATCACATCTGGCAGCCAATGTTGTTGGTGACAAGTGACAGAAATGGACTATCTTAAAGAAGGATATATATATATATATATATATATTTTTTTTTTTTTTTTGAGAGCTATTGCTAGAATCAGTGGCAGACTGGCAGCCAGGCCTTGAAGATGAGGAAGAACAAAAAGAACAGTCATAGCCTCTTGTTCAAATTTCAAAAATTCTCCTTGGGGCAATTGCCCAAGCCTACATATTTTCTCCACTCCCTCGCTGCATCCAGTAGTGAGCCTTAATCCTCACCAAGATACTCCCCAAAGAGCTTCTCTAAAAGGGAGATGTGGTGCAGCAAAACAATAGAAAACAGAAAGAAATCTCACCAGAGCAGATGTGATGGGCCACTTGAAAGCCATGGTGACACCTAAAATTGGCTTAGATCTTTTGAAGTCATATGATCGTAAAGTTTTTACCACCACAATTGCCCTTAAATAGGTCACTTCCATCTTACAGTTCATTTTTGTTATTTTATATCTCCTGCCACTACAATTTACACAGATTTATCTTCATTACATTTTTACCACTCACAAGGAACATTTAGAAGCTGAGTTATCCTTGATCCTTTGTATTGTTCAATACCCCACTTCTTCCTATATTCTGTTTATATTCCCTTGGCGCTCATTGCTTGATATTTTTGAACAAATACATATCCTTTATTTCTGTCTCTATACTCCTATCTATCCTGTTGATATTTAATTGTAAAATGTCTCCTTTTTTAGTAAAAATATATTTCTCATCCAGTCTGTAAGAAAGAGTGGAAAGAGTTGTGTTTTATACAACAGCACTACAGGTAAGTATTGTTGTAATGTATATAAAGGTGAGCAAACAATTTGATTTACAGGAAAAAAATTCCTAAGTTTATAGAACAAGTTAACAGCAGAGATGGGATTTAAAACCTTTATCTGACTATGAAGTTTTGCTGTTAGCAATTAGCTCATTCAAGTGTAGAATATCTAAGAATTGCTTCCAAGTATTTCTCACTGTTCAATAGATGACTGAATGCCTCCTTTACTGCTTTCTAAGCTATAGTATCTGTTCATTCCTGTGTTTGACAAATAATGATTTAGTGATTTGTGCCAGGTGCTTTTGTAGGCCCTTGGAATGCATCTGCAAGTTTAAGGGAGAAAAAAATCTCTATGCTCATGTATCTTTGTAGCAGAAGATGGATAGTAAATAGTAAATATGATGAATTTTCCTTATGTAGTATTTTAGTTGGAGGTTAAATAGGATGGAAAAATTATTAAAAGGAGCATAGGGTAAGTGGGAAATGAGAATTCTGGGGAGCAGGAATTGAGAGAATTTGTTGTATGTAGCAGTCCTATATTAGATTGAATAACATGAAACTGTCTTTGACAGTTTATGAAAGTAACTATTTTGTAGAGTTCAGCCTCCTGTCCAGGTGGTCAAGGTGGACATAACTGAGAAAGTGAGATATCAGCAAAGACTTGAAGGAGCTAAAAGAATTAGCCAGACATATTTAGAGGAAGAATTATTTAGGCTCCTTCTGTGTATTACATATTCCCGCTTTCTCATTTCAGTTTAAAGCCCTCCTGATCTGACTATTGGTTTCCTTTCATAACTATTCTTCTAGTCTGAGATATTCATTTTTACATGTCAGAACCACCATTGGAGAAGTGAAAGGCATCAGAAAAACAAATGTTTTCCATAATGCCATTAGGGTGATGAGCTTTTCACATATTCCTTGTTTTATCAGATATAAAATACAATAAAAAGACCAGATGAAACTTCAAGTTTTGAGTGTTTCCCTCCCAATGATTCAGAAGCAGTAGATATGCTTTCTTTATTTCCTTTGGGCTTACTGGTTATTGCCAGAGGAAAAACAGTCGTATGATGTTTGGTATATTTGGTAAAGCTAGCAAGGTCTATTATGACTTGTTATCCTCTCTGAACAGCACCATCTGCACAGTAAAGGATTATCTCAGGAGGCATCATTACTCATACCCTGCAGATCAAAAAAAGAACTGGGCCTTGACCAGCTCCTCGGAGAAAACTTCTGACTTTTTAGAATATCCCACCTGGAAGAGTTTTCTGGTATGCCTGAGTACTTGGGTCATGCCAGATATGCCAACAATGTGCCTTATGGTAAACACCTGTTTTCCTATGCACGAGGCTTTGGACCATGCTGTATAAATTTATCCTCTGGGGGTCGGAGACCAAATAGCTGAGGGCAGCCACATAGGTGATACATGTGTACATGGTCTACATGGCTGACCTCCCGTAAAAGCCCTGGCCTGCAAGGTGCTAGCAAGCCTGCTGGTTGGCAAAACACCCTGCACATTTTGTCATACCTTGTTCTTGAAAGAATTCAGCGCTAACTCTGCCATTCCTCTGGGAGAGGACAACAAAAACTTGTGGCTGTTTTCTCCTGGACTCCACTCTGTGTGTCCTTTCTCTTCCCTGAATTTAATCGGTATCTTTTCACTGTAATAAACCACAGCTGTGAGTATCACAGCTTCTGAGGTATGTGAGTCTTCCTAGGGAAACATGGAGACTAAGAGTGGTCTTGGGGTCCCCTAACACACCATCCATCACACTTCATCTCTTCCTCCTGGGACACACTAACAACTTTCATTATACCTCCAGGATCTGAGACTTATTTAGCTTTGAACAGATCAGAGTAAGAAGTAGGCAATCTCATAACTGTATGTCAGAGCCCCAACCCCATCCAATATTCCTCCACATGTTAACATCTACACACGCATTTTCATCCTTTTTCACCTTTTCAGATTTCCCTACTCCCATCTCCACCCTGGCTTTATTCATGGATTGTTTCTCCTATTCCAATTAGTAACTTTTTAGTTTGGAATGTAATCTAAAATACAGAGATTTCAGAGTTTTTAGCAAGAACGCTAGGTGTCTTCTTATGTATCCTTTAAGTCAGAAAAACAAAGTGCTCAATTACAGTCAATCTCCTTAATCAGTTATCCACTCCACACACAGAAAAAAAGTGACCTATTTTTAAATATCCCATTTCTATTTTCTCTTCATAGTTAAAATTAATATTAAACAATATTATTTTCATAGTATTATATCAACTACAAGAATGTGGAAAACATATCCATTGCATGGAAGGTTAAGCTACTCATCTAAAATAAATATACTAGAAATCCCACATTCTTTAAATTTTTTTTAACGTTTATTTATTTTTGAGAGAGCATGAGCAGGGGAAGGGCAGAGAGAGAGGGAAACACAGAATCCGAAGCAGGCTCCAGGCTCCAAGCCGTCAGCACAGAGCCTGCCTGACACAGGGCACAAACCCATGGACTGCGAGATCATGACCTGAGCAGAAGTTGGACGCTTAACCGACTGAGACACCAGGCACCCCCTAGAAATCCCATATTCTTAAACAAATTATTTAAATCTTTTTTTTCTTCAAGGAAAAAGGTAGAGTTCTTAAAATTTTAAATGCTGATATCAATAAACTGACTTAACAGAACTATTTTCTACAACAAATGTTACTTCTTTGGAAAGAAAGAACAGGGGCGCCTGGGTGGCGCAGTCGGTTGAGCGTCCGACTTCAGCCAGGTCACGATCTCGCGGTCCGTGAGTTCGAGCCCCGCGTCGGGCTCTGGGCTGATGGCTCAGAGCCTGGAGCCTGTTTCCGATTCTGCGTCTCCCTCTCTCTCTGCCCCTCCCCCGTTCATGCTCTGTCTCTCTCTGTCCCAAAAATAAATAAAAACGTTGAAAAAAAAATTAAAAAAAAAAAAAAGAAAGAACAAATGGAATTGGGAAACATAAAAACCCAATGTGACAATTAATTTGCATTTCATATTTTTAATTTTTGAGTTGCATTGTGGTTATACATCCCTCTTACAGTAACCTATTATTTTTTAGATGTGCCAGACAAGACGAAAATGAAGTTAATTAAAATAATTATATAATTATGAAACATGTTTTTAAATTTCTTCAATGTGCCTTATTTCAAAAGACGTACTCCTCTTTAAGTGACATAGAAATCAGTGCTCAAAATAAGCAATGAATCAGCTATTCCATTAAAAGCATCTGGTAAATCACTACTTATGAAATTATGTTTAATACTACCTTAACCTAATGAAATAAAATAATTCTGTTGAGTAGTAATCATTTTTCCATCTCTGCAAATTCACTGTTTGTATAAGTAATGAACTAATACCTTGTGCCTCTGTTGAGTAACCTCTGTGTGCATTATTATTTGGTTGATCGTCCTTTTGTGGCAGATTATTTTAAGTAGAACTGTTACTGTAAATGAATTTGCTTAAATGTATGGTTCTAAATTAGCGAACATAAAATTACAGCTCCGCGATTTGTCATCATTTTGGTTGATATAGGATTGCATTTAAGTATATAGTAATTGAGAAATGATTTGAATACTACATTTTCAGCCACTCTGATAAGTTATCATCTCTACCACTATATTTAGCTTCTTTCTGGGACTATAGCTTTTGGCAGTTTGGAAACTGAGCGCAAACCTCCAACTTCTAGACAGCTCAATGTCATTTAAAGGGGGCAGAGCATAAATATCACCTCAGCTTATGAAAATATATACCTTACCTCATAGAATTCACTGAAGAGAATGGGATTTACATAAAATAGGCAAAGGAAACCTGCCATAACTAGATTCAAATGCTCCAGTCTTATGATCTGACATCCATTAAGAATGTACCATTAAGGGGCGCCTGGGTGGCGCAGTCGGTTAAGCGTCCGACTTCAACCAGGTCACGATCTCGAGGTCCGTGAGTTCGAGCCCCACATCAGGCTCTGGGCTGACGGCTCAGAGCCTGGAGCCTGTTTCCGATTCTGTGTCTCCCTCTCTCTCTGCCCCTCCCCCGTTCATGCTCTGTCTCTCTCTGTCCCAAAAATAAATAAACGTTGAAAAAAAAAATTAAAAAAAAAAAAAAAAGAATGTACCATTGAACTTAACATGCCTCTGCTCTTTGGCTAATCACGCAATTGTTTCTTACTCTAGAAAATCCAGTTGTTGTTTTTGTTTGTTTGTTTGTTTGTTTTGTTTTGTGTGTGTGTGTGTGTGTGTGTGTGTGAGAGAGAGAGAGAGAGAGAGATGTGGCACTCTCCTGAGGGGAGAGGTTTTAACTTTTCAAGAAGTTGTTATGTCATAAATGTACAGGGAAGCACAGAAAAAAGTAAGAAATGACTGCCTTTTATTCTGGTTCAAGAGAGAATAAGGATTTGAGAATGATATATTCAAGGAAGGGTTACATGCCGTGGAAAAAAGATTAGAAGATTTCATTTATCTCTGGGAGAGAAAAACACTATTTTTCAGACACAGTACCTGAATAGGTCTGCCTAAAGTATACATAAAAGACTGCGGGATTTTTAAAATATGAATTTAGCCAGGGTCAAGCCAAGCCAAGATCAAGCAAATGTAGGAGAAGGGAATGATTATATAAATTTAACATTAGTATTTAAGAGAATGTTGTAATCTATGCCTATTTCATTTTCTCTTACCCTTCAAATAGCAGAACATCTGTTTCATTAAAAATATGAGCTTTTCCCTCAGTTTACTAAACATCTCTAATGTACCAAAGATATATAGATCTCTTAGTTTTTGCTTTTATTTGTGCATAATATTTCTTTTTTTTTTTACCAGGTCCTCAATATGATTGCTAGAGATTATCCAGCACTTGTATATGTTAGTCTGGGTATCAAAGCCACCAGAAATGGAACTCATGATATTTGGCTTCACATGATGTATATCTATTAACTTTAATGAAAATAAAATCAGTCAAAAGTAAAAATAATTTACACTAAATAATTTTCTTAATAGTCATTTCAGGTGTAAACTTGAAAAAGTCCTGAAAGAAGTGGTGTTCACTTGAACAATGTAAACACAGCAAAATCCTCATCTATCATCAATATACCTGCCCCTCCAGCCCTCGGTCAAGCAAAAGCTGTATAGTATCAAGAGAGAGAAATCATTAGGGTGCTACTCAGGGTCATTTATAAAGTTACATCTTGTCTTCCCTACAAGAGATTTTTTTAAATAGTAACATTTTTCCAAATGTTTTTATTTTCCTTTCTCAACTAAACAGATCATACTCCTACCCTTGCTCTACAGAGGTAAAAGAAAATCAATGGACAGAGAGTAAATTTATTATCCACCCCTGGTAAAATTGTAGTTTGTGCATAAGTAAATCTATAGATGCATTTATTTATTATTTATTGGGAGAGGGGCATGGGAGGAGGCCAAAAGGCAGCATGACACTCTGCTATCAATCTGTTCCAAATAACCTTAGAGAAAATTAGCTCCTGAGAGGCAGAAACACCCAGTAATAAATTGGCAGCAGAATTTATCCCTTGAGTCTGTAAATATGTAATGACATAAAACTAATTTCTATTAAGTTGGTGTCCCAATAAAAGTAGGGGGATTTTAGTATCTTACAAATTAAAATGTATGTATTTGTACTGCCAGAAATGGCAAGTAGTCTCATTTTAAGGTCAATGACATGTAAGAGAGTAAGAGGATAAGAGCAAATCATATGTTTTGTAGTTAAAAAAAAAAAAAAAAGAAAGGAGGGAAGGAAGGACAGGAGGGAGAAAACAAAGAAAATGGAAGAAGAGAAATCCATTTCTTAAATGGTTTGAGTCCAGTGAAAAAGGCTGATTCAAGGACAAGCGGGAGGACAAGAGGCTGAGTGGAAAGTCTGAGGTTTATTTGCAAAAGTACGCACCTAAAGCTGAGGAAGATCTGGTGGGGGTGTGGCAGGGGGAGGATATGCTTACTGCTTCTAAGTGGCTAAGGTCCAGGTACTATGCTGGTCTCTAGGAATACAGCAGCAACAGAAGTACCAAAGCCCCGGCCCTGAGCAATCTTAGAGTCTAGTGGGAAAATAAAGATAATAAACAAAAACTCATACAGTATTTTGCTTAGTGATAAATACTACAAAGGAAGATAAGAAAAATGAAACAGTAAGGGGATTAAAAAATAATTGAGCAAGAAGGATATTCAGGAAACGTGTCCATTAGGGCACGACATGAGTGTGAATGAAATAAGCAAAGAAGCCATGGGTGGGGTGGAGTAAAGAAGAGTGATCTAGACACAGGGAACAGTAAATGCAAAGATCTGAGACAGGAACACCACGTGTGGAAGGTGCAGCAAAGAGCTCAGTGTGGCCACAGTAGAATGAGTCCATAGTAAATGAAACCAAAAGAGGTTGTGGGTGGAGGCGGGCTGCAGATTGTGTGAAGCTTATGGAGAACTCTGGATTTTACTCTGAGGTGAGAAGTCATTAGAGTGTTTTGAACAGAGGAGTGACATGTTGTGACACATGCTTTAAAGGGATCAGTCTGCCTGCTGTAAGAAACTAGGCTGCAGAGTGACAAGGGTGGAGGCAGGAGAACAGTTAGGAGGCAGTTTTGTACATGTGTTGCTCTGTGGGATGACTGCTGCTACAACTTGCCAGATAAAGAAGGGAATTAGTTATAATTCATTTACCAAAGTGATTCCAGGCAAGTCATTGTCATGTTAATTTTTTAAAGCCTTAATTTTTAAAAACCAGTTTGGGGTTTATAGCAAAACTGAGAGGAAAGTACAGTGATTTCCCGTATACTCTGCCTTCACATGTGCGTAGCCTCTCCCATTATCGGCATCCCTTACCAGAGTGGGACATTTATTACAACTGATGAACCTGCATGGACACACCGTAATCTCCCAAAGTCCTCTGTCTACATTAGGCTTCATTCTTGGTGTTGTGCATTCTACAGCTTTGGACAAATGTATAATGGCATGCATCCATCATTATAGTATCACACATAGTAGTTTCACTGCCCTGAAAATCCTAAAATCCTTGGCAAATAATTTGTCCCCATATGTGGCTTGTCTTCTCACTCTCTTGATCACGTTAACATTTTTAGGTGTGACTTTATTGCAAAAACAACATTTAGAAAGCACAGAAATTAAAGGTAAAAAATCATCAACAATCAAATTGCCTGGTCAAATAATTATTTTTGTCAACTTTCTAACTTTTAAATGTAAATATTTATATCTAATACCATATTTGCAATTTTGTAAATTGAATTACATAATGTATATTGTTACCATCTCATTTAACATTTTACCATGTGCATTTTCCTATTTTGTGTTGTCCTTCCCTGTATTTTTCCTTTTCAAATTCCCTTCCTCTACTCAAATAACCTACATGAACAAGTTTTTGTGCATATTTCCAGACCTTTCCTGTTGGGTACACAATTCCTTCTTTAAATAATCTAGTCTTGAAAATATTGTTCCATCTCCATAAAATATATTGTGATTCTTAATAAGCCCCACATTCTACCTGCAGGATAGTTTAAGTTTTTATTTAAATTCCAGTTAGTTGAGGATTCTGGGAACATGGCGGCGTAGGAGGACGCTGGGCTCACCGCGCGTCCTGCTGATCACTTAGATTCCACCTACACCTGCCTAAATAACCCAGAAAACCGCCAGAGGATTAGCAGAACAGAGTCACCGGACCCAAGTGCAGACGAGAGGCCCACGGAAGAGGGTAGGAAGGGCGGCGAGGCGGTGCGCGCTCCACGGACTGGCGGGAGGGAGCCGGGGCGGAGGGGCGGCTCGCCGGCCATGCAGAGCCCCCGAGTCCAGCTTGCAAAAGCGGAGGGGCCTGACGGACTGTGTTCCGACAGCAAGCGCGACTTAGCATCTGGGAGGTCATAAGTTAACAGCTCTGCTCGGAAAGCGGGAAGGCTGGAGGACAAAGGGAGGGTGAGCTGCGGAGCCCCCAGACGACAGAGCTCAGTTTGGCGGGGAACAAAGGCGCTCGCCAGCGCCATCTCCCCCGCCCATCCCCCAGCCAAAATCCCAAAGGGAACCTGCTCCGGCCAGGGAAATTGCTCGCTCCGCGCGAACACCCAACTCTGTGCTTCTGCGGAGCCAAACCTCCGGCAGCGATCTGACTCCCTCCGGCTGCCACAGGGCCCCTCCTGAAGTGGATCACCTAAGGAGAAGTGAGCTAAGCCTGCCCCCCCTGCCGCCGTGCACCTTGCCTTCCCACCCCAGCTAATACGCCAGATCCCCAGCATCACAAGCCTGGCAGTGTGCAAGTAGCCCAGACGGGCCACGCCACCCCACAGTGAATCCCGCCCCTAGGAGAGGGGAAGAGAAGGCACACACCAGTCTGACTGTGGCCCCAGCGGTGGGCTGGGGGCAGACATCAGGTCGGACTGCGGCCCCGCCCACCAACTCCAGTTATACACCACAGCACAGGGGAAGTGCCCTGCAGGCCCTCACCACACCAGGGACTATCCAAAATGACCAAGCGGAAGAATTCCCCTCAGAAGAATCTCCAGGAAATAACAACAGCTAATGAGCTGATCAAAAAGGATTTAAATAATATAACAGAAAGTGAATTTAGAATAATAGTCATAAAATTAATCGCTGGGCTGGAAAACAGCATACAGGACAGCAGAGAATCTCTTGCTACAGACATCAGGGGACTAAGGAACAGTCACGAGGAGCTGAAAAACGCTTTAAAGGAAATGGAAAACAAAATGCAAACCACCACGGCTCGGATGGAAGAGGCAGAGGAGAGAATAGGTGAACTAGAAGATAAAGTTATGGAAAAAGAGGAAGCTGAGAAAAAGAGAGATAAAAAAATCCAGGAGTATGAGGGGAAAATTAGAGAACTAAGTGATACACTAAAAAGAAATAATATACGCATAATTGGTATCCCAGAGGAGGAAGAGAGAGGGAAAGGTGCTGAAGGGGTACTTGAAGAAATCATAGCTGAGAACTTCCCTGAACTGGGGAAGGAAAAAGGCATTGAAATCCAAGAGGCACAGAGAACTCCCTTCAGACATAACTTGAATCGATCTTCTGCACGACATATCATAGTGAAACTGGCAAAATACAAGGATAAAGAGAAAATTCTGAAAGCAGCAAGGGGTAAACGTGCCCTCACATATAAAGGGAGACCTATAAGACTCGTGACTGATCTCTCTTTTGAAACTTGGCAGGCCAGAAAGAATTGGCACGAGATTTTCAGGGTGCTAGACAGCAAAAATATGCAGCCAAGAATCCTTTATCCAGCAAGTCTGTCATTTAGAATAGAAGGAGAGATAAAGGTCTTCCCAAACAAACAAAAACTGAAGGAATTTGTCACCACTAAACCAGCCCTACAAGAGATCCTAAGGGGGACCCTGTGAGACAAAGTACCAGAGACATCACTACAAGCATAAAACAGACAGACATCACAATGACTCTAAACCCGTATCTTTCTATAATAACACTGAATGTAAATGGATTAAATGCGCCAACCAAAAGACATAGGGTATCAGAATGGATAAAAAAACAAGACCCATCTATTTGCTGTCTACAAGAGACTCATTTTAGACCTGAGGACACCTTTAGATTGAGAGTGAGGGGATGGAGAACTATTTATCATGCTACTGGAAGCCAGAAGAAAGCTGGAGTAGCCATACTTATATCAGACAAACTAGACTTTAAATTAAAGGCTGTAACAAGAGATGAAGAAGGACATTATATAATAGTTGCAGGGTCTATCCATCAGGAAGAGCTAACAATTATAAATGTCTATGCGCCGAATACCGGAGCCCCCAAATATATAAAACAATTACTCATAAACAGAAGCAACCTTATTGATAAGAATGTGGTAATTGCTGGGGACTTTAACACCCCACTTACAGAAATGGATAGATCATCTAGACACACGGTCAATAAAGAAACAAGGGCCCTGAATGAGACACTGGATCAGATGGACTTGACAGATATATTTAGAACTCTGCATCCCAAAGCAACAGAATATACTTTCTTCTCGAGTGCACATGGAACATTCTCCAAGATAGATCATATACTGGGTCACAAAACAGCCCTTCATAAGTTTACAAGAATTGAAATTATACCATGCATACTTTCAGACCACAATGCTATGAAGCTTGAAATCAACCACAGGAAAAAGTCTGGAAAACCTCCAAAAGCATGGAGGTTAAAGAACACCCTACTAACGAATGAGTGGGTCAACCAGGCAATTAGAGAAGAAATAAAAAAATATATGGAAACAAACGAAAATGAAAATACAACAATCCAAACGCTTTGGGACGCAGCGAAGGCAGTCCTGAGAGGAAAATACATTGCAATCCAGGCCTATCTCAAGAAACAAGAAAAATCCCAAATACAAAATCTAACAGCACACCTAAAGGAAATAGAAGCAGAACAGCAAAGGCAGCCTAAACCCAGCAGAAGAAGAGAAATAATAAAGATCAGAGCAGAAATAAACAATATAGAATCTAAAAAAACTGTAGAGCAGGTCAACGAAACCAAGAGTTGGTTTTTTGAAAAAATAAACAAAATTGACAAACCTCTAGCCAGGCTTCTCAAAAAGAAAAGGGAGATGACCCAAATAGATAAAATCATGAATGAAAATGGAATGATTACAACCCATCCCTCAGAGATACAAACAATTATCAGGGAATACTATGAAAAATTATATGCCAACAAATTGGACAACCTGGAAGAAATGGACAAATTCCTGAACACCCACACTCTTCCAAAACTCAATCAGGAGGAAATAGAAAGCTTGAACAGACCCATAACCAGCGAAGAAATTGAATCGGTTATCAAAAATCTCCCAACAAATAAGAGTCCAGGACCAGATGGCTTCCCAGGGGAGTTCTACCAGACGTTTAAAGCAGAGATAATACCTATCCTTCTCAAGCTATTCCAAGAAATAGAAAGGGAAGGAAAACTTCCAGACTCATTCTATGAAGCCAGTATTACTTTGATTCCTAAACCAGACAGAGACCCAGTAAAAAAAGAGAACTACAGGCCAATATCCCTGATGAATATGGATGCCAAAATTCTCAATAAGATACTAGCAAATCGAATTCAACAGCATATAAAAAGAATTATTCACCATGATCAAGTGGGATTCATTCCTGGGATGCAGGGCTGGTTCAACATTCGCAAATCAATCAACGTGATACATCACATTAACAAAAAAAAAGAGAAGAACCATATGATCCTGTCAATCGATGCAGAAAAGGCCTTTGACAAAATCCAGCACCCTTTCTTAATAAAAACCCTTGAGAAAGTCGGGATAGAAGGAACATACTTAAAGATCATAAAAGCCATTTATGAAAAGCCCACAGCTAACATCATCCTCAACGGGGAAAAACTGAGAGCTTTTTCCCTGAGATCAGGAACACGACAGGGATGCCCACTCTCACCGTTGTTGTTTAACATAGTGCTGGAAGTTCTAGCATCAGCAATCAGACAACAAAAGGAAATCAAAGGCATCCAAATTGGCAAAGATGAAGTCAAGCTTTCGCTTTTTGCAGATGACATGATATTATACATGGAAAATCCGATAGACTCCACCAAAAGTCTGCTAGAACTGATACATGAATTCAGCAAAGTTGCAGGATACAAAATCAATGTACAGAAATCAGTTGCATTCTTATACACTAACAATGAAGCCACAGAAAGACAAATAAAGAAACTGATCCCATTCACAATTGCACCAAGAAGCATAAAATACCTAGGAATAAATCTAACCAAAGATGTAAAGGATCTGTATGCTGAAAACTATAGAAAGCTTATGAAGGTAATTGAAGAAGATTTAAAGAAATGGAAAGACATTCCCTGCTCATGGATTGGAAAAATAAATATTGTCAAAATGTCAATACTACCCAAAGCTATCTACACATTCAATGCAATCCCAATCAAAATGGCACCAGCATTCTTCTCGAAACTAGAACAAGCAATCCTAAAATTCATATGGAACCACAAAAGGCCCCGAATAGCCAAAGGAATTTTGAAGAAGAAGACCAAAGCAGGAGGCATCACAATCCCAGACTTCAGCCTCTACTACAAAGCTGTCATCATCAAGACAGCATGGTATTGGCACAAAAACAGACACACAGACCAATGGAATAGAATAGAAACCCCAGAACTAGACCCACAAACATATGGCCAACTCATCTTTGACAAAGCAGGAAAGAACATCCAATGGAAAAAAGACAGCCTCTTTAACAAATGGTGCTGGGAGAACTGGACAGCAACATGCAGAAGGTTGAAACTAGACCACTTTCTCACACCATTTACAAAAATAAACTCAAAATGGATAAAGGACCTAAATGTGAGACAGGAAACCATCAGAACCTTAGAGGAGAAAGCAGGAAAAGACCTCTCTGACCTCAGCCGTAGCAATCTCTTACTCGACACATCCCCAAAGGCAAGGGAATTAAAAGCAAAAGTGAATTACTGGGACCTTATGAAGATAAAAAGCTTCTGCACAGCAAAGGAAACAACCAACAAAACTAAAAGGCAACCAACGGAATGGGAAAAAATATTTGCAAATGACATATCGGACAAAGGGCTAGTATCTAAAATCTATAAAGAGCTCACCAAACTCCACACCCGAAAAACAAATAACCCAGTGAAGAAATGGGCAGAAAACATGAATAGACACTTCTCTAAAGAAGACATCCGGATGGCCAACAGGCACATGAAAAGATGTTCAGCGTCGCTCCTTATCAGGGAAATACAAATCAAAACCACACTCAGGTATCACCTCACGCCAGTCAGAGTGGCCAAAATGAACAAATCAGGAGACTATAGATGCTGGAGAGGATGTGGAGAAACGGGAACCCTCTTGCACTGTTGGTGGGAATGCAAATTGGTGCAGCCGCTCTGGAAAGCAGTGTGGAGGTTCCTCAGAAAATTAAAAATAGACCTACCCTATGACCCAGCAATAGCACTGCTAGGAATCTACCCAAGGGATACAGGAGTACTGATGCATAGGGGCACTTGTACCCCAATGTTCATAGCAGCACTCTCAACAATAGCCAAATTATGGAAAGAGCCTAAATGTCCATCAACTGATGAATGGAGAAAGAAATTGTGGTTTATATACACAATGGAATACTACGTGGCAATGAGAAAAAATGAAATATGGCCTTTTGTAGCAACGTGGATGGAACTGGAGAGTGTGATGCTAAGTGAAATAAGCCATACAGAGAAAGACAGATACCATATGGTTTCACTCTTATGTGGATCCTGAGAAACTTAACAGGAACCCATGGGGGAGGGGAAGGTAAAAAAAAAAAAAAGGACGTTAGAGTGGGAGAGAGCCAAAGCATAAGAGACTGTTAAAAACTGAGAACAAACTGAGGGTTGATGGGGGGGTGGGAGGGAGGGGCGGGTGGGTGATGGGTATTGAGGAGGGCACCTTTTGGGATGAGCACTGGGTGTTGTATGGAAACCAATTTGTCAATAAACTTCATATAAAAAAAAAATTCCAGTTAGTTAACATACAGTATAATATGAGTTTCAGGTAAACAATGTAGTGATTCAACACTTCCATACATCATCCAGTGCTCATCACAAGTATACTCCTTATGCATGATAGTTTTAATGAATTAAATTCTTGGGTGTTTTATTTTTTTTTTTACATTTTTATTTATTTTTGAGAGAGAGAGAGAGAGAGAGAGAGGCAGACTGCAAGTGGGGGAGGGGCAGAGAGAGAAGAAGACCCAGAATCTGAAGCAGGCTCCAGGCTCCAAGCTGTCAGCACAGAGCTGGATGCGGGGCTCAAACTCACAAACCGTGAGATCATGGCCTGAGCCAAAGTCAGACACTTAACCAACTGAGCCACCAAGGCGCCGCTCTTGTTTCTTTTTTAAGTGTCAAACTATTTTCTCGAAAAACAAGAGTATTTACTTATGTTAATAAACACAAACCAGTTTAACTACGGCATTTTTTTTTTTTTGCCTCATTTGCTGTCTAGATCAGGAACACCTATCCTCTTCTCTCAAAACCCTCCCTGCACCTCTTTTCAAAAGGGAATGGTGTGTTTCTAAATACATTTGTTATTTCAAATGTATTCCAAGGATGTTTTTAGTGAAGCTTATTACTAGGATTGCATTTGCATTACTAAGTAATAAGTACTTACTCCAAGTACTATTCGTGCATGGCCATCTGGTTTAATGGCACATCCAAGGTTGAGACAGCTCCCCAGGGCTCCACAACTCACTGAGATCCCTGAGAGGGCATCACTAAATCAGCAGACCCAGAATCTGCTAACACACATCCTCTATCTTGTTCACTGGCTCTGAAAACAGCTTCCTCCTTCTGGAGATCATGAAAATGGATTAATGTTACAAGATTAGGGTCCAGCACATTTTATTTAGCCCACGGCTCCAATAATCAATATTTAGGGGAGAAATTTAGTGCTGTGATATTTTGAACATTTAATTTTCCTAGCTATATTCCAATTGAATCATTTGGAGGAAGGAATATGTGCTGGTGAGAATAAGTATTTTCTTATATTTTTCCAGGAGATAATTATTAGGTTCAGTAGGAGAAGCTAATCCATTTTAGTGATACTTAGTTAGGAAAGGTATCAATTATTTGCAAAAAGAATGATTCAGTTGAGTAAGTCCTTTCCAAAAATGTGCTCTTCCTTTGAAATATTTTATAACTATAATGTGCAGATTTTATATTCTTTATTGCTTTAGTGAAGACTAAACAAAAAATTACATGAAGTTCCAAATTTAAGTTTATCAATATACATATGAATACATATATGGATTTATATGTATTACATACACACATACATATTTTCTACTAGAAGTCTTGAGTCAACATTTCATGTTTAGTATGTTTTATCCGTGATAGACATGATTAATATTCTTCAGATACGCCTATAATCAAGTATTTGGAAAAATACACATTCAACAAAATATTTTTCATTCCATTATCCAATTACCAGATGTTTCTGTTTTTTCATTTCATTTCTTCTGAAGGAAAAATCAATGCACAAATATAAAATGTCAGTCAGCCTCCTCCTGAGATCTTTTATAAAGACTTTACTTTTTTCTTCAGATACATGATTAAGAGACTGCCTTCTGTCCTTAGTATATATAATACACTAAAAGCCTTGAATTCAATCCTTTAATCATCAATGCTTAAAGGAAACAGCCCATTCTGAGTTCTCTATATAGGTTATCAGCTGTACCTTTAAAAATGACTTTCTATTTTAGCAACTGAATTTCCAAAAAGAATTATCATGAACATAAGATCTAGCTGAGAGAAGCTCTTACCCAGTTGGATCTGAATAAATTAATTCCCTAGTCATAAAAGTCCTCAATTTCTCATCAAGTTTGACTTAAATATTTAACCAGAAACAAAGAATCAACTTACAGTCAAACCAAGTGCCTCTATATCAATCTTCCAAAGAATTTAAGGCTGAAATCTAAACTTATCCAGCTCATTTATATCACAAAACAACCAGGCCCTGTAAACTATGATTTTCTATACCAAAGAACCTTAATAGAATTCTATACAGACAATCCAAAGTTCATCATGTCACTAGCCAGAAAGAAAATTTTGGTGTGTTAGGTGACCTTCCATAAAACCTGGTTTCTATCATAATTTTAAAGTATATTTAAGAATTATAATGTCACTCGACTCAGAAAAAAACTTCCAAACTTAGATGTCATGTTTAGGAGTTTAATTTATTTTTAATATATATATTTTAAAGATTTTTTACAATGTTTGTTTATTTTTGAGAGAAGGAGTGTGTGAGTGGGGGAAGTGCAGAGAGGGACAGGGACAGGGAATCTGAAGTGGGTTCCACAATGACACTACAGAGTTGGAAGTGGGTCTCGAACTCATGAACCTTGAGATCATAACCTGAGCCGAAGTTGAACACTCAACCGAGTCACTCAGGTGCCCTTATTTTTAATACTTTAAAGTATAGATTTCAGTTCTTATATTCTGTTAACTACCGTAGTCAAGACAGTATATTCAGAAGAGAATTTTCCAAACCATAGTAAACAAACATTGCTAACATTGATAAAATTTTGGCTCAGATTAGATGATACTGAAGTTGCTTATTTATTATTATTCTATTGCAGGATTAGGAAACATGAGCAGAGCTTGAAGATAAAAGCTTTCCAGAGATAAAATCCTGAATAAAATCAGGTAGGCAACGTGAAACTGCCACTTCCCAGGACATTCTTATTGATGGAGAAATGTGTTCATTCTCAAATTTATTAGAAGTTTCCACTTTTGTCACAAGTTAAATTACTTTTCCTAAAAATATTTTTAAGGCCCATATAGAAAGACATCCTTGGTGTTTCTAACCATATGAAATTTTATTCTTAAACTGACAAACTTGGTTCTACTGTTATCATTAGTTTAGATAAACACTCTCAAATGCTTGCTCTCCCTGTCAGATTGCATTTCTTAAATACATTGGATTAAATGAAGCCTGATAAACCCTTCAGATTTTAATTTTTAAAATGTTATACCCATGAAAGAACCATTCTGAAGGGTGACCCCTAAGGAAATATTTTCATCATGATACGTCCTTAGTTCCCATCAAGCTTCTGCAAAATAGCAAACTATCTAATACTTTAACCATTGTAAGAAGAGTTTCTTTTTTTAAAAATTTATTTAAATTCAAGTTAGTTAACATACACTGTAGTACTGGTTTTAGGAGTAGAACCCAGTGATTCATCACTTATATATAATACCCAGTGTTCATCTGAACAAGTACCTTCCTTAATGCCCATCACCCATTGAGCCTTTTCCCCCACCAACCTCCCCTCCAGTAATACTCTGTTTTCTGTATTTAAGAGTCTCTTATGGTTTGTCTCTTTCTCACTTTTTATCTTATGTTTCCTTCCCTTCCTCTAAGTTCATCTCTTTTGTTTGCAAGAAGATGATGCTCTTCAGCTTTCAACCTGGCTCTTCTTATTCCACTTCTGATAATTGAGTCTCAAGTAAAACCTCCTCAGCTATACAATCTAAGGTTTTTTGTACAGTCAAGCTTATTCTTCACAAGCAACGAAATTTTGGTCAAAGGTGTTAATATGTTATTTACAGTCCTTGACATTTGCTTCTTTTAGAAATTTCATTAAGTCTTCTAACCATGTTTACAGGAAAGTTCATAAGTCTCAAATCATGGATTATGCTAATTCAGTTTGAAACTGCTCTTATATCAGGTCACATGTGTAAACTTGTGATATTTATCCTTATTTACTTTTCCTGCTGATGTAAGGAAAGGTAGGCAAGTGAGAAACAGCTACTATGTCCCTGTCAAGAACATCGTTTGGAAACTAGATAGGTTCAGAGAAGTAATACAGCATCTTTTTTTTAAAGCATTAACTATGCTTAAAGCTGAATGACCTTGATCACTTTATTTAAGCTCCTTATTATCTAATTTACTATTTTTAAGTGTCAATAATTATAGCACCTAGTTTATAAATGTTATGGACTGAATTACGTTCCTCCAAATTTCATATATTGAAGCCCTAACACCCAATGTGATGGGTATTTAAAGATGGAATTTCTTGAATGGTAATTAGGTTTAGATGAGGTTATGACAGTGGGGCCCTCATTATGGTACAAGTGCCCTTATAAGAAGGGACACCAGGGAGCCTGCTCTCTCTGAGAGGGCACAACTGAGGAAAGACCATGTGAGACAATGGGATGGCAGCCTTCTATAAGCCAGGAAGAAAGCCATCACAAGAACCATGCTAGCTAGCATCCTGACTTCAGGATCCAACCCAGAACTCTGCAAAAGTAAATTATAAATTTCTGTTGCTTAAGCCATCCAGGATATTGTGTTCTGTTATGGCAGCCTGAGCTAAGACAACAAGATTGTCATTATATAGAGAGTATACATAAAATGACTCAGTATAGAATGTTTCCAACAGTGCCTGGCACATATTAAGATCTCTATACGTTTTGACAATTACTTTTATTTGGGTCTAGACTCACAATTATGATAAAATATTAGAATATTGAGGGTACTAAAAGACTACCCAGTTCAACTGTACTTTCTTGCCACAGTTTCCAGTAACTGCTTTCCCCAAGTGGCTTACCCTATGTTACACAATTCAATGTTAGCAGCACACCCAGCTCTCCCAACCTTTATCACATTATTTAGGAAGCAGCATTCGAGGTGCAATTTTAGAGTCATGATATTTAGAAAAGCAACAGCAACCATATTTTTACTAAGCTCATTTTATTCTTCTAATAAAATCTGTCCCATTACTTTCATTGTAATGATCACATTGGGCAAAATCCTCTCTCTTACTCTCTGTGTACACATACATACACACACACACTCTCTCTCTGTCTCTCTTTCTCTCTCTCTCTCTCTCCCTCCCTCTCAGAACAGAACTCAAAGAAGTAAAATAAAAATAAAGACATACTTATTTGGGTAATAAGACATATTTAGTCTCTAGAAACAAAATTGTTTCTTGGGGGCTACTTCCATGGGAACCTGCAAAGCACCTGCCCCAGGTACTAGTGTAAATTTTAATAGTAGTTTTTAATTGAGTCTATGGAGAATGTGTCCAAGGCAAAAATATTTTAAATAGTTCTTAATGCCTCTGGGTGTACCCAGAAATGAATCATTGCTGTTGCAAGCTAGTCACTACCTACAGCTAATGACAGACTCATTTCAGGGAATTCTTTTAGAATTTTATTTACTAAAGAGAGTTTGGTTAACTTTTGTTTTCTCAGAAATTATGGAATATATTAAGTTGTGCATTGCTTTAAGAGATCTTTTTTCTTTATATTCCTATTTCCAGCCATCAATTACTTTATCATGACACCCCAAGAATATTCTTCCAACTTCAGTTTCCTTCTCCTTCAATCTCAGACATGATATAAAGTAGTATTAAGGACACAGATATTTGCATTTAGGTCCACTCATTCAAACCCCAACTCTTTCGCTTTAGAGCTAAATTAGTTGGGGGTGATTAATGAGCTTTTAAAGTCTGATTTGAACTTTCATTCAGCGACTTCTCATGGATTAAAAAATACAATTCCAATTGTCCTTCCAGTTATTCATTTCCATTACATGTAACCTGCCCTTTACTATGTAATCTTACATCTGTACCAAACTAAGTATGGACCTCTTTTCCATGTTTGAGTTAATTCCACTTCAGCTTTCATTTGTGTAATTTTCCTTATCTGCTATGTGAATTTTTCCCCTTCTTTTAGGTCCTCTCAGTATTAGTTCGTTTTTTATTCCTAAATTTAAAAAAATTAAAAGAATTTCTTTTTAGAGACATTTTAAACTTACAGCAAAATTAATTGCAAAGTATACCATTTTTTTTTCCATGAAAACTCCAAACTTTATGAGTTGCATAGATCTGGTTGATTTCATAGAGCCCTTACTTGTGTTATTACTCATTATGTTGCCTAATCTGTCACCACTCTGTACCACACTTAACTATAATGTACAGAGTAGTTTAAGTTAGCGTTATTTCAGCAGTACTTCAGTGGTTCTCTAATGATCACAGAAAATATGGTAGGTTGGAGAAGAAATCCGTTTCTCCTGCATATCTCTCAAGGCACACAGTAGTTTTCCAAGAAATGAATGGAAGAATGAGCTCTGCTGAGTACGTTATCCAATTTAATGTGGCAGACATTACCTTTGCCCTGCTGTAACCTGTTCTCATCTCCTTCTAGCCATATGGTAAGACTATACCGTCTCACCTTGCTGAAGTTCAGTATGGCCATATCACATGCTCTGACCAACGAATGTGAACATTAATACGCCAGTTCTCTATCCTTTTCTCTTCCTCTGCCACTGCAATCATGTAAGCATTGTTGATATGGATGTTCGATGCTACATGTGTTTAAAGAGGGCAAGTGCATGCACAGTTTCCTAGACTCAGAAGGATTTCACATGAGAAAGGCATAAACTTTGCACTTTAAGTCATTGAGATTAATGCCATAGAGTTGGCTTTTACTGCAGTATAACTTACTCTGTTCTGACTCATGTAAATATGTAAATCTAGCTGAACAAATAAAAATGAATCTATTTTACCTACTACTCGTTGCCTCTCTAAATAATGAGCTGATTGCATTTATTTTCACCTTACTTACTAATTTGTTAAGATTCATTTATAGTTTACTGTATGCATGGAACTGCACAAGCTGCTGGTGAATGAAAAAAAAAATAAACTGATTAGTTATGGTCCTAATCTGATGTAACTGACATTCTTGTATAAAAGACCACAAAAAAAAAAACAAAAAAAAAAAAAAAACAGAAAACAAAAATAATTTGGGGAAGCTGTGTGGCTCAGTTTGTCAAGTGTCCGACTCAAGTCATGATCTCCTGGTTCGTGAGTTCAAGCCCCGTGTTGGTCAGAGCGTGGAACCTGCTTTGTGTTCTGTCTCTCAAAAATGAACATTAAAAAAGAAAGAAAGAAAACAAAAATAATTCAACAAGCGCAACAGGTAGAGTGTTGTAAGAACTATAAAGGAAATAACTAGGAGTCTAACAAAAAGCAACACGGAATTTACTTTAGATAAGCTAGTCAGAAAAATCTCCTTAATGTGCTGAGATTTCATTTGAGCCCTAAAGGCTGAGGGGGAAGGAATGCCATGAGAAGTTCTGAGGGCAAAAGCACAGGTAACCACGTGTGCAGGTACCCTAAGATAAGGGAGAACTTTGCTGTTAAGAGAAACTGAAAAATCAGTGTGGCTGTAGTCAAGTAACCAGGTTTCCAGATAACTACTACAATTCTAATTTTATGTTCTCTAAACCACAGTGAGATTCCCAGATTCCCAATGATATGTCTCTGTGGACAGGACATTTAATCTTATCCACGGTGAAAAATTCTCTCGACTGTGACTTCATGGTTGACTGACAAAACATTTTTTGAGAAAACTCAGAAAACAAGGGAAGGACATAAAATACAAAGCTATTTACACATAAATTTATAGAAAGCCTTGACCTGAAGGAAAGAAGAGAGCAACATTATTCCACAGAGAAAGTGGTTGAGTTGTCCTGCTTGACATTTATAGTCACAGTCAGGTGGATTTTTCCCACATGATGGTGAACTCACTCCAGTGTAAAGAAATTGAAAAAAGTGCAAGCCTAAATCATACCTGTCAGAAGAAACAGAAATTTTTGGTCACTAAGTCAGTTGGGCACCCGACTTCAGCTCAAGTCATGATCTCACAGTTCGTGAGTTCAAGTCCAGTGTCAGGCTTTCCACTATCAGCCAGAGACTGCTTCCGATCCTGTCTCCCTCTCTCTTTGCCCTTTCTCAACTCATGCTCTCTCTCTCTTGCTCGCTCTCTCAAAAATAAACATTAAAAAAAATTAAAAACCACATTGGTTAAATCCCCTTTACATATTCTCAGAAAATTCTTCCACATTGATGATTTAGGAGTACAAATGTACAAGTTTAGCATTTTATTACAATGATACACCAGGTTGAATGTAATTAACACAGTGACCTTGAAGAATATGTGAAAATAACATGTGGCTTTTCTGATAGTAATCAAGATTACTTAAAAATCTATATAGATGCCTTGACATTTTAGCTTTTCTTTGACTATCTTATGGCATTTAGATATGTCATAGGCATTTATATATGTTGCTCTTCATGATCTATTTTATTAATAAAAAAGAGGGATCTTGGAAAACAGTGTGGACAAAATGTGATTGGGTTTTTTTTCCTTGCATTTGCCTTTTTTCAATTCGATTTGATCTTTCTCTTTCTCATTCTTTTGTTCATGACACACACATTCTTCTTTGACCAGCCTTCCAGATTACCATAGTAGCCAAATCACACAAGGATGTTGAAATGATGCTCCTTAAGTTCAAAACAAATATTTAACATCAAAAGCTACAAAACTGGATCATTCATTCATTTGTCCCTTTTAATATGTATTACAAGTTTAGTAATTACTTTAGGTATTGTAGATTACTCTGCCTATGTTCAATTAATATCTTAGACTATGTCTCAAATTCATATTACTGTATATACAACAGAATAAAAAATCCAAAATACTATGGATGGCTAGACAAATACATAAAATTTACACACATTCAAAGTTTGCCTGTTTCTTCGGTGTGTGTATATATATTTTTGAAAGAACCTATCTATGACTGAAAGGAAAGAGAAAGAGCAACCATGTAATGGAATATTTGACCCCACCTGTTCATTTTCTTTTTTTAAATTTTTGATGTTTCCCAAAGCATTATTATCTTTATGCCATTGAATTTATCAACTAAGTTTTTACCAAATGTCCTAACAATACCTTAAAGGCACAACTCAAACCCCTTTAACGACAAGCTGTTATCACTGAATGAGGGTAGGAAAAAAAAAAAAAAAGTGTTCAAATCCAATCCCAACAAGGTAGGCTTAAATGCTCCTCTCTTCTGAGGATGAGGGAAGATGAAATCTGTTTACAGACTTAAGTTATCAGAATTTCCTTGTCTATGATTTTACTCATTCTATTTTGGAATCAGGGCTTTTATGAGGCCAATTCAATATCTGGATAAGAAAACATGACAATATAAGGATTGTGGGAAAATGACAGAGTAGGAAACACCAGGAATGTGTCTGTCTCCCCACCTAGACAATAACTGTACAAACAGAATCAGCCTGATGTAACTAGTTTAGAACTCTGTTCTAAACCTTTGTTGAAGGCTTACAATTTAACAGAGAAAGGCTTAGATGGTAAACTCTAGTTAATTTCAGTCGATTTCAGCTCTTAGCACCCTAGTAGCTACCCATCCCCCAGACCACAGCCCCTTGGCAGAGAGCTATGCATGAATTCTAGGAGCAGTCTGTATATGGCTTTGGGGTGCCAACATGGACAAATAGGACTTTTCCTTTAAATATTAGGTATGTGTGCTCTGATCGCTCATTGCTGCTTCTGATCTGAGGTTTAAGCAGCCACTGTTGTTGCACCTCCACACATTGTTGGAAGTGAATTCCAGGAAATTTAAAGGGTCTATGCTCTTTCCTCCCTTTTCTATGTGTGTGTGTGTGTGTGTGTGTGTGTGTGTGTGTGTATATGTGTATATATATATACACATATCCATCCCTTTTGGGAGCCAGACATTAAAGACCAGGACATTTAAAAGCAAGTTCATATACTGAGAAATTTGGAAAGCCATCATGCATGCCCACAGATAGATGCAGGCTCATGGAAGACTTAAGAAAACATTAAATTTATAACTCATACTTTTCCTTGGCTTAGAGATAGTCCACAACAATAATGAATGAAAGGAGGGAGGGAGGGAGGGAAGAAAGAAGGGAAGAAGGAAGTAAGAAAGGAAGGAAGGAAGGAAATAAAGAAAGGAAGAGGACAAACAATAAACCAAAAAAATCTCCCCAAAATGGCAAACCCTGGGGAAGGGGTAGAATATTATCAATGTAGTTAAACACATAATTTATTAGATTCAAATGCTTAGGTTTTAACAAAAAAAGTCACAAGTAATACAAAGAAAAAAATATATATGGCCCATTCAAAGGGAAAAAAATAAGTCAACAGGAATTGTTCCTGAAAAAGACCTGATGGTAGACCCACCATGCAACTGCTTTAAAGATGCTCCAAGAACTAAAGGAAACTATGGAGAAAGTCAAGAATAATGTATGAACAAAATGGAACCATCAGTGAAGAGGTAGAAAATGTAAGAAGAAACCAAAAAGATACTCTGGAAAGGAAAAAAAAAAACAATAACTGAAATGAAAATTGTTACCACAGAAACTAAATGGCAGATTAGATCAAGCAGAATAAAGAATCGATGAACTGAAAGAGCAATAGAAATCATCATGATTGAGGAACATAAACAAAAAGTAATGAAGAAATGTTAACAGAGCCGAAGGGACCAGTGGGACACCATCAGGCACATAAACATATACATTGTGATAGACCCAGAAGGAGAAGAGAGAGGGGAAGGAGCAGAGACACTATTTAGAGAAATAATGACTGAAAACTCCCCCGATATGATGAATGACATGAATATTCAAGAAACTCAAGAAACTCTAAGTAAAATGATCTCAGAGACCTACACCAAAACACAGTATAATCAAACTGGAAAGACAAAGGAGAACTCTTATAAGCAGTGACAGAGAAGGGACTTGTCACAAATAAAGGGATCCTTAACAAGATTAGCAGATTTCTCATCCAAACCTTTGAATGCCAGAAGTCAGCGGGCTGATATATTCAAAGTGCTTCAAGGATATTCCACTCCCTCCTGGCTTCCATGGCTTCTGATGGAAGCCAGGCATTAGTTGACTCGTTGATCTCCCTTATGCAGTGTCCTTGGGGATTTTTTTTTTGTTTGCTTCCTTGCTTATAATAGTTTTGCTTATTTGTTGTTTGCTTTTGCTGCTCTCAATGTATGGTCTTTAATTTTAGCTTTCAGCAGTTTCATTATATTTGCCTCAGCATAAAGCATACACCATTTGTGTTTATTTTCCTTGATATTTGTTAAGCATCTTTTATCAGTACTTTTTTCCCCATTAACTCTGGAAAATATTAAACCATTAGTCTTCAAATATTTGTTCTGCTAGAATCAATCTTTCTCTCTCCTATATTTCAGTCATACACCTATTGAAATATTTGACATTATCTAATAGCTTTCAGCTTCATGTTTTTTAATTTTGTTTTTTCTGTTCCTCATCTTGGATAATTTCTACTATTCTATCTTCAGATTCAAGTACTTTTTCTTTGTCATCTCCATTTGGCTGTTCATCCAGTAAATTTTCTTCAATTTCAGATAAGATTTTTATTTGTTTGATAGGGTTTTTCTTTATTTTTCTTTCACAATGAGCATATTTTCTCATATTTCACTTAAGACAATTATAAAAGCTGCTTTAAGATCTTTGCTTATTCTTTTTAATACCTGGTTCATCTCAGGGTTAAATTTGGTTTGGTTTATTATCTCTTGAGAGTATGTTTTCTTTTGTTTTTTGTTTTGCTTCTTTGTATGTTGTATACTTTTGGTTTATAACCTGGACATTATGTATGTTAAGAGGTAGAGATTCTGGATTCTTTTTCTTTTATGAGTTTAGTTTTATTTTTTCCAAAAATTTTATTGGCTGGACTTGAACTATTCACACTATTTCATGGGCAACAATTCTGGTCTCAGCTGAGGTCTTTAGTTTTTAGCTGCAATTCTTTGTATCTATTTCACAAATTGCTGACATGGGAGTCAGATAGAGATGTGCATAAAATAGAATTGGTGATCTCCCTAGTTCCCCTTCTGGAATTCTGTCACCCCCTTCATTTGTCATAGTTTCCACCAGGGTCCTGCCACTGTCCGTTACACTCACTGTGCTTAGTTCCACCTTAAAACTATAAAGAGTAGAAAATTTTTTTTACTTTCTCAACTCCCCTATACCACGTACACTTCTCCATCAGTGTCTATCTTCTCTATTCACTACTCGTGGCCTTCAAAATTTTCTTTTTGCACCATGTCCAGGCTTTTCATTGTCCCTGTTTTGGAGGAGCCTTATGTAGCAAGTAGTCCATTATTCATATGGTCAGCAATTCTATGTTAGACTATTTTTAAAGAAAGAAAACATTGCAGATCTAAGTAAAGACCTCTGAATAATACTCCTCAATAATATTCTTTTCTACTGCTTCCTAATTTTATTTATTTTTGTTGTTATATATGTCATAATAAATGCAGTCATATACATAAACTTATATGTAGGTATATATGCATAAAAGGATATAGATTTTAGGGGCACCTAGGTGGCTCAGTCAGCTGAGTGCCTGCCTTCAGCTCAGGTCATGATCTCACGATTCATGAGTTTGAGTCCCATGTCGGACTCTGTGCTGACAACTCAGAGCCCAGAGCCTGCTTCAGATTCTGTGTCTCCTTCTCTCTCTACCCCTCCCCCACTTACACTCTATCTCTTTCTCAAAAATAAACATTAAAAAAGAATTTTAAAAAATATATAAATTTTGTGTGTTACATACATAATATTATACTGCGTTTACATTCACCTTTTTTACTCGATGTTGTTTTGAGACATGCATCTGGGTAGTTCTAGTTTATTATAATAAGTATATTATATATTCCCTTGTGTAAGTATTTTATAAATGTATTTTTTTCCATTGATAAGCATTGACATATTTACATCTTCCTTTTAAAAAAATACAAATTTTTGTGGTGACTAGGTGGCTCAGTTGGTTAAGCATCTGACTCTAGCTCAGGTCATGATCTCGCAGTTAATGAATTCAAGTCCCAGGCTGGGCTCTGTGCTAACAGTTTGGAGCCTGGAGCCTGCTTTGGATTCTGTGTCTCCCTCTCCCTCTGCCCCTCCCACACTTACACTCTGTCTCTTTCTCTCTCAAAAAAACAAAACAAAACAAAACAATTTTTAATACAATTTTTTTTAGTCATTGTCCTCCAGAGAAACAGAATTAATAGTGTGTGTGTATGTATCTATCCATCCATCCATCCTATAGCAGGATTGATCTTCTAGATATACACACATAAACACACATACATACATTTCATACACACAAATACACACATGGTTCTAGTTTAAGTCCCAGCCCAAGGGAAGGAGACACTAATGTCCTAGCTCAAAGATGCAGAGAGAATGTGAATTCCCCCTTTCTAGCCTTTTTGCTTAATTCAAGCACTCAACAGATTGGATGATATGCCCTCCTACAATAGGGAGAATTACCTGCTTTACTCAATCAACTGATGCAAAGGCTAATCTCATTCTGAAACAGCCTCACAGACCACACCCAGAAATGATATTTAGTAAACTATCCGGGCACCATATGGTCAATTTGACACATAAATTAACCACCACACCAACAGTACTAGAATATTCTTGTCTTCTTATGCATACATATTAGTTATTGACTAGGAATATACTTTCAAGTAGAATTACCATGTGAATGTGTATGTCCATCTTCAGCTTTAGTAAATATTTCGAAATTACTATTTAACATAGTTAACTTACACTCTCATCAATATCAGATGAGAGTTTTATCTGGTTGTTCCACAAACTTGGCAGTCTTTTAGTTTTTACTTTTCTGCTGGCTTATAGGAGTGGGAGGAGGACCACAGTTTTTTTTCTGGGATGTTTATCTGCATAGGGGAGTTACTGTCTAAAAGTCTTCTGCACTGCTAGGCTGCCCTTTTCATACTCCTTTAGCTAGAGAGAGCAGAATTTTTATAGGGCTTTTAAAAAATCTGTCTGTAGCCATTGGCATTTCTAGGTTGAAAGCTTCTTCATCACCCTGTCTAAGTTATATTAGGCAAAAAGAAAACTTCAGAAACACACTACCATATGGTTCATCAAGTCCCAAGTTCCAAGCTAGTTATCTTCGTCTCTACTTTCAGAGTTTTTACACGTGTGTTTTTGGGGCACCTGGGTGGCTCAGTTGGTTGAGCGTCCGACTCCGGCTCAGGTGATGATCTCGCGGTTCGTGAGTTCGAGCCCTGCGTCGGGCTCTATGCTGACAGCTCACAGCCTGGAGCCTGCTTCAGATTCTGTGTCTCCTTCTCTCTCTGCCCCTTTCCTGATCATGTTCTCTGTCTGTCTCTCAAAAATGAATAAACGTAAAAGAAAAAATTTTAATGTTTTTGTCTATCATTTCCAGTATTTTGAGCTATATTTACTGAAATAAATAGGGAGACATGCATGCACTCCACTGTGTTCTTTCACATGAACTTTAAAATTGGTTATGTTTTGCAAAAAATCCAATTGTAGTTTTGACTGAAATCACTTTGAAGTATTGATTTAAAGAGTTTTTTACGTTCTCAACATGCTTTATAATTTGCTCCATAAGGTTCTTGTACATATTTTGTTAGATATAATCCTTCCTACTTTTTACTCTTTTTTTTCTTGGTGGTTTTTTTTTTCTAATCGGTTATTTCTGGTTTATAGGAACACTGATGACTTTTGTAAATATATCTCATTTCTTGCAACCTTGTTGAACTCCCTGATACTAAAGTTGATCTGTAAATCTCTTGGAGTTGCTATGTGGATTATCATATAATCTGCAAATAAGGAATACTTTGTGCCTTCTTTTTCACTTTCTTTTTTTTTTTAATCTTATTTTCCAGGATACCCAGTAGTTAATTTGAGGACATCTTTACCTTATGCTTGATTTAAAAGGCCACTTTTTTATTGCTTTATAATAAATGCCTTTAATTATTACAGCTTACTTTTCTTTCTCTTAGTATTAATACATGAGATTGTACTACACACATATAGAAACATTTAAAAGTCATTTAAAGAAAAACAATTTATGTTACAGTCAATGTAATGAAGGTCACCTAAAGGCACGTTATCATAAAATCAGTCTATCACTTTACAGAATAAAGAAATCTAAATTAATTTTAGCTCTAGTCTGATTTTTACCTTGAGGCAAGTGATCAAAATCAGCACTCTTTACAAGTAATTACCAGAACTATTATCAGATAGACCAGACCAACTAAATGTTGGTAAATATGGTAGGTCAATATTAATCATCTTCTTGTACTCTTATGTATATAGACTGTATAGCTTTGTTTAGAATATTCATATATACACCTCAAATAAAATTTATTTTTTTATGTTGTAAGACATTATTCTGTCTGTAGTTTTTATAACAGAGTGAGTATCAACCTGTTTCAATTCATCTCTACTTAACCCATATAGCAGTTGGGGTCTTCTTGACCTTCAGATTGTGGTAGAAACTATTCAGATAGAGAAATTCAATGCCTGAGAACTTCACAAGATTTCTGCTAATCTCTGGTGGTAAAGCATGATTCAGCAGTTCAGTTTCTTCATCTGCACTTGATATTATGTTCTCCTACCAGTCAAATTAGCATAAACCTCAGTCTTTAAGCTTGATTAGACAGGAAGATTCATTACACCAAGAATTCCATAAATTAGTTTATGAATTCAGATGATCACATATATCACACTTAATTCTGTTGATATGTAGCCCTGACAACTACTTTCCCTCTATTATCACCCCTCATTCCATGCAAGTTGGTGCATCTACACCAAGACTTGTCTATGTCTCAGCACTTTCCCTGTTTTATACTTAATCTTAAAAAAAAAAAAAAAAAGAAACTGTCTCCCTTCACTCATATAAAACATGCATCACTTTGTAAAAATCAGAAATTGTTTCCAAATTCACAGAGAGTATTTATAAACTACTTACACGTGCATCTTCCATCAGTTCCCTTGAACCAATTCATTTTTGTGGTAATTTCATATTCACGTTCTTAAAGTTGCTTAGTGCTACTAGAATTAAACCTTTTTGACTTCCATAAAACTTTATCGCATCCAAAGAATGTGATTCATTAAAACCTCACTGTAAATCATATTTTCCGAACACTAACCAAGAGAAGAACATGGCAGAAAATCAATAGTGTATGCAGCTTGATGCCTTTTCATATATTGATTTACATGTCATTTGTCTGCAATTATTGTTTAAATACAATTCACTCTTTGCTAATAGGATACTATTAACTCTATTGGATACAAGGATCAAACTTCCATGAAAATAATTTAAACCTAAGCCAAGTTTATTGTTGTTTTCACTTGGAATATTAAAGAGTATTTTAATACAAATGGAACACATACATACTTGAACATTGCAGTCATATGTCTTGAACTCTACAATTCATCTGAGATCTTCTTATGTAGAATATTGAGTAACCCTTACCAATGACAAGAAGAAGGGAATTTCAATGGCCTGAAGACCCATACTTAGGCAGCTTCTGCCCATTGCAGTGTTTGTGCATAGGATTACTATAACAAAAATGCTAAATATGATTTGCTACACTGAAAATCAAAAATTTCAGCTGTCTTATTTAAAAGAAATTAAAGAGGAATCTCAAACCAAAGCACAGATCCCTTCCGCCATAATTTCTGCCCTTGAATAACCCCACATGGGACAGAGATGCTTATTCATTTTGCTTCATTCTGTATCTTCAAACTGGAAGCAGTAATCAGATGCAATTATTGGAAGCCCTGACTTCATCATTCCTACCCAAGGAAATGGCCTAGGGTCAGTGCTTCCAATTAAGCTGGGTTGCCCAGAAATGGACACACTGATTTAAACACAGCTATGCTTGGTTCTATCCCAAAGCCCCCAGAGGTGCCTGGAGGAGAAGCTGAATCTCCCTATCAAGTAGCTTTCAGTTCTGTCACTAGTTACAGAATTAAATAGAAGGCTGAATCTGGAAAAGAAGGGGTTTTTTTCCCTGTTTTAATATGGTCCATTCTTAAATCACTCTGACATTAATATGAAAATTCCATAGGCACACTTGCATGTCCTCATTAAAAGGTAGAAATTAAAGAAGTGACAGAGTAATCACTATACCAACTACAGAGGAAATGCCCACAGGAATAACAGACTTAGTCCACATTTTAAGTAGTTCAGTCTGAAAAATTCAGAATGCAAATTCCTTTTAGGAAACGGCTATCAAAAGCATGCTAACTCACAGTCAACACATCCCATGCTGTTTTGATCAATTGAAATTATTCTTCTTAAATTTGTTCTTTTCAAACCATTTGCTGCAGAATTCTTCTCTTTGACAGTCTTACAAGAGAGTCAATATATAAGAGAACATCAAAATAAAATTACATTGCTTTACCTATTGTTGGGTGGAAAGTAGAGTCATAGCTGTTCCCTGTCTCCATACTGACACCCCCTCAACACACACACACACACACACACACACACACACACACACACACACCTGTTTAAGGTACTTTATGGAAGTGGACTTTCAAAGCAACTTCTTGTCATTTTGGACGTAGTCGTAATCTAGAACTGCATAATATAAAACCCACACCAAAAATGCTCATCTCCTTTTTTTATTTTCAAAGACATCAATTCTTTCCACATAAAGGATGGAGGCATAAAATGAAAAATGCTCTTAGTCCACAGCATCACAAGTCCCAAATCTTTTTTGAAACCAACCATAAACAATCCTTGCAAGCAAGAGAAGAATGTGTATATTCAAGTAAATATCTGCATGATTTTTAGGACCCACTTTATTAGATTTCTGGTTGTGATGCAAAGCAAAATACTACCTATACACCAATTTTCTGGAGAGAATTCTTAATGGTGAATACAAGGATGAAGAAGTTTAGACATAGTGATAAGAAATTTATAATGTCCGACTTGTGTAGAAAGAGAGAATGTAAAGGTGTGCCTGCATTCCACAGTGGAGATGTGATTTACTATCTAAAGCCAGAATTTTAAGAGAAAATAGTGCAGGAGAATTTTTCTCTCACATTCCATCACCTCAAGAGCCCTATCTTCTTTTCTCCCTTGGTAAGAGTATCCATCTACCATAGCAAGAGGCACAGAAGAGAGATAGTGAACATTTACTGTGTTTAATGAAATTACATTATGCTACATACTTGCATTTGTCATCCTCATAAGGTAGTAAAAAATCTGTCCTTCTCTGAGAGTGACAACTGTAAAACTATTCCAGGTAGAGTAAACGTTTTGAAAATGGAAAGTAATGACAAACCTAGAAAACATCCAAAAAGGGGAAGATTCATGAAGCAGTATGCAATTTTTGTTTTGGAATAAACTGCATAATCTAGATTTTTCAATTTTAAGTAAAAGAAAACCAGCACACTTCAATGTGTCATTTGTCATTTTTTTTGAGTGCTTAAAATATGTTTTGCAATATTATCAGTAACTAGTAACATTTAAAATAAGGATTCAGAAATAGCCATTGGAAACATCTGCTGAAGATATGGAGGTGGGTAGGAAAAGTATAATGCACTGTAGAGGCCATTCTGAAATTCAACTCAACTGTGTACTCAGCTATGCACAAGATGCTGCTGAGAGAGCTGAAGAGGCTTAGTTCTTATGCATGTGAACTAATTTAGGAACTAAGACAGTGTATGTATTATGGCAGTAATGATCAGAAGAGCTGTGAGAACAAAAAAAAATCCAAAAGAATAATAGACATCTGAGAAGGCTTCATGGAGAAGGAGGAACTTAAACTAACTCACCTACATGAGAAGATAAGTGGAATTTCAATTAGCAAGTAGGAGGAAGGTAAGAATGAATTCTATCTGGGAGAATACCCAAAGAGGAAGAAATTACTATTGCCTCTTTGGGGTGCAAGATTGGCCAAGATAGGGAATAATAGATAAGGCATACTTCAGTGTGTGAGGAGACATCAGATCTGAGTATGAGCTATTATAGATAGTATTATACATTAGGTAAGTAGTTTAAAGGATTTATACCTAACATCAACAACTATAATAACCTCATGGAACTGACTGTCTTCAACACTTAACTAGCATTATCCCATGCATCCAAATAACAATTCTAGAAAAGTATGTAGTAATATCATCTCCATCTTACATACAACGAAACTGAAGCTTGAAATAGTTCACTAATATGACTGATATCACAGATACTATTTCATTGCATGATAATAATTTTATATAATACATATCATTGGTTTCCAAAAATCTTTAGGTATTGCATTGATTATAATCATATATGTATATGAAAGTACTTTGAATGTTGTCTAATGTTAAATGTAGGTGGGAGGAGGGGAAAAATAAATTGTAGAATAATTAATCAGCTGGAGCCATAAGCAAGGAATAGCTCATGAGTGGCACAGGGTTTTATAAACACATCCAGGAGCCTGTACACCATCCACAGGGTAATGGGGGAGTCATTGGAGCTCCAGAGCATCAAATGTGTGCTTAAAAACATACCCTGGTTACAGTAAAGAGACTGGTTTGGTGAAAAAGTGGTGAAGTACCACTTGGCTAGCTGTAGAAGGAATCCAAGTGTGAGGTAAAGGTGGCCTGACTTCAGAGGCAGAAATAATAGGCCTCGGTGATTGAGTTGGAGACTTGGACAATGGGAGAAGGGTAATTCTACTTACAGGGCCATAAACGAATGGGGATAAATGAGGAGTTCCATTTGGGACTTAATGAGTTTGAAATGCTTTTGTGGTATTCAAGTAGCAATGTCCAATAGTTGGAGATGAGGATCTGATACTCAGAATCAAGGGTGGCCTGGATATCAAAATGTGTGATTAGTCAAAGCCATGTGAATAAACAAGATGATTATTCAGGGTGAGTATACAGAGAAAGAAAGGAAAGAGAATTATGACAGAACCCTGAAGAATAACAGCCTTTCAATTATTAAGGAAGAAGAAACTGTGAAAGGGAATGAGAAAAAAAATAACTCTACAGGGGAAGCTCCGAGGAGTATGTGGAGTATTTGAACCTGAGGAAAGGAATGTTTCCAAGATGAAAGTGTGATCACTCGTATCAAATGCTGAGGAAAACTCCAGTTACATAATGGAGACAAGTGACCATTGAGCCAGTAACTGAAGATGTTACTGGTTATGCATCCTCAATGGATCAGAGGCCAAATTATAGTGGATTGAGTGGTTAATTAAAAAAAAAAAAAGCCAATGTGTGGATTGGTGATTTCCAAAGATCAGTCCTGATGCCTTATCAAGTTTCCAAAGATCAGAGGCAAATCCAGAAAACAAAAACAAACAAACAAAACAAAACAAAAAAATTAGTTTGTTTGGTTAATGAAGATAAATTATCCTATAAAATGGTTAAGCTGAGATAATATCCTTCTCATTTTTTAGTGCTAAAAATACGTTTATTTAAAATAAAAACAATAGCGATAGAAGATAATAGTTGTTTTCAAATATCATTGCTAGTTAAATCTATACAGTATCCCAAATACCTCAACCTACTGTTGCCTGCTAACTCTTACTGTCTGATTCTAAAGAAGGGACGTCCCAAAGAATATTCCTGATGGACCGAGGGGAGGCAGAAAAAAGGGGAATGTTACTTTTCTGGCACAGGCACTTACTTCTAAGTACAGAGTTCAGTTCTGAAGGGGCAGGAGAGAAGTACTTGCATTTTGTCTTTGGCAGTTTCATTATGTTGTCAATTATTACAGTGCAATGTTCTAATAGGAATTTCATCATGCATTCAAATTGGAGAGAGGATTCATTTAGCCGCCACAACAAATTGAGCTCAGCAGGCTTCATTTCAGGAACTTCTGCGGTGTCAAGTGGTCAGTCCTTCAGTTTTAATTTCTAAATATATGAGATGCAAATTGCATGATCTTTTCTCCTCTGATAGTCAAAGCAAATGGCTCCAATTACATCCTAACATACCCTTAACTGGGAAGTAAATAACATTATCAGCTTGGGATGTGGTAGGATGAATCACAAAGAAAAGATTAATTATCTTGTAAAGGTATTGTATTATCTTAATTGTTCACATCACTCAAGCTTTTCTAATTAGAAAAGTAAATACCAGCCTAGGCAGGTTTTGCCCTTGCACAGTGAAAAAAAGGCTAAACATTTACATGAATTATACCTTTTCAAATATTTAAACTTGATAAGGCCAACCATCAGTTTATACCAGTTTTACTGTCATCCAAATTCACAAAGGTCAATTGCAGTTCTTTTATAAAAAGTTAAAGAATAACAGTCTCCTATTAAATAACATAAATATTCCAGTGCATTGATTGCTCCTAGCAAGCCTATCAGCCCACACCCCTATACTCTAGGATTGTTTAGTGGTTTCCAAATTCTAAGATGCTTTCTCTATCAAATCTATTCCCTGTGTCCTTTTAGCCCAGTGGTCCATTCCAAAACACTAGTAGATTATGCACAAGCCCTCTCTTTTCTTCCTTCAAGCAGCAGCTATCATTTCTCATACAGAACATTTCCCACTCCATCTCCCTGATTAATGCTTTGTCCCTGGATAAATTTAGTACTGTTAAACAATCAGAATCAGAGCCTATCTCCCAGAGTTCTAGCTTACCTGAGAGAAGTGCATCAGACACTCTCATAAACTGAATCCCACTGTGAGCCATGTTCTCAGGCCACAGAGACACACAGAATGCTCCTAGCATTATGACTATCTTTCTTGATAGAGTATCCAGCATACAGTAGGTACTCTGAAGTGTTGCTCCCTAGACCCGTTTCCTCTGTGTTGGCTTCTGGCCTTCATTTTGAAGCAGTGTGGTCTAGTGTCTGAAGAACAAAGGCCATATGAATCTGCATATGAAACTGATTGTAAAACTAGTTCTATCACCTTGGGCAGAGAGTTATGCCTCTTTCCTCTCCTATAAAGTGAGATAAAAATAATACCAACCTGTTAGGGTGATTTTAAGGGATTAAATGATACCACGCATGGCATACACTTAGCTCAGTGCCAGGCACTTAAGTACTGAGTAGTTGTTGGCTATATTCTATTTTACTACCATAATTTATAGCCTCTCTGCCAAAACTCAGTTTGAAAGTGGTTGCTGAGGTCAAAGTGAAAAATTCTTGTCATTTAAAAAGGTAATCTGAACTTGCCCACATATCAGTTGCTTCTCTAGGTCCTAATTCAGCTGTGTCTCTCTCGTTCTTACATCTTCAAAGTGGGATATTTTCAGAGGTCTGATGGGCTGTAACATACTGTTTCCGTAGCTGGTTTACCAACTCACTGATCTGCAGCATTTCACTTAGGGCTGTTCTCTTTCTGACAGGAAGGCTTGAGGGAGATGATGATCTTAAATGCCAGGAGGATTTCCCATGTGGGCACAGGGGACTAACACTGTGAGCATCTGGGCATGTCATGCAGAGCAGCTTTTGAAGGTTGTGAAACTCCATTTATGTGTTCAGTTAATGAACCCTTGGGCTTGAGCACAATGTACTGTAGAAAGGAAAAGGGGTTAATTCATCAGGAGCTTGATTTGTGGAACCAATTCTTCAGTCTGATTTACATTTACATTAGCAGGACATCTTTAACAGTGAGGGGGCTGTGGCATTGGATGAGATCATGGCTGACATGTAAAATTTTATGGGTATGGTCTCTTTGTATTCTCCATTTGTCTGGGAGCAAAAAACAAATAAACAAGAAAATAGATCCCTATTTGCCCTGACAGATCTGTTCCTCTAATGTGGCCAAGAATTTTTCCCTCTATTTGTCTAAGTCTTCACTTTATCTTTAATGTTAAAATTTCCATCCAACCAAAATCACCCAACAGCCTTCCTTAATCTTCTCTCCTACCCCTTTGCTACTTATGATAAAAGTTAATTTCACTCCTTTGGAAACCAGGAGCAATCTCTTAAGAGCTTTGCTTATTTCTGGCCATTTGTTAATTGTTCACTTTATTTTTTTTTATTTTTTTAATTTTTTTTTATTTTAGAGAGAGAGAAAAAAAGAGAGAGCATGCAAGTAGAGGAGAGGGGCAGGGTAGGGGGAGAGAGAAAGGGAGAATCTTAAGCAGGCTCAGCGGAGTCCAATGTGGTGCTCGATCCCATGACCCTGGGATCTTGACCTAAGCCAAAATCAAGAGTCAGAAGCTCAATCACTGAGCCATCCAGACGCCCCCATGGTTCACTTCAAAATCAGGTCTTAAGTATATTAAGTTAGTACTACCAAACCAGTTATTATGACCCTGAACAAATCACCTAACTTCAGTAAACCTTAGTTTACCCATCAGTAAAATGAGAATAATAATTCATACATCATATGATTGATTTTAGAAATAAACAAAACTCATCTGTATGAAGTCCTTAGTGTGGGTTCCTTAATCAGAGTGCATTATATGTATAGGTCCAACCCCTTGAAATGATGCCAGGGAGAATGGTTCAAGAGACTTAGATTGCTTGAAACATCATTGCAAGACACACACACACACACACACACACACACACACACACACACACAAAACAAACACATCAAACTTTTCCCAATCTTGGGTTTCTGTTTCCTAAGGTTTCTCTCCTGAAGTCCCAAGCCAGGAGTGGACAAAGTGAGGCAACTTAGAAAAATAGTAGCATGATTCATGCCTCATACTGACTTAGAGTACTGAGAAAAACAGCAATTGATCAGTACCAGGAGTATTCCTCTAGTGTTTAGGCTCAAGTTACCATGTGCATACCTAAGTATTATTTTCTCTTCGTGACATCTGTCTTAACCTGCATTCTAAGTCCTTCAGAACTTTCCCAAAAGGTGGAGCAATATGTATCTACACCCAAAATTACTGTTTACTCAGTTAGTGTTTTCCTTATTATGATGTCATTTCCATAAGGTGATGTCCGGTTCTCAGGCTGACCAAGAATGGAGTATGCTTCATCTAACATACTAGTAGTGCCTAGTTCTTCTTAATCAAATTTCCTGTGAGTTCTTGGCTATACTTATTCTTATTTTGAAAGGAAGCAAACCATTCCAAAGTACTGTCTCTATTCTCTTCACGTTTGGCATCTTCCCCTCCAAAGGACTGGAAGGCTAGGACAGTTTCTTCCAAAACTATTATACTAATTTCTGTAGGTTCAATAGTTAATCATTATATGTCCCTACTCTTTCTGTACTATAAAAATTCACTGATCAGTACTTCTCACTCAACATTTAGCATAATACATGACACCTAGCATGCTTTCAATAAACGACAGACAATATTACTATTGCCCTTCTGTTGCAGACATTATCCCAGGTATTGTTACTATCAAAGTGAAAACCTCAGTTCTTATTTGCAGACAGTTAATCTTCCTTTGGAATTTGTACTTAAGTCACATTTCCAATAATGATGGTGGCTTTTATGTAAGAACTCTTTTCTTTCCAATGTCCCTGGATACAATGACAAGCATAACACAATCTGTAGCTAATGCTATTGGGATGATACTTACAACCTATGATCTAAGCTCCAGCAGTCAAATTTTTTGAGAACTCTACCCATTATTTCTCTCCTTAGCTCAAAGCATGTTAAATATTACTTGCAAATCAAAAAGGTAGCATCCATTATAAACTTAAACCATCAAACAAGGGAGTCCATGGGGCTGAGGGGCAGGTACCCAGTCATATTGCTGCCAACAGGTCAAATATTTGTTCCACTTTTCTACATGAAGATAACTGTAGCTTAAAATAAATATTAAAGTATTGCAAAGTCAAGTTTTTATATAAGAAATATTCTTTAATGCTTGAAAATGAGCATTACCCACTCAAGATGAATGTCAAATAGCCTAGAAAAGTAAGTATGACTAATTTCACCACACTGAAATGTCCTTGAGAGGGAGGCTCATGTCTGCCTTGCTTATTGTTTTAATCCCATTGTCTAACACAATGCTTGACACAGAATCTAGGCTCAATAAATATTTATTAAACAAATAAATTCTTGCTATTAATTTACCACCTAAATGGGACACCTGGATGATTCAGTGGGTTAAGTGTCCAACTCTTGATTTTGGCTCAGGTCATGACCTTGTGGTTCATGAGATCGAGCCCCACATCAGGCTCTGTGCTGAGCATGGAGTCTGCTTAGGATTTTCTCTCTCCTCTCTCTCCCTGCCTTCCCCCACTCACTTGCACATGTGTGCACACACACATGCACATTCTCTTTTTCAAAAATAAATAAATGAACATTAAAAAATTTTACTGCCTAGGCAAAAACATGTGGGTAGCAAGAAAATTTAAAAGCAGTAGGAAATTTATCTGCAAGATTAACAAAAGGCCATTCTGAACACAATGAAAAAAGCAAGATTAAATCAAAATAAGAATAAACTTACTGTCACCCTCCATAAATTCATATTTTTTGTTTGTCTCCAGTGAATGGTAACCACCTCCCCCAGTTTGCAGGTATTAGCCAATGAAGAAAAAGAACTGAAATGCTGACTTTGTAAGATTTCATAAAGTTGGGAGAGTTCCTCTGCCTTAGTTCTTTAAGTTAATGAAATCTTGTTCAAACCCATCCACCAAACCTTCATTCAAATGTCACTTTCCTGATTGCTTTTGTTACGTGCCATTGAGTCATGGAGATTTCACGGCTGACTCATACGGTGGCAAGGTGATAAATCATAACTACCAAATAACGTCACAGAAATTACAAATGATAGACGGCATTTCAGAAGACTGCCTGTGGGAAACCAGGTATTTATTTTCACTTTGTACCAATTTCTAAATAGCCTACCCTTGGCAGTGGGACTTGTCAGAAAGGTAAGAAGTTATTGCTAGCTCACTGCTATTCAGGCATGTAGGAAGGACTTGTTAAAAGTAGAAAATTTAGCTCTTTTGTTCTAGCATATTAAAATTGAAGTTGGGAAGCATAAATTTGAAAAGAAAGCAAAAACAATATGAAGTTCATGCTTTTGGTGAGGAAGACTAATTGTTGCCCTTTTTTTAAGGGATGCTCCACATATTTTCTTCAGCAAAATGAGAAAAAAAATGGAATAAAATAGAAACTTTTCTTCCATGACTAAAGCTGTGCTTTACATGAATTCTCACTTCAGACTCAGTTTATCTTAGTATTGTTCACTATAATCTGAGAAATGTACATACATTCTGGAATAGCTTCAAGTAAGACACAGATGTTAGACACAAACACCAGCTTTTAAATGCCTAATTAAGACTATTACCTAGTATGTCTCAAGTGAGCATTTGGTTATAAGTTTTATGTAGTAACTCAGCCTATAATGATGTTCTCTACATCTATAGTTTCCATAATTGTATTTAACACTGATAAAATTATTTTATTTAAGGGAACATGGCTGTGCCTTCCAAGAAAAATTAGTAAAATTTCAAAATTTGTAAAATTCCAAAATTATATTGAATGCCTTATAACCTGATATTATAAATGTATTTAAGGATACACAGTATCAAGGGATAATTTCAAGAACAAACAAGCAGATCTGTAGGTCTTTACAATTATCCTCATATAATTTTGGAAAGTTGGGCTTGTGTGTATTTTAAAACAAGGAAATTTTGAATTAATTTTGTTGTTCATTAGATTTTGTTGTTGTTTATTGGGTTTGCCACAAATCTGTTTTTTGTTTCTAACATAAAGTTTTAGAAATGTGTGGGGTTAATAATGTGTGAAATAACACATTTTTCACCCAGAAATCACATGCACTATAGATTCTCATCTTTGAAAACACTGGGCAGGAAAAGTCAAACTAGGAAGCTTGAAATACAAACTATGCCACTTCACCTCTGCCAAACTCACAACCTTTTGAGAATGGAGGAAAACAAGGAAGAAGTGAGCTCTTTACTAAGAATATCTAATTAAAGCCACCTGAAGTTTTTACAGGAATATAACTATCTCTGGTCGACGTTTAGAGGAATATAGGCATATACAAATTCCCATTCTCTTAAGAATTGTGCCAAGAAAGAAAAGCTGAGAAGGCATCTTCTTCAAAATTCTGAAGGGAAACTAGCCTTTAAGTAGGCACTTTTGGTGCACTATGCATTAAAGTGTTTTAATAGCGTCCATTTATCATTTTAACAGCAAGCATTTACTAAAAGGTGTATGACCAGGTGCAAAGAAGAAAGCACATGATGTATCCTGAGGCTTAAATTTTCAAAAGACAATGTGAACTCATGTCAGAAATGGGAAATGCTGTCCTTTTCTTTTCATTTGCCTAAAGCACGTGATTTTCAAGTCCTAGCTCTATGGGTTACAAAACTTTTGATCAGAACACAATCAATGGTCTTTTGTATGAGGAAATGATTGAAATAAAACCCAATCACTTCAAGTTAGTTCAAGGTTATACTGGGAACCTTCTGTTAGCCATGGCAACATAGTAAATGTAGTGATGATAATAACAGATGCTGTTAGGAAAAATTAGAGTTTACTTACTGCTTTCACATACATAATCTGAGGTGCTTTCCTAACAACCTTGCTATATAGACCTTATCCTCCTTTGACACAGGCAACCCACAGAAGGCTGAGCTCACATGTTGCCCACTTGGTGTATAGAACATACTCAAATTGTCCCACCCCAGCATATAAAGGCATTTAAAAACCCTTGAAATCTGTGGTCCCATCAATAAATTTCATCAAAACTTCTCAAAATCTGCTTTCCTCCAAAACTCCTGGGCATTAATAGTATCCTATACATCATATATTTATTATAATAGGACTGTACTTCTGAATACATAAATTATCTCTTTTCTTCCATCATACCTACACACTGACCCTATAAAAGTATATTAGTGTCATGCTCGCAACAGGTCTTCTGCTTACAGCCAATGGAAGTGATTTTTCTAGACTTACTTTATATTCTGGTGAAGAGTTTTGACTCAGGTATCAACGTTCAAGATATATAATAGTTGGCCCCTCGGCACACATAAAAGAATATCACATATTTTGGAATACAAGGTTTATAGCAGCTCAAAGAGTTTTTAAGGAAATGGGGAAAGGACAAATAGCAAATATCTTCAGACAGGGATTGATGGAAATAAAAAATATAGATGTCTCATTAAGAACTAATTGAGTTTGGGAGAGTTAACCAATATTTAATTCAGTGATTAATGTAAGAAAATGAAACTAGAAACTGTATATGACTTCAGAGTTATTATCAATGAGGAGCACCAAAAATGCATTTTTGCATTTTCCAATGTCCTCTGGTCAAAACACAATTCCTAGGAGGCTTTTATGGGTTCCCATTTGCTGATCCCAATCTATTGTGTAAGGCAACATAACTACTCTGGATGTTTTGTTTTGTTGTTTTTTTTAGAGCAAGGGATACATTTCTTTCTTTTTTTTTTTTTTAACGTTTATTCATTTTTGAGAGACAGAGACAGAGAGTGAATGGGCGAGGGGCAGAAAAAGAGCGAGACACAGAATCCAAAGCAGGCTCCAGGCTCTGAGCTGTCAGCACAAAGCCTGACGCGGGGCTCAAACTCACAGACCATGAGATCACGATCTGAGCCAAAGTCAAACACTCAACCGACCGAACCACCCAGGCACCCCTGTTTTGTTTTTTCAGTTTTTGAAGAGCCAGATGGTAAATATTTCAGACTTGTGAGCCAGATCTCTGTTACAGTTGTTCAATTCTGCCATTATTGGAGGAAAGAAACAAAGGCCATACTTACATTAATAGGTGTGGGTGTGTTCCAATAAAACTTTATTTATAAAATAGAAGCACTGGTAACTCTTGCTTTAGATTATGATTGGTAGTGTTGTTTTGGTTTGTTTTCTTTCTGTGATGCTCACTATTCAGAATCTGTACAGTAAAACAGTTTCTGAACTGCTCCCATTTATTTTTCCTTCTGAAGAGTCAGGTGAGGACAGGCAGACCTCAAATACTGCATAATAGCTTGTCTTTTGTCATTTTCTTTTACACTTGAGTGACCCGAGGCCAGTGTGATACAGACACTCTTAGAGTCTAAAAGTGGATCTTTGACTTCAGGACCCCTGGTCTTCACTTTGGGCATGTAAAATTTATTTTTTTGAACCTCTACAACTTGCTTTCTTGTTCTTGGAGCTCCTGTAACTGCAAATACCTATTTGATGGTCCCTTGAGACTATTCTGGACATAGGTCAACCAATTTCTATAAAGGAGTTAATAGACGATATCATCTGGTATTATACATGTGAGTTTATTATCAGAAGAAGACTCCCAAGACTGAAATGTCTTTTTTTAAGGTTTATTTATTTATTTTGAGAGAGACAGAGAGAGCTTGAGTGTAGGAGGGGCAAAGAGAGAGAAAGACAGAGAATCCCAAGCAGACCCTACACTGTCAGCATGGAGCCCAACGTGGGGTATGAAAACTGTGAGATTGTGACCTGCGCTGAAACCAAGAGTCAGACACTTAACTGACTGAGCCACCCAGATGCCCCTGAAATGTCTTGAATAAACAGAGGAGAACATCTCTGTATATTGAATGTAGCATGTCAGGCCTTAGACAAGAGTGTCCAAGAGAAGGATACGTATCCAGTCAAACTTTGAAGGCCTTCTTTACCTACTCACAGGCAATGTTAGAAAACATTTTTCTCCTCTTTTCTATCATATTTTAGCATTTGCAGCTGGCATAATGTAACCATGTGTCATTCCACTGTTTCCACTGCCTTTGGAAATTGGAGGCTGTAATTAAGGTCTCTGACTCAGCACTGGAGAACTTTAGTGACTCTTTTCATGACCCAGGCATAAAATAAAGTACATATTCCCCCTTCTACCCCTAGTCTAGCCTTGTCCTGATCTTTGTCACTAAGATTCCAACTCACAAAATTCTGTTTTTCATATGAAATGTCCTATATCAGAAGGGAGAAAAAAAGCGATATGGGAGGCAGTACAGAGAGTAATTTATTTATTCTCTGGTCTGACTATATGTTGCTAAGAATGGAAAATTTTATAGAAGAGAGGGAACAGAGGTGATGGAAGATACCAGCATCATATTGATAAGCCTGGTTGTCTAAGAATTGTGGATACAGGAGATAAAAAAGAAATGTATGCTTCTGTTAAATACTGTTAACTCAAATGTGTAATTCCCACACCCAGATGCAGCTGCTGCTTCTTGGCTGGAAAAATAGAAGTCAGAATACATGTATTGGGACAGCTAAAGAGTCCAGAAATTTAAAGCCACAAAAAAAAATTCCTTCCATATTCTACTTACACATTCAGAAACAGATGTGCACCTCTCTGCACTCCATGTTTTTAAACACAAATAAGAAAGCTGCCAGACAAGGACACGGACCCAAACTAAAAAGTCATTTCCCAGCAAGTGACGCAGCAATCTCTACTTTGACTTTGACTTTAGCTCCACAGCTGTGGTGAAACTCACATTATGACTGCGGGAAGGAAATTGTTCCCAGGTGAGAAGTAAATTATCTGGCTTGGCACAAAAATGTTGAAAAGGCAAATTCCACCTGCTTTTCTCTAGGCAAGATATTTTTGTTCAAATATATCCCTGCCACCTAGTCAAGCACTTGCCCACATGTCCAATTTACATCCCAATTCTGCAAATGATTCCAATTTTGCAATCTGTATACACATAGCATATTTGTGTGTGGAAATACACAGAGAACGTAAGGGCTAAAGCACATGCTTTCTAATTCACTAAAGAGGGAGTTTTAAGAAACCTCAAATATGGTTATCTTGATTTACTGATTGACCCATTAATTCATTTCATTTTTCATTCAACAAATATTTCTTGAGTGCCTATTTTGTACCAGGCACTGTTTTAAGCTCTGGGACACAGCAGTCACAGACAAGGTCAATGCACTTGTTCTCATGCAAGAAGAAAAACAATGAATAAGTAAACAATACATGAATTAGACATATGCATTCTTATTCATTTCATACGTAGCTGGTATACAGTATCTGAGAAAACTGTTCTAAGGCCCTACAATGATAAAAGAGATGAGGAAGAGGGTATTATGACTTCTGCCTTAAAGAAACACAGAATTTTATGGGCGTGGCAAGCTTTCAAGCCATATACTTTAATAATAAACATAACTTTTTAAGTTCTATAATAAAGATACAATAGAAACGTTGGTAGAACACTAAAGAAAGAGCAGATACTCTGATAAGCAACAGGGTTACTTGCATTTTTTATATAGAAAAATACTGAAAAAGGTGACGATAACAATGATGGTGACAGCTAATATTCCATGCAGTGCTCACTTCCCGTCATGCACTGTTATAGGTACCTTACATATGTGAACTCTTTCAATCTTTGTCACCCCAAGATATTAACATTTTCCTATCCTAATTATTATACATACTGACAGTGAGGCATGGAGATATTAAGTAAGTCACTCAAGGTCACAGATGTTGTGTGTAAAGAGGCTACGATTTGAACCAGGTAGATTGGATCTGCAGTCCGTGTGTGTGTGTGTGTGTGTGTGTGTGTGTGTGTGTGTGTTTTAATTAATTTATTTATTTTGAAAGAGCACAAGCAAGGGAGGAACAGAAAGAGAGACAGACAGAGAGAGAGAGAGAGAGAGAGAGAGAGAGAGAGAGAATCCCAAGCAAGTTCCACACTGTCAGTGCAGAGCCCGATGTGGGACTCGATCCCATGACCATGAGATCATTACCTGAGTCCTGAGATGAAATTAAGAGTTGGACACTTAACCAACTGAGCCACCCAGGCACCCCTGGAGTCCATGTTCTTAAACACAGCTCAATACGGTCTTCCATAGTAAAAGAAATTTCAGCAGGTAAAAAATAATAATCCAGCCTGCCAACACAGCATAACAAAAGGCACAAAGGCTTGAAGATTCTAAGCATGTTGGAGAGGAGGGATTTGGTTAACTGGATGGATAACTGGAAATCAGAGGAATGTAGTAAGATTTGAGTCTGGAAAAGAAGGAACCCATTGTGGGACTCATGAAGGCCATGCAAAGTAAATTTATTACTTGGGATGGCAATGGGGAATAATTGCAAGTGTCTGAAGATGAAAGCACACTACTACTAAGAAGAGGATTATAATGATGCATTCTTGCTATATCCTGATCCATGTGCTAGGTGATTTATGTATATTATTTCTAATTCTCACAAAATGCTACAAACTATTGGCACAACTTTGGAGATGAGAAAACTAAAGCTTACTGCTGATATGAGGCAAGGCTAGGATTTGCATCCACATAATTTAGACGAACTGCATCAATTCCTTTAATTCCTATAAATCTAGATTTGGTGCAGTGGTTTTGGGGAGGTAATGAAAATGCTGAGAGATTGTAGGCAAGGAGTCCAAAAGCATACTTATTACTCTATATTGTTTTACTTTATGGGTTTTAAAGGCCCATTGTTAAATACCAACAGTGTGGGATGCCTGGCTGGCTTAGTTGGTAGACCATGTGACTCTTGATCTCAGGGTTTTGAGTTCAAGTCCCACGTTAAATGTAGAGATTAATTAAAAATAAAAAATAAATAAATAAAACTTAAAAACAAACAACAGTGTGTTTACATTGCTCCTTCATTACATTACAATTTCATTTTTTTTTTTTGAGACAGAGAGGGTGCAAGTGAGTGGGGGGGGGGTAGTGTGTGGGAGAGAGAGAGAGAGAGAGAGAGAGAAAGAAAGAAAGAAAGAAAGAAAGAAAGAAAGAAAGAAACAGCGTTCATCCTGGGCTCGTGCTCACTTGATGTGGGACTCAAACTCATGAACTTTGAGATCATGACCTAAGCCGAAGTCAGATGCTTAATGAATGAGAAACCCAGGCATCCCAATTTCATTTTTGATGCCATGGAATTGGTCAGTCTAATTATGAGGACTTCAAGGTCCTGAGAACCTGGTAACATCATTGATTCTCTTTTCTTTTTAATGCTCACTATTTCAGTGCTTACTTTTTGCCACAGAGTGTGCTAGGGGATACTGTGGGTGCTGTTACAGACACAGGTTCTCACTGTGCAGTATACAGTTCAGTGAACAAGATAGATAAAGATAACAACAATGAAAGATAATACAGGAAAATGGTGCTATGTCTCTCACGGCACAGTCATCCAACTTGGTGGAAGATGAGGTTTAAAAAAGGGGAGAGAGAGAGTAAGGGAGGGGTAGGGAGGCAAAATGTTTCCTGGAGAATAAGTAGGAATTAATAAGAATATTCGTAAGAAAGACGTTTCTATTTCTGGGAAATTGAATAGAGGAAGAGTAGAACAAAGGTGAAGAGTAGACCGATGGCTCAGACTGCAGAGTTAGATCTGGCTTGGAATCTTGGCTTCATACTAGCTAAATAATCCTGGGAAATTTATTTAACCTTTTTGAGCTTCCATTGTCTTATCCACAAAATGGGATTATTGTTGCACCCTTGCAGGGTTGTTGGTGAAGGTACATGAAATAGTGTCCATAAAGTGCCTGGTATAACACTCACCACATAGACATCATGCAGAAAACTGTATCAAAGTTTAACAAAAAGAGTGGGATACAAGTGTTTTATTTTCAATGACCAATAAGATACTTCATGAGGTAGCCTCTTTAATTCCCTGACTTCATCTTGCACCATACTCCCCTGAGTCCACTATGCCCTAAACTTTATGTCCTTTCCATTTTGAATAATCACCCTGGACTCAAGGCTATTGTATTTGTTCATTTCCCCAGGAAGATCTGTTCCTCAAAGCATTGCATGTTTACTTCCTTCCATCATTCAGGTAATGTATGTCCTTGGGGAGGCCTTCATGATCAACATTTTATCCCATGGGCCTCTGCTCCACCCAATAATTCTTTATTAGGTTATATTTAGAGTCTTTCTAACAATTATTTCTACTTATAATTATCTTTATTATCGATAACTTACTTTTTAATTATATGGTTTCTCCACATGATTGTGAAATGCCTAAAACCATGATCTCTCTTATTCCTCAAAGAATGCCAGACCAATAGTAGTTCCTCAATACTTGCTTGAAGGATGGATAAACATGTATTTTGGTTTATGTGTGTCTAAGGAGGGTAAAGTAAAACAAAGTAAAGAAAAGGAAACATTTTAAAAGAACATATAAAATTGCATTTCTGTGGAGAATGGTGACTGACATTTACGTGCTGTCCCAGACTGGAGGGATGCCACAGAAAGGGAACAGGGTGACCGTTGTTCGTTAGCTGCAGGGCTCACACTGGAGACAAATATACCCCATGCTGCAGTGAAATCATAAGTTGCCTTGGTCTTTTCTTTGATGCTCTTTATTCTTTCCCTCAGGTCTCCTGAATGTGTGACCTAGGGATTATCTCTCTTCCTTTCACTTCTGGTCTTTTGGGTTTAATTCTGGGTATGTGGCTGGATGTCTCTCAGTCAAGAAAAATTGTCTTCCTTTTCCAGAAAAACAGGATTTCAGAAGTCACAAAAAACAAATGCATTGCACATGCAAATCATTCCTCCAAAAAACAAAACATTTCTAAAAATTACCCAGCTTGCATAAAAATAAATGTTAAATTCATTAGATTGACTATTTTTACTTTTCTGGTCTTTTTGTTGGAGCTATTTGGCAACTGAAAATTCATCAGTGTATAAATGAATTCATGTGCTTGTGTAAGAAGCTTCTAATTAGCACATACAGCGAATTGTGTGAGTTTTCTCTATAATGTTCTCTGGCTCAGGTTTTAAAACAAGGTCTGTCCTCTGAAATATGTAGACAGCTGCTATGCACTTTAAAAAAATAAATAAAATTAAATTAAAGGAAATAAGTTGTTAACTTGAGACTCTGGTGTGGAACTTGACTGTATCTGTACAACAGATGTTTCAGGTCTGGGACATTTTGCATGGAGTCATTAGAGACTTCATATCCAAAGGCTCCCAGGAGTTGTCTGTTTTGTTAATAGATCTCTTTGCAATTGCAGAAGCAGAGAGGCCGGGGACAGCTAATAGGTATGCAGTATTGCTTTTCCACCTGAAAACTGGTTCTGTTTGCCCCAGGTAACCTTGGAGTTATCACCACACTTCCCCAGGCCTCAGTTTCCCTATCCTTAATTGAAGAGGATACGAATCCTCCCCTGTTTCACAGGGATGTGTCAGAGGACCCAAACTAATGATGTAAATCAGTTGTATGCTGTCTGAAACCCTATTTTTTAAACCTTATTGCTTTCTTTTTCTTTAAAATCCTCATGAATTCAGGCTGCAGCAATTTGGGGGATTACAGTCACGTAACATAATAATCTCACAACTGTTTAATGGCACTGCTATTGTTCATCATTTGTGTTCAAACATTCAACAAATTTAGGATTATGCAATTTCATAATAGCTTCAGAAAAAAAGAAAAGATAAAGAGAGAATTTTGCTCTCTTATGCTCACTGGACACTCTTTTCTTCATTAGGCTGGACACTTGGAGAACAGAGGGAATGAACACTAGACCCTAAATAGTGTGCCTTGTACAACAGCTAACAAGGCACCTGTCTTCCTGTTCTGTTGATTTACAAAGTGATCGATGATAAGCAACATCACTAAGCTCCATGCCTAGCAAAATACCACTCTTCAGCTATTAAGAGGATATTGTTTTAATATTGACAAGGAAATCAAAATGTTTCCCTGAGTGGTGGTTGCATGTTTTCTTCCTAGTGGAATATGGTTTCCTAGTGTCCTTGGGAGGAGAACATTTCCCCTCACACACCCTCACCCCATTGGAAAATATTTCCATCCTCTTTGCTTCCTCAAAGGAAGAGACTTCCTATTCACTTAGTTTAGTTCCCTTGAGACCTGAAGTCATTTCACCTATAGAAGACAGATGACTTCAACCCTCAGTGTTGAGCCTGAATTGCAATACAAACTAAATTAGATAAAATAAATCAATAATACCCTTGCAGGCCAAATTCACTTAAGTAACATTTACAGTACAATTGCCCACTTTGTCCATATACTTTAATCCATTAACACTCTACATCTGGTACCTGAATAAATATGTTACCCCAACTGAATATAAATGAAGTAGGATCCCATCATTATTTAGTGTCGAGAGAAACGTTAGTAAATTTTTATTTCTTTTTAAAAAATGATTTTGAAATGAAGCAAAAGCTGGTAGCCCTAAGATTTTGAGTAGCTACGGCAGTACCTTCAAAGTTCATTGATGGCTTACAAGTTTATGTTGAGTTTATGGATCACTGAATTCATATGTTACATTATGATCCTCCAAATACAAAATACAGCCTAATATATCTGTATTTGGATTCCCACTCCAACAACAGACCTTAGAAAAGGAACAATAGACACACATGCTGAACTTTGGCTGAGAAAAATTCAAAGTGGGTTTTGTGCTTACAAAATTAATAAGACACCTGAAGATAGTTGTGGCAAATGTGGACATAACTGAAAGATCTTGGTCAGTCCAACTTGTTCCAGTTTTATGTAAATTACAAGTAAATTAGTCCCAACAATTTCCAAAGTACCGATGGAATATAGTATATTACACTGTGGGTAAAGTCTTCAAGCAGTCATTGATTTCAACTTGGGGAGAGTTATCAAACAATTTTTAAAACCATTGTCAGAGCCAGGTAATTGTAAAACTTGTTCTCAATTGGAAAGATGACATTGCAAACCTAGTCCCACAGGTTTAGGAAATAGAATGAAAAGCAATCAAGGTGTATGGTGAGGCGGATATATGCAAGACCACGGCAGTGACTAGATTATTAGTGACATAATTCTCACTGAAGGTACTTTTCAGGGTGCTAGGCTACTTTATGTTTTTGGCTTTTTTTTTTTTTTACCTCACACACTGCTAAGGCAGACTACTCATGGGTATGTTTTATATTACAGCACAGGGGCACAGGGACATGGGTAAAAGCTTTATCGTTAGGAAGCTAGATTCAAATTCTGGCACTGCTACTTTCTGAATGACCATGGGAATGTCATGAAACCTTATTTAAACTCATTTCTCAAAGACCTAAAGCCTAATTCTTAAAGGTTGATAGTGAGAATTAAGTAAGAGTGATAGGAATGAAGAAAACACAAAGGGAAGGAGAGAGAATGAGTGACAATTTAAGTAGGAATCAGGTCTGCCTGCCATTACCCTCAAGGCTGGTAGGCATGGAATTGTAGTGAGACGAGAAATGGGAGATTTGACTCTCTTGTTTCCTCAGGTGGTCCTAATATATAAGCCCCTTATCTTGTTGGCCTAGCTAACCATGCTGATTATGATCCTAATATTTGAGGATATGTAGTTTTGCTCCTGATGAGCAGTCAACAGGATACCAGTATTTTGTCTGGTGCTCAGCTCACCAAAAACAAGCCATCTTTTCCATCATTAAGAGAAAAACTATGTTATACTTGAAATAGCGGAGACCAAAATACCACTTTCTTCGGAGAGTTTTGGTGGTTAATTGACTGCACCTAATTTTCATCGTAAGTGATGACTTTAAAATGTTACTCAGAATAACATAGAACCCACCTTTCTGGGCCAGACCTAACTCTACAATGTACTCTAGAATGTTCATGGATCAGAGCATACAAACTGGTACACATTGGGGATTAAAGTTACTCAGGGAACATCAAGAGGGCATATTACAGTCTTGGGAAATGACCCCTCCATTTATCTGGGTTCTAGAGTTCTCTCATACTGAAAATTGAGTTGTTAATTCAGTAGAGAAAACCCATAATTCAGAGATAACTCACAGTACTTATCCAGCAAATTGTGTTGATAAAAAGGGAAAATTAACTGCAGACAGAGAGAGAGAGAGAGAGAGAGAGAAAGCATTTGTGCTACAGCCTAAATCACATGAAAAACAATTTGCAAAATGAGCATTTTAATAGACAAAGCAGAATGTTTTTACTGGTTAAAAAAAATGCTGCAAAATGTTGGCAACAATAGTTTGCATCCAAATAGTCAAACCTAATTGTTTGTGAATGCAACATAATTGAGTCTTCATTGTAAGAGCTTTAAGAAAAGCAAGTAATATAACATGGGTTTTATGACATTAAAAACAAATAATTTGTGCAGAGTTATTATGTTTGAAGAAACACACACCCACCAACCCATTAGAATTCATTAGAGACAGACATAAATTGTTAAATGTTTTGTTTTGTATCTTCTTTGAACTTCACCAAAGATGAAACTCATTTCTTTGAAACCTTTTCTACTCTATATCCTTAGAAATAAACTTTCAAGGTATGCATGAAAATCAAGCCACACTTAAAGTAAACACGGCACTCATAATTACTAGCAGCTGTTAATTCTATGAAGCAACTATCAGGAGCATTTACAGTACTATCAAAACCTCTACAATGGAAATTGATCCCCAACAAACACTGAAAATTTTGACCTCATTGACATATGTACCAAGTTATCCTATTAACGAAGATATCTCTTCGGCCAAGAAACAAAAGGAGGGACTCAAAATAACACGGACAAGAGCAAATAGAGTAAGACATCAAAAAATAAAATAAAATCAACAAATTTAAGGGACTTTCAGGAACTTTAAAGTGATTTCCAACTACTGCTGTTGCTGAGCCCGATTGCACACATAACACTGAAGGGAGAAAGAATTAAGCAGACAAGCAAGTTATGGATCACACACTCCGGTGTAATCAAACTCCAGCAGTTACCGCAAGAACAAAATGTCAACTCTAACTAACTACCTTATTGAATTCCCCAAATCTATGACCCACAAGATAGCTATATTAATTTGGTCAAGGCCAGAGCCTAAGGGAAATCAGGGAATAAAGAATATCTGACAGAGACAAAATGAAATGCAAGGTACTCTAGCTTCTAAAGTAGGTACAGAATCATTTGACCATAATGACCAACTTGTCCAGGTTTGCCTGGGACTTACCTCATGTTAGCTCTGAAAGTCCTGCATCCCAGAAAACCTCGCAGTCCCACAAAAACTGGTCAAGTTGATGACCCTCGCATTTAATCTGAGCGTCTCATTACTGCTGACTTACTCACCTGAACTTACATTTGACGAAACTATACACAGAGCAATTTTGTCAGACTTTACATAAGAATCACCTGGAAAGCTATTAAAACACAGTGTGTTCTGGGCCCCACCTCTTAGGTTCCATAAATTGAAGTGGGGCCAGTGAATTTGCGGTTCTATGAAGCTCACAGGTGATATCAGTGCTGTTGGTTCAACTATCACATTTTGAATAACACTGATTCTAACTCCATATTCCCCTTTCATTTACCAATACTCCTTCCCATGCCCTTGAGTTTAGTTTTCAAGGGTATATGTATGAGCAGACTGCATAGGTCTTTTAGAAATAGAAATGTCTTATCTCGGCATAAATGATACTAATATAATTAATGGAAAACATATCCAATAAACTGGTTACTAATACATTAACAGATGTGATTATTTTATTTACATGAATTCAACTGATTATTCCACTTGTAAAGTTTTGCTGAAATGCTGATTCACTTTGGGAAATTAATAGAAATAATAGCAAAACAGAGATAAGCCTTGATCATAACCAGTGTGTTTATACAGCTACAAAACCATAACAAACACAAACTATTTGAAGAAGTTAGTAAGGTCAGTCTCAACTACGTTATATTAGTAGGTCTATGATTTCCCAACACCAACTTGGTGTTCAAGTATTAAATTCCAACACTGTCAGGAGTTGAAGCATACTCCGGAGGTTAAGAGCTCAGTCCTACAAGACTGCCTCCACTTCAGATGCCAGTCTCAGAAGTCCCAGGGGTCACCTGTGCTTCTGATCTACCAGTGACAAATCTGGCATGACCCCTTCCTCAATTTCTATAGTTGTTAGAATGACTCACAGGATCCAGGAAAACACCTTATGTACATTTACTGGTTTACTATAAACGATATAACGCAGGAACAGCCAAATGGAAGAGACAGATAGGACAAGGTATGAGGAGAGGGGCATGCAGAGCTTCCTTTTCCTTTCCAGGCATACCACCTGCCCAGTACCTTGAAGGGTTCGTCAACCCAGAATCTCCCTAGACTTTATCATTTAGGGGGTTTTACTGAAGTTTTGTCACATAAACATGACATTAAACAGGCCACCTGTGATACTCCAGGAGTACAGGGCTACTAAAAGTTGTAACCCAAGTTCTAATCATTTGGTTGATTTTTCTGATGATAAGCACCCCTATCCCTGAGGCTCTCTAGACAGCCTCCCACCCTGACAGAGTCATGTCATCTGCATACAAAGGAAATGAATTCCAAGCCTCTTAGGAGTTGTTTGCCAGGAACCTGGAACAAAGACCGTATATTTATTTTTTTATGCTACAGTAGGACTTTATTTTGCATTTGTCTCCCCCAAAGATAAGATACAAGTCATGGGGGACACAGTTCTCTTTCATCAGGGGTGCAATTTCAAAAGTTACAGCTCAGTCTCTAGCACTTATAAACATAGTTTGAACCAAAGACCATCAGCATCCACACCAAAGACACAAGGGTATTAGGTTACTGTGCTTCATCGACTCTAATCACTATGGTAAAAAAATAAATAAATAAAGTCAATGAATAGGTTTTACAGAGATTATTCAACAGGCAAAGCCAAAGCTGAAAGAAATTCTCAGGATAAATCCATTTAACTAGAATGTCATACTTCATGAGCATTTCAATTTATTGAATGTTGAATGTGCTATTTGTTTAAAGATAATCTTTACAAATTCAACATCTTTTTATAAATGTTAACATTCATAAAGAGCCTCCGAGTTATTCAGCTGACATTTCTCATATAATAAATTAGAAAACGGGTGCATATGCACTCACACTCACACACGCTGTCCAGTCTTCACAGTTGCATATGGGAATAAGTGCCTGATCTTTCCTCTTAAGCTGAAAATATTACCCAGTCCCTTGCCATAGTTGTATTTTTCCTTTAATCCACATTAATATAGTGGTGAATTTCCACAGTCTTTTCCAAATTAATGATAGCAACAACAATAATCAGCAAAAATTATATATTATTGAGTGTTACCTATGTTACTGTCCCTCAACTATATAATTTACTTTAATTATTATTTTTAATCCTCTCCAGAGCCAAGACTAAAGTGAGGGGAATGAAGCTCTCACCTTGGGTGCAAAATGTAAAGGGCTAGCAAATACTTAGCAATCAAGATAAATAAGAGTTTAATGCACTATTTTTTGAAAGTGAATAATAATGAAATAGTCATTATAAACAGAATATATAAATTTTAAGTAAAATATAGATCAGTATTACTGATTCTTCCTTTTGCCTCAGGTTCTGATATTACTTACCACAGTACTGTCACTTATTTCTCATAACAACCCTACAAGGTACAAAATAATATTACTTTGATTTAATGAATAGAAACTCAGAGAAGTTAAATCACTTGTCCAAGATCACATAGTTGGTTAATGGTGGAGCCAGTGTATCTGACTTAAGAGCTCTTAGATTATGATGTTACAGCACCTATCAATATTTATTGAGTATTACATATGTTTGTGATGTTGGGGAATATAGTGTTCAACCTCAGGCCATTGGCTCCTTAGAAGGGCTCATGATACACATTGAAAGCTTTCATACTCATGGTTATGTTTTATGATAGTAAGAGGATACAGCTTAGAGTCAACCAAGAAAAGAGAGATGTATGGTGCAGATTCCAAAAGTTTCTATCCAAATGTGGAACTTCCAATTAACCTCTCCCAGTAGAGTCACAGACAGAATTACCTCTCCCAGCAATGATGTCTGACAATATGCACAGAATATTAGTCAACTGGGGAAGCTCACCAGGCCTCGATGTTCACAGTTTTTATTGGAACTCCATCATGTAGACATGGTTGACTGCCTGTGTGCCTAACCTTCAGTTTTCAGACCCTCCAGAAGTAGAGGAAATAACATGTGACCCAAAGCCTTTACCATTAACCACATTGTTAGACTGACAAGTATGGCCCAAGGTCCCAAGGTAAACAAAGACACTCTTAACAGGCAGGACAATGCAACAGCCTAGAGATTGCTTCCCAGAAGCCAAGGGCAAAGGCCAGACCTCTCTGGGTTATGTTACTTACTTACTCCACCATGTGTCAGTACCATGAGCAAGAGAGAAACAGGGCTGTGAATAAGGATATAGACACTTCTTGGGGCACATGGGTGGTTCATTCAGTTAAGTGTCTGACTTTGGCTCAGGTCATGATCTCACTGCTCAAGAGTTTGAACTCCGTGTCAGGCTCTGTGCTGACAGCTCAGAGCCAGGAGCCTGCTTTGGATGCTGTGTCTCCCTCTCTCTCTGCCTCTCTCTCTCTTTCTCTCTCTCTCAAAAATCAATAAACATTTTTAAAAAGTGAAAAAGGATATAGACATTTCTTTTTCGGAAAAGAAGATGTAAGCTTAAGTAAATAAGGTTACATGATCCCATATTTACGAATCAGCCACTCTGTCTATATCTTTAGTAAAATGAATACATATGTAAAGGAAATATGAGCTAACAAGTGACTTTCCTTTTTGGTTTCAAGACCACCAACAGGAAAAAGGGCACTTAGTCTTTAGGTGCAGCCTGATTTACTTCCTAAATCCACCTCTCTACTTGGGTGAAAGAAGATGACTTCCTATAAAGATAATCAGTATTGAAGTCAAGAGATTAAAGAAGATGCATACATATCCATATAGTGTTTATAAATAATATCCATCAGAGATGATAGCTGTTCCACAGATCCTCAATATATTTCCTTAGCACCTGTAGATCATTACCCCTATTGTCTCAATTTGATAATGAGAAAAGAGTGTTTAAGAAGTGGGAAGTACACATCCTCCATGTGAGATGTTTTAGGTGTTTTTTTAATGTTTATTTATTTTATTGTTTAAAATTTATTTATTTTTTAAAGAGAGAGAGGCAGCACAAGCAGGGGAGGGGGAGAGAGAGGGGGGACAGAGAATCCAAAGCAGGCTCTGAGCTGACAATAGACAGCCCAATGGGGAGTTTGAACTTACAAACCGTGAGATCATGACCTGAGCCTAGGTCAAATGCTCAATCAACTGAGCCACCCAGGCACCTCCTTAGGTGTTCTATAAACAAACAGGCTTTAATTTTAATAACTATGGTTTTATTTAATGTGTATTAGAAAATTTTACCGTGCAATTAGAAACATACTAAAAGTATTTATGCTTTCAAAAATTTATCAATTTCGAGAAAAACATTAAGTAACTTAAAAGTGAACAGAAGCTATACTTGGATATCACAAAAGGAAGGAAAGGAAATAACTGAAGTTTAGGAAACTATAGATGAGTAGGATGTAGACTTTATCCCATCATCTTAAATAAAAGGATTTTAATTCTAAAGCTGTTAGATAATCAGTTTCTGAAATGGAAATCTAACCATGTTCAATTTAGATTTTTATTTATTTAAATTTTTCTAAATTGAGGGGCACCTGGGTGGTTCAGTCGGTTAAGCACCTGACTTCAGTTCAGGTCATGATATCACAGTTTGTGAGTTCAACTCCCACATCAGGCTCTGTGCTGACAGCTTAGAGTCTGGAGCCTGCTTTAGATTCTGTGTCTCCCTCTATCTCTCTGCCTCTCTCCCTCTCCTCTCTCTCTCTCTCTCTCTCTCTCTCTCTCTCTCTCTCTCCCTCTCTCTCTCTCTCCCTCTCTTTCTCTCAAAAAAAATAATTTAAAATAATTTAATGTTCTAAATTGAGGAATTGCCTTAAACTGCCGCCTTCTGCTAGAGATCAATTTCGAAGGGGGAGGGGAAGAATAAATCTTTCTAATTGGTCATTCTGAAATATTTTTAGTCCTGAATCAACTAGCTGATAAAAATTTTCTTTTGTATCACAGTTCCCTCAGTGCTAACCATTATCATCAAATGCTACAACCTATCTTCCCTGTGCCTAATGATTGGATCTCTTAACTAGAAAATCAATGGGACAGCTGAGGTGGAGGCAGGTGGGCCTGCTGGGAAGGGTACCTAGTTCCCCAGGGTTCCTCTCCCACCTCAGTATGACCTTTAGAAAACTGTTCCACCTCCAGATACCTCACTTTCACCATTTGGTAGGGATGGGATGGTGACCTTCTCAGCACATGGTGGGAGGAATGAGTCCCTGTCTGCTGGCACCCTGAAACTCTTGAAATGCAAAGGAGGAGGAGGTGAAGGAACAGCAGGGTTTCTGGCTATGTCTGTGATCACACAGTTTGAACAGAGCAGGTGGCTAGTTGATGGAATGCAAGGGCCCAGTTCTGAATATGGAGGAAGCTACCGGCTGTACTTGGAACCCCCACACTCCTTTGTTGTAATAGAGCATGATTAAAATGAATGAGCAAATGTTAAACTGGAGGGTAAAACCATTTCCTAGATTTTTTTTCCTTTTCGTGTTTAGTTTACTTATTTGTGTAAAATGGACTAGGAAAAAAAACGTGTTGAAGACTGGATTTTAAGACTCATAAGCTAGAAAGGTGGAATAGCACAGTGAGTAATTATAGAAGCTTTGGAATTGTCAGATCTGGTTGTCAGTGTACTACATCCTGTGTGACACTGAGGAAATAACCTCTCAGTGTCCTCAGCTGTAAAGTTAGTATAGTAATAGTAGCAGCCTCCTGTTTTATTTGAGAGAATTAAATGAGATAATGCAGTGAAGCATATAATGCCTGGCACATAATTCTGCCTGTTGTTGGTGGTGTTATTATTAGTTTAATTTAACCTCTCAAAGTTGCATATCCTCATCTATAAATGGATAACAATAAATACTTCACACCCACTCTATTGTGTTAAAGTGAGAAAATCCAAATAAATAATGGAAGTAAAGTTATCCATAACCTGATGTGACTTGAGGGCCTTTCTGTCCCTTGAAGATTTAAGTAAAATTGGGTGAAATGCTTAAGTTGAAAGATTTTGTGTGTTTACTAACACCTGCACACACAACATGCACCCACACATAAACACTCAGCATCTGCAAATTTCCCATCTTACTTTCTTACTGTCCCTCTATCTCCAGGCCTGTGTTTTCAGGGGATATTTCCTGGAATCCCTGCATTGAATATGAACACAAACTTCTGTCCTCATTTTATTCTCCTAAAAGATCTAATCACTTTGAGCATGCGTGAACTTGGTAACATTACTGAAGATCATGAAATACAGTCTCTTATTATATTCCCTCAACCTTCTGTTCTGTGCCACGCCTCACCAGTGTCAGCCTCCCCCAAGCCTATTCCACCATATGCCATCTCCCTGTCCCACAGAGCTGGCTGGGGAAGGTAGTCTAATGCCCCTTCACTTCAACTGCTTTTCTAAAGGGACTCCTCCATCATCTTCCCTCAAAATGTATTCTTTCATAAACTAAAAAATAATTCTAAAGTATCAAAACATGAAAATTATAAGACAACTGGAATTTGTCAATTAAGGATATATTTATTGATCTTCATCCAATACCACAGATTATGCTGGTTTCTAAGAATGCAGTAATGACTAAAACATATTTCCTGCCTCCAAAGAGCTGGCAGACAAGAGGAGAAAGAGCCAGGAAAATGAAGGCTTCAGGACAGCTTCATCCCTGAAGGGAAGAGTTCAGGGGAGACCAGGAAACAACAATGGGTGGAGGCCCAATTTCTGGACAAGGTGAAAAGGGCACAGCAGGGTAATGAGATCTTGTATAATGAAGATAAAATAACCAAAAAAAAAACAAAAAACAAAAAACAAAAAGGAAGAAGGAAGGAAGGAAGGAAGGAAGGAAGCAAGGAAGGAAGGAAAATGGAAGCTCATTTCAGGCAGAGGGAAAGCCACTGCAAACAGCCAAAAACATTAGAAGCAATATATTTTAGGAGAACACAAGATAATGCATTGTAGTTAGAGCCCAGTCCAGACACTGAGCTTGGATCTCTATTTCATTATGTAAATATTTCTAAAAACAAAACAAAAGTGAAAAGTCCTATTTCAGTATTATTTAGGTAAAAATAATGATCAAGTCTAGTTCAGAATTATTAACTGAAGTGAAAGCAAGCCCCCAAATTTCAGCCTTATTGTCATAATGTATCTTACCTTGCAATAAATAGATTGAATCAATGATTATATGAGCTTTATGAAATCTTGACACCTGTATGGGTGACACATAAAACATTTACTACTGAAGAAGTGTGAATCTTTCATACTCTGTGCAAGGGCCACAATGTATAGGGCTTTTTAGGGCATATGTAGATGCAGACTTGGATGCTAAAGTGAGAGACAAAATATCAATTATTGCAATATCCACTTTGGGGGAAATGTTTCCATTATCCATTATTACCAGTTAATCATTGCAATGAAAATAGAATTTTATCAAAATTTCCATTTAAAAATTAGCCAGAAGAATATAATTATTATAAAGAGAAGAAAGATAGTATTAAGTTGGAGGCTATCAGCTTCTAAAAAGAACCTAGACTTAACACGCAGAACTCAGAGAAGACTTACATAACAAGTGCAGATTTGGTCTATCACCTTGGAGAGATGAGACTGTCATATGTTTCCCATACACAAAGATACTTTTTTTCTTAATTATTTCAACTATAACTTAGGTCCTACCTTCTAAGTTTGAGAAGAAATCTAGATGTGTTTGAATCCCAGGATTTATTCATTCCCCTCAAAATTGAAGGAATGGCCTCTGGTTTCAGGTCTCCCTGGCCCAATATGCCCAACCCTACTGCTTTTATTCAAGATTTGGTACAAAGATTTTAGTTTTCTTTCCAGTGCATCAGCAGCAACTGTGTGATGAGCATTTATTTAAAATAAATTTGTCTACACTAGAAGAGTAGTTGAACAACATCTGAAGTACCCTAATCAGGAATCCATACTCCAGGTGTTTCATTAACACCTAAAGGTTCTTAATCAGTTGTATACACTCCAGAGGTGGCTGCATTAGTGCTTCAAACATCACTATATAAATTTGTCACAGTGTTTATTACTTAACATAAAGGATATTAAACATTAGTTTTCATTGCCGAAAAGCCACAAAAATGGGTCTGTGGAGAACACTTTGTTGAAAAGTGTTGTTGATAAGCTCAACACTGAATGCTTTCGGATTATTGCTCTAGATATGGAAGTTCTTTGAGAAGTTTATTGCTGTAAAAATGGAGGAATTTGTGGCCTGATCCAATCAGTAGTCTTGCTGCTGCTGCTGCTGCATCCCCATGGAAATGAATCTTTCACACAATGGGATTTTTGGAAGGTCTAAAAGAATGGAAAGTATTGAGCATAAGAAACAGGTTGCATGGTTGGTTATGCATCTAGTTATTAACAATGTCTGTCTGTCTGCCAGATTTTGACTTGAGACTGGATACCATTAAAATATAACACCTGATAGTATTGCTGGACTGGGTGAAGACATATAGTTCCTACTTATCTCTAACAGTTGGAAGCAACCAATGTATACAAAAAGAATTTGGATTACTGTGAAGGTTAAATGATCTTTGCCTGAGCACCAGAAATTTCAACCTGCCACTTTGGTACTATGGTGATTTTGCTCCTCAGGCTATGTTTGGCAATGTCTGGAGACACTTTAGTTGTCACAATTGGAGATGGGAGTGCTACCGGCATCTGGTAGTCAGGGGTCAGGAATACTGTTAAACACCTTGCTATGTATAGGACAGAACACATCCCTCTAACAAAGAACTATCCAGCCCCAAATGTCAGTAGTGCTGATGTTAATAAATCCTATACTAAAAATATAGTAACTGTAAAATATGTAATATAAAAGACAGCATCTATAATTGATAATACTAGATTATGTGGTGTAGTTTCAAATCCTCTAGATTACACGTATAGGTTTGCCACAGCACAATTTCTAATGCTTTAATAATTTGTTTATCCTTATTCTGAAACAGATTTGTTTCTCTCCTGTTTTTGTTTGTTTTCTTTGTAAGTAATGTTCTTGTAACCTTGAAGGAATAAAGCAGTTTTACATAGGAAATATTAGGAAAATATATTAAAACTAGAAAAATGAAGGATGCCATGCAGCACACATTTTGTATTCTGTAAAAGAACAAAGATATTTTGTCACTATTCTGTGGCTATGAACTGGGGGGTGGGGGTGGTTGGGGGGGGGAAGGTTGGCTACTAAATAATGCTCTAGTGGATTGTAACATGAGATAGATCATAAAATTGAGATTTAAAGTGGAAAAGACCAAACAAAGCAATGAAAATTAACTTAGAAAGGAAAATTGAAAAGGTAAGGAAATGAAACCTAAAGAGGAAATACAAAACCACAGTATGAAGAAATGTTCCTTTGGATATTAGCATGGTGGAAACTGAGCTCCTAAGTGCTCTATCAATAAATGGAACCATCATTAATCTTTCGTGACAAGATACTTTGGAGTAACCAAACTGTAATGGTTCTAGGCCCTGAATATCCTGAATTATCCTTAGGACTAAAGATGACTTCTATATACAGTAATTGTTGTATCATGTTTCTCCATTGCAGTAAATTTTAACAGAAATGGCTTTCAAAAGATGTCTTAATAAAAAGTGATTTAGGAAAAAAAGAACGAGTACGAACTCTAGTTATTCCAGTTATTTCTTTTACACAGTGTTCACTAACACTCAGAAGTTTTGAACTTCTTTTAAGAGGGGCAGAGCTACCAGGCCATTTAAAGCTGAAATAAGATGTGAAAAGTTTGCACTTGGTTGAGGGTTTTCTAACACAAGACATCACTCTTACCCCCCAAACTGTATAATTAGAGCTGTTTATACATCTTCTATAAATCTCATTGGATGATATATATGGTCTTATTGAGAGAGGTTTTTAGAGAGATGTTAAGATCAAAGTTGGACAAATCTAAATCTTAATTATTATCTGTCATAGAAAAGCCAGAGTTTATAAATATGAGAAGGATTTCCTTAGTACATGAAAGAGAGAAAAGGGGCCTTAATATTTACTACAATAATTACAGAACCTTACAGGAAGGGGACAGACAGGCAAATAATAACAAGACAGATATCAGGCCCCCACAATGTGCTCCCCTTGCTCAAAGAAGAATCTCAGTGCTGGACTGGGAGTGTAGACTCAGAGATCACCCCGTGTTTCATCTCAGCTCTAGTTCTTATCAGTGTGATCTTGAGCAAATTATTTAATCTCTCAGAGTTTTAGTTACACAATCTGTTAAGTAGATAAATAATAACAGTACCTATTTCACTTAGGCTTGTTTTGAAAATTAAATAGTTGAGGTAGAAATGCTTAGCGACTAGTGCCTGCAACCACAGTAAATGTTCATAATAAGATAGGAGGTTTTAGTAGGTTGAATGATGCCTTCCCCAATCCAAATTTATCCATGTCCTAGATTCTGTGACTGTGACTTTATTTGGAAAAAGGATCATTGCAGATGTAATTAAGGATCTCAAGATGAGATCACCTGAATTATCCAAGTAGTCCTAAATCAAATATAGACAAGAGACAGAAGAGAAGATACCAGAGGACGAGACAATGTAAATATAGAGGCAGAGACTGATGTGACACAGCCCTAAACCAAGGAATGTCAGGAGCCACCAGAAGCTAGGAAAAGGCAAGAAAAGATTCTCCCCTACAGTCGCAGAGGGAGCACAGTCCTACTTGCATCTTCATTTCAGACTTCTGGTCTCCAAACTGCAAGGCAGTAAATTTCTGTTGTTTGAGGCCACCCAGTATGTCATAATTTGTTACAGAAGCCCTAGAAAACTAATACAGAGCTACTTTTTAAACAGTTTTTGCTGAAATGTAATTCACATACCCTACAATTCATCCATTTAAATTTTACAATTCAATGGTTTGGAGGTATATTACATCATTATTTTTTTTTATTTCATCATTTTATATATATATATATATATATGGTATATATATGGCTTTATATATATATATATATATATATATATATATATATATGGTATATATATGGCTTTAACCATCTTTAAGTATACAATTCAGAGGCATTAATTGCACTCACAATGTTGTGCAACTATCACCACTGTTTCCCAAATTTTAATCACCCAAAATAGACACTCTATACTCATTAAGTAATAATTCCACATCTTCCCCTCCTCCTAGCCCCTGGTAACCTCTAATCTACTTTCTATAATACAGAAGTTTATTACTTACTATTCCAACTGCTATTACTTCTGCTATAGTAAAATATTTGCAAATAGGATAGAGCCTCCTCTATTCTGTTACTAGATTGAGGTGATTTCGGCAAAATGTAATCGCCAGACGATGGCCTAAAAATGAAAATATCTGCCAATTCCCTCTTTGTGTGCTGTATGAGGAACCAATCAGCAGCCAAAGAAAGCTGACAAGGCTCTGAAGGCAATTACACAGGAAGAGCTGCCTTCCTATCCAACTCAAATTTCGTTAGCCTGATATAGCCTTGCTTTATCAGTGGATTTAACCCTCTGTCCTCTTAGGTATACCTGGCAGGCCAGTTGTGATCTCCAGAAGGCTCTATAAAACATAGAGTCTCTGCTATATTGACAGTGGGTAGGATTTCTAGTTCATTCTCCTTTCAATATTATAAAAATTGCCTGTATTTTATCCATTACTTCACTTATGGCTTTCTTTTCCATTTGAAATATGGTTTTCTAGGGAGATATTATATAGTATGTGTTTTATTTATGCATTAATTCAACAAATTTTAATTAGAGGAAATGACACACTATTCTAGGTGCTATAAAGGAGATAAGTATTAGTAATTTACTTGGTCTGTACTTTTATTTGTCATTATAATTGCTGCCTACCAGGCTTTGGAGTATGTACAAACCATAGAGAATTCTCTCACTGGTTGTTTCAAAGATAATTATATATAATGGTTGGGGCTTAACTCATAAGGGATCATATTTCAAACTATTTGCCAGAAAAATTTTCTGTCCTTTAGAAAATGTGATGCCCTTTTTAAGCCAAGATATTCCACATATGTGTAGTGCATATAGAGACAGTCATATCTGGGTCCCAGTTCTGCTATTAATAGCAGACAGACCTTAGGCAAGGTACTTAACCCCTCCAGGTCTAATTTTCTTCATTTTTAATGAGTGATAATGCTTGAATCTACTTCTTACAATTGTGAGAATTAAATGAGATAAATTATTTTAAACTATTAGCATAGTGTCTTGCACATGAGTGTTTCAGAAATGATACAAATAATCATGTTAAAAGCTTCAGTTCTAATACAAATATTATGTAGTATTCAGTTTCAGAAGGTTCCCTTTATCTGTAAGATGTCTTCCATTATTTTTAAGTGCATCTTCTTAGAGTTTTTGTTTATTTTAAACTTAAGAATTCTGTAGTTTGAGGTTAGACCTAGAATGAATGGCTAGTTCCCCTTAGAAGAATGCTGCCCTCCTTGTTCATTGATCCAGTGAGCATTTATTAAGCATTTATCATTCCTAGAGTGCTGGGCTCCATGCTATATCCCAAAAGTTCATGTGTAGTGGTACATAGGCATATAAACAAATTATTAAATGATTTAATAAAAGTTATATTAGCAGAATGTGCAGGGCAGTAGAAGTACTAAAAAGTGGGCACTTAACTCCAGCCTGCAAAAGCAGAATAAATTACATTTAAGAATAATCTGGAATCATGAGGAGCAATTATAGTTATAAATAACTAAAAATCTGAATCATATTCCCTACCTCACTTCATTCTTTCTACAAACACCTATAGAGCACCTGCTTTGTGTCAGGTGCTTTGTCTGATAAATGACAGAGACTTGGCTCTCAAAAGCACTCACAATCAAGTGAAGAGTGGAAGTAAGCATGATACACTACGTAGTGTTAGAGAAGTAAGTAGAAGGTGCTCTGTGAGAACAGCCAAAAGGCTCCTAACCTAGTCTTGCAAGGCCAAGCAAAGGGTTCCAGGAGAAGTATTCTCTAAACTAAGCCTCAAAAGAACAGCAGAGTTCAACATTAAGGGAGTGTGGATAGAAAAATGCACTGGTGGGGAAGTAGCACATACAAATCTATTATACCAAGGCAAGTGGGAGCATATGGAATTCAAGGCATCAAAAAGTAGTTCAGTCTGCTTAGAGCAGGAAGTGGGGAATGGGAAGAGACTGGGCTGAAGACAAAGAGTCATTTTGTTAAGAGCTCTCTAAGCCATGGTAGGGACCTCATTCTGAGGGCAATGAATACTTTAAAAAAAGGTCTGTGTATAAAAGTAGTATAATCATAGCTATACCTCAGAAAGATCACTCAGGTCTTGAGGGGTTAAACTGGAAATAAAGAGACATGATAGAAGGTTGCTGCAATAATCCTGGTAAAGATAAGAGTTTTTTAAACAGGATAATGGTAGTGGGTATAGTTTGGAGAGATATTTGGAAGATAGAAGTGACTGGATTTGCTTATGTGAGGAGTGAGGGATAGGAGGAATTAAGGATAATGCCAAGATTTCTGTCTTGGCAGTCAAAGGCTGATTATATTTTCATTCTGATGGGGATCTCAGAAGGAGGAGCTGTGTTTTGGAAGAAAACAAAGAGCTCGGTTTAAACAAGTTAAATTGGAAGAAACATTCCTATGAAATCTTTAAAGGGAGTTAGATAAAATATCTACGAGGGAGGTGATATTCAACATGTTCTGGAAATACAAATTTGGGATTCACCAGCAAAGAAGTGGTCATAGAAGCCTTAGGAGTATTAGAGATTGCCAAGGTAGAAGAAATTGAATGAAAGGAAAAAAGGTATGAAGACAGAGACTGTGAAATACCAACATTTATGGAATTGGCAAATGTAGAGGAGCATACACAATGACCTGACAGGAATAAGCAGAGAGATTAGAAGAAAACAGAAGAGAGTATTATTTCATTCTGATGAGAATCTCAGAAAGAGGAGTTGTGCTTTGGAAAGAGTAGTATGAAGAGAAAGAAGTCACTACTATCATGAGTTACAGATAGTTTAAAATTAGGACTAAAAAAATCATTTAAAATAAATAACTACAGACACATATGACTAATGGTCAAGGAAATATCAAGAATAAAGGTAAAATCAGTTATCAAACTGATGTCCTTGTCCAAGCAAGAGATGATGAGATCTGGACTAGTTCAATAGTAATGGGATTATTAATAAGGGAAAGGTTTAAAGATATGGACATATTTGGGAATTACAGATGACAAGACTTAGAAATGAGGGATGAGAGGAAAAAACAGAGTCAAGGAGAAGAGGGATGGTAAATTTAATTAGGGGATTGCTAAAATTGAGGAATGATTCATATTTCCAACACTAAATGATCTTCAGCTCAGAAGGGAAGTCAAAAAAAGAGAGACTCAGTGAAGAATCACCAATTATCCCTGTGAATCAGGACTATATGCAGAGGGAGAAAAGGAGAGAGACAAGAGGATTCTGGGAACACCATCCAATGAAGGAGCAGAAGGAGTGCCTAGAGGAGCATTCACTGAGTTAAAAAGAGAGTCGCAAGAACAGTACTAACTAAACTAACCAGTCCAAACTAAAAGAAACAAGGAGAGCATCCACAATATCAAATGCTACAGAAAGTTTCAATTACATGAGATGGCTCTCCAAGACTGACTCAAGGAACTCCAGTTCTTAACCTACTTACTTATGGTGTGAAGTTATGAGAAGAGAATACCCCTGGAAATACCCAGCACTTGGATTAACAAATTTCTCTCTCTCTCTCCCTCTCATATATATATATATATATATATATATACACACACATATATATATGTATATATGTGTGTGTATATATATGTATATGTACATATATATGTATACATATATATGTGTATATATATATATACAAATTTCTGACAGAAATTCAAGATTCTAGTTTTGGTAAAGTTCATTGCCAAAGAGTGATTTTTTAATGATATGTAAAGTAAAAGCTATAGTAAAGACTTAATAAACAAAAATGAGAAAAAAATCTGTAAGCAACAATTTAAAGAGCACACAATATGAAATATCATCTGAAATATTACGTGGTTGTTCTCTAAAATACCATGGATTTGCTCAGCTGCTTATTGAAACCAGATTATACTTAGCAAGTTGACATCCAGCATCCTTTAAGACTTTAAATACATACACACACACACACACACATATATATATATATAATTTATTCCAGAAAAAAATAAATATTTTAATGGTAATCAGCAACATATTCTGGCTGAATATAATTTCAAAATAGATACTCTGGATAAAGTTGCAAATGTTTAAACAACTATAAATAAAAACTGGATAATGTAAACTATGGAAAGAAAGCAAGCTTAAATTCAGAAGCTGTTCTAAAAACTCACAGGTGATTTAATTCACGTTAGTGAGATACTTTGGTTGAACCTAAACGTCTTAAATTACATAATAATTATATTAATAGGTAAATACATCAACCATAATATAGGCTTATCTTCTTCCATACACAAGCAGTTTTCCTTCATGTGTTTGCTAATTTGTTTTCATATATATTAAATTGGTATTTCTAATAAAATAAATGCTCCATACTAAATGCTAGGTTGAATATAAATATATTATAAAGTATCTTAATGTACAAAGACTGCAATAAGGATTAGGTATATCTAAGTGCACTGGTTCTATCACCTGGAATGATACCAGGTTTGTACCATTCCTCCAACTCACTCCACCCTCACATCCCTGGGCTGTTTTTGCACTGAAAAACCCAGAATTGTTTGCAGTTCACAAAGTCCTTACATTATGAATTCAGACAGCCTGAAATTACTTGATGCCCAGATCCAACAATCTCCCAGCCTATAATAAATCCACAAATGGAATTTATAAGCAACAGAAACAATCATAGAACATTTTGTTCTTTTAAACTAAAGTTCTGGACCAGCGGCTAGCTTAGTGGCCAGAAAAGTTATGTTTTGGCTCCAGACCATTGTACAATGCCTCTTAAGGATTCAATAATAAAAACAGAATCCCTAGCTTCCAGAGTAAGCTTCCACACTCTGATCTAATAGAGTAGCCATATTTATTAATATCCATATCATCATTTTAATACCCTACTTTATCTTTCCAGGAGAGTGCATAGAGTGCAATGAAAGCCACATTTTACAAGCCAATTTTAAATGCCTTTTAATGATGATTCACGGTGCTCTAACACAGATTTCTATCACCATCCTACAGGCATGCATTAAAGCTGCAAATCATTTCTTGGGTGGTGTTACTGTCAGATTCCAAATGTACTACAAACATAACTCAGAGGTCTGAGTTAAGCATCACCCTTGAATGCAATGGGTATAATCCGATTTCTGCAAACTGGAAGTAATGCCAGTCATACCAGAGATAGATTTGAATGCCCTTGTTTGGAAGATAAGTCTGAGTCTCTCTCTCTCTTTTCTCTCTACTCTAGATGAGACAGGCAAACACTTTTTAGTTCAGAACCATCCCAACCCCTCCCAAAATAACCATGAGTTGAACATCTGTCTAAGTTTTCACAATTTGCAAATCATTTGATTATTTAAATCTTTCCCCCCTACTAAATGTTAATCAGCATTCCTGCTGGTGGTCCTTAGGGTTGTTACCATGGAACTTGTAAATTATTTTAAAGATGTAGCTTAGATAAAAAGGGGACACCTGTGGATGAGTTCCTTCCATTACATTAGCATAAACCCTTACAGGCCAATTTCTGCAACATTGTGATAAACTGCTGGAAATAGAAATGCTTGACACAAAACATGGTGGAAAGGTTTAAATTGTTCTGGGTCTGTAGCATACTTTCACATTGGTATTAAGAATGTTAGAAATAATTTAATCATTGCCTGATTATAGCGATGTTAGGAGTAATGAAATCCTTGCCTTATTACATATGGACTCATTCAGAGCCTCATTATTTATTTGGCAAGCATTAAGCATCAAATCAATTTAGTCAGATACTTGAAAATGAGAAATTCAAGATGAAAGTTAAAGTGAAGATTAAGAGGTAAAATTAAAACTATTTATTTCTAGCAGGCACAGAGCAATTTCCTTTGCAAGAGACCTAGCCCATGAGAGTTTAAATAAGAAGGGCAAATGGTAGAGTCCATCCCAAAGAAGGGAACCAAAAATGAAGAATAATTGGCAAAGCAGCTTCTACTTACATTTGCCGGGGTCAAATGACATAGGAAGAAGAGAGTGATAACTTTGATTTGTAGCTATGGAATACACTCTGCTTTTATGCATCTGATTATTATTGGAATGGTTTCCATTTCCAGCTCAATAGAAATGGGAAGAAGGGAAGTACATACTAATCATTTGGGAATTTGTAGTTTCATTTTGCATATGAAAAGCTACTGACATTAGTAGGATGCAAATAATGTATTCACTAGTGTTTTGGTTTTGGCCTTAGAGTAGTGGCCATATCAATGACACATATTTTCACATTGCAATGCATATTGCACTCACACTTAAATTGAGGCTGGAGATAATGCCATTGTAAGCAGCTTTTTGGTTGTTCCTTGTAAGGATATTTTCTAATGTATTGATCCATGACAATAATTAGTAGATTGGGTCACAGGAAGCTGATCAAGCTCCTTGTGTAATGGGGAATAATTGCCAATAAAATCACACAGGAAGGCTTAGGGAAAAAAATAACTTCTTCCGCTTGAGCATAGAGGTAATTAGAAGTAGAGCCAAGACAATCATAGGGCAGTATTTGGATCTGTTACCCTGGCTCTAACACACTAGATAGCAATACATATGATCACACACAGAACCAGTGGCAGATGGAAGAAGTTGGACTTAATTCTAGTCTTTCTGAATAAGGTGAGAAGCTAGACATTTAGACTGAATGTTGGAAGTGGGCCAGAGCATTAACTACAGAAAGAAAGAGCCATGTTACTACTGAAAGGGATAGTGTTTAGTGTAGGAACAGAAGGGATATATTCTTTGTATTAAGGAAATGGGACAAAAAAACAAAACAAAACTAGAAAATGGAAATCAGCATTCTTATTGCACCAGGCACTGGGTTATAAGCTTTACATACAGCATTTCATATGATCCTTCTAATAATCCTTCAGGCTGAGAAATAGTCAAGTTTAATAGAAGAAAAAACAGTTTTAGGCAGATTATTTCAAGTTCCTGGTCATACTTGTTGGAAATGACTGACCTGAATATAAAACCAGCTGTCTGATTCTAAAACTTATTCTTATAAAAAAATGCATCTTGGTTTACCCAGCATGTACCATCCGGTAAAATAAACCCTATCTCCCCACAAATATCACCCAATTGAACATACCATATCTTGGCATTCTCCACGTTTCTATCAGTCAGCTAGAGAAGACCTGAGGCCAAACAGCTTCTGTGAAGTGACCCCAAATTCAATAAACAGTCATTTAATCTGCTGAAGTGGTGAAAGTGACTTTAGTCTCAGTCAGGAGTGAATCAATTGACCCCCATCAGAATGTTTTTTAATGCATAGATTTTACTAGTCACTAGATCTCACTAGTGACTCACTAGAGTCAAGCCTAGTGTAATAGGAGGAAATCCTCTTAAAATCTGCTTTTGTTTTACTCAGGTCTGCTTGAAGATCTTAAGTAAAAAGAGACAATATTAATGTAAAGGAGAGGAACTAAAATAAATAAACAAACAAACAAACAAGTGGAACTAATGAGCTCTTTTAAAAATATACACATATTTTTAACTTAAATTCAAGTTAATTAACATACAGTGTGGTGCTGGTTTCAGGAGTAGAACCCAGTGATTCATCACTTACATATAACACCTAGTGATCATCCCAACAAGTGTCCTCCTTAATGCCCATCACCCATTTAACCCATCCCCCCACCCAACACCCCTCCAGCAACCCTCAATTTTTTCTCTGTATTTAAGAGTCTCTTATGGTTTGCCTCCCTCTCTGGTTTTATCTGATTTTATTTTTCTTTTCCTTCCCCTATGTTCATCTGTTTTGTTTCTTAAATTCCACACGAGTGAAATCATATGGTATTTGTCTTTCTGACTTATTTCACTTAGCTAAAATAAATAATAAATAATAAATAAATAAATAAATAAATAGGAGGAACTAATGAGCTCTTTTGTTGGGCTTACCTTTGCATTATATTGCTACCCATTGCCAGTCCCTATGCTATTTTCTAGAAAGACCTATTTATTCTCATATGACTCACCATATTAGGTTGCAATATTCTGTTTATCATATCAAGATTTGCTCTGTTTACATCCGGGGTAATAACATGTTGCCACCCAAGTATAATCAAACATAAGTGATAGTATGTTGGAAATGTTCTTTGGCTCTTTGTAGAAGTCAATTCGTATTCTAATGCCTTTATGAATAATCCTTTCATTTTTAAGAAGTTTACATTTTTCCTTCTTTAAAGAAATTTTAATTCCCTAGTATTTCATGAATTCATAATTGTTCATGTGATTAAGATAAAAGTAGGCTGACTACTCTTATAAATATTTGCTGTCCCATGTGGTCATTACAGCCAAGTCAAAATTGTTTTGTTTTGTTTTTTAAAATAAAGAATCTTTACAAATAAGAGACGTCTTATTGCTAATGCTACTGAGCCTTTCTAGGCAATAAAGGGAAACAGTGTTGTGAGTATACCAGAGGAGAAAGATGGAATGTGGTGTCTTTGCAAATATTACATTGAAGAATATGCATGGGAAATAATATAAAATACAGTTTAAAATGAAATTCAAAGAATTTGACAGCAAGAAGTCCTAGTAAAGAGTCTTAAACAATTCCACACATCTTTATTTTTTGGAATATAAAAGTTCAGAGGAGATGTCAGAAATTGTGCTATGTTTATTTTTTAAATGTTTATTTATTTATTTTGAGAGAGAGAGCAAGCGAGAGACTGAGAGAGAGAGAGAGAGAGAGAGCATGTGTGTGTATGAGTGGGAAAGGGGAAGAGAGAGAGAGAGGGAGAGAGAGAATCCCAAGCAGGCTCTGGTGCAGAGCCTGATTTAGGACTTGATCTCACAAACTGAATAGTAAGATAATGACCTAAGTTGAAACCAAGAGTCAGATGCTTAAACAACTCAGCCATCCAGGTGCCCCTAAATTTAGCAATGTTTAAATATTACCCAATAAATGTTAAGAACTGTTGAGTCATTGAGTTCATGTGAATTTGAAGTAGTGAGGGAAGAGAGGATGTGCTGACACCAATAAAGGAAATAATTTTGACTATTTAAAATAAGAACTTTTAAATTTTTTTTTCAACGTTTATTTATTTTTGGGACAGAGAGAGACAGAGCATGAACGGGGGAGGGGCAGAGAGAGAGGGAGGCACAGAATCGGAAACAGGCTCCAGGCTCTGAGCCATCAGCCCAGAGCCTGATGCGGGGCTCGAACTCCCGGACCGCGAGATCGTGACCTGGCTGAAGTCGGACGCTTAACGGACTGCGCCACCCAGGCGCCCCAAAAATAAGAACTTTTAAAAAAAGGGAAGACAAAAGGAGGAGGTTACACTAAGGCAGGCAAAAAGAGAATTAAAACCACATAAAAAATTGTGTGAGATGAGTTGCTACAGCAGAATGAAAGAACAAAGAAAAAATACAACACTCTATTCATCACCAAGTATTTGAGACTAAATAAGTCTTAATTTCTATCATTTTTAAATTTTGATTTCTTATGTGAATCATTTCTTTTTCTCCTCATTTTGAAAGGTTTGAAAGTCTTCTTGCTAACAGACCTCAAACCAGGTCATGGAGAACTCCCATTTCCTTTTTGGGGGGGAATTCATTAACGGGCAAAGAAGTTTCATTTCTGGCCATGGAAATTAATTCCATGTGGCCAACCATTCCATTCCATCTACTCAAACAACATGCTACACTTATATAACTACATATATAGCATATAATCATCAACTACCTCTATTTTTGGACTCCCCACACTGTGGAGGGGAAATAGTAAAGAAAAAATATTAGCGACAATTTATACCCAAACACTATCCATCTAAAGTGTTATATTAGAGGACTGTGTTGACATCAGCTTCAGGGTGCAATAGCATTCCCATATTCAAGTAGCCTAACAGAGAATGTATAAAAGTGAGCCCTTTGAACCTCCCTGGTTATATCTATTTGTAAAGTGGAATGCTTCATGAATAAATCCTGTCAACATGAAGCATGATATAATTTCTCCCATCCTGAAAGTTTTCCACTCTGAACACCATTTACTCCTCCCTGTACCATCTAGTCTTCTATTCCTTTTTATAGAAAACCTCTTTAAACTCTCTGTCTCCAATTCCTCTTTTGTCATTCTCTTTTTTTCTACCTTATGATTGTGAAATAAAACACAGATTTTATATGAAAATGCACACCAGATAAATTTATACCTTAACCAATTATTGTAAGGTAATATCCATGTAAAATATCACTCAGGTTATGAAATAAAATATTCCCCACAGCCCAGAATCCCCTACATGCCCTTGATGTAATGTTTTCCCTCCCACCTGTGGATAACCAGTATCCTGATCTTTATTCTGTTTTTCTCCTTGCCTTTAAAAATTTTTTTTTCAACGTTTATTTATTTTTGGGACAGAGAGAGACAGAGCATGAACGGGGGAGGGGCAGAGAGAGAGGGAGACACAGAATCGGAAACAGGCTCCAGGCTCTGAGCCATCAGCCCAGAGCCTGACGCGGGGCTCGAACTCCCGGACCGCGAGATCGTGACCTGGCTGAAGTCGGACGCTTAACCGACTGCGCCACCCAGGCACCCCTCTCCTTGCCTTTTAAAGAGCAGTCCATATTATTATGCTTCCATAAAAAATACACTTTAACTTTTCCTATTTTTGAAAATTATGTAAATGGAAAAATTACAGCTTCCATTTTACTCAATATTATATTTTTGAGATTTACCCAATCTCAAAAATTGGGATAGAGAATGGCCAATTTTGCAGCAGGTGAAATTTAGTCAGTAGTAGGATGTTTGTAATTGGTTTTCAAAAGCTCACCATTCAGATAACTTTAAAAGGTCCAAGGGCTACATACAGCTTTAACTTCTAATCAAGGATCTTGTCTGTTTTGTTTCTCACCGTATACAGTAATATCTGAGATATGATAAATATTCAACATATATTTTTGTTATTGAATGAATATGAAATTATATTCTAACAACTTATTCAACTTGCTTCCTGACCCTTCATAGCCAAGATCAGGGACCCCAATCATGAACTTTTTCTTTTTCTCTGGTAACTTCCACTTTAACCTTCTAGCAAATGGGGTAGAATAAATATATTAATATAAAAATGATGTATTAAATTTAGGAGCTTAGCACAGTTCAGACTATAGTGAGAATCACAGAAATATTTGTACATTTAAGAAATATGAATTTTGGGTGCCTGGGTAGCTCAGTCGGTTAAGTGTGTGACTTAAGCTCAGGTCATGAACTCACAGTTTGTGTGTTCAAGCCCCACATCAGGCTCCGTGCTGACAGCTCAGAGCCTGGAGCTTGTTTCAGATTCTGTGTCTCCCTCTCTCTCTCTGTCCCTCCCCCACTCACACTCTGCTCTCTGTCTCTCTCTCAAAAATAAATAAACATTAAAAAAAGAAATAGGAATTTTCTTGATTTGTATTCAAGCACTTCATATATTCTGTCTTCTTAATATTTGAGGGGCTGCTAGAAGTCTGTATCTGTCTCAGATAGGTAGCCTAGTTTGTGTTATCATCAGAGACATGTTGAACTGACAAACCATGAACACTTACCCTACAACCTGCCTACAAATGCTTTACAGCTGTTAAAAGTCTTGGAATCCAGACTGAGTGACAGTAAACATTGATTTCAACACTTCCCAATTCAACAGGTGAAATTATACTGTGCAGTACCTATTGTATAGTATCTTGCTTCTTCACAGGATAATGAAATGAGGTTCAACATAATTGCATGCAAGACAATGGGATGGACTGGATACTAATTCAAGAGCTACTGAATCTGTCCAGCTCAGTGCTGGCATTTTGTCACAGACTTTTCTACCAGTGTATATTTTTTCCCCTTCAAAACATATATGTGGAGAATCCCTTTCTTTTTTAAGGGCAGGAAACACAGTAGTAAATTCTAGATCCCCTTCACATGACTTTCACATGTCATTTGTGACCAAGTAATTATAATATTGATAAATTCTTCTATTGCTACAGAAAGGAAGAAATCTAAGCACCTATATTTACCACCATTTTTTTTTTCCAAAATGCATCTTGTAAAATAACCTTTAGATTAGGAGTATGTTCTTTTTAAATTAGTTTTCAAATAGTTTAAAAGCAGGAACATGAATAACTAAACTAAAATTTCACTGGGAACTTGCAAAAGCAGGTGCTTGTTTTACAAGTTAAAAGAATCTTTGTCGGTAGACCTTTGGACTATAAGCTAGGAGGTCTGATTTGTTTGCATTCTAGGCCATTATCTAATCCTGAGACCATAAATAAGATCCTTGAACAGTGTGCATTTCATTTTATATGTCAAATAGCAATGATACTTTACATACCTCTATGGCTTTATATGAAAAGCAGGTTCTGCCAATATATGAAAAATGCTTATGAAACTATTATGCAATCCACAAATATTTGTTATCAGATTCTTTTATGTACACAGAGCATTGTGCTATATTTGATGGAGAAATGACTCAGGCAGATGAAATCATCACAGCTAGTCAATCTCCCTTTTGTAACCACCTATAAATTCTGTTACGATCCCCCAAAGAGCAAAGAATGGCTTACATATATTTGGCTTCTTGATGCTGAATAACTCATGGACCTAACAGAGGAAAAACTAGTTGAACTTCAGTGCTTTAATTGAGATGAACAAGAGAAATGAATCAAGGTATATATTGAATATTGACTACAATAATGTCTCTTGCCATTATGGAGTTTGCTATTTAGCCTTTTTTCACAGAACTAGAACAAACACTTCTTAAATTTGTAAAAAACCACAAAATACCCCCAAAAAATGAAGACAATCTTGAAAAAGGAAAGCAAAGCTGGAGGGCATCACAATTCTGGACTTCAAGTTATATTACAAAGCTGCAGTAATCAAAACAGTATTGTACTGGAACAAAAATAAACACATAGATCAATGGAACAGAACAGAAAATCCAAAAATAAGCCCACAAGCGTATGGTCAGCTAATCTCCAACAAAGCAGGAAACAATACCCAATGGGCAAAAAGACAAGTCTCTTTAACAAATATTAGGTATTTGTTGGGTATTGGGAAAACTGGATAGCAACATGCAAAAGAATGAATGAAACTGGACCAATTTCTTACACCATATAGAAAAACAAATTCAAAATGGATTAAAGACCTAATGTGAGATAAGAAACCATAAAAATCCTAGAAGAGAACACAGACAGTAATCAGCAAAGGACACAACCAACAAAACTAAGACAACCTACTTAATGTGAGGAGATATTAGCAAATGATATATGTGATAAAGACAACTATATCTTTAGCTATAGAGAACAAACTCATGGTTACCAGAGGGGAGGAAGGTGGGGGTATGGGTGAAATAGGTGCTGGGGATTAAGGTGTACACTTGTGAGCACCAGGTGATTAAAATAAAAACTAAAAAAAAAAGAGAATATATCAACTACAAATATATACAAACCCAATATTAGAGAAACTAAACATCTAAAAAACTATGAACAGAATTGAAGGGAGGAATAGACATTAATACAATAATAGTGAGGTATTTCAAAACCCACTTTAACATTGGATAAATCATTCAGACAGAAAATTCATAAGGAAAAATGAGGACCTGAATAACACTGTTCACCAAATGGACCTAATAGATATATATATAACATCCCATTCAACAATTACAGACTACACATGCTTCTTAAGCACACATAGAACATTCTCCAGGAAGGATCATATTGTGGGCCAAAGAGCAAGCCTTGACAAACTTAAGAAAAGGGAATTACTATCTCGTATCTTTGCCAACCACAATGGTATGAAGTTAGAAATCAAAAAAGGTGGAAAACTGAAAAATTCACAAATAACTGGAAATTAAACAACACACTATAGAACAATAAATGGGTCAAAGAAGAAGAAAAGTAGTAAATCAGAAAGTATCTTGACACAAACAAAAAAGAAAATACAACATATCAAAACAAAACTTTTAAGATAATGTAAAAGCAGTTGTAAGAGGGACTTTAATAGCAAAAAAATGCCTACATTTCAAAAAAAGAAAGATCTAAAAAAAAAAAAACCTAACTTTATGCTGGAAGGAACCAGAAAAGGAAGACTAAACTAAGCTGAAAGTTAGCAGCTGAAAGGAAATAATAAAGATTAGAGCAGAAATGAATGAAATAGAGACTAGAAAGAAAATAAAAAAGATACAACTATTGGTTGATTTCTTGAAAAGATAAACACAAATGACAAATCTTTAGCTATACTAACCAAGAAAAAAAGAGAATACTCAAATAAACAAAATTATAAATGAAAAAGGAGACTTTACAGCTGACATTATAGAAATAGAAAGGATCATAAGAGACTATGAACAATTATATACCAACAAATTGGGTAACCAGAAGAAACGGATAAATTCCTGGAAAAATACAACCTACTAAGGCTGAATAATAAAGAAATAGAAAATTTGACAGACCAATAACTAGTAAAGAAATTGAAGTAATAATCAAAAAGCACCTAACAAAGAAAAGCCCAAGACCTGATTGTTCTACCAATGAACTCTACCAAACATTTAAAGAATTCATGACAATCCTTTTCAAATTCTTCCAAAAATCAAAAGGGAGAAAATTCTTCCAACCTCATTCTTTGAGGCCAGCATTACCCTGATGCCAAGTCATACAGGACAATACAAAAAAACTATAGGCCAATATCCCTGATGAACATAGATATTAATATCCAAAATATATAAGGAACTTATACAACTCAATAGCAAAATACAATCTGATTTTTAAGTGGACAGAGAACCTGAACAGATGTTTTTCCAAGGAAGACACCCAAAAAGCCAATAGGTACATAAAAAGATGCTCAACATCACTAATCACCAGGGAAATGTATATCAAAACCATAATGAGATATCACCTCACACCTATTAGAATGGCTATTATCAAATAGACAAGATATAACAAGTGTTGGAAAGGATGTGGAGAAAAAGGAACCCCAGCGCCTTACATGGGAATGTAAATTGATCAGCCCCCCACCTGCAACAAGTCCCACTTTTCTGAAACGGATTCTTTCAACTATAGTGTCAGTGTCCAGTACTACTCTCTAGTCCTTTAGTATGTATATCTTCACTCTCCTTCAGCTCCTCCCTTTCTCTCACTCCTCAAACCAATTAATCACCCGATCAATTTAATTCTACTCAATAAATATTATTGGAATTGGAATCTGTCCAATTTTATCCAGTCCCACTTCTACTTCTCTAATTCAGTCAATCATTCAAAACAAAACAAAACAAAACTCTTTTCAATATCCACTCCATTTTAGACACTGTGCTATAGTACAGGTACTGGGGAAATATTGGTGATCAAACCAGATGCTATTTGAAGCTTCATGGAGCATCTATCACCATTTATGAATTGCTACCAGAGACTCATCATTTGCATCCTTTTCTCCAGATATGTCAGAATTATTCCAATAACTTTTTTATATTGAGGACATATAATTTTATCCTAAAATGAAATTTCATATATGATACTCCTTATCATACCTTTCAGTGGATCCCTAATGCTCTAAGACAAAGACTAACCACCATAACATGGCCTACAAGACCCATTTTGATTTGGCCACAACTCCTATCTCTGTACTTATATTATTAATACTACCCCCAACCAGTTTCACCTTTACCTGGAACAATATGATCCAGCCACACTTCCCATTTCTATAAACCATAAGGCTATTTCTAACAGAACATACTACTTTCTCTTTGTGAAACACCCACACTCCCTCTTGATCTAGCTGCTCACTCCTAGCAAGCATTGAATGACACATCCACTCACTATACTTGTTTTGTTTCCTTTCTCAACTATCTTCATGGAATCTTCTATGATGCTAAGCTGTTTAAAAGCAGTTCTTATTTAGGATTTTCTTACATTAAGATTATCAAATCATACTCATAAAAAACCCTTGTACATGCTAGACAAAGTGCATATCGCTGTAAATATAATATCTGCCTCCTCTAACCCTAGATATATGAAACCAGAATTTTGGGAGGGAAACCCAGTTATGGTTTTAAAAATCCTCAAGGTATGTTGACACTCATTCCTGGTTAAGAAACACTGTGTGTCCACGCACATACAAATACACACACACAAGCAATTTTCAAAAAAGAAAAGAAGCAGTGCACTTGATCAGTGATTTTTTTTTTAATTTTTTTTTCAATGTTTATTTATTTTTGGGACAGAGAGAGACAGAGCATGAACGGGGGAGGGGCAGAGAGAGAGGGAGGCACAGAATCGGAAACAGGCTCCAGGCTCTGAGCCATCAGCCCAGAGCCCGACGCGGGGCTCGAACTCACGGACCGCGAGATCGTGACCTGGCTGAAGTCGGACGCTTAACCGACTGCGCCACCCAGGCACCCCTGATCAGTGATTTTTGAAGTGTTATCCTACAACCAGTAAGATCAGTGTCATTTTTACATGTAAAAAGTACCAGTTCTTGAAAAACACCCAGACATACTGAATCATAAATGTCCAGTTAAGTGGGACCCAGCAATCTTTATTTTTGCAAGCCCATAAGGTATTTCAGATAAGGATGGTATACCCTACCCTACCTTATGTATGCAAAGCATAAGTTGGTATTTGATTATAGTAGCCTTCCCCTTTGACAGCAGCCATGGTCTCAGAAACATTCTCAAAAGAAGGATGCAGAAATATTGATAATCACATCAAAAACCATAAGATACCTAGGAATAAACCTAAGAGGTAAAAGGTGTGTACTCTGAAAACTATAAAACACTGATGAAATAAATTGAAGATGACACAAAGAAATGGAAAAACATTCAATGTTCATGGATTGGAAGAACAAATATTAAAATGTATATATTACTCAAAGAAATCTCCACATATAATGCAATTCCTATCAAAATACCACCAGCATTTTTCACTGGGCTAGAACAAACAATCCTAAAATTTGTATCAAACCACAAAAGATTCTGAATAAAAACTCTTGCAAAAATAAAGCAAAGCTGGAGACACAGCAATTACAGACTTTAAGTATATTACAAAGCTCTAGTAATATAGACAGTATGACACATAACATCAATAGAACAGAGTAGAAAATCCAGAAATGAACCCACAATTATATGTTCAAATAGTCTTCAACAAAGCAGGAAAGTATTTACAATGGGGGGGGGGCAGTTCTCTTCAACAAATGGCTTGAGAAAACTGGACAGTCACATGCAAATGAAACTGTATTACTTTTTTACACATACACAACGATAAATTCAAAATGTATTAAAGACCTAAATGTGAGACAGGAAACCATAGAAACACTAGAACAGAACACAGACAGTAACCTCTTTGACAATGGTCATAGCAACTTCTTACTAGATAGATCTCCTGAGGCCAGGTAAACAAAATAAAAAATAAACTATTGGGACTTCATCAAAATAAAATCCTTCTGTACAGTGAAGGAAATATGCAACAAAACTAGAAGGAAATCTATGGAACGGGAGAAGATATTTGCAAATGACATATCTGATAAAGGGTTAGTATTCAAAATCTAAATCTAAAAATCTTATTTTAAAAATCTAAGGGGCGCCTGGGTGGCTCAGTCAGTTGAGCGTCCGACTTCAGCCAGGTCACGATCTCACGGTCCGTGAGTTCCAGCCCCGCGTCGGACTCTGGGCTGATGGCTCAGAGCCTGGAGCCTGCTTCCGATTCTGTGTCTCTTTCTCTCTCTGCCCCTCCCCCATTCATGCTCTGTCTCTCTCTGTCTCAAAAATAAATAAAAATGTTAAAAAAAATTTTTTTAATTTAAAAAAAAATCTAAAACATCTAAAATTTAAAAAACTTATCAAACTCAACATCTAAAATACAAATCATCCAGTTAAAAAAATGGGCAGAAGACATGAATAGACATTTTTCCAAAAAAGACATAGAGATGGCAAACAGACACATGAAAAGATGTTCAACATCAACTTATCAGGGAAATGCAAATCAAAACTACAATGAGATATCACCTCACACCTGTCAGAATGGCTAAAATCAACAATACAAGCAACAATAGGTGTTGGTGAGGATGGGGAGAAAGGGAAACCCTCGGGCACTGTTGGTGAGAATGCAAACTCACCAGAGTGAGTGTAGCCACCCTAGAAAACAGTATGGTGTTTCCTCAAAAAGTTAAAAGTAGAGCTTCCCCATGATTCAGCAATTGCACCCCAAGGTATTTACCAAAAGGATACAAAAAATATTAATTCAAAGGGATATATGATATGTACTCAATGTTTATAGCAGTGTTATCTACAATAACCGAACTATGTCAACAGCCTGAGTATTCACTGATTGGTGAATGGATAAAGAAGAGATAGCATGCACTATGGAATATTACTTAGCCACAAAAAAGAATGAAATCTTGTCATTTGCAATGATATGGAAGGAGCTAGAGAGTATTATGGTGAGCAAAATAAGCCAGTTAGAGAAATACAGATACTAGAGGGTTTCACTAATATATGGAATTTAAGAAACAAAACAAATAAATATGGGGAGAGAAAAAGCAGTAAAGCTGGAAACAGACTTAACTACAGAATACAAACTGATGGTTACTGGAGGAGGGTTGGGCGGTGAGGATGTGTTAACCAGGAGATGGGGATTAAGGAGGACACTTGTGATGAGCGGCAAGTGTTGTATGTAAGTGATGAATCACTAAATTCTACACCTGATATTAAAAAATAATAATAATAAAGAGTCAAGGGAAGAAAAAAAGAGAAATACTGATAATCAGAGTTATACCTTGAAGTGAAATCTTTCTGTGATTCTTACTGCAATTTCCTATAGGATTCATACTATTCCTCAGCACATAGAAAACTGTTTAGAACATATGCTTGAGCAATGGAGGAGAGAGGGTTGGGTGTGAAGACATGAACGTTGAGATACCTTTGAGAAAGGGAAGAACAAAACAGATGGTGTGGAGGAAAGCTTCTCTGAAATAAAAAGAGAAGTGTTGGAGGCAACAGTAGAGAGGAAACCAGATAAATAGAAAATTTAACAGGGCATAATAGATAGAAAAGAATCCAGAATTAGAGAGGTTTTAACTAATATAATTTTAAATTCAGTCACATTAATGTATGTTCATAAACTGTTTTGAGCCATGTAACTAAGGACCTAGTGCCTGGTTTTGATATGGTATAATGGCAGAAATTTTCCTAACTGGTCTCATTGCCGGGGAAAGAGGAGGCAAAGAAATACTTTCAGATCAGTTAAATCATAAATAGTATTTCCAAGTAGGATAAAATTGAGGAATTCAAGACAATTTGGGGAATTTTTGAGTTTTTAAAATGTCACTATAATGGATTCAATACAATAGTAAGGCCTTACAACCCCATTTTTTCTATTGTCATTGGAAAGTCTTTTTCTTTGAATCATGGCATTACCTATGACCTACTAAATGTTTCCTGGTTTGAGAGGAACTGGATATTTTCAAGAAATATCCACATCTTTTTTTTTTTATCCAAGCCATTACATGTTTAAAATTTCAATAGGTTCAAAATAGTATATAAACAGAGTAACCAGAGTTTTAAAATATATTTATAGTCACTATATTGTACACCTGAAACTAATACTGCACTGCATGCTAACTAATGGGAGTATAAATACTTAAAAGAAGCTACAAAAAAATAAAATAAATTTATAATAGTATCATTTAATAAATATCTCTTATATTGTCCATTATTTTACAAATATTTTGAAAGCTTGAATAGGCTCATTTGAATATATAGCTTCCTACTAGAATTTGTGTAACTTTGCTGTCACCAACAGGTTTCTGTGTGAATTAAATGTTTTTATCTCAGTATGTTTTCATTATATCTAACAGTTAAAAATCAAGGAATAAGCCACACTGTTATTTTTCTTAAACTTGAGATGCTCTGTAGAGTGCAATTAAGCATTAACATATTACATCTGGGAAAGTAATTATTATTTTTTGATTTGCCTGAAGAGGATAGTGTGGACGTATATCAGCCAAAGAGCCATTTATATTTTTTTTTCTCTAGCAGTAGATTTATTTCTCCATTAAATGTAGAAAGATCATCAATATCCACTACATGGCTTCAATTAACTGAACATTTTGTCAACCACTGCTATTCTCCAGCTGCCACATATACCATATGAAATAATAGAGAACCTATCCTGTTTTCTCATCTTCCTTCTCAATTAAACAAAAGAAAATAGAATGACAAGAGGACATTAACACTAAGGCTGCCTTTTAGTTGGCATCTGCACTTCTACAGACAATTTATAAAAAGTTGTGTAAAGGAAGAACCAATGTAAAAGCAAGAACACAAAGGTGTTCCCTTCCCCCTACCTTATCCCATTTTCAATGCCCTTGGCTCTTATGCTTCACAAAGTCTCATCATCACCAAGCCATAAAAGAGAGGGATTCAGAGAGTATTACCCTTTGACCACCACAGAAATACCCAAGAGAACTATCAGTCAATCGTGAATAAAAAAAATAGTTTATTAATATAATCATACATTACCACAAACTGTTATTATTTTATTTTTCAACAATCCAGACTGTTTTATTATTATCATTTATTATTTTTCAGGATTTCATTAAATCTAAAGTATCCTGGAGAGGATTAAAATGTGTATTCAGCTTGAGTTCATTCATTTTTAATAATGAATGTGTAAGAATTTAGGATCATATACATGACAACATGAAAATAAGAACATAAATTATTCTTATTCTGATACATTCAAGTGTAGCCCATATGAACAGATTGATTTGGATTACCTAAAAGAACTGTTCTATTTTTTATGTCCATATTCATTTATCCAGCCACCTACAACATGCTTGGTAAAGTGCTGTACAATTAGAATGCAGATGTCCACTTTAAGACTACTGGCCAGTTGAGTGTGTGAAGATCCAAGCAAATGCTTATAATATAGTAATGACAGTGCAATAATAGGTGTGTGTGTGTGTGTGTGTGTGTGTGTGTGTAAGAAAGGGAGAGTTTATATGAATTTGGAAATAAGAAGGAAGTGGTCATGGAAGTGGTCATGGAAGACTTCCTAGAGAAAAAGTTATCTGAAATGAGTTTTGCAGAATTTGATTAGGAGACTCCAGGATGAAAGAGCATTTGGGATCAAGACATGAAGATATTTCTTAGTTTGTTATTTCTATCTTAATTGAGCAAATACAAATCAGGCCTTATGCTACATGCTTTAAGGAGGACATCTACTATAATCCTCCTAAGCAATTGTGACACATTTACTATAAACATCTTTATATAGAGGGTAAAAAGTAGACAACTTGTCCAAAGTCAAACATACTGGATTTTATCTCAGACAGTCTGATTCCAAAGCCCATTTGGTGTACCACTGGAGATAGCGTGGCACTTCTAGGAACATCCTATTTTCTCCATGACTAAGAACTTATAGTATTTAGGGGTGTAGGGAACTATAAGAGGTTACTAAATCAGAAATGAAGGTGTGAAAAAGATGATATTTTTATATGAAAATACTATGTTGGGACTTTACCCTGTTGACTACATGGTATCTTTGTAGGACTTACAGGATGAATAGAATTATGTATTAGTTTTATAGTAGCTAATTATACATTAATTTTATAATAACCAGTACAGAAGATAGGGGAAATAATCATGAGAGTTAGGAGTTATCTCTATCTCTATCATAAGTCTACCTCGGTTCCATAGTGTAATGGTTAGCACTCTGGACTCAAATCCACTTCTAACTTAAGAAACTATGGCAATATTTCAAGCAGGAGATGGTAATTTGAACAGAATGAATGGGAGCTGAAGAAAAGTGGACAAATTCAGGAGATACTGAGGAGTAATAATCCACAGGGCTATTTTGAAACATTAGATGTGTGTAGAGGGGCAGATAAAAGGAGGAATCTGCAACAACTCTCATGTTTCTAGCTTGAGAAATAATATTTGGATTATAGTGGTTTCTGATGATAGAGAATGTAGGAATAAGATACATTTAGAAGTAGAACAAGAGAAATGATGGATTCTCTTTTGGGGAATAATGTCACTGACATATTCCTAGACAGTATCATGGAAGTTGAATACAATGATATTGGATGCAGAGAGAGGTTGAAGTCAAATGTGTATTTGTGTGTTTCTATTTTATAGGCTATTGAACTTGTCTCAGTTGACAAGATCAACCGGGAGGATAAATTGAAATAGAAGATAAACTGGCTTAGATATCAAGAAAAATAAGATCCCATGAAAGAAGCTGAGAATGCCAGTAAAGAAAGACAGAAGCAGAAAAAAAAAAATTGTGGAAGGGATCCTTTTAAAGTATAGGCAATTTCACCAGTGTTAAATAATAGAGTGTAAGTTCCATAAGGACCCAAACGTGTATACTGTATGTGGCCTTGGAAGGACCAAATTTGGTTTTACTGTAGGACAGAAGTTAGACTACAGTTAGAGGGGGGAGAGATTTGAATATCTAGGCAGTAGAGAGGCTCAAGTGATGCCATCATGAGGTCCACAAGGGCTAGAGAAGAAATTAAAGCCAGGTTGAAGCTAGGAACTAGACGGTGTGATGCATTTAAAGAACAAAAGTTATATATTATCAAGACACTAAGGAAATTGAATGTCTGAATGGTTATGGTGAAAACAGATGCCACTAACTTAATATTCCAGAGATAAAACGTCTCAGGGTAATTATACCATCTAAGCTTCTGGCCATAGACTGAGTAACAAAGAATGGAAATGCAGGTCATCAGAGAAGAAAGGGTCAGAAATTTGGGTAAATGACCATGCAAATGTTCAAAGTACCTAAAGTAGCTAACAGCAGTTGGGGTATAAGGGGAGACTAAGGCAGGAGCCAATTTACAAAATCTCAAAGGTTGGAGGAGCAGGGTTAGATAAGAGACCACCCAGATAGCATGAGCCTCATGTGAGGATGGCTTTTCCCAAAAGGTGAATAAACACTAGTTAAGGCAGTGGAAATGGGGAACTGAACAAGGTCAGCAACTCCTACCAGCTCCAAGATATGCAGAATATGAAAAATCAAAATATCCTCACCAAAAAGAGCAACTAGTAAGCCACAAACTCACCTCACAGCAACCAGAACTTCCACTTCCATAATATTCACCATACTTGTGATTAAAACAGCATATTTGTCTTTGTTATATTTAACTTCTATCAGAGTTACTAGATTATATCTATCGTCCCATTCATTACGTTCATCCTTGCAGCTTCCATAGAACAGCTATACACATAATAACATTCTAGGAAGTACTGTGTGAATGAAGGGATGGATAGGGGTACTGATAAGAAATATTCCTGTGTCTTTTCCAGTTGGGTAACGCACACACACACACAAACAAAAAAATGGATATTTCTCCTCCACATTTGTAACAATACATTTATATTGTTACTTGTATCATCAGCAAACAAGCTAGCTAGGGCTTTGAAGTGTTTATTCCAGCTTGCATGATTATCTAACTCCACTATATATTTTGACCAAATTAATCAGTAATATGGCCATAATCCTACTTCAATTTTTGTTGTGCATAAACAGTCACAGAGATGAACAAATCAAACTAATTAACTTTGAAAAAAAACCTAGATACCAAAAACCACATTTATGAAAAGAAAAGAAAATCAGGGGTAATATTGTCAAAGATGCATTAAACATTCTGGTTTTGACTTCAGGCTCACAATTTAATTCCCTTTAATCTGTCTCACTTTTATATTTCCTGATGATGCTTCCATTTTCAGTTTTATAATGTGAAATTACAACACCAGGGACAGCATCAGAATTCTCAACAGAGTGACTGTTGTCACGAGCAAGGCTACAGGTTCAGTCAATGGTTCAGCTAAAAGATCAATATATGTATCTTGTCCAAAGTCTGCTATCTTTCCTTGACAATAACTTCCACCATTCCCTTAAGGAATAACCTGTAAAGGTCTGCAATTTTGTATCTAAAGTCCTTCTTTCTCTCTCACTACCCATTGTCTTGGCAAAGCACTTTTTTTAAAAATATAATTTATTGTCAAATTGGCTAATATACAGTTTGTACAGTGTACTCTTGGTTTTGGGGGTTGATTCCTGTGGTTCATCACTTACATACAACCCCCAGTGCTCATCACAAGTGCCCTTCTCAATGCTTACCACCCATTTTCCCCTCTCCCCACCCCCCATCCACCGTCAGTTTATTCTCTGTATTTAAGAGCCTCTTATGGTTTGCTCCCTCCCTCTCGTATAACTATTTCTTCCCCTTCCCTTCCCCCATAGTCTTTGTTAATGAATGAAAACATATGATATCTGTCTTTCTTTGACTGACTTATTTCACTCAGCATAATACCTTCCAGTTCCATCCACGTTGCTGCAAAGGGCATGATTTCATTCTTTCTCATTGCCAAAGAGTATTCCATTGTATACACAAACCACATCTTCTTTATCCATTCATCAGTTAATGGACATTTAGGCTCTTTCCATAATTTGGCTATTGAAAGCACTGTTATAAACATTGGGGTACATGTGTCCCTATGAAACAGCACTCTTGTATCCTTTGGATAAATTCCCAGTCGTGCTATTGCTGGGTGGTAGGGTAGTTCTATTTTTAATTTTTTGAGGAACCTCCACACTGTTTTCCAGAGCAGCTGCAGCAGTTTGCTTTCCCACCAACAATGCAAAAGAGATCCTCTTTCTCTGCATCCTCGCCAACATCTGTCATTGCCTGAGTTGTTAATTTTAGCCACCCTGACCTGTGTGAGGTGGTATCTCAGTGTGGTTTTGATTTGCATTTCCCTGATGATGAATGATGTTCAGCATCTTTTCATGTGTCTGTTGGCCATGGGGATGTCTTCTTTGGAAGAGTGTCTATTCATGTCTTATGCCCATTTCTTCACTGGATTATTTGTTTTTTGGGTGTTGAATTTAGTAAGTTCTTTATAGATTTTGGATACTAACCCTTTATCCGATAAGTCTTTTGCAAATATCTTTTCCCATTTCGTCGGTTGTCTTTTAGTTTTGTTGATTGTTTCCTTCACTGTGCAGAAGCTTTTTATCTTCATGAAGTCCCAATAGTTCGTTTTTGTTTTTAATTCCCTTGCCTTTGGAGATGTGTCGAGCAAGAAATTGCTGTGGCTGAGGTCAAAGAGGCTGTTGCTTGCTTTCTCCTCTAGGGTTTTGATAGTTTTCTGTCTCACATTTAGGTCTTTCATCCATTTTGAGTTTATTTTTGTGTATGGTTGAAGAAAGTGGTCTAGTTTCATTCTTCTGCATGTTGCTCTACAATTCTCCCAGCACCATTTGCTAAAGAGACTGTCTTTTTTCCATTGGATACTCTTTCCTGCTTTGTCAAACATTAGTTGACCATATATTTGTGGATCAAATTCTGCGTTCTCTATTCTATTCCATTGGTCTATGTGTCTGTTTTTGTGCTAATACCATACTGTCTTGATGATTACAATTTTGTAGTAGGGGCTCAAGTCTGGGATTGTGATGTGATGCCTCCCACTTTGGTTTTCTTTTTCAATATTACTTGGCTATTCGGGGTCTTTTGTGGTTCCATACAAATTTTAGGATTGTTTGTTCAACCTTTGAGAAGAATGCTGGTGCAATTTTGATTGGGATTTCATTGAATGTGTAGATTTCTTTAAGTAGTATTGATATTTTAACAATATTTATTCTTCTATCTATTCTTTATTACATGAGCATGTAATGCTTTTCCATTTCTTTGTGTCTTCTTCAATTTCTTTCATAAGTTTTCTATAGTTTTCAGCACACAGATCTTTTACATCTTTGGTTAGGTTTATTCCTAGGTATTTTATGGTTCTTGGTGCAATTGCAAATGGGATCAGTTTCTTTATTTGTCTTTCTGTTGCTTCGTTATTGGTGTATAGAAATGCAACCAATTTCTGTACCTTGATTTTGTACCCTGCAACATTGCTGACTTCATGTATCAGTTATAGCAGCCTTTTGGTGGAGTCTTTCGGGATTTCCATGTACAGTATCTTGTCATCCACGAAAAGTGAAAGTTTGACTTCTTCTTTGCCAATTTTGATGCCTTTTATTACATTTTGTTTTCTGATTGCTGATGCTAGGACTTCCAACACTATGTTAAACAACAGTGGTGAGAGTGGACATCTCTGATCTTATAGGGAAAGCTCTCAGTTTTTCCCCACTGAGGATGATATTAGTTGTGGGCTTTTCATATAAGGCTTTTATGATGTTTAGGTATATTCCTTCTATCCTGACTTTCCTGAGGTTTTTATTAAGAAAGGATGCTGAATTTTGTCAAATGCTTTTTCTGCATCTATTGACAGGATCATATGGTTCTTATCCTTTCTTTTATTAATGTGATGTATCACATTGATTGATTTGCAAATATTGAACCAGGTTTGCAGCCCAGGAATTAATCTTACTTCATCATGGTGAATAATTCTTTTTATATGCTATTGAATTTGATTTGCTAGTATTTTGTTGAGAATATTTGCATCCATGTTCATCAGGAATATTGGCCTCTAATTCTCCTTTTTTTGGAGGGTCTCTGTCTGGTTTGGGAATTGAAGCAATGTTGGCTTCATAGAATGAGTCCGGAAGCTTTCTTTCCATTTCTATTTTTTGGAACAGCTTGAAAAGGATAGGTATTAACTCTGCTTTAAATATCTGGTAGAGACTTTAGCCTCTACTACAAAGCTGTCATCATCAAGACAGCATGGTATTGGCATAAAAACAGACACATAGACCAAGGGAACAGAATAGAAACCCCAGAACTAGACCCACAAAAGTATGACCAACTAATCTGTGACAAAGCAGGAAAGAATACCCAATGGAAAAAAGACAGTCTCTTTAACAAATGGTGCTGGGAGAACTGGACAGCAACATGCAGAAGGTTGAAACTAGACCACTTTCTCACACCATTCACAAAAATAAACCCCAAATGGATAAAGGACCTGAATGTGAGACAGAAAACCATCAAAACCCTAGAGGAGAAAGCAGGAAAAGACCTCTCTGACCTCAGCCCTAGCAATTTCTTACTTGACACATCCCCAAAGGCAAGGGAATTAAAAGCAAAAATGAACTATTGGGCCCTCATGAAGATAAAAAGCTTCTGCACAGCAAAGGAAACAACCAACAAAACTAAAAGACAACCAATGGAATGGGAAAAGATATTTGCAAATGACATATCGGACAAAGGGCTAGTATCCAAAATCTATAAAGAGCTCACCAAACTCCACACCCAAAAAACAAATAACCCAGTGAAGAAATGGGCAGAAAACATGAATAGACACTTCTCTAAAGAAGACATCTGGATGACCAACAGGCACATGAAAAGATGCTCAACGTCGCTCCTCATCAGGGAAATACAAATCAAAACCACACTCAGATATCAATCACCTCACGCCAGTCAGAGTGGCCAAAATGAACAAATCAGGAGACTATAGATGCTGGAGAGGATGTGGAGAAACAGGAACCCCTTGCACTGTTGGTGGGAATGCAAACTGGTGCAGTCACTCTGGAAAACAGTGTGGAGGTTCCTCAGAAAATTAAAAATAGACCTATCCTATGACCCAGCAGGAGCACTGCTAGGAATTTACCCAAGGGACACAGGAGTACTGATGCATAGGGGCACTTGTACCCCAATGTTTATAGCAGCACTCTCAACAATAGCCAAATTATGGAAAGAGCCTAAATGTCCATCGACTGATGAATGGATAAAGAAATTGTGGTTTATATACACCATGAAGTACTACATGGCAATGAGAAAGAATGAAATATGGCCCTTTGTAGCAACGTGGATGGAACTGGAGTGTTCTGCTAAGTGAAATAAGCCATACAGAGAAAGACAGATACCATATGTTTTCACTTTTATGTGGATCCTGAGAAACTTAACAGAAACCCATGGAGGAGGGGAAGGAAAAAAAAAAAAGAGGTTAGAGTGGGAGAGAGCCAAAGCATAAGAGACTCTTAAAAACTGAGAACAAACTGAGGGCTGATGGGGTGGGAGGGAGGGTGGGTGATGGGTATTGAGGAGGGCATCTGTTGGGATGAGCACTGGGTGTTGTATGGAAACCAATTTGACAATAAATTTCATATATTAAAATAAATAAATAAAAATAAAACACTTATGACTATTTAAAAAAATTTTTAAGTAAAATAAATAAATAAATAAAAAATAAATAAATGTCTGGTAGAATTTCCTTTGGGAGTCATCTGGCCCAGGACTCTTACTTGTTGGGACATTTTTAATAACTGATTCCATTTCTTCACTAGTTATGGGTCTGTTGAAATTTTCTATTTCTTCCCATTTGAGTTTTGGCAGTGTGTGGGTGTCTAGGAATTTTTCCATTTTCTCTAGGTTGTCCAGTTTGTTGGCATATAATTTTTAATAGTCTCTAATAATTGTATTTTTGAGGGATTAGTTGTGATAAGTCCATTTTTATCTATTTGGGTCCTCTCTCTTTTCTTTTTGAGAAGTCTGGCTAGGGGTTATCAATTTTGTTTATTTTTTTCAAAAAACTAGCTCTTAGTTTTATTGATATGTTCTATAGTTTTTTGTAGATTCTATAGTTTTTGTAGATTTTTTGTAGTTTATTTCTGCTCTGATCTTTATTATTTCTCTTTCGGTTGGCCTTGGGGTTTCTTTGTTGTTCTGCTTCTAGTTCTTTACGTGTGCTGTTAGATTTTGTATTTGGGATTTTTTTTTGTTGAGATAGGCCTGGATTGCAATGCATTTTCCTCTTAGGACTGCCTTTGCTGCATCCCAAAGGGTTTGGGCTGTCGTGTTTTCATTTTCATTTGTTTCCATATATTTCTTAATTTCTTCTTTAATTGCCTGGTTGACCCATTCATTCTTTAGTGGGATGTTCTTTAACCTCCATGCATTTGGAAGTTTTCCAAACTTTTTCCTGTGGTTGATTTCAAGTTTCATAGCATTGTGATCTGAAAATGTTCATGGTATGATCTCTTTTTTTTTTATATTTATTGAGGGCTGTTTTGTGACCCAGTATGTGATTTACTTGGACAATGTTCCATGTGCACTCAAGCAGAATGTGCATTCTGCTGCTTTAAGACAAAAAGCTCTGAATATATCTGTCAAGTCCATCTCATCCACTGTATAATTCAGGGGCATTATTTCTTTATTGTTTTTCTGCCTAGATGATCTGTCCATTGTTGCAAGTGGAGTATTAAAGTCCCATGCAATTACCACATTCTTACCAATAAGGTTGCTTATGTTTGTGATTGTTTTATATATTTGGGTTCTTCTGAATTGGGTGCATACACATTTATAATTCTTAGCTCTTCTTGATGAATAGACCCCATAATTATGATATAATGTCCTTCTTCATCTCTTGTTATAGCCTTTAGTTTAAAATCTAGTTTGTCTGATGTAAGTATGCCCACTCCAGCTTTCTTTTGACTTCCAGTAGCATGATAGGTGGTAGATGGTTCTCTATCCCCTCACTTTCCATCTGAAGGTGACCTTAGATCTAAAGTAGGTTGCTTGCAGACAGCAAATAGATGAGTCTTTTTTTTTTTAATCCATTCTGATACCTATATCTTTTGATTGGAGCATTTAGTCTACTCACATTCAGTGTTATTCTTAAAAGAAAGGGATTTAGGGGTGCCTGGGTGACTCAGTTAAGCATCTGACTTCAGCTCAGGTCATGATCTCACGGTTTGTGAGTTTGAGTCCTGCATCGGGCTCTGTGCTAACAACTCAGATCCTGGAGCCTGCTTCAGATTCCGTGTCCCTCTCTGCCCCTCCCCTGCTCACACTCTGTCTCTCTCTATCAAAAATAAATAAAATGTAAAATAATTAAATAAAAAAGAAATGGATTTAGAGTCATTGTGTAATCTGTAGGTTTCATGCTTGTAGTGATGTCTCTGGTCCTTTGTGGTCTTTGCAACATTCCACTCACAGAGTCCCCATTAGGATCTCTAGTAGGGCTGGTTTAGTGATGATGAACTCCTTCAGCTTTTGTTTGTCTGGGAAAACCTTTATCTCTCCTTCTATTCTGAATGATAGGCTTGCTGGATAAAGGATTCTTGGCTGCATATTTTTCCTGTTCATCACATTGAATATTTCCTTCTGGCCTGCCAAGTCAGTAGATAGGTCTGCTACTTCCCTTATGTGTCTACCCTTGTAGGTTAAGGCCTGTTTGTCCCTAGCTGCTTTCAGAATTCTGTGTTTATCTTTGTATTTTTCCAGTTTCACTATGATATGTCATACAGAAGATAGACTCCTATTACATCTGAAGGAAGTTCTCTTTGCCTTCTGGGTTTCAATGTCTGTTTCCTGTCCCAGATTGAGGAAGATCTCAGCTATGATTTGTTCAAGTATACCTTCTGCCCTTTTGTCTCTCACTACTACTACTTCTTCCTCCTTCTTCTTCATCTTCTGGAACTCCTATGATACAGATATTAGTGCATTCCATTGAATCATTTAGTTCTCTAATTCTTCCCTGTGGTCTAGAATTTTCTTATCTTTTTCTCAGCTTCATCTTTTTCCATAATTTTATCTTCTTTTTCACTTATTCTCCTGACTCTTCAATCCTCACTGTCACCACCTCTAGTTTATTTTGCACCTCATTTATAACATTTTTTTAATTCATCATGACTAATTTTTAGTTTCTTGACCTCTGGAACAATAGATTCTCTGCTGTCTTCTATGCTTTTTTCAAGCTCAGCAACTAATCTTATGACCATTATTGTAAATTCTTGTTCAGTTATATTGTTTATATCTGTTTTGATCAATTCTTTAGCTACCATTTCTTCCTGGAATTTCTTTTGAAGAGAATTCTTCTGTTTCATCATTTTGGCTAGTTTTCTGTCCCTTACATGTTTTAAAAGCTTGTTATGTGTCCTGCACCTGCAAGCACTACTATATTAAAGAGGGGGTCATACACTGTCCATGGCCTGGCCTTTCAGGAGGTGGTTTTTGGAGTGTGTTCCTTGCTTTCTGTTGTTGTGACTTTGGTCACGTGGCTTTATCTCCCTAGTCATAATGATGTTTTGGACCCTCCACCAGGTGTGCTTTGATTTGTTCATTGAAGTGTCCTTATGGCCCACCAGGTTGTCACTGTGGGTCCCTGCAGATGTCTCTGTCACTCTGCAGGCCGGACTCTTGGAATTCAAAGTCCTTTGGCCTCAACACTGCTGTATTTAAGTGACAAGGGAATTTCAGGTCCCCCTATATCCGCCATGTCGGATCTCTGGCCAAACACTTTTCTTTCTCAGTACTTCAGAGACTGCCCTTGGTACTCTCTCTTCCAACCTGGCATTAGCACTACTACTGGATGAAAGAGCTGCAATTAAGGGCATCTTGGTGGCTGAGTCGGTTAAGTGTCCAACTCAGTTTCAGCTCAGGTCATGAACTTACGGTTTGTGAGTTTGAGCCCCAAGGTTTGGGAGTCTGAGACCCACATCAGGTTCCATGCTGACAGTGTAGAGCCTGCTTGGGATTCTCTCTCTTCCTCTCTCTCTGCCCTTCCCCACTCACTCTCTGTCTCTCTCCCAAAAAAAAAATAAATACAAAATTTTTTGTAAAGACATGAAATTGTTAGAATCTCATCTTAAAGATCTGATGGTCAAACTGATATTTAGATTTTTAAAATGTTTATTTCCAATCAATAGAAGTAAAAATTTCAAATATAAAACCAGTCACCAAGTGCCAAATGCCAACATAGGATCAATATTTTATTGCTTTTATTAAGTTTTTGTTTAAATTCCAGTTTAACATACAGTGTAAAATTAGTTTCAGGTGTACAATGTAGTGATTTAATGCTTCTATACAACACCCATGGCTCATCACAAGTGCACTCCTTAGTCCCCATCACCTGTTTAACCCTCTTACCCACATCCCTTCTGATAACCACCTGTTCTCTATAATTAAGAGTCTGTTTTCTTTCCTCTCTTTTTTTCCCTTTTTCTCATTTGTTTTTCAAATTCCATATATGAGTGAAATCATATGGTATTTGTCTTTCTCTGACTGACTTATTTCACTTAGCTCAATACTCTCTAGTTCCTTCTACATCATTGCAAATGACAAGATTTCATTCTATTTTTATGGCTAAGTAATATTCCATTGAATATATACACCCTACTTCTTCCTTATCTATTCACCCATCAATGAGCACTTGGGCTGTTTCCATAATTTGCCTATTGTAGTTAACACTGCTATAAACATCAGGTACATGTATCCCTTCAAAATAATAGTTTTGTATCCTTTGGGTGAATACCTCAGGGTGCATAGGGAAGCTCTATTTTTAACTTTTTGAGGAAGCACCATACTGTTTTCCAGAGTGGCTACACTCACTCTGGTGAGTTTGCATTCTCAACAACAGTGCATGAGGGTTATGCTTTCTCCACAACGTCACCAACATCTATTGTTGCTTGTGTTGTTGATTTTAGCCATTCTGACAGGTGTGAGGTGATATCTCATTGTAATTTTTATTTGCATTTCCCTGGTGATAAGTTGATGTTGAGCATCTTTTCATGCGTCTGTTCACCATCACTTCTGCCCATTTTTTAACTGGATGATTTGTATTTTAAATGTTGAGTTTGATGAGTTTTTTATAGACTTTGGATACAAACCCTTTATCAGATATGTCATTTTCAAATATCTTCTCCCATTCCATAGGTTGCCTTTAATTTTTGTTGTCTGTTTACTTTGCTGTGCAGCTAGGTTTTATTTTGATGAAGTCCCAATATTTTTTTATTTTGTCTCCCTGGCCTCAGGAGACCTATCTAGTAAGAACTTGCCATGGCCAATGTCAAATTGTCAGGTTATTGCTTGTGTTTTCTTCTAGGATTTTTATGGTTTCCTATCACCATAAAAGACCATATTGAAGACCTATCACCATATTGAAGACCACGTTTAGATCTTCAATACATTTTAAATTTATTATTGTGAATAGTGTAAGAAAGTGGTTAAGTTTCATTCTTCTGCATGTGGCTATCCAGTTTTCCCAGCACCATTTGTTGAAGAGACTGTCTTTTTCCCATTGGATATTCTTTCCTACTTTTTGGTTAATTAATTGAATAGATTTCTTTAAAAGTGTCAGTTTTATGAACCCAAATCTAATATTTAAAATAGCCAATCTTTCTCATCAATTAACAGATCACATAAGTAAAATATAGGATTGAATGCCTTTAATAAAGCAATTCATAAAAATGGTCGACACCTCCTTTATAGCTTATAAAGGCTTTTTAAAATGTGATAAAAAGATAAACCTCACAGATCTGTTTATATCAGGAACCCTATAATATTTCAATAATGAATACATTTAGTTTGATTTTTAAATTTGAATTACTGAGGGCTTGCAAGACAGTAGAATCATTAAATGTAGAAGAGAGAACATGGTAGTAGAAAACAAGTGGGAATAGGAGATGAGATCCTTGGATTTCTGTCTGCTTGTTTGAGTGTAGGCAAGTTACTTTGCCTGTTTCTTCATTTCTTCATTTGTAAAATGAGAGATGTGTATCATATCCTTCTAAGTTTACTTCCCATTTGTGACTGAAATGAAAGTGTGCAAAATATTATGATACTGTTATTAGCCAGAGCACATAGCTAAAGCTTCTCTCATCACCTACCAAGACCTGTCTTCCAAATATGTTATTTCAAAGATTCCTCCAAGAGGTAGGAAATTCTAATCATCTTAAAGAATAATCTGTGGAAAGATGTTGAGAAATACATTTAAGTTTTCTTATATATTGCAGGACTTGTCTTTTCATAGATACTTTGTTAAAACACAAGATGCTGCAACTCTTGTTACATAATTCTATTTTTATCAAGTAACATCATCAAGTATAAGCCAATTAATGAAAGCTTTTACTAATACATTCAGTACTAAACTTCAAACAGGCATCTTTCAAGTGCTCTGTCAAGTTCAAAATAAAAAAAATTTAGATATCAGGTATGCTGTCAATGGGTTTTTAGGCATGTATCACAACATCAAACTAGCAAAGCCAAAATCTATGTCACCTTCTATATTAGTATTTTCTTATTGATTGGCACCTATGGCTCACTACAGATATTTTAGATACCCCACTTTGGGAAACAAAACATATGCATTAATATTTTAAATGCAAATATATGCTTGCATTATTTAAATTTTAGTCAACTCCACTATTTAAGAAACAGAAATAAATGAATGAGTAAGCAAGTGAGTGACTGAACAGATATAAAATTGCAAGCTGGGACAATGCTAGGTATGTTACATGCATTATTTCATTTGATCTTCACAAGACTCCAAAGGTGCCTATAATTACTATCATTCTCAGTAAAATCAGACTTAAATAAAGATAAGTAATTTGCTTGCAAAGTAGGGAAGAAGAAAACTGAGTCCATGAAGCCCATCTTCAGAGCCTACACACTTAACTACTAAGCTGCTATGTCCACATCAAAAGATTGTGGTCAGCATTCCATTACATAGCATTTGTGGCATGGTTAGTACAGTGTGTGGCACTTGACTAGACCATAATATGAAACAAAAGAGGTAGCAGTGAAGAGTATGGATTCAGGGGCAAGAGTGCAGGATTCAAATCCTACCTCTGCCACTTACTAGTTGTGAGACCATGGGTAAATCACTTAAACTCTTTATGTCCTAATATGCAAATATGTAAAATGGTAAATAACAGAAGTCCCCATTTCATATGGTTGTTGTGAGGATCAAATGAATCAATACATGGAAAGCTCCAAAGCAATGACTAGCCCATAGGAAGAACTGTAATTATTATAATTGTAAATGTAAGCTAGTATCATTTCCACATTTAAAAATAACAAAGCATATTTTGTATAGCATCCCAAAGATGACAAAGAATCTACTCAGAGAATCTTCTTTGCTCCTCACTTTATTATAAGCATTATTTCCATTTTGCTGATGGAGTTTAAGAATCATAAACATAAAGTAATTTTTCAGTCACATGGGTAAGGAGTGACTCAAACTCAGGCCTTTATATTCCAAATTTATTTACTACAGTGTGTGTCTTATTATTTTGGCCAAGAATCAAAACCAGGTTGCTCCCAAGGGAGATGAGAAGATGATGATGATGATGATGAGGATGATGATGATGATGATGATGATGATTTTGTAATTGACATATAACTGACATACAATATCCCATTGGTTTCAGGTGTACATCATAGTGATTTGATATTTCTATACATCATTAAATGACCCCCATACAAAGTTAATTATGATTTTATTGACTATATTCCCTATGCTGTTCATTACCCGTTCATCTCCCGTGACTTATTTATTTTATAACTGGAAGTTTGTGCCTCTTAATCCCCTTCACCTGTTTTGCCTGGCACCCAGTTCCTCCCCTCTCTGATAACCAAGTTTGTTTCCTGTATCTATGTTTCTTTTTTGTTTTGTTTGTTCATTAGTTTTGTTTTTTGGATTCCACATGTAAGTGAAATGATATGAAACTTGTCTTTCTCTGACTTATTTCACTTCACACAGCACCCTCTAGGTCCATCCATGTTCTCATAAACGGCAAGATTTCATTTTTTATGGCTATGTAATATTTCATTTCATATATACCATATCTTCTACATCCATTTTTCTATTCATGGACACAGGCTGATTCCATAACTTGATTATTGTAAATAATGCTGCAATAAACAGAGAGGAGCATATATCTCTTCAAAATGCTGTTTTCACTTTCTTCAGATAAATACTCAGAAGTGGAATTACTGGATCATATGGTAGTCTATTTTTAATTTTTTGAGAACTGTCCATATGTTTTCCATAGTGACTGCACAAATTTACTTTCTCATCAACAGCATACCTAAGTTGACTTATCTCCACATACTCACCAACACTTGTCTTTTTGATAATAAACATTCTGACAGGTATAACGAGATATCACATTGTGGTTTTTATTTACATTTTCCTGATGATTAGTGAACTTGAACATGTGTCTGTTAGCCATCTGTATGTCTTCTTTTGAAAAATGTCTATTAGCTCCCTCTCTCTCTCTCTCTACACACACACACACACACACACACACATACACATACACATATATATGTAATATATATATATATATATAAAATCCGTATATATATATATATATATATATATATATGGAATCAAAAAAACAAAACAAATGAACAAAGAAAAAAAACAGAAACAGACTCATAGATACAGGAAGCAAACTTGGTTTGTTATATATATACTAAACATAATATATAATATTATTAATTATATATATGTGTATATATACACACACTATGGATGTATGACTTGCTGATATTATCTCCCATCCACTAGGTTGCTATTTTGTTTTGTTAATGCTTTCTTTTGTTTTGTAAAAGCAATTTAACTTGATGTGATCCCATTTGTTTATTTTAACTTTTGTTGCCCTTCCTGAGAAGACTGGTCCAAAAAATATTGTGAAGACTGATGTCCAAGAGTTATTGCCTGTGTTTTCTTCTAGGAGTTTTATGGTATTAGGTCTTACATTCAAGTGTTCAACCCATTTTGAATTTATTTTGTGCATGGTATAACATAGTAGTCCAGTTCCATTCTTTCGCATGGAGCTGTCCAACTCTCCCAACATCATTTATTGAAGAGACCATCTTTTCTCCTTGGTATATTCTTGCCTCTTCTGTCATAGATTAATTGGCCATATGTGCATGGATTTATTTCTGAGCTCTCTATTCTATTATATTGATGTATATGTCTGTTTTCATGTCAGCATCCTAATACTGTTCTGGTTACTACAGCTTTATAGTATAGTTTGAAATCAGGGAGCATGATACCTCCAGCTTGGTTCTTCTTTCTTATGATTGCTTTGGCTATTCAGGACTTTTGGATTTTTTGTTGCTTTTTTTGTGACGGGAGGAGGTTGTGGTTCCATATAGATTAAAGACAACACAAATAAATGGGAAGATATTATGTGCTCATTGATTTTAAGAATTAACAGTTAAAATGTCTGTATTACCCAAAGCAATCTACATATTCAGTGCAATCCTCATCAAAATATCAGTGGCGTTTTTCACAGAACTAGAACAAAACATCCTAAAATTCGTAAGGGAGGTGATAATTTAACTACCAATTCTTATTTCTAAACACCTTTGGAAAGAAATATGGGTAGCATCTTGATATAAACACATAAATTAACAAATCAATCAATCTACTGAATTAAATTGACAATTTTACTTCTCTTCTAGAAGTCAGAGTGCTTAGAAGAGTAAAGTAGGTGTAAGCAAACTATAGCCTATGGGACAAATGTAGTCAGCTAAATGGTTTTGTAAGGCCCATGAGCTGAGAGTAGTTTCCACATTTTAAATGGTGAAAAAAAAATCAAAAGAAGAATATATTGTGCTATGTAAATATTACTAGAAATTCAAAATTCATGATCCATAAACAAAATTTTATTGGAAGACAGCCTTGTCCATTAGTTTGCATACTAACTATAGCTATTTTTTATGGCTACTTTGTATGGCTACTTTTCACTACAACAGAGCTGAGTTTCTGTGGCAGAGACTATAATGGTCCACAAAGTCTAAAAGATTTACCATCTAATTTTTTATAGAAAAAAAATTTTACTGCTTTTCTTGCTTCTGCATCTTAGTGGTACTGGACTGTCCAGAAGAAACTATTTAATGAAAATGACACTAAAATAAATTCCTTTTAATCCCCTCATACACCCAGAAAGTTTTCTATAGTAATGGTTGTCTGTGCTATGCTATTCTATCCTAGGTCTCTGAATAAGAGTACTTGCAGTTACTGGAATACAACACTAAAATATTCACCTTTTGATTACAAAATATATACCTTTTGATTCACATTTTTACACCATACCTGTTTTTAAGAAGTTTTCATATGAGGGACGCCTGGGAGGCTCAGTCAATTGAATGTCTGACTCTTGATTTCAGCTCAGGTGACGATCCCAGGGTCATGGGATCGAGCCCCACACTGGGTTTCATGCTGAGTGTGGAGGCTGCTTAAGATTCTCTCTCTCTCTCTTCTGACCCTCTCCTGACTTATGCTCTCTCTTTAAAATAAAGAAAAATTTTAAGTAATTCTTTTATGAAAGCTTGACAAGTCAACTTATGGTGTTCTTTCACAGAGAAGAGTAAAGGTGATGACTTGGGTTCACACCTAAGCTGAAAACTGAAGATCCCCAGGCTGCCATATGCCTAACATGCATACTGAACATGGTATCTCGAAATGGAGGAAAGGGCTGGTGTATTCTAGACAAAGGATAGCATAATAACCCTAGGCTCATAGTGGAGAATCAGCTGACTTTCTATTTGGTGTCTAAGAAGACTGATGATGACCAAATGTTCAGAACCCTGGGACTGATAAATGATTAGATATGGTACCAGCTCAGACAATGGTGTTCTGTGGTTTAGCATTTCTTTTTTTTTTTTTTAATTTTTTTTTTTAACGTTTATTCATTCCTGAGACAGAGAGAGACAGAGCATGAATGGGGGAAGGTCAGAGAGAGAGGGAGACACAGAATCTGAAACAGGCTTCAGGCTCTGAGCTGTCAGCACAGAGCCCGACGCGGGGCTCGAACTCACATACCGCGACATCATGACCTGGCTGAAGTCGGACGCCCAACCGACTGAGCCACCCAGGCGCCCCTGTGGTTTAGCATTTCTAATGACCTTTTGAAACTATAAGCTCAACATTACTTTTTAATGAATTTCCTTCTTCCTATTTCCGGAGCCCTCAGTAATCCTTGGTTACACTTGGGTGACTCATAATTAGTTCTGCAATACAAACATAGATTACAATTTTTAAAAAGAGAGAGTGAAAACAAATATGCTTTCAATCACAGCTGAGGGGGACAAAAGGAATTGTAACAAAACGTATTGGTATTGCAAAGTGCCTAGTTTTATTACTCGTTCTATCTATCTATCTATCTATCTTTCTATCATCATCATCTATCTATCTACTTACTTATTTTAAGATTCTAGGTCCTTTAACCCAGGTTTGTTCTCTCAATGACATTCTGTTTTCTAAGTTTCAAAAAAGTGATTTTAAAACTATTCTTTAATGTTTACGGCAGTTTGCTTAAGTAAGCCTCTCTGGTCATTAAATTTGATCTTCAAGTGAACAGTATAGTGATTGCTACATGGCACACCTAAGAATCATAGAATTGAGTATCCATGAGCATCATGGTAGAACTGTATGGGGTTAAAATTATGGGATGTTGGGTCTGGTAAGTCCTGGTTTGAAGCCTGTTCCTGTTAGTAACTTGGAAACTCAAGTAATTTATTTCAATTCTCTAAGCCTAGGTTTCAAAGAACTTGTCCTCATAGAATTATGGTTGGATGAAATCTAGTAATTCATGTAAAGTGCCCAACACAGAAAGTGCTCATTAAATATACTTATTATTACTCTATTATAACACAATCTGGCAATCGTGTACCCTACTGAGCCAATGCACAATGCTAAATGCATGAGTGTTCAATAGTGTCACTGAAGGCCTTTTGGCTGTGCAGTTTCCACCTGAACTCAATAGGTACCCTCAAAGATGCCCATTTTTGTTTCATATGCTCAAACTACCATTATTTTTATATTGGTCTTAAATCATTAAGTGTCCCATTCTGCTTCCTAGAACTACACAAAATTAACCTACTCTATGATCATCCACATAAGTTTTCTCTTCCTCAAACCCAGTTATCTAAACAACTTCTCATATTTTATCAATAGTTCTTAGCTCTAGCTGCACATAAAACTCATATGGAACTTTTAAAAAATCCTGATGCATAAAAAACTCACCAGAAAAATTAAATCAGAATCTCTGATTCTGGAGATTCTCTCTGGAGTTGAGACCAAAGCATTCTTATTTTAAAAATCTCCCCAGATGGATTCAGTACTGCAGTTGTTGTGATGAGCTGCGGGTGTTGCATGGAAGTATTGAATCACTATATTGTACACCTGAAACTAATATTACACTGTATTATAACTGGAATTTAAATAACAACTTAAAAAAATCTCCCCAGGCAATTTTAGATGTACAGCCACAGTGGAAAACCCACTGTATATATTTTCAAATTATTTCATTATGATGATTACTTTCTTAAGCAACTTCAGTTTCGAACAACACTGCCTGAATTATTGCTCTCAGATAAACGTTATGCTCTTGATGGCCTGAGATGGATTACCATCACCTCCCCTTTTTCAGTGCAAGAAGACTTTCACCTTTTTTAAGCAAATGCAGCCCAATGCTTCTCAGACATTACTGTGTATAAGAGTAACTTGAGGAATTTGTTAAACTAGAGATCATGATTCAGAATCTCTGGGGTGGCACCCAAGGGCTTCCAGGAAGCCCTTTCGTAATGCTGACATTGCTGGTTCAAGGACTATACTTTGAGTAGTAGATGTCTACCTGATAATAGAATCACATTAAAGTGACATGCCAGTACTGAGAGAGAATGAATACAAATACTAAGTCACATCGTATGTCATTAAATTAATTATTTTATAATATGTATGTATTTGGTGAGTTTGTAAATTGGTTTGCAAGCCACCTGTCTCAAATATTGGCTATTTTCTCAGATGTTCTTCTTGGTGCCTAGTTTGGAAATGAACATCCATTTGTCTTTGTGGCAGCCGTGATGGTGAATTCAGCTAGTTGGAGGAATTCATAGAAATATTAATTTTGTACTTTTTATTTTCTAAAAATAATTCTAAAACATTTATTTTTAATGTTTATTTCTTTTGAGAAAGAGAGAGAGAGACAGAGCACTAGCAGATGAGGGACAGAGAGAGACACACACACAGAATCCGAAGCAGGCTCCAGGATTTGAGCTGTCAGCACAGAACCTGACATGGAGCTAGAACCCACAAATGATGAGATGATGACATGAACCAAAGTCAGACACTTAACCAACTGAGCCGCCCAGACACCCAAATTCTAAAACATTTAGAAAATCAACATCCTCCCAAGGATTATGTATTTTCTTAATAATGTCTCTTGGGGTGTATGGGTGGCTCAGTCAGTTGAGCATCCACCTCTTGATTATGGCTCAGGTCATGATCTCCTGGTTCATGGGATCAAGCCCCACATTGGGCTCTGTGCTGACAGCATGGAGCCTGCTTGGAATTCTCTCTCTCTCCCTCTCTCCCTCTCTCTGTTCCTCCCCTGCTCATACTCCTTCAAAATAAATAGATAGATAGATAGATAGATAGATAGATAAAAAATGTCTCTTATTACATTCAGTGTCTTCAATATGACGGACATAAAGAAGATGCTAAATGAATACTGGCTATTTAACGAATTGATGTGACATACTGGACAATAAAACATGCTTTTTATGTCCATAGAGTAACTAAGAAGAGAGAGACTATGCAAAAAAAAAAAAAAAAAAAAAAAAGATTAATTGCATGGTATAAACAGTGAATGTAATTTGGCCAATAAATGGGAAAAATGAGTTGAAACAAAGGCTTTGAAAAAAGTGATAATCTGTAAAAATGTAGAGAAAGAGGGCAGGGAAAAGACATTTCAACCTTCAGTGTGTATAGTTTTACATCCAGAATCAACATCATGCTTGACTTAGGATATCTAATGAGACTGCAGACCTAAATGGTGTACTTGTAGGACCTTCTGTCACATAATGTCAGGGGTAATATATTAAGCCAAGGAACATGTGAGTTATATTACAACTGCAAGGGAATAAAAATTAAAACCCCTTCATGTGGAAACAGACATAATCATGCTACATTTCCCTGTAGAAGAACATACAGTGGCAATTTTTCTTCATATAATATTACATTAGTTTTAATTCTTATTAATAAGATACAAGAGTCATTAACACTATTAAAAATCTAATTATGTTAGCAATTTTCCATCATGTCATATTTGAGCAGTTAAGTATTGGTATTTGTTTTTCCTAATGGGATTCAAAAGTCTAATTAATAGGCTTTCTTTTGTGGTTAAGTGGAATGAATCTCTATGAGAAGCAAGCCATTTTTAATATCCGAAGGCAGCTTATTTTCTCATATAGCATACTACCAAGTCATCTACCCATCTGTGGTATAAATAACTAGATGCAAATTATGAGATTATGTACGAAATTGAACAATGCTTTTCATTATATGTGATGTTACAGCTATTCTGTTCTAAAAATGTCACTGTTTAGTGGACAAGAAGTATAGAAAAAGAGTATGTAGTAGATTATTACTTAAGGAAATTTGTGGAAACTGAAGATGGCATGTCAAATGAGCCAGATATTTTTTTCTGCTTGAGCTGGTATTATTTGGGGGCAGTACACATCCAAATAACTAACAGTCAAAAGTTGTGTTTCTTATCTCCAATCTTGCTTATTTAACCTAAAGTTAATGTCTTAATGAGAAACATTTGTGTGTTAACTATGGCTCTTTATTACTTGGTAGTCTGCTAGTGTGTATATAGTATATGATATAATATGATTAATATCCTATGTAATATATAGTATAAATAATATATAACATGCTAATATATATGTTACATATAGTATATATATAATATCACATAGGCAATATACGTACAGTATATACAGCATATATATGATGCAATAATATATAATTATATATGATATAATATATAATTTGGTATACTTATAATCTCTCTCTCTCCATATATGTATATGTATGTATGTATATATATATAAATCCTTGGTTTGCAAGCATAATCCATTCTGGAAGCATGGTTGTAATCCAAAGCACTTGTCTATCAAACCGAATTTCCCCATAAGAAATAATGGAAACTCATATGCTTCATTCCACAACCCAAAAATATTCATATAATAATGATTACAATACTGCAATAGAATACAAAATAATAAAGAAAATACAAAATATAAAGAAAAATAAACAAATTACCTGCACGTACTTTTGAAAGCCTTCATGGCTGGAGGGAGGGAGACAAGCCAGAGGAGGGTTATCGTGTAGGACAACCTTCACTATCACTAACAGAATCACTGGTATCTATTGGCTCAATGGAATTTTTTTCTTTTCCTGCAAACTTAACAAGGAACTTATCCAATGACATTTGCTTTTGCCTTCTTTTGAGGATTTTGTATAAATGTGACATTGTATTGCTGTTAAACAGATTCATTGCTTGCACTACTACAGCCTCATTCGGGTGGTGCTTTTCTGCAAAATTTTGTAGTTTCCCACATTTTACACATCTCCCTAATCTCATTGAAGTGAGGGATTCCTTCGCTTTTTTCTCCTCCTCTACAGATGAGATGTAGATGCAGACTTCTTATAATCTTGTAATTTCGTCTATTCGCATACCTCATTTGCACTTCTCAATGATTTCCTCCTTAACTTCCACCGTAATCACCTCCTTCTTCTTACTGCCTTTCTTTTCAACCTTTTTCTGCATGGGAGCCATTGTATACACTCACACAGGTGTTGACTATAGTCCAGTATTAATAAATTCTTGTCATGTACTGTATTTAATGTAACTAGCAATAAGTCAGCAGAGGAAAGGGTCTATATCTGCAAGTAGCCTGACCTAGAATGAAGCAAAACATTCCTAAACCTACTCTTGTATGGAAAAGCAAAGGACTATCCATAGGTGCTCTGGAGTGACAAAAAATACACTAGTGCCAGGAAAAAATAGCCTAAAAAGAAAATTAGAAAACTACAGCAAGAGAACCAATATCTAATTCTGAAAAATCACTGATTTCTGCCAAACACTGCAGCCTGAGATGGAGCATCCGAGCATGAGAGACGATCACCCACAAATCCATGGTAAGAGAGAGAGAGACAGAGAGAGAGAGAAGAACCATTGGCTCAGTTATGATCATGTGATGCTTGGCATCACATACTACTCATATTGTGAGACATCACTCGTTTATCAAGTAAAAATGTATTAGAAATGTTTGCTCATCTTGCAGAATACTCAAAGAACAAGTACTCACAATCCAAGGTTTTACTGTACTTCACAACTGCAAAAGCCCAGGAATTGGTTGTACCACATACTACTGGAAATGGAGATAAACGTGGTATCAAAAACAGGAAGCTGCTTATGAAGTAGTTACCTTCCAAATCTCCTATAAAGCAGCACAAGTCCAAAGGGTTATTGTCTTCTGAAGGTTAAAAAAATGAAACTCTTTCTAAAGAAAACTAAGTACTGTTGGGGTGCAGTACCATGCTGAGAAAAGGAGGAAGGAAAGTGAAGTAAATGTTGTACACAGAAAGTTAGATCCCCTAGCTTTTTTCTCACACAAAACTTCCAGAATTCTTGAATTCTAGGGACAAGTTAGAAGAGATCACTCTGAGCATTCCAATTAATAAAGAGAGAATATAACAAAACTGACATTTTATGTTCACAAATATAAGTGCTGAGTCGGTGACCTCATATGAAAACCTCATTTGATAAATCCTCAAAAGTTCAGAATCTCAAATCACCTTTTATGTTTCTTACTGTTGAAATCAGCAAAGAGCCAAGGATTGCCAGATATGAGGACATTTTTGTACTAAAATACAGAGAACAATACAAGCACAGAAAAAGTATGAAACAAACAGAATCATGCAGAGAAATTTTTTTAAATTAGAAAATCATTAACATATTCAAAGAGATAAGTCAATATGTTTGTTAGATGAAATAATAATAGACTGCTATCAAACAGGAATGATCATTAAATAAGAAAAAACTCTTATAAGTAACTATGATAAAAGGGGGGGCTCCTGGGTGGTTCATTTGGTTAAGTGTCTGACTCTTGATTTAGGTTCAGGTCATAATCTCACAGTTTGTGAGACTGAGCTCTGCATCAGGCTCTGTGCTGACAGAGTGGAGCCTGCTTGGGATTCTCTCTCTCCCTCTCTGTCTCTCTACCCTTCCCCACTCACACCCCCATACATGAGCTCTTTCTCTCAAAATAAATAAATAATTAAAAAATAACTATGATAGCAGAAATATCAGATTAAACAGAAGTGTTAATAGTAGAACCAAAACACACAAAAAAGGAAAAAATAGCCTAAAAAGAAAATTAGAAAACTACAGCAAGAGAATATCTATATACTTAATACTTAATTCAATCTATCTTAATTATTTCTTATATTAATATGTGTTTAGGCTGTAAGTTTCCATCTGAGCATGGCTTTTGTTATTCCTAATATGGTATCTTCATTATCATTATTTTCTAGATATTCTGTAACCTTCGTTTCAACTGAGTCTTTGACTCTAAAAATTTTGATTTTTAATTTTCTTAATTTTCAGTTGGTAACTAAAGGTACTACTTTTGTTTTATTACAACATTGTAATCAGAGAATTACTGTATTCTTGCTGTATTTTTTTTAAACACTTAGTTTTTCCTCTGATGCCTAACATAAAATCAATTTTTATGATTGCTTTCTTGCACATTTGAAAAGAAACCATGTTTTTAGATTTCTGGGTAAAAACTCCAATGAATATCAATTAAATTTATATTATTAAATTTTATGTGATTTAGGGCTCTCATATCCTTACTTATTTTTTGGCCATTTGTATGTGACAGAGTGGGACAAGCAAATTAAAATGACATAATCTAAATGTGTTCTTGACTATTCTTTGCATTTCCTGTACCTTTGGTTATATAATGTTGATACTTCTGTATTTTATACATATATATTTACAAGTTATAAATATTCATTTGGAATTAACCCTGTTTCATGATAAAAATGCCTTCTTCATCTCTCTTCTTCTTTTTTTTTTTCTGTGATAGGAGAGATGTCTTAATTCAATTTGTTTGATATTACTATCATGCCACTGCTTTCTTTGGTTTGCCTTGGTTTGGTATATCTTCATCATCTTTTTACTTTTAATCTTTTTGAAGCAGCGGTTTTATATTTTTTATATTTAATTTACAGGTTAATTTTATTTTGAGATAATTGGAGTAACTTTTCATTTTAATTAAATTTTGTGAAGTTAAAAATTTTGATAGGACATGATCAGGGTCCCTGGTTGGCTCAGTCAGTTAAGTGTCCAACTCTTGGTTTCAACTCAGATCATGATCTCGTGGTTTGTGGGTTCAGGCCCTGAGTTGGGCTCTGTACTGACAGCATGGTGCCTGCTTAGAAATCTCTCTTTCTTTTCTCTCTCTGCCCCTTTTCCTCTCTGTCTCAAAATTTAAAAATAAACATTAAAATATTCTTTCGTTATGACCTATTTATCAGCAAACTTTATGTTAAATGTTTTCCATTTTTATGAATATTTTGTCAATATTTGTTTTTAATTTTCCTCTGAGGATTTTTAACATTTATAGCTAATATCAAGTTTATAACTAGAAAGTACTAATGTTTACTTTCACAAGTATAGCTCTATATCATATTAAGTACATGATATTTATTTACTATTTTTAATATTTACTACTTCCTCATATGCATAATGAAGGATTTAATATTTTTTCAAATTCTCCTGTACTCAATTTTAGTAGATAATATCTTTTGAATGTTAACCTTATTACTTTTAATATACTCATAACTCCATCTTTTGATTACTTGATTTCAAATCTGATTTCTGATTATCATTTTCCTACTACCCTCTCTATAAAAATTGAAGAAATCAGTATTCTGATCACCACCTTCTCCACCATCCCCTTCCCAGATAACATTTGTTAAGCTCACTTTCTACCTTGTTAGGGTTTATGATCTTCACACTTCTTTACTCTTAGTGCTAGAATTCAATGGATTCAATTCTCATCAGCAGCTATTTTACTATAGTTTCTTCATTAATTTTATTGTTGGCTTGTTTTTCTTTGAGAATTTATTTATTTTTTTTTTTAATTTTTTTTTTCAAAGTTTATTTATTTTTGGGACAGAGAGAGACAGAGCATGAACGGGGGAGGGGCAGAGAGAGAGGGAGACACAGAATCGGAAACAGGCTCCAGGCTCTGAGCCATCAGCCCAGAGCCCGACGCGGGGCTCGAACTCCCGGACCGCGAGATCGTGACCTGGCTGAAGTCGGACGCTTAACCGACTGCGCCACCCAGGCGCCCCGAGAATTTATTTTTTATTGATACTGAACAAAAGCTCTGGTGTTCTGCTATGAACTGAATTGTGTCTGCCTCAAATCCACATTTTGTAGCCCTAACCCCCAATGTGACTATATCAGTATTTATGTTTTAATAAATGCTCATGGAATGAATTGTCCCTGAGTTATAGAATATTCAAATAAGTTTTAAATTATCTTTATACTGGAATGACATTTTAAATGTCTATAAAATTATTGGGTCACATATTGCTTCCTATGGGCTTTTAGACATTGCACACCTGATTTCTGGCATTAAGACCTGGGATGATTTGATATCTCATTGTAGTTTTGATTTGTATTTCCTTGATGGTGAGTTACATTGAGCATTTTTTCATGTGTCTGTTGGCCACCTGTATGTGTTCTTCGTATAAATGTCTATTCATAACCTCTGCCAATTCTTAAGTGGATTATAAGGTATCACCTCACACCTGTCAGAATGGCTAAAATTAACAACAAAGGAAGCAACAGGTGTTGTCAAGGATGTGGAGAAAGGAGAACCCTCTTTACACTTCTGGTGGGAATACAAATGGTGCAAGCACTCTGGAAAGCAGTATGGAGGTTCCTCAAAAAGTTAAAAATATTCTATGATCTAGCAACTGCACTAGTATTTACACAAAAGATATAAAAATACTGATTTGAAGGGACTCACACACCCTGATGTTTATAGCAGCATTATCAACAATAGCCAAATTATGGAAAGAGCCTAAATGTCCATTGACTGATGAATGGATAAAGAAGAGGTGATTTATATATTCAATGGAATATTACTCAGCAATCAATAAGAATGAAATTTTGCCATTTGAATGACATAGATAGAGCTAGAGAATATTCTGCTAAGTAAAATAGGTCAGTTAGAGAAAGACAAATACCACCTAATTTTACTCATATGTAGAATTTAAGAAATGAAACAGATGTTCATAGCGGGGGAAAAAGGCAGAGGCAAACCACAAAGCAGACTCTTAACTATAGAGAACAAACTGAAGGTTACTGGAGGACCAGTGGGTGGCGGATGAGCTACATGAGTGCTGGGTACTAAGGAGGGCACTTGTGATGAGCACTGGGTGTTAAATGTAAGTGATGAATCGCTAAATTCTATTCCTGAAACTAATATTACACTATATGTTAACTAAGTGTAACTTAAATTAGAAATGGGGAAAAAAGACCCGCAATGAATAGTATGGGGCACATTTGATTACTCACTATCCCCATATGTGACTTGATCATTATCTGGTTGCCTAAAGGATTCATTCTCATTGAAATACAAAAGGTCTTAGTATTAGTCTTACTAGATAAATACTTTCTAATATACAGTTTACTTTTTCAAACTATAAATTTAAGTCCTCTTTTATTTACAGAATATTTTAATGTAACATATGTATTTTTCCTGCCCCATTATTTTACTTTATTCTTGCAGAACACCAGTCACATAAATGTTTTATCTCCCTTCTAGATTTTCAGCAGTATCATTTCTTTGCACTGATTACAAACTGCATTTATCTGTTTTTTTCTTCCCTTTATTTCCTGAGCTTTGAAAAACTCACATTTTATCTCCTATTATCTTGAAACATTATATCTTAATTCTTGAAACTCTACTTGGGGTATTTATTTTATACTATTGACTGATACCATAAATTTTTAAATATAAATATATTTCTTTACAATTTTTACCTGTCCTACTGAAATATGTTTATAAAAATATTCTTCATCTATCATTGTATTTTCCTCTTAGTTTCTTCATGGTTTCTTATATTATCTTCCTATAGACAATTTTATTTATACCAAAGGTCATTCTTTTTTTTTTAAATACGAAATTTATTGTCAAATTGGTTTCCATACAACACCCAGTGCTCATCCCAACAGGTGCCCTCCCCAATGCCCATCACCCACTTTCCCCTCCCTCCTACACCCCCATCAACCCTCAGTTTATTCTCAGTTTTCAAGAGTCTCTTATGGTTTGCCTCCCTCCCTCTTTAACTCATTCTTGTGATTTCTTTCAGTGAGATGACTTCCTCTTAGAGCATCTACTTAGGAGATTCACTGAGAAAGGGTGCCAGGTCTGTATTACAGACTAGCAGCAGATCTTATGTACTGAGACACTAAGCATTTTGAGTTCCTGTAATATTTCCCAACAAACCCATATTGGCAGTTGGTACTTCTTACAATTCAAGATTTCTCTTCCCTCTCCATCACTGATATACTACTTCCTACAAACTTTTTTTTTTTTTTTTATATGAAGTTTATTGACACTCAAACTTCTTGGAACTCCAGACTAACAGGGCATACTGGAATGATTCCATCATGCCCTTCCTGTTTGTAATGGGTTTTGTCCTTAGGGTATGCACTTTACCTTGGAAGAACAGTCCACTTTTGGCTTTCTCTGAGTTCTGCACCCATATTTTTTTTCCTTGCATCATTATCCCAGTGCTATTTGTGAGACCCACTACAGCTGGTAGTATTTCCTGAAACATTCAAATACTGTTTAACTTCTGGTTTCATTAAAGGTCCACTTATATTTTGTTCCTTTTTCTTCTAAATGTTTTTTGTATGGAAAGTGGGAACTGTGAGTCTTTATTCCAATATGTTAAAACCAGATGTGAGAATGGAAATATTTTTATGTCTTAGGCAGAGAAAAATACCTTCCTCTTGAAGAGATTAGCAATGTAGAATTAGCATTAGGACTCATGGGGTATGTTTTTATCTCTTCATTTGCCCTATCCAGTAGCACACTATTTAGATTAGAGAGAGTTTTATAAATGTGAAGAAACTTCACAGAAACATTTGCCTTTTTTCTATCTGATTTTAGGATCCAAGATAATAAGTATCTTAACAGCATATGAAAAAAGATCAAAAATGCTTATTCTTAAAAATTAAGTATTTATATAATTCTTCCTGCCTTTTATGTAACTTTGCTATTGTAACTTAAAAAAATTGGCAAATGGAAATGTAATCTCAAAACGCTTTAATGTAATGCAAACCTCAATTTCACTGTTACAAATATTTCTAAATATTTCAGTTCAAGATGTAATTTTAATCTTGCAATGAAATTATTAGAAATAATCAAAATTAGTCCTATATTTAACTATTAATAAAGCATCTAGGTATAATTATAGCATAAAATTTCATAATATATAAATTACTATTTAAAATACAAAAATAATTTATGTAATAATTATTTATTTATCTCTTAAACAATTGCAATCATTCATAGGACTTCTATTTATTTATTTTTTTGGACACCATGCCTGTTATATTTAAAAATTATAATAACCAATTATCAATTACAGTAAATTTAAATGGATAAATGCTCAGTTAAAAGACATTTTTAAGGGCACCTGGGTGGCTCAGTTGATTAAGCATCCAACTTCCTCTCAGGTAATGATCTTGCAGTTCATGAGTACTAGCCCTGCATTGGGCTCTGTGCTGATAGCTCAGAGCCTGAAGCCTGCTTCAGATTCTGTGTCTCTCTCTCTCTTTGCCCCTCCCTGCTCATGCTCTGTCTCTCTGTCTCTCTCAAAAATAAACATTTAAAAAATTTAAAAAGAAAAAATAATTGTAAAATAAGAAAAAATTTAATTATGCCTTTTGCTAAAACCTAAGGATATAGAAATATAAGTACAATGAAAGAAAAAAGATAGAACCTTTAAATAATAACTGAAAGAATCCTGTGATTACTATACAAATAATGAATGAATACATATTAAAGCAAAAATCACTGGAGAGATTTTCACCACATAATGGAAGAAGTATAAATTCACCAGGAAGATTTACAATTTTAGACTTACTGCACCTGATATAATATTCTGAAAATTCATAATGTAAAACTGATATGCCTAGAAATTAACAAATTCAGTCACAATTAAGTGGTTTTAATATTATTTTCTCAGTAATTGCTAGAAACAGCAGCAAAAGATAGGAGCAGAGATGGAAAAAAGTTGATGACTATTAACACTCTTGATCTACAGATAAATATATAGCTTCCAACAACTGTAGAATGTAAATAATCATCAAGCAGCAACGTGATATTTTTGTAAATCTATGTATGTTGACATATAAAGCAACTCTCAAAAATTTTCAGAGGATTGAATTCTAGACAGCATAATCTCTAACCACAATACTCCCTAACCATAATGAAACTGTAAGAAATTAATTCAAGGATAACTATAAATTTCTCATATGTTTGAAGTTAAGAAATAAACTGAGTAATCCACAAATAAAAGAAAAAAATATAATGGAGATTAGAAAATACTTGCATTCAATGATAATAATAATAATACATAACAACACATATGTGATGTAGCCAAAACTGTACATGAGGAAAATGTATAACTTTAAATATATATAATAGAAAAGAAGGAAGGCTGCAGATTAAGAAATCAAACATTATCTCAGGAACAAACAAACAAACAAACAAAAAACAATGGTATAATAAACACAATGAATGTAGAAGGAAAGACTACTTGATTTTTTTGATAGGTAAATTTTAATAGTAGAGTGTATTATATGTTTGGAAGAGGGTTTTATTTATTTTAATTCCAGTGCAATTAACATACAGTGGTATATTCGTTTCAGGTGTACAATGCAATTATTCAACAATAGCACATCTTACTCAGTGCTTATCAAGATAAGTGTACTCATAACCCCTTTCACCTATTTCACCCATCCCCTACTCATCTCCCTCTGGGAACCATATGTTTGTTCTCTATAGTTAAGAGTCTGTTTTTTGCTTTCTCTTTTTTTTTAAACTTTGTTTGTTTTGCTTTTAAATTCTACATATGAGTGCAATCATACGGTATTTGTCTTTCTCTAACTTATTTCATTTAGCATTATACTCTCTAGCTGTATATGTGTCATTGAAAATGGGAAAATTTCATTCTTTTTTATGGTTGAATAACATTCCATTGTGTATATATAATACTTTTTTCTTTTTTCATTCACCTATCAGTGGACACTTAGGCTACTTGCATAGCTTGGCTATTGTAATTAATCCTGCAATAAACATAGGGGTACATGTATCCTTTTGAATTAGTGTTTTTGTATTTTGGCATTAAATACCCAATAGCGTGATTCCTGGATTATAGCGTGGTCTATTTTTAGTTTTCTGAGGAAGCTCCATACTGTTTTCCACAATTCCTGCACCAATTTGCATTCCCATCAATAGTGCAAGGGGGATCCTTTTTCTTCGCATTTCACCAACACTTGTTGTTTCTTGTGTTGTTGATTTTAGTCATTTTAACAGGTATTCATTAGTATCTCACTGTAGTTTTGATTTGCATTTCCCTGATGATGAGCAATGTTGAGCATCTTTTCATATCTGTTAGGTATCTGGATGTCTGTTTGGAGAATGTCTGTTCATAGCTTCTGCCCAGTTTTAATTGAATTATTTGATTGGGGGGTATTGAGTTTTGTAAGTTCTTTATATATTTTGGATACTAACTCTTTATTTATTGGATATGTCATTTGCAAATATCTTCTCCCATTCCATAGGTTGCCTTTTAGTTTTGTCAATTGTTTCTTTTGCTAAGCAGAAACTTGTTTTTGTCACCCCACTAATTTAATTTTACTTTTGTTTCTCTTGCCTCGAGAGACATACCTAGAAAAATGTGCTATGGCCAATGTAAGAGAGATTACTGCCTGTGTTCTCTTCTAGGATATTTATGATCTCAAGTCTCATATTTAGGTATTTAATCCATTTTGGGCTTATTTTTGTGTATGGTGAAAGAAAGTGGTCCAGTTTCATTCTTTTGCATGTTCCTGTCCAGTTTTCCCAACACCATTTGTTGAAGACACTGCCTTTTCCCCATTGTGTATTCATTCCTCCTTGGTAGAAGATTACTGACCATATAATTGTGGGTTTATTTCTGGGTTTTCTGATATATTCCACTGATCTGTGTGTCTATTTTTTATACCACTACCTTTGTTTCTATTACTAACACTTTGTAATATAACTTGAAATCTGGAATTGTGCTACATCCAGTTTTGTTTTTCTTCTTCAAGATTGCTTTGACTGTCCAGGGTCTTCTGTGGTTCCATACACATTTTAGGACTCTTGTTCTAGTTCTATGGAAAATGCTATTGGTATTTTGATACGGATTGCATTAAACCTGTAGACTGCTTTGGGCAGTATGCACATTTTAAGAATATTTGTTCTTCTAATCCATGAGCATGAAATGTCTTTCCATACTGTGTCACCTTGAATTTCTTTCATCAGTGTTTTGTAGTTTTCAGAGTACAGGTCTTTCACCTCTTTGGTTAAGTTTATCCTGAGACATTTTATTGTTTTTGTTGTAACTGCAAATAAGATTTTCTTATTTTCTCTTTTTAATCCTTTATTACTAGTGTATAAGAATGCCACAGATTTCAATGCATTGATTTTATATCTTGTGAACTTACTGAATTCATTTACCAGTTTTAGTAATTTTATGGTAGAGTCTTTCAGGTGTTCTTTATAGGGTATCATGTCATCTGCAAATAGTGACAGTTTTACTTCTTCCTTACCAATTTAGATGTCTTTTATTCCTTTCTCTTGTCTGACTCCTATGGCTAGGACTTCCAGTACCATGTTGAATGAAAGCTGTGAGAATGGACATCTTTGTCTTATTCCTAACCTTGAGGGAAAAGCTCTCAGTATTTTCCCAATTGAGTATGTTACCTGTGTGTTTTTCATATATGGTCTTTATTATATTGAGTTATATTCCCTCTAACCCTATTTTGTTGAGAGCTTTTATCATGAATGGATGTTGTACTCTGTCAAATGCTTTTCCTGCATCTATTGAAATGATTATATGGTTTTTAGCCTTTCTTTTTTGATGTTATGTATCATGTTGGTTGATTTGTGAATACTAGACCAACCTTGCATCCTAGCAATAAGTCCCACTTTATCATGATGAACCAATTTTTAGTGTATTGTTGGATCCAGTTTGCTATTATTTTGTTGAGGAGTTTTGCATCTATGTTCATCAGAGATATTGGTCTGTAGTTCTTTTTCCTGTGGTGTTTTTATCTGGTCTTAGACTCTATGCTAGAGTCATAGAATGAATTTGGAAGTTTTCCTTCTTCTATTTTTTGGAATAGTTTGAAGAGAATAGATATTAACTCTATTTTAAATGTTTGATAGAATTCACCTGTGAAGCTGTCAAATCCTGGGCTTTTATTTACTGGGAGTTTTGGATTACTGATTCAGTTTCATTGCTGGTAATCAGGCTGGTCAAATTTCTTTCTGTTTCAGTTTTGGCAGGTTATATAGTTTCTAGGAAATTACCCATTTCTTCTAGGTTGACCAATTTGTTGACATAATTTTTGTATGGGTCTGGCTAGAGGTTTATCAATTTTGTTTATCTTTTCAAAGAAGCAGTTCCTGATTTCATTGATCTGTTTTATTATATTTTTTAGTTTATCATTTATTTCTGCCCTATTCTCTATTATGTCCTTCCTTCTGCTGTCCTTCCAAAAACCCTTTGGGGTTTTGTATATTCTTTTTCTAGCTCCTTTAGGCATCAGGTTAGATTATTTGAGAGTTTTCTTGCTTTTTGAAGTAGGCTATAAACTCCCTCTTTGAACCACTTTTGCTGCATCCCAAAGATTTTGGATTGTTGTGTTGTTATTTTCATTTGGCTCCAAATATTTTTTTATTTCCTCTTTCACTTTGTGGTTTACCCATTCATTGTTTAGTAGCATGTTATTTAACCTCCACATATTTGTGGTCTTTCCAGATCTTTTCTCGTGGTTAATTTCCAGTTTCAGAAAAGATGCATGGTATATCTTCAATCATTTTGAAATTGTTGAGACTTGTTTTGTGACCTAATATGCCATCTATTCTGGAGAATGTTCCATGTGCACTTGAAAATAATGTGTATTCTGCTGTTTTAGGATGGAATGTCCTGAATATATCTATCAAATCCATCTGGTCCAGTGTGTCACTTAAAGGTACTGTTCCCTTTTTCATTTTCTGTTTAGATGACCTGTCCGTTAATATAAATGAGATGTTAAAGCCCCCTAGTATTTTTGTCTTACTATTGATTAGTTCCTTTACATTTGTTATTAACTGTTTTATGTATTTGGGTATTACCATGTTGGGTGCATAAATATTTACAATTGTTATGTCTTCTTGTTGGATAATCCCCTTAATAATTATATAGTGCCCTTCTTGTTTCCTGTTAATCTTTGTTTTAAGGTCTATTTTGTCTATATAAGAATTGCTACCCCAGCTTTCTATTTACATCCATTTGCATTGTAAATATTTTTCCATAACCTCAGTTTCAAACTGCATGCGTCCATAGGTCTGAAGTGAATCTCTTGTGCACAGCATATGGATGGGTCTTTTTTTAAATACATTCTGTCACCCTATGTATTTTGACTGGATCATTTTAGTCCATTTACATTCAAAGCAATTATTGATAGGTATGTATTTATTGCCATTTTGTTATTTGTTTTGGGTTTGTTTTTGTGGATCTTCTCTCCTCCTTTTTTCCCTTGTTCTCTTTTTTCACCATAAGTTGGCTTTCTTTAGTGACATGGTTGGATTCCTTTCTCTTTATTTTTTGCATATCTATTACTGGTTTTTTATTTGTGGTTACCGTTAGGTTTGTATATAACATCTTATGCACAAAGCAATCTACATGAAGTTGATGGTCACTTAAGTCTGAACCCATTCTTTACTCCTCTCCTCCTCATGTTTAGGTATATGATGCCATACTTTACACAATTTTTTGAGCTTTTTGACTTATTTTTACAGATATGCTTATTTCTACTGCTTTTATACTTTCTGCTTTTCTTACTCTCACTTATGGTCTTTCCTTTCCACTCAAAGAGTCCCCTTTAAGATCTCTTTTAGAGCTGGTTTAGTCATTATGAACTCCATTAACTTTTGTGTGTCTGGGAACTCTTTATCTCTCCTTCTATTCTGAATGCCAGCCTTGCTGGACAGAATATTCCTAGCTTCAGATTCTTCCCTTCCAGCACTTAATTATCCTGCCACTCCCTTCTGACCTGCAGTTTCTGTTGAAAAATCTGCTGATAGCCTTATGGGGTTTCCCTTATATGTAACTGTTTTCTTTTCTCTTGCTGCTTTTAAAGTTCTTTGTCACTACTTTTTGCCATTTTAATTACTATGTGTCTTAGTGTGAACTTCCTTGAGTTGATTTTGTTGGGATTTATCTCTGTGTCTCCTGGATCTGAATTTCTATTAAAGGAAGGACATTTTAAAACCAATTAAAACTGATAATCATCTGGCAGGACTACTTTAGGAACAAGTGGATAGATAAATTCAAAATAAGGAGCAGAGTTGATCAAAGATGTACTTTTTTTCTTTGTGGATTAATTAATTTCCAAAAGACTGCCTCATAATCCAATAACAAAAATTGATGTTCATGCTGACTGTACCTTGATATTATGATGATTTGACTTCTCTTAACTCTGCCAAATTGTAGAAATAAGACAATAAGGACTGTCTTCTGAAACTGAAAATATAAAACCAATATCCAATAAATCAGCTAACAATATCACCTTTAACACATTGAAGAGATCTCAGGCTTACAAAAATTTAACACAACTAGACTGAAGATAGCAATATATGTCAAGAAAGACTTTGGAACAGAAGAGAGATGGATGGCCATGTAAGCCTTAGAGAAGATATAACTCAAAACTAAACACTTGGAGTATATACATGGAAATCTGTTAGGGGAAGAAGATTCCTTGCTAGGTACAGTGGTCTGTCTTCCCTGGAAGTTGAATCTTATAATACCAGCACCACTAAACATTTACCTTTTCTTACTACCTTCCTTTTTTTCTGATTCTAGGCTTGTCAAGAAATCTTTCAAGAATTTGCTTTCACTTGGAGTTACCTACTGAATAAATTTTGGGATTGGGAATAAAATTTGGGATTAAAGCTTTGGCCCTCTCCACAAGGAAAAAACCTTGATGTATACATGCAATTTTTCATGCAAGTTTTGATGATGATTGTGAAGATCATCCTGATAGTTCAAGTCCTAAATGGGAAAATGTGCTAAATCAGAACAATATCTGGATCTGATAGTTCCATTAAAAGGTAAATTAATAAATTGGCATTCTGGTTTGACACTTCAGTCTCTTAGGGGCCTATTCAGAATAAATCAGTAATTATAAATCTGAACAACTCTGGAAAACTGAAGAAACTAGTGTTCTGTGTGGCCAATGGCCAGATAGAGGTGGCTAGGTGTAGTATCTTATACACATCATTTGAACTTATTTAGCTTGGATGGAGGAATTTCAGTTCCCAAAATGACAGAAAAATAGGAACTCACCCTATACTACCTGCATATGAGGTAGATAATGATCAAAAGCCAGAGCCAACTTGAATAAACAGTTCAAAAACAGTTTTCACCTTTAAATTTGACTTTTGTTAGATCTAAAAACTAACAAGGGATTCATTTATATGAGTCTGGATCTTTCCCTTACTCATTAATTTACAAACTTAAATTTGTAGCCAGACAGCTTAGAAATGCCAGTGAAACAAAAAATACAGGAGATTGTTAAGTAATAATTTGTTGGGGGTCCTTGGGAGAGAAGTGAAAAAATTAGCGAATGATACTATGTATATGAAGAATAATGAACAACAGAAGAGTGAACAAAGGCTTCTCATACAAATCTTTTGAACTTAATTAACTAATCAATTTTCAAGGATCCCAATGAATATTAATAGCCAAACTTTAATGTCAATGCATAATAAATTATCTTAAATCGTACTGATGTGTACTTTGAAATAACAAAGGCAAAGAAAGGAAAAGGTAACAAGAAGCAGACTAAAAGAAAATTAAGTGTGGGTGACCTAATCAAAGCTACTAGTTTTCTTTTTTCCTCCCTATTAAAAAAAAAAAAAAGATGTAATAGGATTATATTTACCCAAGTTTGTCCAACCATCATATAAATTAAATAGTACAGGGGCACCTGGGTGGCTCAGTCAGTTAAGGACCTGACTTCGGCTCAGGTCATGATCTCACTGTTTATGGATTTGAGCCCTATGTCAGGCTCTATGCTGACAGCTCAGAGCCTGGACCCTGCTTCAGATTCTGTGTCTCCCTCTCTCTCTGCCCCTCCCCCATTTGCACTCTGTCTCTCAAAACGAAGTAAACATTAAAAAAAATTTTTAATTAAATAGTACATAGATTTCTTGAAAGAAGAGTGAACATTAGAATGTGTTTCCTTCATGTTTGTTATGATCAAGTGTACTCTAACATCAAAATTTAGCCTATATTCAAAACACTGTAAGTAAAGGAATTGATTTATCATTTTCTTACCACTTTTATTCATCTACATTGAAGGTACAAACACACTCAGAAAAATTAGTTCTCGGCCAACACATATCTCTACATTGGGAGCCTCAAAATGCATACTTCAATAATAAAACATTTATTTGGGGGTGGTTGTGATCTACTTGGAAGTTAATGAAAGAAAACCGTAATGCAAGTTCTGGGTACCTATAAGGAGGTGTTCCCTGTAGAATTCTCTATAAAAAATATTTTTAAGTAAAATTGTGAGCTTGAACTAAAAGCCAATAAGCTAGTGACATTTTATACTATAAAAGGCTCAAATCTAAGTTTGTAAAAAGATTCTCAAATATAAATACAAATCTCCAAATCTTTAGTGTTCTACTCAAAACAAAACAATATTAAACTAAAACATAAAACAAAATTCTCAAGAAAATTAAAAATAATAATCTTTAAACAGTTGTCTATATTCACAATTTCTTTAGCTCTAACACTTTCTTTTACTTATTATACTCTAGATTCCACTTCTACCAAACCTTAATGTGTGCGCCACATCACTCCCTTTGTGGCTAATTCTAATAAATATGTTTTAGTTCTTTTCATACTTTACTTCTAGATTATATTTGAAGCTGCAGAAACTATTTTTTTTAATGTTTATTATTTTTGACAGAGAGAGACAGACGGAGAGGAAGCAGGGGAGGGGCAGAGAGAGAGGGAGACACAGAATCTGAAGCAGGCTCCAGGCTCTGAGCTGTCAGCACAGAGCCCAACAGGGGACTCGGACTCACAGACCACGAGATCATGACCTGAGCTGAAGTCAGCTGCTAAACCGACTGAGCCACTCAGGTGTGCCTTACAGACCTCTTATTTTTTGAAATACTCTCTTACTTTCCTTTTCCCTCTGTTTTGAATCTTTTCTTCTCCTGTTCATCTCCAAATGTTGATGTTCCTCAGGGCTTAGGCCAAGACCTCTTCTCCCCTCACTCTACCTCCTCTCCCTACATGATCTCATTCATACTGGTGACTTCCAACATATGTTTACAACCAAGATTTTTCATCTGAGCCTCATATCCGTATATGCACATGCCTAAGGAATTCTGAGGCCTCTCTAATATCCTATAGGCCCATGAAATACAATTTAGCCAATGGTTAAACTTTTCAGCTTCCCCACAAACCTACTCTTCCAGTTAGGTTGGGGAATGGGACTTTTAATCAGTTGTCCAAAGCAGATATTTGGATTAATGATAAAACTCGGATTTCCCAACATAATTATAACTTCCATAGTAATCTTTCTGAAGTGTGTATTATGATCCTACCTCCTTAAAAACCCATTTGTGATTTTCCACTGACCAGGAATATGGCTTATTTTCACATCACATTGAAAACCCTACACCAACTTCTAAGTTTCCAGTCTGGCTTCCTTTCCTCTGTGCATTCATTGCGCTGAATTACCTACTAGTTTCCAAATATGCCAAGAATTTTCACACCTTTATGCTTTTCTCTGCTTAAAATACCTGTATAACCCCATCACAGTCTTATTCATTCTTTAAGACTGAGATGAAACATAGGAGCCGAAGACAGAACTAATTCTGTTTTCCCATATGGTTCCAAAGCACTTTGTTCAATTCTCCATTCAACCCTTCTGTATAGGTATTAATATATCTGCCTCCTAAGCTGGAATACAAGCTCCATGAGTGTGGTTATTCTGCTGCCCTATATCCTTCAAGTTGCATAATTTTGCCAAACTCTTGATGCACTCAATAAACTCAACAAACACAGAATTTCAGTAGTAGCCTCCCAGTTCATGTAAACATAGGCCTATCATGATAGCAATAATTATAGGTCAGTGTTGACCCTAAAATAAGCACTCAGGATCCGTTCTTGTTTCTCATTCATGAGCTCAAGTTGTATGTAGCTCAATGGCCCTTTGGAAATAGGGTATTTTTATTGTGGGAATCCTCATTTTCAGGGGAGCAATGACTCCTCTGTAAGCTGATTTATGTGGCTTGTGGAAGACAGGACTTACAGAAGGGTTCTAATGGCGCTTTTTGCTCACTCATACCACATGTATCATTCAGCCATGGCTCACAATGCTATAAAAATGTCTCTGCCTGGATGATGAAATACATCTATCCCAAGGTATGCCAGAGATTTGAAAATAAAAAGTAAATCTCCTCCTTGGGTGGGATCCACATTATCATGCAATTTGTGAGCTTGCCCACGTGAGCCCGTTTCAGGCACTTTTAGATCAGTGGAGCAGCTATTAAAGTGCCATCAAAGCATTTTTGACTCCATAGAATTAATCATGAAATCTGTTCCTGCCAGCTCACTTATCATATTCGAAATATTAATTTAGAGAAAAATTAAATCGGACACCCACCGACAGCAACATTTTGCCCTTCAGAACTCCCCTTCATATTGATTTATTAATGGCTGCCAGAACAGTGTACTAGAACAATTTATTACTTCTTTCTGGATGTTTCTGTATGCTTACAAATAGTCCTTGGGAATGAGAGGTGTTATCTGACAGTCTTTTGACAGGGGTATTTTTCAATTTGCATAACATTTGGAGGATTTATTGGAATTTAAGGAAGAAGTTTCATTTTAGTATCAGTGGCAATGGGTGATTTGCTTCAAGAAGTTTTAAAGCCAGGGTGGTCATTTGACTGTGGTGCAAGTCAGAGATAACATAAAACTTAGTGCATCATGGAATCTACTCTGCACGGTGATGAGGAGCTGTAAAAGGCACAAAGGAAGCACAGGCTGTCCTTTTATGAGCTACGTAAATATTCTTTTATTTTTACTTTTGCTATTAAGATCTTAAATACATCAGCACTTGAATACTATCAAAGTATAAATGATCAACTGTGACAGTACATATTCCAGGCAGTAAAAGCAAATAATCCTCTAATCCTGAGACAACTTTACTCCCTGGACCTTAGAGAAGAATCACACTGAGCAGAGCCACAGAACAATCCTTACAAGGCCCAAATTTGCCATCCTATTTGTATAAATCATATCACCAACCCAGATACAAGTAAAAGATAATCTTGTTTGAGCAATAGACTTTGTGTTCATTCACATTCTTTAATGGTCACCTTTATTCTGAATCTTTCTTCCTGTAGCAAATATTTATGGATTTTTTTTCTTGATCTCTGTGGCTAGAGAAATACACGGAGCAAAACCACAGGAGACTCTGGAGGTCCACATGTGGTCTAGAAAAGGAAAACATGGTGCCAGTATTGGTCTGAAAATGCTAGTGACTAAAACCAGAAGCCTCCCTTTTCTGTACCACAGAGTTCTGGGAATGATACCAGAGTTCTGCCTCTTATTTCCCTGAAACACATCTAAACTGTAGGCTACCTGAGATACACAATGTTCCAGTGCACTGCTTTTTTGGAGCTTTGTGCCTTTGAACTTGCTGGTTCCTCTTGCTGGAACATCCTTCTTCTCTCTGACAACGCTCATCGATCCTTTAAGACTGTTTAAAATTCACCCTCTCCAAGAAGCTGCATTAGTTTCCTAATGCTGCTGGAGCAAATTACTTAAAACAATACAAATTTATTACTTTACAGTTCCAGAAATGAGAAATTTAGAATGTATGTACAGGCTCTTGGGGGAGAATCAATTTCCTTTCCTTTTCCAGCTTCTTGATGCCAGCTAAATTCTTTGTCTCATGGTGCCTTCCACCATCTTAAAAGACATGAAGGTACATCTTCTCATCTCCCTCTCTTTCATCATCACATTGACTTCTCCTCTATGATCTGTGCCTCTCTTTTATAAAGTTGTTTGTGATTATATCAGGCCCACCCAATGTAAACCAGACTAAACTTCCCATCTCAAAATCTTTAACTGAATCACCGATGCAAAATTCCTTTTGCAATGTACAGTAACATATTCATGGGTTCTGGGAATTGGGACATGAACATCTTTAGTAGAGAGGGCATTATTTTGTCTACCAACAGAAGCCTTCACTAATTTCCCACCATAGAGTAAAGCTTTGCCATCCTCTGGGTACAAAAGAACTTTAGCTGTGCACTCCCCTGAATCAGGTACAGACGACTGCCCAGGATACTTCTATATAAAGCATGTTAGAACAACACTGTAAATATAATACGTTAGAGGAAATTGTATTTGCCAGAAAACCTTCCAGAAAAGAAGTTTGTTTAGTTAGAGGTAGTACTTCAATAAGCTACTTAAAGGAGAGAGAGAATGATGGGGCTCTGAAGTAATATACTGGCCACCACACTGCTTTCCGAAGAGGACTCTTGTTTATAGAGTGGGGTCTGAAGATGCCAAGGCCATCCTTCTCTGCCTCTCCCAACCACAAACTCAATCCCTTTCCTAAATAAATAAATGTAAAAACATGAATATACCTTTAAAAAATACATTCGTTGGAAAGGAAACCAAATTACCAGACAATGTAGAGGGCCAACACATCCCAGATAGGGACCTATCTATATTTTAGTGCTTATTACTTTGCTATAAATATCTTCATCTAGAAAATGGTGATAAAAGCTTTTTCCTCATATGTTATTGGAAAACTAAATATGTAAAACGTTTAGAACAGTGCTATACACATAGTGCATGTTTAATACTCCTTAACTATTCTTATTGGGCATTTTTGTGCTGATATGATACCACAATATCATATATTGTGATTTGGTTTACAGGTTGCATATTCTTCAAACCCCAGGATTAATAATTTCTGCAGGGGCTAGAACTTCACTATCCAACAACAGGAGCAGCTACATTTGGCTCTTTACATTTACATTAATATTAAGTAAAATTGCATAAAAAGTGAAAATCTAGTTCCTTAATCACACTAGCCATATTTCAAGTGCTCAGTAGCTATATGTGCCTAGTGATTACCTTCCTGAACAGCACAAATATAGACCATTTTCATCATCACAGAAAACACTACTGCTTAACCCATTCAATAAATACCTCAGTATCAAAGAGTATTATAAGATTTTTAGAAGAGACAGAGAAAAGTTTAATGTCTCATAGAATCATTCATATGTGGCAGTCATAGTTTTCTTCATGGTAAATCTTAAAACCATAATAGACCTGAAATCAAATAAACACAGCAATTTTTTTCTTTTATTCTAAGATGATGGGGGCACCTGGGTAGCTCAGTCAGTTAAGCATCCGATTCTTGATTTCAGCTTAGGTCATGATCTCAAACTTCATGGGATCAAGCCCCATGTCAGGCTCTGCACTGACAGCGCGGGACCTACTGTTGATACTTTCTCTCCCTCTCTCTCTGCCCTTCCCCTGCTCATGCTCTGTCGCAAAAAATAAATAAATAAATAAATTTTAAGCTCTAAGATGACAACACGGTTTGGGCTTTGAGGTTCTGATATTGTGATAAAGATATCTTTTTTTGGCCTCCATCCTCCAGCTCCAGCCAACCAAAAACTATTAATCTCCTTGTGGAAATGACACCATTTTCTCATTGTTGTTAAAACTCTGGTTATATTAAGAGAGACAAGAAAAGAGGACACTTAAAATTTTGACCAGGATGAACAACATGCTCTTTTATCCTCTCAATATTTTTTTAATATTCCACTCATATGTTCTCTAACTAGCCCCAACAGTAGTGCAGAATGTATTCTTATCATAAGTCCTCAGTATGTACAGTTCAAAATGTAGGCTAAAGCAAGAATGGGAAGTATGTCAGTATTCCAAAATTCTATGCCCAGTGTTAATCAACCTACAATATTCTCCCCATTGGCTTGGATATAACATCAGAATCTTTCTCAACACAAGTTTCTAGGTAGCATCTATCAAATAGCTGATACTGGCATGTGAGTTCAAATCTACTTGTCATTCCTGGGTCAAAGGGTGGTTTAGGGAACCAAAAGAATCAAAGAAGCAGAGGAAAGCCAATTGTCTTATTTAAACAATGCTTTCTTTAAGGTGCAATCAAGCTTCGTTTCTTTTCCTTTTTTAGTATAAGAGAAATGTTCTTTAACCGAGAACTCAATGGAGCAACAGTGCCACCCAATGGCTGGTTAGATTAGTTTTGCATTTAGCTGTTACCATTTTAACAGAGACTGTCTTCCACAGATAAAAATGGGAACTGGAATTGGCTATTAGCTGCTTAAGCTCCTATTCACCGTTTTCTAAATGATAGATACACCAAAGGTAGGAGGCATCCTGAGAAATGGAATTGTCTTAAAACAAAACCCTCAGCACGTTTCTGCTATCAAATCAAACAGCTCAACAACAAAAAAGGCTCCACGTGAATTGATAAATGAACAGGATGGATTTTCACCTCTCATTTATAAGTGGGTGGAATGGGCAACAGTTCTCCAACACCTCCCCCTACCCCCAGGTGACATGGTTCCTTTTTCCTATTTTCTAATAAATCAGTGTGCAAAACATACCCTACTAGAAACATTAGAGTAGGTATATGTATTGCAGCATTTTATATGCAGAAAAGGCATATAAAGGCTATGACAAGTGTTATAAATAGAACTATTATTTATTTTAAGGGGAAGCAGAATTTACATTTCCCAAATCGGAGACCACTCAAGCTTTGAGATTCAAGTAAGCAAAATAAATCTGAGCTTTTTGCAGTGTGAAATCGAAGCTCTAACTCTATTAATAGAAGAGGTGAGTAATAGATTTCCCTGGTTGGGTGGTGGTGGGTTTTTATTACCCAATCTCCGTGATCTGCATAGCACACTGAACACTTCCAACATGAGGTGACAGGGAGTCCCCAGGCACTGAGTTTGCATGTTGTAAGTGCTGGAATTTTTCTCCCTTGGAGGGACTTATTTGAAGATCTGGAGACATCCCCACAGGATTTATGCCCCAAAAAAGGAAAAAGGCTACTCTTCTTTTAAACTTCCAAACAATCAGAGAGCTCATAAAGTCTTTTTTTTTTTTAGCTACACTGATGTTCTTTTAAAAATATTCCAACAGTTAAACAGAATGAGTTGGGGCTAGGTTGATCTGATCTTTGTTTAGTGCATAAAGAGGTGACATGCAAATATGCACTACTGTTTACTAATGACTGCTAGGATTAATCACTTCTGAAAAACAAATCCCAATCTACCCTCCATTTGCGGTCAAAAGGGCTTTTTTTCAGAACTTTTTTATTCAACCTCTGCCCTCTTATTTCGTTGAGTTTTATTTTAGTGACTTGGACTGTGTTTTGTAATAAATACAATTAAATGAAAAATGACTCAGGTTTTGAAAATGAAATGTACAGGCTGAATAGATGCACACAGGAAATACTTTAAGCAAAGACCAAAAATATACCCCTAGTGAATGTGAGAAGAAGAATATTCAATTAAGTTCATGTTTCTTCAATGAGTCAGTAGGTAGGAAGTTCAATTAAAAGAAGTTCTATGGGTTACTTAGGGTTTCCTTTGAATAATGATAATTTGTTCCTAGAGCTTTGTAATTGTAGAAACTAATTCAATGAAAGGCAAGATAATATGGGCTGTACTGTTTGAGATTTTATATCAGATGACCTGTGCTTGAATTCCAGTTCAGCCACAAATTACTACATAAATATGAGTAAGTTACTAACATCTGTGGGTCTCAATTCTATCTGTAATTGTTAAATAGAAACATCAATAGCACAAATCCATAACATTCTTATGAGAATTAATGAGTACTGTCTATGGTGAGAGGATGGAATATTCAGAGACTCTCAAGTCCTCCAAGGTAACTGGAGGGGCAACAGAGGTGAGGAGAAAGAAAGACTGGATTTAGGAAGTGACTTGTCTTAGAAATGTAACTCCAGCAGCATCCTAGAAAGTAGTCTCTGAAGAAAGTTAGAGGTAAAGAAGGAAAACAAGGAAGATTGTGGGTTCTGAGTTCAAACCACCTAAATTTTAAAATGATTTCACCACTTCCTACCATCATGATCGCACATGTCCCAATCTCCATGTGTAACATGGGAATAATAATAACAGCATCCCCCCAGAAACTATAGGGGTTAAACTGAGGTAAGATATACATAACTTTCACATACTACATAGCTCAGAGCGAACATTTAGCTCATGGGATCCAAAAATAAAACTCATCTTCAGTGTAGTTGAAGTGTTAACATAAACGGTTGTGTCTATTCACTGAGGGATGCAGAGTTGAGTAATTGTGAAGTCATGCAAAGTTAAATAATGTTTGTAGAAGACAGAACAAAAGAGAACATAATCTACAGAATCTATAGTAAGTTCCTGAAATTCCTAACTCTCGAACCTAGTGATTCCAGCATGTTCACCTCTGCCAGGTAGAAAGCATCTGGGGAAAATCTTCCAGAGTTTCTAAAGAAAGGAACAAGAATTCTAGTTCAGGAGACAGAACATTTACATATTAAATGTCAGTTGAGGGAGGTCCCATAATAAAGACCTAGAGAGGCTTTGCACAGTCGTAAAGACTACAGACTCTAAGCCAGACTGCCTGGCTTGATTACTGACACTGCCTAGTGGTGCTACTCGGGAACTGTGTGACCTTGGGCAAGTTACCTAACTCTACTATATCTTACTTTTCACACCTACAAAAAAAAATGGAATAATAATATTTATCTAATAGGAGCATTGTACAAAATAAAGCAGTAAAAATATGTCAGGTACCTAAAGCATATTTAGTGCTAAATAACTATTTGCTGCTGCTGCTGCTGCTGCTGCTACTACTTCTACCATGAGTAATAAAGGTCCACTAATAAAGGCATCATTGGAGCCAGATGTGTTTCACAACTTTTCTGATATTACAAAGATAATATGGCATGAACCCAATATATTACACAATCATTCCAGTGGGATCTCTGACAGCACTTATATTCAAAAATGGTAATATTACTGCAGTATGAATTTCCATGATTGTTAGCTAAGTAAACACCGATAAAGAGACTCACACAGAGCAAAATCCAATTTTGCTGATAAATGAGTTCAAATGAGGTAAAATTTTATTACCAGATGAGTTTTTAAAAGCTGTTCGTTTCCAGAGCTTTCTGAGCTTTGGCTTTGTCGATTTGTACAGCTAGGAACATTTGAGAGATATCGGGAAGGCTTCATAGATGGGTGTATTTTCCTGGTTGGTAAACAGAAGTGGAGTTGCCAGCAAAGGGATTACAGACTCAATCAGGATCCCCTCTACCCCCTGCAAGACAGAAGGGCCAAGGGAGAGTGAGGCTGGAGTTATGTCACCTGATCCCCAAGATTGGCAAAGATCAAACAAGGACTAAATTATGTCACAATCTAAAAATGTTAATTCTTTTGGAACAGCCACACATCTTTAGCCTAGTGTGTGTAGCCAGGGGCTGGAAACCAATAGGTCTGGACAACCAGTGGTAACCTGAGAGATGTGCTTTGTTTGGTGACACAGTGTTTGGTTTTAGGAATGTGGAGACTTTGAGGAGAGTATATACTTGCCATTTGCCACAGATGGTCCATCCCATCACTGTCTAGTGTATCCACCCAGGGGTATTCTCTCCTTTCTATCTCCCTGGTCTCTCTTGGCATTAGAAGTTTTGACTAGTCACTGGCAAATAAAAGAAAATAACTGTTTGAAATGAGTTCTGAGATTTCAAATGATCAATTGGGTGGTGAATTCATCTTGTGGTCTCTATGCAAACTGGCAGAGAGGCTTCATCCTAAAATTCAGCTTTCATGATTTCAGTGACCGCCCAAAATACTGTATTATGAAGATGTTTTAGGAGGCCGCCAGGCTCAATGTTATAGAGGAGGAGAAAGACAGCATTAATCTGTCCTATGTCCTACATCACTTGTTCTCAAAATATAATCCAGTGAATAATCCAGTAAGTAACATATGTTTCTTCCCTCTGCTATCCAATATGTTAGTCACTAGTCACATGTGTCCACCGAGCACTGGAAATGTAACTAGTACAAGTTGAAATATGCTGTGAGAGTAAAATATCCACCAGATTTCAAAGGCTTTGTATAAAATAAATTTGAAATATCCCATTAATAAATTTTAATACTGATTACAAAGTATAATCATAATATTTTTATATTGAGTTAAAAAATACATTATTAAAGTTACGTTTACTTTTTTTAACTTCTTTAATGTGGCTGCTAGAAAATTTGAAACACATATGTGTCTCATTAAGAGATTCCTATTGTACATCACTATTTTATATTATTCATGTTCATGATGTAGTAACATTAAAAGTGATTTCTGACCCTCATTTACATTTTTGTGCAATTTTTAATGAACTACAGACCCCACTAAATTAATATTTTAGGAGGAAAAAAAGGATTTCCTATTAACTCTGTTAGGAAAAAAGATAAAAGTTTCCAGGATTCTCTCAACATTTATCATCTAATGAACTTCCCAGAGTTCCCTCCCCATCACACATAAGTACCAGTTGGGAATCACTGCTCTAGAATAGCCTATGGGCCAAATACACCAGCCACAGATATGTTTACATATTGTCTATGGGTTTCTTTGCACTAAATGGCAGGATTGAGTTATTGTGACAGAGTCTCCAAAGCCCAAATCAGTTACTCTCTGGTCCTTCACAGAAAAAAAGTTTAATGACTTCTGCTCTAGAAAAACAATTCCAAATGGGCATTTCTAAATGAATCCTTGTAACAGATGTTTAGACCAGTTTACAGACACAAAGACTGCTTAGGAAGAAGTCTGATTCGTCAGTGATGCAAACCACTAACACATTCAGAAACAAAACATTATTTTCCAGGTTTTAAAAATATTCAAAAAACATTTTTTGAAACTATGCTTTAAAATGAGACTCTGGGGGGCAGTGCTAAGAGACAGGGTTATCTGATGCTGAAATGAGCAAATGATAAAGGGAACTACTTCTATTCGTTTGCTCTCCCAAAGATTGCAGACAAATTCATGCTTTACCATCATATTTCCAACCTAAGAATGGACTTCTGAATTCATGGCAATTACTGGGAACTTCTTTCCATTGATCATATGCATCTTAAACCTTTGGCTGCTTGGCAAAGATACTTTTATAAGTTTCTATGAGAAATTAAGGATATTATACTATTATCTTTGCCAAAACACGTCATTTTTTTTCTTACAATTTGAATCTAAATCTGTTTTTCAGAACCCATTAGCGAAAACTTCTGGTTTGTGGTTTTGAGTCATCATACAAAAGGTACAGAGCTCCTATGTCAAAACTGGCATTACGCTTAGCAAAATAACCTCTGGAGGTTGATAAAGCATTGTTTCACTCTTCTAAGACCTAGTTATCATATTAAAGGTTGCAGATGTTCATTTCCCAGTTTTATTAGCTTTCTTCACAATTGGTTAAAAATGGAAAGAAAAGAAATTACAATTCTAATTGTGACTCTACTTAACTAGTTCAAACTGATTTAAGTCTGAACATCTGAGAAGTCTGAAAACTCGGCAGCCATTTAAAAGTCTATTTGAGCAGTAGATCACAATTCCTTAGAGAAATGGAAAGGTGCTTTATAGTCTAATGCTTCCTTTTGAACTGTATATCACTTTTTCTATTTAGAATTCATTTGAATGCAGAAATCGAGTTAGGTTCCTTTCATTGGAGACACTCCAAATATTTTGACAGTTATTTAAATACCATATTGACAAGCCCATTATATTTACTGGTCCTAAAACAAATAATTTCCACATATTCTAAGCTTTAAAACCCTTTAGTACAAATTATTAAAAGATTATAAAGTGTTTGTCTGTGCATTTTTAAGGGGAGGGATTTGTGACTTCTTAAAAAAGGAAAATATTTGAACAGCAGCTATAATTCTAGTATATTCACAAATCAGTCATTAAAATGCATAGAGCAGAGTTGTTGCAGCTGTATACAGCTTTTATTATTCAGACTGCTAAATGGGTGAAACATATATTTTAATTTAATGTATAATGCACAACTCAGAATGAACCAGAATGATTCTTCTTCCCCTCCCTTTCCTAAGGAGAAGCCAGAGATCCTTCACAGGGCTGGTGGTAATTTCTCCTGGACAACAGCCAGCTGAGATTTATTGAATATGCCGGCATCTCTTCATAAAACATTCCAAGAGCTGGCAGAAGTTTAGTCAAAAAATCAGCCCATAACATTTCAACTTTTATTCATATATTTTCATGGGGGATTTAATTGCTAAGCCTTCAACTCTGTTTAGCAATTATGACCCACTGGGAACTTCAGCTCCTATAGAAAGTTAATAAAGGAGTGTCTTCCCATATTGTTATTATGGGAATAAAAGACTTGAGTTTGGGGAGGGGGAACACTTAAAAGTCTGGACTAAAGGGAGCTACAAAGAACCACCTCAATACTATTGATAAAGGGGAGGAAACGATGAGGAGGGGGTGTTTATTCTTATTTAGTGACTGTAGTAAGTCAGTGAAGGTATGTTTAAAAGTAAAAAAAAAAAAAATACATGACATGATTATATCAAAGGGTGTTGTGATTTCTCTATTTTAAATAGGCTAGACTCCTGTCTAGAGGATTCATACCTGGAGAATGCTATTGTCTATTTAATGGCCAAACTTTGTCTCCAGCCCTTAGAATGTTATCTTGAGCCTCCCTGCAAAATAAAGGCCCTCCCCTTACATTTTCAGTACAACAACAACAAAATCCCATTTATAGCTTCTCTTGTCTCTACAGGTACTTGTGGTCTATTTTATTTCTTTGCAGAAATGTAAGGCTCTCTCTGATGCAATTGATTCCTTTCTTAAGATCTCCAACAAGCTCTCACTGGAGTTTTGAACTATTCTCCTACAGCAGAAATCTCAGTGGTAGCACTAACTAATTTCTTGTGTTTAACCAGAGCCTCTAAAAAATAATTGTCTTATGTCTTTCCATACCTAGAGATTTATACTGGTGCTTAGTTTCTTAGAAAGGACAGTGCTAAACTGCATGTCAGTTATGTTGGCTTTTGGATTTGTCATTTTGTGACCATATCAAGGGGGGATTGTATCTTCCAGCCTTATAGGTAATTTCGCCAGAGAGGAACAAATTAGGGTTGAGAGTTTAATGGTCTTCAGAGATTCTGAGCTTGGCTTACTGAATTGCTGGAGCAAACCATGACACACAAAAGCCTTCAAAGCTGTGAATGCCACGGGTTCTCTGTGCTCTCTCAGGCTGCCAACGCTCTGTGGCAGATGCCTGCCAGAGTCTAAAGGCCTTTTCTCATCTTCAAAATATCAAGACTGTTCACAAAGGCCTATGGTAACTTCTAATTGTTTATCATGTTTAAATAATCAGTAATATGGCCCCATCTCTCTGATAACTACATTGTTTCTTAAACATCTTCAGTATTTAGTCATGGTTTATCTACTACTTTATATAAAAGAGATTTGTGGTGTCCTTATAATAAGGGAGATAAACCTCATGATTTTAACTAAATATAAAAGGAATGCAAGACCATGGATTAGAATATATAAATATGCATCCACCTGGGGCTTATATAATTGAAACTGGACTTAACACATGACCTGATGCCTGTTGCTGACAGTACAAGAACACGAGCCTTGATCCACACCGTCTCTTTCACTCACTTCTAGAACCTATTTATTCTTATTACATTCGAATGACTCTGTAGATCAGTTGCCTTGTATGTTCAAAGTTTATGATTTCAGCACATCAATTTTATCACAAGAGAAACAAACAAAAAAAGAACGGGGAGGTCAGTAAGATTACTTTTATTAGCATCTCCATTCATCTTCCTTTATTCATTAGAAAAAATATCTGATCCTAATGTCTTTCAGGTCCTTGCCCGACAGGTGTGTTAGTGTGCTACTGGTCTCATTCTACCTCTGAAACCTTGTTCATCAATTAGCTACTTTCTCTTGCATCCTAACTTCCTAACTCCCTCTCATCTCTTGCCTTCTGTCTCTAAATATCACAAGTCTCTCCTATAAGGAAAAGATTTCTTCCACCCAGCCTCAACTTTTCTGGGGCTACTCAGATGACTGGCCTCTGTCCAGCCTCTCTCAGAGCACTGATGAGTACTGCATACATGAGTCACCTGGGACTAAGAAAAATGATGGTGGTTTGGGCTGGCAGTCACTGTAGCTACTCTCCCTGGCTCAGCACAGAGTGAGCAGATTAAAAAAAACAAAAAACAAAAAACAAAAAAAAACACCCAGCTCAGGGGCACTTGCATGGTTTAATCTGTTAAGCATCTGACTCTTGATATTAGGTCAGGTCATGATCTCACAGTTTGTGAGAGAAAGCCTTGTGTCGGGCTCTGCACTAACAGCATTGAGTCTGCTTGGGATTCTCTCTCTCTCTCTCTCTCTCTCTCTGTCTCTCTGTCTCTCTCTCCCTTCCCTGCTCATGTTCTCTCAAAATAAATAAACATTAACATTAAAACAAACAAACAAACCCAGGTGCCTGGGTGGCTCAGTCATTGAGCATCTGACTTCACTCAGGACATGATCTCAGAGTTTATGAGTGTGAGTTCCACATCGGGTGAGCATGAGCCCTGCTTTGGATGAACATGAGCCCCACTTCAGGTAAAACACAAGCCCCCGTTGAGCCCCACTTCTCTCTCTCTCCCCCCACATCTCTCTGCCCCTCGTGGGATCCTCCCTCTCTCTCTACCTGTCACTCACTCGTGCCCTCTGTCTGTCAACAAAACAAACCAAAACAAAACCCAACTCATAGCTTCTTCCCTGAGGAGGGAAAGAGTTGGACAGAGCATCCAATGTCCCATGATCTGAGGGCTGCCTAAATTGGCTTCACTCTTGCTTGTCTAAGAGTGTTAGTGGTCCCCAGCAAAATTTAGATGCCTGGGGCTACTAAGAACAAAGAAAGCAGATTGGATAAGCAAAAACATTTCAGAATCCCTAGAATCACTGCCCAGACTGATTGCTGAGGGTATTCTGCATGAGTCAAGTCCACAAAGACTAGGAGAGATGGCTATTTTGTGTAGTGCACACACCAACACAGAGTTAATGAAAATGAAGAAACGAGGAAATTGTTCTGAACAAAGAACAAGGTAAAGTTCTAGAAACTGACCCCCAAAATAGAAATATATTATTTACTTGACAGAGAATTCAAAATCATAAAGATGCTCACTGAGATCAGGAGAACAACGCAAGAACAAAATGAGAAAATAAAAAGATAGAAAATTTACAGAAATTATATACCTGAAGAGTACAAGCCCCTTTCAATCACATCTGAGCTTATGTTGATGATGTTACTTTTGGAAAGAATGGGGGCTTGTTGCCAGAGGAATCAACCTATGATTAGAGGTGTGGATCTTTTGGCCCCACCCCCATTCCCCCACCTCCAGGGGAAGAAAAAGGGGCGGGAAGTTGAGTTAATCACTTGAGCCAATGATTTAATCAATCATGTCTATTTAATGACACCTCCATAAAAACACAAAAAGATGGAGTTTAGATAGCTTTGTACTGTAAACATGTGGAGGTGCTGAGATGGTGGCACACCTGTAGAGAGCATGGATACTCCACACTTCTTTTCCCATATCATGCTCTGTGCATCTATTCCCTATGAATGTTCCTGAGTTATATCCTTTTAATATAAATTATTAATCTTCTAATAAACTGTTTCTTGAGTTATACGAACCACTGTAGCAAGTTAATCAAAACTGAGGGGGTCATAGGAACCACCGATTTATAGCTGGTTGGTCAGAAGCACAAATACCTTGGAAAGAACAGAAAAAAAAACAGGAAAATCAACAAAATGAAGAGCTGGATATTTGAAAAGATAAACAAAATTGACAGACCTTTAGTTGGACTAAGAAAAAAAAGCGAGAAGATCCAAATAAATAAGATAGAAAATGAAAGAGTAAATGTCATGCTTAATGTTTTGTTCTAATTGATAATAAAGTAGTTAAATCAGAACCTTGAGATTTAAGTTCTCTATCACATTGTCTCTCCCCTCAGCCTGATTGAAACCATGCTCATTATCTTTCTGCAATTAATTCCTTATTCCTCAGGCTCTTTCCTGTTATCCCAAGGGATGAACCTTCTGGAAAGAGGACTTCATGGAGATGATCAGGTCACACTGCATTCACCAATTAAATGACAGTTAGCTATGGATTTCTACTGAGAGATGTAAATGATTAGCAGATCCTTTACAGAGACAGCTGTTGTTCTAAGAGGTTACCATTTTATAGTCTGGTTTCTAGAGCATTACTCAGTATTTTCTTAAGGTCAGATGGGATACCATAGTACTAACTATTTAAGAGGATAAATCTGTATCTTATCACCATTAGAGAGTACTTTCATGGCTACTACTGAAGTTCATCATACAGACACAAATGTTAACCTTTTTATGTATGAACCATGTAATGTTACAAAGTACACCACAATCTCTTTACTTTTTGCATTTCTTTAAGCCCTCACTAGAGCTTTCTCTCTGTCTCCCTCACACACACACACACACACACGTGCATACATGTATGTATACACATATATATGTACATGTACGCATGTATACATGTATTATCTTTATGAACTGCATTTCATGGACAAACATTACGTGTTCTCAGGAATAAAGTGTTTAATCAATTTGCAGCAAAAATTATTTCTGAATAGATAAGCAATATGATGAATATAGGTTGACCTTAATAATAAAATGTCTCTAATTAGTATGGCTTTATTTATTGCATACTTCTTTCTCTCACACTCTATTATATATTCCTAATTTTGCATAATTGAAAATAAATAATTTGAGATTGGATTTGAAGCTTCAAGCAAATGGCACAAAACTGTAAATAAATGTGGTATTATATAATATTGGAAGCATATGAGAGAATTTAGGATGATACACAGACAACTGTCTTTATAAGGTTGTATATTTATTTCATGGATAAAAATGTACAAAGCACAAAACATTTATGATTTTATATCTATAAATGCTCGATATAAAGCTAAGTAAAAACTGCATTTAAGAAAATATTGTAGATATGGAAAAAAATTGTGAAAGCAGTACAAAAATATTAGGGGTAGATGTAGGAGTAGAAAACAGATTTGATTCAGGAAGAGAAAGTACCAATAATAGTTAACATGTATATGACACTTTTATGATATGTCAAGTGTTATTTAGGGGGCCTTAGGTCCATTAATTTGTTTAGTGTCTGCAACAAGTCTAAAAGATAGATACCATTATTGTCTTCATTTTCTAGATGAGGACACTGAGGCACACATTTGATTTAAGTGACTGGCCCAAGGTCATGTTGGAAATATGGCTCCAGATTCTTCATTTTTAACTTCTAGATTATACTCTTTTAGTTTTTAGTTAATAGTCAATGCACTGGGGAAGGATAAAAAAAATTATAAAATTTAATACCTAACCATAAAAAAGAAAAGAAACAATAAGACATCAGAGGATACATTATTGGGTCCCCTGTGCTCCATACATTCTTTTCATTCCTTATTGGATCCAAAAATTGAACAGATGGAAGTATCCCCTCAGAGTACTTAAGTTATTCTGTAGTTTTCAGAGATAGTTAGAAATACATTAGGGAAAATGGCCCTTTGTGGACACTCTTTGTTCTAAGGACCAAAAGGTGTCTAATCAACCTGTAGAGAAAACTATTTCTGAAGTGATTAATAATATGAACATGATTGCCCCAAACAATAAAAGACTATCATTATTATGACTTCCATTTATTTATTGTGTGCTTGCATGTAAATCCTTGATGTGCATAATCATATTTACTTCTCACAACAAATAAAGTTTATTATAACCCCATTCTATAGAAAAAGATTCGAAGGTCCAGAAAATTAAGCACCCACATGAGAAGTGGGTAGACTCAGGATTTGAACTGCCTGATTCAAACTCATGCTATTTTATGTACATGTAAATGATGCCAGAGTATTCTCTTAGCTTTTTCAAAAAAATTAATTCTATCTGCAAATTCAACAATAACTTCACTGCATACCTTTAGAAACAATACTGCTTATTTTAATAGTCCAGCTAAAAAAAAAAAAAAACACCTAAATATGTAGCCATCCAGATGCAAGAGGATCTCCTTGCAAAGATTTGGTTTTGTTTTTGTTTTTTTTTTAACATTTATTTATTTTTGAGACAGAGAGAGAGAGAGAGCGTGAACAGGGGAGGGTCAGAGGAAGAGGGAGACATAGAATCTGAAACACGCTCCAGGCTCTGAGCTGTCAGCACAGAGCCCGACGTGGGGCTTGAACCCACAGACTGGGGTATCATGACCTGAGCTGAAGTCGGACGCTTACTGACTGAGCCACCCAGGCGCCCCCGAAGATTTGGTTTTGTATATCCCATCAATTAATACTAGCTATCCAGCTAGTATTTTTATTATTTGATTTTAAAGAAGGAGAAAGAGTGTGTGAGTGGGAGAGAGGGGCAGAAGGAAAGAGAATCTTAAGCAAGTTCCACACTCAGCACAGAGCCTGAAGTGGGGCTCATTCCCACGACCTTGGGATCATGACCGACCAAGAGTCAGATGCTCAATGGACTGAGCTACCTAGGTGCCCCTATTTGTGCCTTTGAAAATGTGACTTTTACTAATTCAATTCAACAAATGCTCAAGTGTCTACCAGTTCCTGGTGACAAGGAACCTACCATCTTTGTGGGGAAAGTTAACAGGTACATGCAAAAAGAGACACAGTTCAAGACCACATGCTACAGAATAAACTGTATGGAATAAATAGATAATAACATCACTTTCTATAAATCCTTCAACAGTATAAAGAGATCACTGTGTCTCAGGTATATAATGGCAATTGTAGTGAAAATTAATTTTCTTTTTCACCACTTTTGGAATCCCCTTTCCTCTGTTTTAGCATACAGTTTAGATGACAATAGAATTATCTGGACTATGTCTCTTTTCCCTCCACTATTAGATGGGAATACTTGGGGAATAAAGACAAATTCTCGGTCACCTTCATATTGTACTTGATAATGATGGCTAAGTGTTAACTTTTATTGAATATTGCTCATAGCACCTTAATTAAACATCCAATTCTTTAAATCTGCGCGACCACTCCTTGGGTAGGCACTATGATCACTACATTTTACCAATGAAGAAAGTAAACCACTTGCTCAAGACACAGACTTAGTAAGGGGCAGAAGTGGGATGTGAGTCCAAGCCAACTGAAAGGAGGTGCTTAATAAATGTTCATCAAAGTAATTTAAGCAAAATCTGTTTCAAGATGGTATTCACAGAGGGTATCAGTGCCTCATATTGGATAAATAATTATCAGGGACATTGATCAGGGTTAGGTAGCCCTCTTCTTCATTCCCAACTAAGCAAGGTCATGGCATGTTAACATAAATATGGCAACAGCAATGTACTAGGATGGTCTAAAGAGTGAGTATTGGACTCATGTACAGTCCTGATACTGCAAGACACCTTTTGCATTCCCCCACAGATGCTGGAAGGTATAAGTAAGTATGTTAAAATGGGGTCTTGACTTATTTGACCATAACAATTTATGACAGGAAGAGGAGGAGAGAAAAGGGAAAGGAGGAGCCATTTATTACTGGGCAGTTACAGGCATTGTGCTCCGAGCTAGGCACCTCACATATATTATTTTATAAATCCTACAACATCCCTTCAAATTTTGAAAACTAAGGCTCAGTGACATTGAGATTATTCAAGTCCACATATCTATCAAGACTGGAAACTAAGCCTGTCTGAATCCAAATCCTTATTCTAACCACTAAAAACAGAAATTGTATAACCTTACACTATTTCTCAAATACTTCATGTATTCTTTCTTTAAAAAGCCACACATATTAAGCAGCAAGTATATATAAAATATGAGACATTCATAAATGTCAACAACCATCATAATTTGCCTGAGAATACCACCTAAATTCTGAGAACATCTGTCTGTGATATTAAGCATCTGAGCAGTGTTTGAGAGTATGTGGTATCCTATGAAGACTAAGGATGCTTTTTAAAAAGTTGAATTATTAGAAAGAAAACCATTCTCATTATTTTGAAGTCAATATGTACTTACTAAGGGGTGCCTGGGTGGCTCAGTGGGTTGAGCATCTGACTTTGGCTCAGGTCATGATGTCACAGTTTATGAGTTCAAGCCCCTCATCAGGCTCGCTGCTGTCAGGGAGGACCCTGCCTCAGATCTTCTGTTCCCCTCTCTCTCTGCCTCTCCCCTGCTCATGCCCTCTCTTCTCTCAAAAATAAACAATAAAAAAAAGATGTACTTACTAAAGTCAGAAACAAAATATAGCCCATCGTGCAAATGAAAGGTATTTGTTCTGTGATTCACATTAGTCTACCTGCAATGTGCACTGTCCAAAAGTGGAAGAAAAGACGGTCCTTGCTCCTGAGGTGCTCATTATTGTATTCTGAATTTAAGAAATAGCCACCATCTGAAAAAATGCTGAAAGGAATTATTTTGCCGAAAGGAATAATTCAAACTATATACATGCTATTTTTTATTGAAGAGAGAGCAATGTTAGCTAATGGATACAAACTATTGGAAAAGTGGGCATTTCAGTTTAAAGGATATTGATATAGTATAGTCATGTTATCATTAGCTTGGAAATAACAACAACAACAATAATAATAATAATAATAATAACAGTAATAAAACCTGGGTTCAGATCCTGGTTGGCCTCCCTAGTGCCCATCTGTGATTTTTGGCCTTCCTGTGTCTACTATCTATTCTTCTGGTAACAGCCTCTCCATCTTGCTTAAGAGATCAGTCCACCTTTATTCTAAGTCATGTGTTTAGAGAAAGGGATGTACCTGACCCCTGCTCCCATGACCCAAGCATAACCCTCTTAGAATATTCTATCTTGTGAACAGCAAAGATGGCTATGTGACTCTAATTGATCCAAATCAGAGGAAGGCCCAGGACTTTTTAGGAAACTGCTAGAAATGGAAGTTTTCACTTTTACTGGGGATGTTTTCCCAGTCTGTCTGTGGCAGCCATCATTCCACCACAAGAAGGATAGTCTGCCTGAGAATGGAGCCAACACATGAGGAAGCACTGATGGGTAACAAAAAGAAAGTCCTAAGAAACATCATTTGGGCTCCTTGAATCAAGCCTTTTCTAAACCTAGAAGTAACTCCTAAGTGTTTGATCATATAAGTCAACAAATGACCTCTTTATTTTTGTTCTTACATAAATTTAACTTTGGTTTCTATCACTTGCAACCAAGAGTGCTAATGGCTAATTACCACTGGCATATCCTTAGAAAAGTTATCTACTTAAGATTTTTGTGAGAAGTTTTTATAAAATAATGTATGTAAAAGATTCAGCTCAGGGATCAGCACAATTTATTACTGGCTGACTGGAGAGGTATTTGCTGAAGAATAATAAGCTGAACCAAGAGTTCAGAAACCCTCACTCATATAGATGCCAAACAGACGTGCTACAGAGGAGGGGGCCAGCAAGTGTGATACCCTTGCTCTCCTACAGCCCCTCTCTTTTCTCAGGCCTGGAGAAACTAGTTTGGAGTCTGAAGTGACAAGGCTAAAAACAGGGAGGAGAAATGGGTTAGGTCGTGTCCATTCACGTCAATCACTTTCACATTCCTAAGTAGAATATTTCAAATGAAAAGCCTTAGACAGGGGCGCCTGGGTGGCGCAGTCGGTTAAGCGTCCGACTTCAGCCAGGTCACGATCTCGCGGTCCGTGAGTTCGAGCCCCGCGTCAGGCTCTGGGCTGATGGCTCGGAGCCTGGAGCCTGTTTCCGATTCTGTGTCTCCCTCTCTCTCTGCCCCTCCCCCGTTCATGCTCTGTCTCTCTCTGTCCCAAAAAAAATAAATAAACGTTAAAAAAAAAAAATTTTTAAAAAAAGAAAAGCCTTAGACATACAAAAGAAAACAAAATAGGTCACTTGGACCATAGTGAGTCTTTCAGGAAAACTTGTTCTGGTACAATCAGGCTTAAGTGAACTGCATTGTACAAAGCTATCATATGACTTGAGAATAACACCACTGGAAGGAATTTGGGACTTTCTGTTGTAGTTCTGTGGCCTATTTTTCACACCTCTTTATTGTAGAGAGAAATTAATAATGACACAAATTAGTTTCATTATTTCCTTCTGGTGTATAATTTGATAGCCAGCAATTTAAGTAATGTGTTTATATTAAAGTATTTTTATATTTAAAGATATTTTTGAAGTCCTATAGAAATTAAAACACATTTTTACATGTTTATTTTTAATCAGTAAGGTCAATCCCATCACAAAATCAATGTAGTGAGACTAGGAAAGGGGAAAAGAAAAAAATCACTTACATGCTTTTGAACTAAGATCTATCATGTGTATTTGAAGGAAATTTTGAAATTGTTATAATCTAGCTATTAATAGTACTTTGTTTTGTGATTTCTCAAAAAAAAAGTGGATATGATATCCTTTTTTATATGTTTGTAATTCACCTAGGAAATTTTGAAACTTTACATTTGTAATGCCAACCAAAATGTTTCAGGGTCTTCAAATACTAGAATTAGAATAGAATTAGAATATACTATAATAATTCTTGTCATTTATATTTTTGTAAACTCATTTTCAGAAGCATAGCAGGATATTCAAATGGAAACATCACAAGGTATATTTTTAGGTTTGGTCATACCACTAAAAGAAAAAAAGAAATATGAATATAAGCAAAATGATTCAGGGACAGTCATATTTATTGACCCCTGCTAAAATAAATTGAAGTTTTGTGAAAATAAGAGAACCAAACTGATGATATTTCAGGTCAGTTTAAGTGTTTTTACAAAACTGATTCAATTAAAGAACTAGGTTGTTTTAAAGGACGATCATGAATTAACCACACTACAACAGTCAAATATTCATACACACACTCACATGCGTGCGTGCACACATATGGATTTTTTTCTTAAGCAGTCACAGATAGATAAACTGAAATTCTTTTCATTTTTGTAAACCATTTAACTGACATATGACTGACAGAAAGAGGTACATATTTAATGTATACAATTTGATAAGTTTGTAGATAAGGACAAACACAACTGGGATTCTTTTAAATTGTAGTTTTAGAACTTCCTCTTTAATTATACAAGAGGATTTAACCCAAACTGTGGTTCAAGCCTCAAATTTAACCCCAACTATGACTTTAATTCATTAAATAAATATAATAATTTCTAAGCAGCACCCTCGAACAGAAATGTAACAAGATACATGTGTAACTTATTAAGTTTTTAGTAGCTAGATTTTTTTAAAAATCAAAAGAAACAGGTAAAATTAATTTTAATAATATATCTGCACAGCTCAATATATTCAAAATATTATGATATCAACATGTAATCAATATAATATTAATGAAATATTTCACCTTTTTTTGGTACTGTCTTTGAAATCCAGTCTGTATTATACACTGAGCATGTCTCAACTCAGGCCAGCCATACCATGCTAGTAGCTTCTTATTCAACAGTACAGTTCTAAAGTCACCAGTGGCTCTTCCTCTAATGATTTCCTTCTTTGAAAATTAATGTGCCAGAGCAAATGCACACATCTACTCTCTCCCTGCATCCCTTCTCAACTATGCTCATTGTGAAAGGCCATTAAGAGAACTAAAACTCTAAAAATTCCAAAACACAATCCGAGGACTATTTGGGGAAATAAAAGGGTCCAACAAATGTGGATAACTGAGAGAAGTGAAATGAGGGTTTAGATGTATATCCAATAATCTACCCAGTCTAGTGACTTGACACTTCAGCAAATTAGATGCCCCTTCATGTTCACTAAAACACTAAACATATAAAGCTGTCAGAGGAAAGTGCATTCATTAAATTCTACCAGGCCAAGAAATGTAGGCTTTAACTAAGTTTTGTACTATAGCAATTTGAGTTTCTAATTATAACAGCAGTAATTTTAGATAATATTGGTTATGAAAGAGTTCAGAACTTTAACACATTAGTCAAATACTATATATACATTTGGACTACAAACAAATATGAGAATATTGACATATTCTCTGCTCCCCTCCCACTTTCCCATCTGCAAACTAGAGAAGGTGGCCAAGGAGCTTTTCCAGATGTTTTCTATCTTGGATTGGAAATACTGATGTAGTTTCAAAACCCATAGTCCTATGTCAAATTGCTTGTAATCCCAAGTGGAAAATCACATCATCAGTTACTTATAATCATAGCAACCCCTCCAATAAACTTACATTATTCTTTCTCTAAAATATTATTTTGTAGATCATCTTAATTAATATATCCTTTATGTATTTAAGTTTCCATTTTTTCAATGCTTTGACCATATCTTACTTCACTTGCATATCTAATCCTTCCCATCTCTGTCTACCCCTGAGAAGCACCAAAGTTCAGTAGGTGAAGTGACTGTGGTGTAATGAAAACCCATTGGCTGTGGACTAAAGCCAACCTTAGTTTGGTACCTGCCCCTGCCATTAATAGTTTAGTGACTTTGTGGGCACCTAGGTGTCTCAGTCGGTTAAATGTCCAACTCTCCGTTACAGCTCAGGTCATGATCTCACAGTTTTGTAAGTTTGAGCCCCATGTCAGGCTCTGTGCTGGCAGCATGAAGCCTGCTTGGGATTCTCTCTCTCTCCCTGTCTCTCTGCCCCTCACCCTCTCACACTGTCTATCTCTCTCAAAATAAATAAATAAACGTAAAAAATAGTGAGTGACTTTGGGCAAGGTACTTAATTTCTCTGATTTGCTTCTTACTTTTCAAATGGGGATGAGTTCTGATGAATTCAGAATACCCATCAACAAGTAATGGCACAAATGCTAATTTTGGCTATTTTTACTTTTGTTCTTACCAATATTAACCCAATAATCTCATTTCTAAAGGATCTCAAAGTTCTTTAAAGAAAATTAATAAAGGTTTAAAAAATAAGTATTATCTATCTATATCTTTAGCTCTCTATATAGATATATGGATATATAGATATCTATATATCTACATCTCTATGGAGATAGATAGTGAGAGAGATATTCTCTCTTTTTCTCTTTGTCTCTTCCTCTAACTTCAAAGTTGGTCAGTAAATTAGACAGCTATCACATGTTGTCTCCTCCTACCGTATTCTAGGAAAGTAATTTTTAGGAATTGCTCTCTGAGGTATTAATAGTATTTTTAAAATTCTATTTCAAAAGGCTTGGGAAATAAATTTTATATGGTTAATTTTGGACATTTTGGGAAGCTTTTCAAGATATTTAATTTGATTAAGGACTCCAAATGTATACATACATTATCAACATTTTCTAAATTTACATGAACACAGAATCTTTTCTGTTTTGTGGGACTGGTATTCCACAGATCATACTTGGGGAAACGGTACTTGCATCTAATTCTTTTTTTTTTAACCACCTGAATTGTAGAACTGTTTCACCATCTTAGGCTGCATATTCTTTATAGTTCTTGCACTTTTGCTCTTCCTTCTAAATCAGAGGAACAAAACCTTTCTTTGGTTCCAATCTTCCTGAAACAACTTTGTGTCAAGTTCCAAAATTTTGTTAATCCATAGTCTCATACATTCTACTATATGTATAGAATTCCAAGTGAAGAAACAGTAGAGACACAAAATAAAGAAATCCAAGTTTTCAAAAACATTCTCAGAGCTTCAAGTTTAAATAAAATTGAATATCCCAGGTTTAAATTAAAAGTTTAGAAGTTGCTAATAAAAAATTAAACGAGGTGGCTCGTGAGTTTAAGCCCTGCTTCAGGCTCTGTGCTGACAGCTCAGAGCCTGGAGCCTGCTTCAGATTCTGTGTCTCCCTCTCTCTCTCTGCCCCTCCCCCGTTCATGTTCTGTCTCTCTGTCTCTCTGTCTCTCTCTCTCTCTCTCTCAAAAATAAATATTAAAAAAATTAAATGAGAAAAATTTTAAAGTCACATGATAATACCCAACATATGTAACTGAATATCTACTTATAATAAAACCTTATATAAAAATATCATTGTTTATTAAACATTAAGATTTAATTACTCACTAAGTTGCTCAAAACCACAATTTTAAAAGGAACCAGTAAACTAAATGTATGCTAATGTATTGAACAGTATTCAAATTACTTGCAAAAGCATATTTCTCAAATCAATTTGAAGATGCCACACATTTGGAAGGTATTTAATTGACATTTTTCTTGGAAGATACTCAAATGGAATGCAAATAGCCCAATATACATCTTAGTATGGTAGCCGCACTCTCTTAGTCTTTTTTAGTCTTTCTAAAAATATCAAGAACTTTCTGAGTCATAATAGATCAATCATCATTGGATAAGATAACTCCTGTTCATGCTCATCTTGAGAACTATGGTAAACACCTGGACGTGTTTCTTTCAATCTTTTTAGAAAGAATTACAATTCAGAAATTTTCATGATGCAAATTATAAAGGAACTTAAAACCAGTAAGAGAGAGAAAGACATAAATGATTTGAGGTGAATCTACTCACCTCTAACAAGGCATTTGAAATATAAGACTATATCTTTTGTTCTAGTATAATACAATCACCAGGAAAAGCACTGTAATTTTTCATAATTTAACTAAATTTGGAATATTAGCCTCTTCCTATTCTATAACATCTGCTTCAACTTGAATGGAATGCTAAGTAAGCACAGGAAGATTGGTAGATGGTAGATAGGTAAGTAGATAGATACAGAGATATAGGCTTCAAAAATGAATCTATTTTTCTACTAATTTTCATGAAGTATATTATTTAGAATAGAAATCTGTACAGAGGAAGAGCAGCAAAATAGTAACCTATAATTCTGTAACAACTTTCTCAAAAGACTTCAAAACATTTTTTTTAAGTTTATTTATTTTTAAGAGAGAGACAGAACATGAGCTAGGGAGGGGCAGAGAAAGAGGGGGACACAGAATCTGAAGCAGGCTCCAGGCTCTGAGCTGTCAGCACAGAGCCCGACGCAGGGCTCGAACTCACAAACCACGAGATCGTGACCTGAGCTGAAGTCAGATATTTAACCGACTGAGCCACCCAGGCGCCCCAACTTCAAAAGATTTTTATCTGTGAAATACGTAAACCCATTTTTCAGATGTCAGATTGAAGGCATAACATAATGCCAAAACCCTGTTTGAGATGCCAAATTTTTAATCAATGATTTGTCTACGAAATGCCTGAAAAAATAAATCCAGAGGCAAACAAATGGATTCATTGATTTATTAGTCACTTATTTTAAATTACTGGCTCTTTAAAAAAAACCTCTTATTTTGATAGCCCATTTACTTGACATGAATTAGCCTATACTTAATATTATTAAAAGCATGCAAGATTCATTTGGAACTGAGTTTATGACCTAAAAGATAACTCAAAGCCAGTCAAATATATAGGAATATGCCCTTTTAATATTCCAAATGGTCAACAGTACCAAAATATTAGTTGTCACTAAATGGAGGCACAATGCAGATTTTGTTGCTTAAAGTTAACAGTTTCAATCTAAGAATCTCTAAATAGCTCCAAGGCTCAAAAGCTTCTAGCTGCTTCTAGAGCTCAACTGACACACAGTCATGCTAAGCTGAGAGATAACTGCCAAAGGGTACTCTGAGCAGCAGTAGGGAAAATCAAATCCAGGGGTCCCATGCTCTTATAAATGTTTTCATCTTAAAAACACCAAGAAAAAAATTCTTTGCTATATGTCAGTCCTCAAGTATATTTATTATTTCAATTTAATAAGCATTTACCTGGTAAGAACCCAAGAGCTCAAATGAAAATAAATGATACTTATTAGTGAATAATGGTTTGTTCCAGTCTCTGGGTCTAAAATAAAATAACCTCATCAGAAGATAAATACTAGCACTGCCTTTGGAAGTCAACAGGTAATGGTAAATAAGAACAAATGGAAAGAAATAAGGAAAACAGCTTAGAGAGTTGGGAGATTGATTTTCTCATGTCAGTGATATGTTCCATTTGTTTCTAGCTCATTCATTGGCTAGCAAAATTACACTAAATATAAGAATTTATCTGCAGTGTATTTGGGTACATTTGAATCATACATGGGACCTAAAAGAAGAAGGTAAGAATTTGATCAGATCGGAAAAGATTCTGATAGGTATAATTTCTGGGAATGAGAACTGACAGATATCCATTTCTACAGATATTATATGATCTTAGATGTAGTAGTAGTTTGGTCATGGCATATCTCTTTCAGAGAAATTGCTTTCAGGCAGTAGGCTGGCCTCAAACCAAATATATCTTTAGAGAAATGTCAATCAGAAATTTGTAATAGATATCCGGAGGTCTTACTCAAGGTGTTTCTAATTGTAATTATCATCATGCGACTGAGGAAAAAGATGGACTGCATTTAAAGATCTATGATTATCTAATGGAAGTCAAAGTTAAGAAATAAGGTTGATTCTCATAAAGGCTGAGAATCAGAAACCAGAGATGAGTCATTCATCTAGTATTGTCTCCCTTCCTCCCTTCATATAGCCTGTGTCTGCTTCTATTACCTGATTTTCTTCATGAAATGGCTCTTTCTGCATACATGCCTTCTCCCCCATACCCTGCAAAATAAAACATGCCACAAAAGTCAGCAGTAATTCCAGAGGTTGTCATTTACTAAGTTCAGACTTATAACTACAGTAGAAGCTAAATCCTCTTATCTGACTTTATTCAGTTACATGAGCTGACAAAATCAGCATAGAGAACTAAGAATTATATATATATTTTATAATATACATTATATTATATATAATACATAGTAATACATATATAATACATAAATATAAATGTATGAAATATATACTCAATCATTATAACTTAACTTAAAATGACTGTATGTGAATCAAGCACTTAAGATCTTGAAGCTGGAGGGGAGGGGTGGGGCACAGTCTATACCTCTCCCACCTAGGTGCTGGCTCACTTGCATGGAATGTTGATGTAGAAAAAGGTCCAAGGGCAACATCTGATTTCCTAACTGGACAAAAGTATGGTCTTATGTAAGGCTGGTTGCCATTGCTTCTCTGGGGAGCTTACTGGAAATTTTTGAAGGGTATGGTAGAGGCCTCCCCAACTGCACAAATCTCTGACATCTCTTCCTCCTTTCTCAATCCCCCATGAAGGCAACCCAACTCAGATTCTTACCTCTGGACAATTTTTCCTGACATATGAATATCTTTGTGCAGTTTTGGCAAAGTAGCTCAAGTAGCTCAAGTTTGTCTATGCTGCCTCTGGAGCCACAGGAAGCTCACAACCCTTGATCAACAGCATGAAGTTGGAAATACATTCTTGGACTTTGAAGACTAGTTCATTAGAGACTTTTGCTTCTGTCTAAGCCTTAGAATGCTCACTCCTAGGAGAAGCTAGCTGGCATATAAGAAGTTCAATTACTCTGAGATGGTCATGCGGTGAATTCCAAGGTTGATATCTAGAAAGGCCCTGTAAAGAGAAGAAAGATGCCTGATGAGTTTTAGTTGTTTTAGACATGTGAGTGAAGAAGCCATCTTGGACATTCCAGACCCAGCAGACATAAAATGGAAAAGAACCAAGGAATCCAGTCACTAGCCAGTACTGAAGCATTAGGTGTATGGCCACAACAGAGCCACCCCAGCTGAAGCCCAAGTCATCACAGAGCAAAGACAAGTCACTCCCACTGTGCCCTGCCTCATCTACTGACACACAAACTTGTGGGGATAGTTAATGGTTGTGGCTTGTACCACTGAATTTTAGGATGACTATTACATACCCATAGATAACCAAAACAACTATTACAACCCTGACATTCTTTTTTCATTCTTTTGAGATATTTACAAACATATTTGTGGATGGCTGAAGTTCTTCAATTAGTGATTGCAAAATGAGGTTATTTCTCTAAAAATAATCTTACTTCAGCTGAATTAGCATGGGTTTTGCTATCATAATGACTTAGTTAAAATATATAGTTTTGAAAATTAATAGTTTTCTTACCTATTAATTTCTCATTTTATTTTACTTATTTTTGTTTTTTTTTTCACGTTATTTATTTTAGAGAGAGAGAGACAGAGTGCGAGTGGGGAGGGTGAGAGAGAGAGGGAGACACAAAATCCGAAGCAGGATCCATGCTCCTAGCTGTCAGCACAGAGCTTGACATGGGGCCCAAACCCATGAACCATGAGTTCATGACCCAGGCCGAAGTCAAACACACAACTAACTGAGTCACCCAGGCACCCCTTATTTTACTTATTTTAAAAATGAATAATAGCAGTAATTTTATGGTATTCTATGGGAATTCAATAAAATATTATGCATATGGATGCAGCCACTATGGAAAACAGTATAGAAGTTCCTAAAAAAGTGAAAAATAGAACTACCATACAATCCAGCAATTCTCCCTCTGGATATTTATCCGAAAAAAACAAAAATACCAATTCAAACAGGTATATACACCCCCTATGTTGACTCCAGCATTATTTACAACAGCCAAGATATCCATCAATAGATGAATAGATAATATATACATTTTAATATAACATATATATATTTCACATCATACATATATATATCACATATATATCACACACATGCACATGTGTGTGTATGTGTATAATAGACTAATACTCAGCCATGACAAGGAATGAAATCTTGTCATTTGTTGACAACATGGATGGACCCAGAGAGTATTATGCTAAGTGAAATAAGTCAGACAAAGAAAGCTAAATACTATATGATTTCACTTTATATGTAGAATCAAACAAAACAAAACAAATGAACAACCAAAACAGATATAGACTTAGATGCAGGAAAACAAACTGTTGGTTACTAGGGGGGAGTAGGTGTTGGGGATTAGGTGAAATAGGTAAAGAGTATTTAAGAGGTACAAACTTTTTGCATCTGCTTTTAGACCATTTAGAGTAAGGTTGAGGAATTTTGTCAGTCATTCCCAAGTATACCTTGTTCTACCAGAAGGAAATCACTTAACATTTTGAAGTTACTTCATTCTTATTTGAAACATTTGTGAAAAATAACTTCACATACAGGAAGAGAAAGTAAACAGAGATAAATCACTGAAATTTAATCTGCCACAGATGCAATGAAAAGAAAAAAACTGTGGGGGAAGGGTAGAAGAAACTCGCAAATATTTCAATCAAATTAACATCAAGCATAAGTTAGATGAGACTGAGAAGATAATTACCTGCCTAAAAAAGCAATTAAATTAAAGTTCTGTCTCTTTTTTTTAACAGCACATGCTGCTGTTAGAAATAGTGGAAGCATTAATTCTGGAAATACAATATTTTAGGATTTACTTTTTCTGGAAATACTCATAAATATGAAAATAAGAATGTTTGGTGTGAAGGTAGAGCCATGCATAATCAAATACTGTGGAAGCAGTCCAACCTCACACAGCCATCCCATCTCACTAGATCTTGAGTAGATATTACTATATTACCTGCCCGTAATAAAATGGTTCTTTTGAAACAAGTGTTATCTTCCAATAGTTCCTTCTGCTTTATTGGAAAAGCAGAGTCTGTGAATCCTTTCTGGATAATTTTAGGCTGTTCATCTCAACTGATTATTCATTTTACTTGAGTCCTTCTTCAAGAGGATGTCAAGGACTTTTATTTTTGTCATAGAAACCATTAATTTGCATTTGAAAGATGGGAAGTTGGGAATAAAGTTTTCAACTAATTATAATCAGTGGCTATATCTCTATGCAGAAGACTGTGCATAGTCACAAAGGATCTAAGAGGAGTAATGCATCTGTTTTATTCCTCTTTGTGTTTTCATCAAAATCATGGAGATTTTTATTAGCCTCCTCCACATTTCATTTCTCATCAATTCCTACCTTGATTTTATGTGTGAAACATGCTTGGTCTTTCAATAGTCAATATTTCTAATTCTCTCTCTTATAATTAAATGGTTTCTTCCTCCCCCACTTTAACTTTCTTTGTTGTTTTACTTTTCTTATTGTGAGAAAAAGTATAGGATAAAAGATGGATCTAATGAAGGTGGTAAGTAAGAATATTTTATAATTTATATTTTAGCAGAAAGTGAGACAGCTACATTCACTGAAAGAAAATCTCTACTGAAATAACAGGCAGAGTATAAGTAGCTAATTAATATTTAAAATCACAATTAGCTTTAAATTCATTATATCTTTGAAAGAAAACTACATTTCATACACAATATTGTTAAAAGATAAAGCAAACAGAGGTACTCTGTGAAATACCAAAATCAAGCTTCAAAGGCGAGTCATCTATAAACATAAAATGAGAAAACTGAAAAATAATAAGGAAAATAATGCGACAATGATCAGAAGCCATACAATCTACAATAGAAGAAGAGTGTTGAGTAATGAAAGCTTAATATAAAATAAAAGTTACTGCAACAAAACAGGTTCAAATTTCAAAGGTCAAAATATAGGCAAGGAAAAATTCTCATGACAGAAAAACAAAATTAATATAAAGTAAGTTTTGGTGAAACTGCTCAGATGAAACAAAACAAAACAAAAAACCTTGAAAAATCACAAACATCCATTCAAATTTAATCAAACCATCTTGAACTCAACCCAGATCTCTACATTATATATATTTTTTCTTTTAATATTAATTTTTATTTTATGATAATTTTACAACATTTTGGTGGAAACATGATTATATACAAATTGCATTCCTTGTGACTCCCTCTTTTGATGCCATTAGCAGCGTGTTAACTAACTATAGTGTTCATGGGTACAGGAAATTTTTCAAAAAAGGAGTCTGAAATTTACTTTAACAGTTACCTGGGTTGGAATGCTACATTAAATGCTCATAATTTTGCATTGAGTTGGGGGGGGGTAATCGAAAGGGTTTGGAGACCATATGTTGATATTCTTTTGATATGTTAAGAAATATGCCAGTTTTGTTTCCTATTCCTTCTTAAATGTTTTTAGAGGTTGCCCTGTCACTAGTTGACAAAAATCTCACAGTGTTGATGTGTAAGGGCTGTTGATTACTGGCAGCAAAGAATTCCAAGTGTGCTGGCACCCGAGATAGCATCTCCACATTTTCTTTTTTTTTTTTTTTAATATATGAAATTTATTATCAAATTGGTTTCCATACAACACCCAGTGCTCATCCCAAAAGGTGCCCTCCTCAATACCCATCACCCCCCCATCAACCCTCAGTTTGTTCTCAGTTTTTAACAGTCTCTTATGCTTTGGCTCTCTCCCACTCTAATCTCTTTTTTTTTTTTTCCTTCCCCTCCCTTATGGGTTCCTGTTAAGTTTCTCAGGATCCACATAAGAGTGAAACCATATGGTATCTGTCTTTCTCTGTATTTCACTTAGCATCACACTCTCCAGTTCCATCCACGTTGCTACAAAAGGCCATATTTCATTTTTTCTCATTGCCACGTAGTATTCCATTGTGTATATAAACCACAATTTCTTTATCCATTCATCAGTTGATGGACATTTAGGCTCTTTCCATAATTTGGCTATTGTTGAGAGTGCTGCTATGAACATTGGGGTACAAGTGCCCCTATGCATCAGTACTCCTGTATCCCTTGGATAAATTCCTAGCTCTACATTATATTTTAATAATGTACACAGAAGCTTTCCGGAATACAGCAAAATTTAATTTTTGGCATTCTTAAAGAGCAAAGAATATGTGCAATATGATCTTCTAATTAAATTACAAAGATCAAAACACAAAAAACTCCAAGCAAATTCCTGAATATAAAAATAGGTAGCATTTTAGGATTGATTTCACATAATAAATCATGAACAAATATATCAGCACATGCTTTCATTAAAAATGTACCAAAAGTGGGGCGCCTGGGTGGCGCAGTCGGTTAAGCGTCGGACTTCAGCCAGGTCACGATCTCGCGGTCCGTGAGTTCGAGCCCCGCGACAGGCTCTGGGCTGACGGCTCAGAGCCTGGAGCCTGTTTCCGATTCTGTGTCTCCCTCTCTCTCTGCCCCTCCCCCGTTCATGCTCGGTCTCTCTCTGTCCCAAAAATAAATAAAAACGTTGAAAAAAAATTAAAAAAAAAATGTACCAAAAGAGACTTTGGATCCGATATCCAATAATATACTTTAGCCACCATATCTGCTCTCAGAATATGCTAATAGCATTTGACCAACATTTTCAGGTCAGAAGTGCCTCCAACTCCACATTTAATTATTATAAAATAAATTTAAGTTGATTCCAAACTTGTATGTTTTATGGTCTAATTTTCACTAAATGAAATTAAAAAATAAAAAACATTTTTCCTCTCAATCTTCTGGCTCCATGGAGTCCCACTGAAATCCATAAGAAAAACAGCCACTACAAGAGAAGACATGTTCAAACACTGATTGATTTCTTACCTTTGGGATTAGATTGGCAAAGCCAAAAGCAAATGAATGAGAGAACTATTGCACTAATAGATACTTTAACTGTTTCCCTTGGAAATGGCAATGAGACTAATAATAGCTTGCAATAACAATAATGAATCCTATTAGCTTTTCATGATGATGACGATGATGATGATGATTATCCTAGGTTGAAAATAAGATTACAAGAAAGAATATTATGCAAGATGCTCTCTGAAATTATAAATGAAATACGTTCTCTTCCATATGTACATTTCTTCCAGACAGTGTGCAAGGTAGCAGGTATTTCTTTGGTACATAATAACAGAAATATCATACCAATCATGCAAATTAAATTCTGGTTATGTTTCTGTGAAATATATACTAGGAGCAGCATATATACTTTCTTTTCCCATATCTGTAATATTACTTCTTATCTGTAAGTCAGAAAGAAATCCTCTTGCCTCTGTCACGGAGAGAAAATAGCTCATATCTGACAATGGATTAAGCCATCTTTAAATTTTGGCTTTTCCAGGGAAAATTCAGTGTGCTTAATTCTTACCCTAAAATTTGGGTTTACATATACAAAACACCTAAATTCTAAACCTCCTAATAATACTGCTCACCTCATGCCAATACATTTGTTCAAAACCGGCAGTCCTGTTTTCAGTAAAATTGATGTCAACCATGCAATCCTTCAATGTAATAACTTGATAAAACAGCAGGTGGTTTTATGGCATTATCATCACAAGTCACTGTTAGAAATATTGATAAAAGTTCATGTTTCAATAGTGTAAGTTATTTTCTTCTAAAATAATGTGTACTGTGTATGATTAAGCAGTCTTTAATATTATCCAACTCTGGGCACCTGGGTAGCTCAGTCGGTTGAACCACAAACTTTGGCTCAGGTCATGATCTCACAGTTTCTGAGTTCGAGCCCTGCATCAGGCTCTGTGCTCACAGCTCAGAGCCTGGGTACTGCTTCTGATTCTGTGTCTCCCTCTCTCTCTGGCCCTCCCCCACTCATGCTCTGTCTCTGTCTCAGAAATAAACATAAAAAAATTTAAATATTTTCCAACTCTGGAGAACATCATATATAGCCTTCCATCCTGACTGAACTCCAAAACAGAGCATGGATAATGAAAAAAGGAAGCTGGTGTTAACAGTTTGGGTAACTAATTAGAAATGTGTCACCTAAACTTTAGGCAATATTTTTCTCATATTTTAAAATCTCTTCCTATTAAATGAAATTACTGAATGTAATTAATTGTGGCTTTCCTTATAATCACATAAAAATCTCCCCCCTCCACCCACCCCCAAATATTATATATATCTTTCAAATGGCATATATTGAGGCTTGTCTGCCCTTCTCACACATCAGAGGAAGGCTGTCCAGTTTAAAATGAAATGTTGAAACTTGTGTGGGGTAAATCATCATTTGCTCGTTCAAAAAATGTCTCTAGGGTGCCATTTCTTTTCCAGGCATTCATTCTGAATGCTTATCTCTTCTATAGAGCTCAACCCTAAAAGGGCTTATAGACATTTTCTTTTTGACACTTGGAGCTGCCCAGAACTGTGTTAGTCTCTATGTGGGGGTGAGTATCTTTTAGATGGTGACTTGAAAGAGGGAAAAATGAGTGGTGCAAAAAGAGATGGGCTGTAAATTAGTAAAAATGAATTCAAATCCTGTCTTTGTTTTGAGGTGCATGGTCTTGAGCATATCATTTAACCTACCTGGACCTCTGTTTCCTTATTTGTTAAACTAGTGAGTGACAAAGATGACTTCTGAACTTTGAAATCATAACATGCTTCCCTTTAATCACTTTTATGCCATCTTGTTTATGATTCTAATTTAAGCTTTTTTTTCAATTAATATTACTATAATAGATTTCCAACTAGTCTACATTTTCCATTCCTTCTACTGCTCACCACCTGGTCTGATGTCCCTATATTTGCTTCCCGAAGCACTGTTTCACCATGCCTACACCAATGGTTCTTAATATTGATGATTTCAGGATGAGTGAACACTTGCCACATGTAAGCATGGGGAGGGTGGTGGCTAGCTGTTATTTGGCTGAAACCAACCAATGGTTAGCCGACAGACAATAATGTGGACACAATGTTGCCCATTTTTAAAAAGAACCCAGAAATCTAGATTTTTATATGAAATCTACTAATTATAAAATCTCATCAAATTATTTTTTAAAACTGAACACCCTACTTGGATCAAATAAAACACATCTTTGAGACTATTATATCCCATGAAGTAGATGAGTGCTTGAAATCTCTACTGTATGGCTTCTAGTACATTCCCCAAAACCCAGAATTTTCACTGAGTCATCTGAGTGGCATCGGCATAAATCCAGCAGAAGACTACAACTATCCAACTATCATAGATTGGCAATTAGTTCAACCTACTCATTTACATGCATGTAAACTGAAATCTAAATAATTGAAATACCTTTTCCCAAGGACAGATGGAAAACTGGTAACAAAATTGAAACAAGAATCCAAGTCTCACCCTCCCAAGTAAAATTTCTGTACCTTCTAGCTTTCCCCATCAGTTTTCCAGTATGTCTGATTGATAGAAAAATTCGATGCTTTCAAATTGCAAACATACAATTCTCATTTATGGAGCTACCATTCCTAGGATCATTCTGTACATTATTCATCTTGTTCATTTACATAAAATTCACCATGGAATATTATATTATACATAAATTATAATAACAATGTCATTCATGATATACATCCACTATATATACACACACACGTGTGTGTGTGTGTGATGTGAAGTTTATCTTATTTTATACACACATACACATGCACACACACAAAATGAGGCTTTTAACAATGTGAGTTTTCCTCATAAATTCTTTACCTCTGTGTACACATAGGACAATACCATCATTACATTCTCCATTACTATGAAAAACATCCTGCCCCTTCCTAAGTTCTTTGCCTTTTGGGCCCTATTTGAATCACAGTGGAAAAATGCTAATTCTGACAGCTCAGTAAAAGTATTTGGATAAGTCAAAATGGATCCATTCTTTCAGATGCCTTACCATTTTTAACCAGTGTTTTGAATGTGATTTCTCAAGTACAGACTGCTATGAAAAACATAACTAGTTGATGGTTACCCAAAAAAATGGAGGAAAAAGTAGAATGGCAACATGAAATTATCTTTATTTTTTTTTTTTGTAACAAGTGTTGCTGCATTCAGTATTTTTGAAGCCACAGTTATTCAACCACTATAGGAGAAAAGGTACACATGGGTCCTTTTTATAGTATTGCTTAGCAAGAACAAAATCTATGAATAGTAGAAATGAAGATTAATATCTCTGGGAACATTCAATTTACTTGAAACATTTGTAATCTCATTAAATCATATGAACGTGCTCAGATTTAGGGGACCCAGAAACTGTATTCCATTTCTTCTCCTTCTTCTCCTTGTAGCAAGTGCTAAATCAGAGGATGAAAAATAGGAATCTACACGTCAAGTCTGGTCTGTACACATTGTTGCATGTCATATATACTTTTCTATTATTATCACTATTACTATTGTTGAGATTATTCTTGAAATTATTAAGTTGTCCACTTTGAAAAATCAGATGTTATATATGCACTGGATTCTGACTTCTCTTAAATAACTGAAAAATCTGGAACATAACCAAACCTGTCATCCATGTCCCTTTACATGGAATGCACACTTCCACTTCAACACAGTCCTCACCTTTTTTTGTCTCCGACATTGAGCCCAATTAGTAATTGCCTTATATCCAAACCTCATCACTCATTTACTTTACTTATGAAACGTTGGTAAGGATTCACAGTTGTGAACTTTTGTTTTAATGAGTGTTATGCTTTAACAAAAAGACAGTAATTTAGGTGTGTATATACAACTCTAAAACAATCAGTGATTTTTTTAATGTTTATTTATTTATTTTGAGAGAGAGAGAGAGAGTACACATGTGCATAAGCAGGAAAGGGGAAGAAGGAGAGAGCAGGAGGGGGAAGAGAGACAAAGACAGAGACAGAAACAGAGACAGAGAATCTCAAACAGACCACAATCAGTGCGGAGCCTGACGTGGAGCTAGATCTCATGACCAAGAGTTCATGACCTAAGCGGAAATCAAGAGTCAAGACGGTTAACTGACAGAGCCACCCAGGTGCCTGGCAGTTATTTCAATATATAAAAATAAGAGTTCACACCAAATTAAGCATTCACTTAAACACATTTCCCAACCAATTCATTCTAAGTGGTAAACTTAAGTGATGATTCTCCATGGATTTCTTGCATCTCTGCACATATCATTGCCCTTTCATTCTAAACAATCACATTTAAAACATTTGTATAGTGAACAACTTGTGAAGATAGAATATCTTCATCCAGAGCAAAGGACAGTTAGGTTTAATGCCTATTATAAATGATGTGGGTTCCCTCAGCTCAGAGTGTGTCTTGTAAAACAACTCACTCTGTGCAGACATCAATTTGTGACTATTTATTTTGCTCCTGCCTGTCTTCTGCAAACATCCATGGAACTGTTGCAGGCTAACTTGTTATCTTATAAATAAAGGAAAATCTCAGACCCTTCACAGCTCTTGACAAATTACCCCATTCACTAATTTTTTTTATGAATTAACTAAACTTAAAGTTTAATCTAAATCATATGATTTCAAATGTGTTCATTACTCTTATCTTCATATAAGGAAAAGAATTATAAATCTCCTACACAAGTGTCAGAATATTCTGGGTGAAATATTCATGATCAGAATACTGATACCGTAGAGGTGATATGCTATGGTAACAATAAACACAGGTTTTCCAAACTAATGGATCATATTTTAAATCATGGTTCCCCCACCTATTAGCTGTGTGAACTTTACACTGTTGCTTCCATTTCTTAAGCCTTAACTTCCTCATGTATGAAGTTGGGCAATAATTCCAGTCATAATGTAGTTGTAAGTATTCAATTCAATATTTGTAAGATATAGTAGAAAAAATATTTTGCGAAATTCATGTAGTAGGGTAAACTTGTTGACAAGTTGTTTCTTGCTACTAACAATGCAGGTGGAAGGAACAAAATAGAATGTGCAAATTTCCTTTTATTCTCTCTCTCTCTCTCTCTCTCTCTCTCTCTCTCTCTCTTTCTCTCTCTCTTTCTCTTCTCTCCAATGTTCAGGAGAGTATTCAGGCCTGCATCTCCAAGTTCTAGGTCTTCCTTATCTCTAGAGGATATTTTTTAAGGTTATTTTTTAAAGGCAAAAAAGTTAAACCCTAACAGGCCTTTAAACCCACTGGCAATGGAATGTTCATTTGGGGAAACAAAGGTGAAGGAATAGGGGCATCATTTCTGGAACCAGATACTATGAACAGAGGAAAAGCTGAACTGGACCAAAATGTATGTTCTTAAGGTAGCAGATGTAGCAAAGAGTTAAGTTTGGGGTAGAAATAAACTGGACTATGTAGTCTTGGCACCTTGTTGAAGGCCCTCTGGCAGAGTTGAAGTGGTTCACCAGTGGAAAAGTCTGCCCTTAAATGACCATGTTGGCCAAGGGAAAAAAAGTTGTCAAAGTTTCAAGTATGGATTTAAAAACAAAACCTGGGGCACCTGGGTGGCGCAGTCGGTTAAGCGTCGGACTTCAGCCAGGTCACGATCTCGCGGTCCGTGAGTACGAGCCCCGCGTCAGGCTCTGGGCTGATGGCTCAGAGCCTGGAGCCTGTTTCCGATTCTGTGTCTCCCTCTCTCTCTGCCCCTCCCCCGTTCATGCTCTGTCTCTCTCTGTCCCAAAAAAAATAAATAAACGTTGAAAAAAATTTTTTTTAAATAAAAAAATAAAATAAAAACAAAACCCTTCCTAATTTCATGCACTATACAGCAAGAAAAAAGATTACCAATTGAAAATGGCTGATATAGGACCTCTAGCCAATTTTGGAAGTAGGACCATCAACTTAGATTTATTGTGACTTAGAAAAATACTTTATCTTGGTGTTTATTTTATCAAGATCATCATAGAGAAATTTAAATTTGTTTGGCAAAGTGCCTAGAAAATATCATGTGCTCAATAAACTGGAGCTTTTATTATTAGTATTTTTATCCTAATCAGTATAGGCCATTCTTGTTCAAAGATCTAAATTCTGTGACACATTCGTTTTTTTTTTTTCCTCAAACACTTGGAATTTTAAATGTTGTAGGAGATCATCAAGACCAACCTTTTATGCAAGGTAACAACTATTTGTATAACTTCTCTGACAGATGCTTATATGACCTCTATTGGAATATATTCATTGACAGGTTTTTCATAGGGTTTTGTTTTGTTTTGTTTTGGGTATTCTTTGTTCTCATCCACCTGTTTTTAAAAATATAGAATATTTCAGAAGGGAAGAATATCAATGTCCCAGATAAAGATCATTTTCATGCCTATACTTTGTCCTAAAATATACTGAATAGTGTGTCTACAAAACAAGAAATATATAGGAACAATTAATTTTAGTTCACTCATTAAGTGATATGTATATTGAATCAAAAGTGTAGGTAAACTTGTTCTTATTTTTAATGTTCCATATCCACATATGAGTTTTTAAATGCACAAAACTTGGGATTCTCTATAAATGTTATACTGACTATAAAATGTTTTGTAAATCTCAAGTATTATATAATGGAGTAGAATAAAACATCATTGTAGAATAAAAAGTCATCGTATCTGACAGATCATCCTTAATATAAAGTAATACAAATCTCAGTAATAATTGAGGAAAAGACCAAAGAGGAACAAAACCATCTAATTTAAAATTTATAAATTAGCCCCCCCAAAGTGTTCTGGGACTTGAATCTAATTCAAATGGAATTTGGCGCAAGACTTGAGGATAATACACAGGCCTGTTGGATATGAAGTACTGTGGAGGATGAAAGTTCACCTCCTGGAGGTCTTGGTGACAGATCCTATCTACCCAATACCAAATGGTAAAAGAAGTCATGTTTAAAACTGAGGGAAACAGAAATCACTCACACTACATTAACTTAGTTCGCACATGCTCTGCTGAAACCTTGTGAAGTCATTCTATTGGGGACAGGCTTAAATTATAGGTGGTATATTTTCTGTACAATGAATCTGAGTTATTAAAAGCACTAACTAATCCTACCAGCCATGTATTGTTAGTTAAATGGTGAAACTCATTCTATTTTCCCACAGAAAATTTTCAAGCAATTTCAACCAAATGAAGTTATCTCAATCCACTGCATTTTTTTTTTTTGGAGTATCTATTTTTACTCTTGCTGAGGCATTATGGGTCATGCACAGATGAGTAAGTTTGGCTCGTCCTTTCCTCACCTTTAAAGAGTTTTAATCTCCTTAGGTAGAAACTAGAGGGACTTTTGATAGGGACACAAAATACTTACATTAGAAGGCATAATATGGAAAGGACCATTATCTAAGAAACTATGGGTTTCTCTAGAACAAAACCTTGGTCTTATGTACCAATGTATTCTCCAAGCATAAGGTCCATGTGTCTGTTGAATGAAGAATTTTTAATTTAAAACTGGAAAAAAGAAAGATTGATCAAAACTGGGTACAGTATAAAAAAACAGAGGAAATATCTCTAAGTGTGACTGAGGGAAAAAATCACACAGTAAGCATTTGGGCTGGGTTTTGGAAGAATAAAGATTTGACAAGTTGTTCTTGAGGGAGAGGGTACTTAGGAAAAGGAATTCTGCATGAGCAAATTCCTGTAATGTGGGGAAGAACAACACTAAATGCAATGAAGAGCAGGGAGCATCTTTGACTGCAAAAGTTTAGAATGAGCTGGAGAGGTAGCTCTCAGAGGTCTTGTGTGGAGATTTCACCTGATAGAGGCCCAGGTAGTAAGCATATACCTTGTTTTTGTTTTCATTCTTGTCTGACCTGCATTCATTTACCTTATTATAATGAGAGTGTTCTAGTCTGATATGCCTGGCAATACCATCTTTCCCCTGTTTAAAATTTTTGAGGCATAATTTAAATTCAGTAGCACACCAATTTGTAAGACAGAAAATTGTTATACGTGTATGAATAAATGTGTAATTGCCAACCACATCAATGTCTAGAACCTCTGTAAACCTTATACTGTCTGCCTATTAGTACTACAACAAAAGAGGTTATGTTCACCTTTATTTCCATATACAATTTTTGTCCATTTTGAGTATCATGTAAGTATAAACTTGAATCTTCAACTCAACCTATGAATTTCATCCATGCTGCTGTATGTAGCAGTACACTATTCTTTTTTTTTTTTTTTTTTTCCGGAGGGGTGGGGTATAGTATTCCATTGCATAAATACACAACTTATGAATCCATGCCACAATTGGTGACCATTTTGGTGCTTTTCAATTTGGACAAATCAAGTTAAATTTTTGTTAGGACTAAAATCTTCAGACAGAGCGACCATATGTACCAGTTTACTTAACTCCCACTGTATGCCTATTTTTCTGGCATAATTATTAACTGTGTCCCCCTTCCATTTTAGCTTTAAAAATGACATGGTTTATATGATAAATTATATGCTAAATCAATGTAAAAATCAGACTGTACAGTTTATAAATACATTATTTTCTGAAATGAAAGACCAAGAATAACCACCACTTACTATCATAGCAGTTGACTGGATCTGTAAAATAAAATTTAATTAGGGGCATCTGGGTGGCTCAGTCAGTTAAGGATCTGACTTCAACTCAGGTCATAACTCTGATCTCTCTCTCTCAAAGAAAAATAATCATTAAAAACAATTTTAAAAAAATAGAAATTCTGGGGGGAATTCACATTTTTAGTTTTCTTGCTCTGTGGCCTATTCATTTCACAAATATACACTCCAAGCCCAAGAGAACAGAACCCACATCACAAGATTTCACTGAAATCATCAGCAACATCTACATGTTTGCTTTTTTCTTTTTCTTTATAAAGTTCTATTTACTTTGAAACACTTCACAACTAGACTTGATTTGGCTATTTTCCTTTTATTCAGTGCATTTATTATTGATGCTGTTTTAAATTATTGATTGTGCTATTTATTTGGTATTCCCAAGACTTTTAAATAAAAGGATTTTCCCCTAAGTAACTCACACTTAACTCTGTCTCCATCTCCCCTCTAAGCACTACTTTAATCAATTATTTCTACATACATTATGTATTTCATTTATCACCAATGAACTGTATACTGAGATACCTGTTTTTATTTTTTTCTTGAATATATTATATATCCTGGATCCCATACTTAAGTGTTATTGATTTTTATTGTTATACAGGAATGTCACAGATATAATTTGTTGCCATTAAAATCGTATTACTAAGGATTACTTTTCAATCAGTTTGTGAAATTTAGCCTATACACACTAGAAGGCATGAAAAATTGGCAAATGGTAAAAGCTTGATGGTCTTCCTTAACAAGGTGTTAGTGTGCATTCATAGCAAGGTATTAAATGGATTTAGTGCTTCAAAGAGGTGTGCAAAAGAAGCCACCGATAAAAGCAGGAAGACCAGTTAGACATAAAATTTTGAATGATACCTTCCTGTCTTCTGATGAAAGAAAAAAAATTTTGTATATGTCTTTTAAACCAATAATAGAAAGGAAAAGCTGCTTTCCAAATTTAAATCACTCCTTGAATTTGTAGAAGTCCAGTAGGAAAATTGGTGGTAAGACTTGCAAAAGTAACAACAAAGAAAACTTCCTGATCTCTGTTACTGCTGAAGGCTAAGAGCCTGGAGCCTGCTTCAGATTCTGTGTCTCCCTCTCTTTCTGCCCCTCCCCCATTAGCACGCTTTTCCCTCTCTTTCTCTCTCTCTCTCTCTCTCTCAAAAATAAGTAAACATTAAAAAAATTAAAAGAAAACCAACACTATCTAATAGTGTCTGTTTATATATTTATTACAGAATTATTTTGAGATCATTTTTCTTTATTGTTTGCTGTTGTTTCTCCTCTTTTCTATCTTGCAATAAGAGTAACCTTACAGCATCTCAAACTTCAAAAAATACAAACATACAATTCGGTCACTGCCAGACTTCAGGGCATCTACAGATAAAATTATTCTTTCCTTGTGGGTTTTTATTAAATAAGCAGTGTGCCCATGTTCTGCATTTTGAATTTCATTGGTGTCATTGTATCCAATGTTCTTTTAAGTTAATCCAATTGATCAAGCTCTGACAATGGATCTTGAAAATGAATTGTGGCCTGCATCTTTAGGTATTCTGTCCAGGAAATTTTCATACTACCATGGTCAAAATGCTGAAATTTTATAGGACGCATTTGGAGTCTTCACTAAATTTAAATTTGTAGGCCCCATCTCTGCTTGACTTCAATCAATAACATTTCTAGACTTTTTAATGGCTTAAAAAACAGAGTAAGGTGTTTTTTCATAGGGAATATTCTGACATAAGGTAAGTAAATCAAACTCTATCTCTCTTGAAAACATGTACACTACATAGATAGTCCTCATCCATGAATTCTTGTCCTTGGCCATTCAAACATGTCTTTGGGGCATTTTACAGCCCTCCTCTCATACTCTCTTTGGAAAAGATTCCAGTCATTCCTGATGTTAACTGATGTCATTAGTCAGAATCTTTTCCTGACCAACCTGTGACCAACCTAGATCTTTTTTTCCTCCAGTGACAATGACTTTTCTTCCTTTGAAAACATCAGGACAACTTCCTCCAAATGTACACAGTGTTTACTGGAAAGCACATATTTAACAATAAACAATACTTAAAAGAGTGAGGAATAGAACTTTCATACACTGTCTGTGGGAATGTAAAACAGTGACCCAGCAAAACCATTTCTAAGTATAAATCCAAGAGAAATAAAAACATGCATCCACCAAAATCATGTACTTGAGTGCATTATTTACAACACCCAAAAAAGTGGAAACAATCCAAATGTCCATTAACTGAGAATGAATAAATAAAATGTGGTATATCCATATCCATATATTTGGCCATAAAGAGTAAATAAAGTATGGATACATGCTGTACCTGGAATGAAATTGGCAAATACTACACTAAGTGCAAGAAGCTGGTCACAACAGACAACATACTGTATGACTCCATTTATATGAAATATCCAGAGTAGGTAGATTTACAGAATCACAAAGTAGATTAGTGGTTCCCTAGGAAAGGGGGACCGAGAAGGGGTAGGAATAAGAAGTGACTGCTAATGGAAAGGGACTTTCTTTTTAGAGTGATGAAAATATCCTAAAATTGACTGTGGCAATGGCTGTGCAAGTCAGTGAAGATGCTTTGAATTGTATACTTTAAAAATGAGTGAACTATATGATAATTAAATCATATGTCAAGCTGCTACATTTTTTAAAAAAAGAGTATAATAATAGTATGAGATATATATGTACATATATACATACATATTCTATTACCTAAAATAACCAGCTTGAATATTTATTTATCCAACAAACATTAATCAAGTACATAGAAAAACCAGAGGAAATACTAAACATTAAAAAATGGTAGAAATAATAAAGGAAATAATGAGATTTTAAAAAATGAAATAAATAAAATCCAAGTAAATCTAGAGAGTAGAAAGAGATATGGTAGATCTTAGGTCAAATTTTTTTCTATATCAGTTAATAGCATGGTAACCTCAAACTGGACACTTAACCTCCCTCAGCCAAAGGCCACCTGACTCAGCTAATTCCCTTCAGCACAGCAAAAGCAGTTAGACTGTTCCAACCTGTCTTCCACTCTAGAACATTTGGGTAGTTTTTAATGTTTCTGACAATTATAGTTTTGAGACTAAAATAATAAAACTTTTAGAAATTAAATTTAACCCATTTCATTAGTCTACATATTTTTTAAATATAAAAAGAGAGAATATATAAACATATTTGCCATACCTGTATACACTACAGTAGAAAAAAAAGAGTGTCTATAGCAGAACAAGATATAGTGCCAAATTCACAAATTGCATTTCTAACTTTGTTCCTATCACTACTGTTTTAATTAAGATATTTTATTTCAGTCCTGATCAATAACAAATAATTCAAATTTGTTTTTTCCCAGGAGTGTTGAATTCAACAATTCTCATTTTTTTTTTGTTTTTCTCTTATTTTTTTTATTTCAACCCACAAAGCAAACACACCAAGATAAACATTACTCTTCAGTTTGCAGGAAGCCATGCTCTGGAGTTTGACAGACCCAGCCCAAAGCCCAGGTCTGCCTTCCTGTCATTTGTCTTGTGACTCTGGCAAGTTATATTACCTTAGTCAGTCTTGGTTTCAGTGGCAAATGCTGTAAGTTATCTTCTCAATGTCTACTCTCCCCTTGTCCTTAGATATAAATGCCAATTAGTTTTGGGTATCAGTGTGCCTAATTAACACTCAACTTCAGCTTTAATCATTGAGAAATAAGAGGAAGTTTCTGTGTGGGACTTCCAAGAAAGCCTTCAAATAGGGGCAGAATCAGCCGGCATTCCATTTTGGTCCTCTGTTTTTCACCCTTTTCCTGTGTAGCTTATCTAGAATCTAGACACAATTCTTGGAGGAGCAGCAGCCCCACTGTGTATGAGGAAGCACATCACACACTAAGGATGCCAGGCAAAGCAGGAAGATGAAAGGATTTCTTACAACACGCAGCAAATGTACCAGCTCTGGACACATACTATAGACTACATCTCACTTGCTTATGCTCTCCTGTTTTCTAGGCTTTCCACTGCTTGCAGAGGAGCACATAGATAATAATTGTACCAATCCTTATGTTTTTTGATTACCACAATGCTTAGCACATGGTAAGTGCTAAAAACTATAGACGATTAACATTATTAGCAGGGATTCTATTATAAACCTTAACTGATAGACATCTCTGAGATACCTAATGTCTGAGGTAAGACATGAGTGGGACAGAGGCATGTAATATATGAACCAAACACAGAGATATATATTTTAAAATCTGACTGGTTTCTACTTACACCTTCATTCAGCTAGGGAAGGCTTCTATAGTATACACTTAACCTTGGAGGTACTGCCATTTTCCCATGGTTGCAAAGAAGTCAATAAGTAATTGATAAATTTTCTGTCACTGTGAGCAATTAATAGGAGTTACACAGCATCAGTTACATCAATTTTCCTGTATCTGAGGAGCAAAAAATTGATTTCACAAACTTACTGGTGCATATTGATTCAATGCCTATCCCTAGGCCATTTCTATTTAACGCTTTTGTGCAGCCATTGAAAAAAGGCTCAGGACTGTCAAATAAAATCTAGTTCTGTGGAGTTTTTATCTATTACTCTGCTTTGCAAGTATATTTGGTATCAGTAATGCTTTCAAGCTGAGGGATGTGGATATTCTCTCTTTTAAAATATTTTCACATCTTGAAAATAAAATAGGAAATAGCAAAAAAAAAAAGTATTCATTTAAGTCTGAACTCTCAAGTGACACATTCACAAAGGTATTAGAGTTTATGTTTTTTGGAAAATAATAGGATTTGTGGGTTTTAAGCCTCTCCCTTTGGTTTCAATAAGTGGGTTGAGATAAAGGAATACAAGTACATTTCCAACACTATTTTGGGGGTACTATACTTCTTCATCTTCCCAAGGAGACTTGGAATGACATCCTAAGAGAAGTAAGGTATGCAAACATGTATCTAAATATATGTTAGATTCCATAATAATAGATGCTAAAGATAGTCTGAAAATTTCTGTATTCAAATATTTCCCTGTGGAAGAAGTTTCCATTCTGTGTTAGGTATATCCTGGGTCTTGGGGACAATTGTGTGAACAAGACAGACAGAATTCCTGCCTTCACACAGCTTATGTTCAAGAAAAGTACAGATAGATGGAGAGGGGAAAGATGGAAAAAAATAAGTAAACAATATAACTTCAAATAGTGTTAATGCTGTGAGGAAAGGCAATGAAATCTAGCAATGGAAGAGAGAGTAAGTGGTGGGAATTTTATATCTAAATAGAGTAGTAAAAAAAAAAAGTCTTTTTTCAAAGGAGGAGCTATTTGAGCTAAAACCTGAATGACTAGGACTGAGCTATAGAAGAAGTGGATGTAGAACATTCTAGAAAGAAAGACTAGCTTGTCCAAAGGCCTTAAGGAAGGAAAAAATTTGTGTTGTTCAGGACTGGGCAGAAAAGCTAATGGCTAAATGAGCAAGGGGTGAATGGTAGAGGGTAAAATGAGAGTTATCAATAGATGTCAGATGACGAAAATCTTCACACTTAGAGACGGTGATAAACACATGTCAATTATGTGATGTAGTTGCCACTACAGGGTACCAGGCATGGGAGTTACTGGACCTGACTCATATTCTGCTTTAATTCTAATGGCTTCATTAATCCTTTATTTCATAGGAACCATTTAAGATTACTTACAAATATAAAGGATATAATTGCTTGTTATTTCTCTCAAAATTCAAAAGCTGTTAACCTTTTTTGTAAACAGTGGTTTTCACCTGGGGGAGATTTTGTCCCCGAGGGCCATTTGGCAACATCTGGAGATATTTTGAATTATTGCCATTTCAGGGCACTGGCAAGAGGAGGATAGAGGCCAGAGATGCTTCTAAACATCATACAATGCACAGCCAACCCCACAGAAATGCCTCATCTGGCCCAAATGCTAATAGTGCCAATGCTGAGAAACCCTGCTTATTGCAAATAACTAAAAAAAAACATTTACAGCATTTTTGTCTAAAAAAAAGAAGTGCTGTTTGTTTGACTTGATATTGGCCTCACAGCTTTACTCAAAGTTCCAACACCTCTCGTATACACACACATACACACACACACACACACACACACACACACACACAGAGAGAGAGAGAGAGAGAGAGAGAGAGAGAGAGAGAGAGAGAAACAGAACAAAAGCAACCAATTCTTAGTGTTAAGGACTGAATTGTGTCCCTCCAAATTCATATTTTGAAGCTGTAACCCCCTCCCATATGACCAGATCAAAAGACAGAATATTTAGAAGGTAATTAAGTTTAAATAAGGTCATAAGAATGGAGTCTGAATTTGATAGGACTGTGAAAGGACAGTCTGTTTCCCCTATGTGAAGGCACAGCAAGAAGGTAAGCCCTGAAAGAGAAAAACCTTGATATTGGACCTTTCATCCTTCAGTACTGTGAGAAAATACATTTCTGTTGCTTAATCTATACAGTCTGTGGTATTTTGTTATGACAGTCCAAGCTTGCTAAGATATTTGGATATGAGCTTTCCAAACAGTGATCAACGTAGAGAGAAGAGCTTAAGAAACACTAACCCCTGTGACACATTTCAAAGTCATAGTGACTTTCAACCCAATGCTTATCAAAACATTCAATTTGATAGATAGTCAAGAAATTGTTTTCCTAACTTTGCCCTAGGATAGAAAATCTACAGTGTATACAATCCTTGACTTATTCACAGCAGTACTGTCCTGAAACCAGTTATCTCCTTCATGATGAGGTAAACATTCAAACATATGGCTGCATTCAATAAAGTAACAGTCATGCTAGGTATATTTTCATTTTAGAACAATCAAATTTATAGTGTGGGATTTATTCTCTAATTGAAATTTACAATCATTTCTTCCTGAGACATTTTTTCCTAAAGATGTAAAAGCATTTTATGTTTCAGCAATTGCAATTTTATTCCTCATAATTAATAACAAAATCGCTGTGTATTTCTCATTTTGATGCATTACAAGAGATTTGACACTTGGAAGAGATTGCAAAATGTGTTATGTTGTGTTGCTTAACACCTTACTAGGAAAACTGTCTTGCCTCCAAGTTAGTTCCGTTTGCTACATTACAATGAAACTGTAAGTTACTTTGACAGGGAAACAGTAAAAGGAAGTCTATACTTATAAATATAAATAAGAGCCCAGACAAAAGAGAAAATGTAAAATTATTCCATAGCTGCATGATGATTGAGAATTCTGATCGGCGTAAACATAAAACTCAAACACAAGGCTATTTTCCTTTTCCTCTGATATCTTTATGAACATAATCAAGACTTTGATACAGTCCTTACTAGCGAATATTATAAACACTGTTAATGTTTGTGAATATATAAGACTCATTTTTGTTTTTAGCACTTACATATCCCAAAATGAAGTGCCCTATAATTATGCTCAACTTATATATTGTTAAGAATCTACCATAACCTGTTCTCCTCTGTAAGAATAACAAAATAAACTTATTTCATTGTTATGTGTGATTACTTTAGTGTAAAATGTTCATAAAATTGATTGTAACATAGGACTCTCTTCTTCAACATGCAGTGTAAATACATAAACAAGATAGGGACAGGAAATTGTTGCTCACAATGGAAATTCATTATTAAACTGAAATAATGGAAAATTAAGCCAGGTATTTTCAGGGCAAGGGAAACAAAACATCCCACTTGCCTGATAAACTGTTACAGTATTGAAGTTAATCAATTTTGTTTGGTGAGTGTTCTTGCAGTACATGCAGAATACACAATTAATCATCTTCACCCTTGAAAAAGAATCCTTGGTTTCTGCTTCTCCTTTCTCAACAGAAAAAAGAAAGAAGGAAAGGAGGGGAGGAAGGAGAAAAAAGAAATTGAGAAAGAGAGGGAGGGAAGAAAAGAGGGAAGGAAGGGAAGGAAAAAGAAAAAGAGGGGGAAAAAGTAAAGAAAAAAGAAAGAAAAACTGAGAGAGCTGGGAAGAAGACTTTGGAGACAAGTTGTAAAAAAAAAAAGAAGCAAGTAAGTCAGGTTGCTCCCGGGGCAAGAAAAGAAATGAAAGAAATCGCAAAGTCAGACGGCAGTCACACCCTCCCTTTCAGTAATGACTACTGCATCCCATGGTTTGTCAAATCTCACAGCCCCTTGGAAACAATAATTGCATTAGCCATAATCAGATGCATGCCTTATGGGGACTTGATAAACTAGGTCTGGATACTCAGCTTCAGGGAGTTTGGATGGCAAAGTAAGATCTTGCTTGCTTACCTATAGTGCCTTTCGAGTATCTTGCATTCCAGCACACTGTGTCACTCTTTATAGATAAAGAAATAATACCTTCAAGCAATCATCTTTCATCAATCATTTGGGTCTCCATAGAAATTAAGATCAAGTCGCCAGTGCCTAGTGTGAATGTTCCTTTATAAACATCCCTGGCCTTCATGCTGCTTATGTGGCTACTTACATAATTTATTGCCCCAACATTTGGCCAAGGATTGTAGGAAATCTCTGCCAATGTCTACATTTTGTTCTTTTATTTGCTGAGCATTTACTTTAAAGAGATAATCTTAATAATTCCATGTTTTCACTTTCTTTAAACTGCTTTTTTTGTGTAAGCAAACATTTAGTGCCAAAATAAAAAAATAATAGGACTATTCCCCCCTCTCAACTCTTTGTACTTTACTCATCTTGTCGTAGTCCCCAAGGTAGGCAAAAAGAAAAAAATCACATATTCATGTTGCACATTGCTTCTTTTAACCACAGGCTGATTTTTGATCTTCATAGTACAGGACCCCTTAGAGAACAATATGTGTCTTTTTATAGGGAATTACATTCCACCTAACATCCCATGTGCACTTCTCGAATAATCTGTTCTCTTTTAAAAGTACTACGGCTCATTGCCAAACCATTAAGAATTAGAGGAGAAGCTCCAATACATAAAGTGGAGTAGGTTGAAAATTGAGGTGCTGCTAATGGATACGTTGCCTTGGTCCGAACTGCTATAACAAATTATGACAGTCTGGTTGGCTCAAACAACAATCATTTACTTCTCACATTCTGGAGGCTGGAATTCCAACATCCAGGTGCCAGCGTGGCTGGGTTCTCATGGGGGGTGCTCTTCCTGGTTTACAGGAAGTCTTCTTGCTGTGTAGAAAGAAAGAAAGAAAGTCTCCTTGCTCAAAGAAAAAGAGCAAGGTAGCTCTTTGGCCTATTCTTAGAAGAGCACTAATCCCATTCATGAGAGTGGAGCCTCCAAAAGGTCCCATCTCCTGATAACGTCACATTGGACCAAGGTTTCAAAACACAAATTCTGGAGACACACACACTTTTTGGATAGATGATAGATAGATAGTTAGATAGACAGATAGATAGATAGATGATAGAGACAGACACCTTGATTCCAAGGGCAGTGAGGAATAAAGGCAAAATTATGAAATATCATTAATATGTTTAATATAAAATTTGTAGTCAGGGCCTTTGTAGGGGCTCTGCCACTCCAGCCTTAAAGGAAATGTTCTGGTGTTTATTACTATTTTAATTGTATCCTAACAAAATACTTGAAAAAAAAAGTAATTAATATCACAAATGAATATACTTCTAGTGGTAGAATTCCCAGTATGTATAAGATGATAGGAGAGAAGAGAAAGTTTTTGTAATTCCATAAACTCTCAACTAAAAGTACATGATTTTAATATGCACTTGCCCCATCAATAAACACAATGCTGAATAAAGTTATTAACATGTACTTTTACATTTTATATACTCTTTATATAATTACAGACTTGTACACTGTTGAGATAGGTTAAAAAAAATTGCTGTTATGTGGCTACTGATATAACAACACATGTGTGTAACCACTAATGTGAGTTAATAGAAGAAACTGTCTTCTTAATATTGATTTTTCTGCTAAGATGTAAAAAATAATAAAGTACCTTAGAAATATAATATTCCATAAGTGCCAAATTGTTGGACTTCTCCAGACATCTGCCACCATGGCACCTTTTATAAAGATAGAAACAAAAATAACAGCAATGGCAAAAGCAAGCTTCCTAAAAACCATCCCTGCAAAAGAGCAAGACCTTATCATTCTCCTCCCAGGGAAAGAAAACATGACCACTGTGGCACGTTTCATCAAGACTCCAGGTAAGTGGTAAAACCAGTTCTAAATCCACAACTCCACTTCAGAACTTCTCATTTAGTATCCTCCTGAACAAACATGGCATATCATATGGTATCTTTCCACTTCCCCTGCTTAGTCCCTTTGAAGAGTTGCACTTGACATTCAGTGACAAATCACCTCCCTTAAGGCTCTTAACTCACCTATCACCTACTGCAGACTTGAAATTTAAGTCCCTAGTAGTGCTATTGCTAGGTCATAGGGTAGCTCTATTTTTAGTTTTTTGGGGAACCTCCACACTGTTTTCAAGAGTGACTGCACCAGTATGTGGTTCTTGAGAAAATGAACAGAAGTCCATGGAGGAAGGGAAGGGGGAAAAATAGTTACAAACAGAGAGGGAGGGGGCAAACCACAAGAGACTCTTAAATACAGAGAACAAACTGAGGGTTGATGGGAGGGTGGGTGAGAGGGGAAAATGGGTGAAGGGCACTGAGGAGGGCACTTGTTGGGATGAGCATTGGGTGTTGCATGTAAGCCAGTTTGACAATAAATTATATTAATAAAAAAATATATTAACAATTATATTTTAATTACCAAGAAAATAAAGTAAAAGAAAAAAAGAAAAGGAAAGAAGGAAGAAAAGAAAAGAAAAGAAAAGAAAAGAAAAAAGAAAGAAAAGAAAAGAAAAAAGAAAAAAGAAAAAAGAAAAGAAACTTAAGTCCCGTGCAAGAATGTCACTCTCTACCAAGCCCAAAATGTGCTATCCAGGAATTCTCACCTCTGCCTCCAAACCTGAGCCCCCCTGCAACTGGCTATCTTGAGAGAGGTCTTTAAAATAAGCATACAATAGCTGTGTTTTCCACCCCAGACCCCAGCCCCATCTCACAGAAGAGTTCAGTATAGCATAGTCTTTAAACTATATTCACAGGGGTTTTCTCATAGAGGGAAAATGTATATTAAAATATAAATTTACTATATGTTATTGTCCCTTACAGGAAATGAATTCAAATTAATTAAAACTACAGAAGTCTAACATTCTTTCTAGACAATCGAGGTAAAATTAAAACTCAAGGTGAATACATAGTTCTAGAAAAGAGAGTCATATCAGACACATATTTTGCACATGTAAAGTGGTGGAAGGAAAGGAAATGCTATAATGTAAACTTTTTCTCTGGGGCACCTGGATGGCTCAGTTGGTTGAAACTCTGACTTTGGCTCAGGTCATGATCTGGTAGCTTGTGAGTTCGAACTCAGCATCCAGCTCACTGCTGTCAGCGTGGAGCCCGCTTTGGATCTTCTGTCCCCACTTTCTCTTCCCCTTCCCTGCTTGTGTTCTCGCTCTCTCTCAAAATTAAAAAAAAAAATCTTTAAAAAAATAAAATAAAATAAACTTCTTCCTCTAATTGCAATTTGAAATGTATAAGCAGTTAGTGGTGTGAATATAATATTTCTAGGGGTTTTGTTTTTGTTATTTTTATTAATGTTCCCCATATTCTTCATAGCATGTGGCTCAGTTAACTTTGTGCCTAAACAACTTCACATGAAAATATCCAATTAATCCAATTATTCCATTGGTAATGTAACACAGATAGGTTGTATAATTTTGTAAGTACAGAAAAATGAACCAACTAAATAATTTAGGTCATAATAGGCATTTACAAAAAAAAAAAAAAATCCAGTGAGGGCCTTTGAAACATAACAGGAGTTTCTGATAGGACTTCTGTCGGCCCCACCTTCTAAATAGGTAAGACTAGGAAAACATTTGTATGATAGAGAGTTCCCAGTTTCTGCATTCGTCTTGCATTTACCACCTTGCTTGATCATCTGTTACAACTTTCCCAAACCAATCTCTTTCTTATTTGTATGTGGCAGGGAGGCATTCCCTAAGGATATATACAAAATTGAGGTATTTTATGGGTGCAGTCAGCATGTAACAGATGACTTATGGCAACCAGCTGAAATGTAGCAATTTTGCATTTTCTAAGTCCATTTACTATACCCCTGCTATACTCTTGAGACATAACCAAGACCCTAAATGTTTCATCATGTCTGGAAGACACTAAGAGATGAACTTTTTATAAAGTAATAAGTTTCCTTGGGCATATCTGTTGCTTCCAGGTAACCGTAACTATGATGGTTATCAATATAGTGGTTGGTGGAAATGTCTTGAATGTCTCAGTTGCAATTAAAATAAATAAAAGGATGCTAGGAGTTGCACATAATCCACCTTAGCCTTTAGGGTAAACTGCTGTCAAGATTTGCCTGGCATGCTTTCTGTCATATACACCTCAGTCTTTGGCAAGATAATTATATATAATAAAGACAGTTTTTAAAAAGAAATTGTTATTAGCAAAATATAAAAACTTCACATTATATCTAATAGCAGGTAGCTGTAGCTACATTAAAATAATTAAATGTTATTTCAATAGTGTCCTAGCTATTTGTTGTACTTCTGATAACTTCACTATTTGATTATTAAATTAATCTTCCTAATGCTTAGGATTTATCACCTCCTACTCAGAATCTAATGCTTCCTCACTAGACCCTGGATAAAGTCCAATCTCCTTGCTTAGAACACAAGATTTGACAAGTCAAGCCTACTTATCGCTCTAAATTTATCCTCCATTGCTACACTGGATAAGCTCTCTAAGTCAAATTCTGTACTTATTGTTGCAAGAACAAGATGTCACCGTTGTTTGGGAACTCTGCTTATGCCATTCTTCCTGTCTGTTCACTCCTCTCTTCTGCATTTAGAAGCATCACCCTTTCTTCAAGACTTCCACAGATAGTGTCAGAGTTTGGTGATGGTAATGATATCAGCTTCTCAATACATAGTTATTTTTTTTTTAATTTTTTTTTTCCAACGTTTATTTTATTTTTGGGACAGAGAGAGACAGAGCATGAACGGGGGAGGGGCAGAGAGAGAGGGAGACACAGAATCGGAAACAGGCTCCAGGCTCTGAGCCATCAGCCCAGAGCCTGACGCGGGGCTCGAACTCACAGACCGCGAGATCGTGACCTGGCTGAAGTCGGACGCTTAACCGACTGCGCCACCCAGGCGCCCCAATACATAGTTATTTTTCTTATTATCTACCAGATACTGTTCTTAGAATATCCTCATTATAGCAGAATCCTCATCCTCATTATTAAAACATCAAATTTTAAAAATAATTTCTAATTTTCATAAATTTCATTATTTTAATCCACATATCAAGCACCTACACTATGGGAATACAATACTGACAGAGGCTGATGTGGACCTTGCCCTCATGGAGGACATTGTGGCGCATGAAGAGGGCCAACAACGATAAAGCAGGCATCATTATTATTCAATGTCACAAGTGAACAAACTCAGGCTTAGAACAGATAAGTAACTTAGCTAATTCCACATACTAAGCAGAGTTGGATTTCATTGTCCATTTCTTCCACTTGTTCTTCATTTCTTTGCCTAACTCCTTTATCTAAAATGTTATCATGCTGTATACATGCACCATTTATTCAGCACTTACTATATGTTATTTTGCATTGACATTTAAATTTCCATATGTACATCCCTTTTTCCTAAATAAAGTGTTAAATCTCTTGACAGTAATGACTCCATCGTATATGTTTGATATCCTTGAGGCCCAGGGCATGTCTGATCTGAAAAGCAGATACTCAATATGCTTGATGATAATATGAACAGATTTTCATTTGTAGTTAATCTCAACAGATATTACAATTTTTACAATAGTGATATTTAACATGTAGCAAGCATAAGGAATGCCCACCTAGATACACTGCCAGTTTCAGTCATGTTATTTTAAAGCCTATCAAATATGTTTTAAGACATATTAAATTATTAAAAGATGAAAAATAACAATGAAACAGGACTATTCTCCAACCCACAGACTTTATAGTGATTTTACCAATTATCTTTGTAATAATATTTACAGCAAAAGAATATCCAGGACTACACATTGCATTGTCATGTGACTTCAGTCTCCTTTAATCTGAGAGGTTATTGAGCCTTTATATTTCAAGCCCTTGATATTTTTAAAGAGTCCAATTATTGGGGCGCCTGGGTGGCGCAGTCGGTTAAGCGTCCGACTTCAGCCAGGTCACGATCTCGCGGTCCGGGAGTTCGAGCCCCGCGTCAGGCTCTGGGCGGATGGCTCGGAGCCTGAAGCCTGTTTCGATTCTGTGTCTCCCTCTCTCTCTGCCCCTCCCCCGTTCATGCTCTGTCTCTCTCTGTCCCAAAAATAAATAAAAACGTTGAAAAAAAAATTAAAAAAAAAAAGAGTCCAATTATTGTAGAATGTCCCTCAATTTGGATTTGTGTGATGTTTCCTCATTCATATTATGGACTGCTGGCAGGAGCATCTCAGAGGTGACAAGGTGATGTAAAGTTCTTAAAACATCAGATCAGGAGGTATATGCTACTGACTGGTCCCATAACTGGGATGAGTTGGTTAAAGTGGTGTCTGAAGTAATTCTCTACTGCAAAGTTAGTTATTTTATCCTTTGTAATTGATAAGTCTCTTATGAGGAGATAAATGTATGTAATACATGTAATACATTTATCTACATAAATATTGTATTACTTTTAACTTTCACCCATTGGTTTTTATATCTATTAAGAATTCTTGTCTGAGCCAATTGTTATTACTACAATGTCCAAATGATAACTTGCTAATTGTGAGGAGATTCTTCTTTCATTTATTTATTTATTTATTATCCTAAGTTTGGATTCATGGATTCATGTTATTCAACAGGTTAAAATCCTTTACTGTCATCTTCATTCTTTATGTTGATGCTCAAATTGTCCAAGATTTGGCTAGTAAGTGTCTCTTCAAACTTATACACATCTCTTTTGAAAATATCAATCACCGAGTACACCCTCACTTTCTGCTACATGATATTCCAGGTTCATCTTGTACTCTTTGTATCTGGAATCAGATATTTCTTTCTCTAAGGAGCCCTGGTTTGTTCCTTTTAGTGGAAAATGGTATTTAGAAACCAAGACAAGGCCTGTTTTCTTTTGAAATATCTACAGTTGAGCTTAACAAGAGATGCCATATTGGAAAATCAAATGGTCCTTCTAAATCTTCATCACATATACCCCAGAAGGAGCATGTGACTGCATGATTCACTCATGTGAAATATGCTTCTTACTTGGCTTCCTAGACAACATTTTCTGAGTCTCTTTTGAGTTCACTGTGTTCCTTCTAGGTCTTGTTTGAAGGGTCTTCTTCATTTCACTGACCTTTGTTTCCTGGATTACCCTAAGAAAATTCTTCAGAGAATCTCACAGGGAAAGCATTACAGCATAATTGTGGAAGTCATTTTACCTGAATTTACATTACAACTGCACCACTTACTAAGTATAAGTGGATTATAGGGGAGAGACATAACCTCCTATGCCTCAACATCCTCATCTATAAAATGGAAATATTAATAATGCCTACCTTATAAGGTTGTTATGAGAATTAAAATTGTTCCAGGTCCACAGTAAACTCTATCATCATCAAGTCTCACATTTTAAATACCATCTTTGTACTTCTCTAGCATCAACCACCCTCATATTCAGAAATATTTTCATCAGCTGGTTATATTATAGTGACTGGCTATCTACCAAAATTTTTCATAAGTCACATATGCAGAACCAAACACTTAACTTTATTCACGATAGCTCACACCTATTGCTCCGCTAGTCTTCCCCATTTCAGAAAATAAGAGCCAGAGGGATTCATTTAAAAAGATAAATCCATCATATTAACTCTCTAGTCAAAATACCCCTAAGGCTTACCTTATTATTAAAAATTAAAACTAAGCCCCTTACCATGATCTATGGGATCCATGTGGCTTTGCCTCATCTACCTCCACACAATCTCACATCACCACTTTGCCCCCTGACTCACTCAGGCCTACACACTGTTTTCTCCCTGACTTCAGCTATCTTCCTGTCCAGATCCAAAAGTCACATTTGCTCACAGTCTCTGATAGTCAAGGTTCCCCAGGAAAACAGAACTAATAGGATGTATACATAATATGTACAAAATGCTGATTCAAGACCCTGCAAGGGCCAATATTTCATTTGAGTCTGAAAGCAGGAAAAAAAAAAAAAAAAAAACATGTCTCAGATTAAAGGCAGTCAGGCATAAGGAGTTCCCCCTTACTTATAGGAAGGTCACCTTTTTGTCCTATTCAGGCCTTCAGTTGAATGAATGAGACCCACCAACATTAGGGAAGGCAATTTGTTTTATTCAAGCTACTAATTCAAATGTTAATCTCATCCAAAAACACTCTCACAGAAACACCCAAAATAATGTTTGCCCAAATATGTAGGCATCCCATGACCCAATCAAGCTGACACAGAAAATTAATCATCACACCATCTTTCAAAGCTTTGCTGAAATATTATATCTGATAGGACATCTCTAACAATTTATATAAAGTCACAACCATATTCTTTCTCTATACCCTTTACTCTTCTTTTTCTTTCTAGCTCTTATCGCCAACTGATTTACTGTATGTGTGTTCTCTGTTCATTGTCTCTTCCTTTCTAACCCTTACATTTGATTACAAGCTCCATGAAAGCATGGACTGTTTTATTCACTGCTTTATTCCTAATGCTTAGAACAAAGAGGTGATCATTAAACATTTGCTCTTTGAATGGATGAATACCTTCCTTACCTGCCATATTATTTAAAAGGTAAACTAGCTCATTCTTTTATCACAAATAGGAGTAATAACCATAGAATTTAGCCATCCATGTGTGATAACCTAGAGACAGCCTTCCAGAAGGCAGCCATTGGTGACATGTAGAATTTGCTTTTTGTTTTAGAATATACATGTTATGTGGATTATCATCATCACTCAAAAAATAGATGTTTACTTCTCAGTATTCACCAAAGCAGTAGTAGCAAAATCTTCTGATGAGATTTTAAGAGATTAACAAATTCAGCATAATTGTCAGAATTATGGAAGTATTGATTTTTACCTAAAGGTTTTGCTCATTTAAAAAAATTAAATTTCTTAACTGCTCAAATAACAGTTTACACCAAATAGTTATCAACTGAAAAATTGTGATGACTAAATTTGAGTTACAATAAACTAGCACAGTGATCAGTTAACAAAGAGTATATATAATGTGCCTTCAACTCTGATTTCTTGTTGTTTATCCTGACAACCATCTCCATTCTGCTGCCTAGACTCATTTCATAGATAAAAGAAAAACATTTTTCTTTTCCATTTTCCTTCTCCCAGTTGCCCTCTTTCTCTTATTTGATCTCATTTCTATTTTTGACTTCTGTTAGGAGATGGAATTTTCTGCATTCAATCTATAATACCCTGTATCTTCGTCAATTTTGCTTCAATGATACACAAATCTAGAAACTGATAACTGCAGCCTGTCAGAAGGTATTCCTATAATAAGGCAAAAATGTCTATGATTCATTTTTATGGGAGTTTCCTAATGAATTTTTTAAGCATATATTTTTTTCATTCTTAGCATCAAAGTCTATTATTTTCATAAGCAGTTTTGGGAATGGTATATCCACATGTGAAACTTTGATAACATCCTTTATTATGTTCTTAACAAATGTAGAATTCGATTATTTCAAATCTGTTCAATTAATACTCTACTGCTTTTTCACGCTGGTCAGTCAGTCTTTTAAGCTCTTTGCAGAAATAACAGGAGCTTAAACCACATAATACTTGGTGTTTGAGGAGGGGATATGCTTTGAAAGGCTCAATTCTCTAAGCAAAGTAGTTCTGTGAAAACTGTTTTCATTTTCATGATGATAATCCATCAATTTCTACAGTCCTTAAAATAATATAAAGTAGTTAAGCCATGGGGTTTCAAGTCTTACCTACCACTGGAAGTAAGCTTAAGTCCTGTTTGGAAGGATGTAAAAACATTTTTATACAAAGAAAATTAATAACTTCAAGCATTTGGATAAGGGCAAAATAATCCATATACTCTAATGTTTTGGTTTATTTGGGAAGCCTTCAAAAAGTGTCACAAGGGGAACAAAAACAAATATCTCAAAGATACCTTGAAAAGAAAATTCTAGAACTTAAATCTTTTCCCTCCAGTGACATGTGTATTCAATTATTGTAAAGACAGCTTCAAAGAATCAGAATCAAAATAGAGTGTCCCAGCACAATGATGCCAGCGAAAACTTCTTGGTTTGGTATCTGTAGAAATGATTCAAGAAGCTAGGAAAAAGAGACTGTGATTCTCTTATCCTTTCTTAGAAACTTCAACAAAGTGTGTTTTAAGGCAGCAATAATCATAAGCTTGTAGAGTTGTCAAAGGTCAGCAAACTATAGTCCTGGATCAAATCCAGCTAAAGGCATGCTATGGAATGGTCGTTACATATTTAAAGAGTTGTTTAAAAAGAATAAAAAAGTAGGCAAAAGAAGAGGATTATGCAAAAGATACTGTATGTAGCCAGCAAACTCTAAAATGTTTATTACCAGGTGCTGTACAGAAAAAGTTTGCTGATCCCTGTTCTGAAGCATAACCTGAAATTTAAACTTAGTATTTCTCTTTTCTATACCAAGAAACCAGCAAACTAGGACACAGAGACCTAGAACCAAGAGAGTGAAAATGCCATATCTACCACAGAAACTGTCCAAGAATGCTGATTAAGTTGTGGTGATATGCTAGAGCTGGCTCACACTGTCTTCCGAGAACCAATTATTTGTTTTCAGGAAAGTTGAGAGTTAGTTGGTAAACTATCGATAGTTTTGAAATCAGCCATTTGGGAGAGTATTTACACCAAAGAAATTAGCAAGAACTACAAATAGGGTTTTTGGGTTTTCTGTGTATTTATTTCAGTCTCTTTCCTAGCATACCAGTGACTGGGATATCTTCTTTTAATGAATTTTATAGCAAGATTTCTGTCAAAGGATCTCAGAATTGAAAGTAATTTGTTCAACCCTCTATATATTTCCAGTGAGGTGGCCCTTTGCCTTCTACATATACCTCTTTTGACTAAGAACTTGCTTTATGCAAGGTAGCCCATTTAGTTTGGGATTTATGTAACCATGACCATGGATTTTGACTTCTATAGTATGGTTGACTAAAAATTTTCAGTTATAAATTACAAAGAAATTCTAGAAGAAATATAACAAGCAGTCCTTCAAAAGCATACCTATGTGTATATGTTTTGTACCTGCCTTTGGATCTCCCAGGGACAAAAACTAAAAGAAAACTGGAAAGCAAAGGGGCTGGCACATGAGCTGACTCCACAGAAGATGCATGGAGTGTTTCTGCTCTCATCACCAAGACCAAGGGACTGTGGATTTAATGATCATGATGATACAGAAGAAGAAATATTATTATATAGATTCTCAGAAGAAGGCAAGACATTTCAATAGTTACTAAATCAGTAAAGTGCTATTAAATGAGTTACTATTCGACAAATGGAACAAGGAGGTGAGAAACAAATTTAAGGTTGAATTATTATGGGAAAGAAAAAAAAAAGTCTTCTTTGAAAATTCATAAGCCAGAGGTTCAGATTTAAACTATTTGCTTGATATAGACCCTACTAGCTGAAATATTAACATTAGAAGGGCAATGATGATCATTACAGGTATTTGAGAGGTAAATATAAACCTCCTTAAAAGATGAATTATTACAGATAAGGCCTTCTAACATTAAGCCTACATGTAGAACACAAAAGTTGCAGGAAGCTCAAGGAAACAACAGAACATTAATAAAGTCAGCAGCCTCAACAAACACATGAAACTTCACATAATAAAGCTACAGACTTAAATATTTGTATGTGTGTGTGTTTTCTTAATCTTTTTAATGTTTACTTATTCTTGAGAGAGAGAGAGAGAGAGAGAGCGCTAGTGGTGGAGGGGGAGAGAAAGAAAGGGAGACACAGAATCTGAAGCAGGCTCCAGGCTCCAAGCTCTCAGCTCAGAGGCTGACGCGGGGCTTGAACTCATGAAAGACAAGAGCATGATCTGAGCTGAAGTCAGACGCTTAACTGATGAGCCACCCAGGTGCCCCCAGACTTAAATATATTGAAATAATTATACTCATGAGAAAAGAAAACTGAAGGTTTAAGTTACAGTTTTCAAAAAAATAGTAAAACAAAGCAAAACACCTGGTAAAACTGAAAAAGAAACAAGCTTCTGAAAATAAAATAAAATCACTGAAAACAGATTTAGTAAACCATATAGGTTAAAAAAAATACCTAGGAGTAAGCACACATAAATAGAAGAACATTTGGGGGGCGCCTGGGTGGCTCAGTCACTTAAGCATCAGACTTTGGCTCAGGTCACGATCTCACAGTTAGTGGGTTCAAGCCCTGCGTTAGGCTCTGTGCTGACATTTCAGAGACTGGAGCCTGCTCTGGATTCTGTCTCTCCCTCTCTCTCTGCCCCTCCCCCACTTGCAGTCTGCCTCTCTCTCTCAAAAAAAAAAAATAAACATTTTAAAAACTTAAAAAAAATAGAAGAACATTTGGAAGAAAAGTTAAGAGATATAGAGGATAAAAAATGAGAAGGTCTAATACATCTTTAATAGGAGTATACAAAGAATAGAATCCAAAAAAAAATGGGGAAAGGTGATATATCAAAGATTACAACTGAGAATTTCTCATAACTGTAAATGAGTTATTATTACTAAATGTAATATTCTTTAGCCTGAGAAAACATACAAAATACAGTAGAAGAAAAGTAAAACAAAATCCACACTTGGATATACTGAGTATAAAAACAAAGAATAAGTCTTAAAAGTGGCAAAAGAGAAATAAACAGACTACTCTTTAAAAAAAATGAGAATTATATCTTTAATAAAATTTTCAGTAGCAACAATGAAGTCCAAAATATATTTAAGTATTAAAATAAATTATGGACAATTATTACTCTTAATTGTTTTTCTAGAATGAGGAAAAAAATGAAACAATTTTTAGTCAAAAATAAGAGAGAGAGAGCAGGAGAGAACAGTTTACTATAAGAACCATTACAGGATGTACTTCATGGAAGAGGAAGCTAAACTCAGAAGGAATCAGTAGCAGAAAACGATGAAGAGAGAAGAAAGCCATGTGTGCATTGTTAAATCTAAAGAAGCATAGACTATAGGCATATCATAGAGACACCGTGTGTTTGGTACCAGGTCACCACAATAAAGTAAATATGACAACAAAATGAATTAAATGAATTGTCCAGTTGCCCAATGCATATAAAATGTATGCCTACACTATACTGTAGTCCATTAAGTGTGTAATAGCCTTAGGTATAAAAAACAATGTATATACCTTAATTAGAAACATACTACATTGCTAAAAATGCTCCTTATCATCTGAACATTCAGAGAATCACAATCTTTTTGCTGGTGGAGGGTCTTGCCTTAATTTTGATGTCTGCTGACTAGTCAGGGTGGTGGTTGCTGAAGGATGGGTGACTGTGGCAATTTCTTAAAATAAGACAATTAAATTGGTCACATCAATTGACTCTTCCTTTCACAAACCAATTCTCTGTAGCATGCAAAACTGTTTGATAGTGTTTACCCACAGTAAAACTTCTTTCAAAATTGGAGTTCATTCTCTCAAACTGGTGCTGCTTTATCAACTAAGTTTATATAAACATTAATCTCACTGTACAACTCCATCAGAGCTCTTGGATGGCCTGGTGCATTGTCCATGAGCAGTTGTATTTTGAAAGAAATCTTTTCTTCTGAGCAGATCTCAAAAGCAGGTTTAAAATACTGAGTAAAACCATGTTGTCAATGGATATTCTGTTATTCAGGTTTGGTTGTTCCATGTATAGGACAGAGTAGATTTAGCATAATTCTTAAGGGTTCTAGAATTGTCAGAATGATAATGTGTACTGACGTCAACTTAAAGTCACTAGCTGCATTAGCACTTAACAAAAGAGTCAGTCTCATCTTTGAAGCTTTGAAGCCAGGCCTTGACTTCTCTCTAGCTATCAAAGTCCTACATATCATCTTCTTCTAATATAAGGCTGTTTGCATCTACATTGAAAATCTGTTGTTTAGTAGGAAAGATGGCGGCATAGGAAGATGCTGGGCTCACTGCATCTGGCTGATGGCTTAGATTCCACCCACATCTGCCTAAGTAACCCAGAAAACTGCCAGTAGACTGGCAGAACGGACTCTCTGGAACCAAGCGTAAACAAGAGGCCAACAGAAGAGGGTAGGAAGGGCATAGCGGTGATGCACACGACACGTACTGGTAGGAGGGAGCTGAGGCAGTGGAGGGGCAGCCTGCCTGGCAAGGCAGAGCCCCTGAGTCTGGCTCACAAAAACGGAAGAGCTGGACTCCATGAGTTCTGACAGCCAGCGGGACTGTTAAAAGTCAACAGTTCTGCTCAGAGAATGGGAGGGTGAGAGGACACTGGGAGGGAGAGTTGTTGAGCCCGGAAGACAGAGCTCAGCTCGGCGGGGGGAAAAAGGTGCTGGGAAGCGGTATCTCCCTCTCCCATCCCCCAACCGAAATTCCAGAGGGAACCAGTTCTCATCACCGAACTTCCTTGCACTGCCCAAATATCCAAGGCTGTGCTTCTGTGGATCCATCCCTCTGAATGGTCTGCCTCCCTCCCGGTGCTGCAGGGCCCCTCCCACAGGGAACCATCAATGGCAAAGCAAGCTAAGCCTGCCCCTCCCGCCCCTGTGCACCTTGCAGATCCACCCTGGCTAATACACCAGATCCCATTGAAGCAGCAACACAATCCTGGCAGTGGGGAAGTAGCCCAGACAGGGGCCACACCACTCCACAGTGAGTCCTACCCCTGGGAGAGGGGAAGGTAAGGTACACACCAGTCTGACTGTGGCCCAGCAGTGGGTTGGGGGCAGACATCAGGTCTGACTGCAGCCCCGCCCATGAACACAAGTTACTCTGGACAGCACAGGGGAAGTACCCTGCAGTTTGGAACCACCCCAGGGACTACCCAAAATTACAAAACAGAAGAACTCTCCTCAAAAGAAACTCCAGGAAGTAGCGACAGCTAACGAATTGATCAAAAACGATTTAAGCAATAAAACAGAACAAGAATTTAGAATAATAGTCATAAAATTAATTGCTGGGCTTGAAAAAAGTATAGAGGACAGCAGAGAATCTATTGCTACAGAGATCAAGGGACTAAGAAATAGTCATGAGGAGCTAAAAAATGCTATAAATGAGGTGCAAAATAAAATGAGGCTGCCATAGCACGGATTGAAGAGGCAGAGGAGAGAATAGGTGAATTAGGAGATAAAATTATGGAAACACAGGAAGCTGAGAAAAAAAGAGATAAAAAAATCCAGGAGTATGAGGGGAGAATTAGAGAACTAAGTGATGCAATCAAACAGAACAATATCCGTATAATACAAATTCCAGGAGAGGAAGAGAGAGAGAAAGGAGCTGAAGGTGTACTTGAACAAATCAAAGCTGAGAACTTCCCTGATCTAGGAGAGGAAAAAGGCATTGAAATCCAAGAGGCACAGAGAACTCCCTTCAGATGTAACTTGAAGCGATCTTCTGCATGACATATCATAGTGAAACTGGCAAAATACAAGGATAAAGAGAAAATTCTGAAAGCAGCTCGGTATAAACAGGCTCTAACCTACAAAGGGAAACCCATAAGACTAGTGGCAGACCTATCTACTGAAACTTGGCAGGCCAGAAAGGAATAGCAGGAAATCTTCAATGTGATGACAGAAAAAATATGCAGCTGAGAATCCTTTATCCAGCAAGTCTGTCATTCAGAATAGAAGGAGAAATAAAGGTCTTCCCAAACAAACAAAAACTGAAGGAATTCATCACCACTAAGCCAGCCCTACAAGAGATCCTAAGGGGATTCTGTGAGTGAAATGTTGCAAGGACCACAAAGTACCAGAGACATCACTACAAGCATGAAACCTACAGACATCACAATGAGTCTAAACCCATATCTTTCAATAACAACACTGAATGTAAATGGACTAAATGCGCCAACCAAAAGACAAAGGGTATCAGAATGGATAAAAAAACAAGACCCATCTATTTGCTGTCTACAAGAGACTCATTTTAGACCTGAGGACATCTTCAGATTGAAAGAGAGGGGATGGAGACCTATCTATCATGCTACTGGAAGCCAAAAGAAAGCTGGAGTAGCCATACTTACATCAGACAAACTAGACTTTAAATTAAAGGCTGTAACAAGAGATGAAGAAGGGCATTATATAATAATTACAGGGTCTATCCATCAGGAAGAGCTAACAATTATAAAGGTCTATGCGCCAAATACAGAAGCCTCAAAATATATAAAACAGTAACAAATGTAAGCAACCTTATTGATAAGAATGTGGTAATTGCAGGGGATTTTAACACTCCACTTACAACAATGGATAGATCATCTAGACACAGGATCAATAAAGAAACAAGGGCTCTGAATGATACATTGGATCAGATGGACTTGACAGATATATTTAGAACCCTGCATCCCAAAGCAACAGAATAGACTTTCTTCCTGAGTGCACATGGAACATTCTCCAAGATAGATCACATACTGGGTCACAAAATAGCCCTTCACAAGTATAAAACAATTGAGATCATACCATGCACACTTTCAGATCATAATGCTATGAAACTTGAAATCAACCACAGGAAAAAGTCTGGAAAACCTCCAAAAGCATGGAGGTTAAAGATCACCCTACTAAAGAATGAATGGGTCAACCAGGCAATTAGAGAAGAAATTAAAAAATACATGGAAACAAATTAAAATGAAAATACCACAATCCAATCACTTTGGGATCCAGTGAAGGCAGTCCTGAGAGGAAAATACATTGCAATCCAGGCCTATGTCAAGATACAAGAAAAATCCCAAAGACAAAGTCAAACAGCACACCTAAAGGAAATAGAAGCAGAACAGCAAAGGCAGCCTAAACCCAGAAGAAGAAGAGAAATAATAAAGATCAGAGCAGAAATAAACATTATGGAACCCAAAAAAAACTGTAGAGCAGATCAATGAAACCAACAGTTGGTTTTTTGAAAAAATAAACAAAATTGATAAAACTCTAGCCAGGCTTCTCAAAAAGAAAAGGGGGATGACCCAAATAGATAAAATCATGAATGCAAATGGAATGATTACAACCAATCCCTGGGAAATACAAGCAAGTATCAGGGAATAGTATAAAAAATTATATGCCAACAAACTGGACAACCTGGAAGAAATGGACAAATTCCTAAGCACCAACATACTTCCAAAACTCAAACAGGAAGAACTAGAAAACTTTAACAGACCCATAACCAGTGAAGAAATTGAATCAGTTATCAATAATCTCCCAACAAATAAGAGTCCAGGACCAGATGGCTTCCCTGGGGAATTCTATCAGACAGTTAAAGCACAGATAATACCTATCCTTCTCAAGCTGTTCCAAAAAATAGAAAGGGAAGGAAAACTTCCAGGCTTATTCTATGAAGCCAACATTCCTTTGATTCCTAAACCAGACAGAGACCCAGCAAAAACAGAGAACTACAGGCCAATATCCCTGATGAATATGGATGCAAAAATTCTCAATAAGATACTAGCAAATTGAATTCAGCAGCACATAAAAAGAATTTTTCACCATGATCAAGTGGGATTCATTCCTGGGATGCAGGGATGTTTTAACATTCACAAATCAATCAATGTGATACATCACCTTAAGAAAAAAAAAAAGAAAAGAACCATATGATCCTGTCAATTGATGCAGAAAAAGCATTTGACAAAATTCAGCATTCTTTCTTAATAAAAACCCTCGAGAAAGTCGGGATAGAAGGAACATACTTAAACATCATAAAAGCCATTTATGAAAAGCCCACAGCTAATATCCTCAATGGGGAAAAACTGAGAGCTTTCCCCCTGAGTTCAGGAACACGACAGGGATGTCCACTCTCACTGCTGTTGTTTAACATAGTGTTGGAAGTGCTAGCATCGGCAATCAGACAACAAAAGGAAATCAAAGGCATCAATATTGGCAAAGATGAAGTTAAGCTTTCACTTTTTGCAGATGACATGATATTATACATGGAAAACCCAACAGACTCAACCAAAAGTCTGCCAGAACTGATACATGAATTCAGCAAAGCCACAGGATACAAAATCAATGTACAGAAATCAGTTGCATTCTTATACACTAACAATGAAGCAACAGAAAGACAAATAAAGAAACTGATCCCATTCACAATTGCACCAAGAAGCATAAAATACCTAGGAATAAACCTAACTGAAGAAGTAAAAGATCTGTATGCTGAAAACTATAGAAAGCTTATGAAGGAAATTGAAGAAGATATAAAGAAATGGAAAAACATTCCGTGCTCATGGATTGGAAGAATAAATATTGTTAAAATGTCAATACTACCCAAAGCTATCTACACATTCAATGCAATCCCAATCAAAATTGCACCAGCATTCTTCTCGAAGCTAGAACACGCAATCCTAAAATTTGTATGGAACCACAAAAGGCCCCGAATAGCCTAAGGAATTTTGAAGAAGAAGAGTAAAGCAGGAGGCATCACAATCCCAGACTTTAGCCTCTACTACAAAGCTGTAATCATCAAGACAGCATGGTATTGGCACAAAAACAGACACATAGACCAATAGAATAGAATAGAGACTCCAGAACTGGACCCACATAGTATGGCCAACTAATCTTTGACAAAGCAAGAAAGAATATCCAATGGAAAAAAGACAGCCTCTTTAACAAATGGTGCTGGGAGAACTGGACAGCAACATGCAGAAGGTTGAAACTAGACCACTTTCTCACACCATTCACAAAAACAAACTCAAAATGGATAAAGGACCTGAATGTGAGACAGGAAACCATCAAAACCTTAGAGGAGAAAGCAGGAAAAAAACTTGACCTCAGCCGCAGCAATTTCTTACTTGACACATCTCCAAAGGCAATGGAATTAAAAGCAAAAATGAACTATTGGGACCTTATGAAGATAAAAAGCTTCTGCACAGCAAAGGAAACAATCAACAAAACTAAAAGGCAACCAATGGAATGGGAAAAGATATTTGCAAATGGCATATCAGACAAAGGGCTAGTATCCAAAATCTATAAAGAACTCACCAAACTCCACACCCGAAAAACAAATAATCCAGTGAAGAAATGGGCAGAAAACACGAATGGACACTTTTCTAAAGAAGACTTCCAGATGGCCCACAGGCACATGAAAAGATGTTCAACATTGCTCCTCATCAGGGAAATACAAATCAAAACCACACTCAGATACCACCTCAAACCAGTCAGAGCATCTAAAATGAACAAATCAGGAGACTATAGATGCTGGAGAGGATGTGGAGAAACGGGAACCCTCTGGCACTGTTGGTGGGAATGCAAACTGGTACAGCCACTCTGGAAAACAGTGTGGAGGTTCCTCAAAAAATTAAAAATACATCTACCCTATGACCCAGCAATAGCACTACTAGGAATTTACCCAAGGGATACAGGAGTGCTGATGCATAGGGGCACTTGTACCCCAATGTTTATAGCAGCACTTTCAACAATAGCCAAATCATGGAAAGAGCCTAAATGTCCATCAACTGATGAATGGATAAAGATATTGTGGTTTATATACACAATGGAGTACTACGTGGCAACGAGAAAGAATGAAATCTGGCCTTTTGTAGAAATGTGGATGGAACTGGAGAGTGTCATGCTAAGTGAAATAAGTTATACAGAGAAGGACAGATACCGTATGTTTTCACTCTTATGTGGATCCTGAGAAACTTAACAGAAGACCATGGAGGAGGGGAAGGAAAAAAAAAAGTTAGAGAGGGAGGGAGCCAAACCATAAGAGACTCTTAAAAACTGAGAATAAACCGAGGGTTGATAGGGGGGTGGGAGGGAGGGGGATGTGGGTGATGGGCATTGAGGATGGCACCTGTTGGGATGACCACTGGTTGTTGTATGAAAACCAATTTCACAATAATTTTCCTATTAAAAAAAAAGAAAATCTGTTTTTTATTTAGCCACTTTCATCAATTATCTTAGCCATGTTTTCTGGATAACTTGCTGCAGCTTCTACATCAGCACCTGCTTCTTAGCATTGCACTTTTATATCATAGAACTGACTTCTTTAAATCTTACAAAGCAACCTCTACTAGCTTCAAACTTTTCTTCTGCAGCCTCCTTAGCTGTCACATCCTTCACAGAATTGAAGACAGTTAGGTCCTTTCTCTCGATTAGGCTTTGGTCTAAGGGAATGTTGTGGCTGGTATGATGTTCCATCCAGACCTCTAAAACTTTCTTTATACCAGCAATAATTAAAAAAAAAAAAAAGCTGTTTTGCTTTCTTATAATTTGTTTGTTCACCAGAGTAGCTCTTTTAATTTCCTTCAAGAACTTTTCCTTTGCATTCCCAACTTGGGAAGCTGGTACAAGAGGCCTAGCTTTTGATCTATCTCAGCTTTTGATAGGTGTCCCTCACTAAACTAAATCATGTCTGCTTCTGATTTAAACTGAGAGACATGTGACTCTTCCTTTCACTTCAACACTTAAGAGGTCACTGTAGGATTATTAACTGGCCTAATATCAATAATGTGTCCCATGGAATAGAAAGACCAGATGAAAGGAAGAAAGATGGGAAAACAGCCGTGAGTAGAGCAGTTAAATAGATGTTCACTGTCTTACATGGGTGTGGTGTGTGGCATCTCAAAACAATTACAATAGTAGCATCAAAGATCACTGATAAGGGATCACCATAGCAAATATAATAATAAAGAAAAATTCTGAAATATTGCTAGAATTACAAAAATGTGACCCAGAGACAAAAAGTGAGCAAACACTGTTGGGAAAAGGGCACCAAAAGACTTGCCCGACATGATTACCACAAACATTCCCTTTGTAAAAACAAACAAAAAAATAAAAAAACAAATGCACTATCTACAAAGCACAATAAAATAAGGAATGCCGGTATATGCATTAGTCTGCTTAGGCTGCCCAAAAAAAATACCACAGACTAGGTGACTTAGACAACAGAAATTTATTTCTCATAGTTCTGAAGGTTGGAAGTCCATGATAAGGAGCTGCTGCATGGCTTTCTGATGAGATCTCTCCTTGGCTTGCAGAAGGCCATCCTCTTTCTGCGTCTTCACATGACCTTTCTCTGTGCGTACATACTAATGAATCAGACTTAGCCCAGAACACCCAATGGCATTCATAAGAGGGAAAACATGCAACCATATAAAGAAGATACTTGAAAAATTACAGAAAACAAGCCATCATAGAGAAAAATGTAATACAAAGCGAATGCACTTAAAGCAGTTTGGTACCAATACAATCTAGGGTTAGACAGAAGAATAAACACAAGATAATTGAGTCCAATCATTAATTTAAATGCTAATGGAAATTTTTTCATGAGATATTTCATGTAATGAGAGAAAAGCTGCAGTTAATATGGTCCAGTGAGGCAATTGCATAGTTTAGAAAAATGATTTCTAGAATGATGGAAAATGGTGGCTGAGATGTTTGTTCAGGAATACCTGGATGCTGACATTACTTCTCTTCTTTATGTGATAACATGGACCTAATGACATGGAGCATATACAGGAGGACTGGATGTTTCTATTTATTTCCATAAATTGAAACGCCTAGTTGTGTGTTCTCATTTTATGGGAGGGTTCATAAAGGCAGAAAATCAAAAAGACCTAACTTGACAATAACTAAACTTCCCAAATTCAACTAACCCCAACTCTCTTCCCACCCCACTGCCCCCCACCCCCTACATATTCTCCAGTCCACATGATAAGCACATGCAGTTTAGTTTAGGTATTAAAAAATCAACTAGAGCAAGTGCCAGAAACATTTTCTGTAAAAAAGCCAGTAATAAATATTTTTAGGTCTTGTGAACCAAGAGTCAAAATCAAGAACATTAGGGGCACCTGGGTGGCTCAATCGGTTAAGCATCTGACTTTGGCTCAGGTCATAATCTCATGGACCGAGAATACAAGCCCTGCATCAAGCTCTGTGCTGACAGCTTGAAGCCTGGACCCTGCTTCGGATTCTGTGTGGCTCTCTCTCTGCCCCTCCCCCGCTCATGCTCTGTCTCTCTCTGTCTCAAAAATAAATAAACATTAAAAAAAATTTTTAAATATCAAGAACATTATGTGGGTAGTAATATAATAAGAGAAATTTTTCATATTTTTTTACAAAATTCAAAACAGAAAAATCATTATGTATTTTTTTTATTAATAGAGATATACAAAAGGAAAGAATGGAATTCTTATGAGGGAGAGATAATGTTTCACTTAAAGGGTGTTCAAAGTTGGCATCTCTATAATAAAAATCAGTTGCAAATATTTATCTACTAATGCTGATCTGTAATGATATTTTACCGATTTCATCTTTAAAAATGTCTTTTTGCACAGATAGGTATTTTCAAATATCTATACTAATTCATGAGCATACAATTTTGAGGATATTTGTTATCTGAAAGACATTTATAAATTCTACTAGATACTTCTCTTGGTATTGTTTTTCAGCATGTCATGACAGTGCAGATTAGTCACTCCAATCAAATGTGAAACAGAAGCTCCTCAGTTGTCCATTTAAATGGATTTTGCAATATGGAAATTCCCTCTTCACTTGCAGTGAAGTCCAAAACCTGCTACTAGATGTTTGGTTTGGGCTTGAAAAGTGTATCTGTTGTAAATGTGTGTGGAATTGAATATCTTACTTCTTGTTTTGACTCTTCATAGTATAAGAAGTATATAAAGAGCTTGACATGTGACTCAATGTTAGTTACTGTCAAAATACCTTTATGGCAGTATATATTTCAAATGTTAGTGCTGCTTGGCTTTATAATTTTAGTTTTAATTCGTTACACAAATTATCAAGTCTTCACCAAAAGCAAATTAATTTCCAAAATGTGTAGGGTTCCCTAACAACTGAAGATGGTTCTCCTTATTCAAAAAAACTCATTTTCAGTTTTAAGCTCAAGCAATTGCAATGAAACTTTACCCTTGATAAGTCACCAGACTTAACCTGCTGAGTGGTAGGGCAAACCAATTAAAAAAAAAAAAAAACTGATGATGGGTAAGAGTGAATAAAGTTCACCACTGATACTACCAGTTCAGTAACATATAATACATTAAAATATTTTTGGCAAAGTACCTGCCAATGAATAACATGATGAGTAACTATGGGCTTTAAACACTTCATATTTTTACAAGCTTTGCCCAACTAAACCTACTCCTACTATACACATATTTTTGTCACCTTCAGTTATAACACATCTTTGCAGATTCCACTTAAGGAGGTACTGAATTAAAGTCTTTGAAAAAATTCTTATCTATAAATAAATGTTCCATACTGACTAATTCTTTGGTCTCTTCAAACTTAGTGCTAGCTCCTCAAAGAAACAACTGAGCAATATGGTAACAGCTGTCAACTCACCAATAATCACAGAAGTTCATTCAAAATGATTTGTCTTGTTTTATAATTGACTATTTACATTGTTCCAAGTGTTCTCAACTCTTTAAGCAACAGTTCTTGCTGAAAAACTAACAGTCTTATACAAATTTTCTCTGAATACATTTCTTTGTTTCAATCAAAGATAATTTACTTAACTCTCTATAAGTAAGTGACTTTTCTTGCTTAGTTAACAAGTGGGCTATTCAAAATTTTATTTAGTTTGCAGCTTCTTGTTTAGTTATCACTGTTGTAAAGAATTTCTGATGAGATGAGATACACTCATAAATTTTTAAAATATTCCTGCCCATAGCTTTCTTGTGCATTGGGGATATTGTGATGTGTGCTTATTCTGGTAATCTCAACATTTATTCTAACAGTCTTTTAGCAATCTATATTGTCACTGCATAATATAAACAATGTGGGGTGTCTATTCAATAATAAAGTAATTCATACTCCACTGTGCTTTAAAAGTATGATATTCTGGGGGCGCCTGGATGGCTCAGTTGGTTAAGTGCCCAGCTTTGGCTCAGGTCATGATCTCATGGTTCGTGAGTTAATGCCCTGCATCAGGCTTTCTGCTATCAGCACAGAGCCTGCATTCGATCTTCTGTTTTCCTCTCTCTGCCCCTCCCCACTCTTCTCTCAAAAATAAATAAAACCTTTTAAAATGTGCTATTCTAATACTCTGTTTTTTCTTCAGATCACATAAATCTTTCGCCTTTTTTAAAATGTGATATTCTATATTAGCTTCCTGTGGCCACTCTAACAAATCACCACAAATTAAGTGCCTTAAGACAACACAACTTACTCTCTTATAGTTCTGGGGGGAAAAAGCCTGAAATAAGTCTTATAAAGCACTAAAATCAAGATATCATCAGAGCCAGTTCTTTTTGGAAGCTTTGGGAAAGAATCCACTCCTTGCTTCTTCCAGCTTCCAGAGTTGGCTGGAATTTCTTGGCTTGTGACTTACAACATTCCAGTATCTCCTTCTGTCACTACATCACCTTCTATGTCTGACTATGTCTACATCATTCCTATAAGGACTCTCATAATTATACTGGACACACCCAGATAATCTAGGATAATCTCTCCATCTCAAACTTCTTAATGCGATCACATCTACAGAATTCTTTTTGCCATATGAGGTAATATACAGGTTTCGGAAATTAGGACATGAACACCTTTGAGATATTCAACCTACTGCACAAAATCCATTTTTGCTTTCTCATTTTGATATAATGAGTATGCACTGATAATAAAAAAAGTAAGTAAGACAGTATGTAATAATGTGCATTTTGAAATGCTGTCAAGTTATAACAGCCTCATTGCAAATTGTAGTAACTGAACATGATGATGAAATGGTCTTTCTTGCAAATACTCAACTCTGCTCTTGTAGCATAAAAGCAGCCAGTAACAATATGTAAACGAATAAGCATGGCTGTATCACACGTTACAATTTAAATTTCATATAATCTTCACATCTGAAGTATTAATCTTCTTTTGATGTTTTCAACCATTAATAAAATGTAAAAAACACTCCTATCAGGACATGCATAATTAAATGGGAGGCTGGATTTGGCCCTTAAGCAAAATTTGCTGACTCCTGGAATAAACCAGTAGATAACACAACAGCCAGATAAAATCTACAGAAATACTTTGGATCAAATGGTTAAAAAAATAATAATAATCTTACATTCAAACTTCAAATTCACATAAAAACCTTATTTTCTGTCTCCTCTTATAAAATCTGAAGATCTGGCAACACCAGGCCCATACGACAAAATTCCCACAATGAAATAATTTGCTACCTTAGATAGAATGTGGGCTCTTGGGGTGCCTGGGTGGTTCAGTCGGTTGAGCATCCGACTTTGGCTCAGGTCATGATCTCGTGGTCTGTGAGTTCGAGCCCTCTGTTGGGCTCTGTGCTGACAGCTCAGAGCCTGGAGTCTGCTTTGGATTCTGTGTCTCCCTCTCTCTCTGCCCCTCCCCTGCTCATGCTCTGTCTCTGTCTCCGTCAAAAATAAATAAACATTAAAAAAATATGTGGGCTCTCATTTGGTCTACTTCAATCTTACATTCCTTTAAGTATGAGACCTAGGTGTCTTATCCTCCTAAATTTCTTCTTAAATTCTTTTAACAATTCTTTCTGGGTTGTAATTTCTCAACCTTCTACCATCTCAACTCCTTTTACTTGTACTAGCTCCATTCTCTCCTAAAATATGGCATCCATTAGAAAATTTAATACTTAGCACAGACCCTAGTAGTAGGTGGTTCTTAATCCAGGCTATGCATTAAAATAAACTGAGAAGGGCGCTTGGGTGGCTGATGGCCCAGAGCCTGCTTTGGATCCTCTGTCTCCCTCTCTCTCTGCCCCTCCCTCATTTACACTCTCTCTGTCTCTCAAAAATTAACATTAAAAAAATAAATAAATAAACTGGGAATATTTTGGGAGACAATTCCAATGCTTGGGTCCTACCTAAAACCAATTAAATCAGAATTGCTGGGACTAGGACCCAAGTGGAAGTATATAAAACACTCCAGGTGATGTTTTTAAATGTTTACTTATTTATTTTTGAGAGACAGAGACTGAGTGCACAGGAGGTCCAGAGAGAGGGGGAGAGAGAGAATCCCAAGCAGGCTCCTCATTGTCAGTGCAGAGCCCAACTCGGGGCTTGAACTCACAACTGTGAGAACATGACTTAAGCCAAAATCAAGAGTTAGAAGCTTAAGTGACTGGGCCACCCAGGCACCCCACACTCCAGGTGATTTTAATGTTAAAACCAAAATCCATACGTACTGAATTAGAGCAAAAACACAATCATTTTATCTTAATATGGGGTTTAGGCATTCAAACCACTGTTGAGATTGTAAACTTAAAAACAAAGCAAGTAAACTTCTATTTATCTAGAATAGTTAGAAAGTATGGGCTATTTCTGTTTAATTTTTGTTTTCCATTGCAATCGTTCTTTCATTCAACAAGAATTTATTAAGCACCTACAACTTTCTGCACAGTAGAAACTGTCTACCTTCATTAGACAGTTACAGTGAGTACAGGTTGGTAATTCTCATTTCAACTTGTTGACCTGAACTGAATTTAGACTACATTAAGAACTACCAACTTGCCCATGTGGCAGACTTGACACCAGGCACCCCTTGTGGATTTCTCAGTTTGCTCTCACAGCGACATACTGCTGTACACAGTATACTCTTACTATCTCCAAAAGACAAATATTGATTCTGAGACTCGATGGGATTAGAAACATTTCCATGGTTTCACAACTCATAATTTATGCACTCTGGAATCTGAACCAAGACTCTAGAACCAAACTATCTACTACTCCACTAAACTGCATTACACCATGTGATAAACTATACCACACACTAAATATAATGTAATAGTTTTAAGAATATAAAGTGCTTCAGGGTCACTGCACTGCTGCAGGCTCAACTCTAAAAAGTAATCATTATTTGTAGGGAGACCATACATTCTAGTTTGCCTGTGATATACCTGGTTTATACCTATTTTTTGAGGGGGGAAGGGACAAATATATTAATAGACCTACCTTAACCCTAAAAGGTATCCTAGTTTAGACAATAAAGTATATAGTCACCTAGTTTTATAAGACTATAGCCAAGTATAGTGCCAATAAACTCTAGGCACTCTAGGGGCGCCTGGGTGGCTCAGTCGGTTAGGCGTCCGACTTCAGCTCAGGTCACGATCTCGCAGTCCGTGAGTTCGAGCCCCGCGTCGGGCTCTGGGCTGATGGCTCAGAGCCTGGAGCCTGCTTCCGATTCTGTGTCTCCCTCTCTCTCTGCCCCTCCCCCGTTCATGCTCTGTCTCTCTCTGTCTCAAAAATAAATAAAACGTTAAAAAAAAAATTAAAAAAAAAAAACTCTAGGCATTCAAAATGTGTTGTTCAATATTTTTAAAATGATGGTGAAGCCAAGAACTCATGCCCTGCCTATAGCTTGACAAGTTTATGTTTAAGGAAAGTCACCCACAGCAATGTATATCATATGCTGCTCTGAAAAATTCAGTATAAGAACATTCTAAGTATTTGCACATTCAGAAAAATGAGGTTTTACAATTAAGAGTTACGTTAGTTACTATGATTGCTTCTGTCAATGAAATAAAAGTTATTAACTAGCACTACATTTTAAATACTGCTAGTTTTAGAAGCTTTTTGAACTCTGAGTACACTTATGCTGTTTCTAGAATTTCCCCATGTGAGAAAAGGGACTTAGGTACATGTCTCCTTTCCATATAGCAGTCAAAGAGACAACTTTGTAGGAATGGGAGGTCTTCCACTTACAAGAGGCCTTCTGTCCTGGGCCATATCTAACATCTCCACTTTATGTATGTATGTATGTATGTATGTATGTATGTATGTATGTATGTTTATTTGGTTTTGTTTTCCCTTTTTATATTTATTTATTTATTTATTTATTTATTTATTTATTTTTTTTTTTTACTTAAATTCAAGTTAGTTAACATACAGAGTAGTAGTATCAGTTTTAGGACTAGTATTTAGTGGTTCATCACATCCATATAACACCCAGTGCTCACCTCAAAAAGTGCCCTCCTTAATGTCCATCACCCATTTAGACCATCTCCCCACCCACCTCCCCTCCAGCAAACCTCACTTTGTTCCCTCTATTTAAGAGTCTCTTATGGTTTGCCTCCCTCTCTGTTTTTATCTTATTTTGTTTTTTCATCCCTTTCCCTATGTTCATCTGTTTTGTTTCTTAAATTCCACACGAGTGAAATCATATGACACTTGTCTTTCTCTGATTGACTTATATCACTTAGCCTAGTACACTCTAGTTCCATCCACATTGTTGCAAATGGTAAGATTCCAATCTTTTTGAGCACTGAGTAATATTCCATTAATATGTTCCATTATATATATATCACCTCTTCTTTATCCATTCATCAGGTGTTGGACATTTGTGTTCTTTCCATAATCTGGCTATTGTTGATAGTGTGGCTATAAACATTAGGGTGCATGTGCTCCTTCCAATCAGCATTTTTGTATCTTTTGGATAAAAGGTAGTACAATTGCTGGGTTGTAAGGTAGTTCTATTTTTAAATTTTTGAAAAACCTCCATACTGTTTTCCAGAGTGGCTGCACAAGTTTGCATTCCCACCAAGAGTGTAATAGGGTTCCCCTTTCTCCACATCCTTGCCAACATCTGTTGTTTTGTGAGTTGGTAATTTTAGCCATTCTGACAGGTGTGAGGTGGTATCTTATTATGGTGTTGATTTGTATCTCTCTGATGATGAGTGATGTTGAGCATCTTTTCATGTGTCTGTCAGCCTTCTCAATGTCTTCTTTGGAAAAGTATCTATTCATGTCTTCTGTGCATTTCCTCACTGGATTATTTGTCTTTTGGGTGTTGCATTTGATAAGTTCTTTATAGATTTTGGATATTAGCCTTTTATCTGATATGTCATTTGCAAGTATCTTCTCCCATTTCCTTGAATGCCTTTTAGTTTTGTTCACTGTTTCCTTCAGAAGCTTTTTATCTTGAGGAGTTCCCAATAATACATTTTTGCTTTTGTTTCCCCTGCCTCCAGAGACATGTCTAATAAGAAGTTGCTGTGGCCAAGGTCAAAGAGGTTGATGCCTGTAGGTTCTCCTCTAGGATTTTGATAGTTTTCTGTCCCACATTTAGGTCTTTCATCCATTTTGAATTTATTTTGGTGTATGGTTTAAGAAAGTGGTCCAGTTTCATTCTTCTGCATGTCACTGTCCAGTTTTCCCAGCACCATTTGCTAAAGACACTGTCTTACTTCCATTGGATATTATTTCCTGCTTTGTCAAAGATTATGTGGCCAAATGTTTGTAGGTCCATTTGTGGGTCCTCTACTCTGTTTCATTGATTTATGTGTCTGTTTTTGTGCCCATACCATACTGTCTTGATGATTACAGCTTTGTAATACAGCTTGAAGTCCAGAATTGAAATGCCTCCAGGTTTGGTTTTCTTTTTTCAGGATTGCTTTGGCTATTTGAGGTCTTTTCTGGTTCCATACAAATTTTAGAATTGTTTTTTCTAGCTCTATGAAGAATGCCAGTGTCATTTTTATTGGAATTGCACTGAATGTGTAGATTGCTTTGGGTAGTAACAACATTTTAACAATATTTGTTCTTCTAATCCATGAGTATGGAATGTTTTTCCACTTCTTTGTGTCTTCTTCAATTTCTTTCATAAGCATTCTATAGTCTTCAGCATACATATCTTTCACCTCTTTGGTTAGGTTTCTTCTTATGTATAGATCTTGGTGCAATTGTAAATGGAATCAGTTCCTTGATTTCTATTTCTGCTGCTTCATTATGGATCTATAGAAAGGCAACAGATTTATGTACATTGATTTTATATCCTGTGGCTTTGCTGATTTCATGGATCAGTTCTAGCAGTGTTTTGGTGGTCTCAAGTTTTCCATGTAGAATGTAGAATATCATCTGCAGAGTGAATGTTTGACTCAGTCCTTGCCAACTTTGATGCCTTTTATTTATTTTTCTTGTAATTGCTGATTCTAGAACTTCCAGTAACATGTTGAACAACAGTGGTTAGAGTGGATCTGGCTGTCACGTTCCTGACCTTAGAGGGAAAGCTCTCTCTCGGTCTTTCCCCATTGAGGATGATATTAGCTGTGGTTCTTTCATAGATAGCCTTTATGATGCTGAGGTATGTTCCTCCTATCCCTACTTTCTTAAGGGTTTTTATCAAGAAAGGACACTGTATTCTGTCAAATGCTTTTTCTGCATCTAGTGAGAGGATCATGTGGTTCTTATCCTTTCTTTTGTTAATGTGATGTATCACATTGACTGATTTGCAGATAGTGAACCACCTCTGCAGCCCACAAATAAATCCCACTTGATCATGGTGAATAATTCTTTTAATGTATTGTTAAATTTGATTTGCTAGTATCTTGTTGAGAATTTTGCATCCATGTTCATAAGGGAGACTGATTTGTAATCCTCCTTTTTAGTGGGTTTTTTTGTTTTGGAATCAAGGCAATGCTGCCTCATAAAATAAATTTGGAAGTATTCCTGCCATTTCCATTTTTTGGAACAGTGTCAAAAGAAAAGGTATTAACTCTTATTTAAATGTTTGTTAGAATTCCCCTTGGAAGCCATTTGGACGTGGACTCTTGTTTTTTGCCAGATTTTTTGGTTACCAATTCAGTTTCTTTACTGATTATGGGTCTGTTCAATTTTTTTATTTCTTCCTGTTTCAGTTTTGGTAGTTTATATGTTTCTAGGAATTTGTCCATCTCTTCCAGACTGCCCAATTTGTTGGCATATAATTGCTCATAATATTCTCTTATTATTGTTTGTATCACTGTGTGTTGGTTGTTAGCTCTCTCTTTCATTCATGGTTTTATTTATTTGTGTCTTTTCCTTTTTCTTTTTGATAAATCTGGCTAGGGATTTGTCAATTTTGTTAATTCTTTCAAAGAACCAGCTTCCAGTTTCACTGATCTGTTTTTTTTTTTTTTTTTTTTTTGATATCATTGATTTCTGCTCTAATCTATATTATTTCCTTCTTCTCCTGGTTTTGGGCTTTATTTGCTGCTCTTTTTCCAGCTCTTTACATAACACCTCCATTTTAATGTGAGATGTGGTCCAGCCTAGGGGTGTAAGCTCACAACCACAAGCTAAAGATATCTGCTATTGATTGCTTTAATCACTCCTAAATCATCCTACATGCTACTGGACCATTTATGAAGGCTGACAAAAAATCACTATCAGGTGTTTTTAAATTCATAAGGAGGTGAGCGAGGAGATGAATCTACCTATCAGTCTCCATTACTCATGTTGCAGATGTTTGTTATGTAATGAGATGGTGCACTTTTGCAGAATTCTAAGAATGCAATTGATGCAAATTTTTTTCTCACATTATATTTCTTCCCCCAAAACTGCCCATAGTCTTATTTGACTTGTATTTTCTACTCTATGACTATAATTACATCATATATTAAAAAGTAATAAAAAAAATGTTCCCACTTGAAAAAAAATACAGAAAGTTACGTTTCTCTAGTCACTTCTGATTAGCTCTAATCTGGCTCTCCAGAGGGAAAGGACACGACATTGAACATTGAGTTTCTCTATTCAGAAAGCCGATCCTTAATAGCACTGAGAAAAAAAAAAAAAAGATTCTTTTGATCTTGTATTTTAATCTTAAATTTTAATTTGCACTATACAATTTTAATAACTGTCCTCTAGGTTTCAAAGTGAATAGAATTAAGTATTTTGCGCACGTTGCATATTACACATGTAACTTCAGATTCCTTTGTATCTGCAAGAGCTTTGAAGACTGCTTATTAAATTAGTAATGACCACCAGTCAAGGGCTGTCAACCTCTTTTGTACACTCATGAGCCTTGGCCACAAATCAAGAATAGATGTTGAACTCCTTTTTTGTTCCCAAGCATAATGTAATGATATGGCCTATGATTAATAAACTCATGTTTCACACAGGATTGTAAATAACCCTATCTTTTGCTTTTTCCAAGCTATGTTTAATACATACAAATGAATAAAGATATCAATCGATGCTTATACCACCCAAGAGTCTGATCATCAAACTGTAACATTAACAAAAATAGTACCACTTCTGAGCAGTATACTCCTATCCTTACCATCCTAAACTAAAGCAAAGTTAATGTTCTAACAATGCAAAGACAAAGTGGCTATTTCACTTTTCTGTTTTGGTTTCTTGTTTTGCTCTTGAAGATGAGACAATGTTTAAAATTAAAGAATACATGTTTAAGAAATTACATCCTACACTCCTTGAATGCATGTGAGAGAATATGAGTCTAAGTTTATTTGGAAGCTAGCATTAAAAACACAAAGGTGTGCCATATGATTGACAAACATTTTATATTTTTCCAAGAAAGTATGTTTCCGTTCTTTAGTTCGCTAAAGGAAAATACACTGAAAACTCACCATATGTTACACACTGTACTAGGAGCTGAGGAGATACAAAATTTTATAAAACAGTAAGTTTCATGTAGTAATTCACTGTTCACTAGGAAGTGTCATAAGTGAAAGAAGAGCAGTAGACTAGAACAAAGGTGATTGGGCATTACCCTGAGGGGCAGAAAGCTTCAGTGAGGACAGAAAGCCTGACTTGGAGCTTAAAACATAAAGAGGAACTCACCAGACAGGTAAGTGGAGCAAGGGCATTCTAGGCTGCCCTCGAGTGAGGATAAGATACAGAGGCATGAAATTTAAGGCCTATTAAGGGCCTTTGAATTATTAGTATTACACGAGGACAAGAGAAGAAATAGGAGATGATGCTGGAGAGGAAATCAGGATTCTATTGTGTGTGTGTGTATGCGTGTGGGTGTGTTCATGCACATGAGTGTGGACATAGGTTAGAATTAAAGTGGCTAACTAAACAATGTGTATATCTAAAACATAATCTTGTATGAAAAGAGAATGATTGCTATTATGTTCCCCTCCAATAGTCAAGGCTTCAATGCACCCACTCCCAATATAAGGAAATGCAAAATGGTCCAGAATAAGGTATTCAATGAGTACAATCCATTTCTATTAATGATGGTAAAATACAAATTATAATAGGTTTATTATCATGATGATTAACACTAATGTCAACTCAACAAATTGTCTGATACACTTTATTGAGTTACAACTCACACATTGTAAAATCAGATCTTTTTAGTGTGAGGGTCTATGAGTTTGAAAAAAAGCTACAGTTGTATAACTATCCTGACAATCAAAATATGGTACAGCTCCACCACCCCCCCCCAAAAAAAAATTTCCTTACAACCATTTTAATCACTTTCTTCCCTACGCTTCCACAGCCCCTAAATCAGAGCAACAACTAATCTGTTTTTTGTCTCTTTAGTTTTACCTTTTCCAGAATGTAGTATGAATAGAATCACACAGATGGCAGTATTTTGAGTCTGGCTTCTTTCATTTAGCCTAATGCATGTGAGATTTGTTCACATATGATGCACATGGACACATGCATCAGATCATTTGTTTTTGTTGCTGAGTAATTTTCCACTGTATGGATGCACCACACAGTTTGTTTATACACTCATCAGTTTAAAGATAGTGGTTTAGGTCCAGATTTTGTCAAATATTAATAAAGCCACTATAACCATTACATAAAGGTTTATGGGTGAACATAAGTTTTAATTCTTCTTAGGTAAATATTTTGGAGTAGGATTGCTGGGCCATATGTTTTTAACTATGTAAGTTACTGGCAGTTTTCCAAAGTGTTCCATTTTGCATTCCCACGAGTAATGTATCAGAAGTCCAATTGCTCTGATCCCCGCCAGCATTGGGTTTTGTCATATATGATTTTTTAAAGCCATTTTAATAGGTATATAGTGTCACAACATAGTTTTATCTGCATTTCCCTAATAACTAATGATATTGAACATATTTTCATGTCCTTTTTCACATGCATTTATCTTCTTTGGTGAAGTGTCTGTGCAAAACCTCTGCCCATATTTTCAAATGGGCTGTTTTCTTACTATCATAATTTTAAAGTTTTTCATACATTCTGAATATATATCTTTTATCAGGTATGTGTTTTGCAAATATTCCTTTTAGCCCACAGATTTGCATTCTTTTAATAATGTCTTTCAAAGAGCAGACATTTTTAATTTTGAGGAAGTCCAAATTATTTTTTCTTTTTTATGGTTGTCATTAATGTCATATCTAGGAAATATCTGCCTATTCAAAAACCACAAAGATTTTATTCTATATTTTCTTCTAAATATTTTATAATTTTGGGTTTTAGGTTTAGGAAAATTTTTAAGGTAATTTGCATGAAAGATGCAATGTATAGGTCTAGATTCACTTTTTACAAATGGATCTCCTATTTCCAACACAATATTTTTGAAAAAAACATTTCCTTCTCCACTGAATTTCCTTTGCACATTTAACTAAAATTAATTGGCCACTCTAGAGAAGAGTATGGAGGTTTCTCAAAAAAAAACTAAAAATAGAACTACTCTGAAATCCAGCAACTGCACTATTAGGTATTTTCCCAAAAGATACAAAAATACAGATTCAAAAGGATACATACACCCCAATGGTTATAGCAGCATTATCAACAATAGCCAAACTATGGAGGGAGACCAAGTGTCCATTGATTGATGAATGGATAAAGAAGATACGGTATACGTATACAATGTAGTATTACTCAACCACTAAAAAGAATGAAATCTTGCCATTTGCAACAATGTGGATGGAGCTAGACTGTATTATGCTAAGCAAGATAAGTCAATCAGAGAAAGACAAATACCATATGATTTCACTTATATATGGAATTTAAGAAAAAAAAAACAGATGAACATACAAACCACAAAAGACTCTTAACAAAAGAGAACAAATTGAGGGTTGATGGTGGCAGGTGGGTGGCAGATGGTCTAGATAATGATGGGGACTAAGTGGGGCACTTACTGTGATTAGCATTGGGTATTGTATGTAAGTGATGAATCACTGAATTCTACTCCTGAAACCAATATTGCAGTGTATGTTGGCTAACTAAAATATAAATAAATAAATAAATAAATAAATAAATAAATAAATAAATAAATAAATAAATTTAATTGTCCATATAGAAAGAGCTGTTTTGGAATTCTTTAATAATACTTTTTTAAATAAAACTCATAAAATGATGGAATTTACTACAGTTCTACTAAGCAAGCTACCTAAAATACACATGAAAAATGAGAAGCCCAAACAAATACATGAGGAGACGGGGAGAGAGAGGCTTGACAGAACACTGATGGCTCTACAAACCTGAGATGCCCTATACAGTAACACAGAGCCACTCTTCTTTGTTAAACGACTATTTCCACTGGGCCATTTTTCTTTATTAGAAATATCAGGTTGGACTCTTTTCCCATGAATTCACTGCCTTAAATCAAAGCTGACATATCACCCAGGAAAGCAGCAGAGACAACGATTTGACCCATGGTGAGTAAATTCATTAGGAACCAGCACATCTCAGTACCATAGAATGAGTAAAGAAAAACTTTTCACAGCTGTGCACAGATCTTGCAAGATGTTTTTTTTTTCTTTCTCCTGACTCACTTTACATACACTTGTAGCACAGTCTCTCAGAGAACATTCCAATGAAAGGAGACTTCTCAGATGCAAAGCCTTTGTTCTTAGGTAACAGTTAGTCATGTCTTAAGTATCCAAATCCAAATCCAAATCCAAATCCTCATCCAACATCTACTTGTATGCCATGCTCCTTTGTGTGATTAAAGGACATAATTCATACAAAAGTTATCTCTGTTTTACAGGCTGTAATTCTCACTTAATTAGAATATAATTAAAACCAAATAAGGAAACATGCAGATGAATAACTTTATAAGTTATTTTTTCTTTGATAATCAGCCTAAACTTGGAAAATGGTTTTGAGAATTTTGATAGTAAGCCACTGTTGTGTGTGTGTGTGTGTGTGTGTGTGTGTGTGTGTGTCTTCCCCTGAAAGGCACTCATACAGAGAGCATTTTAATTTTCCATGGTATTGCTATTTTGACCTCTGAGACCTTGCAAAGTAAAGTATTTATGATCCTGGGCTTTTTTATGGTATTGTTTCAATATTTTTGTAACATTTGTATTTCTTGCTGATGTTTTTGGCATTAAAAATCACTCAAGCTGTGCTGAAATATAATGGTATTCACTGAACCATACCATGGAAGGATAATTCAGTTCAGTGAGGTTATTCTAGCTCATCATGTACACAAAGGATTGAAAGAAATTGTAGAAGATTCTCAGTTCTCTACATGGGCAGCATTGAGTGGTTTTTTTTTCCCTCTAATAACTTGACATAGAAAAACCTTCACTTGAATATAAAAATATCCAGCTTTAAGTCTTTAGAGCAAACCAAAGGAACAATACAATGGCATAAGTATAAGGAAGCAAAGTACTGGTGAACAGTTGCTCTGGATCACTAATTTCATCTTAGTCAGACAAAAATCAAACCTCAACAAATGGCCTTCATTCCCAGTTTCAACACATCCCTATCAAGTCCCCTAAATGACTAGTCTCAAACTCCATTAGAGTGGTGGAATGTGCCATTATAAGTATAAACCAGGATGTATACTTAAGTTGTTCCTAACTATAGATATTCATAATGCCTGAGTTTGACTGTTATGCTTATACCATTTTGTATCTACTTTGCAATTTCTATCCCAAGAATAGAGCAATGCTTTCTGTCTTTTGCCACTCAGCTTCAGATATCAATTACATATCACCCAATATTATTTGACTTTTTATATATTTTTCTCTTTTGATTGGTTCATCATTCAAGTTTGGCATTGATTATACAACATTAACTTCTAAGGGATAAATACAAAAGCTGACTGGTCAAAGCACTAATATTTGTACGTCTAAAGACAGATAGATAATCTTTAATAGACATATCTTTTTCTTCAATTGCTCAAGACAAATACATTTTGAAATACAAATGAATGATTGAGACCTTAAATTGAGTGTACATATCTGATAGAAGCCATAAATTCCTACTGAAGATGAAAACCAGATCTCCCAAGGTTTACTCCCTGTAGGTAAGTAAAAGTAAATACCATTGCAATATTCAAATACAGGAGACTGCTTAAACACATGGGCTCTTGGATCTGACAAAGCTAAGTTCAAGTGATATCCTGCTATGTGTCTGCTTGGTGACTCTGGGCAAGTTTCTCAGTCCCTTTAAAGCTCAATTCTGTCATCTGTAAAATGGGTATAGTAATAGTTTGGTTTCTGGTTCAGTTGCTATAGCAGACTATAAAATAATACTGACTCAAACAAAATAAAAGTTTCTCTCAAATGACAAGCTAAGCATTACACGCTAATACAACAGCTTTTTGGTGCCAGGGACAGGGCTCATTCTGTCATATGGCTCTGCCATCCTCAATATTTCAGCAAAAAAAAAAAAAATGCTGCTTATGCTCTTATCATTTCCATGTATCAGCCAGTGAAAAAATGAATAAATAGGAGGTGGACTCCAAGGTGCATTTTTGTAGGTACACTACAAAAATAATCATCATTCTCCACTCTTCCCATATCTATGCCTCTTCACAAGGTGACTTTGTAGTAACTTCAGAAAGTATTTATTTTTCTACTCCTTGAATGCATGAGTGCCTTGAGTCTTACTTTATAACCAAAAGAATGCATCAAAAATGAGTTCTGGATCTAGATTTCAACAGGTCTCATTGCTCTCTTGGTGCCCTGACAGGCACTGTGTAAATGTGCCCAGATTAGCCTGGAATAAAGAAAGACATGTAGCCTCAGCTGATAGTCATTGCCTCGGGTGATGGGCAGCCTCACCTGATCTGATAGCTAATCACAGATGTAAACTCAGATAACACCACAATACTCCATTAGCTGAGCCCAGCCCAAATTGCCAACCTGCAGAATTATGAGTAAAAGTAAATTATTGTTGTTTAAAGTCACTAAATTTGGAGGTGGCTTTTTTGGCAGCAAGTGATAAAAGAAAAAAAGAAAGCTTTCCTTTTAATGCTATGACTCAGAATCTGCACATATCACTTCTACTATTGTTAGCCAAATGGCCATAGTAGCTGCAAGGGAAGCTGAGAAATGCAGCTACAGCTAGGTTACTATTACTAAAGGAAGAAAAGGGGAATGTAGAGAATTTATACTGGCAGACAACTAGTTCTTTAGCCAGTTAAGATAAAGATTCAATGTGAAATTAAGTGTAACAGTCTTGTCTCAATAACCAGAACCTAGAAAGGGTCCAATAAAGGTTTGATGTCATTTATATTCAGAATCGTAAATAGATGACATTTGTTTAAAGGGTCACAAAGAAGAGTCAGGAATGTCAAATTGTCTGTACCTATATCTGGTTTCTCCATTATCTTCCAGCAACCCTTCTCTTGTTCCAAACTAAGTTCAAGAATCACAATGGAAGAAGATCCATAGAATATGAAGAGTGACGTTGAAACACTGCATCTACTACTGATGTGATATGGACAAAGTCTAGATGTCTATTAGAAAAGATTAGATAGAGCTTATGGCATAAAGCCAGGGGATAGGACTAAAGGAAGTCCTTTCAATTTCATCATCTGTCACTGTACAACAAATAGAGAATGTCACTGGGCAACTGTCAGAACTCAGAGTGAAAAGGGCTTTTCTGTTTTTCCTTTTTTTTTTTTTGGCTGTTTTGCTTGCTGCTATTGGAGTTTTGTTAAATAAATTTTTTAAAAAGGTAGTGGGTGTGGTAGTAAACTATCTTGGCCTTGGGGAGAGAAATAAAATAGGTGTCCATTTCCTACATCCAATTTATGTGTCTTTTTATAGTTGTAATGGAAAAGAAATGAACGATAAGAGCAGAATGGGAGATGGGCTGTGAGAAACTGACAGAAAAGAAATCTAAAAATAAAGCCTTTGAAAGAGTTTGATGGAGGGGCGCCTGGGTGGCGCAGTCGGTTAAGCGTCCGACTTCAACCAGGTCACGATCTCGCGGTCTGTGAGTTCGAGCCCCGCGTCAGGCTCTGGGCTGATGGCTCGGAGCCTGGAGCCTGTTTCCGATTCTGTGTCTCCCTCTCTCTCTGCCCCTCCCCCGTTCATGCTCTGTCTCTCTCTGTCCCAAAAATAAATAAACGTTGAAAAAAAAAAAATTTAAAAAAGAAAGAGTTTGATGGATGTGTACAAACCCCACCCCCCATAAAAGATGATCACTTATTAACCAGCTACATGATTACCTAATGGTAAGTGTAGAACAAGTGAGAATACATTAAAAAAAAACTTTAGTTAAGAGCACATATTCACCTGTATTTTGAAATCCGATGTTTTGAGTTATCCCCCAGACTACTGGCTAACCTCACTTTTGGTAAACAGTTATTATTGTGTGAATCACCTCTCTCTCCTTCTAGAGTTTCTACAAATTCAGAATTTGCTATTTTAAGTCAAATGCTGAAACAACCTGAAAAAGTATAACTAAGGGACTCTAGATAGAAGAAAGATTAAATAATCAATAAGTAAAGTGACACATGCACAAAAGAATGAGACAGCAGTGAGATGCAGGGCATGCATGGGCCATCTTGTGAGTGGCAGTATTTACAGAATATGTCCAACTGAAACACAAGGAAGGGTTTAAGGTCAACAACTAGAAAAACAGAAAGCCAGAAGAAAGAAGGCTTTGTCAGGAGTCATATATGGATAAGGCCTAAAAGCTAAGAGTGGTGTGTTGAAAGGTGAGCCAGAGAATATAAAGGACATTCCAAAGAAGAATAACTTCAGAAATCGGAGAAGGATCGTAGACCAAGACAACGGCAGAGAGAAAAGGAAGATGAATAGCTCCAAAGCACATCTTTAGGAATATTTGTTTTATTCACAGTGACTAAGAAGCAAATACCTATGTCACCCACAGCAGTTGGTACTTTAAAATAGGAGACACTGGGGGCGCCTGGGTGGCGCAGTCGGTTAAGCGTCCGACTTCAGCCAGGTCACGATCTCGCGGTCCATGAGTTCGAGCCCCGCATCAGGCTCTGGGCTGATGGCTCAGAGCCTGGAGCCTGTTTCCGATTCTGTGTCTCCCTGTCTCTCTGCCCCTCCCCCGTTCATGCTCTATCTCTCTCTGTCCCAAAAATAAATAAACGTTGAAAAAAAAAATTAAAAAAAAAAATAGGAGACACTGTTGGTATAACTATGAAAGGATTAGAAAGTTGTAATATACAGCACAAGAGGAACCCAATCAAAGATTAAAGTATGATACCCAAAAGATATAAGTCATCATTTCCAGAGAATATTCAAAGGATTACTAGTCTCTCCTGAGGGTAATAGATATTACATAAAAACAATATAAAACACATCCAGGTTATATGTGGTTCTAGAAGTGTCTTTCCTGCAGAGAATATTGAGAGCTAACATGCCTTATGATACTCCAAAAGGGAAGTGTGTGGTAAATACCTGTTCTTTGTTCCTCATCATCACCTGGTCACTTTTCATTTGGGGAGCAAAATGGTTGCTTGCATTGGGATTTTCCATGGGAGTGCTCAGGTTACATCCCCTCTCCCAAACTAGTGGACACGTGACCAAGTCAAGGCTAATCAGGTTCTCCCTCCTAAAAATGTGCTGCTTTAACAGATGGACATAAGGATAAAAAATTGCCCTGAAGCATCATTGCTCTATTCCTACTAATGGACTCTCCCTTCTTTGCAAGGTCTAGTGATTCAGGTTTCCTTAGAGGTTCTGAGCTTTCCCAAATTCTTCTATGAACTCCACTCAGGCTTGACAGCCAGAGTTCTTTTTTTGAAACTAACTCACTCTGAGGGGAGCAGTTTGCAACACTTTACAGATACACTTGACTCCAGATTTTTTTTTTCCTTTTTGGCAAAATAGCACACTACATGGGTTATCTTCAGAATACATAATGCTGTAGATAATAACAGAGGGCTTTTGGAACATATTAGGGGAAGATAAACTGTACTCCATGCTTATATTCACTCATCACCAAGCAAGGAGTACCAACACATCCCTCTCATCATATTCTTGCCACAGAGAGCATTAAAATGGCGATAATTATGGTGAAATCATCACACAAAGATACTACATTGGCATCAGGATCATCAAAGGTCAGATGACTCCAAGTCTGAGGAGAAAGGTAATGTCCTCAGCAAAGTATAGGATTTACCAGGGTATGATATTTAAAAATGACTATAGAGGGAGCCCTGAGCTTACCACAAGGCAGGACCTTCCTAGAGAATAATAAGCCTAGGGGAAGTACCTCTCACAAGTCTCCTCCCAAAACCTAGTAATGTGGAAGAATTTCAGGAAAAAAAAAAAAAAAACCTTCTTAAGGATATTCACTTATGAAAAGCAAAATTTCCCTAATATAGGGCACAACAAAGAAATATTCCCCAGATAAGAAAATAGGGGGAAGAGGAGGGTCCAAATGGAAAGAAAGAATAAAAAGGTACCACAAGAATATACCCAAATCATATTAACTCTGTATTTCTACAAAAACATGTCTAGAAACAACAATAGTATTCATAATGTTCATGACTATTGCAAATAATATGATTATTATTCATAATATGATTTTGGTTCTATTCCATTTATATTATAAGCCATTAACCCCATTACACAGATAAAAAAATGAGTTGCATTCTATTCTCTTTATACTACAAGCCATCATACCATTATAGAGATGAGAAAACTGAGACAGGAAGGTAGGCTAGCATTCTAAGGACCTACCTCTTTAACCCATTTAAACTTCCCCTCAGTTAATTCTCTTTCCCTAATTGTTTTCCTCTCTATCCCACAAAAAATGCAAATGATCCATAGCAATAATGATGGTAAAAGGAAATTGTATATAGATTTGTAGGCATAATATGCCTACACATATATACATACTCAAACATATTCAAAAGGATGCCTGAGAAGAGTGGAGTGAGGCCCTGAAAGGGATAGGAAGAAGAAATGAAAAAATAGTCTTGAAGAGCACCAAGAAACATACCTTTCTCTGTCTGGATAACAGTAAAATTAGATATGTTTTGTGGTAGGTATTGAGAATTTTGAGGAAATGCAAGCTTGAAGAAGTTCTTGGAGAAGTACGCAGAGTCACTGGAAAGAAAAAAACAACAACATGTTTTCTGTTTACTGAGTCTTCTGACCTGAACTAGGATCCTCTTTTCTACTAACTCATCTTTTATCCATGTAGGATAGAGATATTTGTCTCTGATGGAAATGAAATGAATGCTCTTAGGGCAAATCAGTTATGTGCGGTTGCACTGTGTTCACATAAATTCTAACAACTCTTCCCAGCTCTCACAAGAATACTTTTTGCAATTTAAAATTTTTACAATTTTATCATGAACTTTCAGTTTGGTCAGGCTTTGTCAGGACTTCCAATGTCTTTATTTTACCTTTATTCTAAATTAATGAAGACTGTTTCAAAATTAGAAGTCGTCTTCATCAGGTACCTCAAACTCAGATGACACCAGAATCTAGGCAAATGGCATAAGTGAATAAAGCAATCTATGTGTGAAAAAAAAATTGTATGGTCATCTTGGTCTGCCTACCATTTGCCCACTTTTCAGAATGGCCTGGAGGCAGAAACCAATCTCCCAAAGAAATGTTACCACAAAAGTGCAATGATAATGACAAAAAACAACACTGGTCTTGATCTCAGAGAGATAATAAAGCATGGGTAGGTACTGTCACAAACTGACAAATACTTGATCATCTAAAGCTGGCAGCTGCTACCCAGCCTTACCTATATGTGCCATGCCTGAAGTGTAGATTCCAATACTGTCAGATGTTCTGAATTTTTAAGCAAAATGTGGTGGATACCAAAAATATCCCCGCTTCCTGTGTCTATGCCCTTTGGCTTATAACTATATAATGTCTTCATACTCGAACTATGGGATTTCCTATGTCCTTCTTTTGACCAACAGAATAAAGTACAAGTGACAGTAATGCCAGAGTTTCTAAACCTAGAGCTTAAAGTCTTACACATTTCTGCATACTCTTATTTTATTTTTACCATCAGCATGAGAACACATATTTAAAAGTCAAGGATACAGAGAAAAGACAAATTGCCCTAGCTGAAAGCCAGATGTGTGAGCCCGCCAAGATCAAGGAAGCCACATAACTAAACCTCAATTTATCCTAGACACATGAGTAATAAACTTACTTTTTGCATGCCACCAAAGCTTTGTGGTTGTTTGCTCTGCAGCATTATCAAGGTAGTAGATAACTGATACACACATCCAGGTTCCTAGGTGAAATCTTCTGACTTTCACGATTTGTACCTGAAAGAAGTTCTTGAAAAACCATCATGCTGAGTTACCTGGGGGGGGGGGGAGGGGGATGTTTTCCATCTATTTATTACGTTTCTTGGCCTCCACTAGCTTTCCTTTTCTAACAACCTTTCCTTTATCCATGTAGGGTATAGGTATTTTGCCTATGATGAAAGTTTTTTTTTCTTACATTAGCAACAAATTCATGGTTTTTAAACAATGCAACACAATTCAAACACAATGTTCTGTGAATTGAACCCAGACCACACACCATTATTTAGCGGTCTCTATTAGTCTAATCCCTTCATTTTACAGTTAAGGAAAAGGCATCCCTATTTTGGAAAATATCTTTTCCAACATGAAGTAGCTGGACCTCAGATGAGTTGATTCACCTAATTTGATCACTTTTTAAAAAGCATCTTAGTGTCTTCCTTTGAGTGCATGGGTATTTCCAAAATCACTCAGGTCTTCCCTCCCCATCATTTCTGCAACTTTGTTTTTGTCCAGAGGCTAGATCCACATCAAGAATCTAAACTACATTCATCTCTACAAACTTCATCTGAGCACTGTCAGCTACTATGTTCTGAGCAGGGGTTTGAATTCTCTTTTTTCCCAGGAAAGGTAATACTTCTAAAAATGTGCTTGAGGCCACAAACTTAGTATATTCTTTCAGCATTAAACTCACACCACCTCTCTCCGCAATACAAATGAATAAATGATGCTTCTACTTTAAAATGGAATAATTTTTACACAATGCTGACTAAGGCAAAATTCCCATGAAATCTGGTTAATGCTGGTCTTGGCCAAGCAAAAAACAAACTTAGGATAAGAGCAGACAGGCAAATTGTAATAAGGTATGTGTCCATTCATTTAGAAAAAAGTTTCTCTTTTACAGAACTACTGAAGGAGAAACCAATTGAAAGTTGTGATTATTGTTTTAGCCAGGATTCATAAAGAGACTGAACAGCTGCGCACTTTATTAGATCTAATCTAAATACCTGCTCCTTGTATTTTGTGCTGGGAGATATTTATGTTATCAATTCAACTTTATACTAACCATCAGGAAGAATACTCCCCATAGCTCTGCCGACTCAAAATAATGACTTGTAAGGGAGCCCTAATGACAGAACAAGGGGCAATTATAGACCCAGCATGAGACTTAGAATAACTGTGTGATGTATTTTGTGCACTTGATTGACCTCATGTTCAAGTTCGTTTGTGCCTCACTGTTGTAGATACGGCCTATGCCTCAGGGTATATGCCTTGTTAATTTCAATATAAAAAGACAGAACAGATTAGATCAGATGGCTCAAACAAAAAAACAAAGGGCACCAGTGCTTGGCGGAAAAGTGATGGCACATTGGGGTCTACCAGAAGGAACCATCAAATATCTTTCAGGGAAGAATGAGAAGTTAGAATAATCAATATGGAATGTTAATTCATTTCCACTCTTGGGAGAACTAAAACAATGTACATCTTCTCGTGTCTACATAATTGTGGTGGCTCCCGGGAGGACTTAAAATTTATTGTAAAATGAGAGGGATAGGAAAACAAAGAGAACAAGAATTCAATATAAAATAAGGTTACTGTGAGATGTCCGTAGATTATATTGCTTTACGGCAAAATCATTTGGCACTCTCTTCTGTATATGTTACTTTGAAATACATTCCTGCTGTGCTGTAATTCACTGAATGATAGAGTGAGGAAGGGAGTCTCTTTTCCCAAGGGGTTGTTTATAAACCTAATTCTAAACATGCTTACTTAAATGGGAGGAGGCATTAAAAGAAGAGATGCAGTAGAAGAACTGTTGTTTGTTTGTTTTATCAATGTTAGTGTTTAGAGAAGAAGAAGAAGAAGAAGAAGAAGAAGAAGAAGAAGAAGAAGAAGAAGAGGAAGAAGAAGGAGGAGGAGAAGAAGAAGAAGAAATCTTGATTTGTTGTGTACAAAATTATAGAGGGAGTTCAAGCACATAACGATATTGCAGACTGACTTGAAAACAACATAGAATAACTGGCACTTATGCAATTTCTCAGAAACATAGCTTTGATTCTAAATTGGTTGAAAAGAGGCATTCCAAAATAGTCATTTCATCAGTCTTGGTTGTTTGTTAATAGTACCATCTAGCTAACTCCGCCTACCCTTTCAAAGTGGTTATTAGAAAAACCTTACAAAAGCCTTGGTGAAAACTTGAAATCAATGTTTTCTAAATGATACTGGGAACCACATCTTTTCTCTTCTATTGTTAGCCATGCAATCTTTGAGAAAATGCATAACTAATATGTAATATTGAAGGGGGAAGCTCCTAACTCAGAATATACAAATAAACTGCCAACCTAGTGAGGAATACAGACACATACTGCCAAGTGATTACAAACTGGAACATGGGAATCTATTCCATATTTATCCAGCCTGAAAAATTTAGACTGGAAATGGTTTATAACTAAAACCATAGGAATTTGAGAGCTATTATAGAAAAAGACAATATGTTGATATTTCCCACACCTATTTTTACCTCAAATGTTAGGAAAAGAGTAGGAAATGTAGGTTCAAACATGCAGTACTTTTTTTAAAAGTTGATTTTCAATAGGCTGCCAAATTTTAAAAAACAAATATTAGTAAGCTCTCTTCAAAACAGTAGTCAGATAAAATATACTGATTTTAAATAGAATGTAGAATGGATTTTCAGATTTCCCTGAGAAAATAGATTTCTAACTGAAAGCTCTTGATTTAGGAAAGATATTTCTTCTCCACTGAGGCAATATCCTCTGTTAACACAGAGTAACTAATAAGATGCAGGCAATCCTAATAAAACAAACATAGCACATGTGACTGATTCATTAATTTTAGACCACTGCCTTTCAATTTTACTTTAACAACACTGGCACCACTATTCCCCCCAATTAAACCAAAGAGAAAACTCTCAGAAATAAGACAGATAATGGTATTATTTTATAGTGTATGTCTTTAAAGAAATATAAATGCACTGATTTAAAGTCATTAAGTTAGAAAAATAAAGCTATTTTCATGATATCAACAATTAGAAAGTCCAAATGCAGACACAAGCCTTGTCATATAACAGCCTTTGATTTGCCCTCTTTCAGCATTTCATTCAACTAAAGTTGAAGAAAGTTGGATTAAAAAAAGTCTGTGATTTGGACATATTTTGGCCAGAAAGCATCTATTCATCATTCATCCAGTAAGGTGATTTTCCTCTGGAAGATGCCTCCCCAATTTCTAGTTCACACATTTGGGGATATTTGTAGTTCCACCCATGGCATGTGACTCAATTCTGGCCAATCAGACTTCTTTATTTTTCCTGGCAAGAATTGCTTCTGACACAGTTGAGATTCACAAAAGAAGCAAATTCTGAACATTTTCTTGCGATTATTGGGAGAGTCACTGGATTTGAATCTGGAAGAATTTGGTCTGGAGCTAGTCGCAGCCATCTTAATATTATATAGAACCCTGAGAATGATTCCACCAAAATAGAAGACATCTCTATAAGATAAAGTGAAAATAAATTCTGATACATTCGTTTACTAATTTATTTATTCAGCAACTATTTATTGGACATTTATTATGGGCCATAAAAGTTACGGATAAGGTAGAAAATAAAATAACAAATACTCTTGCCCACATGATGGATGGCTTACTTTGTAGTGGGACTAATAGTAATTTTAAAAAAAAAATAATTTCAGAGTGATATGAAGCCCTGTAAGAAACAAAGCATAGTAAGAAAGCTCATGACGAAGTGGAAGTGCTATGTTGTCTAATGCCAACTACTACATGTCTTAGATCATATCTGTTCTTTACATTTCTTAAGGATTGTTAAAGAGATAGAGAATATACAACATTAGCAACATGTGGCTATAAAAGCCTAAAATATTTACTGTGTGGCCCTTCATGGAAAAAGTTGCTAGTCTCTATGAAAGTAGTTCACAAGAATTCCTTCAGTCCCTCTACATGCCTGACACTGAATTCTATCAAAATGTAGAGTCTATTTTTCCACTCTTTGTACCTCGGCTGAGCTTGTAAGTATTTTTGGCCAACAGAACGATGCAGAAGTAACATTCTGAGAAACTCCCAAGCCTCCGTCTTAAGAGGCCTTGTAGCTTTTCCTTTTAGTCTTGGAAATGAGACCCCACGTAAAGAAATCTAGACTATCCTGCTATAGAGAAAGGCCTTAAAGAGAGAGAGTATCTGAACAATGAGAGACCACATGAGAAAAAAAAGCTATAGAGAGGAGAAATGAAGCCTCACAGGCCATACTAAGGCCCTCAACCAATTAGTGAAGCTATGTTTGATCCTCTGACCCCAATCAAGATACTCTGGCCAACAGCTACCCTGCGAAAGGAACAGAGATAAACCATCCTCACGAAACCTTACTGGAATTCCTGACTCACAGAATCATGGATGAAAAAATAATTATTGATTTAAGCTGCTAAGTTTTGGGGTGCTTTGTTTTGCAGCAATAGTAAGGGAAACAGAAATTAGAACCAGAACTAGAGTGCTGCTTTGACAAAAACCTGGAACACACAGCATTGCCTTTGCAACTAGGTGACAGATGGAGGCTTGAAGAAAGCTGAGAACTACTAATGGAGATTTGAAAAGCATTGGAAAAATGCTATTAAGGACTGGGGACAGGATGACCTATGATCCACAAACGTGAAACATTTGGCAACACTTGTGACTCTAGCTAAGGTTTTTAGATGTAAGTCTGAAAGTGCCAATCAGTTTCCTGTTGTGTTATGCATGATCAAGTATAGCAGAGAGACAAACTAAAGAAGAATTGCTACATATATAAGCATAGTTTAGAGGAAATATAGAGGACCCAGGACAGTTTTTTCAGTCAGAAACATGTTCTCAAAGTAAGAAATGGCCTCCAGATGAAAATAAAATCAAGAGTGTAGCCATAAGATCCTTTGTTTAAAACTCAGAAGAATTAGAGTTATGTTTATTACACCCTTCAGTGAAATTAAAACAAGTATAAATAAGAATCTTAAGGCATTGCCCTAAATCAACCTGGTATGCCCAAAGTGGAGGGGAAAAAAAGTTATCAATGTGACTTTGGCACACAGAGTGAATCCCTATAAGATATATGAAAAGTCCACAAATATTCTACGAGATCTATACTGGTAGGAGTACTACTATCTTGGATTGAATGGGATTGAGATAGATGAAAATGAAAAGAGGCCTATGGGCCCTCAAATTTATGCAGATAGACAACAGGAGGTGGGAGCTGTTAAACTGCAAACAGAAATTCTCAAGGCACAAAGCCATGCGTCAAGGAAAACTGCACTAGAGAACCCCTGTCAGGGAGCAGAAAAACTAGGCTCTACTAAAGAAACATTGTCTTGATTAGGGAAACAGGTGACATGTGACTAGATGGTTTTAGAATGGTTATGGACCAGTGACTGCTATGTGTCTTCCTTTCTCCCACTGTTGAATGGGAGTGTCTACCATAGTTAGCCTGCTCCTGTATTGCATTTGGTGTGGGAGAGGATATCTTGACTTTTAGTTCACAAAACTACCATCAAGAAGAACTACATTCATAGAGACTTTTCCTCTCCAGAGCAGTTGTATATTACAAGACACTGTATGTTGGGCCCGATGCTATATTTGGATAGGGGTTGGAGGTCTTGAGGGGATGAGTATATTTTACATGTGAAACAAATGAGAAAGGGTATAGCCATAAGGTGGACTGTGGTTGCTTATCTACAAAAATCATCACCAACAATTATCTAATCCCTGTACACAAGACAGAACTCCCAACAAACAGGGAGTCTATTTTACCACCACTTGAATACATGGTAATCTTATGACTTGTTTTGACCCAACTACGAATGAGGTGAAAATGGCATTCTGGGACTTCTAATCAGCCCTTAAAGGCCTGATAGCTTCAGCTTTCACTCTTAGAAGAAAGCTATTATATAGCAAAGCCCCGTGAAGCCACATGGAAAGAGAAGTTCCAAAAGATGAGAGAATTTATGAGGAGAGAAGCCAAGTGGGGAAGATTTGAGGCACCTAATCTGACAGCCTACACCAAGGCTCCAGACTAGTGAGAGAAGGAATATTGGTTCTCTAGCCCCAAACAACCCACCCAGCCAACACTACATAGAGGGAAAGACAAGCTACTCACTGAGTCTTACTTGATTCTGACACAGAGAATCATGGGCAATTGATAGTTGTTTTAAGACACTAAGATTTATGGTAGTCTGTTATGAAGTAATAGATAAAAGACACATAGTCTATTTCACATGGGGTGGCCAAAGAAGTTCACTGAAGAAATGGCATTTCAACTGAGGTCAAAATGATATGAATAAGAAAACCAAAAGATTGAACATTCCAAGCAAAGAGACAAACTATTCTAGAAACTTCATGAAGTTTACTGAAGCTAGAGTGGTGTAGAAAAAACAAGGAGTAGAAAGAAATGAGATGAGTAAATGGGAAGAAACTAGAAAAAAAATCAGATATTGTTAGACATTTTAGTTCATAGAACAGAATTTGAAATTTATTCTAAACCCATGTTAGAGTTCCTGAATCAAGCATACTACTTTCAGAAATTTTAAGTTTAATAAACTAATAAGTTATTTTTTTCTCTCTTACATCTCAAGGAGTCTTAACTAAACAATTTGATTCACTGAGATGACTGACTGTATCGTAACAGTATTTTAATATCTTATACTGAAATCTTAGGATAGTATTACCAACTATAAAAGGTAAGATACCTAATTTCTGCACAAAAATGAGATACCCTGAAAGTAACAACATACTACTGATCTCCAGTGTGTTCAGATTTGGCAGATTACTTATGCAGGTGCTTTCAGAATGTATTTTAATTAAGTTTTAAGACATACTTGTATTTACTTCTGTGGCTACCATTAACAAATTACCACAAACTATGCTGTTTAAAACAATAAAACTTTATCCTCTCACAGTCTTGGCAGCCAGAAGTCCCAAATTGTTTTTTTGGTGGGGACACCATTCAACCCAATAAAATGCTAAAAAAATATTTTTTTAAGTCAATGGAAAAAAGTAAAACACTGTGGAATTCCCGAAGCACCAATGAAAGGAACCAAGTTTGAAAATCATGACTTTAATTTCAAACGCATACGGTACTTCATTTTATTTTTAATGTTACAATTTCATAGGATGATTAATTTAGTTTAAGAGGGACCAACAGTTGAAGAAATCATCTTATACTTTAGGTATTGCATACCCACAGAAGCAACCTACTTAAAACATTTGAAATTGAAAAAAATCATTTTGAGAGTCTCAATACTACAGATGCCAACCTCTATCTCCACACACAAGAAATACTTATTTTCATCTTACTTTCACTAGAACCATCCTCACTCCATTTACAATGTGAATTACAACTTATATTGCTACCCTCCACGCCTGAAAGTGACTCAGTAGGGAACAGAAAAGTGAATCACTGTAATATAGACAAGCTTGGTGATATCTGTGAAGCAAACAAAAAGAGCATCCTGTGAATACTTACTGTCTCCTTTTTTTAGGCTTCATCCAGTTGAACAGTTGAACAAAAATTACTGTAGAGAAACAGAGATTAAAAATAACATTGAAAAGCAGTATGATATGATTATGCTAATTTAAAACTATATTTAATAGCAATTTCATTTCTGGCTACAAATACAAATAATGGGTCCATACTTCCAACACAAGGAATGTTGGCATATCCTTTATGTTTGCACATTTCTAATTCTCACGTCTAGGAATAATGAGTTGTTCAGAATGATTTCTGTTCCAAGTGACAGAAAATGCAACTCAAATTGGATTTGGGGGAAAAAAGCAAAAACAAAACAAACAACAAAAAAAATGTAGTAACTTAATTAAAGAGTCTAGAGTTTCAATTATAGATGGAATCAGATCCCTAAATGATCAGGTCCCTAAATAACCTCCCTCCATATCTTAAATTTATTTTCCTATATATTGGCTTTATTCTCAAAAAAAGGCTCCTTCCATGATGTATTCCTGCAAATCGGGGTTACAGTCTTTCCGGTTCTCACTGTTAACTATGATGTTATTTGAACACTTCAGCAGAAGTCTTAGGTTTATTCTGGTAGGAACATGTGTCCAATCTTGAACCAATCCCTGGAGGTGCAAAGATAAAATGCTCTGATTGGTCAGGAGTAATATATATGCCAACCCTGGAAACTTCAGTAAAGTCAACCATCACTGGTGAAATTTAGGTTTTTCCCTTTCATTTTCATTATAATGAAAATGTCATTATCATCTTATTTTCATAATTTTCATCACATTTAATTCCTCTTCAAGGAATATCCTTTCTTATATATATCTCTGTATTGTTTTCTGATTATTTTGATAGAATAAATTCATAGATATAGTAATGTTGTGTTAACATATATACATAAATTTTGAGACTTTTAAAAAATATATACAAAATTGCTTCACAGGAAGTGGTATCAATTTCAATGAGTAGTGTATGAATTTGCCTTCACATGGTCTTAATGTATTTGGGTGTTATCATTTTTACTAATCTTTCCTACAATAGAAAATAAAATTAATTAATTCATATTTATACATCATTGAGCACACATGTTTTTTGCTGAAACTTGTGAATTTGCAAATATGAAAACACTTTACCTCAACATACTTCACCAAATATCTTTTATATAACTACAATACCATAATCATAACCAAGAGATTTAATTTTGATATTATTTAATAAAAAGTCCACAAATATTTCCAATTGGCCCCAAATATCCTTTATAGCTTTAAAAAAAATCAAGATTTCAGTTAAAATCACACCATAAGATATAATTACTCTTTATTTCTTCCTCCCCCAAACAGGTAACTTTTCTTTTTCTTGGATTGGATTAGCTAGGACTTCCAGTATTACATTGAAAAGAACTGGTAAGAGGAAACAGTCAAGAGAAAGCTTCTAGTTTCTCACTGTTAAGTATGATGTTAGCTGTAGGTTTTTACAGATGTTCTTTATCAAGTTGAGGAAGTTACCCTCTATAACTAGTTTACTGAGAATTTTTGTCATGAATGCATACTGGATTTTTTCAAATGCTTTCTCTGTATCTGTTCATAGGATTGTGTGATTTTTCTTCTTCAGCATGTTGATGGGACAGATTACATTAAACTGATTTCTGAATGTTGAGCCAGCCTTGCATATCTAAGAAAAATCTCACTTGGTCCTGATATATATCATTCTTTTTCTTTTTCTTTTTTTTTTTCAAAGTTTATTTATTTTTGGGACAGAGAGAGACAGAGCATGAACGGGGGAGGGGCAGAGAGAGAGGGAGACACAGAATCGGAAACAGGCTCCAGGCTCTGAGCAGTCAGCACAGAGCCCGACGCGGGGCTCGAACTCACGGACCGCGAGATCGTGACCTGGCTGAAGTCGGACGCTTAACCGACTGCGCCACCCAGGCGCCCCTATATCATTCTTTTTAAATGTTGTTAAATTTCTGTTTATGGATTGCTCAATTTGCTAATATTTTGTTGAGGATTCTTGCATCTATGTTGATGAGAGATATTACTCTGTAGTTTACTTTTCTTCTAATGTCTTTATATGGTTTGGGTATTAAAGTAATGCTGGCCTCCTTGAATGAGTTAGGAAGTATGTTCTCTGCTTCTATCTCCTGGAGGAGACTGTAGAGAATTGTTATAACTTCTGCCTTAAATGTTAGTAGAACAGGGAACCAATCTGGGCCTAGGGCCATTTGGAAAATTATTCATTATTGATTCAATTTCTTTTATATACTAGAGAGAGAGACAGAGAGACAGAGAGAATTATTCACATTGTATATTTCTTCTTCTGTGAGTTTTGGCTGATCATGTCTTTCAAGGAATTGGTCCATTTCATCTATGTCACTGAATTTGTGGGAAGAAAGTTGTTCATTATATTCCTTTAGTATCCTGTCAATGACCTTAAGATCTTTAGTAATTATATTATTTTAATACAATTTCTTTAATTTTTATTAAAGTCAATTTAATTTCTATTATTAGTGATTTGTGCTATTTCTTTTCTTAACCTTGCTAGAAGCTTATAAATTTTATTAATCTTTTCAAAGAAACAGATTTTAGTTTTGTTAATTTTCTAAACAACTTTCTGCTTTCAATTTCATTGATCTAGTCTCTAATTTTTACTATCTTGTCTTCTGCTTTCTGTAGATTTAATTTGATATTCTTTTTCTAGTTTCCAAAGGTGGAGGCTTAGATTAATGATTCTTGATCTTTCATCTCTTCAATATATGCATTCAATGCTCTAAATTTCTCTCCAATGCAGTATTGCTTTTACTGCATCACACAAATTTTGATGTTGTATTTTCATTGTTTCAAATTTTTTTTTCCACTTGCGATTTCTCTTTGACCTATGTCTTAAAAGTGTATTTTCATTTCCAAGTATTTTGGGATTTTCCAGCTATCTTTCTGTTATTGATTTCTACTTCAATTCCACTGCAGTCTGAAAAGAAACATAGATTTTCTACTTTTTTAAATTTAAGGTGTGCTTTATGACACCGAATGTGGTCTTTCTTGGTTAATGTACTATATGAGCTTAAGAAGAATGCGTATTCTGCTGCTGATGGATGAAATACTCAATACATGTCAATTATATTCAGTTAAATGATGGTACTGTTGAGTTCAACTATGCCCTTACTGATTTTCTGCCTGCTGGACCTGTCCATTTCTGATAGAAGGATGTTAAAGACTCCAACTATAATAGCAGCTTCATATACTTCTCCTTACAGTGATCTCAGTTTTTGCCTCATTTTGACATTCTATTGTTAGGTTCACACACACTAAGAATTATGTCTTCTTGGAGAATTACCCCATTATCATTATGTAATGCCTATCTTTATCCACAATAAATCTTCTTGTTCTGAAGTCTGCTTTGTCTGAAATTAATATAGCTCCTCTCTCTTTAATTAAAGTTAGCATAGTATATCTATCTTTCTCCATCCACTTACTTCTAATCTATTTGTGTATTTATTTTTAAAGTGGATTTATTTTATACAACACATATTTGCAACTTTCACACATACACACACACAAAAAACATCTTGGGTTTTTTAATTTACTCTGACATTCGGTCCTGAATTTATTATTTTTTATTGAAGTGTGATTAACATACAGTATTATATTAGTTTCATGTATACAATATAATGATTCAACATTCCTATATATTACTCAGTGCTCATCATGATAAATGTACTCTTAATTCTCTTTATTATATCCACCTCTCCTTGGGAAACCACCAGTTTTGCTCTTTGTATTTAAAGTCTGTGGGGCTTTTTATTGCTTTCTTTCTTTGTTTTGTTTCTTAAATTCCACACATGAGTGAAACCATATGGTATCTATCTTTTCTGACTTGTTTTACCTAGCATTATGTCCTCTAGATGCATCCATGTTGTTGCAAAGAGCAGGATTTCTCACAGACTGTAAGTCTGAGTTCTCTCTTGTCCAGCAAGCGAATGGACCCAGAATTAAATACAAGAGAGGCTAATGTCTGGGAGGAGACAAGAGCACCAAACAGGGGTTTTGTCACCATATTTATTGAGTTTACAAGATAAAACCCACATGTTGAACATGAAGAAAACAAGATCTCACATAGGTAAACATGGAGAAAACAGACAGCTATCATTAACTTGTGTTTGTAAGAAGCAAAGGGTCTGGGGGGCAAGTGGAGTTCATAATCAAAGTAAAATAGTATATTGGTGTCAGATGGAAAGTAATTTCCTGCAGGTTATATAACAAGTTACTCGTGACCCCATTACAATACCTTGCTAGCTAACCCCATGTGCTCTCACCCTGTGGTGGCAGCTTTCACCCTAAGCTTTTTTCTAATCCATTTATGTAAGTAGAACCTATTTCCGCACAAGGATTCATTCATTTTATGGCTGAATAATATTCCTCTGTGTGTGTGTGTGTGTGTGTGTGTGTGTGTACACACATCTTCTTTATCCACTTGTCTATTAATGGACACTTGGGTTGCCTCCATGTCTTGGCTATTATTGTAAATAATGCCGTAGTAAACAGAGTGATGCATATATCTTTTTGAATTAGTAAACATCCCGTAGTGGAATTACTGAATTATATGATAATTCCATTTTTAATTTTTGAAGGATGTCCATACTATTTTCCAGAGGAGCTCCACCAATTTGCATTCCCATCAACAGTGCACAAGGGTTCCTTTTCACCCCCCATAGTCTTACCATACTTGTTATTTCTTGTCCTTTTGAGTCTAGCCATTCTACAGATGTAAAGTGATACTCTGACAATCTATGGCTTTTAGTCCATGTATTCAGACTACTGATGTTCAAAGTGATTATTGATATAGTTTGATTAACATTTATCATATTGTTATTGTTTTCTATTCATTGTCCTTGTTCTCTGTTCCTATTTTTTTGTCCTCCACTCTTTTCTGCCTTTTGTCATTTTAACAGAGCATTGTATATGATTCTATTTTCTCTCCTTGTTAGCATATCAATTATATTTTTTAAACTTTTTAAAGCATTTCCTCTGGAGTTTCCAATACACATTTACAATAAATCCAAGTCCACTTTCAAATAACACTACACCTCTTCACAGGTTAGTGCAAGTACTTCATAATAATAAATGATCCTAATTCTTTCCTCCCACTATCCCTTGTATCATTGCTGTCATTCATTTTACTTACATATAAGGATACATGAGTAGATAATCAAATACACTGTTGCTATTACTACTTTGACAAATTATCTGGTAGATCAATTAAGAATAAGAAAAATAAGGAGGGGCCAAGATGGCACAAGAGCATGGGAGTTTTTTTTTGCCCTTCTCATCCCTGAAAGGCAGCCAGATCGACACCAAACCATCTTACATACCTAGAAAACTGATTTGAGGATTAACAAAACAATCTGTACAACCTGAACCACAGAACTCAGCAGGTACATAGCAGAGAGGTGAACTGTGGGACAGAGAAGCCGCAGAGGGCAAGGAGCTATTTTTGCCTGTGGTGAGAGGATGGAGACAGGGAGAGAGTATGGGAAAAGCACCCCCCACCCCAAAAGCAGCTGGAGAAAAAGGGGAATAATGGAAACAGCTACAAGGGACTGAACAAAAAAAGGGATAAAGGAGAAAGGAGAGGGTTTAAATTCCATTAAGACTATAAACAGGGGGAGCACAGAGTCTGAAACTCTGCAGCTTAATATCTAGTGGTGCTCTGGTGGGAAAGGAGAATCCCCAGGAGCAGAGACTGAGGTTCAAAAGGTCAGGTCACAAGGGGAGAAGTGGTTCACCCCTGCTGGGAGGACATTTGGTAGAAGCTGTGTGGCCTCCCCACAGGCAAAGGTCCCAGGTGACCCCAAAGAGGAGCCACATTCGCTCGTGTTGGAACAAGGATGTCAAGGGTGAAGCCTGGTGCCAGATGTGTGTTGTGATTTAACATAATCCCTAAAACACTGCTGCTACATGATCACGTGAACTTTTTCTGGGGAGGGCTGGCACCCAACCACAGTCTCTGGGCATCTGCAGGAAAATGGTTGCAACAATGTTCCTGGGGGGTGGGCCAACACCCAGCCATTGCTTGGTGATACTCTACCCCGAGGGTCTGAGCTGGTCAAAGCTGCAGTCCCTCAGAAGTGAGGGGTTGGGAAACACAGTCGCATCTGAGATAAAACTCAGGAGGGAGGTACCACCTGGCAGCCTGACAGCTTGGTCATATACAGTGCAAAAGCAGGAAGAAGATGGAAGCAGGAGACAAATGAGGGGTGCTTGATTGCCTGTTGGAGAGAGCACAAAGTTCTGATACTTCAGACTGCATAGCTAGGTGATGCCATTTTCACCCCTCCCACATGTGTGCATAAATGCCTACAAGCACCACAACAATCCACCCCAGTAAGCTAATCAGTGCCATCTAGTAGAGAATGGAGCTGTTACACTAAGCTCTGCCCAAGTGGGCCAACCATGCTCTTAAGGAACACCACAACTCTCTCCATCTGCTTAGTTTACAGACTATAAAGTACTTCATAGTTTGACTCCTAGGAGAAACTGGATATAATTTCAATCACATTTCATTCTGTTTGGTGATCTTTCTATTTAATTTTTGTTTCTTTTTCTTTTCTTATTCTTGAATACAGAAAGAAAAAAAATTACTTTTATTTCCCATTTCTATAAAACAGATTTTTAATTTTTCCTATTACATGTTTTACTTTTTTGTAAAATCTTACAATTCTATTTTACATTCATCATTTCATTTTATTCTATTTTATTGTATTCTTTTTTATCAAAAATTCAAACATTTTCCTTTTCTTTTATTTCCCTTTTTCTCTAATCTATCAAGCTTCTTTCAACAACCAAACCAAAACACACTTAGGATCTAGCATCGTGTCTTTTCTTTTTGGTGTTGTTTTTAATTTAATTTTTATGTTTTTTGGTTTATTAATTCATTTTCTTACTACAAAATGATGAAATGAAGGAATTTGCCCCAAAAGAAAGAACAGAAATAAATGATAGCCAGAGACTTAACACAGATACAAGCAAGATGCCTGAACCATAATTTAGAATCATGATAATAAGAACACTAGCTAGTTGAAAATAGCATAGAATGGCTTTCTACAGAGAAAAAAGAAGTAAAAGCTAGTCAGGATGAAATTAAAAATGTTGTAACTGAGATGCAATCTTGAATGATGCCACGACAGCCAGGATGGATGAAGCAGAGCAGCAAATGAGTGATACAGTGGACAAACTTATGGAGAATAATGAAGCAGAAAAAAAGAATAAGACTATAAAAGAGCATGATATAAGAATTAGAGAACTCAGTGACTCATTACAAAGGAATAACATCCAAAACATAGGGGTCCCAGAAGATGAAGAGAGAGAAAAATGGGTAGAAGGGTTATGTGAGCAAATCATAGCAGAAAACTTTCCTAACCTGGGGAAAGACTCAGATATCAAAATCCAGGAAGCACAGAGAACTCCCATTAGATTCAACAAAAACCGACCACCAACAAGGCATATCGTAGTCCAATTCACAAAATACTCAGGCAAGGAAAGAATCATGAAAGCAGCAAGGGGAAAAAAGTCCTTACCCTACAAGGGAAGACAGATCAGATCTGCAGCAGACCTATCCACAGAAACCTGGAAGGTCAGAAAGGAGTGGCAGAATATATTCAATGTGTTGAATTGGAAAAATATGCAGCCAAGAATTTTTGATCCAGCAAAGCTGTCATTCAAAATAGAAGGAGTGATAAAAAGTTAACCAGACAAAAACTAAAGGAGTTCATGACCACTAAACCAGCCCTGCAAGAAATTTTAAGTGGGACTCTCTAAAGGGAGGAAAAAAAACAGGAAAAAAAAGAAGAAGAAAAGCCACAAATACTAGAAAGGACCAGAGAACACCACCAGAAACTCCAACCCTACAGGCAATGTAATGGCAATAAATTCATATCTTTCAGTACTAACTCTAGATGTCAATGGACTAAATGCTCCAATCAAAAGACACAGGGTAATAAAATGTATAAGAAAACAAGATCCATCTATATCCTGTTTACAAGAAACCCATTTTATACCTAATGACACCTTCAGATTGAAAGTAAGGGAATGGAGAACCATCTATCATGCTATGGTCACCAAAAGAAAGCCAGAGTAGCCATACTTATATCATACAATCTAGATTTTAAAATAAAGACTGTAACAAGAGATGAAAAAGGGCATTATATCATAATTAAGGGTTCCATTCACCAAGATCTAACAATTGTAAACATTTATGCTCTAAATATGAGAGCACCCAAATATATAAATCAATTAATCACAAACATAAAGAAACTCATTGATAATAATACCATAATAGTAGGGGACTTCAACACCCCACTTACAACACTGGACAGATCATCTAAACAGAAAATCAACAAGGAAACAATGACTTTGACACACTGAACTGGATGGACCTAACAGATACATTCAGAACATTTCATCGTAAAGCAGCAGAATACACATTCTTCTTGAGTGCACATGGAACATTCTCCAGAACAGATCACATGCAGGTACATAAATCAGCCCTCAGCATGTACAAAAACACTGAGATCATACTGTACATATTTTCAGACCACAATGCACTGAAACTCAAAATCAACCACAAGGATAAATTTGGAAAGACAACAAATACTTCAAGACTAAAGAACATCCTACTAAAGAATGAATGGGCTAACCAAGAAGTTAAAGAAGAAATTAAAAAGTACATGGAAGGCAATGAAAATGAAAATACCACAGCCCAAAGCCTCTGAGATGCAACAAAGCATTTAGCAATCCAGTCCTTACTAAAGAAGGAAAAAAGGTCTCAGATACATAACCTAAGCTTACATCTTAATGAGCTGGAAAAAGAAGAGCAAATAAAGCCCCAAAACAGCAGAAGAGGGGAAATAATAAAGATAAGAGCAAAATCAATGCTATCAAAACCAAAAACAATAGAACAGATCAATGAAACCAGGAGCTGGTTCTTTGAAAGAATTAACAAAATTGATAAACCCCTAGGCAGTTTGATCAAAAAGAAAAAGGGAAAGACCCAAATAAGTAAAATCAAGAATGAAAGAGGAGACATCACAACAAACACTGCAGAAATACAAGCCATAGTAAGAGAATATTATGAGTAATTATACATCAATAAATTGGGCAATCTGGAGAAACAGACAAATTCCTAGAAACACATAAACTTTCAAAACTGAAACCAGAAGAAATAGAAAATTTGAACAGACCCATAATTAGTAAAGAAATCAAATTTGTAATCAAACACCTACCAAAAAACAACAGTCCAGGGCTGGATGGCTTTCCAGGGGAGTTCTACCAATCATTTAAAGAGTTAACACCTATTCTTTTGAAACTGTTTCAAAAAATAGAAATGGAAGGAAAACTTACAAACTCATTCTATGAAGCCAGCATTACATTGATTCCAATACCAGACAAAGACCCCACTACAAAGGAAAACTACAGACCAATTTCCCTGATGAACATGGATGCAAAAATCCTCAACAAGATACTAGCCAACCAGATCCAACAATACATTAAAAGAATTATTCGGGGCGCCTGGGTGGCGCAGTCGGTTAAGCGTCCGACTTCAGCCAGGTCACGATCTCGCGGTCCGTGAGTTCGAGCCCCGTGTCAGGCTCTGGGCTGATGGCTCAGAGCCTGGAGCCTGTTTCCGATTCTGTGTCTCCCTCTCTCTCTGCCCCTCCCCCGTTCATGCTCTGTCTCTCTCTGTCCCCAAAATAAATAAACATTAAAAAAAAAATTTTTTTTAAAAATAAAAGAATTATTCACTGTGACCAAGTGGGTTTATACCTGGGATGCAGGACTGGTTCAACATCTGCAAAGCAGTCAATGTGATACATCACACCAATAAAAGAAAGGACAAGAACAACATGATCTTCTCAAAAGATGCAAGGAAAGCATTTGACAAAATATGATAAAAACCCTTAAGAAAGTAGGGATAGAAGGATCATACCTCAAGATCATAAAAGCCATATATGAAAGACCCACCACTAATATCATCCTTAATAGGGAAAAACAGAGAGGTTTCTCCCTAAGGTCAGGAACACAACAAGGACGTCCACTCTTGCCAGTGTTATTCAACATACTATTGGAAGTCTTAGCCTCAAAAATCAGACAATACAAAGGAATAAAAGGCATCCAAATCGGCAAGGAGGAAGTCAAACTTTCACTCTTCACAAACGACATGATATTCTATATGGAAAATCCAAAAGATTCCACTGAAAAACTGCTAGAACTTATCCATAAAGTCAGCAAAGTTGCAGGATATAAAATCAATGCAAAGAAATTGGTTGCATTCCTATACACCAATAATGAAGCAACCGAAACAGAAATCAAGGAATTAATCCCATTTACAATTGCACCAGGAACCATTTAGGTTTAGGAATAAACCTAACCAAAGAAGGAAAAACCTATACACTGAACACTACAGAAACCTTATGAAAGAAATTGAAGAAGACACAAAAAGTGGAAAATATTCCATGATCCTGAATTGGAAGAACAAATAATGTTAAAATGTCAATACTACCCAAAGGAATCTACACATTCAATGCAATCCCTGTCAAAATAACACCAGCATTCTTCACGGGGCTAGGAAAAAACTATATAAAATCTGTATGGAACTAGAAAAGATCCTGAATAGCCAAAGCCATGTTGAAAAAGAAATCCAAAGCCAGAGACATCACAATTCTGGACTTCAAGCTGTCTTACAAAGCTGTAATCATGAAGACAGTATGGTACTCGCACAAAAACAGATACATAGATCAATGAAACAGAATAGAGAACACAGAAATGGACCTACAAATGAATGGCCAATTAATCTTCAACAAAGCAGCAGCAAACAATATCCAATGGAAAGAAGACAGTCTCTTCAGCAAATGGTGTTGTGAAAACTGCACAGCAATATGCAAAAGAATGAATCTAGACCACTTTTCTAACACCATACACAAAAATAAACTGAAAATGGATGAAAGACCTAAATGTAAGACAGGAAGCCGTCAAAATCCTAGTGGAGAAAACAAGCAACAACCTCTTTGATCTCGGCCACAGAAACTTTTTACTAGACTTGTCTCCAGAGGCAAGGGAAACAGAAACTATGATTCTCTATATTTGTCTGCCCGTCTCTCCAAATGTTGGGGGCAGAAGTTTGCCCTGTGACCTCATTTCTCTGGAAAATCTAAGAAAAGGTGCTGATTTTTCAGTTCATTCACCTTTTTACTTGTTAGGACAAAGCTTGTTAGACTTGTTAGACTTCAAAGGTCTTTACATGTCAGACTGGAAATCACTAGTCCCCATTTTTTCCCTCTAGTTTACCAGTTCCTTCATTTCTAATATCATCCTGTGGCTCAAAGAAGATCCAGAATATGCTCAGCCGCTTCCATAATATGTCCCCCGTTGGCACACAGCTCCTGAAACAATCCATGAGTTTGCTTACACTTATCTAACATCCACATATTAGACTTCTCTTTTTGTTCTCTTATAACAGAGTACTTACCATAACTTTCAGCATTTTGGTGAAGTCTTTTCCATACATCACCAAAACTGATTAAATAATAGAAAATCTAAAAAGCAGTTGGATTATATAGTCTACCTATATTCAAATCAATAATCCTTTTAGCTAAATTTGTGCTCAAGGCAATATGGAGAATAAAGATAGTTTGTGGCCTGCTACTTTCCTTATAGCAGACGTGCCTTTACACATGACAGACATTTCTGTTTCTTCAATAATGTCTGCCTTGTTGCAAGTCCAGGATTTGCTGGTATTCTGGAAAGTTATCACCAGTCTCTGATGAGAATCCATTCTCTTAGTTGTGGTGAGAAGCTTCAAGAACTATCATCCCCTATATGCTCTCTTCATATTGTCAGAGCATATTGGATCTCAGCTGTAGATAACAGAAAGCCCAAATCAAATGTTCTTATGCCAAAGGGAATTTACTGGCTCTTGTGAATGGAGAGCTTAGAATAGTAGCACTCATTTCAGAGACAGTCTGATAGTACACAATCTTCTGACCCATCTCTGCACTCTTCTGTGCTCTTGCTTTGTTCTCAAACTACTCTTTTTTGTGTGTGTTTCTATGAAGACTACTGCATCGAATGCAAACCTTCTCTTCTCAACCACCTCAAGTCCAGGAGGAAAGAATGACCTATCTTCCAGGATTTCCAGAAAGGTTTCATTGAATTATTGGTTCTTTATGGTTCTGAATAGGCAGAGGGCCCACTCCTGATCCAATCACAGTTGCCCAGGGAATGTGAGATGCTGGTTAGTTATGGCCCAAATCAGGTAATCAATCCACCCATGAACAAAGAATGAGCCAAGTCCCCCAGAAACCCTTGCATAGAAACCTGGGGACGATAGGTAGCTCAGAGTAGAAAAGCAATACAATTAATAGAATATGGATGAATGGGTACCAAGCAGCCAGATCAACATCTATTGTCTAGCTTGGAAAATTAGACTTAATCTGTGGTTATTCACATCAGCAGGTCTTAGATGAACAACTCAAACGTAAATTTTACAGTTTGTGGCAATTTACTTTTTTCTCTTTTTCTTCAGATCATATTTACATGATTATAGTACTAAGATTTTGGTATTTATGATACTGTTACTTTATTGTTGGTACTTAATCCAATGTTTTGCTTATAATTTCACAATTAATTTAGTTACTTTGAAGGAGATTTTGATACCATGAACTAAAGATTATTTACTGGTAAAAAAATAAATAGCAGGAACTAAAAAGAGAAAATAAAGGTCCTGGTTCTGTGAAAATGTTCTTTCTACTTCATATAATAATGAGTGAGACTAAAAAATAAATTTTAAATATGATTTGTGATTTTTTGGTATCATTATTTTTAAACACAAACACACACACACACACACACACACACACACACACTCTTCTTCATCTCCCAATGGAGGATATGCACATGGTTGTCATAACAGTTAATGATAATTCATCAATGATGAATTGCTATGAGTTTCATTTATACAATTATTATTATTATTATTAATGCAAAATAATAAATACGAAGTTGCTTTATATGTTTACAATTGTACAAGACAAATCACAGAGTTGATTAAATCAAAAGTAAATTTGACCAGTCATGTACTCTATAAGAAGTAACTGTGGTGGTATGCACAAGGCAAAGACTAAAGACCATCAATTAGAATTCTGGTCAAAAGGGTGAGGGGCAATAAGCTCCATTAAAAGGCTTCTTACATTCAATATCACTGACATGGCTGTAAGTTACAGAAATGATAGAGTACAACAGAAACCATATCAGACAAAGGAAGTCTTGAGTAGGGGGTCATTAGTGTTAAATAAATATTCAACACTCACTTTCCACAGTACTGAAATGCTGGCAGGCTGAATCCCAAGGCCCCCACAGACCTAACTCTCACAGAAATGTGGTTTTGAATTAACAAACTTTGGAGCTCAGTAAACGTACTTTAGTCCTCATGCCCTGGAGCTATATGAGGAAAAGGGGGAGATATGCTGAAATGTAAAGTATTGTTCCTGTTCTCACACCACCCAACAAAGAAAGATGTAAAAATCACATGGTATCCTCGATAAGCCAATGAACTAGGTGCACTTCACAAATATTTACCGAGCTCCTAATAAACGTCAGGTGCAATTTCCAAATGTGGTTTACAGATTGAATTCTCAGCTCACTGCAATCTCCAAGATCTTAGAATGAATCTCTGGATAACTCTCATTACAAGACATTAGCTTGACCACAGGGAAAGAAGGAAAGGGAAAAAAGCAGCTTTAGCTCTCGAGGGAACTCTTCTCTAAATAACCAGAATCCCAGTGTATTGTACTGACACAGAAAGACTGACATCTGAAATTAAGCAGACCTGAATATGTCTTGACACCCACCAATAGCAGACTGTGGACGTTGGTCAACTTGCTGAATTTCTTTGACCTTGAGTATAATCATCCATAAATGGGTAATCACTACAACTTCACAGGTTTGCTTAGAGCAAACACTCTTCATCTAAATTTTGGGGAGATTTCTTCATTGACCTGAAATTATGTAGAAAAAAGAAATCCGCATATGTATTATTTTGTGTGGTTAGCTATAACATTAGTCTTATTAGTATACTACTGTCAAGCAGTGCCATACACTAGTGTATTTAATCTTGTATATTTTTAGATTTTATTTTATTTAAATTATGTATATATCTATCCCTCCATTTTCAGAAAAGAAAAAGACCATAAATTTACTCTCACTAAGCTTTCAAAAAATTCCACATATCTCTGAGTTTCTCTATCCGTTACAGATTTCGAGCATAGGATTTCCAGGAAGCATCTTGCTTTACCTCAGTACCCAAGAGATTATTTTCACTATGTCTAAAATACCTTATCCAGTAAGGACGAGAGGGAAAAGAAACTTTTCCATTTAATTGCTTCTTTGATTTGTATCAGCTGCCTTAGCTTTGTTGCTGATGCCAAGCATACTTAGAAGAGTTGGAAGGTGAGAGATAACAGAAGAGTAGCTTCTGTGTGGCTTACAAATGCAAAGCAAAGCATCTTTATTGATATTCTGTTTAAAGAGTTCACTGAGGTGCAGCTCACAGTTGTCGAATGGAATGGAAAACAGAAATCCCTTTGAAAATAAGAGATAGAATTCAAGGTCAGTCTCCCACAAGCCAGTATTCCCTCTACCCTCACCTTTTTTGGAAACGGTAAATCATTTATCTGGGTTTGTTCACTGCATGCTGATGGTATCACACCTTATCACTGTCTAAAAGAACACTTCACTAGCATATTTTAAAAACAACAATTTATCTTCTCTTGTCCCCTAAGCTAATTTGAACCCCAAAAGTCTCACTGGAAAAAAACTTGTAAGTTGCAATGCTTCTGATAAAAGTTAAAACTTTCTTAGATCTGTCATTCAAAGTTAATGAATAGTAGATATATCCTTAGCAGATACATCTTCTCTTAGATGGGCCCAATGCGTCTACTCTAATGACAAATTTCGGAAAATATTCACATCATTTAAGACAAAAGGAGAATTCTTATATTATTCTTTTGTGGATGACAATGTGTTTCTGGTCATCTTTTCGGCACTTCTTTTATTCTGGACCTCTCAAGAGAGAAAAGATTGGCAATGAGTCGCTGACAACATCATATTACCACAGCAAAAGATACCTAAGCCAGAAGTACTCAAACTTGAGCTCCACCCACATTTCAGGAGGTCAGGGCTGAGGCTCAAGAATATGTATTTCTAAGTTTGCCAAGTGACACGCTGCTGGCCTGGGGACTGCACTATGACAATCATTGGCTTCAACCATAGCAAGATAAATTCACAATCATTAGCATTAGGACTTTAAAGTATTACTTCATTGCTGGTTAAGTGATTTCTAAAAACGTGAACTGTAAAAATGCTGAATAAAGACAGCGAAATCTGTATCACATCTATGACAAAATCAGTTTAGCAGGCATGATATTCTGAGACTACTAAAATACAGGTGTGCTACAAAATGTAAAATTACATTTTCTGCTAATGGACACATAAGATGCAAATTATGCTCAGTCATGCAAAAATAAATTATGTATTCCTACACACCTAAGTTATGAGGCATAAAACATTATTAAAAGGTAAACTGAGACACGTTAAAGTGTTTTCTTTCCAAGAGTTTCTTTGAGCATACATGGATTGAAACTGGGCAGCACAAAACCCAAGGTGGTTAAAAGCATTCCACTGAGAGAAGCTCGGGGAACAGGTTTTATAAAGAAGATATGGAAGCAAAGCAAGAAAATTATTTGACTGGACACAGCTTAAGCAGTTGGCTTATTTGGGAGAGTGTAGTTGGCTATTTGTGATTGGTTGTTTTAAGTTTCATTTTCTCAGACTTGAGCGCACTCACTCTGGCTTAGGTTCTGGTTTACATAGGTAGGCTACCAAGGCATCAGAGCCATCCCAATCTAGTGGCCTCCTCATTAAATTACTTTTAACAACATTACAACTGTTTTATTCATTTTGAGGGGCCAGATATTTCCTGGTGCTTTCTTGCTGATGGCTGTGCCAAATTTAATTAGCATGTGAATTTTATATTTGCTTTGTCAAATATTGATCCAGGTATAAATTTTACATTTTCTACAACTTGAATGTTCATATTATTAGATAATTTTGAATGTTCCTCTGACAATAGAGACCAGAGTACATTTTTCTTCAAAGAATATATAAGAAACATGAAACTTCAAGCCAGGGCCAAAAGACAAACAACAACAAAAACAACAAAAAGAGCTCATGTTTAAGGAACATAGAAGGGCTCTGTATCATTGGTGTGCATGAACAAGCCACACTGGCAGTAAATAGTTCTCCTCCAAAAGGAAATGTCCTAAAGAACAACCAAGAAAAGAAAATGATTCCTCAGGATGTTTTTTTTTTATTTTTTGTTTGTTTATTTATTTTTGAGACAGAGAGAGAGCAAGTGGGGAAGGGGCAGAGAGAGTGAGAGAGAGAGAGAAAGAGAAAGAGAGAGAGAGAGAGAGAGAGAGAGAGAGAATACCAAGCAGGCTCTGAGCTGTCAGTGCAGAGCCCAGTGTGGGGCTTGAGCTCACAAACTGTGAGATCATGACCTGAGCTGACACCAAGAGTCGGACACTTAACTAACTGACTGAGCCACCCAGGTGTCCCTGATTCCTCAGGATGTTTAAATTAAAATCAGGACAAAAAGAAATGATGAATATATCTTCTGCAGTAATACTTTAATATTTTGAGTCTTCTAAGCTTGCCTCTCCCCAAAATCTAGTATTATTCAAAAGTGCCCAAAGAACCTAAGAACGCATAGAAAACACAAACTATAGACCTATAATTGAATTGCTCAATTTATTTAAACAAAACAAGAAGGCTAAAGCAGCTATCCTTCAACTTTGGTGAGTATAGCTTGTGAAAACTAAAGATCCTTGCACTTTACTCCCAAAGAATTTGATACATTAATTTGAGCGGGCCCAGGAATCTGTATTTACAAATGATTACGACAAGGACCAAGGTGGAAAACTCTGAAAGCAATGGTAATCCTTGAAGCATTCTTTCCTCTTCTATGCCTTGTTTCTTACCCTGCTGTGGTTCACTTCCCCCCCCCCGCCCAGGATTGCCCACAAGGACTCACCAATAGTCACCAAACTTCAATTAGCTATGTTACCGAAATTAAATGTTACATTCTAATATACTTTTGTACACACTCTACCAATGCAAATAACTAAACATCAACTTCTTATTGAATAGTGCCTTTAAAAATAAGACATATAAAGACATAAACAGTTCAAAATGTCCCTTTCTTTGAAAACCTTAGCATTATGCCAAAGTTTGCCCAAGACTTTCCAGTTTAAACACTATAAACCCTATGGCCCAGGAACCCCTTAATCCTAGGAAAATCAGGCCAGTTGGTAAACCCACCAATTAATCTGTAATGGAATGTTCATGTTTCACTCTCATATGCCTATATAGTAGCCGAAGCAATGAAAACAAAGCAAAACAAAAACGAAACAAACAACAACAACAAAAAACCCACCTTTAATCTAGAGGTTTTTTCTTCTTTTTCAATTGCACTCTTGCTCCTATTATGCTGATACTCTTCACTTATTTTTCAGAACAAGAAACAAAACATCAAATAGCCATCCAATCCATGAATGACTTGAGGGCAAGTACAGCATCATATCCAACTTTTTATCCCCATTGTCTAATCTAGTGCCCGACACTTTGAAAGACATTCAATAAAGTTTTGGTGAATAAGAGAAGTTGGACTTCAAAATATTGCTTTCCATATGCAAGAAAGAAGTCTTTTACTTCTGTGAATATGCTCAAAGGCAGGTGTCGTCACCCCCAAGTACCAACAAATGCATGGTGCCATTTGCAAACCAGGAATATGCTCCATTTACAAACTAGCCTTTTTCCTCCAAAAGCTTTTCAGAAAGTAGTGGCTCTCAAATTTATCTGTCAGAAGAACTGCTGAAGTGCCAGAGAAAAAATCTGTTATCTGTTGTGAAGTCTGCTTTAACGAAATAAAGAAATGCATATATTTGTACAACCAAAGACTAGGACATTCATCCCAGACCTTTTAATGTCCATCACTAAAGATGCCAGGAAAGTCAGATTAAGTTCAGATGCATTTCTCCTGATTCCTAGTGACAGCTGGGAGGCATCTGACAGCCATCTGACTGACAGTGGAAAAGTTTCTTCCTATGAGGGAGAAAATTGTAGGACCAACTATCAAACTAGGACACCAAAGTGAACACTTGAAAGCTTTCCAGAGATTCAATCAAGAGGCTTAGAAATTCTGACTCTTATTTGAAACATGTATCACAAAAACATCAGCAAAAATCAAAAATTCAGAAATCAATAAACCCACTATCATCATTTCACATCAACTGAAGTTATGAAGATTCCCAAATATCCCAGAGACAGACAGTCTGTGTGTGTGTGTGTGTGTGTGTGTGTGTGTGTGTGTGTGTACATCTGACCAGGTGTGTGTAGGTCTGAGAAGAAAATATAACAGGACTGTGAAGAAGATACAGATTTCACACAAAGAACAAGTGATTTGGTAGCTGGCAGTTCACACTCATATAGCTAATTTGAAAACTCTGTATATAAATAACTTTTCTATCCAAATCTTAATCTTTACCTTTGCACTAATCACTTCTTTACACATTTCAGTCACCCATTAACAATCAAAAGCCCCTGAAAAACAACCTTTGACCCATAACCTTTCAACATGGTCTTTCAATATTCCCTTGTCTCTGACCACACCACTCATACTTTCCTATTACCTCTACCTGAAACAACAAGTTCAAGGCTTTTCCTCCCCGCCCCCTCCCACCTAAGCTCCATTATTTTGATGTCTTTCCTTTAGCATCCTAGCTCCTCTTACACTGACAAACAGACTGATGAAGGACAGAAGCACACAGCTTTTACAAAGTCTTTTCACTTAGGCAGTATAGGATGATGTGGCTCAGTCAAATTCTTCCAAAGAATTCAATAGGCACTGAGAATATTTGTTATTTTTTCCATTTCACACTCTTTCTCTCTGGGGTTTCTGTGCTGACAGCTGACTTTGACAGTATGTTCCATTCTGATGTCACCCCAGGCATGTAATAGTTAGGTCGAAGCTTTAACAAGAGTAATTCAATCCAGATGAAGAGGAAACACGTAAGTAATAAAATTGTGGGTGTATTTATCATAGCCTAAGATGATGGAGGCATTTATTTTTAAACCCAAACAATTATTTTAATAATGACTTCTACCATTAAGAGTTTTACATTTGTTTTATTTTGCTTGGCGTTGGGAGGGGGAGGGTAGGTGAGGGGATTTCTAATTTTGTTTGGTTTCGCTTTGCTTTTGGCTTTAGCGCTTTTTTTTTTTTTTTTTTGCAATTTCTTTGGAGGATACTAACATGACCCACTAGAATTGCTCCATAGATTATTTCTAAAGTTTCTCCTGAAAAATATGCAATTTGACCTCTCTTGGGCATTCCCAAGGTGAATAGTTTGGGTTAAATAAATAAATAAAGATTATATATACTCTGCAAAAGACACTGTACTTGTACATATTATTTAATGGTAAGTCAATAATTCTTTACTGTTAGAAAGATAAAATCATCACAGAATAAGAAACAATCTTACTTATCACAATCTTATGTAGGTTATAGGCTTGTGTGAGTCATGAATTTTTATAGATTTAGGCATGAAACCTTTTATGCCTTCATGCAGACTGGTTTAGGAAAACAGAAAATGTCAGATCACATAAAGAAGTCATTGCCATGGGTGAAAGGAGATACAGAATTTTGGAATCTGCATGTTCAGTCCTTACCATTCCCCCTCTAACTCCTGTGCAAATTCAAGCTTCTTCACTCCTGGGTCAAGATGAAAAGTGACAAAGACTCTCCTTGGCCAAACTCTATCCAGGTTCCTCTAAGCTCTTTTTGACTAGGTCAAAATGACTGGGTCATTTAGGGAGGGAGAAAAGAAGGAAAATAGATGTAAGGAAATACTCACATATACTATAATTATAGTATAGAGTGACTATAGAGTGACAATGTTCATATATTTGAAGTACATATGCATATGTATGTAAATAAATATATATATACATATATATACACACACACATATATATGAAATATACCCACACATGTATGTATGTGTGTGTGTGTCCCATTCAAAAAGTCATGAAACATGGGGGAATTAAAATGTATTATAAAAAGTCTTTTCTATCACACAAAAAATTTATGCATTATAACTTTTAAATGGTCTTTTTGCTGATTTTTCTTCAAGACTTTTATAAGTCCCCTATAATCTCTCTGTCATTAGGGAAAATGAAAGAAGAAGTCATGGTCCTTGATCTATTGAGTAGAAAAATATACACATATAAAATAATTGAAGAATAAAACAAGTTGAAGTTTCTATGATACAAAGCTCAGAAGTGTGCATAATTTTATTCCATAATGACCCCTCACTTTGTCAAAGTCATTATACAGAGGATTTGACTTGGCTGTCTAGAGGGCAGTCCAAGTAAGAGACACCATATATATAAAGGCACAGAAGAGGCAGAAGTAAGCGTGCACATTTCAATATACTATTGTATAGTATAGAAGCAGTATAATAAAGACGCAGAGGCCTGGTGAAGAAATAGTAAGAGAGAAAGCTGAGAAGGAAGGAGAATTGATATCTATATCTATATATTAAACATATTAAAACTAAAAATTAGGTTGAAATCTTTTCATAAATTTCTACCCAATTTAGAAGCATGCATATCAGTTTGTCATTTGTTGGCAGAATTTACCATTTCCAATTGTGATTTTGTTTTTCTATCTTCATTTAGCTAAATCTATGCTGAGGACCCCCAAACCAAAGAATGTGGTATATCCTTTCTTTGTTTTAATCATTTAACTGACAGCTAACATAATGCTCCCATTTCTAAAGAAATGAAAAAGCAAAGTTGTCTATTCTTGCTCTGATTCCACAGTCAAAAGCAGCTGGAGTTTATACAAAGGTTCGTTCAGACAGTTCAGACCCAATTGGAGCAGGTTATTTTCTTTTCCACTTCTGACTGTGAAAGACCTGGTGCCAGGTTATCATTTCCAGAAAACACCTATGCCAGAAAAACCTGCAGATAGAGACTTTTTTTTTCCTTTCTGAATTGTTAGCTGGTCTCGCAGCACATTTTGAATGTAACCTTTTTAATCCCTGCATTTGCAATTAGAGATTAAAATTCCATTCCAAGCGCCATTCGGCAGATGGCAAAGCATGAAAAAACTGAAGGTAGTTTAAAATTGTATTTATACAGAACACCAGATGAATTTGCCAGGCTGTTTCTTCCTGAGTTTATATATTCACTTGTGAAAACTGATTGTTTAAGATGTAGATTTCATTCACAGGGATTTAGCATTTTTATAGGATTTTTAAAGCATCAATTAATCCATCTCTTTTGTTCAGCACAGTTGCTTTAAATATGGAAGTAAAATCTATATTTAAAGCAACTGCTTCTTAAAAAGATTAAGTCACCTGTACAGGGTCACCAAGGTAGGTTCAGAAAGGCCACATGATAATGAAATGGACAGGCCACTGAACCAAAGCATCTATTAAGTGGAAACCCCATTACATCTTAGGCCATGTAGGCAGTTTGATTCTTAATTAAGATTTTTTTCCTTTAAAATCCTCCAAAAGCTTTTTAAAAAATCCTTATAGCTTTTAAATGTTTACTGACATACAACAGATTCAGAAAAGTTCACAGGTCATAAATATATAGCTTAAGGAATTTTTAACATGAGAATACCCACGTAAAAACCTCCCAGAACAAGAAATTAAAAATTACTCCCAACCCAGAAGTCACCCTTGTGCTCCTTCCCAAGTTATTTCTTCTCCTAACAATCACTATTCTAATTCTAGCACCAAAGATTACACTATATCTTAGTGAAATTCACATAAGTAGACACATACAGTATTTACTAATTTGTGTCTGGCTTCATTCACACATTTTATTTAAGACTCATCCATTCTACTGCATGCAGAGATATTTGTTCACTGTCACTGCTGCATGTAAGTATATTTTATAAATATTTCACAATTTATCCAATTTACAATTGATGAGCTTTTGGGATTTTTCCAGTTTGGAAGGATCACAAATAGTGCTTCTATGATCATTTTTAATATGTTGGTGAACATACGTGTGCATGTCCAAAAGAACTAGACCCACTTGTAGAACTGGTCACAGATCTCCTCAACAGCACTGGACATTACTGGTCTTTTTCATGTTAGCAATCTGGTGAGGATATAGTTGCTTTGTATTGTAATTTTAATTTGCACCTTCCTGATAACTAATTGAGCACACTTCCATATTTATTAGTCATTTGTAAAGTGTTTGTTGAAATCATTGGGCCATTACTAATTCATTTTTTTTACAAAATTTCCAATCGATGCAAATCTCTCATGAGATAAATGTCTTGCAAATAATTTCTACCCTGGGGTTTGCTTTTCCACTTTCTGGGGTCCTTAACAGGTTCTTAATTTTGAAAAATTCAATTCAGCAATAATTTTTTTTTTCTGTATGCCTAGTGCTTTTTATGTTTTGTTTTATCAATCATTGCCTCTCTTAAATTCCCAAAGTGAACCATGCTATATTCTAAAATCTCTATTGTTTCAACTTTTAAATTGAGTCAACAGTCCAAATTTATTTTTGTACATTGTGTCAATAGGGATTAAAGTCATTATATTCCATTTAGATATGCCATTGATCCAGCACTTACCCCTTAACTATTGGAAAGACTACCCTTACCCCTTAACTATTGACGCAATGCAGTGACATCTTCTTCACAAATCAATTGATCATATATATGTGGTTCTATTTCTGGACCCTATATTCTACTTTTTGTCAATAGTATACCATTTATTGTGTAGCTTTGTAAGTCTCAATAGCGGGTGGAATAAGTCTTCCAATTTTGTTCTCAGTGAATAATTCCTTAACTATTTTGGTCCTCTGCCTTTCCAGATAAAGAATTATGAATTTCTATAAAAAAGTATAACCTACAGGGATTTTGACCAAAATTACATTGCAAATAGGTTATTTTGGTGAAAACTGACATTATTGCAATATTGGTTTTCATTCCATTATTATGATATATCCATCTATTTATTGATGACTCTAATTTCTCTAAATAACATTTTGTTATTTTCTGTGTTAATATACATAATTTAATAGTCTTATTTCTAATTATTTGCTTTGTTTTGCAATTATGTATGCTATAGCTTCAAATTTTTATTTTCTGATTGTTTACTGCTGACATTTAAAAGTGTGTGTGTGTGTATGTGTGTGTGTGTGTGTGTGTGTTGACTGATTTCAGAGAATTTGCTAAGCCTATTTATTAACTCTAATGGTTTGCCAGTAGATATTTATGGGTATTCCAAGTATAGAATCATATTTGTAAATAATGACTTTTTTTTTCTTTCTTTCATAAATTGATACCTATTATTTCCTTTTCTTTCATTATTGCCACTGGCTAGAACTTCCAATAAAATGTTTGATAGAAGTGGTCATTGGGGATATTTTTGTTTTATTTTGGATCTAAGGGGAAAATAGTTCAATAATTCATTCTAAATTAAGACATTTACTGTAGGCTTTTTTATATTCTATAAAATTGTGTTATTTCCCTTTTACTCCTTTTACTTACACTGAGATTTTATCATGCTTATGTGTTTGCATTTATTAAATTCTGTATTTTTGTATTTATTGTGATAATCACATATTTGTTTTCTCTTTAACTCTATTAATGTGATGAAGATCAGTGATTATTTTTGAAATATTATATCTTGTATTCTTGAATTAAATACTATTTCATGATACTAGGTAATACTTTATATATTGCATGTTTTGGTTTTCTAATATTTTTATTGCATTTTTCAGTTATGTCACATAATAAGGTTTGGTCCATAATTTTGCTATCCTGTAATGCCCCTGACAAGTTTTGATACCATGACTATGCTAGTTTTATAAAATGAGTTGATAAAAATTCTTTTTCTATCCTATGGATAAAGCTGGTGTTATCTCTTTCTTAAATTTTTTGGAAGAATTTGCTAGTGAAAATCTATATGTCTAATGTTCTCTTTTATAAAATTTTAGTATTAATTTATGCATGTATTTATTTTTGTGGGTTCATGATTTTCCTTTGATGTAGAAACAATTAAAAATATCAATTTCTTCTTCTTTCACTTTTGATAACTGTGTTTTTAGAGGTTTTACCCATTTCACATAAATTATAATACGTATTGTTAAAGCTTTTTGTTTGTAAGCTCTATGCCCAATGTGGGGACTTGAACTCATGACCCCAAGATCAAGAGTTGCATGCTTTACTGACTGAGCCAGCCAGGCATCCCTAAGTTATTTTATTTTCTTTTTTATATCTTTTTTATATTTTGATGTCTGTAGGCTCCAAAGTACTTTAATTTTCTTTATCGCTGATACCGACAATTCGTGCTTTCTTTTTATTTATGTTTTTTAATTAATAAATTCAGTTTTTTAATGCTCATCTATTCTTTGAGAGACAGAGCATTGAGACAGAGCGTGAGCGGGGCAGGGGCAGAGAGAGGGAGACACAGACTCTGAAGAAGGTTCCAGGCTCTGAGCTCTCAGCACAGAGCCCGACATGGGGCTCAAACTCACAGACCACAAGATCATGACCTGAGCCGAAGTTGGTCACTCAACCAACGGAGCCACCCAGGTACCCCTGTGTTGTCTTTCTTGATTAAAGGTATTTTAATCATATTAGTTTTCAAAAAAAGATGACTAGCTTCTCTGACTTTTCCCTATACAAATTTATTATTTTATTACTTTTTCTCATCTATCATTTTTTCCTTTATTTTAGTTTATTTCCTATTTTCTTTTATCATTTTAATTAGATAATAAAATTATTCTTCTCAACTTTTTTTTCTCTTCCAATATATACATTTAAGGCTACATATTCTCTTAGAAGTATGGCTACATCTGTATCTCACATGCTTTCATAAGTAGTACTTTTTATCACTTAGTTTGTAATTGTAATTGTAATCTTTGGAACTTGTAAAGATTTGCTTTAGGAACCAACATATGGTCTGTACATTTGAAATGAATGAACCCTGTAGTTGTTGGTGTAGTGCTCTATAGATATCAATTATATCATGTCATGCACTGAGAAAATTTTATGTATTTCTACGAATTTTCTATTATATGTATTGAGACAGGCTTGTCAAAATCTTCAACTGCTGGGTGTGAAGTAGACTAGTTTTTAATGCTTTCATTTTTTTATGTTATTGTATACACAAAGAGAGAATTGTTATATTTTTCTACTAGATTGATCTTTCTGTAATTATAAAATGTCTGTAGATCTAACAATTTTTTTTACGGTCTACTTTTTCTGATGTTGTATAATTATGACAGCATTCTATTATATGTGGTTTGCTTTTTCTATTTTATTCTAATACTTTTATTTCAATATTTCTCTACCCTTATATTTATGGTATATTCCTTATAAATAGTATACAGTCAGGGCTTGCTCTTTATCTAGACTGACAATGTTTTTTACTTGGGTCATTCAGTCCACCTGCATTTAATATGACTATTAGTATGTTTGGGTTTATTTTACTTCCTAATTCTTTTTTTTAAGTTTATTTATTTATTTTGAGAGAGAGTGAGAGAGCATGTGCAAGTGGGGGAGGGGCAGAGACAGAAAGAGAGAATCCCAGGCAGGCTCTAAGCTCAGGGTGGAGCCTGATGCATGACCCCAAGATCACCAGTGGAGCTGATATCAAGAGATGGACGCTTAGAAGACTGAGCCACCCAGGTGCCCCTACGCCCTTTATTCTTTGTTTTTCAAAGGCCCTATCTGGTTTTTTGTTATTTTTTTTCTTCCTTCCTGTTTTCTTGTAAAGTAACCATATTTTATTTCATTTTCACCCACCATTAGCTTTAAGTTATATGTTATCATTTTTAAAAAGTTACCTTAAAGAAAATAAAACAAATAAACAACGGGAAAAAACTGAGGGGGGAGGCAAACCAAGAAACAGTTATTCTCTTAACTATAGAGAATAAACTGATGGTTAGCAGAGGGGAGGTAGGTAGGGGGGTAGGGGAAATAGGTGACAGGGATTAAGGAGTGCACTTGTTGTGATGAACAGAGGGTATTATATGGAAGTGCTGAATTGCTATATTGTACACCTGAAACCAATATTACACTGTATGTTAATTAACAGAAATCTAAAGAGTATTTGAAAATTACTTTAAAGATTATACTACCATTTTGACATATTAAATTCTATAAGTTAGTACTTTTACCACTACCAGGGCAATGCAAGAATATTAGAACTCTTTAAATCCATTTACTCCTCTCCACTATTTCATATAATTGTCATCTATTTTTATTCCAATTACATTTATTGTTTTGTAGTCAATATAAATTTATATTTACCCACATATTTACTTTTAGTACTCTTCATTACTTACTGACTTTTTACACTTTTATAAGAGATCATTTTCCTTCTCCTTGAACAACTCCCCTAAAATTTTCTTTCACTTTAAAGTGTGCTGACAATAAATTCCATTTTTTCCAGATAATATTTTTCTTCACTTTTTTCTTCCATGTTTTTATTTAAATTCCAGGTAGTTAACATAAAGTGTATAAATATTAGCTGCAGTTGTAGAATTTAGTGATTCATCACTTATATACAATACCCAGTGCTCATCACAAGTGCCCTCCTTAATACCCATCACCTATTTAACCCATCCCCCTGCCCACCTCCCCTCCAGTAACCCTCAGTTTGTTCTCTATAGTTAAGAGTCTGTTTTCTGGTTTGCCTCTCTTTTTATCCCCCTATGTTCATCTGTTTTGTTTCTTAAGTTTCCTCCACTTTTGACTTTTAAGACGAGAAGTTTTTTCCTTTCACTACTTCAAAGATATTATCTTAATGTCTTCTGGCTTCCATCACCTATGCTAAATATCTATTCATTACTCTTACTGTTGTAACTTTGGAATTTTATCCTAGCTATTCTTGAGATATTTTCTTAATCTTTGATTAGAATATAATGAACCCAGGTATGTGTATGTATATGTGTGTTTGGTTTTTATTTTGAAAATTTATACTGCTGGGGTGTTGAGAAAAAAAACTTCCTAAATCTGCATTGATATACCTCATCAGATTTGGAAAAACCATAGCCATTCTACCTCTAAAAATTGTGTGTATCTTATTCAATTCTCTCTTCTCCTTTTAGAACTCTACACATTTGATAGACCTTTTTGTACTAACCCATGTATCTCAAATGTTCTTTTATATTTTCCCTAATAGTTTCTATCTGAATATTTTCAATTCATCTGTCTGTAGTAAATAGTTTTACTTTCTGCTATTAAACCTACTAGGTTTATAATTGTCATTTTATTTTTTTAATTCTAAAATTTCCATTTGATTCTTTATTATTGATTCTAATGTTTTATTCCCTACATTCTTATTTATTTTCTTAAACATAACAATGAGCAATTTTAAATCCTTGAACTACAAATTTTTGTATTGCTAAAATCAGGATTCTGATAGAAACTCTGCTTAGATTTTTAGCCTCCATTCCTTTATGCTTGGCTTTTTAGCCTTCTGCCCTACACAGAATGTTTCCACTGGTAAAGAACCATAGAATGTCAGGTCCATTGGGGTGCTGTTGTTTTCTTCTCTAGAAACTTGGCCTCGCAAGTGCTGACTTCCTTTATACCCCTGAACTCCATCTGTTATCAATTCAACCCCCGAAGACATGTAAAAGGTCTGAGCCACTGCTCTCTACCCATACCACTTATAAACTAGAGAACATTTTTAAGAAGTGGAAGAGAATGTTAGGTTTATCTCACCCTTTTCTTCAGTATCTGTAAACCTCAAGCCCTGGGTGTTTTGGTTGCTTTAAAATGCCTTTTGCATTTTTTTCACTCCACCTTTATGACAATTCTCCATAAAGGATTGGTCACATACAACCTATTCTATCATAGCCAAAGGCAGAAATCTTCTATCTTAGACTTTTGTAAAACTTCAAAGGTTGAAGCTGTAAGGTAGACTAGAAGAATAATTGAAAAAAAATGATATTACAGATGCAAATATAAGTTGAAATACTGTTAATTGCAAACTGGTAATGGATATGGGGGGATGAATTATAATATGTGGAATAAAATACCTATGTTTAAATCCCAGTAATAAGACTCAATAGCTCTAATACTAGAGCTAGTCACATAAACTTTCTGACTATTGGTTTTCATCTGTATATAAGAATAAAAATTAATAAGATTAAACGATGTTTTAAGATGAAAATCATTTGTAAGTTGAAATGCAAGATACTAAGGAAAGTCAGAAAATTTCAGGTACTTACTTTTAAATGAAAACGATCAGAATGTGACACACAATAATCTGCTCCACAGATAAGAGCTCTTTGTGGGTTCTGAGAAGTTATTTTTCAATGGGTTTTACTTACTCAAAACAAACCTAACTAAAATATGATGCATACAAAGGAAAACAGAAAAATGAACAGACTATGACAAGTAAAAAGGTTAAAATAGGAATAAAAAAAATCCTCCCCCCCCACACACACACAAAAAGCCCAACTAGAGATAATTTCGCTGGTGATCTGACAAAACACTTAACGAATCTAAAACACACAACAAGAAAACCATGGACCATTTTCTCTTATGCATACAGACACAAAAATCTTCGATAGAATACTAGCATACCAAATCCAAAAATACATGAAAAAAGATTATGCACAATGATCAAATGGAATTTATCTCAGGAATGCAAGGTTGGTTTAATATGGAAAAATCTATTAATGTAATAGACCATATCAACAGATAAAATTAAAACCCCAAACCATATACTCAACACTAAATTGCACAAAAAGCAATTGACAAAATCCAACACCATTTCATGATTAAAAAAATATCTAGGCATAGAAGGAAACTTGCTCAACACAATAAAGATCATCTATGAAAAATCACAAGTAACATCCACTTAATTTTGAAGAACTGGATACTTTCCTCTAGAGGTCAGCAACAAAACAAGGATGTCTACTCTCTTTGCTTCTACTAAACATTGTACTGGGAGTTGTAGCCAGGGCATTAGGACAAGTAAATAAAATAAAAAGATACCTAAATTAGAAAAAAGAAATAAAATTATCTCTATTCACAAATGACATGATCCTGCACAGAGAAAGTTGTAAGTAATCTACTGTTAAAAAAGAAATTATTTCAGCAAAGTTGCAGGATACAAAAATCAATATAAAAAACCAATCATGGGGCACCGGGGTGGCTCAGTTGGTTGAGCGGCCGACTTCGGCTCAGGTCATGATCTCGCAGTCCATGAGTTCAAGTCCCCCCCGCGTTGGGCTCTGTGCTGACAGCTCGGAGCCTGCAGCCTGCTTCAGATTCTGTGTCTCCCTTTCTCTGGCCCTCCCCCGTTCATGCTATGTCTCTCTCTGTCTCAAAAATAAATAAACATTAAAAAAAATCATATTCTTGTTATCTACCAATAAACAATATAAACATAAAGTTAACAAAACAATTCAACTTACAAAAGCATCAAAGTGAATAAAGGGCTGCTTAGAAATAAATGTAACAAAAGAAGTATATTATTCATATCCTGAAAACTGCAATACACTGCTCATGGAAATTAAAGAAACTCTAAATGAATAGAAAGACATTTCACAGTCATGTTCAGAAGACTTATTGTTGTTAAGATAGCAAGACTTTCCAAATTGATTTACAGATTCAATGCAATTTCTATGAATCCCAATAGCTCCTTTGCAGAAATGAACAAGTTGATACTAAAAAAAATATATACAAACTCAAAGAACTCAGAATAGCCAAAAAAATCTTGAACACAAAGTTAGAGGATTCATACTTCTGATTGTAAAAGTTACTACAAAGCAACTATAATGAAGGCAGCATTGTCCTGGCACAGGATAGACATATAGATGAAAAGAATACAAGTGAGTGTCCAGAAATAAGCTCTGGATTTGGCAGAGGTTCATAGGCATGAAACTGAGCACAGGCAACAAAAGTAAGAACAGATAAATTAAACTTCACCATAACTGAAAACATCTATGCTATGCTTCAACGAACACTAGGAGGAAAGTGAAAAAACACAACTCACAGAATGGAAGGAAATATTTGCAAGTCGTATATCTAACAAGGTACTTGTATCTAGAATACATAAAGAACTCCCACAACTCAAAAATTTTAAAGAAAAGATAATCCAATGACAAATTGGTGAAGGATTAAATAGACAGACATTTCTCCAAAGAAGATATAAAAACGACCAATAAGCCCATAAAAAGATGCTCAGTATTATTAGTTATTAGGGAAATGCAAATCAAAACCGCAATGACATACCACTTTAACCCACTAATATGGTAAGAATCAAAAAGTCAGATAATGGGAATTTATAAGGATGTAGAAAAAACTGAAACCTTTATACAAGGTTTGTGGGAATTTAAAATGGTGCAGCTGCTTTGAAAAACAGTTTGGCAATTCCTCAAAAAAGTAAATATACAATTACTATTTTACCAAGCAATTTTACTCCTAGGTTTATACCAAAGACAAACACATGCATCCACAGAAAAACTTATTCCCAAATGCAGCACTATTCATAATATCCAAAATGTGAAAACCACCGTAATGTTCACGAACATGTGGTATATGTGAAGAAACAAAATGTGGTACATCCAGGAAATGAAATATTATCCAACAATAAAAAGGAATAGAACACTGCTTCAAAATGGAATACTGTTCAAAACATTATGCTAAATAAAAGAATTTGGTCGTAGAAGATCATGCATTATTTGATCCGATTTTTATGAAATGTACAGAATAGTCAAATCTATAAAGACAGAAATTAGTGATTGTGTAGGGATGAGGGGAGGTGTAGGGATTGGAGGGTGATAGCTAAAGGGTATAGGGTTTATTTTAGGGGCAATTTCAATGTTCCAATATTGTGGTGATGCTTGCATCACTCTGTGAATATACTAGAAACCACTGTCATCATATAGTTTAAACAGGTAACTTCTATGGTATGTCAATTATGTCTTACTAAAGCTGCTAACCCATCCCCACCCAAAATAGAGGGTATGTATATTCAGCACTGGCACTAGGTACTATAAGAATTTAAAACATATTAATTCCTCATTTTCATAAATATAAGATCTATAGAAAGAAGACACAGATATATTTTTTTAATTAAACACCACACCAACAAATACACATTTGCCTCATTTTTAGACCCTAAATTTCAGTGGCTTTTAAAATGTTTACATGACAGAGTGGCTAAAATGAACAAATCAGGAGACGATAGATGCTGGAGAGGATGTAGAGAAATGGGAACCCTCTTGCACTCTTGGTGGGAATACAAACTGGTGCAGCCACTCTAGAAAACAGTGTGAAGGTTCCTCAAAAAATTAAAAGTGCATCTACCCTACGACCCAGCAATAGCACTGCTGGGGATTTACTCAAGGGATACAGGAGTGTTGATGCATAGGGGCACTTGTACCCCAATGTTTATAGCAGCACTTTCAACAACAGCCAAATTATGGAAAGAGACTAAATGTTCATCAACTGATGAATGGATAAAGAAGATATGGTTTATATATACAATGGACTACTACTTGGCAATGAGAAAGAATGAAATCTGGCTATTTCTAGAAACATGGATGGAACTAGAGAGTATTAAGCTAAGTGAAATAAGTCAGGCAAAGACAGATACCATAGGTTTTCACTCGTATGTGGATCCTGAGAAACTTAATATAGGACCATGGGGGAGGGGAAGGGGTAAAAAAAAGTTACAGAGAGGGAAGGAGGCAAACCATAAGATACTCTTGAATACTGAGAACAAACTGAGGGTTAATGGGGGGTGAGGGAGAGGGGAAAGTAGGTGATGGTCACTGAGGAGGGCACCTGTTGGGATGAGCACTGGGTATTGTATGGAAACCAATTTCACAATAAATTTTATACGTGTGTGTGTGTGTGTGTGTGTGTGTGTGTGTATCAAGAATTAAATAAAAATTTGGCATAAAACTGGGGAAAATAAATAAAATTAAGGTATACATACATATACATGTACATATATATATACATATACATATATATATATATATATACACATATATTAGTTCTGAACTTCTTTCTGTTAACAATGAAAGGATGCTCCATTTAAAAAAATCATTTGTATAAAGTGGAATAATGTTGAAGTGATCAAACTATCTTTTTGAGAGGGAGGCATTGAAACTCTGTATCTGAATAAAAAACTGGGGAAAATGAAAAAAATAAATAGATCAAATGTTTACATGAATAAAAGTAGGATATATCTTAAAATCAAGGTATAATTTGATGTAGGCTACTACTCCTCATAACAACTATTATTTATCCTTCCTCAGTAACTTGGAATCAAATAAAATATAATGGAAAACAATTTGTATTCCACATGTCAAAAAGCGCATTACAAATTCATGCAAGAAGTCTCATACTACTGAGATCTGAAATGGTCACAGAAGCCTTTATCAAGATTTGGGCTCAAAGAAATCTTTGAAGAATGGGCAATGTGCAGATTGTGAGAAAAAGCAAGAAAAAAAAACTTTCAGGCACTTTTTATGGAATTTCTGCAGATGCCTTATACTTTCATTCCCCTTTGCTTCTACTTCTATGCCCTTGTTTTTAAACATACCAGACACACACATTGGCTACATATAATCATCCAGTAAAGAATGAGGTCCATGTATTTTTTTATAAGTCACACATACTACCAATACAAATACTTTACACAATTCAAGAAAAAAATAGGTAAAAATAACGCATTGTTTAATAAAAGATGAGGGAATTACAATGATTCTCTGATAGTCTACTGTCTTACTCATACAAAAGCAACAATTGTGTTTATAGGAAATCTAAATTCATATGGTGATTTTACCTTTTACATAATTTATCTTCCTCAAATATTGTATCACCAGCTACTCAACTAACTAATCCCACAAAACAACACAGGATAAGCCAAGGCATTATTTCTTTTAAAAACCAGACAAATCCTGGGGTGCCCAGGTGGCCCAGTCAGTTAAGCATCTGACTCTTGATTTCATTCACGTCATGATCTAAGGGTTCTTGAGGTTGAGCCCTGAGTCAGACTCCAAACTGACACCAGAGAGCCTGCTTGGAATTCTCTTTCCCTCTTTCTCTCTCTTCCCCTCCCCTCTCTCTCAAAATAAATAAACTTAAAAAAAAAATAGACAAATAGTGTAATTGTTAAGAACTTGGACTGGTCTCAAAGCCAAAATCCTCTCATTACTACCTGTGAGACCTTGTGCATGTTCCCTAATCTCTGAGTCTCAATTTCCTCATCTTAAAGTGAGAACAATATCATCTAGCTATGGAAAATGGATTTTTTTCATGGTCCTCATATGAACTGAGTATCAGAACTACCCAAATAAAAGACCATTAAACCAGAGTCGAGGTAGACTTCAAGGAAATGGATTTATGTAGTTGAAGAAAACCAAAGAAAGCTGTAAATCTACTTTTTGCTTCCAGATAAGAATACAGGTTTACTATTATTAAGTTTGGTTTCAGAATCATGAGTGTCCCATTATTGTAAATATTCCCTTAAAAGGTAATATAGATATTGTTTGTGCAACTTTCTGAATAGTGACACAAAATTGACTGTGGCATAGCAAAGATGATACTCTCCAGTCTAGCAAAATCCTTCTTGTCAGTACATCTGGGTGATCTCTGAGTAAAAGCTATGCAAAGATGTGCTGAAACTGGTCCTGCTGTCTCTCAGCATGCACCTCACTTACACAAAGACTTTGCATCCTTGACTAATTAACTCAGGATCACAATCTAACCTACAGAGAATGTTTGTGTAAGTGCCAGATCTTCCCAGGATCCATAACCTCATAGGCTGTTGTGCACACATAACTATATAATGCATTTAAAATGCTCAGCAGGATGCCTGTTACAGAGCATCCCTAAATAAACACTAGTTAAGACTATGATGAAGGTGGTAACATTGATTAAATGAACAGATGCATAGGTGATGCATTCTATTCTGGCGGATGACCAGTAAGACAGGGGCGACGCTTCTTTTACTCCTCAAAAAGGTAGGGAAAGAATAAGGATTTTATTTTATTTTACTTTATTTTACTTTATTATATTTTTTAATTTGTTTTAATGTGTATTTATTTTTGAGACAGAGACAGAGCAAGAGCAGGGGAGGGGCAGAGAGAGAGGGAGACACAGAATCTGAAACAGGCTCCAGGCTCTGAGCTGTCAGCACAGAACCCAATGTGGGGGGGTTCAAACCCACAAACCGTGAGATCATGACCTGAGCCGAAGGCAGACACTTAACAGACTGAGCCACCCAGATGCCCCAGGATTTTAATTAATCTAACCTTCCTTTTCATTTTAAAGAATTTCAAAGATAATTAAAGGCAATATGGTGATCCAGAGAGTGTATCATTGAACACTTTTTCCTCTGCCTTTAAACTAAAAACTGAGTGATGGGTATTAAGCTAAGCTGGACTCTGATATTCCAAAAGTGGTAATTTTTGTGATTCAGAGCAAGTCTGCGTTCAATATTTAATATAACAGTGGTTCACTCATTTAGTAGACAGCCCTACAAGATCAAGCAGAAGATACAGATCCAAAATCTAAAGGCCCCTCAGAGTGAAAGTAATACATAGGGATGAGTTACTGCAGGACTCTGCCTCTGTCTCCTCTTACACTAAGGTTCTGCTGTTACCAGCTCTGTGGTCTCAAGGAAAATACTTAATCTCTCTCTGTCTCATTACACTCGTGAAATGAGGAAAGTAGAGGCTACCTCATAAATTGTGTGGGATTATGATTATCATTTCATCATCATAAGCATTATCAAAATGTCTTAATTTAAAATGATGTAAGGAAAGGAAGTCAAGATTATTCAGAAGCCCTGACATTCTATCTTCCTTTCTATCTTTATCCCTAAAATAGCCCTCAAGTCTTCCTATACTTTAGATACATCAAAATATTAATTTTCTACTTAATTACACCCTAATTCATTCATTCTCAAACATTAGTTAAGCACCTACTACCTTTCAGAACTCTGAAATACAACAATGAAACAACATGGACTCTGTTCTCAGGGAATTTACAATCTGATAAAAAGCCATTATTATACCATTAGTGGCTTTCCTGCACTAATCTAAACATAATTTTTTACTACCATCCTGAATGGATTAAGGAAACAGCTTCCAATACACTGAAAAATCTGGATCTGCCCTCCTTCTCTTGTTACAATTTTTTTAACCTTGAATATAGTATTTAAAACACTGGGTCTTTAAAATTAGTTGTATAAATGGTTAATTAGTTGTATAAATGGTAAATTCCATTATGGAAAGCATGGTGTCTTTTTTATATAGGGTCTTATGTCTGTTTATCCAACAGCACTACCAAGCTATAACTATCACCAGACACTATATATAAATATACATGCACATAATAATAATACCCATATTTTTCTTTGGAATTTTCTATTTTCAAAATACTTCCTCACACATCTCTTCTTTTAACCTCGCAGTAACTTCTAAAATGTGTAACTAAGAAAGAAAAGAAGACCTCTTTAATGAGTTGCCAAAAGACAGAGCTGTGAGTCTAGAACAAAAGACTTCCCACTCTAGTTCCAGGGATTTTTCTACCATGATCCCAAGACCTTCTAAGATATATCCTACAATTTGTCAATTTTCAGATGGGCTTTGAAGAAACAAGCAGGTTGGAAGTTAGAAATGAGAAAGATTAGGAGAAGGAAAGATTTACTACTTTCTTAAAAAGGATAAAAAGCTATTCTTAGCAAATGACAAGTCTAAATTCAAAAGACAATTTCAAATCTATAACCTGTGGTACTATTTCCCTACTAAAATATAACTTAGGTCAAAACTTTTTCACCTGTGGGAGATGCCAACATTTTTTACTTTGTATCCATAGCACTAAGGTTCATAGCTATGTTCATCTCCCAAGAATAAACCATATGATATTGGTTACGGTACTAATAAAAGATATGGTTGGTATCCTTACATATGCATGTATATACTCATATATGTGTACATGTGTGTATAACCTTGTCACGTTGCAGAAGTACTAGACAAGCTTCTAGTTCATAAAGCTCTCTCACAAATATTCTACACTTGCAACATTGCGATTCTCACTGACAAAAAGGGCAACTTAGCCTGGAATTTATGAACTATCATCTTAGATCCAGTAAATTCTTTCTGTCATCTAATCTTTTATTTTTGAAAAATTAGTTGCAATTTAAACAGTTATTTTTCAACATGTATGCTTGAACATTCTGGTCAATGCTGGTACTAGAAATGTATGCTTACAGTGGCATTTAGGTTATAATTGTCTAAAACAGACTATGTTGAAATCATCATGCCCCTACATTCTCGAAGACTAACAGACATAAGACTTTCCTGATATCTATCAACATCTGTTCTTTTACCTAGCCACTACCTCCATGGTCATTTGGACAAGGTCACATATTGAAGCAAGAACTTTCCACTGATAATGAGCTCATCACTTTCTCCTAAACTTCAGGATTGACAGAGTCAATAGTATTTTCTCTGTGTAAAAAAAAAAAAATTAATGCCTACACAGCTGCCAGGTTGGGGGATAGGAAGGAAGAGACAAGAAGATGAATTTTAAAGAAAGAAGATACTCCTATCTGTTGGAAATTTGCTAGGCTTAAAATGTAGCCCCTATACCTGTTGGGATGAGCACTGGGTGATGTATGGAAACCAATCTGACAATAAGTTTCATATTAAAAATAAATAAATAAATAAATAAATAAATAAATAAACAAATAAATAAAATGTAGCCCCTACACACTAAACGTTGCCATTTATTCTAACGCCACAACTTTGGACACACACTTTCTAAAATGATCTTAGTCTCCAGGCATTTTTTCCAAGTTCTCTCAAGTTTTAATTATCTATTCACATAGGTCTAAAGCAAGTGTAGAACCAAATTTATTGCAGTGTGGACAAGGATCTAGACATAAAATATCAACCCTGTCAGCCAACTGGCAGTTCTCTTTGTTTGTATACTCCTGCAATTACTTCCAGGTCATTAGGCCCATCGTGAGTAGATATTTTACTGTCATTAAGAAAAGTAGTGTAATGACATTCAGTGATTATGAAATTATAGCAATAAAAGAGGGGAGAAGTGAGGCCAACAAGTTATAGTCATTGAATTTTAGCTAAATTTTGAAAAATTGGGGCAAAAATTTTTAAGAAATAAATATTAAGAAGAAAGCCAGCATTTCCTTACTTTAATTATCAGTAGATTTGTCTTATTCAACAAAAGTATACTGAGGGACTCTAGTGAGCCAGACACTGTAGCAGGTGCTAAAGGATAGCGCTTTGGATAAAATGAACAAGACCCTCAGTTCACAGAATTTATTTCTAAGTGAGATGAAACAGACAGGTGAACACACATACCAGAAGCTATTTGATAGTTGTAAGTGCTATGAAGAAATAAAACTAGGTGATATAATAGACCTAATATAGAAGTTCTTCCCGAGGTCTCACACTAAAACTTAGATCTAAATGACAAAAAGAACTCAGTCATTTGGAAATCAAGCAAAATTTGGGACATCTGGAACAAAGGCTATGAGATCAGAATAAATTTACCAAGTTTTAGGAATAGCAACAACAAAAGGTCAATGTGGTTAGAAAATATTGACCAACAGGAAGGGGCTGGAGAAAAGAGTCAGAGACTAGATTGTATAAGACCTGATAGACCCACATACTGTAATAAATACTTATTGAAAACCTAGTGTGTGCCAGACACTATTCTTAACTCTGGGATTATATGAGTAAACAAAAAGGGCAAATTCCTTGACCATAGAAAGCTCACTTTCTAGTTGTAAGAGACAGATGTTAAAGTTTAAAAATATAAATGCTATGGAGAAAAATAGACTGGGATAAAGAAAATAAGTTGTATGTGGTGGGGGGGAGGCATGCTATATTATATAGAGTAGTGTGGTAGATGAAGGATGACTGAAAGTTCTTTGCTACTCCTTATACTTTAATGTTGAATCTGATTCCCTTACCTCTGAACCTGAGTCAGCTTAGATCACTTACTTCACCAGCAGGATACAGAGAAAGTGGTTTTCTTATGTGGCTAGAACATAAGAATCCTCGTAGCTACTGTCTCTTGGAACATTCTCTCTGGGAACCCTGAAAGCACCATGCTGGAGATATCAAGTGTTAAGTTTCTGGTTGTCGTACGCAGCATATCAAATGGCTCTCAATGAGCACAACTTCCTAATATTCATATCCTTGTGTATTCCCCTTCCCTTGAGTCTGAATCGGACCTAGTGACTCACTTCAAACAGAGAGAATACCATAAACATGTTGGAATGTCACTCTCAACTATGTATTCTTTCTGGCTTGATCTCTCTGCTCTCTCTTCCCCCAGATCACTACAGGGAACTCAAATTGCTATGCTATCATCAACCAGTGAAGGGGCCCATGGAGCAAGGAACTAATGTCTGTGACCAACTACCAAAAGGACTTAAGACATGCTGACAGCTGCATGAATTTTAAAGCTGTTCCTCCCCAGCTGACTCTTGAGACAAAACTCCAGAAAACACCATGACTGCAAATTTGTAAGAAACCCTGAGACAGAGAACTCAACTAAGTTCCACCTGAATTTTTGACCCACTTAAACTGTGAATTAATATTCATTATTTTAAGCCACCTTGTTTTTGGATAGTTTGTTACACAGCAACAGCTAACATACTAGAAGACTAGTTGATGCCAGCCTTCAGTTCATCCCTGCCAAAGTGAAGTCTCCCTGTGAGTGCATACTCCAACAAAACACCACTAGATGATCTCCGTCAATGACAATTACAATAGAAAATTCCTTCAGCCTGGCCCTGCCCAAATTCCTGACCCACAAAATTATAAGCTAATTAAAATGGTGATTGTTTTAAGCCACTATGTTTTGGGGTAGTTTAATATGCAACAATAGAGAACTGGAATACCAGAGAACTGGAATACCAACAGAGGTCAGGAGTACCTCTTTGATATAGTGACATCCGAAGAAATATCTGAAAGAAACAAGGGAGTGAGAAATGCCAGCATCAGCCAAAGGGAATAACTATGAAAAGACCTACATGATGGCATACTAGACACATTCAAAGAACATCAATTGGCCCTCTGGCTAAAGTGGAGTAAGTAAAGAATAGAGGAGATGAGGTGGTAGGAGATGAACTCAGAGAAGAAGCAGGTTGGCAGATCATGAAGGTCATTTAAAGGATTGGCACTTACTGTGAGTGAATTGTGGAGTTTTGAGCACTAGCTCAAAGTTTTCAGAAGAATATTCCATCATGAGATTCTGTCTCTTAGTCCTTCTCCCTTCACTTATAATAGCCACGTCCAAATGGTGAGAGCCACAGCCTACATCAGACACCCTTCATAGTATCAAGCACCCAAAAACAACCAGTCATTTTCAAACTTGTCCTCAGAGAATGGCTTATGGACTCCGGAGTCTGTGTGTGGCCTGTGCCTTCACTTCCTCCCATTCTTCTTCTTTGCCTGGTCAGATACAGCACCGGTGCTTTCATTTTTGAAGTGTTTACATTAACTTGAAGTTGTTAACCTAGTTGTGTTGCAGAACGTTTCAGACAGTGCCAGAGGCTATAAATAAATAACAGTTATTTCAGGCCTGCCTGGCAAACAAGCGCCTGGATTCTGCTAAGACCCCAGAGACTATGACTGCTGCAGTGCTGAATACCTCAAACAGGGCTAAAAGCAGGTATTCTCAAGGAATACTAAGCAGACATACTCCAGGTGACACAGTTATGTCGCCCATCCACATACATCTTCTGATTGCCACCGAAACCAATAAATAGACCTCTCTGTCATATGCACTTGGAATAAACTGCAGCAAAACAGAGCCCAATTATTTCATATTACCAACCAGATTTCTAATCTCTCCTCAAACTTCAGCAACTGACAAATGACCAAAATAAAGTCTTCCAATTACTTTTTTTTAATTTATGCTGTCATCTAGAGCAGTGGGCCCCAAATTTTTCAGTAAGGAAGACCTATTTTTTAACACCTCATTAATTACCAATATCTAGCTATACGCACTTGGACCAGGTAATTCATCTCCCAATGCCTTGGTTTCTATACTTGTAAAATGGAAATGAAACTGCCTATAAAATGCTTAGGAAAATACCTGACTTGTTCTTAACAGTCAACAAATATTAGTTCATTATCATTTACAAATAGTACTGACTACTCTTTCCCACATAATAGTTATAATCAGGTTTTCCAAGAAAAACTGTCTTGACCATGTTACCATAAATTCAATAGCACTTATAAGTGAATTTGTAATTCATTATCCATTGAAGAATCACATACACTTAAAATACAGTACATATGTGAAAAAGACACAGTGATGACTGAGTTAGTTAAGCCTCAAGAATATGCAATCATCATAGAGTCTGGGAATCTCTGGCCCAGGGAACAGAGCACTTTTACTTCCATCCACTTTATCATTTACAGTGCTAGCATTATATAATGAAAATTATTGTTCAGAACTGTGATACCCTGCCCCAGAAACAGTAGCAGTTACCAAAGAACACAATTTTAAAAATATAGTCCTGCGTTTTAAGAGAAAGGGGCAGATAATTTCAATTTGGAACTCTCAAGCAACAAAATTGAAAAACAAAAACATCCTTCTGATTTATTTTCAATTATGTAGAAAATTCAACTAATCAGAATTCCTCTTTCTCTGGTAATCTAGCTAGTTAAAATTTTATAACAATGCCAATTCACTGCACTACCTCAGTATGCAAACTAGCAACCCACTGATTGGTCTATATAATTTTTATTGTAGGCAACTCCAATTTCTGTCAAAAGATCACCTAATATATAGACTACAAGACATGGGAAATGGCTAAGGGTGGTTTATTTTCTCCTCTTACAGATTTCTGATCTCCTTATAACTAAACTACTCATGGAAAAATAACATCTCTCTGTGAGTTTTACATTAATTTCAAATAAAAGTAAAAGTCCTATTTTCTGATTTACTAAACATTTACTATGTTCCCATATGGAAGGGAAAGAAGAGGAGACAGAGGGCAGAAAATGCCACCTAACCATACTCACAAGTTTAGCAGTAAAATTACATAATATACTGTAAATCCAAATCATGACAAAGTTTTAGTTACTAAACAATAATTGCCTGTATCTATTTTAACTTGATTAACATAGTTTGTACTTTACATAGTAAGAGAGAGAAATATTCTCCAACAAACTACAACAAAACAAGTTTGTAAAGGAGTAAAATACAGTATTTCAGAGTAAAGGAAAAGAGAATAAACTAATATGGTTTGAGTGTGGGAAGTATTCATGGTATTATTAATGAATCTACCCATCTTTAATAATTTTTCCTTCATAACCATTTTCACATTTGCCTTTGTTAGAAACATAAAGAGATTCCTTATAGATAAGCCAAAGTGCAAAATTAAATGCTATCATGACATCTAATCACTAAGACTAATTCTGTCTTATGAACAAGAGAACATATTCTTACTAATCTTTAGTACTGAACCTGGATCAAAAGGTTGACTATTTTTCTTCCTCAAATTAGCTGCTCACACCCGGTTAAAGCCTCTGTCTATTCTCATGCGTGTATTAGAATTCTAGTTGTATTTGTAGGCTGCTATTTGAAGGCTGACATGGACTAGGGATGCCTCACCTAGGTATTTCCTCCCAGAAACTCTTGACAGTATGAGTTAAGTATCTCTCATCTCACCTCCCATTGAAGTATAAACTTCCAAAATTATGTACAAACTTGTGAGGGAAGTTTTCTTCCCTCACAAATATGTGTTTCTAGCCTAATGCACGTTCCAAACAACTGGCTGCCATGGTGACAGGTACCTTGTAGAGAGTGTCTCAGAGTGAGTAAAAATCATTAAAAATGAGTAATTAGCCATCAGACAGGAAGTTGCCATTTTCATGTCCAGGTGAGAACCAGAATTCTCCTTACAGGCTTCATATACACACACATAAAATGGAAGAGAGGTGACAGTCGAACACAACGTTTTCCTTTAACCTTTCTCCCTGATCAAAACGCTATTTCAAAAGCATATTGTAGACTACAAAACTTGCTTGATCCTTTTAGTTTCCTGAGTACCAATTACTGCTGCCTTTCTAGAATATCCATCCAGTATCTGTCCTTTCATGGGTCAGTTGTTTGTGATGTATATGAAGAATGTAGTCATTGGCACTTTAGCCATAATTAGATTCTGCTACTTCTCTCACCAAATCAAAACTCATGATTGTATTTCCAGAGAAATGTTTCTAAGCACAAGGTCATAAAGACACTACCAATTTCAGTTTAACCTGTCTCTTCAAATGACTACTTAAACTGACAACTCTAATTGTCCACTAGTGGACACATTTATGCATTAAAATGTCTGGTTACATTGTCCTAAACCAAAGGATAATCTGACTTCAATAATCAGGTCTGAATTTAGAGGCTAATTGCACATCATCCTTTAACCTTTAAAATGAGTTGCCCTTATAATTTAGCAGAATCTTCTGCACATTTGCCTAAAACTAAGGATTCTAAAGGGATGAAAATGAGATTACGCTCTTTGACTAAAAAGTGACAAAGCAATGACACCCCAAGTCTTCAATTTCAAAAGGGTTATGAAATCCATGTTCATATTGCATACTTGCTTGACTTCTAATTCGTTCATTGCCCATTGCTTTCATTTGCATGAGGAAAGGAGGGAAAGGTCAATATGTTCCTTTTAAAGTGTCTAAACTTCAACTGAAGAATGCACTACTTAATGGATGGTATCTCTTTTACTCTCTCCTTCCCTCTCTACCTCTACCTCTTTCCCAAAGTCACAACCTCATGATGTAGATTAGTGTTTGATTCCAGAAAAATCTGAGTCTTGATCCTAACTCTACCCTAAGAAGACAAATAACACAGAGAAAAGTCCATCTTTTTTTTTCACTCCGGTTTGTTCTGGGAGTGTAGATCATTTTAAAACTTACTCAGTTACTAGCAGTATCTTGCATATGTTTAACAGATAGTCACTGGATAATTGCTTGTTTGCATATCACTAGGTACATTTATAAAAAGCCAAACAAAAATGAAGAAAATTATACATGTTTATTAGGGACAGTAGTCACCATCTTTAAAGAGATTATAACCAGGGTTCCTGGGTGGCTTAGTCGGTTGAGCATCTGACTTTGGCTCAGGTCATGATCTCGTGGTCTGTGAGTTCGAGCCCCTCATCAGGCTCTGCTCACAGCTCAGAGCCTGGAGCCTGTTTTGGATTCTTTGTCTCCCTCTCTCTCTGCCCCTCCCCGCTCATGCTCTGCCTCTCTCTGTCAAAAATAAATAAACATCAAAAAAAATTTTTAATAAAAAAATAAAGAGATTACAACCATATACCTACCCAGCTTAAGGAAACAATAAATATGTGTTCTCCATAGGTCATTATCAGCTGTTATTAGTTGTTTAGATGTCCCCATTACTCATCTATGCCACTATATCAAAGAAATAATAACTCACATGCTTTTCTTCTGATTCCTGTACTAAATCTAAATTATAGATTCTATCATTTATTCTGATTCCACAAGCAACACACTTTCAATTAGGTAATACTAGTGAAAAAATAATTGTAAGTACAGTACAAATATGTCTACTTATGCCTATTTGATTAGACCAGTGAACTGACTGTGCTTTTTTAAATTTGTGATATTTATGCCCATTTGAATTCTATGAAGGGAATCCCCATTCTCTAATTAGAAGTGCTTTATCAAATGTCTAGGAAAACTGAGGGGGATATATACTGCTGTTCAATAGGTATAAAGTTTCAGTCATGTAAGATGAAAAAGTAATACAGATATATTGTACACATTTATACTTATAGTTAAGAATATTATACTGTACACTCAAATTTTTAAGAAGGTATATCTCATATTGTGTTTTTCACTACAGTGAAAAAACTCAAAGTCTAGAAAAATCTTTACTTCATGGATGATGAAGAAACCATTGGGATTGAAAAAACATTTGAATAATCAACTACTTACCACTAATAGATTCAATAATAATCTGCTGACTTCCATTAGGGAAAATGCTTTATTATTTTTGGTGTCCCACGGTGAGCAGACTGACTAGGTCTGTTTGTTTGACATGCAGTTTCCAGTACTTCCACAGATTCTAATACATTAGGTCAGTTTTATCATTCCCAAATCTGTACTTTTAATAGAAGTGGTGCTTCTTCAAGTATTCATAGGCAGAGGTCTACAGATCACACTTTAAGAAGCCTGGGGTGGCATGCCCCCTTTTCCCAAAATGCTGAAGATGATTTGATCATTCATTTATAATGCCTTTTGTGGTGTCTGTTGAAACATGCAATTCAAAAACACTGGCAAAAGTCTAAAATACTGTGTATTAAGGGTTCATTCCAGAAATAAAATCCATGACGCTGGCACTATTAATGCCAACAAATGGTTGCCATCATAATAGGAACTATAGTCAAACACCTCATATAGAAAGTAAATTTCATTAAAAATGACTAACACACCATGAATAAGAAATTTACTAAAATAGCTGTAATTCATGGTCAAGTTAGCCTAAATAAAGGAAGAAACAGAGAGGAAAAAAAGTGGCCTGGAATGTCAAATATCAGAGCCTGTATTTTTTTTAAAGCTCCTTAAAAATACATGGGGTGCCTGGGTGGCTCAGTCTGTTAAGCGTCTGACCTCAGCTCAGGTCATGATCTCAAGGATTGAGTTCCAGCCCTGCATCAGACTCTATGCTGACAGCTAAGAGCCTGGAGCCTGCTTTGGACTCTGTGTCTCCCTCTCTCTCTGCCCCTCCCCTGTTTGTGCTCTCTCCCTCTCTCTCTCTCAATAAATAAATAAATAAATAAATAAACAAACAAACAAACATACATTACAATAAAAATACAGTGAGACATCTGAATGTTGATGCCACAATGTTAGCCACTCATTTGGCTCCTTTCAGTGTAGCACCACTAACTTCGATTAGAATATTAAAATTCCATGAGTTACTGTAATTTTAAAAAACATTAAAGGCAGGCTTATGATAACAAAGACATGGATAAAATAAACCAACAGTCCACAAGACATCTCAAGATTACAATTCTCTTCCTTTTTCTTTTATTAGAATGAAAACCTTTTTCCACTCAAAAATCTTTAAACTGCCTTCATGACATCTTGGTATTCTTGGAATATCTTTCTTTTCTATATAAGGTCCAATGGTTATAAATCGAAACCATCAAATAGGATCATACTCCCAGACAATAATTTCCTGGATAACTAACCTTGTATATTTTAAGATGTCTTAGAATATGTAAAAATCTTCTTTCCCTAATCAGACCTGCTTCAGCAGAAGTCTAGGAAAGGCTTTCATACCATGGGTGATTAAGAAACCGTTGGAATGTGAAGGGAGGATTTAAATAACACAATCTCTCTAATGCGGGAAAGTTGTCAAATCATTCACAGATCGCTTGCATTTGTATTCTTTTTTCTTTGCATGTGTAAGCTTCAACAACATTCACAAGACCAAGTTATCAATTAAAAAAATCAGTCTCAAGCAAAATTTATATCTAGACATTGATGGATACACTAGACTGATTAATTCAGATCTCTCAGCCATTAAAAAAGTTTGTTGTAGTTTTTTACTTGTCAAAAATAAAAAATGCCATCCAAAGAGAAGTTGCATATCATATATATTGTAAATGAGTCCAAATCCCATATCCCATCTTTGCAATCCAAAGAAATGATTTCACACTAAAGGCAACAATTTGAATTTTAAAAATTTGTTTCCATTAATGTAGCAGTCACTGATGAGGTGAACATGAATCTTAGACCACATGTTACACAATAGAGACATGAAGATAAACCAGTGCACCCTGAAGAAGTCTGCATTCCAGCAGGCCTGACCATCCCAGTGCTAGTTTCAGCCCAAATGACAAGACTCACAATCCAGGTATTCAAAAATTATGTGGGAACATAGCTAAATTTAAGAGTGGCTCTCTGTTTAGAGCAGTCACTATTTAGTGACACAATTATTTCACAAATCCCACTCTGCCCCACAAGCAACAGTAGATCTTGGGCAAGTAAAATAGAACAAAATACAGAGGAGCATTTGTGAGAGAGAAACAATACTTGTCTAATGCATGAACTGCTTCACAGGGTTGAAAGATGGAGTAAATGGTGGGCAATGGCAGGAGAGAAGAATGGAAAAATCTTTCCGATCAAATGTGTTTAAAACAAGTTTGTCTCTCCTTGCAATTCACCAGCTTTCTCTGAAGGCCATCCATACTCCTTTCCAACTGTTCCATGTTATAATACACACACATAAATGAAAATAGGTGTATGGCACACTGAAGTAAAAGTCCCTCCCAGGACTGAAGGAAGCAAAACTTCAGCACACCTGAAACATTTTCATCACACTGATGAGAAGTTCCAAATCAGAGAAGAACATGCGTTGTTAAGATTTGGACTTCTCTGAACTAAACTCTCTAGATTCAAATCCTGATTCACTAGCTGTATGAGCTTGCACAAGTTTCTTAACCTAGCAAAACTTCTTTGTCTCTACCTATAAATTGGAGTTGATAATATTTACTTAACCATGTTTTCAGAATTGAATAGATTATGGAAGCGAGTAAAAAAACATATCTAACAGCTCACCAAATGACAGCTACTCAATTCATCATTACTTCTTACCATAGGGAATACTAAAGAAATAATAACAATAACAATAATAGCTATTATACATTGAACTACTAAGAGCCAAGGGCTGTTTAATCTTCCTGACATCCTAATGAGGAAGGCACTATTATCATTTCTGCTTTAAAGATAAGAAAACTCTCTAGCACAGAGAAATGAAATAATTGCAGAGGGCTGTGCAACCAACAAGTGAAAGTCATCTGAAACATGTTAGGAAAATTGTCTTCCCAGGGAGCTCTCTAGCTCGTAGGATCAACTTGTTCTCTTCTTTAACAAACAAAAAATAATAGTGTATTCCCAGCTTCTCTTAAGAGGCATCATGCCATTTCTAAATTTGTTTAAACTCTCTTAATGTTCATTTATGTCTTCTGCCTCAGCTATCTTCTAGTGATTTATAGTGCTTTCTTTCATTTTTTTCTACACTTACTTCACTCAAATTACACATAATATTTCCTTGGGCTGATATTTCCAGATTTAGACAGAAAGTCAATTTGTTCCTTCCAGTAATGGCTCTAACTCTAGCTTTGTGCAGTAACCCCTTGTCCCAGTCCTTTACTAGTTCATTGTTTAAGTGGTATTCTTTTTGAGGAGTTATGACTAGAATTACACCCAGTATTTCAGGATAATTTGGAAGGTGTGTTGAGTCTGGTTTTTAGTACCTTTTTTTGTTTTTAAATAAGATTCTCAAGAACCTTCGAATATAGGCAAGAAGAGACATTAATACATTGACATAATGCTTGCTGAATGATATAAATGTATTTTATGCTATTCCCAAACCCACAATACCCTTCCTTTTTCCCTACTTACCTAAATGCCATACATTCTTCCTGTGGGATGAACAAGATTTTCAAAGAAAGCAGTGGGAAAAGTTAGTGAATATTATAGACCATGGAACGGCATGAAACTGTGCATCTAGAACTGGCTGACTACTCATCATTGTCTTGCAGGCTGTTAATGAGGGTGCTACAAACATCCTGTAGTTCAAACATGCTGAATAAAGGCTGAATTCAACAGAGTGAAAGGTTTTTTTTTTACATTGTTGTTATTTTTTTAACACGACAGGAATTTTCTGAGCTTTCAGTATGCTGCTGCATGTTGTGAAACTCCAAGGAGGGAAAGGTATAACATTTCACAAACATATGTGACCGTGGAATTCTAGTTCATACATTCTAGTTCATACATATTCTATAGTATGCTATAGAATAAGTGTGGAAACACTTAAAAAATCATCCATGGAGGTAAAACAAGCATTATTTGTTTAGTGGAAAAAAGAAAATCAGCAAAGCTTAATTAGAGCATCTATCATGAGGATCCCTAGATTCTGACAGGTGGAGGGTAGGGAGTAAGACCCAGCAAAGGGATTTAATCTCAATGTCATATGAACTAAGAGTTAATTTTCATGGAGTATACTATTATAAGTATTCAGTCATGTAAAGATAAATGAGTTTAGCTATAGTACAAAATTCACATTCAAGATCGGTTTTGCTTAGCAAAATAGAGCTGCTGGCATACAACTATTGCTTTGCATGGTACAAACACAAAATAGAAAACATGAGCCTTATGCCATCATTAATTTCCTACTTTGCACAAAATTCTATAAATTAAATTGACACCCAGAAAAAAAAAACTGGTTGTCTGGCAATGGAAATTTACATTATGACTTTATTCAGAAAGGTTGAGGTATAAATTAAGTTTTCAAATCATCAAATGATTACTTTTTATTGTTTTCTGAAAATGAACCAAAAAGACACGTATGACAGAAAACTTTCCAAGTTGTCATCCTTAGTGTAAGTTTATCATTCCAAAATCAAAAAAAAAAAAAAATAGGTATGTAAGATAATCTTGTTATTAAAGACTTGGAGTTAAATCTCATATGAAATAGCTAAAGTGGAGAATGGAAAATGATGTAGGGGCAGGAAGCTGGTAGGGAAGGTGCAGGGAACAGCTATTTCTAGCTATGTCTTTTAGTAGTGTTTGATGTTTGAATACTTGTGTAAATTACTTTGTCAAAAAAATCAGATACTTTTTACAAAGAGTACATACCTTTGCCACTTAATGCTCACTTGCTAAAATAAACAAGTGCAGAAATAAATATTTAACTGGAGGATAATAAGGCTACGAATAATGGCTAACACTGATGTGGAGCCTACTTAAAGTTTGATTACTAATAAAATATCCACACTCTATTTACCAAGCAAAGTAGAGAGTTTAAAATAAAGTTGATGAAAGTAGTCTGTTTAATGAGGAAAATTTTAAAACCGAATCACTTCAAATGAGTTTTTTTCCCCTTCAATTTGAAAATATAATTTACTTTCTTCCTCCATATAGCATTTATTATCTGTATTATTTATCAATTAATCTTTTACACCTAGTCCATAAATTCTTTGATGAGAGGTCCGTATTTTCTTCAGTTTTTATCTCATATGATCATTTCACACAGAAGATACACGATGAAGGAAGAAAGGAGGGAGGGCAGTAAGTTAAAAGAAATAAAGGAGGAAATTCTTATGCAGGGTTTTTACAAAATAAAGTATTTTAAAACCATCTTGAACTCTAGCAGTACTGCTTTTCTGTTCTTTGGGTGTTTTTATTTAATTACACAAGAATGATTTCAGAAGCTCCTGGTTTAAATTTATCTGATAGAGAAAGCTAGAGAATTACCCTTCATAATATTTAATTAAACATTTCTATCAATTACATTGAATAAATATACAGTCATGACTACCACTGGCTCAACAGGCATTTAAGAAGACGGCATTTAAGAAGATGGCATATATTAAGTTTGGCGATACAGCACATTAGATTCGGTTAGCACACACAGCAATTGTTTTTCCTAAGAAAATTGTTCCTTTTAATTAAAGCATTTGCTCTTCTCTCAGCACTTTACAATGCGTGATGCAAAATAAACATAAAATAGTTACTGCAGATTTTTTTCTCAGCTTTCTCAGTCCAGAATCAGAATAAATTGACTCAGAATAATTTCTTAAAGTGTTTATTTACTTAGAGTGGGAGAAAAAAATACTACCGACAATCTTGGTAATCAGCAAAACTACTTTATCAATACTACTTACCATACTACTTAGAAAACCCCTATAGAAAACACGATGAGATAGAATGATTGAGATCTTACACCTCCTTTTCACTAAATGACTAACAAATGAAATCTCTAGCTATGTATTGAGATGTACACTGAAAAGAAATTGAGTCACACAGGAAAATGATTGTTTCAAACACTGAACATCAGGTAGAAATAAAGACTATGGATCTTGAGCCTAAGGTAATTTATCAGAGCTGGGTGGGTTTTTTTCTCTTTGAAATAGTGCAATTAAGTAAGAAGAGACAGCTACTTTTGTTTCGATTTTTCTTAACTAATCTCTGATTATAATATACACTGACCTATTCTTCAATTACAGTTTAGAGATGTTGCAATGCTTTTGTTCCTCTCTTTTTAAAAACAAGCATTAGATGAAAACTGTTCATCTAGTATGCTCAAATCATCAAAGAAAAACTGATTCTGATGGATTTTCTCTTCCAGTGAATGTTAACAGAGATTTTAGAAGCTCTAGAATCAGTTCCTCCTACTAGAACCATTTCCAATGGAAACTAAGTATAGAATTGTCAATCTATACACACATATGTATGATTCAACTTTTTAAAGAAAAATTCAATGAAATCATTTTGTGGTCCCCAAGTGGTGCCAAATACAATTTTCACTTTTTAATCATACTTAGAATTGAGAGGGTTTTTTTGTTAACTATGGCTGAAAGAAACAAAAGCCCATCCACTCCCCAAAAGCGTCTGTGTGTGTGTGCGTGCATACGTGAAAGTTAAAAAAGTATGTCACAAAACCAGAGTCACAGTTCATACTTCCTCATGAGAACAAAGAACTAGGAATTAGAACCAGAAACTATGTCCTCCACCCTTCCCTTATAGGTATAAACATGCCCACCACCTGCCTCATATCTTTGTCCCTTTCCCCACATTCTGACTTTCCTCTCTTCCCCTTCTACTCATTAAAAGTAGAATCTTTTTATTCTGAGCTATGCCCCTACTTTCCCTCCCTCATTTAGAAAAAACAGAAAATTAAAACGTCAAGAGTTTGTTTTATCTACTAGAAAATCTGTCAAAACTCTGATGGAATTGACTAAGTCAGGAAACTTTGTGGGACCCAGTTTACAGTAATTTAAACAAGGACTGGGTGATGTATTCTGGTCCTTTCAGGAATGAATGTCCTGCAGATGCGGGTATATAGGAAAGGTGACCAGGTACTATTATCCACAGAGCAGTGCCCCAAATCCTAAACATACTCCACAAAGAAATAAGGGTGTTTATGGATATAAAACACTACAACAGAAAGAAAACAACAGGAATCCAGTGTGAGAAAAGAGAATTATCTTTGAAACTGAAACACTTTGGATTCAGTTTCTGACTGAATTACGATTAGTCACGTAACCTGGGCAAAATAACTGACCTTCCATGAGTGCCTATTTCCACATCTATAAAATTGAGATAATATTATCTACTTGGTAGTGTTTGAGAAGTAATGAGATAATGCGTAAAGTTTGTGACACAGTGACAGTATTTACAAAGTATGTGTGGCTCAGAGAGTGGGAAAGGTAGGTAATCAAATGTATTTCAAAGAAGAATGTAGAAAAGTATCTGCTATTCCCTAATCTGGTCATGGCCTTCTATATTGTCTTCATCCCTAAAATTTCTTCTCCTAAAGTGTAGAGTGCCAAAATAAAGACTGCATGGAACATGTGTCCTCATCACTGACACCACTGGCTAACCTCTATTCATCCTCTCATTCTTTTTCTTTTTTTGTCTATAAACTCATATCACTTGACTTCCACAAATCTTTATTATTATTTTTTATTATTTTTATTTTTTTTAACATTTATTTATTTTTGAGACAGACAGCATGAACAGGGAGGGTCAGAGAAAGAGGGAGACACAGAATCTGAAACAGGCTCCAGGCTCTGAGCTGTGAGCACAGAGCCCGACGCAGGGCTCGAACCTACGGACCGCGAGATCATGACCTGAGCTGAAGTTAGACACTTAACCGACTGAGCCACCCAGGCTTATTTTTTATTTTTTAATTTACATCTAAGTTAGTTAGCATATAGTGCAATAATGATTTCAGGAGTAGATTCCAGTTTCATTCCTTATGTAGAACACCCAGTGCTCATCCCAAAAAGTGTCTTCCTTAATGCCTCTTACCCAATGGCCCATCCCCCCATCCACAAACCCTCCAGCAATACTTAGTTTGTTCTCTATAATTAAGAGTCTCTTATGTTCTGTCCCATCCCTGTTTTTATATTACTTTTGCTTCCCTTCCCTTATGTTCATTTGTTTTGTACCTTGAATTCCACATATTAATGAAGTCATATGCTATTTCTCTTTCTCTAATTTCTCTTAGCATAATACCTTCTAGTTCCATCCATGTTGTTGCAAATGGCAAGATTTCATTCTTTTTGATTGCTGCGTAACTCTCCATTGTGTGTGTGTGTGTGTGTGTGCGTGTGTGTGTGTGTGTGTGTGTGCGTGTGTGTGTGCGTGTGTGTATACACCACATATATACCATATATTCTTTATCCATTCATCTATTGATAGACTTTTGGGCTCTTTCCATACTTTGGCTATTGTCAAGAGCACTGCTATAAATATTGGAGTACATATGCCCCTTTGAGTCAGCACACCTGTATCCTTTGGATAAATACCTAGCAGTGCAATTGATGGGTCGTAGGGTATTTCTATTTTAACTTTTTGTGGAAGCTCCATACTGTTTTCCATAGTGGCTGCACCAGTTTGCATTCCCACCAACAGTGGAAAAGAGATCCTCTTTCTCCACATCCTTGCCAACATCTGTTGTTGCCTGAGTTGTTAATTTTAGTCATTCTGACTGATGTGAGGTGGTATCTCATTGTGGTTTTAATTTGTATTTCCCTAATGATGAGTAATGGTGAGCATTATTCCATCTGTCTATTAACCATTTGGATGTCTTCTTTGGAGATTATCTATTCATGTCTTTTGCCCATTTCTTCACTGGATTATTTGTTTTTCGGGGTGTTGAGTTTGATAAATTCTTTATAGATTTTGGATACTAACTAACCCTTTATCTGATATGCCATTTACAAATATCTCTTACCATTCTGTTGGTTGCCTTTTGGTTTTGCTGATTGTTTCCTTCACCGTGCAGAAGCTTTTTATTTTGATGAGGTCCCAATAGTTCATTTTTGCTTTTGTGCCCCTTCTCTATGGAGCTGTGTTGAGTAAGAAGTTGCTGTCGAAGAGGTGGCCAAGGTCAAAGAGGTTTTTGCTGGCTTTCTCCTCAAGGATTTTGATGGCTTCCTGTCTTACACTGAGGTCTTTCATCCATTTTGAGTTTATTTTTGTGTATGGTGTAATAAAGTGGTCCAGGTTCATTCTGCATGTCACTGTCCAGTTTTCCCAACACCATTTGCTACAGAGACTGTCTTTTTTCCACTGGATATTCTTTTATGCTTTGTCAAAGATTAGTTGGCATACACTTGAGGGTCCATTTCTGGATTTTCTATTTTGTTCCATTGATCTAAGTGTCTGTTTTTGTGCCAGTACCATACTGTCTTCATGATTACAACTTTGTAAGACAGCTTGAAGTCCAAGATTGTGATGCCTCCTGGTTTGGTTTCTTTTCAGGATTTCTTTGGTTATTCAGGGTCTTTTCTGATTCCATACACATTTTAGGATTGTTTGTTCTAGCTGTGTGAAGAATGCTGGTGTTATTTTCATCAGGATTGCATTAAATATGTAGATTCCTTTAGGTTGTATCGACAGTTTAACAATATTTGTTCTTCCAATCCAGGATCATGGAATATTTCCCATTGTTTTGTGTCTTCTTCAATTTCTTTCATAAGGTTTCTATAGTGTTCAGTGTATAGATTTTTCACCTCTTTGGTTAGGTTTATCTGTAAACCTTAATGGTTCTTGGTGCAATTGTAAATGGGATCGATTCCTTGATTTCCCTTTCTGTTGCTTCATTATCAGTGTATAGGAATGCAACCAATTTCTTTGCATTGATTTTATATCCTGCAACTTTCCTGAATTCATGGATAAGTTCTAGCAGTTTTTTGGTGGAACCTTTTGGGTTTTCCATATAGAGTATCATGTCATCTGCAAAGAGTGAAAGTTTGACTTCCTCTTTGCTGATTTGGATGCCTTTTATTCCTTTGTGTTGTCTGATTACTGAAGCTAGAACTTCCAATATTATGTTGAATAACAGAGGCAAGAGTGGAAATCTCTGTCATGTTCCTGACCTTGGGGGGAAAGCTCTCAGTTTTTCCCCATTGAGGATATTAGCGGTGAGTCTTTTGTGTATGGACTTTATGATTGTGAGGTATGATCCTTCTATACAATGTAAGAGTATATAATATACTTCTATACCTTCTATACCATATAAGAGGTTTTTTTTCAGGAAAGGATGCTGTATTTTGTCAAATGCTTTCTATGCATCTATTGAGAGGATCATGTTGTTCATGTCCTTTCTTTTATTGATATGATGTATCATATTGATTGTTTTGTGGATATTGAACCAGCCCTGCATCCCAGGTATAAGTATCACTTGGTTGTGGTGAATAATTCTCTTAATGTATTGTTGGATATGGTTGGCTAGTATCTTTTTGAGGATTTTGCATCCATGTTCATCAGGAAAATTGGTGTGTAGTTCTCCTTTGTAGTGGGGTCTTTAGTTCTGGAATCAAAGTATTGCTGGCTTCATAGACTGGGTTTGTAAGTTTTCCTTCCATATTTATTTTTTTGGAACAGCTTCAAAAGAATAGGTGTTAACTCTTCTTTAAATGTTTGGTAGAATTCCCCTGGAAAACCATCCAGCACTGGACTCTAGTTTTCTGGGAGATATTTGATTATTAATTTGATTTCTTTATTGGTTATGGGTCTGTTCAAATTTTCTATTTCTTCCTGTTTCAGTTTTTGTAGTTTATATGTTTCTAGTAATTTGTCCATTTCTTCCAGATTGCCCAATTTATTGGTGTATAATTGTTCATAATATTCTCTTACTATTGCTTGTATTTCTGCAGTGTTGGTTGTGATGTCTCCTCTTTCATTCTTGATTTTATTTATTTGGGTCCTTTCCTTTTTCTTTTTGATCACACTGTCTAGGGGTTTATCAATTTTGTTGATTCTTTCAAAGAACCAGCTCCTGGTTTCATTGATCTGTTCTACTGTTTGTTTTTTGTTTGCGTTTTGGTTTCAATAGCAATGATTTCTGCTCTCATCTTTACTCTTGTATTCTGGTGGTTTGGGGTTTTATTTGCTATTCTTTTCCAGCTCTCTAAGGTGTAAGGTTAGGATACGTATCTGAGACCTTTCTTCCTTCTTTAGGAAGGCCTTGATTGCTATATACTTCCCTCTTATGACCACCTTTGCTGTGTCCCAGAGGTTTTGGCCTGTGGTATTCTCATTTTCATTGCCTTCCATGTACTTTTTCATATACTCTTTAACTTCTTGGTTAGCCCATTCATTCTTTAGTAGGATGTTCTTTAGTGTCCAAGTATTTGTTGTCCTTCCAAATTTTTTCTTGTGGTTGATTTCAAGTTTCATAGTGTTGTGGTCTGAAAACATGCACGGTATTATATCAATATTTTTGTACTTTCTGAGGGTTGATTTGTGTCCCAGTATGTGATCTATTCCGGAGAATGTTCCATGTGTATTTGAGAAGAGTGTGTATTCTGCTGCTTTAGGATGAAATGTTCTGAATATATTGGGTTAAGTCCATCTGCTCCAGTGAATTGTTCAAAGCCAATGATTTTCTGTTTAGATGATCCATTGCTATAAGTGGGGTGTTACTCCCCTATTATTATGGTATTATTATCAATGAGTTTCTTTATGTTTGTGACTAATTGACATAAATATTTGGGTGCTGCCACATGTGTAGCATAAATGTTTATAATTGTTACATCTTCTTGGTGGATGGATGCCTTAATTATGATATAATGCCCTTCTTCATCTCTTGTTACAGTTTATTTTAAAATCTAGATTGTCTGATATAAGTATGGCTACTCTGGCTTTCTTTCAGCAACCATTAGCATGATAGATGGTTATCCATCCCCTTACTTTCAATCTGAAAGTGTCTTTAGGTCTAAAATGGGTTTCTTGTAAACAGCATATAGATGAATCTTGCTTTCCTATACATTTTTTTACCCTATGTCTTTTGATTGGAACATTTAGCCCATTGACATTTAGAGTGAGTACTGAAAGATATGAATTTATTACCATTATGTTGCCTGTAGAGTTGGAGTTTCTGGTGGTGTTCTCTGGTCCCTTCTAGTCCTCAGAGAGTCCCCCTTAAAATTTCTTGCAAAGCTGGTTTAGTAGTCACAAACCCCTTTTGTCTTTGTTTGTCTGGGAAACTTTTTATCTCTCCTATTTGAATGACAGCCTTGCTGGATAAAGAATTCTTGGCTGCATATTTTTATGATCTAGCACCTTGAGTATATCCTGCCACTCCTTTCTGGCCTGCCAGGTTTCTGTGGATAGGTCTGCTGCAAACTTGATCTGTCTTCCCTTGTAGGTTAAGGACTTTTCTCCCTTGCTGCTTTCATGATTCTTTCCTCATCTGAGTATTTTATGAATTTGTCTATGATATGCCTTGTTGATGGTCAGTTTTTGTTGAATCTAATGGGAGTTCTCTGTGCTTCATGGATTTTGGTATCTGAGTCTTTCCCCAGGTTAGGAATGTTTTCCATTATGATTTGCTCACATAAACCTTCTACCCCCTTTTCTCTCTCTTCATCTTCTAAGACCCCTATAATTTGGCTGTTATTCCTTTTTAATGAGTCACTGAGTTCTCTAATTCTTATATCGTGCTCTTTTGCCTTAGTCTCACTCATTTTTTCTGCTTCATTATTCTCCATAAGTTTGTTCTCTATATTGCTCATTTGCTGCTCTGCTTCATCCATCCTTGCCACCATGGCATCCATTCGAGATTGCTTCTCAGTTATAGCATTTTTAATTTTGTCCTGACTAGCTTTTACTTCTTTTATCTCCACTTATCCTTTCGTTTTTAGCTTAAATCCTCTAAGAAGCTTTTATCCTACTGACTGCTGTGACTCCCAAAGCCCTCTAGTTGGTCCAGGAGCTATGCCCTGTGCTATAATATGAGTCACTATTACATCTTTTTTATCACACAGGGAGATTCTTCATAGCAGAAAGGATTTCTTCTTCCCTACTGATTGAGTCTCTAACAATGAATACAGAAAGTGGCCAGAGTTAACATTGTCATTTATTTTTTAGTAGTCCAGCATCCAAACACTATTCTGACTTTTGGTGAAACCTCTCATACATGAGTCTTGATAACAGTCAGGGCTGATATGGTACCGGAAATTCTCATTTTCTGACACCTGAAAGTTAAGGCTTGAGCATAAGTCATAGACATGGCCAACTGGACACCCTAACCCAGTACTCTGTATCCACAGCACAGAAAACAAAACATATGACATGGAGATTATTCAGAGCAGCGTGTGTGCTACAGTAGTTTAGTATTGGCAATCTTAGTCATAAAAAGACCATAGACAAGCTCTGGCACCTACCTGGCTGTAGTCTGTGTTGTCATTTGCCTTGTGTCCTCAGTCCAGGTTTCTGATGCTATGAACTGCAGTTTTCCACAAATAATTTTCTTCTTAAATTAGTCAGTTAGTGATTTCTGTTTTTATAACCAAGACATTTAAACAATAATTCAAAATTGCAATAAATGGATGGTGAGATGGACTGATCCACAAATAATTCTGCCAACAAATGAATAAAACAAGAAAAGAAACAATTTCCATGGTATTTGCCATTCTTTCTCTCCCTTCTCCCACGACTTGGCCTCTCAATCTTTTCCTTAGGAACAACTAATGTTTAAAACAAATAAACACTCCAGTTTCCTAGAATCCTTTAGGGTTCTTACATAAATGAAAATAATGATTCCTAAGATATTGGTTTAAGTATTCAACAAGACTGCGAACTGGTTGAAGTTCACTGGTTGTGAACTGATCCTCTCCTTTAAAGTCATTTAGTTTTTTGAAACTAAGAAAGAGATTAGAAGTAAGGAAACAAGCATCTTTTCATTTAGAGAAACTAGCTGAGCTTATTACTATATTAAAGCTTGAGATTCAATAAATAATTCTACTCATGACTCTAAACAGCAATTAGAGATCTTCCTGTAAATATCCCTTGGGTATCTTAAATTCAACAAGTCTTTAAAAATTAATTTCCCTTTTTAATTCTAAACATGGCTTAAAACTTTGTTCATGTTTCAGATGAAAACATGGCACATACATAGACCTCCACCACTTTTTACTTTCAAATTTCCTTAAAATTAAGAAATACAGAATAAATCTGTATTACTACTGAGAAAAAAATTAAACTGTCCCAGCAAAAGCTTAGATATTTTGAGGCAATTCTTTAATAATGGAAGGAATAAAGAATGGAATTTTTATTATGCCAAGGAAATGCCAAGATGGGGACTGAGTGAAGGAGTCCCCAACAGAACTATCATCAGACCTCATATTCAGAGAAGCAAATGAGCACAGAGAAAACAAAACATATCCTATTAGAGCAGGTTTGTAACACGGCAGAAAATTTATTAACACTTCTCCCTCTCGTTAAGATGAGGAAATCTATGAAGTCTCCTTTTTAATTAGCGTGGGCTTATGAATGTCTTGACCAATAGAGCACAGCAGATATGGCTCTATGACTTCCAAAACTTTTAAAGAGTTAAAACACCATGTAGCCTATGCTCTGTTCAATGGAACACTCAATAATGGAGCCCTGAGGCTCCATGTAAAAAGTCTTACTGTTCCAAGAAGCCCATGCTGGGGAAGCCATATGTAGGCACTCTTGTCAACACTCCCAGCTAAGTGCAGGTTCCAGCCACCCATGCCAAGGTGCCAGATATGTAATTCAAGCCAATATTCATAACCAGCCTTTTTGCCAACAGAATGTCATGGAGTGACCTCTATCAATGTCCCCTTCATCTGAAGAAAAATCAAGTCAATGCCTAACCCAGAAATTTAAGAGATACAATAAAATGGCTGGTGGTTTAAACCCCTATGTTTTGCAGTAGTTTTGTATGCAGCAACAGAATTGATAAAAAGAAGTGGTAAAACTAAAGGTACACGTGTGGCATGGATTTAGGGAAAAGGCAATAAATGAAAGCATGATGTCAAATGGCTATCAAAGGGCTTAATGGAAAGTGAAAAACAATTTTTTTGGAAGCTGGAGGAAAAGAAATTCTTGTTATTCAGTGGCAGAAAGTTTGTCAACACTATCACCTGGGATACTATGAGGAGCAGGAAGTATAGTTCAAGAATTCAATGACCTACCTAAGGAGATTACTGGACAGTCCTGGAGATACCATCTGACCTGTTCTCAATGCCTATAATAAAATGAAAGAGGGAGCAATGAATCAAAGAATGAACTCCTCAGTTTTTGAATAGAATTTGGAGGAAATGTAAAGAGCCTAGGATATGCATTCCAAGCAACCCAGAATTCTCAAAGATATATAGCCTTAGGGAAAAGATCAAATTCAGAGTACTGCAAATAAAACACAGCCTCAAGGAATCCAAGTTTTGGCTGTAAGATCCTTTCTTAAGATGTGAGAGATTCAAGTCAGCACCTCAAACACCCTTTCATTTATACAGAGAGGCTTCTAAGAACATTAAAAGCATGACTCATAGTCCCTCTCAACGAGACAACATTGCTTCTAAGACTCGTAAGAACCCCCAATTCTACAGACAGAACAGACTAAGAAAGTTTCTTAGCTGTGATATTGGCTATGCTTTAGGGAAGTACTACAGAGAGGGCAGAACCAAGAGTTGCAAAGAATCCTTCACAGAGACCAGGACTGAGCCCTAGTAATGAAAGTGACAACATGTACACAGCTGAATTTCTGAACTGCTCTTACTAGTAACCGCTACATACCTGCCATTTCCCCCTTTCTGAACAGGAGTATCTAGTATGTCTTTTCCCCATCATTGTATCTCGCCTGGATGTGTGTGCTGGGAAAGGGAAGGAGGCAAGGCATTATTTAAGTTCATAATACATCAGAACAAGAGGAATTGTGCCCACGCAATTGAACTCTAACAGCTTCATCTGCTGCTAGAGATGATTTAAATGAGATCCTGTACTTCAAGGCAGATTGTGGTAGCTTTAAAATGTGGATGCAGGGGCGCCTGGGTGGCTCAGTCGGTTAAGCGTCCGACTTCAGCTCAGGTCACAATCTCGCAGTCTGTGAGTTCGAGCCCCGCGTCAGGCTCTGGGCTGATGGCTCAGAGCCTGGAGCCTGCTTCCGATTCTGTGTCTCTCTCTCTCTCTGCCCCTCCCCCGTTCATGCTGTGTCTCTCTCTGTCTCAAAAATAAATAAACGTTAAAAAAAATTAAAAAATAAATAAATAAAATGTGGATGCAAAATCTGTGATACTTCTCTCATCAAAGGTGATGCATACATACCCTCCCCTTGAACCAAGGGAAGCTACTGGATGCTTCAACCAATAGGATATAGTATCAGTGTGCTAAATGATTTCTGGGAATAGCTCATAACAGACCATGCAGCTTCTGTCTTATTCAATGAGAGTCTGACCATTGTGAGGCTGCCATGCTGGACAGACCATCTGTTAGCACTTTGATTGACAGTTCCAGCTGAGATCAGCCTTCCAATCATTCTCACCAAGGCGCTGGAATATCAGTGAACCCACTCTGGATGTGCTGGGGCAGTCCTAAACCGGGTGAATACCATGGTACCTTTATCCATACCACATAGAAAAATCACCCAGCTGAACCTTGCCTGAAGTGGTAGAGTAAAATGTTTGTTGTTTTAAACTATAAACTTTAAACTCCAAAAATCAGGAGGTATAGTAAAATGTTTGTTGTTTTAAACTAACAGAGTCCGGGTTATTTGTTATGTAACCACAGATACGTGAAACACTTACTGAAGTTTCCAGAGTATTTACCAGCCACTTCAGGCCAAATATCAGGAATCCACTGTGTGGAGGTTACAACTGGTACCTCTTATAAAAACTAATGTGGGGGCTGTGGCTGCTGATGCCACAAAAAGGAGTTGGTTTCAGCTAATTTCAGCAAGCCACAGAAGAAAAAATCCTTTCTCTTTAAAGGATTACTCCCTGACAGATATTTCCAGCCAGCCACAATATCCTCCTTAGACTTCACCAAGCTTCAAGCTGGGAAAACTAAATTACAGTGACTTTTTCTCCCCATCTCTTCCCGTTTTATTGTCTTTCTCTAGAATATATGTATAGGTACTCAAAAAATCTAGCAGGATTGAGCTTAAATCTCAATTCTAGACAAACATAAATATAAGTAAACAGAGAATAACCTCTGGGTATATAGAAAATTTTAGAAATTGAAAACAAAGGGAATAACCTTCTCTGATCATACTTGACTAGCTTGCTTTGGACAAGGCGTCCTACTAGGAACAACTAGAAATCTGGGTAAAATTTTTATACAAAGTAAAACATTCAATGTCACTTATCCAATCACCTCAATCAAGAGGTTAAGAAACCAAAAAACTGAGTAGAAGTTTTTGTAGTCAACTCCTTTATCTATCCATATAGAAAAATTTGATGAATCATAAAGTTAAAATGTAAAAAAGAAAAAAAAAACCTTCTAGAAGAAAATGTAGAATAATATTTCTGTGATCAGAGGATAGGCTTGAACAGGACACAAATAATACTGGGGGGGCAGGGAATGATAAATTGGACTTCAACAAAATATCTGCCCACACCAATTAAGAAAATGAAGAAACAAGCTGTAGACTTGGGAAAATATTTGCAGTGTATCTATCTGACAAAGAACTTGTATTCAGAATAAAGAACTCCCACAAATTACCAATAAAAAATACCCTAAATTCCCAATTTAAAAAATGGATACAAGAATTAAACAGACTCTTTACAAGAAAATATATTTAATTGGTCAAGAAAAACAAGAAAATGTACTCAGCATTATTTTTACTAAGGAAAAGCAAATTAAAAACCACAATGAGATACTACTTCAAGGGTGACAGATGGCAAAAAAACAAAACGTTGGTGTGGATATGGAACAACCAGAATTCTTATTCTTTGGTGGTTGGAAATGTGAATGACACAACCATTTTGTAGGACTGTGGACAGTTTTTGATAAATAAAATACAGATCTACATTATAATCCAGCACAACTACTCTCAGGCATCTCTTTGAGAGAAATGAAAACATATGTATATACAATAACATGTACAAGAATGTTTATAGTAACCTTACTCATAATAACCAAATACTAAAATAACCCAAATGTCTATGAACAAGACAATGGATAAACAAATTGTAGTTTAGCCACACAATGGAATACAACTTACCAATAAAAGATGAATTAAGTATTGATATATAAATACCCTTTTTCCCATAAATTCAACTTCTAGAAGTTGCAAAGAAAATGAATTAGGAAGGTGTGTACAATTTAACTACAAGATAGTCATTAAGAACATGTATAATAGCAAATAATTAAATCAATCAAAGTTGCTTAATTGGAAATAGGTTAAATATCTGTAGTTTACACATATAATGAGAAAATATCAAAAATTAAAACTGGAATACAGCTTCATGGAAAACTAATCACGATGTATTAATTGAACAAACCAGCTTACAGTATAATAATATAGTATAATAATATATAGTATGTTATAGACAATGGATGTCCATATAAACTTATATTCATCATATATGTATATCATATATCATAATGTGTATATATATTGTACTTATGATAATATTTACATGTTTGCATATATGTGTACACTTGTATGATGTGTGTGTATACCAAACATATGCATCAGAGTGTATGCACCTACAGAGAGACTAAGTGGTAGAGACAAGAAAAAGTCAGGCAGAAACAGGGTTCTAGAACGTCTTTCTTCAATGACATTGCTGACTCTTGTTTTTCATAGATATTAATCACTAATTAAAAAAACCATGAACCAATAAAAATTTAGTGTTCAAATCAAATAATATGCTTATTTGTATTCTTTGTGTATAACCTAATCATCAAAATGAATCATACTTTTCATCAGATGGTTTTCATACAGTCCGTGTACAATTGTCATTTCTCTTAAATCTGATGTGACGCTAACCCATATTTCTATTGAAAAACACCAAAAGGAACAAGTCACAGATTTGCTTTTTATTTGTTTTTTTATTTTTTTAAATATTTATTTATTTTTGAGACAGAGTACGAGCAGGGGAGGGGCAGAGAGAGAGGGAGATGGAATCTGAAGCAGGCTCCAGGCCCTGAGCTATCAGCTATCAGCCATGTGAGGCTCAAACTCACAAATCACGAGGTCATGACCTGAGCCAAATCCGGACACCCAACCAACTGAGCCACGTAGACACCCCTGGATTTGCTTTTTAATGGATTGTGAAACTATGTAACTAAATTCTAAGATACCATGCCCAAGACCCTCCTTCCCATGCCCAAACCTTCTTAGGTATAACAGGCAGAAGGAAGAAGGGAGTGTTTCCATTGACTGAACTCTCCTTAGAACACTTTTAAAATCACTTTTTCCTTACATGAACCTAAGTAAACATTTTCTGTAAAGAGCAATATAGTAAATAATTTTGACTTACTGGCTATTGGTCTCTATCACAACTATAAAATCTGCCGTTGTACTGTAAAAGGACCCAAAACAATACATAAATAAATGATTGTGGCTATGTTCCAATAAAACTTCATTCACAAAAACAGGCAGTGGGCCAATGTAGCATAAAGATCACTGCCCTATATAATACTGATGTCTGCCCTATATAATAAAAAAAAATCATTAATAATGATACAAATGTAACGAAAATCTGGAGTAAATAGAATAGAAATAGTATGGACAAGGTAAGACAAGGATTAATAAATTAAATAGATTTTATGCATTGAATACTGATTTTGCTGATCTGAACTATTTTGCCAAAATGTTACTAATATGTCCTTCTCTTATATGAATATACAACCTCTAGCAAGTATTTAAAATATTTAAGTTAAGAAGAATCTTGTAGTGAAAGGAAGAATCACATTTTAAGACCTTTTTTTCTTTTTTTTTTTAACAGATATATATCACTGCAAAGGTATACACCAAGTTACTGATGGCAATTATCTCTGACGGTTAAACTGATGAGTTGAGTGACCATATCACTGGGAAAACTTGGGAAACAAAACAAAGCTAAAATAATTAAAATATATGCCTTTGGAAATATGTGTTTATTGACCAACAATTTTGTTTCATTATATTGTTAGATTTATAAAACAGTTCTTTTCAAAACTTAATGACAAAAAATGAATAAAATTATTTCCTTTTTTAATATTTATTTATTTTTGAGAGAGAGAGAGAGAGAGAGTCAGAGTCAGAGTGTGAGCAGAGGCAGGGGAGGGCCAGAGAGAGAGGGAGAGACACAGAACTCGAAGTGGGCTCCAGGCTCTGTGCTGTCAATACAGAGCCCGATGCAGGGCTTGAACTAACTGTGAGATCATGACCTGAGCAGAAGTCGGATGCTTAACCAACTGAGCCACCCAGGTGCCTGTGAATAAAATTATTTCTAATAATAAAACGTACACATGTTCATTCAAGCAATTTCTTTTCTACGAATTAACTGTATATTTAAAAGTAGCAGAAGAGGGGTCCCTGGGTGACTCAGTTGGGCATCCGATTTTGGCTCAGGTCGCGATCTCCCAGATCATGAGATCAAGTCCCATATCAGGCTGTGTGATGACAGTTTGGCGCCTGCTTGGGATTCTCTCTCATTCTCATTCTCTCTCTCTCTCTCTCTCTCTCCCTCCCTCCCTCCCTCCCTCCCTCTCTCTCCCTCTCTCTCTGCCTCTCTCCTGCTCTCTCTCTCTCTCAAAATAAATAAATAAACTTAAAAAATTTTTCCCACAGTTTTAATTATTCTGAAGTGTAATTATAGCATTTTAAATTTAAATCCTATCATTTAAAGAATATTTCATTTGTTCTGGTCTTTTATAGGGATGCACTGAAACAGTTTCCTGTTCATAAATTTTGTTTTGAACAACTGTCATTTGCTAAAAAGCAACAAGAGCTGATATTTCTTGGTGCTCCATTTATAAATACATTAAATATTTCCAACTGATTTTGAACAAAGTGTAACAAAAAAGTGAGATGATTCGTTATCAAAAAAAAAAAAAAAACTCAATATCATAATAGAGCAGTTAGGTTTCTTTCCAAAGTTTTCAGAGCCTAAAACATTTCTATCTGATGGTGGGCAGCAAAAATGGAAAGCACATCTGCCAGCTAAAATTCTTTTTTTGGTCATATTTTTTGTTTTTATTCTCACATTAAAATTGTGTCGTTCAGTTACTCTAAAGTGTGTGTGTGTTTAAGCTGTATAAATTTGACAGTTTGTGCTTCTGCTACCATTGATAGAATAGGAACAATGATAAATTATGTGCTCAGCATGATGAATACCAAGCACATTGCTCAAGTTTTCTTCATTTAATAATACTGTTTTCCAGTGATTCTATGCTCCACTATTTTTAGTAATACCACAAACCAAGTAATTTCACTTTGAATAGTAAAACTTTTAACTGAATTTTACAAAAGCATCCACCAGAATATCAGATATTTCACATTTTACAGAATGAACGCCCAAAGCCTTTCCTTTGATTCCACAGATTGGATGGGGGAAGAAATTGATCCACTATTACAATTAACTAGTTTTCTTTTTGAAGGATGTGAACATTCTAATATAAACCTGCCATCATTTAGCAATTGGAGATAGTCTTCTGCTAATACAGCCAAAAACATTCACAGCTATTGCTTAAGTTTTCATACATGCACAAGAAATTCTGGATAAAAACTGAATAAGAGCTATTTTAAACAGTCATTTTATCTAAATGATAAATGATATTTCACAGAGTGATATGTAAACATACCATCTGCAGCTGCATATTAAATCAGTCTTCAGGCACATTCTTCTTCATATAATTATTAACTTCTGAAGTAAATTCTGATGCTTCCTCAGCCTATTTGTCTTCTGTTTCCTATGTAGTCATTGATATCACTATGGTCCCTGTGGCAGGTAGTAATTGTTAACAAATATTTTGCATAAGCTAGATTTCTCCATCAACTTTTTTGACAAAAAGAAATTTAGTGCTTAATTTTAAGTACGCACTTCCAGTTTTTGAGCTCATCACACCCAAAAGGAATTCATTCCAAAATTAAATATATCACCCAATAAAGCATATCTTTGTATATTTATCTATATAATAAATATCAGTATCACTGTAGCAATAATGTTCAGAATACTTTCAATATTCTTGGGATCTCTTTCCTGCTATTTCACATACATTTAACTTATAAATGTCCATGTTACCCACTTTCTCCTCCAACTGGTTACCTGACAACTTTATGCATCTCACTGGCCACAGCATAATGTCTGTCTGGCACATCAAGTAGGGAAAACAATGAATATTTTCTTCCACTGACACCAAATAACGACTTACCAGTGCCTGGTCATTTAATAGTTGTTATCAAGTAAATGAAGAGGGTAAAAAACATAAACAGATCACAACTGAGTATTCTGTTTTACTTTGTTTCCCAGGTTTAATCATGTGATAAAGTGAAACCTCTGATCACCGCATGGAAGGAGTTGGAAGGTCAGCATGGAGGTCTACAAAACCTTAATAGGTGCACTCTTCCAACAGACAAGTGGAAATTGGAATTAGCAAAGCAATACCATATGCAATAGCATCAAAACATGAAATACTCAGGGATAACTTAAACAGGATATGTGCAAAAGGACTGTACACAAAATCTACCAAGCCTGGAATCTCCAGCAGTTAAATGGCCACTCTCTCTAATGTGCTTCTAACCTCATGGTTACTCCTCCAGGTTAAACTCACTGATGTTCCAGTCTGTTCTTCCACCAGGTTGTGTGCTCTTGGAGGGGTTTTACCCCAAAGCTGCATCCTCACACTTAAAGTCACATCTAACATAAAGATAATTTAAAAAATGTTTGGAGTGGCAAAGAAAAAAAGAATGGAAGAAGAGGAAAAGACACACTTTTCATTAGGGTTTTCTTCTGTCATTCTGTAAACACCAAAGCTAGTCTTCATTATCAAAAATTCCTAGATTTATGTTATTAAAGAAACCAGGGATTTTTGTTTTCATTCAAATACGGTGAGGTCAACAGAGGAGGAGATGATTGCCATTGAAAAGACAGTTTGTTACCCACAGTTCCCAAGAGGAGGGGCATGCCATGTTTCACAGGGCCACACAGAAAAGGAGCAGCATCAGTCAGGAGGCAAAAGGAGTGAGGGAAAGGGGTGGGCAAAAAAAAAGCCTTTATTGTGGTTTTCATGAGAAAGAATGGGCAAGGCAGAGTAAGCAGCTGAGTGGGTTTAGGATTGGATTGTTTGAATAACTTCAGTGGACTCTGGGGTACAGGGGTGACCTCTAGTCTTCCAGCACCTGGTCTTGGGGTGATTTAGGACAATGGAATTATGTCTCAGACTTCAGGAGCCTGATAAAATAAGGCAGAAGGGGACATGGCCTCAAGATTGGTTGCTTTGCATACTAAAGGCATGCTCACAGACCAGTATTTGCTATCTCCAAGAATGAGACTATCTCTCTCCCCCTCTGACTTCCACACCCTCCAACCCCAACCCCTAACAGTGAAGCCCCACACGCCTTATATAAGAAATACATAAAGTAAGAAAATATAGTTAATGCAATTTATATGGTATCTTTCCTGTATATATTATAGTTTATTCTGTAACCTCACAATAAAACTGGGTGTGCACTGCTCGTTATCTAGGTATAATCGCTATTTTTAGTCTATAAAATCAATCTAACATTTTGCTAAATATCAAGTGAAAAATTGCTTAGATGATGCGCTGAGGCATATTCCTCTATATTCTGCAATAAGCACTATGTAAACATTGAGAGAGAGATTTAATTTGTGTATGGAAAGATGGATTACACAGTCAAATTCTTTAACTTTTATTTCCTACTGTGAATCAACAAAAGCCATGCTTTAGTGCCTCCCGAGATAAGTAATAGAAAATGCCACAGACACAAACTGCTGAGTTATCTTCACCCTTGTTCTTTTATTTAATATTATGTCCATGTTATTTCATTTAATAAACGATACAAGGGCTGAAAACACAATAGTGTGTCTGTCCATGTAAAGATATAGGAGAAATCAATTACAACATAATAGAAAGCATTATATTTTATAACATACATTTTGTTTAAAGTATTAGGAAAAGGCCACACTATATTAGACTCCAATATATATTTACCTTAACACAAAATCCACTCTAACAAAAGAACAAAGCATTTATCACTGCTCTGATATCACTATTAGGTTTTCATTTCTGATGCTTCTCCCGCATGTCTGATTTTGGCATTTTTCAGGGTTAAACTCAGGAACAACAATAATTAAATATAAGACCATGAAATACTTGCATCATAATGTTCTCAACTGCTGGGTAAATGCACAAAACAAATTATTCATTTAGGAAATTGTGTTTTTGTGTCTCAAATGGCCTCTCTCAATTGCCCTCTCACTTCCAAGAATATAAACATCGGCTAGCTCAAAAAAGGGTTTTTAAACATAACCTATAATAACAATAGTAATATTAAACACCTAATATTTGAAATCTTACTATGTGCTTATTAAGTATTTGACATACATGATTCCATTCATTCCTCCAAACAACGTGAGGGATGTATTTATGCCATTCATTGGCAGATGGGAAAACTGGTGGACAGAGAAATTCAGAAACTCGATCAGTCACTCAGTAAGTAGTAAACTCTGGATTTAAATTCAGGGCTCTCTGACTCTGAACCTATACTTTAACCACTCTATTATGTTGGATCTCAAGTATACACTGCTTGGTTGGAGCATTTTCCCCTAGAAACCATGTTACATTGTTTATAGTCCTATGAGTACCCACAAAAGCATATCGCGTTCATATAAAATGTGAATACTGTTATGCAGAATCTGACCATAATTGGAAAGTTGCCTCTGTGAGACAACACATTCTATGATTTCTGTTCCTGGATAGCAAGAATAGATTTTTTTTTTTGTATTTATGTAACTGGACTATGCAATCTCTCCTCTTTCCCCTGTGTCCTCTTAAACCTGAATATAGTAGATTATGTGGAGTTTTGTGATGTAATAAGGGAGTAAAATAAGAATCATTTTCACTATTGGGGGGGACACAGGTGGGTAATTAGACAAAGACTAAAATGATTATAATGGGTACAGTAGAAGAGGAGACTCTGTTCCAAGTTTGTTTTTAAGGGAATACACTCCTATCATATATTATGCACCTATATTTTCCAAGAACTTGCTAGATGTTTTAAAGATATTACCTCTAACCCTCACAGCAGCGTTATGAGGTACATATATTCTTATTTTATAGTTAGGGTCAGTTGAAACTAAAAGTGGTTCACACAACCAGGGAAGCAGTAGACTCTGCTTCTCATTTTAGAAGAATCTGAATTTCTGGTATTCCAGATCCCAAGTCTCCACTACAACGTGGTCATTGCTGATAACAGATGTCTGAGAGGGCAGTAAACTATCAGCCTAAAGGTTAAGGTTGTTCCACAGCTGTATTTTATTTGGGGCACCAAATGTTTTAAATAATTTTTAACTTAAGTTCCTTCCCTCACCAATTTGTTACAGTTCCCCCCAGACACCATCTCTTACACTTAGCTTCCAACACAGTTATATTAATTTAATGACTCCTGAAAGAATTTAAGAAGCCTAGTAGAAGATGAGGAGGAGGACATCAAGATATTAACACCAAAGGTCTTCACTAAATGTTTTACATGTGTTATCCCAAATCTAATCATAACCACTCAATCTGTTAGATATGGGTATTCCCATTTTACAGATAAAGACGTTTATTAATTTTCTTAAGGTCATATACTCTCTAGTGGCAGAGCTTGGATTTGAATCCAAGTCTATACTACTCAAATTATGTGTTCCTATCCACTATTGTATTGATTCTACAATAGTACTATTGTGGCAAATGTTGCAAATGTTTCTATCAAAAGCAACTCCTGAACAATAGCTAATATCATCAGAATGCGCTCTAAGAACCAGCAAAGGAAGCTGATTAACTTGTTCATCAGTGGACTCTCCCTTTAAAAAAGAACCAGCCAATTCAATTGCAAACACCTTCTACTGAGAAAACCTTCAGCCTAAGAGGTTGAATTAATTGTCCAGAGGATTTGAGGCTAAATAGTGTGTCCTTTGATCCCACTCTTGAATCAATGGCCCTCATGTCCTTCTGTCAATGTGAAGACTACAACTTCTCATCCCTAGACAGCAGAAGAGCAAATGTGCTAGAAGGGAGGCTTGCTGATGTATTAAAGAGAACTGCAACCTGGGCGGAGGATTGATGGTGGCTTCACAAGAATGTGCTCTCCCATCCACTCACAAGTGTAATTTAAAGAGGATTTTTCAAGGCATGGATAGACACCATTACTCACATCAGTTCCCACTGCCTTCTCCCTCTATAACTCTTTACCAATTCTGGTCCACAGCTACTCTGCCCTGTTTAATCAACAGCATGCATTTCAGAAGTATTCTCTAGCATCCCCAAATGAATTTCTTATAACGCAAATTGAATGAAGTGGTGAAAATGATAAATATGTCTGCAGTGTAACATATTTGTTTCAAGCTGTAGGATCTGCCTGAGGGTAAAAGGGACTCCCCAAACAAACTATGCCAACTTCAGATTTGAAATGATCTATTTGACCGTGATCTTACTCTGTTTGTATCCCATGATTTTTTTTTTTTTTTTGCTGTGAAAGTTTTCATCTACAATGTTTTATGACATTGAGGTCAATTCTCTGCTTTGAAATCAAATATATAAGTAAGTTCAAGGACATGAATCTTTTCAGGACAAATATTTCATAAATTTAAATGCGTATTTGATTCATAATGCTTTTCTAACCCTTTCACCATATTATAATTGTAGGCAGAACAGTGTATCCCCAAAAAGGTCCTTGTCGTAGTCCCTAGAACCTGGGAATATGTTATGTTACAGGTCAAGGTTGCAGATGGAATTAAGGTTGTCAATCAGGTGATCTTGAGATGGAGAGATTATTCTGGATTATCTGAGTGGGCTCAATGTAATCACAAAGGTCCTTATAAGTGAAAGAGAGAGGCAAGGAGTTGCATGTCAGAGGGATTTGATGTGAGAAAGGAAGTGGCCATGAGCCAAAGAAGATGAGCAGCCTCCAGAAGCTGGAAAAGGCAAGAAAACAGATTCTCCCTTGGAGTCTCCAAGACAATGCACTCCTGCCAACACCTTGATACCAAGGGAGATCCTTTTAGTGTTCTGACCTTCAAAACCATAAGATAACAAATCTGTGATGTTTTGTTAACTACTAAATTTGTGGCAATATATTAAACCTGCAAAAGGAAACTGAATACAGATATTGGTAACTGCAAGTGGGATGATGCTATGATAATCATCTAAAAATGTGCAAATGGTTTTGTAAATTGGGAAATGGAAAGAGGATAGAAGAAATCTAGGGATCATAACAAAAAAGCCTATGTTGCCTCAAGCAGAGTGTTAGAAACATGGATGCTAATGACTCTAATAATGAGAAATCAGAAGGAAATGAAGAGAATGGTAGAGAAAATATATATTATGTCTCAGAAAATACCTAAATTGTCGTGAACAGACTGTTGGCAATGAAGCTGCATTAGTTTGTTACATGCCCATCAAACCTGGGAAATAACTCAGATACATACTCTATACATATAACCTCATTAATTCTTTCTAAGAATTATGGAGAAGCCAACGGGAATATTGGTGAAAACTTAAAAAAAAAATAGAGGTAAACATCTTCACAGGTAAGTAACCACAGGCATAACTAAAAAAAAAAAAAAAAAAACAGGTATGTTGCATTATAGAACTCCAACTGATTTTAAAGAAAAGGCCTCCCCCACACTCCAAATCCAGATGGGTTTAGGTGTGGCAGGTTGGGACAGATACTTGGGAGAGAAGAACTGATCTGTGTAGCTCTGGGTGAAAATAAGTTGGGAACTGTAGAGACTTCAGAACATGGGCCACCAAGGTAGGGCACTGCATGGGAACAGGGGCAAGATGTGAAAGACCTTGAGATAGAACAGCCCAAAAGAGATTTTAGTAAATAAAAATAATGAAAAATGGAAAACATTTATCTACACAGCCAATATAAATATGAAATGGTGCTAGACCTCAATACTCATCAGGAAAATGAAAATGAAAATCAGAACTACGTATCACCGCACCAGGTAAAAAGGGTGAGGATAGAAGGGTTAACAAAAATGTGGAACAATGGCAATTCTTACAAGCTACTTTAAAGAAGTAAATTGCACAACTCTGACCTAGAAATTTCACTCCTAAGTATGTATCCCAGGGCAGCATTATATACCCTAGCTCTAACCTGGAAACAACCAGAATGTTCATCAACAGTGGAACAGATACGCCATTTGTGTTATGTTCATACAACGTAATATTATGCAGCAATAAAAATAAGTGAGCTACAACTACACACAACTTGGATACTGAACATATACTCACAAACATATTATAGAGCTAAAGAACCCTGACACAAAATAATATATGGTTTGTCCACATAAAGTTGGAAAACAGAAAAAAAGCTATCCTATAGAGTTTAGAGATGCCTATGTAGGCATGAACTTAAAAGGAAAAGTAAGGCAGTAATTGTCATAAAAATCAGGATGGTGGGAACCGTTGAACACACTGGAATTATAGGAAGGGGGGTTCAGGCATGCTGATGATGGTCAATTCCTTGATCTGAGGAGTGGTAACATAGATACTCATCTTTGTTTTGTGGATTTTTATGCATGCAGATTACATTTCACAACAATAATGGCAAAGGGTAAATTCAAAGCTGCAAGTAGGAAAACCACAGTGCCAAAGTTCCTCAAAATCACCACAAACAATTCTGTTTACATCTTACTTGCCTTTCCAAAACAACATGTTTATGAGTTCAAGTCATGATTTTTACCCCATGGATATAAATCATTACCATTGGGCATGACAATACATTTGAAATTACTTTCCATAAACGTGCACATATGTCTCTTTGTCTCCTTTTAAAATCTTTAATTCAGAGAGCATTTCACACTTGCAAACAGCAGAGAAGAATAACAAAATTATAAAAACACATCACTGTGTCCATTATCTCTGTGATATTGGACTTGGCCACTGCAGTTACAAACCCCTACCTACATTAGGGAGGGAGGAAAAGAATATGTTTTTTAAGTAACAGCACTTCCACATATAGTGTATGAGAATAAAGGAATAATTATTGACTAATGGTATCATACTTATTTGTCCTAAAAGTTACTACAACTAATTCTTTAAGCAAATGAATATTACATGATCATTATTATGTCTAGTAGCACTTTCAGGTGCCAAAAGCCTAACCCTCTGATGAGACCTTTAGACATATTTCCTTGGTACAAGGGAATGCAGTATCAGTATTCCATGTGTAAATAAGTTCAATTAACAACGAGTTATAATTGCACAGGGAGATGAAAATTAGTTTAAACAAGTCAATTAAATCATAAACATTTCAGAAATAAGAGGATGTGTTTGTAATCCAATTAGTGTGTTAATATACTAATAAATTTACTGATTTGAATAGTATCTTAATTGTATAGTAAAGCACCAGAAGAAAAAAAAAACAGTATATCTTAATTGTCATAAAGGGAGCTTTGGCTGCAGTCTGACTACATAAGTTTTGAGAAAATTATCCATGTTAATGAGATCAAAATGCTTCTATCTAGAATAATAAATAAGGTTACTTGATGGTTTGGCTAATAAAAATGCATCCAAGGGACAGGGGAAATGACTGAACACAGTGTTGTCTGCCAGATGCTAATTATACTAAGTTCCTGATGGGAGAGAATGGGACATTTTATACTGTGACCAAAAAAAAAAAAAACCACTTCCATAGTTTGAACACTCACATAATCATGGGAATAAAATATTCCAGGGATAATTCTTTATTGCTACCTCAATTACCACAAATTAAGCTGATATTAATATACTTTACTGCTGCTCAGCCTTAAGTGAAATCAGTAGCACTTCACAGATAACTCAAGGGAATGAACTGATCTCCTATTTCTGCGTAATTACCTGTAATTTATGGAACACAGAGAGACCATGAGCAGCCTAGTCAAGGTCACCGAAGAAGGGTGAATTGCACTGTTTTCAATCACCATCTGTGATCTGGGCTGAGGCTGCCACTTCCCCAACTGCCACAAGAGGAAGGAACCCCTCCCCAGCACAAGGGTCATAGGACCAAATCCTCAGGCCAAGGGGCAGAATAATCATGAGCTTTAAACAGAGTGTTCACTTTAATGAGTACGTGGCATTTGGATGAAAACGCTGGCTTTATAAGTGATTAATTCACTACTTTTGCTACATATTTATCTCACCACTGGAATTTTTACTTTCATGTTTTCTTGTTACTAATCAGTGCCTTTTCTTTTCAGCTTAAAGAAGTCCCTTTTAGGGGCTCCTGGGTGGCTCAGTGGGTTACATGTCCAACTGGCTCAGGTCATGATCTCACGTTTTGTGAGTTTGAGCCCCATATTAGGCTCTGTGCTGACAGCTTGGAGCCTCAGGTCTGCATCAGATTCTGTGTCTCCCTCTCTCTCTCTGCCCCTCCCCTACCCCCTCTCATAAATAAATAAACAAACAAACAAACATTAAAAGAATTTTTTAAAAAAGAAGTCCCTTTTAACATCTCTTGTAAAGCCAGTTTAGTGGTGATGAGCTCCTTTGGTTTTGCTTATCTAAAAACTCTTTTTATCTCATTTTCAGTTCTGAATGATAATCTTTCTGGGGAGAGTATTCTTGGTCGCAAGTTTTTTCCTTTCAGCACATTGACTATATCATTCCACTCCCTTCTGGACTGTACGGTTTCTGCTGAAAAATCTGCTACTTGTCTTATGGAGTTCCTTTTATTGAACAAGTTGTTCTTCTTTTGCTGCTGTTAAGATTCTCTACCTTTAACTTTTCACATTTTAATTACGTGTCTTGGTGTGGCTCTCTTGGGTTCATTTTATTTGGAACTCTATGGGCTTCCTAGACCTGGATGTCTGTTTCCTTCCCCAGGTTAAGGAAGTTTTCAGCCATTGTTTCATCAAGTAAGGTTTTTGTCTCTTTCTCTATATCCTCTTCTTCTAGGAACCCTATAATGTCAATGCTACTTTGCCTGATGTTGTACCACAGAACCTATACACAATCTGCACGTTTTGAGTTATTTTTTTTTTCTTTTTGCTACTATTTGAGTGAGTTCTACTACTCTGTCCTCTAGATCACTGACCCATTCTTCTGCTTTCTCCAGTCTGCTATCCAACCACTCTAGTCTATTTTTCAGGTCAGTTATATTCTTCAGCTTCTGTTTGGTACTTCCTTATATTTTCTATCTCTGTTGAAATTCTCACTCTGTTCATCCACTTTTTCCCAACTTCCATTAGCATCTTTATAACCATTATTTTGAGCTTTTTATCAGGTAGATTACTTACTTCCATTTTACTGAGATATTTTTCTGAGGTCTGACCTTGTTCTTTTGTTTGGAACATATTCCCTCTTTCCTCACTTTGCTTCACTGTCTGTGTTTGTTTCTATGTATTAGGCAAAACATTTACTCCTTCTAATCTTGAAGAAGTGGCCTTACATAGATGATGAACCTTATAGTTCAACCTTCCTGTAGCTCTTGATTGTCCCTTGAACCTCTGTGGTTTTCTAAACAGCTTGATTTATTCTTGGTAGGTCCTCATTGCTGAGAATGTGCCAAGACCTATCAGTGTTCCAAAGGGATAGATTTCAGCACCTAGTTTCAGGCTGATTGGAAGCCAAACCCTCAGGCAACAGCTTTAAAAATATGCAAATATACACAGGTCTGTGGGGCCACAATTATAAACTCTGCTGGCCTCCAGACCAGCAGATCTTAAGGTGTCCCCTGGGCAACAGGTGCAAACATTAGGGCTCCAAATGGGTGTATAAGCTCCTTTCTGGGGAGCACTGGCCAGCTATAGAGAGGCCAGGGGAAAGCCAAAGACGGTATCTCCCTGCCTGTGTTTCTAAGAGCTCCTCCATGGTCTCTAGATGTGTGACAAACCTGAAACCTGTCCCTCAAGCTAAAGCTCCAGGACAAGTAAAAAGGCCTTTTTCACAGGAAGACTCAGAGTGTGTTTCAGAGTACTGTCTGTGCAATGCCCTGGGGGTAGGAGCCTGCCAAGAACTGACTTTCTGATTGATACAGTCCTGAGCAGCCCAGAAACTCAAGCCCCCTGGCCACAAGGGCCAGGCAATCAAGGTACATCCCCTGAGTGGACCACACATGCCTGCTGGCTTTACCAATGCAGCTGCAGAGCACAGAAGGTGGGAACTGCCCACCAGCTTTAGCAAGGCAGTGGGATAATGCCTTGGCTACACATACTTGCCAGCTTTAGCAGGGCGGCTTTAGCTTTAGTGAGGAGGGGAAGGGAAGGCATGCCCACCAGCTTTAGCAAGGCAGAGAGAAAGTGCCTTGGCTGTGTGCCCACCAGCTTCGGTGAGGCAGCAATAAAGTGCCATGTCTGCACATGCCTGTGACTTCTACAAAGCAGTAGGAAAAGGCCATAACCATTTGTCCCCACTGGCCTTAGCAAGGAAACAGGAGAGTGCCACATCCACGCATACCACCTACACTGGAAGGGTAGAGGAAGAGTGCTAAAATAGCAAAAACAATAGCATTTTTTAAGCAAATGTCAGGAAACGAAGAGAGAGAATAATCTCATATTAATTAATTTAACAGATATGTAACAACCACTTGCTTTGTACTGACCACCAAAACACAAGGTCCCCAGGGGCCTGGGGTTCACAATTCCAGACTTATTGCTTGGAAGACAAATGGTAAAAAACAAATGAAAGTAAATGTAAAAAAAAAATGATAAATGAGGAGGAAACTATGGCAAGATAAGGAAGGAAAAGTGGCAGAGAGAGGGGAGAAAGTTTATTTATAGCAATAAAAGAAGGTTTATCTAATAAGATATATTTGACCACAAGCAAGAAAGAGAAAGCCACATGACTACTGGAGAAGGAATGTTTCAAGCAGAAGGTAGAATACGTGAGATTGGGCCAAGACACGGAGGTGTGTGCTTGATATGTTTGGGAAGAGGAAAAGGCTGGGAAGAGGGTTTGGGAAGGAAACCCTCCCAAAGGAAAAGGTTTGGGAAGAGGCTGAAGTTCAGGAAGCACAGGAGAAAGTTGCAGGACAGGATATCTGAGAAATCACAAAGAGCCAGATATCAAAAGGTGTTATGAGCCATTGTAACAAATTTCCTTTTACTCTGAATGATATTCCCAATTCACTGGAAGCCACCATAAGATGATGTGATCTGACATGTTTTAAAAAAAACATTTTGACTACTGCTTGTAAATAGATGTTAGTATGTTAGCAACAATCCAGGTAAGAAATTGAGGTTGTTGAATCAGGAAGAAAGCAGTAGAGGTAGTTAGAAATTATCAGAATTTGGTATATACGTTAAAGGAAAAGACAAGAAGAAACAGGCTGGGACAGAGGGAAGAACTGACAGTTAAACCGTAGGCATATTAAGCGTGGGATGCCAATTTGAAACTGTTGAGAGAGCCAGATGAGTTCATATTGGTCCAGGCTGGAGATGCAAATGTAGAAGTCATCAGTTTTTTCTTTTTAAATAGTTTTAAAAGCAAAAGTCTAGATGAGATTACTCTGAAGAGATAGTAAATAGAGAAGGAAAGATCGAAGGACTAAGATGGGGAGATGAGAAAACACTAGCAAAGGAGATGAAGAGGAATTATCTAGCTTCTAGAAGGAAAACAGTCACCCAGATCCAAGTATTATATCTAAGGTCAAGACAGATGAAGACTAACACGTGGCCATCGAATTAGCCACGTGAAAGTCACTGGTGATTTCTGACAAGTGTTTCCAGTGGAGAGGTGGCAGTAAAAACTGATCTGATTATGTTCAAGGGAATACAGGGACAAGCAAACAGACACCTATTTCAAGGTACTCTGCTGGAAAGAGGGTCATGAAAACAGAATAGAACTGCAGGAAAATGTGAAATCATGATTATTTTTTCAAATATGAGAAATTACAGCATACTTGCATGTTGTAAGAATAAGTGACTAAAAAATGGGGTGGGAGAGGATTGTTGGAGAACAAGTGCTGAGTTTGGCATTAGAAAGAAACAAAGAGATTTCATGGGTATGTTTTTAAGTAGACTGGCATTATGTCAGAGTGGGACCACACAGAAGTTTTCTTTTACGTGCTTCTACTTTTTCAGTGAAATAGGAAGCAAAGTTATCAAATGAGAATGAAGATGAGAAAGCATGTGTTAAAAGTTTGGTGAAAATGAGAAGAAAAGGCAATAGTCATCTAGGAGAGTAAAAGAATGAACAGGCTAAGAAAATGAGACAGGGTGACTTAACAGCAGACAGGCCCATGTAAAGATAGTCGTCATGAATTTCAAGCAAGGCTGTTCAGCATGGCTTTGTTTTTCTCTGGTCATGTTCAACTATATAGGTCCAGAAGTAAAGTAGAGAGTTGGATTCAACCAGAGTTCAGTGGTACCAGATAAATACAGTGATGGAACAGAGGAAGAAAGGGCAATGTAGTTGAGAGTATATGCAGGGAAGGGGTTAAAATGACAGATGTGGTAAAAAAAAAAAAATTACCAAACACCAAAAATATCAAAGATAAAGTGATTAGTCTGGCAGAAAGGGAAAGTCACTCTGGAGTGTATAGTGAGTTTCTCTGAGTGTGAAGTCTGAAGCTGGATATACTGCAAGAAGGAAGAATTTCTATCAAATAGGATAGGATTCTGAAAGGCACTTCTTTATTATAGAGGAGGGTAATGAAAATCTTTCTTAGGACTGGTACCTATCTTTAAGATTGGTCATCATCTCGGGGGAGCCTGGGTGGCTCAGTCGGTTAAAGTTCTAACCGGCTCAGGTCATGATCTCATGGTTTGTGAGTTCAAGCCCTGTGTCGGGCTCTGTGCTGACAGCTCAGAGCCTGGAGTCTGCTTTGGATTCTGTGTCTCCTTCTCTCTCTGCCCCTTGCCTACTTGTGCTCTGTCTCTGTCTCTCAAAAATAAATAAATGTAAAAAAATTAAAAAAAAAAGATCGGTCATCATCTCATCGTATCTGGTCATTTGTGCGGGTATAAAACAGCGTCTGATTCTCAATGAGATGAGATAAAGTAACACAGTGTCAAACTGGTTTAGGGTTAAGAGCAATACAGTCCTTATGAGCAGATGCAAGAATGTCTAAGATGTAGGGGCAAGCAAAGATCAAATCTTTAAGGGCTAGTACAAGGTATGAGCAAAGATATTTCAAAATTAGACCAGAGAACTCAAGATAAGAAAGATACGTTGAAGACAAGAGCAGTGAAAATGTGAGATTCAAGTAAAACCAATGGAGTCAAAGGACTGTTTGCAAGCATATTTGAAGAAGTGAACTAGAAAGATAAGAGATGGTGGTTGGAAAGTGAGATGCTTCAAATGATGGAATGGGTATTATTTTAGAGAATCTCAAAGTCTGAGGCTCACCTAAGGGAGTATATGGCTGTATTAAGGTAGAGACAAGATTCTTAGGAGAGAAAGACTTAAAAATCACGGTGGTTGGAAGAGTTACTAACATATAAACTAAAATCAGTCACAATGCTGATGTTGGAGAAAATGACAGTGAGCTAGGAGCTAAAATCTTCATGAAATGAGGAAGTAATGTATCTGTGAAGACTGCAACAAAAGATGGGTAAGCAGTAGTCTGACCCTTTGGGTTTCAAGACTGGAGACTTTTGGGGAAGACACAGAGACAATGATCTCTAACTGACAATGATAATGACACTACATCTTTAGGAAGAGAACAAGCCAAAGAGGAGGAAGATGAGGTCAGATTGGGGATGTGCAGAGCCAAATGAAGATGAGAGCCCAGGTCATGAAAGATAACCTTGGGAAATCGTAGGCCTCTTGAAGAGGCTGAAGCATATTGGAATGAAGGACATATGGGATTCTTTCTGGTGGATTCCAAGTCAAATTGCAGAAGAGCAACATGAGTGTGGAGGAAGAGAGAGAAGTGGAGCTCTTGCCAGGAGCTCACTGAGCTCTGGAGCTTCATTATGGTGCCTTTTAGCTCTTCTCTTTTAGCTTTCTACATTAGCCCTGGAAAAATGATGATATGCTTTAAGAGTTTCCCATAGTGCTTGGCAACCATCCCCTGCTTTAAGAAAACCTTTGCATAACATACCTGGTCCTTCTGTGGAATCAGATGCCATATATTGTCAACCCAAGTCTGAATTACATACCACTTTTGTCCAGAGCCCTCAAATATGCATTATGGAAGAAGTTTCATGTTATTATAAACATATATTTTGCAATGAGGCAAGATGAAGTGTTCAGCTAAGATGTGAAGCTATAACTTTGAGTCTTCTGCCTTTTCCTTGGTCAGTATTCAACCAATTCTCAACCAAACTTTCCATTTCATTTCTGTCTCTTAAACCCTGTCCCTAGTTTATCACCTCCTTGAATTGGTTCCTTCTTTCAATAAAAGATATCAAGTACCCATGAAGTGTTATGTGCAACAGGAGATACAAAGATAAATAAGATGCATTTCTGCCCTGGAGGAGTTCAAAGCCTTGGGTAAGAAGCAAACATGCAAATAATACACCACTTTCTGGAATGTGGCCTTAACAGTGGGATGTACAAAACATAGTGTTGTGTCCAGACTCTAAAATCCACTTTAGAATTTGTAATCAGAGTTCTTATTTGGGTTTTTTAACCTGTTGGCAATTTTCTGAGTCAGTACTGAAGAGATGACTTGCTTCTTTTTTGTATTCAAAGTCTTGTTTAACTTAATCAAGACTTCAGAGCTCTCACTGCCCCAACTTTCCTTCTAAGACTACATGTCAGCAACTGCCACCCATCCAGTTCCTTCACGCAGATATGAACCCTTGCAGAAAAACACAGGAGGGAAATTGAAAACAGAGGACTTCAACCAAAAATCCTTCTTTATGTGGTAATTCATTCACTCCTTTATTCATTCATTCATTCATTCATTCACTCATTTATTCAGTATGAATACTGATTAAATAAAACCTAAGTGGTGGGCACTGAACAAGTTTCTGCTTAGTATCTGATGAGAACAAATCAGGGGACAATTCAGATGACTTCTCATGCTTTCTTGGGACAATATCCCCAAGTAGAAAGACAATGGGGATAGGATGACGCTTTATCTATCCCCTAATAATTCAGTGCAGAGGGAAAAGAATGTGACAGTCTGGAAACAGACAAATGAGCATACTTTATTCCTAGGTCAGTCTGAAATGAAGTATCCTTGTAAGAGATGCTTCGGCACCAGCTTAAGGTTCTACACAGGAAGAGGTTTTTCCCTTGTCTGTTATTGGGGATTTAGCCACATAAACAATGTTATTTGTTGTCTTCATGACATGAACAGTAAGGATTCTAAGTTTAAGGATGGAAATTAGTGGGAATTTCCACTGGGCGACCTCTATTTTCTCACTGTAATCACTCATACCAAAATAGTAAATGACCTTTCTGCTCTTAAATCCAATGCTCACTTGCTATCCTTGTCTTCTTTAAGCTTTTAGCACCATATGACATGTAGATTGTTCCCTGTTTCTCAAAATGTTGTCTCTTGACTTCTCTGACAATTCACTCTGCTAGATATTCTGTTGTAGTTTTTCTTTTTTCAAAATTGGTGTGCCAATTAAAACTACAATGAAGTCCAATGCACACATACTAGAATAGCCAAAATTAAAAAGAAGAACACAGTGCATTGTTGGTGAGGATGTGGAACAGCTAGAATTCTCAGATACTACTGTGGGGTGGGGGGTGATGTAAAATGGTACATTTACTTGGAAAAGTTCAGCAGCTTCTTCGAATTAAAACACACATGTGACTTACTTAGCAATTCTACTTATAGGTATTTACCCAAAAAGAAATAAAAATACTGGTCCATAAAATGATTTGTACCCAAAAACTCATAGCAGCTTTATGCATAATAGTGAAAAAAAAGTGAAGAAGAGAAAGTCATTAACACGTGAATGAAAAACATGGTACATCCATACTATGGAATACTACCCAGCAATCCAAAGAAATAAATCACTAATATCTGATTTATGCAACAATATGAATCAGTCTCAGAAACATACTAAGCAAAAGAAGGAATATACCAAAGAGTATATTATTCCATTTATATGAAACTCTAGAACAGGCAAAACCAACTTAGAATGATGGAAAGAAAATCAATGGTTGCTTGGGGACAAGGATAGGGGTATGCAGGAAAGCGCCTGAGGGAACTTTAGAAGAGGCTGTATGATCAGTTTTGTGCTTATAAATGTTTCACAGCCAACTCTCTGAAAAAAGCATGTATATATATACATATACAAGTTTGTATAAGTTTTACTAATATAAAAAATATATAGCACATAATTTACAATAATAAAAAATATAATACACTATACTATGTATTCCACATAACCAATTAATTCTCACAGAATGTTTTCATTGATTCTTCCCAAACTCTTACATGCTTAAATTACCTATGTTTCCAGTTCGAACAAATTTTCACAAATAAAATTGCATCCCAATTCTCTAATTCTTCTACCAATAAATTTATTTTCATTATATCTGATAGTGACACATTCTTTCTCATTCTCTTGAAAATTACATTTACTAAGCTTCAGCACTATATATGTTGGAACCTAAACTGTTCATCAACGACATGAGTAATTTCTTTCCTGAACCAGGTAATAGTTTTCAAAAATAGGAAGAATATATCCTCAAATACACCCAATTTTTTGTGCTACTCATAAAGTAACAGGTTCAGATATGGCCTGTTTAAATTTAACCTACATCGCTGACATTCTACTATTCACTTACTTGAGACAACTAAAAAGTAATTTATACTTTCACTGATTTATAGTGTTTGCCAAATTCTATAGTGTAAATACTCTTACCATGGCTGCATTCAAGTTACCAACATGACACCACTGAATACATACCAATATATATGATTTCCTCCATTTAAATAAAACACATGTAAAAACCCCCAAGATCATAGATAGTATTACATACAGTAAATAAGTAGGAAGTGTTAAATTTCTGAACATGTTTTGTTTTTAATGTAAGTTATTTAATTATAACATCATATAATTTTAAACTAAGGGCTGTATTTAATAACTAGCATCCAAAATTCCAAAAAATTAAATAATCAGAACCTGCAAGCCAGATCCAACACAACACTAGATAATTTCTGTATCTTGATTAGTATACTGGTTACAGGGTTGTATGCATTTGTAACTATCACTGAAATGTTTACTTAAAATTCATGCACTTTGTTGCATATAAAGCATACTTCAATAGAGATGATTTAGAGAAAAATAATTCATATCCCTTATAGTTTTATGTTAGGCCTCCTTTTCACTCTACTTGTTCTCACTAGGCCCGTTTATCTCCTCCCCTTGTATCAACATCCATACCTTGATGGCTTCCGATTGTGTATCTCCATGTTTCTCTGTCTCCTGACTTGCCACTTTCTTATAATCAATCTCCACTAGGATGTTACAAAGACATTCCAAACTCAGTGCATCTAAAACTGTACTCAACATCAAACATTACTCACCCTGTTCTCCTCCACGGCCCCCCATTACAGAAAGTTCTTCTACCCACTGAGGTGCACAAGCCAAACATCAATAATGAAACTTAAATCGGGGCACTTGGGTGGCTCAGTCAGTTAAGCGTCTGGCTTCAGCTCAGGTGATGATCTCATGGTTCGTGAGTTCAAGCCCGTGTTGGGCTCTGTGCTGATAGTTAGAGCCTGGAGCCTGCTTCAGACTCTGTGTCTCCCTCTCTCTCTCTCTGCCCCTCCCCCACTCACATTCTGTCTCTCTGTCAAAAATAATAAATAAACATTAAAAATTTTTTAAAAATGAAACTTAAATCTCTCCCACTTCCTAAGGCCACACCTGTAATCAATCCACACCTCTCAAATCTACTCCTAAATATCTCTTATGTTCACTGGTCTCTAGCTCCCTGTTCTCACTACTCCAGCTCAGACCACAATTATCTCTCATCTGGATTACCCCCCAAAGCCTCTTAATGACCTCTCAGCATTTACTACTGGCCCTCAAATCATTCTGCAAACTACATACAGAAAGGTTTTTATACTCGCAATTCTGACCTCACTATTTAGCTTACAAGCACCTACATGATTGGCCCCTGATTATGTCTCCTACATATTTCCTTGACATTTACCCCCCAACCTTGCTGAATTTTACTTTCCAACCCCACTGAATTTTTTTTTTTTACTTTCTCTACACAAAATAATCTTTTCTCCTCCTTTTATGTAACTATTTTATATTCATCCTTCAGATATCAGCTTATGCATTACATCCTTGGGGAAGCCCTCTCCAACCCCTTGCAATGGATGCCCATCTGTATAGTCCCATAGCTTGTTTCACATCAAAATACTGCACACATAATTTTCTGCCTCCCATACTAGACCAAATGCTCCTTTAGGTCAGGGACCATTTTTATTGTGATTGTTGTTGAAAGACTAACGCCTAGCAAGATGCCTGGAAAACAATTCATCACTTAATATTTACTGGATGGATCTTAGTAATACTGCAGACTGAAACGTTAATGTCAAGTACTGCTAACCCTTCTCCTTGTCTCATACACAACAGATTTCAGGCCTTGTCACCTTAAGTTATACTATAAAATTCTTTGATAGGTTGAGGGTTCTGCTTTAAATTTACTAAAACCCACTAAATACCACATAACGTTCCTACAGCACTAATCATAATTCACTCAATGCCTGATCAATTATGTGGATTCTTATTTATTCCCAAAACCCAAATTCTTACCAAATTCTCAAGGTGACATAAAAGACCTTATCAAGAAAATATGTGCATGTTTTGAACATTCTTCCTAAAATATATGTTGGTTTTTTTAGCCTATTTTCAAATATATTCCCTCCTCACTTACCCCTAGTTCACTCTGTTTCCTTCCTTCCCTCTCCCCACCCATGGCCTCTGCTTACTCTGTTGCCTCTATCTTGAATATCATCATCTCTTGCACTTCATTTCTCTTAGTATCTTCAAAGGACCACTTCAGTTCTTAGCTTTTCCCTGTCTTCTGTTCTTTGCTTTAAGAACATTTTTCAACTCTCTCTGTTCAATGAATAGCAGTAGGTGGTGAAAAAAATTAAGTGATAGACTCTACTATGCAGAGCTTACATGCTGGGAGATGGGAGTGGCTGGCATTTAAATACAGTTTTCATATAAGGTACTAAAGGTACTATAGAAGGCACTGAGGCAGCTTCAAGAAAGGAACACTTTCTGACTGAGCATGGCACGGGGAACAACAGGATAAATCATTTAAAAAATTGTATCTCTTTCTCTAGATTCCCAAAATAAAATACCATGTCACATTCATTCCAGAATTTTCTGTGGCTAACATCTTTTAAGCATAATCATTATTTCATTTAATTCTCATTAAAACTCTAGGTGTTAGAATGACATAGATACTGTTATGGTCAGCACTTTATAGCTGAGAAAACAGACTTAGAGATGCTAGGTCAAGACCCACGCTCTTAACCATTATGTGGCAAATCTTCAATCTTTGGTGGGTGATATAAAATACACTGGGGGGCAAGGGGATGGGTTACATGTGTCACATGAATCCTAGGACAGTACCAGGCACACAGTAAATTGCTGGCAAGGATTCTTTTTTATTGCATATATACTGGACCAAGGACAATCTTTTTATCAAGTTCAGGGACAGAAATGAAATCCATAGCTGCTAACCCTCCACTCCAATACGGTGGACACATCAGAGCTAGAATTTCTTTTGAATTGGGGCTGGGCATATGTTTATTTAATGGAAAAAAAGTCTCTCAGGAAGAAGCAAAAAGAAATACCACAATACCTGCTCCTAGGAAATAAGCCCAGGTATGAGAATTTGCCATCATTTTCCCCATTTTTTAATTAGAAAAGGGGTCTCTCTCTTACAATTCCCAGTGTAGACACTGAGGGAGTCAGGCCAACCCACAGATTCCCATCCTCTGCGCACACGACCAGGTAAGGCTAGTGTCCAACTGTCCTTCTGATACTTCTCTCGCTGTTTGCATGAAAGAAAAGCTTGAAATAAAATTTACTCTTTGCTCTCGGCAAGAACTAATACTTATCAAATGCCCTGGTCAAACACAATAAAATCATACTGTGTAAGGAAATTGCTTTTGTAATTGATTTACTAGTTTTCATAGAGGAAAAAACATTTCAGTAGCATTTTCATTAAATTGCTTGTCTACAACAACCAAAAAATATCTAGTTTTCAGTTTTTAAAGACTCAGTATCGCTGTCATTTAGATTTTTTTTAAAAAAGTAATAGAATGAGGAAAAATACTAAAACTAATGGTACACTGTATAGTAAATAAAAGATCCAGACATGTCCTTCATTGCAGAAAAGTATAGAAGTACAGGTTATATATAGGGAAGACAGTGCTTTTGTTTTTGCTATCTTGGGTTGGGAGACAGAAAAATAAAGGGAGAAAGGAGTAGTTTGGCTTTGCTTATATTCAAAAATGCCTTATCCCACTCCCCTGAGCCTCAAAGGGGGGTCCAGCAGACAAAGAACAAATCCAACTGCTCAGATTCTGCTCCCTGGGATTCTATATGTCATTCCAGGCCTCATAATGAGCCCATAAGCGCCAACAAAAAGCTTTTATCTCTTAAAATACACTTGGTCAAAAGAGATCAAGGTAATAAACTGCACTGGTGAAATTACTTGACATAAAACCAAAACACTGAGCCTTTGGCTAAAAATCTGTATTTTGTTATTGCCATATTAAATTGTAAGCACCATAAGGACAAGGTCTGTGTGTGTCTGCAGCTGTGTCCCAAGGGCCAAGCACAGAATGTAGCTCACAACTAATATATGCCTTTGGAATAAATAAATGAATTTTAATTTCCCACTGAATCAAAAAGTATCTCTGAATGGATGTCAAAACAGTATCTTTCACCATTAGCTTTTCAGGGCAGAAATCTTCCCAAGCTCCCACTTGATCTCCCATATGTAGAGTGTATCAAAGGAAGAGGAACAGATTTGGGAGCAGGGCAGAAAAATGGGAGTAGTAGAAAGAGAAGCTATAAGAAATTTAAAAATCTCACTTGGCATAATCTGATCAAAAGCTTGAGCTCCAAATTCCAAATGGCAATCTTTGCTTCCCTATCAACATAAATACTGTTGATTAAGTTGTGGCTACTTTTCGTGGGCACTGTAAAAAAATAAGCAAAGTAAAAAAAAAAAATTCCCTTAGACAAACTAGAGTATTCCAAGAAACTTACCTGACACAGACACAACTTGAGATCATTCATTTATCCAACAAATATTTAGAGACCGGCTAATTGCTAAAGCACTATGCAAGTTGCTATGGATTCAACAGTGAACCTGCTATGCACATCTGAGAATGTTTTTGAAGGTCCCAGATAAATTTAAGAATCTGATATATAAACCCTCCCCCAGAGGGATGGCTGGGGGGAAGCACATTCAAACCATGTACATGTTTCGCATATAATCTCAAGAAAGTTGGAGACGTAGGGTAGATGTATGCAGCAATCCTACAGATTCCATGCCCCTCCGCCCACGCAGTAATCTAACATGCTGCTGTATTTTGTCTTCTTGATTTAAATTAAAGTCAGGTTATGTTCTAGACAGAATTGAGTTCTTGATTAGAACTCTACAAAGGAAGCTCCCAAAGGTAGGGCAACATGTCAAGTCATCTCAGCCCCCTCCCAACCTTAGAGAGCTTCCTGAATTAACTCATAGAAATTAGGTAAGTCATTTTCATTCAGTTTTTAGAAACCTTCCCTAACTAGATTAATCAACTCAGAGCACTTTCTGTTTAAAAGGTTTTACTCATTTAAAATACTTTTGCATTTTCAATATGTAGACAGCAATTTAGACATGATGCAGAATATTTAGAGAAAAAAATCAAGCCAAGATACCCAATTCCACACAGAAAGAGAATGTCAAGTTGATATTTAAAATACTTGTTTGCACAAAGGACATTTTGTTTTGTTTTAAATAATAATCCTGCTCTCACTTGCTTTATGTATTATATAATTCATGGATTACTGGAATTCATAATTGAATAATACGTAGATGTCACCTAGAGGTGCAAAACCTATTCACCTACTTGGAATTGCCTGTCTCAATAAGAATGACACTAACTTTAGCATTTTCTCTCTGATTAGAGACACTATAGATTTGCAGTCGCCTCCATGTAATATAAATCAATAAAGAATAATTTTCCAGGCAGTAAATCAATTGTCAGTTCACAGACCCTAATACCCCTGTGCAGGATTTATTGAAAAAATGAATGGCAGTCTTGTTAGGAGATGTACAGCATGCTTTATAGGGACATAATAGTGTAAACCCCAGACTATTACATTCACCACAGCGAGGAATCCAAAAGAAATAACCCTTTCTTCTCCATAGAACACATATTTAACTGGATTTTCTAATGACAAATGGAAAAACTTAAAAGACAACATAATAATAACGTATCTCTGGAGTAGGAGGGTATGTCAGTCTTGGGGCACCATAACTCCTTTGCTGCGACTTTCTGCACTTTGAGTGTGGTGGACTAAAAAGTTAATATTCTAACTCTTTGACATCCAAGAGGCTATCCATTAGTCATGTAGGTTTTCTTTTTTAATTTTTGTGACATGGCTAGTCTAAATTGAGATGTGATGTTAAGTATAAATAAACATTGAACTTCGTTTAAGTTTATTTATTTTGAGAGAGAGAGAGAGAGAGAGAGAGAGAGAGAATGAGCAGGGAAGAGACAGAGAGAGAGAGAGAGAGAGAGAGAGAGAGAGAGAGAGATTCCCCAGGAGGCTCCACACTGTCAGCACAGAGCCCAACATGGGGATCAATCCCAAGAATGGTAAGACCAAGATGTGAGACAAAATCAAGACTTGGACAATTAACCAACTGAGCCACCCAGCCATCCCAATAAATACTGGATTTCAAAGACTGTACAAAATAAAAAACATAAAATATCTCAATAATCTTTATATTAATTATGTGTCAAAATGGTAATAACTTAGAATAATTTAGTTAGAATATATTAGAATATTTAGTTAGAATAATTAAGTAGAATATATTATTAAAATTAATTTCAATTGTTTATCTTTTCTATGTGGCTTCTAGAAAATTTAAAAGCACTAATGTAGTTCACGTAACTGTTTCTCTTGTACAGCACTGTTCTACATAGTAAAGTAGCTCAGGTGACAGACTGAAAAATTTTATTATGGACAGCCAACAATGCACTCACAAATCCCTTGACCGAACTAGACAGTTAAAAGTTTGGGAATGACAAAATGAGTCTCCACCTTTTCTTTTTAGAATTTTTAATGTTTATTTATTTTTGAGAGAGAAAGAGAAATAGAGAAACAGAGGCAGAGCATGACTAGGGGAGAGGCAGAGAGACAGACACGGAGACACAGAATTTGAAGCGGGCTCCAGGCTCTGAGCTGTCAGCACAGAGCCCGACACAGCGCTCAAACTCACCAACCCCAAGATCATGACCTGAGCCGAAGTTGGACACTTAACCAACTGAGCCTCCCAGGCACCCGGAGACTCCATTTTTTAAAAGACAACAGTATGTGGTTCCTCTAAAGAAGTGGGAGAAGAGGGGCGCCTGGGTGGCGCAGTCGGTTGAGCGTCCGACTTCAGCCAGGTCACGATCTCACGGTCCGTGAGTTTGAGCCCCGCGTCAGGCTCTGGGCTGATGGCTCAGAGCCTGGAGCCTGTTTCCGATTCTGTGTCTCCCTCTCTCTCTGCCCCTCCCCCGTTCATGCTCTGTCTCTCTCTGTCCCAAAAATAAAAATAAAAACGTTGAAGGAAAAAAAAAAAAAAAAAAGAAGTGGGAGAAGACAATAATTGGATGTTCATGGGTGGGAAGGTAGGTCCCCACAGGTCATACAATAAGTATTATTTACAGTGCTTGGCAAAGGAAACTAGAGAACCTGAAAGAAGAAAATTACGAGACCTGCTAATGATGACATCACCAGATTTCAGCTAAGGAGGGGTACAGGAAAGGGTAAGCCAAGAAAAGTTTGATTAATGCCCTGCAAAGATATTTTAAGTTTGTGTCAAAAGTTATCTTTGGTTCAAGAGCTATAAGCAATCTCCTTCACTACTAGATGCCCAGAATCTTGCATGGGGCCTGACTCTAGAAAATACTTAATAAATACCTGCTAAATGAAAGAATGAATGAAATGATTATATACAAAAATAGACCTAATGTACCTACATTATGATGCAAATGCAAAAAAAAAAAAGTATATGAATTTTTCTACTGCACTAAACTAGAAATATCCATGAAGCAGAGTGGAGAGACTGGAACTCTAGATAAAGAAGAAGGAACTGCTGAGAAAAGGTAAATAAAGACACAGAGACTGTTAGACATAAAAGGGCAAAGAAAAATGAAAATACATAGTAGCATTAGTGAATCCTAAATCAGGGGGGGGGGGGGAGATGTAAACAAGGAGTATAAAATATAAACAGTGACAAAGCCTAGACCAATTTCCACCATTCTGTGGTTGAATAAGGAAAGTCATAGTTTTTTGAATCTCAAATTTTGAATTTGTGTAACGAACCTTTGGAATTAATTCTAAACTTCCAGTAGTCTGTAATATCAATGATATGAGGAAAATCAAAGGGTGCAATCAACCATTCCCAAATCCTCAGTAAGTCCTTCGAGAGATTTAACATCAAGGAGAAAATATGTATGTAAACTTGAGTGCTTCTCAATCAGGAGTGATATTGCTCCCTCAAGGGATGGTTGGCAAAGTCTGGAGTGGTTCCGGGTTGTCGCTATTAGGGAGCGCTACTGGCATCTAGTGGGTGAAACCAGAAATGCTGCTAAACATCCTACAATGCACAAGGCCGCACGGCAAAACAAAGAATTACCTAGCGTAAAATGTCAATAGTGCAATGTTAAGAAATCCTGATCTGGAGTAATATATAAATAATATTTACAGAAACCAATGAGGTAGAACAAGAAAATACCAGAAATTTCAAAGCACTTCACTGATAGTACAAACGAGCAGATATAAATTATAGGTTAAAAAAAAAAAGAAATAGCACCTAAATTCATCATTCCATTCACCCCTGGTTCTCCTCTCTCAATATCACTCCAGAAGTTTTGCTAGAATTCTTCTTAAGAAATCACCATCTCTTAGAAAATGAGAAAAATAATTCAAATTTATATGGGAGGTGTATGCACATTTTATGCAGAGGAAGTAAAAATTATGCTTTATTCTATTATGAATAAAAAGACTTGTCATAAATTTAGACTGGGTTCATTTCTTTATGCTTAATAAAGCCTGAACACAAGCACCTGAAGAGAAAGTAGACAGAAAATGTACCCATTAAAATATTTACCCTTCCAAGTAACCTAAAGTGGTAAGAAATATAGGCTTAATTATCTTCTTAGATTTTCAGCTAGCACATGAATTTGCAGTCCTACTATACTTGAAAAATAGAGAACACATTCAATAATGCCAAATTTAAATATACTGCTTTTAAAATACCTTCCTTTGGGCTGCAAAGTATAATCAAGTATTCTATATCACCATGAGTTTCAGTACATTAATATGTTATAAAATATGCTTTAAAGATATATCCATGATTTATAATAATTGCAACTCTCAGAAACTAATAGCCAGAAGCATTTGACTTTTACCTTCAAATATCCTCACTCAAATCCAGTTAAAGTACTATCTGAATCAGCATAAGAGCTTCTATACCAAGATATTAAAAGTAATCATCTTTTCTTTTTAGAGAATTCTATTATGTTAATATTTGATGTGTTACTCTTCCCAGGTAACATTTTTTTTATTTTGGTAGGAATCTACTAAGAATATACTTCAATAGAATTCCAGTGGTGACATTTTTTAAGGACTCAAAGCCATAAAGCATATAGCTTTATATGCTTTATAATATGTTAATATATATATGAAGAGAAGGGGAGGGAAAAGTAGACTTTTTAGAGTATCTCACCATTTTGTTTCCTGAGGCTGCTATAAGCAAGTACCACAAACTGTGTGGCTTAAAACAATAGAAATGTATTCTTTCACATTTATGAAAGCTAGAAGTCTAAAATCAAGGAATCAGAGGGTTGGTTCTTTCCAGAGGCCCTCAAGAACAATCCGTCCCTTACTAGCTTCTAGTGGCTGTTGGCAATCCTTGGCATCCCTTGGCTTGTACCAGCAGTTAACCCTAGTATCTGCCTCCATCTTTATATGACCTTCTCTGTCTCTACCTCCTTTCTCTCTGTGTGTCCTCTGCTCTTACAAGGGAAACAGTGTTACATTTAGATCCCACCTAATTTCAGGAAGATTTCATTCTTATATGCTTAAATTCATTATATCTGTATTTCTAGATCCTTAACTAATTATAGCTGCAAAGTCCCTATTTCCAAATAAGGTCACATTCTGAGGTCCTACACAGACACAAATTTTGGAGGGGACACTAGCTAACCCACTACACTCACCATACTTTATTTGTGGTCAACTACTTTGTTTAAATAAACTTCTGACTCATTTGTGTCTCCCTCTCTCATTTTCCTTATGGCACCAAGCCTGAAATTATATATAACTAACCTTCTCCAAGGACCCACTGTCTCATCTATAAAATGGCATTGGTATCAACAGATGTCAATGAAAGAATCCAAACTGACTTGGAATAAATAAGTGGTCCATGCACCAGTTTGGGATTTTTCAAAAACTACCTGGAACCGTTTGGTAAGTGATGTAACTTCTTAATGTCTGTGTTATCAGAAAGATAAAATGAGTTGGTCATGATCTGATATACTTAGGAGTTTGATCTTAAACTCTTTCACTGAATAACAGTACCTATCAAAAAGATGAATTGCCCAACTTCCCTTAATCTCAGGTCTTTTATTTATAAAATCAGAATAAAGTACTGATTTTATTGATAAAATAAAAATCCTGTAAACAAATGTGCCTACTACAGTAGATCCAGTGGTTAGCCAAATGACAAGTTTTGTTTGGCCAGCACAATGGACTTCATTTTTATTTGTATCTAAATGACTTTAAGCAGAGAAGGCATTTTCCAATTTGCCACTGACAACACTCTCCACTGGCTTAAGCTTAGTTTATCTGTCTTGGGAAGTCTCTGAGTCTGTTACTACAATGTAGATACACAGCAAATAATAAATGAGAATGATATCAGAGACTACCTGTCCCCATACTGACCATCCAATTTAGCAACAGGGAATTCACTACCTAGAAGGAGAACTAATTTCATTTTTTTTAAAACAATTGCATTTCTGGTAAATTCTTCCTTACATTTCTGTAAGTTTTATTCACTGACCTTAGTTTTTACTAAGACCATATTAAATAAATCTAATTGTGCATCTAGTCAACTGTCTTTCATTTACATGAGCACATCTATTGTGACTCCTCAATACATGAGATAATTTCTATGAGAGCATTCAAAGGCATAATTGTAAATTACAATTAGTATACATCATTACACCATTCATCTTACTGCTGTCAAAAAACAGCCCAAGGAAATTTTCATGCCATGAGATGATTATATTCCAAGCTTATAAATAATCAGCTCTCCTTTAGTTTTTTGACTTTGTGAGATATGATGTGAAAACCCCAATTAGTCACTCCCAATGTTTACTGGAAAAAGGAGAGAATTATACTCTTTTGCAAATTTAACAAGGGTTCTCATTTACCCACTTCTGTTGGGCCCAAAGATCACAGAATCAGATGAATGAACAATTTTGCTTCTTACAAAAATAATTTTTAAGCCAGTCTTAAACTCTCAGATTTATCAACAGAATGTAGTATGCTCTCTCACCACCCTCTTGCCTCCAGGCCACCTTTTCAGCTCTAGGAGCCCTACAGAAAAACTTGAAAATGCTAACTTGAAACTATTGACCAATGGTCATATGTCAAGAGTCTAGAGAATTTGACAGGAGCTCTGAGCCAGACCTGGTATTCCTGGTATTTAGAATGCATGAGAAAGAAATACCAATCACCTTGGACAGCAGCCTCTCATGCAAAGGCTATAATTGCCAAGTGACCAGATGTCAATATAGTCAGCTCCCTGCAATGACTATAGGAATTCTATGGGGTCTGGAATGCTGAGATACTTACTTATCTTGCTGATAGCAAAATAAACTACTGTCACCAAGCCTTTGATATCTGGGCCCTCTAGAAGTTAATTCTCTTTAAAGATAAGGCAATCCAAAGTACCATGGTTAATGCACATTAACTGCTAGTGATGGAAAAGACAAAGATGCCAATGCCAATAATTTCTAAAGTATATCATATTTATATTTCTTTGCTATTTCCCCATTCAAACCAATAATAAATTTACCCAAATAATCCTTTGACTAATGAAATTATGCTATTCAAAATCTTCTAAAGCAAAATCTGTAAATTAGTTGGATTACATTAATATATCAGTTACAAATTTAGAAAACAGATTCTGAAGTCAGAGTTTTTAAATTATTTTTTTAATCTACAGAAAAACTCCATCTGCATTATACACAAATACAGCAGAGCAGAGGGGGAAAATCATTAATAATCTTAGTCATTAGAGATAATAAGTGGTGAAATTTTGGATTTCTCAAAGTACCTTTCAGACAACCAAAGACTTATAAATATGAAAACGGAGACAATTATCCACCTCATATGGCATGATTACCATAGTTCAAGGCAGCATTTTCCACAGTCATTCTATCCAACTGAACATTCGGCCATCAGGACAGCCTTAAGAATTTTTCCTATACTGCCAAATTGAAAATACTCTCAAAACTTCCTGACCCTTGTTACCATGTAATTTCTCATATATTTAGAATGGCTAGTGAAATTAGCCCACATGATAACTACATTTTATTATATGTAATAGCTAAATCCATATAACTCAGCCTTAAAATTCCTCATGTTTAAGAAATCCAGTTCAATAAAAACGAACTTGCTGCAACTTGATGTTTCATACTTGATATATTTATAGTTTTTTTTTAGAATAAGAGATCCTTATTAAGCAAATATAGGCAAAGTAGCAAATATAATCAAATACATTTTAATAGATTTTAAGAATTAAAATAATAACTGGATAGTCATAGTATTATTGCTTAAAGATAAAAAAAGAAAAAATATACTTAATCAAAATGATTCCTCACTTCTGTTGTGCTGATGAGCTGTGAGAATCTGAAAGTGTGAAATTAAAGAATAAAACAAATGGCTAAAAAATACTTAGTAATTACAGTTAAGAAATTATATGCTTTTAGAAAGCTATATATCTTTATAGTTTAAAACTTTCAATCCATAATTCAAGGAGAAGATGAAACAACCCTAAAACACTATTAAACAGTATTTAATAAATGTCAGCAATGGATAAGAAATAGAATAATCAAGAGATTAGGCCCCAGCAGCAAGGTAGCAGGAGGCTAGGACCGGAAAAGGTGAATTAAGGTATAAGTTGCAGCATTTTCTATATTGGGCATGGCCTCTGAATATGAAGAACAATCACACCTAAAGAAGGTAAAATATTACACCTATATAAAAACTTGCACATGTGGGGTGCCTGGGTGGCTCAGTCAGTTAAGCTCCCAACTCTTGATCTCGGTTCAAGTCATGATCTCACCATTCCTGGGTTCAAGCCCCGCGTTGGGCTCCTCGCTGACAATGCAGAGCCTTCCTGGGATTCTGTCTCTCCCTCTCTCTGCCCCTCCCCTGCACACATGCTCACCCTCTCTCACTGTCTCACAAAATAAACTTTAAAAAATTACAAACATATATTTATAACAGTTTGACTCAAAACCTGAAAGCAAACATCACGTCCTTCAGTAGGTAAAAGGATAAATAAACTCTGGTATGTCCAGACAATGGAGTATTATTTAGTGCTATGAAGAAATGAGCTATGAAGCAATGAAAATGCATGCAGGGTCTGAAATGCATTTTACTACATGAAAGGAGCCAATCTGAAAAGCCTATATACTGTACAATTCCAACAATATGACATTTTGGAAAAGGTAAAACTATGGAGACAGCAAAAAGATCGGAAGTTACCAGGGGTTGCAGAAGAGTGGGGTAAATAGGCAGGACACACAGAGAATTTCTAGGGCAGTGAAACTACTCTGTGTGATACTGCAAATGGTGGATACATGTCGTTACACATTTGCCTAAACCGACAGAACGTGCAACATCAATAGTGAACACTAATGTAAACTAAGGACTCTGGATGATAATGATGTGGCAATACAGGTTCAGTAATTGTAGGACATGTACCACTCTGGTGGGGAATGTTAATAATGGGGAAGAAGTTTGCATGTTTGGGGCAGGGGTATATGAGAAATACGGTACCTTCCTCTCAACTTTCCTGTGAACCTAAAACTGTTCTAAAAAGTAAAACCTACTTAATTTCAAAAAAAAAAAGCAAATAAAGACTTTTTCAGACACAACAGCTGAAAGAATGTATCACCAACAAAACTGTACCAGAACAAATATTAAAGAAAACCCTTCAGGCAGAAACACTGGTAAATGATACCAGATGGAAATAGCAATCTATACAAATGAATGAAAAATAACAGAGAAACAATAGCCATATATATATATATATATATATATATATATATATATATATATGTATATACACACACACACACACACACACATATATAGCCATATTTATATATGTATATATATATACACACACACATATATATAGCCATATATATATATATATATATATATATATGCAATCTTATTTATCTATATGGAGAATAACTGACTGCCTAAATAAACACAATAATTACCAATCTAGCACAGGATTCATAACATACTTAAAAGTAAAAGGTATGACCAAAAAATATCACAAAGGCTGGGAGTCAAAAATGAAAATATACTATTGTAAGGTTCCTACGTTACACATGAAGTAGTATGATATCACTTGAAGGTAGACTGTGATTAAATATGTATGTCATAAATCCTAAAGCAACCATTAAAATAACAAAGCAAAGAATCACAGCTAATATGTCAATAAAGGAAACAAGTGAGAATCATACAGTTTATCTATTACAAAAGAAAACAGAAAAAATGAGGAAAAAAAGAAGAAATAGGTGAGACAAGAAGATGGCAGATTTAAATCTTATCATCAATAACAAAACATATAAATGTTCTAAACACTCCAATTAAAAGGCAAATTTTGTCAGACTGCATACCAAAGCAAACCCAAATTATGTGCTTCTTACAGGAAATTCACTTCAAATATAAAGACACTAATAGTTAAAAGCAATGATGAAATAAACCCTACCATACTAACAAATAATCAAAAGAAAGCTGGAATGATTCTAGAATATTGGGCAAAATTGAGACCAGAGAAAAGAATACTACCTAGGAGTAAGAAGTTTCCTTCAAAAACATAAAGAGGTAAATTCATTAGGAAAACCTGATGTGCCAAATAATTTTACACTTCACAAAGAACTTCAAGAGAAACTTCCAGGGAAGACGGAACAGTACGAAGACCCTAAAGCTCACCTCATCCTGCAAATACCAACAGATAACATGTACATCAGTTCAAATAACCCACAAAATGACCTGAAGACTGGGAGAACAGACTCTCCACAGCCAAATATACAAAAGAGGCCACATCAAAGAGGGTAGGAAGGGCATAGATGTGGTGAGGAACTAAATGGACCCTTGGAACTATCTCCTGGAGGGAGGGACACCACAAGTGTGAAAAGAGAAGACCAGAGCTCCACAACAAGCACCCCAGGCACAGGAAATCTGCATGAAAACAAGAAAGGCATAATTTCATGAGTTCCTGCAAGCAGCAAAGGCTTAAAACCTGGAACTTTAAAAATCAGCAGCTCAGCTCTGGCAAGCCAGAGGGCAAGCGGAAAGGGAATCCCCACATGCAAAGAGACAGAACAACAAACAGCCCTGTGGAGATACAGCACAGAAGCAGCAGTTTGAAAATGCCTGTGGTATACAGGAGAGAGATTTGTTTACTAATGTCATAGCATGTACTAGAGGGGAAGGGATTATTAGGAGACTTCCCACAAACAAAGAAGCTGGCAGGTGCTATCTCCCTGCCCTGCCCCCCAGCCTAGACATGCAGATCTCTAGAGGAACTAGCACAGTGCCAATCCTCACTACTTAACTTGTTACCAGTATACCCCGCCCCTACATTCTTCTATGGACCTGCCCCCTCCAATAGGCCATTGGCCAGAGCCCATCCAAAGCAGTTTCACAAGCATGATAAGGTGAGAACAGCCCTGACAGGGACCAGCACCACTACAAAGTGACCCCTGTCCAGGGAAGAGGGAAAGATAACCACACATACCAGTCAGAATGCGGCCTTCCAGTGTGCTGGAAGCAAACAACTGGTTGACTGCAGGCCCCACACACCAACAGAAGCTCCTCAGGGGACAACACAGGTAGAGTACACTTTAGTTCCATGTGACTGCATTCCTGGTAAACAGCTGGTCTGACCCAAGTCAAGCCCAAGGTGGCCCCAGACTGGTAATTTACAGCACAGGGACCAAACCATGCCCACAACAGGTATAGAGAAGCATCATAAATGATTGAAATGAAGGCAAAAATGACTTGGCCAAAATACTAGGGCATACACAACACACATAGGAGACACCCCTGAAGCACCAGGTTCTAGTGAAGAGGGGTCATTGCACTTCCGGGCACTACAGGATCTCTTCTTCATGAGGCCACTATTTGCAAGTGCAGGAACATAGTTTTTCCTAATATATAGAAAGAGTCACAAAGAGTTAAACAAAATGTGGAGACAGAGGTACATATCCCAAATGAAGGAAGGAACAGGACATAATTACAGCAAGAGAGCTAAACAAAATAAATAGGATATGCCTGATAAAGAATTTAAAGTAAAAGTTATAAAGATACAGATGGGACTAGAGAAAAAAGGGGAGGAGCTCAGTGAGACTCTTCAAGGGATCAAAAACAAAAAAAAGAACCAATCAGAGATGAAGATTTTAACAACTGAAATTAAAAACACACTAGACAGAATAAATATCAGACTAGAGGAAGCAGAAGGATGGATAAATAACCTGGAGGATAGAGTAATGGAAAGCAATCAAGCTAAGCAGGTGAGAGAAAAACAAATAAAAACAAATAAAAATAGATTAAGGGAAATCAGTGACACCATCAAACCTAATAACATTCACATTATGGGGATCCCAAAAGGAGAAGACAGAGAAAAAGGAGTAGACAATTTACATGAAGAAATAATACTTAAAACTTCCCAAATGTGGGCAAGGAAACAGAAATCCAGATCCAGGAGGCACAAAGAGCCCTCAACAAAATCAACCTAAGGAGGTCCAAACAAGACACATAGTAATTAAAATGACAAAAGAGAAATGATAAAGAAAGAGTTTTAAAAGCAGCAAGAGAGAAGAAAACAGTTACATACAAGGGACTCCATAAGGCTGTCAGAAGGTTTTTCAACACAAATTTTGCAGACATGAAGAGAGTGGCATGATTGATATATTCAAAGTGCTTGGAAAAAAAAATCCTGCAGTAAAGAATAGTCTATCCAGCAAGACTATCATTCAGAAAAGAGGAGAGATAGTTTCCCAGATAATCAACATGACATATCACATCAATAAGAGAAAGGATAAATTATGATCATGTCAATAGAGCTGAAAAAGCAATAGATGCTTTTGCTCTCACCACTTCTATTTGGTACAGTACTGGAAGTTTTAGCCACAGCACACAGACAAAAAAAGAAATAAAAGGCATCCAAATAGGTAAAGAAGAAGTAAAACTGTCACTATTTACAGATGGCATGATACTATATATAGAAAACCATGAATACTCTACCAAAAATAACTAGAACTGATAAAATCCAGTAAGTTCACAAGATATAAAATCAATATACAAAATCCATTGCATTTCTATATACTAATAATGAAGTAGCAGAAAGAAAAATTAAGAAAACAATCCCATTTGCAATTACACCAAAAATAATAAAACATCTATAAACTAAACCAAAGAGGTGAAAGATCTGTATTCTGCAAACTATAAAACACTGATGAAAGACACTGAAGACAATGCAAACAAATGGACATATATTCCATGCTCATGGATTGGAAAAACAAATATTGTTAAAATGTCCCTACTGCCCAATCTACATATTTAAAGCAATCCCTATCAAAATACCAACAGCATTTTTCACAGAACTACAATAAACAATACTAGCATTTGTATGAAACCACAAAAGACCCCAGATAGCCAAAACAATCTTGTAAAAGAAAAGCTGGAGGCATCACAATTCTGAACATCAAGTTATATTACAAAGCTGTAGTAATCAAAGCAGTATTGTACTGGCACAAAAACAGACACAGAGATCAATAGAACAAAACAAAGATCCCAGAAATAAAGCCACAATTATATGTTCAATTAGTCTTTGACAAAGAAGGCAAGAATATTTAATGGGTAAAAGTTTCTTCAACAGTGTTAGGAAAACTGGACAGCTGCATGCAAAAGAATGAAACTGGATGATTTTCTTATACCATACACAAAAATGAACTCAAAATGGATTAAGGATCGCAATGTGAGACCTGAAATCATAAAAATCCTAGAAGAAAGCAGAGGCAGTAATCTCTCTGACATCAGCCATAGCAACATTTTTCTAGATAAGTTTCCTGAGGCAAAAGAAACAAAAGCAAAAATAAACTATTGGGACTAGATCAAAATAAAAAGTTTCTGCACAGCAAAGGAAACAACAATACTAAGACAACCAAATGAATGGGAGGAGATATTCGCAAATTACATATTCAGTGAAGGGTTAATACCAAAATATGTAAATAAATTATACAATTCAACACTCAAAAAACAAATAATCCAGTTTAAAAATGAGGAGAGATGAACAGACATTTCTCCAAAGAAGACATCCAGATGGCCAACAGACACATGAAAAGATGCTTAACATCACTCATCAGGAAAATGAAAATCAAAACTACAATGAGATATTGTCTCACACGTATCAGAATGGCTAAAATGAAAAACAGAAGAAACAACAAGTGTTGGCAAGGATGTGGAAAAAAAAGAATCCTTGTGCACTCTTGGTGTGAGTGAGAACTGGTGCAGCCAAAGAAGAAGACAGTGTGGAGTTTCCCGAAAAAATTAAAAATAGAACTACCCCATGATCCAGTCATCACACTACTGAGTATTTACACAAAGAATATGAAAACACTAATTTGTAAGAACATATACACCTCTACATTAATTGCAGCATTATTTACAATAGCCAAATTATAGAAGCAGCCCAAGTGTCCATTGCTGGATGAACGGATAAAGAAAATGTGGTGTGTGTGTATACACATGCACAAACACACACACACACACACACACACACACACACTGGAATATTATTCAGCTATTAAAAAAAGAATGAAATCTTGCCATTTGCAACAACATGGATGGAGCTAGAGAGTATAATGCTAAGTGAAATACGTTAGTCAGAGAAAAACAAATATGATATGATTTCACTCATGTATAGTACTTAAGAAACAAATGAACAAAGAAAAAAAGAGACAAACCATAAAACAGATTTGTAACTATAGAGAACAAACTGGTGGTTACCAGAGGAGAAGTGGGTGGAGGAATGGGTTAAATAGGTAAAGGAGATTACAAGTATGCTTATCATGATTAGCACTGAATAATGTATAGAATTGTTGAATCTCTATATTGTACTCTTGAAACTAATAAAACACAGTATGTTAACTACAGTGGAATTACAATTTTTTAAACTATATGCAAAAGAAGAGTAAATAAAACTCAACATAAGAAAACTAAAGAAAACAGTGCAATAACAAAAAATAAAAAATAGAAAAAATTCAATGAAAGTAAAACTTGACTTTTTGGATCAATAGTATCAGGATCTGAACGGTATCAGAATTAAGAGAATATTACTACAGACTCTAATGACATCAAAAGAATATCAAGGGAAGTTACAAAAAAAATGTTTAAGTTGGATTACATCAAATTCAAAAATTTTCACTGCAAATAATACCATCAAAAAGTGAAAGAGGACAACCCAGAGAATAAGAAAAAACATTTGAAAATAATGTATCTGATAAAGAATTTACAGTTAGCATATGTAAAGAACCCTTAGAACTCAACAATGAAAAAATAAAAACTTGATTTAAAACTGGGGCAATAATTTGAAGAGTCATTTCTCTAAAGAAGATATACAATTGGCCAATACGCACATAAAAAGATGTTCAACACTAGTCACTAAGGAAATACAACTAAAACTACAGTGAGATACCATGTCACACCCACTAACAACAGACAATAACACATATTGATGAGCATGTAGAAAAATTACAACTATCACATATTTCTCATGGTAATGTAAAATGGTATGGTCACTCTGAAAAAAAAAACAGTTTGACAGTTCTGCTAAAAGTTAAACATAAGAGTTAACATATGATCTCGTAACTCCACTCCTAGGTACTCAAAAGAAACAAAAACATCTGTCCACATAAAAATATATAAATAAATGTTCATAGCAGCATTATTCATAATAGTCAAAAAGTGGAAATAATCCAAATGTCCATTAAATGACAAACTAACAGGAGACTGAGGAAGATGGCGGCATAGGAGGACGCTGGGCTCACCGCGTCCTGCCGATCACTTAGATTCCACCTACACCTGCCTAAATAACCCAGAAAACCATCAGAAGACTAGCAGAACAGATTCTCTGGAGCCAAGCGCAGACGAGAGGCCCACGGAAGAGGGTAGGAAGGGCGGAGAGGCGGTGTGCGCTACATGGACTGGCGGGAGCGAGCCGGGGTGGAGGGGCGGCCCACCGGCCAAGCAGAGCCCCTGAGCCTGGCTTGCAAAAGCGGAGGGGCCAGACGGAGTGTGCTCTGACAGCAAGCGGGACTTAACATCTGGGAGGTTATAAGTTAACAGCTCTGCTCAGAGAGAGGGAAGGCTGAAGGACAACAGGAGGGAGAGTTGTTGAGCTCAGCTTGGTGGGGAACTAAGGCGCTCACCAGCGCCATCTCCCTCGCCCATCCCCCAGCCAAAATCCCGAAGGGAACCAGTTTCTGTCAGGGAACTTGCTTGCACTACGCAAACACCCAACACTGTGCTTCTGCGGATCCATCCCTCTGCAGCGGGTGTGACTCTCTCCCAGTGCCACAGGGCCCTCCCAAAGTGGATCACTGGAGGATAAACAAGCTGAACCTGCCCCTCCAGCGCCCCCCCCTCCGTGCACCTTGCCGATCCACCCCAGCTAATACGCCAGATCCCCAGCACCACAAGCCTGGCAGTGTGCAAGTAGCCCAGATGGGCCACGACACCCCACAGTGAATCCCGCCCCTAGGAGAGGGAAAGAGAAGGTACACACCAGTCTGACTGTGACCCCAGCGGTGGGCTGGGGGCAGACCTCAGGTCTGACTGCGGCCCCGCCCACCAAGGCAAGTTATTCAAGACAACACAGGGGAAGAGCCCCACAGTTCCGCACCACTCCAGGGACTATCCAAAATGACACAACGGAAGAATTCCCCTCAAAAGAATCTCCAGGAAATAACGACAGCTAACGAACTGATCAAAAAGGATTTAAACAATATAACAGAAAGTGAATTTAGAATAATAGTCATAAAATTAATCACTGGGCTTGAAAACAGTATAGAGGACAGCAGAGAATCTATTGCTACAGAAATCAAGGGACTAAGGAACAGACAGGAGGAGCTAAAAAATGCTATCAATGAGTTACAAAATAAAATGGAGACAACCACAGCTCAGATTGAAGAGGCAGAGGAGAAATAGGGGAACTAGAAGATAAAATTATGGAAAAAGAAGAAGCTGAGAAAAAGAGAGATAAAAAAATCCAGGAGTATGAGGGGAAAATTAGAGAACTAAGTCATGCACTAAAGAGAAATAATCTACGCATAATTGGTATTCCAGAGGAGGAAGAGAGAGGGAAAGGTGCTGAAGGTATACTTGAAGAAATAATAGCTGAGAACTTCCCTGATCTGGGGAAGGAAAAAGGCATTGAAATCCAAGAGGCACAGAGAACTCCCTTCAGACGTAACTTGAATCGATCTTCTGCACGACATATCATAGTGAAACTGGCAAAATGCAAGGATAAAGAGAAAATTCTGAAAGCAGCTAGGGAGAAACGTGCTCTAACATATAAAGGGAGACCGATAAGACTCGTGACGGATCTCTCTACTGAAACTTGGCAAGCCAGAAAGGAACGGCAGGAAATCTTCAATGTAATGAACATAAAAAATATGCAGCTGAGAATCCTTTATCCAGCAAGTCTGTCATGTAGAAAAGAAGGAGAGATAAAGGTCTTCCCAAATAAATGACAAACTAACATATATCCATACAATGGAATATTATTTGGTCACAAAAAGGAGTAAGCACTTACACATATTATAACATGAAAATAGCATTCTAAGTGAAATAAATCAGTCTCAAAATATCACATATTTATTATTCCACTTAGAAGAAATGTCAGAATAGGAAACTCTGTAGAGATAGAAAGTAGATACAGTAGACAGAAAATGGTTGCCTAGGGCTATCAGGGAGAGGAGAATAAGGAATAACAGCTAATAGGTATGAAGTTTCTTTTAGGGCAAAGAAACTATTCTAAGAATAGAGAGTGGTAATGGTTTTAAAACCCCATGGAAATACTAAAAATCACTGAATATTACCTTTCAAGTGAATTGTATGGTACATGAATTATATTTCAATGAAGTTGTTAAAACTAACAAAGGAATATAATGAACCACCTTATGGTCATAAATGTGACAAGTCAGACAAAATGAGCAAATTCCTTGACAAAACTAATAAAGCTCATTGAAGAACAAATAGATGACTTCGATAGTCCATTATCTATTAACAAAATTTAATCTACAGTTAAAAATCCACCCAGAAAGTAAACACTAGTCACAGATAGCTTCTTTTGTGAATTGGGCCAAGCAATTAAGAGAAAAACAATAAAAATTCTACATAAAACCTTCAAAAAGTTAAATAAGAAGGAATACTTTCAAGTTCACATTTTGAGATCAGTATTCCCTTGATATCAAAACCTGGAAGACATTACAAGAAAAGGAAAATATAGAATAATGTTTCTCATGATCATAGATACAAAACCTCAACATAGTCTTTGCATATCAATTCCCACAATAAATAAAAAGAATAATTGACATGACCAAATGCAACACTGTTTTGAAGTTCACAAATCAATCAATGTAATCTACCATATTAACATTATAAAAAAATAAGAAAACATGATCTTATCAATTGATGCAGAAAAATCATTTGTCAAAATTCAACTTCCATTCCTAATAAAAACTCTCAGAACTAATAATACAGAGAACTTCCTCCACATATTCAAGACCAACTACAAATAACCTACAGCTAACATTACACTTAATGTTGAAAGACCAAATGTTCTCTTCCTTAGATAAGGAATAAAACAAGGATGTATATTCTCATTATTTCTCTTCAACATTGTACTAGAGGTTTTAGGCAGTGCAATCAGGGAAAGGAAAGAAATAAAAGCATCAAGGATAGAAAAAATAAAAACATGTAAAACACTCTTTATTCACAGTCAACATGATCATCTGTATAAAAAAATTCAAATGAAATCTACAAAAAGCTACTGGAACTAATAAATGAGTTTACTGAAGTGCAGGATAAAAGATCAATACACAAAAACCAATTGTGGGGCGCCTGGGTGGCTCAGTCAGTTAAGCGTCCAACTTCAGCTTAGGTCATGATCTCGTGGTTCATGGGTTTGAGCCCTGTGTCAGGCTCTGTGCTGAAAGCTTGGAGCCTGGAGCCTACTTTAGATTCTGGTTCTCTCTCTCTCTCTCTCTCTCTCTCTCTCTCTCTCTCCCCCCCCAAAAATAAATAAACATTAAAAATATTAAAAACCAATTGTATTTTTATATTCTCTCAACAAATGAGAATTTGAAATTTAAAAAATACCATTTACAATAACATAAAAAGTATGGAATATTTTATAATAAATCTGACCGAAGATGTAAAAGAGCTATACATTAAACACTAAGTAATTCAACACAGTACTGGAAGTCCTAGCCCAAGAAATTAGGCAAGAAAAAGAAATAAAAGGAATCCAAATTGGAAAGAAAGAAGTAAAACTGTCTCTATTTACAGATATGATATACATACCATGTATATATATAAAACCATAGAGACTCCACACCAAAACAGCTGTTAAGATTAGTCAACAAATTATGTAAAGTTGCAGGATACACAACTGATATATAAAAATCAGATGTGTTTTTACTCAACAATAAAAAGTAGTGAAGAACTGTTAAATGTAACATGGATAAATCTTAAATATACTAAGGAAAGAAAATAGACCAGAAAGCACATATACTATATGAATTCATTTACATAAAATTCTACAAAAGGCAAATCTATACTCACAGAAAACAGATTCATGTTTGCCTTTGGTGGAAGAGATGGAGAGGGGTTAGAGGAATTACACAAATGAAGAAATTTTTTTAAATGTTTATTTATTTTTTAGAGAGAAAAGGAAGGTAAGAGAAAGTTGGGGAGGGGCAGAGAGAGGAAGACAGAGAATCTGAAGCAGGCTCCGTGCTGCTAGTGCAAGCCCAATGTGGGGCTCAAACTCATGAACCATTAGATCATGACCTGAACCAAAGTCAGATGCTTAACTGAGAGAGCCACTCAGGTGCCCATAGGAAATTTTTAAGAGTGATGCACATTTTCATTATCTCAATTTTGATGATGGTTTCACTGGCATATACATATATCCCAACGTATCCATTTTTATACTTTAAATATGTGGTTTGTTTTATGACAATTATGCTTTAATAAAATTGTTTAAATTAACAAAAAGCAGAGAGAAAAACATTTGTATGGAAACTTAATTTACCAGGAAGTATTATACTCAACAACTGGGAATAAGCCAGAGTTAGATTAAATCTAATAATTTTTTAATTGATGAAAATGTTGAAAGGCTATAGTTTATTTATATTTACCTTTAAAGATTATTCTATTAGAAAAATCGGCTTCATCCAAATAGGGCTTCATAAGTCCAACTATATTAATAAAAAACTAATTTTTTTTGCAAAATCAACATCTGTTTTTAAACTTTAATAATTGTAATCTTTTACTCTTGGCTTCTGAGTATTGACATATATTTCATAATAGTTTGGAAATACAATTCTAATTTCTATATTTCACTTTTATTAAGTATTTTGTATCAGGGGAAATCTGAAGTATAAGCACCTAACATTGTGTAATACAGATTTTGTTTTAAATAGCATAAGTAATTCAATTTACATGTTTAACACCATCATCCAATCTAAACTGAGTACCAAAAAAACCCTCACCTTCTCTCACCACATTTCTGAATTTTATGTAGACAGAAAAATGCTTATGCAGTGTGAAGATTCTTAAAGGTAAAATATGGCTCTCTTATAAATTTCCAGACACTTAATATTTACCTTTTATATGAAATATTACGGGCTTGAGGCTATAGGATATATTCAGCAGTATAAAATGTATTCTCTACCCTCAAGGAGCTTAAAATCTAATAGAGGAAATAAGAGTAACACATAATAGTAAAATCGATAGGTGATAGTATAAAAATTAGTAATGTAATTAGGTGGTCAATGAGTAATCTCTGTGAGTTTAGAGAAGGCAATGATTTGGGATGGTTTCTAGATGATGATGTGAGTTTATCACACTGCACCATAACTGCCTATTTATTTGTCAGATTCCCCATTATAATGTAAGCTTCTTGAAAGCAGAGATTCTGTCTTGTTATGAGCTGAGCACTAAAGTTCATGCCTGCAAAAGCAAGCACTCAATACATGGTTGGTGAATAATCTATGAATAACAGAATAGAAGGGTTAGGCATGTAGGATCTGAATGCACAAATAAGACAATTCAACTTTTGGAAGAGCTGGTAGTATTAAGCAAAGGCATATAGCTGGAAAAGTAAGATTGATTCTGCAAGAGTGACCAAGCCAACATACCCAGAGCGTTAAATGAATGCAGAATAGGCAGATAAGATAGAAATGGAGTCATTAGTACAACCCCCATTAAGACCGGAGGTAACAGCACCAATTAGGGGACAGATGTAATGCACATGTAAGCCAAAGAAGTCCCTAGTCAAGTCCCTACTGTCAAGTGAACAGTAGAAAAAGAAACTAGTTATAACCCAACATCCATGGCAGAGGAAAAATTGTATCTGCCTTAGTAACACACACTAAAATCAGAATGATACAGAGATAAGCATGCCCACTCAACAAGGATGAGATGCGAATTCATGAAGCATTCCATATATTACTAAAAAAAAAGAAAAAGAACTATCAGCAAATGCTGACTGAGTTGAGAGGAAGCACAAAAAGTGTGGAAAGTAAGGATTACCAAGCCTTCAACTCTGCATAACAGGAAATACAGTAGTATATTTCAACACTGGATGGGGGATTCATTTTGATAGGAAAATTAAAAGTTGTTTTAATATTAAACTTACATTTTTACACATCAAATAAGAAAACTCAAGGAGAAAGTGTGAGATTTTCAGACAGATCACTAGAGAGATGAGGATTAGATGTATTTCCTAATAAAAAAAAAAAAAAAAACTTAATCAGAATTTTTAGCTGAATCCAGAAGAGTAAATCTGAGCTATAGGAAATGTCCATAATGTTAAAGGACACTGGAAAAAAGAGGGAAAGATCACTGGAAAAAGATATATACTCAGGATGTCATAGCACCAAAGAGGCTAAAGAGTGATCTTAAAGCAAGGGCTGATATTAGTAGAGATAACCAGAAGTTAAGGAGAAAGATTTGACCACCATGGAAGATATCAATTACCTTTGAGAATTTAAATCAGGCTAGACATCTGGTTCCTAATTTTAAAGGAGAACAAATGGTGAAAATTTTGATGTAGCATAGTATGTACATTGTACTGCCACAAGAAGTGTGGATATAAAAAAAAATTAGTGCTTAGCAATAAGGAAGAGAGTGTGTGTGGGTGTGTGTGTGTGTGTGTGTGTGTGTGTGTGTGTGTGTGTGTAAAACCAGGAAGGAGAGGGAATGGGCAGGAGAGTGGGAACTGGTGCACATTTAAACACAACAAAATATACTAATAATCCAAATCCAAGAATAATCAATCTTGCAGACTGCCTAATTAGATGCTGACTTTTTAAAAGCAAAACCTCAACATCTCTTTAGACCTACTCTTTCTAAAATAGTAGCCACCAACTATTTGTGGCTGTTTAAGTTAACTGAATTAAGTTAAAAATTCAGTTCCTCATTCACACCAGTCACATTTCAAGTGCTCCACAGCCACATGTGACTAGTGGCTATCATCCAAGACAATGCATATACAGAATATTTTCATAATCCCTGAAATTTTTATTGGACAGCTATGCTTCATATGATGGCCTTTGGAAAGTATGTAAATTAACTCCAAATTTTTCTGAAATGTGTTGTATTTTAATAGAATAATGTGTTCATCCTCTTTAGTCCTTCTCCAAAGTAAGCACAAGCACCTACATGCATGCGCACATACAGCATTTTACTGAGAAAGACATAAATCAAAAACAGAATTCAACTTGCACAGAACCATAAGCATTGATTACAAATCCCTAGAAATACTACATGACTGGTGAATGTCTTCTTTTTTAGTTTTTTTTTTCCTGACACATAAATTCATCAAGCATTTTCAATATACATACATTTCACAGATGGGTTTCACAGATGGGCAGACTGAGGCCCACCGAGAGGAACAGTGATCAGGAATAGCTATGAGGAATGTCAGTCAGTTGCTCCAGCATGTTTCTCTCTCTGAGGACTCTCTTTTCAACAGCCAGAGCCCAGTCAGCTCTATCTCCATGTACTTCCAGAGAAAGCATTTCCCGTGATCTCTCTGACAGGTGTCAGAAACCTCACCCACAGGCTTTGTCAAATACTAGCTGAGAAATCAACCATGGGATAGATACCTCCTACTAGATGTGTACCATGTAGGTAGGTAGATATTTCATCTGACACAATTATCCACTGCAATATGACAGCATACAAGCACACATGAATACCTAGTTTTTTACTGCTTTTCTGTCAAAGAGCCAAATGAAAACTGTTCCAAAAAAGCATCTTCTTCAGTTCCCCTCTCTACTCACCATAAAGGTCGTTACTCATATTTATCTGCATGTGTTTAATAAGTTACATTCATAAATGCATCCAGAGTGGGCTCCAGCAAGTCATAAAAACAGACTGGAATAATAGAAGGTCATACATTTTGAAGGGATAGGAAGGATGACAAACATGGCAGAAGAACTAACAATAATTCCAACTTTCTCTACCTTCCACCGTGAACACTGGATTTTTCTGGCACACAACTCCCAGTGAAGTTCTGTATGACATTTCAGGAACTTGCAAGGATAATGATTACCAACAGTGCTCAACAAATGTTAGTATATTCCTCGATTATTTTTTTACATTTTCTCCTTTTTGTCCATTGTGTTGGCATCATTGCCGCCAGCTAGGTATATACGTGCAGTTACTAACAAAAGAGAACAGGCTCCACAATACACTACGAGAATTACCATCTGATTGATCAACAGTATTCTCACTAACCCCTGTCTAATGACTCACATGATTATCCTCCTAAAATTCTCAAATATTTCCCAAGATTTCCCTTCCTTCATTCAATAAACTCATGAAATTCAACATCCTCCAGGAAGTCTTTGTTTCAGTCAGTGGGTTTAGCAAATTGATATTCTTCACCCCTCTCCCTTACTTCCTGTAATTTCCATTCAGATAATAGCTCAAATATCATCTCCACAATGAGGTCTTGCTTGGCTAACTCCTGTCACTAACTGTCTCTAAGTCACTGTCACATCACCATACTTAACTTTTATCATAGCATTTACCATTAGGGGACGTTATCTCTATACAGGTTTCTAATATGTTTATTTTATATCTTCCCAAAATAGAATTTGAGCTTCATGAGAGCAAGACTGTCTGTTTTACTTACTGGACTGTGACTGGTACATTACAGATATTCAAGCATCCATTGGATGAAATCCAATCAAGCCTCTGGCCTAAATTTCAGTACCTCTGGACAGTAGGGAACTGAGGGAATAGAGGAACACATTAAATAACACCAAGAGGAAACAGGCAAATCAAGAATGTGGGAGATAATACATAATAACTGACTTGAACTCTTCAGTAAGTCAGTGTTGTGGAGAAAACAAAGTGGAGGCATTTTGTTTATGGGATTGTTATTTTCTTAGGAATGATAATGACACTGTGGTAACTTGGGCATATATCCTTATTCTTAAGAGATCCCGGCTGCATTATTAATGGGTGATATTTCTTAATATACGCAACTTGAACTTTCACATAGAATGGCAAAACTCTGAGTGTGTGTGTGTGTGTGTGTGTGTGTGTGTGTGGAGAGAGAGAGAGAGAGAGATAAAGGGAAAGAGGAAGTATAGATAGTAAATTTTAAAGGATATTATATAGGTATTTATTGTACTTGTCTTTTGACTTATTTGTATACTTTATTATGAAATTTTTCAAAGTTGGGAAAAAAACCTTTGGATAAATGACTAACTAGATGAAAGGTAGTGAATCCCTCCTAATTCTAGCCTACTGAATACCGAATGCTCAGGACCTACTATTCCTCTAATTTTTCATGGTAAGAATGTTCACTAACACTTATTTATTAATCTAAGTCATCCCTCTGTTAACTGTTATACATGTATTGTATGTCATTTATACCATATGGTTCAATGATAAACCTTTATAGAGTCAGAGCCCAGATGTTGGGGATCATGCCAGTCAATTCATTTACAATGCCCATACTAGAGGGCTAAACAGAGAGAGATGATTAACAAATTATTTGGAGGAACAAATATTTGCAGATCAGCTGCACATTTAGGTAAGTCATTGATCTTGAGCATCTAGATAGAGATTTTCAAACCAGTCCCAGAAGAGCTGGCCATGAAAGAGAAAGTAGCTAACTTATAAAATGAAGTTCAGTTCATGTGAGGCAGGCTTGGCAGAATTTGCACCTCAAACATCATGGTCACTAAAAAGGACATCTGGCAGGGCCCAAAATGACATACACAAACTAATGAATTTCTTATTCCCTTTGACTTTCCCGGATCGCTCACTGGAATATAAGCTGCAAGAAAATAAAAGTTTGACTATTTTTTCACACTGCTATAATATCAGTACTTAAAAAGAATGCCTAGAACTTTTTAGATACCCAATAATTATTGTTTCAATGAATAAATGAATCGAATTCTGACAGAACAATGGTTCTCCAACTTTAGCAGGTATCAGAATCATTTGGAGCACTTGGTAAAACACAAGATTCCTAGACCCGACTCTCAGAATTTCTGATTCAATATTTCTGGAATGTGGCCCAAGAACAGACATAATGCTAATGCCAGTGGCCTGGAGACCACGTTTTGAGAAGCACTGCTGTAAGAATTATCTCTCTTAACTTTCTCTTTGCTTCAGACAGTGCTACCTAAGAAGCAAAGACAGTACTATGTAATCCTTTTGTATAAGATACCTAACATACCTCATTGTTTATTTGACAAATAATCTTCTTATGGTATTACAGAAACATTTAAGCTTGAATTTAGGTTACTCAAAATTCAGACACTTTCCCATCAATCAAGCCAAATATTTGCCATAGGTATTTTACTCCTTGCCAGGGGAAGCTAGAATTCCATATTATCAGCTCAGTATACTACTCCTCCAGCTCATTTCTGTGCATTTGGAAGAAGGCTGGGAAAATACACACTATCTCTTTGCAGCACGATTGCTCCGTGAAGCATGTCTGCCCCCAGAGAAATCAGGTGCCTCATGCACTGCAGAAATTTATGTTAAAGAAAGTCTGTTTATGAGAGGCGAATGTGTAACCCAAATTTATCTCCCAGTGACAACTTCAGAATCTGAAAATTTCCAACATCCCCCCCTTGTGAGTTGCTTGAAATTGCTGTTTTTCAAGTCAAGAACACCTGTTTAGTGTTTTTCTCCTCACCCTCTCTGGTAAATGGAACCACTAGGAAAACAGCATCTGAAGGTTTTAATGAATAAGAAACACAAAGTATTGACAGATTTCAGCACATTATACAACCCTTACCCTGTCCCCCTAATGAGGTAAGATCAAAAAGGAAAAAAACAGTTGTGATATTGGGCTCTGGAGTTTGTTTTTAAACTGCTGCAAATGAGCTCAGATAGAGTACCATTCTACTGGGTACAGTCATAAGCAATTTGCACATTGCTGTGAAATAACATATACAGACATGACTGTGGTAAGTGAACAACTAAAGATTTGATGTTCAGCATCAGGCACACTTCCAAATAACTTTCCATCTCAACTATACGACACTCTAGCAATCAAAATTCCACTTGTGCCTTTACCACTGGGTCAGATCTAACTACAAAGCAAAAAACAAAACAAAAAAACAACTGAAAAGTCTGAGCCACTTACTGAATCTTATTCTAATTCGGTAGTTATTGAGTAGCTACTCTGTAATAGAATACAGATTTTGAGAACAGAGAAAGAAAACATTAATTACAGCTAGGTGGGATGACAAATGATCTGATAAACTGCTACGGAGGGGCGCCTGGATGGCTCAGTCAGTTAAGTGTCTAACTTCAGCTCAGGGTCATGATCTCATGGTTTGTGAGTTCAAGCCCCACATCGGGTTCTGTGCTGACAGCTCAGAGCCTGGAACCTGCTTCAGATTCTGTGTCTCCCTCTCTCTGCCTCTCCCCTGCTCACACTCTGTGTTTCTCTCTCTGTAAAATAAATAAACATTAAAAAACACTGTTATGAACTACTTATTTTGTGCTAGTCACTCACTTAGGTGCAAACATTTGATTTGATGGTCACAGTCCCTATTTGTAGGTCTTGGTCTACTCAAAAATACACACAAACAAGTCAAAAAATAAGTGGTTATGTAATTCCAAGTTAAGAAAAGGTAAGAAGGTCTTTCATTCAGCCAACATGTGCTATTCAGTCAGGTCCTATGGCTTGAAAGATGGGTAGAATTTTGAGAACCAGATGAGGAAAAACTGAGCAAAGGAGGGAGAATGGTAATCTATGCAGGATGAATAACATAAGAAAATTACAGGTGAGCCATCAAATAGAAGTGAGATCTCAGAAGGCTTTGAACTCTATAGAGTATGAGATTTATTCTCTAGTCCAGAGGTCTACAAATTGGAGTTTACAAAATAATTAAACCACTGAAGGTAGGAAGAATAAGTTAAAAATGTGTTTAAACTTATTATCCAATTTTTAAAACACAAAGATCAGTGTGGCTTTCTTACTTGACTCATATGTTGGATCGACACAAATCTTGAAAAGAACTTGACAGAGAGGGTCAATCTTGCCCTCACTTGCAGTGCTTATATATACAGCCGCCCTGAGATGCAATGGATGTGGATAATTTTAATTAGTAGAGTTCTTATAATTCTTTATACTAAGATGAGAACTTATCAGGAACATCTTATATATCACTCATTTGTTGGTTATCTCAAGGGAGATATTTAAACAAAGTTGTTTATTGGTTATCTCAAGAGAGATAGTTAAATGAATTATAGAGTTCTTAAATTAAAGATGAATTATACATTTTTCTTTTAGAGAAATTAATACCAAATTTGCAGACCTTTTCTATGATCACAATAGACTTAAAATGTGATACATACTTTGTCTGTTCCTTCAAGGTAAATGTAAAGATTTTAATAGCTAAGAAAGGAACTTCTTTGAGGATTGGAAAAAAAACTATGGAGAGAACATTTAGAATATCAATGTTTGGGAATATTCCCATTTTTAAATTTTTTGTTACCAAATGACATAAGTATGTTATGTATTTAAACAAATGTATAGCAACATATTTAAATTTGGAAATGGGATTTTCGTCTGTGTAGGAATCTTCCAAATGAATTTCAGATGGTTTACAGCAATTTGTTAATAATTGAAAATGCCAGATTCATTAATTTACAAGATTAATTAAATTTCAAGGAAAACTGATTAACATTAAAGAAGGTAAAAATGTATGTGTCAAATTTCAGTAAAAAACACTTTGACACAACTAGAAGAGCAGACTGAAAAATGAATCATGACAGTGCAGTAAACAATATAATCTCTTATATGTGTATTATGAGGTAACTTTTTTAGTTGTAACATCTATAATAAGTATCAATATAATCTAGATGTAGTCTGAGATATTCAATATATTAAATCAAAGTGTTAAACCAAAATTTTCATAAACTAATGGTGAATATTTCATTACATTTCTATCATTGATAATACTAACAATTTTACCGAGGAGTACAAATTTTGTACTATAAACAAAATTTTACGATATTTCAAAATCTTGTTTATTTCACCTTTTGTATAGAATTTTAAATTTGTTTTACTTTCTTGTAAGTTTGTAAAATATTCATTTTATGAACATATGAATAGCATATGAACAAAAATAAAAACATATTAATGTATACACAAATTAGTACTGATGATTTGCATAATCAAAACAACATGCCTTACTGAAAAGGCTGCCAATGAAGCTTTTTGAAGAGAGAGGTAATACTCTATACTGGACTCTATGGACATTAGCATGCTAGCAGAGATTAGGGATGAGAAACTAAAAAGTCAAAAACTATTGCAATGATCTCAAGAAGTGAGGCCTGAAATAAGAGTCACGTGGTGATCCATAAAGGAATAATGAGTTATTATAGGCATTGTGATAGGCAGAATAGTGCCCCCCCACAAAAAAGTATCTATATCCTAATTCCCAGTACTATATACCTTGGTGAATATATTATGTTAAATGGCCAGAGAGAATTAACATGGCAGAGGAATTAAAGTTGCTAACCAGATGACCTTAAAAATAAACAGCTTAATATGGATTATCTTGATGGGCCCAATATAATCATAAGGGCTCTTAAACGTGGAAGAGGGAGGAAGAATCTGTGGCAATGTGAGCAATGTGAAAAAGACACAATCATGTACTGCTGGCTCTGAGATAGAAGGGGCCATGAATCAAGAAATGCAGGAAGCCTCTAGGAGATGGAGAAGCAAGAAAATGGATTTTTCCTTTATGAGCCTCAAGAAGAAATGTAGCAATGCCAACATCTTGCTTTTATCCCAGTGAGATGAATTTCAGGCTACTGACCTCTAGAACTATAAAATAATAAATATGTGTTGCTTTAAGCTACCAAGTCCATAGTAATTTGTTACAGCAACAACAGGAAACTAATAGAGGTATTATGGAAGAAACATGATGCACAGTAATTAGAGGAAAAACTGAAAAGCTGAAGATGAGGCGATGTTTAAAGTTCAGGAGACTCCAAGAGTGAAGTTAACAATTACGGAATCAAAGATGAAAGGAGAAAAAAACAGATGTAGGGAGTAACCTAAAAATAATACTGTAAAGCCATCAAGTGTTCTAGTTTTATCTTGAGACATATGAATCAGTTATAATAAAGAAACCATCCCCCAATTAAGTGAAATTTTCAATCAACAATGTCATATTAAACTTTTACAATTAGATATTTAACTATTACAATTGGGAAAGATGTAAAATAAAGCATCTGCTTGACGAGTGATCAAATGCTACCCTACACAGAAGCCTATGCTAAATATATAATCTCAGTATCAAGAAAAAAAAAACACAATACTAATATCTTCTCATTGTCCTTGTCTTTGGCCTCTTTTTTTCTCCTACTTTTAATGTGTTGTATTCCTATAAATAACAAGGTGCTTCTGCACCTAAATTTAATGCAGTCACATCACAATACTGCTTTGGAATAGAAACAAGAAATTAACAAGAAGGTTAAAATGAGTTAGTCTAGTAAATGTACAAACAGATGCCTCTTTTCTGCTTTTTTTTAATGTTTGTTTATTTTTGAGAGAGCACGAGTGGGAGGAGGAGCAGAAAGAGAGGGAGAGAGAGGATCCTGAGCGGGCTCTGAGCTGACAGCAGTGAGCTGATGTGTGGCTTGAACTCAGGAACTATGAGATCATGACCTGAGCCGAAGTCAGATGTTCAACCAACTGAGCCACCCAGACACCCATTTTTTCCTGCTTTTCATGTCACATCCTTTGAGCTACTCGCTGAAACTACTTGACTGATTGGACAATTAGTTAAGAATGGATGCTACTGGAACCCAAAAAGCAAGTGCAATTTTGGATTAGATAACAGGGCAACACACAGGGTTTTTAGGTGCTGACATAACACTTGCTGTTGACTGGATACAGACCTAAGGGGAGAACTGAGGGGAAGAATCACTATAATGTGGAGCTCTCCATTTTAATTTTTGGCTGGAAAATTTGGGTAGTGTTCAATTCAAAAATTCTCCATATGCTAGTGGTTTGGCAAGATGCTACAAGAACATTTCAAAGTATACACCTCTGACCCTGCAATCCTATTTCTAGTACTTTACACTGAAGAACAGGGGGCGGGGTGGATATGTGTATTATCAGAATAATTCTACAAATGTTCATTCAATTTGGTCTTTCCGTATTTCCACCACCTTCCCCAAGTTTTAAGCAATGGCCAGGCTGTTGTTTGCTTCTTTATCTCAGGGCAAAAAGCAAAAGAAGCCCAAGTCTGGAGTTCTTTCTATGAACGGTAGATTCATAGAAGATATGATGCTAGGTATAGGAAGGAAGAGAGAAAAGGAAATTAAAGGGCAAAGAAATAAGAGAAGTTTTCTCAGACCAAAATAAGAAGTAAGCATTGCAAGTCTTTATTCGCTATATATGCATCTCAGTTCTTAACCACCCAAGGAACTCAGAATGGATCTCCAACTCAGTTCTGCCACTGACATGATGGGTAACCTTAGTTAAATTCTGTTCCAGGTGCTGGAAATACAACAGTGAAGAAGACAGATAAGCCCCATCCCTGTGGAAGACAAAACAAAATAAGTAACTTCTGCCCTGACAATGATGTTATTGAAAACCAGGAGAAAAATTAGTCCAAAGAAAATAAAAAAAAAAAAAAAAAAAAAAAAAGACTTCAACAGGGGTACCTGGGTGGCTCAGTCAGTTAAGTGTCCTACCTCGGCTCGGATCACGATCTTGTGGTCCATGAGTTTGAGCCCCGTGTTAGGCTCTGTGCTGACAGCTCAGAGCCTGGAACCTGCTTTAGATTCTGTGTCCCCCCCACTTCTCTCTGCCACTCCCCTGCTCACACTCTGTGTGTGTCTCTCTCTCAAAAATAAATAAACATTAAAAACAACTTTTTAAAAACCTCAACAATGACACAGATAAATGCAACTAGCAGACATGTACATTGAATCAGCTAATATAACTATGTTCAAGTATTTATAGGAAACTACAAACATAATGAGAGAAATAGATGACATAAAACCCAAATGGAACTTCTAAACATAAAAATAAAATATCTGAAATCAAAAATTTCCTGGGAGGGGCGCCTGGGTGGCTCAGTTGGCTGTGCATCCGACTTCGGCCGAGGTCATGATCTCAGTTTGTGGATTCAAGCCCTGCGTCGGGCTTTGTGCTGACAGCTCAGACCCTGGAGCCTGCTTTGAATTCTGTGTCTCCCTCACTCTCTACCCTTTCCCTACTCATGCTCTGTCTCTCAAAAATAAAATAAACATTGAAAAAAATTTCTTTTTAATTCATGGGAAATGTTAATAACAGACTGCATTCTGCAAAAGAATAGATCAGGGAATCTGAAAACAGCAATAAAATGTGTCAAAATAAAGCACAAAGAGAAAAAAGAGCACACACACCCAAAAAACCAAAAAACCAAAACAAACAGAAAAAAAAACCCTGAGCCACAATATACTGTAGGAAAATAATAAGCAGAAGAACCGTCGCAGGGACAGAAAAAGCATCTGAAGAAATAACAGTATTTTTCCAAATTTGATGAAAACTTTCAACCCACGGATCCAAAAAGATCAACAAAACCCAAGTAGCATAAATACAAAGAATACCACATCAACACAGATAATAATCAAATTGCTTTCAAGGAGAAATAAAACAGTGATAAAGAGAAAATTTTAAAAGCAGCCAGAGAAAAAAAAATATAAAAGACTTCTCAGCCGAAACTATGCAAGCAGAAAGACAATGGAATGGCATCTTTAGAGAAAAATAATGAATATCATCATTTGGAAAATCCCTAATAATAGATGCAGACAATATCTAAATTGCTAACATCACAAAAGGCCAACAACTTGTGCTATTTGCCTCCTGATGGAAGTACACAAACCACCTACTAATTTTTGCCAGTAAATAAGAACTTGAATCAGATCAAACCTCTAGATGCAAAATAAGTTTATAAGAAATACAAGGGACAGAGAATCATATTAAATGAAGCTTAATGGTTGCAATCAGCACAATCCAGAATGAGGGAAATACTACAAAACAATACATTTCCTCAGCCAAATAAACTTCAAGAAAATTAAAAGACTTAAAAGACATATCAACCAAATTAAATGTGTGGATTTTATTTGTATTCTGATTTTAACAGATTCACTATAATCAAAAAAGTTGCACGAACTGAATGATATTATGGAATCAGAGATTCATACTAAAGTATCCCTGGTATATGCAAATTTGTCTGGGGAGGGGGTAAAGAGGATATACAGGTATAAATGAAACCACAGTGGCCATTAGTTGATGTTTACTGGGTGGAATGGTACACAGAAGTTCATTATTCTCTACTTTTATTTGTAAATGTATGGAATAAAAAAATTAAGAAAATGAAAGAAAAGAAATGCAATGTTTTCACATATCTAAGCTTACAGAGTAACATCAGTATTCTCTCTATGTACAGACATGTTACTGGTAGTATTACAGAATTGAAATGGATATAGGGGTAAGGATATAAAAACTGTATGCAGCATGATCCCAATTTAATATTTAAATATATAGGACTATTTATATATGCCTATAGATGAGAGGGAGAGAAGAGATAGGGGAACAGAATGTCAAAATGTTAGTTGTAATTATTTCTAAGCTGCAGAATTATGAATGATTTATTTCATTAAAATTTTGTTTTCCAAAGTTTCTATGTAATTTATTACTATAATTAGAAAAAGTATAGACAAAACAATATATCCAAAATCAAACTCATTTAAGAGTTTGATTAAAAATACTGTCTGCCCTTTAACTTTGGAGTTCATGAAAAAAGGGATAATACAGAAATAGTGAGTCACAATATCAATGGGTCTGCTATGGTGTCTTCTCCAGTCAGCTTTAGTTCTTTCTTTCTCAGTCTTCTGAAAATAAATTGCACATCTTTTTTTTTTTAATATTTATTTATTCTTGAGAGAGAAAGAGATCTGATGAATGCGAGCAGGGGAGGGACAGAGAAAGAGGGAGGGAGATATAGAATCCCAAGCAGTCTCCAGGCTCCAAGCCGTCAGCACAGAGCCCAATGCGGGCCCGAACCCACAAACCGTGAGATCATGACCTGAGCCGAAGTCAGATGTTTATCTGACTGAGCCACCCAGGCACCCCGCACATCTCTTTTTTAATACTTCTCATTATAATTTTTAAGTGCCCTTCCTTCTTCTCTTAGTGACCACAGACCACGTCTTACTCATCTTGGTATCTCAGCACAGACACACAGAAGATATTGGCAAAGTACATGCTAGATGAATGAATTACTAATGTGTTCTTTTTGAAAATAATAGCATGAAATTAACAGAAACTAGAGAAAACAGGAAAAGAAACAGGAATTCTCCTTATATCATAAGATCCTTTAATGAGATCTACTAATCAATTGTGTTTTCCTTTAAGTAGATATGTATTAAGCTTCAATCTTGTGCTAGGTAGTTGGAAAAAGACAAAAAAAAAACCAATTATCTTCCCTCATGGAGATTAAAATCACATAAAATAGAGAATCATAAATAACTGTATTAACAAGATCATAGGAGAAAAGAGGCATGAATGATACCAAGAATCCATGATAGAGGAGGAGAAAATATAAATATAAACATCCTTTAGAGAATAACAGGGAAAGTTCTGTGGAAAAGATAACACTGATACTGTCTAAAAAATGGTTGGGAAAAAAAAACATGTGGATAAAGAATAGCATGAGTAAAAGAAGGAGACAGATGTATACTTTATCAGTAAAAATGAAGAAGGCAGAACTTGAATGGAACAGAGATGCTTCTGATTACTATAATTAGTAATTAAAATCCAACAACTGGCCATATAGTCACTAATTCTTCCAGTAAATATTTATTAAAAGATCCTGGCATCAGGCACCTTCCTAGACATCAGTTCACCACCTTTATGGTCTGACCTCTACTCACCTTTCCACCTCAAATGTTTCCTTTCCCAACCACACATGCCATGTCTTAGCCTTCCACCCTTCTTCCTTCCTCACTATTGTCCTCTCGCCACCTACTTTTCATCTTTATCCAACTCATCCAAAAAACTCCCCTTGGAAGTCACTTTTTCAGGTAAACTAACACCTCCTGCCACCTGACATGCTCTGGGTGGGTACCCCTCCCAACCACCACCATCATCATGACCATCACCACCAGCACCACAGCACCACCACTCTTACTATGTATCACAATTAGACACTAATCAAGAGCAGCATTCCCTTCTGACATCAGTGATTAATGCTTGTTGTAACTATAATAGATCAACTAAAAGTTAATGATAAGTTGACAGTCAAGAGAACAATGGTATTAACGGCAAATGGGTTCGTTAAGGAAATTTGGTAGATGGAGCCTCAACTATAAGACACTTATAGCTCAACTTGCTGTGATGGCAGCAAAAAAAAAAAAAAAAATGCAGAGGCAGAACAACATATTGTGTGAGGTTTCTTTATTTCCTCTTTTCTTTCTTCTATTTGTAGAAATGGGTAGGGGAGGGAAAGTATCTGTAAGCATCCCATCATGACTGAAAGTTTTTTCAGAACACCCACCCATAACAAATCTCAACAGACTTGGAAACAATTTTCTCCAGGCCAATCAGGTCATCAGCAAAGTATCCTAATGGCATTTTGTTCTTTCCTTCACAAAAGGAGCCAGAATATCTGCCTCATTTTCTCCAAACTACTTACATCTCAGCTGGTGTCAGATTATTTCTTGCTCTCATGCTTGGCTGCCTCCATGTTGTTGACTTAATAAATCAAACTTACCCAAATGTCCCCAAATGTGGCCTTGAAAAAAAATCTGATTTTTTTAAACATAAGCACACACTCTCCATTTGTGTAGACTCCTTGCACTTCTACAGCTAAGTAGACATTCCCATTCCCTCACAATGTCTCTTATTAGTTCTCTCTGGTTTTATTAAAACCTTTTCTCTTTCATTAAAATAAAAAGCCTCTGAAAAACTACAGTTACAGATTTTCTGCAACCCACAATTTATGGCTGCTACTTGCAACCTTCAAAAGCTTTTAAAAATAGTATCGGCTCTATTATTCTATATTATGGTAATTGTAGTAAAGATTTAAGAGGCACTTTAAGACTTTTTAGCTCTACAGTATATTTCTGTTCCAATTTCTTGCTTAGGCATTTGGGAAAGAAACCTTATTTAAAAGCTTTACCCTCTGCCCTCTGATATACAGCTTCCCTCTTAACTACAGTAACTAGACCTCACCACACAATTAGGGAAGCTGGGTCTCCAATTAGAGCTCAGCAAAATGTGGGCAAAGCACATCTTTCCAGAAGCCCATTCCATTTATATGCACCTGACAATAATCAAAATTTTTCTCCTATGCTACAGACCTTTGACCCCTTTGTTATGCTTCACATCCCCTTGTTAACTCCCTACCCCTCCTTTGCTCCCACAGGAAATCAGCGAAGATAATCACAAGATTAAATAACTCCAATGCCATTGCTAAAATGTTCAAAGCCATTAATATAACAAACGCCCAAGTGGCCACAGGGATTTATGTAGTATTGAAATTAAACTGACCTCACACTATCTTCGACATAGATCTGTTCTTTCTAGTTAACCTGTGTTTTTTCCTCTTGTTACCTAATCTAGGATGGTTACAATTCAAAACAACCAAGGAAACAGCTAATGGAATTTCCAGAACTGTGAGCATGCACAAAAATCCCAATCTAAAGGTTGCCCTGGCATTGTTCTTTGTATTCAGTGCACCAAAGGGTATGAGCATTTTAAACATAATTCCCTCCATACACCACATTGCTAATGCATTTTACTTGGGCACACACCATATGGAAAAACCACACATTCCCTGCTCCTTCCCTCCCTCCTTTAGGATTTCAGTAGCATCTGGACAGCACAAATCTCTTAACAGTCCCCAACTCTGCAAAGGACAGAGCCAAGTCCCAGACTTTCCTTGTTCTGACAAGAACCCTCCTACTGCAGAGTCACAATCTTTTATTGTGTCAACAGTTATCAGCTGGGGAGCTTTTCATATGAACTTCCTCACAGAGCACATTTTCCCCCAACTGCCAGCTTTCTTCCCAAGCAAAGGATAGCTCTATTCTATACCCACAGTAAATAAACTTAAGTGTTTCCGCTTTGTTTTGCCTTGTTCCAAGATTCCATGTAAATTTCAGAATAGTGAAACATACAGTGATTTCTACACACTGGTATTTTATGATTTTAATTTGCTCAAAAGCTCTGAATTTCATTATATTTTCCCATTTGGTGCATGGGATTTTTACAGTTAACAGATGTTCACTTAATAGAGCCTCCTAGTGAGCAAATCAGTTTTTTCCCTCTGGTATTCATGTAACTTTCTAGTCTTGCAGTAGCTGTTTCTGGTGCCTGCCAAGTTATCTGGCAGTGGAAGCTCAAATCAAAAAGTGCAACAGCTCTTTGGAAATGTGTGTTCTTGTTTCTTCGGTCCCACTCATTCCAATTTAACTCCTTTCTCATTAACACCATGTGAGAAAGCCCGCAGGGGAAAACACCAGTATCCTACCCCAGATAGGTTTCAAAGATGTTCTGCACCCACGTAAATATTTTTTAGCCTGCGGCCACTGCAAATGCCAAAATTTTAACACATCCAAAATACTAGAGGAAGAGTTTTCAAAAAAACAAAAAAAAATCCAAAACTATCCTAGGCCAATCTCCCAACTTATGACTTTTTTCAGAGTTTTTTACTCAAATGTATCTCAGGACATTTAAATAAATCACAAAACCAAAGGAAGATCCCTATCCCAGGAATCTGAGCATGTCTGCTTATACAAGAGTCCCCGCTAATCCATGGAAGATATGTTCCAAGACCCATGTTGAATGCCTGAAACCACAAATAGTACAGGACCCTATATATACCATTCCTTCCTATATAAACATACCTATGATAAAGTTTAATTTATAAATTAAGGAACAAGAGATTAACAACAATAACAACACAGAACAATTATAATATACTGTAATAAAAGTTACGTGAATATAGTCTGTCTCTCAAAATATCTTATTTTACTATACTTACCCTTTTTGTGATGATGTGAGATGACAAGATGCCCACATGCTGAAATGTAGTGAGCTATACTACTGACCCCCTGACAATACATCAGAAAGGATCATCTGCTTCCACACCAGATCACAGTTGACCATGAATAACTGAAACCACATAAAGAGAAACCACAGATGAGGAGTGATGACTGTAGTTTCTTACTTAACTAGGAAAGGTTCTGTGGGTATCTGCAAAGGCTGTTATCATGGGTCTCTTCGGTTACAAACACAACCTAAAAGTCTGAATATCCAATGACCCATCAAGACGCCCATTTGATTCAGGACACAAACAAGGATCTCTCTCTCTTGAAACTGCATTTGGAAGCCCAAATTAACCAATAAGTAGCAGCAGTACATGACAAGTTTCTTTACAAAGAAATCAAAGAACTCAACTTGCTGGAAATTCTCATGGTTATTTCTTGTCACCACTCGTAAGATTAGGGCTTGTGACAAGTGAAGGATAAAAAAAGGGTATGAGAGGAATTGGGGAATGTCATCAAATATTTTTCTTTGTCTCCTGATTGATATTTTGTTTGTTTGTTTGTTTGTTTGTTTAGAGACAGAAAGAGAGAGAGAGAAAGAGAGAGAGAGAGAGAGGTCAGGGGAGAGGGGCAGAGAGAGGGAGATAAAAAATCCTAAGTAGGCTCCACACTCAGCACAGAGCCCAACTCAGGCTTGATCCCATGACCCTGGGATCATGACCTGAGTCAAAATTAAGGGTCAGACGTGCAACTGACTGAGCCACCCAAGCACTCCTGATTGATGATTTTTAAACATCTGCAATGGACTTGCTCCTCCTTGGCTCCTGTCAAGAGCTGTCTGGCTTTCTAACATGGAATTCTCCAATGCCCTTATCTAGAATGTTTCTACCCTGACCAACTCTCAAGTCTAGCTGTGCTTCTGGGTTAGTCATCCTTCAGGACTCAGGTAAATGTCTCATTCATAAAGTTCTCCCTGATCTATACCATTTATCCTCATCTGATTATTTTTTGTTGTTGTTGCTGAGAAATCCTTTATTTTCCAAATGTCTTATTGAACAGGTAGGTAAGCTGATGCCTTAGGACTTAAGGTAGTCAACTAATCTCTCATAGATGGCTAAACTCAGGCAGAAATTAAAGCCAGTGTCCAGACTCCCACCTGAAGCACTTTCTACAATCTCAGTTTTAACCTCCTTTATCTTAATTCTTTTGTTTACCTTCCTTACTCTCACGGTATCCCTAAGCATTTTGAGGCCTACTGAGCATCTCTTATATGCTAGGTGCTTTAAATGCTTTCTTAATCCTAGGAATGCTAAAAAGTGGATTTATCAGTCACAGTCTAGTTAGGAAAACAGAAACCATAAAAATGTTTCAAACCAAGTCTATCTGAAATGGGTAATCATTACAAAGGTGATTAGAAAGTTGCAAAGCCTAACAGGGATGTTAAGGCTACCAAGAATTTAGCCAAAATGGGAAGCTGTTACCTCACAGATGGAGGGACAAGGAAGAAGGCATGCCACCGGAGCCTATGGCTCAACACTAGTGATGGAAGTTGAAGCCATCATTGACTTGCCAGGTGGGAGCTGAAGCCCTGGAAGAGAAGCAGCAGCTACTAGATGGGCTCCAGAAAGCAGAAAGAGGTGGAAACACTCTAACTTCTCCCTTCCTCCACACCTCTGCTCTCCCACCCATGCTTCTCACTGGTTAATCCCAGAACAAGCCAGCTAAGAGGGAGCTTGCAGGGGTCAGTCCACACTGTGATGCAGGACAGGGCAGTGGAAGGCTGAAATGACTCTGAGAGTTTACAGGCAAATGTCGGGAACAGTAAGTCCCTCAACCCCACTTAGTTCAGAAGACTCAGGCTGGCAGTTGAGGATACTTATCCAAAGTTAGATATCTAATAAGTGATGGAGTCTACATTCCAACTCCAAAACTATGACACTGATTCCAATGGCCATAATCTCTCAATGTCTTGCCTTCAGCCTCACACATGAATGTGCAGTAGGTGTTTGACGTACAACCAATGAGTTAGATGTAATGTTAAATAAGCAGCCTAGTTCTGTTCACATGTGAAGGTCTCCCCACAGAAGTCGCTGGAGGCTGTTGATTCTGTTTAGGTTTAGGAAAAGTTCTACTTATTTCCCATTTGTTGAAAAGAGAGATGCTGTTATGGACTCCCCAAATCATGAGCTTTCATGGAAGATGGTTTCAGAGCCAGTCATAAGTGGCTCATGTCTTAAATGATAGTGGATACAGGTGTATTAATGAGATTTTGCAATTAGAATGAGTTGTACACAAGCCTTTGCTTTGTCACTCACAGGCTGTGTGACCCTGGGCAGGTAACTTTCTCTCTCTGAGCATCAGTTTTGCAATGAGTGAAAGGAAAATAATAAAATCTACCATACACGGTTGTTAAGAGGACCATATTAGATCAATTACATAAAAGAGATATTATGGTGTTTACCCAGTTCAAGCACTCAATAAAGATTAGGAAGGATAACAATAATACAGGTTATGAAAAACATTCCCCATGGACGAATACAGCTTTACACATATAGACTAAAGAGCAAAGCCTCTCTTGAGTACTCCTGCAAAAACTCATGGTTCTATGGTGATTAAAGAATAAGTTGGCAGTAACAAACCAGCAACACTGGTCATCAGCAAATCCTGGGGTCTGTGCTACTACTGTGAGAGCATTTAAATGGTATTTTGGGGTCTTAATTGGCAAAAAGTCAGTAACCCAAGAATTATAAAGAATTAATTTATCTGCATCCAGCTAATCAATATTCACTCAGCATGCTTCAGCTCCTAGCATCTCAGAGGAACTAAATAAATTGTCAGTCAGCAGCAGCACAATTTTATTGTGGTGGCGGCGGTATTTTTTTTTTCCTTTTGCTAAATTATTCACCTTCTCAAAAAGCAATTTGATAAATATTTATTTCTTCATAATACATTCTAACAACTGCTGATTTGTGACCCTTGCTGTGGACTGAATTTAAATTGGGGAGGAGGTAAGGACTCTATGAATATGCCAAGACAGAGCCACAGACAAGGAACTGTTTCCTTCACGCTCTCAGAGAGCACACTGGCCTCCCAAGGCATGAGGGCACTAATTGAATTTAAGAGAGTAATAAGTGAGAAGCACACACAAACACAAACAAGCACATTCTGCGTGCTTGCCAGGATATTCTGTGGTACAGCTCTAGCGCGCAGCCCTGCAGCCAAGCCAAGACGGAGACTGGGGATTATGATGAAAAGTGGTCTAGGTGACAAGGAGACAGGAGAAACACGGGGAAGGCAGAATTCCGAGTGTTTTCTGACCAGAAGACCATATCTAAACAACAAGAGAACATATACAAGGTTATTTTCTCCTTGCTGCTTCTTCTGAACCATCTCCACTGCCCCCTCCACTACTATTGATTATTTCCCAGTTTGAGAAAAAGTCAGTGCTTCTTGCAGGTAGCTGGGAAGAAAGGTGGTCCACTCAAGGGACCCTTCTAGTTCTTCCCTATCATCTTGGTACTCTTGATGGCAAATGACTGAGGGTTTTTACAGTCTTTTCTCCAAACATTTAAGAGGATTTAAATTAAGAAGAACTGAAACTCAGTGTGCCAGGAGCAGCAGGACTGAGCGTGATTTTCCTTCACATGGGAAAAGTACAGAAGTGAACACATGTTCCTTGGCACTTGTCCCTGCTATGTAATCATGAGACAGAAATTCCCTCTCAGTGAAGGCCCACCACACACCTTGACTTTTGTCCTGCCTACAGCATGAGGCAGACTGCTCAGATTTAGTTTGGTTGGGACCACAAACTTCTTTATCACTCACTCACATTTCCATTTTCAAATTTTCTGACATAGAAAATTCTGGGAAAAGACCCACACCAAATTCTTTACTGTAGCTGTTCTGAGCATTAAGACTGTTTTTCCCCCAAATGCCTTGTTTTACACATAGTACTTACAGAATACCACAGCAGAATTTATTCCTAAGTGAGGCAAGTCCCCAAGTTGTTGTATTCAGGGTCACTACAGTTTTAGTGCCAACCTCTGAGCATTTGGTGGCTCATCCTTTAGATTAGGGGTGTAAACTCAAACACCTACAGAGGTCAGGAAAAATAGTGAGTGAAGCCAGCCAGTTCAGGGAGTACAAAGCAAGAGTGGCGACTGTAGAAAACTTAAGAGCTTAAGCACATCGGGGCATCCATAGGGGCAACCGCTACTGAGCTCCAGAAAACTATCTTCATGGGGAAATGAAGTCTCAGCATTGCCAGTTCTTCTAATTCTGCCAAATAATTGCCAGGTTCTTCTAATTCTTGGCAAGAAATCCAATAAAAATACAACACGGTGTGTGCCAAGATGTACAGCTGTAGTTTGTGACAGGGAACCATTATTATCCCCTTCCAAAATCCACAACACTTTGTATTAGGCTGCATTAGGTTGCAGTAGGAAATTAACCAAATGCCTAGTGGCTCAACACAACAGATTATTTCATGCTCACATAACCATCCATGGCAGTTCCAAGTCAGTTGGGATGGATGGGGACTGAGGATGTGGGGAGGGACAAGGGAGGTCACACTCGATACAGTCATTCAGAAAACCAAGGCGAGTGGCTCTGACATCTTCAGTACATAACTTTCAAGGTCACCCTGCGAGTTACTCCATCCTAGTCAAATATTAGTTCCTCTCTCCTCTTGCTTGTACATGAAGGCAAGGGGACCAGAGGTGAAAGAAAAGAGCAAAAGATGAAACCTGACTTTCTTCTAACATAACATGTTCCATTAAGGACCTGGGGGTTTTATTCTGTAAGAATTTACAGAAAAGCTAGCATCTTTTATCAGTGTTCTGGGGTTTTTTTAAGTGACAGATCCAATATTTTATGATATTTGAAAGTTTGTCAAGGCATACATATACCATTCGCCACTTTCAGGAAAAAAAAAGAAAAAGAAAAAGCGATTGCCAACAGTGATTGGCAATAATGGGTATTATCTCATGAACATTATAGAACACTAGAGCTGCAAGCATACTTACAGCCCCCTCAATCTAAAGGCAAGTGTTTGTCAATGGTCACACAACTCATTTAAGGCACATATACAATTAGAAAAATCCCAAATCATCATTTCTTCTACTACTTTATATATTGCCCAATCTACAATCTAAATTACTTTTCCATAGTTTAAAGGATTACTATTGTAAGATGGTCCATTTTTTTATAGATTTCAAAATCCAAAATAAAATAAAAGAGTAAGGGGAATGTGATGAACATGTGTCATTTTTTGCCTTCCCAATACCCTTTCTCTCTTCTGGTAACACACTCTCATTTTCCTTTAAGGAACTAGCCATCTCCCCTTCGGAACGTTTATTTGACCCCATCCATTTCCCCGGCTACAGAAATAGGCAGATGTCCCAGACCTAGCCAATCAAAGCATTCCTACTGTGGCTAGGATGTCTGATTCAGGGATAAACACATGTTCCAAGAAAGCAAACAGACTCAGTTCGGGGACTTCTGTTAGATTTCTTGGGAAGAAAAACAAGATTTCTGCTGGATTTAAAGATTAACAAGAGGATGTAAGCCAGAAGCTAATGGAGCCTATAGAGCAGAAAAGCCCGCCTAATCATGAAGCCAACAGAGAGGAAAACAGAATTACCTGATGGAAACAAAGTCCAACATCATTTGAAGCTCTGGCTTAGTTGTATAATACGGCAATCTGCCCCCCACACCTAACTTTTTTACTGTTTTGCTTAAGTCAACTTGGGCTCAGTGATAAAAAAAAAAGTCCTGCTAACAGAAAAAAAAAAAAAAAAGTATTACAGAAAAATAGACACCACACCCAACACTGAAAAGTCAAAACTGACAACTTATTTACTGTTTGCAAGTGATGCTCTTTTTCAGGAGGCAGACAAAAGATACAAAAGATAAATAACAGTCACAGTGGTAAGTACTCAGTAAATGTGAGCTCTCTCAGATACTGCCCAAAAAGCTTGCAATCTATTAAATCATTTAAACTTCACAAGCCTTTGAGGTAGGTACTATCATCACCTCCATTTCACAGACAAAGAATTTCAGTTTTATAGAGGTAACTTGCCCCAGGTCATAAAATCAGGAAGTGGCTGAGCCAGGAATCAAATCTTCATTCTATAAAATTCAAAATTATAAGTACTCATTCTTGCTGTCAAAATATCTTGAAAAACATTTCCTTACCCAGGACATTGGTCCAAGAAAGTGGCAAGACTGATCCTATAAGATGTTGCAGGGAATACAACTGGTTGTTGAACTCCTCTAAAAGATAAGTCTTCCTCACTGAGGATTTTACCTAGTCCAAAGATTTTACCTCATCTGCTAGCCTGTACGTACCTCTGGGCAAATGCAGCCTTGTTTCAGGACTGATAGTCAGCTACCCTCTTAGCCCATGGCTTCTGTACACTGCACCAACTCATAACCAGAAACAGCAACCCTGAGCAAAGCCCAAGTTGTTTCATGAATTGCTCAAAATCAAGAGTCCTAGAAGGCAACAGAGAGAGAACTCCAATCATAGTCTCCAAAATGTCCATAACAGAATAAGGGACAATTCAATCTTCTCCTGGGTCCTTCTCCTCACCACGGAGCTGCACCATCACGGCAGTATACATATCTGCATCAAGTTTTAACCCATCAACTGTATTAAAGAACAAAATTCAACTGAGTAAATTTTACAGATATTATTGGCTTTATTCAGCAGTTCATGAATCAGGCAGTGTCAAATCTAGCAGACAGAAAGGAACTCCGAAAAGTTCTACAAGGTGAGAGTTTTTTATAGACAAAGTGACACAGAACAAGGAAGTTATACTGGGCATTTGCTGGTTAAAGTAGGGCGACTTTCCTTCTATGGAGCAAAGGGAAGTCTTAGAACCAGGTCAGGTAATTTGTGCTGAGCAGGCACGTGTTCACAGGTTAACCTACGCTTCCCTTTCCTGGGAGAGCAGAGCACAGATATTTAGTTGCATTGTGGCACTTAGCCTGAGCAACTCTGTCTTGGGCCTAATCTGATTATTTTAACAACTGCAAAGACTAAGAATAAAGGCAGTAAGAAGGGATGGATAGACCCATCCTGTTTGTTTTGCTATCTGTCTGGCTTTGGGAAGGATGGTTAAATTTCTAAGCATCATTCTGCTCATCTATAAAGTGGAAATAGATGTCTAATTCAGCAGGTGGTTGGCACAGTGACTGTCACATAGCAAGTACCAAACAAATGGCAGGTCGTTCTTTCCCACTTCTGCCCACACACGAGGATCTCTGTTTAGCAAGATTTTCATAACAAGGCATATATTTTGGAAGCAGCCAGCAATGAAGGTTCTAAGACCCCTGTTCTGATTAGTGAGTGTGCAAAGCTCAGCACAGCTGTGCCTAGGGTATTCTTATATGCCAAAAGCATCCCTCCTTTTCATCATTTATATTTGAGAAGGCCTAGATCAGATCCTCCACACCTAGTCTGCTCCCACAGGACAGAGTGAACCTTAGAAGTGAAAAGTGGTAACTCTACCAGAGATTATAGCAATGATTAGTGAGAGAATAGAAAAAGCACTTCATCAGCTGACAGTAGAGGGCAACCAGAAGAGAAAATGGAATAACCAAAAATACTTACAAAACATCCAGATAAAGTAATAAAGAAGTTCGATTATCTGATTAAATGCTATTAGTTTGTACTTAATTAGAAAAAAAAATACCTTCCCCAAGTTCAGTGTGGCAAACAGCACTTATTACTTTTACTCCAACAAAAAAGTTGAAAGCAAATATGATTGTTTCTCCAGAAAAAAAGTATAAGTATTCACTATTTTTCTTTTTACCATCCACTATGTGCTTTCTGTGATGCTACCTAAAACATAAACTTCTTCCCTATGAGGCTTATGCTTAGATGGTAAAAGAAGACAAACAAAGAGGGAAGATGAAGAATATAAGAAAATATTTTTACTTCTCAGACACTTGATAAATTCAAAGACTACTGGCACTACAGGACAAAAAAATCCTTTCAGATCTCCATACCTCCCTTCTCTGTATCCAACCAAACACCAGATCCCATCTTCTCCCCATTCTCCATCTCTCTCCAACTCATTCTTCCCATCACCACTGCCTCTCCCCTGGGTGGGGCCCGAACATTTCTAGCCTTGACTATTTCCACAAAGCTTTTGCAGCTTCCTTTCTTGCCCCCCTCCCCATACTTATCCTGGATTAGTATTTTTTAATACAAATTGATTCAGTTCTTAAACCACTTTGATGATGCCCCACAGACTTCAGGATAAAAATCTAATGACTTTAAGTAATATGAGAGTCCTTTGTTCTTTGCCTGCCTCTTCAGTCCTAATCTCCTACAAACCCTCCCTGTATTCAAGGCCAAACTGAACACTTAGGTCTCCTGTCTGGTCTTTAGTACATTGTCTTCTCTCTGCCCAGAATGACCTCACACTCATTCATTTTCCTATGCCTGGATTATTCCTGTTCATCCTTTTGCGTTCAGTTTTAGATGTCAAATCGTCATGAAGCTTTGACCTCTCACACAAACAGAAAGGCAGAGGTATATACCACAAGCCTAGAAGATAAACCTAACTCCTCCTCAGAGTATTATATCCACCCTAATCATAGTATCATATTGGAATTTGTCTGTTTCTCTGTCTCCCCATCAGACTCAGAGATCACTGAGACCAGGAGTTCTCCCAATGCAGATTTCCAGGGCCTAACAGGTTCTAACAGACATCAGGCACTCAGACAATACTTACTAAATGAATGAGTGGGTTGGAGTTGATGAGAAAGATGTTAGTGGAAGGAGATGGAATTCTAAATCAGGTCCAGAGGAATTTAAACTGGTATAATGGATTGGAGGGGACTTTCCAATAATTTTTATCTTAAATAGAGCTTATTAAAATGCAAATATCCTTAATGGTTAACATCAGAAGGTATTAATTGTTTATCACCAAGCATGTTCCAATTTAAAACTAGGCTCTATATAAATAAGATAGAATAGTGGAGGGGATAAACTTTTGGAGAACAGAAGAAAACAAAACTCATTCTCTCTAAACCAGATCCCTCCATTTTGGTCTGTTCACTCTGCAAATCAGCAAAATTTTGAACACTTCATTGGGAAAAAGTGCTCTAGATAATAAAAAAGAAATTTCCAAAATTTTAAGTGCTATATTATGATTGAAATAAAATGTATGCCTCAAAGAAGAAAAAACATTCAGTAGCTCCTCACTATAGCCCGAACTCCAACTGTCTTAACCTGACACTTTACATTTCCCAGTTTTGCTTTCCTTTCTTATCTCCTTCATGTTATTATTCCGTTCTGTACCCTTTGGAATCCCGTGGGACGTTATATATTCCCAGTAAACCATAGTTTTATTTTTATATCTCTGCCTTTTCACATCTTGTAACTTTTTCCAGAATACCCTTTCCCTTTGCTGAGCTGGTGAAGTCACTCATTAAGGCCCAATTCAAATTCGTACCTCCTCTCTGAAGCCATTTCCATCCCCTCCAAAGGCAAATTAATTCTCCCATCTCCACTCTCCCATAGCTATCTCTATTCAAATACTTTCTGAGGAGCTCTAGTCGCATGGAATATCAATAGGTCATTTAGGGACCAAGAGTTTTTTCATTTTCATTAAGTTGTGAAATATTTAGCTAAAGAGGTAGCATTTCTATAATATTTCTGAGGTCTTATATGCACTGTGAAACTTAAAAAGATATTATAGTTTAATATATTTTCCAAATCTGTATAGTCATGAAAGTCTTGAAGCCAGGAATACCATTCTTCACAAAATAATTTGTATGGCTAGTGCTCTGCAGAATATTTTAGGTAACATGGCTTATTTTGTGATTATCTACATGTCAGTCTCCGTAAAGAGTCTGTGTGCTCCTAAAGAATAGAATGCTTTTCTTATTGGTCTTTGCAACTTCAGCAAATAGTACATAGATTAATAAAGACCCCTTGAATTAAATTCTAGAAAGAGGATAAGAGTACTAAAAAAAAGGTAACAGGAGTGGCCACTCCCTTTTATCACTGATGATAGAGGGCAATGCACACCCACAAACATCCCCCTTCCTGTGCAAGCCAATTTAAAACTGACTTTGTTTCAAGTCACAGAAACACAACTCAGGATAACCTTTGCAAAAGAGAAACATGTTGGTAATGTAGCTGAATACTGGAGTACACTGCAAAACTAATGGAAAGGCTTCAAAAATGTAGGACCTGTGGGAAAAAAATGAAGAACTCCATGCTGTTGAGACACACTTGTTCCTTCTGTACCCATCTTCTATCACCGCCACATCGTTTCTCTTTGCATTTATGTGTCACTTCTTCTATAGTTAGAATGGCAGGAAACACGGAAACCATAGAAAAAGCAAGTGCCCTTATCAGAAGATGTGAGCCTCTTTCTCCCAGGGTCTGTGTACCAATATCACTGAAGGACTCTGCTTGTCTTTACATGGTTCATGAGCCCATACTTAGGACTAATTTCTGCTGCCAGGGAACCAAGGCCTGACCATGACTGCAGCCACTCCTTTTTTCAGGACCCTTGATGAACTACCCAAAAAGTAGAGAGGAAAAGTTTGATGAGCATACCAGAAAAGAGCACCACCATACACTCTAGTTGACTAAACATGGCTCAACTAAGACCAGCCAGATACTTTACCCTTGCTAACACACAGGAAAATAACATTTTGTTGCTGATGTTGTGTAGGGAGCAGCATCTCACTTTCTGTTTTGGCTTCTAGCATCTCTCGCCCACTGTGAAGAAAGCTTTTCAAAAAGCAAAACAAAGGACATGGAGTATACATACTTAGCTTATTGAAGCAGAAAGATGCTGAATTTGTCCTTAAAATGTAAACATATGAACCCTTTTAAAATCCCTAGAAACCAGGTAACAAGAGAAACACCTCTCTGATAGGTTAACCATGTAAATTTAGGTCTTTATTTCACTTGTTTTTTCTGGTGGAGAACCACAATTTGACCTTGAGACACCCATAAAAGGAAGTAAAAAGAAGCTGAGTTATACACAAGACTGTTACAATTGACATAAATCTAACATTATTTAATATTTATATTTCCACTTTACCAGAAAAAAATTTGAAAGAACCACTTAGAGTCTACTTTCCTATACTGCTTACTTAGAGTTTTACAGTCACCAATAGAGCAGAGTTTAATTTTTTGAGAGATAGAAAAATGAAGAATTAAAATTGTAATTAGAAAAATTGCCTCAATCAGAATTGCACTTCAGGATGCTTGAATGGATGGGCTAAATAAGTTCAGGCATCCATTAGTTTCCAAATTGAATTAAAATATACTGAGTGCTAATTCAAAAATCTGAAGGCAGCCAGCTGGAATAGAATGGGAATCATCTGGGTCTAAAAGGGTAGTGCAGATGACACAAAGCAAGGAAAGATGATGGCATTTTTGCTGACCTGAAAGAATGAAACAGAAATCTTAAAACCACCAGTAATTTATTACAGCCCATTATACTAATATCGCTGTTTACTCCCAGCCTGCATCATAGGGGGGCCCTTTTGATTCCGCAAAGTACAATAGCCCAATTCTAATCCTCCTCTCTGCTCTTTCCTGCAGGAAGCCCTTTTTCCCTGCCATTTGCTCTGTGCAGCATAGATGACCTGTGGTAATTGCTGAAGACATTTTCACCCATATTTTTTAGCAAATGTAATTTCCTTTTGATGCTGCCATGTCCTCTCCCCACCCTGCTGTGACAACGAACTCCAATAATCATGAGACTCACATTCAGATAGAGATCAAGTAATGCAGCCAGCTGTATCACAACTTTTGACTTTCAACTTTGTACTTACTTGGGTGCACATATTACCATTTGAGGAAATGAAAAACATTTTTTTTTCTCTAATGAAAATAGCTTTTGGCCTGGGGTGAGGCTGGTGGAATTGTCCTGAGCTTTAAAAAAAAAAAAATACTTCATATAATTTGGCTCTAACAAAAGTCTTTAAAAAAAAGTGAATGCTTTTTCATAACACAGATTTTCAAAGCACCCCATAATTAAAACACTCATTAATTAAGGTCTTGAAAAAATACTCCTTGTTTTTAAGACTATCAAATACTCTGAATCTTTGAAGAAATTTATATTTTGAAGGAAGAGAAGGAGGTAGAGGAAAGAGCAGGGAGAAAGGGTTGCGTAACTAAGATTACATAACAAATTATTCCAAAACTCAGCGGCATAAAACAACCACATATTATGTTCATGTATTGTGCAGGTCAGAAACAGGACACAACATTGCCAATTTGGCTCTGCCCCCTGTTGGCTGAAGTCTCTGCTGGCAGACTTGAGAGATGAGATCTAGAAGTGTTTGAAGACTCAGATGTCTGGATGTCAGTGGTAGCTATCAACTGGAGAAGTCAGCTACAGTTCATGTCAACTAGAATACATATGCATGGCCTCTTTGGCTCGGAACACCTCACACCATGGCACTTTGGGACCACTAGGATGTCCCTAAAAAACCAAAACATGCCTAAATATCACTTGCCCAGACACCCAGTAAACTGATGTACTAACATCTCATTGCAGGCCAGCTAAGAAATAGAGTACATCATTTGAGTCACTTCCCCTATGATGTCATCTTAGGAAAGAAGTAAACAGGCTGCTTAAAAAGAAAAAACAGAGTAGGGGTGCCTGGGTGGCTCAGTTAAGTGTCCAACTTCAGCTCAGGTCATGATCTCATGGCTCATGGGTATGAGCCCTGTGGTGCTCTGTGCTGTCAGCCCAGAGCCTGGAGCCTGCTCTTGATTCTGTGTCTCCCTTTCATTCTCCTCCTCCCCTACTCACACTCTGTCTCTTTCTCTCAAAAATAAATTAGCATCAAAAAAAATTTTAAGAGGGGAGGAACCAAGATGGCGGACAGCATAGAAGTTTTTTGTGTGTCTCGCATCCATGAAATACAGCCAGACCAACACTAAACCATCCTGCACACCTAGAAAACTGATCTGAGGATTAACACAACAATCTGCACAACCTGAACCACAAAATTCAGCACGTATGTGGCACAGAGAGGTGAAATGGGGGAGGGGGAAGCTGTGGAGGGCAGGGAGCCGCTTTTGTGTGTGTGGAGAGAGGACAGGATGGGAAGGGAGAATACGGGAAAAGCATCCCTCCCCAAAAGCAACTGGAGAGAAAATGGAAAATTGGAAACAGTTGCAGGGACTGAACTAAAAAGGGAGAAAAGAGAAAGGAGAAAGGAGAGGTTTTAAATTCCATTAAGACTGTAACAGGGGAGCACAGAGTGTGAAACTCTGCAGCTCGATACCTGGTGGTGCTCTGGTAGAAAGGGCGAATCCCCAGGAGCAGAGTGGGGTCCTGGAGGTTCTTGGGCCACACAGGGAGAAGCAGTTCCACGGCTGGAAGGGCATTTGGTAGAGGCTGTGAAGCCACCTGGGCCCAGCAGATCCCAGAGAACGGCCACATTCACTGGTGCTGGAACAAGGTTGTTGGGGGTGAAGCCTAGTGCTAGATGTGTTGTGATTTTTCATAATCCCTGTAATGCTGCTTCTACACTGTCTCGCAAAATTTTTCTGGGGCGGGTTAGCACCTAACCGCAGTCTCTGGGCATGGGCAGCAGCACGGTCCCACAAACGTTCATGGGTGTGGCCAGCACCCAGCCATTACTCGGTGAGACCCTCCGCAGAGGGGCAGAGAGGATCAAGACCACAGTACCTCAGAAGCGGGGGACCAGGGGAGGCCACATCTGAGACAAAACTTGGGAGGGAGGTGCTGCCTGGGGCTTGGTCACGGAGAGCGTGAAAGCAAGGAGTGGACGGAAGCCAAAGATGGACAGGTGAGCAATTGCTGATCAGGGAGAAGAGAGTTCCAAATACCAGAGACTGAGTAGCTGGGTGACGCCATTTTCACCACTCCCGTGCATGTGCATAAACACCTACAAGCACCACAACAATCCACACCAGTAGGCTAGCAGCGCCATCTAGTGGAGAAAGAATCCGTTACACTAAGCCCCACCCAACTGGGCCAACCTTGCTTTTCAAGAACACAAATCTCACCACCTGCCTAGTTTATGGATTATAAAGAGCTTCATAATTAGACTTCTAGGGGAAAATGAAGTAATTTCAGTCGTATTTCAGTCTGTTAGCCAGTCCATCTATTCAATTTTCTTTCCTTCTTTTTTGTCTCCCTTTTTTCTTTTTCTTGAATATAGAAAGAGAAAAAATTCATTTTTATTTTCAATTTTTATTAAAAATATTTTTCTTTAATTTTTTTTCGACTATATTCTTTACTTTTGGGTATATTTCTTTGAATTCTATTTTACTCCCATCATCTCATTTTAGTCTACTTCAGTGTTTTCATTTTTTCAAATTCTCAAACAATTTCCTTTTTTTTCTCCCCCCTCTTTTTTCTCTCTAATCTGTCAAACCATTTTCAACACCCAGACCAAAACACACCTAGGATCTAACATCATCTATTCAATTTGTGTGTGTGTGTGTGTGTGTGTTCAATTTTTAATTTTCATCTTTTTTAATTTCAATTTTTCTACCTCATTAATTCCTTTTCTCCCTTCAAAATGATGAAACGAAGGAATTCACCCCAAAAGAAAGAGCATGAAGAAACGACAGCCAGGGATTTAACCAACACAGATACAAGCAAGATGTCTGAAACAGAATTTAAAATCATGATAATAAGAATACTAAATGGAGTTGAAAATAGATTAGAATCCCTTTCTGCAGAGATAAAAGAAGTAAAAAATAGCCAGAATGAAATTAAAAATGCTATAACTGAGCTGCAATCATGGATGGATGCAGCGGTGGCAAAGATGGACGAGGCAGAACAGAATCAGCGACACAGAGGGCAAACTTATAGAGGATAACGAAGCAGAAAAAAAGAGGGAGATTAAGGCAAAAGAGCATGATTTAAGAATTAGAGCAAACAGTGACTCATTAAAAATGAACAACATCAGAATCATAGGGGTCCCAGAAGAAGAAGAGAGAGAAATAGGGGTAGAAGAGTTATGTGAGGAAATCATAGTGGAAAACTTTCCTAACCCTGGGAAAGACAGAGACATCAAAATCCAGGAAGCACAGAGGACCCCCCCCCCCCCGCGCATCAGATTCAATAAAAACTGACCATGAACAAGGCATATCATAGTCAAATTCACAAAATACTCATGCAAAGAGAGAATCATGAAAACAAAAAGGGAAAAAAAGTCCCTAACCTACAAGGGATGACAGATCAGGTTTGCACCAGACCTATCCACAGAAACTTGGCAGGCCAGTAAGAAGTGGCAGGATATATTCAATGTGCTGAATCAGAAAAAATATGCAGCCAACAATTCTTTATCCAGCAAGGCTGTCACTCAAAATAGAAGGAGAGATAAAAAGTTTCCCAGACAAATAAAAATTAAAGGAGTTTGTGACCACTAAACCAGCCCTGCAAGAAATTTTAAGGGGGACTTTCTGAGGAAAGAAAAGATGAAAAAAAAATATATATATATATATAAATATATATATATATAAATACATATATATATATAAATATATATATATAAATACATATATATATATAAACACACACACACACACACACACATATATATATATATATATATATATATATATATATATATATATAAACAAATAAATACCAAAAGCAACAAAAGATTAGAAAGGACCAGAGAACACCACCAGAAACTCCAACTCTACAAGCATCATAATGGCAATAAATTCATATTTTTCAGTACTCTAAATGTCAATGGACTCAATGCTCCAATCAAAAGACATAGGGTAACAGAATGGATAAGAAAACAAGACCCATCTACATGCTGTTTACAAGAGATCCACATAAGACCTAAAGACACCTTCAGATTGAAAATAAGGGGATGGAGAACCATCTATCATGCTAATGGTCAACAAAAGAAAGCCAGAGTAGCCATACTTACATCAGATAATCTAGACTTTAAAATAAAGACTGTATCAAGAGATGCAGAAGGGCATTATATCATAATCAAGGGTCTATCCACGAAGAAGACCTAACAATTGTAAACATTTATGCACCAAATGTGGGAAAACCCAAACATATAAGTCAATTTATCACAAACATAAAGAAACTCATCGATAGTAATACCATAACAGTAGGAGACTTCAACACCCCACTCACAAACAATGGACAGATCATCTAATCAAAAAATCAACAAGGAAACAAGAGCTTTGAATGACACACTGGACTAGATGGACTTAACAGATATATTCAGAACATTTCATCCTAAAGCAGCAGAATATACATTCTTCTTCAGTGCACATAGAACGTTCTCCAGAATAGCCCATATACTGGGACACAAATCAGCCCTAAGTAAATACAAAAAGTTTGAGATCATTCCGTGCACATTTCCAAACCACAAAGCTATGAAACTCGAAATCAACCACAAGAAAAAATTTGGAAAGGTTACAAATACTTGGAGATGGAAAAACACCCTACTAAATAGTGAATGGGCTAACCAAGCAGTTAAAGAGTAAATTAAAAAGTATATGGAAATCAATGAAAATGATGACACTACAACCCAAAACCTCTGGGACGCAGCAAAGGCAGTCATAAGAGGAAAGTATATAGCAATCCAGACCTTCCTAAAGAAGTTAGAAAGATCTCAGATACACAACCTAACCTTATGCCTTAAAGAGTGGAAAAAGAACACCAAATAAAACCCAAAACCAGCAGAAGACAGGAAATAATAAAGATTAGAGCAGAAATTAATGCTATCAAAACCAAAAAAAGACTACAACAGATCAATGAAACCAGAAGCTGGTTCTTTGAAAGAATTAACAAAATTAATAAACCACTAGCCAGTTTGATCAAAAAGAAAAAGGAAAGGACCCAAATAAATAAAATCAAGAATGAAAGAGAAGAGATCACAAGCAACACAACAGAAATAAAAACAATAATAAGAGAATATTATGAGAAATTACATGCCAATAAAATGGGTAATCTGGAAGAAATGGACAAATTCCTAGAAACATATACACTACTAAAACTGAAACAGGAAGAAATAGAAAATTTGAAGAGACTCATAATGAGTAAGGAAATCAAATTAGTAACCAAAAATCTGCCAAAAAACAAGAGTCCAGGGCCAGATGGCTTTCCAGGGGAATTCTACCAAACATTTAAGGAAGAGTTAACACCTATTCTCTTGAAACTGTTCCAAAAAATAGAAATGGAAGGAAAACTTCCAAACTCTTTCTATGAAGCCAGCATTACCTTGATTCCAAACCAGACAGAGACCCCACTAAAAAGGAGAACTATAGGCCAATTTCCCTGATGAACATGGGTGCAAAAATCCTCAACAAGATACTAGCCAACCAGATCCAACAATACATTAAAAAAAGTATTCACCACGACCAAGTGGGATTTATACCTGGGATGCAGGGCTGGTTCAGTATCCACAAAACAATTAATGTGATTCATCACATCAATAAAAGAAAGGACAAGAACCATATGATCCTCTCAATAGACGCAGAGAAAGCATTTGACAAAATACAGCATCCTTTCTTGATAAAAACCCTCAAGAAAGTAGGGACAGAAGAACAATACCTCGAGATCATAAAAGCCACATATGAATGACTCAACGCTAATATCATCCTCAATGGGGAAAAACTGAGAGCTTTCCCCCTAAGGTCAGGAACAAGACAGGCATGTCCACTCTCACCACTGTTATTCAACATAGTATTGGAAGTCTTAGCCTCAGCAATTAGACACAAAGAAACACAAAGAAATAAAAGGCATCCAAATCAGCCAGGAGGAAGTTAAACGTTCACTCTTTGCAGATGACATGATACTCTATTCAGAAAACCCAAAAGATTCACTAAAAAACTGCTAGAATTGATTCATGAATTCTAAATTGCAGGATATAAAATCTACGCACAGAAATCGGTTGCATCCCTACACACCAACAATGAAGCAACAGAAAGAGAAATCAAGGAATCGATCCCATTTACAGTTGCACAAAAAACCATAAAATACCTAGGAATAAATCTAACCAAAGAGGTGAAAAATCTATACCCTGAAAACTATAGAAAGTTTATGAAAGAAACTGAAGAAGACACCAAAAAATGGAAAAAGATTCCATGCTCCTGGATAGGAAGAACAAATATTCTTAAAATGTCAATACTATGCAAAGCAATCCACATATTCAATGCAATCTCTATCAAAATAACACCAGCATTCTTCACAGAGCTAGAACAAATAATCCTAAAATTTGTACAGAACCAGAAAAGACCCCAAATAGCCAAAGCAATCTTGAAAAAGAAAACCAAAGTAGGTGGCATCTCAATCCCAGACTTCAAGCTATACTACAAAGCTGTAATCATCAAGACAGTATGGTACTGGCACAAGAACACTCAGATCAATGGAACAGAATACAGAACCCAGAAATGGACCCACAAATGTATGGCCAACTAATTTTTGACAAAGCAGGAAAGAATATCCAATGGAATAAAGACAGTCTCTTCAGCAAGCAGTGCTGGGAAAACTGGACAGTGACATGCAGAAGAATGAACCTGGACCACTTTCTTAAACCGTACACAAAAATAAACTCAAAATGGATGAAAGACCTCAATGTAAGACAGGAAGCCATCAAAATCCTCAAGGAGAAAGCAGGCAAAAACCTCTTTTATCTTTCCCGCAGCAAGTTCTTACTCCACACGTCTCTGGAGGCAAGGGAAACAAAAGCAAAAATAAACTACTGGGACCTCATCAAAATAAAAAGTGAAGGAAAAAAAGCACAGCGAAGGAAACAATCAGCAAAACTAAAAGGCAACCGATGGAATGGGAGAAGATATTTGCAAATGACATATCAGATAAAAGGTTAGTATCCAAAATCTATAAAGAACTGATCAAACTCAACACCCAAAAAACTAATAATCCAGTGAAGAAATGGGCAAAAGACATGAATAGACATTTCTCCAAAGAAGTCATCCAGATGGCCAACCAACACATGAAAAAATGCTCAACATCACTCATCAATCAGGGATATACAAATAAAAACCACAATGAGATACCACCTCACACCTGTCAGAATGGCTAACATGAACAACTCAGGCAACAACAGATGTTGGCGAGGATACGGAGAAAGAGGATCTCTTTTGCATTGCTGGTGGCAACGTAAGCTGGTGCAGCCACTCTGGAAAACAGTATGGAGGTTCCTCAAAAAACTAAAAATAGAACTACCCTATGACCCAGCAATTGCCCTAGTAGACATTTATCCAAGGGATACAGCTGTGCTGTTTCAAAGGGACACATGCACCCCCATGTTTATAGCAGCACTCTCAACAATAACCAAAGTATGGAAAGAGCCCAAATGTCCATCGATGGATAAATGGATAAAGAAAATGTATATATATATATATATATATATATATATATATATATATATACATTGTAGTACAATGTAGTATTACTCGGCAATCAAAAAGAATAAGATCTTGCCATTTACAACTACCTGGATGGAACTGGAGGGTATTATGCTAAGTGAAATTAGTCAGTTAGAGAAAGACAAAAATCATATGACTTCACTCATCTGAGGACTTGAAGAGACAAAACAGATGAGCATAAGGAAGGGAAATAAAAATAATATAAAAACAGGGAGGGGGACAAAACAGAAGAGACTCATAAATATGGAGAACAAACTGAGGGTTACTGGAGGGATTGTGGGAGGGGAGATGGGCTAAATGGGTAAGGGGCATTAAGGAATCTACTCCTGAAATCATTGTTGCATTATATGTTAATTAATCTGGATATAAATTTTAAAAAATAAAATTAAAAATAAAAAGGAGAAAAAAAAGATATAAACTTTTATTATGCAAAAACATTTAAAGAAGAAAAAATAGATTTGATAAGTTCCTGAACTCTGAGCTATTTACCCAAAGATGGTTTTATACCTGAAGAGATTAATTTTAAACATGAAGTTTAAATATTTTCTGTTGTCAGCAGAAATTGGAGTCCAAGAATAAAGTAAGAACAGTTATAAGTATCATAAAGAGAGACACTTTATTTTTATCTGTGAGATGTAGCACATATATGTTTGGCCCTACTAAACTAGGAATATTTTTAAGTTTTCAATATATTAAGAAGTAAGCTAGCCTTAAGACGATAAGCTATAAGAAGTCATGAACTGAGTCCTCTCATCCATTTAATCCATTTTTATTGAATATCTACCATGAGCAAGGCATTCTCATAGGCACTAAAAATACAAAAACGAATGGTATAGTCCCTGCCTTCAAGGCACTCAGAATCTACAGCATAGAAAGAAAGTGACCAATTATTTTTAATAGCGGAACTCCACAGGTTCAGTCGCAAAAAACAGGATCCTGAACATGGTTTCAAAACCTCATGAGGGACTACAAGAATCATCAAAGTTAAATACAAACTCAGAAAATATGCCAAACCCACACATCATGTATCTGCTTAGATCAGGTAGTGCAAACTAACAACAAAGTCAGAGTAATGGATCCATTAACTTTGTGGCCCACTTAGCTCTGCATGTGACAAACTGTACCCCAAAGCTATGAGCTACATTCCTATTTCCAATCAATCATCATGAAAATGTACAATTAGGAGGACTGATTCTCAAGTATGTGTGGTTGAAAGGCATTCTCACTATAAGAAAATGCCTTAATACTCAAAAGCTTCTGATGGTGGCTCTATTCTATAAGGTCACCAAGAGGCTAGGGAGATGAAAGAAAGGTCAACTGTAAACCACTTAAGAAAGCTGGACACACCATATTTCAACAAATCAAAGATATCCACAATTATAAGATGCTCCATTATTTTATTTACCATTAGGAATGACAAATGATATCAAATAAACTAAGACACTATGCTAAGACATTCTCAATTACTGGTCATATCCCAGATTCAGAGGTATAAAAATTATTTTTAAAATTTCATCTTCTAATGAATAAAATACGGTATCATATGAGAAGCCCTAATAGATCTCCAGAAAGAAGTGACAATGAGGCAAGTTCTTCTTATAACTTTGGTATAGGAATTCTTAAATAAGGTTCTGGTCCTCAGTAAGCTTAGGATCCATATTCTATGCCATGGTCTACAGAGCTCTCTACACTCTGGTTTGTGGCTACCACTCTGGTTTCTTCTGGGCCATCCTGCTCTCTATTCAATCTTATCCAGTCTCCCTGGCCTTCCAGGATAATTCCTGGCTTAGTCCTGTACTTTGCTTCCTTCACTTGAAACTCTATTTTCTATTTCTCCCACTGATGTAAGCACTTCATTAAGGCATGGAAATTATTTTTTCTCAATGTTATAAGAATACCTGGCATATAATAGACATGACAGTAACAAATTTTGATGAATTATAATGTCATCCAAAAGTAAAAAAGAGCTAAGGTGTTTAACCCAATCTTTAGGCTCTGATTAGCATAAACAGGTAAAGAATGTTAAATATGAAATTGGGTGAATGCTATTTGAATTACCCTCCAACAGAATCCCTAAAAAGATTTATTCTCAAATTTTTTCAAGTTTAGGGACAATTAGAAATTTAAAGGGCAAAATCAAAAGTTGCAACTTTTGAAGAACCAAATTAAAAGGGTTAATTCTTGTGAACACAGCATTCCTCTCCTCCCCACCTCAAAAGACTCAATACCATTGGCTTTGGGAATAAAGAGGTCACCACAGATGAAGACAGTGATAGCTTACAGTGTAATGGAGTGACAAGGATCTTTAAAAAGCAGGAAAAGGATATGAATAAAGAAACAAGAAGCCTCTGAAAGATGCCAGAACCATCCACCATCATGAGAGCAATCATTTTCTAAGTGTTTACAGGTACAAGGTACTACAGGTGTTGTAGAATGACTTGTATGGGCTAACTGCATTCATTTCCCACCACTCTTAACTTTTCTTGGCTAACCCACATGCTTTGTGCAAATTAAGAGTTTTTGAATGGGATGGGGACACAGACACACACACACACGTGCGCGCGCACACACACACACACACACACACACACACAGAGCACATTTATTTGCTGTGTAAGAACAAAGGAGAAAAAAGACGGTAATATCACCAATCTCCAAGCCCCCTTCAACAATTTGTCCATCTTTGGTTTCAAGAACCGTGCATGTCATGCTTTGGGATAGATATAGCTTACAGTGTGCCTGATGTTATGATTTTTCTAGAAACATATTTGCATCCCTGGAGGAGCTAAAGGACTTGAATAACAGATTTAGTATCTAAATGATATTAAGATACTACTGGGTCTTGGGACTTTTTCTTGATGCAGTAGATGTAATACGTATTTCAAAAGCTCTACTCTGTATCTAGAGTTCAAAGAATTTGAAGGGCCTCTCACAATCTACATCCACTTGAGCAGAACCAGCTTGTACCTGTGCCTTTCCTCCAGTAACTACACACCAGAAAGAAGGGTAGGGAAAATTCTTCATGTGGTTATTTCATCCTAAGACCCAGGAGAAAAGAGAGGCTGGTATTATTGTCTCAGCTACTTTATCTTTAGAGAATCAGGAAAAAAAACCAACTAAGTGAGAGCATCACTCTGGCAGTAGTCTATTGCCTGGCACAAAATTATTTTTAATTCACTGGCATATCTGAAAGTCACCATCAAAAGCCCTGGACCTAAAGTATGACTAATTCATTTTCTTGTATGAGGAGAAAAAAATAAATTATAAAAGAAATTTATCATAACACTGGGCATGGTAGAGAGGCAAAGTATGGTTTCAGTTTGGTTTCAGGGTGAAACACAGTTTGGGTTGTTGAGAGGTGTACCTAATCATTGCCCAGCTTATCTCTACCTCAAAGCTCTGTTTCTTCCTGAAGGAGAAGATGAACTAGTGCTTTGCAAATGGGTCTCTCATAAACTCTGAATTGTGATTATTCAGACCCAATGAAAAATTCCAAAATTAACAACCACAATAATTGGCACTCTTCCCATTTTGTACATCAGGACATGTTCCCAGGGCGATACAGGTAGTAAAGAGCAAAGTTCAAACTCAACAATTGGTTTGGTCTTAACCCTGAGCTATCAAAGGGAGATACACCAGACAGAATGAGGGACAAGGACAGAGAACAAAGTGGCTGACATCAGTTTATGACATCAGAGAACATGTATAATAACATCTCAGAGCTCCACTGGGAAATGGAAGGGACTTAGAAAGAGGGGTTTCAATGATCTGACCAGATTTTTAAATATTTCAACCAATTATAAATGTTCAATTCAAACTAGACTCTAGAGAGTATGCTTAAAAGCCTCCAGTTATGTCTTAGAGAGGAGTAAGCATGAATTTTAACTACCAGCGCCCCCCCCAAAATTATTTTAATTTGTTGGAAGGTGGTATTATTACCACTGAAAATCAATTATACTATATATGTAATATATAGTATATAATATATAGTAATGTATACACACACACACACACACACACACGAATCAGGAGGATTAGACATCAAAAAATAAAGATTAAGTTTTGGGGAAGGAAAAAGAGTGTTATTATTATGAGCATCTTTTATTTTCCTTATTACATATTTCTATAATGTTAGAATCTTTGAGACTGAGCAAATATTATTTTTATATTTTGAGGGACACAAAGAGGCTTTAATTTTTTTGATCATTGCAAAAAAATGAAAGACGGGCAAAAATGTTAACAATATAAGATTCATTTTTTAAAAAAGGAAAAGATTTTAAAAGTTTAAAAACAGAAGTGAAGACATTTGAGCCAAGAAAAAAGAACTGGTGTTCTAATTACCAGTACTCCCGTCTTTCATTTTCAGAAAAATAGATAAGGTGCAACGCAAAGGACATAAGAGAAAAGAAAGAAGTCACTTTCTTATTACTTGGAGGAAGAGGATTCAAAAAGAACAAAGATGCTCATTGACAGGTCTAACTGTAGACATGTTATTAGAAGAGGAAAAAAAGGAGAATTCAGAATCACAGGCATTTGTTTTATCTGTCACACTTCCTTCTTCACGGAGGCACAGTGAATTTGCAAGCCACCTACTAAAGAGTGGCCAAGTAAAATAGAGAGAGGAAAAGGGAACCAGGTATTCCCCCTAGGAACTCAGTCAATTAAATGCAGCCTGGAAGGGATCTAATCTAATATCAAAGAGGCTGTCAGGGGATCAGTTCCCCAGAGTTTAGGGTTAATGATGTAGAGCATGGCAGCCTGGCCAGGAGCAGAGGAAAGAAACCTCACCAAGATCAGGTGTAACTAGAAAAGACCAAAATAAAATACAATAAGCATTTTCCAGAGTAATGGAGAACCTTGGGAAAAACCTTCTGCAGACATGTCACAATCAATATCCTCTGCTTGTAGCAGTCTTCAAGGGGTTGGGTTCTCCAAGATTTAGCATGTTTTAACTATATATCAAAGTTTTTGTATGTAAAATCATAATTGGCATTGACAAGTGACCTCCCTTGATATCATTCAGAAGTCCTGGGGTTTTAACCTAGTGGACCCAAAGTAAGTTCCTCTTCCACCCATGGTACACCAGAAGCATCATATTAATCCTGAAGTTTTTGTACAAAAGAGCTGTAAGATGAAGGTCACTGGTAAAACTGTACCTAGAAATCTGGGTGTGAGTTCATTACCTACAGGACAATTGTCCACTCTGATAAAAATCAGTGACTAACACAAAGGGAGACAAGGTGAACTACTAAATGCTAGGCCTTTACTAGCTGTGGTCAACAGACCCATCCTGCTAAAGGGCTGTGAATTTGTGAGAAGATTCCCCCATTATTTCACAGGTGAAGTGAGAGAGGAAGTAAGAAAGAAATATTACCCATTAAAATACACAGGCAGACAGACTACACCCCATGTTTAGTATTTAATCTTCAAAAGTTATTAAAATTCATAAGCAATTTGCCTTTTTGGTTTCATAAATTTCATTGCCAGCAATATGGCAGACCAGGGATCTTGAAAGTTCAATCCACCTGAAGGACAATTCCTTTCCCTTTCTCTCCTCCTCCTTTCTAATCACAATCCAGGAGTTATCATGAAAACTGGTATTTCTTTTAGCTGTGTACATGGGGGGAAAAAAATCCAAGATGCCCTTTAAGCCTTTGACAGATGCTATGTTTTTCATCTTATCTAATTCTTTTATTTAGCTATTTTATTAAACTCTTTCGTGATTTAACTTTTTCATAATCAGTAAATGTTAAGTCAGATAATAGAAAGGCAATATGAGAGACAGAGAAAGGACTTTGTTAACCTTTCTGGAATTACTCTCTCTGATGGAGAGCAAACAACAAACAACTCAGTGATAGAGCTGTAATAGGCCCTTTGAAGGGAAAATAAAAAATATATTGTATTCCTCAAAGCAGCCATGGAAACCTTACCATTACTTAGAGCTTAATGGGTCTGAAAATACTAGTGAGAAAGGAATAAACCACTTTCCCCTTTTGAAAAAAAAAAAGTGTTAACTCTTCCAGGTTATCAGTCAGAGAACCAAGAGAGCCAGTTTACTCAATGGTGCATACATGGCCTCTGAATATTAATGGACCTTTCAGGGGTTGCTATTTATTACCTGATGCTGAGGTCCAGGGCTAAGCATTGTTGAGTGAAAAAAAAAGGTATGGAAACACAGACGGGCACATTGGCAAATTAAAATGATTATGAGCTTTGCTATAGCCTACCTAATTCTGAGAGTACCAAAGGTTTTTGTGGATGACATTTACTTAGCACTTAATGCCATACACCAGGTTCATCCCCTTACAAACATTAGCATATTTAATCTTCATAGCAACACTATAAAGTAAGTAATGCTATTATCTTTGCTTTACAAAAGGAAACAGAGCCTTAGATTAAGAAAGTGAAAAAAAAAAGTGGTCCAACAAATCCCCACAGAGGAAAATTTACGGGCACAAAAGGAAAAGATTACATACTAAGTATTTCTGCCTCTCAAGATGGTACAGAACAACTCAAAAATCCATCTCCATGCACAATCTCAGGAACACCGTGAAATCTAACCACAGAATTCAGAATAAACCACAAACAGCAATGGAGAATTTAACACCAAGGGAAAACCACAAACAATTAATATTAATAATTTCACATAGACATTATAAAACCATATTTATGAGATTCAGAATCACAGCCCCTCAAGATCATGACCCCAGAAGTTTTTGTAATGGCAATAAAGCGGGATCTGATTAATGTGAAACTAAGCTGTCATATTCACACCCTTTTATTTGACAATTCATCATGTAAATGCAACTGAACTAAAACAGAAATTTGTCAATGTTCATGGTGTTTGGCTTGGGACTTCCCTACAGACCTAACACTCATAAGACCTATTTGAAGTCTCTAACCACTGTTAAGCTCCCAAGTCCTTAGCCCAAGTAAAACTCAGAATAAAAAGGGTAGGATAGTCATTAGAGTTGATTCATTTGATTCTCACATTTGCCATCAAAGGTTCTTTGAACCCACCATGGTTTATCTTTACCCAGGCTACACCAGTACTTGCACAGGAGAGATGAAGTTACTTTTTAGCAAGTGACTTTAAAATAACAGGTAGAAATATAAATACACACACATATGCATACATGTCTACTCACTTGTGTGTTTTATATATACATAGTGCTAAAGAATGACAAACTTCTGAATGATAATAATTTTGTCTATTTACATAAGTGATAAGACACACTCCAGAGGTTATCTACTTCAAGTGCCCTCAGCAGCAAACAATGTGATCCTCAACTTACTTCTCCGTATTGTAACCATCAAGACAAATGAAGAGACTGCCATGAGAGCACTGCCTGCAAAACTTGACTTGTTTTGGAATGCTGTAAAAGGACATTACCAATTTTTTTTTTAATCAAAGCCATGTACAAGGTGATAGATTGATTCAAATTTTAAAATGCTAGGGGTGCCTGGGTGGCTCAGTCGGCTGAACATCTGACTCTTGATTTTGGCTCAGGTCATTTTCCCAGGGTTATGAGATCAAGCCCTGTATTAGGCTCCTTGTTGAACACGGAGCCTGCTGAATACTCTCTCTCTCTCTCTCTCTCTCTTTCTTCTGCCCCTCACCCCCACTCACAAACTCTCTCTAAAATAAAAAAAATAAAAATAATAAAATAAAATTGAATAAAAATAATAAATAAAAAATAAATTTCAAAATGTTAAAGAAAAAACAGTATCAAAATATAAATGGCTTAAGTATATGACAAATAAAAGCATTACTTCACATAGGATATAATAATAGAAAAATCACTGCTTCCTCCCCAACCAGAAAAAAAAAAAAAGCCACCAATCTATTTAAGAAAAACAGATCAAGGGACGCCTGGGTGGCTCAGTCAGTTGAATGGCCAACTCAGTTTCAGCTCAGGTCATGGCTCGCAGTTCATGGGTTCCTGCCCCATATCGGGTTCTGAGCTGGCAGCATGGAGCCTGCTTGGGATTCTCTCTCTCCTTCTCTCTCTGTCCCTCCTTGACTTTTGCTCTCTCTCTCTCTCTCTCTCTCTCTCTCTCAAAATAAATAAAATAAAACTTTAAAGAAAATAGATCAAGAAATTTGTAAGGAAATATGTGATGTCTATTATTTACGGCTGATATCTGTCAAGAACACCAAGATCCCACCATTCCTTGAGCTTTACTGGCAATACCACCTTAGCCTGGGAGGATTACAGTCTGACCAACTGCAGCAATACTCATCTTTGTGCCCTCTCATCTATCCGTATGCATTTTCCTGATACGTGATAACTGACTAAAAAATCAAATCAGGGGCACCTGGGTGGCTCAATCGTTGAAGCATCTGACTTCAGTTCAGATCGTGATCTCATGGTTCATGAGTTCAAACCCCACGATGGGCTCTGGGCTGACAACTCAGAAATTGGAGCCTGCTTCAGATTCTGTGTCTCCCTCTCACTCAGCCCCTCCCCAACTTGCTCGCTCGCTCTCTCTCTCTCTCTCAAAAATAAATAAACACTAAAAAAAAGTTTTAAATAAATGAAAAAAAAGCAAATCAAACCCAATTATAATAGTAAACACACAGATAAAAAATCTAGTCCATAATAGAAAAATGAAGAAAATGAAAGCACTAACTCAAAAAGACACATATATTCACCCTCATGTTCACTACACAATTTACAGTAGCCAAAATACAGAAACAACCTAAATGTCCACTGACAGGTGAATGGATATAAAAATGCAGTATGTATGAGTATGTGTGCATGTGTGCTCACAGTGGAATATTACACAGTCATTAAAAAGAAAGAAAGTTTGCCATTTGTGACACATGGATGGACAAAATGGGGCATTATGCTAAGTGAAATAAGTCAGAGAAAGACAAATACCTTATGATCTCAATTATATGTGGAATCTTAAAAACAAAAACCAAGCTCATAGAAACAGAACAGATTGGTGATTACTACAAGCAGCGAGTTGGGGTGAGAAAAATGGGTGATGGAAGTCAAAAGGTAGAAAACTCCAGTTATAAAATAAATAAGTCATGGGAATATAAGGTACAGCATGACAACTATAGCTAATAACACTGTCCTGAATATGTGAAAGCTGTAAGACAGTTAAAAGTTCTCCTTATAAGAAAAACATTCTGTAACTATGTAGGCTGAGAGATGTAACTAGACATACTGTGGTTATCACTTCACAATGTAGTTAAATACTGAATCAGTGTGCTGTATACCTGAAACCAATATAATACTGTAGGTTAATTTTTCCTTGATAAACCCATAGAAAATGATTTTAGACCATTTACTTAATGTCAGGAATAAAAATTACTGTTTTATTAACTATACTAGTATGTTTTGAAGTCACTGAGCCTGGATCCAAATTCTGCCTCCTTTCCTCTACCTTCCCCTTAGCACCAATATCTGCTAAATATTGTACTGGATACTGGACATATTGCCATAAATTGGCCTATTAAGACAAATAATAGTTCAGCTATATGACTAGCCTAGTAGCTTTGAGTCTCAGTTTCACTGGTGAGAGGGAATAACACCACATATCATGGGGTTTTTGTAAGACTGAAATGAGATGCTTGATATAATACCTGGTATATGCTCAACAAATGCTAGCTCTCTTTAATTTCCCTACCAGAATTAGGAGAGGGATAGCTGCATTTCCTCTTCCAAATGAATGAGAATACTTCTCTTAGATCCTTTGGTAGGTTAAGAAGAAACAAAAATTGAGAAAAGCTAAATGGTCTACCGGGATCAGTCAGTAAATAACGACATCAATGAATAAGGAACCCACCTTTTTCCAATTCTCACCCCCACCAATACCTACCTATTTCTCATTAGATTATATTTCAGACTATAGTATATGCATTATGGATGAGCTCAAATAATATAAAAAGTATTTATTTATATAGAAGGTGTAGATATATAGAGATGTAGATATATAGAAGGAAAAGAGTAGTAAACTGGATCTAAAAGGAGTGGGGCTATTACCACTCATAGGTCAAAGAATGAGTGGGAGCAGTTGCCAAAACCTGGAAGAAAAGAGGGTGATGTAGCAGAATCCTCATTGAACAACCTGTATTTGAGGGACATACCTAGCTAAAGGTGACCTTGCAAAAAGGAAATAGAAAGAGCCACTCCTCAGGCCTCACTCTTCTCCATCTCTCCAGTTTCCTCTAGAGAGGCTACATTAGCCTGATCCAGCTGGAAGCCAGAGGCCAAGGGATCACCACTGATGTAATCTATACAGATTAGTCTCCTAGACACAGAGGAGAGAAACTTCAAGAGTGGGTCTAAATGAACAGATGCAAGATGTCCAGCACAAGTTCCAAAGGTGCTAATTCCAATGTTCACCAAGGTCATTTATAACTCTGAACACAAATTTTTAGTGGTGACTAGGTTTTGCAACTAAGCCACAAGTCTACTAAATTCAAACATACCTCAAGAATAAAACTCTAGTAGTAAACCTCTCCTCCAAAGTTGGGATAAATGGTTGATAAATAAATCACAAAAAGTCAGATAAAGAATTATTACATTAACTTATAAACATATATTAATTGTGAATCTTTGGTAAAGGGCCAAGGTCTTTGCTTTAATGTGAGTCTACAAACAACTGAAATTGCACATGGTCTTTCTTCCATAAATGGCTTCCATTGCACATCACCTTAGTTTCCCTACATTTGTTTCTTGAAAGATGTACAAGGATTTGAAAACACTTGTGTAGCATTGCTGGCATAGAACCCTTCTAGATTTTTAATAAGTTTTCCCAATATTTTGTAATCACCCTTCGTACCCAGTTCAATAGCCATCTCTATATACTCTCTTCTTTGAGACTTTACAAAATATCCAAAGTAGTTTTTAACTTTTCAGTATAATTTCATTAATTTGTGTAATATTTAACATTTAATAATTTTAATATTAATAAATTTTAATATTAATATCATTTAATTAATTGTTAATTATATGATATTATTTAATGTTAATAAATTTAATATTTAATAATTTCCATATTTAAATATTGATTAAATATTACAAAAATTAATGGAATTTATAATTACAATAACGAAATAATAATAATTACAATAAAATGAAAAAGTCAAACAGATGTAGAAATAAAAACAACTGTTATTGTACAAAACTCAAATGGTGGGAGTATGTAGGTATGAGCATGATAAAAATTGCCAGCTTCGTGAAAGCCTTCAGGAAGCAAAAGAAACTTTCAGTGCATTTTACAAGAAGAATGGAGTCAGATTAATCCGGCAAGTCAGTTAACAGAATCCACTTAAGAATCAGTCTACTATAATAAATAGCACTAGTTTACCCAAATCTACCATTTGCATCACTGCCTCTTAGAGTCAATGTGCTTCACTTAGCTCTATAAATATGAATTTACTGGATAAATGGACAAATAGATGGATAGAAGAGTGTATGGAGAAAAGGAAGGAAAGAAGGGAGGTGGGCATTTGGAGACTCAAACCACCTTGAAAGACATGTCCTCTGTGTCAAGAAAACAGGACAGGGGGACCAGTACGGATGATTCTTAAACCACTATGCATGTATACCAGAACTGAAAAATTCAGTAAAGAGCTCACAGGGTAGAAGCCAGGTTTGTCAGTGTAGGAACGGGAAGTTACAAACAAGAAGAGACCAGAATGATCATGTGGTAATGGGTTAGAGTTGTAGACATCAGTATTCTCTTATGTTTATCTTGATATAAATATAAATAGGTACATATAGAAGTGTTTACAGGTATGTGTATATGCATGGCTAGCATACACACATATTATTTTCTTACTCTGTCAGCTAAGAAAGCCTAGAAGCAAGGATGTCCCTGTAGCAATGAGCAAATCTAAGGCTCAGATCTTTGTTCCTAATACCATTCTTCAACACAAGAAACAAAAAGGATCCTTGGAGAAATGATTGATTCTAGAGCTGGAGCAGGGAATATACAAGATGAGCCTGGAGAATCTTATAGTAGATAAGTGCTAAAAGCAAACAAACAAAAGCAAAAACAAAAGAACACAATAATAAGGGCATGTCAAAGGACAGAAGCCAACTGAAAGAGCTCCCATCGGTCAAAGCTGGAACAGTTTGAGCAACAAAATAAGTACAGTCGAATAAACTGGGGGAAAAGAGACAAATCTTCCATGCAAAAGAATTCTAAATACTTTATGTATATATCCTACCTTCAAGAAGGTAAAGAATAACTCCCATTTCTTAAGTTTAGGTCACTTTCAATGACTTCTTTCCAAAGAGGACAGTATGTAAAGGGGGGAAAAGAGTAATCATACAATGGAGAACCCTGACAAACACCATTTCAGCCAGAAGATAAAAGGTACTATCAGCAGCAGTACGTCATGTTCAAAGTATGTGCCCGTGACATAATGTGACGAGAATGGCACTTTACTTCTGTACTCTTCCTCCCCAAAATTCATAACCCTGGTATAGTCAGGAGAAAATGTTTAACTTTTTTTTTTTTTCAACGTTTATTTATTTTTGGGACAGAGAGAGACAGAGCATGAACGGGGGAGGGGCAGAGAGAGAGGGAGACACAGAATCGGAAACAGGCTCCAGGCTCTGAGCCATCAGCCCAGAGCCCGACGCGGGGCTCGAACTCACGGACCGCGAGATCGTGACCTGGCTGAAGTCGGACGCTCAACCGACTACGCCACCCAGGCGCCCCAAAAATGTTTAACTTTTGACATTTAAATTATAATGTGTCTTGGTGTGGTTTTCTTTGAATTCATCCCTTTTTGAACTCTCTGGGGCTCCCTGGTCCTGCGTACTTGTTTCCTTCCCTATGTTAGAGAATTTTTCAGCCTTTGTATTTTCAAATAAGTTCTCTGCCGGTAGCAGTGGGCTTGGTCAGATCTGGATTCACATCCAAGCTCTGCCTCCTGATTGCTGGCTGATTTTGCTCAAGTCACTTAACCTCTCTGAGCTACATTTCCCACAATAAAAATGGAGACCAGACAAATTCCATTTGAAGGACAATCTAAAAGTACCTGATCACTATGCCTCAAAACTGTCAAGGTCATGAAAACAAAAAAAGTCTGAGAAACTGTCACAACCAGAAGGAACTAAAGAGACCTGATGACTAAATGTAATATGGTATCCTTGATGAGATATTGGAACAGGGGGAAAAAAGAATTAAGTAAAAACTAAGAAAATCTGAATAAAGTATGGATTTAATTAATAATAATGTTTCAATATTGGTTTATTAATTGTGGCAAATTCACATATCAATGTAATATGTTAATAATAGGGGAAGGTGGGGATGAGGTAGAACTCTCTGCAATGTTCTATAAATCTAAAACTATCCTAAAATTTAAAAGTTTATTTTTAAAAACCTAGTAGGGATTTTTTTTTTAGCAACCATGAACCTATAACCTCTATGTTCGTCCAAAGCAAGGAAAAATAAACCTTATCTTGCTTACTTCCCCAAGGTCATCGCAAACAACTCTTTCTCCTTTCTAGCCATGTTGTACCTCTTTTCAATCTTCAAGGATGATATTTCCTAAAATTCTAGACATGCTGTTCTGCCAGAAAAACTCTTCCCAATTTTACTTATCTAGTACTTTCTTTTCTGTCGGAAGCAATCCACAAGACCTATATTAAACACAAAAGCTATCCGGAAAGAGCAGAAAGGCATACACAATCTTTCTTTGAATTTGGTAGGAACCAGCAGAAAAATAGCCCCCATTCATAATGCAAATAGGCAGTAGGAAATTTTCTCAACAAGAGATTAAGAGGCCCTGATGTTATGAAATGTTAATTTCCTATTCCCTCCTCAGTTTCACATTTGATGCCAACCATTTCCACCCTACATAGAACCCAAAAGATGCCCAGCAACCTTGATCCAGTTTGCAACTAAGAAGCAATGGAAATAATGAATAATTAAGAGGCTAGGGACCATTTGAGGTGGAAGCTTCCAGTTTACCAAAACTATGAAACTTATCTTAACAACTACCTGTAAGGATTGTTACTGGTAGCAGGCCTTACAGATCTGTAAGCCTTTTTTTTGTTTAAGTGCCAGGAAGTGGATACCCATACTTTTGTTTTCCACAAAACAAAAGTCCTTAGAGGAAATATAATTCAAACTTGTCTAAAGAGATAAAAATAGGAAAAAAAAATACTATAATTGTACCTAACCACTTGGCAAACAAGGACTTATTTAAAAAGACAGAGAAAGTAGTAGAGACAGATGGGCATAATTTTACATAACTCTTCTCCCTTTTAGGACCTAAAATAGGTTGAGAGTCAAATTGAAAATTTTGTCCATTCCCTTTTCTTCTTTATAGTACTCATTACACTTGTAATTATTAAGATCTGTTTCATTCCATTTTGTTAACTAAATCCCCACAATCTACTTTGGTGTTGTTACATGGTAAATGCTCAGTTAACAGACTTCTGGAGTGATAAAATATTTATGCCTCTTATCTAGTTTCCGGACTGTTTTAATGCACCTAGATGCATATTTTTTAACTGTAGTTCTTTGACTTAATAAAGTACTTAAATCAATTTTCCTTCAGGGGCTCAGCTATTTTATTAATGAAATTTAAAAATGGTTTTAATTATAATTTCTCAGTCTACATTATACCAATGACACAAGGGTTTAATCAGAAATTTATTTATAATTAATTTGTCTTTTTTCAAAAAGGCATAGAAAATGTCTGTCACTCACCTTTGAAAGACCTGGCTAAATGGCTCCTTAAACCTTCTGGTTAATCTAGCCACAGGGAATATTAAATATTTAGGAATGAAGTGGCATCTAGTTTGTCAGAACAGTTCCATTTAAATTATATTCCCTTGTAACCAACTGTAACTGATGATTTAATTAGGTGGACGGTGTGAGTTACAATGATCATTAATAGACTGTGTTAATGTCATCAAAATTCCTATTCTCCAGAGTTGAAGTAACAGAAAGAAAAAAAAAATAATAAAAACTAAAAATCTACCTAGAAAGGAAGATAGCCTATATCTCACAAAATTCACTCTGTTTTTTTTTTTTTCCATCCAGTAATTAGCCTTGTTTTGTTTGGTATATTCACACTAATTACAGCAACAGCTTTATTTTGCTTTGTATAAAAGACTGCTTCACTCGATAACATTTGCAGAAAAAGTATGCATTGTGTAGCTGTTACAAAGTATCCAAAAAATGATGCTTTTGTGTTCTTTTTCAAGGTATTCATTCATAAGAGCTGTTATTATTATTATTATTAAACTTGTGTCGAATAAATAAAAACTATCAGAAAACTAATATGCAAATAAAAACTAAGTCTTTAGAGACTATATATTGCAATGTCTTTTAAAGCATTTATTTTGGAGCCCATATGTGGACTCCAAAGAAACGTTTCCCATCTTATAAATGAAAACAGACATGGAAAAATATCTGAGAAGAATATCATTTAGGACCTTGGATTTACTTCAGAGGCTAACACCATCAAGAAAAATTCCTTAGGGGCACCTGCGTGGCTCGGTCGGTTAAGCATCCAACTTCAGCTCAGGTCATGATCTTGCGGTTTGTGAGTTCGAGACCTGCATCAGGCTCTGTGCTGACAGCTCAGAACCTGGAACCTCCGTCAGATTCTGTGCCTTCCCCTCCCTGGCCCTCCCCCACTCGCTCACAGACATGCGCTCTCTCTCTCTCTCTCTCTCTCTCTCAAAAAAAAAAGTATTTAAAAAAAGGAAAAAAAATCCTTAAATCTTGCTCAGAAGGCAAGCCGACAATGACACTGAGTGGGAAGATGGAATCCTACATCCACTTGTGGCAGGACCCACTGCAATCTGCTGATCAAACTGATTCCATATGGCACCCAAAAATGAAAGAGGCTTTCATTTCTCATTTTATAAGCTGAAAGTGATATCACAATGAGGAATTCTATTTCAAACTCCCAGCTATCTAAATGACAAACCCTATACCATTTGCTCATCAGCACAAGAGAAAAAATGGAAGTAGGTTTAGTTCCCTGAACAAGGAGAATAGCAGCCTTGGATGATCCTTAAAAAAACAAACAAACAAACAAAAAAAAACAACAAGCCCATATACCCTAAGTGTAACTGTCTTTCAATCTGAAACTTCCACAAAGGATCCATTACTGATAGGAGTCTGCACTGAAATGGATTAAGACTTACCTGTCCTCAAAGAAAGAAACATTAGACAACTAATTCAATAGAAAGGATTAGTTTACCTCTTGAACCAATTAAAGCCACTATCACCTAAAAGAGTAAGATGACCCGAAAAAATGTACCACAAGGCTGGCAGGTTTTCTTTCAGAGGAAAAAGGACAACATGTGGAAAATCGCAATCAAAGAATACAATCACAGAACACACTGGTAGAGTCCACCAATAACAGACACGATGGGCCTTCACTAATTTTTTTCCACATCTTTTACCAAATATGCAAAATTTTCAAGGTCCTGTATTCCTATGAAGTGGGAAGAGAACGGAATGTAGCAGTGGATGAACACCACTTAAGTGCCCGCAGCTTTGCATGCATTATCTTATTTCTCCCATTACAGCCCTGTGAGGTAGGTCATGGTCTTCATTCTACGAGAGAGGAAACAGACACAAACAGCAGTAAGCACGTTGCTCAAGATCACACACCTACAAAGTGGCAGAAGCAGCATCTAAACTTCTGCCGACACAAATTCCCATGCAAGTTCCTGCAGAAGAAATAAAGACATCCTCTGTCTTTCTCCCTGGTTCAGGGATGGGTTTCTGGAGTGCAGATGATGTCGCAGTTAAAGGCCACTGCAATAAATATGTCTGTGACAGTGCTATAAGGAAGGGAGCATAGAGCACATTAGAAGTTGAGAAATAAGGGAAGATTTGCGAAATGAAATTGAAGTTGGGCCCATGGCAAACTGTGTGACATGTGGCTCAAGAAGCACGGCAGAAGAAACTGTGTAAACAAATGAACAGAAATGAAATACTTTAATGGACGTTTGGGACACAACACACAATCAATTTTGGCTTCAGAATAGGGTACAGATAAGCAATGTGCTTGATTTACAAAGCAAAGGGACAGATTTGCAGCATGAGCTCTGGAGTTAGCTGTGTGAACTTGTACAAATTATTTAAGTCCTCTAAACCTCTGTGTCCTCATCTATAAAATAAGGATAATGGTACAAATCTCTAGATTTGTCTCAAAAGATTAAATGATATGACACATGTCAAGCTCTTAAGATGGGGCAAGGCACATAACAAGTGCATTAACTGTCAATAGCTATTGTTATTATGTGGGGATATACTGCGGGACAAGACTGAAAAAGAAGGTTCAGACAACACTGAAGACTGGTGTGAATGCCACTGAGAAGAGTTCACATAATGTACTCATGGCAACAGAGAGGTAATACTGAAAGTTTGTGAGTCAAGGGATTTTCTGAGAAGAGCTGATTTCAGAAAGAATATATTGGTGGTATCCAGGATGGACTAGAAAAAAGAGACTAGCATTAGTGAATGAATTGAGACAAAAGTCCAAATAAGCAAAGGTACAGGAAGATACCAACAACCCAAAACTAGCATCTAAAGTGCCAGAATGGAACTAAATATAAACAAAGACAAGAACGATATTCTGTAATTACATACAGAACTAGCCTTCACATCCTACTATAGAGGCCATCTATGGTTATTGAGACAAATATTAACTGATCACATAAAGTTAGTGCATCTGTGCTAGTAGGAGATGCAGTAATGAGATCCTATGGCACTAAATGACTACGTAATTCTACAAATATTAACTGAGTTTGTCCAGTTTTTTTCTGCTTTGAAATAGATGTTTGGGATACAGTATTGAATATTACCTTATATTATTCACATCCTCAATGCACTCAGAGTCTAGTATGTGATCTAATGGAACATACATCAGTTGTATCAATAGGTAGTGAATGGAAGAATCACGCTTGATCATATCAGTGTCATTTCTATGGTCAAACAGACCAGAAATACTCTCAGCCTAAACACTTAGCAAATTTGTGACTTGGATGAATTACTTGTATTCCCAGACTCAGTTTTCCTTATCTAGAAATAGGAATATTGAGAGTTAAAGCTTGACATAATCATGGTGAGGATTAAATGAGAGCATGTATTTGAAGACGGTCAAGACTGGTATTATATGATCTAGAATACAAATTAAGAATATTTAATGTGTTGGGGTACCTGAGTGGCTCAGTTGGTTAAACGCCCAACTTTGGCTCAGGTCATGATCTCAATCCTTGTGGGTTCGAGCCCCGTGTTGGGCTCTGGGCTGAATCAGGCTCAGAACCTGGAGCCTGCTTTGGATTCTTTGTCTCCCTCTCTTTCTCTGCCCCTCCCTGACTCACACTCTGTCTCTCAAAAATGAATAATCATTTTTTTAAAAAAGAATATTTAATGTGTTTAAGGAACTGAAAAAAGGGAATTAGAGGCACAGAGGAAAAGAAACTATCAAGACTTTTAAAAAAGAATCAAAGAGAAGCATCAGAGATAGAAAATAACAGTAAAAATTTAAATATACTGGATCAGTTAAACAGACCTCTGAAGAGGTGGTTAACGAACTGAAAGGCAAAACTGAAGAACTAACTCAGAATGAAGCACACAAAGAGAAACAAAATAAAAACCAAGTTAAAAGAGAGGAGATAAGGTGTAAATTCTAACACAAATTTGATATTCCAGAAATGATGGGAAAAATAGAGGGAAGAAAACATTTAGATGAAAACATTTAAGATTGCTTTAGGACAACAGTACTTTGGTTTCAGAAACACAACAAAGACTGCTAAAGAAAAGTCTAAAATCCAAGAAGAAACATTAAAAAAAAAAAGTGGGGTAGCTACAGATTAAAATTTAAGAGGTAGTGATAATGATGATGCTATCATCTACTTCTGTGGTCAGTAAAACAACACAGAAATAAAATATTTGATAAATAATACATTAATTGAGGGTGGGCAGTATATGCTGTATCTTTAAGTACTCCTTGTAATATTTGACAAAAGACAGACCTATTTGTTAAGTGAAATTGCAGAAATAAATCCAACCTCTTGATATTCATAATAAATGCAAATGAACTATGATAAAGAGAAACAAAAAGAATAAAGTTGGTTACACTAAGTAACTACAAAACCAAATAAACTAAGGGAAACAAATCTGTATCAGATAATACATATCTTAAGGGGGAAAAAATATAAGAGACAAAAAGGATTATTATAAATAGGTTAAAAAAGTAAAAGACCAAAACAAGAGAAAAGTCAAATAAAAAAGAAGGAAGGTAAAAAGGAATAAAGATAAGGACAGAAATCAATGAGACAGAGATGATTGGTAAAATGAAAAGTTAGTAACTTAACAAAGTTCCAGAAAGACAAATCAAGAAAAAGAATTAAAAATGTATAAATCAGAATTAAAGTGGGTAAATTATTACAATATGACACTATTTAATTTTTTTTATATTCTGGGCCATATGGGTGGCTCAGTCAGTTAACTTCTGACTTGATTTTGAATCAGGTCAGGATCTCAAAGTCGTGGGTTCAAGCCCCACATCAGGCTCTGTGCTAAGCATGGAGACTGCTTAAGATTCTCTCTTTCTCTTTCTCTTTCTCTTTCTCTTTCTCTTTCTCTTTCTCTCTTTCTCTCTCTCTTTCTCTCTCTCTCTCTCTCTCTCTCTCTCTCTCTGTGCCCCTCCCCTACTTGTGTGCCCACTCCTTCTATATAAAAAAAAAATTTTTTTAATTAAATAAAAATGTTTAGGGGCACCTGGGTGGCTCAGTCAGTTGAATGCCCAACTTTGGAGCAGGTCATGATCTCACAACTTGTGAATTTGAGCCCCACATTGGGTTCGCTGCTGTCACTCTAGAACCTACTTCAGATCCTCTGTTCTCCTCTCTCTCTGCCCCTCCCCACTCATTCACTCTCCCTCTCTCTCTCTCTCTCTCTCTCTCTCTCTCTCTTTCTCTCTTAAAAATGAATAAACAATTTTTAAGAATGTTTAAAAGCTATGGAAAACTAAAGGTAACAAATTAAAACCTAGATAAAAAGAGTATGCTTTGGGAAATATATAAAATGTCAAAATAGGAAAGTGGAACAGGCCAATAGCCATCAAATAACTTAAAAGTGGTAATTACAGCAGTTGTTTTTTGTTTTGTTTTGTTTTTTAAGTAGGCCCCATGCCCAACGTGGGACTTGGATTCACGACCCTGAGATCAAGAGTTGCATGTTCTACTGACTGAGCCAGCCAGGCACCTCATGGCAGTTTATTTTAAGTTAAGCTAAAAATGACATGTTAAGCTAGAAATAAGATTCCCAGAATCCTCTTCCTTGAATAGTTGAGTTAAAGCCGGCCAAAAGAGAAATGTGTAAAAGATTTGGAAGGCAGAAATGAAGCAGCTGCCATTACTCTCTGAAGGTTGTCATAGTCAGTTGTGGTGACAGACTAGTGGTATGCTGGAACCAGCCTGTGCCAGTTCACAGGAGCTGATTATGCATATTTCTTCACAACTTCAAATTTGAAGACTTCATATTGGTAGCTTTAAATCAAACATGGTGGCAATATTTACACCACTGAAATTGGCAAACACTTAAATCAGTAAGCTCCCCACTCCCTTGCTCCAGCCTGTTGTTAAATATTTTCAGCACAACACTGTAACAGATAGGAAAGTGTCAATGGGTTCCCTGCTAATTAACAGTAACCATTATCAGATGCTTTGAAAGCAATGATGATCTTATTCAAGAAATTCCTAAGTGAATATCAGTCAGTCAGAGAAAGAAAAATATCATATGATTTCATTCATATGTGGAATTTAAGAAACAGAGCACATGAATACAGGGGAAGGGGAGGAAAAGTAAGAATAAAACAGAGACAGAGGCAAACCATAAAAGACTCTTAAACACAGAGAACAAACTGAGGGCTGCTAGAGGGGTGTTAGGTGGTGGGGGGGGATGGGTTAAATGGGTGATAGGCATTAAGGAGGGCACTTGTTGGGAGCACTGGGTGTTAATATGTAAGTGATGAATCATTAAATTCTACTCCTGAAACCATTATTACACTACATGTAAACTAACTTGGATTCCAGTTTTTAAAAATTAAGTTTAAAATGTAAAAAAAAAGAGACCTAGCTGCTCTAAATTCTTGCCAACACTTGATACTGTCCTTTTTTACTATTAGCCGTTTTAATGAAAGAGTATCTTATGCATTTAAATTTACATTACCTGACGACAAATGTTGAAAACCTTTATGTATTTACTATTTGTGTACTTTCATTTGTGAAGTATATGTTCAAAGTTTTCATTCATTTTATTGATTTTGAAGCTGTATTTTTCTAATTCAAATGTTAAAAACTATAAATCCTACTAAGCGATACTTCAGTTGAATCTTACTGAATATCACCACTGCAAATTTTGTATGTTGTCATTTTCATTTCATTTCAATTATTTCTAATTTACTGCAAAATTATTCTACTACTCATGATTATACAGAAGAGTGTTGTTTATGTTCCAAATATTTGAAGATTGGTAGGAACTTTTTGGCTATTTTTTTAAATTTTATTTTATTGTTACAGAGAACATAGTATGGCATAAATCATATTAAATTTATTGAGACACAAAAAAATAAATATTTTTTTATTTCAAAAAAAATCCAGAAAGTACATACACAGTAGTGTGATTATGGGATCTTAGAGTAGTTCTATTTTTAAGTTTCTGAGGAACCTCCATACTGTTTTCCACAGTGGCTGAAACTAACAGAACAGTATGCTAACTATACTGGAATTAAAATTAAGAACTCACTAATAAAAAAAAAAAAAGAGGGGCATCTGGGTGGCTCAGTCAGTTAAGTGACTCTTGATTTCAGCTCAGGTCCTGATCTCACAGTTCGTGAGTCTGAGGCCTGCATTGGGCTCTGTGCTGACAGTACAGAGCCTGCTTAGGATTCTCTCTCTCCCTCTCTCTCTCTGCCCCTTCCCCACTTGTGCTCATGCTCTCTCTCTCACTCTCTCCCTCTCTCTCTCTCTCTCTCTCTCAAAAATAAATGGACTTAAAAAGAAAGTCTAGAAAGTATAAAAAGAATATAAACTCACTGCTTATACTGCAAAGCCAAGTATTAACCTAAAACCCAATCTGGATACAAGAAATGACATTATAGGATCATTTCAACATATAAACATAGGTATCAAAATCCTAAATAAGATATAAACTATTCTAACTCTGTATTAAAATGTCTAAATCATAACCAAACAGGGTTTATCCCAGGAATATAGCAAATGTAACATCAAAACATCTAATCACCATAATGTACCACATTAATGGACTAAGACAGAAAAAAAGACCTGATCCTTTCAAAAGATGCAGTAGAGGCATTACGCAAACCTTAATAGTTTATAGGATTATTATTTAAAAAATAAAAATAAAAACTTAGAAATAAGAAACAGAAGAGGCCTTTCTTAACTTGATAGATTCTGCCCAAATTCCACAGCAAATACATAATCAATGGCACAAGGTTAGACATTATTCCCTATAATATCACAAACAATGCCACTCTTAAATCTATCATAGATGCCATAAACCATAAGAAAGTCATAAGCCAATGCCATAAGCCAAAGAAAAGAAATAGAAGGATGAGGATTTTAAAGAAAAAAATCAAATTGTTAATTTTACAAACAATATTATCTCTTGCATAGCCAACCCAAGAAAATCAACAAAATACTTTCATTAATAAGAGCTGAAAAAGGATTGCAAATAAAATATTAACATGAAAATACAGATTTGTCTGTAATAATAACTAAATAATATAAAACAAGATATTAGTGACACCCCTTACAAAGTACCTATCAAATATCTAGGAATCACCCTAAGGTAAAAGACCATTTTTAGGAAAAAAGAATAACTATTAAAAATGTTTAAAACTGAGTAAAAAGTCATATTATGCGCATGTATGAAACAATTAAATAGTTGAAAGATACCAATTGTCCCCTAGACTACTATACAAATTTCACGTCAATCCAAAAAATATTATGAGTAAAACTGAATGCAATTTGATAGGTACTTTCTATAATTTATAATGAAAAACACTGAATCATAAGTAGGTAGGACAATTTAGAAATATAAGAAAAAAATGGAGGACTTACTCTGGCAAATATTATAAACCCAAAGAGATAAAGATAAATATAAAGATTAGATAGACAGACAGTAATTAATGAATGCAAGAACAGACAATTAGGCCAGTGGAAAAGAATAGAGGAGCTTTGTTTGTAATAAACATCATAAATCAATAAGTTTAGAATGCATTCTAGGGTAAATTGTGTGGGACAGTTCCTCAACAGAAGGAAAAACACAGTAATACAAAAATATAAAGCTAAAGAAAAAGATATAGGAGAAGATCTTTAGGAACTTAGGGATAGAGAAGGAAGTCATTTTTTTAAAATAGTCAAAATTAGGGGGCGCCTGGGTGGTTCAGTCAGTTAAGTGTCCAGCTCTTGGTTTTGGCTCAGGTCATGATCTCATGATTTGTGAGTTCGAGCCCCACATTGGGCTCCATGATGACACGGTACAGCCTGTTTGATGTTCTCTCTCTCCCTCTTTCTCTGCCCCTCCCCTGCTCACTCTGTCTCTTTCTCAAAAATAAACAATAAACTTTTAAAAATAATAAAAGAGTCAAAAATAGGGGTGTCTAGATGGCTCTGTTAAGTATCTGACTTCGGCCCAGGTCATGACTTCACTGTTCATGGGTTCGAGCCCCGCTTTGGGCTCTGTGCTGACAGCTCAGAGCCTGAAACCTGCTTTGGATTCTGTGTCTCCCTGTCTCTCTGTGCCTCCCCTGCTCAGGCTCTCTACTCTCTCTCCCAAAAATGAATAAAACATTTAAAAAATTTTTAAATAGTCACAATTATATACCATAAAAAGACAAAATAATTTTAATGCAAATTTCGTAAAATATTCCTGTTCAATGAATAATTTGACAAATTATGAATGACTGATTGAGGTAAGGCATTCACAATAATTAAGACAAAGGATTAATTATAATAATGCATAGGGAATCCCTATAAATCATCCCCCAAAACTAGAAATCTATAAATAAAATGGGCAAAGCTATGAATAGACAATTTATAAAAAGAAAAACCTTTAATAGCTATTAAGCATATGATGTTTGACATCATTAATAATTAGAGAAATGCAAATTAAAAGATGAGATGTCTCCAAAACCAGACACAGACCCACTAAAAAGGAGGACTATAGACCAATTTCCCTGATGAACATGGGTGCAAAAATCCTCAACAAGATATTAGCCAACCAGATTCAACAATACATTAAAAAAAATTATTCACCACGACCAAGTGGGATTTATACCTGGGATGCAGGGCTGGTTCAATATCCACAAAACAATTAACGTGATTCATCACATCAATAAAAGAAAGGACAAGAACCATATGATCCTCTCAATAGACGCAGGGAAAGCATTTGACAAAATACAGCATCCTTTCTTGATAAAAACCCTCAAGAAAGTAGGGACAGAAGGAGCATACCTCGAGATCATAAAAGCCACATATGAATGACCCAACACTAATATCATCCTCAATGGGGAAAAACTGAGAGCTTTCCCCCTAAGGTCAGGAACAAGACAGGCATGTCCACTCTCACCACTGTTATTCAACATAGTATTAGAAGTCTTAGCCTCAGCAATCAGACACAAAGAAACACAAAGAAATAAAAGGCATCCAAATCAGCCAGGAGGAGGTCAAACCTTCGCTCTTTGCAGAAGACATGATAGTCTATACGGAAAACCCAAAAGATTCACCAAAAAACTGCTAGAATTGATTCATGAATTCAGCAAAATTGCAGGATATAAAATCTACGCACAGAAATCGGTTGCATTCCTACACACCAACAATGAAGCAACAGAAAGAGAAATCAAGGAATCGATCCCATTTACAGTTGCACAAAAAACCATAAAATATCTAGGAATAAATCTAACCAAAGAGGTGAAAAATCTATACCCTGAAAACTATAGAAAGCTTATGAAAGAAAGTGAAGAAGAGACAAAACAGATGAACATAAGGGAAGGGAAACAAAAATAATATAAAAACAGGGAGGGGGACAAAACAGAAGAGACTCATAAACAGGGAGAACAAACAGGGTTACTGGAGGGGTTTTGGGAGGGGGATGAGCTAAATGGGTAAAGGGCACTAAGGAATCTACTCCTGAAATCATTGTTGCACTATATGCTAACTAATTTGGATGTAAATTTTAAAAAATAAAAAATAAAATAAAAAAAAGAAGAAATATCTCCTTTAGATCAGCAAGCATCCTATTTTTAAAATGTGAATTTTCTTAAGATAGAAAGAAAGAGGATGAGATGTCACTTTACATTAGAAAGGCAAAATTTAAAAGATCAAATAATATCAATTGGTAAAACTTCATGAAATGTTTTTGGAAGAACATTAAATATGAATACATCCTGTCACCCAAAAATTGTCCTCAAGGAGACACCTACGGAGATAATTGTTGAAGCACTGTTTCTCATACCAAGATAGTAGAGGTCTCCAAGATTCCCATCAGTAAATGAATAAACAAAATGTAATACATGTGTATGATGGAAACAAAAAATAACAAATATTTTTTTAAAAATTAAGGAAAAAATTAAGAGTGCATTGTATAGCATACAACCATCTATGTCAACTAGAAACTCACACACACACACACACACACACACACAAAATAGAAGAATGTGTGTTAGGGACATATTTTGAATAAACATATGAACATAAGATTTAAAAAATATATGTTAAATTCAATAAAATAGGTGCTTATAGACACAGTGGAATGATTATAAATAATGAAGATAAAGGGGGGAAAATCATAAAGGAAGACAAAAGGTATTAAGCAGTGATGAGTCTGTCATGAACTTAGTAAGATTAACTCAATTCTTGTACCTGAAGTTCATACTAAGAAAAACAAAATGGTCTACATGCCTCATCCTCAGGCACATATCCACATGTTAGAAGGGAAATGACCATCTGTGTCATGTAACTAAATGCCAATTGACAGATCCACTCCACCCAACTGATTTCCAGGTTGGACATTCTTAGGTCCAAATGATAAACTTTCACATCCAAACAGAAGGGGAGAACATTATTTCTCCCTTCTCCCCTACCCACACATGCAAAAGAAACACTGATATTGGCTTAGGAAAAAAAAGCTGCCACCTCTAAATAGCATGCGGTTTTTCAAATCATGATTTTATTATCTCTATATTTCTGCAAACTCCCAAATCTCCAAAGAGGAATAACTCACAGATACCACATTCATTCCAGGGATGAGCCTAAAATAGAAGTAAAATAAGGCATAGTTTGTTTAGAGACTTTTCCTTAGAAAACATAAACTACTCTATGCAATTATGTCGAGAATTAAAAACTGCTACAGATGGCTTACTAAGACTATTAATACTCTAAGACCATCATATGCAATTTTGTCATTAATTGCTAAAATCCCATTGATTTTAATCTACAAAAGTAATAAATCCAACATACCATAATTGCTTGTATTTTTAAACCCTAAGAGATTAGACATTTTAAATCTTGTCTCTGCCCTTAACTAGGGAATTTAAATATCAGAAAATAAATTTGAAGCTTCTGCTTTGGGGATGAAAACATAAATTTTGTCAGGAAAAACATAAAAATAGATGAATTCAGTTTGCACTATTTACCTCACTATAGGGTTTCCATAAAAACTGAGAGAGAAAACAAACCATTAGCACAATTTAACATCCTTGACTCAGAGCAATATCAAACATGGTTCTCAGGTCAAATAATATTGCAATCTTGTTATGCTTTAGAATACATTTTCTTAATTGTGATTATAGTTACATATATTTTATTGTTGTACTGTCTTAAAATATTATTTTCATAAAAATATTTTCAAATATACAGACACAATAATGCAAATACCTTTTACTAGGTTTTATTTTTACAATTTAATGCCAGTCAAACACAAAGGTCCTTTTTTTAATGTTTAATTATTTTGAAAGAGAGAGAGACAGAGTATGTGTAAGGGCGGAGAGGGTCAGAGAGAAAGAGAGAGACAGAATCCCAAGCAGTCTCTGCACTGTCAACATAGCCTGACGCGGGGCTCTAACTCACAAACCGTGAGACCATGACCTGAGCCAAAATCAAGAGTTAGACAATTAACCAACTGAGCCACCCAGGCATCCCACAAACTACAAAAGTCTTAAAATAGTTCTAGAACAGACTATATACTTAATGTTAAAGTATATATGAAAGAATGGGGATTGAGAAGAAAGAGCTAAACACTTTTAATGCTAAATTATTCTGAATTATTTTATTTCCATATATTTCCATGTACAATTTTGGAAAACAGAGAAACAAAAAGGAAGATTATAGTTATGTCTGGGAGGTAAGATTACAGGACATATTTGATTTTCTCCTTCATAGTTTTATATTTTTCCTAATTCTCTTCCACAGGGAAATACTTTTTTTTTTATTCAGAGGCAGAATAAACATTAAAAGTAAAACAAAAAGGACTTCAACTGCTAACAATATAGCCAACCAGATATGTGGTGTACTTGAAGTTCCAGTTGAAATGTATTTTTTAAAGACATTGCTTTTTAAAATTTGTGACTAAGAATTCCTTAAAAAGAGAAAACAGAATAACACACTGGACAAGAAGAGAATAAACTAAGGTTGGAAAACTGATCACCTTCTAAATTCAAAGTGAAGCTTATTGAAATGCTGATTAACAAAGTATAAAGTTAAATATGCATGTTAAACTTTTTTACTGAAAGCTATATAAAAAAAAGTAGAGTGCCAATTTTCACACCAGTTTTTCTTTCAATTTTTTATTTAAATTCTAGTTAGTTGACATATATAGTAAAATTGGGTCTCAGTAATAGAATTCAGTGATTCATCATTTACATATAATACCCAGTGCTCATCACAAGTGTCCTCCTTTATACCCATCACCCATTTAGTACAACACCTGCCCACCTCCCTCCATCAACCCTGTTTGTATTCTTTTACCTTTGCAAATACCTTTAACTAGGTTTTCACAGTTTAATACCAAACACAAAGGTCATTTTCTAATGTTTATTTATTTTGAAAGAGAGAGAGACAGTATGTGTTAAGGGGGCACAGGGGCAGAGAAAGAGAGAGAGAGAGAATCCCAAGCAGTCTCTGCACTGTCAGGATAGCCTCTCTCATAGCCTCAGATATCCTTCCATCTCTCTCTCGTTTTTTCCCTTCCCCTATGTTCATGTGTTTTGTTTCTTAAATATCATATATAAGTGAAATCATATGGTATTTCTCTTCTTCCTGACTTATTTCACTTAGCATAATACACTCTAGCCCCATCCATATCATTGCAAATGGCAAGATTTCATTCTTTTTGATGGCTGAGTAATATTCCATGGTATATTTATACTACCTCTTCTTTATCCATTAATCAGTTAATGAGCATTTGGGCTCTCTCCATAATTTAGCTATTGTTGATAATGCTGCAACAAATATCAGGGTACAGGTGCCCTGTTCAAATCAGTATTTTTGTGTCCTTTGGGTAAATGCCTAGCAGTGCAATTGTTAGGTCATATGGCAGTCTATTTTTACCTTTTTGACAAACCTCCATAGTGTTTTCCAGAGTGGCTGTAGTAGCTTGTATTCTCACCAACAATGCAAAGAGGTTTCCTCTATCTCCACATCCTTGCCAATAGCTGTTTCCTGTGTTGTTGATTTTAGCCATTCTGACAGGTGTGAGGTGGTATCTCATCATGGTTTTGATTCGTATTTCCCTCATAATGATGATGTTGAGCATCTTTTCATGTGTCTGTTGGTCATCTGGATGTATTCTTTGGAAAAATGTCTGTTCATGTCTTCTGTCCATTGCTTAACTGGATGATCTATTTTTTGGGTGTTTAATCTGATAAGTTTTTTATAGATTTTGGATACTAACCCCTTATCAGATGTATCATTTGCAAACATCTCCCATTCCACAGGCTGCCTTTTAATTTTTTTATTTCCTTCACTGTGAAGAAGCTTTTTATCTTGATGAAATCCCAGTAGTTCATTTTTTGCTTTGTTTCCCTTGCTTCCAGAGACATGTCTAGTAAGAAGCTGCTACAGCTAATGTTGAAGAGGTTAATGCCTGTTTTCTCTTCTAGGATTTTGATGGTTTCCTGTCTCACATCTAGGTCTTTCATCCATTTTAAGTTTATTTTTGTATATGGTGTAAGAAAGTGGTCCAGTTCCATTCTTCAGCATGTTACTGTCCAGTTTTCCCAACACCTTTTGCTGAAGAGGCCTTTTTCAATTGGATCTTCTTTCCCACTTTGTCAATGATTAGTTAACCATATAGTTGTGGGTCCATTTCTGTGTTTTCTGTTCCGTTCCATTTATCTAGGTGTCTGTTTTTGTGCCAGTCCCATCTGTCTTGATGACTACAGCTTTGTAATATAGCATGAAGTCCGGAATTGTGATGCCTCCAGCTTTTTGTTTTTCAAGATTGCTTTGACTATTTGGGGTCTTTTATATTCCATACAAATTTTAGGATTGTTTGTTCTAGTTCTGTGGGAAAAAAAATGCTGGTAGTATTTTAATATGGATTTCATTAAATGTGTAGATTGCTTTGGGTAGTATGGAAATTTTAACAATACTTTTTTTGTCTAATCCATGAGCATGTAACTTTTTTTTTCTTTGTGTCCTCTTCAATTTCTTTCATAAGTGTTCTATAGTTTTCATGGTATAGATCTTTTACCTCTTTGGTTAGGTTTATTCCTGTGTGTCTTATAGATTTTGGTGCAATTGTAAATGGGATTGATTCCTTGTTTTCTCTTTCTTCTGCTTCTTGATTGGTGTACAGAAATGCAATAGATTTTTATATGTTTATTTTATATCCTGTAACTTTGCTGAATTTGTGTATCAGTTCCAGTAATTATTTGGTGGAGTTTTGCGGGTTTTCTACATAAAATATCAGGTCATCTGAAAATCGAGAAAATATGGCTTCTTCCTTGCCAATTTGGATGCCTTTTATTTCTTTTTCTTGTCTGATTGCTGAAGCTAGGACCTCCAGTACTATGTTAAATAATAATGGTAAGAGTGGACATCCTTGTCTTGTTCCTGACTGTAGAGGAAAAGCTCTTAATTTTTCCCCATTGAGGATGATATTAGCTATGGGTCTTTCATATACAGCCTTTATGATGTTGAGGTATGTTCCATCTATCCCTATTTTGTTGAGGGTCTTTATCAAGAATGGATGTTGTATTTTGTCAAATGCTTTTTCTGCATCTAGAGACAGGATCATATGGTTCTTATTTTTTCTTTTACTAATGTAGTGTATCATAGTGAATTATTTGCAAATATTGAAGCAGCCCTGTAGTCCAGGAATAAATCCCCCTTGATCACGGTGAATAATTCTTTTAATGTACTGTTGGATTCAATTTGCTAGTATCTTGTTGAGAATTTTTACATCCATGTTCACTAGGGATATTGGCCTGTAATTCTCCTTTTTAGTGGTGTCTTTGTCTGGTTTTGGAATCAAGGTGTAGCCTCAGAGGAGTTTGGAAGTTTTCCTTCCACTTCTATTTTTTGGAAGAGCTTGAAAAGAACAGGTATTAACTCTTCTTTGTTGCAAAGATTTTTGATTACTGATTCATTTTCTTTGCTGGTTATGGGTCTGTTTTTCTATTTCTTCCAATTTCAGTTTTGGTAGTTTGTAAGTGTCTAGGAATTTATTCCTGATTGCCCGGGTTTCTGGCATATAATTTTTCATAATCTCTTATGATTATTTTAATTTCTATGGTGTTGGTTGTGATCTCTCCTCTTTCATTTGTGAATTTATTTATTTGGGTCCTTTCTTTTTGATAAATATGGCTAAGGTTTTATCAATTTTGTTAATTCTTTCAAGGAACCAGATCTTAGTTTCACTGATCTATTGTGGGTTTTTTTTTGTTTCCTTCTGTATTGTTTATTTCTGCTTTAATCTTTATCATTTCCCTTCTTCCACTGGCTTTAACCGTTATTTTCTGTTCCTTTTCTAGCTCCTTTAAGGTTAGGTTGTGTATTTGAGACTTTTCTTGTTTCTTGACATAGACCTATATTGCTATATACTTCCCTCTTAGGGCCACCCTTGCTGCATCCCAAATGTTTTGGACTGTCATGTTTACAATTTCATTTGCTTCCATGTATTTTTTATTTCTTCCTTAATTTCCTGGTTAACTCTTTCACCTTTAGTAGGATGTTGTTAACCTCCATATATTTGTGTTCTTTCCAAGATTTTTCTTGTGGCTGACTTCAAGTTTAATAGCCTTGTCGTCAGAAAATATACATGGTATGATCTCAATCTTTTTTGTTGTTGTTGAGAGAAAGAGAGAGGCACAGAGGGAAAGAGAGAATCTTAAGCAGGCTCCATGCTCAGTGCAGAGCCTGATGCAGGACTCCATTTCACAACGATGAGACCATGACCTGAGTCAAAATCAAGGGTCAGGTGTTTAACTGACTGAGCCACCAGCCACCCAAGCACTCCTCAATCTTTTTGTACTTGTTGAGGCCTGATTTGTGACCCAGTATGTGAACTATTCTGGAGAATGTTCCATGTGCACTTGAAGAAAAAGTGTATTCTGCTGCTTTAGGATGTAATGTTCTGATATGTCTGTTAAGTCCATTTGGTCCAGTATATTATTCAAAGCCATTGTTTCCTTGTTGATTTTCTGCTTAGATGATCTGTCCATTGCTATAAGTGGGATGTTAAAGTCCCCTATTATTGTATTATTATCAATGAGTTATCAATTCGAAATCACAAATGATTTAATGATTTATATATTAGGGTACTCCCAAGTTGGAAGCATATTTACAATTGTTAGATCACCTTGATGGATAGACCCCTTACCCCCTTCCTCATCTCATGTTGGTCTTTGGTTGAAAATTTAGTTTGTCTGGGGGCGCCTGGGTGGCTCAGTCGGTTAAGTGTCCGACTTCAGCTCAGATCATGATTTCATGGTTTGTGAGCTCAAGCCCCGCATCAGGCTCTGTGCTGATAGCTTAGAGCCTGGAGATCTAGAGATTGCTTCAGATTCTCTCTGTCTCTCTCTCTCTCTCTCTCTCTCTCTCTCTCTCTCTCAAAAGTAAATAAACATTAAAAAAAATTAAAATCTAGTTTGTCTAATAGAAGTATGGCTACTCCAGCTTTCTTTTGCTATCCATTAACATGATAGATGGTTCTCCAACCCCTCACTTTCAATCTGCAGGTGTCTTTAGGTCTAAAATGAGTCTTTTGTAAGCAGCATATATATGAGTCTTGTTCTTTTATCCATTCTGATACCCTATATCATTTGATTGGAGCATTTAGTCCATTTACATTCAGAGTAGTTATCAATACATAAGAATTTAATAGCATTGTATCACCTATAAAGTCACTGATTCTGGAGATTTTCTATTTCTTTTTTAGTCTTTATTCTTTTGGTCTTTCTCACTCAAAGGGTCCCCTTTAATATTTCTTGCAAGGCTGATTTAGTGGTCATGAACTCCTTTGGTTTTGTTTTTTGTTGTGGTGGGTTTTTTTTTTGGGGGGGGGGTCTGGGTAACTCTTTATCTCTCTTTCTATTCTGAATGACAGACTTGTGGATAAAGGATTCTTAGCTGCATGTTTTTCCTCTTCAGCACAATGAATATATCATGGCAGTCCCTTCTGCCGTGCTAGGTGTCTGTGGAGAGATGTGCTGCAAACCTGATTTGCCTTCCCTTGTAGATTAGGGATATTTTCCCCCCATGCTTTCAGGACTTTTTCCTTATCTCTATATTTTAAAATTTTTATTATATTTGGTGTTGGCTGGTTTTGTTGAATTTTATGGGAGCTCTCTGTGCATTTCAGTGTCTGTTTCCTTCCCCAGATTAGGGAAGTCATCAGCAATGATTTGCTAAAATAAACTTTCTGCCCCTTTTTCTCTCTTCTTCTTCTAAGACTCATATGACAGGAATGTTAATAGGCTTTATGGACTTGCTGAGTTTCCTAAGTCTACATTCATGATCTAATACTTTCTTCTTTTCAGCTTCATTATTTTCCATAATTTTGTCTTCTATATCACTGATTTGTTCCTCTGCTTTGTCCATCCTCATTGTCATTATCCAGTCAGATTTGTATCTGGGTTATAGCATTTTTTTAATTTAAGTCTGACTAGTTTTTAGTTCTTTTACCTCTGTAGTAGAAGATTTTCTAATGTCTTCTATGTTTTTCTCAAGCCCAGCTAGTATCCTTATGATTGTTGTTTTAAATTCTGGTTCAGACATGTACTTACATCTGTTTTAATTAAATCCCTGGCCATAATCTCTTGTTCTTTACTTTGGGATGAATTCTTTCATCTTGTCATTTCATCTAGGTCACGTGTGTGTGTGTGTGTGTGTGTGTGTGTGTGTGTGTGTGTTAGGAAAGCTTGTTATATTTCCCAATCCTGAGAGTAACAGCTATATTTAGAAGAGGTCCTATACTCTCCGGGATCTGGCATTTAGGAAAGTGTTTCAGAGTGTGTACTCTCCTGTTGTGTTTTTGGCTGCTGTTTCAAGTCAATCTTCTGCAGAGTTTCTCCTTGCCTGCAGTGGGGAATGTTTGGACCTTGTCCAGTGCATGAATTTTAACTAGGTGTGATTTGGTCCATTTGTTGAAATAAACCCAATCCTGGGGTGACTGGGTGGCTCAGTCAGTTAAGCATCCTACTTCTGCTCAGGTCATGCTCTCACGGTTTGTGGGTTCAAGCCCCACGTCAGGCTCTGCACTGACTGCTCAGAGCCTGGAGCCTGCTTCAAATTCTGTGTCTCCCTCTCTCTTCCCCTCCCCTGTTCACACTCTGTCTCTGTCTCTCAAAAATGAATAAATGTTAAAAAAATTGTTTTTTAATAAACCCGATCCTATTTCCACTAGAGCTGAAGCTTTGCAACAATCTGTGATCAGACTTAATGCATACAGGAATGAGGGGAAAGGCAGGGGATTGTGCTGGTCTTCTGCAGGGAGAGGCCTGCTGCACTGTTTCTCAGGCAGTCTGGCCCTAAAGATGCATCCATCCATCAAGGCAGTGGGGCGGGACTTGTGTAAATGGCTCCAGCCTCCACGGGGAAGCACTGTGATGCTCACTGAAGTCTGTCCTGCTGATGGGCAGGGGGGAAAAATGGCAACACCCCATTTTCTAGTCTCCAGGGACAGTTCACACGCACTGCTATTCAGGAAGTCCTCACAAAAGAGCAAACAATCTCCCCTCTTGTGTCCCAGATTTCCATCAGAACTCTGCTTTCACCCTGTCTGTGTTCACACTATCTACCTGCCTGGCAGCACAGTACTCCTGTGTTGTATCTTAGGTGTGTGGCTGGATTTCAAAAACCCCAAATTTTAGGGACTTGGTGCAGAGTGGACTCACACTGAACTGGGGGATCAGTCTAGCTGTGCCGTGGCTGGTGCCAGTTTGTCCCAGAAAAGCAACTGCATGACTACACAGGGAACTCAGTATTTACAGTAAAGCACAGCCAAAAGCTGGCTTCCAGATTAGCTGCCTTCAGCAGGTACTTCTGAGCTATGTTAATTAAAGGGGCCCTTCGATGGTACCCACCATTTTTGTCCCCTAAGAAGTGCTACCTCTCCCAAATGCACTCCAAGAAGGGATATTGTTTCTCCCTGTGTGACCCAGGAGATCCTCAGACCATGCTGTCTGTTCCCAGGCCTCTGCCCTCCTTCCCCATAGGAGGACCCCTAAGCCTGCCAGGCACAACAGCGATGGCACAGCCTCCTAAAACCAGATTTTGAGCTCTACTATTTATAAAAACTTGTGATAATCAGCCCCTTTCCTTTTCCCAATGTTGTCGGGGAAGAGTTTTTCTTCTGCAATCCCCTGTGCACTGTTTTCTCTCTTTCTCTCTCTCTACTCTCTCCATAATCAGGGTTCCATTCCCTCCACAACACCCGCAATTATTTCCTCCCCCTAATCGACTCGCCGCAGTTCATACCTTCCACAATGTGGCCATTTTTCTCCCTCTAGATGTGCAGTTTGTTCTCTCCGTCCTCAGATTGGTCTTGGGTGTTCACGATGATTTGATATTTATCTAGCCATGCTTGAGGGACTTAGCAAGCATAGGGTCTCCCTACTACTCTGCCATCTTCACCCTTAAACCATACCAGTTTGTATATAATTTTAGCATCATCTATCTAAAATTAATAGGACTGGCAATACCAAGTGTTGGTGAGAATGTGAGGTAACTGGCATTCTCATATGTGGCTGGTGGTAACACAAAAAATACTACTTTGAAAACTGGCAGTTTTTATAAAGTTAAACATAAATTCATCTCTCCTAGATATTTTCCTAAGATAAACATATGTCCACAAAATGATTTAAATACAAATGTTCATAGCAGCTTTATTCACAATGGTCAAAAAACTGAAAACAGTCCCTCAACAGGTAAATAGATACCCACCTTGTGGAATATATCCACACAATGGGAGGTAATAGAACTCAGCAAAAAAGAAAATAAAAAGGAATCAACTACTAGTACATACAACAATGTAGGTAAATCTCAAACACATTTTGCTGAGTGAAAGAAGCCAGATGCAAAATAATACATACTGTATGGTTCCATTTATAAGAAATTCTAGAAAAGATAAAGCTTATCTCTGGTTACAGAACAGATCAGTGGTTGAGTTGAAGGACTAACCGCAAGACACAAGGGAACTTTGTGAGGTGATGAAATGTTCTACATCTTGATTGTGGTGGTGGTTTCATAAGTGTTCACATTTGTCAAAAACTGAACTGCATTTTTTTTATAAAAATTTTTTTTAATTTTTATGTTTATTTATTTTTGAGAGAGACAGAGTGTGAGCAGGTGAGAGCCAGACAGAGAGGGAGACACAGAATGTGAAGCAGGATCCAGGCTCTGAGCTGTCGGCACAGAGCCCGACGCGGGGCTTAAACCCATGAGCTGTGAGATCATGACCTGAGCCGAAGTCGGATACTTAACCGACTGAGCCACCCAGGCGCCCCTAAAATTTTTTTTTAATATTTATTTTTGAGAGAGAGAGACAGAGTGTGAGTGGGGGAGGGGCAGAGAGAGAGGGAGACACCAAAACTGAAGCTGTCAGCACAGAGCCTGATGCAGGGCTCAAACCCACGAATGTGAGATCATGACCTGAGCTAAAGTTGGAGGCTTAATTGACTGAGCCAGGTGCCCCTGAACTGTATACTTTAAATGGGTATATCTTCTTTTATGTGAATTATATTTCAACAAAATGTATGTATATATGTGTACATTTATAATTTTAATATGAACTAAAGACTTAAATGGTAAAGACAAAACATTAAACACATTCTGGGGAAAAAATTCCAGAAAATAGTTCTGTGTTTTCTGAGTAGAAAAGGATTTTTTAAAAAAAATCATAGAAATAAAAATTATAAATAAGATGAATAAATTTGACATTAAAATTATGAAACTTCTTTCTTCTAAGATAGATCAGAAAGAGTGAAAAGAAAAATTATAACCAACAAAAAGATATCTGAAATATAAAATGACAAAGTATTAGTATCTAGAATATTTTAAAACTCCTATGAATCAAAAAAGACAACCCAATCAAGCAATGGACATAAGATAAAAATAAGCAATTCACTTAAGTGCAAACATGACGGGCCAATATACAAAATGATATTAAACCTCATAAGAGATATTCAAATTAAGTCTAAAACTCAATACCATTTCATATCCACCAAATTTATAGAAATTAAAGTGCCTGACAAAGTTAGGTATATAGAGTAAGGCTTTCAATAGGATTGGTGATATGGTGATAATCCAAATGGGAACAAGTGTTTATAAAACTATTTAGCATTACCTAGTAAAGTTGAATATGTCCATACCCTGTGACTTAGAAGCGCTACTACCAGGAGTAAAATATTTTAAATAATGAATACAACCTAAGTAATTTGGTTACACTAAATTTCCTTTAAGGGTAGTAGTTCTCAAATCTTAGCATGCATCAGAATCTCCTGGGGAACTTCCTAAAGCACAGACAGATCCCTGGGCTCATCGCAGAGTTTCTATCTAGCAGGTCTGGGATGAAGCCCTAGAATTCCCATTTCCAATCAGATCTCAGATGAGACAGATGCTACTGATCTAAGAACCACACTTTGAGAACCACTGCTCTAGGGTAATGTGCTGTCCCAGATTTAAACCTTGAATTGGCATATTGTAAAAAAAAAAAAAAAAAAAAAAAAAAAAAAGTTCTTGTTTTGCATAAAAGAGCTCTTATGATAGTTAATGGAGAAGGATTATCTCTGAGAAACAAAAACAAAATGGAAGAAACAATGAAACAAGTTTACTACAAAAAGTAGTGTGTCTCAAAGGAACTGGCAGCTTCCTTGATTTTAACAGACAGTAGATACTCCAGGTTAAATTACTTGCTTTATAGTCCTAGAATCTGAAAATATGACATGAATATTGTATCAGCTTCAACAAACTAATCAATAATTTTCTAATTGGGAGTTTTTTCTGCCAACCTTTCTAGTTGTTTACTAATCTGTATATTGTGCTTTACAGAATATTTAGTAAATTATGCAAAAGATCTAATTATATCTATTTTTCAGAAGACAAGATGAGTAAACCATGGACTTAACTAGCAAGAAATGAACATCCAATTTTAATTTACTTGCTCTCAACAACAGGAAAAAGAAGAAAATTCCAATTACTGGTTACATTCACAAAATCTAGTACAGACTGACAACTTCTAAACAATTTATTTCAAAACAATTGTTTTGCAATTCCCAAAGATATTTCCCCTGGGATTTTCTGTGACAGCTTTAAAATCATAAAATTATATAGAAGTTGTACAAGATACATAATATTAGACCAGATTTGTCATTTTATGTTATGGCATCATCATGCAATTTAATAGAACCTAATAACCTTCCATGACTAATAAAACAAGATACATGGTTATTCAAAGAGGTCTGAGATTTTTTTATGAAGGATTTTATCAGAAACAAAAAACCTCATACATGAGCTTTTTATGTATCTGAATACAAACAAACTCATTCATACAGGTTGCTAGTAACTAGTCGATTAAAAATTAATGTAATAATTATCATCTAAAACTAATTTCCACTAAAAAGATAAATATAATTATACAAGGTTCCATGAACATATAGTAATTGCAATAATTGTTAATAGTGTAATAACTGAGAAAATTACTCTACATGAATAAATCAATGAGAGAGATAAACCTGAATAAGTATATGAGAATGGGTAAATAGATAACAGGAAGGAAGCAAAACTTGATGAGGAAACAACTCAAGGAATTGTTTAGTCAATTACATTTCTCCATAAACCTACCAAAGCTGGGATGCCTGGGTGGCTCAGTCGGTTAAGTGTCCAACTTCAGCTCAGGTCATGATCTCACAGCCTGTGAGTTCGAGCCCCACGTCGGGCTCTGTGCTGACAGCTCAGAGCCTGGACCCTGCTTTGGATTCTGAGTCTCCCTCTCTCTCTGCCCCTCCCCTGCTCATCTCTGTCTCTCTCTGTCACAAAAATAAATAGAAACATTAAAAAATAAATTTTTAAAAAACCTACCAAAGCTTATAAAAAGCCAAGATATGTTCCTGTCTATATAACCATAAATAGGTCAATTTACTTCTCAAACCAGAAGTTTGCATATCACAAAATGGTAACTACTGACAAGGCTGCCTCATCCAGATGCAATGTTGATGCATTCCATAAAGGTGTTTGGTTTAGGGGAAAGGAAGGAGCCAAAATCCTTCCCTGTTCTATTTAGCCAAACTTGTCCCCTCCCTCCAACCAAAGAGGCTTTCCTTTTCTCTTCACACAATGGCACCACATAGACTAGAAGCAGGCCTGTCTATAGAGCCTATCCCATCCTGTTGTTTCAAGAATTAAAGGAGACAATGTATGTCAAATATGTATGAAGGTTAAAAGAGGTTATGTATGTCAAAGAGTGTGGTAACTAGTACATAAAAGCACTTAATAAACATTAGCTATTACTGTAATGTCAGCTTTCATTAAGATTTCAGAATCAACACCATGAAAACATCATCATGGATAGAAGGATTTTAAGAATGGCAGTTAAAGAAATTGTACTCCACCTGGATCCATTAAAAAAAAAATCTCAACTTTTCAGAGTGATGTGAAGGTTCTGTGTTATGTTTATGGTTTTTATTACATGACTATACACACTGTGAAAATTTAACGTGCACCCTTAAATTTGGTAAATTATAACTCAATAAACTGATTTTTAATAATAAAATAAGGGGTGCCTGGGTGGCTCAGTCAGCTGAATATCTGACTCTTGATTTTGGCTCAGGTCATGATCTCACGGTCATGGGACTGAGCCCTACATTGCACTCCATACTGGGCATGGAGCCTGCTTATGATTCTCTCTCTCTCAACCAACCAATCAAGCAATCAATCAATGTGCTAAAGCTCTCCTGAGTTTTCTGTGCCTGAATAGCCAGGATAACATGAGGAGATCTGTATCTCTTGTCACTCTGGCAGATCCTCTGTTTCCTACCTTGAACAGAACTTGCATTTATGTACATTGATGTACCAGAACTTGCATTTATGTACATTTTGTAACCAGGAAAAAAGGAAGGGAACAGAGGAATTACAAAGGATGGAGAAAAGACTTAAGCCCCTGAGTTTTACTGACATCAATGAGCTGTCAAAGCAGCCTCTCCGTGTACTTTCGTTAATGCAATAAGCAATGCTGTTAAATTTGAGTATTCTCTGACTTGCAGCACAAAGCATTTTCACAAGTACCAAACTCAGAGGGAAAAATTACGTAGGGAATATCAGGTGATACAATAAACATAGTCTTCAAATACAGAGTAATGGGGTATTTACTGCTGTAAATACCTCTTCCTAGCACCCCTCCCTTCTTCCAGAAACCACATGGTTTGTTGGACTTCTTCCACGGGATCAACGCCCCAGCCCTCACCACTGTGTGTAAATTAACCATTCAAACAAAACTTTTTTATTGTCCAGTTCAACTTGTTGATTGTTTTTACTGTAAATAAGTAAATAGTTTATCTTAGTCTGTCAAAGATAAATAAGAGGGTTTTTTTTTTTTTTTTAATTTGGAGAAATAAAATCAACTTCCCTGGGTCATTCCCTCAAAACTGAAGCAATAGCTGACCCCCCATCATACAAGTCTAATGAAAGGTTAGACATTTTATCACTTCACCACCCATGAACTATGTGTACAGAGATGTGTATGTGTGTGAAAGTAGGTATGAATGTTAATACTGGCATGATAGCCAATGATTAAAGTTTCAAACATAACTTGTTTTAAACAATGTGTAATTTCACGTTAAAATAAAATACCATGGATAATTCCCAGTTGAAACTTCATATTTACCTTTCCACTTACCTCAAGTTATTCCCATCCTTCAGGATATACTTTGAGCCTCCGTTTTAAGGGAGCTGTCTCAAACTGTGACAGCCCATATGGATTTTCCCTTCTCTTAAACTCTACATATATATCTGAGCTATACACATTAGTATTTTGATCATTGCATATTTAATTTTGTTTCCCAATCCCATGTCCAAATACAGTATGAAATGCTTGACATATAGATTCTTGATAAAATACTATGACTCTATCATCTAGATAATGGATAACACGGTAAACACAGAATGTTACATTTATATTTTGTACTTAAATAAATATACCAAATACTAAATTAATAGCCTCTTTAAAATCTTTCCTTTTAAATTAAAATATCAAATCTTAGAAATAACACAGTTTAAAACTTGTAAAATATTGATCTTCCAAATAAGCTAATGGGTTTCTCCAGGGCCTATGACTAACATACTATGGATTTTAAGTATTCAAAGATTTTTTTTTAATTGTGATTTCTCGTATATGCTTTGGGAAATATAGGAGACAGATATTATTATGCCCTGTGACATGAGAAGAAACTAAAGCCACATGAATAATAACTGGGCTTTCCTAAATCTCAGCTCTCTACCTGTCTCTCTAGAGACAGAGTTGTAGAAATAGGATTATCTCATCTTCCTAAGAAAGGTCGTAGTCTCAATAAAACACAAGGAACACAAAAACTACAGGCTGCTAATAAGCTGAAATCAACTTAATGGGCTAGATGGTATGTTCCCTTGGATACTTTCAGTTTTGAAAATCCTATTTTTAATCACAAAATGTGACTTAAAAATGTGTGAATAAATATAGAAAATAGAAAACTATATTTAAGGTTACATTCAGAAATACATCACAAATTTTTGTAATGTTTATTTTCAGAGAGAGACAGAGCAGGGGAGGGGTAAAGAGAGAGAGGAAGAGAGAATCCAAAGCAGGCTCCATGCTGGGACTCAATCCCAGGAGTCATGAGATCATGACCTGAGCCAAAATCAAGAGTCAGATGCTTAACCAACTGAGCCACGCAGCTACCCCAAAGGCACAAATTTCTATCCTATCATCGATTAAACTGTTAAAACTTTAATGTTAGAACACAAACACACCCATCAGCATTACTAGAAAAAACTGTAAAATGGAGGTGATGTGTTCCAGCGCAAATATCTGCAATCTTCTTCATCTGGAACAATTACTGCTCAAAAATAAAATTAAAGGCCTCCAAAATGCCTATATCAAGACTTCTCCTTAAATCTTAAACATTATTTCATCCTCCTCAGCATTTATCTGTATCTAATCTATCTTCTTCCCACTAGTCTTGGAAATTAGAACTACCATTATTTTCTAAAAAGAGACTTAAGCTCTTTTTTTTCCCCGTCTTTCCACTTGAGCCTTCTCCTCCACCTACAGTTGTTTCTAAGTCTACCTCTCCTTGAGCCCAATCACTTAAATCTTCTGCTTTCTATCTGCCTCCCTTCCTCTCTTCACTATCCAAAATCTTGACAGAACATTTCGCATGTGCCCCTACCTCCTAATCCACAGCAAAGTATGGCAACTCTCATGCCCAAACCACTTCTTTTAAAGTTTCTAGTGACCAGTTCATCACAAAAAATCCTAGATCCATTTCTCAATCCTCCTTCTTTTTGACCCCAACGCAGCCATTCATAGTCTTTTTTTTTTTTTTAATTTTTTTTTTTTTTCAACGTTTATTTATTTTTGGGACAGAGAGAGACAGAGCATGAACGGGGGAGGGGCAGAGAGAGAGGGAGACACAGAATCGGAAACAGGCTCCAGGCTCCGAGCCATCAGCCCAGAGCCTGATGCGGGGCTCGAACCCACGGACCGCGAGATCGTGACCTGGCTGAAGTCGGACGCTTAGCCGACTGCGCCACCCAGGCGCCCCATATAGTCTTGATAGCTTATCTTCCCTAACTCTCTTATCTCATAAGATCATTATTTTCCTGTGTGTCTGTTTCAACACAGGTCCTCTTGCATCTCCTACACTGTGAGTTTCCAGAGAAGTACAGAGATGCTTCCCAGAAGCAGAGATGCTTCTCTCCGCTCTTTCCACTTTTGCACCTCTTTCTGTTCTTGATATTTTAATCCTGTTTCATAGCTTTAAATATCATCACTATGCAGAAAACTCTCTGATCCCTATCTCATCTCTCTCTTCTCAGCCCATACTCCTCCATCAAATTCTAGTTTCTTTCCTGATCTACTCAATGTCCAAACATTCAGTCACAGTATACCATGGGAAATAAAAGTATACTCTGAGAAATATATACAATAATGTCTGTGCTCCCAAAAATCTTTATTAGCATAACTACAGAATATCTCCATTTTGATAAATACCAAACATGTCAACTTGGTAAATCTAAAGATGAACCATCTTCCTGTTGCCCAGACCTGTACCTTTCTCTTCTCACTCCTTCTGTGCTCAAAATTTTGGTTAATGGCACTGCTATTCTTGCAAGTTTAGACTTTGCAAAACAATTTCCTGTCTTTTGCTTCCTACTTATACTTAGTTTTGGAATTCACTCCTCTACTTTACTACCACTGGAGCCTGATTCAGGTCCTCACTATTTCAGGGAGGCAGTCCAGGACAGATGTTAAACATCTAGACACTGCAATAAAAATGCCCAAATTCCTCATCGTATAAGGAACACAGCAGGAAATAAGCAGCAATGAAGAATCCACAGGAAGAGAAGTAGCAACATTCATGGCCAGTCTCTTGAAGTTTAGGACAAAAGCAAAATGATATAGGTAGACAGTTCTTACCAGAATAGGGTTATAACGGCCACTAAAAAGAGTGTTTTAGTTACCAGAGTACTCAACAATAAAAGGTGGGGGGGGGGGGGGGGACCTACTCCAATGACTAAGGCTCAAAGGGACTATTATTTGCCATTGTCTTTTTTATTAGTATATGCAATAATTGCATCGCACCATAATTTCTCTTCCCAGAACCTAGCCCATATGTAATAGGTATTCAAACATTAGCTGAGTGAAAACTAGCAAACAGCAACCATTTATTAAGTACCTATAAAATGCCAGTCAGAAAAAGTCATTTCACATATATTAGAAATTATATAATCCTACTTAGATTATAAAAATGAGCCTCCAATGACTAAAATATTTTGCCCAGCATCCCACATTTTATAAATGATTAAGAATTAAAACCCAATTCTATCCAACACAAAAGTTGTACTCTTTCCACTGCATCGTACATAATTCTTTGAAGATATTAACATGTTCTGAAGGTCCCATAAGACTTTTACCATGGGTCTAATTAATGTTTGTATGACATTTCATCACAAAAAGCAGAATCCCTCTTGAAATACATAAAAGTTATTGTGTGGAAAGGAAGAGTTAAATTAAATCGCTTTTATTCATTTTATTTTTAGGGAAAAAAAGAGAGAAGGGGTTGTATTAATGAGTAAAAAGAGGGTGAGAAGATAGTGCAAGACTGAGAATATATCTAAGAATCCTAACTCAACATACTTCACAATTTTGCCTAAGGCTAGCCCTGAATTATCATCTCCAAGTATCCTAGAAATAAGACCTATCTCAAAAAACCAGCAGCCTTCATTAAATATAGATGAACAGGAAAGCCAATATGTAAGAATGGAATAACCCAACTACTACCTGCCCAAGGCAAAAACTTGGGAGTAAAACAATGTGAGACCATTTTTTCCTCTGACCTGTGACATAATTCTGATGCATGCATTTTGGCTCTCAAAAATTTAAGATCAATATGTTGAATTTTATCATTTTAAGTAGTTACGGTGAATTACTCAAACCAGGTACCCCCTTCATCTCCAATACTTAATGTAGACAACAAAACTAAAGCAAAGTGGTTCTCTTTGGACTAAAGCCCTACCATGTACTAACTGCACACTGGAGCAAGTCACTTATTCTGTGTCTTAATTTTATTCTCCATAAAATGTGGATAATAACAGGACTATTGTTACTCAATTATTTGTTAACTGTAGTAATAGGAGAGGGCCTGGCAAATGGTAAATACTGAACACACATTAATTTCATTATATCCACTCTGCAAACGTTAGTCTCTTTTATACACCACTAAATCCTCTCGAGCCTGTGAAATGTCTGTCATATAGGAAATATCAATAAATTTGTCAATGAGTTTCTCAAAAAAGAAAGAAAATATTTTTGTCTAAGTCCTCCAATAATTAAAGTAAAAATGAAGTTGAATTAACCAGTCAGCCAAGTGATTTCTACTCTTACTCTACCATAATACTTTAAGATCCTCCTGGGTAACAGTCCCCTGTTCCATAATTAGAAGTGCTTAAGGCAACTTTGGCCCCTTCTCATTTCTCATTTCTCATTTATCCTCTTGGTACTTAGTATCTCCCATCTGTTCATCAAGTTTGTCTATCAGTTGTGATCTCTAGGGAAAGAAAACACCTCTTTCATTTTGGGCTCTGACTTTTATGAAGAGAATGTTGCAGGTACTAAAATAATAATAATTAATGGAAATGAGTCATTATCATTACTTGCATTATGAATCCCTTTATCCCTGACTGGCCAGGTGTTTGATGGGCAGTCGCTTCACTGCTCAAACCCCCACTGCCTGGAAACTCCTACAATGAATGCAAATGTGTCTCTATCTGCCTCCTGGGGTAACAGAGAAAGCAATTAACAAATGTTCACAAAGTACTTGGAAAGAGATAATGGCACTATATAAATGTTACAGATTATTGCATCATGAAACTTAAAATCATAATCAACTCTAAGATGGGTTAATTGGAAAGGTAACAAAAAATCTCAGAAAGAGCCTCCTCTCAGAAGAATTTCAAAAAGACATCCTCTTCCTGAGGCTAATAAATCGCCTTCAGAACCTTTGCCCCTCACCCCCATCCTTTGGAGAATAAGGGTAATAAGAAGCTACTTGGTTGTGATGGGGTGTTGCGGGGATAATTTAATAAAACCAAAACAAAACACAGAATCACTCCCAGTTCAGAATTAAGCAAGAGATAAAATTTGAGAGGCTGGCTTTCAACCTGGGTTACAGTTCTAGGTACTGCAAACACCAATTTTATGCAAGTCACAAACAGCACAGCACACAAGGCAGTGTGCACAAGAGCAGAGAAAACACATAATCTGGCTCTGATTGCTCCCAAACTTATACTTCCAACCTGAGCCACCCATCCCTGGTATCTTGCTTATGCTCTCCATTGGATATCTAGTGGGTAGGGCATCTCAAACCCAATATATTCAAAACCAAGCTCCTGGTCTCCCCATCAAACCTGCACCCTTGCCAGACAGCGTCCTCCCACTCTCTGTAAACAGCAACTCTACCCTGACAATTACTCCAGCCAAAAACCTTGGACTCATCCACAACTCTCTGCATTATCTTACATCCCTCATTCATCCCAACAGTAAAACGTGTTGGCTCTGATTTCAAAACACCAAGAATCAGACAACTTCTCACCGCCTTAACTGCGACTGCAAACTACCATCTCCTCTTGCCTGGATGATTGAAATAGTCTCCTAATTGGTCTCTCTACTTCCTCCCTTGCTCTCCTTTAGTGTATTCTTCTGAAGTTAAATCGGAACATTCCTGTGGTCACAATTCTGAAATAACTCCCCACTTGATTCCAACCAAATGCCAAAGAGTCTTTATAATGGGTTATAACCATCTATGTGATCTGGCTCTGTAATCTTCTCTCAGCTTATCTCCTAGAACCCTTCCTTCCTCCCCCCCCCCCATACTCTAGCTACAGTGTCTCCCCTACTGCTCCTAGACCACTAGGTATGCACGTGCCTCAGGGCCTTTGCACTTGCTGCTCCCACCTACCCAGATATTCTCATTGTCTTGCCCCCCTACCTCCTTCCCATCTATACGCAGAAGTTACCTGCCATCTGAGAATTTTCACAAGCCAAACTTTCTTCTTTCTAAAATTGTAGGCCTCACTCCCACACTGACTATACCTTTATCCCTTTTCTGCAATTCTTAATATCCATCACCATCTGGCATTATTTGTTTATGTATTGTCTAACAACTCCCCTCATCTGAATGTACTCTGCATGACAGCAGCAATTTCTGCCTATTTCTTTTCTCTTTTTATTTACTACTGTTTCTCCATCCCCTAAAACAGCATCTGACATTATAACAAATACTGAATACATATTTATTAAATTTTTTTTCCATTTTATTGGTGCTTAAAATCCCAGGTGTTAGAATTATTGCACTAATAGTACATGATAAAGAACCACTTGGTACCATCAAGTAAGGATGGCAGGAATGTGGTCGACTTCCTCACAAACTCCCAATTATACAAATTCTGGGCATGAAAATACTAAAGGGTAACACTGGAATTTGATTCTTTCCACAGTTATTAATATTGAACACTAGCCCTCTAATCATAAAACACAAGGCTGGTTTTTACCCATGTATCAGGCTGGAGGGGAAGAAATCAAACCAAGATGTGCATTTCATACTCTGGCACCGTCCCCTGGATATAAGAGACAGTTTTGTTCAACAGCTAAAACAATGTTTTGAATGTGTAAATTCTAAAAGAAAATTAAAACTGGCAGCTACTTGATATTTGGGGGGGGGGGGGGGAAGAGCTCCTGTTCAGCAATCATTAAGATCTAGAGCTGCAGTAATTCCCTCTAATAAAAAATAATTTATGATTTTCTTGGAGCTGAGAAAATGATGGTGCACCTGAGCCTCTGATTTATAAAAAATGCATTTCCAGCTCTTTTTTTAAACTGCATCTTTATTTCAGTTTTACAGTTCTTCAAAGCAAATCGTAACAGTAAAGCCCTTGACAAGAAGGTGAAGGCCACAGAAAGAGGAAAGACAGATACTCTCAACTGCAGAAGAAAGGCGCAGGCTTATAGAATTATCCTGGAAGGCCCTCTCAAATGTGACACAGAGACCTTCCCTAAACACTTGGCCTGAAATGTGCCCCCTAGCATCTCCCAACTACCCAATTTTAATTGTTGGCAGACCACTCACCCCTCTCCTGCTATGTATTGCCTTTCCCCCAATTTTAGAAGCTCCTAAAGACAAGGACCTGTCCGCTTCACCAATGTACTCACAGTGGCAGAAGTGACACCTGACAAAGATTAGGCATATGACACAAATTTGCCACATGAATGACTGCATTAAACATTTGAATTTTTTCCTTCTTGCACTAGATGAAGTAGGAGGTATGATTCCAACTCTTGCCAATTAATGAATTAATCTCAACAGCTAAGAAGATTTGAGAGAATACATGCTTTTTTAAGGTCTAAGTTCTCCCCATAAAATTAGTGCCATATAAAAAGGTCCTGTAAGAATAAGCCCATCCCTGCTCCCCTCCCCAATTCCCAATACAATAAATGAAATGTACATTTCTGTTAGCTTCTATTTGCTGGTGACATTTAGTTTTAATTCAAACCAGTCTTCATAAATTCTGGTACTGTGCACAACATCTTAAATGGCTCTATTCTTTATTCAAAATCATCCCTCTCATTCCCAGCATTGTAGTAAATAGATCTTCTAAAGGGGAAATAAAACTATTTCAACAACAGGCCTATTTCAGCAGTTTTTCAAAGGCATTTCTTTCATTTCCCTTGGCTAGAGTTTTCTTTTTATGCTTGGAAAGTTGTGTTATATATACATGTAGTTTAGTCCAAATGGATGTGGCTTTTTGTTGTTGTTGTTGTTATTGTTGTTGATTTCAGCTTTTCTATTTTCCACTTCAGTATTCTTTCAAAAGCAAAACTTCATATTTCTCTTATTCCTCTGTTTGTGAGTCTCCATTATTGAACCCAAGTTCTCTTTTAAAGAAGGAATAGTTGGGATACTGTGTGACTCCTATTTTCCCCAATAAAAAATAACTAAATTTACAGATGAGAATATTTATAGCATATAACAATCTCAAATAACCTTTCATTTTTCTACATTATTTTTAAGGAGTGACCTTCATGCATAAGAATATTTCCTAACCTTTTTTTTTTCCCACTTACCCAAAATATCAACTAGGGATCCTCAGAATTGTAATCTAGCCAGAGACAATTTGCTGCTATCCCCAGACAGCTGGGAGAGATTACTGAAAGGGAAGAAAATACTTCAAGAGCCATGGCTCCTGCCCTCCTCTAACATCTTCACTGTCCCCAATCCCCATCTCCAGCCCCATCCCCCAACGCGATTTTAAAACTTAAGAAGAATTTAATGCAATCTTAACTTATCCTATGGAAACAATCAGAACTATATAGAAAATGTATGCACAGAAGGATTTATCACAGCATTATCCTAGTATAGCAGTAAAAATATACACACACATGAACCCATGTTGGAAAGGGGAAAAAAAAAAAAAAAACCTGGAGTTAAATAAGACAATTTAACATTGATATATCTCTGAATGGGCGAAATATCAATTATTCTTGTTTTTACTTTATTTGTATTTCCAAATTTTCTTCAATAGACATGCATTGCATACAAAATTCAGAGTTTAGAAACAGTTAAGAAAAAAATTAAATAATTCCAACAATAAGGAAACAGATTGCACAAATTACAAATAAAATTGAGACTCAAGGGGAAAAAATGTTTAAGAAAAATCTTTTTTTCACCTTTTTTTAAAGTAAAAATTGTTTCAACAAGAAAAAAGTCCTCTGATCAATTTTTTTTTTTTTTAATTTTTATAGCTGCCTTAAAATAATCAGACTGGAAGGAACAGGGTGTCAGCCTAAGAGATACTGAGATCCCATATCATATGAAAACACACCCCTTACAACAAGCCCTGGATACAAACAGAAGAGGAACGCTAGAGAGTATAAGGTTTTACAACCTTTACTCATTGTTTCCTTCCTCTTGTCTTAGAAGCCTACGGAACAATGTGCAATTTCTGACTGATTACAGTTAGCAGTCAATATGATCAATGACTATTTTTGCAGCCAAATTTTTTGATAGAGGAGCATCAACTCACAGCTGTTTGGAAGCATTCAAAACAAGATCTCACCTAAAGCCCTCTCTTCCTCCATTTTTATTTATTCTTTACAAAAAACACGCATCAATTTTGCCATCTAACAAATTAACTGCTTTCATTTTTGTTTCTTTTCAATCCTCATCAACAAACATTTCCATTTTGTGGGGTCTTTAATATGTTAAAAGATTTTGCATTCTGCTCTCTTCATTTAAATTTATATGGGAGATTCTAATTTTAAACTATTCTATGCTTTTAATTCAAAGAGAAAATAATTCTATGTGATTTTGACTAGAGGAACCTTCCACCAAAGTATAAACCCTAAAAATAAATACAACTATTAAAATTAATTACACCAAATTGCTTAAGCAAGGTAAACAGCAAACCCAGGGCCAAGTGCTAAAAACTTGAGAGAGTCAATTATCAAACTATCTAGTAAAAGCCTCCAAAAATCGATAATCCCCAGCTTTACTTTTATGATGACATTAGAAATAACATTTAATTTTTTATATATAAGAAACAATCTCATGGAAAGCCAGTCTATGCTAATCTTTTAAACCTATTACCAACATTTTATGCATCATAATCCTCACTAAATCAGAATATATATATATATATATATATCTATTTAGGTTCTCTCAACAACAGCACTTTCTAAAAGGGTCCCTGGCAGGCAGTAACACCATTCATTTACTAAATATTGCCTGGGGACCTAGCCATGCATGACTCTTATTAATGTAGATGGGAGTTTCAGTCATATCCAAGGTCTGTGGAACAAATGGAGTAACCCATTATTGGTTCTTCTCCCCTCATATCTATTTAACATGGATAATAAAAAGAATTTGGTCTGCAATGCTTTACTCAATTACCAAATACCATTAGATTCCTATTTTAGAGTTTGTTTTCTCTCTGAACCCACGCATCATTTATGAGTTCACAGGTAGGAGGAAATCCACACCTTAAGCCATTAACTTAAGAATACTTCTTGATCAGCCTTCTGTTGTTTCTTAATTATTTTATTGGCATAATTACAAGTACAGGACATTTGAAACTCACAAAAGTGATTTTATAGGATCTAGGTCTACAGTCTAATAACACCAAATTCTGTATATACTCACACAACAGAGGATGATGGTTTTATAACAGAGAAGTCTATCAATTTGATTTCCTAATCTCATATTACTTACCCAAACAATAAAGTTCATTTAGGGCATACAAACAACTAGGTAAAAGAAATTTGTTTCTAAGACTTCAACAATATGATAAAATAAATTACAGCCTATCCATCCAACAGGATATGTCAAAGCCATTAAATATGATATATAGATTTCTATTAATTGTCCAGGATATATACCAATGAAAAATAAACAAACAATAGGTCAGCATGGTATGTGACCCAATTTAATGTCTTTATACATGTGTTAAAATGGATCACAGAAGAGGACACACCCAAATCTTATCAGTGCTTATCTCTGGGTGATCAGACTACAGATGAGGTATTTGCATCTTTTTACCCTTCAGTATTTTCTACAATGATAAATACAAGTCTATATGCTAAAAAGCTTGGGAAAAAGTCTCTTTAAAAAGTCTCTCTTTAATGGGGAGGTAGGATGGGATCAAGAGAGACAATTGGTTTGCCCTTCAGTTTAATACTAGATATGTAAATGATACTTCATAAAAATGATAACTACATAGATGTGGGCTAGGAGTCCAGAATTTAACAATCAGTTTGCAACTTCCAGAATACAGACAGTTAAACATTAGAACACCAGAATGTCTTCGCCATTCTTTGTCCTGTACTGCAGACTAGTTCAATTTCCTTACCCACATGTCCTCCATTAATTGCCTTTTCAATAGATTACTAATAAGTTTTTGATGTTAAGCAAACATCAATGCTCCTATTAAAGTGAGACCAAACACTGTGACTATTTGTTTAATAACACAGTCTGAATGAAGGACGAAGTTCAATTAGCACTGGAGCTGATACAGGCTTCATTAGGAAGGAGAGGCAATTAAAAAGTGGAAGGCTGCAGGAGGCACTGATGTGCACATCATGCAGCAAGCAGAAAAGGACAAGCAGCACAGAGTTCCTTTGAAAAAACTGTAACCTGAAGACTTCAGACAGAAAGAAGGATCATTAGCACAAAATTAAGCACCCTAATAGGGTGATCCTTATCCCACTAGCTCCAGAAGAAATATGAGGCCCAATCACGTAATCTAAATAAACTGCAGGGTGTCAGGACAATTGGAAGAAACAGGAATTATCTAGCGGGTAGAACTCCATTTAGCACAGAGCTTGGTTCACAGACACTGTCCAATGGATGCTACTGAGCACTATTTGGGGAGTCAGAAGACCCATCTGTACCATTAACTAGCTGTGTGACCTTGAGTAAGTCACCCAACCTCTATAGACTTCTGTTTCCCTTTTTGTAAAATTAGGGGATTAAACAAATGAGGTTTTCTAATTCAAATATTCCATAATTTTATGATTCCAATTACTCATGCTATCATTGTTTCCTAGTGACACATGAGACAATGCAAATCACAACTTATCTGGCAATTAAACAGTATTCATACCATTTTCTTAAAAGGATGGTGGTAAAGATAAGCAAAGGTATTCTAATTTTTTAAAGATACACATGGACAGGGATTTTATTTCGCCACTAAAATCCCAGGATTTCTCTGATTATCCCAATTTCATATGTCTAGAAATGTCAAACCAGTATAGTAAATCAGATCTTTTTGCAACTTTGTGCTATTAAATATTTACAACTTAGTGCCAGACATTTGGGGAAAAATAAATGTGGCTGAAGTATGAAGAGGAAATTCTTTCATCTATTAAATTGTTTAATGACAACTCAGTCATACCCCAAGGTCACTCCTGAAATCACAGCCTTATGAAGAGACCCATGGGGATCAGACCAGCTGCCTAGTGCCTGCTTTTCCTCCAGAGCTCCCATGAGGGAGGGAAAGCAAGCCAGCCTTCCACAGTAGAAACAGTGACAGACCCACAGAACCACTTTGAAGAGGGGCATGAGAATACTAAAATAAATAGGCATGGGTGTGAAGAGGGAAGTTTAATAACAAAGGATTTTTTAAACACAATTGCACTCAGTGCAAAAGTAAGCAATCTCAGTTCTAGAAATTTATTTGACACAAGCATTTATTTAAGTGGATAAAGATATGTTCATTCAACATTAATTTGACAAATATGATAAGGCAACATTTGAACAGACACCTAAAGGAGAAATGCAGGAGTGAGTCAGACAAATATGGGGGAAGCGGGAGAGGCTTGAAGGTTTCCAAGCAGTGAAAACAACACACGCAAAAACCCTAAGGAGAAATTGTGCTTATTACATTCAAGAGATAGTGAATATTTTAATGTGGCTGGTGTACAGTGAATAAGAGGGAGAGTGGTAGAGATCAAGGTCAGAAAAATAGTACGATGTTAGCTCATGGGGAGTCTTAAAGACCATGGCAAATACTTTGGATTATAGTGAGTGAGAGAGAGAGTCACTGAAGGGCTTTGAAAAGAGTAATTTTTATCTGAGTTTTAAAAGATCACTTCTTTTTTTTAATGTTTCTTTATTTTTGAGAGAGAGAGAGAGAGAGAGAGAGAGAGAGTGGGGGAGGGGCGGAGAGAGAAGCAGACACAGAATCTGAAGCAGGCTCCAGGCTCCACGCTGTCAGCACAGAGCCCGGAAACGGGGCTCAAACTCATGAACCCTGAGATCATGACCTGAGCTGAAGTAAGATGCTTAACTGACTGAGCCACCCAGGTGCCCCTAAAGGATTACTCTTAGAAGTAGACAGACTGCTACAAGATGATGACAATCATCCAGATAAAAGGCAATGAGGGTCTGGACCAAATGACGGTGGTAAGAGGTACAGAGAAATGGCCACTACCAGCATATATTTAAAAAATAAAATCAATGGGATTTACTGATGAACTGGACATCGAGTGTTATTGAAAGATAAGCATCGGGGCGCCTGGGTGGCGCAGTCGGTTAAGCGTCCGACTTCAGCCAGGTCACGATCTCGCGGTCCGCGAGTTCGAGCCCCGCGTCGGGCTCTGGGCTGATGGCTCGGAGCCTGGAGCCTGTTTCTGATTCTGTGTCTCCCTCTCTCTCTGTCCCTCCCCCGTTCATGCTCTGCCTCCCTCTGTCTCAAAAATAAATAAACGTTAGGGGCGCCTGGGTGGCGCAGTCGGTTAAGCGTCCGACCTCAGCCAGGTCACGATCTCGCGGTCCGTGGGTTCGAGCCCCGCGTCGGGCTCTGGGCTGATGGCTCAGAGCCTGGAGCCTGTTTCCGATTCTGTGTCTCCCTCTCTCTCTGCCCCTCCCCCGTTCATGCTCTGTCTCTCTCTGTCCCAAAAATAAATTTAAAAAAAAAAAAAAAAAACGTTGAAAAAAAAAGAAAGAGCAGCATCAAGGAAACACCAAAGTCTGGGGTCTAAACTGGAAAGATAAAATTTGTATATACAGAGATAGGAAAGACTAGAATACTCATTTCCATATACTACTTTCTTAATTTTCCACTATTACAAATAATCTAAGTATCAAGAAGAGTTGATTTTAAATTACCAAATAAATTGTGATATATTCAAACTATGTAACCAGTAAAGTAAATTAAGTTAGACACACATCTTTCATGGAAAGAAATCCGTAACACATAACTAAGTCTCAAGTTACAAAATAATGTTTTTACAGTGATGTCACTGTATATACACATATTATCTGAAATAATATATAACAAACTTTAATGATAGCTATCTATAGAAACTGGTAGGTGAGGGGGAACTATAATCAAGAATTTTATCAATTTTACCATTGTCTGAGGTTTTAACAATTTAATATTTTTACATTGATTTTTTTTCATTTTGAAAGAGACAGAGAGAGAGAGAGACAGACAGAGAACGAGTGGGGGAGGGGTAGAGAGAGGGAGAATTCCAAGCAGGCTCCATACTGTCACCACAGAGCCCAACACAGGGCTCCAACTCATGAATATGAGATCACAACCTAAGCCAAAACCAAGAGTAGGATGCTTAACCACTGAGCCACCCAGGTGTTCCTCAACTCAATTATTTTTTATTGTCATAAATGATTAGCAGGTATTGCTTTATTTTCTTTACATGATCATAAACAAGAGCACCTAGCAACTGAAGGCCGAATCAAAGTTATTAAATTCAGGCCTGGAATCTGAAGTCAGATTCTGAGTTCAAATTCTGACTCTGCAGCTTATTAACTATGTGACCTAGAGAAAACTGCTCACCCTCTCTGTGCCTCAGTTGTTCATCTTTAAAAAGGAGTTACAGTAGTAAGAGAAAGTGGTTGTGAAGATTAAATAGGATAATGACTGCATGATTTTTAAAACAGTACCTGGCACACAGCATATACTAAGCATTATGGATAAAACTCTCCCATGAAATAAATCACGAATTTTGTTGTTTGACTTTTTTTTTTAATGTTTATTTATTTTTGAGAGACAGGGCATTATCAGGGGAGGGGCAGAGACAGAGGGAAACAGAGAATCCAAAGCAGGCTCCAGGCTCTGAGCTGTCAGCACAGAGCCCCATGCGGGGCTCAAACTGACAGACCAGAAGATCATGACCTGAGCCAAAGTCAGACACTTAACCGACTGAGCCACTTAGGCACCCTACGAATTTTGCTGGTTTTTTTAGTTGATTTATTTTTTTAATTTTCCAGTATGAAGGAGTGTGTGACTGTGTAAATATGTGTGTGTGTGTACTTAAAGTTGGTGGGTTCAGATGGGAGGAAAACAAACACTGTTGAGAGTTTTAATTTCAATCACAGTCTGTGTTTGGAGGAGGAAGTCATCTTTGTAGACTCTAGTGCCCAAGAAGAAGATGTGATTTAATAACTTAAAAGATCAATAGAATAGGTAATGGTAAACTAAGAGAAAAAAAAAAAGTCCTCGTAGGGACAAAAAACCTGAATGAACTACTTCAAATTATCAAGTTGATTACTTTTAAGATCTGGTCTTTTAAAAATATATATTGTTACTAATATTATTATGGCTTACTTTTTAGAACTTATTACCATACCTACCAAAGTAGATGATGACCCAGAATAGAATTTCCCCCTTTTTCTCAATAAAAAGACCACCTACAATGTTTGTAGCCAACTTAGGCATATAAACTTTTACATGAAGGTAGAAGACTTAAATATTTACTTTCAATGATTGATTTTTCAAACTTTTATACTCAGGCTTAAAATCACATATTATATGAACTACATTAATTCAGAATTACCCTTTACTACCTTGATGTTGCCTGAAATAATTTTATTCAAGTTCTTCACACACATCTTTGTCAGCATGTCTTTATTGGCCCTGGATTCACACTCTGAGATGCCCTAATGGTTCTCCAGAGTTCATCATGTTTGCTTCTGCCTCAATTGTTTGAATCTGTGCAAATGCAATTGCTAACAATACTACCCATGCCTGAAGTATCACCAGCATTATATTAGGGCATTTACTCTTCTCATCATCCTGTAGGAATATATTCCTTTTTTAAAAATTTTTGTTTACCATTTATTCATCTTTGAGAGACAAAGCATGAGTGGGGGAAAAGCAGAGAGAGAGGGAGACACAGAAGCCAAAACAGGCTCCAAGCTCTGAGCTAGCTGTCAGCACAGAACCCGACAGAGGGCTCAAACTCACTGACTGCTGGATCATGACCTGAGCTGAAGCTGGACACTTAACAGACTGAGCCACCCAGTCATCCCAGAAGGAATATATTCCAATGTCCACAAACCCAAACACAGAATTTTCCTTTCTTAAAGACTCTTTAAAAGTTTTGTTTACACTAACATATAGTATTTAAAATTGTGAGGACAACCTACAGGAACAACTCCTACAGCTGTGTTAAATTCTTTTGCTTCTTTTTTAAGGCTATGATGGCAGATGATCTCTTTAAGTAACTAACATTCACTGAGGTCGTTAGGACTTATGTATTTTCCCCAAACTTTGACATTTTTTTACAATGTATCCCTTAGGAGAGGCTTCATAAGAACTTTTTACTAAATGCCATTCAATCTTCTACAAGATAATATTTGGGGGAAAAGAAAGCCTTTCTTATGTTTAAACATCAATCAGACATTATGCTAAGAATCTTATATGCAGTGTCTTTCAAATAAGATCCTCAGAATAACCGTGTAGGGTAGATAATATTATTGTTTCCATTTTCCAGATAAGAAAACTGAGGCAATTATGTAACCTACCTAAGGCAGTTACATAACTTGCCCAAACTCACAGAGCCAAAAAGTGATGGTTATTTGAAAATCCAAAATCTCAAGCTCTCAGCCACTACTTTCTGTGACACTCCCAGTCAAGATTGCTGGCATAACAAACATTTTGAAGAAAGGCTAAGAAAAATGAAAGGGAAGGATCCAGAGAAAAGCATGAATCGTTTTATTATACAAGGCCAAGAATTCAACAGGAAAGAAAAATCTGGTCAAAGCTATAGAACCCACAAGGGATTAAAGTTGAGTAAAATTTTTCTAAAAATGCAACTTGTTAGAGCCTTGAAGCTTTACTTATATGAGAATTTATCCTGTCTGTTTTTTTTCAAAAAGGTAAAGGTCAGGGCTAGGGAAGTGTGATGTTTCCTATGACATAATAACAGTCTTTGACATCAGTAGGTAGAAAACTTCATTCTGGACAGTAAGCTGTGTAAGAAGAAAAGGGGAAGCTAAATCAAACAGGTTAAGTCAAGAAAATATAATTCAACTACTTTGTAAGTTGATTCAATGGTATTTTTGTGGAATGTACTTGATTATTCAATAAAGGTACCCTGAGTATTCATTATTTGACTACCACTTTGTTAAACACTTTAAGTTTATAAAATAAAATAAAAAAAAGTGTTCTCAGTCTATTTAAAATTTAAGAGTACGTAGTTATCGTTGGATGATAGGATTATGTTTTCACTTTCCCTTTTGGACTATATTTTCCAGCTATATCAACACAGGCAAATTAATCTAAGCCTCCATTTTCTCATCTATAAAGCATGAATAATAATAATAGTATCCATCTCATAAAATTCATATGAAAAATAGATGAAATAATGATACATAGTAAATGCTTTCAATAAATATTAGCCATTATTTCATTTTTATTGTTATTTTAAATGCTTGCTATTTTTTAATGGGACCTTTATAATCCAATTGTGGTTGAGGAACAATACTTATCCAAATTTAAATAGCTCTTATTTAAATAATTTATTGCCACCATAAAGCAATATGTAATTAAGTACCTAATAAATGTCAAACAGAATCATGAACTCAGAGGAGAGATCACTTTTGCCTAGACTGGTCAGAAAGAGCTTGAAAGACAATTCAAGTTTTCATGAATGAAGAGAAAGGAAAAAGCACAGGCAAAACCAATGTCAGAAGCCAGGAAAAAATTAAGCTCAAATCATGGAACCTGGAATAGAAGTAACTAAGAGGTAATAAGGAAACAGCAAAGAGCATTGAGGGCATTTGTTCATCCAATTCCAAGATCAACAAAGCCTTTCTAAGTTTTGTCCATCCTGATATTCGAACATCTACTTCTTAGAAGAAGAGAAAAGCTATTCTCCCTTCTCCAATGGCTTATGCTCTGGGAATTCTTTCTTCATTCCTTTTCCACCTGCAAGTCTTCTAAGAGTTCTGTAAGCTCACCTATATTGCTAAGTGTAGGAGAACTGGTAATCATGTCGAGCCAGAAACAAACGTAAAGAGGTTTCTCTGTACCAGGTGCTACAGTAGAATGATCATAGGCTGAGAAATCAGCCTTAAATTCTAGTCCTGGCTTTGCTAATATTACTTAAATTTCAGAGTCTCAGCCTTTCCATTTGTAACATGGGGTGGTAACAACATGGTTAAGAACATTAATTTGTTAAAGTTGAGAAGGTGTTTAGTACAGCAGGCATAAAGTTAGAAGTTAAATAAGAGATGAGATTGTTATGAAAATGAAGACAAGGAAAGAAGAATAAGTGAATGTAAGGCACAATTTCATTACGGATTTTTTTTTGGCAACCCTTAAAGAGAGTCAAAAACAAATGGATCATTAGGAAACCAAAGGAGAAAAAAAAGCATTTCAAAGCTAATCTACCTTGGCTTCTAGTCTAAACATTTTCAGCAATAGATCTCTACAATATGTTTCATAACTTGAAATACAGAATCTGTTAACACCTATACTAATATAATTGCCCTTACATTTTAGTGAGAAGCCCCTATTCTTATATTTAATGATATGAAAAGTGCTTGTACTGCCTTAATTTTTTTTGCTTGTACACAAACGTTCATAGCCACTTTATTTGTAACAGCCAAAATCTGGAAACCTAAATGTCAATCAACAGGTAGTTTATCCCTACGATGGAATATACTCAGCAATAAGAAGGCACAAAATAGTAATACCCACAACATGAAAAAATCTCTAAAGCACAGTGCCAAGCGAAAAAAGTCAAACACAAAAGACCACACACTATAGAAGTCCACTTAATGTCATCATTCTAAATACAGAGATAAAAACTACAGCGATAAAAATCAGATCAGTGGTTGCTTGGGGATGGGGATCAGGGTTACCACCGAGTCCTAAGAAAACTCAAGGTAATGAATGTTCCTATATCTTGATGGTGGTGGTGGTGGTTATTCCACTGTATACAGTTACCAGAACTCAAACTCTACAGGATAATAGGTGAATTGTATTATATGAAATTATACCTCAATATACTGGGGACAAAAAAATCTATAAGGTAACTTCTGCTTCCTAACAAGTAATAGGAACCTTTTCATACACAGTTTTATTTTTTTATACACAGTTTTAAAGCAATGATGCAAACAGAAAAAGGCCCTAATATTTTTTCAGTCATTCAAAAAGTTTACACTCTGTTCCAAAAAAAAACTTGCATACTGTAAATGTGAGAAAAATATGCTATTCACCTGCTGCTTCCTAACAAGTAATAGGAACCTTTTCATACACAGTTTTATTTTTTTATACACAGTTTTAAAGCAATGATGCAAACAGAAAAAGGCCCTAATATTTTTTCAGTCATTCAAGAAGTTTACACTCTGTTCCAAAAAAAACTTGCATACTGTAAATGTGAGAAAAATACGCTATTCACTTGTCTGTATCCGATTTCAAGGGCTTTGAGAGTTTCTAGCATTTGTATAAGCTCTGCTGCTTTCCATAGAATTGGCTGCTTCTTCTCCTAGTATTAATTTTGCTGTATACGTGAACTCAACAAAACGACAAAAGGCCATTTTACTAACACCTTCTATCTCCGCCTAAAGTTCCTGGGTAAACCCCTGAAAGAATTTTAAAAGAACTTACTTCAAGCAGCCAAAAGAGCCTGATGGGCCCTAAAATGGTGTCCGCTGACAATCAGAATGATACAAGCTGGGCCTGCCCTCCCTGTCCACACAGTAGGTCCAGGATCATCATAAAACGCTCAGGGAAATCCGGAAGGGATTCCATCATCCTTTTGGCCTCACCACCAAGGAGACGCAGCAGACACAGGGTGTCGGAGCACCAGGCGCCACGTGACACAGCCGCTACCCCGGCGCGGATGAGCTAGGGCACAGGCCACGCCCACACACCTGCCCCCTTCCTCTAGGCGGGGCGGAGCCATCCCAGGAGATTTGCAAAGCCAGGTGCTGGGAGGAGGAAATTGGGCTGCTACAGAGTGGTTCTGCCCGCGCGGAGCCTGGCTGTGCTGGGAGTGGGGGTCCTCAATCCCCACACTTACCTGTCTCCCATCCCTACTTGAGTCCCGGTATGAGCTTCTGATCTGAACCTTAGAATTGGCCCTTAAATTTCTTACAGTAGGTCTAAACTTGGTCTCAAAAAGTCACATTTTCCTCACATTTATACTGTATCAGTCAACATATCAAATAAAACCACCCTCATTCATTATTTTGCATTGACCGTTTCATATTTGTTTATACAACCAATATTTTTCCGTGAGTTCTGGGCCAGGAACTGTGCTAGTTGTTAGGACTACAACAAGGACCCTAAGAGATGCAGGTCCTGCCCCTCCCTGGTCTTACAGTCTGGTGTCATCTCACACGGTTCCCCGTCTTCAGGGAGGGCAGCAAAAGGACATCACTGAACACCTACCATACACCACACTGCAAGAGACACTTAACCTGCATCCTTATTTAACCCCACAACAGCCAGCTGAAGTAGGATTCTCATCATTGCCCAAATGTACAAACAAGGACCGTGAAACCAGAGGTTAAGAAATTTTTTCTAACATATACGTAGGGTCAGTCCTAGGCAAAAAACTAAATGTGATTGTGACATAGCTGATCCATGGTACTGTCTTGCCCTGATCTTGCCACACAGAGCCTCAGACTGGCCTTTTTCTATTTTCCTTAAATGCCACTGTATGAAGGATTATCCACTCAGCCAAATTAGCGCTCATTAAAATTTTAAGCCAACGAGCAACATTTCCCTTAAGTCCAGTGACTCTCAAACTATAGCAGCATTAGAACCATTTGAGCAGCTGATTAAAATACAGGTTGCTGGGCCTCACTCCAGCATTTGATTTAGCACGTCTGGGGTCAGGCCCAAGAATTGACATTTCTACCAAATTCCCCCAGGGATGCTGATACTGCTGGCTCAGGGACATTTTGAGAATCACTAAACTAAAAGGACAAATAGGGCTTCTAGCCCATTTAATCTAAAGAGTTCAAAGTTAACAACAAAAATCTACAAAACTCTTCTTGTTACCTACTTAAAACATGGAAATAGGAACGTCCAGAGCACAGAAGAGAAGTTCTCTCACTTGAAACCATTTACAGGAGAAGCAAATGAGGTTAAAAAACTTATGTGGATCCCAAGGTAAACTATGGACTTTGAGTGATAATGATGTGGCAGTGTAGCTTCATCAATTGTAACAAATGTACCACTCTGGTAGGAGATGTTGGTAATGGGAAAGGCTGTGCATGTGCCCCGCAAGGGGTTTGTGAAAAATCTCTGAACCTTCCCCTCAGTTTTGCTTTGAACCTAAAACTGCCCTAACAAAAGAAAATGTTAGTGGGAAAAAAAAAAAAAAAAAAAAGTTATGTGGTCCTTGATTATGAAAGACGTGACAAGGCTGAATCCTGATGTCAAAGGCTACAGGATTTGTAGACCAAAGAATACTTACTCCTGTGCCACAGTTTTATACATGGAGAGCAATAAATACATTACAGATATCAGATATCACTCCCCTTAGTACCCCAGAAGGCAGAGTGGGGGTAACTTGGGATGGCCTGGATCTCATGAACAGCTTCATTCAGACCAAATTCATTTGAGTTTTTCTTATGCCCTGCCTCACACCCACCATTTGGAAAATGTAGGTTTGATCTGGAATAGGGTCCAGAAATCTGCATTTCTCCTATTACACTAAATTTTGAGAAAAATTAGACGGTTGTGAATGCCTCTGGGAAATATTAACTATGTTCAAAACAATCCTTCCATTGTCACTTCTTAAAATGTTCTGAACAGGCATTAAATACTGGGGTCAACAACAAAGCCCAGCAGGCAGCAACTTGCTTTCCATCGCTCAATTTTCCACATGGTCAATAAGCTCTGCAAATCAGGCTCGTATTGGGTCAGTGGATCTTTAATCTCCCAGATGATCTGAACTAGAAAGATGGCCCAGTGGCAAGCCAATACTGAATTAATTTCCCTTAAAATCTATATTCCATATATCTGGTCATCCCTAATTTTTAGATGACCTAGCTTCATCTAGGGTGTCAGCACCAATCCAGCCCCAAATGATTCTATTACTCAAGGAACCTGGATCTGATTAAGCCTTAAGTACGTGTGTGAATGTGAACAGAAGGAAGAAAAGGGGAGGTTAATTGGTATATGTTAGAGGTTAAGAAACCATTTTCCTTCCCAACTCATGCCCTCATTAACCAGATGCCTACCGTATACATGTGCTGTGTACTAGACCCTGAAACTCCAAAGGAGCACAAAATCATGATGTGTACCCTTGTAGAGCCTACAGTCTAGTGAACAAGAGTCTGCTAACCAGCAGAAACAGAGGGGGAGTAATCCCTGCCTTAAATACACACATATGGATACCCAAAACAAAACACAGTTGGAAAAAAAATGACAAATTACAGTAGTAAAATAGATGGATTTAGCATCTTCACTTTAGAAAGAAGACACTGCATACTTTACTCCCGCAACATCCTGAATAAATTGTCCACGTATTCCATTCTGCATAGGATTCAGGACAGCCCTAATCAAATCATGCCCTATAGTTGCCCTAAAATCTCTCTCAACAAAACAAATATGATGCCTGGGTCCTTCAGTTACTCATCCCTTCCTTTTGATTATGCCCTTTTCCCTGATCCTTTCATAACAACAATTACATTTCATAAGATTTATTCCTGAAGCCAGGAATTCTCAGACTTTGGTGAGTGTAAGAGGTCTTTTAAAACTGTAGATTCCTGGGCCTTTCCCTCAAGATTCTGAGTCAGTTGTCTAGAATAATATTCAGAAAGTCTTCATTTTTAACAAGCATCTTAAGTGCTTGATGCTTCTGATGCCAGACCCCGAGCTTTATAAGTGGTGTTTCATTTATTGCTCAAAATAGCCCTCCTTACAGATGGGGACCTGAAGGTTAAATAATTTGCCTAAATTCACACAGCAAGGAAATGGCAGATTCAGGATCCTAACAGAGCTCCCAGACCCCCAAGCCCAAGGACAACCCAAAGTTGGTAAGCCAAATGCCAGAGGCAATTAAATTCAAAACTCATAAGTTTTAAGGGGAAACAGAAAGAAGTTTTAGGCTCAGAGAAGGGAAAAATAAGCAATGAAATCAGAAAGGACTCAGAAACAGATTTTGCCAGCCACTCAATTTTGCCTGGGGACAGCTCCAGTCATGTTAAGGCCACAGGTACCCCGACATAAACAAGGCAAAGCACTTTCTATAAATGTGTCGGGGAAAAAAAAAAAAAACCTTGAGATTTTACATGCAATTAATTGCAAAGACATTTCTTAATGGCAGCTTTCTCTTGCCTTTCCAAATTAATGAGTCAGAAAAGCACTCCTCTCAATAGCATCTTCAGAAGTAGGCAAGCCGCCCTCCTGGGCTCTGATTAAAACAGAACACAGGACCTTCAGCTAAATGCTGCAATGTCCTCCAATTGAGAAAGTCATCTCAAAGCTGTAAATGCCTATGCACAGATTCCTTCCTTGAGTCCTTTGTGGTCCCAGAAGAAAAAGAGAGTTGGGGAAAGAGATGAAGATGTGTCATTTGGGTAACATTTTGGATATCACTAGAGGTAGTTAACTCACATGAAAGATGGTTCTTTCTGTAAAGGAAAATGCCCTTTTTATTGATAAATAAAAAGTTATGCAAGTAAAGAGTGTGGAGACGGGGAAAAAAACAAAATATCCTATGTCAGGAAACATACTCAACAGCATTTTCAGGTCCTTCCTGTTTTCACTACAGGGGTGTCTGTTTCTGAACCCTTTCTGAATTCATTGCTTTCTGATTTCAGTGTGTGTGTGTGTGTGTGTGTGTAACAAATATTGGGGAGGAACTAATATTGAACAAATTTTCTTTTTATAACATCCAGTCTATGAATAGAGTAGGTCTGATGGGCACCAGCCTGTTCTCAAATTAAACTCCAAGTTAAAAGGCCTGGGTGGCTACCTGGTGGTTTGCATTCTGCAGAGCCTTGCCTTTTTAATGAACCAACAAGGGCCCACCTGTGTTTGCTACATGTCCCTTGGATAATTAATGCTGGTAATAACACCTAAGTGTTAGCACACAAAGCACCTGGAATGCGACTCGCTGTACACATTCTAATCACATCAGCCATCGAACTCTCCAAATGACCTTCTTCAAAACAATGACTGTCTTTGAAACCACAGAAGCCAATCTAAGAGAAAGCGGTTTCCCAGGATTTGGCTGCAGCTGAGCAGTTCTTAAAGCTAGAGTGGCACCAAGTGGTCAGGAAGGGAATTGGGCTGCCAGTTTGTATTTGCATCCTCCGGGCAGGCTGTATGCATGTCAATCCAACGCTGTTCTCAGGCACCTGGAGGTTGTCGTCCATCTCCTCAGAGCGGTTGACCAAGGCTGGGGAGGAAAACGGAGCCCCATATACCCCTGACATTTTAAAGGTGATCCTGAAACCCACATAAGCCCTAAACTATCCTAAATTTTTGGAGACTGATGTTGTTAATTTTTTTTTTTTTAACATTTATTCTTGAGAGAGAGAGAGAAAGTGCGCGATAGGGGGAGGGACAGAGAGACAGGGAGACACAGAATCCAAAGCAGGCTTCAGGCTCTGTGCTGTCAGTGCAGGGCCCAATGAGGGGCTAGAACTCACAAACTATGAGACGATGACCTGAGCCGAAGTCAGATGCTTAACTGACTGAGCCACCCAGGTGCCCCAAGGAAGACTATTTTATAATGAACACCCATGCAGTGGGGGTAGGGAAGAGCAATGAAGACCACCTCTTCCGTATCATTGTTTATAATATTTACATAGCGTTTTAGATTTTTAGTAGTCCTTTTGTGTCATTGTGCCTTACAGAGATGGTGAGAAATGTTATCTCCATTACAAATTAGAAAGGAGGGTGACCTGATAGGAAAAATAGGAAGATAATTACTTAGAGAACAGGTGAGTGTTCTATGACTTTATGTGGTTTGTTAACTGCTGAGACAATATTTCCCCCAGTGATTAGCTTTTCATGGCCAAAACCATTTTTTTTCTTTCTTGCACACAGTCTCCCCCTAAACCTGTATCACTACTGCATATTCTGATTTTTTCTTTTCTTATATTTGTCTTACTTTTTCTGCTTGTTTTTCCCCCTAATGGCTCAGACTCAAATAACTTGGGTGGCTTCAAAGACCGGTATCAGAAAGGGTTTCTCCCTCCTGTGGCTTCATATAATTATAGACATATCATTTTCCCATAATGCTGAAGCATCGTTAATCACTTCAAATACAGAGAGAGCCAGGCAAGCTTTTCTGTGAACAGAGAGCTCAGGGTCCCATTTCAATTTGTGATTATATCAATAATCTTGAGACTGTCTTATGTGAACTAACCCATTATTTCTGGAGAAACTGGAAGGAAACTGCTAAAATCCTATAGGCATACCCTTGCTGACACAGGGAGTGAGCACGTTTGTATGATCTAAAATTCCAGATGACATTTGTCAGCTGCTTTGTCCTGCATTTCTAAGTGGCAAAAAGGCAATTGTGTCTTTTCTGTCAGTACATTCATGTAAAGCATTGTGAGAACCTTTATCATTAAAAGCACAAATTATCAAGATGCCTGGGTGGCTCAGTAGGTTAAGCATCTGACTTCGGCTCAGGTCATGATCTCGTAGTTGGGCTCTGTGCTAACAGCTTGGAGTCTGCTTAGGATTCTGTCTCTCTTTCTGCCCCTCCCCTGCTTTCTCTCTCTCTCTCTCTTTCTCTCTCTCTCTCAAAAATAAATAAACATTAAAAGTAAATAAATAAATAAATAAATAAATAAAGTGCAAATTATCTATGGATTTCTCCCACACACAGCAGAGGCCAGTAAGAATTTAAACTGCTTATAGATCAGAACAAAAACAACAAAAAATTAATCCCGATGTACTTTTCTAAAATACTCCAGTGTAATTTTCATGCTGCGGTCCCTACACCCAGAGAACACAAGCAAATCTTGTAGCAATTTCACAGATAATCTTATGGCAGATTGGAAAGATTAGAGGAAGCAAAATTCCAAAGAAATTATTTCACAGGGGAAAAAAAAGAGCTTAACACAAATATTGTCATTTGTATTGATTATTTCTCATAAATACATTTTTAGCCAGGGCATCTCCAAGCATTGAATAAATATATCACACACCATCACCGAAAAGAAAAATATTCTATTTGGGATAATAAATGGGGAATAACACATACTGCTATGGTAAAACAATGGAACCACAAGACTGAAGGAGGGAATGTTGAGATACAATTTGCCTTTAAAGAAAACGCATTCAGGGGTGCCTGGGTGGTTTAGTTGGTTACACATCTGACTCTTGATTTCAACTCAGGTCATGACTTAACAGTTTGTGAGATCAAGTCCCGTGTTGGGCTCTAGGCTGACAGCACAGAGCCTGCCTGGGATTCTCTCTCTCCCTCTCTCTCTCTCTCTGCCCTTCCCCCCACTTGCTCTTGTACTCTCTCTGTCTCTCTCTCTCTCTCTCAAAATAAATAAACTTCTAAAAAATACATTCATTTGTTTCAAAAATGTTTATTGAGAACCTGTTATGTGCCAGGTCCAATCCTCAGGACAGAAAACAAGGCTCCTGCCCTCACAGACATTACATTCTAGTAAGGAACTGTGAAAAATGTTCTCTGTAAAAACAAACAAATGAATATAATGTTAGGTAGGGATAAATGAAATGATAAATATGAAGCAAAGTATGCCATTTTCAAAACTACATTGTGAGAGCAGCAGCTGTAAATAGGGTGGCTGGGGCAGGCCTCTCTAAGAACATAAACTTGAGGGCAATGAGATGCATAATCGGATGTGCGCTTTAGGATTTAACCTTAGTAGCAACCAATGGAAGTAGCAAAAGGGAAAAAGAGGGAGGCGCCCAACAGCTGAGGATGCCTTTAATTCCATAGGGACTGGTGTAAAGAATAACCAGTCATGGAGCATATTAAATGCCTATTCCTAAACTTCTTAGAATCTAAGTACTTATCAATGTCTTCTACTTTGGCAAGGGAAAAGAACCAGGGTCATACTATAAACAGATCATCCTTGACATTTCATAGTGGTTGGAATTAATTGCCATGGGATAATAGCATCAAGACTTAAGCTTATAACAAATGTTACTTTCAAATCAGTTATGCAAATGCAGCTTTAAGAAGCCTAATATATGTAGATTTATGACTAGTTCCTTAAAGGTAATGATCTAAAAAAAATTTTTTTTTAACTCGACTAAATTCTAAGAGGAATTTGTAATGTAAAATAAAAAGAAAAGAAAAATGAACAATGGACCTCTAAAGTTCTTAATAAACAAAGAAATGTAGCCTTTCCTACTAGAAATAATAATATAAACCCACTGATTTCTTTTCTCACATCGCATATTTTACTGAGCTTTCGCATATATCAGAAGGCAAAGGCAGCCCGCAATCTGGAGCTCTGGCACATAGTAGATTTCATCTCATTTTGCATATATAGGGCCTCATGCTGTGGAATTAACAACTTTTAGATTGTTCTAGTGTAACCATTGAGCTGTTGCATTTGAATATGATGTATATTTTTTAATTTAAATAAAATGCATTTAATATTGATTTTTTTCATCCATATTCAGTATGCCATCCAAACTATAAAATAGACAGATGATATAAAAAGTCCCTTCCGGAACTTAAGAAATCTTCTATGATTTTGTAGAATGTTTCATTTATACTTAGTACAAATTTGCCACTCCAAAATTCCTCAACCCTCTCTAATCCAATCAATAACTGTTGATAGTTTATGATGTAAAAAGCTTTCCTTGACATACTAATGAAGTATAAGTACACAATGTGCTTTTTAAGAGTCTATAAAGATATAGAATTAATTTATTAGATATGTGGTTATTGAATTAACAAAGCACTGGTATACTACCAAAATGACAAATTTTATAGGGAGACATAATAAACATCATGTCAGCCTATACAGTAAGTTTAATTGAAGATGAATATGTTCAAGACAGCCTTCCTCTGCATGTTAAAACCTGCACTGTGGGACCTACTACAGTGGAAAGTTTTCAAAACAACTCCTTAAATATGTGAAAGCAACTTATAAATTTATCAGGAAGAGGGGCACCTGGGTGGCTCAGTGGGTTAAGTGTCCTACTTTTAACATCAGCTCAGGTCATGATCTCAGGCTTGTCAGAACCCTGCACTGGGCTCCACATTGAGTATGTAGCTTGCTTACGATTCTCTCTCTCCCTCTCTCTCTCTACCCCTCCCCCACTTGCATCTGTATGCTTTCTCTCTCTTTCTCTAAAAAATATTAGGAATTAACAAAATATATTCATTGTTGATGTTTATGGAATGTTACATAATCCCATCCAGATTACAGATGAAAAGACTAGCAGACAACTAAATGAAGATCACCATGGTGTCATGTAGCTCATCGGTAGGTTTTGTTTGCTTGAGGTGGTAAATTTCTATACAATGACTAAGAAAAGATAAATAATTTAACAGTTCAGTTGGAACCATCTCTATTTTTTTTGCACCAGAGATTAAATTTTTTTTCAAGTTTTTCAATTCAGTAAAAGTACAAGAAATAATGCATATACTCTTATTTATAACTATTGCTTCTTTCTGAGTTTTACGTGAGCTCAAGTGAAAACTTTTATTAAAATGCAGAAAAGTCACATCATATAGTACAGAGAAGCAAAAACCATTTACTTTAAAATGAAACCCACAAAAAATTTATAATTTCCTGATAGATCTTCTCCTGTCATCTTCAAAGGCTGTCAGTGAAAGTTTTATTTTCATCATTTTTAAGCAGAAAATCCTTAATCATTATCAAAAGAATTTAAATTTGAGGTACCCATCTGTTGCATTTTTTAGAGGCTCCAAACACCCTTCGCAGAGAGAAACCTTGGTTTTGAACTTCAGTGATTAAACAGTGGTCTCCTTTGTACAATCTGCTTATACTGCTGTTAGATAGCAAGTATTTTAATGCCAACTTTCAGTCAAGAGCCTCTTGTCCTACAAGACACTCATTATTCAAGAAAAAAATATCTACATTTAAAAAATGAAAGGAGGGAATCTGTGTTCACACAAGTGTTTTATGGTTTTGTTGTTGTTGTTGTTGTTGTTGTTGTTGTTTTTTAATCTCCAATTTGGAGGCTTTGCAATGACCAGAATTGTGAACTTTTCTTCCTTTCTGAAATAATAAACAGACCAATTAATTACCATCTCATGGTCATTTTGCCTGCTATGTGCAGATTGCAAAACTCAATAACAATTCTAATGAAAAGCATGTCTTCATGGCCACAACCTCTTTACACCTGGACCACAGCTTTTAGAAGATGATTATATGGTTGCTGTAAGAATGTCACCACACAAGACCAAAGTAACAATCCAGATGCCTGAACTCCTCCCAAGCACCTACCAGCACACTGTGGACTCAACAACTCCAAACGATGGAGTGGCTTATAAAAGAGACCGTATTTAAATATCCTACTAATGCTTTGAAAAGACAGTTTTAAATAAACTTTTTAATAGTACAATGAGGTTAATTAAGATAATGGGCTGACTTTATAAAAAAATAATAATAATAATAACCAGCATATAGTTTGAGTTTAAAATAATGGCAAGAGGAGATAAAACTGATATATTACGGTAATTTTCACCAAATGAATGAAACAATGCTTAGATAGGAGAACCTAAGAAGAATGCAGAATTCTACCCATCAATTTGTTATAAACGACAGCATATGTTGTGTTTTATTTTGAATTCTCTGATAAATGAATGTTTATCCTGGGATCAATGGCTCTGGGTGAATGGCAGATTGCAACAGCAATTGCTTTCTTACCAAGAGAATTATCTTAAATCAGATCTTCTTTGTTTCATGAAACCTAAATTGCAGGGGGAATATTTAAACATCTAAGGAGAAAATCCATAGATAAGCTAGCACATGGCTCCAAGATGCATTTAGCAGAGCTAATTGTCTCTATTATTCTTTTATTCTAAAACCCACACATAGAATGTACAAGTCAAATAGCAAAATACTGTATCATTATAGGTGCCCTGATAAGGGACAGTAGGCCACCAAAATGGTATCATTCCTGCAAGTGATATTGGAAGGTTGGAACAAACTAGACAATTATGTGATAGTAAGTCTACCTTAATAAGTGGATTAACAATACAAACTACTTCCTTGTGCTATGTCATATTTTTGTGAGCCTAAGCAAAACATGGCAGCTATCACTTTTGTGCAGTATCAGTGGTCACAAATATATTCAGTATGCCCTGGGACCATAAGCAGCCACATACCCATGGCCCTGATGAAAGTGGTAGAAAAATTAACTGCAGGTAAGAGCTCAACCCTGCAAGGCAGACATTTAAATGTTTGAATCCTGTGTCTGCCATTCACTAAATGTATAATCCCATGTAAAGTACTGAATCTTTCTGAGTCCCCTTTTACGTAGTTGGTTAGCTATGGAACAATGAGAATAGGTAAAGTATTAAGTAGCTATCTTACTACCATATTCTTACCGCTCACACACTTCTCAACCCACTCCATTATGACGTATTGCCTCCCCACTCCACTGAAACAGCTCTCCTTAAGGTCACCCTTGTCACTAAGCCCAAAGGCTATTTGTACAGCCCCTATTATTCTACTATGATGCCTCAGAAGCATCTAATACTGTTGACCATTCTCCATTCTTGAGGCACCTCCTCTTCTCTCTAGAGAGACAGAGAGAAAGGCAGACACACAGAAGAGAAGGCACCAACGTCCAAGAGGCAGTGGCCACCTATGTTTCTTTTGGGTCTTGGAACCCGACCTTCCTAAGTTTGGGTTCTGTGACACTGCCATGAATCTTTGCTGTGAATTTCCCTTTGGGGCACCTTAAAAGACCAGAGACACTATGCAAATGGAAGACAGGATGACCTTTAATCTATTTTAAGTTTTTCTCTTCAATATCCAGCACTGTGTGCCTTCCCCACCTTGATTTTGTAAACTTTAGCAACAGATAAGCATACAACACATGCATTTGACAGGTACTGAGAAGCAGTGAAAAGAAACATGAAAGTCTATGGCTCAATGTGATCCATTCTTAAGCCCCTTCACCAATTAAGTGGTGTCCCTGGAGGGTTCTTCCAGGTCAGGTGTTGGAAAGGTTTCCTTAAATTTAGAAGAAGCTAGGGTAGGACAGCCCCAGGCCTGTGATTTTTCTTTACCCCTTAAGAGACTTATTTAAAATAAATAGCCAAGGCTTTGTCTCTTTGCCATAGCCTTCCCTATTATGAGCTGAGGTCAGGACAAATAGCTCATGTCCCTGACTCACAGCTAAGGATGAAATGGCTCCTTTGAGGAATCACTAAATCACACAATCCTCCTGGCAAAGGACAAATGGAGTTTGCCATTCGCCATGGGCTCAAACAGGTATCAACAGGACTTGGAATCAAGCCTCTTATGTTTCTGCTTTGCTAGAGGCCCTTCTAACTGCCCCTTGAATAAGTCACTCCATCTCTTCCCCATCCCAGCAGCACCTAGGTGGAGAGATTCAGTGCTGTATTACTGTAGATGTTCTGTGACTGTCAGTGATGCGCTTGCTAAGACAAAGACTGACAAATTGCACTCCTCACATTAATTTTCAAGTACATTTGTAAAGCACATGCCTCTGATGAAGTATTTTGAATAGTGCTATGGATGTCAAGGAGACATTTAAAATATCTCACTCATAATTTTTGAAAATCTTCCTCATTCAAAGTTGTCGCAGCTTGACAGCTTAGCTCTGTTTTGAGTATATTCTTTTACAATGTACTACAAACTGATTGAAGAGCTGACAAATCTGACTTAGCCCAAACAAGAATCTTTAAATATATCTGATTGAAAAGAATGTTTAATGAAAATGCATATACAGATATTACATCTAGCATCCTATTTTTAAGAAGTCAAATTACACAATTAAAATCTTTACTGAAAATATGCTTCCAACCCCCCCACTAGAAAAAAAAGAAAGTCACTCCACCATCTATTGAGACAAAATGGTAAAATTATTAGAAATCACCATGATTGAATATTCATGTATCTTTTTTGTCTAAAGAAAATCAAGATTTTATTTTCCTCATGCACCTTTAAACAGATTTTACTATAGTTATTTTCCAGTGTATCCATTCCTTTGACTCCAAAGGACCCTGGACTGACCCTGGATTGTAAAGCAACATAGAAGAAAAAGAGTAAAATACTGAAATAGGGTTATTATAATTCTTCTCTAATCCAGGCTGGAAAATTAACCTTATGATTTTTAAATACAAAAAAAGGAAAAGAAGAATAAAAGGGATATGTATCTAGATAAAGAGAAATTTATTGTGTAGTGTAAGAGGCAACCATGAGTTAAGGTTCTTAGTGCATTAAGGGCTGTACTCAAACATCCACAAGCAAGGCAAGTCCATGAAATTCCACTGACAGCAGCAGAACAAAGGAGAGAAGCTATTCTAATGAAACAGCCATAAGATCATCTCCCTAAATACTTTTTGGTTTTGCTAAAATACACTTGGTTCCTTGCATTCTTTTCTTGCATTATATTATGTCACTAATAAGGAGTAGAAAAAGAATATACTATAACATAAGGCAAAACTTCCTGCCTGAAAGGAGGATGAACAAGGGAACCTTTTACAATGCTGGGAAGAAAGAAAGAAAGAAAGAAAGAAAGAAAGAAAGAAAGAAAGAAAGAAAGAAAGAAAGAAAGAGGAGGGAGAGAGAGAGAGAAAGAAAGAAAGAGAGAAAGGGGGGAGGAAGGGAGAGAGAAAGCAAGAAAGCAAGAAAGCAAGAAAAGAAAGAGGAGGGAGGAAGGAAAGAAGGAAGAAAGAAGGAAAGAAAGGAGGAGGGGAGGGGAAGGAAGGAGGGAGGGAGGGAGGGAGGAAGAAAAAAAGAGAAAGATGAGAACATCCCAGAAATCTACAACCTTCAGGATGGAAAAGGCACAGAAATACGCACACAATGTTGTTGGAATTTAAGAATACTGGGAGTGGGTGCCCCATTCCATGGGTATAGCTGAGGAAGCCAGAAGCAACTCAGAGAAGCCCAACTAAGTATTCATCCGGCACTACATACCACATGGCATGAAGGTAATAGAGCAACATCATGCCCTCTCAGTCTGGCAGATACTTAAACTGGGTACTTTTGTGGGCATTGCAAAGCCTCCTACCCTTTTAGGTGCTTCCAATGACAGGGATGAGATTTCTCCTTCAGTGTGGTTCCCCAGTGGCCACTCTAATACACAGACTTTCACAGTTGGAAGCTGTTTGCCCTCCTTCAGGGCAGAACCTAAAGCAGTTCAGAGACAGGTCTGATCTTGATGTGGCCCTCATTTGCTCCATGGGGAAGATGCATTATCTGTTTGCCCATTAGTGGACATGTAGTTATTTCCTAAATGTAGTCTCTCAGGGGCTCTCTCTGCCTTTACTCAGGCTCCTCTCTTTCTGACCTGAGGTGAAGTCCAAAAGTCCACAGAGGTCCCAGCTGTAGGCTCTCCTACCAGCCACCTCCCAATTGCATTATCCAATTTCTTAAAATAAATCTCTCTTTATATATACCTACATACATATACACACATATCTACATACACACACACACACACACACACACACATCCTACTGGTTCTGTTTCCCTGGAAAAACCTGACTAATACAGGGTTTAGCATAACATTCTGTAAAGGAAATCTTTTCACCAAATCCTCTCCTGTCAGCATTTTGACTCCTTTCTATAATTTCAATTTGACTGAAAGATTACTCTCTCCTTTTTTTTTTTTCTTCTCCCTTAAACAGGCTGTTCTAATCTGGCACTTACTTAGTTAAGGAGCATCTATAACATCCTTGTGCCTTTGAAAAATCCTACTGCAGCATTCTGTTATGGGTATTAATAGGTCTAGGGAACAGGAGAAGAGCAGTACTCAGGACAAGGTGTCACAGAGTAGGGACCTCCCAACCAGAGACAAGAATAGGGCCCATGGTGATCCAGGGCAGATGCCAGCATTTGGGGGACCCAAACAATTCAATACCATAGGAATTAGCCCAGGACAAATAGCCTTTAGTACCAACCCTAAATTGACTACTTTGTATCTATAAGAGATGGTTTCAAACTAGAGGCGTCCCAGTTAATATGACTGGCAAGTTTATGGGGTTTTTTTTCTTCCATTAGAAGAGAATAACTTCTATTCTTCTATTCTTCTTTCTTCTGTTAGAGGGAATAACTAAAAGAAAAACATGAGAGCAATAGGAAATCAGTTTGGGGGGAAAAAAGCTATATATTTATTCACATCTGAGTCATAATGAGAATTTTGGTTTTTCTGATTTTATTTCAGAGGGAAAGTTGAGTAACTGCAGGCTACTCGGTATTTTTGACTGTCATAAATCAACCATGCTATAAGTTATGCATGAGTGTATCATGGATTCGCATAGAATGTGGAAAAGCATAGAACACAGAGATAATCAGCACCCAAAGGTGAAGCAGGACAAAAAATAATAACTACAGAATGATGAGGACAGGGCCATCTCCATTAGCTTCTTCTGGGATTATCTGGAAATGCCTGAATCTTTGGAGAGGACAAATCGTAAGGAAATGCCAGAACTATAATGTAGTTAAGACTGTATTTTTATTGTAGTGTGCGTGTGTGTGTGTGTGTATGTGTGTGTGTATGTGTGACATGCATAAATGCATACTTATAAAATATTCATTATATATTCCTGAGGTATGAGAGGTCATAAAATTCATTTATTTCCAGATATTAATAGCCCTAAACAGTGATGGGTACTGGAAGTTGACATTTTGAACATTTCTGTCTTTTAAGCAGCCAAGACTGACAGCATAGTATAATAGTTGAAAGCACATAATCTGGGTGTTTCAAATCACAACTCTTTCATTTAATAGTACCGCGACCTTGGGAAAGTTATATAACTTCTCTGTGTCTCATTTTCTGATGTGTAAAATGGGAATAACAGTAAAAACTTCATAGGGGTAATATTAAGGATTAACAAAGAGACTTAATATCCACCCAGGCCTTAGAACCATGCCTGGAATATGGTGAGGTCTACATAAAGAATTGTTAAATAAAACTAAAATGGGAATACATATTACGATTGTAATAATAAATTGTGTAAATTGTGTATTTTGTCTTATTCTGATATTTCATTTATTTTTGTTCTTACTAAACCAATCATTTTTATTTTCTTTCTCACATTCAAAAAATGGTGGAAGAAATCTCAATTGCATTTTAAAATTGCTTAAATCAAATGAGTCCATGTAACAACTACAATTAAAGTTAAGATTTCAGTACATTTTTAGAAGTTTAGGAATAGCATTGAAATGAAGGTATTATAAGATTGTGGAGATATTAAACTGATATTTAAAAAGAAAAGAAGGAAACAGAAACATCAATATTTCATAGAGAAAATCTAAAAATATAATGGAGCTTTGAAATACAAACTACCATAACATTCTACTCACTAGGGTTTTCCCATTTGAATGAAACAGGGTATTTATAAAGGGTGATTATTTTTTTAAATTCTAGATATGGTTTATAACCAACCAACACTTAGGCCAATCTTATATCTACAATAATCACTGAAAATTGATAAATTGAAAGGATTTACCTGGTACGCTCCTAGATTTTTAATTAAAAGGGGCTCTTATTAGGTTTAATATACTGTTTTTAATGACAGAGGAGTGAACTCAAGCATTATTCCTGATTTCCAGTGTCAGGGAAAAAAGAAGAAGACGGTGCCTAACTCTCAGCTAATCAAAATTTTTTTTTTAAAATAATAATTATCCAGAATAACCCAGCATTCAAGTTTTTAAAATGCATTTAAAATGCACATACTACAGTAATGTGCTTGTTAACAAAGACATATTTCTACACCTGGTGACACAAAAAATAGCCACTCAAGGACATACTCATAATAGTTCACAAAGAAGTTCAGCAGCTTAGATCTTTCTGTGAGGAGAGTGTCTGGTTTTCCATACAAGCTAACCTGGAATTGAGAAATAGGGAAGGAAAATTAATATAATGGCTCTCACCAAAAGCATTCAACCTGAGGTAGATCAGAACATGCATGAAAAGATTACACTGCACACCTGGTTTTAGGAAGCTGGAGTCTACGGTCATTACCACTTGTAAACTCTGGGATTTCCTACAGTTATTTACACAAATAGAGCCTCACATCATTAAATCCTCATCAGTGATGCCACTCTCTGCCTCTGGCCACACAGACTGTTAAATTAAAAAATGGTGTTTCTGAGCTTCATCTTCAGGAGACTGAGAGGTAACAATTTTCTTTCCTGGGGAACTCTAGCTAGAGGCTGAGAATCTCCTGGACATTTATTTTCAGTTTCTTTCATTTGTCCTTTGTCCAGAAAGGTCATTGTCTGCTCCTCAGAAGCATCATGCCAAGCCTCTTCTTTGAGACATATACATATAAAGTCTCTTGTATAACTTGCAAAAGAGGCAACCTTGAGCATAAATGCTCAGAGAATATTCTTGTTTTAGGTTGGGTTGCTACAACAGAATATAATAGACTAGGTGGCTTCAACAACAAACATTATTTCTCACAGTTCTGGAGACTGGAAAGTCCAAGATCAAGGTACAGGCAGATTTGGTTGCCGGTGAAAGCCCCTGTGCAGACTGCTACCTTTTTGCTGTGTCTTCACATGGTAGAGAAACAGAGAGAGAGGGAGAAAGGGAGAAAGAAATGTCACTCTCTCTTATCTCTTCTTAAAAGAGCTCTAAATCTCAATATAAGGACTCGCCTCCTGACCTCATCTAAACCTCCCAAAGACTCTACCTCCTACTACTGTCATATTAGGGTTAGGGTTTCGACATAGGACTTTTGATGAGCACAAATATTTAGTCCATAACAATTTTCTGTTTCTACTTCCAGTATCAAAAGGGTTTTCTTATACCTAAACACTAGCCATACCATCATCCTCTGTATTATACCCTCTGGCCTGGCAAAAGGATAGTTTTGATAACAAAAGTAAGTAGTATTATCTGATGTTCCTCTTCACTTTATATGATTCAGAGAAAATCAAAGATTAAAATGGAACAAAATGGTTTAAGTAAAAAGAGCAGATTCTAAAATCAGTATCTTTTTGATTTTGTATAAAATACTTAATCTTGTTCCCTCTTCTGTTATATTGGATAACAATAACACCTATTTCTCAGATTGCACTGTGGATATTAAATAAGATCCATTGGGTGATTCACCCCAGTACTTCTTGGGTGCCTACTCTGTGTAAATACTGTTCTACATACTCAGGATCGCACAATGAAGACAACTGTCAAAATCTCCACATTACTGAACCTCCATTCTAATCAGTATGATAAACAAATATGTCCATTTTACAGTTGGGCAGTGCAGAGAACTATGTAGAGAAACAAAAGCAGTGCGAAAGGCTAGAGTGTAACCAAAGGTACTAATTGGGGATAGGATGATCAAGCAAGGCCTCTCTTTGGAGATGAATTTGAGAGGAGACCTATTAAAGTGATAGAACAAGTCATGCACAGACATGGAAGAAGATAATTCTAAACAGAAAACAGCAAGTGCAAATTCCATGAGATGGCAACATGCTTGGGATCTTCAAGGAATAATGAGGAAGTTGTGGTGGCTTGTGTACAGTGGTCAATGTGGGGAGTAGGGGGAAATGAGAAATAAGGGGAAAGGAATGGAGCAGATCATAGAGAGTCTGGCAGAATGAGTGATCAAAATATAGCTATTGTTAACATATTTCATTCCTGTATTTTTGATGCAGGTTGGGATTAGATGCCGATAAGTCCTCTTTCAAAAGAAGACACTTGCTGAATAGATTATGGTCCTGTCACTTTCCCCCAGTGCTATCAATACCATATTTGGGTGCTCATTGACCCTGGGCTTTCGGTAAGTGGCAATTGCTTTTCATCTATCCAAAGTCCTGTTCATCCTAATGAAGATGCATCATTGGCACTTGCTTCCTGCATGGCTGGGAAAGAGCAGTAGAACCAAAAGGCCCCATCCAGATGGAGGAGCTCAGTAGAACATCTGCCTTGCGTGTCTGTCACCTCCCTACCTTCTGCTGCTGTGTTAGCTGCCAGCCATTGCATCAATTCCTGAATCAAGGGCCCTCCTCTTCTGGTGTTTTCTTAGAGCTTTGACAGATTATCTGCACTGTTATTCCTAATAACATCATGCCATCTTCTTAAAACTGTAGGAAAATCTTGATAGAAATCCCAGTCCTTTAAAAAACTGCACTATTTGATCTCCAAAATGGATCAATTAAACCATAGCCACACCTGAAAATTTCCTATCAACTGACATTAGGCAGTTAATTCATTGCATCAGTTAATTACATGGACGGCCTATACTGGTCCATACAACACTGAAGAAACAAGAAAGCTATGGAGAACACATTTGTCCCTCTCCAACTCCTATACAACCATTCTAGTCCAAATCACCCTCATCTCCTGCCTAGATTAATATAGAAGCCTCCTGTGGCGCCTGGGTGGCTCAGTCGGTTGAGCGTCTGATTTCAACTCAGGTCATGATCTCATGGTCCGTGAGTTCGAGCCCTGTGTCAGGCTCTGTGCTGACAGCTTGGAGCCTGGAGCCTGCTTCGGATTCTGTGTCTCCCTCTCTATCTGCCCCTCCCCTGCTCATGCTCTGTCTCTCTCTCTCTCTCTGTCAAAAATAAATGCACATAAAAAAAACTTTTTTTTAAATATAGAAGCCTCCTGACTGATCTCGTCCAAACCACTCTACTCCAAACCATCACTCACCTGATTATTACTACCACTACATAGCCTCCTAACTAGCCTATTTCCAGTCCAGCTCCCTTAAGTTGATTTTCTACATTTGGTAATGTCAAGTGATATTTTGAAACCAAGTTCTAAACATCTGAGTTTTGTATAAAACCTTTTTATGAATTCCCAAAACTGTTAGGAATTATTTAATATAGATAAAGATTCCAACTGGCACCCGTAAGGCAATGCCTGATCTAGCCTTTACCTACTTCTTATCTAAGAACATGCCCCGCCCTGCCCCCTTCTCTATACGTTAGACCTATTGGCCTTTATCCTGCTCTGCCAACATGCCATGGTCCTTTCTGCCTTCAGGATTTTTTAATACTGTTGCCTCGGGCTGGAAACTCTTCCCATTCATCTCACATCACCTTCTACACTTTCTCACTTTTTACATACAACTAAAACACCCAAGGATACCTGCCTTGTGCTTCCCAGACAGATCCACCACTCTCTAATCCTCTCTATAGCTCCCTTTACTCTACTTGGGAAGCTCTTCTAGTTTGTGGTTACATGTCATTGTGATTATTTTATTAAATACCCATCTCCCGCCACTAGGCTGTACTCACGGGGAAACCAAGGAATTTGCTTTTCTCCTCTTGAATCCCAGCATTTTCTGGCTCCAAAGGTAGTCCTCATTCTACTGCTTTCTGGAGAGATTTGTCAAAGAACAAATAGCCATTTAAACCTAGACAGCTCTCAATGTAAAGATTGCCTGTGTAGGTTTTTTAAACCTGTGCCATTTGCTTTATTTTATACAGACGTAACAACATCAGTACTTTCAAGCATGAGCTTGAGCTAAGAACTGAACTAAGAGCTGAGACACCCATAATATGTGTTTTGAGTAACACTTTGCAAAACCAAAAATCTTGTTCTTTTCTTCTCATTGAAGGTATATCCAAAAAGCTTGACTGTGGACAAGCAATAAGGTAAAAATGGAACTAGCCAAACTTCTGCTTCCATGAACTTACCTAATTTGTTCAGGGAAAATGAACATCTACTTGTTTATTTCTGATAGGTTCTACTTGGGTGCTTTGGTACCAATTCCATATTTTAGGTGAATACAAAGGCAAAGCCTTGTTCTGTTGCAACATTATCCCTTACTGTGAAAAACAGACTATTTTCATAAATAGTATTTAATAATACTATCGTAAACTCCTGAGTTCTTAAAAAAGCATTATTTCATACTTGCAGAAGAAGAATAAAAGAATACCACTAATTGGGGCACCTGGGTGGCACCTGGGTGGCTCAGTTGGTTAAACGTCTGGCTTTGGCTCAAGTCATGATCTCAGGGTTCATAAGTTCAGGCCTGCATTGGGCTCTGTGATGACAGCTCAAAGCCTGGAGCCTGCTTCAGATTCTGTGTCTCCCTCTCTCTCTGCCCCTCTCCTGCTCCTGATCTCTCTCTCTCTCTTTCTCTCTCTCCCTCAAAAATGAATAAACATTAAAAATTTTTAAAAAAGAATACCACTAATCTATCCTAATTATAAATTCCTGTGGAAAAAAACAAGAAAGAAGGAAGACAGAAAGATATAGAAAGATAAAGTAACATTGAGAAAGCAGAATACTCAGTCATAAGTCTTAGAATTAGTGATTCTGTGTGAAATCATCACGTCACTCTAATGCACATACAGAAAAATGTAATGGTACACAACTACCCCCTATAACTAACCACTAAATTAATAAGGATTTAAAGCACATAAAAATGATGTTTGATATTTAGAGCATAATATAAACATTCTATAAAATGGTGGGCAATAACTTTATTTCTTTAATATAAGCAGTAAATATTTACTATTAATCTACTGTAAGCAAACCACTGGAGTCCATCTGTAAATAAAACCCAAAATTTCTGTCTCCATGAATTTAGATATTAGTAGGTAAAGGTAATCAACAAACAATAAATACCATCAGTACTTTATACAATTTGTTGGAAGGTAATAAACGCTATGAAAAAGTAAAACAGGGAGGAGCTGAGAGCACAGGGACAGGGGATTGCAATTTAAACGTGATGGAGAGAGTAAGCCTCATTAGGGTGGTGACATTTAGCAAAGTTTGAAAAAGGTGAGAGTTAGCTTTGGGAATATTTGGATGAAGTACATTTCAAGTAGAAGTCAAGACTGTATCTGGGATGTTCTAAGAACAGCAAAGATATGCTTGTGGCTGATTGTGGAGCAAGTGAGGTAGGAAAACACAGGAGAGGAATTCAGAGACGTACCAAGAGGACAGACCACACATTTTCACTTCCCTGTTGGTTAATGGTGTTGAACATCTTTTCATGTGCCATTTGTATATATTCTTTGGTAAAGTCAAATATTTCCCAAGTTTGAAATTAGTTTGCTTGTTTCTTTACTATAGAGTTTTGAGAATTTTTTTAATGTTTATTTATTTATTTTGACAGAGAGAGAGAGAGAGAGAGAGAATCCCAGGCAGGCTCTGTGCGGTCAACACAGAGCCCAGATTGGGTCTCAGTCTCACAAACCATGAGATCATGACCTGAGCCAAAATCAAGAGTCAGACACTTAACCTAATAAGCCACCCCAGTGTGCCAAGTTTTAAGAGTTTTTATGTTTTTTGGATGCAAGTCCTTTGTTGGACATGTGGTTGGCAAATGTTCTCTCCCAGTCTGTAGTTTGTCTTTTTATTCTCTAAATAGTGTCTTTTGCAGGGCAAAGGTATTATATTTGATAAATTCCAATTTATCAACTTCTTCTATGGATCTTGCTTTTGGAGTTCCATCTAAGAACACTTTGCTCAACTCTAGGTCTTGAATATTTTCCTCTAAAAGTTTTATAATTTTAAAATTAGATTTGCAATTCATTTTTAGTTGATTTTTATACAAGGATTTTATACAAGATTGAGTGCCATGGTTTGTAAATGGACCCAAATAGTTCCAACATTGTCAAAAGGACTATACTTTTTCCATTGAATCACTTAGTCACCTTTGAAAAAGCCAAATGGCAATTATACAATGGAATATTATTTATGAGCAAAAATAAATGAGTTATCAAGTTGTGAGAATACATGGAAGAATCATTAATTCATATCTTTAAGTAAAAGAAGCCAGTCTGAAAAGGCTATATACTGTCTGATGACAATTATATGGCATTGTAGAAAAGGCAAAACTATAGAGGCAGTAAAAAGATCAGGGATTGCCAGGGGTTTAGAAGGGAGAATTGAAGCATGGGGAATTTTTAGAGTGGTGTAACTATGCTGTATGATTCCTGACATATGACATTATGCACCTGTCAAAGCCATTCAACTTATAAAACTTTACAATGGACCTTAATGTATGCAAAATTTTAAAAATTACTTAGGATGACATATGATCCCAGAATGGAATATAGAATGTGACAAAGCAATCTAACAGTATTACAAATGTATAAAACTACCTCACTGGAAGAGGTGATGTTGACCTAAGTAACTTTGGAAATTAATGGAATTTATAAAATTAAAGGTAAAAGAAACTCTATTTAAATGCTATGCTCAGTCACTTCTTATCGTTTTGGCTAAGATCAAGTGTAAACACTATGCTTTAGTTGATAAAATTTTTCCCATGCAAGAAAAGGTTAACAAATCTAACTCAGCTATACATGTATACTGGAATTAAACAATTAAGAGTATAAATGGTGAATGATGGAAACCCAAGTTCTTATTGTTGGAGTGGGGTCTATGGATAAACAAGAGAAGGAGCTAGAAAGATCCATATGATATTAGAGCTGGAGACATCATTAACTCCTGTTTAGCTTAATATCAATTAAAATGATTACATGCAGAAATAGTTATAAACACATGTATAGACACAGTATACAAATATAAATTTCCCTGATCCATCAACCAAAGGGCCTAGAGTCAGTAACATCTCAGTAGCAGTGGACAAACTTAGTGTCCAGGTCTTGGTTTCTAATACCACTATCCAAGAAAAAGAACCAGGTCTTCTTGGAGAATGAAGGAATGGGGGGATTCTAGGGCTGAAACAGAAAATATAGAAGAGGTTCCTAGTAGGAAATGTACAAGATGTGCCAGGAGCAACTTGTAGTGCCAGGAATTAAGGAAGTACTTTCAAAAACAAAAAACAAAAAACACCATCAGGGCATATGAAAGTGAAACAGGAGCCAATTGAAAGAGTTCCCAATGTTCTGACTTGGAACAATTTGAGCAACAAAACAAAGTCATATTGGATTATAACCCATAAAATAAATATTCATGGACCCATACTCCCAGATAGATAGATAGATAGATAGATAGATAGATAGATATAAATAGGGAAAAGAGCTAAATCTTCCATGCAGAAGAATTTCAGATAGTTTAGTTACATAGTCTTTCCTCAAGGAGGAGGGAACATAACCCCCCACTCCTTAAGTATGGGCTAGGTATAGCAACTTGCCTCCAAATAGTTAAGTATGGAAAACAGGGGAAATGAAAAGTTTTCAGTTGAAAAACGACAAACAATATTTCAGCCAGACGATCAAAGGCAACATCAACAGTGGTAAGTCACATTGGTAGTATGTGCTCTTGATATAATGTGATGAAAAAGGTATTTTACCTCTATGATCTTCCTCCCCCAAAAATAAAGCCACAGTCTATGAAAAAACTTCAGGGGGTCGCCTGGGTGGCTCAGTCGGTTAAGCGTCCAACTTCAGCTCAGGTCATGATCTCACAGTTCATGGGTTTGAGCCCCATGTCAAGCTTTCTGCTATCAGCACAGAGCCCACATCACATCCTCTGTCCCCCTCTTTCTCTGCTCCTTCCCTGCTCACACTCGCGGTCTCCCCCTCTCTCTCCCCCTCTCTCTCAAAAATTAAAAAATAAATAAATAAACACTTAGAAAAAAAATCAGGAAAATCCCAATTGAGGGGCAATCTACAAAAGACCCAACCATACTCTTCAAGACTATCTAGGTGAACAAAAACAAGGTAAGTCTGAGAAACTGCCACAGCTAAGAGAGAACCTAAGTACACGTGACAACTAAATGTAATGTGTATCCTCCATCGAACTCTGGAACACAAAAAAGAGTTTAAGTAAAAGCTAAAGAAATCTTTAAATAAAAAAGGTATGAACTTTAGTTAATAATAATGTATCAATATTGGTTCATTAATTATAACCAAGGTACCATATGTTTTTTTTAACGTTTATTTATTTTTGAGACAGAGAGAGACAGAGCATGAATGGGGGAGGGGCAGAGAGAGAGGGAGGCACAGAATCGGAAGCAGGCTCCAGGCTCTGAGCCATCAGCCCAGAGCCCCACGCAGGGCTCGAACTCACGGACCGCGAGATCGTGACCTGAGTGGAAGTCAGACGCTTAACTGACTGAGCCACCCAGGCGCCCCACCAATGTACCACATTAATGTGAGATGTTAATAATAGAAGAAACTGGGGGCGCCTGGGTGGCTCGGTCAGTTAAGCGTCCGACTTCGGCTCAGGTCATGATCTCGCGGTCCGTGGGTTCGAGCCCTGCGTCGGTCTCTGTGCTGACAGCTCAGAGCCTGGAGCCTGTTTCAGATTCTGTGTCTCCCTCTCTCTGTGAGCTCCCCCGTTCATGCTCTGTCTCTGTCTCAAAAATAAATAAACGTTAAAAAAAAAATTAAAAATAAATAAATAAATAAATAATAATAGAAGAAACTGTGGGTAGGGGGTATATAGGAACTCTATTATCTTCTCAGTTTTTCTGTAAATATAAAATTGTTTAATTTTTCTGTAAATATAAAATTGTTTAAAGATAGTTTTTCATTAAAATAGATAAGATGCTCAAATGCAAATAAAATCAAATGGTCATATTTGTGTTGATCTATTTCTGGACTCTCCAATGATCTGTGTATTTATACTTTTGACAAAGGAAAAAGAAACTGTATAAAATTTATGTTCATTCTTCTTGAAATACTTGCTAGAATTTACCAGTCAGACCACCTGGGCCATAGATTTCTTTTACAGGTTTTAAACTATGTATTCAGCTTTTTAATAAAGTGATACGACTATTCAGGTTACCTATTTCATCTTCAGTGAGTTTGGTAATAGTATTTTTTAAGGAATTAGTACATTTTTCTTATTATTGAATATTGAATTCATGTGCATAGAGTTGTTTGTAGCATTTCTTTAGTGTCCTTTTAATATCTGTGGGGTCTGTAGTGATATCGACTTATTGTATTCATGCTATTGGTAATTTGGGTCTTTTCTATATTGTTGTTTGGTCAGTCTTCCCAACAACACCTGTGTACTTTTGACACTTTTGAGATTTCCTACAATAAACATTTGTCATTTTATAATTAGAAAATATACCATTTTAAATTTGCTTGTTTCTTCACTTAAATTGTAGATAATAATTCTTACAACATGGGGGGCTGACATGTGGGTTAAAACTGGTAATGCCTATAAAAGTTCGGTATAATTTATGTACAGATGTTAACTATTATGATTATAAGTAAAGGAACAGAGCTGTGTAACTAAATTAGAAGAATATTGTTATCCAACTTAGGAAGAGATGTCAATATTGTATTATGATTTTATGGGTTCAAGAGAAGAACCTACATTTTAAAACATGGTTTCCTACAACATTTAAAATGAGGTTGCTCACAATTAGATGTCTATGTGACATTTATTGACTTAAAATTTTTAATCATTTTTAAAAATGACTAACCACAACTAAAAATTGAAAATCTTTATCAACAAGTATAAAAGAACAGCAGAACATAGCCAATTATCTCATTAGTTCTGAAACATCCAATGTATTTCTTTGAAGCCCAGTTACCTAAACTAAATCTTACCATACAGTTGGATGATTCATATTATTTAGGTCCCCAGGTAGATTACCTGTGAGCTTAGAGCATGCCGGCATATTTGTCCTATGTTTCAGATTAAAAAACAAAATTGAAAAAACTAATATAAACCAGCACTGGAAAAATTAGTTCAAATAATATAATACTTTCAAACCTTGCCTTTTATATTAGCATGGATTTTAGAGGCAAATAGGACAGGGAGAGGGAATTGTATTTTCCTTTAAAGCACTTAAGGTGGGATAATACAAATACTCTATCCCACAAAAAAAAATTTTTGCTAAATTCCCTCCCTCTGAAGCACAGAACTCTATCTGGCATTTGGAAGATGCTACTCTATGAGGAAGTGATCTCCTAAATACTGAGCTCTTAGAGCCCCATGAATTTACAGGTAGGATTGAGGAGAGAGAAATGACAAGATAAGAAGGATTCCAAATGTAGGAGAAAGAAGGGCATTAGATGAAGCCAACACATTCAGTATGATTTATGCAATACCCAAGTACTAATTCAAGCCAACAGCATACTTCCAGGCTATATGCAACTACCAAATTACCATAAATTAAGCTCAGGCAAAAATAAGACCATAAAATGGACATTTTACAGTGGCTATTGACTACAATGTTCAGTTTGCATTAAATCTTCTGAAATATTGTTACTTTGTCAACTGAATTAGTAATTGGTATCTTCTTGGGAGGGAAATATATAATACTTCAAACTCCGTATATATTACTCACCACAATTAAAGTCACTCGCTGTAAGAAGCTGCTATCTATATGCATCAGACTAATTATTTTGTGCTTTTTTACTAAGATAATGGGACACTGCTGCCAGTGGGCAAATCCTGATCATACATTATACCACACTTCCTAGCAATTTTTATGGAAAACTACAGGTGGAGACAGATTATAATGGGAACATCTAATTGAAATTCATCTCCATTTTGCTTCAGATGGAAGGCATGCTGCTTGAGCCCTGAAACATATTCAATTTCATTCAAATTGGATGCAGATTTTTCCAGCAAAACTAAATTCAAAAGACATATATTTCAAAGGGTCCTAGAAGAAAGACAGGAGTACCATAAACGTTGACCACTTGGGTTTGTTAAGCTGCTGCTTTCCAAGGTAGGAATAGAAAACTGAACTTCTAGTAAAGGCTGTTATCTTTGTGATACCATAGTGCACTGGCAGTTAGTAACTCCGAGGCTTCACAAAGACCATAAAGGAAAACTGTCCAATCCTTTAATAAATCCTCTAATACTCCACAGTCAGGTCTCTTCATTCATGTGCAGATCCCCACTGTCTCCTTCTTCCATGTCCACCTTTGGCACCGGCTCCTAGGACAGAAGATGGAGATTTTCCAATGAAGTATTGAGTAGGAAGGTATCTCCTTCCTGGGCCAAGAAAAGTTTTAAACACAAACATACTCATACTCATGCACACACATGCAAAGCGCATGCACATTCTTCCACACACTCACATACATGCATACATACATGAACATGCACATTCATACATAACATATATGTATGTGTATATTTGCATGTACACGTGCACATGTGTGTGTATGTGATACGCATATTCCCCTCCTTCACAATAAACCAAAACATCCTTCATTGGCAATAAGGCTGATAAAATGCTTAGCAAAGTATCAGGTAAGTACTCAATACAATATTATTTAAAATGAAAATTTTCTGAGTTATTTTTGCTAAACGCTAGATAATATATTTCTTAAGAATAATTGATTTACTCCTAAATCCACTCATTTACATAACCCATATTTGATGAACACTATCTATGTGCCATTTACTAAAGCAGGTGCCAGAGATAGACCAGGGACCTCAAAGGTCTCAGCCTTTAAGAAGCTTTAATTTGCGTGCAGAAGAAACAAACAGGTAAATATGTCAGGTGCTGATATGTAATACAAGGAAAAAGAACACAATGCGGTGAAAGGAGAGTAATGGTTGCTGCTATATATACAGTATTCAGAGAAGGCTTCTCTCAGAGGGTCATATTTCAAGAGACCTGAATGAAATAAGAGAGTAAAAAACTGGAGGAAGAGGATTCTAGGCAGAAGGAATGGCCTATACAAAGGCAGAAGTATGCTGTAGGTAGATATAATGAGAGGAGAGCAAAAGGAGATGAGGTCAGAGAGAGAGTTAAGAAAAGATAGGGTTCCACCTTAGAAGCTATGGTAATGACTTTGTGAGGTGGGTGCCACTGGAGGGCTATAAATAGAAGAGCTACATGATCTGATCTTTAACAGGCCTTTCTCTGCTTGCTCTATAGAAAAAAAAGATGGAAGGGAGAAGGGAGAGACACAGGCAATGCATTTAGGAGGTCACTACTCGAATCCAGGGGAGAGATGATGGTGACTTGAACTAGCACCCTGCATTGCACGTGGTGAGAAGTGACCAGATTCTGTATATATTTTGAAAGTAGAGACTTCTGGAGTTGTTTTATAGACAATCTGGAGTTGATTTATATAGGTATGTGAAGAAAAAAAAAAAAGGGATTCAAAGTTTACTCCAAAGCTTTCTTCCTGAGCAACTGGAAGAACTAAATTGTATGTCAAGTGCCCAGGACACATTAGGTACTAAAAGATGCTGGCAATCAGTATGCATATTATTCCCTTGGTGTGAGACCAGAACTGTCCTCTTTACCAGACACAGGAGACCTAATGAATAGCTGTAGTGGAAGACTTTGTCTTTGAGCTGTTAGTTTGCATCATGAAGGGAGATTCTACATGCCAGATACTTCTTCACTGGGGGGGAAGGAGCTGGAGTCTTAAAACAGAAGCTGTAGATAAATCTCCAGGGATTCCATGGACAGTTCCTATAAAGTTTGTTGTTTTTTTTTTTTTTTTTACTGCTATATTAAGATATGCTCAAATCTTCACAGGCAACACACTATAATCAAAATTAATCCAATCCTTCTGATATGGCGTTATACTCACAAATAAGCATTTATGCAAGCTTCGAATACAGTGAAATAAATTTCTGACATAAAACCAAAAAGAAGAAAAAGAGCAATACAACTAAATTCAATCTTTTAGGAAGTATAGAAAGGTGGTTTCTTTAAGGAGACATATTCAGCATGAAGATCGTATTGGTTACAAATATAAACAGCTTCCTATAAAGTATAAATAAATTCACAGAATATGGAACGATAGAGCCACAATAACTTAATAAGAGAGAATAGAGCATCCCAAAAATATATTGTTAAATGTAAAGTTGCCAACCAGGTACACAACTTCCAAAACATTCTCTAAAATGTGTAATATTCCAAAATATTCTCCTTACAGCCCTTTCCAGAGAAAGAATATTAACTGGCTAAACCATGGGCAGGGCACAGGAAGATAATTCTAAAGACGTCAGCCCTGTTCCTTAAGAGTTTCTGGTCTCTATGATGAAATCGCTGAGAAGGCAATTTCATACCCCCCCCCCAAAAAAAAATGTGTCTATAAACAAAAACACATCCACATATTTGCCATTCCCATATTGATACAAATGTGTAACTAGAAAATATCATCTATACCAACATGTGCTAGATATTCTTTATCTGCTCCTTCAGTTCCACTCTCCAGCCTTCTCCATCTTGTCTGGTGTCTCAGAAGTCTGACTTTTATAGACTGCATTGCCTGGACTCGTGGCCCTATGGATCTGGCCAATGAAAAGCACCAGAAAGAGATCAAAGGGCCAAAGGAGAGAGAAGTTTTCCTCCCTGCCAGAGGATGGGGTGACGATGGCTGTCCATGGTGCCTGTGCAGGGGTCTTCTCTTACAGCTATAAGTCCCACCAAGTTCTGGTAACTACTTCCTCCCCTTGCACCTATTTCCTACTACTGCTAGGATGGCTCATCATCCCTTAACAGTTCCCCCTAAACTTGCTCACACCTTTGTAAATAAGCGGTTATTAAAGTGTCTTTAATAACCTCTCAAAGAGACTTTCCATTTCCTGCCACCCAACTGATATGATACAGTGATCTCCAAACTTAATTCATAATCATTTGTAAAGCTTTTTAGAAACACAGATTCCCAGAGCCTATCCAAGACCTAATGAATCAGAATCTCTATGCTTGGAGCTAAAGAACAAATAGCTTCAATAAACAACATAGGTGATTCCAACGCAGCCAATCTGGCAACCATCCCCACACCAGCATTTGGGAACCAGCCACCCTCTCTGAAGACCTTCCCATGCCAAACTGAGACATCTGAAAACAAACATGGTGTTTCCAGAATCCAACCTCAGCCACCCTTCCCTCTGACACCAGAGCAACCAGTACACAGAAAAAGTGGGTTCTCCACGGGGACATCGAAAGCCAAGGAAAACAAGTGTATGGTCTGACATGATAGGAGATACTCCTGAGCACATAAAATAAATGCTCAACTACCCCCTTCACATTTTATTAGATTCTCAATTGAAAATCACTTTTCAACCATTTTACAGGAAATGAAATGCATTTTTACCTCCATCTGGTGCCAAAATTAACAAAGTAGAAAATGCCGAGTAGTTTAGACCTGCCAGCTTTAGTTCAGAATGGGCACTGGAGCACCCAGTGCCCTCCAGCCTTGGGGAAATGAGGCCTGTTTATTCCTGAACACCATGAACCTCTGGTAGGACCAGCAGATAAAGAGAATCAAGAGCCCAACCTGCTCCAGTCTCATGAGATCTACTCTCCATTCTGAAGCCAAAGGCATCAGGAGATGGGCTAAGCTGACCATCTGTTCTTCTCTCTGATAATATGTAATTAAGTAATTTATTTATTCAGCACTTGAACCCCCTCCTCTCACCTCCCATTAGTCAGGGATGATTATGCCAGACCCAGCTGTAGGTAACATATTGCACACTCAGACAAGCCCTGTGCTACAAAGCACTCTGCTAGCCTCCTGGCTATCGCCACCTCTCAGACCTGACCACAGGAGTAACTGCGCGAGGCTTGCTGCTCTGCTGGCTTTGCTTTCTTCCCCAACGCTTAGGCGCCACTTTCCTGCTGTGCATTAAACCATTTACTGTGCATATTTAATTCATTTGTTCAAAGATGAATTTACCCACATCCTCTGATCACTTCCACCAAGCCAGCTAGGCATCACCAATGGATTTCTCCCATCTGGTAAATTTTATCTAAAATATAAACAAACAAATGTACACAGAGCCTGACATACAACTATAGAGTGCTGGGATTGATTCCATAAGCCTCCAGCAAAACGTACCACTGAAACTATGATTACATATAGCATATGTAATGTTTTGCATATTACATGTGATGCTTTGCATAGTACATCTGTTTTTGTAGCCTGACCAACAAATATTTCCCTTTTGCTGATAGTGCCTTTTTAATATTTTAGGGGAGACCATCATTCTTTACTCAATGTCCCTGGAGTTTATTGAGGCTGGCTCAATTCAAGGTTGGCCTAGCCCAATGAATGCAAATTCTAGAAATATTTTTTTTTAATTTTGTTTATTTATTTTTAAGAGCGAGAGAGACAGAGCGTGAGCAGGGGAGGGGCAGAGAGAGAGGGAGACACAGAATTGGAAGCAGGCTCCAAGCTCTGAGCTGTCAGCACAGAGCCCAACATGGGGTTCGAACTCCCAGAATGTGAGATTGTGACCTGAGCCAAAGTCGGACGCTTAACCAACTGAGCCACCCAGGTGCCCCTGGAAATATTTGTTTTAAATGAAGCTTTTTCCACTGATGTCTAAGAAGATAGCAGTTGCTTGGGTCATTGGTGATCATCTTGTCATCTTAGCATTAGCTCGCTAAATAAATTCATACAGAACTAAGAGATGGAGAGACCAACTCCTGAGCAACCAAGTCACCATTTCAGTACCTGGATCCAGCTGAAGCTATATGTATTCCAGGGTTTTTCTGGTATATAAACCAATAAATTCCTATCACTGCGTTAGTCACTTAGTTATTTTTTTTTTAATTTGAGAGAGAGAGAGAGAGAAAGAGAGAGAGAGCAGGAAAGAGGGGCAGGGGGGAAGAGACAGAGAATCCCAAGCAGGCTCCACATTCAGTGCAGAGTCCAATGTGGGGCTTGATCGTACAACCCTGGGATCAAGACCAGAGCCAAAATCAAGAGCCGGATGCTCAACCAACTGAGCCACCCAGGCACCTCACTCAGTTAGTTTTGAACATTTGCAAACATAAAATTTTGATTGACATACTTTCCTCATTTTAAGTGTTACAGGTCACTATGAAGCCTCAATAATTGTTCAGGCATGGATTGGGTAAATTGACCTCAATTTAGCACATTCTTTTTTTATACACATTGTACAAAGAGACCATAAACAAATATAAAACCAGATCTCAAAAAGAACTTAAAAACAATGACTCCAAAAGCATGGATTCTTGAGAATTGGAAGGGGTTAAAAGTTATTATAGTACAGTCTAACAGCCAATGATATTAGTTCCCTAACACTGATATTACTCAAGGGGAAACTGGAGGACATTTACACAGGATGTAGTAGAGAGTGTTCTCAGAGCAAAGAAGATAGTTTGGCGTCCACAAAGATTGCTGTGGTAAGCTGAATAATAGACCCCCAAAGATATTCATGTCCTAATCTCTGGAACCTGTGAATATTGTCTTATATGGCAAAAAAAGAACTTTGCAGATATGATTAAATTAAGGACCTTGAAACAATGAGATTGTCCTGGATTATCCAGGTGGACCCTAAATACAATCACAAGTATCCTTCCAAGAGGGAGACAGAGGGAGATTTGACTTCACACAGAAGAGAAGGCAATGTGACCATGGAAGCAGAGAAAAGCATGATGTGGCCACAAGCCAGCAAATGTTAGCAGCCACCAAAATCTGTAAGAGGAAAGGAACTGATTCTCTCCTAGAGCCTCCAAAGACAATGCAGCCCTGCAGATAGCTTGATTTTGGCCCACTACAACTGATGTCAGACTTCTGGCCTCTGGAAATATGAAATAATAAATTTCTATTGTTTTCAACTACCAAGTTTGTGGTAACTTGTTACAGCACCCGTGGGAAACTAATAAAGCATTCACAACTCCAGTGTCCTGTGATTTCTTCTTATTTTAGACACCCCTTTATATCATTGGCAGATGATAATGATATTGATAAACATTTCTTTAGGGCTTACTCTGTGCCATGCACCATCACAACAACTTTATATGTATTACCCCATTTAAATTTCTCAGTGACCTTATGACACAGTTACCATTATGATGGCATTTTGCAGATAGGCAAAGAGAAACTCATGGAGGTTAAATAGCTTGCCATGGCAACAAAGCTAATAAATTATAAAGCCAGAATTTGAATTCAAATAATCTGATTTCAGAGTCTGAGATCTTAACTATTATAGATAAGATAATGCCTACTTACGTTTTATCCCTCTCAGTGATGAAGAAAGGAGAAAGTCATCACCCGTCTGGAAGGTGGGCTATCTTTTCTTGCACAGATGCTTCAATTCAGCAAGAAGTTTCCCTCATATCAAGCCCAAATTTATCTCCTTCTAAATGGGAACCCTCTTGCACTATTGGTGGGAATGCAAACTGGTCCAGCCACTCTGGAAAACAGTGTGGAGGTTCCTCAAAAAATTAAAAATACATCTACCCTATGACCCAGCAATAGCACTACTATGAATTTATCCAAAAGATACAGAAGTGCTGATTCATAGGGGCACATGTACTCCAACGTTTATAGCAGCACTTTCAACAATAGCCAAATTATGGAAAGAGCCTAAATGTCCATCAACTGATGAATGGATAAAGAAGATGTTGTTTGTATATACAATGGAATACTACTTGGCAATGAGAAAGAATGAAATCATGCCATTTGCAGCAACGTGGATGCAACTGGAAGATATTATGCTAAGTGAAATGAGTTATCAGAGAAAGACAGATATCATATGTTTTCACTCATACGTGGAACTTGAGAAACTTAATAGAAGTCCATGCGGGAAGAGAAGGGGGGGAAAATAGTTACAGAGAGGGAGGGAAGCAAACCATAAGAGACTCAGAGAACAAATACAGAGAACAAAATGAGGGTTGATTGGGGGGGGAGTGAAGGGGAAATGGGTTATGGGAATTGAGGAAGGGACTTGCTGGAGTGAGCACTGGTTGTTGTATGTAAGCAATAAACCACAGCAATCTATCCCCAAAACCAAGAGCACACTGTACACACTGTATGTTAGCCAATTTGACAATAAATTATGTTAAAAAAATTTATCTCCTTCTATAACTTCTGCCTATTATAAAGCCCTCTGGAGATACAAAGAATAAATCTAATTGGTGTTCCACAACACAACTCATCATACCCCCTCAAATTTTCCCTTCTCCAAGCTAAATCTCCCTGTGTTTTAAATTCATCCTTGGGGCGCCTGGGTGGCTCAGTTGGTTGAGTGACCAACTTCAGCTCAGGTCATGATCTCACGGTTTGGGAGTTCAAGCCCCGTCAGGCTCTGTGCTGACAGCTCTGAGCCTGGAGCCTACTTCAGATTCTGTGCCTCCCTCTCTCACTCTGCCCCTACCCCACTCATGCTCTGTCTCTGTCTGTCTCAGAAATAAATAAACATTAAAAATAAAATAAAATAAAATAAAATAAAATAATAAACTCATCCTCATATGACATAGTATCCCAATGTTTCACTATGCTAACTGTCCCTGTCATGACATATCACAAGTCTATTAATATTCTGTAAAGTGCAGTATCCAGAACACAATGACATGTTCTAGTTAGGTCTTGCCAGCACAAAATATAAAGAAACTATTACCTCTATTGTCCTGGTCATAAATTCCATTAGGCTCTTTAAAAATATAGTCTTTAACATGAAAAGGCACTCAATAGTACTAAGCACAGAAATACAAATCAAAATCACAATGAAATATCATTTCACACCTGTTAGAATGGCTATCCTCAAAACAAGACAGAACAAGTGTTGGCAAGTTTGTGGAAATAAGGGAACCTCTGAACACTGATGGTGGAAATGTAAATTGGCACAGCCACTGTAGAAAACAGTGTGAAGATTCCTCAAACAAATTGAAAATGTAGCTACCACATGATCCAGTAATGTCACTTCTGAGTATTTATCCAAAAGAATGGAAGAGATATCTGCCCTCCTATGTTCAATGTAGCATTATTCACAATAGGCAAGATATGGAAACAACCTAAGTGTCTGTCAATGGATGAATGGATAAAGAAGATGTGGTATATATACTATGGAGTTTTATTCACCCATGAGAAAGAAGGAAACCCCACCTTTTGCAACAATACAGACGGACCTTATTATCCTAAGTGTAATAACCCACACAGAAAAAAGGTAAATGTTATATACTACTTATATGTGGAATCTAAAAGAGGCAAACTTACAGAAACAGAAACTATAATGGTGGTTACCAGAGGCTAGGTCATAGGGGCAATGGGGAGATATTGGTCAAAGAGAACAAACTTCCAGTTATAAGATGAATAAGTTCTGGGGATCTAATGTCCAGCATGGTGATTACAGTTAATAATGCTGTATTATATACTTGAAAGTTGCCAAGGGAGTAGATCTTGCATGTTCTCACCACAAAAAGACATGGTAATGATGTGATATAATGGGTGTGTTAGCTAACACTATAGTGGCTGGTGATTATTTTGCCACTTATAAATGTGTTAAGTCAGCATGTTATATACCTTAAATTTATACAATGTTACATATCAATTATATCTCAACGAAGCTGGGGAAAATACATTCTTTGACTTAGCAGTGATATAATGGACACACACTTTCAGAGTGAGGATAACATTCATGGGGTATACATGAAGTAATTCAACAAGAAAAGTTAATTTTAGGACTTCAGGCAACAATATCAGATCAGCTAACATGAAATCTTCTGCTATAAAACATATAGCTATTCTGGTTAAAATATCACAAATATCCTTTTAAATACATGTCTGAACTCAAATAAAAGTACAGGAAATACCCAGAGGTCAAAAATGAAGATAAAACTCAGTGAGATAGTATCATGTTATCCTGGTTTGGTGATTGGGGAAGGGATGGGTCTGGTCTCAGCCTAGGGGCTTTGATTTTAATAGCTGACCACATACTACATAAGACCTGGAACCTATGAGAAGCAGAAAGCTGGAAATGAGACCCTCGTCCTTAATCCAGGAACTTTAGAGGACTGCATTTTCAGTGAAATGGTGTTCTCACTGGAAAAGAAATGTAATGAGGAGGTTGGTGCAATTCTACATTTCAGGCATGAGGAGGGGAGGAACCCTCCTAAAAATTTTTAACCAGAATCCCATGAGTTTGGTTTTATTTTACACTCTCCTTGCAGAGTCCTGTATTCCTAAGGCATGACATTAACATAAAAAGACATCCTGGAGCACCCAGCAGGAGAAAATGAGAAACTTATTTAGATGAAGAAAAACTCAGCCTAAATCACACAGAAATCCCATAGATAAAGCTCCCACTGAGGATGCACATGCAAAACAAAATTATAGAGCTGAAGAGGAAAAATCTAGTATTCATGTTAAATCAGCAGATAAACAGAAGGACTAGACTTCCAAGAACTTCAGATAACAGATTTTTTTTCAAAAAAAATATGCTTAAAATGATTAAAAGGGCAGTGTATTGAAAGCATGCATTTAGTTCTGGCTTTTCCCAAAGCCCTACTAAAATGATAGTAAACCTTTTTCCTCCATAAGGCATAAACTCATACATGTAGAAAGAAAAAAAAATGAGAACAAAAACAGAAAAAAAAAATTTAGAGGATAAAAAGCTAATGGACTAGTGATAATTAACTAGGAGACAAGAAAAAGCTAGCAATATAAAGTAGAAATAAGAAAAGCCAAGAAAAACCCAATTTACTTCACAGATGACACCTACATAGTCAATAAGTCCCACCCATATGACCAGAATGTTCATAGCTCCACTGGACACATAAACAGATAACCTAAGGATGAGCCATCTGAGAAAGAGGATGTAGAAGTTAGACTAGACCTGAATTCCAACTCTGCAATTCTTACTGTGTAACTTTAGGCAAGTTATTTGCCTTCTTTATAGTTCAACTTCTTCATGTGTAAAATTGAGGAATTGATAATACTCACCTCTAATATTTAATGTAAGAATGAAATAAGTTAACATGTATTGAGTAAGTTAATATGTATAATGCACTAGAAGAGTGATGACCACATAGTAGGTATTCAATAAATGTCTGCTACTACAGTTGCCATTGTTGTCTGAAGAGAGTTGTAACATAGAAGAGAAGACAAAATGAAGAAGCTAAAGCAAATTGGAAGAAATAGAGATAATGTAGGGGAAAATTTTTTAACTTATGTGAATATCCTCAGAGAGATAAAATATCCTGGCCGTTGTGTACAAGAAACAAGAGCAGACATTCATTTAAAAATAATAATAATAATAGAGAATAAGTATGGCCAAAAGAAAGAATTGAAAATAGATTTCAAGGAATCTCTGAAAGCACTTCTGTAATGGTGGAAAAAGGATATCTGAAAATTTTCTCACCCATAAAAGCAATGGAACACTGGCAAAAACTGACAAACTTATTCTGAACTCAGAAATTAACCAATGATATAAAACAATTCAAGGATTCTTTATTCAATGAAAACATCTGAGTCTCAATAAGGACAATGAGGTTTGTGGTATTCTAACTTAGCCTAGTCCCATCACCCTCTACCTAATTCTGCAATAGCTCTGAAAATAAGAGTCTAACAAAAACAGGAGCAGTGGAAACAAGCAGCCTTAGAGAGTTCAAATGGTATACTCAGAAACCTAATTAACACTAAGCAAAACAGCAATGGAGAAACAGAGAAACAAAAAGACAAAAGACATAAAGATATAAATAGCAAACTTGCACATATAAATCTTACCTTACCAGTGATCGCATTAAATGTAAATGGCATAAACACTCCAATCAAAAGTCAGAGATTGACAGATCAAGAGATACAAGAAATATAATTTAGAGCCAAAGACACAAATAGCTGGAAAGTAAAAGGACAGTAAAAGATATACAATGCAAAGAGTAACCAAAAGAAGTTAGAGTGATGAGAAGGAGTTAAGATGGCAGAGGAGTAGGAAGACTCTAAGCTTGTCTCATCCCTCAAAACATCCCAAAACACATCCCTCAAACATCCTTAAAACAGCTAGATAGTTATCATTCTAAACACCCAAGAAAGCAACTGGATGTTGGAGAGAACAAAAATTGCAAGTCTACAAGTAGAAAAGCAACTTCCTCTGGGAAGGTAGGAGGTGCAAAGAGCTGACTCGGGAGCGATATAGCTATGGATAAGGCAGTGAGGAGGGAGTCTGCTCACAGAAGCTACTGCAAAGTATTATAAGCAGCAGAGCACAAAATCTGAATTTCTAGAAGTCCTCTACCATGGGGGACATGCCTGGCCTAAAGGTGGCAAAGCAGGCATAATCCCAGGAGTGACAGCATGGTCTGAGGACTCCTGCATCACAAGAAGGAAGGGTGGTGACAATGTGCTGCACTTTTCCCAGGCATAGATCCCAGGCAGAGATTCAGGTGGAGGGCAACAAGCTGGATGCTGGCTTTCTGCTCTGTTTTGCCATAAACTCTGAACCACTGCATGGTCATGTGACTGCTTTCCTCACAGGAGCCGGCAAATGACAAAACACAGCAAGATCCTCCCCCAGAGCAACAGTGCAGGTCTGCAGTATGGAGGTTCCTCAAAAAACTAAAAATACACCTACCTACTATCCAGCAACTGCATTACTAGGTATTTACCCAAAGGTTACAAAAATACAGATCTGAAAGGGTACATGCACGCTGATGTTACAGCAGCATTATCAACAATAGCCAAACTATGGAGACAGCTCAAATGTCCATCGACTGATGAATGGATAAAAAAAATGTGGCATGCATATATATATGCACGCACGCACACACACACACACACACACACATATATATATATATATACATATAATGTAATATTACTCAGGCATCAAAAAGAATGAAATCTTGCCATTTGCAATGACACTAATAGAGCTAAGAGTGTATTATGCTAAGTGAAATAAGTCTGTTAGAGAAAGACAAATATGATATGATTTCACTCATATATGGAATTTAAAAAACAAAACAGATGAACATACGGGAAGGTGTAAAAGATGAGAGAGGGAAACAAACCACAAGACATTTTTAACAATCGAGAATAAACTGAGGGTTAATGGAGGGAGGTGAATGGGAGACGGACTAGATGGATGACAGGTCCTAAATTGGCATTTGTTGTGATGAGCACTGGATGTTGTATGTAAGTGATGAATTACTGAATTATACTCCTGAAACCAATATTGCACTGTATGTTAACTAAAATTTAAATAGAAATTTAAATTTAAAAAATTAGAGTGATACTCATATCAAGCAAAATAAACCTTAAGATAAAATTGTCACTAAACACAAAGACAATTTATAATGATAAAAAAGTCGATCTATCAGGAAGACATGATTATAAATATATTCAACTAATAAAACCCCAAAATAAATGTAGTCAAAACTGACATAATTGAAGTAAGAAATACACAATTCAACAAAGATAGTTGGAGGATTCAAAACCCCACCTTCAGCAATGGATAGAATAACTAGACAAAATATCAACAAGAAAACAGAAGAAATGAACAACACTATTAACCAGCTAGACCACGCCAAGATCTATAGAACTTTCCACCCAACAAGAGAAAAATATAATTATTTAAGGGCTCATGGAACATTCCCCAGGATATACCATATGCTAGACCATAAAACAGCTTTCAGTACATGTATAAGGATTTATATCTTACAAAACGTGTTCTCCAACCACAATGAAATGAAATTAAAAATCAATAACAGAAGGACATTAGAGAAATTGACTAATATGTGGAAATCACACAATAGAGTTCTAAATGACCAATGGGTCAAGAGAAATCACAAGGAAAATTAGAAAAATACATTAAAATGAATGAAAACAAAATACAACATACCAAAATTTATGGGATGTAGCTGAAGTAATACAAGAAAGGAAATTTATAACTATAAAAATCTATATTAAAACAGAAGAAAGACCTTAAGTCAGCAACCTAACTTTCCACTTCAGGAAACTAGAAAAAAAAAAGAGAGAGAGAAAGAGAGCAAACTAAACCCAATGAAAACATAAGAGGAGACAAAGGAGGAAAGAGTAAATCATAACAGAAAGATATAGAAACTGAAAATAAGAAAATAGGGAAAAAAAGATAATAACATTAGAGGTATAGTCCAGGAGGTCCAACATCATTAAATGAATAAGAAAATAAAAGAAATGGAGATAAGTGAACCATCCAAACAAGAACTATTATTATTATTATTCAAGAAAGTTCCCATAATGGAAGGATATAAGCTTCCAAATTTAAAAAGGTATATTAAGTTACCAGAAAAATGGATGAAAATAAATGTACATCAAAACACATCAATGTGAAAATTTCAGAACATTAGGAAAAATACATCAGAGCATACTAAATGGCTTGATTGTGAACAGTGTCTATAAAGCCATAATAATATATACATTGCATATTGGAATACCAATCTAACAAATTTCAACTAAATTTATTGGAAAAATACGATTTCATTTTGTGGTAGGGATCAAGCATGAAATAGAGCTAAATCTTCCTTGAGCTTTCTTATTTGAAACTGCATAGATAACACTTAAAATTTTTAAATCAACAAATAGCAATAAAAGCATGTTATTTAGAAGCATGATGTTAAATTCCAAAATAAGTTAAAATAACTAAAGTGGTTTCTCTGGAAGAACAAAACAAGAAGAGCAGAAGAGAGGGAAGCAGGACTAAAGTAAATGAACACAGCACCATTTTAAAAGAGCAGGAAGATTTGAGGGGCGCCTGGGTGGCTCAGTCATTGAGCGTCCGACTTCAGCTCAGGTCATGATCTCACAGGTTGTGAGTTTGAGCCCTGCCTTGGGCTCTGTGCTGACCATGCAAAGCCTGGAACCCACTTCGAGTTCTGTGTCTCCCTCTCTCTTTGCCCCTCCTCTGTTCATGCTCTATCTCTCTCTCTCTCTTAAAAACAAACATTAAAGAAATTAAAAAATGAAAACAATAAAGAGCAGGGAAACTTGAAAAATACAGGGACAAGAAATATCCTTGCAATAGGAAAGTAGACATATTTACAATGAAAGGTGGGGCATGATCATTAAAGAACATATTCACAAATCTGAGCCTTAGCAGCATCCTAGAAGACATTCTATTTTTCTACATAGAAATCATGGAGTCTCATCAAATCTCTCTCTCTAAAGGAGTGCCCAATGGGGACATTTAGAGGCCAACATTGACAGTGAGGGAACTTCACCTCCCTGCAGCATGTCCTGAAAGAGCTGCTAGGAATAAACATTGTTAAAGCATAAAAATTCAACTAAACTCTGTGCAGATGCAAACTGCAAGAGATGTAACAGAAAGATAGAATTTTTCTGTGATTATCCTATCAACACTATGTCAAAAGAGAGACTCAAACACTCTGGGCCAGTGACAAAGATAAAACAGGCTGGTGACCTGGATCAGGAAAACAATAGATAGAAAACTCCAAGAGGAAGAACAAGAGATCACTCTAGCTGCTTCTAACAAAGGGATTCATCTACATACTCATAATGGGCAACTAGTAATTAACACCAAAGCTACATATGGTTACATATGCATGTCATTTGTAATTTCTTGTGGGAGAGTGCATATATTTACATAAAATACTTAGAAAATTATGTATAGTTTAGTATGCAGCATCAGTTCATAACTCAATAAATGCTTTTATTATTTTCACGAAGTTCTAGATCAGAACTTCATATCAACTACAGTAAGTAAAATAGTAACCATCGTCATTCACACTCTGGGCTCCACACTGAGTAGTAGACAGGTAACTACTTCTTAACAAGTATTATCTGTGAACATTTTACCTACCAACAAAAGAGTAAACTATTAATGACAGCTCTCTAAATTTTTCTTGACAGGCAATACTTTACATCATTTGGGATCACAATACATACTTGGGGAAAAGGAGTTGCAACCCTTTAAAACTACTCTTCAAGGGGTGCCAGGTGGCCCAATAAGTTAAGTGTCCGACTTTGGCTCAAGTCATGATCTCAAGGTTCAGGAATTTGAGCCCTGCCTCCGGCTCTGTGCTGACAACTTGGAGCCTGGAGCTAGCTTCAGATTCTGTGTCTCCCTCTCTCTCTGCCTCTCCCCCACTCCCCCCCCATCTCTCTTCTATCTATCTCCCTCTCTCTCTCAAAAATAAATAAACATTAAATTTTTTTTTAAAAACTACTCTTTAATACAACAGCTAGAAACTTTTCTTTTGTGGCCTAAATCTGGCCCACAGACCTATATTAACTTTTACAAGTATTATTATTAAATTAGGTGTCAAAATATAAAACTTGGAAGATTTTGCAAAATCCAGATTTATGGATTCCTGTTTCTAAAAATGTTTAATAGTTGGTTACAGCTAAGTAGAGACTGCCCACTTCTTTACCCCAACCCCTCCCCCCTGACCAGCATCCTACCCTTTCCACCTGGCCCCATGGGCATCTAACATTGGGATCTTGGCTCTAATTGCAGGCGCAGCCCATCCTAATGGCCTAATGAAGCTTTAGGCCAATGGACCTGGTTTAGAACCATGGGTCTAGCTGACTCTACTGATGGTAGGTAATTTACTTACTATTTTAAGACTCAGTTTGTCCATTTTTAGCAAAGTAGGAATAATTTTGTCTTTCTCATAGGACTATTGTGAGGATTAACAGGAAAAGTGCAAGTATTTCAAATGCTTGGCATATTTATTCAAGAAATGATTCCTTTCCTTGTAACTGAACTTGTAACCAATTCAAACACATTCAGCATCTTCAGTCTTTTGGCACACTTCTGAGTGAACTTTACATGCAAGTGATTACACAAGGAGTGATTGAAGATAAAAAGATGTGCATAACCCTTGCCTTTAAGAAGCATGTAAACTAGCAGAGAAGGTAAAACCTAAGAGCCAAACAAGGTAGAACCTGATACCACAACACACCTATTTAGAAAGGTCAAATTCCAAAACCAAACCAAATGCTGATAAGGATGTGGATGAATAGGAACACTCATTCATTGCTGGTGCAAATGTAAAGTGGTACAGCCAGTTTGGAAGATAGTTTGGTGGTTTTTTACAAAACTAAACATATTTTTACCATACAGTCCAGCAATCGCTCACCTTGGTATTTATCCAAAGGACTTGAAACTTTCGTCCACACAAACACCTGCACATGAAGTTTATAGAAGCTTTATTCATAATTGCCAAAACTTGCAAGCAACTGAGATGTTCCTCACTGGGTAAAAGGATAAAATGTGGTATACTGAGACAATGGAATATTATACAGTGGCAAAACAAAATGAACTATCAAGCCATGAAAATACATGGAGGAACTTTAAATGCATATTACTAAGTGAAAGAAACCAATCTGAAAATGCTATGTATGCTATGATTCTAACTATATAACATTCTGGAAAAAGCTATAGTATAATACATGTAAAAAGATCAGCAGTTGCCAGGTTTAAGGTGGGCAGGGAAGGGTGAATAGGTAGAGCACAGATTTTTAGGGCAGTGAAAATACTCTGTATGATACTATAATGAACATGTCTCTATACATTTATCGAAACCCGTAGAGTGACACAAGAGTGAACTATGGGCTTTGGGTAGCTATGATCTGTCAATGTAGGTTCATCAATTAATGGCAAGGCTATGCAGGTTTGGGGGCAGAGAGTATATGGGAAAACTCTTTATCTTCCCCTCTATTTTACAATGAACCTTAAACTGCTCTAAAAAAGTAAATAAAAAAAAACATAATAAGGTGACAAGCAGGAGGGAAAATAAAAGGATAGAACATGATGAATGCAGAAGTAAAAACAAAATGCAATAACTATACTGAAGTCACAGGTGATTAGGCAAGTGTTACTGCATTTTGTACAAACATTGGAGGTACTTTTCTATGTGTTACCACCTTCCTCACTTCCATCTATACCAGTACGGTGCAGGGGAGGGGGGAATAATCAAGGCTTCACTTAAAGAACTGAAAAATCACCGGTCTTGACAGATTCACTTGCTATATACCCAGCCATGTTCTCTACAAAAAGAAACAGCAGCTATTGCTGCTGTTTTAAGATAGGATGTCATACCTAGCTGTGGAATAACATTTGGAAGACTCTACTTTAGATCTGAGTATACATGGGGGGAGGGAGAAGGAGGCCAATTTTTAAGAACAATCTTAACTTGTCTGATGGGACTCACACTTCATCTCAAACACAAATGTGCTATTAAGTGAATCTAAAATAACTGATACAAATCTCTCCGCTGAGCCAGTGGGAAATTCCAACCTTTATAAGTTGGGAAGTGCTAAAACAGCAACCTTTTAGAAAAGAGTATCTATCTTTTTGAACTGTTTCTGGGGAATTGCATATAAAGCATTCTGAAAACAAAAATACTTCCCCATTTTTCCAAGATCTGTTTTGCCAGCTTGATACGAGGTTGCCCAGGACAGATATTGTCATGGCTCAAAGTGTTTGCAGAATTATATTCACAGTTTAAATGTTTTCCAATATGGTGTTTGAACATCAAAACCAGGAAAAAAAAAAAAAAACCCTAAGGAGATGGGGGGGAAGATAAAAAGAAAAAAAGAATTTAATTCTTTAGTTCCTATAAGACATCTAAAGGAATTTATTTTCTCTACCAACATTCTTGTCATTTAATAATTTGACAGAACTTTCTGAAAAATGTCTTTAGGAGATTTACATTTAGAAGAACTAGGCACAACATTTTGACTAACTACACTAAGCCATAAAGTGACATATTCTGATTGATTTTATATGGAAAAGAAAAACCATATGCTAAATGTTTCTGTCTTCTTACGGATGGGAAGTGTAATTATTGGTCAGGTCCCAGGAGTTTCAGAAATGGTTAAGCACCCAAACTTCATCTTCTAGTTAAATCTGAGTCATTCTTCTAATGATTAATTCAGCTTTGTAAAACGATACTCCTGTGGCAACTAACTTGGAATAAGAAGTCAATGACAAAATCTTAACTTACTTTACTGGGTTTATATTTGGCACAATTGTCAAAAGATAACTAGATTTTTTAAAAGTAAGGAGTAACTAATACATAGGAAGTCCAAGGAAGACTACAAAGAGGAATTAAGAATATTTGGAGCACATCCCTAATATGTAGAGCTGTTATGGACTGAATGTTCATGTCCTTCAAAATTCACATGTTGAACCCCCAACCCCAACGTAATGGTATGTGAAGATGGGAGGTAATCAGCGTTGGATGAGGTCATGAGGGTGGGGCCCTTATGATAGGATTATAGGGAGAGATAGGGAAAGGAAAGCTAGGCTTCTCTCTCTGCCCCCACATTCTTACACAGAAAAAAGGCCATGCGAGGACACAGTGAGAAGGCAGTCATCTGTAAGCCAGAGACTCCTCACCAGAATCATGCCAAACACGTTGGCACCCTGATCTTAGATTCCCACCCAGCCTATGGTATTGTGTTATGGCCAGCTGACTAATAAAGTCTGTATCCCAGAACAAAGTATCATGCTCTAACATCCTTTAGAGACATCTTTTGGGATCTGCTTGCCTGGCGCATATCCCTACTGCTGACAACTGACTCCTCCACCCACAGGGTATTGATGGGACTCCTCTCCTGTCCATAACTGACTGGCTTATGAGTAGACACCTAGTGAACCATGCTGTTGTGAGACATACTGGAGCTTGAGGCAAAAGGAAAAATCAGCAATAGTGATCCTGTCTATATTTATAATTTTGTATTTTGTTCATCATGGAGTTTTTTGTATTAATTTGTATTTTTTTAAACATTGCATTGAGGGGTGCCTGGGTGGCTCAGTCAGTTGAGCATCTGAGTCTTGATTTGGGCTCAGGTCATGATCCCAGGGTGGTGGGATAAGGCCACATGTCAGGCTCCACGCTGAGCATGGAGCTTGCTTGGGATTCTCTCTCTCTCTCTCTCTCTCTCTCTCTCTGCCCCCTCCCTCCTCTCACGTGGTCTCTCTCTAAAAAACAAAAATAAATAAAAAACAAAAACATTACATTGAAATATTATTTATCTGTATTATTGATATTTTTGGGCATCACCTTAAATTTTACACCCAAGGCCTTACTGCCTCATCTTAGTTTCATCTCTGCCGACAAAGCTAGGTGTCCCATGAATTTGGGAAATGGTCTAATAAAGACTGGTCAAGGGATCTTATATGTAGCCTCAACACTACATTTGGTCTGCAGACTGTGGCTATGTTTAGTTTTGCCATTAATATTGTTTAATTTGAATGCTTTTAAGCAAGAACTGCATTCTGCATATTGCCACTGTCCCATCATTCACTATTAACCGAAATGTGGCCCAGCTCCTGAAGGCCTTTGGGCCTGACTCTGGCCTAGTGAGTGGGATTGAATGGTCACTGAGAATGAGAATGTGCAGTCTGGGACCCTGTGATGCCACCATATTCTGCACAAATGGAAATAGGCAGGAAAATGTCCAATGGCATAAAGAAAAACGAAGCAAGAGCAAAAGAGAGACCTCTAAGAGAGATTAGAGTGTAAGCTTGACTGTGTTGACTTTTAACACCCTGTTCCTATCACCCACCAGTAGCTCTAATTCTACCTCTAGTCTGAACCAAACACTCACGTGCCTTCTGAGTAACCCACTTCTCCCCCCTTCCTTCCTGGGCCACCAGCTCCTGATACATGGAAACTAACAATCCTAACCAAGTATCTTAATGAAGAGAAACCACTGTCCTTTTATTTTTTAATTTTTTTTTACATTTATTTATTTTTGAGAGAGAGAGAGAGACAGAGACAGAGTACAAGTGGGGGAGGGGCAGAGAGAGAAGGAGACACAGAATCTGAAGCAGGCTCCAGGCTCTGAGCTGTTAGCACACAGCCTGACGTGGGACTCGAACTCACAAACCATGAGATCATGACCTGAGCGGAAGTCAGATGCTTAACCGACTGAGCTACCCAGGCACCCCAAACCACTGTCCTTTCTTCCCTACTATTTACTGTGAAATGAGTAAATAAGCAATTCACCAAGTAAATTCTGACCTGCGCAGAGTCCCCAACCTGTAAAAACAGCAGCCATTTGAAAGGAGGAATGATCCTGCACTCTACAGTCTTTGTTGGGTGGTTCATAACCCTGTTGCGCAGAGAATATAGTTAACGCTGAAAAACTGGCAAGCTCAGAAAAGCTGGATGAAGACAGCCTCCAGGAGCTATAAAGAATGCTGCCCAGGCTCATGCTGTGAATTACTGTTGGTATAATTATTCAGAATCAATTTTAATCAGGAAACAACACACTCATTTAAATAAAATGAAAATAAAAGCACCAGGAAGAAAACCAAAGTTTGATTCCAAGGAAAACTGAAGACTTCAGCCTCTGCAAAGAAAATCTAATTCTGCCAAAATTTAGTACATTTTACATTTAATTTTGCTCTGATTTATGACTGAATCTCCTGGGTACCAACAATATATAAAAAACCATTAACTCTGTGGAGGCAATTGTTAGTTTTTATAATAAAAAATGCATACTGCTTATACCATTATTGCTTAGGAAATTAGGGAACAGAGCTCCTAATACCCTGTGTGTGGAATACTGTAGCAAACCACTTAACTTGCAATAATAGAGTATTGACTGGGTACAGTGATCTGTGAGATACAGTCACAGTCAGATTAAGCTACCATCACACTGTGCTCGATAGAGCTTCTCTGATAATACATTTATTCCAATTTAGCCAAAGAATTCCCAACAAATTAGCTTTGAAAAAGCCTAAAAGCCTCTTCCTATAAACTATTTATCATTTTCCCTCTTTCACTTTGTTTTCAAATATGTAATTAAAAGACTGACTTCTTTTCTCCTACCTACCTACAAAATCTTTCAGACTCTGTATTACTGAGCCCTCGACTTAATCGATGTCTGAATTAAGGGGGTTTGTTTCTAAGGCTAATTCCATGTTTACCAAATAAAATCACCATACAAAAAGCATGGGTTATCATTCACAGGTCTTGAAAGTATAACAGAATAAGTTTAAAGCTTTAAAAATGCCTTTCACGTGAACGACACTAGCCCAATAGTGTCAAAACATATAAGTGCACATGCTCTTTCTCAATATAAGCTGTGATTGGTAGCCCTCTCCCTCTTCTTCTCCATCTCTTTTACCCTCTTCCCCTCTTTTCCTCTGCCTTCTTCCTTCTCCTCACACACACACACACACACACACACACACACACACATCACACATACAGTCACTCACTCACACACAGACTTTTCATTACTCCCTAGTTAATCGGCTGAAGCAATCTAGCATATTATACAGTGACAGGATATGGTAAGATATCTTCTGGTCCCTGTCACTACTCTTTAATGGACACTGGAACATTTCATCTGAAGACTTTCCTTTGCATCCTAATGCTGAAATCTATTAGCATTGTGGACAGATCCTAAGCATGCATGCCAGATGAGTTTAGGTAACAATAAAAGAGGTATCTCCCCTGGAAAATGTATCCAAGTTACAGGTCACAGGAGGAAAAGCCTCAGTGGGTATGACTTGGTGAACAAAAAACTGGCATGTCCCCAAAATATTCCTCTTGCTTTATCATAATTGGCTTTATTCCTTTGACTTCAGGCATCATCTACCTCCAAAAATTATAAAAATGTGGGTCTTTGGAACATATTTGGGGAGGATTCTTCATGGGTCTCTTACCTTCATGCAAGTTTTCAGAACAGAGGCACTGACAGTTTTTTCCCTAGACCATCTTGTCAAGGATGTTTGAATAGCAAATAGCCTTGGAAGATAGAGTCAGTTTTCCTCTGAAACAGAGGACAGATTTGTTTTCTGACCACTTTAAGAAAGATAACATCTCCCTCCAAGGCAAAGGTTGGTCAGGTTTTCCAATAGCCCTTTTTTAAAAATTGGGGTTTCCTAAGCATGACATTCCTCAACTGTGACATAAGCTCAATGCATGCATAATATTCCCCTAGGGCCTCCTCTGCATCATCCTATGGGACATGGGGTCTAGGGGAACCAATGAGATTGTGGAGCTCTGTCTGCTCAGCTATAAATGATAAAGTCTTTTGTCTCCACCCAGGAGTCTCATATCTTCAGCCAGTATCTATGAAACTGTCATGGGCTGACTTGTTAGTTTGCAAGTAGGGTAAAATTTCAGACCATCGCAGTTCTGGACACTCACCAGGCTTTATGAATTAACATGTAACTTGAGTATGACCAACTCTTCCCTCACAAAAATAACAAATTACTTGACTCCTGAATTTTAATGGTTCTCAGGTGTGCTTAAAATATTCCCCAGTCATGGGGTGCCTGGGTGGCTCAGTGGGGTAAACGTCCTACTTTGGCTTAGGTCATGATCGCATGGTTTGTGAGTTGGAGGTCCGCCTCAGGCCCTGTGCTGACAGCTCAGAGCCTGGATCCTGCTTCAGATTCTGTGTGTCTCTCTCTCTGTGCCCTTCTACCCCTCTCCTCCCCACTCTTTCTTAAAAATAAACATTAAAAAAATTTTTAAATACATTCCCCAGTCCCTGTTACTGCCAATGGAATGCCTCACATGTACTCGCGAACCAACATGTCAACTGTAGCCCTTACACAAAATTGTCATGTTCTCCCTCTCTGTGCCAACTGCCTCCATAGGTGTTCTGGGCTTCTCGTCAGCAACTGCTGACCACACCCACCCTGTGAGTGGCAGTATCCATGGAAGAGCAGAGAATTTTCCAAGATGTCAATTCCAAAGATGCCAAAACAGTGCTTAGAGACTTCCCTCTCTTCTATTCTGTGCCATACTCTGACATGTAGGCCTGAAATACCACTGCTTGGACACAGAATCCCTGAAGCCTCTTATAAGAAAAAAAAAAAAAAAATGGGGCTCAGTCGGTTCAGAGTCCAAGTCTTGATTTTGGCTCAGATCATGATCTCACAGTTCGTGAGTTTGAGCTCCCTATTGGGCTCTACACTGACAATACAGAGTCTGCTTGGGATTCTCTCTCTCTCCCTCTCTCCCTGCCCCTTCCCTGCTTGTGATCTCTCTCTCTCTCTCAACATAAATAAACAAACATTTAAAGAAATTATAGCAACTTTAGACCAGGGACCCATTAATAAGTGAACTCAAACCCATTCCATTATATGAAGCAGAAAGACAAAACAAGACCCTCATCATTTTTGCCTCTCCTCCTTCATGTAACCTTTATTATAACAAAACTCCTCCCTTTAATCAAACTAATAATCCAATTTTCTTATATCAAAAGGTAAAGATAAATTCTGGGCAAGTATCTAAACCCTCCATTCATCCTATTAGAAGTTTTATTACAAACCCTTTTAGTTTATAAAATTATCTGCCAACCAAGGAACAGAGAATTACAGCAAAGAAAATGAGGCTGCCTGGCTGGCTCAACCAGTAAAACGTGAGACTCTTGATCTGAGGGTTGTGAGTTTAAGCCCCATGTTGGGTGTAGGGCCTACTTAAAAAAAAAGAAAAAAAATTAAGAAAAGGAAAACAGAACACATGTTGGATAATACTGTAGAAGAAAACAGAAAGGGGGAAAAAAAGGCAAAAAGAAATGGTCCAGACTTTATAGTTACATGGAAAGTGCACACCTAGGCATTGAACAAGTTCCTCGCAGAAAGGACAACAATGTCAAGGTTATCTTCATCTTGAGCACCCCTATACAGGGCAACAGTTTTTTGCATATGTACCCCAAGCTTTGAAACTGTAATGTTTTTATCTAGATGGTGATGTTCATTTGTATATTCAAATATGCTACCTTGTGATTATGAGAAGCAATATATGTGAAACATAGGTGGAATAGAGTAATTGTACAATATGAAGCTAACTCAAGACTAAGTTTTTATCTCTCATTTTCTGTCTCCATCCTCCAGAAAAGAAGAAAACGTAGACTTGCAAGGAATAAGAAAACTATCTGGATTAGAACACCTCCCAAATTTCACATTCAGTCCTGCCATTCAAACAAGGATTTGGAAGCATTTTTCCTAAACCAATAATTGAGTGGTGTCTTCCAATTTCCAATTTCTCCCAGAACTTAACTTTTCTTTCTTTTTTTTTTTAATGTTTATTTGTTTATTTTGAAAGAGAGAGAAGAAAACAAGAGCAGGGGAGGAGCAGAGAGAGGAGACAGAGAATCCAAAGCAGGCTCTGCGCTGGCAGTACAAAGTCTGATGTGGGGCTCAAACTCATGAACCGTGAGATCATGACCTGAGCCAAAGTCAGATGCTCAACCAACTGAGCCACCCAGAACTTGACTCTTCTTAAGCCATTCTACCACCTTTATCCCCTTTGCTCTTTGAAATAAGAATAAGAGAAACTGGATGAATTGTATATAGTCACAAGGATATCATGGGGGGGTTAAAGGTATGAAATGAACTGTAAAAAAATAAATTAATAAATATTGTTTCAAGTCATGGGGTTTTCTGAGAAAAATCCACAAATAAAAAAATACCATCTAGAAAGTTGACAGTTTTACAAATTGGTCCATAAAACAGTAATACTCCATTTTTTTTACTAGCCTAGAAATTGTTTAGTTTTGACAGAAATGACCCGAGTAGCAAGGACTTTATTTCTATAAGGAAAGTGACAAATACGGAAAATATAGCCAGGACCAATTTTTGCCAAAAAATCAGAGGAACTAAGTTACTTCCAGATGAGGATGAAATGACATCTAACACAATTTAAGAGTGATTTTCTTGACAGAGATTCTCAAGAAGGCTGTACCATCACCCAGACTTCTAGATCTTTCCGCTACCCTGACCCATTTCTGTAACCCCAAGTTTGAGCCTATATCGATCACTGAAACAATGCTCAGGCTACACATTCGAATAAGAAAATTTTCATCTGAATCTTCATCATGAAAGAGGAGTTTTGAGAAAAATCTCATCCTTAAGAAACAGATTCTCCCAAGGCTGAGCCTTTTTTCTGGGAGTAAGTTAAACTATTATAGAAATACTCAGGGCGTGCCTAGGTGGCTTAGTCGGTAAAGCGTCAGACTTCAGCTTAGGTTGTGATCTCGTGGTTCATGAGTTCTAGCCCCGCATCAGGCTCTGTGCTGACAGCTCAGAGCCTGGAGCCTGCTTCAGATTCTGGCTCCCTCTCTCTCTGCCCCTCCCCTACTCATTCTCTTTCTCTCTCTCTCTCTCTCTCTCTCTCTCTCTCTTTCTCTCCTCGTCAAAAATAAATAAAAACATTAAAAAATTTTTTTTTAAAAAGAAATACTCAGTGCTCTGCAGGATCATGTATGATGAGGTCAACAGCACAGGTTTGGTGGAGGCCAGTCTCATGTTCAAAGCCCAGCTCTGCCATGCCTAAGTGACCTTAGGAAAGTTATTAAGATAGTCCTCAAACCTAGTTTTGGTACCTCTAAGAATATGAATAATAATACTACCAAACATGTTGTCCATGAAATAAAACTGTAATGATCAATCATAATATATGAACTAGAATGGCAGAATTGTCAAAGGTCTCAAACAACTTTAAGCAAGAAACGCATGGAATAACATGCTTTGAGATGAGATACACAAATCCTTGCAGAAAGACAAAGAGGCATTAAAGAAGTAAACAGTTATTCACAACTTCTTCTGGAGCTGTTTTGCTTCTCCAATCTCTAGAGGCTGTTGAAGCTTCAACTCCTATAAACAGGAGCTGACAGGTAATGAAAACAGGTTCAAAACAGCAGCTGTGGGTCACGTAATCAGCACCGGCTGAGAAGCCCTAAAACCTCGTCCTGGCTCCCTGCTGATTGGCCATGCTTGGGGCACCCACTTAACCTCTCTGAGACCCTGAATCCTCAGTTGTAAAATGAGAGATTGAACAGCATAGGTTCTAGGAGGTCCATTGGAGCTAATGAAAAGCATTCTCAATTTCTACAACTCTACTAAATCAAACATACAGATGATCCAAAAAAGACTGCAAGTCAGATTACCTTTACCCCAGAGAAATCGAGCTTGCATTACAGGGAGCTCATGCCTTGTTTGGCAATGAGCACACAGATCCACTGGGCTGGGCATCCAGGTGACCCTCATTTCTGTATAAACACTTCTGCTGGCGCCAAGAGCTGCATCCAGCCTGGAACCAGAAAGGAAGAGATTAAACTGAAGGCACAAACACCTGCCTCAATGCCTGTAGGGAGCTCTAACCATCTTGACAGGCCAGTTGTGGTAATTGTCCTGTCTTATCCAATAAACCAGCGATTCGAGCACTGAAAGGTTGATGGCTCCTGTCAGTTGACCATAATTCCAATCACTTCCATTGCACATATATGTTTTATTTGCATCACACCTGTACCAACACAGACCAGGAGAGACCAATTAAACTATGATTAGTACATATGCCACCTAAATCTGACAAAGGGCTGTTCTCAATGAAATCAAAGAACTATGTTAGGGAAAGCCAGATGATCACTTAGGTGTGAGAGGCTAGTACCAATGACATTGAGAATACACCAAAATATCCCATATTTTGAGACATACCAAAATAGTTCTAAAAGAAATAAGACTTGTTAGTTATGTTTTCTACCACTCTCGGTAGATGAAAAACTTTGATAGTACGTGTTCAGACAAAGAAGAGCATTCCATTTTAAGCATTTGCTAGTAAATAAAGTGGCAAAGGAATAGGATCCTGTAGCTTAACTTATATAAGTATATCAATTGCTGGGGCATCTGGACATTAGCATCTGGATACAACATCATCTGGACTATGGAAATGCAAAACACAAATACAGGCAAGGACATTGTCCCAACTTGCCTCTCCAACTGTATTCCTTAGGGTACTGCCAGCTGCTCTTAAAAATAAAACTGTTACATCCCATGAAAGTGTTCCTGGTGAGTAGGCCACTCTCCTCCACATGGAGATTTAGAGAACAAGGGTCCTTCCATCTTGTGACTCGGTCAATTCCTAGGCCTCTGGAATCTCCTGTATCCAGATGAGAGACAGGGGAAAGGAGAGTAAGAGAGACACTGGCATTTTAAAACTGGCCCAGGAAATAATACTTCTGCTCCTTTGCCAGAATGCTCACAAGGCCACATCTGCATGCAAGGAGGACCAGGAAATGTAGTCCCCTAGGTGGGCAATTTCCTCCCAAGGTGGATCCTGTACCATGGAAAACACAGCACTAAATTTTTTTGGAGAGCTATTCTCTTCTACAATCACATACTCTCTTATATAAATATTTCTACTTAGGAGCTGTTTTTAGATCCCAATTATTTTAACTTGTACCTTATCATTGACTAGAAGTGTTACATCACATATTCCTACCTCCTCATCATTAGTAATTTTATATAGTATCGTGCTGAATTTGTTTTTTCAAGATATTGGAGGATATCCAACCAGACAATAAAGATACCCACAGGTACACTATTAGGTCCAGATGTAATAATAGAAGCAGGAATACGGTACCATTGCCTTTCTTGTGAGGAAAGAGAAACTACTGATTTGTCTTCACTTTTTTGGCGACTCTGATTCCAGGCTTCATATCCAGTATGGTGACAGCCTGGTTATAATGTCTAACTTTGCCTCAGGAACCTGGATCATGATGTGAGTCCAAACTAGCTTTGCCATCAACATCAAGAGGTTGTCCACACTCGTGCCAAAATCAGGGTTACAACTCATGGCTGTGCTAACTGTGGGAGGGGAGTATAGATGATGGTTAGAGGTTGTGGTCCAAGATGATAGATGGCATGCAAGAGAAGGAAGAGATGTGTTAAGAATGCCTTACGCGGCATATCAGTTGAAGTCTCAGACTCCAGCTTGGCTTACATTTCTTATTTGAATTGTATCTTGTACATCACCTTTACAAGTGATGGAGCATCCAGGGATGGCTGGACTTCGTGGGAAAAAGACAACAGACTGATCAATGTAAAAGCAGAACAAACCCCAAAAAGTGTCATTCACAGGAGCTACACTGAAGGAAGCAGGAGAGTGTTCACAGTACAGGTGATAAGAACCACCAATCCCCACTTTATAAAATTGTAATGGCAGTGTCTCTTTTGTCCCTGTGTATAGCTAAGAGCCCCACCAAGATGTGTCTTATGGACAGCCGGTAGGAGTAGCTTATGTCACTCAAGTAGGGAAAATGAGACCACGAGACATTCAGGAGAGCAGGAAAAGACACACCTTGTAATCATAACTTAGCAAACTTCAAAAAACCTGTTTAAAAGGGGCATTCTGATAACATTTGTTTCAATGAGATCATAATATTTGTGCCATAAAGCACAGACTCTATGAGCTGCAACTTTTGTCCGGGGTAGTAAATCATTAAGGATCTCTGGGCTTAGATTTTTAACTTCTAAAATGCATGATGTAAAGTTCTGTTGATTATAGAGAATCTGATTTTCTAGTCAGCATCCACCAAAAGCAGCAACAGAAAATGCCTCTGTAGCACAGTTCTGCTGACTTATGATCCCTACTTTGCCGACTCTCATCTGCTTCTAGGCACAGCTGTTTTTAAATGGAACAGCACTTTATGCAAACAGTGCCAGCCTGGCCTCAGAGCAAGAAAGCCCAGAGAATAGGAGTTAGAAATCAGTATTTTATAGTTGGAGCCAAGAATTTGGACCATCACCTGCTATTTTTGATACCTGTGATCTTACATGGCTTGCTCTTTGCTGAAATGCACTGCCTGAAGCAAATCTTAGAGAGATGTTATGGCAACCCAGTTCTCTGAGTCCTTGTGAACATCTATGAGCCTGCCAAGAAGATGAGCAAATCAAAGGATAATGAAGAAGGTTGTGGTATACACAGCGCCTCCTCTATCTTTGCTCAACCTCACGGAGAAGACTGCACCCAAGTCGATAATTACAAGATTAGAATCCATGTGAGTTTTGTTTTTCTATAGAGTTCAACAGTGCATAGTTTCTATTAAAAAAAAAAAAGCCTAAACATAATGAATCCACTCTGTAAGATGCTTGGAAGAGAGTAGAATTTCAGAGCCAACAAGATTGGAGTCATCAACAAGAGTAGGACCCTTGGAAAACTAAGAGAAGCATACTCCTTAAAGAGCAACACTCCCTTTGGGACCCGACAGAATGTTTCACAGTCCTCAACCTCCTCTCCTCAGCCCCTGGCTGCTGGCTACAAACTGCCATAATCCTACATCTTCCAAGACTTCCTAAGGCCAGGATTCAATCCATTAGGCAAAGTATAAATTGTAGTGTTTAAGAGCAAAGGCTTTGGAATAAGTCTGCCTTGTTCTATATCATGGCTTCATTACCTACTATATGATCATCAGTAAGTAACTTAATTTCTATTAAGCCTAATTCACACATGAAGGAAAAAGAGCTATAGATAGATAGATAGATAGATAGATAGATAGATAGATCTTCTAAAGTAAATAGTAGTCACCTCTGGATGGAGGGATTAGGCTTTAAATTACTTTTATTTAATTTATCTGCATTTTCTAAAAATATTTATAATTGAGCATACTTTATTTTTGTAATAAGGAAAGCAAACATGTAATATAATAAACTTAACTAAGGAAATGAGAGCTTAAGTGAAATAATTGTTTTCATAGAATAATTCTTTAATGAATGCAAACAATAGTTAGATTATAACTTTGTTCCTCTAAATGTTATAAAAATGCCAAAAATCAATTTGAAAATTAGTCGATGGGCTTAATTTTAAATAAAGGCAAACAAAACCACAGCACCAATGTAGCAAACTAAAATATGAGGCCTCCCCCATCTCCCACTTGGTCACTTGGTTCCATTCCTCCAGGCCTTAACTGGCATGGAAACTAGCTCCCTTGACAGTCCCATGGTGCTTCATATACCAGACTCTGCACTATTTTCCAGATATATACCTCCCAGGCTTACCACAAAACTGTCCTTCCAAAAGATTCCAGCAAAATGAAACATTCTATTGGAATGTTTTTAAACAAGTTATTGAAACACAGAAAGGACATTGCTTTCAAAGTTTAGCCTATTCCAAGAACCCTGTTGAGATTCTTGGCTCATTCTCCAATAGCTCTAACAAAATCCAACTGATAGAGGCAGTCTAACTTCATGATAGTTGATGGAGCACAAGACAACCTGATCATCAAGGAACTTCATCAAGGAAAAAACACATGTCATAAGATTGACAGCACACTCCCAAAGAAATGAGAAATCTACAATCCCATGCATACAAAAGAGGAGACGAACAGAATTACAGAATAACCCTCAAATAAGAGAATCAGGCATAGTGGGCAAGCCCTGGCAGAGACAACATATACTGTGATTGCCCATGAAAAAATTAAAGTGCTGGAAAACAACTGCATTGGTCCCTGCTTTCACGGTGACTTCACTATATTTTGAATGACAAGCCTCAAATCTATTACTCTAAATAAAGTGGAGGATATGCCTCCAAATGCCCCCAGATGAGCTTTGGAACAATGTCATTGTAATAATGGTAGTGTTGCATGAAACCACCCATCCCAAACTAAAGTTACTCATGCAACTAAAGAAAAGGCTCCACAGCCAAATGTTTCTCTGTTCTCCTGCCCTGCATAGCTATAGAGCCGCTCATCCCATAATCATGACTGAATTATCTACCAAAAGAATGCCTATTTTCACTTGTGCTGGAGAAACCCATTCCAAACTCCAAATTCTATATATAAGCAAGAATGCCAAAGTAATAAAAGCTGAAAAGAAAAATAACCAATCCCTATAAACAGAGCTTATAAACAATATGGAATAGAAATTTAAATATGTAATAATTATCTTCAAGAGATTTGATAGGATTTATAGCTATAAAAGGGCTCTTTGAAAATCAATCCTCAGTCTGCAAATTAAAACTATAATTGCTAAGATTTTTTTACACTAAATAAATCAGTGAAATACCAAAATGGAGATCAATTAAAACTGAATTAACCACATGAAAACCTATCAAAGAGAGACATTATAAGACTAAAAACAAGAATCATGATAGAACTAAGAACTTAGATCTTTCAAGATAGATCTCAGAAAGCCAGTATCTGTCTACCATGAATTCTAGAAGAATGACAAACATGTACAGAGAATATAATGAAAGAAATAAATATCAATTTTCCTTGACCTAAGGAAATGTTCCACAGGACATGGCCCACTGTGGAAAAAATAGCTAGTTGCACACCAATAGCCTTTCTCCCTGACTTCTTTTAATAGAACCCTGAGAATTTTAGCTAATCACAGAGGACCAGGCCAAATGATCTGTCATCCTCTCTTGCAAACCGGTCTTGTGACAAAATTCTCACCAGTAAAATGTGGATGAAAGTGATATGTGCAATTGTAACTCATTTTCTGAAAAGAATGACTTCCACTTTCCCACTCCTCTTCCTATTAATTGAAATGCAAATGTTATGGAAATGGATATTTTAGACCAAAGATCATCTAAAATAGTCATGCCCATTTGTTTACTTACTGTCAACAGGCTGCTTTTGCAGTACAATGGTAGAGTTGAATAGGTGTAATAGAGGCCTTATGGACAATAAAGTCTAAAATACTTACTATCAGGGGACCTGGGTGGCTCAGTCAGTTAACTGTCTGACTTTGGCTCAGGGCATGGTCTCATGGTTCATGGGTTCAAGCCCTGCATGGGGCTCTGTGCTGTTGGCTCTGAGCCTAGAGCCTGCTTCGGATTCTGTCTCTCCCTTTCTCTCTGCCCCTCCCCTGCTTGCACTCTCTCTCAAAAATAAATAAACACTAAAAATAAAAATAATAATAAATAATAAAATACTATCTGTCCAGTTGCAGAAAAAATTTTCCAACTCCTGGTTAAAATTTCAAAGATTGACGACATATGTGTTGGTAAGGATAAGAAGCAACCAGAATGTGCAGCATTGCCAGTTAGAGTGTAAAGTATTAGAGGCACTTTCCGATACTGTTTAGAACACAGTGTTAATAAAGTTAAATCCACAGCTGTCTTGTTACACAGCAATTCCACATCTATGTATATTTCTAAGATAAGTGAGTATATATCCACAAAACACATGTTCAAGACTGCTCAGAGCAGTTTTATTCATTATAATCAAGACTGGATAAACAAATTGTGATATATTCATGCGGTGAAAAGCTACACAGCAATAAAAAGGAACAAATTACTGTTAGACCTAATGACACAAATTAAACCCCCAAATATCCTGATAAGTACAGGACAGATACCAATAGAATTTACTATATGATTTCACTTATATGAAGTTCAATAAAAGGAAAAATTAGTTTATGAGGATAGAAATCAGAATGGTCAGTGTCTGTGGAAGGTGTGTACGCACTGGAAATGGCATGAGGAAGTCTTTTGGGGTGCTAGAAAGTTCTAGAACCTGATCCTGGTGGTGGTTACATGTACCTACATTTGTAAAAATTCAGCAAGCTAGGCACTTAAAGTTTGTGTACTTTATTGTATACATGTTATAAATGAATTAAAAAAAAAGAAAAAAGCTGAAGTAAACAAACAAAAAAGAATCAATGTACAAGATAGTTACTGTTGATTAATTTTTGTCAAAGAAACAGTGCAAAGCAGCAGATTAAATATATTTCCTGAAAATGTAGGACTTAAAAATGTAACAGGCTAGGGGCACCTGGGTGGCTAATTCAGTGAAGCAGCCTACTCTTGATTTTGGCTCAGATCCCTATCTCATGCTTAAGATTATCTATCTCCCTCCCTCTCCCTCTACCGCTCCCCTCTTCATGTCAGGCTCTCATGTGCTCTTTCTAAAAAAAAAAAAAAGAAAAAGGTAACAGCTAGAATAAGAGCTTATTCACTTGCTTAAGAGATAAGACTATGTGCTCCTTAGTAAGAAAGCAACTTCTAACACTAAAATATTTTAAAATAAATTGAAGCATTCAGTTTCTAGAGAATTTTTTTTATTTTATTTGAGAGAGAGAGAGAGAGAGAGAGAGAGCACTCATGGGCGGGGGAGAGGGGCAGAGAAAAGAGAAAGTTTGACAGAGAGGGAGAATCCCAAGCAGACTCCATATTCAGTGCAAAGCCCAAGGAGGGGTAAGATTCCCATGACCCTGGGATCATGACCTGAGCTGAAATCAAGAGTCCGATGCTTGACCGCCTGAGCCACCCAGGCACCCCAGAGATAAGCCTACTAAATCATGAATAAAAAATAAGTCAATGACAGCAATATTCAACAAATATTACAATGTTTAGTGAAAAGAATAAGACACCAAAAATGCACACAGTATGAGTCCATGCATATAACCGTCAAGAACGAACAGATTTAAAGTGTGTACATTCAGAATGCATGCTTAGGTGGTAAAGCCATAGGAAAACAGGAAAGCGAGTCTCATTAAGTCAGGAGAGTAATTACCTTAGGCAATAATAAAATAGAACTTCCCTGTGATAAGGAAGTGATGGAAGAGAGGGGCTTCTGGCGTGCTGGTAATGTTATTTCTTGATCTACATGATGAGTACACTGATGCTCATGTCATTACTGTGTTAAACTGTACATTTGTGTAAGCACTTCTTTTAATGCATGCTTTATTTCACATAACCAAAAGGTTTAAAATGAAGTAAAGATACAGAGGATTTGAATAACAAGGTTCATAACCATTACATATATGTTCTTTCTTCATATATAAGTATGAATAATATATTCATAGAGACCGTTATAAATTCATATGAATTAAATATGTAATATACATTTTTTAAACTTTATTTTGAGAGAGAGGGAAAGAGAGAGCAGGGGAGAGAGATTTCACAAACCATGAGATCATGACCAAGAATCGGATACTTAACCAACTGAGCCACCCAGGCACCCCTATAATATATTTTATATATGTATACATGTGTCTGTGTGTACCAAACAGAGAAGACACATTGCATTCAAATGCCTATAAAACATTTTTTTCAAAAGTCCATCATATACTTGACCAGAGATGATTTCATCTTTGCAGCAGATCCATAGTGGCTGTGAGTTTCCCATGCTTTCAGTTTCCAAGATGAAGTTTATGTGTGTGTTGCTATACTGTCATTATTTATTGAGCGTACAGTAGGGGTTGGGAAGATAATTTAGCTTTTCATTCATAGATTTCAAGGCACCAGGAATCACATCCATCCACACTGGACATAGGACAGTGCATTATCCTGAAAGCCTGGACTTTGACCTGGATGAGGTAAGTGAATGGGATTCTGGATTGTCTTTCTTAGGGAACAGTATGTGAAGAAAGGTGTTCCGAAATATTTAAAAGCCAGAGGAACGAAGTAGGGTAAAGATGGCTAACAGATCACCAAAAATCTGTGTTACACTGCCCCACATAGTGTAGAGTTGTCTCAGAGAAGTGGCTGGTCAGCTAGGGACTACATTTCCTAGTTCCTCTTACCCTGAGTGGTAGTCATGTGACTAAATTCTAGCCAATTAAATGTAAACAGAATTGATGACCATGACTTCCAGACCTGACACATAAAGACCCCACCCAGTACTCTATCCATATTGTCACTTTTCAGCTGGCTAGAATGGACATGATCCCCCAGGGTGACCCTAAAAACTACTTGTTTAGGGGTGCTTGGGTGGCTCAATCAGTTAAGCATCTGACTGATGATTTTGGCTCAAGCCATGATCTCATGGTTGTGGGGTCAAACCCTGGGTCAGTTTCTGCACTGGGCATGGAGCCTGTTTAAGATACTCTATCCCTCTTCCTCTGTTCCTTTCTCTCTCTCTCTCTCTCTCTCTCTCTCTCTGTCTCTCTCTCTCTCTCTCTCTCATACAGTCCCCAAATGACTGTATGGATATGCAGGTGACCCTCTCTAACTTTCCACCTACACGGTACTCCTTTGTGAGCAAGGAAGAACTTCTACAGTATCTGAGCCATCATTCATTTTGGGCCTATTTGTTAGAATAGTTAGGCTACACTAATTAACGCTGGGGAAAATAATAGTACCTACCCCACTGTGTGGTAGTGGAGGGTCAATGAAATCATGAAAAAAGAAAGCACAGGGCCTCATACATCTTAAGTGCTGAGTGTGTGTTAGCTTAGTAAGTACCCAGGAAATTATGACAAGGACTTTAGAGGCTTCAGAATGATTAAGTTTCAAGAGATGAGCTCTTAAAAATAAAGGAAAGTGATTGATGACAGTCTAGTCAGTCCATTTCTTCCAGTTAATCACTCTTTCCTCAAAGAATCCTCTGGGCTTGGTTTTAGGAGCAACACAGTAGGCAGCCACAGCACATCTGAGCAAATAAAGCTGTGAAACCAGCTTGATATGCTAACCATCAGGGACAATGATGAACCAGCTGGAGACTCTGAGATGAGTCCCTAACATGAGTGAACACAAAGAAGGGAATCCTATATAAATACGTGTGCCAAGGTAAAGTTTTTTTCCCTACTTTTTCCCTTTCTGCTTTCAGCAAGCGCATGTGCACATCCACACACGTGTGCATACACTGACACGCAGATAGATGGCCGCACTGCAAAGAGTATTGGTGATTTTATTGATGGGTCTCTCAAATCATCACTAAAACAAAAATAAGCTGTTCACTTCACAGCTGGAGTCAAATGGAGTGATGACAGTTGTCTCACCCTTCTTTGATGATAAATGAGCCTTCCCCTGCTTACGCGGGTCCTTGACCCAAATTCACAGTTATTCCAGTGACCCAGGCAGACCTTTGAGAAGAAAAAAAGACACACTCACAAATGCCTAATGAAGCTTGTCTCAACTATTACTATTGTACCCTGTCATTCTAACTATAATTGATTTGCTAAGGTAGCTTTTTTTTTTATAAACAGCCTAGCAGACAAAAATACCTAATATAAATTAAACACATCTCTCTCTCTCTCTCTCTCTCTCTCTTTCACATTTCACCAGCCTTACTATCCCATGTTTATTTTAAACTTTCTATGAGCTTTCACATTCTCCTTTTTTATCTTGGAAGTAGGCAAATAAGTGTCTGGCCTTTAAAAATGCCTTTGGTAATAGGATCTTAGAATCACATAAAGAGAACTTCATCCCCTAGACAAGCTTTTTCATAAGGCACAAATTTCTGTCGATTGAAGGTGACTATCTAGAATCGTCTTTGAAAATAGTTGGGAAACTACATCAGAGCTTTATAGGAATAAATGCCATGATCAAATAGCAATGTCTACAAAGACAGAGCATGGTGGCATATTACAATATAGTCCTTCTTAGTTAAAGAAGAAGAATACATAGAAAATTTCCAGAAAGCAAGGTATCTAGCCTACTGTGTAGATATAGATATAGGTAACATATATAGATACAGGAATCAATATATAGATATTTAGAATCTGAATCCTTCAAGGAAGATAATACAACTACACTTCAAAGCACCTTCCCCGAAATTGCTTATCCTTGTTGGTTGTTTCCTACAACCATCTACTATAAACCCCTTGTGTTTCGAAACATAGAAATAAAATTAAACAGCTTACTCAGAGAAAGAGAGGGAAAGAGCTGTGAGAAGTAACGGCCTGAGATTTCTATGTTCCTTTCAAGAAGCAAACTCCCTGAGAGATCCTCGAGCCTGAGATGCTACTGGGAGCCATGTGCTTTGTGGCTGCCTGGATGTCTTTCTTCAACAATGGAAGGGTGTATGTTAACAGCCTGTAGTGACAAGACTCCATTATTGCAGGAACATAACATCTCAAAGGGACTCCCAGCTACCCAGAGGTTGTAGAGAGTTCCATTTAGCACCATCTTTGTGAGGCGTGAACACCTGACACAGGATGAAAGTGGAGGAGCCGGCCCTGGGGAGGAAGGGCTTTTTCCCTTTCAAGTTTCTGAACTCCTCTAGGTCTGTGGAGGTCCAAACCACAGAACCAAGGAAACTCAAAAGGAAAGCAACAAAAGGAGCCACAAATCAAAAGCGCCCTCTCCAATGTACAGCTCCTGCTGTTCTGCTTTCATTACGCACCAGCGTTGTCTGAATGGCTAGCAGCACCTCAGCCTCCTTGTACAAAGTCAACACACTGTATTGAGGAGTGTGTACAACTTGCAAAGGAGCAGACTGGCTGCCGGCTGAATTCTCCAGTCTGCTCCAGTCTCCCTCCATGCTTTTTTTCTCTGTGGGGCTGGGAGCTAGGGAGTTTTCTTTGTCCTGTGACTACGAGGTTGCTTTGGGATCTTTAGGAATACCATCAACCCTATGGCCATCACCACCCATCCCTCTATAGCCATGTTCTCCCTGAGAACTGTCCTATAATTGGGACTTTTCTTTGCCCACCTGCCACACATGTCCTCTTCTTTCCCCTGGGTCCCACTCTGCCACTAATTCTTTAAAGGTATTTATGTTAGCCAAAGCTCTGTGTTGTAGGAAACAGAAACTCACTTCAAAGTGAGAAGGAGCCTCTGGATAGCTCACAAAAATAAAGCAAGATCCAGGTTTTGTAGGGCCCAGAGCTTAAACAATAAAGTGAGGGTATCTCTTTAATTTCAAGTGCAAAATTAAGTATGAAAGTGAGTATCAAAAAAGAGAAATCACAGCAAACTGCAAATCTTTAAATGTTGACAAGTGTCACAAATACCACAAAACCCAGAAAAATATCCTAATGTTCTTGTTAATTAACTGACTGATAACACTTCTGTAATAACTTTGTTCTATTCCTTTTATCTGCTTGCTCTTTGATCACCTGTCCATATGACAATAGGTTTTTACTCTAATTTTCAAGGGAATAATAAGGTAGTTCAAGTCTTTCTTCTAGCAGAGTGATCAAAATTCATCACGGAAGGTGGGATGACGTGCAACATCACACACAGGTGTACTCCCGGTTTGTAGTACTGAGATCTGTCCTCTTTTAAGACAGAAACTCTGACAAATCAGTTTTCATGATTCACAAAAGAAAAAACATGATGCATTTAAGCTGCCTGAATTACATAATGAAACATATTCCTCCACACTTCCATTTTGACTAGACGTCAGTAAAAACTGAATCCTCCTTCTATAACTTTATTTTTTTTCAATATATGAAATTTATTGTCACATTGGTTTCCATACAACACCCAGTGCTCATCCCAAAAGGTGTCCTCCTCAATACCCATCATCCACCCCCCATCAACCCTCAGTTTGTTCTCAGTTTTTAAGAGTCTCTTAGGCTTTGGCTCTCTTCCACTCTAACCTCAATAAATTTATATTTCTGATTATTTAAATGTACAAAACTCTTCTAAAAATAACAATAAATGTACAAAGTTCTTTCAAATCTGTCTTCTCTTCTCCCCACATACATTGGGTGCTAGCAGCAGTACAGTAATTCCTGTACTAACCAGGGCACACTTTCCCACTGCGTCTTCCCTGCAGGAAAATGATTACAGACCAGGGGGAGGGGAGGAAAGGTGCGGAGTGGAAGCAGAAAGAGCAGCTTGGAGGCTCTTGAAGCCACCTATGCAAAGGATGGCAGTGATTTAGACTAAGGTAATAGTGGTAGAGATAGTAAATGATCGGAGTCAGACTTATTTTGATAGTAGAGCCAGTACGATTTGCCACTTAGATATGAGAGATAAGAAAATGAAGTGGAGGGATACCTGGAAGGCTCAGTCAGTGGAGCATGTGACTCTTGATCTCTGGGTTGTGAGTTTGAGTCCCATGCTAGATGGAGAGATTACTGAAAAATAAAATCTGAAAGAAAGAAAGAAAGAAAGAAAGAAAGAAAGAAAGAGAGAGAGAGAGAAAGAAAGAAAGAAAGAAAGAGAGAGAGAAAGAAAGAAGGAAAGAAAGAAAGAAAGAAAGAAAGAAAGAAAGAAAGAAAGAAAGAAAGAAAGAAAAAGAAAATGAAGTTGAGGATAATGCTAAGTAGATAACATGACCACACAGGATTATTTCTGAGCACTTACTGAATGAATGCTTGTAATTCTGCCTAGCATGATGCATGGAACATAACTGGAGATCAATAAACATTAGTTAAATCTGAACCTTGTTTGTATTACTTTAAAAAAAAAACTAAGGAGAATAAATTGTATGGCAAGTCCTTTATCATTACTGTTAATGATAACAAGCATTTCTGAACATTTCTTTCACTGGCCTATGCAAATCTGTTCAGGACAAGATAAGATAACAACCTAGGCAAATATTTAAAATAAGATATTGCCAAAAAAAAAAAAAAGCACATAGAGCACAATCTTATATTTTTATCTAGGTAAACACAACTCACACAAAGGAAGATATCTAGGGTGGTCACTTCAGTGCAAATGAGCCACCAAAGCCTAATTCTGACTGGAGATTTTGGATTACCAACCATAATGACTTCAACCCTCAGCCCTAAACACCCCTTTGTAATTCCTATTGGACCTTAGCTTTGAAAGTATACCCTTGTATGCTCTAATTTTTAATTTGAGAAATTCTTACTTCGAATTTTTTTTAACGTTTGTTTATTATTGAGAGACAGAGAGAGACAGAACATGAGCATGGGAGGGGCAGAGAGAGGAGTAGACACAGAATCTGAAGCAGGATCCAGGCTATGAGCTGTTAGCGCAGAGCCTGACGTGGGGCTCAAATCACAAACCGTGAGATCATGACCTGAGCCGAAGACGGACGCTTAACCTACTGAGCCACCCAAGCACCCTGAGAATTCTTACTTCAAATCCATACATGAAATTTATCATTGATATTTGCACCATATCATTTCACCACTTGCTTCAGTTTGCACCATAGAAGGTCTTATTCTACAATAAAATATTTCGTTAGTGAGGTTTTGAATATTTCCTCTTTTTATCTATATGTTTTCAAAAATTTTGCAACAGCTATACATTACTTTGAGGTAAAAGTAAATATTTTTAATACAGTAAGACAAAAAAAGGTTAATAAAAACTCAAGTGGAAATATTACTTGATAACATCTCAATAATAACAACTTCTTAGTAAATATAAATAAAATAGAACCTAGGGGCTCCTGAGTGGCTCAGTCATTTGGGCATCTGACTCTTGATTTCAGCTCAGGTCACAATTTCATGATTCATAAAATTGAGTCTCGAGTCACATTCTACGCTGACAGTGTGGAGCCTGCTTGGGATTCTGTCTCTCACCTTGTCTCTTCCCCTACCTGTTTGTGCTTTATGTCTGTCTCTCTTTTTCTCTCTCAAAAATAAATAAACTTAAAAAAAAAAGTTGAACTTAAAAATTTTAACTAACCAGAATTATTGGGATAGTTAAGGATTGGAACATTCTAATGATTCAGTATAATATTTTTTTTGTTTTTAGTTACACATAAATGAACATCACCTTTGTTCCTTGCCTTCCACCTCTTGCCCTAATTCTTCCCTTTTCTACTTCCTTCCCCCAAGAATATAGCATAACTTATTAAGAATTTCCAATATACCATATGCAAGACTTCATAAATAGCATTTAGAACACTGGGCCTGAAGAAATCCTGAAGGCTTTGTTCTCTGGTAGAAGAGATTTATGTCAGTATTTACTACAAAATAAGGAAATTTCCTTAAAGAATCTGGCAAATAGTGTAGGTTGGCTCATGCAATACTTATTCAAATTCCCTTTCCTTTCCTTCTGCTCCTATAAGAACTAGAGAGATACAAACCCACCTTTCCAGATGTCCTTGCAGCTAAGGGCATGCATGTGACACATTTATGACCAACGAGAAATAAGTGAATGTCTCCTGGGAATTTCTTGGAACCTCCTATCTGCTAGTTCCTGTCTGGAATGCAAACAATGGTTTGAGTCGAAGCAGACATCTTGGAACATAAGGAAAAAAAGTAAGAGAATCCCAGGGCCTTTGAAGCTCATATCCTTGCACCATTCATCTAATACCAGACATCATACACCTCCAGACATATTTATATGAGAAAGATGAAAACTTTATATGTTTTATGCCTATTACAAGTTCAGCTTTCTGCTACAGACAAAGGCAAGTCCTAACAAATCTGTAGGCCACATCCTAAAGTAACTTTAATGCCTTTAACTAAATCTCTACTACCTTATATTCCAATATTAGCCACTTTATCCTGATATCACAATTTAGGAAAATACTAATTACTCCATGGTTCTGAAAAATTAAAATTGCTTACCAGGAAAAAAAAAAAGATCATACTAGGCTTCTTAGACTCAATCTCCAATTAATATATTATACATTTGTAAAATAGGGACATGTAAAAGAGGCAAATGAAATAAAGTCACAAACCTGAGGAATTTCATAAACAGTAATTAGGAAAGTTAACAGTCTTCACATTTTATAAAGTTTTGTAAATTTTTGCACAGTTTATAAGTCCTGTGTTGTTAGCAAACCTTTCTATGTCAACCAACCAACTTTGCCATAATAAAGGTGACTGAGTGTTCAGAATGTGAAAAGGCCACTAAGTCCTAACTCAGAGATTTTTTCATCTAGTCCATGGCCAGGAGGGTATCTACATCCCCCCAAATAAGAAGAGTACAAGAGAGATTGAGGCCATGAAAAGGTAATGGGCAGAAGACAATCTTACCAAGATTACATTCCATAAAACAGAATTGGCAACATCTGCTCAATCTACTGTAGATAAACAGTGAACTATTTTCCATCTCATTAACTAAGAGGATGAGATATTAAATAAACCCCAGGGGCCTCATGCTTTGTTATCACGTTTAAGGCTTGGCCCAGACTTGCTGCATTAGCTAATCCTTGTAATGGTTTACAATCTAAAATCCTACATAATTTCTTTCTTTCTCTCTCTCTTCCTCTCTCTCATACGCGCACACGCGCGCGCGCACACACACACACACACACACAAACACACACACACACACAATTCCCAAATGGCTTAAAACCAAAAGTTCCTTCTTAATCTGACTGTCTAATTACTAGTCACTTAGCTTAAATTATTAACCATGTCTTCAGCTGTGATATATGATACCTGTAGGCCTGCAAACAGGATTCTAATAGAATTATCTAATTCTATTAAACTGCAAACAACTGCCCATTAAATATTTATTAGCCAGCTTGTATTCATTGAAGATAGATTGGAGTGTCAGCAAACCTCTAGGTTCCCTCTTCCTGGAGCTCTGTCACACAGAAGGTTGGGCCAAAACAGCCCATCAGGATCGTGCCAATTGATCAACTGCCAATTACCTATTTAATCAAAATCAATGAGAAAAAAAAAAGGTTTAGGAGAACTTACAAGGTATGGTATGGATTTTTTTTAATACTTGGTTAAATAAGTAAATTGGTTGAAATCTAGCTAACTTGATTGTAAACACTTAAGGTTTATTTTACCATAGGAAAAACTGCTAGCAGTTAAATAATTAGATTTTCTTTTTCAGACTGGTGAATTGTATTTTTAATAAAGGAGTTGAAGAACTGTCAATTTTGGCCACCCAGGAGAGATGATTTTTGAGGCCACGCTTTCAGGCTACAATGCCTTCCTTCTTAAAGCCATATGAAAGATAACCTGACACCTTTGGCAGACAGCACTCCTTCAGATGGTAAGCATGTGGGCAGTTTTAAACAATTAGATTATGCAAGATGGCAAGTGTTCATTCACTAAAAATGCAAGAACCATCTGGATTCTCCCAGAGGATCTGGAGAAAATGAACAAGGAAAGTCACTCCTCTAAAGAAGCCACTTTCACATGAGTTGTTCAAAACCCCAAGTGTAAATCAATTCTTAATAGCAAAAGGCCATAATAAAGAATAAAAAAGAAGGGGAAGAATGTCATCTGACTCTTGTTCAACTAACTTTTCAGTAGTCAGAGAAAGACGGGCCAAAGAAAAACAGGAATTGCTGTAGCAAATAATCAGTAGTGATATATTTTTGCTTCCTGGTTGCTGTAATTAAGGATTCGATGTATAGGTTGATTCATACTTAATCAGCCTTATAGGTTGATTTTGAGGAAATACTACTATCCAGAAGCAAAATAATTAAAATAGACATGAAAATCGGCACTAGGAATCTCTAGTCATTTAAACACAAAGCAATGGGGAAGAAAAAATAAATTGCATTATATTCACATACTGGAATAAAGTATTGCAATGCAAATGGATAGACTATATAGCAACATAGAAAATGGATAATTTTGTAGACATCATGTTGAATGAGAAAGCCAGACCAAGAAAAAAAAGAAAAGAAAGAAAGAAACGAAAAAAATAGCAGATTCTGTATGATTGAATTTACACAAAATTCAAAAACAGGCAACATTAAGCTATGTTTTAAGTAGAATAATAGTTACCTTTTGGAGAGGGGAAAAGGGTAGTGATGGGAGAATTTTGGAGTAGCTTTCTATCCTTGATCTACAAGCTAGTTACAAAAATCTAGTCCCTTTGGGAAAATCTTTGCACTTTTCTTAATGTATGTATCCTTTAATAAAAAGTTTACTTTCGAAAAGTAAAGCAACAGAGCAATTTATTTGTGTGGCCTTAGGCAAGTCACTTATCTCTGAACCTCGAAGTTTCCATCATGTGTAAAATAAGCAGTTGGACAAGATAGTCTTCAGATTTCTGCAGATTGCAAAAATGCTTTGATTCTACAAAAGATCATTACTCTCACAAGGACAAACTGGATCAATAAATCTATACTGATATCAACCTCAGTTTGGCAGTCAAATCTTTACTTAAATAGTAAATCTTCAATCTTTACTTAAATAGTAAAAAGCAAGTCTGGGGGCAGCATACCTACATAGAGAATCCTCCCTCTAGATAGGTAGATAGATACATATATAGAGATAGATATTCTCTAAAATAAAATAAAGCTGATAAAAAGGAGAGATAGGGAACTGTCTCACTGTCAAAAACCCATCCCTCAAGTTTCTTTCAGCTCCTCACTCACGTGTAAATATTTAATCTTTGAGTTGTCTTACCTCAAGAAAGTCCATGGCTCTGAAATCAGACAGGACTGAGCCTCACAGGAGTGTAAAAAAAAAAAAAAAATCTACCCAAAAATATGTCCTCAGCGCAACTACCTAAGTACCCAATGTTCCCAACATTAGAGCATCTTCTTTCATTGATCAGCCCTTCATCTCACAGAGAACTGGCCTCTGAAGACATAAGACAAACGACACAAGGTTTGTGCACATGGAAGAGGATGGTAGAAATCCAAAGCCTAGTGCATCTCTAGAAAAGAGGATGCTGACATTTGGTACCAAGATGGCATTTTCCGGCAAACTCAGAACCAAAAATCAAGAGAACATTGTAAGGGAATGGGAGCCAGGTATTCTCCCAGTGCTTAATCCCCACATAACACCAACTTAGTCCTGATTCTCCTCATGTCTCCACAAGAAAAATCCACACAATAAGAAAATAAAATTCCACCAATGTCTGCCTTTCTCTAAACAACCATAAGTCAACCAAATAAACTTTTCACTTTTTAAACTATTAATTATATATAGAACACTATAGGAGGACTGCTCAGAATTTCTCTTCACTCACTAAAGAAACCAGAGCATAGATCTCTCTGCTCATGAATCTCTGTAAGGAAATATTGGCGATTCATTGGGGAATGAGCAAATGTCACTAATTCACAACCAAAATAATGGGCAGGGAAAAAATCTTCATCCCTCATGTATGAAATATTACAACTTTTAAATTCACTAGTAGTGAACTTTTAAATTCCCTAGTAGTGAATCTCTTAAAAGGACAAAATAAAGTACAAATCAAGAATTGTTCTTGGAGGAATATTCCTGGATCATGTTGTCAGGAAACAGATAACATGTCATTTCTCCTTAGCTCTCAGGGAGAGTAGAAGTGTCTGGAGAGTATGCAATGAGCAGGTTACCTGCTGCTGTCTTTTACAAATCTTAAACAGAGACCAAAAACAGTTTGGTTGGTTTTTCTTAATAAGGCACATGCATCTCCAGAGAACACATCCTGACCAGGCAAAAAAACTGCCTCTAAATGTCTTTTCATGCCTTCCCAGCTGGGACCAGGGTTTTGTTCTCTCCTTTAAAGGCAAAGGGCTCTGCTACATATCTAGGGAAAGGATGGGGCAGAATTATATTTTCAAGGCATTTGTTAAGGTGTCAGTCTGCTTCTCCAAATTGTAAAAACATAAGCTATTGTGCAAATACTATTTAACTCATGAAAAACGCCACTGACCGAAGCCCGGTATAGAAAGGTCCAGTGAAAAAATAGGCTTTTTCCACTCCTACAAGGTGGAAACAAGTTGGGAGAAGAGACAAGAACACAAACAAGGAAGAAGAGCAAGAGGGGAACTAGAGCTGTTACTGCATCCAGAATCATTCCATAAAGAATTTATGGCTGCATAGATGCTGAGTCTCACCAAGATGCTACTCATGTGGCCATCCTTTGAGGACTACTGTGCCTGAGATTTCTAGTCTCCCACTAATACAAGTCTTTTCTCTGTACATGGCTGCCAGGTTAAAGACTACACTTCCCAGCTTTCCCTAAAATTAGATGTGGCATGTGACCAGGTACTAGCCAATGGGAAATATGAGTAGAAGTTACTTGTGCAACTTTCTGGTCACATCCATAAAAAAATAAGACACGTGAAATTCTATTATTCTTTCTGGCTTTCTTCCCACTTGCTGGAATTCAAACATAGTGAAAGCACATGCCAAGCATGAAGAGCGGCAGAAGGTGTTCAGAGGCTGCTGGGTCCCCACACCATGGATCCACTATATAAGTCCTAGATGGCTTACACTCAGCAGCCAAAACCAATATCCTAAAATTCACAACCACCAATTGCTGTTGGTCGGTTCTTCATAATCCTCAGTCCCATTGGAGTGATGATTATTTCTGCTCTGGAGATTACCCAGGCTCCCGTTAAGCATGGATGATCCTCCACTTAACAGCCTGACACAAGGGTAATCTCACCCCACCATTACTACCAAGAGTGTGAGGTTACCACACACAGATGACTTGTAGGGTCATGGTAGTTTGAATCCAGAGCCCTGTCCTAATCAAGGCAAGGCCATGATGAACCAGTTGCAAATCATCCACAGAATCTAGTCAGCAGTGGCTTTAAAACCTCTGATGACAGCTCAATAGCCTTTTTTCTCCAGCTGGGAAATTTGAGAGGTGAGCCTGAGCAGGGTCACCTGAATAGATTGCATCTGCCAAGACTTGGTGGCTAAATAAATGAGTGCATGTGGAATGGAAATTAGGGGGCCAGACCTAAAATAAATTTAACAGATTGCCTCCTCTTTAAGGGCTCCTTTTAATCAGCTGGTTTCATGAGACTTTGCTTTGCAGAGGAGGAGATGTGACTCATGAGCATGCTTGCTAGAGACAGATGCTTGTGGGTTTTGTTGTTTTTTGGTTTTTGTTTTTTAAATTCTCTCATACAGGGATCCATAAGAAATTTGGGTGAGGAGAAAGGCCAATGATAAACATGATTTGAATCAAGGCAGATTTAGGGGGGGAAAGATATACAGGATTTTTACAGACTCACAGTTCCTAAAACTATGTTCAAGGACATAAAAATGCGGGCACCTGCGTGGCTCAGTTGGTTGAGCATCTGAGCTCAGCTCAGGTCATGTTCTCACAGTTCATGAGTTCAAGCCTCACATGGGGCTCTGTGTTGACAGTGTGGAGCCACTAGGGAGTCTCTCTCTCCCTCTCTCTTTCTCTGCCACTCCCCCCACCTCAAAATAAATAAGTAAACTTAAAAAAAATAAAGAAAGGAAGGATGTAAAAGTAAAAGGTGAATCAGAGTTTTACAAACAGAGGAGCTTAGAGATCACCTAGTTCAACTCCATTTTCCTAAACACTCAACATAGTATATAATACTCAGTTGGCAATTAAATACAATTTTTGTAGTTGTTGAATAAATGATTGCCCGACTAAAAATTAAGAGAGATAAGTGATTCATCCAAGATGAATTACACAAGAAATACCCAGTTGAGCTAAGATGTGTCAATCCCAAGCTCAAGACATTTTCTACACTGCTTTCTCTCATTTCTACATAGCATAGTCTCCATTTTTTAAATGAGCCCCAAATTTCATGCACACACTTTCCTTTTCCTGGTGTCTGTATCAGTTAGGATGATACAAAACCTAGCAAAAGTAGCTTCAGTTAGAAGAGTATTTTACTTTATAGAAATCCAGAAATGAATTGTCTCAGGGTTGATTTTGATGGGTCAACATCACTGAGAACCTAAGAACTGTCCATCCTTCCAATTTCCCTTGCTCATGTGTTGCTTTCATTTGGGGTTCTATTTTTTCATGGTTGCCAAATAGTTGTAGCATTTCTTTTTATCTTCTATGAAAGCTTCCAAGTAAAATAAAAGGGACAAGGGGCATCTGGCTGGCTCAGTCGGTAGAGCACAGGATCTCAGAGTTGTGAGTTTGAGCACCGCATTGGGTATAGAGACTACTTAAAAATAAAATCTTTTTTTAAAAAGGAGGGATGAGAGTAAAAATGGCTTCCTTCTCACATCACTCTATTAATAAAAAGAAAAATAATTCCCAAAACCTTCAACATACTTCTCTTTATGTTTCACTACCAGAAATGAAACAATTCCTGGCATATTTCACCAACCACTGACAAAAAGAAATGAGATTGTGGTAACTGGCTTATTAGGCCAATCTTGATTCACCTATGCGAGCTGGGCACATTCTATCCCAAACAAATATATTCGTAAGGAAGAAGACTAAGTGGCTATCTGAAGACATCTATGAGATTCTGGCACATACACAGATTGCTCTGGCAGCTCTACTCAAGACTAAGCCCAAAGGTATTATATCCCAGAAATGTTAGATACAGGAGTATGAATTCAACTTAACAAACATTTGTCAATCACTTTCTGTTTACCAGTCTCCCCACAGACCCTGCAACTTAAACAACAGATAGAACTGATACTTTTCTTACCCTCAGGGAGCCCACTATACGAAGGCAGATAAAGACCACTAAATATGTTATTATAATCCAATATGATGTGTGCTCTTATGGGTAAAGTGCCCACACAAATGGGATAATGAAGACATAACTAGCCCACATACGGATGGTCAGGGACGGCTTCCAAGAGCAGGTGTCATCAACAGAATAAGTAGAAGCTAGTATGGAGATGTTATGGGACAAGCAGAGTGTGTTCCAGATAGAAGTTTTCAGCATAAGCCAAGTGCAAGAGACAAGTGAGAATATGATGAATCTGAAGGCTGGGGAAAAAAATTCTGTATGACTAAACCACTGAACATAAGGCAGAGGGATCAACTGAGACTAAAGAGGTAAGAGCTGGTATTCGAATTAGTCCTGTTTCAACTTTTTGCCAGTTTGATAAAGGATTCGCCATGACAGTCATAGGTGGAATCACAGGTGTAAAAACAACTAAAAGGCAGCAAGCACAAAGGCGACCTCCCCCGAGGAAATGGATCATGACATTGCTACTTGGTAACTCGCAATTCCCTTTGCCGATTCTGCATCTATTGAGGCTATTACAGACCAGGCTGAAAATAATGTACCAGTTCAGAGTGTGTCAACAGCTCCCCAGCAGAAGGACTAGTGTGGGTAATGAGTGTGCTTTGACAGCCCAAGGTCAGATATTTAACAATATTCCAGAGTTTAAGTATGATACACTGAGCGCTGTTTTAGCTTCTTACTTGAAAGGCTCACAGCTGCTAATATTTACAGAAATAGGAAGCAATTACAGTTCGCTGCCACAGGAGGAACTTAAATAATTTAAGACTCATAATGCCTCTGATTCTTTTCAAGCCATCTTTTCTCCAGAACCAGCTGCTTCTAGCTCTCAGTAAGCCCTCTGTTGAGAAGGCAGAGTCGCCCTGATGCACGGCACTGCTTTTGCTCGCCCAAAAACTCAAGCATACAGCTTTTTGGCATCCACGACATTTCTCCCACATTTGTACTTCATCTCTGGAAAGGGCCCCTTTTCTCACCAGCAATGAAACTCCGCAGCCATCTGCCCGGGCTAATCTGGGTAAACTGGCATGAGCAGAGAGAACCATAATGTAATTTCGCAAATTAAACTAATTTATTTCAGTAGCCATTTTCATGACACGGATGTGGTAGGACAAGAATAGAGAAGAAAGGGGAATGGGGGAGAAATAGAACATGTTGAATGCCAAACAGAAGAAAGTCAAATTTTAAGTGCCTAAAGTTTCCATGTGAACTATCCCAACAGTCTATCCTTGCAATTCCATTGTGAATTCAGCTCTTTCCCATCATGGTCAACAACCTGATGAGTGGGATAGGAAAATGTAGACAATTGTAAATTTTTTAATTGAAGTTTAGATTGAAGAGCTTCTAATATCTGCCTATCAAACAATCTTGGCAAAAATTAAAGAATATTGAGGTATCTGCTCCCATTATATAGTTTTAAAATATGACCAAGAATGTAACTGGTAAAGTTACTTCACCTGGGGATAAACACTTTTTATGTGAAAGGTGTTCTAGGATCTTTAGCTTCCACAATCCTATATTATCATCACAGCTTTTCTTGGGAGGACACCAGACTAGAAGAGAAAGAACATGTTTCCTGGCACTCAATGTATTAGCTTTTAAATCTCAGTTCTACCCCATTTTGTGCCTCCCAACTCTGAGTTGTTATCCCATGTTTCTGAGCCTCAGTTTCTGCACCGGCAACATGAAGATGATCTTATAAACATGTTTTAATCAGAATTAAATTATGTCAAGTGAAATTACATAGACTAAGAACCTAATAGTGGCTAAGCTATAAAAAGTGTCCAATGAAGCATGGCTCCATCCCTTCTCTCCCAATACCTGCTCTTCCATTTTTCTCATCAGGTTAATATATATACCTTTCCAGTGTCTGTAGCATTTGGGAGAAATGCTAGTCAGCTGTCACTTGGAAAACACAAAAAAGAAGCACTTTTGTAATATCAGAAAGGGCCCTGTTATGGGTTGAGTTGTGTTCCCCATAAAATGTGTATGTTAAATTCCCCACTCCATTACCTCACGATGTGACCTTATTTGGAAGTAGAATCATTGTCAATGTAATTAGTTAATATAAGGTCATACTAGAGTATGGTAGGCCCCTACTCAATACATCTGAAAGAGAACACCATTTAAAGAGACAGGAAGGCCCCAAGGAGACCATCATGTGAAGATGAAGTGATGCAGCAGTAATCTCAGTGATGCAGCAGAAGCCAAGGAATACCAAAGATTGCCAGCAAACCACCAGAAGCTACGAGAAGGGCATGGAACAGAGCCTTCCTCATAATCCTCTGGAGGAATCAACACTGCTGACACTTTGATCTCCAACTTCTAGCCTCCAGAACTGTGAGATAATGAGTTTTTGTCATTTAAGCTGCCCAGTTGGTTGTACCTTGTCACAACAACCCTAGTAAACTAGTACGGACCCATGGCTAAAGTTGTTTTCCACTCAGTGTACACATTAACAGCTTTCACCACTACAACCTTTTTTATAGGTTGTCAATGACTTTAGGTCTTTTGGGCAAACACTCAGTTGTATACTGTAAATAATATGGCTGACTTGGACAATTCTGGCTGGCTGAGAACACAAAGATCCTTAGTACACTGCCTCCTTAGTCCCAAAAAGCACTTTGAATAAGAGGTTTTATTGGCTCTGTTGACCTGGTTTTCTGTCCCACTAGGTATCAAGCTCCTTGAAAGCAGAAACTGTGTCTCATTCACCTTCAGATCCCAAAAAGATGTGGAAGGTACATAACATTTGTTGAACACCTTATTGTTTGCTAAGCACTTAAAACTTAGTTCCGCAAACTGATCTGGGTGCCTGTAATGTACCAGGCCACATCCTCAAACCAGAAGAGAGGGACATCAACATCCCCGTCTTATTAAAGAAGAAATTCAATTCAGAAAATTTAGGTAAAAAACAATAGAAAAGAAAATTAAGATGAAAATGGTGAAGGCTCTTTCTTTTTTATTGTATTTTGTAATATGATTTCAAAAAATACAAATTATGAATCCAATATACATATTCTCCTGGAGTCTGGACTCAGAGAACACAAGAAAGAATGAGGGAAGTCAAAGTGTCAGCTCCCCAGTAAATTTACTGGTGTCATCTGCCCAATAAATTCCCATAACATAAACCATACATTGTAAATAAACCACAGTATGACACAGTTCTGACCCTGAGCAGATGTAAGTAAAATCTAAAATACAGTCATTTCTCAGAAGAAAAGTCTGGCCCAGAAAGACTCATTCCCCTTCTAAATTATTTAATACTTATTAATTGTATCCTGCAAATTAAAATGCTAAATTAAAATCATCCCCTACCTTTTACTCTTCAACACATGAGAGTGCAGCAAATAACTATGCTAAAACCAAACAGCTGCATCAAATTCATATATGCATGTAGATCAAATCCAGATAGATGGAGAGGTCAATGATAGAAAGATAAATCTATATATGAATGCAGATATTATAGGAAAATGTTAACTTCCTTCAAAAATCTGAATACTTTCTCTCAAAACGGTGGCATTAAAGGATAGCATACTTCTCTAACTTTGAAACGTTTCTGGCACAGGTTTTTCTACTATTTTTTTAAGTTTGGTGTTGTGATATCTTGCATATCAAGACATAAACACAACAAACATATTTGCTGTAGGAGATATGGAACTCAAGGAGCAACCTTGAGTACTATGACAACATGCAACCCACCCCCACCCCCTGCTGGTTTTTCTGATCACAAAGATCCAACCCTTCCTGATAACTTGGGACCACTCTGGACCGGTGAGTACCTGATGGCTATGGTATAAATGTTTGTGCTCCCCGCCCCCCAAATTCATATGTTGAAGTCTTAACTCCCAAAGATGGTTATTAGGAGGTCGGGATTTTGGAGGTATTTAAACCATGAAGGGTGGAGAACCATGAATAGGATTAGTGCCTTATAAAATAGGCTCCAGAGAGATCCCTGACCACTTCTACCATATGGTAACACAGCAAGAAGGCACTGACTATAAACCAGGAAGAGGGCTCTCACCAGAATATGACCATGCTGGTGCCTTGATCCTGAACTTCCCAGCATCCAGAACTCTGAAAAATAAATTTCTGTTGTTTATAAGCTACCCAATCTCTGTTACCTCGCTAAAACAGCCCAAATGAACTAAAACACTGATAAACCTTTGACAAATGCCCTCGGAGTTTGACATTTCTCTTGCCCATTTCACTGCCTATTTGTTGGTTTTTATCTCTTGCAAGCTCCTCATTTAGGGTATTATTCCATGAAGAGGGATGAAGAACCAACTTTACAGGATCCCACAGAAACTCCTAAAACAAAAAGTCCCTCCATATAGAGCCCTTCAACCAAATCAGACACGTTAGCTCTTGCCTGCAGAATCCAGATTCACTCTCAAAGAACAAAAAGAAAATCTCACCTCTGAATATTCATGGAGAATTGTTGCTAAATTAGCACCAAACTAGATGTCTAATGATTAACTAGATGCTCTTGATAAAATATCCAATCACAGCCTCACCTGGCAGTTATGCCTTGTTTTAGAGCACCTCTCAGAAGGGATGGCAAAGCATAACCCATTTTAGAAACTACCTTCTTCTCTATAGGAAAACACATGTAAGCAATGAAATTCAATATTTACCCTGGATTCTTTTTCAAAGCAACTGTGAGCTTCTTGAGGAACCATGCCTTTTTTATCCTGAACACCTGTCATGAGTTTTGGCACACCACTGGCTTCCAACAGATGTTGGACACGACTGACTGACAGAGAAGGTACTGAGATAAGACTAAGGCTAACATCACAGGTGAGCAAGAGGTATCACAAGTATATCTGTTTGCCTATCAATTCCCAAAACTAGTGGAAGTGTTTTTAATGTTTAACTCGAATAAGACTCTAAGAATATGAAAGTAGTGACTTACCAAGCCTGATTCCTTAGTGCCAAGATGTAAGAATCTCAATCATTGCTGCAAAACCCAAGCACAGTTGAAAAGACAACAAAGAAACTTCACGCTTAACCATGTCAACAATTAACTTTTTTTTTGAAACATACAACATGTTTGAATTATTTGCTAGTCACTCAATCCTCTTGCATATTACAAGCTTTTGAGTTATGCCAGTATCATAAATAATTCCTGGGCTTTTAAGCTTTTTTAAATACAAAAGAAAAATTACACATGTACTGGCACAGGGAGAAATGACACAGAAAGTCCTCATGACCCAGATTATGCCTACTGCTCTCTGATATTTTTTCTTCCATATCTTTTTCATTCAAGATCATATATACCTTAGTTCAAAAATGGGAACCTATATACTGTACTGTTTTTAATTTGTGGGTTTTTTTTTTCATTTTTGTTGTCTTTAATGACTACACTTTTGTTGTTGTTGTTATTGTTGTTGCTGTTGTTGTTTTAGAAAGAGAGCATGAATGGGGGGAGAGGGGCAGAGGGAAAGAGAGAGAGCATCTCAAGTAGGATCCACACCCAGCATGGAGCCTGAAATGGGACTTGATGCCACAATCAAGAGATTATGACCTGAGCCAAAATCAAGAGTTAAATTCTTAACTGACTGAGCCATCCAGGTGCCCCAATTTTTCTAATGCCTATAGTTTTTAAAATCAGATTAAAATGTTAAGTGATTAGCTAGCAAACATATACTGACAACTACATACTACTTATTTTTCATAAGTAATGAACAACTGCATGATTTGTACATTTCAATACCCCAGTAAAGCTGAGGTAATATAGGCAGAGACTGATCTCGGTTCAGAAATACATCAAAACCTAAAACTCAGGTAGTATACCAGAGCTTGAGAGATTGTCAACAAAATGTTGAAATTTCCAATATACACTGACCCTTAGGTGACTCTGATTAACTGAAACCTTTTGCTTACAAGATAAGGAAGAATCTCTATTACCATATCAGCTCAACCAGTTGGGATGTTGACTATCTGACATCAGGGGTAAGAGTGGGGGTGGGGAGAATGAAAGAAGAAAAATTACACATTCAGACATTGTAGTGTATCAGCAGCAGATTCCCAGACATACTACAGCATACAAGCCCATCAATTATATAAACTCCCAGCAAGTTCAAATAAAACAATAAACAAAGAAAAGGTCATCATATAACAGCAAAGCAAGTCAGGGAAAACAACCACCAGTGTCAGGCAATGCTTGATCCAATCTAAGGTGGAAAATATCAGGAGAGGCAAAGACTGCTATTGGCTTTAAATCTTCAGGTGGTGCATTCCCTCTGATAACTGCAGTGCCTAGAAAGGCAGCAGTCAAAACCAGTAACCCTGGTGGCCCTTTCAGCCATGGCTCTCCCTCCCCAAATTGGTTTGTCAGTGCGTGTATGTAGGCTCAGGAGCCTGGAATTTAGCTAATGGTCTGTGAAACATTAGAATGGGCTCCTAAAAACACAAAAACGCTAAATCTATGATTTACAAATTCTCCATGAGGTCCTCTTTTAGGAGAAAGCAATTTGCTCTAAAGCTCAGATCTAGAATGAGTGTCTTTCTCAGGTGACATGGCCTGTCTGAAACCTGCATAAATGATCATGGCATTTGCAGATTTCAGTTCCAAGAACTGGTCTAACCTCTTTGTTAGAAGTGTTTTGACTAGAAAGAATGCACGGCTTTAAAAGTGGAAGTTATCACATATTTAAATATTGAGATAAATAATGTATGCTATTAAAATGATTTTAACTTGAGGTTGTCAAATTCCTGCTACTAATGTATTTTGAGGGCTTTAACTCAAATCCCTGATACCTCGGCTTTTCCTCATTTCCTGTGTATACCTTAGTGATGAAAAGTGATGGGATCATCTCATTCCCTTACTTAAAATCCTTCAATGTCACCAAATCTAAACTTACCATGTTCAAATAGGTTCTTCCTGATCTGGGCAACCCTCTTCAACAACCCTCAATACACAAGGCGCATTCAGCCATATGCTGCTCCTTACAAACATCCACTATGTGCTACATGGCTTCCCGTCTCTTTGACTTCGCACATGCTGCTCATTTACTCAGGTAAAACTTTCCAGGGGCGCCTGGGTGGCGCAGTCGGTTAAGCGTCCGACTTCAGCCAGGTCACGATCTCGCGGTCCGTGAGTTCGAGCCCCGCGTCAGGCTCTGGGCTGATGGCTCAGAGCCTGGAGCCTGCTTCCGATTCTGTGTCTCCCTCTCTCTCTGCCCCTCCCCCGTTCATGCTCTCTCTCTGTCCCAAAAATAAATAAACGTCGAAAAAAAAAAAATTAAAAAAAAAAATAAAAAAAAAAAAACTTTCCAAACTCCACAACCTTCCCTTTACCCCAACCTGACCATCTTCTAGGTAAACCCTCGCTCAGCACTGCTTCAGTAAAACAGAACCACAAAATGGGGCTGGCTTTGGAACTAGCCAACTTTGATTTGCATCCTACTTCTACCATCTAGTAGTTACTTAAACTCCCTGTGCCTTTGTTTCCCCATCACCAAGATGTGAAAAGGAATAACACCTAGAGATATTGAGAGGTTAAATAAAGGAATACTTTAATCAGGTAGCTTTCATAAACATACTCAGTGTTCAAAACTATTAGCTATTATCGCTGCTATCATCATTATCATCATCACTATCCTTTAATACTCCAGTTAAAGCTCTTTTTTTTTTTTTTTTGGCAAAAACCCTTTGCCAAACACAACCTCTTCTCACAAACATGTCAATTACTTGTTTTTCCACCCATGAAACCTGACATACACTAGTCTACCCTTATCTGGGGGGACTACATTCCAAAGCCTCTAGCAGATGACTGAAACCACAGATAGTACCAAAACTTATATATACTATTTTTACCCTATATATACATAACTATGATAAAGTTTAATTTCTAAGTTAGGCACAGTAAGAGGTTGGCAACAATAACTAATAATAAAATTAATTAGCGACAATAACTATAATAAAGTAGCACAATTATAACAATATACTATAATAAAAGCTATGTGAATATGGGTCTCTCAAAGTACCTCATTGTACTGTATTCTCCCTTCTTGTGATGATGGGACATGGTAAAATGCCTGGGTGAAGTGAGGTGAATGATACAAGCATTGTGATACAGTGTTAGGCTATGACACGCCAGGAGAATCATCTGCTTCCAGACCATGGCTGACCACAGGGAACTGAAACCCTGTAAGGAAAACCATGGATGGGACACGGGTCCTACTGTACTTCTAATGTGGCTCTCAAACTGGATCAAAAGTTTTTTTGCTTTTTTTTTTTTTTTTTTTTTTTTTTTTTTACATATCTGTTCTCTCCCTGAAAGTTTCTCAAGAACAGGAACCACATCTCATTAATCTTGTATTCTCAGTGCCTAGCAGAGCCTGACATACAGGAGATACAAAAATAAATATTAGCTGAATGAATCAATAATTGAATGAGTTCCTAAAAAGCCAAGTGACACCAAATGCTGATCAATCAAATCATGTATAAATGCGCTAGGAAATTGGATATTCAGAGAAATAAGAAAACTTCACGGACTGGGTGAATAATAGAAAGCACATGGATTTAGGAGCCAGGCCTGCCTGTACTGGAATCCCAACTGATCCTCCTATAAGCTTTATGACATAGGCCAAGTTATTTAACCCCTGGGACCCTCTGCTTCCTCATCTTTTTTTTTTTTTTTTTAATTTTTTTAATGTTTATTTTTCACAGAGACAGAGAGACAGAGCATGAGCAGGAGAGGGGCGGCAGAGAGAGAGACACACACATAATCCGAAGCAGGCTCCAGGCTCTGAGCTGTCAGCACAAAGCCTGACGCGGGGCTCAAACTCACAAACTGCAAGATCATGACCTGAGCCTAAGCCGGATGCTTATCCAACTCAGTCATCCAGGCGCCCCTCTGCTTCCTCGTCTTTAAGAAAATAACATCTAGGAGCGCCTAGCTGGCTCAGTCAGAAAAGCATGAGACTCTTGATCTTGGGGTCGTGAGTTCATGCCCCATGGTGAGTGTATATATTGCTTGAATAAATAAATAAAATTAAAAAAAAGAAAAGAAAACATCTACCTCATCAGGGAAACAATAAATAAGAAGACATCAAGTAAAGTAGCAGGGCCTAGAAGCAAGCATTCATTAACTTTTTCCCTCGGTCTTTTACGAAGAACTATTTTTATAAATTTAATTATTACTCCGTTAATCTTTGTGTTAAATTTGAATCTGCTGAAATGAGTCACAGAACTATACCATCATAGGAGTCAAGTTTTTGTTTTCTTGTCCTGTAGCATGTTCTTAAACACCCAGACATACATACCCCATCTGCTATCTACCAGGGGACCAAATTCCCATATTCATATGCTAGGGGCAAGTGTTTGCTTTAATTCATTTGGCTTCTACTCAAACCATTAATTTCAACCTCGGAATTTAGAAGGTAAATTAGTAGTCGTTATCTGAGGTTCCAGGAACACAGGCTTAGACACAGACCTGAGAGTCCTAATTAATATATTCCTTAACATTGCATTACAAACAAATCCATCAGCTCCATGTGTCTAGGGGAGATACAGCTGCAAGAAGAGAAGACATGCACAAGACACATCTCACCTCTTTTGTTAATTGACCAGGTCTGACCATGATAATATAAACTTTTCACAGTTGCTCCGTTAAAAAAAAAAATGGATCAACCATTTTCCCACCGATCAACTAGAGAATTTACACATAAATGTCAAGATTAACAGATAATCCCATCCACTGCTATAGAAAGAACATAAATCACTCATGAATTCTACCAAGGTTTGGTAGGAAAGTTTTAAAAAAGGGGGGCCGTGGTTGGAAGTCACAGAATTTCTGGTTTCACGAGTCCAGGGCATTCCTGGTTTATCCCTAACTGTGCTCATTGTTCATTCTTGGCCCAAGAACGAAGGGAGCAAGTAGAAGGTGATATCACTGTTCCTATTCATAAACAGAGAAACTGAATTAAAACCACCCAAAACCTTGAGATCCACTTGACAGACCTGAATCATATGCAGATATCAATCTGCTCTTTTAACCCCTAAAACCTAAATTTAAGGGGCAGCTGGGTGGCTCAGTCAGTTAAGTGTCCAACTTCAGCTCAAGTCATGACATCGCAGTTTGTGAGTTCGAGCCCTGAGTCAGGATCTGTGCTGACAGCTCAGAGCCTGGAACCTGTTTCCATGTCTCCCTCTCTCTGCCCCTCCCCTGCTTGCATTCTGTCTCTCTCTCTCAAACATAAATAAACATTAAAAAAAACATTTTTAAGTAAAAAATAAAAATTTTTAAATTATTTTTTAATGTTTATTTATTTTTGAGAGACAGAGAGACAGAGCATGAGCAGGGGAGGGGCAGAGAGAAAGGGAGACACAGAATCGGAAGCAGGCTCCAGGCTCTGAGCTGTCAGCACAGGGCCCGATGCAGGGCTCGAACCCACGAACCATAAGATCATGACCTGAGCTGAAGTCGGGTGCTTAACTGACTGAGCCACCCAGGTGCCCCCCAAAAATAAATTCAATAGAACTGCAAGGGTAGCGGAATGGGAAACCAGTAAGGTGAGAGTGGACACAGAATGTCTTCCACCTTGTGATATCATGTAGCAGCATCTATTGTACCTGCTGTAGATGCAGGTGCCACTGAAATTAGAAAACACACAATCCTCTCTCAGCTTCCCGAAAACTTAAAAATTTATGACTACTGAGTAAGTGGCCTACCTTTACTACGTTCCAACTCATGAGAGCATCAACAGATACACAGGCTAAGATCTGTGTTTGGCTCACAGGAGGAACAGAAAAGAGGAAAAGCAACTTTGCAAAAGTATCTAACTAAAACTATAGTAGTGTGTCTATTAACAAACACCCCCAAAATAGAACTTTGGTCCAAAGAAATGCAAATTTATTTAAAGCATAAGCTATAAAATACAAGAGTTGGCATGTCAACACTACATACTGAAATTTAATCAAACTGAAAAGAACAGTTGATCTGTCTTCAAGAGAAAGGGAGGGGGTAGTATGTAATATCTTTAATATATGGATGGCTGGGTAGAGTAAATGACTGTCGCACAGAAGGTTTATCTGTAAACACTGCAGTAAGTCTGGGGTTTTTAACCACAATAAATGGCTGGTTTCAATCAGCTGCTGCTAGCAGGAAATCCATGGCCCATAGGAGCAATTACCCATCTCTTGACTGAAGCACAGGGCAATTACAAGCTCCCTAAGTACACTCACAGCACTGGAGCACACGCCTGCACGGTGCTAATGGAACTCGGACAAGAAACTGGTTTGTGGCTACATTTCTCAGTCTCAGCCCCTCGCCAAACCCTTTCATACTTCTCTTATCTCACAACACGGCAGCAGAGACAGAGAAACTGTGGTCTGCAAAACCAATATCGTCTTCACCCAAAACACAGACATTAGAGTTTTCTCTGCCCTGCATCCCCTATAAGCCCCTTAAATTTATTACACTCATCCTGACTTTTCAAAATGTACCAGGCCTTCATCTGTGGTTTTGCAGATGACTTCTTACCTGAGTCTCCCAGTCAGTATTTGGTGCTCATTATGACCAGATCAGTTAGCCAAATCAGGATTTCTAATCTTAAGGAAGTGAAGAGGAGTCTGTCAGAGAAATAAATGGGAAAAATAATTACTCTTTTATTTCACCGTGAAAAATATGTCAACTAGGTATCCTTAGAGAAGTAACCTCTATACAATTAGAAAAAGAAAAAGATAGTAAGCGGTCTATCAAGTTAACCTTCCATTTGCATTGCATTTATAACAGGTAACATTTACTAAAGACCTAATGTACCAAGCATTGCATTATGTGCTTCTAGTGTATTGTCACATTTAAGGCTCATAGTAACCCAAAGTGAATATCATGATCATCCTCATTTAAAGAATGAGAGGGGCACCTGGGTGGCTCATCTGAGTCTTGATTTCAGCTCAGGTCGATATCTCATGGAAAGCTGCCCCTTTCCAGCTTGTGCAAGTGTCTCTCTCTCTCTCTCTCTCTCTCTCTCTCTCTCTCTCACACACACACACACACACACACACACACACACACACACACAAAATAAATAAACAAAATAATAAAGAATGAGATAATGGAGGGGTTCTTGGGTGGCTCAGTTGGTTGAGTGTCTGACTCTTGGTTTCTGCTCTGGTCATGATCTCATGGTTCGTGGGTTCAAGCCCCACAAGGGATGGGGGTGCTGCTTGGGATTCTCTCTCTCCCTCTCCTTCTGCCCCCCTCCAACTTCCATTCATGCTCATGCTCTCTCTTTCAAAAAAAAAAACGAGATACTGAAGACTCAGTTTAAGTGATTTCCTCAAGACATTGCAGTTACATTTTGGATTCAGGACTTGAATCTGGTCTGTAACAGGTCAAATCTAGCTCTTAAATATCATATTATCCTACTCCTGATGTTGGGTGGCTCTGTGAGAGAAGGTGAATAATTGGCAAAGCCACCTTATCATGCTCCCATGACAGACATTAACGATGAATCCCAACATCCTTTCCCACTGAGTGTAGACAAGATCACAGAATCTCTCTCATCATAGTACTTCAGAAAGCCAACTCCATTTGATGCCAACTCCATTTCAGAATTCCTCAGCATAGCAGCCTTGGCACAGTGCTTGACCCATCAGTAGGCATTCAATAAATGTTAGATTTTAACAGATGATTGTGTAAAAGGAACATACATAGTTCCTTTAGCCCCAAACAGACCCATATTTAACTTCTGGCTCTACCATTTACTAATTACGTGATTTAAGCAACTTATCTAACTCTGAACTTACTTTCCTCAGAGTAAAATAAGGTTGTGCCAACCTACCTTGCCAAGCTATTATAAGGATAAAATGAGATGGTCTCTAGAGTTAGGAGGTGCTAATCCTCCAGGAAAACGAGACCTCTTAATAATAATAAAAGATCATTAGTTTTGCATAAAACTTCCTGGGATCCCCAAAGACTGAAATAGATAAGAGCCATGCTCCTCAGAAGGAAAGTGGACTTACAAGTAATAGAGTATAGTGGGAATCCTGGAAACGGGACTCAGAATTAAACAGATCTTATATCCCAGGAAGGACAGATAGCATTAAATAACTAATAAAGAGAAGTGAAAAAGACATATGAAGTCCTGGATTGGAAGAAAACCTAAGGAAAATAATCAGTTTCTTCTTCTATGTCTTGGACCCAGCTAGCAAGACTGAGTCTTTGTTTTCATCCATTGAGAATCTCCTAAGAGACCATAATAATGTATAGCATAAACCATGGGTTTAATTTTAAGGCAACTGGTCCTTCCCAGAATGTTGGTGATTGTGTCTTACTGGGAAATGGGATACAGGCCCAACCACATATTATAAGGAGCATCAAGCACAGTGGTTGGCTCATAGTTAAGTGCTCAGTGCATGTTAATTCTCATCCTTGTGTTTCCAAAGAAAGAAGAAAACTTGGGCCTAGATTTGCTTCTCCAAAAGTACCTTAAATTCCTGCCTATGTATGAAATGCACCACCTCCACCCTGCCTCTCAGTGGCTAAGTAACGTCAAGGCAAGTGGAAGCAATAGTGTGCCTGATAGCTTCCAAGGAGTTGAGAGTACTGCAACAGAGGCTTGGAGTTCCCTTCCCCCAGCCCGTTTTATTCACATATTTCCTATTTTTGCAAGCAATTATAAAAGCAGAGAAGATACTCTATTAGACAAATCTTCATTCATCCAGCACATCAAATCTGGACAGAAGTTGGCAGCAGAGAGTTGCTTAATCCCATAAGCCCCACGACGTGCATGGCATAGTCCTTTTCTGGGCTTTAGTGAATATAGAGAAAGGTAGATGCAAGGAAGCCAAAAGCATTTGTACAACTAAGTCATAAAAGAGCTGATGGACTACACGTACCTTCACAGAACTGGTTTGGAAAAAAGAAATGACAGATATATATGGGAAAAAAGATACTCTACAAGACAAGGAGCCCAAAACTCTTAAGTTTACTGTGATGGTCAACACTCTGATTCTCTTTCACATCCTCTTTTTCCCTTTATTATCTTTCTTCTCAGTAGTTTGTGATTCAGGACTTGAATTTAGGCAATCGAAGGACATACCATGCCACTTTGCAGTTATGGATTCTCACTGCTGCCTACCCTCCCCATCCCACCATTGAAGATCCCCCTTTTGCTGAGATCACCTATTTCTATTGCCCACTAGGCTTATTTCCCAAATCAGAAATGTTTCCTGCTAAAGAGTCCACAGATATAGATTTTACAGAAATCTGAGGACACTCCTACTCCAATGTTTATAAAGGATTCTTTGGAGAAAACAAGATCTGGCATCTTTAAGACACTATACTGCTAAAAAGCTTTTCAACTGTGATATGACTTCACTTGAATTATTGAAAACAGAACAAATAGAAACATGCTCTGATGGATTTAAAAAGGTCAAATACCTTTGATGACACTAGATAGCCAACATTGTTACAGTTAACCTCATTTTTATGACAAAATTTGTTAGTTCGCCCCCCCTCCCGCCCGCCTTGGTTCACGGATGCTATATCCCACATTACACCCTCACAAGGTACTGTGTTGTGACATTCACTCTGGACTCCTTAGACTACCAGCTCCCTACCCCTTTCCATTACCTTCCAAAAAAGTACACACAAAATTAAGGGGAAATATCCAGCTTAAAGGGCAAAGATTTCTAGTAGAGGAAAAAGAGTGGGAAATGAATTATTTCAGACCAAAAGCAATTATACTTTGAAGGCAGAAGCAGACATCTTCTGGCACAACTGTCAAGATGTTACAAAAAGATTAAAGGAGGGTTTTTTTTGTCATTTAAAATCTGTTTCTGGTTCTCAAAAAAAAAGGGGGGTCTGCTGTTCAGTTTGTGATTTTTAATAAGATTTCTCAATAGACTCCCTGCTTTTAAAAAGTATAAGGGAGAAAGAAGCAAAAAATTGAAGGCTATGTAACAAATACAGGCATGACTTTGATGCAGTATCATTCATTTTCACCATTCTGGTGGATTTAGACAAGATTTTTTGTGGGAGGTTATACCCTATACAATAACCTGTCAACAAAATAAACTTGTTGCAGAGACTTTTCAGGATTTAGGCTTCTATTGGGGTTAAAGTAGAAACATCAGATTAATTTCTTTCAAAACTCTGGGAAGTTTTACTCAAGGAGGCAGAGGCAAAGGATGATATTTTCCACTACTAACAATGTGCAAATCTCTCCCTACGCTTCAAATGCCTGCTTCTATTCTGTCCCCATTCTTCTATTCATACCCCATTCAGGGTATGGGCTCCTTCAAGTCTCCCTTAAGTATTGCTTATCGGGGAAGGTGGGTGTGGGTATTGAGGAGGGCACCTTTTGGAATGACCACTGGGTGTTATATGGAAACCAATTTGACAATAAATTTCATATTTAAAAACAAAAGTATTGCTTATCAAGTTCCTGCTTGAGAGACACAAGAGGTTATGTTGAAGACCTAACTAAAGGTGTTCAGTCCAAGGGGTCATGATTCCTAGTCCCTCCTCTACCCTCCCCATGTATGACATGGAAACTGTGTTGGAACTTGGTCACAGTCAAAATTCTCTCCGTGGGAGGTGAGCCACCACCTCTTTTCTTTCATCTTGCACATTCTCTCCATTTTCACTTCATTCTTTATCTCTTTCCAGTGTTGGAGTTCAACATATTTGTTTCAAAGGCTTCCCATCTGGCCTTCATCTCTTCATCCCTCCTGTACATCCATTTCTGTTGGCGAGGCTGGTGGCTCATAGCCTTGGCCGTAACACATTCGTGAGGGTTACTGCAGATGGAAGATAGGTTCACGGCTTCATTTTCTCTCATTCTAGTTCCAGTGTGCAAAGATTCCTTTCTTGCTTAACACATATATAGGGTGGGCTAGAAGCTGTGGGAGGCCACATCAAATAAGTGAGGTGACCCATCCCCTCAAGTATTCTGCATTATTTTGAAAAACAAAACAAAACAAGACTTTTGCTTGGAAAACAGGGGACAGTGTGTGATGGTAATCAATGAAGGCTAAAATCACCTGCCAACTGGTATGACACATATGCTTTCAGGAAGGAGGGGAGGAAAAGTACCTCTACTTGGCCTAGTCTTTGCATTCATTTCTCATCCTACCAACTTATTCAGATGCCAACCTGCTACAACAAATTTAACTTTGAAAAAGAATAACTTCCCAACTCTCCTCCCCTGATTTACAACACTGGCGACCTTTGTTCTCCTTTTATTTCCCGTTAGAACTCTCTTTTGAACACTACCGTTGTATTTGATACAGAATCCATTTAGAGTATATCTCAGCTTCTTCTAAAATATTTACAAGCCTGAGTTTGCCTGAAATTCCTACTTTTCACATAAAAAAAAAGATGTGAAAATTAAACCGTCCAAGTTAGGTCAGCAAATTAAAATTTTTTAACATGAAATTTTATCAATATGCTTTTCTTATTCTAATGCTCCCCAAATGGAAAAGCTAAAATCTGAAAGAAGCTATTTTTTGAAGTGATGAAATATAGTGATGCTTCTGGGGATTTAGGATTAGAAAAACTTTTAATTTCTCATTTAACTCAATTTATACCTTTGGCCTGTCACCTTTAGCAGATATTAATGGGGGAGGGGGAAGAAGATGAAACTTAAATCAGCATGTACTAATTGCTAGAATGTGTCTTTTAAGATAAAGAAGCTTTGTAGGGAACGAGATGTAAAGTGCTGAGTAATTTTCCAGAAATTTTAGAATATTTTACATTTTCTGATTTCAGACTACAAAATATAATAAAGCAGAAAGAAAAAGGAAAGGAACGACTAATATAAAGAAGGGGAGGAAAGAAAAGGAAGGACACAATTATTGAACACAATTGAGTGTGCCAGACACTCAATTAGGTCTTCCCTATAGCTTATTTCATGTATTCCTCATAATGATACTCACACACAGGGTTGGTATGATCTTTGTTGTACAAATGAAGCATGTGGGGATTAGGGAGGTTAAGTAACTTGGTCAAGACCACACAGCTAATAAGTATAGAGCTAGGATTTGACCCTAGATCTAACTCCAACTCTTGCTTGTACTACACCATACTGCCTCTGCAGACAACCCCTTCAGGGGGTCTTTCCAGAGTATTCACACCCAACACACTGTATAGACTGTCTTTTTTTTTAATTATTATGTTTATATTTATTTTTGACAGAGAGAGAGAGAGAGAGAGAGCATGAGCAGCGGAGGGGCGGAGAGAGAGGGAGTCACAGAATCCAAAGCAGGCTCCACGCTCCGAGCTATCAGCACAGAGCCCGACGCAGGGCTCAAACTCACAGACCACGGGATCATGACCTGAGCCGATGTCAGACGCTCAACCGACTGAGCCACCCAGGCGCCCCATAGACAGTCTTCTAAAGGGGAATTTGTAGGCTCAGCTAACCACTGTTGTAGGCAACAGAAGGGAATGTGTTTGATTTTTTTTTCCCTTCCCTCTCATTACTTCTGCGGTCTCCGTCTTGCTGCACATCTACAAGGCAAAAGTCTAACCCCCTGAAACATCAAGGCAAGTGAAAGCTTAACCCATCAAGGTGGATAGAGATCAGGAGGAAAAGCATGGGATCATCAATCAATCTCCAATTCTGCACAAACCTATCCTGACCCAATAACCATGTGACAGACAGAATGCCCAACAGAAGCCTGACCACAACAACCGAATGGTCATAATTCCACAGTGCAAACATACATGCTCAGTTTATCTAATTAAGAGGAAAGGTTAACAAAGGTACTAGCAAGAGAAAAAATGTGCTCAGGACTTTGTATTCATCAGTGTGCAGTTGGCACTGTGGTGACCCTGCTGTATTGAAATGGGACTGGCTGGGTGGCGGGGCAGGCGGTGGGTGGGGGGGCTGCTGAAGAGAGAGAATGCGGGGGATGAAAATGAGACAGACAACTCAGAATTTTTTCCTTTTGAATTTCAACCTGTTGGATAAAAACAATAGCAAATGAGGCACTGAATATGCATGAGGCAGGGAAGGTATTTTAAGTTTTTCAGGAGACAGCTCGCTGAACGGAATTGCTAATTATGTCTCACATTGCTCTGTCCAATTCAGTTAGCTTGATTATGGCTGAATTGTCAACTCCCCTGCACTTGAGGTTCCACAGTGGCAGCCCATTCTGAAGCTTAATACGAAATTAGAAGTATCTTTTTCCCCCAAAAAAAAATGTTTTCCCTCACTGAAGAGCTACCTTTACCCATTGTGACAACATAACCTTTCTCAACAAAAATAAAATTAAAACCACCGAGGGTTCGGATTCAAGGGTTTTTGGAGTTGGTGGAACATTGGGAATGCGATCGCAGCTGTGACAATTGCAAATTAAGATTGAACAATGAGCCAAATTAAAAGGGTGAGAAAGAGCAGAACACCATATGGAGTATCTCGTTGCTACCCCCACAGGATATCTTTGATTTCTTAGGATAAGGAGGATTTGCCAACTGAGGAATGGACTAAATAGAGTTCTGGAATGTCGCCTTTATTTTTTTTTCCCCTAACCTACAGTGGCTGCATAAGTCAAGGGAATTAAATTTCCCATTTCCTTTACTTAGTTTCTTCACCTTTAAAATGGGACAAACCTCACTTGATAATGGTGCTAGTTGGAGAAAGTGATGATGAGTGAAACAGGGGGTATCCGAGCTGGATAGTTAGATTGCTATCTAGAAAATTAGGACCTTGGGAGAATTCATCCTAAAGATAGAAAGAATGGGACACGATAGGCTTCAGCAAGTAAAATCCCATTGGTTTAATTCAGTAGTGTGCCCTAGTCAAATCCATTCATTCCCAGCCAAGCCCATGCTGGATTCATGTCTAAAATAGAAGAAGAACAACAGAGGATGAAGAAAGGGGAACAAAATGCGGATACGACAGTCCTGCATGGAGCCCCTTTAAAATAGTAGCCCAGAGAAGGGCTGCCTGGGTGGTTCAGTTGGTTGAGCGTCTGACTCTTGATTTCGGCTCAGATCATGATCTCACTGTTTGTGGGATTGAGCCCCACATTGGGCTCTGTGCTGATGATGTGGGGCCTGCTTGGGATTCTCTCTCTTTCCCTCTCTCTCTGCCCCTCCCCTGCTCATTCTCTAAATAAATAAATAAACTTTAAAAATTAAATAAAATAAAATAATAGTCCAGAGGGAGAAGGAGCAGTGTTGCCACCTTGCCCAGGAGAGCCACACTGCTTTAGGGGTATGAGGGCCCAGTGCATGGATGAAGGTACATACTAAGACATGACTGCAATGACAACCCTGCCATGCTGGAATACACATGGAAGGACAAGCAAAATCTGAAGTAGCTGGCAGAGCAGGACAGCTTCAGTGGAAGGGTCTATTTTGACAACAATCATGACTACAGGAAATTGTCCAGGGAAGGTGGTGAAATATTTCTTTATGGAGGTTGAGATTTATGGTACATAGTTGGGAAAGCTGTTAATGCAGTGAAGAAGCCCAGGCTATCCCGCTGCGGAGTCACTCAAAGGAGAGCCACCGAGCCAATTGCTAGGCATGTCGGAGAGGTTGTACAAGAAACCCAGTTGACCACAAACACATACTGAGTCCAGCCGACACCACAGGAAACAGAGATGAGCCAGACCAGCTGAGCCCTATCTAAATGGCAAAAGTATAAGTAAATAAATTGGTGTTGTTGAAGCCATTATGTCTTGCATACCACATGGTATGAGAAAACTGATACAATCTGTACACCACACATTTCCCTCTGGTATCCTCCATTTTCAAGACAGAAACTTTTTTTTTAATTTCTTCCCCTGTGTCATTTGCTCATGAGAGCAATCTTAGTTCCCAAGTAATGTCTGCTGCTGACCTTAATCAGAGGCATTAGAGAAGTAACAATCATCCTACTTGCTAAAATTAAAGTTTTAGCTACAGTACATCATTCTGCAGGAGCAGAAAAAATCTTCCAATAGCAATAGCTTTGATGGCCACATCTGTCTGCCCTGAATAGTATCAGAACAGGGTGAGGTATATGCGCTGCGGCCTCAGTAACACAGTAACCCCGCAACGGGTTGTGAGTTCAGGAAATCACTGCAGTACTAAAGGCTTGGGTATTTGCCCTCCAGAGTCACTTTCATAGCTGCTTCCTTGGTCCTCCAAACATCGCCATTAGGAAAAGAGAAGATAAAAACCCCATCTCTAAATAAAGCATCCAAGCTCCAGAGAGAAGGGAAGGTGAGTCAGCTGCAAAAAAGGCATGGCAAACAAAAATCACAGTATTATTGATCGGCACTATTTTCCAGTGTGGCAGATATCTCCATTATTCACCTGCTTCGAGAACATAACCAGAAGATTTCCTCAGGAACACGCAGGATTACTTTATACTAAACCTAACTGAGTGGAGAAGTTACCAGGGGGGAAAAGTGCTATTTTTTAAAAGTGTTTGAAATGTTCCTTTTTTCTGTTTCTCATCTCCTGTCCTCCTTCCTCCCCAAGTGTCGTTTGGTGAGGCAAAGACTGTTTCTGAAGCAGAATTTCCTTTCTGATTAAATCTTATTCTGTTCTCATGCAGCTCCGTTGCTCAGCTCTGATAAGCCTCAGGTCAGTTCTATCTGAGCTTACAATCCAATATGAACTTTCAGTGATCACGGAAATACAGATATATCTTATTTTCAGTGATATCAGATTAAGCTGTTATTCCTAAGCAGCCAAGGTGGAAGAATTAAAATCACATCATGAAATGCAGAAACTATTTATTCACTCAAACTCTATCTCATCGATGTTCTAGATACAAGTACATCAAAATGTTGTTTATAATCAAGGAAAATTACCCCCAAAATACATTGTGGTGCACGTGATTTTTTATGTGCTCCTGATGTCTGTCTTTAAGAAAAGATTGGTTTTATTTCAAAAGATTTGCCTGCTTGCTGTGAAGATCTATGCCAGTTGGAAGCCTCAACTTCAAGTTGATGGTTCTTAAGAAGAGTGTTTCCATGGCTCTAAGTCAAAAGATTCAACCTTTTTTTTTTTTCGTCTCAACAATGCAACACATACAAGGAAGCTAAACTAAATTCCATTTTTCTCATTAGGTATTATTATTGGGCATTATCTGTATGTGACCAGAGTCATGCTAAAGGAAAAAGTCAAAACTGAGATAAATCCAAGTCTGAGGAGACAAAAGGGCAAAAATGTAGGGGCAACAGACTAACCAGTTGGAAGGAAAAAACAAAAACAGAGGAGCCAGAGTCTTATGTCACTGTAATCGTGGTTAAGCCTAACTATTTGACTCTTGAAGAGAGGTTGGGAATGGCAGTAGAGACTCAAGGCTAGCATACTCCTACAGCTGCCACTGAAAATAAGCATTTATTATGAGGAACCACTCATCAGAAAAGACAGGCTTCTTTCCCCTGCTCTAAGCCCCAGTGCCCTTCTGGGTCCTGGTTCCCGTAAGGAGTCATGATGGCTTCCTTTCCTTTCTCTTCTTATCACCTGATCTCCTACAACTCTTTCCTAGATGTTTACACTAAACCTAGTCAAAGGCTGTTTAACTGCAACAATTCAGAAGGTGACTGATATCTGCAAGATGCCTAGAAACAAATAACATTCCACTGAATCATAATACTAGTAAAAGCTAACTTTTTTTCTTTTTTCTTGAGCACTTGCTATGTACCAATGGTACAAAAAGTTCTATCACTGAATTCTTACAACAGTCCTATGAGGAAACTCATAGACATTGGTTATATTTGTGTGTTAATACACCCTTTCCTCTGGGGAACTGCTTCTCCCATTCTCTAATCATGTGATAGTGGGAGGACTGACACTCCTAGAACCCACATGACCACAGTCATAAAAGGACAGGGGAACCAAGTCTAAACAACCAAAGCACCCCCTTCACCAGACCACATGGTTAATTCAGGGTGAGAATATGACCAAAGTAGAACCAATGAAGACATTTTACCCGGATTTTTTTTTAATGTGTGAATTGTTAAAATATCAAGTTGGAGAACTTGATACATTTACTTGACGTAAATTAGGGACTATAACACCTTTTTCTCTGCTGTGTAGATAAATCTTGTTTGGGAAAAATAAAAGGTTGAGGTTAAAAGAAAAAGCAAATCAAAAGAGGTTGAGGCTAAAAGAAAAAGCAAATCAAAAGAGATTGGGGCGCCTGGGTGGCGCAGTCGGCTAAGCGTCCGACTTCAGCCAGGTCACGATCTCGCGGTCCGTGAGTTCGAGCCCCGCGTCAGGCTCTGGGCTGATGGCTCGGAGCCTGGAGCCTGTTTCCGATTCTGTGTCTCCCTCTCTCTCTCTGCCCCTCCCCCGTTCATGCTCTGTCTCTCTCTGTCCCAAAAATAAATAAACGTTGAAAAAAAAAAAATTAAATAAAAAAAAAACAAAAAAAAAAAAACAAAAGAGAGTGACAAGATCATACCTTAACTAACCACTCCTGGAAAGTACAGCTAGATAGATACAGAGACAGAGACAGAAACACATGAGATATAGATATAGATGATAGAGATAGAGATAGAGATAGAGATGATGATAGAGATAGAGATAGAGATATTGACAGAGATAGAGATAGAGACAGAGATAGAGATTGATAAGCTACTGCATTCCCTTTATTACTTCAACAACCATAGTTTGGATTACTGACATAACCAGAGCCTTGACTTACCAAGACAAGTGCTATTTTTATCCTCTTTTCAAAGATGGGAAAACTGAAACATAAGAGAGATTACATAACTTGCCCAAGGTCACAATAATACAAACCACAGAACCTGGATTCAAACCAAACTCAGCAGGACTCCAGTCAAGGCTCTTCATTACTGCAGAGTATAATCTTTAAGGAAAGCCATCATGCCAGACAGCTTCAGAATGCAGGGAGGAACAAACTTGCTCTTAAAGAAATAGTTTTGCAGGAAAGATAGATTGGGACATAAAGAGGAACAATATAAAACACATTGAGCTATTATTATGTACAGCACTCTTCAGTAATAATACTGCCCATTTGTAGTACCTGATTTGAACTTCCCAACAACTCTGTGAAGTGGATGGCACAGAGATTTTTGTTATACATTTTACAGATTAAAAAAAAAAAAATGTCTAAGAAAAAGTTCTCCCCAGATGATCTAACTATGTGATGAGCAATGAGATACAGCCAGGACCGGACACTGTGTCTTCTCATTGCAAGTACAGGGCCTTTCTCTACCACACTATTTACTTCCCTGGCTTACTTTAACCAGAAGTGTTGTTGTGGAGCTCAGAAAAAAGTAGTTGGTATTTAGAGAGCAAGGTTAGAATCTCCCTCTCAACACTGAACTACTTGGGAAATCTCTGATCAAAATCTCTAACCAAAACTTTTAACAATGGGAAATTATTTTTTCATCCAAAGTAATTCTTAGATTCTTAACTCTTATTTGAGTACTCAATTAAGACAGATAAGTGGTACTTACCAATACTTTCTTCCAATTCTTTCATACTTTTAAAAATTTGATCTGAATCCATCTGAAGCATACTTTCATGTAAGATGTTAGATGAGACGAACTTTTTCCCTTCCATATAATTGATCAATTAACCACCTTCATTTATAGATTAATCCAGTCTTCTCCCTCTATATACTCATATATATACCCTTAGTTTGTTTGTTTTTTCCCCCAGCTATTATTTCTATAATCTTAATGTGGGAAAAGCTTTATAAAGATAAAAACAAACAAACAAACAAAACAAGGGAAAAAAGACGGAGAGTTTTGCATCTGTGCAAATAAATACACATACATCAATTGATAGATTTAAAAAAGAAAAGGTTTAAGTCAAAAGACAGACTGTGATACATGGCCAAGAATCTTAATTCGCAGGATTGTCATAAATACAGAAAGACAGATATCCAAGTAGGGAAAAAAAAGACAAAGATTAGGAATAGTCAATTTGCAGGAAAAAAAAATTACAAATTAGAATTAAGTATGACAATATGGGGAAATAGGCATTCTTTTCTACTACTAAAGACTATAATAATTGACATATTTCTGGAAGTATGTATCTAAGGCACTAAAGTGCCCCATACTCTCTAGTCTAGTAATTCTACTTCTAGGAATCTTTCTAAAGAAATAACTAAGGCTGTGGGCAAGGCTGTTTCATACAGTGATGCCCATTATCGTGTTTATATTAGCCAATAAGCAGCCTCAAAGTTAAATGATAGCTGGACAAGCATAGAATATATGAAAACTTACCATTCTTTCATCCAAACCAAAGTTCTTGAAGCACCTACTTTGTGTCAGGCACTGTGCTGGGCCCTGAGAATACCCAACCTGTACCCTTATGAGGCTTAAAGTCTAGTGGGAGAGACAAAACAATAAAAAAAAGCACACAGGAATAAAAAACTACAACTATGATCAGTGCCCAGAAGGAGACCACTAAGCAAAGGAAACATCCGGTGGGGAATAAAAAAGTCAGCAGATCAAAAATGGTTCCCAAAGGCAAGGAGATTCAGAGTAGAGTTCTGAAGAAGAAAGGCGTTCTTTGGGTAAAAGAAGGACAGTCCAGGCAAAGAAAACAGCACACACAAAGTTATCCTTCACATGAAGAAAGTATATGGATGTAAAAAAAAAAAAAAAAAAAGAATATCTACGAAAGAATATGCATTTTATCCTTTTTTATCTACACACACACACACACACACAAACTACAAGGACTATCAAATTATTAATAGTAGTTATCTCTGGTTGGGTGATGTTTGTCCCTACCAACACTGCCTCCTTTTGTCCCCATTTTCTCTTTTATTTCTTTGTGTATTAATTTTGTAAATATGAAAAAAAAAGTATGAAATAGGACAGAAAGCTGTATGGTTGCTTCCAATACTACCCTATTTCCATGTGTACAATGTTGTGTTATCCAAGCCAATCCTATCTCCAGCCAGGTCTTAAGTTGCCCTTTTAAGTAGAGAAAAAGTTAAGAAAAGGTATAAACTCCAGAGTAAGCTGTGTTTCCTTACTTGCATATCTTTAGTTACAAATGACTATTTACCTGTCAGTTGGGTTGAGAACACCCATAGGTTTTCCTTTGAAGTGAACCTCTTGGATTTAAAGAGATTTTTTTTAAGCTGTTGAAGGTTTGCTTGATCTAAAGTCTCAGAGACGTTTGAAGTTGTGACTTAATGGAAGATTATTTTTATTCATAGTGATCAAGCAGTTAATGAGATAAAGTAGTGAGGAGACAAGCTTAATAGAATATGTGGTTGCACCGCATGTTAATCTTTATAAAGGCAGAATGAAAATAACAGGAAACCAGGAAGAAACTGGGACAGATGGCTGAACAGCTCAAAGATAGGAAAAACAACTCTTCCCTGCACAGAGCTTTCAAAAGCAAAACCTGACTCATGTTGAGTTCAATAGATAAAAAGGTGATGGAGAAAAGGAAGATGGGAAGCCAGGACTAAAATTTTTCTGGTGGCTGTTCTCTTGAGACCTTCCTCTAACCCTTTCTCAATCCCTTCCCCAACCCTTCACCAAAGGCCAAAATGCACCTGGAGCAGCTACAAGTTTTCAATATGGGAGGAACATAAACAGTAAAGAAAGTCACCATCTGCCTCAATCGTCCATTATGCACCATTTTAACCTCCATAAGTTATAACAAGATGAGGGGCATTTTCAGCCTGAGCAGACTCAGCAGCAATAAAGGGAGACCACTAGAGAAGCAGCTGGCAAAAGAGGGGAAGAGAATGGCACTTCCATTTACTCTCCATGTTGTTTCAGTATCATTATTTTTATTTATTTAGCTATTTTTTTTTTAAAGTAGGCTCCACATCTAGCATGGAGCCCAACACAGGACTTGAACTTATGACCCTGAGATCAAGACCTGTGCTGAAATCAAGAATCAGATCCTTAACGGACTGAGCCACCCAGGCACACTCATTGAGTATCATTGTTTGTTGTTGTTGTTGTTCTTTGGTTGTTTTTGGGCCAAAGGAAAAAAATTCTGGCTACCTAATTATCCACTTAAGTCAGAAAACTGATAAAGCCTGATTAGCCACAGAGCAGAAAAGAAAATTCCTCATTAAAAGGTATTCCTTTTAGGGGAATCTAGGTTGCTTAGTCGGTTAAGTGTCTGACTCGATTTCAGCTCAAGTCCTGACTTCATGGCTTCGTGGGATTGGGCTCCACGCTAACAGCTGGAAGCATGCCTGCCTGAGATCCCTCCATCTCTACCCCTCCCCTGTGTTCTCTGTCTCTGTCTTTCAAAATAAATAAATATTTCGAAAAAAAAAAAAAACCCTAAAAGTTACTCTTTTTAACCCACTAACATGGAGGTAGAGCCAAATATGAATACCTTTTAGTATTTAAAGTGGCCAGTGGAATCCATTTTGGAAAACTGGCAAAGCTACATTTCCCAGTGGGTCTTCTGAAGGCCATCTGCATCTTAACTCTTTTAGGATGCTTTCTTAAAGTGCAGATTCTCAGGCCCACCCCAACTATTGATTCGTTTGCACCCAGGTATCTGCACTTTTCAAACATTTTATACATACTTACATTCTGTACCTTATATCCAATGTCTAAAGTCCTTGAGTGTCTATATTTCTGCTAGGTCTTATTACAAATGGATTTGGGAACTGGAGTTAATGTTAGACGGGGCTTTATTTCTACAATCCACAGACCCTTGGGCAGAGGGGACATAACTACAAGGAAACATCCTTTGGCTTCTGCCCTTGGTGCTTCAGTTCCACAATCTCAGGAGCTTAGAGTTAATTTCACAGCTGGGGTCTTTGTAAACCACTAGGAGGGTTAGGCTCCTTGTCCCTTCCCTTGGTCAATGGTAGATTTGTCTTTTAGTCTGCCTTTTTAATGAGGAAAAATGCCCTTTATGAGAAGTGGATATACAGGAGGTCGCGGGTCTGATTCTACACCTTGGGTGAGCCACAGACATTGTCTTCTGTCTGCTTCTAGCCTAAAACATTCTACTATATATTATTGTCCCTCAAGGCAGCTGTGTCTTTAGCACCCAATTACCTCTCTGAGTCACTTCTTCCTCTTCCAGTTTCTGGCCCTAGAAATTTTCATTTCTTGATCACAAGCTCAGTTATGCATTTATAATGACGTTGGATATACTTTATCCAACATTTCTAGGAGTTGTGTAGCGGGAGGGTTTTTTGGGCTCTGTTGCCTTATGTATTGCTGGAAATAGAAGTTCTGGAAACTGCATTCTTAGCAAGCACCACAAATGACTCTTATCTACACACTAAAATTTGAGGATATTGTAATCTCAGCAAGTAATGAGACTTTATAGTTGTATAACAGCAGTTTATAAAATGTTTTCATATTTATTTATTTATTTCATTTCATCCTTGCAACAACCTTGCAAAATAAGCGGGACTGGTATTTTTATTCTCAGCTTCCTGATGATAAAGCCTAATCAGGCTAAGTTTCTTGCCCAAAGATATAAAAGTAGTTAAAGAGCAAAAATGAGGACTAGACCCCAGATATTCTACTTGACCTATTACATCATGCTACATTGTTGCCAAGGTGATAATTTAAAGAGATCATTATCTATCACATGATGCAAACAATATCTTACCACATCAATTAGAAGGCAGAAGGGTCAAATATTCTTTGGAGTCTCTCAGTCTGTGTTTTCCTTCTCTGTGTATGTCAAACACTGCAGATCTACTCTATGGTTAACAGACGCCAATTAAAAACATATGGCACCTGGAATAGGGGCACCTGGGTGGCTCAGTCAGTTGATCATCCAACTCTTGATTTTGGCTCAGGTGATGATCCCAGGGTCATGGACTCGAACCCCACGTCAGGCTCCACACTAAATCTGAAGCCTGCTTAAGATTCTCTCTCTCTCTTCCTCTGCCCCTCTTTCCTGCTCACACTCTCTCTCTCTCCCTCTAAACTAAAAATAAAAACTTGGGGTGCCTGGGTGGCTCAGTTGGTTGGGTGTCCCACCTCGGCTCAGGTCATGATCTCACAGCTGGTGGGTTTGTGCCCCGCGTCGGGCTCTGTGCTGACAGCTCAGAGCCTGGAGCCCGGTTTGGATTCTGTGTCCCCCTCTCTCTCTGCTCCTCCCCTGCTCACACTCTGTGTGTGTGTCTCTCTCAAAAATAAATGAACATTAAAAAATAAAATAAAAAAATAAAAATAAAAACTTAAAATAAAAATGTAATTTCTTTTAAAAAACATATGGTACCTGAAACTAATATAACATTGTATGTCAATTATATGCCGAGAATAAATTTTAAAAATAAATTAAAAACAAAAATAAAATGTATGGCAATAACTTTTTTTAATGTTTACTTACTTTTGAGAGAGAGCAGGCACAAGCAAGTGAGGGACAGAGGGGCAGAGAGACAGGGGGCAGAGGATCTGAAGCAGGCTCTGCACTGACAACAGAGAGCCCAACGGGGGGTTGGAATTCACAAACCGTGAGATCATAACCTGAGCTAAAGCTGGATGCTTAACTGACTGAGCCACCCAGGCACCCTTAGCAATTACTTTTTAAATGATCTCTATAGTAGCTTTACATTACTTATAAGAGCACCCATTAATTTTTTTTTCAATATATGAAATTTATTGTCAAATTGGTTTCCATACAACACCTAGTGTTCATCCCAAAAGGAGAGCACCCATTAATTTTAATCATCATCCTTCAACTTTGTAAGAAACTTATGTTGCTGGGTCAATGCATGGTCCCTACAAGGGCTCTTCTGCAGCAGGAACCTCTATCTTTTACTGGCCCCTGAGGAGTTAAAGACCCTGGTTGAATCATTTATCCTATTCCCTACACTCCAGATCATAGGGATTATTTGAATATTAGGATCAATTTTCAGGCCATCTGAGAGTCAGTGGGCAGCCAACCATTCTTCAGGGCTCGTGGTCCATGCAGTTGTGGGCTCACAAGGAGACCTCAGTCATATCACTGTTTCTGGGTCATTTCTCTCACAACCACATTAATTCCACAAACAATTGAGCACCTACAATGTGCCTGAAAACAAACTAGACACTGTTTCATAGCCAGCCTGTATTGTAATATTCCATGGGGAAATTTTACTATGGAATTAACACTGCAATTCAAGATTGCTTCAAAGGGCCTTTTAAGCAAACAATCATCCAACTAAAATATTTTTCGGCTCTGTCCAGTGTTAACAGTCTTCCCTTTCTACTTGGAGTTATCCTCCTTTCCTCCTATCTTTAGGGCTTACAGAGAATAAATGTCTTCCCTATAGAAGACATGCCAAGAATTTTTTCAGAAGCACAAATTGCCATGAAAACTTAAAAGAATTTGTTTAAAGGGAAGTTAATTAATTTTATTTTAGAGTTGTTGTTCAAATGTCTTTGAAATTGCTGCCTTTTTCCCTTTAGGGCCAAGCTGATTTCCTTTAGTCCCTTCAGCACATGGTAATTTACATGATGAGAAAATATTTTATCTGCATTAATATTCTAGAACATGACTAGTCTATATAGTCAGAAAGACAATTGGGTTAGCCAGTAAGCCTAAGTATCTATTAGTGAGAGGGTAAGAGAACCCACAAGTGTACATCTATTCAACAGAAAACTCAAGTACCATCTAAAAAAATGAGGTGAACTTATATTGACTATACCAACATGGAAAGCTCAAGTTATATCATTAAGTGAGAAAAATTAAATTAGAAAACAAGCCATAAGGTTTCATCCCATCCATATAAATGTTAGAAAGAGGTCAATATTGAGAAAGGAAAAGGAAAATCAAGAAGGCAAGAAGCTCTCATTTTTAAAAAATTCAAGAATACATTACTGAAGGAGAAATATGTGAAGGCATTCAGGCATAATATTTTTAACAATTATAACTAAGCCATCAAATACTCCCTACGTGATTATCATTGTGATTGTCTTCTAAAATTATCAGATAAGGAGACAATTCCACACTTCTCCTTGTAAAAATGCTTTGGTTGTCTTTTTTCACATATGGAAATCAAAGAATAATTTTAGTAATTGTTAACGTGTGTTGAGCTCTTACAAGGATCCAGTCACAGTGGTAGTTGTAAAAGTGTTAGCCAAAAAGGAAAAGAAAAAGAAGAGCACTAAAGTCCAATATCTATAGGTCATAGCTGCTCCAGAATTTCTATACAGGCAGAGACTAAAGGAAGCAATCTGAAAGAAGGTTGGGCTTGAGCTCTACTTTCAGAGAATTTGTAAATTGAGAAAATTCCAATGGACCATATTTTAAAAATGGTAAGAGGGTGAATAACTAATTGAATGGGGGTAGACCAACCCCCTTGGTGCTTCCGATGTCCTGTGATAGGAAAATTCCCAATGGAAAGAAACTACCTCTGGGTCTGGCTCTGAGAGAGAAAATTGGATTTTATCTGGTAGAAAATTCTAGAAACCTCAGAAGGTTTCAAAATGTGTATGGAAGCATTTCTAGTGGCATAACATCTATAATGCCATGGATATAGCAACAACCTGATTCCTTCCTTTCAAAAGTATATATAAATTGTATCTAATTACACATGACCAACAGCTTAATTGTCCTCTACTCCAGTTCTTCTCAACCTGTCTGTGGTAAAGGACAAGTCTGGTTTTATTTCTTTGTTTATTAACTGCCATTCCATTAGAGGTTGATGATGATAAGTAGCTTGAACTATACATGATTCATCATGTGAGTGTGACAACACCTGGATAGATGAGACCCTGATTAACAAAAAGAATCCACTGACCACTTGATTGGATGTCAGGGCAGTGACAAATTGCTGTAAAAATTTCTAAATTATAATTCCCAATTTCTATTCTTTTCTTGACCTAGACCAGTAACAAACAGTACTGGTCTACATACTACAACTTAAGTAACACTAGTAAAAAGCATATAGATCCTATCTATCTCAGTCAGTAGTACAAAACAGCTTCAAATCAGGCACTGATCAAAAAAGAGACTTTAAAAATGTTTAATGTTTTTATTTATATTTGAGAGAGAGAGAGAGAGCTAACAGGGGAGGGACAGGGAGAGCAGGAGAGAGAGAACCCTGCACTGTCAGCACAGAGCCCAATGAGAAGCTTGAACCCATGAACCGTGAGATTGTGACCTAAGCTGAAATCAAGTTGGACACTTAACTGACTGAGCCACCCAGGCGCCCCCCAAAATAGATGTATTTAAACAAAAGACATAAACAATTTATGCACAGAAGATAAAACATAGACAATCGAGGCAAAAATGTCCTATTGCTCCTCTTTTACACTTTTTGCCTAGTTTAATTGACAAGCATCTTGACACAGCAAAGCAATCTATTTCAAAAACTGCTACCGTTTGCAACTACTTATCTTTGTGAGTTATAATTTTCTCAATATTGTGCAATCAAAATAAGATAAATTAGACACTGAGACTGGAAAAATAATACTGGCCAACACTGCTGCAAAGATGCTGTATGGAAAAATTTAAATTCCACCATAAAACACATGACCCCAGTAGAGATTTACAATATACAGTAGACGTGAAACAGCTTGCAGAAATTAGTTGAATTAACCTTTCAGGGGATTGTGAGTTATTTAAACCACAAATCTCATTCTTTACATTATATCAAGGAACATGCTGATTTACATTTTGAGAAATGCTGGAGAAGACCCTTCGTAAGGTACCTTGTCATTTCTAATGCCACAAACTTCCTGAATCCCTATATTGCTAATGCAGGTAACTTAACATTTCATTACCCATTCCATCCCTCCCCAACATGCATACTTTTTAAATGCATCCAAAATTTTTATTTTCTGTCTGGGAATGAAAGACATCTAAGGCCTTGCATTTCCAGTATTGACAATCAGAGCTTTGATTTGGAGCCCAATTTACCAGTTCCAAGACAACTAGCTATCGTGCCTACGAGTACAACACATACAAACTGTTTTGAGATATGGATGCTGGAGAGTTGACTAGAATCACACATTAGCTGAGGGACTCAGTCTTCTAGCTGATGACCCAGTGAATAGAATTCAGATCTGTACTTTAGCCAAAGTAAATTTTAGTGCATTAATGGGCTCATACAATCACCTGAGGATACTGAAAGCAAAACTGTTAAATCTCTCATTGCCAGATTTCTGTGAAACAATGGTGAACTCCCTTCTGCCCAAAGACCTATGTAACAACACTAAAGCTCAAAGCAAATTGGGTGAAGCTTATCCATTTGATCCTGTCAAACAGGGTTTCTCAACTTGAGAGCCCCAACCATTTCATGGGAAGTCCCTTGTTAAAAATGCAGCATCCTTTGGATTGTGGTGATAATAGGACAGCTGCATGAATAACTGAAAAATCATTGAAATGTACACTTCCACTGCATTAATTGAGTAGTATATAAATTGCACTTCAATAAGTAGGTTAAAATGAAAAAAAATTGAAAATTCAGCTCCTGGGTCCCATCCTTAGAGATTCAAAAGCACTAGATGTGTGACAGTGTTTAGGAATTCACAGTTTTTTGCAAAGAACCTGGTAATCCTTCTGAGAATCAATGTTTAGGCTACATGTTCTGAATTATACCTTGGAGTTAAGCAAGACCGTCAGAAAGCAACATTTGTCTGGATTACACATGAACTTATTTGAGTAGCTGTCATCAAGGAATGCCACCAGAAGGGAATGCTATTCATTTGCTTTAGGATGTTACGGTATCATTCAATACACTTCATAAGGAGGAAGAGGAATTACCATTTGGTCACAGCTCTCAGTGAGCTCTCAACTGATAACAATAAGACAGGCAGTAAAAACAAACAAACAAAAACATAATACCTTTAGGTTAGTAATTTTTAAAACATAAAAACAATAGGGGCACCTTGCTTGGGTCGCTCAGTCAGTTAAGCATGTGACTTCAGTTCAGGTCATGATATCACAGTTTGTGAGTTCAAGGCCCATGTTGGGCTCTGTGCTGACAGCTTAGAGTATGGAGCCTGCTTCAGATTCTGTATCTCCTTCTCTCTCTGCCCCTCCCTTGTTCTCTCTCTCTCTCTCTCTCTCTCAAAAATAACATTAAACAATTAAAAAAATAGAAGATAAACATAATTTCCTTATGAAAATATATAACTTATGACTAAGTATGACTAAAAAAGGCATCAAGAGGTGCCTGGATGGCTCAGTTGGTTGAGCATCCAACTCCTGATTTTGGCTCAGGTCATGATCCCAGTGCTTAAGATTCTCTCTCTCTCTCTCTCTCTCTCTCTCTCTCTGTCTCTCCCTCTGCCCCTCTCCCCCACTCATCCACTCTCTCTCTTTCTAGAATAAAAAAAATTTTTTTTAATTAAAAAAAGTAAGGGTGCCTGGGTAGCTCAGTCAGTTAAGCTTCCAACTTTGGCTCAGGACATGATCTCACAGTTTGTGAGTTCAAGCCTCACATCAGGCTCTCTGCTGTCAGGATAGAGTCCACTTCAGATCCTTTGTCCCCCTCTCTTTCTGCCCCTGCCCCTGCCTCAACAATTAAAAAAAAAAAATTTTTAATAAAATAAAATAAATAAAAATAAAGGGTTTGCAAACTAAATCCAATAACATCAGTTCCCTACTTCACATCATACAAAAATAGTAATTCAAAAATAGATCACAGACCTACATATAAATCTTAAAATTATGAAGCTTCTAGAAGAAACCAGGAGAAAATCTTTACAACCTCAAGGTGGACAGAAATGTTTAGATAGATAGAACATATAAGACACCAGTCGTTAGAAGAAAAAAACATAATAAATTGGATGTCAGAATTAAACAATTCTGCTTTTTGAAGACATTTTTAAAAACAAAAAAGCAAGTCACAGGCTGGGAGAGAATATTTCCCAAACATATACCAGATAAAGGACTTGTAACCAGAATATACATAAAGAACACCACAACTCAAGCATAAGAAAATAATCCAGGGGCGCCTGGGTGGCGCAGTCGGTTAAGCGTCCGACTTCAGCCAGGTCACGATCTCGCGGTCCGTGAGTTCGAGCCCCGCGTCGGGCTCTGGGCTGATGATGGCCCAGAGCCTGGAGCCTGCTTCTAATTCTGTGTCTCCCTCTCTCTTTGCCCCTCCCCCGTTCATGCTCTGTCTCTCTCTGTCCCAAAAATAAATAAACGTTGAAAAAAAAAATTAAAAAAAAAAATAAATAAAATAATCCAATTTTTAAAATAGGCCAAAACTTTGTGCATACACTTCATGAAGAAGTACAAATAGCTGAGAAGCAGAGGAAAGATGGAACACATCATCAGTCATCAGGAAAATGCAAATTAAAACCATAATGAGTTATCACTATACACAGAGTAGAATGGTTAAAATTTCAAAGATGATCATACCAAGTAGAGCCAAGGATGTGGAGCAAATGCAACTCCACATGGATTGCAGATGGGAACAGAAAACAGGACATCCAGTTTAGAAAACAGCTTGGCAGTTTTTTCTTTAATTACACATTCACCTATAATATGACACAGCCATTCTATTCCTACGTGTTCACTCAAGAAAAATAAAAACATATATCCATACAAAGATCTACACATGGATATTCCTAAGTAGAAAGAGAAAGGAGAGGAGGAAGAAGAGGAGGAAGAAGAGGAGGAGGAGGAGAAGGAGGAGGAGGAGGAGACGGAGGAGGAGGAGGAGGAGGGGAAGGAGGGGAAGGGGAAGTGGGAGGAAAAGAAGAAATGAGAATCAGAGTATAGTCGGGAGACAGGTATGAAAAACCTTACAAGGTTTTCATACATAAAATTCAGACTTTTTCCTGAGGACAACATCTTGGGGCTGTGAAGAGTTTTATGCAGGGGGAACCACAACTAGATTTGTGTTGTGGCAAGTTCATTCTGGCTGCCAAGGATTGGCAAGAGTAAGCAAGGCCACAAACTCTGTCCAAACTGTGAATACACTCTTCAAACATCTTAAACTACCAGAACAATAACAAGCGCAAATCAACAAGTTTAATTACCAAAAATCATATTCTGCCTTTTGTGAAAAAAGGAAGTTATGCAAATAGGAAACATGATAACAGTTTGTGAAATAAGGATTTAAAGGATCTAGTGAATGATGAATTTATTAGGAGCCCATAGTGGGCGATAGCTAGTAGAAAGCTATTAGGAGATTATAAATTGAAGAAAAAAAAAGATAAAAGAAAAAAAGAAAATCTTGTGGCCTCTCTGATAGCATGGTAGATTATTTTGTCCTGTTTTGAACACTGCAGCTGTTTTAAGAGGTGACATTAGCCATTAGCACCAAGAGAGCTGGGAGTGGAGGGGCAGGCAGCTGTAAATTTTTTGATTTCCCATTGAGAGGCAAAATCTATGTTCCTTTTCCTTGCATCTGAGTGGGCTCTAAGACTTCTTTGATCGATAGAACATAACTGACTCTAACAGTTGTTAGCCTCAGACTTTAAGGCACCTGGCAGCCTCTACTTCTTCCGTCTTTGTGCACTGAACTACCATGTAATGTGTCCATCTTGCCCTGAGGCCACCATGCTGTGAGGAAGCCCAAGCTAGACAAGGGAATGGCTTTCTGGAGAAAAAGAAGCCCAGCCAATCTCAAGCCATTTCAGGCCCCAGACATTCAAATCATCTGAGACCAGAGTCAGACATGTGGGTGGTGAAACCATTTTGGACAGCCAGCCCAAGTCAAGCCAACCCCACTTACAATTTGATTGCAACCACTTGAGAGACTCAAGGAAGAACCAGCTGATTGAGATATGATAATGATATAATCATCATTTTATATATTATTATATCGTATATAAGTATTAATGTAATAGAAAGTGGTTTTATTCATTCAGTGTGTTACACAATAAAGAACTAAAATATGAGGTTCCTTTCTTACCAGCCATTTCCTGCCACTTGAGTTATGATTAAAGGAACAAACTAAATTTCGCCTGGACAATGGAATAGTTCAGAAAAGTATAACAACCATCCACAAATATTTGAAACTCTGGCATGTGAGCTCAAGAACAGCTTTATTCTCCAAAGGACAGATCTAAGACCAAGACCAGATGTTACAGGAAGTGGCAAACATCACAGTTCCTAGAAAGAAGAATGTGCCAGTTATCACTGTGGTACAAGAATGAAAACAGCATCATTGTGATATCAGAAACAATGTCTGGACATGTTCAAATGGGCACATGTGATGTCCGGTCAGGCTGGGTGTTGAAAATGAGCCTAAAGTAAGATAAAAAACTAGAAGTATGGCCAGGTTGCTGCGATCCTACTGTGTGATTCAGAAAGGTAACAACTGACTTTATAGGCATGTGTCTGAACTAAAGGTAGCCTAGCTATGCTCATTTCTATTCCTAAAATACTAACTCAGGAGGCAATCAAAATCATAGCCCTGACTCCAATTTACACTATGCTTATACAAAACTAATTCCTTAGAAATTTTACACGTATTCTATTTGTAGGATGTTCATCGCACAAACGCTACTAGAAACGTCTTCCGGTATTTAAAAACAAAAACAACTTTGTGGAAACGCTTTCGGACTGAAAAGGATCATCCTCCACTGCCATGTCTGCCACCTGCATTTGATAATCTCTTTCCTACACTTGATAATCCAGACCTCTGCATTAATTTTACAGTATTTTTTGTACCACATAAAACTCTACAAGGTCTTATCATTGTTTTACTGATGAAGAAACTGAGGCACAGAAAGGTTAAGTACATTGCCCAAACACACAGCCAATAAAATCCTACACTCTTACCCAGCTGGCCAGTTGTTCAGGTAGACTGAGGAATCCTTCACACGGAAAGCAGTGACTTCCTTTTAACTGAGAAGTTCCTTGGAAGCTCCAGCCAGACCTATTCCTTTGTTTCCAGGAATGCCCTTATTTAACTATCAAAGGGGATGTCAATTTGTTGTGTTACAGAAAAGAAAACAAACTGAGGATAAAGTACCTCTCTTGTCTATGGAGAGATGCAATTATCTGGGGACTCCTGGGTAAACTTTAAGACAAAAAATACTTACAACTTCCCACATCTTCTTTCCCCAAAAACAGGTTACTTCACAAATCAGACAAATACGATATAGCACAGGGCCACCTCAGTGAAATCTAGAAAGTAAATTGTATTGGCCCAAGGAAAACAAAGAATTATTAAAGTTAATCATTATTGTTCCTGTCCATTAAACAAACAAACAATAACAACAGTAAAAACTTTAAGAAAGAACCTGCCCTAGAAATCAGATAAACAAAATACACTGCTGCTATATTCTGGAGTCACTTTACCAAATAAGGCAGCCTCTGCATATCTAATCAGAAAGATATAAAAATTCATTCACTTGGGTCTCCAGTTTAGGTTTATCAGCAATGTACTGATATTAAAAAGTACTAAGAGAACAATAAATTGGAATACTTAATGTATTTACAAACCATCTCTGGATCTTTCTTGATTTGTGAGGGCACAGTGGGCAGGGTTAATGTTGGGTGGTTGGATACACAGTTATTTGTGAGGATGATTTCTGCAGAGGCGTGGACCAAATGACCCTTCAAGGTGGTTTGGTGTCTTTCGAGTACACAAGCTGTGTTTATATCCAATCCCAGATCAGACAAGCTTCACTAACCACAGAAGTTTGGGACAAAAGCCAGTTGCAACCCACATATCCCTGCGGTCCTCCTGCCTTCTGGCAAACTCCAGGACCAGATTGGAAAATCTGTGCCCAGTTTGGGGGCCAAGTTTGGTATGATCTGGGGATGATTTATATGGCTTTGGTTGGAGTCCACATGATATGCGCTACTTTGGCCAAGTTGAGCTTTAGAGTTTCTGACTCATTTGAAATAAAACGTATCAGGTGGAGACAGATGGGCTCCCCAACAGGGATCAGAGGGGTCTCCTCCAAATCCTGTGGGACACCAAGACAACCGAATTTTCCACCTCCCTACTCAAAGGTCCAAAACAACATGCAATACAGGTGGCATCAGGGTGAAGGAGTTGGATGTACAAGTGTTTCCCAGGATTCGCCAAAAATAGAAATAAATCGCTTTTAATTTCTGAAGGGAAAAAGGCTGGATTGATTTTACAGACTCTCCTCTAAACAGCAATTTACATGCTGAAACTGTAAAGCTGAGGGTAAAATATCCCTTCCTGGTGATTTGAAATCCGTTGATTAATTCCAAGTTGATGACCTTGTTCCCCTACAACAATAGAACTTTAATTCATCTCACTCAGGCTGCTTCTAACTAGTTTTCAACAATCACGAAACAACCAGCAAGTAGTGGCTGTTGGTGGATAGAATCCCTATTAATAAATACAAATTAAATGAAGCATATCAAAAGAACCTGATCCTACTACCAGACCAAATAGGATTTTCTTTGAATTTAAGAGCAAAATAACTTCCCCATAGGAAGAATCTCAGATACTGTAAGGCAACTCTGTCCAGTAAAAACAAATCGCAAGCCACAAATTCAAGCTACTAAGTTATTTTTAAAATTTATACTAGTCACATTTAAAAAAAAAAAAAGAACAGGTGAGGGGAGCCTGTGTTATGCCCAGAATTCGTGATCCTCAAATACCGCCAGGGAGCCGAGTCCGATGTAAAAGCAAAAGAGCCTTTATTCGAGCTAGCTCGAGCTCAATCCCCTACCTGCACTGAGGCAGTGGTGAGATACCGGAGAGAGAGAGCGAGTTTCAAAAGCACAAAGGTTTTATTAGGGCCTAGGGGCAGTTGGTGAGGTAATGGCTGTGGCCTCAGCCCATTGGCTGGGGAAGGGTCGTGGCCTCGGCCAATTTGCTGGGGAATGGTCAGAGTCCTGTTACACAGGTCGCTTGATCAGGAAGTTTGAACGGGTGAGCGGGAGGTTACTCAAGGGGAGGAGGCGCGGTCTGAGGTTTCTGCGATTTTCTCGGAAAAGGGGTCATGTCGGGGACATAGTCACTCAAGGTGGAGGACACAGAACAAGATGGAGTCGGCTGGCGTAGGCCCGCCCTTTCACCTGGGTGGCTCAGTCGGTGAAGGATCTGACTTAGGCTCAGGTCATGATCTCACCGTTTGCGGGTCCGAGCCCCACATTGGGCTCTGTGCTAACAGCTCAGAGCCTGGAGCCTGCTTCAGATTCTGTGTCTCCCTCTCTCTCTCTCTCTCTCTCTCTCTCTGCTCCTCCCCTGCTTGCATTCTGTCTGTCTCTCTCTCTCTCTCTCTCTCTCTAAAAAATAAATAAACATTAAAAAAAAATTAGTGAATACAGAGTACTTGGAATTACATCTGGCATGTCATACTAATCAACAAGTCAGAAGAGGCTGATTAGAAATACCTTAAGGCAAGGACTATTCCTTATTCATCACTGTAAGATCCAGGACCTAGAACAGTTCTGGTACCTGGAAGGTGGTCAATGAACATTCTCCTTTAAGTTGTAAAGGGTGGTAGGGGGCGCCTGGGTGGCTCAGTGGGTCAAGCACCTGACTTTGACTCAGGTCATGAGCTCACAGTTCTTGAGTTCGAGCCCTGCATCGGGCTCTCTGCTGTCAGCGCAGACAGAGCATGCTTCAGATCCTCTGTCTCCCTCTCTCTCTGCCTTCCCACCCTCTCAAAAATAAATAAACATTAAAAAAATAATAATAAAAAGAGTGTGATGTGCTGCCCAGATCCAACTTTCAGAAATAAAAGGAATTTTGCCCAGGCTACTGGGAGTGCTGCCAGCAAATAGCCCTCAACTATCATCTCCCTTTGGGGACTGCTCAAACTAAAAACCAAAGGCTGGCTAAAAAGCAAGCACCTTTTCCAAGGTTGTTTGTTTATATGACAGGGCAGGCTTCTTCCTCCTTAGGAAAGACAGCACCAAAAAGCCATTCTTGCTCCAGAGGCGCTCTTTCTTATGTATGTATCCTTGGGCATGCATTGTGGATCTCCCCCTACCCCATCCCACTTCTTTCCCCTCCATTCCACAGGTGTTGACCCTCAAAGCATCCCTAACAAACATCCTCCCTGTTAATACACAAGCCACAGAACACAAGTGGTGATAATAAGAAACAAGAGCTGTCTGTTAACAGAAGAACTAAGACAATGAATAAATAACATTTACCAGTGTTTTCCTAACAATTTCTATTAACCAAGTCACTTGACGTGTTGCCTGTATAGGGCACACCATGGATTATAACTCAGAGTCTTCCCACCAGCAGCTCATTTTTTCCAAGACACATAACCAGGCAATGACAGAAGAAACGAGAATAGCTGCAAGCACTGAGACTCTTTCGAGAAAGCCTCTTTCTTCTTTAGGTTATCCAAGACCCACACGCTACAACCAGACGCATTCATGCCGGAGTGCGCCCAAACCACAGAGTTCTCTCGCATCTCGGACTTTCAAATTCTTAAATTTGCCCTTTACTTAAAAAAGTCAATGATTTCACCAAGAAAGTTTGATTAGTTTCTTTTACTTTCTGTAATGAAGTGCCATCCTTTTTACACTTGAAAGGATCTTTGTAATAATGCAACATTGATCTTTTGAATACAGATGAGCTAACCTAGATAATAGGATTTAGAATGAGAAAGACCAGACTGGTTATGATATTTAAGGCTCCAGTGCCATCAAGAGGAATTGTGGCATAAAACATGCTTCCAGAGACACTGATGCCGCATTAATAAATGTAGGATCATGTTTCCTCTTGCACATAGTTTTTATTTTGTTCAACATCTTGAGAGAAGTCAATATGCTGTGTCCCTGGATGTCAATCACCCAGTGCAAAAAAAAAGGGGGGGGAGGGTGGAGATTTAGCTCTGAGATCTGTCTTTTCAAGTCTGCCGCTTTAAGCCACAAAGGTCGAGAACTGGGATTCAAACCTGATACCAGAAAGCAGTTCTGATAAAACTTTAGGGGAAAATGGGAAATCACTGATTCAAAAATTATTTTGCCCCAGACTCAGTTGAAGAACAGAAAAGGGGAGATGGAATGCTTTTGCTTTGGAGAATGAAATATCGTCTAGGAAGTAGGCTGCTATTTTTCCATCTCTACATCTAAGAGAAAGAGAAAAGAGAGCCATTTTGGTGATCTCATCCTCCAGGAAAGTCTGAGCAGAGAGACTTCCTAGGCACAGCCTCACACACAGTGGGTGGCTTGTTCTCCGTTACAGCCTATGTCAACATCTCCTGTGTATGGAGCAACGTTAGATTTAATGTCAGAACAGAATGAAAAAGGACTATCACAAAAGACCCAATCCAGTGACAAATACAAAGGGACCCTACAGCCACCTGGGTGACTCAGTCAGTTAAGCGTCCAACTTCAGCTCAGGTCATGATCTCGCAGTTCACTAGTTCAAGCCCTACATTGGGCTCTGTGCTGACAGCTCAGAGCCTAGGGCCTATTTCGGATTCTCTGTGTCCCTCTCTCTCTCTTTGCCCCTCCCCTGCTTGTGCTATGTCTCTCTGAAAAATAAACATTAAAAAAATAGGATCCTACCAAGGATGCCATTCATCTCTCTACTTATGGTACGTTTGAAATTATCCATTTAATTTTTTTTAAATAAAAATTAGTAAAATTAAACTTTTTAAGTAAAAATTAATAAAATTAAACTTAATAAAAATTAAGTTGATTTTACTTATTTTGAGAGAGCACACGCACAAGCATGAGTTGGGGAGGGGCAAAGAGAAAGGGAGAGAGAGAATTCCAAGCAGGCTCCACACTGCGAGCGCAGAGACTGATGCAGGGCACCAACTCATGAATTGTAAGATCATAACCTGAGCTGAAATCAAGAGTCAGATGCTTAACCAACTGAGCCACCCAAGCACTCCTGAAATCATCCATTTTTTTAAAAAATTAAGTGCAAATCTAGTGTGGGGAGCTGTAACTAAGTCACAAACAAAATCAAGTGTTAAGTCCGTGACACTAATTATAATATTTAGAGATGAGAGAGCTCGGTATGGGCTAAATTGATCAAAGAAGCCCTTGGGACTTGAATAATATAATAGCTAATAATTATTGATCTCTTACTCTGTAACAGGTGGTACAAGAAGCACTTCATATGGACTATCTCATTTCATCTTCATCAGGACTGTATAAGGGAGTTATGCTTGCTTTACTGATGAGAAAAATTGAAGCCCAAAGTTAAATAACTCCCTCAAGAGTTTACAATTATTATTAGAACTCAGTTTATCAGATCCCAGAGCCTGAACCCCTCAGCAACTAAATCACATCAACTCTGAAAAGAGTAAGTAAGACTACAGGGGCATGGGACCAAGAATGAAGACCAAGGTATCCTAAGAGGCCCAGAGGGCAAGCCAAATTGAAAGATATAGGTTGGCATTGTGTGGGGAGACAAGCAACATAGAATCAAGGTTGGGGACAGAGTAGGATGCCAGACTTTGGAATCACAAATAAAGCCACAGGAATTGGGATAACAGACAGGAGACCAAGAGCAGGGATGCACTTACTGGAATGCTTTATGAGATAGGGACTTGGTTACCAGGTAAGATGGTAAGAGCACAGTACTAGATGCAAAATATGACTTCCCAGAAGAGCAACAGCAGGGCTGATTGATGCCCTTGTTATACCCCACTTGGAAACACAATTGGTCCCAGGGTTTGGCCTTGGGCTCCCCTACGTAGGAATTCAATAACCTCAACTATAATGGTCAGTGCTATAGCCTCCAAAACATGTACCATGACATTCTGGCCCCATGAAATATTAAAAGGAAGAAGAAGAAAAGAAAGGAGGGAGGGAGGGAGGGAAGAAAGAAAGGAGGAAGTGTTTTAAATTCCTTAGGTCCAAACAGTGTGAGAAACCCTACATGCAATAGCATCTTTTGAAGGATTTATAACACATACTAGCATATAAAACTCCATTTAAACAAGCAACCATTTTCTTAACTTATTTAGCCACTGACCCTCAGAGGGTGCACTCTAGGAGGGAATAGTTTAAAGAAATTCAGGGGCAGAGAACCACACCCACACAGGCCTTCTCAGGAGAAGGAAGAGTATTACACAAAGTGAGGACAGCCTGAGAAAAAAGGCATGAAAAGGGGCAAACATTAACTAGAAATTATGGCCGGGAAGGGTCAGAGATTCAGTTTGAAAAAAATTAGGGACAGATGACAAAGGACCCAGAAAGTGAGGGACAGAAGGTGGGAGGTTCCTGCACCGAGGAATCACAAAAGCAGCAAAGACCGAATGCACTGAATCTAAGAGTTCAAAATCTAAATTGGGAGGAAATGTTGGTGAGGATGGAGTGGGGTGGGGAGGTGGGACGTGTTTTTAACTCGATGGGCAGTACATACAGTAGACAGCCAGGGCTTCGAAATCAGACACTTCAGTGCGAATGTCAGCACTGTCCTCCAGCCCTACATCACTGTGACTTAGATGCTCAGTCTCTCTCCGCCCCTCTCTAGCCAGGGAAATGAAGGTTTAAAGAAGGAATGTGACTTGCCCAACATTCCACAGCTAAAAAGCATCACAGCCGGGATTCAAAACACAGGTAGCTGCCTCCAGAACCCTAGGGCTGAACCATGATATCACACCATCTCTAAGACATTTTCATCAGCAGCCCCTCAAGGCGAGAAATTCAGTGATTCACCAATCTCATAGCTCCCCTGGTTCCTCAGGTCTCCATTTTCCCACTAGGAAGCAGAGAGCACTCTCTTGGCCTCCCTTCCCACAGAAAATCTTTCACTGGAATACAAAGTTACGTAAGATCTGTGATACTGTTTTTTATAAATTCACCAAACTCCACCTCTCGCAGATATATTTTTAAACCTTATTTATTTAATTTGAGAGAGACAGAGAGACAGAGAGAGGGAGCACCTGTGGGGTAAGGGCAGTGTGAGAGACGGAGGGAGAGAGAGAGAGTCCCAAGAAGGCTCTGCACTCTCAGCATGAAGCCCAATCCCATGACCAGTGAGATCATGACTGACGTGGCAGACAAAGGCAGAAGAAAATGACACATAAAGTTACATTTCCTTATAACCTGCAGCCCATTGGCAAAGACTTGAGGAGGGCAGAGTAAAATGTGTCTCCAGGAACTCTCTTACTGTCTTAATGCTAATGCTTTGCTGGGGGAAAAACCACCTTAGCTTGACAATAGCCAGGCCTCCAGGATCCTGTGACTCTTCTTTAGCATATGAAAACCTCACTGGAAACTTCCCCTGGACTTTACCTCCTCCAACTCCACAGTGTATGCAGTCTCTCCTCCTGGTCCTGGGGCATCTCCTTCTGTCCCCGGGTCCTGTTCCTGTGCTTTAATAAAATCACCTTTTTGCACCAAAGACATTTTCAAGAATTCTTTGTTGGCCGTCAGCTCCAGACCCTGTAAACTCCACTATCACCCCCAAAAAACCTCATCAATGATCGAGCTGAAGAGCCACCCAGGTGTCCCTTTAGCCAACATATTTTTCTTCCAGACACTAGTACAGTTTATTTTATTTCAAGGTAACAGACATACCCAATCCAGTTACAACAGTAGACACCATTCAGGTAACAGAACCAACACCCCTCCTTAAAGACATCTTCTGTGGCTTCTTCCGTGAGCAGCATGCTTTATTTAGCACCTTTGTTCAAGCTGCAATTCCCTAAAGCCAGCATCTGTCAATTTTCCTATTTTCCTGCTGCTCACCTCATTCCATAACCCACAGGTGATGCTCCATTGGAAAACTCACCAGTGCTAAGGGCTTTTTTTTCTTCTTCCTCATCCCTCTTCCCAAATTTGACCCTGGGAGGCCTGGGGTGAACAGCCCTGAATCCCCAAGGGGTAGAGCTCCACCCGAGCTGCCCCACCTGGTTATCCGGAGCCCCGCTGCGGAGGCACCCAGAGTTAGCAAAACGCGCTGCAGGCAGCACCCCTGCAGGTGAGTGTGCATAGAAAGCCCGCCTGAGCTTCGGCTTTGACTTGTAAACAGAGGCTTTGAAAGAGCAAAGTTGTGAGTTTGTCTCCACTAAAGCAAACTTCCTCTGCTGTTTGCTTTGGGCGTTTTGCCGATGAATCCGCAGAGCAAGAATGGATTTCCTGTCTGTTCCTCCAATCCTCCTGGAGCCCTGCGGAGCTCAGCTGCCACCTCGAGGCTCCAGGACTGGCATCTAGCCACATCCGGGTCTGAGACCCCGTCCAAAGGGCTTTCCTCGCCCGCCCCACTTCTCCCTTAACCTTTTCTTCCCCCAGCCGGGTCAGGCAGTGAATCTGCAACTTACCAAAGAGTGCCCGTTCAGGAGGCTCCGTGGCACACCAGCCTGAAAACCCACCGCCCCCGAGAGGAAGGTAAGACAAAGCCAGGAGCTGGCCGACCATACTGCGCTAAGCGGTGTGCCCAGATAACTCAGTGATTACCTTCCAGGGCTGCTGTGGGAGTTAAATGAGATTATCCCCATTCAACCAAGGGGATAAAAAGATCACCGGAGTGCTGCTGGTACTTTACCCAAGGTCAGCCCCACACCTGCCCACCTTCAAAGGCACAGCTCTCCCACGTGGGAAATTCAAGGTGCTAGCAGAGCAGGTAGTTTCCCTAAATGCTGCAGCAGGGAAGGCTACATTCAGGCTCATTTTCCTTGAGACATGTGGCTCCATGACTATACCTTCCATTTTTCTATTCTGAGACTGACATGGGTATTAAATTCTCATTTTCCTTTTTATTGTACCAAAAACAGTGCAAACACGGTTCTAATGAGCACCTCTCTAGTGTCAGGGAAACAAAAGGGGAGACCTGGGTATGTAATGACTACATATAGCCACAAAGAAGGTGGCTGTGGGCCAATTGTCACCCAGAGACTGTGCAGGCTAGTCATTCTGATTGTCCAGTGTTTCAAGAAAAGCAAGAAACTGGATCTTTAATAGAACTCTTTGCATTTAAGTGTTAGCAATTTTTAAAAATTAAATACTGCATGAGCCAATACAGCATGACAAACCAACTATGCTCAAAGGACACATGCTAGAACTGTCCACAGTTCTGCAGCAACCTTTGCATTATCCCACCTTAAGAAGATGCAACGGATTAGCTCTGACTTAAGACCCTCTGCATCCACAAGGGCCAGGGGACATTTGGAACCCAGCAGGACTAGACCTATCTGTGAAAGAGCTACTTCAGAGGTTCTGTGATCGTGGGGTAAGGAAGGTCACAGGGTCCCAACTTCAGAGAAAGCTGGCTAGATTCTGCCTACCTAATAGGTATGGAGAAAGACTAAATGCAAAATTTTCCTGAAAGCAACAGCAGGAATTTAAGTCATATCTAAGGGTGTGGAGGGTTGGAAGAAGGATGGGCTTATGTATTATCATTGTGACATTTCCAATTAAATGCAAAATCAACAGAATATCTTCTGCCAGGGTCACGGTGGTAATGAGCACCCACCCCAGCTTGTTAGCACAACAATCTCTCAAAACAGCAAAAAGGAGGATAAATCAACTGCTTTTGCAGCCTTTATCAGCATAAACAAAGAGATAAAAATACGGCATAAAATTTTAACTATCTTCCCCCATTCTACCTGCAAATGTGAAATTCCCCTGTGCTTCGATAAAGGAAAAATACATCCAATGAAGTCTAACAAATGTGCCATCTGTTCAGAAAGCAGAAGGCAGGCATCTTTTACATGTGACACCACTGCCCTCGTGTGGCTTAAAAACATAATGCCAAGGAGGCTTGAAAGGTTATGACTAAAAATTGTACTTCTCATAAACATAAATCATTTATAACATGGAACAATATATGAAAAAAACTTTCATTTTAAAGAACACAAATATCACTTATATTAAAACCTCCATTCAAATCAGACCCTGGACTCAGGGTTTCATTCTGCTCTGCACTGAGTTTTCTTATGAAAGGGAGAAGAAATCAAGAGGGGAAAAATGTCATTAGGAAGCAGCTGAGTACCAAGGACGCACAACTCTCAGACCTAATGATGACATCAGTCATTTCCCTGCTACCATGCCCATACCTGGCTTCGCACCTCACCGCCTTGCTGCATGGATCCCACGAAGGTGGAAAAAAGACCTTTTACTTTCCACTCATTTATTGGCTCCACCATTAGTTTTGTGCCGCCACACTCTGGCATGGCAGATCCATTGTGGCGAGATAATCCCAGAAGCTGTTCCTGGGTAAGTATCTCCTGGGGGAATGGCAGGAATTCCGTGCCCAGACGAAGAGGAGAAAGGCAAACTCTCCAGCTTGGTGAACTGGACAGAAAGGAGAAAACATTATACCTGAAACTACATAAATAATACCTATATTTTCTTCTCTCCTCCACTGACTACAGGGAGATGGGGTCAGTTAATGAACAGATATTTAAAATGGAGTATCTATAGACATAAAACAAGGTGTCAGGTGCACTCAGGATAGAAACTTCTCTGAGCCAACTTTCTTACCTGTAAAATGAGGATAATGCTTTCTATCTAATCGTTACCATCACTCTATGGAGGGATAAGATAAGGCTTTCTTCCTCAAGATTAGTTGAAGGCTGCAGGCTTTTACCATGATATTCTAGTTTAAATTTGGGTGCAAGTATTAGATTTAAATTTTGTGAATGTGATTTTTTAGGTATTAATCTGAAAACTGAGTAGGTTACTTGAGCTTTGTGACTTAGTAACACATGCATGCCTGGTTCTTCCCAGTAAGGGTTGAAATCAGGCCAATTTGCTACAAAAAGGGAAGAGCCCTCAAGCTCCTCCCCAGGGGAGCCCAACAATAGCTGTCCCGTCCATGCTCCCAGAGTCAGTGTTGGGAGTTGCTGACTGAACAGCTGGGTCCTAACAAACTGAAACCAGAGCACTTCTGAAGGCTGCAGGCTGTGACAAATCCCCAGTCCCAACTCCCAATGCCCGAAACCATGCCTCAAGATTGAGAACCTTACTCCCCGACTAGTGACCAGGGGGCAAAATAGCTGGTGTTTGTTTTATTTATATCAGGCATGTCTGCTGCTCTCTGTGAATGCCCAATTCAGTTAAAGGGAAATAATTAGCTGTTTATTTACTCCACCTTTAGAAGTAAGAAATTAGTGTTTAATCAGTCCTGCAATTAGAGTGGCCCATTGAAGATTCACTTTGAAAAGACAAGACAGTACTCTGTGAGAAAAATGGGCTCTGGCATCAGACACACCCAAGATCAAGGCCCACCTCTGCTACTTACCAGCTGTGTGATCTCAGCAAATTAATTCTCATCTTTGTTTATATTCTAATCTAAAAAATGAGGACAACGGTTTCTAACTCTCGGGTTTGTGTGAGAATGTATGCATGCCTAGAAAGATCTTAGCATAGTCCCTGGCACATCACACATGTTAAAGAATGATAAGAAAGCTAGCACTGTAAATAAATGAAGCAGGCTTTGAAGGCCAGGTGAATTTTAGCTTGGGGTGAGCAAAAGTATAGAAGCCAGAAAGCCTCCGGATGTGATTTAGACTTAGTGGCTGTGAGGGATGCCGACGCTCCAGCATCAAGACCAAGGGCAGGATTGGGAGTCAGACAGCCTGGCCAACATGACCCACAGCCATTTGTAGAACATTTACTTCTTCCCTTGTAACCTGTCAGGAGCCACTATCGATCATTTCCCTTCCCTGCTGAGCCATCCCAGCAGCTGGGCTGACAAGGGTGAATGGCGAAGTGATGGCTCCTAACTAGAAGGTTTTCCCACCGCCACATTTCTCCGGCTGCCGCTACAGTCTTTTCACACCAGGGTGACCAGCCCTGCCCCGGAGTGTTTCAAATGTGGTCCCCCTAGTGCCGCTGAAAGGCAAGCCCACGACCTTCTTTGTTTCCTCGCTGTCAAAAACTGGGCAGATGGGTTAGCCTTCCAGTCCCTTGTCTCCCTTCAACCTAGTGTCCGTTCTCTACTTTGTATTCCAGGCCCTTTTATAGACCAACTCCCGACAGGAATCTTGGCCCCTGATCCCTCATTACCTTTTCTGTGAGCCTCAGTCCCAACTGCTCTTTGCAGATCCACTATTCCTTTCAATCACTCCACCTCCATTTTTTTTTATTTTCCTTTTTTGTTCCTTTGCCAGTGAAATATAGCCCCCTTTGACCTACCTCGTCTGTATCACTTTCCCCAGTAAAAATTGAAACTGACTGAAGCCCCAGTCTCAAGCTGGAGTTCTATGTTAGGGTTTTTTTTTCTTTTTCTTTCTTCTTCTTCTTTTTTTTTTTTTTTTTAGTTTTATTGTGATATTTGCATATCATAAAATGTACCACCTTTAAGTATATAATTGAATGAATTACAGTAAAATTACGGAGTTGTACAGTCATCACCATAATCTAATTTTAGAATATGCCCATCAACCTAAAAAGAAACCTGTTTTACAGTCAGTCCATATTCCCACCCCCTAGACATTTGAACATTTCATATAAAAAAGACAATGTGTGCACTTTTGTGAGCTGGGTTCTTTTTACACATCCTAGTGCCCTTGGGCATCACGTTGGACAGCCTAAGTCCATATATCCTTCTGCTCTTGTTCCCTCACCTGTTAGGGAAGATGCTTGCCTTTCTTAACAAGCCTGAGCACTTTCTACATATAAGGCTCTGGGCTTAGCCTGGGGATACAGTGGTCAGCAAAACTAGATACAGTCCTTGCCCTCACCAAACCACACAGATATGCATTTCACCCAAATATATTTAAAGTTATCAATGTGATTTGTTCTACAAAAGAGAGACAAAAATCTTGATTTTAATCTGAGCTAACTTAATGCAGTTTACACTTACCGCCTATTACCAAGAGAGTTAGCATCTTGAAAAACAGACTTTCTGGTCACAGTGGAAATGTTTTTGCTAAAAGTAAGCATGGTATTCAATGTAATCCCTATCAAAATCCCAGCTGCTTTTTTTGCATGAATTGACAAGCTGAACCTAGAATCCATATGGAAATGCAAAATACCTCAAATAGCCAACAATCTTGGAAAAGAAAACCAATGTTAGTCCCAATTTCAAAACTTACTACAAAGCTACAGTAATTAAGACTGTGTGGTACTAGCGTAAGAATAGACATATACATCATCAGAATAGAACTGAGAATCTGGAAAAAAAAAGTGATTTTCAACATGCGCGCTGAAATAATGTATTGGGGGAAAGAACAGTCTTTTCAACAAATGACGCTGGAATGACTGGATATCCACGTGCAAAAATTAACTCAGATTAAAAAAAAAACTAAACATAAGTGTTAAAAGCATAAAATTCTTACAGGAAAACATATGTAAATCTTTGTGACCTTGGATTATGCAATGGATTCTGAGATATGACACCAAAAATATGAGTAAAAAGAAATAAATTAGACTTCATCAGAATTGCAAAATTTCTGCATCAAAGGACATTATTAAGAAACTGAAAAGACAACCTACAGAAGGGAGAGAATATTTGCAAATCATATTTCTGATAAGAGTCGAATGTCCTATATAAAGAACTCTTACAACCCAACAACAAAAAACAATCCAATTAAAGATAGGTAAAGGACTTGAATAGACATTTCTCCAAAGAATATATACAAATGGTAATAAGCACATGAAAAGATGCTAGGATTATTAATAAAATATAATTTCATTTTATACAAAAAAAATCACAGTAAGATATCACTTCATGCCCATTAGGATGGCTATGATCAAAAAGACAGACAATAACAAGTCTTAGTAAGGATGTATAGACTTGGAACCTTCATACATTGCTGGTTGGAATATAAAACGGTGCAGCTGCTATGGGAAACAGTTAAATGGTTCCTCAAAATGTTAGACATAGAGTTTCCATATGACCCAGAAAATAGAACTATACCAAATAGAACTGAAAAAAATACAGCCACACAAAACTTGTGCAAAAATGTTCACAAACAGCAATATTCATAATAGCCCCAAAGCAGCAACAACCCAAATATCCATCAACTGATGGGTGGGTAAATAAAAGGCTGTATATAATGGAATATTATATAAAAACTATATAAAGCTATAGTTTAGCTATAAAAACTAATGACGTACTGATACATGCTCCAACATGGATGAATCTTGAAAACATTTTGCCAAGTAAAAGAAGCCAAACAAAAAGAAAGAAGCTCACATAATGTATGATTCCATTTATATTAAATGTCCAGAATAGGCAATTCCGTAGTAATGAAAAGCAGGTTTATGGTTGCCTTAGGGTTAAGGGGAGGGTGGGGGATGTAGTGGGATAGGAGGTGATAGCTAAAGGGCACAAAGTTTCTTTTTGGGCTGATTAAACTATTGTGCAATTAGTGGTGATAACTGCATAACGTTGTAAATACACTAAAAAACACTGTATTGTATATTTTAACTGTATACTGAAACGGGTATGTGAAATATATCTCAGTGAAAAATAAGGCCTGGCTGGTTCAGGCAGAAGAGCATGTGAGTTTTCATCACAGGGTCATGAGTTTGAGCTGCATAGTGGGTGTAGAGATTACTTAAAAATAAAAAAAATAAGCTTAAAGAAAATTAAGGTTTGGGGCACCTGGGTGGCTCAGCTGGTTCAGCATTTGATTCTTGATTTCCACTCAGATCATGATCTCATGGTTCATGGGATTAAGCCCTGTGTTGGGCTCTGTGCTGACAGCACAGAGTCTACTAGGGATTCTCTCTCTCCCTCTCTCTCTAGCCCCTGCCCTCTTTATTTTCTCTCTCTCAAGATAAATAAATAAAACAAAAAAGAAAAAGGTTTGATCGCTGTAACCCAATTCAACAATGCTGAAGTACATAAACGTGAGTAAGTGTCTGCGTTCCCTTACCCCCACATGATTTATTAAGTTCTTGTCTCTGGGCTCCACACCTACTTTCCTATAATCTGCTTTGTGATGCTTTGCTTGAGACTCTGCACTTCCCATTTCTCACAAGAGGGAGAGCAGGAGGCAGGATGAGCAAGGAAAGTTCCACTTCTGATTTGCTTGCTGCCCCTATCAGTGTCACTCCAGCAACCCCACGCATCCCCAGGAGTGCACTGAGTTCCAGACCCAGTCTCCAGCATCTTCCAGCTCACCTAGCACCTTTGCCACAACATCCCAGCAGAGAGGCCCCAGCAGAAGGGAAGCATTGCTCCCTTCCCAGAGATCACAGCCCTCCTCTGAGATTCTAATCACATATGACCTTAACCTCTGTTTCTCACTCCTAGATGGCAGCTGTTTCCCCACAGTACTGTCCTTGTGACACCTCAATAACCCTGCCTGCTCTTTGAGCACCTCCAACCTATATGAAATCTCTTATGTTGAAATATTTTGTGTGGTTTCTTTTTGCTTACCTGCATGCCGACTAAGCCCATTATAGATATAATATATTCCTCTAAGTTTTTTTTTAAAATTTTTTAATGTTTATTTATTTTTGAGAGAGAGACAGGGTATGAGCTGGGGCGGGGGCTGGGGGGCAGAGAGAGAGGGAGGCACAGAATCTGAAGTGGTCTCCAGGCTCTGAGCTGTCAGCACAAAGCCCTACGCAGGGCTTGAACTCACAAGCATGACCTGAGCCGAAGTTGGACGCGTAACTGACTGAGCTACCCAGGTGCCCCATAAGTTTCTTTTAATTCATATTGAAATATTACCTACCATTTTTCTTTACATGATGGACTAGTATGCTATGCTGTAACCTGTTTTATGTCGTGGGCATCTTTACCAGTGTACTGCCACACCACTTTGAATACAATTAATACATCATTTTATGGTAATTGGATCCAATTCATTATCCTCACATCATGTTCCAAATTTGTCTGACATATATTGATCTTTTAAAGAGGCTTACCTACACTGAATTCTAATTATATTCATTTATTTATGAAGCACCTACTCTGTGAAATCTTGATACTGAGGATTTGAGGATATACTAATAAGTTAGACATGGTGTTGCACTGAAGGAGCTTGAATTTTGTGGGGAGGTAGGAACTATAGCTAACACTATAAAATAGAATTTTTCAGGACATTTCTAATTTTAATTAATCTGTGCTTTTCCCTCAAATACACTCATTCTCCCAAACCCAAGTTTTTATTTTCAAAAACAAACACAAATCTCCATTCAGTTGCTACTATGCAACTCTTTATCCATCCGCCCCATAAAAAGAAGGATTCTATTCATAGCTTGTAATGGTTTTAAGAAGGGAAGAAATTCTGAGAGTATTTAATTTAATTCCTCCCCAGATAAAACGGTGGCCATTCTAAGGAGGTACAAGATTTATCTAGCTGGAAAACAAATAGCAATATAATTATACTTAATATATTATACTGGTATTCAGAGAATTATCTGAACCAAACTCAACTTTGACCCTACTGGAATTTAAATAGACTCCCCTGGGTCACCAAAAGGTATTTTCTTACACATCCTAACAAGGTCATTTTTCTTAGTATACATTTTACTCAAGGGCAAGATATCAATCCTACATTTCATTTACAACTGGGAGAAGCCCAGAGGCCCAGAATAATTTATTAATGACATTCTTTTTTAAATAAGCTCTCTTCATAAGTCCATAATATATTCAAAACAAAAAATGGGGAACAAAATAAGCTCACTGGACATCACTAAGTGTTGTCAAGTCATTACTTTGAAATTTGATAATTAAAACGGAGAGAACAAGTCTGCCTGGCTGGCTCAGTCAGTAGAGTGTGTGACTCTTGATCTCAGTGTTCTGAATTCAAGCCCCACATTGGGCATGGAGCTTACTTTAAACAAACAAACAAACAAACAAACAAACATCAGCATATACTATACCTTTCTAGAGTAAATATTTTTCAAGACAATGAAAATAGCCTTAGTGAAGGAAAAAAAGTTTCTACTAAAATAATTCCAGCTAATAAATACAGAAGAAATGATAGAATTCAAATATTACCACTTCACAACATTCAATGAAATAACCAAATCTGGAAAATGGTCACTGTGTTAGTTTCCTAGGGATGGTGTAACCAAGTACCACAGAACTGGTGGCTTAAAACCACAGAAATCTACTCTCTCAGTTCTGAAGGCTGGTGGTCTGAAATGACAGCAGGGAAATGCTCCCTTTGAGACTCTGGACAGAATCCTACTTTGCCTTGTCCTCATTTCTGGTGGCAGCTCCATCAATCCTTGCACACTCCTTGGCTTGCAGCTGTATTATTTCAGTCTTTACCTTTTTCTTTTTTTTTTTTTTTTTTTTTTAACTGGAGCCTTGAAACCATTTTCATTATTAGTAAAAAACAGCAATGCTTTGGGGATGATCAGCTAGGAAAAAGACTGGTTGGTTGTATTTAAAATATATATAAAGTATAAAACTAGGTTTGCCTGGATGGCTCAGTTGGTTAAATGTCCAACTCTTGATTTGGCTCACAGTTTGGGAGATCAAGCCCCACACAAGCCCTACATCCGTCTCTGTGCTGAAAGCGCTGGGCCTGCTTGGCATTCTCTCTCTCCCCCTCTCTCTGACCCTCCCTGGCTTACTTGCTCACACGTGTGTGCTCTCTCACTTTCTCGCAAAATAGATACACATTTTTTAAGTATATTTAAAATACATGAAAGTACATTAAAATACATTTAAAATAAAGTACATTTTAAAAACTAATAGAAAAGAATATTTAAAAGGCTTTTCTGTTGAGTGCCAGGACTCAAAAAATGAAATAAAAATACATCCCCCTTATACCTAAGAAACTGGGTTATAAAAAGATTTGCCTATTATGTTCGGGAGAGCATAGTGGGAGGAGAAAGCATCCTTGCTGGCTCCTTGTGTACATTGTCCAGAATCTGGCCTGGAGCATTCTCACCCACCAGCTGGATCACTGGGGGCCAGATCAGCCCATGTTTCATCTGAGTGAGGGCAACTGGAAGGTCTCCCCACTCTTTGAGGCATGGCATTCTCCTTGTGTGTCTCTGACTTTACATGACATTTTCTTCTGCTTGTGAAGACACCAGTCATATTGGATTTAAGCCCACCCTAAGGACCTCATCTTAACTGGATTATATCTGTAAAGACCCTGTCACAAACAAGACTACATTCATAGGTACCAGAGGTTAGAATTTCAATACATTTCTTGGGAGGACACAATTCAGTGTATAACAGTCAATAATAGATGACAGAAAAATTAAATAAAATGTTGGTGGGAAATTTTACACTGAAAGAGTGAGAATATCACCACCTGAAACCACGGATCTATTAGTATCACTAATAGCTAAATAACAAAACATTATGTATCACATGAAATGATAAAATAAAAACTGCATGGCACCACTATAGCATATTCTTCCAAAACAAATAAAAAATAAATTGTTGCGGAAATTAATTTGCCTTTTGTCCTATCTCCCCCAACATACAGGGTACTAGAGACAGAGAAACAAGTTAAACTGTACCAGGAGGATGCGTTGGCCAAATCCAGAATATAGGACTTTCTATGGAACGACTGCCTTGTTTCTTCAACAAACAAAAACATGGGGAAAAAAAGGAAAGGGGAGTGTTCTGGGGCAGGAGAGATAGAGATGAAAGAAAATTGAGATTTAAGAATGAAAAAACAGGGACCATGGGTGGCTCCAACTCTTGGGTTCAGTTCATGTCACAGTCTCATAGGTTCATGAAATCGAGCCCCACAGCGGGCTCTGTGCTGATAGCACAGCGCCTCCTTGGGATTCTCTCTCCCTCTCTCTCTGCCCCTCTCCCGCTCACGCATGCTCATGCTCCCTCTCTCTCTCCAAATAAATAAATAAACTTGAGGAAAAAAAAAAAAGGAAAAAACAACAGAAAGACATTTGGAAACCAAATCGACAAACAGCAAATATTTAGAAAATGAAAATTATGATAATCAAAGTAGTTTTCATATGTACTGAAAAAAAATGTACTGAATATTAGATAATATTAAGCACGCTTTGTTAATTCCATTAAGTCTTAATATGAAACAACCTCCCTTTATAAGAGGCATTCTGAAGTATTCAGTGATTCACTCACAGGCTATATAATATTTACCTTAAAATGTTCCACACAGCTAGCACTCCTTGTTGAATGAATGAATGAGGATTGCTATGACCTTCACCTGTGGATTAGGTCTCACTGCTTCAAATGCCAAGAGTTGCCCATCCAAGTGAGATCTAAAGATTACTTTTTACTGAAACCAGCATTTCAGGAGCAGGCTCGATTCCTGAAAATGTCTTAGCTCTTTCGAACTTTTCCTGAAGCTTACACTGACTTAAGGATGAGCACAAGGCTAAAGGCAGCCATTTCCTGAGCACCTACTATGTGGCAGGCACTGTGATAACACATTAAATCTATTGTCTCAATTATACCCTAAAACACTCAGATGAGGCAAGTACCATTTTCATCTTCATTTTACAAGTAAGGAAATGGAGGTTTGGTGAGATGAAGTGACTTTCCCTGGGTCACAAATGGCAGAGCCATTGTTTGAACAGAATTCTGTCTTCCTCTAGCACTTGTGATTGTTAAGAATGGTGCAGTAAGATAAACTAGGAGGGCTTCGTAATCAATAGTATGCTTCACGTACATAGGAATAAAAATATAACACACACCAAAAGTGTCTTATCATCATCTAAAGAAAGTGTTAGGAGGCTTTCAATAAAATTCAGGAAACAGAACACACACATTATCTCCCCTGCCTCCCAAAACCTCACTATATCAATACTAAAGGGATTTTAAAGGAAAAAAGGCATAAACTCATAAGGCCAAAGAATAAGAAGAGAAGTGAACTTGAAAATAAAATTTGGGGATTTCGAAAACAGACAAGGTGGTCATTGATTTAGCTAGCTGACCTGGGAAACAGAATCATCAGCTGACAGTAGAGAGATCCAAGAAGCAACCCATTTGACATCAGAACCTAAAAGGCACAACAGTTTGTCACATTAGATACTTCTGGGACTATGGAGTAAGGATGGGACTAAAAACCTCAAAACTGGTGTTATCTGTTTCATAAGCAGTTAGGAGCACAGATTTCCTCCCCTACTCTGCAGGCAGAGGGCCAGTGAGGGTAATACAGAGGCCGAGGCAGGGACTGTCTACCAAAAGCCAGAGAATTAAGAGAAAGTTTACATACCAGAACCTGAGAAGCCAGCCTTCCTCCCCTACTTGAGCCCAGAATGTTGACACCCAAATTATACCCTCTAGGCATGATATAATAAAAGACTTCTCTAGGGAATCTGACCAGCCAAAGAGGAAATACCTAACAATACTGATAACTGGGTTACCCTAATGAAATAGCCAGTGAAGTCACCTTACAGTGAAGCTCACAGTTGACAACCCCCACACTCACTGCAGCTTTTTGTGCCTTATTCTTAAAAATGATCAGACTTGTATGATTCCAATTATACGAAATTTTGGAAAAGGCAAAATCCATGGAGACAGTAAAAAGATCAGTGGTTGCCATGGGTCTGAGAAAGGGAGGGATGAACAGGCAGTGCATAGGGGATTTTTAGGGCAGTAAAACTACTCTGTATGGTACTGTAATGATGGATACATGTCATTACAGATTTTTCCACACCTGTGGAATGTACAACACCAAGAGTGAACCCTAATTAAACCAACGTCTTTGGGTGACTATGATGTGCCAATGTAGGTTCATCGATTGCAACAAATGGACCTCTCTGGTGGGAGATGTTGATAATGTGGGAAGCTGTGAATGTGTCGGGCAGGCAGTATATGGGAAATCTCTATACCTTCCCTTCAATTTTGCTGTGAACCTAAAACTTCTCTTTAAAAATTGCCTTTTTAAAGGGGATTTCTTTGTATTATTACTCTTAACAAATATTTTGAAATCTTATAATTTTATCAAAATAAAAAGTTACCCATCCAGGGGCATCCAAACAGATGTGTATAGAATTGATGGAAGGGGTCAAGAGATAGACAGAGTTGTGATCTAAGAGGACTTGAGATCTTGCTTTCAAATCTTTAGAGTAGTTTTAATGCCCCTCCCCCTTTCTGGAAATGCTCATATTCAAAATCTGCTTGTCTATAACCCTGGATAAGAGAGAATTTCCAGGTAGTTAAAAAAAATGCCCTGATACCTATTGTAAAACCAAGGTTCAGAATATAGACAATTTAGTTCTGATTTGGCAGAATATACAAGTATGCTGAAAGCAACAGCATAAAAAGAGGAACAACAACTTCAAAAGCCAATAGTAGGTAAGTGATTAAATACATCGTGTTCCATCTACAGCCTGTAATAGTATGAAATGGATTTTTTTTTTAATTTAAATCCAAGTTAGCTAACTTATAGTGTAATAATGATTTCAGGAATAGAAATCACTTATATATAACACCTAGGTGGTTCATCCTAGTGGTTCATCACTTATATATAACACCTAGGGTTCATCCCAATAAGTGCCCTCCTTAATGCCCATCGCCCATTTAGCCCATCCCCCCACCCAGTTCTCTTCCAGAAACCCTCAGTTTGTTCTCTGTATTTAAGAGTCTCTTATGGTTAGTTTCCCTCTTTTTTTTAAATCTTATTTTTGCTTCCCTTCCCCTATGTTCATCTGTTTTGTTTCTTAAATTCCGCATATGAGTGAAATCACATGATATCTGCCTTTCTCTGAGTTATTTCGCTTAGCATAATACACTCTAGTTCCATCCAGGTTTTTGCAAATGGCAAGATTTCATTCTTTTTGATCACCGAGTAATATTCCATTGCATATATATATATAGATATATATCTATATATCTATATATATATATCTATATCTATAGTTTGAGCTCAGGAGCAATATACATATATAAATACACACACACACACACACACACACATATATATATATATATATGTATATATATATATATATCACATTTCTTTATCCATTCATCAGTTGATGGACATTTGGGCTCTCTACACTTTGGCTATTGTAGATAGTGCTGCTATAAACATTTGGGTGCATGTGCCCCTTTGAATCAGCATTTTTGTATTCTTTGGATAAATACCTATTGCTGGGTCAAAGGTGAAAGAGATATTTTTAAAGATTATTTATTTTCATGGTTAAATGTCTATAATAGCATATTGAGGAAAATAAGATAGCAAGAAACACATACAGAGGACTCCATCCAAGGGAGTGTGTACATTTCCCTTTAGTCTGTGTGTGGCACAGCAGTTTCTAAGAACTTAACAAGATCTATCTCTCAATGGATGCAAAGTATTTAGCAGGTGACAAATACTCTGTCAACACTATTAAAACAAACACTGGGTGAAAATAAGCCAAAATGTTAACAATGACTATTTATGCATCGTAAGATTGTGAGCTTGCTTTCTTGTATGTGCGGTTTGCTCTTTTTCTTCTTCCTGTTTTCTATAACGATCATTCATGACCTTTTTTTTTTTTTAATCAGGAGAAACAAATACATTTTCTTCTCCTGGCCATGCAGATTTTACCTGGAAGTAAACGGACCACTAACTGACCAGACACAATGTTCCATTATAGGCATCCAGAGAGAGTCCTATAATTGAACAAACAGACCTGATTTCACTGGCAGCAAGAGCATTTATTTCCAAAGAGAGCACAATTGTTCCCTTACAAAGACTGAGAGGCTGGACATGTATAGAGTAGAATGAGGCAGGTTAAAAAAAATTATGTGAACTTGAAGTTTCTCAAAGAGTACAAGGAAGACTGCATAAATCCTTGACAAAAGTGGCCATTAGATATGCATTAAATCCAGTTCAGAAACATGTGTTTAGCTTGGCTGGAGATTGGCACCAAAGGTAAAGGAAAAGGTGACTTGGTTATTAATAAATATATTTCTTACTTAAGAAAGAAAGCTGAGAAAGCTTTTGGGAGACTAAAGTATCACACTACCCTGTGGAAATTCTCCAGGCTTGAATTAGGGGACCCTCACATAGGTAGATTCAAAGGTTTCAAAAAGCTCCTGAACAGGGACTATGGGTCCCGGATCAACATGAATGCTCGGGTCTGAGGCTCTGTCAGCACGTAGGAAAGGTTCCACTTCAAATTATCATTCCCCTCCCTGCCCACTTCAATGATAGAGGTTACAGGGTTTTCACACTTGAGAAGAACTCTTTCAGAAAGATCTCACACAAAAGTCCCTCTGTCCATCTGTTATGGACAGAATTGTGTCCCCCAAAATTCATATGGTGAAACCCTAACCCATAATGTGACCATATTTGAAAATAAGGCTTTCAAGATAATTAAAGTTAATAAGGTCACAAGGGTGGAGTCCTAATCCAAATGGACTGATCGTTACAAAAAGAGGGAAAGAAACTAGAGCACTCTCTCTGCGCATGCACTGAGAAAAGGCCATGTAAACACTCAGTGAGAAGGTGAGAAGGTGCCTTCTCTGTTTGCTAGCCAAAAGGAGAGCTCTTACCAGAAACCCACCCTAACAGCACCTTGATTTGGGATTTCCAGCCTCCAGAACTGTGAGAAAATGAATGTCTATTGTTTAAGCTACTCAGCCAATGATATCTTATCGCAGCCCAAGTCAATTAATACATCACCCTTGCTTTTTAACCCACAAAAATTGACCCATGCCATACTAAGGAAATAGATTCTACAATAGTCAGACTTACCAGATTTTGAACTTGCACTCCCTAATTACCTTTTCATAAAAATTAAGCTAAAAGGATATTTTCCTCTAATATGGCTATTTTATAACACTTGATGGTTCACTTTATTCTGACGTTACTCTGTTTGTCTGAGGAATTGGATATATAAGAAGCAAATAACTTCCACTGATTACCAAATAAATGCATAATGAAAATATGCAAAAGCCATGGGGTCTACACAAAGCCATCCTAGATATCATTACTGCTCCCTTCAAGCCTGCTTAGGTTTAAATTATAGAAAAATGATGGAAAAGTTCCTTTCGTTGTTTAGCTATGATGTTTAGAAAAACAGAAGGGATCATGGACATTTTATGTTTGACACTAACAGAAAAGAACTTCCGTTGGAAAGCAAAATGCTTGTATGCTTCAGTACTCTGTAAAATGACCAGAAAGTCACTCTAAAGTTTACTTCTGAAAAAGTGTCAGATTTTTAGTGACCTCATGGGAGCCAGATTTTGGTTAATTAGAAGCTCATTTATGAACAGGCGTTTGAAAGTCCAGTGAGGAAACATAACAATTTTTAGACAGGTTTTTCTTCATTTGTGGTCTAGGTGGAGAAGTCAGATAATATTGGGATCCATCCCTCTTTCTTATGATAGTTCTGCTTTTGCCACAACACACATTCAGTGAGCTGGTGACTTCTGAAGGACAAACTTTTGTTGGCCTCCTTTATTGATTTGCTTGACCCCAGAAATACACAATAAATAACATTATGTTCAACTATTTATTATTTTATTTTATTTTATTTTATTTTATTTTATTTTATTTTAAAGACAGAGAGAGAGAGAACACACGCAAGCAAGTGGGAGAGGGGCAGAGGGAGAAAGAGAGAGAATCTCAGATAGCCTCCATGCTTACCTACAATCCCACAATCCTAGGATCATGACCTGAGCTGAAATCAAGACTGGGATGCTCAACCAACTGAGCCACCCAGGCAGCCCTCCAACTTGAAAATACCAACCAGACTCCCAACATTATCCATCCAGTCTAAATCCTTCACTGATGAAAGAAAGAAAAAAAGAGAGGAGAGAGAAAGACCACACAAATAGCAGGCAGCAAGCCAAAGGCAAGACCATTATAAATAAAATGATCTGCTTCAGCAAGGAGGCTTGGTATTCTCCATCTAATTTGAATATTGTCATCCAGTGAGCTATTAATTGGATCATCTCTTTATATGGCTCCATCAGTACCATAAAAGGGGATACCATCAGTGACAGAGCAAGAAGTGTATATATATTGGAGAAGTGTCTCTAACCTCCTTCTCTTGACCTATAATGACCTAAGCCTGCTACCCGGATTTTGCTCAAGGTGATGTTTGTAGTATAACAGATGTCCTTCCAATTAAGAGCAATTAAGTCTAGACCTATTTAAGTTATTCTTCTCACTACCTGGTATTATATTTATTTTTACTTGTATATTGCTCTTGAGCTCAAACCAGAATCAAACCCACAAAAGGCAGGGTTTGTATCTGTCACCTCCATTTCCTCAATATTTGATGAATAAATAAATTAATGGATGAAATACAAGGGGTTGAGAATGCTGCAGTTGCTTTTAGAAAGCCCCTAAGGATGATATGGAACTTAAGTGATCTAGAGGGAGGGAAATGGAACAACTACTGTAATCAGAACATTACCCCTTGATCATTAAGCAAGAGCTAGGAAAAGCCATCTGGTATAAAATAGAGAGATCTTGTTGGGAACTATCAAAGGACACTGCCTGCCCCCCATAATCAATGGCTATTTATAAAAAACATAATTTCAATATGATGGGAAACTATGTAGCCATTTTAAAAATCAGATTACAGAATATATTTTAAAGGGGAAAAAAGATGACTATAAAGGGGAGGTGGCCTGGCTCTATACCTATTCACTGGCTGGCATGTGTTTATGAGAAATAGTCATCTTTGAAATGGATGCCTCTTTGAAATGGATTCCTGGGCCATCAAAGCTTAAATCAGGCACTTGCATCACAAACAAACGAACAAACAAACATACAACACCTGTCAGGGTTTACACTATAATCTCAACCTAATCTGTTAAACTCCCTGGGACTCACCCAACAGCAACATGGCTCTTCCAAGTATCCTCTGATCCTTTCTCTTACTTTGGATTCCTTTTCTTATCTATGTACCAAAGTCTTGCCTCCCATTTGTCCATCACAGATCTTTGTGTTTCTTGCAGGTGCAAACAGAAGGTTCCTATCCTATCTGTATCTACCCAAAAACTAAGACTCAAACTGAAAACTAAACATCTCCTTGCATCTGCAGGCTTACTGATGCCTACTGCATGGTGTTGTCTTAAGAACAAAGTAGTCATCCCAAAGTCAGATGTACTGGGTGGGGATAGGGAGAAGTTCCTGGAGGATGTCCCCTCAAACTAAACATAAGATTAATCTGAGGAGCTAGGTAAATGACAAATTTCCATGACCTGGCTTCCAAGGGTGGTGGTGGTTGTTGTTGTTTTGGGGTAGGTCATTTTTAATGTGTACAATGAATATGTTTCTAAGGCAATTCTGCTGCAGATGGTCCATGGATCACATTCTGAGAAATAGTGGTTTCAGACTTTATTTAATGACACAGGACAGGCCGTTAGGCCAATGAAGTGCCTCAAAGTTTTACCCCATCTGTGACTGAACTGAAGTCAAGAGGTTTGCCTCTAGCTAGCTGTAAAAAATGCTGAAGTGATAAAGTAGATTTTCTGAGCATTTGGGATTTAAATATCAATTTCTCCTTTTAGGAATGTGACAGTGTTCTCACCTGGGGACTTTAGGGAAGGCTGTTTTGCATTTATAGTTTATTTTGCTCAGTAATTATTCGCCAAGTGTTTTACAGGATATATTCAGTCTCCCCAGCTTGATCGTAAACTCCTGGGGTAGCTGAAAGGCTTTCAAAATATTTCTTAATGACATGGAAAGAAAGAAATTGTGCTTAGCGCAGTGTTGTTGACAAAAGTGCATCCAAGGTCATTAGGTGTATATTTTCTACTACACCTCATTTACCTCTAAATCTGGGGTATGCTTCCTTTTAAATTGGAGACGAGGAGCAGAAATATGAGGTAGAGAACATAAACTTTTTAAAGTAAAGAAAGCTTACATTTCATAATCAGGGGAAATTTTGTTTTAATGCAGTGGTCCTCAAAATGACGTCCACAACTAGCAGAAATAAAAAAGAAAGTTATCTGTCAAAAAATGCAAATTATCAGGCCCCTCCCAGACCTACTGAATCAGAAACTATGGCTGCAAGCCCACCATCTGAGTCAGCTCAGGCTGCTATAACAAAATAGCATAAGCTGAAGGGGGGGGGGGGTGGCATGCAGGATACTTAACAAATACTTATTTCTCATACTTCTGGAGGCTGTGATGTCCAATATCAAGGTGCTGACAGATTCAGTTCTCGGTGAGGGCTCTCTTCCAAGTTTGATGAAGAGTGCCTTCCTGCTGTGTGCTCACAGGGCCTTTCCTAGGTGCTCTCTTTCTCTTCTTATGAAGGCACTAACCCCACTACCAGGGTCCCACCTTTAATCTAATTACCCCTCAAAGGCACCAACTCCAAATAGCATCACATTGGGGGGTAAGGGTTTCAACAAGTGAATTTGAAGGAGACACATTCAGTCCATAATACACTGAAATGTGCACTTAAGTTTAATACTGGGGTTGGAAAGGATGGGGGAATCTGTCCTGTGGATTTTAGAAACCAAAAAAGAAAACAAAACAAAGCAAAAAAACTTGGAAGACTATAAAACAGTAAAGCTACCATGTGATCAAAGTGCACAATCCGCTTGCTAGAAATCTCAGTGTTAGATGTGCATGAAAAGAGATTCCCCTATGTATATGTATTAAATGAGTAAAAGAAATACACAGAAATGACCAAAAATATTTCTGCTGCATTTTACAAAGTGTTTGGTCTCACCTAATCTCAGTGGAGTCTCCTCACTTCCCTGAGATGAAGATTAAGTCCTATTATTTTCCTATTTTACAGCTAAAGATTCTCCACTCAGAGATGGCCTAGGGCAAGCCACATGGGTACCCAGGGGTGCCTAAATTCTATATTCACTTCCCTCCACCAAAAAGCATTTCCTTCTTTTATTATAACAAATGAATTCCCCTGTTCCTTCACCCTGCTTTGCAAGGATTGGGGTAAATGTCACCTTCCAGAGCTTCTTGCTAGTTTGTTTGTTGTCTATAGACCTTTATCTTCATTCACAAATTAACAGCTTGTCCTCATATTAACCAGATGGATGGATGCACCTGATTAATTGCAGTTGTAAGATGGATAAGTAGATTAAAGAACACAGCGGCTGGAGTGCTCACTGCTGGCCAGACATAATTAAGAAAGGAGGAGTGAGCAAGTTCTACTGGGGCTTTGGTGAGGGAAAGGCTCAATGGACTGATTTCCTGGAACTGCTTCAAATGCTAAATTATGAGAAGGGCTTGCTGCCGCACTGGGAGAACGTTGAAATCCTGCTGCTGAGAGGGCACAAATCCTGCTTCTTCCCTAAGATGCTCCGCATTTAAATCAATGTTTCTCTGAGTGTGCTGTTTGACTACCCTTGTCAGAATCATGTGGATGTTTATTGAAAATGCAGATTTCTGGATCTCATCCAGGACCCACTAAAATAGGTGGGAGGGTTGGTGGTGGGGATCAGGAATCTGCATTGTTGACAATTTACCTGACTTATTGCTATTCTCAAATGTGTAGAATTTCCAGAATCACCTAAAAGACTGCACAAATCGGCACTTTGTGAACAATGAAGAGCACTTGTCTACCAAAACCTCCAGCAATTGAATATCCAACCCCTGCAAATATCTGACAAAGCAGAGTCTATGCCAGAATCCAAGGTTTTGTCTCAGAAGTCTCCTGAGACACTTGTTAGGAGATGAGAGCGCTAGGCCTCGGCCAAGACCTAGTGAATAAGAACCTCTGGGGATGGGGTACCCTCCGGATGAGTGGAAGCGTGCTAAAATTTGAGGATTACTGCTGTAGACCCATGCTGCTCAAACTTCAGTGAGCATATGAATTACCTGGGGATCTTGTTAAAATGCAAATTCTGTTTCAGTAGGTTTGGGAACTAATAATCTCCCCAGTGCCGTTGATGCTGCTGATTCACAGACCACATTTTGAGTAGCAAAACTCTAGGTTACTTTTTATCTAATGTCATGAGAGAAAATTCATATGTACAAAAAAAAAAGAAGTCAGAAGCAGATCCCCAGGCCTGGGCTGAAATGGTTGGCTAATCAGCATACCCCAGGCGTAGAAAGTGAAGCTACCAAAACACCATCAGTTGGTTTTGAGTTTTGAATACTAAGCATGCATTTGTACTGATTGGCCTACATGCCATCTTCCAGGAAAGGGAGCCAAAATGGCTTTGCAGGAATCAAACTCTGCCTTTGCCCAACTTTCAAACAGCTAATAGGTTCCAATAAAGTGTACTAACCCTCTCTAGAGTGACAGTGTGCTGTGTAGCTGGCTCTGTCGGGACCTCGAAGAGTCCTGCTATCAGCCCACATCACTTCAATGGGCCTTGATTTCCTCACTTATTGAGTGATGGGTCTGGGGTCTTTGCCTACCCTGAAAAATCTATGGTTCTATGGCCCCTTCAGTCCTTTTTTCTTACTGTACTTGCTGTATTGTTTCTGGTGCCTGCAGACTGCCACCGCCTTCCCTTTGTACTTAGCTTACCCTTTGTACTCAACTGAGAGCACAGGCATTCTGTTCCTCTGAGTCAGCCTCTACTGCTGATCCAGGGATCACAAGCTTTGGCACCATGTGTACAAATTCAGATGCTACACGGTTCTTGTGCTTGTGCTTTTCACCTTTACCTTGGTATGTTTTAAATTATTCAGCCTTGATGTTCCATCACGCTGAAATTACTAATTTGGAAAATGGTCACATACAGGATTAGTTTGCCTGGCTGTCAAGGGTTTACTAAGTAGCCCATGTCCGCTGAGATGAGGTATGTATAAATTAGAGAGTGAGGATTTGCTTCTAATAGGGGCCTACCAGAATAATTTGTGCAATAAAGACTTCGAATAGCTGGTAGGTTTATAGAATTTCTCTAGTGTAATTAGGAGAGGCATTGTTGTGTAATGAAGAAAATTAATTAGAACTAAATGTTTAGGGAATGTGTAGTTAGGTAACCAAAGGCATATTTGCAGCCTAATTGTTTTTTGGCAGCTGGAGGCATTTTATACCCTTTCAGGGTGTTTAGTTAATAGATATTTTAACATGCCCTACTGTTTGCTTTTTCTTAAATTTAAACGACTCCCATATAAAAAAACAACTCATCGAAGGCTTAAACTAAGTATGTATCCCATTGGAAAATGCCTCAGTCATCTGGTTTATTAGATCATACTGTCTGTCAAATGTTAATTATTTTCAGAGGAAGTCCATATTGAGGCTAATTGGTATGCCCTCCTGCACCACATAATTACAGAGTTCTGCTGTATGCTTATAAAACATAAACACCAAAACATTTTCTAATATTTTGCCAATATTTCTCCTAACCTGCACTCAAATCACAAGTCTTCTGCCTCAAGTCTTCTCTGGAACAAGGCAGCATTTTTGAAAAGCCAGTAAATTTTAAAATAAGCTGGATTGCTTACTCAGTTGGTTATTTTTATAACATGTATAAAATTTTGAAGTCAAGCAGATGTAGATTCAAATCCTGGCTTTGTCATTCACTATGTGATCTTCGGAAAATTATTTAAACCACCTAAAGCTTTTTTATAGAGGGCTGTTGTGAAAATTCAACAAAATAAGTATATTTTATTCAATTATGGAATTTTCAGTTTCAGAGAGAAACCTAAAATAAAATAACAAAAGAGGGAAATAGCTTTTATTTAGAATAATTTTATATTTCCAAAAGAATTACAGAAATGTTACTCAGTTTCCATACACCCTTCACCCAGCTTCCCCAAATATAAACAAATTACTGTCATAAACTATGAAAACCAATTTCAAATTCAAATTTTGACAATTGTCTTTTTGTGGTCCAGGATCCTATGTTGCTTTGAGGCTTCATATCTCCTTGGTTTCCACCCATCTGGGAAAGTTCCTCAGTCTGTCTTTATCCTTCTTGACTTTGACAAGTTTCAAGAATACCAGCTAATTATTTTAAATAAGTCCCTCAACTTGAGTTTGTCTGATATTTTCTCATGAGTTAGATTCAAATTACACGTTAAGAAAAATGTTTTTTTATTTATTTACATATTTATTTTTGATTTTATTTTTATTTTTTAAATTTGCATCCAAATTAGTTAGCATATAGTGCAACAATGACTTCAGGAGTAGATTCCTTAGTACCCCTTACCCATTTAGCCCATCCCCCCTCCCACAACCCCTCCAGTAACCCTTAGTTTGTTCTCCATATTTACGAATCTTTTGTTTTGTCTGCCTCCCTGTTTTTATATTATTTTTGTTTCCCTTCCCTTATGTTCATCTGTTTTGTTTCTTAAAGTCCTCATATATTTTTTGTCTTTCTCTAATTTCACTTAGCATAATACCCTCCAGTTCCATCCACGTAGTTGCAAATGGCAAGATTTCATTCTTTTTGATTGCTGAGTAATACCCCATTGTATATATATACCACATGTTCTTTATCCATTCAACCTTCGATGGACATTTGGGCTCTTTCCATACTTTGGCCATTGTTGATAGTGCTGCTATAAACATGGGGGTACATGTGTCCCTTTGAAACAGCACACCTGTATCCCTTGGATAAATGCCTAGTAGTACAATTGCTGGGTCGTAGGGTAGTTGTATTTTCAGTTTTTTGAGGAGTTTATTTATTTTTAAAAGAAAGAGACAGCACAAGCTGGGTGGCGGTGGGGGGGGGGGAACAGGGGGGGGCGGGGAAAAAGAGGAAGATACACAATCCAAAGCAGACTCCAGGCTCCAAGCTGTCAGTGCACAGCCCAATGCAGGGCTGGAACCCACGAACCCTGAGATCATGACCTGAGCCACCCAAGCACCCCTTAAATTATACATTAAAAAAAATGTTTATTTATTTATTTGGGGGGGGAGGGAAAGAGAGCATGAGTGGGGGAGGGGCAGACAGAGAGAGGGAGAGAGAGAATCCCAAGCAGGCTTCACACTGTCAGCACAGCACCCGACTAGGGGCTCAGGGGCTTTACCATGAGATCATGACCTGAGCTGAAATCAAGAGTTGAATGCTCAACCGACCAAGCCGCCCAGGCAATCACTTATGCATTTTTGATAAGAATACCACAGAAGTGACACTGTGTCCTCAAGTTTGAAGAATATTAGCTAGCTATTTTAGTATATGTGCTGCCGAAGCAAGCATACTAGCTAGAATTTTAAATAAGTCCCTCAACTTGAGTTTGATATTTTCTCATGATTTAGATTCAGATTACACATTTTTTATAAGAATGCCATAGAAGTGACATTGTGCCCTTCTTAGGGCATCATATCAGAAGCCACATGTCAATGTCTCATTGCTGTGATATTAACTTTGATCATTTGGTCAGGGTAGTGCCTACAAAATTTTTCTATTGTAGAGTTTTTTCCTTCGTAAGTAAGTATTTTGCAAGGTGATACCTTGGGAAAGTATAAATATGTTTTTTCTCATCACACTTTCACTCATTTTAGTCTCCACAATGATTATTGCCTGCAACAATTATTAGCGTGGTGTTTGGCAAATGGTAAACTTCTGTTTCCACCATGCATCCTATATTTATTAACTGGAATTCTACTGTGAAGAAAGAGTTGACCCATTTCCCTGATTTATTTGTTTATTCCATTATTTACTTAAATAATTTAAATAGTTTATTGAAATATTTGTAAGTCCATATTCACAAATATTTATTCTATGGGATATAATTTATTATTATTATTATTATTATTATTATTATGCTAAAATTGTCCTAGATGTGGCTATTGGGATAGTCTTCACGTTGGTTCCTATGTCTTTTTGACATGCCCCTGTTATTTTTTGATCACTTTCTTATTTTCTGGCACCTATGTGCATCTCATAATTCCAGCCCTGGAATATGCCATTGCTCCAAGGAGTCCCATGTCATTGGCAAGTTCCAGGCAATGAGACTGGCTTCAGGCATAGCTGAATCAAAGGTTTCAACTGATGTCATTTGGAATTCAAATATTTCTCTCAAACTTTTGGCTCTTCTTTTCTCAGCTTTCATTCCTAGACTACATTCTAGCCTACACATGGTGGCCAAGATGGCCACTAATGCTTACCCTTACAACTATTTTTCCTAAGAGAAAAGAGAAAACTCTTGATAGTCACAGCAAAAATCCCATGAAGAGGTTAAATTAACACAGACTGGATCATCTGCCCATTTCTAATCCAATCCCTTCAGCCACGGAAATGGGGTACTCTGCCCAAGTACTGATCAAATGACCACTCCTTGACAGGCAGGGAGGAGGAGTTCAGTCTCTAAGAACCACATGGAATGGGTTTTCCCCAAGAAAAGTGGTCTTTAGTATGATACAGATAGGGTTCTACCACATGCTACATCTACAAAGTTCTTTGCTTAGTGTGGCACATAGTGAATATTATACAATGACTTTTCCATCAACTCACTCTTCTGTCTCATTTCATCACTTCCATCCCCAAACAGGCAAATCTGAGATGAGATAAAATTCATATAAATCAAGTTGTTTACCTGTTGGTAGTGCCGGCCAAAGATTTTCAAGGTGAAAAAATGAGCAGGATGTTACACCGTGGGGGTCTAAACCCTCTATCTACAAGAAAAGTCCACCCAGAATGGATAAGCACTCTTCACGTGTGCACATAAACAATTGCATTCATGGGTATGCTATTCAGACCCACAGTTTTCAAAGATTAGGACAGAAATAATAGGACTTTGGATACAAACAGAACTCAGTTCCAACTCTGCCATTTGCTCTATAATCTTGGGTGAGTTACTTAGTCTCTCTGAGCTTTTTCCATCTGTAAAATGGAATATGTACTTCATGTGTTGTGAGAATTCAATGACATAATGCATGTAAAGCACCTAGTACAACACTAAGTGCATAAGAAAAATTTAGAATAAAATATAGGTAGGGGCCCAAGGATGGCTCAGTCAGTTAAGTGTCCGACTCCAGCTCAGGTCATGATCTCACAGTTCATGAGTTCAAGCCCTGCATCAGGCTCTGTGCTGACAGCTTGGAGCCTGGAGCTTGCTTCAGATTCTGTTTCTCCCTCTCTCTCTGCCCCTCCACCACTTGCACTCCATCTCTCTCTCTCTCTCTCTCTCAAAAAATAAATAAACATTAAAAAATTTTTTAAAAATATATAGGTAAAAATAAAGGAAACATATAGAAAATATATATAAGAAAAAAAACTAGCATGAATTTCATCTTTCCTCAACAGTAATACCGGCATCTTGGAATTTCTAAAACAAAATTATAAAAATTTTTTTTAATGTTTTATTTTATTTTTGAAACAGAGAGAGACAGAGCATGGATGGGGGAGTGTCAGAGAAAGAGGGAGACACAGAATCTGAAGCAGGCTCCAGGCTCTGAGCTATCAGCACAGAGCCTGATGCGGGGCTCAAACTCACAGACCATCAGGTCATGACCTGAGCCGAAGTTGGAAGCTCAACCGACTGAGCCACCGAGGTACCCCTAAAACATAATTATAAGTATCAGTTATTATTGAATAAAAATGTGAAAATTACTACTTAAAGTTTGCTAAGCATATCTTCTTTTATGTTGCCCTAAAACAAACAAACAAAAAATAACAACAGCAAAAACTAGAGTGAGGAAAAGGAAACAACAGAGTGAAAAGGCAACCTGTAGAATGGGAGAAAATACTTGTAAACCATATACCAGACAAGGGTTTCATTTCCAAAATATATAGGGAGCTCATACAACTCAACAACAACAACAAAAATGAATAACCCAACTTCAAAATAGGCTAAAGACTTATATAGTCATTTCTCCAAAGATACACAAATAGCTAACAGATATATGAAAAATATAATCAGAAAATGCAAATCAAAACCATAATGAGATCACCTCCCACCTGTTAGAATGACTATCAGACTAACAAAAGTAAGTGTTGGCAAGGATGTGGAGAAATTAGAACATTGTTGTTGGAACATAAAATGAGGCAGCCACTATGAAAAACAGTATGGAGATTCCTCAAAAAATTAATAGAACTACTTTGTGATCCAGCAATCTCACTTCTGAGTATTTATCTATAAGAACTGAAACGAGGATCTCAAAATGACATCTGCACTCTTATGTTCAATGAAGCACCATTCACAATAGGCAACATATGGAAACATCCTAAGCTTCCATCAATGGATGAATAAAGAAGATGTCATATATATATGCAATAGAATTGTATTTAGGTTTAAAAAAGAAGGGACAGACAGTCTCTCCTTTGCTGTCCTGCCCCCCACTTCCTTGCTGTGTATTCAATAAGCTTCTATCTCTTTTGTTCTGCCTTGGGTAAATTCTTACACTGCAGGCTTCCACCCAACTGGTTGCCCCACATTTAGTGGCCCGTACAGGGAGCCTTTGCCAGCCCGGGGATGTCCCCCAGATTCTCTGAGAATTTCTTGGGACTTTCCCTCAGTGGACTAACTCTAGTACTCCTTGGGAAACTGACAACCTCCAGCCAAGTTTACTCCTCCATGCAGATCCAAAGCCCCAGGGCAAACCCACTGAACTACTCTTGCCCAGAAGGGTGAGGAATTTCTACTTTTGCCCTTCAGAGGGATCCTACCCTCCTTCTCCTTTCTCTTTTGACCCTTCAGCAGCCTATCTCCTAAATAAATAAATAAGTAGGAAAGGAAATCCTGCAATATGAAGCAGATGAACCTTGAAGACATAATGCTGAGTAAAATAAGCCAGTTACAGGACAAATACTGCATGATTCCACTTGTATGAGATACCTAAAATAGTCAAACTCCCAGAAGCAGAGTAAAATGGTGGGTGCCGGGGCCTGGGGATGAGAGGGTGCAGCAGAATGGGGAACTGCTAATCAATAGACATAAAGTCTCAATTATGCAAAATTGATAAGTTCTAGAGATCCGCTATACAGTGTGCAACATTAACAATAACATACTGTACAACTAAAAATTTATTAAGAAGGTAGATTTCAGGCTAAGTGTTCCTACCACAATAGAATAAATTTTTAAACCTACAGTGAGTGAGGAAACCAAAGCCTTCCTTTCAAATGTGGGTAAAGCAGTAGGGTAGGAATTACATCTACTATTACTGGTGGCCATGATACATGGCCATGATACATACTTTACTAAAACTTACTCCAGGGAGGGCACACACACAAAAAATTACTCCAACAAATTCTCCACACACAGAACCCCTTAACAGTTGTGTGGTATGTTGATATGACTACAGTTTAATGAGGCTGCTTTTTTTAAACAAATAAGCCAGAATATATATCCAAATAAATGTCATCACCTTCAATAAAGAAAAGATATAAACTTGTTTCAATAAAGTTCCAAATTGCTGTGTTTAAATTTTTTTCCCTTAAGACTCCAAGGCTCAGGTAAGTGATTAAGTTTGATGTACATGTTTGGAGTTAAAACACTTATGTAATAATAAAAGAAAAGAACTGGTTTCCATATAATGGGATACTACAAAGCTATTAAAGATAATGAAGCATATATATGTGTGCATCTATGAAATGACCTACAAAATATATTGTCCAGTGAAAAAACAGCCAGGAACCTAAGGATTACGGCATGCTCTTAATCATATTTTTTAAAAAGGCGAATGTATATAAACATATGCTCATAGCACAAGCTATCTCTGGAAGGATACATAAATAATTGGTAGTTTACAAATAGCTGTTATTCCATATATATTAATGTTTACTGTGTAGCATCTTTACATGTTTGATTCTTGGCTCTTACTAGATTTCAAGATCCTTTAGGACAAGAGTTATGCTTCCTTCTTTGTGATATTACCACATACCCAGGAAATTACATAGTACCCACATCCATCTGTGGATGAACAGGATCAGATTTACATATGGTAAAGCCATGTAAAGAAAGGGGTGCAGAGAGAGAAATTTGTCCAAACGATTAATCAAAACATTGTGAGGGCTTATTTGAGGAAGTACTTAAGTACAATTCAACCATATTCTTCTCATATTCTTATCACGTATAAAAAAGTATAACTGATTTGGCAAGAGTTTATGCATTCTACTTGCTATTGTGATAAGTCACAGAAAAGATAAAACTCTTTGTTTTGTCCCCCAGAAAGTGGATAACTCATCAAGTTTATTTTGCAACCCAGTCTCACACACAGACATCTGCAGTTATATCCGCCACCGTAAAATTAATAGCCCGTGTGGTTCCCAGGAACGGGCCAGCTTGGAGAGGGAACTTCCCACCACATAGTGTACAGTTAGAAACAGCTGGCCCCATGGCCAGGGAATATACTGACTCCTGCCAGAGCATTTGCCATGGGTCATTGCCATTCTTGGAGCGCTGGACCAGCCCACCAGCTCTTCGTGATATGATAGAAACCCACGAGCAGGTGGTTGCTACTCCACTTCATTTCTTCATTCAAAACATTTTCTGAAGATCATATCAAAGAGCACACGTAAAGTGAAATATTAAAGTTTCAGATCAAAAACCCGTACATGTAAGAACATGTAACTTGGTACAGCTTCAGAGATGTAGTCCTTGCCTACATGGACTGAAGGGGTGAAAACTGCCAGTCTGAAAAGTTCATGATGCCTGAAGTTACCTCAGAGAGAGGAATCATATTGAACCATTTTTCCCAGTAACATACAGAAATCAACCAATGTCACTTGCAAATTACATAGTGGAGAGAACATTGAGGGTGAGAAAGGGTTAGCTGCATGTTAACATTCTCAAGCACCTACTATGGCCATGAAAGCTTATGAGGATTATCTGTTTTCTACACACAAATAGTTATATGTTGCTGAGGAAACTAAAGCACAGAGATGTTACTTAATTTTCCCAAGGCAAAACAGCCAATATAGGTATCAGGATCTGCCTGTAAGCGCAGGTCTATCTTACCTAAAGCTGATGTTCTCCCCACTATGAGAGCCAGTGAAAAGCAAAAGTGAACAGTGTGGGCTCTGGGGCCAGGTCACCTGGGCAGGAACCCTGACTCTACCAACTGCTGGCTGCAAGGCTTAAACAACATGCTTATCATCACTGTGTCTCCCATTCCTCCATGTGTATAATGAGCACAAGAACAGTAAATACCCGAGAGGGTTATTTTGAGCCTAAATGGACTTATACAAGCGAAACAGTTAGAAATGTACTTAGCAAGTATTTTTACTATTATTATGTCAAATGCTGACTCTGGAGAGAGTCAGGACAATCATACTTTGATGACAGATGAAAATTAACATGATCAAGCTGTAAATCAGAAGAAGGCACATCAGAGTTAGAAATAATGAGGTATGTACCTGTGATGGGATTTGAGGATGGGAGCGGGGAAAAGCTTACCAAGAGAAAACACGAACCGATGAAAGTGGATGAGAACATTAATGAAAACAAACTTAGAAATCAGATTCGTCCTGCAGATAGGAATACCCTGAAGTTTGTTTTTCATTGGTTTGTTGTTCCTGTTCCCTGTTCTTTAAACAGAAAAGACATCACTTTGTTGAATGATCTCAAAAGCAATTGTGTAAAAAGTAAAGTCTACACAATGTGAACTCCTATGAGGGATTTAGTCCACCTTCCTCAGCTCAGGCAAAGGCTTCCAGAAACAAAGCACCAACTTTGATTCCTAAATGAGCATCAGTCCCTGTGGCTCAGTTACTCAAAGCTTCCAGCAGCACAGAACCTAATAGTTCGTGCTCCACAGCTGGGTTCTGAGCCTGGGGCTTCCAATGACTTTTTACAGAGCTTCATGATTGGTTTGCTTCCATGGGATTTGGATCAAGATGAAAAATGAGCCCAAGGTTATTTGGAAACAGTTCATATTTAAGAGACCTTCAAACACTTCACAAATAAAAAGTGGTCTATAAATATTGTATAATAACCCTAGATAACTTCCCACTTGCTAATGTTTATCACTGGGGGAAAATTAGCAATGGGCACACTCATACTTCAAAAGTTAGGAAATTGAGGATAAAATCCAAGTAGTTTGAAGAGTTGAAATCATTTTATTCACAGGGGAATAGCAGTTCATAAGGGAAGGAAATTGCGTTTGAATTTCTCAGCGCTGTGATAAAAGTACTCTATCTAGATGATACCTATTTCTCACTGAGTATCCCTAGCCTCCAGCACCCAATCCACCAACCTCTGACCCTATTAATTCATTACTGGCCATCCATGGAGCTGGTCTGTAGTCACAGGGATAGGGTTATGTAGATTGAAGATCATTTATCTTTAATACATAATGTAAAAACCAAAGACAACAATCTTGCAAACACATAACTGAATGTCTTTTCAGTCACCATCCATCACCACCCTTTTGTGGCACTGCGGTTGACCCTGACCCTTTATTCTGGCACGAGCTGCCTTGTAGGGCCTGTTCCACATTAGGAAGTCAAATCGGTCATTTTTTCATTGCAGACCTGCTGGCTTAAAAATCAGCATTTACAAAGGAGCTTGTGATGCAGTGAAGAGCCCAGAAAGAGATGTAATAAACAATGTTTTGAATTACATTTTGGACATTTTAAAATGCTCTGGGCTCAGTTTCATAAGGCATTTGCATTTGTAATGAAAAAAAAAATACATCTCTGAGCTTCCAGTCTCAGGTTAACAGCCTCTTTTATGTTGTAAATTTTTTTCAGGAGCAATTACAAATTGTACACGGATTCATTATTTCTCAAGTACTTTATCAGGACATTTCCCCATACATCTAATTTGTCCTGTCTGAAATGTAACTTGACATAAGGGATTTTCTTAATTGCTTTTGAAGCCCTTCCAAGATAATCAACTGCTTTTTGGAGCATGATAAAAGACAGTAGACAATATTGCCAGTCTGTCTTAGGATTACATGCTGAAGTTTTTGAAGTTTTTGGGTAAGAGCAAAGAAAGGCAACATTTGCCTCCTAAACCATTCAGTATCTCCATTTTAATCTGACTTCCCTTACATGCAGCGGCTAAGAATAGAAAAAAGAAAATGTCCCCACCATTTCTATCTGCCCCATTGCAATGGCTGTCACTTTGGGAGTAGATGCAGTCAATATTTATGAAAGGACAAAAGGATAGTCTTTGTTATTCTCAAGAATCTTAACCAAAGATTAAATAAAGATTAAAGCAAAAATAAAATAACCAAATATGGGGAGGAGAAGAAATACTGTCAAAAGGTGGTTCCTTTTTTTTTTATTTTTATTTTTTAATGTTAATTTTTTTTTTTTTTTGAAGGAGAAAGAGACAGAGTATGAGCAGGGGAGGGGCAGAGAGAGAGGGAGACACAGAGTCTGAAGCAGGCTCCAGACTCCTAGCTTTCAGCTCAGAGCCCTACACAGGACTCAAACCCATGAACCAAGAGATCATGACCCGAGCCGAAGTCAGATGCTCAACCGAATGAGCCATACAGGTGTCCCAAAAGGTGGTTGTTTCTGCTACCCTCCTTTAACATATGTAAGTAAATGATGGAACACTTATTTACATTAAGGGAACATTTTTACTTGAATTTTCAACTTGCCAATTCTAAATAATTTCATTTTTTAGTTACAGAACAAAACTGTGGTTTAATGACAGGCAGGATTATGGTCACCCACAGATGTCTACACCCTAATCCCCAGAACCTTATATGGCAAAATGGACTTTGTAGATGTGATTAAGGCCACTGACCTTGAGATGGGGAGATATTACTGGATATTAGGGGATATACAATCTAATCATATGCCTCCTTAAATTTGGAGAACCTTTCCCAGTCAAAGAGGAGACAGAGGGTTGGAAAAATTCAACATGAAGACTCAATCCACTGTGACAGGCTTTAAAGATGGAGGAAGGGGGCCACAAGCCAAGGAGTGTGGTGGCCACTAGAAGTTGGGAACAGCCATCAGTTTACAACTAGCAAGAAGGGACTAAATTCTATCAACAACCCAAATTGGCAGGAAACTTATTCTTCCCTAGAGCCTTCAGAAGGGAATATGGCCTGAAAACACTTTGATTTTAGCCCAGGGAGAGTTTTGTCAGACTTCTGACCTACAGAACTGTGAGATAATACATTTGAGTTGTTTAAGCTACTAGATAGGTGGTAATTTGTTAAAGCTGCATAGAAAAATCAACACATTGTCTACATAGTATAAGATCCTACTTTTTTTTTTTTAAAGTAATCTCTATGTGCAACGTGGAGCCTAAACTCACGATTCCAAGACCAAGAGTCATATACTCTACTGACTGAGCCAGACAGGTACCCCTGTAACATCCTTTTTATATATCCAGATCATCCTTGAAGTATCCAACAACAGATTTAATATTAATTGTATTATCATACAGCATTTAGCCCTGTGCAATGGAAATTCAAATACTGTTTGGTAAAATCAAATTAAATTATAATCTCACAGGGGCGCCTGGGTGGCTCAGTCGGTTAGGCGGCTGACTTCGGCTCAGGTCATGATCTCGCGGTCCGTGAGTTCGAGCCCCGCGTCAGGCTCTGTGCTGACTGCTCAGAGCCTGGAGCCTGTTTCAGATTCTGTGTCTCCCTCTCTCTCTGACCCTCCCCTGTTCATGCTGTCTCTCTGTCTCAAAAATAAATAAACGTTAAAAAAAAATTAAAAAAAAATTATAATCTCACAAATGGAAAACAAAGAATCTAGTGTCCTTTCAGGAAGCTGGCATTATTAACTTAAGGACACTGATTGGGACATTGGGTAAAGGATGAAAATTATTGGCTTTGTTTTTAGATCAACACTGTTAAGATGCCCTGCTGACTCTTAATCATCTCCTAAGAACTGCTCTTGGAAGGAATAGAACTTTTGTTTCTCAATTTTAAAGCTTAGCCTTGGCATTCTGTAATAAGAGGTCCACAGGACTTCAAAGAATTCTAGGTCTTTTCAACTAAAAAACAGTCCAAATACAATAGGAATCATGACTAACAACAGCATCACCTTTTCTAGGTGAATGCAGGCAATATTAATAACCAAAAATAAAATGGTTAGTTTGGTGCTTCATTTATATTAAATGATGGATAAATTCATCTAAGATACTTTTGTTCCTATTGAAGCTAATCAACTTTCCCAAATACATATGGCAAAGAATAGCCATTCAAGTGAGCCAGGACATCACAAAATCTGTTATGGAGGCATTAAGCTAAAGAAAACAGAGTGTTCAGTTCATAAAGTGGGTCAGGAAGAGATTCATGATCCAAGCCTATAAAAATCAATACAAGTAAGGTGTTCCATTTTAAGATAGTGGATGGAAGACACGTATCAAATTTTGTTTCCTCCCAAAATCCCAGTGAAAGAAATTTTTGAACAAAAGTCAAGATAGCAAGGACAGAGAGAACAAGGAAGCAGACAACAGTAAAAAAATTTTGGAAGCTAGAAGGCAAAGAGGACTAATAGCTAACAATTTAACCAACCCCCCAAAACTGAATTATAGCCAATGGCTGGGAGAGCTAAGAACCAACATAATTTACTCTAAAAATCCTCAAAGTCTCAGGACCCAATAGATAACTCTGAATTGTAGGTGAGAGGGAAGGGGAAGAGTAAAGAGAAGTGGGTTAAATTAGATTCCCTGATCCCCTCCCCAACACCCCCAGATTAATGGACTTCTATTCTAGAGAGACTGGACTGGAAGGGTGTGAGATGGGCAGGGTGAGGATGGAGGAACTGCACTGAAAAGGGGAGCATTAAGTGAATTTATGAAGGCTCAATGCTAATCACAGGAACTCTGAACTGTGAGGGAACTCACATCATCTAGCAAGGAACCCAAAACTGCTTAACCTGTATCTTGAGACTAGATCTCTACTGGATGAATTGCACAATCTTAAGAAAGCCTGTTATATGTAAGGTAAACTTGGTTCTATCAAAGGCCCTCAACAATTACTAATTATGGAATCTCTAAGATCTAATTAACGTAGTAGAACAGGATGGTGTGAGTGAATTCCTGGGTAGTTACGAGTGCCACCACCAGCCCCCAAGGCTAGCTTCCCTTATAGCTTTTAAAGTACAGTGCTATAAATATATTTTCCTCATTATTTACAAAACATTTTGTTCACTCTAGTTTACTGTATTTTAAGAATCCAGTATACAAAACATGTAACATACATGTTTGTAACATACATGTTTGTATTTGTAACATACAAAATACATATTAATCGGCTGTGTAATCAATAAGGCTTCCAGGGACATCTGGGTGGCTTAGTTGGTTAAGTGCCCAATTCTTGATTTTGGCTCAGGTCATGATCTCAGTTGAGATCAAGCCCCGAAAGGGGCTCTGCACTGGCAGTGCAGAGCCTACTTGGGACTCTCTTTCTTGCTCTTGCTCTCTCAATAAATAAACATTAAAAAAAACAAAAACAAAAAAAAACAAAAAAAAAAACAGAAAATAAGTTTTGGGAAAAAAAAAAAGACAGAAATTGGAAGTCTTGTGCACTATTGATGGGAATGTAAAATGACACAGCCACCATGGAAAACAGTACGACAGCTCCTCAAAAAACTGAAAAACAGAATTACCATATGATCTAGCAATTCCACTTCTCAGTATGTACTCAAAAGAAGTGAAAGCGTGGTCTTGAAGCAACACAGGACATCCACGTTCACTGCAGCATTATTCATAACAGCCAAGAGTTGGAAGCATCCATGGATAAACAAAATGTGGCATATACATTACATTGGGGTATTATTCAACCTTAAAAATAAAAGAAATTCTGACACATTACAACATGGCTGAATGTGGGGGATAAGCTTAGGAATCCCCTGGGCTTACACCAATGGGTTGACAAGGCATAAAGAAATACAAAGTCATAAAATGCTCACACCCGAGTTTGGGTAAACCAGATTGGCATCCCAAGAATAGGGAGGTGCAAAGGCACCCAAAATAGGGAGGGGGTGCAGAGCCCCCAAAAGACAGAGGGAGAGGCAAAGGCCTGAAATAGAAATGGTACAAAGGTGCCCATTACACAGGTATAGGAAATAAACAAGATTAGATGTTCAGGGTGGAAGCACCCCCAATTTAGTACTATAACAGAAAAGTTCCTTTCACAGTAGCATAGGGGCAGGTTAGGTAAATGGGTGAATTAAACTATGGACTGGACCGCTGCGCTGCAGGCAAAGCAGCCCAGAGCGGAGATGGTTAACAAAAGAAAAAGTGCTTTGCCAACCCTGAGGTTATATCCCCTATCTGTCTCATCCCCGGCTAGCTAAGATAAACAGAGGTGCTACCTCATGTCCGCTGTGAACAACCTTCCTCCCGACTGCCCAGCGCCCAGATTTTGTTTTGTATTAACCCAAACCCCTAACCACAAATATCCTTAAGATCCCCTTTCCCTCACATCCATAAGTTAATATTCACAGATTCATTATCCCTTTGTGCACGTCCATCGCCATGTTTGTAAGCCTTCTGATCCTAATAAAAACGGGGCAAGGACCCTTATTCAGGGCTCTTGTCTTTTCCTGGACATTAGCCATCTCTCGCTTTAATCCTGAGTCCACTCTTCTGCTGGCCAAAAGAGAACTTAGACTTAGAGTCTATGACAGATGAACCTTGAGGACATTAGGCCAAGTGAAAGAAGTTGGTCACAAAAAGACAAATACTGCATGGTTCCACTTATATGAAGTACCTAGAATAGTCTAGTTCATAAAGAGAGAAAGTAGAATGGTGGTTGCCAGGGCCACGGGGAAAAGGAAACAGGAAGTTGTTTAATGGACATAATTTCAGTTTTACAAGACGGAAAAGTTCTATAACTTTGTTGGTGAATATACTTCACTACTGAACTATACACTTCAGAATGGTTAAGATGGCAAATTTTGTGTTATGTGTATTTTTACCACAATTAAAAAAAAGTTTTTTTAAGTGAGTATAATGGTTAACTCTGGAGGGAGAGGTGGCACTGTAGTGGTTAATTCTGTGACAATTTGTCTAGGCCACAAAGTGCCCAGAGCAAACGTTATTCTAGGTGTTTCTGGGAGGGTGTTTTATTTTATTTATTTATTTATTTATTTATTTATTTATTTGGTGCAAAAAGGTGATTTTATTAAAGCAGGGGGACAAGACCCATGGGCAGAAAGAGCTGCCTATGAGGGTGTTTTAGAGGAGATTAATATTTAAATCAGTGGACAGTGAGTAAAGCAGACTGCCCTCCATCATGTGTGTGGGCCTCAATTCAAGTGACCAGCAGACAGCCTTCACACTCTATCTGCAATATCAGCTCTTCCTGGTACTACAACAGACTGCCTTTGGACTCAAACTGAAAGATTGACTCTTCTGGATTCCAGCCTGCCAGTCCACCCTACCAATTTTGAATTTGCCAGCCTTCATAATCGTAGAGTCCATTCATTATCATAAATTCTCTCAACGTATGTACACACCTTATTGTTTCTGTTTCTCTGGAGAACCCTAATACACGTATAATAGGAGAAAGGCATACAGTAGTTTCCCTTATCCACGTGGGATATGTTCCAAGACCTTCCAGTGGATGTCTGAAACAGTGGACAGTACTGAATCCTATATAGTTTTTCCTATACATACATACTTATGATAAAGTTTCATTTATAAATAAGCAACGTAAAAGATTAACAATAGCTAATAACAGAACTATAATATACTGTAAAATAAGTTATGTGCATGTGGTTTCTCTCTCAAAATGTTGTATGGTACTCACCCTTCTTCTTGTGATGATAGATGAGAAAATGCCTATGTGATGAGATGAAGTGAGGTGAATGACGTAGGCATTGGGACGTAACATTAGGCTACTACTGTCCTTCTGACCATACGTCAGAAGGAGGATCATCTGCTTCTGGATCGCGGTTGACTGCAGGTAACTGAAACCACAGAAAGCGAAACCGCAGATAAGGGGGGACTACTGTATAAAAGACTTGCTAAGGGATCCGTAATGTTCTATTTCTTAACCTGGGTTGTTGTATATGGTATTTATCATTATTCTTTAAACTGCACACACATTTTAAGCACTTTTGTATGTATGTCTTATCACAATTTAGAACAATTTAACTTAAATTCTAAGATTGGGATGAAACCAATCTATTTACCAAAGTTCATATCTAGGTTTCTTAACCCTTCAAATTTTTAAATAAATAACCTGGGCCTGCTAAGCCCATCTGTACCTGGAGATGATCTTAACTTAAACTGGTTTAGATGACTTAAGTGGATCATGTGTGATGGGTCTATAATGAATCACTAACAGTAATGAAGAATGCTTTGAGTTTGACATTTTTAAAGATGATTATCCCTCATGCTGCTGAGAGATGTAATCAAACTAGACAGACAACGGTGCCATTTCAGACTTTTTCCCTCATCCATCCTTGTCCTCTAGTTCCTCTAGAATACTTCCAAAGGCCAGAACCCTCATCACCCTTTCAACTATCCAATAACTTAGTATGTACTAGCACACTAGGCCTGATGCAGAGAATAAAAAATTATTCCCAGACCGTCAACATGCCCAAGTGTTTAACTTATCCTGGGTAAGTTTTAGCATCTCACATTAAAACATTCTATAACCAGGACGCCTGGCTGGCTCAGTCACAAGAGCATATGACTCTTAATCTTGGAGTTGTGAATTCAAGTCCCATATTGGGTACAGAGATTACTTAACAAACTTACTTAAAAAAAAAAACAAAAAACATTTTGAAACCTCTATACCAAGTTTACATTTCAAAGGCTGCTTTGAGTTCTTTAACTGGGGGAAAATTAAAATTATTCAATATGTTCCATGTTTGTCAAAAATCAGAATGAAGATGGGATCCACGGAAAGCAAAACAATTGTGGCAATGAGCTGAGCAATGTCATGGCCATCTTTTGATATTAAGCCAATTGCAAAAAGCCCACCCCACAACAATTTTTAAAAAGTGGGACAGGGGGAGCACCTGGCTGGCTCAGTTGGTAGAACATGAACTCTTCATCTCAGGGTCATGTATGCAAGCCCCACGTTGGGTATGGAGCCTACTTTAAGTAAAAAACTTCAAAATAAATCAACTGCAAATACAGGAATTTTAACTTATCCAATTTCCAGAGATATAATTAAGTACATATAAATTCAAGTATTTTGCATTTGTGTGGCAAAATACAGAACTTCAGAAGCTGTTACACTAAACAGGGTACAAGAATAATTTATCTTATTTAACATCTCTCAGGGGCACCTGGGTGGCTCAGTCAGTTAAGCATCCACTCTTGGATCTCGGTTCAGGTCATGGTCCCAAGGTTTCTGAGACTGAGCCCCACAGCAGGCTCTGGGCTGATAGCACATATGAGCCTGCTTGGGATTCTCTCTGTCTCTTGTGCCACCCCAAAAATAAATAAACTAAAAAAAAAAATCTTTTAAAATGTATTTCCAAAATACTAAGCATATGCTCACTGTATAAATTTGGAAAATATAAAAAATCACTAAGAAAAAACTACTCGTAATCCTACTTCTGGAGGGAAACTCCTATGTCTTATTGTCAGAAAGTGCAGCTGACAGAGTGTCTACGCATAGGTTCCTCCACACACTCCCAAGCTCTTCCCCCAGGGACTTGGTTGAGTCCACTGCTGCTTTTACTAATTATCTGTGCTCTAGGCATTTCCACAACAGACCTGTGAAACAGGTGGTATTATTCCCACTTAACTCTAAAAAGAAACTGGAACTCAAAGGAAAAATAACTTGACAGGAGCAAGTGTTAGAACCACATTGAAATCCAGATTTGAAGGTTCCTCTTCATCTACATTAATACTGCCCTCAAGCCAGAAAATTCTCTCTTGACTAACCTCCACAACTGAATTAAATCTGGCTTATTTACTACTAAGTATGATTTGGTTTTCAAAGAGATAATTTAATTTAGACTCCAACAGTAATTTCTCCTAAAGGTTTTATTGGACAGTTGGATGTTTCCTATTTCCACTTTTCTTCATACACTCAGATCCATTTCAAGCTCTTTTCCTATTTTGATAATGAATTTTTTCTGAATGTATTCTTATTCCAGACTGATATATCCGGTACCTGCAGAATATACCTGTGGGTTTACAGGTCTGTGGACATATAGTAGAAAAGAAGGTCTCACAAACTTAAGTGCTTTATACACTGGGCTCACTGAAGGCATGCTCTAAAATTCTGACAACCTATAGCACATCATCAAGAAACAGATTAAATAAATTCTGGTTCATTCACTGATAGAATGGAATATATATGGCTATGGAAGAATACCTAGTTCCTTCTTTGGTGCTCTGCATGTACGTGGTACTTCTGTGGCTGTTGGTGCAGTGCCTCATCAGCTGGGGGAGGGATGGGGTGGCCTCAAACAGGCCATGGCCTAGAGTTCAGGCATGCTCAACTGGCTCATGGAGGTCTATGATGAGGGTAGCAGAAGAACTTGGTGTGATCAGAATTGTTCTAATCAAAAAAATTGTTTTTTTTTTTTAAGTTTATTTATGTATTTGGATAAAGGGAGAGAGAGAGAGGAGAGAGAGAGGAGAGAGAGAATCCCAGGCAGGCTTGGTGCTGCCACCACAGAGAGCGATGCAGGGCTCGAACTCACAAACTGCGAGATCACGACCCTGAGCTGAAATCAAGAGTTGGACGCTCAATCGAGCCACCCAGGCACCCCCAGAAGAATGGTTCTTATAGGTGACTTGAGCCAATTAGTAAGCATATTAAGAACAGTGGAGCTAGGTTTCTGTCAGAGAATGGAGCTACAAACACAGGAAAAAAAAAAGAAAGTTAAAATAAACCCTGTGGGGCAATATTAGCATTGGAAGTATCAATGTGAATTTACAGTTTCTTATACGGAGAGATGTCAGAAGTCAAGATCATGAAGAGAAAACAACACTGAGGAACTGTTCCAGGTTGAAGCTGAAAAACGGTAAGAAATACTATGAGTTATCATAGACTGCATAGACTTATAAAGGACATTACTGGGAACAACTTATGTGAACAGGGTCTGTGGACTGGGTAATAATGTATCCATATTAATTTCTTGATTTTGAAGGTTACATTATGGGGTTAAGTAGAAGAGCATTCTGATTTTTAGAAATTATACACTGATGTTTAGATACTAAGTGGATGATTAAAAGGCATGTCTGCAACTTACTCCTAAATGGTTCAGGAAAAAACCATACTCTGTGTTAAGAGAAAAAAAATGATAGGATAAATGTGGCTAAATGTTGATAATTGGGAAATATGAAGGGGGATACAGACTTTCTTTGTGCTATTCTGGCAACTTTTCCTTAAGACTGAAATTTCAGGGGAACTGGTTGGCTCATTCGGCAGGGGCATGGAACTCTTGATCTCAGGGCTGTGAGTTTCAGCCCTACGTCGGTAAAGATTGCTTAAAAATAAAATCTTAGAAAAAAAAAAAGATCAAAATTTCACAGTGAATTGTAAAAAAAACAAAAACAAAACCACATACAGACATTCTTTATAATATAGAATAAAGACATATTAATTTTTTTTAATTTAGTACAGAAAAATGTGTATTAGCTACTATTTGTAGGAAGGGACAATTACATACATGTACACACACATAGGTAGTGAGTGTATTCTTACAGATACAGAGTGTCTGCAGAAACATACAAGGATCTGACCTACATTGGTTTCCACCACAGATGGAAAGTCAGTAGCTAAAGAAGAATGAGAAAGGTTTTTTACTCTGAAACTTTTCAATTTCGTACTTTGTAAAAGTAACAAAAAAAAAAAATGCTTTAATTAGGTGGGTGCTTAAATTTAAGTGCCAGGCTGGCTACTTTAGAAGCATCCAGGGAAATTTTAAAACTAGATTAGCAGGCCTCAATTCCAGAAATTCTATTTCAGTGGCTCCAGGTTAGGGGTCAGATATCTATAAAATTTCCTAATTTGAAAATATAACATGGTTTGGGAATTGGTGCTTTAACCAAATTACCCAAACCAGATTCTCTCTAAACTAAAACTCTAAGTAATTAGGAACTTAGAAACAAATACTTTTTGCCCAATGAAGGATACGATCATAACCTAGGGAAAGGATATTCTAGAAGCAAAATCAGAAAATCTAAACCAGGGTTTGCACTGACTCTTGAGTTGAAGTCAAGGCATTTACAAGTCACTCCACCATTCTGAATCCTTATTAAGGACCAAAAATATCCTTGAGGCTAAGGTCACTTGAATACTACTTAGTATAGATAATACATTCAAATACTCTGTATTCCTCAGAAGGAACACTCTATGTAAATATGTAGCAAGATTACATAGTTATGTTTAGTTAAAAAAAACAATCAGTTGGCAAAAGTAGATACAAGATCTGTAACATTCTGCATCTCAAGTGGTGAGTTCACCAGTGTTCATTATTGGTTTATAAACTTCGATAGTAACTATATTTTCTTATCTGCATCAGATTTAACACGAGAACGTAATTTTTAAAAATGCAAGCAACAAAATAACAATGAGTGTAGATGTGCGGTCCTTACATTTAAAAAGTAAATAAAAGAAAACTAAGCATTACCATGCCAGCAGTACATGTTTATTATTATTCGTGAATGGCCCCGAAGACTTACAAGGCCCATGTTTATTAGTATAACCACAGATATGAAATATCACTTAGTGACATGGAGTGAAAAGGACAGTTTTACACATATTAAAAAAATACATACACATTCACACATAGTCTCTCTGTCAAGTGCTCACCATACACTGCTACAAAAGCAGGAGGCATCAAGCTGCAGGAGTTCCAATTACACATAACTTGTTGAAACATCTCAAGCTTAAAAACTGCACTTAGGTTGCAAAAATAAAGTTTCTTTCTTCAAACATTTTGATCAGAGCTCAAGCAATGCAAATAATGAACACCAATGATTTTCATACTACTTAACACACTTTAAAACATAAAAGGGTCGACAGTTGCAAAAGTCCTGAAAATGTAGAGGTTATAGGAATGAACAATGCATTTCATCCAAGAAAAAGTCTACAGTAGATCCGTCTCATCCTGGCTCGTAAATATTTAAGAATCATAATTTACTATACTCAAAGTTAAGCCAGAATAAACAAAATGATAAACAGAAAAATCATTACTTCAAATGAGGCATTATTGCCCTTAGTTTCTTTAGACAATTTCACTAGTGCAAGAGCATCATTTACCTGAAAGATCATGAGTCACAATTAAAGAGCACTCATACAAAACTATTTCCTTTTTTCTTTAAAAAGTGCCACATACTGTACTTCTCAATTAAAAAAAAAAAAAAAGCAAACTGCACATACACTAATGAAAGACCGTTTGTCTCCATCTCTTGTCAATGAGGAAAGGCCAGAGTGATTCTTTGATTCCAATTCGAAATGGTGTTCGCTGGCCAATGCCCAAGGTCTCTAATTTGGAGCAGTCAAGCTGAGCATTTCTTGGACGTTGTGCTCCTAAGACAGGACTGTCAGTTATCTTTAAAGAAAAATAGAAACAAAAGTATTTGAAATAAGTAAAAAGCTCATGTTGAGGTTTTATATTCTCTATTTGACTCTGTCCTTACTGCAAATCTGTCTGATTCCTGGAAAAATATACAAATAAACAATTAAGACAATACTTTTTTCTATAAACTTCACCAGTACTCATGGGCTTCCTTGTACATGATGATCTAGAGATAAGTAACAATATAAACCACCAGCAAACACGCAAAGTGAACTTTAATTAGTACTAGAAAATAAAGTCCTTCAATATTTTTAAAGCAACAAGAAAAATTGTATCAACAATACATACTATCGTGACAGATCTGGGCTTTCAACAAGTGAGGTTTTAAAATGCCACGTACTGGGTGGCTCAGTCAGTTGAGCGTCCAACTTCGGCTCAGTTCCTGATCTCACCATTAATGGGCTCGAGCCCCGCAACGGGCTCTGTGCTGAGCGCTCAGAGCCTGGAGCCTGCTTTGGATTCTGCGTCCCCCCATCTCTGTCCCTCCCTCCCTCCCATGCTCTCTCAAAAGTGAATAAGCATTAAAAGAACGATTTTTCAAATAAAATAAATAAAATAAAACAAAACAAAACAAAATGCCATGTACTTACAGGTCTTAAGTGACTGCTGGGGAGATTGAAAGCATCTGCGATTGCACATGCCATTTCATACTTAGTCATCTGTTCATTGCCAGACCAGTGAAAGGTTCCTTTAATTGATGGATCCTAATAAAGACACAAGAATTCAAAATAGGATCAACTTTTTCAGCTGAGCGGAATGGTAGGTGTGACAGAAAAGCTAATTTAACAGGTCCAAGCATTGAAACACATCCCTCCTTTCTGGAATGCTCTCCACAAGGTATCTAAAATCAAATTCCTATAAATATACCCAGCTAAACATGAGAAGTAATTTCTTGAATTTAGGCTTAAGAATTTTTTTAAATAAAAATATAAATGACTCCAATTTTATTTAGTGGGAATCCTAAAAATGATTACAGATTTTTATGGAAACAGGCCCATTTAATGAGTATTTCTAATTATTCTAAGAAGCTAAAACCAAAACTGTTAAGAATCATTTTGAGGTAATTAGTCATAACATCATTAAATACTAGTATAGTACATATTTAAAATACAAATTTTTATGTGTTAAAAAACTATAGACAAACTTACTACTATTCTAAAATAAATCAGTCTCATCTTTCCATGAATACTCTATTTAGTTCCGACTTTTTCATGTCTAAAACTAATTCCTATTCTAATATCTAAAAATACTACAAATCATTCTTAAAAAGGCTGAAATTATAAATTCCTATGTAGATTCATTCTTCTTTGGCACTACACAGATCTTAAACAAAATAATTTTTTTTTTTAAAAGATTCTATTTTTAAGTAATCTCCACACCTAACATTGAACTCAAACTCACAACCCTGAGATCAAGAGTCACACGCTCTACAGAATGAGCCAGTCAGGTGCCCCAAACAGAGTAACGTCTTAAAGACATTAGATTATTTTGTCATCCAAAGAAAAAATACAAGTTTCTAGTCATCTTGCAATAAAAGAATGACAGACAGGGTCCATAGTATATGAGAAATCAATTCAAACACAAGAGCATAATATTTTTACTATTTATAAATATAGCCTACTACTGCAAACCACTTTTGTTTGGTCTCTTTGTCGTTCTAAAATTTTTAAATAAAAACTTGCAGTTGTTTCTTTATATTATTAATTAAAAACTATTATTTAAGGGGCGCCTGGGTGGCTCAGGCAGTTAAGCACCCAACTTTGGCTCAGGTCATGATCTTGAAGTTCGTGATTTTAAGCTCCACATCCAGCTCTGCACTGGCGGTGCAAAGCCTGCTTGGGATTCTCTCTCTCTCTCTGCCCCTTCACTTGTGCGCATGCGATCTCTCTTTCTCCCAAAATAAATATATAAACTTAAAAAAAAAAAAACAACTCAATGATTTTCCATCACTTTAAAAAGAAAGAAATATTAGCAAAGAAAGCAAAAGCACTGTGACTTTCACTCAATGGTGGAAATCAGAAATTCTTCCTTCCCAAGATTCTCACCAGCATCCTCTTTTCTGCTAACTGGCGACACACAGTGGCTACATCTTTGACGTGTGTGGGGAACCTCTGCTGCCAGTGGTCCATGTTTGCAGACTTGTTACTGAACTGCACTTTATCAAACATAACAGTCACAGCACTTTCGTCAAGCTTTTCGACTTCTCCATACAAAACGGGAATTCTCAAAACAGCAGCTCCTACGAATTAATTAAAAAAAAAATAATCTTTAAAAAAATCTTTTAAAGCTGACTGGTTCTTATCTTAAGTCCTGATATAAAATCAAAGTATGCGGATTTAAACTAGATTGTAGGAAACTTGCAATGTACCAAAATGACATATGGCTTCTCTGTAATAAGGCCCATTTAATAAATATGATACTTTCTTTTTAATTTTTTTAAATGTTTATTTGTTTTTGACAGAGAGACAGAGCATGAGGAGGGGAGGGGCAGAGACACAGGGAGACAGAGAAGGGGAAGCAGGCTCCAGGCTCCGACCTGTCAGCACAGAGCCCGACGCGGGGCTCGAACTCACAGACCATGAGATCACGACCTGAGCCGAAGTCAGACGCTCAACGGACTGAGCCACCCAGGCGCCCCATATGTAATACTGAGTTTTTAAAGGTCTCTGTCATTTGGGGTATTTTTATATGTTATTTTCAACAATCCTAGTAATGAAGAAATTCAACCGATCATGACAACTAAACACAGTAAGTGATCTTTGACTTATTAAAGAATAATAAAATGCATTGAAGGCCATTATTAGGACAAGTGGGAAAATTCCTATATAAACAATATGTATAGTATAACATTATATTAATGTTACATTTCCTGAGTGTGATAACTACATTGTAATTATGTAAGAACATTCTTGTTAAAAGATAAATGGCATAGTAAACTATTCTGGGGTAGAATTCAACCAATTCTTGAATTTCAATTCTTGAAACCACTGAGTAAGGAATTATGATATATTTAGATTTTATGTTGGTCCCTAATGAGCTGTCACAACAGACTGGATAATTAACACCTTAACTGAAAATTAACAAACTATTTTTTTTTCAAATATTTTTTATTTCTGAGACAGAGGTCACAAGTGGGGAGGGGCAGAGAGAGAGGGAGACAGAGGATCCAGAGCAGGATCCACACTGACAGCAGAGAACCCAACACGGGGCTCAAACCCACGAACCAGGAGATCATGACTTGAGCAGAAGTTGGAAGTTTAACCAACTGAGCCATCCAGGCACCCCACAAAGTATTTTTAATTAAATCAACATATTGGATAACTGTGTATAGAAATGCATTCAAGGATGATTCCTGCATGATAATTTAGAATATTAAAAAAATATATATCCTGGAAATCTATATTAGAGGATGCTTCTCAAAGACAGTACAGTCTAGGGCAGTGCAAGGAATCATTACATCAAGTATTATACAGCCATTGATAGGAAAAAGATAACCCAGAGATGATTCACTATGTATTAAAATACAAATATGGGGGGAGAACCAGGTTATAAAACAAAACCCATATATTTTTAAAAATTCACAAAAATTGCTTCCATACCTAACCACATCTGGTGCTTCTCCGAGGCAGCGTTATAAAAGAACTTCTGCTCTTGACTTCTTTTTAAAACCCGAAAGGGGCGCCTGCGTGTTGAGCGTCCAACTTCTGATTTCAGCTCAGGTCACAATCTTGGGGTCATGGGATCAACCCTCTGTGCTGAGCTTGGAGCCTGCTTATGATTCATATTCATTCCCCCCCCCCATATATATACACACACACACATATATGTAAATATATAAAAATATCCATAAATATATATTTGTAATTTTTAATGTAGTTTTCATTATAAAATATATACAAATATATATAAAATATATAATATTTGTAATATATATAAATATGTATGTAATTTTTAATGTAGCTTTTCTTGCTTCCCTTTTTCAAGTTTCAAACTTCCTTACCATATATGTAGGCCCTGAAAAGGAAGAGGGTGGTTGGTTAAGCATCCAACTTCAGCTCAGATCATGATCTCATAGTTCCTGGGTTCAAGTCCCACGTCGGGTTCTGTGCTGACAGCTTGGAGCCTGAAGCCTGCTTCAAATTCCGTGTCTCTCTCTCTCTCTCTGATCCTCCCCCAACTCATGCTCTGTCTCTCTCAAAAATGAATAAACGTTAAGAAAAAAAAGAGATTCTTTCTCTCTCTTTCTGCCTCTCTCCCCAACTCTAAAATAAAAAAATAAAAATAAAATAATGTCAGCTGTGCTGACAGCTCAGAGCCTGGAGCCTGCTTCGTATCCTGTCTCCCTCTCTCTCTGCCCCTCCCCGTTCATGCTCTCTCCCTCTCAAAAATAAATATTAAAAAAAAATTTTTTTAATAAATAAAATAAATAATAAAAATTAAAACCATACAAAAAAACCCAAATACCTCAATCTAGGAGAAATGATACTGAGCTGTTTTTTCAAAGTAGGTTACAAATATTTATACTATTAAGACTTCTTTTCTTTATACAATAATATGTTTTTTTTAAGTAAGTTCTACGCCTAATGTGGGGCTTGAACTCACAATCCCAAGATCAAGAGTCACATGTTCTATGGACTGAGCCACCAGGTGCCCCTATAAAATGACATTTATGTATATATTGTTACTGGAAAGTCTGGAAAAATTCATAAATTCTTCATGATTTCCAGAATTCTTATTTTTCTTTTTTATTAACTACCTTCTTTCTCCAATGATTTATGCTCAATTTTTTCAAAATTTTAAAAAACATATTTGTTTTTTTAAATATTTTATTTATTTACTTATTTATTGAACATTTATTCATTTTTGAGAGACAGAGACAGACTGAGTGGGGGAGGGGCAGAGAGAGGGAGACACAGAATCTGAAGCAGGCTCCAGGCTCTGAGTTGTCAGCATAGAGCCCGACGCAGGGCTTGAACCCACGGGCTATGGGATCAGAACCTGAGCTGAAGTCGGCCACCCAACCGACTGAGCCACCTAGGCGCCCTAAAAAACATGTTTGTATAGATGTCATATCATTTCCTCAAAGCAATCAGAGGCTAAAGAAATTGTGTCTTACCTAAATTGTTCTCTAGGACAGCCTTTTCTCCTTCTAATTTTGTTTTGCCATACAGATTTAGGGGACTTGGTACATCTTCCTCTCTGTAAGGTGGATTTGTTCCATCAAATACATAATCTGAGCTAATGTAGATTAGAAATGCTCCAATTAAAGCTAAAAAAGAAAGACATGAAAAAAAATCATCTATTAAATTATTACACATTACTCTGTACTGGTATTCATAACAGCTATTCATCATATATAAAACAAACCTCTTATAAGCAATCTACAAAACTTCAATCTTTACAAACTCAGCAATTATTTAATATTTCATGAAGACTTTATAAAGTCATCATTACCTGCTTCCTTTGCTAAATTCCCAGAAGCATCCACATTAAGTTGCGAAGCAGCATCTGGCTGATTTTCGACAACATCTGGCCTTCTCTCTGCTGCACAATGTACTATGACATGGGGCTGGAAGTTAAACATTGATGTATTTTTAAACCGTAAGGAATAAAACAGGGGAGCTACAGCCTTCCAATAGTAACTCAATTCATAAAAAAAAAAAGTTTGTTAAATCAACATTCCTTCAACTAAAGAATCGCTGTAATTTTTATTGTAGTTTTGTCATGCTTTCCTTTTTCAAGTTTCGAACTTCCTTAACATATATATAGGCCCTGAAAAGCAAAGAGCAATTTAGTAATCCCGAGGAAAACCAAAATCAGTGTCAACAACTATTATTTCTCAATCAAAATAAGTTTTGTCCTCTAATGTGGGTTGGAGAAAAGAGCTAACATTAATGTAATTAATATGACCTTAATACTTAATAAATCTACATTAAAGGGAGAATACAAATTTCAAATTAAATTCATAAACTCAAATCTCTTAGACTACTTAACAAATGTCAACTACCCACAAAAACTAAATTCCCAGTTCATCATTTAGTATGTCAGCTGTATAAGTAAACACTGTGCAAGGAACAGGGATTTCATAATCTAGTAGAAAACAACAAAAAAAGACAGATATGTAAGGAGACTATTTCAGTACAATTCTATTTCAGATAGAATGGGAGGTGCCTGGTTGGCTCAGTGGGTAGAGCATGCAACTTTTGATTTTGTTGGGTTTGTGAGTTCAAGCCCCACATTGGGCCTAGAGCTTACTATTTTTTTTTTTTTTTAATGTTTATTTTGGGAGAGGGAGACGGAGAGGGAAAATATGAAGGTGCAGGGGAGGGACAGGGGCAGATAGACAGACGGAGACAGAGAATTCCAAGTAGGCTCCATGCAGCACAGACACTGACTCGGAGGCTTGAAGTCATGAACCCTGAAATCAGGACCTGAGATGAAATCAAGAGTCAGATGCTTAACCAACTGAACCATCTAGGCGCTCTCTAGAACTTATTTAAAAAAAAAAAAAAATTATGTTTTTAATTATAGACTTAATTATAGATTATATTATGTTTTTAATTAAAGATTGAGGAATGCATGGGGCATCTACTTCCCAGAGAAGGTGAACCAAGGTTAAGATTTGGTAAAACCACTGACACACAGGGCTCATGTACAAACATACCAAATGATCTCCTTCCTCAACAACTGTTAGAGGAACCATGACCTTTGGAGTTGTTTTAAAACTTCAATGTGCATAATCCAAGGTGCTTCTTAAGATGTCCTGGTCCCCACCATAGACTTACTGAATTAAAACCTCTGGAAGTGAGACACACCTAAAGAACAAGTTCCCCAAGTGATTCTGATGCGAGTGTCTCTTGGACCATACTTCTGAAAAGAACTTTAACTCTCAATTTGATCAGACGTAGAATAGAACCTAAATTTTTTCATAACTTTTCTATGGCAATGGTTAAGAGTTATTTAACCTCCCTGAGCTTTTTTCACCTCTAAAATGGAAATGATAGTATCGGCTTTGCAGTGCTGTAAGGTTTACAGATAATATTAAAAAAGCATTTGCATAGAAAGTGGTACTTAACAAGAGTACTTCACAAACATAAGCTTTTTATAAAATGCTCATATTTCCAACTTTTGTCAACCTATGTTTCAACCTAATCTTTTCAAGGACTACATATACTTTGCATGCTTATAAAAAAAAAGTGCACTACACAATTGACCTTTGAACATGGATTTGAATTGCATGGATCCACTTATATGCTGATTTTTTTGTTGTTCTTTATAAATACAGTACTGTGTTTTAAATGTATTTTCTCTTCCTTATGATTTACTCAGTAATATTTTCTTCTCCCTAGTTTACTTTATTGTAAGAATACAGTATATAACACATATAATGTACAAAATATGTGTAATCAACTGTATCGGTAAGGCTTCCAGTCAATAGTAGGCTATTAGCAGTTAAGTTTGGGGGAAGTAAAATGTTATATAGATTTTCTTTCTTTTTTTTTTTTTTTAAACATTTATTTATTATTGAAAGACAGAGTCAGAGTATGAGCAGGGGAGGAGCAGAGGGAGAGGGAGAAACAGAATGGGAAGCAGGCTCCAGGCTCTGAGCTGTCAGCACAGAGCCCAACAATGGGGCTCGAACTCACGAGCTGTGAGATCATGACCTGAGCCAAAGTTGGACACTTAACCAACTGAGCCACCCAGGTGCCCCTGTTACACAGATTTTCAATTGTGCAGGAGTCAGCATTCCTAAACCCTGCATTGTTCAAGGGTCAACTGTATATTATTGCTGCTTAGTAGGTTACAGCTTAAGTACAGTATTTTCCTTGAGAAAAGAACAATTTCTAAATCATCCAGACAATTCTTAACATAGTTTATATATGTGCTAAAATAAACAGACTCAACCATACCTGAAAATCATGAATGATGTGATGAACCGCTTCAGAATCCAAAAGATTAACCTGTTCAAATTTTGGTCTTGCTCTTCTAAAACCACAGCCAAAGGCATGCCAATTATTCTGCTTAAATTCTTTATACACAGCTCTGCCCAGAAGCCCAGTGGCACCAGTAATCAAAACCCGCCTACTGGGGAGGTTAACTTCCTCCTAAAAAAAGTGAAGAAGGATAAAGATTACTCACTTTGAAAATATTCTAAGAAATCAGTCATCATCATTGTTCACTACATACTTTGAGTCTAAGAAGTTAGCTTCATGTCCTACATCTATTAGACAACTCTTAAGTTAGAATAAAAATCAAACTGCATCAATAATTATATCACTTATTAAAAGTTTTATTAATCCTATCCATGAAAAAGAACTCAAAATGATACTGTAAGGATATACCTAGTCAATTAAATTCCAACTCCCACCCCCGCCTTTTTGAAAAAAAAAAAATAAAGATTTTATTTTGGGGGCACCTGGATGGCTCAGTTAACCACCTGACCCTTGATTTCAGCTCAGGTCATGGTATCACAGTTTGTGGATTTGAGCCCCGCACTGGGCTCTGCACTTAGGGTAGAGCCTGCTTGGGATTCTTTCTTTCTGTCCCTCCCCTGCTTGCATGAGCACACTCTATCTCTGAAGACAAATAAACTTAAAAAGTATTTTATCTTTAAGTAATCTCTAGACCCAAGGTGAGGCTCGAACTTACAACAACAAGATCCAGATTCACATGTTCTACCTAATGAGCCAGCTAGGTGCCCTGATTTCTTATGTTAATAATGGGAAATCTTATTTTAATGATGAGTGACGTCAAAATGAACAAACAGCAATTTTAATTACATCCTCCAGTTTATAAAATGCACAATTAGTTTGAAGCTTACTTATTTTTTATGGCCTGATGAACTATTTGGCTGTATTCAACAATATACTCAAAAGTTGACATTTTTTGGTCTTCAGTTTGTAACCTCAACTTTTCTTTCACATTTCATTGATTTATCATATTTTGATAGGTCTGAGTTAAGGAATTCACATGTCACAGGCATTTATGTGGAGGAAAAAAAAATGTGGCCTTAATAGTAATAATATTCTGAGTTTAACCAAACCAAATATTCAATTTTAACCAATGGTTTAAATTAAACCATTTCTAAATTTAATCAGTAAATGTTCCTGAGTTAACTCTAAATTTACCTTCACAGACCTGTTAAAACTAACATAAAAGGACAGGGACACCTGAGTGGCTCAGTTTCAGGTCATGATCTTGTGGCTCCTGAGTTCAAGTCCCACATCTGGCTCTGTGCTGTGGGTGCAGAACCTGCTTCAGATGCTCTGTCCCCCTCTCTGCGCCCCTCCCCCACTTGTGTTCACACACTCTCTCCCACTCAAAAATATATAAATATAAAACAAAAAAAAAAACTAACACGGGCGCGCCTGGGTGGCTCAGTCGGTTGAGCATCTGACTTTGGCTCAGGTCATGATCTTGTGGTTTGTGAGTTCGAGCCCCAGGTCGGGCTCTGTGCTGACAGCTCAGAGCCTGGAGCCTGATTTGGATTCTGTGTCTCCCTCTCTCTCTGCCCCTCCCCTGCTCATGCTCTGTCACTTTCTGTCTGAAAAATAAATAAAACATTAAAAAAAAAAAACTAAAAAAAACAACCTAACAGACAAAAGGACAAAAAAATTAACACAGATGAGAAAAAAAAAATAAACTAAAATATTTTAAATTGATCTGTGTTGCTATTGTGAAAGAAAAAATTCCTTACACAATGAAATTAAAAGGAACTACCTAGAAAATAAGTTGTTTCCAAAGCAGTTTAAAAAACTTCCCTTCTTCCCAAGACGTGTAACATCAAATTTCCCAGACTCTTGAATAAAATCAACATTTACTATTTAAAAAAACAAAAACAGGGGCGCCTGGGTGGCTCAGTTGGATAGGCGTCAGACTTCGGCTCGGGTCATGATCTCATGGTTCGTGGGTTCGAGCCTCACGTAGGGCTCTGTGCTGACAGCTCAGAGCCTGGAGCCAGCTTCTGATTCCGTGCATCTGTCTCTCTTTCTCTGCCCCTCTCCTGCTCGTACTCTCTCTCTCAAAAACAAATAAACATTAAAAAAAATTTTATAAATAAATAAATAAACACACACCAACAAAGTTTTATTAGGGGTACCCAGCTGGCTCGGTTGGTACAGCATGCAACTCTTGATCTCAGGGTTGTGAGTTCAAGCCCATGTTGGACGTTGAGCCTACTTAAAAAAAAATTTCTTACAGTTTTATCAATTTGAGGTCTTTTTATTTCAAGTGCTGTTATAGTCATCTATTCTGAGCTGTCAAAAACTTTAAACAAGCATATAATAACTAAAGATCTTTCTTTTTTAGCCCTTATGTCAGCAGAATAACTTGGCACTATAGTTTAAAAAAAAAAAGGCCACCAAAATTATCTATTTATACCATAGGAAAAACCTGAAATGAAAGGGCGGACAGAAACAGTACAAAAGGTAAATTCTTGAAGATATTTTTTCCTTAGTGCAACCAACTTCAAAACATTTTAAAAGTTGAAGTGAAATTCATCTAGGCTCTCTAGTGTAAAACTTGGCTCTAAGCCAACTGATCTATGAAAATAAGGATTTCAGCCAACAAAATATTTTCTTTGAATTTTGGCACAAAAACAGCTCTACAAAGACTGAATTGTTAAGAAAATAAAACATGCCAAGTCTAGTAGATACAATCAGAAAACCATTTACACAGAATCAATACCATAAAGATCCCTGGGAAAATATTATAAAGTGGCTATAATTTGGTTTCTTCAGAGTTTCTCACTCTTTAGTACTTCACTTTATAGAAGCAAAGGAATATAGAACAGTTCTTAGGTCAGTGGTTTTTAGGCTTTACTATAGATAAGAATCATGAGTGAGGCTTTCAGATCCAGTACATCTGAGGTAAATCCTGATAATTTACATTTCTAACAAGTTCTCAGGAACGTGCTGATGATGGTGATTTGGGAACTGTACTTTGAGAAATGTAATCTTGAACTCCAGGGAAAATCCAAGGTTTTCCTAAAGATAAATTTATCTTATTCAAACAAGCCAAAAATTGTCATCTTTCTAAAAGCCAACAACAAACTTCCTTCTCTCGTGAAAAAAGAAAAACAACAAAAAGTCAAAGAACAAGCATCATGCACTCCACAAAGGTTATTAAACAATGAATCCAGATCTCTGCATACTGCATTGATTCTGTGAAACACACTTTTTCCTCATTTTAACATCCCTGTTAAATGAATGAAATAGAAATGCATCTTATTACTGTCCTAGACTTGCAATGTTTTTTGCTTTTTAGTGCATCTTAAAACAAGAACCCAGATGATATTGTAATCAAGTACATCTTGGATTTGATGCAATATAGTAGTATTAAATTACAAGCACAGCAAGGCTCTTTGGGAATTCAATACACTTAACTTCAAAAAAGGGATGAGGTTACGAGGAAAAAATACCACCTTATATCCTTATCCTCTGGGGTAACTTGTATGGTCCCTAGAAGAAAATATGAAAAACAGTCCATGGTACCTAGTGGTCAGATGTCAATGCTCAAGAATTTTCTTTATTAAAATAGCAGAGATCTGAAGTGCAAGCATTTCCTAAAACAAAAATGATACTGCACTATCTTGTATTTGAAAACTATTGAGTGTTATGTAAGCCTATATCATACCTTTTGATCATAAGATAACCTTGTTAAACATGTAGGGTAAGTATTTCCAAACTGAGGAATCTGAAGCCTAGAGATGTTAAAGGTTGTATGGAAAACGGGAAAGGTTGGGACCAGAACTTGCTTCTTGCTTCTATGGTCCAAGCCAACTATATACAGAGTTGCGTCTTTATCCTTTGACCTTCTATTTGACTTCATAATGATTAAATTTTAACTGTTCTGCCACAAAATATGGTATTGGGAAGTTACTGAAATCTCTATTGATCGAATTCCTCATTTGGACAAGATGACTAAGGCTCCTCATACAATTTTAACATTTTCCACATTATCCTCAACACAGAGTAGACGGAGTCTGAAAGGAGTGAAAGGAGCTTCATTTACTTAAAGTAATTTTTCCTCTTCACAGAGTTCTTTCTAGAGACTCAATGAGCACCTTCTGTCACCAGTGTAAGAGCCAAGACAAGGTTTTTCATTTGGACTGCAAATTTATTGGTTGTTAGCAAATAAAATATGCCTCACTCTGAAATTAAAAGATGCCTAACAAAAATAGCTCTTCTATTTTTGACTTTATCAGAAATCTACCTGAAGCTTTTTAAAAGCAGTTTTGATTATTTTATTTTCAAAAGAAAAGAAATATTCCTGTAAAAAGATTATTTTGGACTGTTACGCCATAAAATATTTTAGTCCTGCTAAACACAGAAATGTCCATACACTTCAAGGAACTCAGAATGAAGAATAAAAAGTTTTCTAGTTAACCCAAAACCACAATAAACAGCTCAAAAAAATCATCTGCCTGAAAAATCTACTTTCTTAATTTTTATTATCTTATGTGTAAAGTATCAAACATCACTTTGTTATTCTGAATATACTTGCCACACTCTGCAAGTTCAGAACTTCAAGTGACCAGATTTATAGACATCAAAAAATTCTCTGAGAAGTTAAATACATATAAATAAATGCAGAACTACCACTTTTATTATGCTACCTAATCAAGTGATAACAAACTATAGGTAATGAGATAAATGGATCTTTCCAAATGGCCACAGTACTCTGGGACAATTATTTCTACTTTAGCATACTTGCATTAACTTCCACTAAAAATGTCTTAGCAAAAGACTAACATCTAAATAGAGATCTTCTTAAGTTTTAGTGGTAAACATAATATTTGCTATTTGGAACCTTTTCAATTTGGCAGTTTCCCATCCCCCCCCCCCCCCCCCCCATTCTCATACAACATTCCCCTGGAGGCAGATCTTTTGAGTAGACTGTACCGGACTCAAGACTTAACTCAAGATCCCCTGAGTACCTAGGCAACACTGGTCTAACTCCTACTGTTACCCTATTACTATCCTACAAGACAGTGTAAACAGGTACCAGTACAGTTGTCTTCTCCAACACAATATGCAAGGCAGTCCTCATTCTCACAAGTGAATTTTAATTCTGTATGTTTTGAGAAAGCAGCAAATATGTGTCAAGATTTAGCGTGGGGACACCTAGCTGGCTGAGTCTGTACAGCATACAATATGAAACTGGGGCTGTGAGTTAGAGGGCCCTGATGGATGTACAGATTACATTCAAATAAAAAAACAATTAAAAAAAAGATTTAGGCTGTATCACTTTTAATGAAGGAAATCATGAAAACCTATTGAAAACCTATTTTCATTAGTCTACAGAACTCCCACTGTGAAAAAAAGATTAACCTTTACATACACCTATGCATATATATGTAAACAATATGTAACGTTATGTGTTCAGTACTTTTAGGAGCACATAGGAACAACACGTAAATTTAACTTAACCTCCCAAATCCCAAAGTGATTAGAAACACTAACTATGCTGCATCTTGAAAGCATAAAAATTCTGCATTATCAAAAACAGCCACCTCCCATACCGTCTCTTATTTTCATAAGACATTGGTCTAGGCATTAACATTTCTTTTTATCCCCACTGCTAGATAAATTCGAGCAGTTCTGTGGATTGAATGTGGGGAGGCCTGTAATGAAATATGAGAGAGAATGGAGGAAGCGCAATACCTGGGCTAGCTCTCCCACCGTAAAAACCTTCCTTTATGCAATCTCTGTAGCGGTTCAAAGCCCGAGAAAGTGAAAGAGATTTGTCGGTTCCAAGCCTACTTAATGAACTTGGGCCAAGGACTCACCCTACAAGCCTCAATTTTCTCATCTGTAAAATGAAGCAAAAATCCTCTCATAGTTATGACGATTAAATAATGCATGTAAAGTGCATAATACAGTGCCTTGCACAAAACTTAAAAGTTCAGTAAGTTGTCATCTCTAAAACTGCTATTTCTGAAAAGCCACTTTCCCCTACTTTCTCAGACATAAGAACTGGTAGGATCGAGGGATACGAACAAAGAATGAAAAAAAATTCAGAAAGATAAAACCAAAATCGAAACAGCTCAGAAAAACGCCTCTTCGTTGCTGGGAGGGGAGACAGAAGACAAGAAAGTGAAACCAGACCTACTCCTTTCCTGCCGCAGGACTGGAAGAGCAAACACAAACGGGTGTGCGCCGAGGTAAACAAACTCGGTGGTGCCGCCCTCTCCTCCGAGAGCTAGGAAGGAGGTGCTGAGACGACTCAGGGCTGGGGGCTAGGATTGCTGCAGGATGCGCAAGGTAAACCACCCAAGCCCTCCCTCCCCCTCGACCTGGCTCGTCCCCCTCTGCACTCCCGGTTGCAAGAGACGCCCAGGTCGACTCCCTCACCTCCACTAGCCGGCAGCTCCCGGGGACAAAGTGGATAGAGAGCTCCTTCTCTCGCCCCACCATGCCCGCCGTATTTGCGCCGCAGCCGCAGCGACCGCCACTTCCTCCAGCCCAGGATCGCCACGGGCCGCAGCTTCCTCGCCCTCGGCCCGCCTCCCTAGGTCCGGGCCGACCCCCTGTTCACTGCTTCCGGCTTCCGCCGCCAAGGCCGCGCCCGATGATTGGCCACATTCCGTGAATGCCTCCGAAAGGGGCCGGGCAGCGTCCTGTACGCAGCCAGCCCACCCCCCAACTCTTAAAGGGATACACGAAACAAAGGCCTTGGCCTTAGGCAATGAATACAAGTTTTGTTTTGGGGAAGATTGTTTATTTTATGTACTATTTTCTCTCTTCGTCTCTCTTCTTGACTAGCGACGGATTAAATTGGATCGCCTGAGGCTTCAAGTTTGCAGACTGCGCAGTGCCTGGGAATCAACTGAGCATAAAATACGTTTAGTAGGAGAAAACATTTTAAAGCCATGGGGTGTGTTTAGGTAAGAAAGGAAGGAGGGAGCACAGTGGACGTACAGCATTAGGAATGTTTTTTACAGAGATTTAGAAAGACGAAGAATAAAAATACAAGTCCTGGCATCTGAATCATTAACAACCTCAACAACCCATTTGTCGTTCTGGGATGCTAAAATGTAGTATGTGTCAAATTCCAAATAAATCAAACTATTTTTAACTAGTTAAAAAGAGGAGGATAAGGGGAGGAATAACTTGGGTGCCTCTTCAAAACGCAGATTCTCGGACTTTACCTGTATTTACAGAATGAAAATCTGCGGTAATATAAAACCAGGGACTCTACATTTTAGTGGATTTAACAGGAGTCAAAACCCCACCGACCACCTTTGAGAAGCATCACATTAGGAACTGCCCCGTCAGGCTACGCCAGCCTGGCCTCCGTAACCATCGTAAATTAAGGACGAAACCAAGAGACAGAGTAATGTCTGGACCTTCCACCACCTGTATGACTTCTTAAAAGTAACAAATCAAAAACAACAGCTCTAAGTGTTGAGAACGACCTCTCAGGCAACTGGTTTCCTTCCTAGCTCAAAACAGCAAAATGCCTATCAGTTGGAATGCCTGCGAAATTTACTCAGGAAAAAAAACCGCCATAGACCCTGTAGGGTTCGCCAACATTTCACCGCTCCAATCCGAGTGTTCTTATTCAGACATACACGATACCAAAACTGAAAAGTCGCTCAGAAGTGTGACCGATGCTTGGATTTTTCTTAAAAGGGCTTCTTTTCATAATCCCTTTAGTTTACTTTAGAGCCAAAGACTAAGCAGCCTTTTGAAAAAGTTTTTCTTTGTCTGAGCCCCGTGAATTTCCTTTCTGCCCAACCCCCCAACAAGAACTCATTTCTTTATTCGTGTTAACAGTCTTTTTTTTTTTTTTTTTTTTTTGGAACGGTGGGGGAAGAGAACCTGAGGCCCCTCGTTTTCGGAGTTTTATTTTTATGCAAGCTGCTACCCTTAATCAGTTTAGCATTATTCAGACAGTCCTTGAGAGGACTGTCCCAGCATTAAACATTCATAATCTGCAGACAAAGAGAAAGGTGAGTACGGGTGGGAGGTAGGAGAGGCAAATTTAAGATCCTCCTAATCCTCCTCCTTTAAAAACTGGGAGATTTTTGTTTTTCTTTAATTTCTAGATACAACGTTGCGATGCAACCTAATTTTTCTATTAATAAAAAAAGTAAGTGTTCAATGTAAATAAGATTTCATTGCATATTAATTTTTTTTTTTTTTTTTTTTTTTTTTTTTTTTTTTTTTTTGCAGAGCAGCCTTGTGTAGAGTTAGGAACAAGAGTTTTCTCACCTACTTTTGAGAACCTGGTCTGATAGCTCCCAGGTAAAACTTGCATATAGTTCTAAAGGTATATGTTCATGTATAGTTTTTTATCATTCTCTTTAAAGATGAAAGTTTCTTTGTGAACAAAAATGCCATTGTTGTAGACAATATCCAAGTTCGTGTGGTGGCTAAGTCTATAAATTTAAAGAGAGCAGCCTGGAGCTAAAAGTTATGTTAGCAGATTCAGTTCATGCTAAGACAAAGAAAGGCTGGAGCACACAATTACAGATAAAATCCTTAGTTACATAGAACCTTCACCTACATCATTGCATTTAATGTGGTAAATGAAGCTGCTGTTCTGTTTTGCATTTAATTTTTGTCAGTTAATGAGTCTTAGCTGAGCTCTCCATAACCTGGTTCCCAGGGTCAATAATTAAACTTGGTTTATTCTTCCATGTTCCAAAGTTACATGTTTTAAAGAAATGAATGACACCCCGTTTCTTTTTTCTTCTTTTAACACACCTTTTTGGTTTTTACCATTCACTGGGATGCTTTTAAAAGAAACTAACTCCAGAATGCTTCATTTCTTGAATATCTGGCTCTTACCTGGTCCATGTCCTCCGGCATTTCAGGCATGATTCCAAAATATCTCAGGAAAACAGACTTGGGATGAGTCTCTGCCTCTTCTGCCTGGGTCTTTGTTCTGCCTGAAGAGAGCGCAGGCACGGAAAAACGTGAGCTTCAGCTTCACTCGACCTTTTAAATTAGCATTTTGATTCCAATCCCAGAATCTCATGCAGTTTTCCACATTGCAGTAAACTGGCAGCTGATTCCCCCTGGCAGTCTTGAAAATACCCAATGAGAAGTTTCATGTTTAATTGCCTGCCAAGTTAAGGTCCATTACAAAACCATTAGGAGAACCAGTGTTGTTTTGTTGTTTTTTTTTTTTAAAGAAGAAACAAAGAAGCAAAAAAAAACTTCCTGTGAATACTTGTTGCAATTTTCTCTGGAAGAAGAAAAGCAAGAGCTCACAGATGGAAAGAAGGCAGATCATGCAATTGATTGATTCCTATTCTGAAATATTTTATTCAGTTACACATTATGGTTATTACAACAGAATCTTTGTAAAGTTTTTCAGTGTTTTTCCTCCCGGTGTCTCATTAACTATTTCAAAGGACATTAAAAGGCACTGGTGGTAACAGCTCCCGACAATTAAAATGCAGCAGGTCATTTCTATTAACACTGATCTGCCTTCTGACTGAGAAAATGGTAGATTGAGTAGCTTTAAGTTTGGCCAGGCATTAAGGACTTCTAGATCAGCAATTCCAAACCTGTCTGTACCCCAGAACCTATGAAACTAAGTCATTCTGTAGGAGTTAAGTCCAATAATCTTATTTTTAACTATTTCAAGGACAATTAATATGCTCAGTTAAATTTGAACCATTGTTCTGGACTATGGTTCTGTAACAATTTAGAACAATAAAAAAAATTGCCATTTAGATAGAGCTAACTCTATATTAACTCGTTATATTCTACACACTTAGGGCACACAGCACGTAGTAAACTCTATGAGACATGCAGAAGGTCTATAAGTAATGGAGGACTATACAATTTCTTAAAATTGATAAATTAAAATTTATCAAAATAAAAGAACTTGTACCCATCAAAAGACAATATTAACAAATAGGCAAATCACAAACTGAGGGAAAAAAATCTTGGTTCATATATCTGAACAGGATTTCTAGTCAGAATATTTAAAGTACACCTGTTGAAACTGCTTGAAAGCATGGAGTTGAGGGGTACCTGGCTGGCTGAGTTAGAGGGGCATGACTCTAGATCTGGGGTTGTGAGTTCAAGCCCCACATTGGGTGTAGAGATTACTTAAGTAACTTATTTTAAAAACGCATAAAGCTGAACAAAAATCAAAATGGCTGCACGAATGCTTCAGCAAAGCTTGATTTTAAACTGAGTAACCCCTTCCCTCTCTTCCTCCAACCTTCCTTCCCTCCTCCATTCAGTAAACCTTCCCTTCTTAGCCTTTTGTTTCAGGAACCCAGTTCCACCCTGAAAACACATAACACAATTCGTGTCTAACCTGGCTAGATCCTCTATTTCTCTATAAAATCCCCCAGCCTCTTTGTCTGCAGAGGGGGTGGGCAGGAAGGGGGCTTGCGGTTTTTGAAAGCCATGGCCTGCTGCAGCTGCTTTTACCCTGCAAAGCAATGAAGCTATTGTTCCTCTTTATTCCAAACTCTGTCTTCATGTTAGATTTTGGATCCGAAACACAGAGGTTGGTTATTGACAACACTACAACTCAATTGTTTTTTTTTTTTTAAATCATTTAAAAAGTGAACACAATTTTGGGACACCTTGGGTGGCTCAGTCGGTTGAGTGTCCAACTCTTGGTTTCGGCTCAGGTCACGATCTCACTCACGGTTCGTGGATTCAGGCCCCACGTGGGGCTCTGCGCTGACAGTGTGGAGCCTGCTTAGAATTCTCTCCCCGCCCCCCCCCCCCAAAATAAATAAACTTAAAAAAAGGACATGCTTTGAACACATACTTAACAAAGACAGAAAATTGGTCAATAATTACATAAAAAGATGCTCAGCATATGGGAAATGCAAACTAAAATCATACTGAAATACTGTCACCGGCTAGACCCCAAGACCTGACCTTTACTACTTACCTGCTTATACCCACCGACCTTTGTCCCACATTTTTCCTTAAGCTCTTCTTTCCAGCTTATCTCTTAACTCAGGCAAAAGACCTGAAGAACAGAGTATCCCGAAACTGCAACTACCCCTCAAGCAGTATCAAATGGTAGGGCAAAGAATCTGCTGGCCCAGACCTCCAGACAAGTTTGAGCTCAACCCCCGACTCATGCCTGTGGAAATGGACCACTGAGTGATTTGTGGGGTGACTGACAGTTACCTTTACCTCATTATAATACTAAAATCTCCACCCGGCGGGGCGGGGGGGGGGGGGGGGGGCGGGGCGGTAGCGGGGAACAAGCCTCATTCACAGAACACATGTATAGGCATGTTTCCTTAAGGCGCATGCACAATCTTATGCCTGCTTCTACATATGCTGATGAGGTTCCCCTTTCTACTTGCATCCTAACCCTCGATAAAAGGAATCCATTCACCCTTGCTCAGGGACTCATGGCTTTGGAAGCTATTCCCTGTGATCTCCTTATTTGCTGCAGATAAAGTTTACTGTGTGTGACAACTCCACCTGGGGTGTAGCTCTTACCTGTGACTTACCAAGGATTGAATTTATGTTAGTTTGGTTACAATACTGTTACATACCTAATGGAATGGTTAAAATTTAAAAGACTGATAATATCGTACGCTAACAAGCATTTTCAGCAACTAGATTGCTCATTTATTGCTAGTGGGAGTATCAAATGATACAACCACTTTAGAAAACTCGTAATTTATTATAAAGTTGAACCCCTAACTCAGTAATTCTGTTTCTAGATGATCACCCAGGAGAAATTAAAGCATATGTACATAAAGACTTGTGCAAGCATATTCATGGCAGCTGAATTCAAAACAACCTAAAATTGGAAACAGCTCAAATATCCATTAATAGATGAATGGATAAGTAGATTATGGTATATTCATAGTACTGGTATCTTACTTAGCTATACAAAGAAACGAACTATATGAATGAAACTCAAAATCATAATGCTGAGTTAAGGCAGCTAGACACAAGAGAGTATGATTCCATATATGTGAAATTCTAAAACCGGTTGAAACTAATCTATGGTAAAAGAAACTAGCTTGGGGGGAAAGGTAGGGATTGATCGTAAAGGCCATAAATGAACTTTCCCAAATAATGGAAATATTTTATATCTTTTTTTTTTACATTTTATATCTTGATAGCTTAAATTTTTTCTTCATTTATTTATTTTTGAGAGACAGAGATTGAGCACAAGTGGGGGAGGGGCAGAGAGACAGAAGGAGGCACAGAATCTGAAGCAGGCTCCAGGCTCTGAGCTGACAGCACAGAGCCTGATGTGGGGCTCGAACTCACAAACTGTGAGATCATGACCTGAGCCGAAGTCAGATGTTCAACCGACTGAGCCACCCAGGCGCCTCTATCTTGATAGTTTTATATCTTCAATATGCTTATCAAACTATAAGTATTATGATATGGGGGAGGCTGGCTGGCTGGCACAGTTGGTAGAGCATGTGACTCTGATCTTAGGGTCCTGAGTTCAAGCTCTATATTGGCTGTATAGAAGATTTTAAAAATTAATAATAAAAATGTTTAAAAATAAGTTGCAATAGAATTTAAAAAAAGAGTTAAGAGCTGTTCATTTCACTGTATTACTATATGTAATTTATACCTCAATTTCAAAACAATATCACAGTCATATTTTGGGCATTTGGGTCACAACCTTAGATTCAGTCAACAATATCCAGGATACTAGTTTGAGGTAGTGTTAACCATTGCATTGGTAGTGTTCTCTAGGATGCAAGCTATCAGCAGAAGGGGGGTGGGGGGAGGCACAAAATGTGTTTTGTTTTGCAGGACCAGTAGTTCCTGCCAAGCAGACACCTGGGTAGGTGTTTTGCCTGGTACCCCTTGTATGAGCCATTTTGAACGAATTTGGAACACACAATTCCCCCTGAGCTGTCCTGAAGTTACTTTTAGCTCATTATAATACTAAGATCTTCTCCAATGGGTGGGGTTTTCCACCAGTTTTTGAACATACAATGTATGTTCTAACATGTTGATGTGCTAGGCACGTGCAATTGAACCAGAGTACCTAAGTAACAGTATATGCATATATGTTCCTTAATGCGCATGCAAGCTCCCTGCCACTGCCCCCTAATACACTGAATAAAAGCTTCCTGTACTAACCCCATAGGGAGATAATGCTTTGAGAGCTATCCACCCCCAACCCCCTCCTAACTTGTAACAAGTAACAAAAAGTTCTTTGCTTTCAAGGCTTCTTTGGATTGTGTTCCATTTCCACCCCTTGAGTTCTGTTACAGTACAAATGATGAACTAAATGAACAGTATTTAAATTTCTAAACTCATTAGGACCTAAGAAATGTAAGACTTTTTCCTTGATAGGATATGCACACTTTTTTCTTTTTTTTTTTTTTTTAATTTTTTTTTTTTTTCAACGTTTATTTATTTTTGGGACAGAGAGAGACAGAGCATGAACAGGGGAGGGGCAGAGAGAGAGGGAGACACAGAATCGGAAACAGGCTCCAGGCTCTGAGCCATCAGCCCAGAGCCCGACTCGGGGCTCGAACTCACGGACCGCGAGATCGTGACCTGGCTGAAGTCGGACGCTTAACCGACTGCGCCACCCAGGCGCCCCTGCACGCTTTTTTCAAGTTTAAGAAATAGATCTCTAAATTATAATGAATGATACCCCAAGGGCAAGAGCAAGGGTTTTTGTTGCTTCTGTTTTATAACCTCCTCTTACCTCCCCACTCCTCCATTTTAATTTTTATTTATTTTTAATTTTATTTATTTATTTATTTAGAGAGAGAGAGCAGGGGAGGGGCAGAAAGTGTGGGTGAGAGAGAATCCCAAGCAGGCTCATGCTGTCAGCACAGAGTCCAACCCAGGGATCTATCTCATGACTGTGAGATATGACCTGAGCCAAAATCAAGAGAAGCTTAACTGGCTGAGCCACCCAGGTGCCCCTCCTCTCTACTTTTAAAATACCCTTTGATTCCACTATCTCAGATGTTCCCGTCTCTGTGACTCTAATACCTACATGAATGACTCTGTCCTAAGCTATGTTTTCCCATTTCCAGATGCCTAAAAGGTATCTTACCTGTATGTTCCTCTGGTATATCAAACTCACAGGTCCAAGAAACTAAATGTAAATTTAATATTAATTCATCATCTTGTCCTCCAGATCTGATCTTCCTCTTAACCCTGAGGTTTGTGAGAAAGGTACTTTTTATACTAATTAACTCATAGACTCAAATATGCATATGGGGATTTATTAGGGAATAAAGATAAATTAGAATTTAATCGTTAAAACAACATAGTTGTTTCCTGGTTTCCTACCTCACTTGTACTAAAATAAGTTATTTTTAAGGGTTTCATAAATGTTTATTTATTTATTTTGAGAGAGAATGAGAGTGGGGGAGGGCCAGAGAGAGAGGGAGAGAATCCCAAGCAGGCTCCGTGCCATCAATGCACAGCGTGACAGGGGCTCAATCTCATGAACCGAAATCAAGAGTTGGGTGCTGAGTCTCAACTGACTGAGCCACCTAGGTGCCCCATTAAAATAAATTAAACATATTAAACATATTAACATATTAAAAAAGTTTAAAATGTGGGGAAAAATTACTAGAGGAAAATGTATATAATAATCTTGGTGGGAGGAAGTCTTTTATGAGCATATCATAAAATTCAGAAACCAACAGTGAAAATATCAACAAAGTAGACTATATAGATTTTTGTAAATATCTGCATAACAACAATAGCAACAATAATAGTGATAATTATCCAAGTCAAAAGACAAACTGGGAGAAAATATATATGATGCATGAGAAATCAAGAGCTAATTGCTATGCTATATAAGGAAGCTTGAAAGTCAGGGGGAAAAGAAAAAACCTTAAAAGTCAACCTTTTAAAGTGTAGAATTCAGGGTGCCTGAGTGGCTCAGTGGGTTAAGTGTCTCACTCTTGATTTTGGCTCAGGTCATGACCTCAGGGTTGGTGAGTTTAAGCCCGGAATTGTGTTCTGTGCCTACAGTGAGGAGACTGCTTGGGATTCTTTCTCACTCCCTCTCTCTCTGCCCCTCCCCTGCTCACATTCTCTGTCTCTCTCAAAATAAAATAAACTTAAAAAAAAAATAAAGTGTAGAATTCAATGGTTTTCAGTATATCCAGAGCTGTGAAACCACCACCACTCTCCAGGGAACATTGCCAAATTCTTGGAAGTGGCCACTGAATTTCACAGGTTAGTGGAGGAGGGGTACAAAAGTTCAACCAAAGGATGAGAGAAAGGAATGGAAAATAAAGATGAGCTCAATATTGTAGAAAACTCTTCCAAACACTAGGAAGGGGTAAACGCATGGGAGTGGGGGCGGATTTAACATCCAAGAAAGACTGTGAGTTTTGTTTTGCCCTGTTTTTTGCTTAGTTTTAAAAGGTCTACTATTAGAGTATGTTTGTATAACAAGGAGTGTGATCGATTAATTGATAGGAGGTATTATGGGTTAAGTTGTGCCTCCCAGAATGACATGTTGAAGTCCTAATCCACAGCACCTCAGAATGTGACCTTGTTTGAAAATAAGGTTGTTGTCCAATTCATATTTATGGAGACAGGGATGTAGAATTCTCCTGAAGGGAGACACTGCAAGTCTCATGGTTTAGTCTGCCATCAATGGAGTGGAGAAGTATAATCCTGCCCCTGGAATTACTGTATTTTGAACAATAATACAAGGTTCTGCAAGGAATAAAGGCAAGAGAATCTGAGGACACATATATTCAGTTGGAAAATTTAAAAGAGGAAAGATGAGGAAGTCCTGCCCATCTGTTTCAGTTTTCAGTTAAGTGTGTGGTAATATCGTCAGCTGGGGGTAATGAGGAAGGAGGGATACATGAGTCAGAACTTTGAGGAGAAGCCTCAAAATGAACGAAAATTGTACATAAGTAAGTTTTTAGCTAATGCAGATTTTTTTGGGGGGGCGGGTCTTTGTGTCATCTAATGTAGGAGGATTTTAAAAACTTTTTAATTATAAAAATTTTCAAACTTACAGAAAAATTTAGAGAAGAGTTTAATGAACAAACAGCCTTATACTTTCTACCTAAGCTCTACAATTGTTTATTTTGCTATACTTGCTTTCTCTATATATATTTGAAATTAAATTTGTTTTTCTGAAACACTTCAAAATAAGTTATAGACATCATGACATTTTACTCTTTCTATGTCATGACATTTTAGTCTTATTAAAAACATCAGCATTCATTTTCTAAAAATAAGGTCAGTCTATCATATGACTACAATACCATTGTCACACTTAGGAAGATTCACAATTCCATATTATCATCCACATTGTAATTTCTCTAATTGTTCCAAGAATGTATTTTATACCTTAAAAAAAAAAACAAAAACCAACATACCACCAAGGTCTGCACATTTTCACATTTTGTTTGCTTTATTCATCTCCTTTTTTTTTTTCCTTAAGACTGTTTTTAGAGTGGTTTTAGGTTCATAGGAAAAATGAGCGGAAGATACAGAAATTCCCCTTATGCCCCCTGCCAGCCCCTTGTACCTCATAGTTGCAGTGTCCCTCATTATCCATATCCCCCCCAAGAGTGGTACATTTGTTACAGTGAATGAACCTACACTGACACTTTGCAATCACCCAAAGTCACAGTTTACATTAGTTGACTCTTGGTGTGGTACATTCTGTGGATTTAAACATATCTATCTTTGTGGTACCATACAGGGCATTTTCACTGCCCTAAAAATCCTCCGGGTTCCACCTATTCATCCCTTTCCTCCCCCAGTCGGCTCCTGGCAACCATTGATCTTTTTGTCTCCATAGTTTTGTCTTTTCCAGAATGTCACATAGTTAGAATTGTACAGTAGATAGTCTTTCCAGGTTGGCTTCTCTTACTAATATGGATTTGTTTTCTCCATGGCTTTTTATGGCTATGTGGCTCATTCTTTTTAGCCCTGATTAATATTCCATTGTCTGGATGTACCACAATGTATTTATACCTTCATCTAGGTAGTTTCCAAGTTTTGGCAAATATGAATAAAGCTGCTGCAAACATTTGTGTGCAGGTTTTTGCGTGAACAGTCATACTCCCCACTGTTTCCTTCCCCTTCCCCGCCCCTCTCCCTGCCCATCACATTGGCTTTTTGAAGAGACGATACCCAGTTACCTGATGATTTTCTTCAAGCATTCATATAATACTTCGCTAACCTTGTATTTTCTGTAGAGTGATTTTTTTTCTTTGGAGACTTGATTATAGTGCTGCGTACGCATATTGTATCATATTAGGAGGCACCTGACAAAAAGTCATCCCAATATTAGTGGTGTCTTACCATTTGGTAGAGTGTATATACATTTGGTATATATATACATATATATTTTAGTTTGTTTGTTTATTTATTGTTAGTAATCTCTACACCCAATGTGGGGCTCAAACTCATGACCCCAAGATCAAGAGTCACACACTCCACCGACTAAGCCAGCCAGGTGCCCCTAGTGGCACATTCTTTCACCATTTACAATTAATAACTAATCTTTGGGGGTCCCACTTTCAAACCTGTAAGTATCCTGTAACCTAACAACTTTCACCTAATTGCCTCCATTGATGTTACTCAGCTAAGTCAATGAGTATATGGAGGTGGCAAAGTCCATAAGACTTAATGAGATTGTCTAGGGACAGAATGTTGATAAAGAAGAGAAAAGAGTCCAGGTTCAACTCCTTACTCCCTCCAATAATTACAAGTCAGGTACAAGATGGTGCAGTAAAGGAGTGAGAAGAGCAACAGTTAGGTGAAAGGAAAACCAAATACATGGCATTGGCTCTCTGGAAAACACAGCATTTCAAGAATTCACTGGAGAAATTGCCAGTAGTTTTGCAGAGGACTGGGGACAGAAACGAAACTACAGTGGGTTAGAATGAGAAAGACAAGGCAGAAAGAACTTACTACGTACCTTTTTCACAGGTGGCTTTAAATATCTCTAGCCTGGGGCGCCTGGGTGGCTCAGTCAGTTAAGTTCAACTTCCACCCAGGTCAAGATTTCAGGGTTCCTGACTTTGAGCCCTGCATTGGGCTCTGTGCTGACAGCTCAGAGCCTGGAGCCTGCTTCAGAGTCTGCGTCTCCTTCTCTCTCTGCCCCTCCCCTGCTTGCACTCTGTCTCTCTCTCTCAAAAATAAATTTAAAAAATACTCAAAAAAAAAAAATCTCTAGCTTGTGCTCGTCAATAAGCACAACTTACTGTTTTTCAAAGATTTTACATTTATTTCTCTTCCTTTGGTCATCTCTCTGAATATGAGCTTTATTTTTTTTTTTCTTCAACGTTTTTATTTATTTTTGGGACAGAGACAGAGCATGAACGGGGGAGGGGCAGAGAGAGAGGGAGACACAGAATGGGAAATAGGCTCCAGGCTCTGAGCCATCAGCCCAGAGCCTGACGCGGGGCTCGAACTCCCGGACCGCGAGATCGTGACCTGGCTGAAGTCGGACGCTTAACCGACTGCGCCACCCAGGCGCCCCTGAATATGAGCTTTAAAGTATTGTGTAGTAAGATAAGATTTTGAAATCTTAATCTTTGAAATTTTTTAAAAATTTTATTTCTCGTAGCACTCTCTTAATTTTCTCCTACCCACCTCGCAGCATCCATAGAGCCAGAATTAGGATGGTTTAAGTGAAAATACACAAAATAGCAAATATTTGCCCTGCTGTTGTTATTCTCTTGAATGTACAGCTAATGAGGATTATGAAGTGGATGGGGGTAAGAGAGGCTCAGTCCTTTTTCCTGACTCAGGGAGAAGAGGTAAACATTGTGACTGAGATGGGAAGGGAGGGTATTGGAGCCTCTCTGTCATGATAGTCTCCAGAAAATCTAGTTGACAAAAATTTGGAGATTAAGGCTCAGGTGACTCCTAATTTAAAGGAATATTGGGGACACCTGGGGGGCTAAGACGTTGAGCGTCTGACTTCTGGCTCAGGACCCTGATCTCAGGGTTTGTGAGTTTGAGCTCAGCATCAACTCTGCTGTAAGAACAGAGCCTGCTTTGGATCCGTGTTTCCTTCTCTCTCTGCCCCTCTCCCAAACTCTCTCTCTCAAAAATAAATACATAAATAAAACATTGAAAAAGATAGATGAATAGTGAAGGAGTTAGACCCGGAGTCTCAACAAAAACTTTTGTAAAGAGAGTGGATGTCTTCATGTCTCTAGGTTCTGGGGCCTTCTGTTTTACATTGCCATCACTTTTTGGACCCCCACCCTATTTTCAGGGGATATTTCCATAGAAATCACGAATAACAGCAAAAAGAGAGGATCTGGAGGGACGGTTCCAGGGATGTTGAGAAAGGAGGCAGGGCATCCCAAACTGTGGACGATGCTTTCTTGTCAGTAGTATGAGCATGAACTGGTATTTAAGGTTAAGGGCTAATGTGGATATACAGGGCCTGAGCTGAAGTACACATGGTGCTCAATTCCCAAGCCCAGGCTTCTGATCACTCAAATTTTCACCTGTCAGCCTCAGCAGACACAGACCAGATCCTGCATGTTCCTGGGAGGCAGCATGCCAAAACCCTTGAAGCAAAAGCCTAAAGGATTAAAACAGTCCAAAGTTCAGCCCTTTCCTTCTACAGATACCACATCCACACTTTCAGTACATCCTAGCCTGGCACTCCCTCAGAAATGTAATCCATTCATTTCACAGCTGATTTCTGAAAGGTCTGAACACTCTTTCCTAGATATACTTCTCTTTGGGGAGATCTGGGGCTGGGATGATGATGATGACGATTTTTGGCAACAGTACGGAAAGGTAACGTCACTGGCCTCTCACTCATGTAGTCCTTGATAGAATCCACTGTTAAGAGTCATTTATTACCTTCTGTACCTCTATCTTATTATTAAAGCTGTGCTACTTTTTCTTTAGCATAATGAAATCAGTTTGTAACTATATGCGCATAAGTGTGATTCTTTCTCGCTAGACTGAAAGCTCTGTGAAGATAGGAACTGTCTTCATACATTTCTGTAGTCTCTGGCATAGTGATTATTAAAAAAAACCTTGGTGGGTTTTTGTTTTTTGTTTTTTTTGAGAGAGAGAGAGAGAGAGAGAGAGAGAGAGAGAGAGAGAGAGAGAGTGAGCACAAGTTGGGGAGGGGCAGAGAGAGAAGGAGACAGAGAATCCAAAGCAGGCTCCAAAGCTGAGCTGTCAGCAGAGCCCAACACAGGGCTTGAACTCACAAACCATGAGATCATGACCTGAGCTGAAGGTGGATGCTTAACCAACTGAGCCACCCAGGCGCCCCAACCTTGGTAGTTGTTACATGACTGGTCAATAAGGATCAGTTACCATCTGCACACTCACCATTCCCAGGTGTGTATGTGTTGTCCAGAGCCTTCTCCTGAGGACCCGTATATACAAGATTCTACCTGATATCTCCACCTCAAACTCAGTATGTTCCAAACCAAATGTGTTTACTTCACTTGGCAAATGGGCTCTTTCACCCAAGTTCTTTATCTCAGGGAGTACCAAGGTCTCTCATCCATTGTCCAAACCAGGCTATGGGCCATCTTCTGCTTTTATTTAGATTATTATCTTTTTTTCTTCTTTAAAAAAAAAATTTTTTTTTAATGTTTGTTTCTGAGAGAGACAGAGAGAGAGAGAGACACACAGAGAGAGAGAGACAGAGCATGAGCTGAGGAGGGGCAGAGACAGAGGGAGACACAGAATCCAAAGCAGGCTCCAGGCTCCTAGCTGTCAGCTCAGAGCCTGATGTGGGGATTGAACCCATGAACCATGAGATCATGACCGGAGCCGAAGTGGGACACTTAACTGATGAGTCACCCAGGCACCCCTTTTTCTTCTTTTCCTAAAGCAAATAGACAGTATCTAACACATACTAGGTACCAGTAAATATTACTGGATAAATGATCTGACTTCTGGTCTATTCCCATAGAATTAATTTTCCACGCAGCAGAGTGACGTTCAAAAACATATCTGATGCCCTTTAATAGCTCACCATTGTCCATAGGTTAAAGTTCAATGTGGGGCTTGAACTCATGACCCTGAGATCAAGAGTCGGATGCTTTACTGACTGAGCTAACTAGGCACCCCAAAAATCAAATTTCTTATGTGTTTTCTCCTTGTGATTTGCGCAGTCAGATCTACTTATCCTTGCAGTTTAACTTCTTGCCATTTTTCTACTGGTGATATTGAATGTTGTTTCTCAAATGTGCCAAACTCTTGTACTTTCCCATTTGATGTTACATTTCCAGTGAATCCTCATATCTATGATCCTTCTTTATCTGACTCACCCCTACCCATTTCTTCAGGTCCTGGGTCGTGCTTACCTCCTGACCTGACTTGGATGGGCTTACAGACTCCACTAGGTCACTAAGTACTTTGCAAAGTAAGATCTTAGTTAACCCCTTAGCTCATCAGGGACTGTATTGCCTTTTGCTACCAAACAATTTTACAGGGAATATTCTTATACTGAAGGCTTTGTATAGATATCTGAAAGACAAAGTCCTGGGAGAAAATTTCTGGGCCAAAGAGCACATGTTTTTTTTACTTTAACAGATACTGTCCAGTTGATTTTTAGTAATGTATCTATAGTGTATCATCATAGTTTTTTTTAATCAGTTTTTTAAAAAGTTTATTTATTTTTGAGAGAGAGAGAGAGTGCATGAGTGGAGTGGGACAGAGAGGGGGAGAGAATCTCAAGCAGGCTCTCCACTGTCAGCCAGACCCCACCGTGGGGCTTGAACCATAAACCATGAGATCACGACCTGAACTGAAATCAAGAGTCAGATGCTTAACTGACTGAGCCACCCAGGTACCGCTATCATCATATTTTTTGATCATTGTTAATCTGATATGGAAGTATCGGCATTTCATTTTACTTTACATTTCTTGGATAATAAGTAAGATTATCTTTTCAAAATTAAAGAACATTCACATTTCTTCTAGGTTCTGTCTGCATAGATCTTGCCTACTTTTGGACTTTTAGTGTTATCCTTATTCATTTATAGAACTCTCTAATCAAAAGAAATTCTGCTTTGCCTATCATATGTGTTTGTCATTTGATTATGGAGCTTTTCTTCATCCAGATTCTTTTACTTTTTATGAAATCACAGCTGTATTTTGGGGCTTCATAGTCTTTACAAAATTTCCCCATTTTGAAATTATAAAGACACTCACATTGTCTTGTACTATGATTAGATTTTTAAATTTAATCTATATTTTATTTTTGGTTTGAAAGTGAGGTGAAATATACAACTTCTTTCCTCTATATGGAAAGCCAGTCATCCTGAAACTATTTATTGAATAACCTACATTTTGAGGAAATTCCACCATCGATTATTTCTATTTTCTTTAAGTAGAAATAGCTATCAGTGGCTAAGAGGGAGATGCTGAAGTCTGAGGTTTGAGGAAAATTAAAAATGGGAAAGAGGGGTGCCTGGTTGGCTCAGTATGCAGAGCATGTGAATCTTAGTCTCAGGGTCATTAGTTTGAGCCTCATGTTTGGTGTGGAGCCTACCTAAAAAAAAAAAAAAAAAAAAAGGAAAGAAAAACACAGAATTGTTTGGTGACATCAAGAGCCTACTTAAGGTTGGAAAGCGGGACATGGTCACTATCTTTAATATTAGAGGATTTTATTTAGTACTGCTCAACAGTCTGGGTACAAAAGCATAAGATGCAGATGCATAAGATGAATTTGTGCAGTGTTGAATTTTAACAGGAATGTGGGAGGAAATACACAAAAAGATAGAGTAATGGACCATTACACCTAACATAAATAGTAAAGTGAATTAAACAGAAGGTGGTCTGGTAAGAATTTTAGGATAAATTATCATCCTAATTGCTGTTATTTATTTTGCCCACAAATCTATAATTTGGGTATTTATTTTGCCCATGAATCTGTAATTTGGGTAGGGATCAGCCCAGGCCATTCATTGCTGTTCCACATCACCTGGGGCAGTTGGCTTGAAGGAAGGGAATCAACAAAAGATGGCTGGATTCCAAGATCAAGTGTCCAAGAACACCTTGGAAATACTGTATCATCTTTGATGACTGTGGTAAACAAAACAATGGTTCTTTCAATGATGTCCACATAGTAATCTCTGGAACCTATGAATATTACTTTATATGACAAAAGGAACTTTCCAGATATTATTAGAGACTTTGAGATGGGAAGATTATACTTGATCAACTCTGTGGGTCCAATATAATCAAAAGGTCCTTAGATGGAAGCAGGAAGGTCAGAGTAAGAAAGATGTGACAACTGAAGCAGGGGTTGGAGTGATGCTTTGAAGATGGAAGAAGGAGATATGGGCCAAGGAATGCAGGCAGCCACTAGAAGTTAGAAAACACACGAAAATAGATTTGTCCCTAGAGCCTTCAGAAGGGACACAGCCCCACCAACATCTATTTTTTGGCTTCATAACACTCATTGTAGATGTCTGACCTCCAGAATTGTTATATAATAAATTTGTGTTCTTTAAAGCCACTAATTTTGTGTTAATTTGTTATAGCAGTAAGGCAGGGTTTCTTTCTTTTTTAAAGGCCAAATAATATCCCATTGTATGTATTTCCTTTATCCATTCGTCAGTGGACGTTTAGGTTGTTTCCATAGCTTGGCTAATGTGAATAATACTGCAATGGACACAGAAGTGCAAATACCTTCTTGTGATTCTCATTTCAATTCTTTTGGATAAATATTCAGAAGTGGGGTTGCTGAATCACATGGTAGTTCTATTTTAAATTTTTTGAGGAACCTCTATACTATTTTCCATAGTGGCTACACTATTTTACCTTCTCACCAACAACTGTACAATTGTTCTAATCACTGGGTTCTACTCCTGAAACCAATACTACACTGTATGTTAACTAACTTGAATTTAAATAAATAAATAAACCACAAAAAACAAGGGTCCTAATGCTTCCATATCCTAATATTTACTTTTTTTTTTTTTTGATAATAACCATCTAACAAGTATGAAATATTGTCTCTTTGTGATGACTAGTGATTCTGAGCATCTCTTCCTATGGCTGTTGAACACTTGTATGTCTTCTTTGGAGAAATAACTATTCAAATTCTTTAGCAATTTTTATATTATTATTTTGCGTTTATTATTGCGTATATTATTATATCACGTAATTTCTTACACATCTTGAAAATTAACCCCTTTGATGTACAGTTTGCAAATATTTTCTTGAATTCTATAGGTTCTTTTCACTTTGTTGTTTCATTTGTCATGCAGAAAATTTAGTTGGATGTAGTCCCACTTATCCACTTTGCTTTTGTTGCCTGTGACTTTTGGTATGAGAAATCAGCACTAAGACCAATGTCATGAAGATTTCCTATTACATTTCTTCTAGTTGTTTTATACTTTAAGGTTTTTGAGATGATTTTTATATATGGTTCGTTCTTTTGCACTTAGATATATTTGTTGAAGATATTATCCTTTCTCTACTTATATTCTTGGCACCCTCAACTAGTTTCTGGATTTCTCACAAGGGGAATTTGTCTATGTATTATTGCTGAATCAGTATGTCTGTGGGGAGAAGGCAGGTCCAAGGGTTCTATTCTGCCATCTTGCTAATGTCATGTCTCAGTATGGTATGTTTTAACATTGCTTTAATTTTCACTTATTTTTGTCTTTATATTTGAAGTGCATTTTTTTTATAATTTCTATATTTCTTCAGAACTGTGGCTTATAATATCATACCAACTTTGTACATCAGTTATTTTAGATGAAGATTCACCATTTCTACATAATATACTACCAAGTATGATTCTGAGGACAAGATAGAGAGGGGAGAGCAGAGACAATAAATATACCTTAAATAGAAGCATTAATGTAACTTCATATAATACAAGTTGAATAATTGGGTAAATGACTTAATGTGTGATTTTATTTCATATTACAAAAATATTAACCAAGCAGCCAGCAGTCAGATGGCAAGCACTCTATAACAAATTCTGTTGAGGTTATGAGCATAGGTTTTCAGAGTGTTACTGAATCTAAGAATTGACTGCAGAGTTTGTTAAAAATGCATATTTTCAAGCTAAACACCAGATTCTAATTTAGTAGGACTGAGATAGAGTCTAGGAATCCACAAATTGTTGACCAACTTAGTGACCCTGGTAGGAGACAAAGAGATTACTATGGAGTTAGGCATACACGTATTTCTTATTTGAACTGGAAAAATGGATGATGGGTATGACAGAATGAACCTTGTTAGACAATCAACGGAGAGGCAGGAACGGGCCAACGTGTTTTAGCCTAGCTTAAGAGGCTCAGATTAGAAAAGGCCTCCAGTATCACACCAAAAAACCTATGGATTTGAATCTTGAAACCAAATAAGGTTTCGGAGTAGGGGAATAATAATCTGAGTGATTTTTAAAGGAACGTTGATTTGCTGGGATGAGTTGTAAAGATGGAAGGCCAGTGAGGCTTAGAATGAGGTGATAAAGGTAAGCATCAAGGGGAGGTACAGACAATAGAAAAAAAAAGTCGGAAGTCATATTGGTAAAAATGTTGAACTTCCATTTACATACGTAAGGATAGGAAGTTAATATTAAATACATTAAAAATAGTCATCAGAAACATAATAGTAACAGCAACAATAGCAATAACAATAATAAAAATACTAAGAATGAAATAATCTTTAACAGGTCTTTCAGATGTTTACTTGCATCATTCTTGAAACTCCACAGGAGCTCAACAGCAGTTTGTATTGCCTGGAAGAATTATTAAAAAGAGGTGTTAGTAATCTACATTAAAACTAATCCATCAGCCATTATAAACTAAAAACAGGCATTTCCACCTTCTGTAAGGCAGGTGAAGCAATATTTTGTACCATAATTATATTTTTTCATTCACCACTAAAAAAAAAAGTTTATTTATTTTTGAGAGAGAGAGAGAGAGAACACAAGCAGGGTGGGGCAGAGAGAGAGAGAGAGAGAGAGAGACAGAGAGAGACAGAGAGACACAGAATCCGAAGCAGGTTCCAGCCTCTGAGCTGTCAGGGCAGAGCCCAATGCAGGGCTCGAACCCATGAATGGTGAGATCATGACCTGAGCTGAAGTCTTAACGCTTAACCGACTGAGCCACCCAGATGCCCCAATATGAATTTTTTATATCAGAAACTGTCAACAAATTTTCACAGTTCATAAAAATGGACAATTTGTGATATGCTGTGAAAGCAAATTCAAAGGAAGATGACACTTATCCATTTATTCATTTCTTACCTTCTTTCAACGGGGTTTTGAGAGCAAAATTTTCTTTACTTTCATGAAGAAAAGCCTTTGAAGGATCAAAGTGTTTGATACCCAGAACTTTATTCAATTCCTCCTGAAGTTTTGTTTCACTTTGTTTTTTCTTAGCAAGCTGAGAGCGGAGTTTTGACACCTCCTATGTAAGAGAAATATAGACAACAAATTACTAAACCTCATGTTGGTGAAATGTGTTATCAGTGTTACTGACAAATTTCCCAAGGTGTTCATGTATCAAACCAAAAGGCAAAAAATCACTACTAGATACAGGCTTTAATACTACAAATTATAAAATGACACTGAACAGGTGTGACAAAGGGGATAATGAGACATTTCAGTCTTTTTGCCACTCTACAGATACAAAGCTATGTTTCTGATAAAAGTTCATCTCCAAATTAAATGCTGAGATGAACTTGTGGCATGATAGCAAGAGAAGCTCCAGTAACCTGCTTCCTAATGAAACTAAAAATTATTAAAAAAAAAAAAAAAAGGCAACCATTTAAAGCCTGTAAAAATGGTTCTAAGGCAAAACAGGCAATGAAGAAACATCTATTCAACCAAATCTACAAAAATATGGTAAAAAAAAAAAAAAGGTAAGGGTCTGTGGTATTTGACCCAAGTCTGCTCCCTCTCTCGCAACTCCCAGTTTAGCAAGGTGGGATAGACAGCTGCAGGCAAGAACAGGGCCCTCTGTTTCTCCAGCTCCCACTCAGAGGCTTTTCCTGTTGCTGAGGCCACATCCCAAGCAAATGTGGTTGAGAGGTGAAGGATCCTTTCTTCTGTGCAACAGGGGCTCTACCTTAGGTGCTGTGTGCAGAAAATGCTGGGAAAATGCTGTGTGCAGAAAATGCTGATCACCTTTGCTGCCTTGGCTCATAAGGTGATGATTCCATGCCAGGAAAGGCAAGCTGAGAGAACCTGAGAGTGCTCTCCTTGACCCTCTCCCCCACGTCTGTCAAGCACTCAGTTCCCAGGCCAGATGTCTCATTCAGAGAAAAAGCTTGTCATTTTCTCCTACTTCAGCTCCAGAACCCTGTCTCAGAGATTTTACCTGGGGGAGCAGGGGTAGAGAAGTAGACTATAAAACACATAGTTCCTAATTTCTCCCCAAAGGAACTGACTTCACTTGGAACAGCATTTGGAGAAATTCAAGCTGGAGGGTGCTGTGAATAACAGTCAAGGTGGTGGCGCAAGGGAGCTGGGAAGTGATTCAAAATACAGGCAAAGCTGTAGGTTTACAACTGGTGAATAAGACAGCTGGGAGAAGTCCTTCTGGCGTCAGCACACAATCAATCAATGACCTAAGACATAATTCCAACAAAGGAGCCAGAATTCAACTGGATTAGTTTGAAGAGCAATTTATACTCCAGGGCACTGTTAAGAGCAATAAGTGACTAGTTATCCAGTTTAACGTGTGATGAGGGAAATAGAGGAGACAGCTCTACCAAAATCAGTGTCATCCCAGGGTGACCGTGGGCACACTTCAGACTGAACCTCCCTGAGCAGCAGTATCAGAGGCACTACACTACTGGGGGGGTGGGGGAGGAGGAACAGACTTCACTAGCACAACCCAGCCAATTACTAAACAAATCAACAAGAAAATAACAACACACCTTGAAGGAAAGGGCTGTAACCAAAGGTGCTACAACATATAATCTAAAATATCCACTTTCCAACAAAAAAGGCAGGAAAGCATGACCTATACATTGGAAAAAAGCAGGGAACAAAAACTGCCTGTGAGAGTAACCAGACACTGGATTTATTCAAAAACGGTTTCAAAGTAGCCATTATAAATATGTTCACAGAACTAAGAGAACTAAAAAAAAAAAAAAAAAAAAAAAGTGTGAATAGTCAAATAACTAGACTCAGAAATGAAAGAAGGGACATGGTGACTGACCTTACCAAAATAAAAAGGATTACAAAAAAAATACTATGAAGAGTTGTATATCCATAAGTCAGATAACTTAAATGAAACAGAGAACTTCATAGAAAGACACAAACTACTGAAACTCTCTCAAAAATAAAGTCAGTATGAATAGACTCATAAGAAGAGACTGGATAATAAAAACTACCCACACACACAAAAAGCTCAGATCCAGATGGCTTCACTACTGAATTCTATTGCACAATGAATAATTAATACCAATTCACAAACTATTTCAAAAAATTGAAAAGACAAAATCTTTCCCAACTAATTTTATGAGGTCAGCATTGATACCAGAACCAAATACTACCAAAAATATTGTATGAAACCTGTAGACCAATATCTGTCGGGAATATGGATGAAAAAAACCTCAGCATATATTAGCAAGAGGAATCCAGCAATACAAAGGGAATTATGCACCATGGCCAAGCAAAATTGATCAGAATGCAAGGTTAATTTAATATCCAAAAATCAATTAATTTAAGAAATAAACAGAATGAAAGTCACATGATCATCTCAACAGACACAGAAAAGGTGCTGGACAAAATTTAATACCCTTTCATGGTAAAAACACTAAAAAAACCAGGAATAGAAGGAAATTTTCTCACCCTGATAAAGAGTATCTGTGACAAGCCTGCAACTAATAGTATACTTAACAGAGAAAGTGTGAATGCTTTCCCCCACCCAAATCAGGACCAAAACAAGGATCTCCACTCACACCACCAGCCAGGGAACTTATTAGGCAAGAAAAAGTAATCAAAGGCATTCAGGTTAAAAGAGAAGTAAAACTATCTCTATTTACAAATGATCATCTATACAGAAAATCCTAAGGAAACCACTAAAAATCTATTACAACAAATAAATGAGTTTAGCAAGATTGAAAGTTACAATTTCAGTATACAAAAATCAATTTTATTTCTACACACTTGCCAGGAACCATCTGAAAATGAAATTAAGAAAACAACTTCATTTACAATAACCTCAAAAAGGATAAAATACTTAGGAACAAGTTTAACAAAAGTGTAAAACTTATAATTTCAAAACTCCAAACCATTGTTGAAAGAGATTAAAGATGTAAATAATTGGAAAAACATCCCATGTTCATGGATCAGAAGATGTAACATAGTTAAGATGGCAATTGACCCAAACCTATCTACAGATTCAACATAATTCCCATGTGAATCTCAGATGACTTCTTTGTAAAAATTGAATAGCTGATTCTGCAATTCATATGGAATTGCAAGGGACCCAGAATAGCCAAAACAATCCTGAAAAAGAAGAAAAGGGGATTCATGCCTCCTGGTTTTAAGCATTCCTTTCCTTTCCCCTTTGCCCTCTCTCCCTCATTTCCTTCCTTCATAGAATCCCAAGTAGGCTCTGTGACATCAGTGCAGAGCCTGACACAGGGCTTGAATCCATAGAACCTGAGTCAAAATCAAGAGTCGGATGTTTGACTGAGTCATCCAGGTGTCCCTACCCTTTTTTAAGGTTATTTATTTATTTATTTATTTATGCATGCCTTCTGGTTTTAAAACTTACTACAATCCAACTGTAATTAAGACAGTGTGGAAGCACAAGGATAGCTATATAGATCAGTGGAAAACATTTGAGACTCCAGAAATAAACCATAAATATGTGGTCAGCTGATTTTCAACAAGGGTGTGCAGATCATTCATTGGAGGAATGAATAGTCTCTTCAACAAATGGCATGAGAACAACTAGATATCCACATGCTAAAGTATAAAGTTGGACACTTACCTCTCACTGTATACAAAATCCTCAAATGTATCAATGAACTCAATGTAAAAGTTAAAACTGTAAAAACCCTTAGAAGAAAACATAGGGATAAATCTTCAAGATCTGGGATTTGCAAAAGATTGTTAGAGAATAAAGAACAAGAAACAGAGGAAAAAATAGATACATCGGACTTTGTCAAAATTTTGTGCTTCAACAAACATCAAGAAAGTGAATGTACAGAATGAGAGAAAATATTTTCAAAGACTACATGTGATAAGGAACATATACATAATATATAAAGGACTCTCATAATTTGTTAAAAAAAACAATAATCCAAATAAAAATAGGCAAAGGATATACACAGATATTTCTTCCAGGGAAGATATACAAATGGCCAATAAGGACATGAATAGATGGTCAGCATCAGTCACCAGGGAAATGCAAATCAAAACCACAATTAGGTATCTCTTCATATCCACTAGTATAGTCAGAATGAAAAAGTCACATAACAAATGTTGGTAAAGATATGGAAAAACCGGAACCCTCATACTTTATAGGTGGAATGTAGAAAGATATAACTGCTGTGGAAAACAGTTCCTCAAAAGATTAAACATTAAGTTACCCAATTACCTAGAAATTTCACTTTTAAGTACAACCCAAGAGAAACCAAAACATGTCCGCACAAAAACTTGTACATGAATGTTTATGGTAGCATTATTCATAACATTCTGAAGATGGAAACAAGTCATATGTCTATCAACTGACAAATGGATAAAAATGTGACATATCTAAGCAATTAAATATTATTAGGTCATAAAGAAGAATGAAGTACTGACACATGCTATACTACATGGATGAACTTTGAAAACACTGTTAATTAAAACAAGCCAGCCACAAAAGACCACATGTTATTTGAGCGCACAAATAGGAAATATTCAGAATAGGGAAATTTATGGACAAAAAGTAGTTTAGTAGTGGGAGGGGTGAATGAGGAGATAAAGAGATGACAGCTAAAGGGTAAGGAGTTTCAGTCTAAGGTGATGCAAATACCCTAAAATTGTGCAGATGGTTGCATATTTGTGAATGTACTAAGACCTACTGAGTTGTATAAAACTCAACTTTAAATGGGTGAATTGTATGGTATGTGAATTATATCTTAATAAAGCTGTTAAAAACAACTTAAACGATTAACTGCTTTTTTAAAGTAATCTCATGACCCCAACATTAAGAGTCATGTGCTCTACCCACTAAGCCAGCCAGGTATCCCAAATGCTTAACTATTTTTGAATACTGCTTATCTTTATATTTATTTATACCAAGGATTTTGCTATTTTGCAAATAGAAATGGATGTGTAAAGCTCTGTGAATTCTTCCAATTACACTGGTGATAGTTTTTGAAAAAAAATTTTAAAGTTTATTTTTTTGAGAGACACAATGTGAAGTGGGGGGAGGGGGGCAGAGGGGTGGGGAAGGGCAGAGAGAAAGGGAGACACAGAATCTAGAGCAGGCTCCAGGCTCTGAGCTGTCAGCACAGGCCCAACGCGGGGCTCAAACCCACAAACTGTGAGATCATGACCTGAGCCGAAGTCAGATGCTTAACCAACTGAGCCACCCAGATGCCCCTAGTGATTTTAAAAAATGTTTAAAAAATGTTTATTTTTGAAAGAGTGAGAATGTGTGAGAGTGGGGGAGGGCTGGAGAGAGAGAGAGAGAGACAGAGGATCTGAAGGGGGCTCTGTGATGACAGCAGAGGCCCCAGTGTGGGGCTTGAACCCACGAACTATGAAATCATGACTTGAGCTGAAGTTAGGTGCTTAACCAAATCAGCCACCCAGGTGTCCCACTAGTGATTTCTAATATACTAATGAAGTATTTGGAAAACCTGAGAACATAATACCCATCTGGTCAATGGTCTAAAATAAATCCATAATTCTCAGATGGATTTTTCCCTATAAACTTAAGTTTTCCTGATATCAAAGTTCTTTGTTGAACTTAAATGTTACAGTTAGAATAAAAAATACCCCACCCTGATATCTTCAGTAGGACTAAGTGTTATTTTACAAACCGATTTGAGTTGGCTATTTTCATCTTTCAGTTTCACAACATGCTTGATTTTTTGCTTTAGATTTTGATGACCCAGTAATTTAGCATAAGAATCTCTTAGTTTATTAAGCTGTTCCTGAGCTGCTCCATGTTCATTCAACAAAGCCTGTTTCTCTGCTTCAAAAGCATCCAGTTGTAGCTGAAAAAGAGGTTTTTTATAATTAGAAATGTTAAATTTACTTGTCTCATAGAAACTACAGAGGAAAAAAGAAAAAAGAAACTACAAGGAAATTCAAGTACAAGAACATAAAAAACAATGGACGAAAACAGATCATGCTGACATATTCTCAGGTTCTCCATAAACTCTGGCTCTTTCAAAAAAACTTTTGTGTATTTCATTTCAAAGGTCATTAAAGTAGGGAGAAACCCATGGAAAGAAGGCCAGGAGCCAGCCTACTCTGTATAGCATCTGCATCATCACGTTATAACCAATACTGCCCTCCCACTCTTTTTAAGGGTCAAGATTAGCCTTTATCCCTTTTGAAGATCAGTTTGTTAATTTGAGAAACACTGAGCAAGATTGTAACAAAATAAGCATCAAAAATTTACATAGATTCATTACCAAAAATTTCTATCAGGAGAGCCTTCTAAACTATTAACTTTAAGTCTCTTATGACAAGGTAGTTCTTAGCCTATAGAAAGCGGCATAAAAAATGTCTGCAGTGGGGCGCCTGGGTGGCGCAGTCGGTTAAGCGTCCGACTTCAGCCAGGTCACGATCTCGCGGTCCGTGAGTTCGAGCCCCGCGTCGGGCTCTGGGCTGATGGCTCAGAGCCTGGAGCCTGTTTCCGATTCTGTGTCTCCTTCTCTCTCTGCCCCTCCCCCGTTCATGCTCTGTCTCTCTCTGTCCCAAAAATAAATAAACGTTGAAAAAAAAAAAATTAAAAAAAAAAAAAAACTTTAAAAAAAAAAAAAAAATGTCTGCAGAATAATTTAAAAAAATGTAAAGTCCCCTTTAATAGGGAGTTAAATCGGCACTGGAAATGCACAGCAAACTGATCTTTCAGTAAAATCATGTCACTGTTGTGACTGTGACAGGGAACAAAGTGCCTAAACCAAACACAAGTGAGTGTGGTCCTGACAAACCTGGAAAGGTTTTGTTTTATTATACAGTTCTTTATAAAGGAGATGCCACTTATTCATTTCCTCAGTTAATTCTGCCACTGTGTTTTCTTTTCCAGCTTTTCTGTAAGGGAAAAAAATGAAATTAAAAAACATAGTGTGCTAGAAGAAATAGGTTATGTGGCAGTCCAGTTCTAAACCTAGATTACCTTGCTTCTTCCTCTTCCAGTTGTTTCCTAAACTCTTCACCTTGTTGCTTGAGTTGGTTCTGCAAATCAGTTATTGTTTTAAGAGAAGAGACTGTGATTTCTTTAATTTCTGCTTCTTTAAGTGCTGATTTGGTCTGCAGATCTAGAAGCATCCTTGGGTTTGAGAGAGGAGAGTCCACTAAACATTTTATAGCCATTTAGTAACTTCCCCCCCTTTTTTTACTGAAAAAACAAATGAAAAACACAACTCAAGGAACTCTTCAAGAATTTTACCTTCTTAACTGTGCAAATTCTTACTTTGCAATTGAAGATCACCCAAAGCTATAATTCCCTGGATCACTTCGTAGCTGGCTTTCAACATTAAACTGTCTTAACAGTTCTAAGGCTACAAGTATGGGCAGGTTTTATTTTTCCCACATACCTTGCATATTCTTCATTTGCGCTCTCAGTTGCCAATATCTGATGTTGAACGTCCTCTGCATTTTTCTCCGCACTGGCCACTTTTTCCTGAAGTGCTGAATTCTTCAGCTTAAGATCTTCTATTTCATTAGCTGTTAATGCTTTATAACTAAGTAAAAAGAAAATTAAAACAATATATTATACAATATAAACTTTGCAGTTACACAGATTCAGTGTTCTGAGGTACTAAGGAGCTTATATGGCATAGGCTGTTCATTCAGAAAAAAAAAAAAGTGCCTACTATGTATATGAAGTATACTTAACATGAAAATTACTCCAAAATGAACAAATATATGATCCCTGCAAATATGGTCACAGAGTTATGGTCTTATGGTAATATACGGAAATTCCTCTCCAGGCCTTGGCAAAAAAATGGGAAATAATATGTATAATTAAATTTGTGGTATATGTTATGAAGAAAACTTTAGAAAACCTTAAACTGCAAAACAGGGGAACGTACTTTCTTTGGTGATTCAGAAAAGGCCTTTCTAGGGAATTTATAGTTAAACTGATGTGATGGACAAAGAAAAGTTATCTAAGGATTTAAGGAAAAGTATTTCAGAAGGAAAAGATGCATATGTGTTCTGAGGCAGGTAGAACACTGCATTAAGACACGAGATTGGAGTCTACCGAATAAGAGCGGCCGGCGCAGATGCTAAAGCCATGGGCCAGTAATCACCGTGGTGCACATCAGCCCTGGTGAGTGAAAAAGAGGGTTAGACTAAGGACTTGGCAGTCAAAAGATGTGAAATCTCTTTTGAAGGCAAAATCTGAATTTCACTAAATACGTTGGATATTGGGAGAAAGGGAGAGAAAGTGATTAAAGATGACTCTAAGATTTACAGAAAGAGAAGATGGGAAGATTAAGATGTCACTGGATGAAATAAAAAAGAAAGAGAGAGAGGTAGAGAGAGATAGAAGCGAAATCACAAGTTGTTTTAGACAGGTTAATATTACACGGTAGTGAGATATCTGCTTGGAGGTGTCAAGTAGGCATCTGGATATACGAGTATAAAGCTCAAAGGAAAGATCTGGTTTGAAGAAATGAATTTTAATACTATTGGCATACTGATGGTGAGTGAAGTCACAGAGTGGCTAGAAAACTCCTAAGGTACTATTTCTCAAAGTAGCAGGAAGGGAAATCCCTTCACAAGGTTGAAAACAGCACTAAAGCATAATATATGATATATATGTCATAATACATTATATCACTGGCTGTGATATTTGGAATCTTGAGGTTCAGGGAATTCAGAGAATTTGGTAGCACAGTGTTTTGGGAGAAAGGGAAAATTTCTGGGTAATGGACTGGTCACTCTGGCTGACATGTTTCTAGAAGTGAGTGTGTGCATTTGTTTGAACAAGTCCTGGGCTTTCGCAGTGATGGTGGGAGAGGAAGAGTCTCCTTGTGGCTGCACTTCTGTGAATAGTTTTCTCCCCTGAAAGGACAGACTGTGGTAAAGAAATGAAAATAAATTGAAGCAATAAGTCCAAAGATAGAATTAGAAAGTTAAATTTCCTTTTTTTAAAAAAAAAAAAATTTTTTTTAACGTTTATTTATTTTTGAGACAGAGAGAGACAGAGCATGAATGGGGGAGGGGCAGAGAGAGAGGAGACACAGAATCGGAAGCAGGCTCCAGGCTCTGAGCCATCAGCCCAGAGCCCGACGCGGGGCTCGAACTCACGGACCGCGAGATCGTGACCTGAGCTGAAGTCGACGCTTAACCGACTGAGCCACCCAGGCGCCCGAGAAAATGTTAAATTTCCAAATGCCCATCTATTCAGATGGGTGGCTTTCTCAGTGTCCTTTTCTCCTGTGATCATTTGCTCCCACCTCCTGCTTGCAATAGCAGTTTAATGAACAGTTTGAGAACAAATCATTAAGTACATACGCACGCATATACAACTGTGCTTTGAAGATAAAGCAAGTTTGAATTCATCAAAAAAGGATTAAAAATTTCTGTTTTCTGATAAGAGTTACTTCGTATTTTGCTTTCTATTAAAATGTATTTAGTTTCAAAAAAAAAAGATCATTGGGGAAAGAAAGTACTATTCAATGAATGGGCATTAAGCAATATGTTCTCCATATGGAAAAACAAAAATAAATTTGATCCCAGTTTTAATGCACACACAGAAATTCATTCTAGATGGAAAAATGAAACTTAAAAAAATAAGTTAAGGGGCGCCTGGGTGGCGCAGTCGGTTAAGCGTCCGACTTCAGCCAGGTCACGATCTCGCGGTCCGGGAGTTCGAGCCCCGCATCGGGCTCTGGGCTGATGGCTCAGAGCCTGGAGCCTGTTTCCGATTCTGTGTCTCCCTCTCTCTCTGCCCCTCCCCCGTTCATGCTCTGTCTCTCTCTGTCCCAAAAATAAATAAACGTTGAAAAAAAAATTAAAAAAAAAAATAAGTTAATACCTTTTGGGATAGAAAGTTTTTTTATAACTTTTTATATATAAGCTTTTTACAGAAAAGGGAAGGCGGATTATCTCCAGGAAAAAAGCCATTTTATACTAAGTACACTGGCAAAATTGAAGAAATCTAACAAGCTGTGGAGAGGAAGTAGATCAATGGTTACTCGTACAACGCTAGTGAGAGTGTAGAGTGTACAAATTGTTTTGTAAAGCAATTTGGCATTAAATTTTAAAGTTGGGCAGTCACAAATGTATGGTTTTAGAGTAATTCTTATTCAAGTACACTAGGAGACTACAAGAATATTAGTAAAAATACTATTAATAGTAACAAAAGAATCTACCACTTAAAGAAGAGTTAATACCTACTCTTTTCAGTAATTAAACTTATAAGAGGACGAAAAACTTCCAAATTCATTCTGTGAGGCCAGTATCACCCTGATACCAAAACCAGATAAAGACACCAAAAAAAAAAAACCCCAAACAGAACAAAAACAAAAACAAAGAGATAGAAAGAAGGAGAGGGAGAGAGAAGAAGGGAGGGAACTACAGGCCAGTATCTCTTATAAATATGGATGCAAAAATCCTCCAAAAATATTAGCAAACTGAATCCAACAATACATTAAAAAAGTCTTACACTACAATCAAATAAGATTTATTCTCAGGATGCAAGGGTGGTTCAATAGTCACAAAACAATCAATGTGAACATCACATCAGTAAGAAAAAGGATGACAATCATATGATCATTTCAGTGGATGCAGAAAAAATATCTGACAAAGTACAACATCCATTCATGATAAAAACCCTCTGCAAAGTATGTCTAGAGGGAGCATACCTCAACATAATAAAGGCCATCTATGAAAAACCCACAGCTAACATCACATCATACTCAATAGTGAAAAACTGAGAGCTTTTCCCTTAAGGTCAGGAACAAGACAAGGATATTCACTCTCACCATTTTCATTCAACACAGGACTGGAAAAAGTCCTAGCTACAGCAATTGGACAACAAAAAAGAAGTGAAACGCATCCAAATTGCTAAGGGAGAAGTAAAACTCTATTTGCAGATGACATGACACCATATATAGAAAACCCTAAAGACTCCACCAACAAAACTAGTAGAATTGATAAATGAATAAATAAATTTTTAGTAAAGTTACAGGATACAAGGTCAACGTATAGAAATCTGTTGCATTCCTATATAGTAATAATGAAGCAGCAAAAATTAAGAAAACTACCATTTACAACTGCACGAAAAACAATAAAATATCTAGGAATGAACTTAATCAAAGAGGTGAAAGACCTGTACTCTGAAAACTATAAAACACTGATGAAATTCAAGACAATGCGAAGAAATGGAAAGACATTTCATGCTCATAGTTTGGAAGAACAAATATTGTTAAAATGTCTATACTACCTGAAGCAATCTACAGATTTAAAGCAATCCCTATCAAAATACGAACAGCATTTTTCACAGAACTAGCGCAAACAATCCTAAAATTTGTATGTAACCACAAAAGACCTCGAATAGCCAAAGCAATCTTGAAAAAGAAAAAAAAAAAAAAACTTGAGGTATCACAATTCCAGATTTCAACTTATATCACAAAGTGCCAGTAATTAAAACAGTATATGGTATTGGCATAAAAATATAGACACATAGATTAATGGAACAGAATAGAAAACCCAGAAATAAGCCCACAATTATATGGTCAATTAACCTTTGACAAGGGAAGAATGAATACACAATAGGAGAAAGATAATCTCTTCAACAAATGGTGTTGAGAAAACTGGATAGCTATATGAAAAAGAATGAAAATGGGCCACTTTCTTTCACCATACACAAAAATAAATTCAAAATGGATTAAAGACCTAAATGTGAGACCTGAAACAATAAAAATCCTTGAAGAGAGTACAGCATTAATCTCTGACATTGATTATAGCAACATTTTTCTAGGTATGTCTCCTGAGGCAAGGGAAATAAAAGCAAAAATAATTGATTGGGACTATGTAAGAATGAAAAGTTTTGGCACTTCGAGTGAAGGCAACAGTTAACAAAACTAAAAGGCAGCTTACTGAATGGTAGATGCTATTTGCAAATTACGTATCTGATGAAGGGTTAGTATCCAAAATATATAAAGGACTGATACAACTCAATATCCAAAAACCAAATAGTCTAGTTAAAATGAGCAGAAGACATGAACAGACATTTCCCCAAAGATATCCAGATGGCCAACAGATACATGCTCAACATCACTCATTATCAGAGAAACGCCAAGTCAAAACTACAGTGAGATATCACCTCACACTTGTCAGAATGGCTAATATAAAAATAACACAAGAAACAACAAGTATTGTGAGGATGTGAGAAAAAGGAATCCTTTTGCACTGTTGGTGGAGTTTGCAAACTGGTGTAGCCACTGTGGAAAAAAGTATGGGGGTTCCTCAAAAAATTATAAATAGAACTACCCCATGACCCAGTAATCACACTACTGGGAATTTACCCCCAATATATAAAAATACTCATTCAAAGGGATACAAGCACCCTTATGTTTATTGTAGCTTTATTTACAACAGCCAAATTATGGAAGCGGGCTAACTGTCCACAGATGAATGAATACAGAAGATGTGGTGTGTATATATCTACACACACACACACACACACACACACACACACACACACACAGGAATATTATTCAGCCAGAAAAAAGAATGATATCTTGCTATTTGCAGCAACATGGATAGAACTAGAGAGTGTAACGCTAAGTGTAGTAAGTCAAAACACACGAATACTATACGATCTTACACGTGCAATTTAAGAAACAAACAAGCAAAAGTAAATAAATAAATGAATAAATAAACAAGACAAAGCAAGAAACAGATTCTTAACTATAGAGAACAAACTGATGAGTTACTAGAGGGTAAGTTGGTGGGAGGGTATGGGGAAAATAGGGGATGGGGATTATAGAGTACACTTATGATGAAAGAGGCAACAAAAAAAGGAAAACAACTCGAAAGTCCAAAGTGAGAATGGGTAAATTGTGATATACTAATAAAATCGAACACGTTACAGCAGCCACTATGAACAAACTATAACCTCAGTCAACAATGTGATTCAATTCTAGAAACCTACATATTGCAGAATAAAAAAGACAAGTCCCAGGAAATGACATACACCATGACGTCATTTTTTGGCCAAGTTCAAGTTCAGCACAAAAGTAGTATTACATAAAATATTATTTGTATGGATATACATGTTATAAAATTATATATAGGAAAAAAGTGAGGCAATTATAAATGGAGGCTCTGAGATGGTGTTTCCGTTGGTGGAAAGCATGCAGATGGTGGAGGAACTCCTACATAGATACCAAGTTGTTGAATCTTTTGGCTTACTGGTTTGGTTGTCTTTTATGGGCTCATACATGTTGATTTTATCTTTATGCTTTATAATTTATTTAACTGTTGTTTATATTTCGTATTTCTTAAATATATTAAGATAGACACAAGAAAAAGAGACCTTCTGAAATGGTCTAAAGTAATATAACAAAAATGTTCATATTAATACTCTCTTGATGTGAGATGCATATACATTTCTTAAACTATCCTCTGCAATGTATAGTTCCCCCACAAATAAACTTTTTTTTAAAGGGAAAATAATAAGTAGATGATATAGGAAGTGAGGAAGTGGATACAGTAGGTATAGAGAATCTTCTATTTATTTATTTTTTAAAATTATTATTATTTTTTTTTAATGTTTATTTTTGACACACAGAGAGAGCATGAACGAGGGAGGGTCAGAGAGAGAGGGAGACACAGAATCTGAAGCAGGCTCCAGGCTCTGAGCTGTCGGCACAGAGCCCGACGCGGGGCTCGAACTCACGGACTGTGAGATTATGACCTGAGCTGAAGTTGGCCACTTAACCGACTGAGCCACCCAGCGCCCTGAAAATCTTCTATTTAGATGAGCTATAAAGATGAGTGGAATTTTGGATTAAAAAAGGGTGTTGGGAGTGAGAGGTATTGCTGGATAGCTTCAGGAGGAAGTTGGGGGGAGCTGTCAAAGGAGTTAATAAAATTTATATATTTTAATTTATATATATATATATATATATATATTTTTTATTTTTGGGACAGAGAGAGACAGAGCATGAACGGGGGAGGGGCAGAGAGAGAGGGAGACACAGAATCGGAAACAGGCTCCAGGCTCCGAGCCATCAGCCCAGAGCCTGACGCGGGGCTCGAACTCACAGACCGTGAGATCGTGACCTGGCTGAAGTCGGACGCTTAACCGACTGCGCCACCCAGGCGCCCCAATTTATTATTTTTTTAAAGTTTTTTTTTCTAAATTTATTTTTATATTTTGAGAGAGAGAGATAAAGAGAGAGCGTGCATGTGTATGCAAGTGAGGGAGGGGCAGAGGGAGAGGGAGGGAGACAATTCCAAGCAGGCTCCATGCTCCACACTAAGCACGGAGCCCCATACAGGGCTTAATCTCAAGACCATGGGGTCATGACCTAAGCCAAAATTGAGTCGGATGCTTAACTGACTGAGCCACCCAGGCACTCTGAATTTATGTATTTCAAAGATAAATGAACATTAACATGTTTTAATACAGATTGGAAAAAATCCAGTAGAAAGGCTGTAAAGGATAAGTGAAATATAAAGTCACTTCTCCTGTAACAGGTGGGAAGATAGGATGAGCATAAAGGCAGGTGTGTTTACAGGCAGGGTAATGAGATAAAAGCTTTAGAATTCTTCATGAGGAAAATAATGGTGTCAGGAGAGTAAGACAGAAGGGCCAAAGGATTGAGAGTTCATGAAATTTGAAGTGGATGGCAGGAAAGGAAATTCCTATACATAAGATTACCAGGTAACCCTGAATGCCCATTTATGGTTGGTCATTATGGAATCTACAGTAATACCAACTATCTGTGTGATTGTTTTTTCAGATTTTTCTAGATAAGCACCCCTCCCTACTCATATCATATTTGAGAGTGTAGGCTCCGAATAAAAATACCTTTGAAATTGAGCAGTAACATCTCCAAGGTTTTGCACTGTACTCTGATACCTTTCCTGTAAAAGCAGGGTGGCTTGAGCGTGAGCAGCGTTACTTTTCTCTAGTTCAGCTTCTTTCCTAAGGAACAATTAAAAGATAAAACGCTAATTACAAATCATATTCTATGAAAGCGGATAGTATTTACCTTTGGCACTGTGAATCATGTGTCCAATGTCTGTATCTGCATAAACTACTGGACCATTCAGATATAACTTTATGACCTGCTTCTAATAGCATGTTTATTTATGTACTAACTTCTCTTCTGGCTTCATCTTATCCTTCTTGCCCTTATTTTACTTTCATTTTCATCCTAATTTACTCATTTCTAAATTTATCTTTTGACACTATATGCACGTATGTAGGTAGTTTAAACATTTTTTTTTTTAGAAGAAGGTAGGGTAAAAAGACTCTAAAACACAATCTTAATGGCAGCAGCCAAATTACCAGCTAAAAAGCTGGGTGACTGAATAAAGCGTCTCTGCATTTAAGAAACACTCTTTAACTACACTTGGTATTTCTTTGAAAAAAGAGTTGATAGCACTATGTAGATTTAAATTAAAAAAAATTTCTTTTAATGTTTATTTTTGAGCGAGAGAGATAGAGTGCGAGCAAGGGGAGGGTCAGAGAGAGAGGGCGACACAGAATTTGAAGCAGGCTCAAGGCTCTGAACCATCAACACAGAGCCTGATGTGGGACTCAAACCCATGAACCGTGAGATCATGACCTGAGCCGAAGTTGGACTCTTAACTGACTGAGCCACGCAAGTGCCCTTAGGACTATGTAGATTTATTTTGATTATTTCAGTAATCCATATATGAAATTGTTATTAAAAAAATATTCAATAATTTATTTGGTGGATTACTTACATAGACAAAATAGCTTTAAAGTCATCTTTATTCATATATATTACAAACCTCAGAAAGTTTTTGAAATATTAACATTACATATTACCAAAATAGTGAGAAAAATTTTTAGATATACACATGAGCTTGTAAGAGACCTTTTAAAGAACATATAGAACTAAGAACTATAAATAAGAAGCTTTATTTGCTTATAGGCTAAGTTGGACACAGATAAAATAAATGGAACTAATCAAATTCCTTCTGTAATGAGCATGGGATTAAAAAATACACACACCAACAGCTAAAAGCAATCACATAGTACTAAAGGCTTTATAATAAAAATATTCTCTTCCCTGCCCCACAGAGAAATCATTTCCAATTTTCTTATTTTTTCTCTTATGCCTAAGATTTCAGGTTGGAAGGGACCTTAGAGATCACGTTATTAAAATCCCTTTATTTTATATCTGATGAAATAGTAAATTAAAGAAATTAGAATTGTCTTGCTTAGAATCACACAGCTGGTTAACAGATCCAGCAATAAAATCCTTATCTCCTGACCTTTGCACTGAATTCCTTGAGTTGAATAAATGATTGTCTCAACTTTCTTTCCTCCCTGAAACTGATGTCATCTACTCAGTTTCTTAAAGTGCCTGCTCCCTGAGAATGGTTCCAGTATAGAACAATTCCCTAAGAATACTCTGGTACTTCTCCCCGCAAAAGCAGGCATATAAAAAACCTTTGTGTCCTTTTTATCACTTACCACCACAAGAAAACAAAAAAAACAAAAAAAAAAGGATTTTAACAAAAGTATCCAACAGGAGACAGATACACAGTTGTGAGATATACTACAGTCCTGTAGACTCATGTACAGTTCTTGGTTCCTTGCTAGAAATATTTTTAGTAATGAAATCTTAAGCAGTCAAATAATGTTAATTATTGTAGATACAGTTTGAACTCAAGAATCCACTTGGTATTTTAACCTAAATCAATGTAGTAGAGAAGGATGCATAATGTGATGAAAGTAATACGGAAATAGCAATAAAAGAAAGGCTTGAGGGGCACCTGGCTGGCTTACTTGGTACAGCGTGCAACTCTTGATGTTGGGGTGGTGAGTTCAAGCCCCATGTTGGGCATAGAGCTTACTTTAAAAAGAAAGAAAGAAAGAAAGAAAGAAAGAAAAGCCCAAGATCTCTTAAATTTCTTATTTTTGAATGTTGCCCAGGTTCGGTTGTTTTTTTTTCTCATTTTGTTTTCATTGCTACTTCTGAGTATTTGTGCTCCCTTAGAAAAGGTAATTAAAGGTATAACTTATGCTTATGCTATGTAAACTGATGTACACACAGGGAAAAAATGGAAATGTTTCTTATTAAAGGGTGAGATTCTTAGCCTTTTTTCTAAATCTGTTATTGCTATAATGCTGATGTCCAACAATTTTAGACAACGTAACAGCAGTAAAGAAACCCCAAATTTTGAGTTTGTTTATTAACAGCCTTTTAAATTAAACCTCTTGCCTAAAAAAAAAAAAAAAAAAAAAAAAAGAAGGGCAGGGGCGCCTGGGTGGCTCAGTTGGTTAAGCATCCGACTTCAGCTCAGGTCACGATCTCACGGTTTGTGTGTTCGAACCCCGTCGGGCTCCATGCTAACAGCTCAGAGCCTGAGCCTGCTTCAGGTTCTGTGTTTCCCTCTCTCTTTGCCTCTCCCCAACTCATGCTGTTTTTCTCTCTCAAAAGTAAGTGAACATTTAAAAAAAAAAAAAAAGGGCACAGCTTCTGATTTTGGCTGTCATACTTGTTTGTATGCATATTCTATGGGTATACTTTTTTTGAGTTTTATTTATTTATATTTAGAGAGGTGGGGGGAGGGGCAGAGAGAATCCCAAGGAGACTCTGTGATGTCAGTGCAGAGTTCGATGCCAGGCTCAATCTCACGAACCATGAGACTGCGACGTGAGCTGGAATCAAGAGTCAGATGCTTAAACAACTGAGTCACCCAGGTGCTCCTCTATAGGTATACTTTACCTCTCTGTGTCTACTCCTTACTTGTAAAAGAATTCCAACCTTACTTACTTGCATGACTGAAGTGAGATTGCTAAGAGAATGTACTGGAAAGCACATTTTAACATCTGAAGTCATATGAGACATGAGATCTTATTGATACCAACCCTTTCAGCTTTTCTTCTAGGAGTTTCAGTTCCTCAGCTCTAGATTTTGTTTCCTCTTCCAATTGTGTAATCAGCCTTTCAGCTTGTTCCTCCTTTTGCTGTAATTTATCTAGTTCTTCCAGTGTTTGCTTTAATTCTTCCTCAAAGAGATCTCTCTCTTTCATCATTTCCTCTTGAAAAGAACCTAGCTTCTGTTGAAGACTGGAGGACAACTCCTACATCCAAATAGAAACCACCAAAATAATATGAAATGGCATCAAGAGATTTTTACTAATGACAAAAAAAAAGAAGTACAGAAAGTAAAGTATGAATACTAAATTCAAGAGACTCAAAAAAACAAAAACCTTTGAAAAATACAGATATCACCTGCATCTTGTCATTGATTATATTCTGCACCTTGTTAACAATGTGGTAAATGTTTTTTCAGTTTTTCTATGCAACACACACTCACACACTTCTTATAAAACTAAAATTATATTCTACAACTGACTTTTAGCATATTTTTCTCAGAGGATACCACAGAAAAAGTGTACTATGATTTTGACAATATGTAAATATATTTTAAAGTTATGTAATATACAGGGGCACCTGGGTGGTTCAGTCTGTTAAATGTTCAGCTCAGGTCACGACCTCATAGTTTGAGTTCAAGCCCCACAATGGGCTCTGTGCTGACAGCACAGAGCCTGTTTGGGATTCTCTCTCTCCTCCTCCCTCTGTCTCAAAATAAACATTTAAAAAATAAAGTTATACAATGCACAAATATATCAATACTGGGAAAAAGTTCTAACATTAAAATAAAGTGAAGACACAAATAAATGGAGAGATTCTGTGCTCATGAATTGAAAAAATTAATATTGCTAAAATATCCATGCAACCACAGCGATCTATAGATTCAGTGCAATCCCTATCAAAATGGGAATTTTCACAGATATAGAACAATGGAATAAGATAAAATTCATGTGGAAGCACAAAATATCCTGAATAGCCAAAGTGCTCTTGAGAAAGAAGAACAAAGTTGGAGGTATCATACTCCCTGATTTCAAACTATGTTACTCAAAATAGTATGGTGATGGCATACTAACAGACACATTGATCACTAGAATAGAATAGAGCATAGAAACAAGCCCACACATATTAATTTATGATAAAGGAGTCAAAAATATGTAAAGGGGAAAGAACAGTTTCTTCAATAAATGGTACTGGTAAAACTGGAAAACCACAAACAAAAGAATAAAAGTGCACTACTACCTTAATACCATTCACAAAAATTAAATAAAAATGTATTAAATGTAAGACCTAAAACCATAAAACTCCTAGAAGAAAACATAGGCAGTAAGGTTATTGACATTGTTCTTGGTGATGATCTTTTGGATAGAACACCAAAGCAAAGGAAACAAAAGCAAAAATAAACAAGTGGGACTACATCAAACCAAAAAGTTTCTGGGGGCGCCTGGGTGGCTGAGTCAGTTAAAGCATCCGACTTCTGCTCAGGTCATGATCTCACAGCTCGTGAGTTCAAGCCCCATGTTGGGCTCTGTGCTGATAACTCAGAGCCTAGAGCCTGCTTCAGATTCTGTGTCTCCCTCTCCTGTTTCTGCCTCTCCCCAGTTCACTCTGTCTCTCCCAAAAATAAATAAATGTAAAAAAAAAAAAAAAAAGCTTCTGCACAGGAAAAGAAACCATCAAGAAAATGAAAATGTAACTTACTTACATGGGAGAAAATATTTGCAAATCATATATCAGATAGGGCAGACAGGGGTTATAACCAAAATATATAAAGAACTCTTACAATTCAAAAGCAAAAAACCCAACTCTAATTAAAAACTGGGTAGCAGATCTAAAGAGGCATTTCTCCAAACATCCAGATGGCCAACAGGTACGTGAAAAGATGCTCAACATCACTAATCAACAGGGAAATGTAAATCAAAACCATAATGAGATTCACCTCATACCAGAATGGCTATTATCAATAAGACAAGAAATATGGGTGCCTGGCTGGCTCAGTCAGTGGAGCATGTAACTCTTGATCTTGGGGTCTGAGTTCGAGCCCCATGTTGGGCACAGAAATTACTTGAAAAAAAAAAAAAGGACAATAGACAGTAAGTGTTGGCAAGGATGCGGAGAAAAGGGAACGCTTGTGCACTGTTGCTGGGAATGTCAATTGGTGCAGTCACTATGGAAAAGAGCATGAATGGTCCTCAAAAAATTAAATACAGAATTGCCATACAATCTAGTAATTCCAGTTCTAAGTATTTATTTGAAGAAAATGAAAATACACACTTGAAAAGATTACGCACCCAATGTTCATATCAGCATTATTTACCATAGTCAAGATATGGAAAAAACTTAAATGTCTACTGATGGATGGATGAATAAAGAAAATGTGGTATATATACACACAAATTGATTATTATTCAGCTATAAAAAAGAAAATCTTGTTATTTGTGATGCTATGGATGGACTCTGAGGGTATTATATTAAGTGGAATAAATCAGACAAAGAAAGAACAATATTATATGATCTTACTTATATGTGGAATCTGGAAACAAACAAAAACCCAGCCATAGAGAACAGACCGATGGTTGCCAGAAGTGGGGGTGGGTAAAACGGGTGAAAGAGTCAAAAGGTACAAACTTCCAGTTAAAAAATACTTCAGTCATGGAGTGTTATAGCATGGTGACTATAGTTAACAGTACTGTATTGCACTTTGGAAGTTGCTGAGAGAGTCTTAAACACTCCTCAGAAGAAAAAATTTATAGTTCTATATAGTGATAGATGCTAACTAGACTTATTGTGGTAGTAAGTTTGCAACATATACAAATGTTAAATTGTTATGTCATATACCTGAAACTTACATAATGTTGTAAGTCAGTTATACCTCAATAAAAAAGCAAAAGCAAAACCCAGTGTAGATGTGCCCAGGAACACTCTATGAAAGAAAACAGGGCCCTTTGCCTTTAAAAAGAACGGTCAACATATGGGGCGCCTGGATGGCTCAGTCTATTAAGTGTCTGGCTTTGGCTCAGGTCATGATCTCCAGATTTGTGAGTTCAAGCCCCACATTGGGCTCTGTCTTGACAGCTCAGAGCCAGGAGCCTGCTTCAGATTGTGTCTGTATGTCTGTCTGTCTGTCTCTCTCTCTCTCAAAAGTAAACATTAAAAAAAAATTTAAAAAGAATGGTCAATGTAAATAAGCATTCTCTCCATCCTGTACACTCCTAACAATGCATTTAGGAGACACATCTCTTAAATACTAAGATACAAGAAAACATTTGAAAGGTCTGCCAACAGTAACTGCAGTTGTGGGACTGGATGGGACAAAAAATAACAAAAAACAAAAAACAAATGAAGTGGAAAAACGCTTCTGACTATACCACACCCCAATCCTAGTTTCCTCATTGTAGAGATAACCACTAGTTTTGGTATATATGCCTTCTAGTCTTTTTTACACATTTATACACTTAAAAAATACATACATATAAATGATATATACTACGTATGTAACGAACATTTAAAAAAATCCTAAAAATAGTTGAGATCTTCAAGCAAGTATATATAGATCTATTTAATTCCTTCAGTTGTTGCAGGCTGCCCAAAATATAATATTTCACATCAGTGCATTTACCTGTTTGCTCCACTCTCACTAATGTGTTCTGTATTATCAAATATTTTAAATGTTTATTTATTTTGAGATAGAAAGCACAGCTGTGTGCCTGTGCACACAAGTGTGCATGAGTGGGGGAGGGGCAGAGAGAGAGAGAGAGAGAGAGAGAGAGGGAGAGACAGAATCCCAAGCAGGCTCCACACTGTCGGCACAGAGCCTGATGAAGGGCTCAATCTCACCACCTGTGAAATCAGACACTTAAATGAGTAAGCCACCTAGGTGCCCCTATTATCAAATGCTTTAATGTGTGCCAATCTTGTAAGGGGAAAAAATTATTTCCATTTCTTTGATTATTACTAAGGTAGAGTATTCGTGTTTATAGATTATCTGAATTTCTACTGAGAATGATAAATTTACATGCTATGCTCATTTTTTTAATAAACTTTCTTCTCACATAAAATATTTTTTATGTAATCTGGGTTTTAAAAATTTTTCAGTTTTGTTTCACATGCATTTAGACACTATTTTACAACATAACTGTAAATGCCTAAGTAGTAATCTAACACAAGAATGTGCCAGAAAATATTAAAAAAAAAATTTTTTTTTATTATGTTTCTTTATTTTTGAGAGGCAGAGAGAGCATGAGTGTGGAGGGGCACAGAGAAAGGGAGACATAGAATCTGAAGCAGGCTCCAGGCTCTGAGCCGTCAGCCCAGAGCCCCGATGCAGGGCTTGAACCCACGAACTGTGAGATCATGACCTGAGCCGAAGTTGGACACTCAACCGACTGAGCCACCCAGGTGACCCTATGCCAGAAAATTTTTTTTTTTTCCAACGTTTATTTATTTTTGGGACACAGAGAGACAGAGCATGAACGGGGGAGGGGCAGAGAGAGAGGGAGACACAGAATCGGAAACAGGCTCCAGGCTCTGAGCCATCAGCCCAGAGCCTGATGCGGGGCTCGAACTCACGGACCGCGAGATCGTGACCTGGCTGAAGTCGGACGCTTAACCGACTGCGCCACCCAGGTGCCCCAGAAAATATTTTTAAACTATTTTCTTATTTTGGTTTATTAGTTGCTTATAATTTTTTCACATCATCAATAATGTGATGAATATTTGTGTGGCTTAACAGCATATACATGACTATTTCCTCAAGATAAGACTTTAAAAATACAATTGTTGGATCGAAAGACATATATAATTTAAAGGTTTTCAGATACACAGGGAAATGTATGACATATAACAAGCAAAAGTTTTTGCTTTTTTTTTATTGTAGTGTACTACCTTCTCTTGTTGCAGAAGTGAATCACTTTGCAGTTCTTTTTGTCGTAACTTTTCATGTTCTTCCTTTTCAAGAATAAGTTTCTCCTTTAAGTTTTGCATTTCAGAATTCAGAGCTTCATCCCGTTCCCTATCCCTGTTGATGAAGTCTTCTATACAAATGAAAATGCTGTATTTAGATACATGTATTTAGAGAATGTATTGCATTTAGAGAAACTGGATTTCCATATACCATTTTTTGCTGTTAGCATGTTATACAGATCAAGTATTTCCAAAGAAATAAAGCCAAAACATAATTCTGAAGTTTGTATCATTTACTACACAAAATGTAGTGCATATCCTATGGTATGTAATAAAACCTCCAAACCTGGTTTGATATATATCTTCTCAATTTAAATGGCCACCCAATGAGGAAGTCAAGAAATGCATCACTGTATATTTCAATCAAGACAAGCAATATATTGAAATAAACAGAAAACAAACATTGTAAAAGACAAACATTCTCATATGGGAATAGGATTTTAATGTTATTTCCACAATTTTTTAAAAAACTCTTAAATACAGAGAACAAACTGAGGGTTGATGGAGTCGGGGGTTGAAGGAGGGGTGGGGGAGACGGGTGATGGGCATTAAGGAGGGCACTTGTTGGGACAAGCACTGGGTGTTGTATGTAAGTGATAAATCATGGGAATCTACCCCTGAAGCCAAGACTACACTGTATGTTAGCGAACTTGACAATAAAAAAAAAAAATTTGTTTTAATACAGCAGTACAGTCCTTACACACTGTACATGTTACTTATGTTACATACCTTTTTCTTTTTCAAGCAGCTGACACTTAGCATTTAGGTTTTCGACTTGTTTAGAAAGCATAGCAACATTTTCCTCAAGAGATTGCTTAAGGCTTAAAACTTCATAATTCTTCTCTTTCAAATTTTCTTCTAACTGGGCAATATCTAGCTTGTATTTTTCCACTTGATCTGATGCACAACTACAGTAAAACAAATTATTTTGAAGAGCACATAATTTAGGCACAGGGAAAATTAAACTAAAAAGGATGAAAATGATGTATTCATCACTATTCAACAAAATAAGGTCCAATTTAAAACTACTATTAATATTACCTAATTTCTTCGATGTATTCTAAGAGTTTTTCTGTTTCGGATTTTTCATCAATCTTGTCCTTCTCTATTGAAACACTGAAAAAAATTACATATATGAATACTCACAGTAGTCACACATAATGTTTAATCTGTACCAGATACGGCTGTATCAGATAGGCTATCTCTAGACTCCAAATCCTTAATTCTTATTTTCTGTGACCTCTTAAGTTGACAATTTAGTATATGCAAATAGGAAACTGAAGGTTTTTTTTAAAGTGAGAAAGCTTTCCAAATAAATTCTGATAAATTTCATGATGATGAAAATTATCACCTATAACACTCCAAGTGTTAGAAATGATCTTTCTTGTAGCCTTCCCAGTCCCCACCCCACCATCACCCATACAAAATAGCCTTTGTTCTAGGTTGATTTTTATGCAATTACTTCGGTGTTTATCTCCTCCAAACAACTCAATTTAAAAAATGAGCAAGAAAGTTAAATAGACACCTTACAAAAGGATATATTATATATATGAATGGTCAGTGAGCACATACAGTGAAGCTCGGCCTTAGACTAACAAAATTACAAATGAGATACTATTTCCTACCTACTAAAAGGTGGAAATCAAACAGACTGACAATATCAAACCTTGGAGACGTGGAACAGTTGCACCTATCACGCATTGCTAAGTGGGACTGTAAAATGGCTCATACAACCACTCTGGGTTGGTTTGTTTGTTTGTTTTAATAATTTACACATATACTACACTACCCTATGACCCATGTATTCCAATCCTAGATGTTCATTCAGGAGAAATAAAAACTTACGTCCACAAAAAGATATACATAGAGGACTTACACTATCAGAAAACTGGAAACACAAATAATGATCAACAGAGGAACAGTAAACAAATGGAGGTATATTCAGATAGTGGAATACTACTCAGAAATAGAGAACAAATTATAATACAACAGTATAGATGAATCTTAAAATACTATGTTAAACAAAAGAAGACACACACACACACACACACACACACACACACAGAGTGATAAACACCTCCCATCCCCACCCTCCAAAGACCAAACTAATTTATATGATGGAAGTCAGAAAGTGGCTTCACGTGTTGGGGGCCTCATAATGGGGAAGAGCAGGGGAGCAGGAAGAGGCAGGAAGGAATTTTCTGAGAGGATGGTAATGTTCTCTGTCTTGTTTGTAGGGTGATTACAGAGGTGTATACAATTGTCAAAAGTCATCAAACTGAATACTTATGATCTATATATTTTTTGTAGGTAAGTTACAGCTCAATCATAAAAAGGAAGGCTAGGATTATACATTAATCACAGCTTCTTATACCAATATTCCTCAGTTTTGGTCTACCATCTCCATAAGATGATGCTACTACAAAGATGAGGAGGCCTTTCCTCATAATTTGTACAAAAGATGGACAAAAGTAATACATTTATACATCTTTTCAGCATTAAATGGGAGTGATCAGGGCTCAGCTAAAGAAGAGAAATAAGGCAAGCAGGGAGGCAATGAGAGAAGTATGGAGGAAGGTTAAGTCTCAGTAAACAAGAGAGAGGTGAGAGAGGGAAATCAACAATTAGTTACACTTAACAATTTCTCTTTCTTTTTAGGCACTCACAGTTTCCCCTCCAGTTGTGCTATTTTCCCCTGAGACTCCTCAAGATTCTTCTGAGTGACCTGTAGCTTCACCTCCATGCCTTCCTGTTTAGCCATCATACTCTACACAACAAAAATAGGTGTTAGGAAGTGGAAGTTGTTCAGGTCCCCAGATCCAGACACAGCAAACTCACCAAAAGTATCACTCACCCTTATCTTTGTTTCTCTCTTGTTTCTAAGTTTCATTAATTCGAGGCTTAGAATTCTCATAGTCTTCTGGTTACTATCTTCAGAAAACTAAGTACAAGAAACATATAAAAACATTTAGATATATTTTCTGTTAGATCTTATATAAAATCACATAAATATTGATTATTCTATTACTGGGACTATTATTTACCTACAACATATTCTGGTAGAGAAAATGCCTTTGATCACACCAGGATTACTGATTTTATGTAATATTGCTACTGTTCTTGTCCTTTTTGATTAATGTGACTTTCTGGCTTATTTATTTTTATTTTACTTTTTCTAAAGATTCTATTTTATTTAAACAAATTTCTTTTAACATTTATTATTTTTGAGAGACAGAGAGAAAGATGGCACAAGCAGGGGAGAGGCAGAGAGAGACAGATACACAGAATCCAAAGCAGGTTTTAGGCTGTGAGCTGTCAGCACAGAGCCTTATGTGGGGCTTGAACTCACAAACTGTGAGATCATGACCTGAGCAAAGTCAGATGCTTAACCGACTGAGCCATCCAGGCTCAGCTAAAGATTTTATTTTAACTAATCTGTACACACACACACACACACACACACACACACACACACACACACGGGGCTTGTACTCACAACCCTGAGATTAAGAGCTACATGCATCACCAAGTGAACCTTCCAGGCACCCTTTTCTGCTTACATTTTAAAGCTCCTTGGGTAGTTACCTACCTCTACATGCTGGAGAGTCTACTGCAAGCCTCCAAAACAAGCTTCTCAGAGAGGATTTTGTAATATGTGCTTGCTTAACAAAATGCATCTAAACTGCCTAGTCTATTTTGAAATATGTAGACTATACAGTTCATCCCAGGCCAACTAAATCAGAATCTCCCTGGATGGGGCCCAGGAATCTGCTTTTTTCCCTAAGCTTGATTCATACGCATCCTCATTCAAAGAGCTCAACACATTACAGGCTCTGAATAAATGATTGCTATTAAACTGAACAGTGACGTACAGCCTCCTTTTACTTCTGACAAAAGCAAATGACCGTGTTATGTCCTTTAAGATCTATTAGTATAATATTATTAATAATACTAATACTAAATAAAATATTTATAAACAGAATATCTATTAAACACATTTAATCCACAAATTTATTCACTTCCCACTTCAATCCCAAAAGGATTTGAAATGGAAGCCTTCTGTCATGTGATTATTTCAGAGAAAGCTCTAGTGAGTTCTACACATAAATTCTACAAGTTTTATTAATGCCCTTATTTATTAGGAGTGACTTTGAAGGAGGGTGAGAAAATGTCAGACATTAAAACAAAAACCAACTTGTTTATCATTTCTTATGTGTCAGATACCATAATAAAAAAGACAATGATAATTCTTTTTGGAAGCAGCTTAACATTTAAGGTACATTTGGTAAAGGAAAAAGGCTAAACTAGAGCCTAAAATTCTCAAGATATAAGAAAAAAAACCTACAACATGTTTATAACTTATTCAGTTGTAAATATTACCATGAGATTTAAATACCTTTGATTTTAGTAGCTCATTAGTCCTGGTTAATTCAATAAGCTGTTTTTCTAGTGAAGCATTACTTGCAGAGAGAGATGTTTTCTCCCTGACTGCAGCATTTAGCTTAGCCTCTGTCTTCTCTAACTCGGCTTCCAGATCCTGGATCCGCTTATCCTGAGCACCACGTTCCTGCACGAGAACACGAATCTGGACGGAAACAAGGTGATAAATGAATGATTTACCAATACAATGCCAATGTAACTAGATGCTACCGAAAATAAAACAAATTCTAGTAAAAGCTTTGTGACATGATGTTGTTAAATATTCTGATTTCACTATTTGAACATTCATATTTATATGTTTTAAAAATCTGTAAGAACTTAAATCTGTAAGCATTTTAAGAAGAGAGGATTTTAATTGTTATAAGCTTCCAGGTATAATTAAACTGTTCACTTTTAAGGTATTTCTACCTATAAGAGTTCTTCTTTTCTCTAGTTCTAGTTATATGAACTCAAATTATAGTTTGAAATGCTAACTATCTTTTTTATTTCAAGAAGGCAGAATGGGGCTTCTGTGTAGGATACAGTAAGCACTACAATAGGAGTGATCAGGAAGCCACCACTCTTGTTGCAATTATGAGATCAAAACCAACACCAAAATCAAAACCACCTATCTGACAACAGAAAATGTGGAAGTCAGGAGACAATGAAATGACTTGTTTAATACAAGGGGAAAAGTACCAATCTAAAATTCTGTTCCCAAGGAAAATATCCTTTAAATTTGAAGGTGACATGATGATGTCTTACGAGAAAAGAAAAGCTGAGAGGATTTGCCAATAGCCTGCAGAACAAAAGGTACTAAAGGAGTGTGTAGGCTCAACAAAAATGATCCCAGATATTTACAAGATTTGCACTTTAAATATAAAGACAGGGGCGCCTGGGTGGCTCAGTCGGTTGAGCATCCGACTTCAGCTCAGGTCACGATCTTGCGGTCCGTGAGTTTGAGCCCCACGTCAGGCTCTGGGCTGATGGCCCAGAGCCTGGAGCCTGCTTATGATTCTGTGTCTCCCTCTCTCTGTGACCCTCCCCCATTCATGCTCTGTCTCTCTCTGTCTCAAAAATAAATAAATGTTAAAAAAAAAAATAAATAAGGACATAGAAAGACATAATAATGGGTCAGGAAAGATCTACCATGTAAATATTAAACAAAAGAAAGATGGGATGCCCTTATTAATATGATACAAAGTAGACATTTAAGGCAGAAAGTATTATTAGCGATAAAGAAGGAATTTTATAATGGAAAGGTCATTTCAAGAGGAAGATACAATCAAATTTGTTGTGCAACTTTAAGTTCAAAATATACAAAGCAAAATGTATATTGTGTACATTACATAGGTGTATGTATGAGGTGGAAATGAGAAAGTACCTCTTTCTCTAGCTAATAGAATAAACAGACAAAAATATCAGTACAAAACTTTTAAACATACTGAACTGACATATATAAACTGTACCAACAAGTACATATACATTCTTTTCTAGTGCACATAAAACATTTACCAAAATAGATTATTTGTTGGGTACAAAAGCATCGAAACAGCACAGTTGTATTAAGTCACATGAAGTATTTCCTACTCTTTCTTAACTGACTTTGTGTTGACACTAATCTCAGTATTTTAGGCCAAAAATGCTTACCTAAAAATGTATCAAACACCATATGTATATATATGGCTATGAACTAGATGCTAGCGATTGAATGAGCTTTAAGGTTCCCTACCAGAAGATTCTCTACGCTTACATTATTGGTTTATAAACAACATTTAGAGCAAAATATTGTAAACTAGAAAAAAGAACACTGAGATTATCTTTACAGGTTTTTGCAGTTAAGGAGGTTTAAGCTTCAAAAAAAGGGTTTGTACACTCAAATGCCTATGTGGCCAAGCAGATAATATAAATAAGTAGAGAGAGCCAGGTGAGGACTGAGGAGCAAATGTGGAGTATAAAGGAGGCAGCCCTGCAAAGCCCTAGCATATTGTTGCCCTGTAGTGGAAAGTGGAAACAGTGTCGTCAGATCGTCTGATTTTGCAACATAAGCCAGAAATCTGAATGTTTTACATGAAATGTTACTTTTAAATATTGATAATTAATTCAAATTAAATAAACAAACAACAAATATTATGGGGCTTAAATAAAAAAGAGCTCTATTTGTTTAAAAAAAAAAATCTCTATTCTAATGGTGCCTGGGTGGCTTAGTCAGTTAAGCATCTGGCTCTTAATTTCGGCTCAGGTAATGATCTCATGGTTGCAAGATTGAGCCCCACATAGAACTCTTCACTGGCAGTGTGGAGCCTGCTTAGGATTCATTCTCTCTCTCTCTCTCTCTCTCTGTCTCTCTCTCTCTCTCTCCATCTCCCTCTCTCTCTGCACCTCTCAAAAATAAACTTAAAAAAACCTTTCTATTCTAAACGATTAAGAAACTGATGCAAATTATCAGTTCTAATCTTGGCACTGCCACTCACTTACCAGTTAACTGAGACTCAGTTATCACCTCTCTAAGTATTAACCCCTACATTGTAGGCATGTATCCTCAATAAAATGATGGCCAACATAATTAAATACTAAAAGAATCAGAGCAACCAGGGCAGAGATTTGCAAAGCTATCTTGACGTATTCTTGGTCCTAAGCTAACATTTAACTGTAATCACTGGAAAGTTTTAATATGTCATAAGAATATGTGCACTAGAAAAAGAGTTGGTCAGCAATGTAAACATGGAAAGAAAACTGCTAGAGAAGCAAAACTGGTAGTGACCATCTTACTCCTGCTTAGGGAAGTAAGTGGACTCTTTAGGTCAGCATTGCTCAGTAGAGACTTCTGCCATGGTGGAAATGGACTGTATAGTATGGGAGCCACTCACTGGAGTGCTTACAGCGCATTTAAAATGTGACTAGTGCAATTGAACTATTGAGTTCTTACTTTTACTTAATTTAAATAAGTCTCAAATGGTCAGTGGCTACCATACTGGACAGGATAGCTCCAGATTTACACTCCAGCTCCATTTTATCCTTAAATAAGGCATATATAACTTACAGAGCAGAGGATGTGTAAGATTAGCACAACTCTTTCACAATTCAACTAACCTGCTAGGATTTCATGCTAAGAAATTCTCTAGTCACTGTCTTAACATAAACATTAGCATACAGGAAGAGTGTGCACTGAGTAAATGTAAATATTTGACACACGCATAATTGCAATATAGCAATATATTAATTTTTAGTGATCAATTTTTAATAGAGTGGGTAATCTTGAATCTGCCCCTAACAAACTTGACACTGTCAGCATACCACACTGACCACCAGGCTCCGAAACTTAGTATCTAATGAAGCTAAGGAATAGTTACCTCGCAGGCACTGGTCTGGACAGATTATCTGCCTTGCTATGCAACTCCCCAAACTGCAACAGAATACCTGTCTCTTAACTCTAAGTCACTCTGCATTTTATAGCACATTAATTTTTCAATTAAGTTGAAAGCATCGCTTACCTCTTTTTCTAGTATCTTCAAATCTTTATCATTCTTTTGAGACTCCTTCTATTTAAAAATCAAAGAACAGAGATAAACAAATTTAAGCACCACAAATATCACAGCCAAATTTGATTTTTAGCTATAAAAAAAGATTAAAGAGTTCAAATTCTTTCTTTCTTTCTTTCTTTCTTTCTTTCTTTCTTTCTTTCTTTCTCTCTTTCTTTCTCCCTCTCTCTCTCTCTCTCTCTCTCTGTCTCTCTCTCTCTCTCTCTCTCTTTCTTTCTAACTTTACCCCCAAAGTGGAGCTCAAACTCATAATCCCAAGATTAACAGTCACATGTTCTGTTGACTGGGCCAGCCAGGCGCCCTTTTCTTCTTTTCTTGAAAATATAATTGACTTTACTAATTGATTCATGCATCAGGCAGCATCCCATCTAGCAAGTAGAGGGGAGCTGCCTCCCAAACAGTTAATTTTTATTTTAAAAATTTCCTGTGTCTATTAAGCATTTTGTAGGAGACTTACTTGGTAAAAGAAGGAATGGATTCTTTAAGTCTTAAAATATTTCAGGTTTAAGTTTTCACCCCCATAGATTATTAGGCTTTTCCTAATAAGTCCAGGGAAAAGAACAGGTGGTGCTTTAAGAATAAAGCTACTGAGCGCTTTCTTTCTAATGTTAAACAGCAATACATTTTGAATATTTAATTATGCTATCCCAGAAAGAAAACAATCTTACAAAGAAAAATCAACCTAAACTCTGATACTCAAAGAGTAAAAAAATGTGTGTGTGTGTGTGTATATATACACACACACACACACACACACAGAGAAATAAAAATTAAAATGGTATAAGATGATTTAAAAAAAAATTTAAGTCTATTTATTTATTTTTGAGAGACACAGAGAGCATGAGCCAGGGAGGGGCACAGAGAGAGGAAGAGAGAGAATCCCAAGCAGGCTCAGCACTGTCAGCGTGGAGACCATAGTAGGGCTCGAAATCATGAAACCACGAGATCGTAATCTGAGCTAACACCGAGAATTGGATGCTTAACCGAATGAGCCTCCCAGGTGCACCAGTAAAAACTTTTTTTTTTTTTAATGTTTATTTATTTTTGAGACAGAGAGAGACAGAGCATGAACGGGGGAGGGTCACAGAGAGAGGGAGACACAGAATCTGAAGCAGGCTCCAGGCTCTGAGCTGTCAGCACAGAGCCCGACGCAGGGCTCGAACTCATGGACCGTGAGATCATGACCTGAGCCGAAGTCAGACGCTTAACCAACTGAGCCACCCAGGCACCCCAGTAAAAACTGGTTTTAATCTAATTATTGCCTTCTTTCAAAATAAGACATATAATTTTGGTCTATGTCTTTTATATCCAACAGCCTTTCTGATACAATGGCCCTAAACTGAGTATCTATCTTTCCCATGTTAAATGGAAGAAAATGGATAAATATATTGAATGCAACCTGTTTTATGTACTTCTAAGTTGGGGAGGGAGGGGGCTACATAACTATCATATTTATTAATTTCCCACCTGATGGAATTTTCTATCAAGGAAGGCCTATTATTTAGGGGTTTTACACAAACTTGTATGTAATTTAGTTTTCTAAAAGTTATATAATTAATTCAAAATATCAGAACTGTTTCTTCAAGAAATTCAAGTCAAGAGATTTAAATCAGTTTCTTTTTAAATATTATTTTATTAAAAAAATTTAATTCCAGTACAGTTAACATACAGTGTTCTATTAGTTTCAGGTGTACAATATAGTGATTCAACACTTCCATACATCACCTGGTGCTAATCAGAACCCGTGCATCCTTATTCCCATCTCCTCTTTCACCCATCCCCACCCCACCCTCCCACTTCCTCTCTGGTAACCATCAGTTTGATCTCTATAATTAAGAGTCTGTTTCTGGGATTGTTTTTTTTTTTTCCTTTGCTCATTTTCTTTTTTGTTTCTTAAATTCCATGTATGAATGAAATCATATGGTATCTGTCTTTCTCTGACTTATTTAGCTTAGCATTATATTCTCTAGCGCCATCTATGTAATTACAAATGGCAAGATTTTATTCTTTTTTATAGCTGAGTAATATTCCAGTGTGTGTGTGTGTGTGTGTGTGTGTGTGTGTGTGTGTGTGTATTTATTTGAATCAATGTGTAAGAAAAGACTGTCTGTATTAGTGCTGCCTAATAAAAATATATCACAAATCACATATGTACTTTTTTAGTAGTTAATTTAAAAAGTAAAAATTTTAGGAGTACCTGGGTGGCTTAGTTGGTTAATCATCTGACTTTGGCTCAGGTCATGATCTCACAGTTCATGAGTTCGAGCCTCACGTTGGGCTCCGTGCTGACAGCTCAGAGCCTGGAGCCTGCTTCAGCTTCTGTGTCTCCCTCTCTCTCTGCCCCTCCCCGACTCTGTCTCTCTCAAAAATAAATATTAAAAAAAAATATGTACTTTTAAATAAAAAGTAAAAAATTTTAAAATATATTTTACTGTACCATAAATGTAAAAAAGTATTATTTCAACATGTCATTAGTATGAAATTATTAGTGAGATATTTTATATGTTTTGTACTAGGTCTATAAACTTTGGTTTGTATTTTACACTTACAGCGTATTTCAATTCAGATGCTTAAGTTTCATCAGAAAGAGCCATCTATATTTAGATTTCATAAAATGTACAGATGAAAAAGTAGATGCACATTCCAAGTTGTTCCAAAAACATTTAAGTTTTCCAAGAATAGAATCAAGTATCAGTTTTTTATATATTACTTAAAATTAAATAGTATCAAAAATTTAGCTGTTCACTTTGAAGTGCTCGATAGCCACATGTGGCTAATCACTTCCATACTGGATAATGAAGCCCTATAAAACAAGAAGCTTAGATAATCGCTAAATGAACAAGTCTAAGCCTTGGTTTCCCAACTCTGAATCTTTTCCACATTTAACAAATCATTCTTTGCAACTCCTTAAGAAAGTACAACTTGCTTTATAAACTAATGGAAACAGTGATAATAAATAGGCTGTTGCACAAGCCGCAACATGAAGTTAAGAATTTAATGTCCCACCACTCCTTGGCAGTCTTTGAATAGCAAATAAATCTCTTTTAGGCATTACAATACTTTTTTCCTTTTTCTTCAATATTTACCCTCTGCACAAGTAAGCAAACAAAACCAAAACAACTCAAACAATGATAACTAATATATCAAAGCACTGCATACTTTTTAAAGGCTTACTAGGTGTTATAAAATTTATCTAGATAGAGAAATGACTGAGAAGTCGAGACCATTTTGTAATTCTGAACTCCAGACACATTTAAACAATGTATGTAGTAATGATGTAAACATAAATCTTGCTAGAGTCCTAATGATAATATTTTTATTAATTTATAGATTTACTTATAACCTTATACACTTAACCCATTCTAGTCAAATAACATAACTTTTGGAAATGTTTTCATGATTTAGGTACTAAACCAGCTAGAATATCAGAGTTCCTCACCTTTAATCCCAAAGTCTTGGGAACTTTTCTTGCTGAAGCAGGCAAGGTAATATCTTTGTCAACATTAAGATTTTGTTGAGATTCTAAAATAAAATAAATTGTACAGATTTTAGTTGGCACTTACATGTTTGAAACACAGACAAAACCCAATTTCCAAATTTCTTATTATAATTCTTAGTGAAGTAGTATTAAAGTTATTTTTTTCTGACTGTATATGTCCAAATAATTAGTTGTACAATAGTGTTTACACATCTAATACTTTTCTGATTTTCCTAATATTCCCTGATGGAAAGTTAAGTTGATTACCAAAAGGGAAACTATGTATCTATGTGAGTGTCTTGCTTAACTTTCCTGGTTACACAACAGTGAAATGATTAAAGCATTAGTCTGCAGTTGACTCTTTTGTAAATTCATCAAATAAGAAAATTTAAATATAACTGTAGCTTTGCATTTTTAGAAATACTATAGCATCTTTTAATTTAAATACTGTTACTCATAATTTTACAGCTTATGAGATCATATAACCATTATGTTATTTGAGAATCTGTTACCTTTCTGTTTTTTAAATCTTTGTGATTTCTGAAAAGATACCGGTCCTTTCAATACTTCTGAAGTTGTAACATCATAAGCACCTGGAGATGGTGCACAACCTACAGGAAACATAAAACATTAATTAATGTCTCATCTTATGCTACTTACGATCTTAAGTTAAAAATATGTTATAGTATAATGAGTAATATAAATGTAAAATGCCATTAATAAATTGTTTGTTTTTTCAGGGGTTCCTGGGTGGCTCTGTTGATTGAGCGTCCGACTTGAGCTCAGGTCACATAAAGCCCTGCATCAGACTTGTTGCTGTAAGCACAGTGTCCACCTCAGATCCTCTCTGCCCCTCTCTCTGTGCCCTCCCCCATTCACGTGCTTTCAAAAATTAAAAAAGAAAAAAACAAAAAAAAAAAACAAAAAAAACCCAATAAAACCTAAACATTAAAATAAATAGTTTGTTTTTTCAAATGTAAAAATTTGATATTACAAAACGGGCCTCTTTATGAAGAAAACATCATTATCTTCCCAAATGATCTTTATTTCAATGAGTCAAAGGAACACAGGCAACTGAGCAAAACAGCAAAGACAGTCTTGAAATAAACATCAGGAAAGAACAAGCAACATGGCTTTGTTATTAAGGATTGAATATAAGAAAAGATTTGGAATCAACCCTACCCAAAAAGAGTCACAGATAATTACCATCAGATTCTAGAAATGAATAATGATCATTTTATATGTACTCACACAAAGATTCCAATACTGGGAGCTTTTAGATCTAAATGTGGTCAATAAGGGGTTGAGGTAGTAGATTTCCAATCAGGAAAGAGTCTCAAAATGAAGTACAGAATTCAATGGGGCATCTAAGGTAAAGGCAGACTTAGAAACATTAGTCTTGGCTAGCTCAGATCTCTCACACTCCACCAACTGTTTACACCCTGGGGTAAACAGGAGGCTGACAGCGGTTTCCCTAAAATCAGTTTAAGGGTCGCACATCTTAAAGCACCTATGTCACCCATTTGGAATAGGGATCAGCAGAAGCAGCGCAGAACATATCATATTTTAAAGTAACAAGAGACTTCAAAGAAAACTGCCAGCACTGTTGCCCTTTTTGGGGAGGTGGGGATGAGTGTATGCAGAACGTGTGGCTATTCTTTGCTCCCTGCTTTTGTTTTTTATCTACAAATGTTTGTTTATTTCTTTATTTATTTAGAGTATGAACAAGTGGGGCAGGGACAGAGAGAGAGGGAGAATCCCAAGCAGCTCTACGTTGTCAGCACTGAGCCTGATGTGGGGCTCAAACTCACCAACTGTGAGATCATGACCCAAGCTGAAACCAGGAGTTTGACGCTTAACCGACTAAGCCACCCAGATGCCCCATAAAAGTTTTTTTTTAAAGCTGTAGGCCCAAGCTGGGGCTTGAACTTACAACAACCCTGAGATCAAGAGTCACATGCTCTACCAAGTGAGCCAGCAAGATGCCCTGCTCTCTGCTTTTAGGAATGTTTCTGTGGCAAAGTGTGAGAAGCACTGGTCTAGACTTGTCAGAGCAGCCAGAAGATAAAATGCTGTTGAATTCTTGTATTCTGGTTCATCATTAGGTCTACACTCTCAAAAGGGGATATGGGCCAGTGAAAGATCAGATGGTGTACAGTGACTAAGCAGCATCACGCGAGTTGAGAACAATTAAAATCACACTTAACAAAAACTTCCCTAAAGAGCAAAGAAATCCCATTTGATACTTATGGGGATTTGGATTCAAGAACTAGGTTGAAATCCAGGCTTTGTGAGACTGTAGTATGTGCAATTTTCATGCTCTGGGTCTTTTCCTTACTAACGCTTAAATGTACGACATCACAGATACATATGACTTGCTAGAAATGTGGGGAGAGGGGACATTAGACAAACGGGATGGGATATCCTGGGAGATAACACAAGCTTTCTGGCACAACTTCTATTTTGATCAACAATAATCGGAAGCTAACATAGGCAGTCAATACTTGTAAACAAACCAAACATTTTATGTATTACATTAAATAAATGCTTCAAACTTCCAGATCTCTTTATTTTCTATTTCTTCCACCTCGAATGGACAGCCCACCTTCCAGTTTGCCTGGCTAACTCTCACTTACCTTTCAGATCTCAGCCTCTTCCAGTTTTCTCTGAATCCCCAAATCAGGTTGGAAACCTCCCTCCATAGCAGCATGTGAATAGTGTTATCAAAGAACTTGACACTTTTGTAATGGCTTTTAATACACTTATTCATCTCCCAAATCAGATAATGTACTTATTCATCTTGCAAGTTAGATAAAATTGGTTGAAGTTAGAAACTCTCTTGATCATGCCTGTATCCCCAGTATTTGGCTCAGGGTTGAGTTTGGCAGTATGGTGAAGAAAACATAGAAAGTCACTGGGGATGTCAGAATGTGAATAGAGTTTTGTAATTCCTCCAATCAGGCTTCAAATCCAGCCTTGTATGCCAATCAATAGACATTACTATGTGCCAAGTACTTTCAGCCATAGGGGAAAGATGTGAACATCATACTCTCTGATTTTCTAATCTAGCTTTAAGACCCCTGGAAAGTTATTTTTATTCAAGGCTGAATTCCCCAGTTGTGAAACAGGAATAAAAGAGTATCTACCTCATAGTTGCTGGGGTTACTGGAGTAATAAGAGAAATCACTACAGTGCTCACATATGCACAAAGCATCAAATAAATGATAACTATTATTGCTCCTGAAACTGTGAATCTGAAATATTGTAACACTGGTAAAGGCAATTTAATCTATTATAAAGAAAATAAAATTCTCCTTAAAAGACACACTGCTGAGAGAATTTTGAGAAGGTTCTTTGAATATCCAGGAAATATACATTCCCTGAATCTCTTAATTTAGAAAATATGCTTGTGCTGATCCATTTGTCACTTGGCTTTTGTTTGTGAACAAAGTGATTCTTATTTCCACTTGCATGTTGGCTGGCAAGTTAAAGATGTAACAAATGATCATTAAAAAGTGTATATTATTGGAGAGCTGGGTGGCTCAGATCATGATCTTACAGCTCCGGAGTTCAAGCCCCGCATCAGACTCTGAGCTGACAGCACAGAGCCTGCTTCAGATCCTGTCTCTCTCTCTGCCCTCCCTTGTTTGTGTTTCTCTCAAAAATAAACTAAAAAAACATTAAAAATATGTATTATAATGGGTAACGGATAAATCAGGGGCTTTGATGTTCAGCCCTCCCTCTCACTTGCTACTCAGTACAGTTACAAAACTCCTCCATTTCCTCAAGTGTACAATGAGGACAATATCAGTACCTTTCTCACCTGGCTGTTGGAAAGAGTAAACCAGACCGAAGAGGGAAGACCTTAGCACAGTCCCTGCATACAGTTTGTGTCTACTGAATGAGTGCCTCACCAACCACATCTGAGTCTTACGGTTATTGTGCTTATGCCCTACAGTGGTTAAGAGTACAGGATGGATTCATGGAGGCCGGGTTTCATGTCCTAGTTCTGCTAGTTTGGTTGTGTAACGCTGAGCAAATCTAAGTCTCAGTATTTTTGTCAATAAAATATTGAATAACAGGATGACCTCTCAGGAATGTTGGACAATTAAAGAAGAATTAACTGTAAATACTTAGCATGGTACTGTTGATATTACCTGTTACTACTTCATTAATGTTCTCAGTAAGCGCAGCTACCATAATTTTACCCAAAAACTGCCGTTCCCAATCAGCATTCTTGTATTCCTGAGTGGAATATCTACAAGAAATCCATAAGTTCATACGAAAAAGCAGTGGTCAATTTTTTTTTTTTTAAATAAGGGAGGCCTTCTGGGCTTGACCACCAAATACCTACCAAACAGCTTCCTTATCCTCATCCCCTTCCCTCTGCTTTAGTTTCTCCACAGACGAATTGTTTATTAGCTCTACTGTCCATTTGAATGCAAGCTACTTGGGCAGGGACTTTGCTTCATTCGCTGCTGTATCCTTCTCACTCTGAATAGTGCTAGGCATGTAGTAAATGCTTCGTATAGATCCCAGAAAAACTAGTCAGTTGAAGGAGACCCATCCTAGCCCTAAAATCGCCTATTTGCCTCTGATGAAGGGAACCGAGAGGGGCAAGGTGCGTGACACCATATCCCATCCCCCAGCTCCTTTCCCTGTACGCACCAGAAGGGTCATTGAATCGTTTCAGGGGCGCCTTAGGAAAGGACATGTTGACGACCAGCTCCACAAACCGAAGGTCACTAGCGGTCCTCGGCAACTTCCCGCTGCCTTACAGCCTACTCGCTCCAAATTCAAATCTCCCCGCTTATTCCCCGCCCACCTTCACGTCAGCAGGTTCGAAAACCAAAACCCTGGGCACACCAATCCAGGACGGGAACAGCTAAAGAGCATGCGCACCTGGCCTCGCAGCATGTAATTAGCGGTGCCGTGAGTTCCGGTTACTAGCCAATAGGAGACTATTACTGCCTCCTCCCTTCCCCACCCCAAGCAGTGTCCAATCATTCTTGGCGTTACTCAATTGTAACTTACAGAAGAGCAGCATTTGCGCAAGCGCATTTCATAGCTGAAAAGGTCGGAAGTCCGCCTTTGGCGTCATATAGGTGGCAGTGCAGTTAGTTCTAGTTTCACTGGTTTCAACCTCCTCTCGCCGTTCCTTGGGTGTAAACCCCCCGGGTTTCAGTTCTTTCAAACCGGCTACTGAAAGGGTCCTAAATGGCCATTGAAAAGGAAAAAGGAATACGCTGAGACGTCGCTTACGTCCCTGCGCATGTGCAGTGACCTGAGCGGACTGTCCAGGGCGTGGCCTAAGCGTGGACGCTCCGCGCGTGCGCTCCCCTCGCTTCTTGTGGCTGCAGCTGGGAGGCTACTGGAGTATGTCGGCCCCGTTTGAGGAACGCAGTGGGGTGGTTCCTTGCGGGACGCCGTGGGGTCAATGGTACCAGACCTTGGAGGAGGTGTTCATTGAAGTTCAGGTGCCGCCAGGCACTCGCGCCCAGGATATCCAGTGCGGCCTGCAGAGCCGGCATGTGGCGCTGGCCGTGGGTGGTCGCGAGATCCTTAAGGTAGCGGCAAGTCGGGGCTTGTGCCCAGTTTCTTCCTGGCCTCTAAGTCCCCGAGTCCTAAGGTTCAGGGTTTCCGTGGAAAGACTTGGAAGGCCGAATGGCTCCTTGCCCGAAAGAGCTATAGCATTGGCCTAGTTTTGTGCTGGTCGGAGCCCCCACTCAAGGCTGGTCCTGAGTTGAGTGGAGATTTGAGGAGCCCAATTTTCTGGCTTTCTCAACCAAATGAAACTGCTTCTTTTGTTCCTCTGCGGGTCTTCACCTGGATCTTTAAAGGAACAAATGTTTATCGTACATATATTTTCGTCCAGGCACTGATTTAGGTGCTAAGAGGTCAGAGGTGAATAAGGCATACGTTTCTTGCACACAGATTGTTCTTGTAGGGAGGCATAATAAAACTAAACTAATAAATGTTTAGGAAGTCACGGAAAAGTAAAGAAGAAAATAAGGGATAAGGATATAGGGATGAGGATTCAGAGACGATATCAGGTGATTTATTTTTTCATCAAAATGAGACAAAAATCTGCATGTTTGTGGAGTGGTTAAGCAGATAGTCTAGGGTTGTTTGGAGAGAATAATACTTCTTTTATTCTCATCATGCCCCTTAGATCTGAGAACTGCATTTTCCTGGATAAGCTTTATAGTTAAATTCAATTACGTCGAAGTTGGACTTCTTTCCCAGATTACATACTCAAGATGTTTGACGATAGTGTAGCGAAGGGAGATTCCTTGATGTAGGATACCTGGCTCTGCCATTTCTCTAATTTTGTAACCTTGGGCAAGAGATTATTCTGTGTCCCTATGCCTTCATCCACAAAGTGTGATAATTATAGTACCTTTCTGATAGGATTGTTTTGAGCATTAGGTGCTATCCATGGGAATTAAGAGTTTGGGCAAGTGCCTGGTATGTAATGAGTTTACATGCTAGCTGTTACTGTTATTTTTAATATGGAAGTGCTTTAAGTGCCTCAGAGAAAAGGAGAGAGTCATGTGGAAGACATTGATTTATGTCAGCTTGGATTTTAATGACCTTTCTGAATAGTTGTGCAGTTCGTGGTTTCCTGAACAGTGGTTTAAGATTACCATTCAAATTTCCCTTAGTAATTTCAGAACTTTAGCAGTGACTTTAACAGTAACTTTATTTACAATTTAGCAGTAACTTCAACTTGAGGATTTTAGATACATGTTTAGACTAGTAAGATTTTTTTCTCACTGGTGTTGAAATACGAAAAAATGTGTTTGCTTTATGTGGCATTTTAATTTTATTTCCTAAAACTTAAATTTGGCAAGTAGCAACAAATCAAAATGGATTTGAGCAGATGCATTCTCTTTTAAACTTATGTTCTGTTGATTTCTTTCTTAAAACAACAGTTTCATCACAGCTTATCTGAAATCAGAACTACAGTATGTGCTTTAAAAATGTTTAGTGCTACATTGCCCAACAAAGAGATTGATCCAGATTTTTGAAGTTTATTTTAAAAGACATCATTTCTTAATTTCAGCAGGGAAGCTCTTGTAGTTCATTTTAATTGGTAAAGTCAAAGCATTTCAGATATTAATTTCACATTTGGCTGCTAAGTGATCAGTGATATTTATTCATCTCCTGAAAATTAAGGAGTGCTGATCTTTCTTTTGAGAGCCCTGTGTTGTCAGTAAATATTCCAAGCAGTGTAAACTAGGTTGCATTTCACTTGCTACGAGGAAAGATAGGGTTGAACACCTATCAATATGTTGAAATGGTATAAAATTTTATCTCCCTGCCATAACCAAGCTAGACAACTAACATCTGGATTAGATAGGAAATTAGCAAAGTTGGGGCACTTGGGTGGTCAGTTAAGCGTCCAATTTTGGCTCAGGTCATGATCTCACAGTTCGTGAGTTTGAGCCCTCGTTGGGCTCTGTGCCAATAGCTTGGAGCCTGGAGCATGGTTTGGATTCTGTGTCTCGCTCTCTGACTCTCTCCCACTTGCACTCTGTCTCTCTCTCTCTCTCTCTCAAAAATAGATAAACATTAAAAAAAAATTTTAAACAAAAAGGAAATTGGCAAACTCTTAAATCATGAAAGTCTTATAAAAATTAATGACATTAATGTTTTCAGGACATAGATATTTCATGTACTAAAATAAACATTTTTATTTAGTTATTTATTTTTTGTACTAAAATAAATATGTTTATTTTTCAGGGCAAACTCTTTGATTCTACAATAGCTGATGAGGGAACATGGACTTTGGGTAAGGATGATCTATAATTGTTGGAATCTTTTTAAAAATTAATCTTGTCTTCAAACTTAGTATGTTTCTTCTGTGGTATCAGGTTCTTTGTCTTTGCAGCTCTGGAAGATAGAGTGATAGAAATGTATTGTAAATAGTTACCTGATGGTTTTTGAAAATATACAATTTTATGATGAACTCTAATTTCTTTGTGTTTTTTGTTTAGAGGACAGAAAAATGGTCCGTATTGTTCTTACAAAGACAAAGAGAGATGCAGCAAATTGTTGGACTTCTCTTCTAGAATCTGAATATGCAGCTGATCCTTGGGTGCAAGACCAAATGCAGAGAAAACTTACATTAGAAAGATTCCAGAAAGAAGTAAGTCAGATGAGTGTATGAATATGTATTATTAAGCATTTTAAGATCATAGAAAAATTATTTTTTGAAGTTAAAACTCAAATTTGGTTACAGAAAACTCACAAAAGTTCTTTAAAGGAGTTTTTAAAATTAAATGGTTAGAAAAATTACTGGTCTTTTTTTGTGGATTTTAGTTTTTCAAAATTTCTGGGGAGGGTTTTGTTTGTACTGCCATAGTTTATAAGTTTAAATTTATTTAATGTACACCAGTAATGCACGAGTGAACTCATAAAAATTTAATTAGTATAGACTTACATAGTGTAAAAAAGTTATAGGTTCCTTTCATTAACATCTCTCCATTCCTTGCTTCTGTTTCATTTTTATCTCATTGATATATTGGCTTGCTGCTTTGTTTGTAACATAAATGCAGGATCACACTATATGTATTGTTTGTTTTTTTTTCTCCTTCTAAGTGCTTCAGAATGTTTTCTCGTTTGACTGTATCATCGTTATTTATTTAGCTCTTCCCTTTTGATAAGATTTGGATTTTTCGATTTGTATCTATTTCACAGTTTGTTCTTTCATCTTTTTGAAACTATTCCAGTGTTCCATTAATTTATCTAGGAGAAGAATTACTGGATCAAAGCACTCTTCAAATTTTGATGGATAATTTCTATGTATATAATGGTGATTTCCTAATTTGTATCTCCAGTCTAGACTTTTCTCCCAAGTATTGGACTCACGTTTCTAGTTGCATATTCAGCATCTCCACTTGTCGATCTGACCTATCAGACTCAACATACTCAACATGAACTTCCTAACTTCCTCCCACACTTGTTATACCTCTAGCCTTCTCATCTTGGTTGATAGAAACTGCTTGTTCAGAAATGGGAAATCATCCTCCATTCCTAGCTCTCTCTCACACACTGTATCCAATTTGTTAGGAAACCTTAGTGGCACTACCTTCCAAGTATATTCAGAATTTGTCCACTTGTCACCACCAACTTTCCAACCACTCTGATCTGGACCACCTGTAATGTCTTGCCTAGGTTACTCTAATAGCCTTCTAATGGTTTTCGTCTACCCTTGCCAAGCTGCAGTGTTCTCAAAACAGCATAGCAGTCCTTTTAAAAATGCGAGTCAGAACACATCGCTTCTCTTCTCAGAACTCTTTCACTCTAGTAAAAGACAAAGTTTTTTTTCCAGGCCCTATCTGATGTGGTCTTCCATGATCTCCCTGACTTCTTCTCCTGCAACTGTCTGCTTCAGTCATTTTACCTTAGTCATATTGTATTACCTTAGCCTTTTTGTATTTTTGAATATTCCAGGCCATTCCTTTTCTGTCCTTTTGACTACAGTGTTCTCCCAAAGCTTGGGTGACTTCTTCATTGTTTTCAGGTCATTGCTCCGTAAAGCATATTTTGATCTTTGATCATCCTATTTAAATACTATAATCTCATTTCCCTTACTTTGCTTGCCCTTCCTTCCTTCCTTCCTTCCTTCCTTCCTTCCTTCCTTCCTTCCTGGCACTTGCACCAACTGCTAACGCTCTGGATCAGGGGCTGGCAAGCTATGGTCCATGGGTGAAATCTGGCCGACTCCCAGTTTTTGAAGTGAAGTTATACTGCAATACAGCTATGCTTGTTCTTTTGGTATTTTCTTTCATATAGCGATACCAGACTTAAGTAGTTATGGCAGAGACTATGCGGCCTTCATAGCCTAAAATATTTACTACTTGGCTCTTTACAGAAAAGTTGGCCAACCCCTCTACTAGCTAACTTACAGTTTTATTGTTTGTGTTCTCCTATAACAATGGCAGCTCCACCAGTGCAGGGATCTTTGTTTTATTCACTCTTGAATTCCACATGCTTCTAATGGTGTCTTCCAAACAGTTGGAACTCAGTAAATGTTTGTTGAATAAGTGAAATGCCCTCCAAAGAGACTAAAGCATGAGTTAGTACTTACTTCATAGGATTATTATGAGGATTAAATATGTTAATAAATGCATTGCTCTTAGAACCCTGCCTGGCATGTAGCAAACTCTCAAATGATGCTAGTTATTAAAATCTATTTTCACACTTCTATTTTGTATTTGTATTTGTATTTGTTCTATTTTGGTGATTACAGTGAAATTTGGTATCTTTTCATATGTTTATTGGTCATTTAGATTTCCTGTTTTGTCAGTGGCTAGTTCATGTCTTTACCATTTCCCTTTTGGGTTACTTATACTTTTCCTTAAAAGTTTTGTTTTATCATAATTTTTTTCATGTCTTTTAGAATCCTGGTTTTGACTTCAGTGGAGCAGAAATCTCAGGAAACTACTCTAAAGGTGGACCAGATTTCTCAAATCTTGAGAAATAACCACTACTTTTTTTTTGCTGCATTCTGTGGATCTCAGCAGATGTTGCCAACTTAATCAAAGGAACAGATTATGTGATGGAAAATGTGGATACCTGCAGTTAACAAATTGCAAAATATATTTAACTATGGTTCTAAAAATTGTATTCAAATATGAATTACATAGGAAACATCTTAAATACTGTGGAAGCTATTCTACTAATAGAAAGTAACTTTTTTTTTGAACTTGTTTTTTTGCTCAGCATGAAGTTTTATATGCTGCATTTTACTAATTTCATATTTAACCTGTATTTTTAATACAAAAAACATTAGGGTATAGATCATGTGAAATGACCGGGTGCCTTCAGGGACAATTAAATTTTTCTTTCAATAAGTGTAATGCAGGAATAATGATCAATAAACTTTTCTAAATAGGAATTGTGGACCCCTTTGTCTAAGTATACCAGTTCAGACAAGGAATTATATTACTGAAAAAAGTTTTAAGAAAGGAAAAGTCCACAAATATATTCTGAGTAATGTAATTTCAAGAGTTAATGAAAATTTCTGAAGTAGCATATTCCTTGGGAGATGACTGTCAAGAAATTTGAAAAATAGTTAGAAACCTAACAATAGGAATGGATTAATACAAAACAGAAGCAGTAAAGTGAATGTGGTTATTGGGTGAGTCCTTTGTCAGTGACAGAAAGCAAATTATGGTTAATGTTTGTAAGTAAGTGACATAATTTTGCTCTTCAGTGACCCAGACACATAAGTATGGATTGTCTTAAAACTGTGATTCATTCTTTTTATGTCCTTTGAAATTTAAAAATATTTCTGTCTATATTTTTTAAAGGTTTTATTTTTAAGTAAGCTCTATACCCAGTGTGGGGCTTAAACCCACAACTCCGAGATCAAGAGTCTCATGCTCCATCGACTGAGCCAGCCACCTGCCCCTAAGAAATATTTTAAACAGTCCCAACATTTAGAAAAGTTACGTGTAAAGTACGCAAATTGTTTTCTTCCTGATCTGTTTGTAAGTTTATGATATGATGCTGCATCACCTCTGAGTACCTTAGTGTGTATTTCCTTCAAAGAACATGCTCTTACATCACAACAATACAACCATTAAAATCAGGAAATTAGCATTGATACTTTCTGACCATCTAATCCTCACATCTTCATTGCATTCAAGTTTAACTGATTGTCCCAGTAATGTCCTATATAGCAAAAGGATCCAGTTGGAATCATGCCTTGCCTTTAGATTAGATGTCAGGTGTCTTTGGTCTACTTCAATCTGTACCAAGTCTTCATTTTTTCTTGACTTTTGCAGCCTTGGCACTTTTGAAGATTACAGGCTAGTTTTGTACAATATCCCTCATTCTGAGTTTTGTCTGATACTTCTTGATTAGATTCAGGTTATGCATCTTTGGCAGGAATGTTACAGAAGTGATGCCACGTTCTTATTGCATCCTGTCATGAGTTAGTAACTTTAATTTGTCCTTTTTCTGATGGTCTTTACTTTAGATCACTGAATAAGTACTGTCTGCCAGTCTTATCCACAGTAAAGCTATCCTTTTTTGGTTTATAATTTTGTGGGAAAGTAGTTTCAGAGTACTACCTTGTTTTTCATCAAACTTCCAACTTATATCTATATGGACTCATGATTTGCTACTTTGTTCAGTGGGTTAAAATCTATTGTTACCATTACTGTGATGCTCACAGTTTTTCTTGATTTGGCCAGGGGAAGACCATTCTAGGTGACTTCTGTCCTTTTGACATGTCCTATCGTTATTTGAGTAATTTCTTACTCCCTTCCATGAGATATAACAGACTTATGGTTTCCCTGCCCTAGCTCAAGAAAAAGCCTTTTTTTTTTTTAACGTGCCCTGTTTTTTTTAAATGGAGGATGGTATTTAGAAGCCAAGATTTGTGTGCTAGTGAGCAATTGCTCTTGGTGTGTGTGTATGTTGCTTATATATATCTGTATTTATTTCTATATGTATATTTAAAACCATGAGTTCACACTTATGCTTTGATTTCTGATCCCATGGGGTTCATTTTTCTTTTCTCCCTTCTTATAAAACAATAACAGTGAGAAGCCTGATTCCTATATTCTTAATGTATTTGGTTCCCTATACTAGGTCATCTTCTCATCTTCTCATGAATTCTTTCTTTACTTTGCTCAGGCTCCCGACACCCTGCTCCAAGCAAGGATATCCTCACCTGCTTGCACCCGAACACCGTATTATGGGCCAATGCAACCCAACCATACCCTTTGTCAAAATGTCTACCTTGTTCACTTTACCCAGTTACTTTAGGAATTAATTGCTGGGGAAGAGGCTTTTTTCTTCTAATTGGCTTCTCTTCTTGACATTTAGAAAAAAAAATACTTTGAATAAACAGTAAATTTAACTCTCCTGTTCATAGTTTTATAAATTAAAAAAAATATATTTATGTATTTTGAGCGCGAGCAAGAACCAGCAGGGGAGGGGCAGAGAGAGAGGGAGACAGAAGCCTGAGCAGGTCCATACTGTTAGCGCAGAACCCAATACAGGGTTTGAATTTACAAACTGTGAGATGATGACCTGCGCTGAAATCAAGGGTTAGATGCTTAACCGACTGGGTGAGCCAGGTGCCCCCATAGTTTTGTGAATTTTTAACATATTGATTCTGTTCATAAGTTTTGTGAATTTTAACATGTAGAGGTATGTGTAAGCACCTCATAAATCAGGAGATTGAACTCTATGCCCCACACTGGGCTCAAATTCATGACGCTGAGATCAAGTAGACCCATGCTTTACTGACTGAGCCAGCCATGCACCCCAAGAGGTTAGTTTAATCATCACAAAAACAATGCTCTTCTTTGTAGTCATACCCCACTCCTAGCCTCAGACCCTGGCAACCACTGATTAAGACTGTCTCTAGTTTTGTCTTTTCAAGAATGTTACAGCAATGGAATCATACATAATACTAAAAAAAAACAACCCAGCTTTATTGAAAAATAATCCACATAGTATACATTTCACCCATTAAAAGTATATAATTCAATGGTCTTTAGTATAGTCATCTATTCAGCCATTACTATAGTCAGTTTTCATTTTCATCACCTCAAAACTCATTCCTTTTAGTTATCAACTTTCTCCCTTGATGGAACCCCCAGCCAAGCAACCACTGAATAATCTGCTTTCTATCTCATAAATTTCTCTTTTTTGGACATTTCATATACATGGAATCATAATATGTGGTCTTTTGTTACTGGCTTCTTCACTTGACATAATGTTTTAGTTGTTTATCCGTGTTCTAGTACGTCAGCATTTCAATCTTTCTATATGGCTGAATAATATATATTATTCAGCTGAATAATCCGTTGTATAACTGCCACACATTTATCCATTTGTCAGTTGATGGACATTTGGGAGGTTTTTACCTTTAGGCTATTATTAGTAATAATAGCCAAAACATTCAAGTTCAAGTTTTTATGTGTGTGTATATTTTCATTTCTTACCTAGAAGTTCTATAGAAATTATGTCTGATCATTTGAGGAATTTCTGGATTGTTTTCCAAAGTTGCTACACCATTTACATTCCTACCAAATATCTCCACATCTTTGCCAACACTTTTTATGCAATTTTTGTTTTTTATTTTAGTCATCCTAGTGGATATGAACTGGTATCACACTGTGGTTTTTTGTGTTTCCCTAATGACTAATAATGTTGAGCATCTTTTCTTGTGCTTATTGGCCATTTATATATCTTCCTTGGAGAAATGTTTATTCAGATCCTTTGCCCATTTTTAATTGGATTATCTTAAGAGTTCTTTATATATTCTGTATGCAGTCTCTTATATTATTTGTATGTATTTTGTTCTATTGTGTAGTTTTTTCACTTTCTTGATGGTGTCTTAAAGTGTGAATGTTTTTAATTTTGATGTATTCTAATAGATCATGCTTTTGGCATCGTGTCTAATAACTCTTTGTGCACTCCTAGGTTATGAAGATTCTTTTCCAGTGTTTTCTTCTAAAAGTTTTATTGTATGTTTTACATTTAGATCTGTCACTTATTTTTTTTTGTATAAGCTGTGAAATCTAGTTCATATTTTTGCATGTGGATGTCCAATTATTTCAGAATAATTTATTGAGAAGGCATTTCATTCTTCATTAAATTGTTTTTGCACTTTTGTCAAAAATTAGTTGCTATTTATATGGGTCTGTTTTTGGTCTTCCTATTGTATTCTATTGATCTTTGTGTCTGTCCCTTCACAAATACCACACTACCTTAATGTAATTTTGTGATAAGTCTTAAAATTGGGTAGAAGATTCCTTAAATTTAATTATTTTTTAAAATTGTTTTGGCTGTTTTAACTTCCTTTGCCTTTCTGTATAAAGTTTAGAATCAGCTAGTCTATATCTACAAAAAAGTCCTGCTAGGGTTTTCATTGGAATAGCATAAGTCTTCAATCCATGAATGTGGGACATCTCTCCATTTAGGATCTCTTTGATTTCAATCATGAGCGTTTTGTGATTTTTAGCTTGTAAAGCATTTACATCTTTTGTTAGATTTATTCCTAAGTGTTCATTTTGTGGAGCTGTTTTAAATGATACATTTTTTGAAATTTCAGTTTCCAATTGCATATAAGTAGTGTATAGAAATGTTGATTTTGTTTGTTGACCTTGCATCCTGTGACCTTGCTAACCTTTCTAAACTTATTTCTAGGGTTTTTTTGTTATGAATTCCTGGGATTTTCTTCATAAACCACAAACAGGAGGTTTTATTTAATCAGTACTACTCCATAAGTCTATTTGTTCTTGCCCTATTGCACTTGCTATAAGAATAGAAGTGGTGGAAGTGGTGGAAGTGGCCATCCCTGTCCTGTTTGATTTTCAAATTTTGATTTAATTTTCAAATTTTGAACCTGCTTGTATTTTCCCACATCCCAGACTTGGTCATGGTATTTTACTGCAGTTTATGTATCTGGATTTGTTTCTTGAAGATTTTTGTGTCTGTTCCTCTGGGATACTGGTCAGTAGTTTTGGTTTTTGTATTATATTTATCTTGGTTTGCTACCAGGGTAATGCTAGCTTATAAAATGAGTTGGGAAGTGATTCTTCTACTTCCTAGAAGAGATTTGTAGAATTTGTTTTGCCTTCTTTCAGTGTTTCATGGGATTTTCCAGTAAGATTTTAAACAACAAATTCATTTTTTTTTTAAATTGTTTTAGGTAATCTTTGCGCCCAGCGTGGGGCTCAAACTCATGACCCCAACCAAGATCAAGAGTCACATGCTCTACCGACTGAGCCAGCCAGGCACTTGAATTCATTTTTTGTTTTTAATTTTTAATTTTTTTAATGTTCATTTATTTTTGAGAGAGAGAGGAAGAAAGAGAGAGAGCACGAGTGGGGAGGGAGAGAGAGGGAGACAAAATCCAAAGCAGGCTCCAGGCTCTCTGAGCTGTCTGCACAGAGCCCGATGTAGGGCTCGAACTCAAAACTATGAGATCATGACCTGAGCCAAAGTCAGACACTTAACCAACTGAGCCACCCAAGTTTGAATTCAGTTTTTAAAAACAGAACTTACTCAGGTTATCTAGTTTTAGTTTACATTATTTTAGTTTAGATCTGGTAGTTTGTGTCTTTCAAGGAACCGATTCATATAACTCGATGTGCATAGTTGTTTGTGTTAGGTCCTGAGTGTCCTTTTAATATAGTGGTACCTCTTTCAGGCCTGAGATTGGTCATTTATGTCTTTTTTGTCAGTCTTGTTAGAGACTCATCAATTTTATTGCTTTATTCAAAGAACTGGTTTTTGGTTTTGTTGATATTCCTTATTGTTTTCAATTTCATTGATTTTTTTTTTTTAACCCCTCCTTTTTTTATGACCATTTTCCATCTGCTTGCTTTGGGTTTATTCTGCTCTTTTTCTAGTTTCTTTCTGTGGAAGGTTATTGAGACTTTTTTTTTTTTTTTCTTAATAAAAGTAATTTGAATGTGAATTACTCTAAGCACTAGTATAGCTACATTTCATACATTTTGATATTTTCATTGAGTTCAAAATATTTTACTTCCTTTAGACTTCCCCTTAGAGCCATGAATTATTGAGAAGTCTGTTGGTTTCCAGGTGTTCGTAGATTTTCCTGTTACTGTTCTTAATTCCTAGTTTATGATCAGAGAACATACTTTGTAATTTTAGTTATTTTAAACTTCTTAAGGGTTGTTTTGTGACCCAGGATATGGTCTGTTTTGGTGAATGTTCCATGTCTATTTGAAAAGAATACTTAATCTGCTATTATAGGATAAAGTTTTTTATGTCAGGGATTCAGTTAGTTGTTGGTATTATTCAGTTTTTGTATATTCTTGCTGATTTCCTAGCAGTTCTATAGATTACTGGTAAGTGTTTAAGTCTCCAGATGTCGTTGAAGCTTTGTCCATTTCTCTTTTCAATGCCGTTTTGGCTTCTTGTATTTTAAGTTCTAATGTCAGGTGCACACAAAGATTTTATTCCTGATTTTAATTGCTCCAACATCTATTTTGTCAAATTGACACAAAAAACTGGCATATCTGTTTTTATCTTTATTTTTTTTATGGATTCTCTACCCCCAGTGTGGGACTGAGACTCATGACCCCAAGATCAAGAGTTGCATGCTGTACTGAGTGAGCCAGATGCCCTCCTCCCCGCCCTAAATTGACATCTGTAAATCAAGCCTATTTGGCTTATGTTTACTCATTTTCATTTATGAAAATTACAGATTTTAAACTTAGTAAGCAATAACACATCTTATAAAAATCATTTTATTAGTAAAAATAGGAAAAGTAAATTCCATAGTATTATTTTCTGATCATGATGGTGGCACTGAAGTTCATGTGGCCAGAAAATAGTTTCAGTTGTAAAGTACACAATTTCATAAGTCCATGTAATTGTCTATTTTGGGAGGTAATGTGCAGTGGTTAAGAGCACGGCCTTTGCCTGGATTTAAATCCTCATTCCCAAATATCAGATATGTGACCTTGGGCTAATTGCTCACCTCTTGTGTGGCTCCAGTTCATTTGTAAATTGGGATACTCTGATTTGATTTGGAGGATTTGAGATGATTCATATGAAACATGACAGTAGTACCTGACAGTAGAAAACTATCATTGCTAATCACAAATGTTAGATCTAGAAATGTCTGTTTTTATATTTTTAAGTAAGTACTACGCCCAACATGGGGTTTGAATTTAAGACCCAGAGATTAAGAGTCACATGCTCTATAGACAGAGCCAGCTAGGCACCCCAGAAATGTGTTTTTAGATAGTATGTTACATAATTTGAAATACAGAAGGTTCAGGTGCCCTTTTGAAAACTAACACTGAAAAGAGGGGTTATTAAGTATGTCTAAGCTAAGTGCAAAAGGAACTTTCCTTTATTAACAGTTTTTGTATCAGTAACTCCTTGCAATGTTCACATTGTCTTCTTAGTTTAATTAACATAATTGCTTCAAAATCCTGTTGTTTCAGTTCAAATTACCAATTGATCTAAGCAGGCTAACACAGCACCTGGTTGTTAATCTGTCATTACCAAGCACATTGCTGGAATGCCCTTTAAAGTAAGACAGTTTGTACAGAACTTCAAGTGGGCTGAATATAAGGGTGAATTTGTACTGAGGATATCCACAGTAGTCATGAATCTACATGAGAGAAGTAACCAATGTTGCATAAACACCACCTTTTTAATGCACATTAAAACATATTTGTCCTAATCTTGTCTTCTAAAAAGCCATTAGCAAGTAAAGCAACAATTAGGTAAAAGCCATACTATTAATTGAGATTTTGTTCCTGCTGTGCATCTTACTTTGCTGCTAAATTTAAATTTACTGAGTGGAGATAGCTTTTTATTGTGGTTCTGGCATCACATTGCCAAAATAGTTAAACCAGAAGAGAAACAAACACAAACTACCCAGCAAAGGAATGCATGTCAGTAACTTTATTGAAAGATAAATCCCTTAGTACCAAAACATAATGGTAGTTGGTTAGGCTGCCTTTGCCAACTCAGAATTAATCACTGATGAGGTCAGATTATTGAAATAGATGAGCCTTTTGGGAAAACTGAGGTTATCCACAAAACACAGTTTACAAAACTATAAGATATATTATGGTTCTTTGGTTTATTTTCCAGGCACATTTACCCATAACATGTCAAATTTGGGTAGAGCCATTCTGGATGGACTCAGGCTATTACTCACTGCACTGCGTAACTGTTTACAACACTTTTAATGCCATAGATCTCCTTATAGACTTAATAGAAAATCCTGAATACTACCTTAGCAACTTCATAATTATGAAGACATCTCTTACTTTTTTAATTACTTTCTTTAGGCACAAGAGGGACAATTAGTGAAAGTATATTCTCTTCCTTTTAAAATTCAAAATTAGCAGTTCTTTTTTTAAATGTTTATTTTTGAGAGAGAGTGCGAGCATTGGAGGGGCAGAGAGAGAGGGGGACAGAGGACCCAAAGCAGACTCTGCACTGACAGCAAAGGGCACGATGCAGGGCTCATGAACCGTGAGATCATGACCTAAGCCAAAGTTGGATGCTTAACCGAATGAGCCAACCAGTACCCCCTGGAATAGCAGTTGTTATAAAAACAGCCCTTAGTAGAAGCTTACGGAGTGTTAAATCAAGTTTTTGGAGTGAAGTTAATTTATTTTGAATTACACAAACCAGTTTTTCTTGATGGGATTAGACGGAGGCAGTAGATATTGTGTAAGTTTTGTCATGGATACAAATATTACCTGTTTTTTAGAAAAAATATTAAAGATAACCTAATATGCCAAAATGACTAGGGCTGTAGTTTTGCTTTTATAAAATGCCCTCAAATTTAAATGTGATTTCCAAGTAGCAATAAAGTCCACATCCCTGGATTATCTGTTTGCACTACAGGTACCAAGAAACCATTTTCACTGCCTAAAACAGTAACCCTTATTATGCCTTAAAAGTGCATTTGTGAATTGTTGGTTTTGATGTATACCTCATAATTTAGAATTAGGTTACCACTTTTAATACCACCTAAATACAATATACTGACCCAATCTACAAAGTTGGATCAATGTTTGAAATGAAGATTCACAGTTAACCTTCCCAGGCCTGTTATTAACATTTCACATTTATACTCTTAGCTTTGATTTGTATGCCTCACAGATGAATTCAAATTTAATTATAATTCCACTACAGCATGTTAATTAGGTAGTTTTCCCAAATCTGAGAACATCAATGCTAATCTCGTTGTGATGTTTTGAGGCTTCACAGCTTAAATCCATTATAACATTATGGAATCCATAGCTCAGGATTGTGGAGAAAGGCTTCAGAGGAGTATTGTCATTGTAACAATCCTATTTAAACAAAAAATCAAGTTATTAGAAGTCTACAAAATATAAATATTAACTATTAAAAATCAATTGTTCAATTGAAGATTTATAATCATATCATATGTAGATGTGTTAATATTTAGTTTGAATAGGAAAAAGTGAAATCACCACTCAGGTAAATTTAGATGGCACCAATGTGCATCGTATCAGTGACAAGGTTTACATTTTTTATGCATATAACTATTTTCCAGTGTTCTAACTGCTATAGCAATGGTATACAACTACAGCACTGAGACACCCTGGCAGTTTGCAGATACCCAGTGTGGAGATCATCTGCCATAACTTACTTTAAGAATAACATCCAATTTCATACTGATTTTGTTTATAAGTCAATAGTCTCAAATTACTTCATTTATGGTTGAAACTTTTGGTCCTGTTGTCCTACTCAGGCTAGTGTTAACTTTAAATGTGCAAGAACTTGAGTCTACATAAAGCAAAATGAGGTGAAAAATACTGTCTTAGTGCTTCTTTTACAATTCAGCTTATTAAGGTGATTTTCTAAGCTGATAATTTAATGAAGTGGCCAATGTGCATATCAATGATTGGATAAATTCCTTACTCTCAGGGCATTCTATTTTAAATGTAGTACTGCCCTCAAATATTAGCTAACTAGATCAGTGAAGTCATTTTCTCCATTGCTATTTTAATTCCATTGTTTATTTTGAAAATAATTCAGATTTTAATTCCTCAACTCTAGAATAAAACTGTAGCATTAGAAGATTTTCTCTGTATGGAGAGTAACTATGAACCAAATTTACCAATTAAGGGACCATTTCAGGAATTGTTGGAAGGTGGGTTATTCTGTAGTAACTATGTTTCAATTGCCGTGCTGTACGTCCAGAAACAATCCATTTCAACTTTTGAACATTTGGTTTGGAACACTTGTTTGATGAATATTCAGTTAAACACTTGGATACAAGCTCTTGCCAGAAGGTCAAATCTCTGCCACTTATCTGTACATAAAAAAAAAATTATCAGTCAATAAAAAAGTCCTATAGTATTTAACTATAGCAATAATTGTCATCTTCCTAACATGTGTCTTTCCTTGTCAAATAAATCTGAGGATAAGCTACTTATGTTTCAAACAGACACATGACATCTCATTTTACTTCAGGAGATAGTACAAGTGGTTTAGTTTCTTTTACAGCTGTTAACACCATTTAGGCTATGACCTTGACATACCTTGGAATGTGTCTGAAGACATTCTATTCCTTCTGTTAACTCTACACACTTCTGTGCTTGGATTTCCAGTGCAATGATAGACAATGCCAACACAGAAGGCTAAAAGATAAAATTTAAAGTAAGTATTGAATAGAAAATAATAGAAAATAGGTATATAAATAGGTTTAATCTTTATATAAAATATTTACCTTTGCTTTAGAAAATATGATCCTGCAGTGGCATGCCTTAAGCTGAGCTTCTAGTCTTTCAAAATTAAGACTATTCTTCCTTTAAAAAGATAATGAGATTAATTTTATATAGAAAATTTAAATGTAGTCACAAGAGATTTTTAGAACACTGAAATCATTTTAAAGTAAAGTTTATGCACACTTACCACAGAAAATAATTTGAAGAATTCCTTCAATGGTATTAACTTCTTAAAGATGTCATAAATGAATTTTAAATAATTGGTTCCCCCTTCTTGAAAAATGTATCATGCCACAACTATCCAGTTTTTTAATCTATTTCTACACCTACTAAAGTTCTTTTTCCATAAATCTGTTAGATGCTTACTTACTAGGTTCTATGAGTTAACTAGTCTATAAATGGAAAATGTAATAAAAAAATGTAAACATGTCCTTTAATCCTAAGAATTGGCCTTCACAGACTTCAAGAAGCTGTTGACAGCTTCTGCTGGATAGTGAAGTGAAAGTGCTGAAGGTGTCATTTTGTTTACTTTTTTTCCCCTCATTGTACTTATTTTCATTAGAATTATCCCAAGATACTGATTATTTGCAACATCCAGAATACCATTTTGATTTCCAAATCTTTGGGCAAAACAAAGGTCACATACCTTTCAATTGGCAAGTTCTCTTGAATGAGTGAATAGTAGAGTTGCAGAAATTGAAAGGCAGTAGTAGCTTTGACTTTCCAACACACCTTCTCCAATACAATCTTTTCCATTCTCATCAAGTCTGAAACTGTGAACCTATACTGGCTTATTCGGATCAAGTCAGTTGCCAATGGGACATTCCTTTCCTCTTCTATTGATTTTACAGCCAGATAGAAGCAGCTCAGCCCAACACACCCAAGGTGTTTGGGCTGTACCTAAAAAGACAGTAAGCCCATTTCTTTAGCTTATTTCAGTTAAAAAAACCATAAAGGATAATATAGAACTCAGACCCATCATTTATGACAATGTATCCTTGAGGTTTATTTTTCAACTGTGAAGGACCTAACAATATCCAATCATACTTCAACTGCAGCCGGTCAATGCTATGTACCTACTTGGAACCAATTTTGGAGAAAGTGGACTAAGTTTCAGTGTAATGTTTGGCTTCAGCCCATATGAAACTTTTTTTTTCCCCCTTTGTAACTCACTGTAGAACTGTCAGCACTGTGTTCTAGTTGGGCCAAATAATTAACTGGTCAAAGGCTTCTGTGAGGACTGAAACACCTTTACAGTTTATGCACAAAATTTCTTTCTAGGATGATGTGTTTTTCCAGGCTGTTTTCTTTATGTAATGTGTAAAATAGTTTTTAAATACTTTAGCACACACTGTTTATTCTACTTCTAAAGCTTTACCCACTCCCAGTCTTTTATTTATTCTTTCCAGAATACCGACAATGTAACAGTGTCAAGCTTCTATCCACCCTAAATTCCAGCTTAAACTAAACTTTAAGAAGCTTGTACCAGTGTTTGTACCCTTCTTTTCTTGGAACCCCTCTAATATATTTATTCCTCTTTAGATGTTTAATTTTATTATACTTTGCATTGTATAATAGTTATTGGTGCAAACATTCTCCCATAAGATTATAATATTTTTAAGGGACAGATGTGTATTATTAATCTGTGCAACATTTATAGATTCAAAGGTAGTGTCCAAAGAATAGTTTAATTAGTCTGTCTGAGCAAGTTTTTTGAACCATCCAATTCAGCAAATACTGAGTTCTTTCTGTATATGATGTGTTGTGAAGGACTAAAAGATGAGTTTCATTCCAATTGCTGTATCATCTCATTCACTAATGACCATGGGCACAGAGAAGGCAGATATATTTTTAACAGTTAAGCAAGCTCTGAAAGTTACATGGATGTCCACTTATTCAGTATAGGGAAATAATTACATATGTGTTCCTCCTTCAAAAGATACTGTCTTCCCTATTGTATGCAAACTGATGTTGGAAATGGCAATTATAAGCAAGATCTGAATAGGTCTAGGGCTAAAACAATTAGAACTTTATATATGACTAGAAATTAAGATACTCTATTGACCAAGTGGTTCACAGCATCAAAAAAACAAAAACAACAAAAACAGCAAAAAACCTCTCTCTTAAGTAGGCTTCACGCCCAGCATGGAGCCCAGCTTGGGGCATGAACTCCTGACCCTGAGATCAAGCCCTGAGTTGAGATCAAGAGTCGGACGCTTAACCTACTGAGGCACCCCAGTGCCCCAAACCTCTAATTCTTAACCACAATCTAGCATTCGGCCTCTAACAAATTTCTTTAAATTTAAAAACAACAGTAAATAAATGAAAATGCCCAACCAAAAATTTTTAAAAAACAACAGCCACCTCTCATACTGGGAGAGTCTGCAATTATTTGTTATTAGGTTGTTTTTCAATGTCAGAAGTTAAATCTAATGATGCATTCCTCTTGATTCTAAGGAAGAGTATTCATCGATGCTGTAGCACACAGAATCATCACAATGTTTTGGCTACTTGATGAATATAAAAAGGTCAAGTTTATGAATACCAGCCCAAAGCTAGCTATTCCATCTCCAAAACACACTGAGCAAAATTAAGAAATACTCTGTGTAATGTAGCTTTAAACATACCTTCATTTTGGACAGGAATCTGTCCAGTAAATTCACAGCTAGAGAAAATGTCTCCGTGTCGAAGCCAAAGAACTGAGTTAGACTAAGAAGATCTTTTACTTCAAAGTCCCTTAGCCTTGCAGTCATTCTGAGGCCATTATCGTGTGCAGATTCGATTAGTCTCAAGCCGCAGACCTTTGGCTGACATCTCGACTCCTGTTCCAACAGGGCATTCAGCTGGTGTAGCAGTTTCTGAGAGTCAGTTGTTGTCAGTACCTCTATCATCTATATATAGAACAAGGCACAGAAAGGAGTGTTAAGAAAAGCCCTTCCTGCCTTCAACAGAAAGCCAAGCAGTTTTTACTCAAGTCTCCCTTCCCCCAAAGCTGCTAGTGAATCTAAGTCCTTGCAAAGTGCCATCTGTTACCCCCAACCCCATCCCACCAGTTGGTCACATCCCAAATTGTGAGTTTTCTACAGGGTGGGAGCTGTGCCTTAAAAAATTTGCAAACCTTCAAGAAATTCTTGTTCAAGCCATTCACTGTCAAGAAATAACTATGAATATCGATGCTGCAAGGGTGAAATTAGATGGTAGTATGTATTCTGCTATATATTAGCAACAAGGAACTGTTAATGTTAATTTTACTTAATCTCTAGTGCCTCATCTGTAAAGTGGGTATGACTATTATTACCTACCTCATAGGCTTGTGTGGAAAAATGAAATCACCTAGGTATAGTGCTTAGCACCTATAGTAAGTACCTAGTAAACACGGGACAATAATAACTTATTTCTACGTCTGTAAAACGAGGTAACAATATTGGTCTCTGAATGGCTATTAAGATGATTCACCTAGAGTTTTGCACAGTGTGTAACACACAGCGCTCAATAACTGATAACTGTTATTGGTGTCAGGAAAGGAAGCTTAAAGCGTGCTATGGGAACACGGAGTGAGGGCAGGAGGCTAATTTAGTTGCAAAATGAATTTAGGAGTTTCATTAATTTAAAAGCCGGTATTCCACAGCTACTATGTCCTGGCCACAACTAAGCCCCGGATACAGGGCTACCTCCCATACACCAACTGAAAGACAGGGAGGCAGGGGGATCTTTAAAGTGGGGCGACGGACGCAGATGAGGAATCACTAACTTTATGGGTCCAGCTCTTTTAGCCCTGGGCTGGTCCCTGGGGCCTGGCCAACCTGGCGTTAATACTTCTCAGGAGGTCGGGTCTGGCCCCGCCCCTCCAAGCTCGAACTAGCCTGGACTTGTTGCTTACAGCAGCGGGAGAGTTAACTGAGAAAAAGGGCGCGGGCCGAACTTACCCCTCACCCTACGCCCCCAACCCTGCTACCTAGCTGCACCACGAAGTCAACCCCGAAGTCCCAGCTCACCTTGACCGCGACTGCGGCTCCTCGGTGGTAACCTCCCTCCCCGGGCCTGCTCTCACCTCACCCCAGGATATCAGATCCGACAAGCCCACGAGGCGAGAGGACTCGCGGGTAAGAGGTGAGTGGCCCGGGGAGGGGGAGCCGTCCTGGGTGGAGGTCTCCGCAGCGCCGCCGAGACGACACTGCCCACCACAGAGTCAGCTCCGAGCCGAAGGGGCCGCGCCTGACTGCCCGAGTAATATATTGGAGGGCGGGGCTTTCCCGAGTCGGGAGGGGGAGGGGGAAATTTTCGCCCCTGATTGGTGTAGTTCCTTTGATGGATGGCCCCAGCGGTCCAAAGAGGGCTGGTCTGTGGAGGAAGAAGTCTAGCCAATCAGCACACACTTCCCATCAGAGTCAAATTCTCCGCCCCTTGAGACCACGCCCTACTTCCTCTAAGCGTCTCTCATTGGAGAATTTTCTAAAGCGTCTTCAATGAAGGGAGGTCGAACTAAATGCTGCACGCCCCCTGTCCCGGGTAAGGTCTCCTCTGGCAACCGGATTGGCCAGGACATCCTTCCAGAGTGTACTGGGAGTTTTTGTTTCCTGTGGTTTAGTAAAGTGGTTCGGCCTTCTCTTTTTAAAATTACAGTGGCTAGTTACAAAACACAAAGTAAAGCCTTGATTTTTCATTACAGATGGAGAGTTGGTGTATTTTCTATGGGGTGGTGTATTAAATTTCATAGGTTTCTTCTTGTGAGCTTTGGATATCAATATTTCTTGCCTTAATTTGCTTTTTGTATAATTTATCAAAGAATGGAGTCGGGGTAGGTACATTCTTGGTCTTTACCAATTTTCTGAATTTTGTTTTTTAACAAATTGAAAGAGAAAAGCTGGTAGCTTTTTAAGGGCTTAAAATGGAAGGTGTGTGGTTGACTCCTAAGAGGAGTACATGGGGAAATAGTTGTAGTAACTATGAATCTAAGTCCACAGATCCGTGTGTGAAGTGAGCCCATGCCATGTTGGTGGGAAAATAATTGGCCTGAAGCCTTCCTGGACTCCCTCTTTCTCTCACTGTCACAGATGAGAAGGGTCTGCGTTAAAAGGACCTGAGGACTGGTGAGCAAAGAGTCAGTTATCAGTTCTCATGGACTGTGCTGGGATGTCTCTGTTCTCATGATCTATTCCTGGTTAGTGGCCATCTGGGCTATTAAAAGTAAAACTCTGAAAGATTTACTGGTATTTCTGCTCTTTACGGTGTATTTTCTTGAGGCAATGCCACAGAACCAAGTCCCGAAATGGGGGCAGAGTTGTGGAGAGAAAGGGGGAGGAGGAACTGGGGAGAAAAGTTAATATTTCAAAATAACACCTCAGCCACAAAATCATGTTAGTTGACAAAGTGCAGCCTTTCAAATGGGGAAGGGGCCTTGGTCCTCCTTGAAAACAAACTTACATAATGAATATAAATGGACAATTTAAAAAATACTACAATAATGTGTGAGTTTACAAATGTACATGTTTCTCTTTTGGCTTTTAGTTACAGCATCATTCACTGATATCTATTGAACACATAATACGTGCCAGTGGAGAACAACATATATTGGTCCCTGTCCTTGTGGAACATGTAAGGCTTGTGGACACTATGAACACATAGACTTTGGAATAAAACTTTTTCAAATCATAGGCTACTAACTAGCTATGTGACTTTTAGCAAGTTATTAAATCACATTGAGTTTCCATTCTTTTTTCAAAAATGGGAAGTAAAAGCACCCTCTTCATAGCATTATTGAGAAGATTAAAGCAAAGTACATAAAGAAGTAGGCAATATGCCTGGAACAGAGTAAATACTTGCTAAATAGTAGCCTTTATTATTAAATTACTAACATTTCTTTCGAAATGTCTTGCTTAACCATACATTTGATTGTGTTTTCTCTATTGTCAGATTTAGTGTTCTCAGCCTAGAATCGGACTATTAGAATATTATTTATTTAAAATTAATAAAAGTATCTAAGTTGCATGTATTATTTTCTATACCTATTATACTTGAAATTTTCACATGAGACTCTAGGTAATATATCATTATTTATGTAAACATGTTTCTCTCACATTAGGATCTTATTATTATTATTTTAAAATCTGCAATTCCCTACATGAAAGAAATTGTTTCAATAGCGCTAAAGAAACATTGATTAAAGATAACTCAAGTCAAATGGATATTCCTTACCTTTTCTCGTTCCCCTCACCCCGTCATTTTTATTCATAATATTAGAATACAATCAATTAAATAATTGAAAAGACCTAACTAGAAAAATGTGCAAATGTACCACCCAGTTATGTGCTCTTGTGAAAGAAAGAAAATGAGCCATTCATTAGTTATGATTTTATTTTTATTTATTTATTTATTTATTTATTTATTTTTAAATGTTTATTTATTTTTGAGACAGAGAAAGACAGAGCATGAATGGGGGAGGGTCAGAGAGAGGGAGACACAGAATCTGAAGCAGGCTCCAGGCTCCGAGCTGTCAGCACAGAGCCCGACGCGGGGTTCGAGCTCACAGACTGTGAGATCATGACCTGAGCTGAAGTCGGATGCTTAACCGACTGAGCCACCCAGGCGCCCCATGATTTTATTTTTAAAGATGTTTAGATTTAATAATGAGTTTCTGTCAGGAATAATTCAAATGACTGGCTTCTAAGGTATTTTCTAGGCTCAATGATATATGCAGCTGCCATCTTCTTACTTTCTTCTCCGTCGACAGTTAAGTGCAGCAAGAACCAAAGCTCAGAATGATAGCCTTGAGGCTGGGCAAGAAGTCACAGGAAGATTTAATCATATTCTCTACATTTTAGACTGCAGAAGTGCCTTTGAGCAACAAAAATTATAACAGGTATAACAGTGGTTGTATGTCAAATGCTGCCATGACTCATAGGGAAATTCCTAATTGGTTCTGTTTCCATCCAGGAGATTGGAGGAGGTTTTGCCTCACCCTCTTTGGGCTCCTTGACAAATGTCCAGAACTTTTGGATGTAGATTTTTCCAGTTGTGATAAGGGACTAAGAAGTGAGGATGAAAAGGATCTCAGCTTAGTACCTTCCCCTCTGTTTCCTGATCCTTCCTGGAACGAGTTATTACAAACCCTACTACCTCCAGCTGTTCGCTAGAACATCTACTCAGTCCTGTTTGTATGAAGACAGCTTGCTTGTCAGTGGCTTTTTTTGAGTCTTTACTAGCGCCTAGGATACCAGAGAAATTGTGTATCGTCTGGGTGGTGGTAGGGAGGCAGGACGAAGGATCCGTGGAAAATAGATTAGTAAGGTCAGGTATATCTTGCCCTTCAGAGATTCTCACTACCTCAGAAAAGGTAACCGCTTTCAACTAATTGGGGTTTCATTATATTCAAAACACCTAAACTTTGTTAAGTAACCACTGCTTCATAAAGGCACTGGGAAACGTTAGAGGGAGATCTCCTGTTCTCTAGTATTTAGTTTAATGGTCATAGATTCTGTTGACTGCAGGGCTAAAAGCCAAGATCAGCCAATAATAAAAAGAGTTTGCAGGGCATCTGGGTGGCTCAGTCGATTGAGTGTCAGATTCTTGATTTCAGCTCAGGTCATGATCCCAGGATCATGGGATCGGGCTTTGCACTGGGCTCCTTGTCAGACTCCCTGCTGAGCATGGAGCCTGCTTAAGGGTCTCTCTCTGTTTCTGTCTCTCTCTCTCTCTCTCTCTCTCTCTGTCTCTCTCTCTCCCTCTCTTTTCTCCACTGCCCCTTCTCCTGCCCCCCCCAACCTCCTGCCTGTGTGTGCCCCCTCTCTCTCTCAAAAAAGTTTGTATTTGTCATATATTTACCATGTTCCAGGTTGTATGCTGAACTTAAACCCACGTGATCTTACTTAGTTCTCTAAAACTCGGATATTATTATTATCATTATTATTATTCAGAAATGAGGGATATCTTGTATACTTTCTATTTACTAGCTACCATTTACTGTTTACTAAATATACTTTATACATAACTTGAATTTGGATTTTATTACATTAAAAAAAAGTTTTTATTTTGGAACATTTCAAACTCATTACCTACCTTCAGTAGCTATCAACATTTTGTCCATGTTGTCTATTTACTTTCTGTTTGTCCATTCAACAAATATTTACTGAGGACTTTGGAGGTGTCAGACCATTGTATTTTGTAGTCCAGAAGTAAAAATGTTATAGTTCTTGGGGCGCCTGGCTGGCTCAGCCATTAGAGCCCGTGACTCTTGATCTTGGGGTTGTGAATTCAAGCTCCACATTGGGCATACAGCTTACTTAAAAAATAAATGAATAAATAAATCAATTTAAAAAATGTAATAGCTTTTGGGCCACAGGGTGTGTTGGTTGTTGCTCTCTGTGAAGATAGGGGATGGAAGGAGAAGCTGGGTCATTGTTTTCCAGGTGCATCTCTTCTTTAGTCTGAAGGCCACACTGAGGGGGTCTCTGTGGTCTTCTGCTTTAGTAGGAGAGGGTGGGAATGGGGAGGGATAACAATTCCTTTCCTTTTAAAATTTTTTTATTTATTTAACATTTATTTTGAGAGAGAGAAAGTAAGCAGGCAAGAGGCAGAGAGAGAAGGAGAGAGAGAGAATCCCAAATAGGCTCTGCACTGTTAGCACAGAGCCTGATGAAGGGCTCAGTCTCATGAACCATGAAATCATGACCTGAGCCAAAATCAAGACTCTGCGGCTTATCTGACCGAGCTACCTGGAAGCCCCAGTAATTCCCTTCCTTATTCAGGTTTCTGCCTAGGCTGCTACCCTGTCTTCCCCAAAGCATGTGCGTATACACATACACATCTAAACAAAAGGTTTTGACAGAGTTGAGGCTTGGCAAATGAAACATTGCATTTGCTAATCTTGCTTTTTTCTTCCTTTGCATTGTACTAGAATAAGGTTATGTTGTAGGTCAGAACTTTTGTTCTCTACATTAGCCTTAAACTGTCCGAGGCCTTCCTTGCTTCATGTCACTACTTTCCTCATTTCTTTGGCCTCTTAACTCTAATTCCTGATCTGAGCTTTGAAAGATTTAGCCAAATGAAGAGGCTGGTGCAAAGGGCATTCCAGACAAAAGTAGCAGTATGTTCAAAAGGCTCCAAGGAAAGAGAGGGTGAGTGGATTTCTACAAATGGGATATAGATTACTCTGGCTAGAGGTTGGAGGGTGTTGAGCGGAGGTGTCTAACAATGAGATGGGGAAAGAAACAGTTGTTCATCCTAAAGGGCCATGTATACCATGTATACCATTCTTGGAATTTTGGAGTTTATTCTATAAGTTTTAGGGAACCAACCATGGAACTTAAAGAGAATACCACAATTGGATTGTGATTTAGAAAGACCACTGGGCAACAGTGTGGAGGCTAGGAAGAAGGAATCAAGAGTGTACTTGCGAAGAGTAGTTGAGAGACCATTGCCTTAATCTAGGGAAAAAGTGACAGGATTGAACTGAGAAGTAAGAAAGTAAAAATGGGAATGGAAAGAAGGAGATAGATTTAAGGGACCTTTCGGGTTAGAGCTGGTGGATGTGGAGACTGGTTAGATTTGATTGGCCAGGGGATCAGGAAGAAGGAAGAGTTCAGTAATAATGTTCAGATTTTTGGTTTAAGTAACAGGTTGAATGGTGATTCTATTTATGTGCTAAGATCAGGGAATACAGGAAAAAGACCAGGTTTGTGGAGGAAATATTTGAGCCAGTGATGCCTGAGGATAGCGATGTCCAAAAGACATGCAGAACAACTCTGGGTGCTCCAGATAGCTGTGGCCTTCATCAGAATATAGGGGATGATTTGAGTTATAGAAATAAATCAGGGAGAAGAGATACAGGAGAGAATGTGTTAAGGAAGCAAGAGAAAAGTTTTCAAGGAGAGAGGGAGCACCAGTACTTGATGTTGTAAAGAGGATAAAATGATGTCTGAACACAAAAGAGAGAAAATGAAATCAATGAATATACAAACCATTCTTTCAAGGATATTGACTGTGAGGGGTGGAAGCAATGGGCAGAGGGTGCACATGATATTGAGAGAGATGTTTTGCTTTTCAAAGATGAGCTAGATTTGCACATGTTTAAATGATGCCTGGAAAGAGCCAGCAGGGAAAAAGAAGCATCTGACCACTGGAACAATCTAAAGCCTCATGTGACACTAGTCAATTTACATTTGGTCAGCTGTATTGTTATAGAAGCTTCTAGTCAAATACCCACAGATTACAATGGAAGCGAACATCACAGAGGAGCAGAAATTCGATGTATTTAGCATGCTTGAAATTCTCTAAATAGATGTTAAGAAACAACACTAAAAGCTTCATATATGTTTATGTTTTCTACAATTGTTTTATGTTCATGATTTCCAGTCTGAAATTATTTAAAGGGCTCTTCTTGATTTAAAATATTCTGGCTTGTCAAGTTTAGGAGCATTGTATCAGTGTTGAAGAAAGAGTAATAAATTAAAACATGCATTTTATGTGCCCATGTGTAGTTAAAATATGATGGAACAAAGCTTCAATTTGCTTAAGCCTTCTAAAATATCTAGCTTTTTGTTGGAAGTCGCCCATGCATAGATTTAGCTCAAATAGAATAAAAACTTAAGGCACATTACTGAAGTTTCTATTTTTAATGGAAATATGCATATATTTACATCCTGCAACCATAAATACAGTCTATGTGAGCATGAAAATACTTGGATGTGATAAATAATACTGCCAAATAGCATTGATACAGATTTCTCTATAAGACATTTCCTGCCAATCCTTGCCTGGTAGAAGAACTTTCAATAATTAATTTGGTTGAGACACAAGGGACAGACTACATTTTGGGTCTGTTTCCCTCCTTATTAGTTCACAGCCTCAGTGCTTTCATATTTTAACAGTTCGTCAAAAGTTGTGAGGCTTAATTGAACTAATACATGGAAAGAGAACATGTAAGAGCTCAGTAAGTATTAGATATTATTATTGTTTTTATTAGCATTTTTTATTCATTTTTGAGAGACAGAGACAGAGCGCTAGCTGGGGAGGGGCAGAGAGAGAGGGAGACACAGGATCTGAAGCAGGCTCCAGCCTCTGAGCTGTCAGCACGGAGTCCGACGTGGGGCTTGAACCCATGTACTGTGATGCAAGATCATGACCTGAGGCGAAGTTGGATGCTTAACTGACTGAGCTACCCAGGCATCCCAGTTATTATTATTTTTACGTAGGCTTCAGAACCCAGCACAGAACCCAGCACAGGGCTCGAACTCACGACCCTGAGATCAAGACCTGAGCTAAGATCAGGAGTCTGATGCTTAACCTACTGAGCCACCCAGGCATCCCAGTGTTAGATATTATTATCTGTAGGTTTAAGTAACCTTCTGAGAGATAAATTATAACGCATAGCACTGCTGACATCAGTGATTAAGGGTATTTAAACTGAGTAATGTTATCAAGACATTGCCCTTCATTACTTACAATAATAAGTTAGCCTTCCAGTTGTTTTAACCTTGAAGCGGGAATTCATCTCCTAATATGCCAGATATAAGAACTCAAAAACCGGGAGGAGTTGGCTTAATATAAATCTAATAAACATAATCCAATATTTTAGGTTTTTCTTTAGACTTCCTTCTGGTAAGCATTTTCCTCAAGAACTTTCCTTAAGAAACTTTTCATTAACGTGAAAGTGTGTAATGGTTCCCATCAAGAGGTAATGGCATCTTCTGTTTTAAGTAAACTTCATCATTGACAAAGGAATTTCACATATATTTTCTTGTCTAAACTTCCTAGAATCCTTCCCAGAGTTTCAGGACAAAGATTACGTTTTAGTTTGCTAGGTTGCCATGATAAAATATCTCAGACAGAATGAATGGCTTAAATGACAGAAACTTATTTGCATATAGTCCTGGAGGCTGAAATCCAAATTTGAGGTGTCAGTAGGTTTGGACTCTCCTAAGGTCTCCCTTTGGCCTACAGATGGTCAACTTCTTGCTGTGTTCTTACATGGACTTTTCTCTGTGCTCACATCTTGCTGGTGTCACTTCTTCTACTTATAATGACAGCAGTCATATTGGTTTAGAGCCACACCCTTAGGATCTCATTTAATTTTCTCTCATTAAAGGCCCTATTCCTAAAAATAGTCACAGTGGGGTTAGGACTTCAGCACATGAATTTTGAGGGGGACACAGTTTAGTCCATATTTTCTTGGAGAGAACAGTAAGGCCAGAGATTTTTCAGGGTCACTTGGCTTGTGGTTAGCTTTTCATGATCCTATTTTTCCCCATCACACATCTCACATTTCCTGCTGAAATTATTTCTCCAGAAATGCTTTCTTGATGGCATGTATTTATGAAATGATTTAAATTCAGAAACAAAAGAATGGTATTTTATTCACACCTGAAATCCAAGTTTAGAATTTCTTTGATTGTATTTTGCTCTATTCAACTGAACTGACTGTCTTGGACTTCACTATTGTTTATTTTTAGATGGTCATTTTACAATAGCTTTTAGACTAGCTTGAGAAATTAAGGGTTAGCTTATTCTAATAGTCCCTAACTCACAAACCCTTCAACAAAAAATACTTAAAAAAGGGAAAGAAGCTGTTATGAAATTGCTAGCAAGGGATGTCATGTTACAAACTCCTCTTGGGCCATGAATTAACTATTGCTGTTTCAGATTTTCTTTTTTTTTTTTTAAATAGAGGAATTAATAGAGACATCTTATGAGTATCAAAACAAATTATATGTCCGCTGTGCCCTCCCTTCACCTTTCTGGAGGCTGGGGAAGCCAACAGTAAGGTGCTGGAAAATTTGGTTCCTGGTGAGATCCCTCTCTCTGATATACTTATAGCCACCTTTTAGCTCTATCTTCACATAGCAGAGGGGGTTTGGGGTCCCAGGCCCTGGGAGGATGGAAAGGCAAGCTCTCAATGAACTATCGGGACTTCATCAAGATAAAAAGCTTCTTCACAGTGAAGGGAACAATCAACAGAACTAAAAGGCAACCAACAGAATGGGAGAAGATATTTGCAAATGGCATATCTGATAAAGGGTTAGTATCCAAAATCTATAAAGAACTTATCAAACTCAACACCCAAAAACCAAATAATCCAGTGAGGAAATGGGCAAAAGACATGAATAGATACTTCTCCAAAGAAGACATCCAGATGGCCAACCGACACATGAAAATATGCTCAACATCATCATCAGGGAAATACAAATAAAAATCACGATGAGATGCCACCTCACACCTGTCAGAATAGCTAAAACTAACAACACAGGAAACAATAGATGTTTGTGAGGATGTGGAGAAAGGGAAACACTCTTGCACTGTTGATGGGAATGCAAAGTGGTGCAACCACCCTGAAAAACAATATGGAAGTTGCTCAAAAAGTGAAAAATAGAGCTACCCTAAGATACAGCAATTGCCCTGCTAGATATTTACCCAAAGGATACAAAATTACAGATTTGAAAGGGACCCGTGCACCCTGATGTTTATAGCAGCACTATCAACAATAGTCAAACTATGGAAAGAGCCCAAATGTCCATCAACTGAGGAATGGATAAAGAAGATGTGGCATATATATGCAATGGGATATTACTCAGCCATCAAAAAGAATGAAATCTTGCCAGTTGCAATAAAATGGATGGAGCTAGAGTATATTATGTTAAGTGAAATAAGTCAGGGAAAGAAAGAAAAATACCATATGATTTCACTCATATGTGGAATTTAAGAAACAGAACAGATGAACATATAGTAAAGAAAAAAAAAAGAGAGGGAAGCAAACCATAACAGACTTTTAAGTATAGAAAACAAACTAAGGGTTGATGGAGGGAGGTGGTAAGGGAGGGCTAAATGGGTGATGGGTATTAAGGAGGGCACTTGTTATGATGAACACTGAATGTTGTATATAAGTGATGAATAAGTAAATTCTGCTCCTGAAACTACATGTTAATCAGAATTTAAATAAAAATTTGAAATAAAAAAAAAAAAGAAAGAAGAGCTGTCCAATCCCATCAACTGAGTCCCACCTTCCTCACCTCATTCAAACTTAATTATCTCCTACAGACCCCACCTTCAAATCCATCACATTGAGGAGTTAGGGCTTCAACATATGAATTTTTGGAGAGCACATTCACTCCATAACAGAGTTGTTTCTACTTTTTGTTTGCTATGAGTAATTCTGCATTCATGTACATGTTTTTGTGTGGATATATATTTTTATTTCTGTTGGGTATTTACCTAGCAGTGGAATTGATAGGTCATATGCCAGCTCTATATTGTGAGTAATTACCAAGCTTTTTTTCTAAAGTAGCTACACCATTGTCCCTCCTCACCAACAATGTATAAGGGTTCCAATTTTTCCACATTCTTGTCAACACTCATTATTTGGTGTTTTGATGATAGTCATCCTAGGGGCTGTGATGTGTTATCTCATAGTTTTGTTTTGCATTTGTCTAATGACTAATAATGTCGAACATCTTTTCATGGCCTTACTGGTCATTTTAATATCTTCTTTGGAAAAAAAATGTTTTGCTCATTTATTATGGTAAAATATTCATCAGATAAAATTTACCACTTTTAAGTGTACAGTTCACTGGCATGAAGTATATTCAAATTGTTATGCAACCATCACCACCATCCATCTTCACAACTTTTTCATCTTCCCAAACTGAAACTGAAATTCTGTGCCCATCAAATAAGTCCCCTTACTTTGATCCCCAGCTCCTGGAAACTACAATTCTACTTTTTGTCTATGAATTTGACTATTCTAGGTATTTAATATAAATGTTATCATACAGTATTTGTTATGTTTGTGACTGGCTTATTTCACTTAGCATGATGTCCTCAAGGTTCATCCATATTGTAGCATTGGCCAGAATTTCATTGCTTTTTAAGGGTGAATAATATTCCATTGTATGTATGTACCCTGTTTTGTTCACCCATTTATCAATCAAAGGATACTTGGGTTGTTTCAACCTTTTGGCTATTGGTGTGATGAACACTGGTGTATAAATGTCTCTTTGAGACCCTGCTTTCAAATGTTTTGAGTATATTGAAGTGGGATTGCTGGATCATATTATAATTATATCTTTAATGTTTTGAGAAACTGCCATACTGTTTTCTATAGTGGTTGTACCATCTTACTTTCCCACCAACATTGCACAATGGTCTAGTTTCTCTACATCTTTGTCAACACTTGCTAATTTCTTTTTCTTTTTTTTGATAATAGCGAACCTAATGGGTGTGAAACTGGATTTATGTGGTTTTAATTCGCATTTCTCCAATGATTAGTGATGTTAGACATCATTTTATGTTCTTTATTTTATTCTCTTTTCTTTGTTCAACTGATGTTTATTAGGTGTCTGGACACACAGAAACAAAATACATGATCCAGGATCTCCAGAAGCTCTTAGCAGAGTGTAGTCTAGTAGTAGTCATCGTTGTCATCATTGTCTAATGCTTAAATTTCTTGGAAAAAATTACTAACTTGTCTGAGTACCCACTCTCTCTTCTGAGTAAAAGTAATAACACCCATTCCACAGGAATGGATGTTGTGTCTTTTTGTGTCCTTATTTGTCATTTGTATATGTTCTTTGGAAAAATATCTATCAAGTCCTTTCCCCATTAAAAAAATGTTTATTTATTTATTGTGAGAGGGAGAGAGAGAGAAGGAGAAAGAGAGTGAGCACGAGCAAGGAAGGGGGAGAGCGAGAAAGAGAGAGAAAAAGAATCCCAAGCAGGCTCCACACTGCCAGTGCTCAGCTCAACGCAGGGCTTGAACTCACAAACCGCAAGATCGTGACCTTAGACTAGATCAAGAGTTGGAGGCTCAACCGACTGAGCCAATCAGACACCCTACCATTTATTTTTAATTTTTAAATTTTTTTGTTGACCTCTGAACTTTTTATTGGCCTCCTGCTCTCCATAGGTACCCTGCTTCTGCTGCTTCAGTGCCTCAGAACTTTGGTATCATTGGTCTTAGGACCTTGCTGTCCACAATCCTGTGGGTGGTGGTCATCTAGATGGTTTACAAGGAATTGCTGCTATCCAGGGCATCACCAAGACTGAAGTCCTACCCGTGTTCCAGCAGGCGACGGTAGGTGGTGATCTCAGCCTTCAGCTTAAACTTGACATTGAGCAAGGAAGGCCTCATACTCTTGGCCACTCTCTGCCACTGCCCCTCTGCCTGGGCTGGGACAGCTCTGACTCCAGATGCAGCAGGACCCTGTTGAGTTGCTCCATCTGCATCATGTAGTGGGCCTCCACCTCCCAAGCTGTTCCCCAAGCTGGCCTTCAGGTTTCTCATTGAGTGCAGGTTGATTTCCAAGGTCTGGGCTGTACATCTCAGCTCCATGAGGGTCATCTCAACTGATCCTATCTTAGTGGTCTGTGAGGTAACCACTGTGGTGCTCTCCTCAATCTTCTCAGACCAGTACTTGTCCAGCTTCTCTCGGTTTTTGAGCCAGTTCATCATCCTGGGCCCGGATGTCCGCCATGATCTTGCTGAGGTCCTGAGATTTTGGGGGCATCCAAATCCATGGTCAACCCAGAGTTGACAGTTTGGTTTTGTAGACCTTTTACTTCCTCCTCCTGGTTCTTCTTCATGAAGAGCAACTCCTCCTTGAAAGCCTCAATCTCTGTCTCCAGCTGCAGCCAAGTGACATTGGTGTCATCAATTACCTCACAGAGGCCATGGATGTCACTCTTCAAAGACTGGCACATGGCCAGCTCCATCTCATACTTGACTTTGAAGTCATCATTAGCAAGATGGGCATTGTCAATCTGCAGAACAATGTGGACATTGTCCACAGAATTTTCAAAGAACTGAGCCTTGATGGTCTTGAAGTAATGTCCCCAGTTTCTGACCTGGGGTTCTTTCTTCTCTAGGTGTTTCCAGATTTTGATCTCCAGTCTCTGATTATCAGCCTCCAGGTTCCTCACCCTCTCCAGGTAGGAGGCCAGATGGTCATTCAAGTCTTGCATGGTCTCCTTCTTGCCCTGGATTTCCCCTATGCCCACCAGACCCCTGGCTATCCTGGTGGCCATGTCCCAGGCCCCCAACCATCCTGAAGCTAGAGTAGCAGGATATGGAGATCCAGGAGCTTGAACCCTTAGTGCCTGCATAGACCCCGGCTGCACTGCTGACTGGCTGAACCTGGTGGCTGGGCGACTGCACTGAGCCCAGGGACCTGTAGTTGGAGGAAAAGGTAGAGCGGTTGGTGAAGCTCATGCTGTTCCAGGAGTAAGAGGAGAGGCTAGGAATCAGGCTTGGGCCACCACCCATACCATTTTTAAATCAGATTTGTTATTGTTGAATTCTAGGCATTCCTTTTATATTTGGGATATTAACCCGTTATCATATACAGTAAAACCTTGGTTTGTGAGCATAATTCATTCTGGAAACATGTTTGTAATCCCAAGCACTTGAATATCAAAGCGAATTTCAAGAACCAATGGCCCAGTTGTGATCATGTGATGTTTGGCATCATATACTACTCATATTGCAAGACATCACTGGTTTATCAAGTTAAAATTTATTAGAAATGTTTGCGCATCTTGCAGAACAAGTTACTCACAATCCAAGGTTTTATTTATATGACTGGCAAATATTTTCTCCCATTCCATAGGCTGCATTTTTACTCTGTTGATAGTGTCCTTTCATGCACCAAGGTTTTTCATTTTGATGCAATCCAGTTTTCTATTTTTTTTCTTTTGTGGCATATGCTTTTGATGTCACATCCAGGAATCATTACCAAATCCAACGTTGTGAAGCTTTTCCCCTGTGTCTTCTTCTAAGAGTTTTATAGTTTCTCTACCCAACATAAACAGAAAAGGTTTTGCTTTAGATAAATCATTTCTCTTCTTCCTTTTTCTTTTCATGTTGTAATCCCTCATGTTCCCTATATTTACCACAAAGTGGCTAGCTAATCTGAGAATTTAACCTGTACCAATATTAATGTGTTTTTCCTATTGGTTATTTATGGCTACATTAAACAACAACAACAAAAACTACCTCAAAGCTAAGTGACTTAAAACAGTGATGCCATTTACTTACTAACAAATCCATACTCAGCCAGAGTAGACTAGAGTGGCTCAGAGACTGATAGCTGTAATTCTCTGAAGGGTCACTCACTCACTCACTCACTCACTCACTCACTCACCTGTGTGGCCTTAATGCTGTCTGGGTGGGACTTCAGCTTTGGTTGTAACCAGAATACTTGCATGTGATGTTTCCATATGACTGCTGTGCTTTCTTATAGCCTGGTGGCTGGGTTCCAAGGGTGAGCACATAAAGAAAGAGAGATAGAGATTAGAGAGCAGGCAGGAGCCATATGGTCTGTATGAACTAGTTTCTGAAGTCATGCCACATTCCTTCTGTTGTTCTCTATTTGCCAAGTAGCCTAGTCCACTTCAAGGACAGGGAAAATAGGCTCTGCTTACTGATATATGGTTGCAAGGTTCTGGGAGAGCATTTAAGGCCAGGAATATTGCTGTGGCTATTTTTGGAAATACAATCTTCATACCTCACAATGGCAATATACAAATTCTGAAAAGGCAATATTAAAAATCTAAAGAAATGATTGTCAAAATGGGAGTTTCAGGCAATAAAACACAGTTTTGGCAGAGATAGTTGGACGGCCCTTTCAGTAACATTAGGTAGGCAACCACATATTCTATAATACATGGACCAGTTCAAAAAGGGAACAATGAGCTTTTCTAAGGACTATGTGAGTCAAGCTGTCTACGCAAAGTCTTGCAAAGTAGAATTTATTTTTGAAAACTCACTAATCTTAAGATTTGAAGAGAATGTTCTAGTAAGTTTCCTTATCATTGCTGCTTAAACTTGTGTAGAGATACTGTCATCCAGAATGGTCAGGATGTTATCAGTGTGGGTTCTTTTTTTAAATTCTGAAGCTACCTAATTATAAAATTAGTAAAGATTAGACAGTTTGAAAGATGAATGTTGAAAAAATATTATGTCAAGGAAAGCAGAAAAGGACATGGATTTGAAGGTCATCTAGAATTCTGTGGAGAGTGATTCTGTTGGAACTGAGTGCTGAGAATATCAACAGTGCCTTATTCATGCTGTTTTTGAACTTAAGGTCTAAGTGATTTACATTTGGTAACCAGATCTTATTATTATTTCTACTATGTACCTGTCGAGAAAGTTACTCGTAACTGGGGGAAAAAGAACTACTCCAAATTTATACTGTTTGTCACTTTGCCAATCAGAAAGTTCTACAAATGAATACTTTTGATATTTTTTGCAAACTCTAGTCTAATTACCAGTACCAAATGCTGACACTCACTGGAACAGAGCATTAAGTGAATATTGGGTTGTGACAGCTAATTATTCTGATTTAAGAAGGAGTCTGTTTCTTCATGCTCTTAGTCACAGACTGTTATAGTGAGACATTGTTTTTCTTTGTTTACTCCCATGAGTTTTAGGTTAATGGTTAAGTAAACCCTAATACTATTAGTTAACCAGAATGTTTGACTAACTCTCCCTTGTCATTGCCCCAGACAACAGAGCCTTTATCTTATATGTAAGCTCAAGACCATTGTGGTAGGTACTGGGAGTTCTTGTTACATAAGTGCTGATGCAAGTTACCCCCAGTTACAATAGTAGACATAATATGAACATATTCACTAATGAACCAAGCACTTATGAAATTAGTCTCATCTCAAAGATTCTTTCACTCATTAACACTTGTGTCTAGCCCACCCATCAGGTCAATGTCTTTGTCAAGCAGAATATATAATGTAAATAGGACACAGATGGATTACAAAATTAAGTTGCAAACCTTGTAAAAAGGATGATGACAGGATAGATAATTCAGAAGGGAATGATTTGAATATCAAAGGATAAGGAGGGGCCCTTGGGAAAATTGATGAAACTCTAGTATATTTTGCAAAAATTTGAAAATTGAATATGAAGGAAATACTGACTTAGGACTCTCATCAACTTTATCAAAAGAATCATGCCAGAACTAAAACAAAATCAATCCTTAATTCATTTTTTGTTTGTTGTATTAGGACATATTTGTAATTACAAACTAACTTTTAAATATAAGATAAAATTACAATCTTTGGTTTCTCTTCTCATTATGAATGTCTCTATAAAAATTTTTTTCTCATTATTTAATATGAATTTCTATTCCGCTTTTAATACATGTTGTTTTCCTGTTATTAATTATCCTCAGATAATGAGGACATCCTAAAAATCAATGCTCTTCATGTTGGTAGTTTTCTAAAACCTATATTCAATTATTTATTTATTTAATGTTTATTTATTTTGAGAGAGAGAGAGAGCGAGAGTGAGCGAGCTTGAGCAGGGGAGGGGCAGAGAGAGAGGGAGACAGAGAATCTCAAGCAGGCTCTGTGCTGTCAGTGCAGAGCCCAACACGGGTCTTGAACCCATGAACCATGAGATCATGACCTGAGCTGAAACCAAGAGTTGGATACTTAAGTGACTGAGCCACCCAGGCACCCCTAAAACTTGGATATTGAAACATTAATTCTCTCTCCAAGACTACAATCCTGTAGACACTTCCTAGTCCCAAATACTAGAGTTCACACCCTCCTTTAAAAAAGTTTAGAATTACAGCAGATTTCTAGAATGCTAGAGTCTGACATGACCTAACATGTCACTGTTAAGTGACAATGCACCTCTGCAGCCCTCTGTTTTCTTGTGGAAGAAACTGAATTGTCATCTTGTTCCCCCGTAACTGCTCCAGTAACATTGATTCTGTTTTCCCTGACTTGCATGTGTGATCTAAACATAAATTCCTCTGCTTGAAATGTCTTCCACCTTCTTTTTTCTACCCTTCTCAATTGTTATGGCCCTTTAAGATAGTTTTCAAACACAGCTTCTTCAGTGAAGAACTCCCTAGTTCCCAAAAGAAAAACAATTTTTTCTAAGTTTTTACATCATTGGTTTTATACATTTGAAAGTTATCATCTTTGTCTTCTTAGCACTTACAGTAACAGCTAATTCCATCTACTTCTGTGACTCAAATCCCCTACCCCACTTTTCATCCCTTGCTTATGTTCATTAGAGACAAAGCACTGAACATTGCAACTGCCTCTTCTTGCATTTACCTTAATATTTTATTTTGTATTTTTAAATGGACTGTGGGCAATCATTCATCTAAGAGCAATTTTGTCCCCCAAGGGACATTTCACAATGTCTGGAATATTTTTTAAAGTTTATTTATTTATTTTTGAGAGAGAGAAAGAGAGAGAGTGAGCGAACGAGCATGCACAGCTGGGGAAGGGCAGAGAAAGAGAGGGAGAGAGAGAATCCTAAGCAGGCTCCATGCTATCAGCACAGAGCCTGATGAGGGGCTCTATCCCACAAACTGTGAGATCATGACCTGAGCTGAGATCAAGAGTTAGATGTTCAGAGCGCCTGGGTGGCTCAGTTGGTTAAGCATCTGACTTTGGCTCGGGTCATGATCTCGTGGTCTGTGAGTTTGAGCCCCGTGTTGGGCTCTGTGCTGACAGCTCAGAGCCTGGACCCTGCTTCTGATTCTTTGTCTCCCTCTCTCTCTGCCCCTGCCCTGCTTGCGCTCTGTCTCTCTCTCTCTCAAAAAATAAATAAACCTTAACAACAACAACAACAAAAAAGAGTTGGATGCTCAACTGACTGAACCACCAAGTTGCTCCTGGAGTAATATTTGATTGTCACCACTGGGGAAGAGCTATGTCTTTTAGTGGTAGAGTCCAGGGATGCTGCCAGATATCTTCTAATGCACAGGACAAGCCTCACAACAAAGAATAGTATGGTCCAAAATGTCAGTTATACCAAGGTGATTGCACGTAATGACCTCTGCTGTGTTAGTGATCAGACAACTGGGGATATATCCCCAAACCTTTTTCAAAAATTACTATAGAACTTCTTAGTGAGCATTCATTTTCTCCACCAAGGGATCCTCTAATATTATGCCTGCAGAATAAAAAAAAAAAAGTTTAGCTGACAGTGTTTTGGGAGTGAGATAGGGAGGGGGAATTCTCAGTCCCCCTGTTTCCAGTTAGGTGCCCTACCCCTTCTCTCCTCAGTGCCCAGTGTTCCAGAGTCCAGGATCTCTCTGCTTCAGTGTCTTTATAGAATAAGTCCTGCAGTGTCCTGTGGTGGTCTGAGAAAAGTAAATTCCTGGCTGTGGTGTGGTCATGGGGATATGGGGGTTTAATGACTCCTTATACAGATTTTTAAATGATCACCACATCTCACTCTGTTTTCTGAGGTACCTGGAGCCTTCAGTTCCTGTGTGCTTCTCTCTTCTCCTTTTCTCCCTTCCCTACCCTTACATCTGTGTCCTTCCTTCCTTCTTCCTTTCTTTCCTTCCGTCCCTCCTTTCCCTCCCTTCCTTTTGTCTTTCTGTCTTTCTCTGACTGAATAGGTTTCCTTTGGGGGTATAATCTTTTTCCTGAAGTCAGGTTTTAAGCTTTCTCCACTCTGGTGAATCAGTTAGCTTTTCATCTTTCAAAAATGTGTTAACTTCTTCATCAGCTTCCTTCCATTCTCTTTGCATTTTAGAATGATATTGTTTGTATTTATTTTACTATTGATTTGCTATTGTATTTATTTTACTATTGTTTACGGAACACCTGTATTCAGTCAGCCACCTTAGAAAAAGTCCAAAGTGTCCTTAGTCTTTTTTTTTTAAATATTTATTTGTTGAGAGAGAGAGAGAGAGAGAGAGAGAGAGAGAGAGAGAGAGAATTCCAAGCAGGCTCTGTGTGCTGTTAGCGCAGAGCCTGATGTGTGAGATTATGACCTGAGCTAAAATCAAGAGTTGGATGCTTAACCAATTGAGCCACCCAGTTGCCCCCAAAATGCCCTTAGTCATTTTGCATGGCTTTGGAGTATTGGATAATACAAGATTGCCATAAAAGAATGAAGTGATTCTTACTCCAGAGATTCATTTTTTCCCCTTTTTTCTGGCATAGGGGGTGCGATGTACATGCAAAGGCAGATAACCAGAGAGCATACACATCAGATCTGGGACAGCAGTGTTCACTGGAGAAAATTCATAGGGACAGAAGTAGCAGGCAGGTTGTTAACTTTTGTCCACTCATTCTAGGGCAGTACAGAAGTCTAGCAAAATCAGTATTGCCAGGAAGCAGAATTCTGGGGCTACTGAGCTAGGTAGGCAAAGTCCCTTGTGCACCATTTACATGGTAGCAGTGGAACTGCCCACCTCAGGGGGTCCTGCAAAAGCAGACAGTGAGGATAGTGGCAACAGTCACAATGGACTGAAGATTAGATGACTTCTGTTGATTTTTCAGGTGCTGGTAAGCTCCCAAGATTCCCATGTAACTCTGGAAAAGGAAATGATGACAGAGCTGGGTTAAAGGGAAACACATGCGAAATTTCCTACACACTTGGACAATTAAGTGTCACATAGAACATGTATGTTTGAGATGTTGTCCCCCTGTCTCACTATGGCCTGACTTAAAATGAAACTAGGATGTTTTTAAGGCTTGTTGAACCAAAAGAGACTTGATCTTTTTCGCTGCAGAGAGGGCAGACTATTTATTGCTATGAAAACTTTAGTTTGTTGGCCCTTGACGTTTAGAACTACGGGGGGGGGGGCATTATAGTGTTCGAGAAGTAGAAGTGAGTTTAAACAGCACAATGGGAAAAGGGGTGAGGGCAGGTGGAGTCTAGATGATATAGACTAGTACGGGGCAGGCAAAGACTAATGGAGCACATGCTGTCTCCTGTGGTCCCTCCTTTCTCCAGGAACCAGGTTATTGTGCAAAACCAAACTCTGCATACTGAGCAAAACAAAGCAGAAAGATGAGTTCATTGCAACAGTTTTGACGTGCAAGCCCAGAAACTCAAGACTATGGAGCAATGAGTTCCAAGTTGCTCATAGACTGAAGGACTTTTATAGGGTAAATGCAGAAGTTATCTGGCTTGTTCAGCTGATTGGTTGCCAGGTGGTCTTTTTCCTTATCTGGAATAGGGTGGCTGAGTCAGGGCAACAAGGAAGTCCAGAGATGCTGTGAAGAGCCTTGGTGTTTGGGGTTTGGCTGGCATCCTCTGCTGATCTCTGAGGAGAGTTGTGAATTCCTGTGAGGTGAGGTTAACTTTTGTTCTTTTTTCTACACCTGCATTGACCGTCTCCATTTTTCCCCTGACATAAATGACTCCGTTTGAGTTTGGCTCTACATTGTCATTGCAGGAACTGGCTCAGAGAGGACCTGCTTCCCTTGCCTCTCACGTCTTATGTTGATCAAGGGCTTCCGGCTGTGTTGGCAGGTGTCACAGAGGAAGGAGGATCACGGATGTGTGAGCGCCACATGACTTATTCGGGGAAATGGATCAAATCCAGACTGGTGAGTCCTGTGGCTCGGGGTGTAGTACGAATGACATTTCTGGGGGTAGGATGATGGGGGCATTTGGTTTGGAGGCTGAGAAGGACCACCTTCAGGATAAAATTAAATCTTGGCTAAGATAGATCATGTGTTTCAAAGTAAGTAGACTGAAGAATTCTTACTTGGGTTAAAATATCACTGTTTATCTTCTTTTCATTTGAAATAGCTTATTTTGCAGTTATTTATGAAAAGATGCTATGAGCAAACAACATTTCACAATTAAGTACTTTACAGGATCTGTCAAAGAAGATAGAGAGTATCTTACTAACAAGTGAATGTTTTCAAAAGCCTAGAATTCAACCATTTAGATACCATCCTGTGTGCTAGCTATGAAGTAACTGTGATTTTAGCTAAAAAGAAAAGAAAAGAAAAGAAAAGAACCCTTCAGTGAATAGGAAGTAATAAAGAAATTCTTTAATGCAAATTGTATTTGCTTTATATATATATGTGTACAGATATATGTATACATATATCTGTGTGTACATAGTATGTGTGTAAGTATACATGTGTATTTATATATGTAAAATTTACAACAGGCAACCTGTGGCAAGTTTGAGAGGGCAGTGACATGTACCAGAGTGGGTGTAACTGTTCTTAACCATCTCTTTTTTCCATATTGAAGCCAGTCCCAGAACAATGGCCTAGGTGCCCCAGTGCCAGTAAACACAATCCTTCTGGAACTCTCTGGCTCCATTTTTGGTGATGCCACAGGGTGTGGGCTTGGTTTTGTTAAAGTAATTACACAAGCTGGCCATTAGACTGGGGTACCTCTAATGCTTGATAGCCTGCTGAGCAAACCAAAACCTGAGCCAGGGCCAATGCACTGGAACCCGAGAAAATCAAACTGAAGAACAATCACAAACAGCCAACCAGGCATTCCCAAATAAGGCAAGCACTTAAGCTATCACCAATCAAATAATTTCCTTCTTTGCTTCTAGGTCTCCTCTCTAAAAACCTCTCCCCTAGTGCCTGTCAGTGGAGCAACTCCTAACCACTGACCGTTTGGCACTGCCTGATTCCAATCAATGTCTGCTCAACTTAAGTTTTGAAAATGTTAAGGTGCCTCAGTTTAGATTTTAACAGTTTTCTTTCATTGCAACATAGTGGCAAAGAGCATTGGAAGTTGAGGGAGTAAATAGGGAGAACAGGCCTCAGAGTCTGTTTTGGTCTGAGGCTTAGGAGAAAGAAAGCTTCTACCTGGTTCAACTTGATTATTAGATTTCTGCTCTTGAGATTGGGTTCAAGGCCTGGCTGGTATTAAAGTGTTCCTTTCCTCTCCTGTGTCTGGTTAAGAGCAATGATAATAGCTATTATAATTCTCCTATTTCTGAGTTTGCTGCCTGTAATAACATCCAATACCTCTTAATATGATTCCAGTTTCTAACACAGCATAAGATTCACAGCCCTGCACAGGCCAGTGATATCCTACCTTTTGAGTTGATTTATTGGTTCTATCATTAGATTTCTTGGTGTCTTCAGAACACATGATTTTTCTTATGAATGTATTTTATTGTCAATTGGCTTATATACAACACCCAGTGCTCATCCTAACAAGTGCCCTCCTCAATGCCCATCACCCATTTTATCCTCTCTCCTCCCCTATTGACCCCCAGTTTGTTCTCTGTTTTTTTTTTTAACTTTTATTTATTTTTGAGACAGAGAGAGACAGAGCATGAACAGGGGAGGGGCAGAGAGAGAGGGAGACACAGAATCTGAAACAGGCTCCAGGCTCTGAGCTGTCAGCACAGAGCCCAACGCGGGGCTTGAACTCACGGACCGTGAGATCATGACCTGAGCCGAAGTTGGACGCTTAACCGACCAAGCCACCCAGGCGCCCCTGTTCTCTGTTTTTAAGAGTCTTTTGTGGTTTGCCTCCCTCCCTCTCTGTAACTATTTTTTCCCCCATCCCTTTCCCTATGGTCTTCTGTTAAGTTTCTCAAGATCCACATATGAGTGAAAATGATACCTGTCCTTCTCTGACTTATTTCACCCAGCATAATACCTTTCAGTTCCATCCATCTTGTTGCAAATGGCATGATTTCATTCTTTCTCATTGCCAAGTAGTATTCCATTGTATAGATAAACCTCATTTTCTATATCCATTCATCAGTTGATGAACACTTAGGCTCTTTCCATTAATTTCGCTACTGTTGAAAGTGCTGCTATAAACATTGGGGTACAAGTGCCCCTATGTATCAGCACTCCTGTATCCCTGGAACCTCCGCACTGTTTTCCAGAGAGGCTGCATCAGTTTGCATTCCCACCAACAGTGCAAGAGCGTTTCCGTTTCTTCACATCTTCGCCAGCATCTGTTGTTTCCTGTTCATTTTAGCCACTCTCACCGGCGTGAGGTGGTATCTCAGTGTGGCTCTGATTTGTATTTCCCTGATGATGAGTGATGTTGAGCATCTTCTCATGTGTGTGTTGGCCATCTGAATGTCTTCTTTGGAAAAGTGTCTATTCATGTCTTCTGCTCATTTATTCACTGGATTTTTTTTTGTGTGTGGGGGGGAAACACATGATTTAATGAGATTGTACCTTTGTGCTTTCCATTTTCATTGACTAGCAGCTTACTTTCAATTCACCCTTCAAGGCTGTTTTAGTTTCCTGGGGCCACCGTTACAAATTATCACACATTTGGTGACTTAACACAACAGAAATTTATGCTGTCACACAGTTCTGGAGGCCAGAAGTCCAAAATTAAGATGTTGGCAGAATTGGTTCCTTTTGGAGACTTTGAGCCCCTCTCCCAGCTTCTGGTGGGGGCCAGAAATCCTTGGCATTCCTTGCCCTGTCACTCCAGCTTCTTCCTCGATCCTCACGTGACCTTTTTCTCATTTCTCCTCTTCTCAAGTCTCCCTCTTCTTTTAATGTTTATTTATTTTTGAGAGACAGAGGGAGACAGAGCACGAGCAGGGGAGGGGCAGAGAGAGGGAGAGACACAGAATCCGAAGCAGGCTCCAGGCTCTGAGCTGTCAGCACAGAGCCTGATGCAGGGCTTGGACCCACGAACCGTGAGATCATGACCTGAGCTGAAGTCGGATGCTCAACCAACTGAGCCACCCACCCTCCCTCTCCTTTCTTTTAGAAGAATACTACTAGTCATTGAATTTAGGGCCCACTCTAAATCCAGGGTGATCTCATCACAAGATCCTTAATTACATCTGCATAGACCCCTTTTCCAAATGATATCACATTCACAGAAACTGGATGTTAGGACTTAAATATATCTCTTGGGGGGGGGCATTATTCAACCGATTACAATAGCTTAACTCACTTTTCTTGCTGAAGACTTTCCAGAATGGTCCACACTATTTCTACCTCCCCTGTGATCCTGTGGCACTATTCTAATTGTGGGCTTGTAACGCATGAGAGATTAGGTGCTCCTTAGATTTGGTGTTCCTAGCTCAGTGCCTGACCGAGGTCATAAGACCTCAGTGTGTTGGTTGAACTTAAACAAAGCATTGCTCACGTCACATTGTTATTCTAAGGCTGACTTACAACAGCAATAGGTTATTCAGACCAGAGCTACTCACAATTCACTTTGAAATCAATGAGCTTCTTCCAAGGCCAGATAACGTCTGAGTGAGAAAATATCTTACTCATCACTACTCATCTTTTTTATGTCTTATGTATGGTGCCAAGTGGAGAAGGCAACTGTTCATGTGATACTTATTCATTCAACAAATACTGGACACCTGTTCTGAGCCAGGCCCTGCCCTAGGCATTTGAGATACAATATGCATATGATAAAAAGTAGTCAGCACCTGGACAAGGATGGAGACATGTGAGCACTCAACTTACATTATATTATAGTAATGACTTGGGTGCTGAGGGAGGTGCGGGGTGCTGTGAAATTCCTAACATGAGCCTGGAATCTAGACTGGGGGACAGGGAAATTATCTGGGAAGAAGTGATTAACATAAATAAGGAGCAGTGAGGACTTGTCATGGTAAGGCGGTAGGGCTGAATGCTTCCAGGAGAGGCATGTGCAAAACTGTGGCAGTGAGAGGGAAGGTATGACATGTTTGGCAAATGGTTGAAGATAGCAGGGGCAGTGGTTCTTAAACATCGGCTGCATCAGAATCTCCTGGAGATTTGTTAAATGTAGACAGCTGCGACTTACCCCAAACGTTCTGTATCAGCAGGCCTAAGAAGGCTGAAGAATTTGCATTTCTAACAAGTTGTCAGGTGATGCTGATCCTGCTCATCTGGGGACCACACTTTGAGAACCACTAGGCTAGAAGGAGCACAATGAGTAACGTGCAGAACTGGGTAGAGTGGGATGGACATAAAGTAGGGGCTAGATTATAAAAGGTCTTGAAGGATATGTTTGAATTGGGTCCTGAGGTCCATTGGAAGCCTTTGATGGGGCTGGATAGTGATACGATTTTGATGACTTAAGTCTATATATGAAGAATCTGCTAGAGGGGGCAAAACTGAGGGAGACTGTTGCAGGAGTAGAGGAGAGAGGCAGCGGTCACTAGTGCAGAGGTGGTTGTGGGGATGGAGAGAATGGATGGATTTCAGAAGTATAGGAAATAGCATAAGAAAGTCTGTAAAGGAGCTCCTTTAAAAAGTGAAATTCTGTCATTAGAAGTGGGGACTAAACTGTGATCCCCCAGACCGATGGCATTGTATCATCTGGGAACTCGTTAGAGATCCATGTTTCCAAAAGTGTAGCAATGGGGTCCAGTATTCTGTATTTTAAATTTTTTTTTTCAACGTTTATTCATTTTTGGGACAGAGAGAGACAGAGCATGAACGGGGGAGGGGCAGAGAGAGAGGGAGACACAGAATCAGAAACAGGCTCCAGGCTCTGAGCCATCAGCCCAGAGCCTGACGCGGGGCTCGAACTCACGGACCGCGAGATCGTGACCTGGCTGAAGTCGGACGCTTAACCGACTGCACCACCCAGGCGCCCCGGTATTCTGTATTTTAAAAAGCCCTCAGGATGATTCTGATACCTACCATAGTTTGAGAGCCACTGCCTTGAAGCAATTGTGTCCTTAACTGAATGCAGAATAAAACAAAATGCAAAATAGAAGAAAATCCAAACTAAATAAAAATTAAAGTGCACATATCTCATGGAATGACCTTGCATTAGGAAATTTTAGAAATAACAGTGTAAATTACTCAGTCTTTTCAAGGTGATAGGTGGCTGACCTAGGTTTTGACAGGATGGTGGGGCCAAGACCTTTGGAAATGTGGGGCACAGAGTTGAAGAGAACTCAAGGAAAATGTGTCAGTAGCTTTACTTCTGTGCTCAAGGAAGCTGGCACTTTGCTGCCAATCAAGTCTTGTGTGGAGGAGGTATTTTTTTACATTAGAAGCCCCTTTGGAAGGATTCATAGCTCTGGTTCTTAAATACAAGGGCTTGGTGTTCATTCATTCAACCACTAGATGACAGCCTCGGGCCACTTTTCAAGCACTCAGAAAAATCTAAATTTAGGAGGAAAAAAAAAAAAGCCAAGAGTTTGGAAAGGATGCCAGCTCATTCGTTTCTATCTGGCTCGTGGTTTTGACATTCTATTCCTTTGGACTTCTTCCATTAATTATGACACTCAAAGTTTTTTGTTCACTGAGAGGCAGAGAGCCAAAGCTTTAATTAAACCCGTGGGGGCACTGCCTCGGTAACCACCACGCGCCAGGCACTCTACATAAATTGTTTCATTTCATTCTCATAACATCCTTATGAACTAAGTATTATTACCTCTCATTTTACATTGGAGAAAACTGCGGGTCAGAGAAGTTTAGCAATTAGCCCAAGACCACCCAGCCTAAAGGTAGAACTGAGTTTGGAGCCCAGGTTAGCTTAACTGAATGGTAAACCATTCTCACTAAATCCTTGAGAATTAGTAGGTTTTTTGCAATCTCAGTAAATTACAGCTAGATTGAGCTCCAAGTTTTCTAAGATAGGAATCACACATAAGGTTTTAAAATAACTGTTCTCCATATTCCAACATTAGAAGTTTCATTGAAAAGAAGAAAAAAAAAGAAGTTTCACTGGTTTTATTTGTGGGATGGCATTTGAGTCTTTTCTAGATTTATTATAGAAAAGAAATCAGTTTAGTTAGGATTTAGAAATAAAAATTTCTGATTCCAACTGGATGTTATAATTCTGACCCTTTTGCTTCAAAAATAATAGAAATTTAGGTATGATTTTCTTATGGCATGCATCCCTTTCTACTCTGTACTATATTTGTGTTCACAATAAAATAATCTACTTCCCTGTGAGTCCAGGAAGATAGGATCCATGCCTGAGTCATTTCTTTATATTCTTGCCTTATATTGCTTTTATTGAGTTTGTGTGTAACCAGAATGCATCTAATAAGGGCAGAGAAAAAATAAATGTACAATACACCATATAAACAAAGTACCAAACTTTTTTGTAAAGACAAGATCTGTTAAATGCCTTGCTAAGCCAACTTGGAGCCTGAGGCAAAAGCAGCTTTTTGGTGCCTCCTTAAATTTTGCAGTCAAGATGGGTGCCTCATTTGCCCTAGTCCCAGCTCTGGAAATCCTCTTAAGTGCTTGTTCAGAAAGGTTTTCTCAACATATAGCCAATAAAAAATTATTGAGGGACTACTATGTGCCAATCATGATGCCCAACTTGCCAAACGAAATGGGGAGTAAAAATGGACCTAACTTTTGCTCTCATGGAGCATATGGAATATACTACTCATAGGTGGAAAGCATTATTATGTAGTAATTGACTATTCGTCACTCACTCCTTTGTTGTAAACAGGAAAAATAGGTGGCAAACTGAACCAGGTAATGGCAATTTAGTGGAGCCCTATTTTTTTTTCTGAATTTTATAACTTCTGAGTATAATTTATAGATTGAGATCAGACAGCATTCCAAAAGACGGTTATTATCTGTTGAAATAAACTGTTGTCCTTAAGTTTTCTTCTCTCATTAGTATTCTGACCAGGAAGATGAACACATTATCATAATTAAGGACGCCCTACATTGCTTTTCAGTTTCATCATGGTGATGAGCAAGAATTTGGGGATGGTCAGACTTGAGTCTGTGAGTTTTTAAGAACAACTGGTATCGTAATGCTGGGGTTTGCCTCCCAGCTCAGCCATCTGCTGGTTGGGTAACTTTGGAGAACTTATTTAACATCTCTGTGCTCCTGATTCCTTATTGGTAGAAGGAAGATAATAAGAGTAAATAAACTAATCCGTGGAAGGTGCTTGGAACAATTCTTGGCTCACAGTAAGTGCTTAATATATATGTGAGCTTCTACTAGTTATAGTGGCAATAATTCATCACCTGGATCTTGTCATTACTTGCCTTATGTAAGCTTCAGTTACCTCAACTGGAAAATGGAAAAAAAAATTATTATCTACATCATGAGGCTCTTGTGATGACTAAGTGAGAGCATAAATGGAAATCACTCTGCTGGACATGTAAGTACTCAAAAAAATTGACCTTTTTTTTCAATGTCTCCTTAAACAAAGACTCTCCAAAATCCAATAGGAACTATAGATTATTCATGTTGTATACTTGATGTTGTTTCATAGCATCTAGGACGTAATAGGAATTCAGTAAATGTTTGATGAAAACATGTGGAAATGTATACATATTAGAATCATAAAAGCCCTTAGGTAGCTGGAGTGCGCATGTAATTGTGAAGTAAATAAAGGTTATTTTGCGTGTGTGTGTGTGTGTGTGTGTGTGTGTGTGTGTGTGTATGACAGACAGAGAGAGAGAGAGGGAGGAGGGAGTGAGATTATACCTATCTAGGAAAGTACTATGGTCTGATGTTCGTGTCCTCCCACATTCACATGTTGAAATCCCAGTGCCCCATGTGATGGTATCAAGAGATGGGGCCTTTGGGATTAGGTGACAAGGGCTCTGCTCTCAGGAGTGACATCCATGCCCCTATAAAAGAAGGTCTAGAGAGCTAACTCACCCCTTCTACCTTGTGTGGACACAGTGAGAAGCTGGCAGTCTAACCTGGAAGAGGGCCTTCCCCAGAACCTGACCATGGGGGTAACCTATCTTGGACCTTCAGTCTCCAGAACTATGAGAAACTAATTTCTATGATTGATAAGGCACCAGTGTGTGGTGTTTGCGACAGCAGCTTGAATGGGCTAACACCAAGGTAGATGAGGAACTCCGCTGAATCCTAGTGAACCTTTTTGTGCTTCCCTTTCTTGTGTTTACAAAAGATGCAAAAGGAAGCTTCAAGAAGATAATGCAGACTTTTGCAAGTTCAAAAGGATATTCCCAGTTCTATGGCTATCAGTTTCCCTGACAAATCACCCAAGTCAAGTGGAGTTACTCAGATAGCTATCAGGATAGAGCAGTTCACTGGAGAAACGTGAAACCAAGCAGCACCCGATAGTGGTATTTTCCCCCCTCTTCTTGATCATGTTCTCAGCTTGGCTCACTCTTTTATTTTCTTTCCATATCTTTTTGAAAAGTTGGAGGAAAAAAGAGGTCAATCAATATTTACGTTGAAGATTAAAAGCTGTAGCTTTCTTAGCGTACATCTTTTAAGCTGATGCCGTCGATATGAGGATGCCCGGACACCCCAACCCTTGCCATATCCAGAAAGGTTTTGTCTGCATAACACTGCCAATTAAATCTTATTGAATATCTGACAATGAGAGAGCATCAGTTTAGGTTTGGGGAGTTCAGGCTGTAGTGTTTTTATATCATAATCTCAGGATTTTTGGTCCACTGAAAAAAAGAAAAATTCCATTCTCTTAGAATTTTACCTGGGCCTGTTAAATAATCAGTCGGATTAAATTATCCCCTTAAGAGAAGAAGTGACCGTAGTCTGGAAGGTAGGAGTGTGAGCTCTTTGGTTGGCTTCTTGGCTTTTAATGTGGCTTGCACTGTTTGCCAGCTGTCAGATTTTACAGCTTGCTTAGACTTTAAGTGTCAGTTCTCTCATTTATAGGATGGAGAGAGTATCTGCTTCATAGTGCTGCTGTAGAAATTAAATGAAGTAATGTATGTAAAGCACAGTGTTGGCATATTACATGTGCTCGATAAATATTAATTATTGTCATTGCGATTCAGCTGATTGGGCATCAGAGGGCTGCAGCCACTTATGAAGTCACTTCTGAAAGGGGAAAAGTCAGAGCATACATTTTTTCCAAGGTCGCTATTTTGCAAGCTTTAATATTAATACACTCAATTCAAGGGATGAGCTTCTGAAAAATTGGATAGCTGAAGAGGAAAATTACCTAATCACCAATGTGATTTAAAAAGGTTGCTTCAAATGACACCGAATGCTAATACCAAACTGTTTGGAAATGAGAATATGGATATCCCATGCCCTGGCTTATTTTGTCTTCTCATTTACACCCCACATACACTTTCTCAGAAAGTATTGATAACTGTGAGCCCTTTCACTGTACGTATATATAAGAAAGTATAGTGTGCAACCTGTTTCTTTGAAACCGGTTATGACAATTTTAACAAAAGATTCTGGGGTATCAGAAGTTTCCAAATTGTTGAAAACAAAAGAAACATAAATTTAAGGTAAAATATTTGAATATAGTCACTTTCACCACCAAATGAAGGTGCATGAATATTTGGTTTAGGTTGAGGAAATAGATACATTTCTGGCTACTGTATATAATATAAACTAAATTGAGGACTAATGATTGTGAGTACCTACTATTTGGTAGATTCTGTCTTTAGGTCTGTCAAAATTATCTCATCTCCATTAAGTCTTTCACCGAATAGGATCAACAGACTATTCATTTCTCTATTCCATAGATCAAACATTATGTATTTTGTTTTTATGCACAATTGCAGTTTAATCTGCCGGTGGTTTTACTGTAGAGGAACGATTACCTATGGAAAGTGATCAGTTCTAAATCTGACTTTTGAATGGATCAGGCACATGCAGGAGTGATTTATCTACTAAGAGATTAGGGTTTATGGGCTTTTATTAAAGGGCTATGTTTGAGACCTGAAAAAAAAATTCTTTTAATTGGCTCAAAAATACAATAAAAAGCTAAAAAATCATAATGGAATAAATGTTGAACCAGATATTCACAAAACACAATTATTTTGTCAATTATAATAATTCTGAAATGTATGTCATAGAATTTCACTCAATTTGACAACCTTTTTTAGATTAATTTTCTCACCTCATAGGAATTTGCGATGATTACTGATATAAATTTTCTGTATAAAGCCAGATAGTTTGATGAAATTTATAAAATGCTTAAGAATGTTTTTGTAGCTGGGGTGCCTGGATGTCTCAGTTGGTTAAGTGACCGACTTTGGCTCAGGTCATGATCTTGGGGTTCGTGAGTTCGAGCCCTGCCTTGGGTTCTGTGCTGACAGCTCAGAGCCTGGAGCCTGCTTCAGATTCTGTGTCTCCTTCTCTCTCTGCCCCTCCCCTGCTCATGCTCTGTCTCTGTCTCTGTCTCTTTCTCTCTCAAAAAGATAAAAAAAAGACATTTAAATAAATTTTAAAAAAGGAATGTTTATATAGCAAAAATTACTTTCATTTTTAAGAAAACTTTTTAAAAATATTTATTTATTTTTGAGAGAGAGAGAAACAGAGACAAAGCATGAGCATGGGAGGGACAGAGAGAGGTTGACACAGAATCTGAAGCAGGCTCCAGCCTCTGAGCTGTCAGCGCAGAGCCTGACATGGGGTTGGAACTCAACGAACTGCGAGATCTTGACCTGAGCCGAAGTTGGAACTCAACCGACTCAGCCACCCAGGTGCCCCACAAAAATTACTTTTAATGAGGCATGTGGGGTATATTTTCATTTGATTCATTTATATGATGTGAGGAAGAAAACTCTAGATGTAAGAGTAATACGGCCTTGTGGTAGTTTCAAAATACCTCGGCAGGCTTTTATTTTTAGCTTGCTATCTCTTTCTACATGGCCAATATGGTAGTGGTTAAGCAGTATGACAGGATTACAGACTAAAAGCTAACAGCAAGCTCCATTTGTGCCTGTCCCATCATTAAGTCAACAGAAAATAAGCAAGGTAGTTGCTTTTCAGTCAGTATTGTTAGCTGGGTACTGTACTGCTGTAATGGTCTGTCAGCTCTGATTCACTCACATAGAAAGATTAGAAGAGGGGGAAATGCCTTTTTAATCATTGTCCTGGGAATCGACATGCTCTTTCTCTGTAACCAAACAAGAACGATCTAAAGTGCAAGTGCTCATCTCTTGAATCGCAGATGAGGCTCCATTTTCAAAAGAAACACAAAACTCTCCAGTGCAATCACCAAGCTTGATTTTTAGGAGCCTTAACGTTCACCTGGGATCAAGCTGAAGCCTCAGGGTGGGACTTGAAGCCTTCAAAATCCACCACCGTGCTAAACTTGCACCCTGGAATGCTTTAATTAGTTGATTCATTTTTTAAATAATGAGGAAAGAAAACCAAGTGCACTGAGTTCACAGTTTCTAACTCTGTAACTGAAGACAAATAGGAGTCGGTTCATGAATTCCTGACACTAGATCAGAAATTCACTCTGTGTTCTTGCTTTGCATTCTTTTGCTCACTTTTCCAACGAATATGTGTTAGGCTTTCCTGGCTGCTGGGAACAAGGCTAGGCCCTAGGCATGTAGCAGAGAACAGGTCAGATAAGTAATGTTCTCCTATAGCTCATGTAAACGACACCATCTGGTCATTCTGAGTGGAATGGGAACAATTGAAGAAGTTACAGGGTTGTTGGATAGTAAGTAACTGGCGTTTACAAAGGAAAGTCTGTGATGTTCTCTGGGAGAAAGTGGAGCTTGAACCAAGAACTGAAAGAAGAATGAGCCAACTAATTGACTCGGTGGGGAAGAGTGATGCAGGGAGAGGAACAATAAGTGCGAAGGTTTAGAGGGGGAAAGAGATGCTCTGTCTTTCATGAATGACACAGCAAGGAAGGAGCCAGGGGAAAAACAAAACTAAGGGAGAGCCCCAATTAGATAATTCTCCATGATTTATTTGATGAATACTGATTAGGAGGCATTTTACTAAGTACTTTTCGCTATCTGAAGATTAAGTCATAGTCCTTATCTTCAAGGAGTTTACATAGTAAAGGTCATTGTTTCCCTGGTAGAGATTCATTCTATAAATCAGTGAACAAATTCATATGCTGCTAACATATATTTCAAATTGAACTTATCCTAAAAAATGTAGAAACAGACTGACAGACAGGAAAAAATGGTTTGGGATTGGACTGTTAAAGACACAGATTTATGGTGTTCTAGAAAGCTGAGCAGTTGCCCTAAGACCCACAGTTATTTTGATCACATGGCCTTAAAAATCTCAGATTTCCTCTGCTATGTGACTCCAGAAGGGGACTTAAACTCTCTAAGCTTTAACTAAAACATCTGAAAAATGGAGGTTTTGGGTGGAATCTGGCTACTGATTCCAACTGATTCTGGATCTGAATGACGTGGCCATATAACTATGGCCAACTAATTGCTGAAAGGAAGGACACAGTCCCCATGTGGGCTGTTTCTTCTTGGTAGCATTTTTTTGGGGAAGTTGGAAGACTACAGTACATGTCACAACATGAAGTGTTAATTGTTCATTTATTGTCTTGTCCAGTTACTGTTGTAATAAGCCCTTTGATACAATTGTTAAAAACATTCCAAAAAATACCCTATGTTATAGGTATTTTACCCCCCATTTCACAGATGAAGAAACTGAAGTTTAGAGAATCCAAGGTCATTTTTCAAGTCAATAGCAGAGCCTGATTTTGAACCCGAGTTTGTGCTCTCTCCATTATACCCAAGGAAAACCCAATCGCAGGCAAAGGGATAGATGACGTTTAGATATCTCTTCTGGTACTTTTAGGAAGAACTACCTAAATGGGACATTTATTATAATCTGGAATGGTTGCTAAGAGGAGCTGTAAGGCCTTTAAAAACAGAATAGCTATTTAGCCAGAAGGGAGAAAAGAGAAATCAGGCAGAACAAGGCACTAGCATTCACTGAGTGCATACTTTGTGCTAGACTCCACGCTACACACTTTGAGACATCTCATTTAAGTCTGCCAACAAAACTTTAGAAGGAAGTGTGACTATTCCCTCATAGATTGGGGGTGTCAGTCCTGACAAAGAAAGCAGAGCCTAGCTGCGCTTGGACAGCTAGCTGGTAAGTAGCAGAGCTGACATTCAGACTCCCATTTCTTCAAACCCCAAACCTGGGCTGTTTCCACCAAGAGAAGCCATGTTTTAGACAGGAAGATCGATGATTTCTAGATGTTTCTTTTGTTCCTAGTAATTTGTTATTTTATTTTATTATTTTTGTTTTGCCCTTTGGTCATCTATGTTTTATTTTAATTTTTTATTTCTGTATTCATTATTTTTCACATATACAAAACATAGCTGATATATGTTTTCCTTCCTTTACTTTTTGCTCAGCTCATTTAATATACCCTTTTTTTCCCTTTCGTTTTCCCTTCGCTGTCTATGACCAAAGGCTGATTGATGAAAAGTTAACAGTTCTCTAGTTAACATATTAAATAGACTTTTATCCCTTCTGCCAGTGTTGAGGCAACTAATTATCATCCCTGTTTGGGAGCAAGGAAAGTTGACCTCAGAGAGACCAACAGAGCCCTTCAAAGAGAAAATGAAGAAGTGGGGTCTCCCAACTCCCTCAGCTCCAAGCCAATCTGATATAATTGCCTGAGAACAAGGACTCAAGTACTTGGAGTCTTCACAGATAGAAAGCCTCAGAAATAATGATTACAGCAAATCAGGGCTCATGAATATGCAGCTTATTTCTGCTTAGAGACACTTGAGTTATCGAAATTAAAAATACAAAATTATGGATTGCAAAGAAAGCGGCAGGGATTTTTTTTATTTTAACAATTGGAAAATATCACTGGAAATGAAGTCTTCCTGCCAACATGAAGCACATTATAATCATGCCAGGGAAATGATGCTTTTCTAAATGCTTGTTTTAAATAGATTTTTCCCCAAAATTCTGTTTAAAGATAGACTACGGAAGCTTTAACTCATATGATTTTTCTTTTTGTGGATTTCAATTTCAAGGTTATTCATTTTGGGACAGTCTAATACCATCTCATTCACAAGATGTTTCCTATAGTTAGCATCTACCCTCGAAAGCCCTGAACTAACGCAACTTGATTTTGGTGTCTTTTTCTTTCAGAGGTACCTCCCTTTTTTCCAGGATCTCCTTGGGTGATTCTAAACCGGGTGTGGCAAAGACCTTCCATTCTTTAGGCTTGACCTCCCAGACCTTATGCCATGCTTAGACCATATCTTCTTCCCCTTCTAGTCCATCAAAGTGAGTTGTTTTGTACTGTTTTTATTCCGGATCTTTTGAGGCAATGTGGTTAGTAAACATAAATGTACATGTAAATGTTTTATAATTTGTTACGTTACTCTTGTTTTTTTACAAGTTAATTTCACAAACCCCATTTTCAAATGTCTGGACTTGCAACACCAGGCTGCTACCATGTGGTTAAAATTGTTTTGATTACGTGGGTTGAACTACTAGACGTAAGAACGTAAAACGAAAATCACTCATTTAAAATTATGTGTGTATATGTGTGTGTGCGTGTGTGTGTGTTTGAGGAAATAACTAAAACAAAGCACAGGATTTAGTAATATAGAGGATGTTTGGCAGATATATAGCAGATGTTTTTCCATTTTCCTCTCCATTGACTATGGCAAATATTTCTAACAGCCAAGACATCCTTTTCTGACTAAGTTAGGATGAGGCCTCAGAATCCTTCCTAACATAGCACCTGAAGCAGTCTATAGCAATTAATAGGAACTAGCATTTGGGATAAAATCATGTATGTTTCTTAATATAGAACAAGCTCAAAATAGCAGTAACAAACCAAGGCTTTAAGCCGTCAGGCTGGTAAGCTGCTGCTGGGATGTAGGAATGAGACAGAGATGACCTTCAGGGGTGAAGTCAAGGTAGGATAACAATGTGGTATGAATAGAGTAATTCAAATGAACCAATTTCAAAACTGAGAGGCAGTGTGAAGGGTGGGATCCTAGGGAAGGTTGGTATTGCAGAGAGGCAATGCCAAGCCTGAAGTGACAGGAGTGTCATCTGGGGGAACTATGTAGGGTTGGGAAGGAGATAGAGCTAAAATTGAAGGGATTCCTTGAGGCTTTGCAGTCTTATTTCTGTTCCTAACCTATTGACCTCAAAACCTTTTCCAAATGCTCACCATCTACTTACATAAGACACCTTGGCATTTGCCATTTTGAATGCCAGTTTAGCATCATAGTTTAGCATCATCTATTATGCTCTTTGCATTCCTAAGTGGGCTTCTGCAATTGGGTAAATAGCCCTGTTTTCTAAAAAAAGACAACAGAGACAAGAACAGGACCACATGCATCTCCTTGAACCCTCTCGTTTCTTGAAGGATGCAGATAAGATTACTTAACTGCATTTAATATGCCTGCCTGTAGCCCCAAATGAGGTTGAAATGACAATAAGTCTCAAACTTTCTAGGCTGCCTTAGGACCAGTTGAGAACTGCTTTCACTGCATGCTGCTTCTTGCTACCTATTTGGGAAACCATTAAATTTCATGTTCAGATTGACCAAAACATAGGAGCTAGGGACCAAATAGTTCTGCCAAAACTAAACATTTGCTTATATAAGAAACTTGTTGGAGTTATGGGGTCAGGGATATCAGCTTTATAATCTCTTTAGTAAAAGTCCGATTCCCTTTCTTGTCTGAGTGGGATTTCAATGTATCTGGAATGGAAAAGTTGAAAAATAGGGGCACCTGGGTGGCTCAGTCGGTCAAACCTCCGACTTCAGCTTAGGCCATGATCTGGCAGTTCGTGGGCTCAAGTCCCACATCAGGCTCTGTGCTGACAGCTCAGAGCTTGGAGCCTGCTTCGGATTCTGTGTCTCCCTCTCTCTCTGCCCTTCCCTGGCTCATGTGCTGTCTCTCTCTCCTTCAAAAATAAACATTAAAAAAAAAAGTTAAAAAGTCTGGATATTCTCCCAGGCAGCTACTGGTCTTGACATTCACCTGACACAGACACATAGATAGATGGTTTGAATTGCTGTATTTGCTTTTCCAATGTCATCTCTACCCTGCCTCCCCAACCCCCCTCCCCCCACTACCACTTTCATAAGAAGAAACATGAACCCACATGGAACTGAAAGGGAAAAGTCAGTCACACACTGAAATCCACATTGTGTCCAGATTGTTTATTAGATAGTCCCAGGTTAGGGGAGGAAAATCCTGCCTTTGTATGGTCTCTTCTCTATGGGCCAATGAACAGAGACTGATGGAGGTGTTAAGCCTTGTTGGTCAAAGTGGATCTAAACTCCTTTACTTGCAATCAGGTTTACTTCACAATGATCAACCAAAGTCTAGGATTGAGACCACTATCTGGATACTTTAGGTACCGTACCAGGAAGGAACCTAATTTTGCTTCCACTAATCTGATTTTACTGAACAAAACATAGGAGAATCTTTGGCCTCTGTTGTAAAGATATTTAAACTTTAATTTCTGGCTTTTACTTGGTCTGCAGAGTATAGACTAAACCATTTTTTTTTATTAAGATGAATGCAATAATTACAGATTAAGTTTCTCAGAGATAAAACATTCCCTTTTTTATTTCTACTCCCATGATGTGAAGTTTCTTGCTTAGCATATTAGTTTTTTACAATTGGTGTAACAAAGTACTTCCAATTAGGTGGCTTAAAAAAAACAGAGGTTTATTATTGCACAGTTCTGGGAGTTTGGAGGCCAAGATCAAGTGTCAGCTTGGTTGGTTTCTTCTGAAACCATGAGGGAGAATATGATCCATGCCTCTTTCCCAGTTTCTGTAGTTTTCCAGCAGTCTTTGATATTCCCTGGCTTGTTAGAAGCATCTCCCTGCTCACTACCTTTATCTTCACATAGCATTCTGTGTGTGTGTGTGTGTGTGTGTGTGTGTGTGTGTGTGTGTGTTTGACTCCAAATTTCCCCTTTTCATAAGGATACTAGTCATATTAGATTAGAGCCCACGTTAATGACTTTGTTATAAATTAAGTACTTCTTAAAGACCCTATCAATAAATAAGGTTACATTCTCAGGTAAGGGAGGTAAGGACTTAATGTATGAATTTTGGGAGGACACAGTGAAACCTGTGATACTCAATTATATTGTGTGGATTGCTGATATACATGTGCATATATAACTGTAAAACCCTAATCACAATCAAAATGCCATTGCTTTCATTAAGAGGAACTTTTCAAATATATTTTCCTCTTCCTAATTTGAAGTGAGACAGTCAGAATTTATCACTGTCTATCCAGTATTGTGTTGGAACTGTGTAGTAATCCTTTTTCCTCTCTGGGAAATAGAACTGGATGGACAGCTGGCTTCAGAGTTTGCATGAAGAGTACATAATCCTACTTATGTAACCCATCGTGTTTGCAAAATCTGCACTGCAGTTTTTGAGAGGGAATGAGATGTTTGAAAATAAAATCTGCTGTGCAGGAGTGGAAAATGTATCCATTCTTCACATTATTTTTGTTGTCTATATTTTTATTTTGCATTCTCAAGAGGTATGTATCCTTGCTTGAATGCTTTGCCTTTGCTACACATGTAAGGAATTCAGAAAAAGTGAGATGTGGCACTAGGTCTATTCATTGACCTTCTTTGTGATCTGTAAGTTGTTTAGCCCCTCAAGGATTATGATATCTTAAATATTTTTTTTTTAAAAGAGGGAGAGTGAGTAGGGGAGAAGGGCAGAGGGAGAGAGTGAGAGAATCCCAAGCAGGTTCCACACTCAGCATAGAGCCTGATTGGGGGCTTTATCCCATGACCCTGGATTACAACTTGCACCAAAATCAAGAGTCAGGTGCCCAATCAACTGAGCTACCCAGGTGTCCCTATGATTTCTTAAGTCTTGAGTTAACCAGGCTAAATAGAGGTGGGATGAGGAAAGAGTGCATTAGGAATGAATTGAAATTTTGCTGCCCTTAAAAGTCTGAGGGTTCATTGATTAAATTGTAATTCTGCAAAAACCAAAAACACAAAAAATGAGTCATTGTATCCATGTGCTAGGCATCTGTTTTTTCATATCTAGTTAGAATACTTTTACTCTCCTTTTTTAAAAATGTTTATTTATTTTTGAGACAGAGAAAGACAGAGCATGAGTGGAGGAGGATAGAGAGAGAGAGAAGGAGACATAGAATCCAAAATTAAGCTCCAGGCTCAGAGCTGTCAGTGCAGAGCCTGACGTGGGGCTTGAACTCATGAGCTGTGAGATCATGACCTGAGCTGAAGTCAGACGTCCAACCAACTGAGCCACCCAGGTTCCCCTACTCTGCTTTTGATATACAGCACTCTTATCCCTTCTTTTGTAGGAACTGTCATTCTTTCATTACAAGTGGTTCTTTTGGGGATGACTATGATAATAACTTACTTCTTTGGGCACTGGCCAATCATATTACCCTATCAGCTAGTGAAAATGATTAGACAAAAGGTGGGCATGTGAACAAGTCAACCAATCAGAGACCTTCCTTGGGATTTTAAATACTAGTAAGGAGGTTTTGTGAACAAGAATGTCTCCGTTTTGGGTTTACTAAGCTGGGATGACTTAGTCTTATCTGAAGTCATAGGCTCCTCAACATCTTATGACAGAAGCCTCTGTATGATAGGAAAGGATAACACACACATGACACACAGAAGGAAGGAGAGAGATAATGAAATTTTCATTTGAATTCTCGGAGGTCAGTTTCATGTCTGAACTTTTAAGTTTCTTGAGTCAATAAAGTTGTCTCATTGCTTAAGCTGATTTCAATTGGTGTTCTGTCAGTTGCAACAGAAATGATCTTTTTCTAATACAGTCAATAAAAAGTAAAAGCAGTAATACTTATATTAAAAGTTCAGGGTCTCTGCACTGCTAAGGAAAACTTTCTGCAGATAACAATATTTGAAAGGTATTGGTAAATAATGTATTTTTCATAATTATATATTTTTCGAATTGAAGCTAATATTTTTAATGGAGTTACTTTTCTTTCCTGTTACCGCTTGGGATCTTACTTCTTAGTTTACTCTTGTGTTTCCTCATAATTTGAGGGAACATTCAGACTAGTATCCAGAGCTCTCAAAAGCCATCTGGAAGACAGAAGGTCTTTAAGCTTATACTATACCATCTGAAATGCTTGTTTTCCAGTTATCCTTTAGGACCAGCTGAAATGCTACCTTCCTTGCAAACTCCTCCAATTTGCTTAGTTAGAAATGGGTCTCCACCCATATGTCCCCATAGCATTCTATGTCTTAGTGACACCAGCCCCATTCTGCCTTTTTTGTGTGTTCCAGTGTTATGTAATAAATCACCCCAAATTAATGGCTTAAAATACCCACTATTTTATTATTTCTCATCATTTTGTTGGTCAAGAATTTGAATAGGATTTAGCTGGGGGATTGTTCTCCATCTGTTGTTGACTGAAGTCACTTGATGGTATTAGCTGGTCTGGTTTTGAAGGTGGAAGACAATGTCACTCACCTGTGTGGTGCACTGGAGGGGTTCCTATTGTCTCTTTTCTGCCTTTTTGGGTTCTCTTCTCCGTTACCTCTTGGCTTCATGCCTTAAAAAATACCCTTCCTTTTATTTGAGAAGAGTTTCTGGAGGGAGCATGTATTTAATCCAGTATTTTTACCTGGAAATCCCCCAAACCTAAGTTTACAAAGCACTTTCACATGCAGTTTCTATATTCTCTTTACAAGAACCTTTTGAGTATATTCCTTAATCTTTTAAGGAAGGAAAACTTAAAACAGACAAAGTAAGTGTTTTGGTATTGAAACTTTTTTGGTTTCAAGGAAAAGAAACTCAAGTCAGTGAAAGTAAATATCACGTGTCCATTTTCTTTAAATATCCTCATCAGCCTCCCAGTCTATACTTATGGTTTTGAAGGTTGCTCTAGGTACATCATCTAGATTCATCTGATTTCTGGAGCTGGGGTATTCATTAGAGTTCCCAGATAAAATAGAAGATGCCCAGTTAAATTTGATCTTCAGGTATACAACACATCCTTTTTAAATAAGGACATGTTTCAAATATTTCATGGAATACTCCTACTAAAATTAATTATTATTAATTATTGGGGTGCCTGGGTGGCTCAGTCGGTTAGTCATCTGACTTTGGCTCAGGTCACGATCTTGCAGTTTGTGAGTTTGAGCCCAGCGTCGGTCTCTGTGTTGACAGCTCGGGGCCTGGAGTGTGCTTCAGATTCTGTGTCTCCCTCTCTCTCTGCCCCTACCCTGCTCATTCTCTGTCTCTGTCTCTGTCTCTGTCTCTATCTCTGTCTCTCTCTTTCTCAAAACTAAATTTAAAAACATTAAAATTTTTTTTTAAAATTAATTTATCTAAAATTCAAATGTATCTGGGCATTCAGTATTTTTATTTGCTAAATCTGGCAACTCTAGTCTGCTTAGGTCAGCACAGGGTCTATTCATCTGAAGACTGGTTGGATTTTATAAGAAAAATAAAACACCTCCTGGTACTTGGGTGTTGACTATTTATAAACCTGGAACCATTCTTCAACAAAATCTATTTCCTTTTTAACTTTTTACCATTATCTTGTTCCCTAACCACATGTAAACTGGATTGAGTAATTTTCAAATTATTTTCCAGCAACACTGTCATTGCCATGCATTGCAATAAAAATGATAGCTCTCATAGCTGTCATTTATTGGGTTTTTACTGTATGTTAGGCATATTACTAAATGCTTTATATGTACTTCCTCACTTAATTCTTACACTAACAGTAGATAATATTAATATCACCTTATTTTAGAGGAGTGGGGATGGGGGCTGAGGGTCATAAAGCTTAAATGATTTGCCTGACTAGTTAGTAAGTGATGTAAGGGGCAGTGGAATAGTAGTGCCCCATCTTTTTCCTGAGAGCAGTCTTGAAAAAAAAAAAGAAAGAAAGAAGGAGAGCCTGTGAATTAGTCTTTTGCATCTTACTGTGAATGTATTGGTAAGTTTTCTTTTCAGGGACTTTGAAATTTTATTTTGTTTTGGCTATGAAAAGAATCCAGATCTCTAAGCTTATGGTCTCTTGTGCCATCACGGCACTATACCAACTCTCCTCTCTTAGTTGCTCATCTTTGCAGGCTTGTTGGACAAATTCGAATTCCAAAATAGAAGAGAAGAAGCAAGCCCAGAAGACATTGACTTGTACTTCATTCTCCCACAGAACAATGCTGGGTGGTTCTATTCTGCAGGACTAAGCCTGGAGACTCACTATATTCATTGTTCAAGGCAATTGATTCACCCTTGAGAAAGCAGGCTGGTAACTGAAGTTTGTTTACATAGTGACTCAGCCTCAGCCCAGAGTTAGGTAATAGATCTTTATTAACTTTACTTTCTTAGAAAAAGAACCGACTAAGTTCTAGATGTGGAATGGTTGCAGCATTTGGAGGTCCCTATAAAAACTTCAGATTATGTCACTCAGCATTTTTAAAGATCCCTAGTATGACTTTTTTTTTCTCATTTTAGTCTTTCATCACTAAAAGAAAAGAGATGCAGCTTTCCTTTTTTACTGAAATTTATCACCAATATCCTCTGGGTCTAGAGTCAGTGTGTGTGTGTGTGTGTGTGTGTGTGTCCTCTAATAGGGCCTACTATGTGAAAATATTTTGCTAGACACATCCTTTCCCCAGGTTTTTTTTCAATTAAAAAAAAATTTTAACATTTATTTACTTTTGAGAGAGACAGAGAGAGAAAGAGAAAGAGACAGAGCACAAGCAGGGGAGGGGCAGAGAGAGGGAGACACAGAATCTGAAGCAGGCTCCAGGATCCGAGCTGTCAGTACAGAGCCCCACATGGGGCTCAAACTCATGAACTGTGAGATCATGACCTGTGCTGTAGTCGGATGCTTAACCAACTACGTCACCCAGGTGCACTGAGGTGTTTTTTTTTTTTTTTAATTTTTGGGTATGTTTTTATTAATTAATTAATTAATTAATTAATTTATACACTTATTTATTTTTTTGAGAGATGGAAAGAGACAGCATGAGCAGGGGAGGGGCTGAGAGAGAGGGAGACACAGAATCCGAAGCAGGCTCCAGGCTCCGCGCTGTCAGCACAGAGCCCGATGCAGGGCTCAAACCCACGACCCATGAGATCATGACCTGAGCTGAAGTCGGTCGCTTAACTGACTGAGCCACCCAGGCGCCCCTATTCATTTATTTTTAAGTAATCTTTGCACCCAGTGTGGGGCTTGAACTCGTGACCCTGAGATCAAGAGTTGTATGCTCTACTGAATGAGCCAGCCAAGCATATCTCCTCCACTCTTAACAAACATTTATTCTACAATTTGAGATTGTAATTGAAAATGGAGTAGTAGAAGAGGCTGAGAGGTCTTTAAACAAAAGGGCATTTAACTATTTCCAGATGGGTGGGGAACTGGGCCTCTTTATAATGGGCATGCTATATCTCTTTGTGTTGAATAACCATAGCTAATCTGAATTATGTCTCTGCTTTGGGAGACAGGCTGCTGGAAAGACTAAGGATTGTTCAGACCCTGGCACTAGTCAGCTGTGTGACTTTGAGCAATTCATGTAACATCACTGGATTTCAGTTTCTCATTTCCAAAGGAAAAGATTTGGGTTAGTTCACTGTTTCTCAAACTTCAGTTTCCACATGTTCTTTTTCATTTTTTTCATATGTCATTACACCTATACTACTATTGAACTAACATTTATAAAATGGCTCTTTTTTCTTTTAACTGAGATTAAAATATGAGGGATGAAGATAACATTAAAATATTAAAAAAATATAAAGAGAGAAGTAGGTAGGAGAAAATAGAGGAAAAGAGTTTTCCAGAACAGGTGAGGGGAAGACAGCTGGGCTTTCTGTAAGTTCTTAGGAAAAGAAGTTTGGGCTCAGAGATGAAGGGGATGGAATCTAGGGAATAGGGGGAATATCAAACTAAAGAGTGTTCTAAATTAAAGATATCAGTAGGGACTTAAGAAAGAGGAATTTTGGAGAAGGAGGGCTATTGCCCACCCGCCCATGTTAAAGCATGCTATACTTTCCCTCAGCTACTTTTCGTAAATGCCATCCTGCTGGAACACCGGGCCACAGCCATGCCTCCTTCAGGCTTATTGACCTGTAACCTATCTGATCTGATCTTCCTTTCCTTAGGGAAGATGGTGGCTGATGGAAAGTGCAGCCTGGGAGTTGAGGCCCAGGAGGGAAAGGTTAAGGGGAACTCAGAGGTGAGAGCCAAGGATGCATGAGGTTGAGGAAGAGTCAGAGACATTTCGTATTGCTCAAGAATACATAGTTGGATTTGAACCCAGAGTTTTAGAATAAATCTGGGCTTTAAGGTGTGCTTCCAGTTCTACTGTTCTATTCTACCTCTCTCTGCCTCCAACTTTTGCTACTCACTGAAGGGGAAAAGAAATTCTTAATGAGAAAGTCAATTTGTAGGCTCCATGTTCCATGCCATTCAGTTTATAAACTTCCAAAGCAAAAATTCGCAAATCAAAAGATTGCCTATCTTTATTTTTGGCAGTTTTCCTCATCACAGTTATTTCTTGTAACCTAGTCCTTTTTTCATTATGCTCTTACATTCAAAATACAAGAGAGAAGGTTGGGAGAATTAAAGAATAACTAAAATGGAACTTGACCTTGTGTGGTAGAATGTGCTCAGGTCTTGGAGTTAGAAGGCATGGATTTCAGTTTTAGTACTATCACTTGCTGTGCCATGGTTAAGTTATTTAAATTCTCCAAGTCTCAGTTTCTTCCAGAGTGCAATAATACTGATAATAATACCACCTCATGATGTTAAAAAGAAGGAAAAGATAAGATGTCTGTGGGAGCATTTTATTTTTTAATTTTTTTATTAAATTTTTTTTTACATTTTATTATTTATTTTTGAGAGGCAGAGCACGAGCGGGGGAGGGGCAGAGAGAGAAGGAGACAGAGTCTGAATCAGGCTTCAGGTTCTGAGCAAGCATTCAGCACAAAGTCCGATGTGGGGCTCAAATCCACAGACCGTGAGATCATGACTTGAGCCGAAGTCGGACACTTAACCTACTGAGCCACCCAGGCACCCCTGTGGGAGCATTTTGTTAAGAGCAGGGCAATCATAGATAGAAATCCATGTTATATTGGACATTGAAATGACTAATTAGGTCTTTCTCCAAGAGCAAAACAGGTTTTTGGTAATCATTGTATTTGCTTGGTCAATGCTTGCCATCACAATGTTGGTTTGAAATATAGATCTAGTTTGTATATCTCTCCTTAATAAATGAATGCAAAGATTGCCAAATATTTACTCATTTTGCACTGTGTGGATATAGCCCAAGTTAGGAGAGTTTAATATGATAAAAACTGTTTCATAGGTACTACTTAATCAGTAAAGAAAGTTTTCAGTCTGTGTCTTCTAATATCTCACCAATATTCAACTGAATCTGCTGCTATCGAAACTACTAATTAATTAACAATATTTATGGAGTGTTTACTCTTGGTAGAGCGTTTTTATGACATTGAACATGGAGTTGCCAGAGGTGAGGGCAACTGTCCACCGCCATGCAGTACAGCCCAAGGTGCATCATTCCTAGGGGCTTGGGATGGCATAGTCCTGCTTGAAGATATGCAATGTGGTGGCCTTTTGGAATTGAAATATATGTTTTCTGGTTTAGCAATTAAAGTATGAAAAATTTTCAAGTTGTGCCCTACAAAGGGCTTTTGCAAACAATCATAATTTGTATTTGGAAGTTTACTCAAGGAAAATTCAAACATTTCAGCCCAAAATTATCTAGTTGGGGTTTTGTAGCCTGATATGAAATTCAAGAAGGAATTGAAAGGCAATGCTTTGTTTCACATTCATCAGACCTCTCATTTCATCAATCAGTAGAGAGTATTACCTTAAAAGGGCTTAGAAAAATGAAACAAAAATGATTGCATAAATTTTCTCAGAATTCTAGATGTAAGTAGGATATGATTACTCTCTTTTCCAGGCAGGGCAAGAAGCCAGACATATTTCTAAAAACTTCAAAACTGCAGCATCAAATTCTGACATCTTTAACATGTAAATTATTGACAGGTTGGTGTATTATTTGCAATTAAGAAAAAAAAAAGGACTTAAATTAAGTAATATAGGCAAATAATTGCAATTTTGTTTTTTTAAGGTAATTAGCCATCACTCAAATATTTCAGATATAAACCTAATTAGGGTTGCAATTAATTATATCTACCATGTTCTGATACAATATTTAATTATTTTACTGATTTTAAGTTATATTTCTTTCCTTGTTGAAAAACAGTGAGTGACTTGGAGTTTTAAAATCAGCTTAAATAAAGAGGGACAACATTGGATATGAAAAAACCACTGCCTTATAAATAATAGTTTAAGAATTAAATCATGCAGGAGCGTCTGGGTGGCTCAGTTGGTTGACAGCCTGACTATTGATTTTGGCTCAGGTCATGATCTCACGGTCTTGGGATTGAGCCTGGTGTTGGGCTCTGCACTGGGAGCATGGAGCTTGCTTGGGATTCTCTCTACCCTCTCTCTGCCTCTGCCCCATTCCTGCTCATGCACATGCGTGCATTCTCTTTCTCAAAAAACAAAAACAAAACAAAACAAAACAAAGCAAAAAACAACAACAATAACAACAACAACAAAAACCCCAAAAGAATCAAATCATGCAGTGGCAATTTAGCAATTGAATTAAATTAATCAATGGAAAGACGTAGAAATATTTTTGATGAGTGATTTATTTGATCTTAATTGGAAACTTTTCAAAGAACTGGAAGAGTATAGAAGGGAGTTGTGGAAAAAATAATGACTGAGGATGAAAGAAAAAAAAAAAAGAAACAAAATCAAAAAAACAAAGCCCACATTGGATTATCCTGCTGGCCTCACTTCATCTCTGTGTGTATGAAAAGTGGGGTTGTAAGGGCAAGGTCAGTTTGGTAATATTTGATTCACCAGGTCAACCACAAGTCATCAGCACAACTGAAGAGTAGGAAACCTCGAAGTTTTCTCTTTTAATCTACACAGTATCAGATTACTGTTTGGAAGAATCTTTGCTGTGCGATGGGGCAACCAGTCTACTTCCTATAGCTTAAGCTGTTATCTGATGATCTGAGCCATATAGACCATTAGAATTGGATTATGATTAGCAGGTAAGAATTTCCCAGGGTGGTGGGTTCACTCTTATAGGAAAAGTACAAATTAACATAGTTTTTTCACAAGATGTTGTTCATAGACTGGTTGCTTTTAAACATTTCTGACCTTGTATAACCACTGTAGTCAAATATTAAATATAGTCATTATAGGTAATGAAGCTATTTTTTGAATTATTTAAGAAAGGATACTTGTATAATAAAGTAATTATTATTGCATTAAAAAACCACTCTCTTATCCTATTATTTTAACAACTTTGGAATAGCACTGGAAAAGACCTTGGCGGTAAAGTCAACTTCTTATTGACTGATAAGGAAAGCAAAGTGTGTGGAGGCCTGGTTTCCCTAGGTTACCTAGAATGGTAATCAAAACCCACTTCTCCTCTTTTGAAATTGGCTTCAGAAACACAAAGAAAACCACTCATTATGGTAGAAACATAATTTTCAACCAAAATGAAATAACACATATTTTAAAGTTTACTTATTTATTTTGAGAGAGAGAGAGCACATATGAGCAGGTGGGGGAGGGGCAGAGAGAGAGAGGGAGAGGGAGAATCCATGCAAATAGCGTGGAACCTGCTTGGGGCTCAAACTCATGAACTGTGAGATATGACCTGCACCAGAATCAAGAGTCTGATGCTTAACAGACTGAGCCACCTCGGCGCCCAATGCATTTTAATTAACCTTCACTCATAAGACTTGGTTCCAAATTATTTGAGACTTAAATTATTATTATGGAAAAATTTAAATGTATATAGAAATAGAAAAACCTAATGAACCTTAATTTATCTAACATCCGATTTCCATATTATAAAACATTTTGTTAACCATATTTTATTTCCCATTCCTATTACTACTGCTACTACATTAGTGGAGTTTTTTTTTTGTTTTGTTTTTTTTTTGTTTTTTTTGCTGGGATATTATCCTTTAAAGCAAATCCCAAATATCATGTCATCTAACTTGAGTTGCTAGTTATTTCTTCAATCATGATATAAAGACATTTTTTAACACAATCACAATGCCATTATCGTACCTAACAAAATTAACAATTTCTTAACATTATATAATACCCAGTCCATATTTAAGTTTTCTTGATTATTTCGAGTGTTTTTTTTTTTTTTGAGTTAGTTTGAATCAGGCTCCAAACAAGGTGTGCACATTATATTTGGTTTTTATTTTTTAGTTTGTTTGCATCTTTCTTTCTTTCTTTCAGAGCAAGTGATTTGTACTCTTTGTTACACCACATGAAGAGATACATAATTTTGAATGCTCTGCTTTTAGATAGTGTCAGCTTGATCTTTCTTAGAAAGTTTTTCACCAAATTTCACCTAATGGTCTTAGCATCTGTGGTGATAGTTGCCCTGACCCATTATTTTATTAAGGGTTGCAAAACGGTGATTTTCTAATTTTATCACTCTTTTTGCATTTGTTAGCTAGAAATGTTCTGTAAAAGACTTTTTATTCAGCCAATATTAGCTTTTTTGAAATAACAGTTCATACAGGAAAGTTGGCCTAAATGCTTGAATTATTCCCTTAATTTGTCAATTTTTAGAGTGTGAGTTGGTGACATAGCAAATTCCAGTGATGATAAATGAAGTTTTTTTTCAGTATGATTTTTCAAAAATTTGTTATATTTGAGTCATTTATTGTTGTTGTTGTTGTTGTTGTTGTTGTTATTGTTATTTCATGTTCAAATTGTCCCATCTTAAGCCACTAGGAGTTTCTTCAGCTTGACTCTTGAATCCTTTTGGTATCTTGTTCTCTGTAAGACAAAAACAATACATAAAGAAAAAGAAAATTTGTGCTACAGGCATTCAGAGAAATACATTGTAGGCTCCCAAGACAATTTAATTAAGACAACAATGTTGAAATAACTATTCCAATTATTGATCTGAAATGGACAACAGTCATATGTATGTATTTTTTGATATTTATTGTCAACCACTTCACATTATTTTATAGGGAAACCTTAAAGTATAATATTCACTTAAAAATTTTTTTTTAAACATTTATTTATTTTTGAGACAGAGAGAGACAGAGCATGAACGGGGCAGGGTCACAGAGAGAGGGAGACACAGAATCTGAAGCAGGCTCCAGGCTCTGAGCTGTCAGCACAGAGCCCGACGTGGGGCTCAAACTCATGGACCGTGAGGTCATGACCTGAGCTGAAGTCGGCCGCTTAACCGACTGAGCCACCCAGGTGCCCCAAAAGTATAATATTCATTTTAAACCAAGCAACACAGAAGTTCAGAATGTCATGGTATATACTGTTCATTAATCATCCTTTTCAGGAGTTGAGAATGCAGCAATGTAAAATAACATAGAAGTGTAATGACTCAAAAAGTTAAGGCTATCTTTTAAGTGCCAACAGAAAACCAGTTTGGTTTCTGTAAAGATGGGCAGAGCACATGGGTGAAGAATTGGGTGTTAGATTCAGAGGAATGTGGATCATGACTCCTCCATATCCTCGTTCTGAGGTTTTCTCAAGTCAAGCCACCTTTTTAAGCCTCAGTTTCCTCATCTGACAAACCTGGTGGATAACACTGATTTCATCATGCAGGGATTAGTATGTGATGAAATAATTGTGAGGCTTTTCACACAGGATATATATCAGCAACTAGTGTAGGCAGCATTTAGTAACAATGTCTGGATGGGGTTGATGGTGGGAGGGAGGGAAGCTCAGCACGGTGGGGTGAACCATGTGAAGGAATCATGTCTTTTCGAGTCTGGAATTCATTAGTCTATCACACTTTAGGATTCTACCATCATTAAATGTTGGAGTTAGAAGGGACTTTAGAGGACATCTATTCAACCCCCATTTCACACTTAAAATTGAAACCTAGGGGCTCCTGGGTGACTCAGTTGGTTAAGTGTCTGACTTCGGCTCAGGTCATCATGATCTCACAGTTTGTGGGTTCGAGACCCATGTCAGACTGTGCTGACAGCCAGAGCTTGGAGCCTGCTTCAGATTCTGTGTCTCCCTCTCTGCCTCTCCCCTACTCATGTTCTCTCTCTCTCTCTCTCAAAAATAAATAAACATTAATAAAAAAAATTGAAGCCCAATGAAGGTAAGTGACTTGCATTTGGTATCACCACCATACAATCACTGAATAAAAAGTGAAGACTAGAGCAGAATTGTCTGACAGAAATATGCAAACCATATACGCAATTTTAAATTTTTTAGTAGCCATTATATATTTTACATTTATAGAATATCTCCTTTTGGAGAGCAACATTGCAGATACTCAGTACCACATTGTAGCCAATGACTAGTATTTGGACAGGACAGGTCCAAAGCTCATTTCTCCCAATTATCAAGCTAATGCATTTTCTGTACAGAGCATGACCTTCTTATTATTTTCCATATCAGAAATAATTGCCTTATAATATACATGGGCCATCAAACATCATATTTTCATTTAAATGGAAATATCACTGGTTGTCCTGATGCATTTTGGGGAGAAAATTCTTCTAGATAGGCCCTTCCCGGAGACCTAATACTTCTGGAAGCTCCACCAGTGGCTTACCAATGAACAATTTTAAATGAGGATGCCTTTTTAGACATAAGATGCTAATTGCAATCATTGAGATTTATATTTTTCTGTGAACAAGATTTTTGGCTAAAAGTTCTTTCAGAGTACATTACTAGAGAAGATCAAATTGGTGGCCCAGCTCTAGGAGATTAAGTTCTTAAACTATGCATTAGTTTCACCCCTATCTTATTGTATCTTTCATATTTTAGTTTCCATTTAGCACATTAACTGCTTTTTAAAAATACTGTCATTTAAAAATTAAAGTTATATGCATACCTGGCTTTAAGAGTCAAATAATTTTTCAAGATTTGTTTTAAAGTCAGTAGTCACCTCCCAACCCTATTTCCTGCTTCCCCCGTTCCCAGTCCTCTAGGCAAATACTTTGAACCTTTCCAGCTATTTCTTGTGGTATTTATCTTCAAAGCTCTAAATAATAGGCTTTCAGTATTATGTCTTGCTTTTTCACTTTTAGGCACTTTTTGGTGGCCTTTCTGCTATGGAAGATGAAGATTTAGCTCTCTTTCACCCCTTCCTCTTCACATACATAATTATTCTCTTGATCCTTCACTCACTCAATATAGTTCTGTCATAATTTTGGCTAGAAAACTCAGTGTTCAGCAATGGGATCGCTGTCTGTAAACACTACTCATGCCTCAGCCACGTGGTATTATATTCATAATACCACAAGTATTGTATCTTATTTTTCTTTTCTTTCACAAAAATTTTTAGCTCCTGCTGGAGTTGATAATATTTTTATTGTTGTTTAATTTGAATGTTTATATATATATATATATATATATATATATATATATATATATATATCTCCATCTGTGAACTCACTTAGTTGAGAAGTGCAGGTTGAGCTTTTGTTTGCAGGATGAGTAGATGAGAACTAGTTGAAGGAGGGGTGTGTGTGGGGAAGCATCTAGAAAGACATAAGAATATGTGCAAAGGCCCTGTGTCTAGAAGACAATGGTAGAAGAAAACCAGGAGGTCTGACTGGAACCTAGAGATGAAGGGAGAGGAGAGAGAGATGAAATAAACTGCTGGAGAGGCAGAAGGATCCAGGCCATCCACAGTGTATAGGTAGTATCAATGGTTGGTCTTGATTTTAAGTATACTTAAAAAAAATTAAGCATTTACAGTAGAGGAGATAGATGGCCAGATTTAAACTTTCCTGTCCATTCTGTGTATTTCTTCATATTTTTCATATTTTTATGATACAATAGTCCCCCCCACCCCGCCATTATATGCAGTTTCCCTTTGTGCTGATTCAGTTATCCATGGCCAACTGCGGTCCAAGGGCAGGGGATCCTCTTTGTAATATATTGCTGGAAGGCAAATAAGAGCCCAATGCTATGTCACAAGGCCTATGTCATTCACCTCACTTCATCTCAGGACACAGATATTTTATCATCCAACATCATCACAAGAAGAAAAAGGGTGAGAACAGCACAGAATATTTTGAGGCAGGGGGAGACCACATTCACATGACTTTTATTATACTATATTGTTATAATTGTTTTACTTTACTATTAATTATTGCTGTTAATCTGTTACTCTATCTAGTTTATAAATTAAACTTAATCACAGACGTGTGTATAGGAAAAAACATAGTATATATAGGGTTTAGTATAGATAAGGTTTAGGACTATATATATAGGTTCAGGCATTCTCTGGGGGTCTTTGAATGTAGCCCTTGAAGATAAGTGGAACTACTGTAATGTCCTATTTTGATGAAGATAGTCCAAGTCTTTTGTTGTTTTATCAATGATTTAAGAGCTCTCATACATTTACATTCTGCTGTCAATACTCAGTTGGACTGGATTTTGGGTCTGTTTAGTTCCATTGCCTGAATGTTGCCTAGAGCTACAAATATACCATTCATACTATTCTTTTGCATTTGTAGCAAATAGTTGTTTTTGGTTCCCTTAATAGTTGTTGTTGCATCAAATCAATTCACAGCTGTCATTTTTCAGGTGCAATTCTCAAGTTAAACCTCTTTTCAGTCGTATCTTTTATTTTACTATGTCAAAAAGCACTTTAATTTGTTTCTGGCATGTTGTCTTTTTGAAGTCTTAAGAACTCCAAGTACAATTATTGTCAACTCAAGATTTCAGCTGCAATTCGTTTGTTGTCTTGTTTCCATTCATTCACAAATTGTAATTTATAAGGGGCAAAAATTCACGATGTATGAGTATCATTTTGTTTTCTTTCCCAGTACCTGAACCTGACAGTTTTGTTCCTGCCCACACTCCCTCTTCTGCTTTTACCTATTCTGGGGATCAGATCAATCAGGGAACCAGAGGTGGGGTGGGGGTTGTTTCAGAAAGGGCTGAGAGGTACTGCAAAATTAAAATATGCAAAGAAAAAAATGCTGGTACAAAAGGGAGTCTGGGAGGGAAATGAGAAAATAGGAGTGTCTGTGAGGATGGGAATATTGGGTTATTAAAAATTTTTTTTCTTTCAGAAAATGAGCGAAGAGTGGGGAGAAAATTTTTTTTTGTTATTTATTTTTTAATTCCTATATAGTTAACAGTGTTATATTAGTTTCAGGTGTACGGTATAGTAATTCAACACCCAGTGCTCATCCCAAGTGCACTCCTGAATCCTTATCACCTATTTCACCAATCTCCCCCATTCACCTCCCTTCTGGTAATCAGCAGTTGGGGAGAAGAATTTGGGGCAATTAGCATGAGCACTGGGATGCAGAGAACTGGGACAAGAATTTTAAGATATGATGTGGTGAGTTTTTTTTTAAGGAATCTTTTTTGAATACTTGAAAAGTCAAAATCAGAATTACTTTTCTTCTTTGGGTAATATACTGTGTGATACTGGACTATATGGGGCCCCATTTATCTTCGAGTAATATATTTGTACCACTGGGTAATAGCAAATAATGTTCCAGGTGGTTTTCTGTAAATTAGCATGCCAATGGCAGAGTTCTTTGGGAGTGTGAAGAAGTAGGCTGTGGACATGGTTTGGAAGGAGATGGCAATATGGATGGCTAATTTTTCTGCAGAAGAACTTTACAGGCATTTGACTTTTGAGAGAGTATCTCAAGGATTTCGGGAGCCAGGGACTGGGGGAAAGGGTCAAACAACATAATAATTGAGGCTAGGACTTTGAGACAAAATACAAATATTGAAAAATTCCCAGTGGCAAAGATGGCTTGAAAAATTTAAGAACGGGGATGTGTCATATTAGGTTTAGAACTGTTTGCTCTGCTCTGTATGCTGTGATGGAACCTTCTTTGGTCATCTGCACCACTGCTTGGTGAGAATCATACACTGGGAAACTTACAGTTAACATAGGACAGAGAGAAAAAGGGCCATTGGGAGGTTAGAATGAGTGAGAATGAGATTTCTGTAGGCTCTCCACATAGGAGTAAGTAGTAATAATGAGAATAAATCCCTAAATATCTGTAAGAACCTTGAGGAAAGCATTATGGATTGGGGCATGAGTGTTGGAAGCATGCCCCTATAGAAGTGGAAGCAGACATGTTGATTATGAGAATACTGTGGCTTTTCTCTCATCATCATTATTTCTTTAGAGGGTTTTCATTTTTTGCCTGATGTGAAAATCCTCCACAATCAGCTACTCAAGAAAGAATTTGCAAAGGCATCCTTTCTATGCAAAATGAAGTGATAATTGAGTTCAAACAAACAAACAAGGAAACTTTGTTCCACTTCTAACAGCAAAGTTGGCAAAATCACAAGATGTGTAATTTTATAGGGCTAGATGGGTTCCTGGGAAACCCACGACCAAATACCTTGAACAATTTGTTAAGGGTTCTGCACTCTAAATGGCCTCTAGATCAGTGCAGCTGCAGGCAATTTGCAGGAGACTGGCAATGTGGTGTGTGGACCCTGTGGCACTGAATGCTAATCTGAGACTATCCCCTCCAACAGCTTTTGCCATTCATCATTTCCACATCCAGATGGCTCCCATTGTCTTCGAGTCCTCTTTTTTTTGTGCAAAGTGGCTGCTCTTAAATCATGGTATATTAGTGTTGGAAGCAATTTTATTATTCATCTAGTAGTCTAATCACCACTTTTGTAAAAGAGGAAATGGAAACCCAAAGAGGGGAAATATCATGGTCAAAACTACCCAGTTACTTACAGCTGAGACAAGAACATTTATCTCTTGGCTCTCAGCCTGATGCTCATTCCAGCTCACAAGGATCTCATAATTTTTGGGAAATCACGTAGCACAGGCTTTGGAGTCAGATGATCACACGTCCAAATCTCATCTCTGTTACTTAATAGCTGTGTGGCCCTGGACAGTTAATCTCCAGTTTTCTCATCTGTAAAATGAAGGTGATAATGGAACCTCCATCACAGACTGTAAATGACGACAAATTGATACTGATATTTAAAGTGTCTGGTACATAGTAAGTGCTCAGTTAATTAGCTTTTCTCATTATGGCACCAGATCTTTTCACATTAAAGCATGAAGAATTGGTTCTTTCCAGGAGGGAGGAACAAAGGAGATTTTATTCCTGAGCATCTTCATAAGCATGTGTTGGCTTCATACATGCTAATAATATACGTCAGTCTAGTGATCAAGGATTGCCAGCCTGATGGTTGAAAATGTCTTTCTGTAGTAGGAAACATTTTGCTAGACATGTTTCCTGTAGTAGGAAACATTTTGCTGGGGAGAATGAAATATTTAAGTTCTTAAATACTGAGATCCCTGTTGGTGTCTGGCATACATTAATCAGTAATGATGATCAGTGGACCCTGTCACCAATTTGTGGGTACCAAATATTAATAAGATATATTCTGAATTCATGCTACTGTATATATTTAAAATATGGTTTGATATTTCAAGGGTATAAAATGGCTTCAAAGTAAAACAACACAGTGTTTCCGTAACTTCATAGGATAGTTGGTGAATGTATAAGCTTTCTAATTTTTAAAGGCATAATTAATGCATTGAGAAATCTAAAAAAGAAGGCAAATGACATTAACACATAGTCCTCCTTTAAATTAATGTATTAATTGCCAATTGAAGACAGAAAATTTTAAATCTTAGAAGTTGATCAGTATCTAGAAGATACTGCAAAAAATACACACTTGGAAAAAATTAGCCTGAAAACAATGGACTTTGACATACTGACATTTAGTCTCTTCTAAAAAGTGTTTTCCCCATGAATTCATAACATCTTTACCATTGATACAGAAGTTCAATTTCAATGACAGCAAGAGCCTAATGCAGTGTCCTCTACATACTAACTACAGAAGAATTACATGGGGGAGAATTTTTTTAGATGCACATTCCCAGTTTGTAACCTAGAGATTCTGGTTCAGAAGATCTGAGGTGGGATGCAGGAATCTGCATGCTTAAAATCTCTCTAGGTGATTCTTGAGCACCCTAAAGTTTGAAAACCACTGGCCTAAGGGAATTCCTTGTTTGGGATGCTATTGCTTCCAAACAAAAATATGCCATGTCTTAAGAAAACCTAACATATCCAAATCCTAGAACAAAAATGATTATATGTACCACTCAAGGGTTTCTTATTCTACAAAAAGATTTATGTCGTGTTTTAAAAATAGTGTTTTAAAAATAGTGAGTTTTTGGGGGCACCTATGTGGCTCAGTCAATTAAGCATCCTACTCTTGGTTTCAGCACAGGTCATGATCTCATGGTTCCTGGGTTTGAGCCCCGCATTGGGCTCCGTGCTGACAGTGTAGATGCTGCATGGGATTCTCTCTTTCTCCCTCTGTCTCTACTCCTACCCCGCCCACTCTCTCTGTCTCTCTCAAAAATAAACTTAAATTAATTTAAAAAATAGCCTTTCGAACAAAGAAAAAAGACATACCAAAAAACAGACTGTTAACTATAGAGAACAAACTAATGGTTACCGGGAGGGAGGTGGGTATGGGGAGGGGTGAAATAGTGAAGGGGATTAAAGAGTATACTTATCATGATGAGCACTGAGTAATGTATAGAATTATTGAATCACTCACTGTATTGTACAACCTGAAACTAATATAACACTTTAGATTAACTATACTGGAATTAAAAGAAAATAAACAAGTAAAAGTAGTGAGTTTTTATGTACATGTGATGATCCTTTTTATACAAATTTAATTAATGCCACCCCTTTCCCCTGCCCCCCACCAAAAAATACAAAACAAAACAAAACAAAACAAATGAAAACAAGCAATACATTTCAGTATGCAGTCAAATCCAGTCTTACCTATGATGTCTCCTTCTTCTGAGTTCAGATGGCCCGCAGTATCTGGGCCACTTTGGGTACACTGCTTTTTACCATGAGATATTTTTACTTGTGTGTGGCTTGTGTCCCTAACTATATTTTGAACAGTTTCAAAGAAATGGCTGTGAGTACATTTGCTTGTGTCCCTGTGTTCTTCTCTTCCTTTTCTTGCTTTATTCATTTAGTTCTCAGAAATTTATTAAGTAAAAGTCTGCTCTAAGTCAGGTTCTGTGATAAGTTCCAGGGGGCAAAAAATCCAATGAAACTAAGGTATGAGCTATGTCAGGGGTTGAGCAAACTGCAATTCTCTGGCCAAATCCAGCTAGCTGCCTATTGCAAATGAGTTTTTTTTTCTGTAAGTTTGTTTGTTTGTTTATTTGTTTATTTAGAGAGCGCAAGGCAGGGAGAGGCAGAGAGGGGAGAGAGAATCCCAAGCAGCCTCCGTGCTAATAGCATGACATGGAACTTGATCCCATGAACTGTGAAATCATGACCTGACCTGAAATCAAGAGTTGGATGCTTAACTGACTGAGCCACCCAGGTGCCCAATAAATAAAGTTTTATTGGAACACAACCATGCCCACTCATTTAGGTATTGTCTATAGCTGCTTTTGTGCTATAGTGGCAGACGTGAATAGTTGCTGCAGAGATTGTATGGCCTTGAAAATTCTAAAATATTTAATATATGGCCCTTTGCACAACGTTTGCTGACGTCTGGATTGGACGATTGTTAAATTCTTGCCCATTCATGGCACTCTTTTGATGAGTGCTCTGAGGAAAAAGTGCAGAATCCTGTCAGAGGGCATAAAAGGAAATTTAGTTTGGATTAGGGTAATCAGTATCTCAGGATGTGGTATTCAACTTGAGACCTGGAAGATTTGTATGTGTTAAGGCAGGCCAAATATGGGGGAAGGGCATTCTGAACAAAGACTCTCTGAGTTTTGTGAAGTTTTGTTTTCCAGAAGAAAATTTGGTGGCCCAATAGAAGGGAGAAAAACATGTAAACACTACCAATATTTGTTGTCATATAGGAAATATAGTGAGATGATTTTTGTCCTAAACAGTGTTTTTCTGACTATTTTGCAGCTAACTAAGCATTTGAAATTAGATGTCATTTGACCTCTTAGAGCAGGAATCAGCAAATATTTTCTTAATGGGAAAATAGTAAATATTTTAAGCTTTGCCAGATGTATGGTTTTTGTCACAACCTCTCATTCCTATTATTACAGTGTGGAAGCAGCTATAAACAATATGTAAGTGAATGGCATTGGTTATGTTTCAATAAAACTTTATTTATACGTTTGAATAACACCAGTTTCACATGTCATGAAATATTACTTGTCTTTTCATTTTTTCAATGAATTAAAAATGTAAAAACCAGTTTTAGCTCATGGGCCATACAAAAGTAGGTGGTGGGTCATAATGTGAGACCCTATTTTTGGTCTTACATTCCTTGCTCATAAAATGGAAGGCTTGTAACATTTTCTCTACCAATTACCCGGGGTGGTTATGCTTGAGTGAGAGACATTTGTCATTGGAGCTCTTTGCATAGGACAACATATTCAGATGTAATATATTGTCATTTTACATTCACAAAAATTATTGAATTATTCACAGTGGTAGGATGCACAATTTTCCTGGGAGTTGATGAGAAATTTATCTTTTTCATGAATAATTTCTGCTGAAGGAAGAGAAAAATATGAATATATTTTACATATATAATAGGTACAACTATGATTCTATTATTTCTAATATTCCTAGAACCTTGGTTGCTAAGTTATTTCCCAAGCAGAGAAGGGTGTTTGTTGATTATATCAATTCAGATAGCCTACTGTACTTTATTTTTACTCTTCCAGTTGAGCTTATTTTTTTTCTTTTTTCTTTTATTTGAATTTTAGTTAGTTAACTACAGTGAAATATTGGTTTCAGGAGTAGAATTCAGTGATTCATCACTTACATACAACACCCAGTGTTCATCACAAGTGCCCTCCTTAATACCCATCACCCATCTAGACCATCTCCCACCCACCTTACTCCACCAACCCTCATTTTGTTTTCTATCACTAAGAGTCTCTTGTGGTTTGTTTCCCTCTCTCCTTTCCCCCCTTGCCATATGTTCATCTGTCTTTTTTCTTAAATTCCACATACGAGTGAAATCATATGGTATTTGTCTTTCTCTGACTGACTTATTTCACTTTGCGTAATACATTCCTACCTCCATCCACATTGTTGCAAATGGCAAGATTTCATTCTTTTTTGATGGCTGAGCAATATTCATATATATCCAATCATCAGTTGATGGAAATTTGTGCTCTCTCCATAGTTTGGCTATTGTTGATAATGCCACTATAAATATTGGGGTGCATGTGCCGCTTTGAATCTGTATTTTTTATTCTTTAGGTAAATACCTAATAGTGCAATTGCTGGGTTGTAGGGTAATTCTATTTTTATGTTTTTGAGGAACCTCCACTCTGTTCTCCAGAGTGGCTGCACCAGTTTGCTTTCCCACCAATAATGTAAGAGGATTTCCTTTTCTTCACATCCTCACCAACACCTGTTGTTTCTTGTGTTGTTAATTTTAGTCATTATGACAGGTGTGAGGTGGTATCTTATCATGAAGATGAGTGATGTTGAACATCTTTTCATGTGTTTGTTAGCCATCTGGATGCTTTCTTTGGAAAAGTGTGTTTTCATGTCTTCTGCCCATTTCTTAACTGGGTGATTTGCTTTTTGGGTGTTGAGTTTGACAAGTTCTTTATAGATCACTTCCAATTGAACTTATAATTTTCTGTTTTATGTGGTTGGTTTATTGGACAGACTGGAGTTGAGAAGGTATAATCAGTAATCAGTGTTGGTATTTTCCAAGCACAGCCTTCAACTAGACTCTGGGTCACCTTCTCCAACTCAGAAGATACCTTTAGTAAATATCACATACTTTCAGGTATTCAAACAGTCTAATTATCAGGAATTGTGAATTCTAGTACACCCTAAATCAAAACTTTAATCTCTTGTCCAATTCCAATTTTCTCTCTATCTATTCTCTTCCCTCCAGTCCTGACCCTTGATTCCCCAGTCTGCCACTGGGAAAGTTCTATGTGGTTCATTATTTGTTTCCCTTTGCTTTACCTCATCCTTCCATTCACTCTGCTGCCTCTGTCTCTTCTTGGGTTGAGCATAGACTGTGTATGAATGTGTGTGTGTGTGTGTGTGTGTGTGTGTGTGTGTGTGTATGTGTGTGTGTATGCTGAATGTACAAGGAAAGGGAAAAATATTACTACTTGTCTGATGATGGTCAATTTAATTACTGGTGCTTTCTTTCATGACAAGGGTAAACTTCTGGCTCTTTCTATTGTGGGGCACTTGTAAGGACCTTTTGGATGTCCTATGAAGAACAAACACTGCTGTCTAAGTCTATTGACATCCTCTTCGCTCCTGCCCATTAGCAGTGCATTCCTGGTGTTCCATTTGTCTCGAATCAGGAATCCTTTCAAGATGGTTCAGCTAACTTCCTGTGTGAGCTCTTGCCTCCCTTTCCCCCCAAACATTCTGGATCTGTATTCTCCAGTCTCCTTAAAGGATTCTTTTGCTGACCTTCATGTGGTTTGAAGAAAGAGGGGATAAATGTCACAGCACTCTATTCCCACAAATATCCCTCATGTACTCTCTCTTCCATACTGAATCTCTGGGCTTCTTTTATCCTAGTTGGGGGTTTCTGGTGAACCAGGTGTTATTAGTAGACTGGTTATCTTTTAGCAAGCTCTTCAGAGATGTGTCTAGTACAACTCTGCAATGTGTGGGCATTCATTATCCACGATTGTTGTTAGGTTCCCAGGAGTCAAGAAAACATGTCCCAATCAAGTTACTGTTTCATTTGTTTTCCCTAGCATATTTCTCCATATTTATTCATAAGCTACCTGAGGGCAAGACCTCTTTGAATTTTCCTCAGTTTTAATACTTGCTCAATGAATATGTGAGTAAATAGACATTCAAACCCTCCTAATTACTAAGTAAATGGCATTGAAGTAAGTGGGCTCTTTCATTCATTCAATATTGAATGCCTATTACTAAGTTTTATAGTAAGTGCTGGAAATATAGCAGACCAAAAAGACCTAACCCATGACTTCAAGGCTTTCTTTTAGTGTAGGAGATATATATTAATCAAGAATATATTGGGGCACCTGGGTGGCTCAGTCGGTTAAATGTGCAACTTCAGCTCAGGTCATGATCTCACAGTCTGTGGGTTCGAGCCCTGCGTCAGGCTCTGTGCTGACAGCTCAGAGCCTGGAGCCTGCTTTGGATTCTGTGTCTCCCTCTCTTTCTCTCTGCCCTCTCCCGCTCATGCTCTGTCTCTGTCTCTCTCAAAAATAAATAAACATTAAAAAAAAGAGTATACAACTAATTTCAAATATTGATGCACACTCTGAAATGGAAGTGCAGAGTTCTGTCAGAGGGCATAAATGGCAACTTAATTTAGGTTGAGGTAATGTGTATCTGGGGAATGTGGTATTTAATTTGAGGCCTGGAAGATTTGTGAGAGTTCAGGTAGGCCAGGAATGGAGGAAGGGCATTCCAAGCAAAAGAAATAGCATGTACTTTGCTATGCAGGGAAAAAGTGATGTTTTATAGGAAGCCTTGAATGAAGTAGAAAAAGGTGAGTGTAACAGATTGTGAACTGGGGATGGGGAAAGAATGGGGTGAAATGAGGTAAGGATAGAGTAGTCCAGGGTTTGACCAGACTAAGCACGATTGGCCACGCAAAAGGATTTGGATTTTATCTTACGAGCAGTGGGTATCTTTTGGAGGGTTGTAAGCATCTGTGTGCCCACTGGCATGCCCAGTGGTTCAGAGTTAATAGCTTTTTGGCACAAAGAACATGGATAATAAATACTGGAAAGGTCCCTTATCAACAAAGGTCAGTGCCTAAATTTTAGACTGAATGTCCTGCAGATCCTACTGCATTCAATAAATACGTTCTTTCACAAAAATATCATGTTCCCTGATAATTTGAGACTGGATTTGATCATATAGATGGAATGGTGTTCAAAGGACAGTCCATTACTTTGCAGAAACATTTTGGTGCAATCCTGCAAATTTCAGATGACCTAATGGCGAGAATTCTGTTCTTTCAGTGAGAAACCATAGCAACATGCCATTTAGAAGGCACACTATATAATCTATCTGTTCTTCAGTTAGTATTTTGCAGTCCAGAAATAGTCATCATTGCCTAATGTGTGTATGCAAAAGGTCAGACAAATATAAGCCCCAATGGCAGTGCAGTTCTCCCTCTAACCATGGGGTGGGGGTGGGGAATGGCACTTTCTGTTGGAGATACATGATCAGGTGCATTGGGCCAGGAAGGAGGAAGGAATTGGGGCTAGTAGCTCTATGTTTCAGTACAAGTTGTAAGCCATTCCTCAGTCTCTAAGTACTAAGGATAAGGCTATGGTCCATAGAATTCCTCCTTTTACAAAACCACATACTCAGTACCGCTTGGTACAATTCTTATTAAGCTGCAAGATTTATGGCTCAGAGATTTTTATGTCCCAGCACCTTTTGCAGTTCTACACATACTCTATATCTTGTCTTAGGTGCAAAATAATAATCAAATAATAAATACATGGAGGATTGTTTGTCTTAATTTAGGAATATGGAGAGCCATGGCTGCCAGCGTGGTATCCATCAATGAATAAAGGCTAAAAGGGCTTTTGCTAAAAAGCAGTCAGGAAAAAAGGTTTTTAGGGAAGGGGTTTCAAGATAGTTGGTCACAGTGTAAGTTCATTTAGTGTTTGGTGGATAAAAAGTGGAGGGGCACAGAAAGAAAAGAGAACAGGGAAGGGAAAAAGGTCTCCTGGAGCCTTCCACTCTGCTGGTAAGATTTATGGATAAATTTTGTTTTGATGAGTAGCCACATCTTCAGGTTCCATTTTCTTCTCTTCCTTTCCTCCTACCTAGAGTATTTTTCTTTTTTGCTTTTTCCTTGTAATTTCATTGGGTCTTACCTTTTTGATTTCTCTTGCTTTGTGCTTGCAACATTTTGTGAAGTGGTTCTCCAAGCAGCTTATCTCTAAGGACTCCAGTGACCTGTGTCCTATATCCATCACCTTCTTCCTAATCAAAGCATTACAAAGCCTGGTTGCTAAGAATATTTACTTTCCACCCTTGTTGACTCACACCCTCAGTTTGTCAAGGGCTCACTAAGAAGACCTTTATTTTTTATTTAAAAATTTTTTTTCTTTTTACATTTATTTATTTTTGATAGAGAGAGACAGAGCACAAGTGGGGGAGGGGCAGAGAGAGAAGGAGACACAGATTCCGAAGCAGGCTCCAGGCTCCTAGCTGTCAGCACAGAGCCCGACATGGGGCTCCAACCCACAAACCGCGAGATCATGACCGGAGCCGAAGTCGGACGCTTAACCGACTGAGCCACCCAGGTGCCCCTAAGAAGACCTTTAAAGGAGATCACACAATTACATGGGCATAGTACCATGGCAGAAGCCTAGGGGAACAAGGTAACAAAACCCTAATGTTAAAATGGGATGTGGTAGGTGGTCTCTACCTGCAAGTATAGAGAGGGAGAAGGAGAAACCAGAGCTCCTGAAATGATGTCCAGAGGTATTTAGTTTGCTTCTTACTCATCTATTCATTCTTTCATTTATTCAACAAATATTCTTCAAGCCCCTATGTGCTGGATGTTGTGCTAATTAATGGGGATACAACATAGAACTGAATAGACATAGTCTCTACTTAAAGATAGTCCATGGTCTGCTATGAAAAGCAGGCAGATAGGCAATTACAATACAGTGTGATAAGAACAATGTGCCTTGGTCATGGGGATTCAATGTGAGTGAGAGATAAACTTTTGGATTAAGGCACTGAGGTTTTATGGTTATTTGTCACTGTGGTATAACCTGTTTTATCATAGCTAATAGATTGGATGAAGAGGGATTATACCTGCCTAAGTCTTCCGTCAAGATTTTTTAAAAATCCTATTTCAGGAAGAAAGATCTATCAGAGGCTAAAACTTATTCTACAAATTGATCTCTAGTTACAAAATTGTAGAAATCAAACTTTCCTTCCCTCTTACCAAAAAAGAAAGCTCAGATGGGTATTCATGCTGCTTACCTTATGTTTAATGGAATGCTCCTATGATTTAGCTAAACTCAGCACCTGAGGAAATTTCCCACCATCCATTCTCAGAAACCAAGAAACAGGTTCTGTTTCTTCCCAGCCTCAGTGATCCTGCCTGATGCAGACAGCTGAGTAATTTTTTTCCCTACTTACTGCACCAAAGCTATTTTCATTTTAACATTAATGAGTTACTCATCCAGGGTAACTATTTCCAGCAATGAAATTACCTACAGCTGCCTATCAACAGGGCTGGGGAAGGAGATTACAAAAGAGAGATTTTATTTGAAATGAAATTGAGCTAATTTCTTAAACCATGCAAGACTTTCTCTTTCAGCCATCCGCCGGAAGGGGGCAATATAAGAACATGGTTTGTTGATCCTTTACTGCACCAGCTCCTTAAAGAATCTGCATTTCAGAATGTTTTTTATTAGGAATCACACCAAGTGTTTTGTGAAATTATTTTTACATATATTTGCAGGGCTGAGAAATTCCAGAGCATTAAAAAAACCCTCAAATATGTGTAAGAGATTTTTAATGGACCTAGTTTAAACTTCAGGAGACCAAAGTGGAATTTTTCTAGATGAAAGATGGGTAAAAGTTGACCTGGAGGAAGACCAGGCAAATGAATTTGAGTTCGTAGTGGTCTTGTTCAGCTTCTACTCTTGGTGGAGTGGTTATTGCAGGCTTGAAAATGTCTATTTGTAGAATTTGGCTTTCTCATATCCTCCCTCTGACTGGAGGCAGCTAACACTCAGCAATCCTTTAAAATAGACTCCCAAATTAGCAGTATTATAGCATATTCAAGAGCACCAACAACTAGTTATTTTGGAAGTAGGAATGCTGAATCTGACAGGTGAGGTAGAAAGAACAGTGGATTCTGAGTCAGCCAATGAAAGATTAAGCAGATTGTCTTTTCTGTCCAGACTTCAGTTATCTTACCTCTTAAATGAGGAGCCTTGATAAAATAATCTCTGCAGCCTGTTCTATTTGTGTGTCTGTGATACTCCAATCAAACATGATTATTCTACTACTATTTTTTACCAGTACAACTATTACTAGAAATGGCATTTATTACATTATTAACATGTGTGAGGCATTGTGCTGAGTGCTTCACATTTATTGTCTTCTCTAATCTTGCAGAAAAACTATGAAGTAGATATTATCAACCATATTTTATAGGTGAGGAAATGGGGAAGTGAAGGGAAGAAGAAGGGAGAAGGGAGAAGTGAAGGGAATTGTCTAAGGTAACAAAGCTAGCATGAAGACATGCCCAAATTTTGTGACTCCTAAGTCCCTGCTCTTAAGCACTGCCATATATATATATATACACACACACCATATATATATATATATATATATATATACATATATATGTATACACACACACACACATATATACATACATATATATAGATATATATATATATATATTTTTTTCCTTCCAACACTTGCTTCCTGACATTAGTCTTTAACCTTCATAGGCTTGGCAGCAGGCTGCAGTGACTGCTCCCTCTTTTTGGCCTCTGGCCTTTGCCTCTCTGCTCATTCAATTTGCCATGTCTCACAATGCCCTCTTCGTGGCTCTTCAAATATTACTCATCCTTCAGGTTCTAGTTTATGCCTCTTCTCTTGCCTAACTACTCTAGTCCATACTAATCGGTTTTACTCCTGGGATATTATTGCATTTATAATTCATTCTGTATAATTTAGACTCAACTTCATATTGTCTCTTATTTTGCTTTGTGGTTTAAATAAGTTAGTCTTGTCAACATTAACTACAGTGCAAGGCTCCTGAGGACAGAGAAGACATCTTAGTCTTTTTAATCTCCTGCTATGAAGAGTGCAGGGTTGCATAACAAGTTGGGGATCAATAATTTCTCCTTGTTTGCTAGAGATAGACCTCAGGCAAAAAGGATCCTTTTGATTCTAAAAATTATGGCAGTCTCTGAGAAAAAAATTTTCTAGTCTTGTTTAAAAAGACTCACAAAACCGTAAGAAATTCCAAATCTTGGCCAATATAGTCAATCATTTCACAAGTTTAATGATCACAATTATCATTATTATTATTATTAATATTATATAAATAGTTAACATTTATATGTTATGTACTGCATTCCATGCATTGGGCTTATGTTTTACGTGGACTACATTTCGTACTCGCAATAGCACTATGAAGAGGGTGTATATCCTTGTTTCACAGAGAAAGTAGCAGGTTTACAGACATTGGGTAATTCATACAAGGCCTTACCAAGCCGGCAAGTGGTAAAACTAGGGCTCCAACCTATTTTTATAAATTTCAGCTCTGGTTTTCCTGGATCTGGCCTAATTGCACCATGTTGTAAATTAATTGGTTCCTACAAATGACGTGCATGGCTCTTTTTCATCCATACCTGTTCTACTCTGCCTAGAAAGCTATCTAGGGTTTCATAACTGTTAGTATGATTATTTTTAAATTCTTATTTAAAAATTTTCTCCTCTAAGTGTCCAGTGGGAGTTCATTTTTCCTTATTGTGGTATGTTGAATTGTGATTTCCCAAAGATGTCTACATTCTAGTTCCCAGAACCCATGAATGTTACACTGTTGCAAGGAAAACTTTGGAGGTGTGATTGAGTTAATGATCTTAAGGTGGTGAGATTATCCTAAGGGCTCTCAAGGTATTCACAATGATCCTTGTAAAAGGGAAGCAAGGTCAAATGTGGAGGAAGGCTTATGATGGAGCAGATATTAGAGTGATGCTGACAGGTGCCAACGAAATGTTGCAACCTCTAGATTCCCAAAGAGGCCAAGAACAGATTCTCCCCTGGAGACACTGGGAGGAACCAGCCTTCCCAACACCTTTTTTTTTTTTTTTTAATGTTTAATTTATTTTTGAGGCAGAAAAAGAGAGAGAGAGAGAGGCAGAGACAAAGGGGTACAGAGGATCCAAAGCGGGCTTTGTGCTGATAGCAGAGAGCCCGAAGCAGAACTTGAACTCACGAAACATGAGATCATGACCTGAGCCCAAGTCGGATGCTTAACCGACTGAGCCACCCAGGTACCCCAGCCTTCCTAACACCTTAATGTTTGTCCCTAAAAACTCATTTTGACTTCTGACCTTCAAAGTTTAAGAGATAAATTTGTGTTGTTTTAGGTCACTCAGTTTATAATATTTTGTTATGGCAGCAATAGGAGACTTTATACACTAATCTAGAGTTCTAGGGATATACATACCCATTTCCAGGGGCTGAGAGACAAGACAGGGTCTAATTGCTCATACTAAACCTTTACTCTCCTCTCTGAATTGGAAGAGATGAATCCATCTCAAAGTTATGCATAAATAAGGGCCAGCTCTAAATGCTGTCCAGTATCTGGACAGTAATAATTGGATAGTACAGGATAAAGGTGTAACCAACCCATACTCTACTCAGTTTTTCCTTCATTCTAAAAAAGAAGGGAAGACTAAAGGAACTTGACTTTATGATGTACCATGGGACTTACTCTTCTCTTTAGGTGACTTAATTCAGGCTCTGCTTTTTGTTTTTTTGTTTTTTGTTTTTTTTCTTACTAGATTTCTTCCTGTTTGGATTTAAATGTCTCTTTTGAAGATATTATCGCTACCACACCACCACCACACCACTACTAATTGAAATTAATACTAAAAGATGCTGTCATCTGATCCTTAAACTGTTTTGTTTTGTTTTTTAAAAAATTTTTTTTCAACGTTTATTTATTTTTGGGACAGAGAGAGAGCATGAACGGGGGAGGGGCAGAGAGAGAGGGAGACACAGAATCGGAAACAGGCTCCAGGCTCTGAGCTATCAGCCCAGAGCCTGACGCGGGGCTCGAACTCACAGACCGCGAGATCGTGACCTGGCTGAAGTTGGACGCTTAACCGACTGCGCCACCCAGGCGCCCCTGTTTTGTTTTTTTTAATAAACAGTAGAATGTGAATGTTGCTGGCTCACTTTTGGGCATCAATATTGGGCATTCCTTTAAATCAGGTGGTAAATATTCACCTGGGAGGCAGTTTTGGTTTTGGAGGAAAATGAATATGCTGAATTACTTGGTTTTGACAATGACAAACAGAATCCACAGCTGTTAAGAGTTTTGTTGCAGGGTTAGCAGGTTAAAACTTTGATGAAATCTTTTCTGAGAACATACCACTGAGATCATCCATGTAGCCTGTCCCATTCCATTTTGCCCCATAGTGTTTAGCTGCTAATCAGAATCCAAGAATTCTGAGCAATTGCAGGAAATCTTCTGGAAGCCATTTAACACAATTAGTAAGAACAAAGTTTTGAGTTCAGAAGCTCTCGCTTACTTGGTGTGTTACCTTGCTCAAGTCACTTAACTTCTCTGAGCCACTTATTTCATCTATGAAATGGGGATACTTACCATTTCTCATGTACATAAAAGTCTTATCAAGTTGCATAGAGGAGCTAGTCAAAACCTTTTATAAATAATAGAAACACAATTCAAATTCATTATTCAAAAGGAATATGTTTCATGTAACTAAAAATTACAGACTAGACCTGGATTTGGAACTACTACATTCCATAATTCAAAGAATATGATTAGAAAAAGAGACTTATTTCTGAGATAGTTTTTTTTTCTTTGCAGAGAGAGATTGCTTAGCAACCCTGGGGAAGGAAAGAAAACATCTTTCTCTAAGAGCACTGGCTGAGCACTCCTGAGGAGAGCTTACTTTTGTTCCTCTGCATATCCCCACACCCTGAGTATTGTAATATGAGGGATATATATATATATATATATATATATATACACACACACACACAGACACATATATATGTATACATACACACACACACACACACACACACACATATATATGTGTGTGTGTATGTGTGTGTGTGTGTGTGTGTGTGTGTATACTGATTGGCCAGGCCTGGGTCTCATGTTGGTTCAAATTTCTTTTGTTTGTAAGAGACAAAAAATTCAATTCAACCTGTTAGAAACAATGAAGGGCATCTATTGACTAACAATAGATTTTGCTACTAGGAAGAGAATGAAGGGATATATATAGCGTAGGCAAAACCAACAGGTTTCCATGACACATATGTCAGTAAATATTATTTCATTAGGATATTATCATTCTACTCATGTAATGGAAATAGGGTCCTGAAAGATGAATGACTTCCTCAAGGTAGCAGAGGTGATAAGTGGCTAGACTGATACCAACATATTCAGAGATATATTATTTCTGAAAAGCAGATATAGGAAGTACTGAGAAAGTCTCAGTGTTCACTCTAGATGCTTCATCAAGTAGAAGGAGAAAATGCACAAATATAGAACTAAGAGGGCAGAGAAACAAAAGTAATAAGGATGGGAAAACAAGATTTCTAGGAATTGCAATTATCTTTTAAAAGGGAGTTCCTCTGATAATCCACAGTTTTCCTGGTGTTTTACTTGAGGATCTATGATCTAGATCTTGAGAAAACACACCGTTAACTCATCAGTTCTCCTGAGGCATTTTCTTTGCCTTAAGCTACTTCTAGCTCTCTTTGTGGCTAAGTAGGTTTTTTTTTTTTTCTCAATAATCCATTTCCGTTTGTTTTCTCTTTTCAACCGTGCCTGCTTTCTTTAATAAAAAATGTCTATATCAATTTTGGGGAAACTACTTAAGCCACTTTTTCTTAGAATAACTGATGGTTGAGGATCATCAACACTGTAAAGAAAATGATCACATTCCCTAAAGTCATCTAAAACGTCACACTGGAACACCTGGGTAGCTCAGTCAGTTAAGCATCCGACTCTTGATTTAGGCTCAGGTCCTGATCTCGTGGTTTGGGAAATTGAGCCCAACATTGGGCTCTGTGCAGGCAGCGTGGAGCCTGTTTGGGATTCTCTCTCTCCCTCTGTCTCTCTCTGCCCCTCCCTTGCTCACACTCCTCTCAAAATAAATAAATAAAGAAAAAAAAAAAAAACCAAAACATGTCACACTGAAGTAAGAAGTGATGGATTTATATCCAGAAGGGCATACTGAAACCTTTGTCAGTATAGTATGAGGAGTTTTATCAGTGGATGAATAGACTAGCCTATGTACAAACAGCAGCTGGACACAAGGCAGTTGCTAGAGCAACTAGCTGAGGAAGAAGAACTGGGCAAATAGGACCTAGTATTTATAAAGTATGATGGCAGGTGGTAGATCTTAGTCCTGCCTTGTGTTCAAAAGGGTGGATATCAGTTTGAAAGGATGATACAGCAGAGAGATAATAACTGTAGGAAGATTTGGATTGTTTTTTGTTTTTGTTTTTGCTTTTTGGCCTTGGTATCCTTTGCACCCAGATGATGCTTGTCATACAGTAAAGTTTTAAAATGTTTCCTCAAAAAATGAACCAAAAATAGGGGTGCCTGGGTGGATCAGATCATTGGGTGTTGCTCTTGGGCTGAGGTGATGATCTCCTGGTCCATGGGTTCGAGCCCCATGTTGAGCTGTGTGCTGACAGCTCAGACCCTGGAGCTTGCTTTGGATTCTGTGTCTCCCTCTCTCTCTGCCCTTTCCCTGCTTGTGTCTTCTCTCTCTCTCTATCCCCATCTCAAAAATAAACATTTAAAAACATTTAAAAAATAAACAAAAAGCCACATGTAGAGATCCAGAAGGGCAGTTGGCATCAGGGAGATTTGGTAGAGGGTAGAGAGGGAACATATCCATAGATAGGGTTTCTCAGATATAGGACTTCCAGTGATAAAAGGGGATGGTCCTGGCAACACCAGAACAATGGTCACCCTAGCCCACATGGCTGAAAAAAGTAAAGGTTAGATTCTGGGAGGACCAGTAAGAGTTGATGGCATTCCTTCCCCAACTTCCTAGATGTCCTATCTTGTTCAATCCAAGATATATGGGCATGTATGGGACCAATTTACTTGACTCAGATCACCTCTAGTTTGTGGTTCCTCTAGGATGAAAGATGAGGCTTCTCTTAAGCCATATATATATATATATATATATATATATATATATATATATATATTAAGTTTATACATTTATTGAGAGAGAGAGAGAGAGAGAGAAAAACCCAAGCAGGGCAGGCTCTGCACCATCAGTGCATAACTGGATCATGACCTGAGCCAAAACCGAGACTCAGACACGCAACCAACTAAGCCACCTTGGCTCCCCAACCTCATGTGTTTTTTAAGAAAAATCATTGACCAGGTATCATGACTGGACTTGCCATCAGAGATGTATAAAATGGATTTATTCTCAGCCCCACTAAGCAGGACATATAATTTGGTTGTTAATAATTTGTTTTTTTGGAGTCAGAGGGACCTGACTTTCCACTCCTGACTTTACATGATGCCTTAGATGAGTTACTCAGTTTGTTTACCTCATTTGTGAAATGGGTGTTATAGTCCCTATATCAAAGGGCTGTTATAAAGCCTAAGTGATATAAAGTATGTGAAGTATTTAGTACAGCACCAACCTCATAGCAAAGAATAATTTATAGTAGGTAGATATTATTCTGTCTTGGGTGAGTTTTACATCTTCTGCTTATGTGAATTTAATGATAATGCTTTGGTATTTTCTAACATAACTTTGGGTTTACCTCTAGGACAACCTAAAGCTACACCTGGTCTAGAAGACAAATGAATTTGATTAAGAAATACGACAAGCTGGTGCATGAAATATGAGGAAATTATTCACATGCAGAATGAAACACCCATTGAAGTCAGATAGAGATGCACATTATATGAATTATTAAAGAGCAACTGAAATCTAGAATGTTTATATAATTCTGAAATTTTACTGGAAAAGCTAACTTTTCATTATTTAAAATTAATTTGTCTAAAAGCCTTACCCGTATAGTTAGAAACCAAACATTTGATATAAAGCTTTCCGAAAACTAAGGAAAACAAAGAATTTGTTCCATGCTTCAAAGAATTTTTATAAACTCAGTGTGACTGTCTTTCTAATTTATTGGCATTAATTAATGTTAACTTTGATGGGATTATAATTACTGTTATCTTTCAAAGTGAATATATTCATATCCGGGAAAGCAGATTAACCAGGTGTTTACAAACCAAAGGTCTACTTTAGCATTAAATGGCAGGTCTGTTTGCTAGATTTTGATCTCCTTTCTACTCCTAAGTATATTCCACCCTAAACCTTAAAACAGTGTTCTTAGTGCATTATCTTCCTAACTTAATTTTTTTGGAGGGAGAGATAAACTGGCATATTAAGTGTTTATTATGTAGGTCAGCGGTTCTCAGTCAGGTATGACTTTACCCTCTAATGAGCATTTGGCAATATCTGGAGATAGTTTGGGTTGTCATAGGCGAGGGAAGGCAATGCTACTGGCATTTGAGGGATAAAGCCCAGAAATAAAACTTAGCAGCCTACAATGCACAGGACAGCCCTCATTCTTCGATTTTCTTGCCAGATCAAAGAATTACCATGATCATGAAATTAGTTGAAGATTTTTTTCTTTTTACCATTGAAAAATTAGCATATTTGCAAGTACATTCTGCTTTACATAATCCTAAAAATTTAAATTCATTAAAAAACTTTTTTTAATGTTTATTTATTTTTTGAGGGAGAGAGAGAGAGAGAGAGAGACAGGACATGAGCTGGGGAGGGGTAGAGAGAGTGGGAGAAACAGAATCTGAAGCAGGCTCCAGGCTCTAAGCTGTCAGCATGGAGCCTGACACGGGGCTTGAACTCCTGAACCATGAGATCATGACCTGAGCTGAAGTCGGCCATTTAACTGACTGAGCCACCAAGGTGCCCCTGTAAATTCATTTTTTAATGTTTATTATTTTTGAGAGAGCAAGCGAGCGAGTGAGCATGAGCATGGGGAGGGGGAGGGGCAGAGAGAGAGAGGGAGACACAGAATCCGAAGCAGTCTTCAGGTTCTGAGCTGTCAGCACAGAGCCTGATGTGGGGCTTGAGCTTAGGAGACGTGAGATTGTGACTGAGCCAAAGTCAGATGCTCAACCAACTGAACCACCCAGGTGCCCCTGTAAATTCATTTGTAAATAGGATGTTTATGAACAGATTATGGGAAGTCCTACTCTATTCTAGGCCCAGTGCTGGGTGCTGGTATGTTATGAAGAACAAACCAGTTATAGTCTTTGTCTTCACACAGCTTAGTCTTGTGGATGAGTCAGATAATGACAAATAAGTAAATAAGGAAATATGTGACAAAATTTATGATAAATGTCACGAGGGAAGACAACAGGGAACCAAGAAGGGTGGTCAGCAGGGAGATTCTTCTTTTTATTTTTTTAAAATCTTCTTTAACATTTATTTATTTTTGAAGGAGGGAGACAGAGTGCAAGCAGGGAAGGGGCAGAGAGAGAGGGAAATACAGTAGGCTCCAGGCTCCGAGCTGTCAGCACAGAGCCCGACACAGAGCTACAACTCAGGATTCATGAGATCATGACCTCAGCCAAAGTTGGAGGCTTAACCAACTGAGCCACCCAGGTGCCTCCAAAAGGATTTTTTAAAATTATTTATTTATTCATTTGAGAGAGAGAGAGAACATGAGAGAGCTGGGGATGGGCAGAGAGAGAGAGAGAGAGAGAGAGAGAGAGAGAGAGAAAGAGAGAGAATCTTAAGTAGGCTCCATGCCCAGTGCAAACCCAGCCTCAGGGCTTTCTCAAGACTGTAAGATCATGACCTGAGCCAAAATCAAGAGTCAGATGCTTAACCAACTGAGGCACGCAGGCACCCCAATCATCAAAAAGTTTTAAGCAAGGCACTTAAATGTCCTTATTTCTGGTTTTAAAAGATTATGCTGATGGTTGTAGGGAGAATGAATTGGATTAAGGTAAGAATGAAAGCAAGAGATGAGTTAGAATTTGATTGCAATAGTGCAGGCAGGAGATCATCATGGCCTGGATGTGGTAGTGGCCTTAGAGCTGAAGAAAAGTTGATGGAACTGAGACACAGGTTAAAAGTAGGATAGATAGAACTTGGCGATAACTGGAGAAATTTGGAGACATGTGAAGAAAAGAGAAGAGTCAAGGATGATTCTTCAATTTCTGGTTTGGAAAACCGGGTAGTTGCAGGATGGTGCCATTTAGTTAGACATCAGTGACTGTGGGGGACAGAAGGGTTACAGGAACCAAAAATCAAGTGTTCTGTTTTGGATATATTCATTTTGAGGTGCTTGTGAATATTTTAATTGGAGAATCCAAGCAAGCACTTATAGAATACCTGTCAGGACCCCAGGAGAAGAGCCAGATAAGATATATAATATGAAGTTAATTAAGGTCACAAGAATAGATACAATCGTGCAGTAAGGGGTATAAAGAAAGAATGGTAGTAGAGACCTGGGAATGAACACAGAGGAACTTAAATATTTAGAGATCTGGATCAAAACAATGCAAAGCATTATATCTTCACATTTGTTGAAAATCCTGTCCTACCCTATCTCCCCTAATTCCCAGATTTTAAGTCCAACATTTTCAGCCATGGTTCTTTTACTCACTGAGGTAACTAATGGAATTCCAGAATTAGCCTCCAAACTGTATAGCCTCCTCTAACTGCTGGTGCAAGAAATCTTAGTGCCACAAGGAAAAAATTCCACCTTCTTTTGTAGCTGGCAGAAAAGCAGGTTCTATTTGCATCATAAAAGTCTCTTTGCTATGGATATTTTTAAAAATGGCATCTATAAGGCACTTGGACATCACATATTGATAGGTTCTGTGAAAATAACCTTTAACCTCTAAAAATGTCTGTCAATCTCATTAGTTTTTTTAAACAATGTATTGTCCTGGCAATAATATTTAAATTGACATCTTTGTTTTTGAAGAAGTGTAAATACTTGTAAATTTTCTCTGTTAAACTAAAGGGGAATGTGTACTTCCTCTACATGTACAAAGGTAACAACAACAACAAAAATGAAACCAGCATCTCGGTTAATTTCTTATTTAACTAAATTATGAGAAATTTAGAAAACATTTAAATTAACACAGAATAAGCTAACATAGAAGGATGAGAAGTTACCAGAATGCTGTAACATTCTAGGAGAGTGGAAGAATAGAGCCTAAATTTAGGAAAGAGTGTTTTAAGAAAGTGATTGGGGTGCCTGGGGGCTTAGTTGGTTGTCAGGCTCCTGATTTCGGCTCAGGTCATGATCTCACTGTTCACGAGATCCAGTCCCACACTGAGCTCCATGGTGGGCTTTGTGCCGACAAAGCGAATCTTGCTTGGGATTCTCTCTCTCCCTCTCTCTCTGCCCCTCCCCCACTGTCTCTCTCTCTCAAAATAAATAAATAAACTTAAAAAAAAGAAAGCAATCAGTTGTTCGATTTCTAGATGTCCATGAATATGAAGACAGAAAATGTCCAATAGACCTTTGTAAAATGAAGGTCGTTAGTGATCTTGGCCTGATCAGTTTCAGTGGAATGATGGAGCTGAAAAGCAGTCTGGGCTAGGCTGTTTGGGAAGTGGGAAAGGCAAAGGCAGTCTGTCTTCTAAGCAGCCTGAAACCAGCTTGTATCAGCATGTAACACATGATAATTTCACAAGACTTTTCAATTTCATTTTCAAGACATATCAAGTTGGTGGGGTGAGTCCTTTATCCCCATTTTTATTGATGAGCTGATCGATATTCAGTTACTCAAAGTTTCAAAGCAAGTAAGTATGGAGTAACAGAAGCCAAGGTTTGCAGTTGGATCTGCAAGCCCACTGCCCTCTCTTCTTACAACACATATAAAAAGGGAGGCAATAAACCAAGACATGAAAAAATACTCAACATCACTCATCATCAGGGAAATACAAATCAAAACCACAATGAGATACCACCTCACACCTGTCAAAATGGCTAACATTAACAACTCAGACAACAACAGATGTTGGCAAGGATGTGGAGAAAGAGGATCTCTTTTGCACTGTTGGTGGGAATGCAAACTGGTGCAGCCACTCTGGAAAACAGTAAGGAGGTTCCTCAAAAAATTAAAAATAGAACTACCCTACAACCCACCAATTGCACTACTAGGTATTTATCCAAGGGATATAGGTGTGCTGTTTTAAAGGGGCACATGCAACCCTATGTTTATAGCAGCACTATAAACAATAGCCAAAGTATGGAAAGAGCCCAAATGTTCATCAATGGATGAATAGATAAAGAAGATGTAGTGTATACATACATTGGAGTATTACTCAGCAATCAAAAAGAATGAAATCGCAACTTGCCATTCGCAACTACGTGGTTGGAACTAAAGGATATTATGCTAAGTGAAATAAGTCAGAAAAAGACAAATATCTGACTTAACTCATATGAGGACTTTAAGATACAGAAGAGATGAACATAAGGAAAGGGAAGCAAAAATAATATAAAAACAGGAAGGGGAACAAAAACATAAGAGACTCTTAAATATGTAGAACAAACAGAGGGTTTCTGGAGGGGTTGTGAGAGGGGCGATGGGCTAAATGGGAAAGGGTCATTAAGGAATCTACTCCTGAAATCATTGTTGCACTATATGCTAACTAACTTGGATGTAAAATAAAAAAATAAATTAAAAAAAAAAGGGGGAGGCAATATCAGGGAGAGGAAGAGGAGGCCTAAAAACAAAACTTCCCAAACACTTAATAAACTTTTTCACTGTAACTGGACCTGTACTTGATTCCAACTTTTTGCAAATGAATGAAATGTTGTAGTAAGCCTAATTCTCCCCAGAGGAAAGCAGTCCTTAGGTTTTCTTTGAAAATGGTGCTTTTCTAAAGGAAAATTCAAAGAACCACCATTTACATAGCAATAAGCAATGGAGGAGAATTTAGAAAGCTTAGCAGCAGCCTCTGAGACACCTTTGTCTCAGAAAAGGGGTGCTGGGTCCTAGAAATATCAGTGTCACATAATCCCTCTATGGGCCCACATGGTCCATCTTGGTCTCTTAGGCATTCAGCAGCAATGTAATGAGAAGTTGATGGAGCTGGACGTGGGAAATGCATCTGTGGAACTCCTGAGCAACTTGAGTTTAAAAGAGGAATAGCATTTTTATGTCATAGCTCTTGAATTGTCAATGCATTTAAAATCAGAATATCTGGGGGCGCCTGGGTGGCTTGGTCGGTTGAGTGACTTCGGCTCAGGTCATGATCTCACAGTCCGTGAGTTCGAGCCCCGCGTTGGGCTCTGTGCTGACAGCTCAGAGCCTGGAGCCTGTTTCAGATTCTGTGTCTCCCTCTCTCTCTGCCCCTCCCATGTTCATGCTCTGTCTCTCTCTGTCTCAAAAAAATAAATAAATGTTAAAAAAAAAATTAAAAAAAAATAAATTCAGAATATCTGAATTTATTCAAGGTATAAAATATTGAGATAAATAGAAAATCATTGTACTGTTCTATCTTACCCTTGAGTGTAGGCAGAAAGCAAATATGAACATGGAAATTCTGAGAAATAACCAATTAAAAGGAAGAGGATTATTTGATAATTTTGACCTGAAAACATAACTGGGATGGCGATCCTGGTTTAGAAAGATCTAAAAAAGTTACTTACGTCACACTTAAAATGATGTCAATTATATACTGTATGGTTCCAAGTGTATAACATTCTGGAAAAGGCAAAACTGTGGAGGCAGTAAAAAGATCTGTGGTTGCCAGGGATTGGAGAGGAGATGAATAGGCAGAGCACAGAGGATTTTTAGGGCAGTGAAAGTACTCACCATAATGGTGGATATATGTCATTATGCATTTGTCCAAACCCATAGAATGCATGACACCAAGAGTGTACCTTAATGTAAACTATGGACTTTAGGACATTATGATGTGTTAAAGTAGATTCATTGATTGTAATACATGTAGCACTCTGGTGGGGGATGTTTAATGAAGAAGGCTGTGCATGTATGGGGTCAGGAGGTATATGGCAAAGTCTACCTTCCTCTCAATTTGGCGGTGATTCTAAAACTGCTGTAAAAAATAAAGTCTTAATAAAACAAACGTCAACTTAAGTATTATTTCTGTGACAACATGTGCTTTCAGCTCTGCCTCAGCAAGGTCTTCACTCTCAGCCTGATCTGAGTTTCATGGCTGCCTTCAAGCCAGTGTTCCTTGTGCTAAATACTGATGAAATGCTTTCTTCCCCTTTACTAAGTTTGTGCTCACAGACTTCATTCATATCCTGAAATCAATTTGATCTACCTCAGAGCCCTATAAAAAGCCTGTCAGCTTATTTATAGATTCTTAATGAAGCCATTTAAGAATGCTTTTTATTATGGAAAATTTTAGTCACTTAAGAAAGTAGATAGAATCCCTGAATACTTTTTGAAAGTATATGGAACCGTGTGTACCCATCATCAGCTTCAACAATTACTAATTCGTGGCTAATTATCTTTTCATCTAAACTCCCATTCATTTCCCCTCTATGTGTATTATTTTGAAGAAATTTCCAGGTATTATAGCAGTTAAGCTTTTTTGCTTAACTTAAATCAGCAGAATTGCATATGCCTGCTTTATAGAAGTTGAATGTATATACTATATAATATCCTTTGTGTTCTCAAATATTGTACCTTTCTATTGTCTCCACTGTGAGAATTATGATAAATTCAAATTCATATTTATTTACTTTATTTTTTAATTGAAGAATAATTGATGTACAGTATTGTATTGGCTTAGTTACTTGAGCGGATAGTACATGCACATGGTTCGAAATGCAAGGTATTCAAGAGGGCATCCATAAAAAGTAAGTCTTCTTTGTCTGTCTTCTTTTCTCTCAGGAGGCAGCCACTATGGCTAGCTCTTATATATTTGTCCATAAATATTTTATGCATGTATAAATGTGTGTGTGTGTGTGTGTGTGTGTGTGTGTGTGTTTGTGTGTGTGTGTATAAGAAAGAGAATGATATTTATGGTCTGATCTTGCTTTTTTCACATCTCTATATGCCTTGGACATCTTTCCTTAACAGAACTTATAAAGCATAGAGCTGCCTAAGTATTTTTAAAGACTGCAGAGTATTTCATTTTATGATGCTACTGTAATTTGTTTACCCTATTCAGTGATGCACATGTAAGTTGTTTTCAATCTTTTGCTGTAATATGATCTATTTTATAAATGCCAAATCTCTAGCATGTTGTTTTTTTTAAATTGACAGTCTTGAAAACAATGTTTTAGGTACATTCTGAGATTTTCTCTTCCTGCCTATTCTTCATTCCAGTCTCTTTGCCCTAACTTCCTGTCTTTTCCCACCCACAGCCTCTTCACCCTGTTTTTTGGTGTATGGTTAAAAATTAAGGGCCACACCTTGCTCTTAGGACAGTGAGAACAGTGAAGATCAGGAGGTTTAACTTTCTGTGGCTCAGCTGAAGTTAGCTCACCTCAGGGAGCCCAGCCCATTATAGGATAGTAGAGCTGGGTAGTTTAAATCCAATCCTCTTATTTCATGGTAAACTGAAGCCTCAGAAGATTAACAACCCAATTCCCTAGGATGCTTAACATTTCTTCTTACTCAGAGAAAAGCGTCACAAAAAGACTGAAAAAAATCCAAATATAATTCTTCTTACAGAAGAATACAGTTCCAAAATTGTATTCAGGGGTGTGGCTTCTGTATTTAAGGAAGCAAAGAGGAGAATGTACTGCTGACATCACTGGGAGAAAAGGAGGTTGTTACATGTATAATCTGCACTTATTCATATAGTGCATGCAGCAAAATAGGAGAGGTAGAACTCCCCCTTTTCACTGAGCTGCCTTTAGTGTTCATATTCATGACATCTTTTCCTCACTCGAAGGCTCTCCTTGGATGCTCTTGATACCTTATTTCCCCTGAACGATAGCAACAGCAGCAACAACTCACACTTACTGAACACCTACTGGGGGTCAGGCATTGTTTCAGTGCTTTAGAGAAGTCCGTTTAATCCTTACAACCATGATGAGCTACCACTATTACGAATGGAGAAATTCAGAACAGAGAAGAAAGAAAAATAACTTGCCCAAGGTCACAGCAAATAAGTGGCTAAGCTGAGATGTGGATTTGGTCTGGCTCCAGAATTTGATTTCTTAAGCCTGATGCTATACTTCCTCTGAATAGCAATGTTGGGGAGAAGGGGAGTGCAGGTGATCTGGGCCAGTTTACAGATGACCAAATTCTTACCCTAGTAATAGGGACTAGGAGTTGGATGGGCCTGGGGTTCTAGGAAATTGAGCCAGGTTTGGATGGGACAGTATTGCTCAAGGACTGACAAGGACAAACCAAGAAAGTTCATAAAGGAAGCATCCAGGCGGGAAGGTGAAGTAAAGTCAGGCACACAGTTCAGCCAAAGGATTTGCCTAGGGGAGCTGGGCAGAAAAGAAGTGAGAGACAGCAGGGTGGAAACGAGAGTTTTGGGAAGGAGTAAATAGGTTTGGCATGGCAGGAAAAAGCCTATTCTAAAAGAGATTTTCTGAAATACGGGAGCCCAATATCAGGACTTTGGACCTCATGCTGAGAGACTGTGGATAAGTGTGGAGAAGAAAATTGTTTCCTTTTTCTTGTCCTCACATCCCATTTAGTTAAATGCTGGAAAAGAATGGTGTTAGGGAATTACACATTAGAGGCTAATCAAAATTTACAGAAAAAGAAGAAAAAATATTCACAAAGATGGAGAGAGGGGAAGATTGTCATCCTAGTTGTCTGGGTCCACATCAGAGAAGTAGCTGGGGCAGAGATTTTTCACTTGATTCTGTCTTTCATGCACCTGGGAGTGTCTTGTTTTCTGTCTCCAATAAATTTGAAGATCAAAGGAACAATCTAGTTTGGGAATTTCATTTATTCATGTTTTCATCATTTAATTATTATTAAATAATTAAACATTCATTAGGTACCTACTATGTGCCAGACACTGTTCTAGGATTTTGGACGTATGCAAATGAACAAGATGGACCAAGTTCTTGACCTTTTGAGGCTTATAGTCTAGAAAGTATTTAGGGGCATCTGGGTGGCTAAGTCGGTTAAGCATCTGACTTGATTTCTGCTCAGGTCATGATCTCACGGTTCGTTAGAGCACCGTGTGGAGCTCTGTGCTGACAGTGTGGAGTCTGCTTGGGATTCTCTCTCTCCCCGCCTCTGCCCCTCCATCCCTTGTGTGCACACTCTGTCTCTCTCAAAATAAATAAATAAACTTAAAAAAATAATAAAAAAAGAAAGCAATGAAAAGAGATGAGCTTTCATTTGGCTAAAAATGCAATCTCTGGGATCAGACTGCCTGGTTCCCCTACTGACTTGTTGTGTGACCACTCTGCTTGACTCAGTTTTCTCATTTATGAAAAGTGCATGATAGAGTTACACGAATCATATGAGAGAATGCATGCAAAACGTTTACTATAGGCCTGGTACATATCCCAAGGCTAGAGGCTTAGTATTCTCTCAGAGTCTTTGGTTTATGGCTCTTGGCAATTCATCTCTTAGATCATCTTCATTTGCTCACTACCTGGGAGGAGCTGCAGGTTAGGAGAGGTTCCTGCTTCCCCAGGATCTTCATTCAGGAAGGATTTCCTGTAAGCTTTAAACTCGGCCAGTCACTGCAATCAAAATTTACAAATTATGTAATCTGGTTGGTGCCCAGCCCAAAGTTTTGCATTATTCTTGTCAGAGTGGGAAAATGTTGGGGAAAGGAAAAAGAAGTGATATTCACTCCATATGATTTTTAAAAACTATCCTGCATGAATATTCAAGACCCTCGCCAGCGCCATTCACAGCAGAGAAAGGCTGGCCTAACATTTGCTCTGTCAAGTGTAGTTTTTTTTTCTCTCCAGACAATTTTATGCAAAATATCTACTTTATAAAAAAGGAAATTAAAGTTGATTTGAGATGCTAGGAATGGATATATGAAGCCACTGTGTGCTTTGATAATTCTGTGTCTGAGTGATTACAAATACCTCAACGCTTCAGATTCTACAGAGTTCTTTGTCAGGAAATTGCAGAATCATTCATTCCTTGTATACACCATCTTAAGAACAAACCATGGAAGAGCTTTTGCTAAAGAGAACTATTTAATGACTACACAACTTAAGAATATTTACATATCAAATGTAAAGCTTGGGAAGGATCCTGGAAATAAAAATAAATCCTCTTAGAGGGGATCAAGGCTAGAGTCAAGTTGGCTTTCAGATTGGCACATGCTGGCTTTTAGATTGGAATCTGGTTTCTTGAGCTGATCAGAGCATATTCTAGGCCCTAAGGATTGCTCAAAAACTTTTCTTTTAACACTCTTCCCAGACTCCGTTTATCTCAAAAGAGAAGAAACAGGCTGATCTGCATTCTGCAACAGACTGCCCCAGAGCCTCTGCAGTGTGAAGATTTGAAATTGACTTTCTCCCTCGAGGATGTTTCTTGGATGCAGGAGGAGAAGAAAAGTCAGCTAAGCCAAGGCATCTTTAAAGATCTTCTCTTGGAAGCAAGATACAAACTGTGCTCTTTAGACAATACATTTTCAATGTTCTAGCCGTGACCTTCCCTACTTCAAGTGAATACCAATGAAAATCAATTCTTCTCTCAGTAAGAAACAGAATTTATTGGGGTTAGGAGATTGGAGAAAAGGGAATGTAAAGTCTTTTCAGGGGTTCTCGGATCTGCTAGGCAAATTTTGCCCGGGGGAAAAGAGCCAAATTCTTACATTTTAAAGAGAATGGCCAATGGGACCTCAACCTTGGAATTCAAGAAAATTTAGGATTTTGTTACAAAATGGACATCCAGAGATCTCTGAATATAAAAGGACATCTTCTTCCACAGGAACCGCATGCTCCAGTCTGATCATGGTTATCATTATTTTGACAATCATGATGTTGGGAAAAGCCTAAGTCTTAGATTGGGCAGACCTGGGTTCAAATTCTGATTCTATCAGTGATAGCTCTGTGTCTCTCACCTCTATGAACTTCAGTTTTCTTTTCTGTAAAATGGAGATAATACCTTGCAGAGTTTGTCTGATGATTAAATGTGTTTAATATATGAGACCATTAGTGCAATAATGGCACTCATTTGGTCACCCACTATATGGTGTGTGCTCTTTCGCGCGCTCTCTCTCTCTCTCTCTCTCTCTGTCTCTCTCATACACACCCCAGTTTCCTCTCCTATCTTCCCATGCTTTCTCTATCTCTGATTTGCCCATTCTTTAAGGCTCAGCTCTCATCTCCTTCTTCCTGGCCCCTTTTTTCTACAAATATTTCTGCTTTTTCTATTACTCTTAGTTTAGTCCATGACCCTCAGGAGTTTATTATTTGATTAATGTAGTAAAACTATGATTTTAGTATTCCATGACACTCAAAACTTTGAAGGGCACAGTAAATTTACAATAAATTTTTACTATTATTTATTTCAGATAGTAACCCCTTGAATTTCTTCTTTTTTTCTAAGTTGATCTGGGGACATCATTAATAATATTTGTAGAGTAACTGTATGGTTTACATTTATTAGCTCAAAGATTCATAAGCACTCCATGAAGCAGGTATTATTATCCTCATTTTGCTAATGAACAAACAGAGGGTCAGAGATTCTCAATAATTTGTCCAAATTATATGCTGGGGCAGATAGTTAGGATTTAAATTCACGTCATTCAGATTCTAAAGTTTAAACTCTTTCTGCAATGTTATGTATTATTTCCATTAAGTTTCTGGTGACAATTTGTTTAGGGTTTTCAGTCATGGCTTTTGACCAGAGCACATTTTCTTTGTGAACCACCATCATTACTAAAAAGCCATTCCTAGGAACAGCTCCAGCTCTCCTTGGTGAACCTTCCAATGTATATCTGTGTTCTCTCTGAGGAGTGGAAGAAGGTGCTTATCATCTTCTACTCAGAGGTTTCAGGTGATGTTCAGTCTCTTGTCCATACCCTGCCCTTCTTGTCCTGAGCATCACTGCACAGCCAGCACCTTTCTTGGAGTGGCAAGAGAGCACTATAGATGGAGCTACATATGTGCCTATAGAGTCTGCAAAAGAACCAAAGAGAACACTCAAATATAATTAATTTGCTTTGCAAATAACCATTTCCCCCTGTGATGAAACTTTGATAGTTTGGGAAATGATATGAACACATCTGTCTGGAGAATTCAAGTGGCATTTTTTTCCCTCTTAAAATCATGAACAATGCCATTGCCAATAAATTCAGTTTTCTCCTACAAATGAGAAGTATTTTCTATACTACAGTGCTTTCCAATTATGTTAAGTAGCCTCATGTTCAATAACAACAGAAGCTTCCAAATTGAATGCTGTGGCCAGTAGCCGAAGTTCAATAATTTTGGTAATATATCTTTTCCCTGCTTAAATGGATATGTAAACATCATATTAGAGGTTTTGGAAGATAGATATTACACATTTTCCCCTAGATCCTATGATTTCTGCTTTGGACAATGATCAGTGATTTTCCATTATATTTCTAACAACCCTATTATTTATATTAAAAGAAGCTTTGGTATTACAATTGTTTCTGTTTCCTTTTGGAGGATAATAAGTTCAATAGGTTGGAAAAATTATTTAAGTGTTTAATGTTCTCTTTGCTGTAGATTGCCATAAATTGCTATAAAATTTTGGGGAAAATGACTCATAATCTTTAGCCTTTTTTGGTGCATTTCTCAGAGGGTTGAAGAAATGTTTTCTAGAATGAAACAAGGGAGAGACACAGAAGAGAAACATGTGAGCAAGGCTTGTAGAGTCAAGTTTTATCTTTGAATGCAATGGATAGCATATAATCAAACCAGATTCCCAATGTTTGGTGCAAATTAAGTAGGGAGAATATTTATTTATTTAATGCATTTCTCAATTTAGTTCCTAATTTTGATTTTTTAGTTGGCTTGATTGTATCCTCAAGTAGGACTTTTTGTTTGTTTGTTTTTGGAGAGTTTGTGCACCTGACCATATCTTTATACGTTTAAGACAAGTGATCTGGAGGATGCCTGGCTAGCTCAGTTGGTACAGCATGTGACTCCTGATCTTGGGGTTGTAGTTCGACCCCCACGTTGGGTGTAGAGATTACTTAAAGAATAAAAAGTTAAAAAAATAAGATAAGTGATCTGGATATCAAAATAAATGAGTCACTAAATTTTTTCTTCAAAATACAATTTAATGTTAAATTTTAGGCCAGCCTAGTTTTTGCTCATTGTAGATAATCTGTTTTTTCCTCTTACCTGACTGCTTTTAGCCTGTTCTGTTATTTATTTATTTATTTATTTATTAGGAGTAAATAAATTTTTTATTTTTTATTTTTTTATATGAAATTTATTGTCAAATTGGTTTCCATACAACACCCAGTGCTCATCCCAACAGGTGCCCTCCTCAATACCCATCACCCACCCTCCCTTCCCCCCCCCCCCCATCAACCCTCAGTTTATTCTCAGGTTTTTTTTTTTTTTTTAATTTTTTTTTTCAACGTTTATTTATTTTTGGGACAGAGAGAGACAGAGCATGAACGGGGGAGGGGCAGAGAGAGAGGGAGACACAGAATCGGAAACAGGCTCCAGGCTCTGAGCCATCAGCCCAGAGCCTGATATGGGGCTCGAACTCATGGACCGCGAGATCGTGACCTGGCTGAAGTCGGACACTTAACCGACTGCGCCACCCAGGCGCCCCTATTCTCAGTTTTTAAGAGTCTCTTATGTTTTGACTCCCTCCCTCTCTAACCTTTTTTTTTTCCTTCCCCTCCCCCATGGTCTTCTATTAAGTTTCTCTGGCCTTTTGTAGCAACATGGATGAAACTGGAGAGTGTTATGCTAAGTGAAATAAGTCATACAGAGAAAGACAGATACCATATGTTTTCACTCCTATGTGGATCCTGAGATATTTTTTAAAGATATAATTCTTTTTTAAAATTAATTAATTTATTTTAAATTTTATTTATTTATTTATTTTGAGAGAGAGAGAGAGTGCATGCATGTACGTGTGCATGTAATGGAGGGGCAGAGAGAGAGAGAGAGAGAGAGAGAGAGAGAAAATCCCAAGCAGGCTCCACGCTGTCAGTGGAGCTCAAACTTTTGAACAGTGAGATCATGACCTGAGCTGATCATGGACGCTTAACTGACTGAGCCACCCAGGTTCCCCTAGGTGGTTTTCTTTATCCTTGTAAGCCAAAATATTTGTCGTGGTGTGCCTGGACCTGAGTCTCTCCCTATTGATTCCTCCTGAAACATGGTGAATATGTTTGTACTGCATTCTCAGGCCAAATTTTTTATTTTCAACAAAGGAAAATTTTCTTTGATTCTGTCTTTAATTACCAGTGCCTTAACACCAAAAATCTTCCCCTGTGGTCTTTTGTAGTTACTGCGTTTGCTGAAAAAATATAGTATACTTGTTCTTAGTGATACAGGGAAATTTTAATATCCATATCATGAGACAATGTGATGCTTGAAAAGAATACTTTTAAGTTGTACTTGTTATGGAAACACCTTTTACAAGCAGGGAGGAGGAGGTTGTATATTTTTTGTCCGTATTTTTCAGAGTCCTGTTGTTTTTGGCATACATGGCAAACAACATCTAAGAGAGTTTGTCTCTTAATTTTGGAATCCCAGATAGGTCTCTTTCTTCAGAACACCCAAATGGTATAACTTTAAATTTTTATTTATTTTGGGAGAGGCAAGTGGGGGAGAGGCAGAGAGACGGGGTCAGAACATCGAAGTGGGCTCTGCGTTGACAGGCTGACAGCAGTGAGCCCAGTGTGGGGCTTGAACTCATGAACTGCGAGATCATGACCTGAGCTGAAGTTGGTTTCTCAACCGACTGAGCCACCCAGGTGCCCCCCAAATGATATTACTTTGATGCTAGATGGTATAACTTCAGTGCTATGTTCTTAGTGGCAAGAAGACTATGTATGGGTGCATGGGTGGAGAGGTTGGTTAGCAATTACTAAAACCAATAAAAAGAGTAAAAGGAAATGTAGAATTAAGCTATTCTGGTTTTATGATGTCCAAATGTGTGGCTGTAAATAAACTGGGAAGAGTCATTACTTAACTGAATAATCTTTTCTCTTTTATAACAAGCTTATAGCACTGTAACAGTGTACATTAATAAGAATTTTTGTCCCATTCACTCTGTTGTGTTGATTGGGGATCTGTGTAATTCCTAGCTTCACTTACCATTCTCTCTTCTCTGCAACTTTTATATGCTTTTCAAACTCATCGTTTTGTCCTTTTCTTTTTTATTTATTTATTTATTTTAAAAAGGTTTTTTAAAAATGTTTATTTATTTTTAAGACAGAGAGAGACAGAGTGCAAGTGGGGGAGGGGCAGAGAGAGAGGGAGACACAGAATCTGTCAGCACAGAGCCTGATGCGGGGCTCAAACCTATGAACCGTGAGATCATGACCTGAGCTGAGCTGAAGTCAGACGCTTAACTGACTGAGCCGCCCAGGCGCCCCCGTTTTGTCCTATTCTTAATCAGGAGGTGTTAATAGCAGTGTAAGGCCATATGCAATTAAGTGTAAAACTGAGAAGAGCGGAAAAGGAGAGGTGAGTGTAAACTCAAAACATTAGGTTAGAAGGGGTAACATGTGATCCAGCTCTTTAAGAATGTATAGGAGTGCACAGACCGGAAGGGCCTTGGAGTGATATTTAGACAGAAATTTAGCTATCTGACAGAAAGTGTTGGTTAAGGAGTGATATCACTCATTTGGATAATTTTCAGGTAATGTATTTTGTGCATGACACTTTGTATGCTAAGTCTAGTGGGTTTTATTTATGACTACCGTGAAGACTTCAGAGATTTTTGAATGGGGACGATGGTGTCACAGAAATGGCTGGCAACAGGTTAATACTTCTGAAGTGTGAATCAGAAAAAGGAGAGAGGGAATAAGACCAGTACTAGAGAGCTGATGATATCGGTAATGGCACCAGCATGAGGCCTCAGACTTACTGGTGTTCACAGGCACCCTGAGGACTGTGAGTCAGGAAATTGAGGTAGAAATGGGGAAACCTGGAATGTTAGTGATTAGGATTAAGTCCTGGACACCTGGATGCTAGACAAAGTTGAAAGAAGGGACCAAAACTTGATGGTCAGTGTTATCAATAGTACACCTTATCAGTAGTATACGATAGTAATGGACTGACTCCAAAGCATCTAATAGGATCAAGAGCAATGTACCAGGAGTCATCTTTAGGAACCCCTTCAATCTGTCCCTTATTTTGGGCCAAGGATGCTGCTTCACTGGAAGTCTAACTTGGATCCCTTTTGATCCCAAATGAAATACAAACGATGGGACCCTAAGAAACAGAGACCTGTCAGAGGGTTTGGTTTTCCATCTACTCCCTGTCTGAACGTGGGATTCTTCAACTTTATGAAAAATCTTTGCCCTGAAATGATGTGGTTTGAATAGAATGGACATGGACAAGTAAATGAAAATGCATTTCTAGCAATGCTACTAACGTTCTGCAGTTTTGACAGAGGCGCCATTTTAGAGACAGGGACGGTGGAGGTGGGAGAGAGAGAGAGAGAGAGGTGGGGGAAAGAATTTCTGCCTCCTTTATTATTTCCGTCATGGCAGAAATTATAGACTATTGGTGACAACCACTTATAATATTCTTTTCCTTATTTGATTACTATTGTTTTATAAAACCCTGAAAAGCAAAGACACATGATTTCTTTCTTTCTTTCTTTCTTTCTTTCTTTCTTTCTTTCTTTCTTTCTTTCTTTCTCTTTCTTTCTTTCTCTTTCTTTCTTTCTTTCTTTCTTTCTTTCTTTCTCTTTCTCTTTCTTTCTTTCTTTCTCTTTCTCTTTCTTTCTTTCTTTCTTTCTTTCTTTCTTTCTTTCTTTCGCTCCACACCCATTATGGAGCCCAATGTGGGGCTTGAATTCATGACCCTGAGATCAAGACCTCAGCTGAGATCAAGAGTCAGACACTTAACTGAATGAGTTACCCAGGTGCCCCTAAAGTCACACAGTTTTTTTTTTAATGTTTTATTTATTTTTGAGAGAGAGAGAGAGAGAGAGAGAGAGAACGAGTGGGCAAGGGGCAGAGAGTGAGAGGGAAAGAGGATCTGAAGCAGGCTCTACACTGACAATAGTGAGCCTGATTCAGGGCTCAATCTCACAAACCATGAGATCATGACCTGACTCAAAGATGGACACTTAACCAACTGAACCCCCCAGGCGCCCCAAGACACATGATTTCTAAAGAGTCCTTTAACAGATTAAGGACATTATAATTCTCTTTTCTCAAAGCATGTATATAGCTTACCTTTTAGAAGGCACAGAATCGTTGGCTTAAGGACATTGAATAAGGACTTGCAGTTAAATATGAAGGATTGAATATATGCATTTCTTTGCACACTCCTAACACCCCAAAATTAATTAAAAATATATGCTCATTTAAAAAAATTAAACAGAAGAGAAGGTGACAAGACAGGAAAGAAGTCAACAAAATTTTGGAAACTGAATGAGGATGGAATAGTATAAACTGAACTAGCTAATCTGTGAAAGCTGGAATTACAGCCTAAAGTGGATGAAGCCAGTGAAAGAAAAGGAAAATATGTTCTCAAATCTAGAAAGCCTGAAGAACTGGAGATACCAGGCAGATTTAAAAAGGGAGCATGGCAAAAGATTGAAAATGGGGATTTGTTAAATTTGTGTGTGATGAGCCTTCAAGATGCCAAAATCACCTCTCTCACTCTTGCTAGCCTAGAAATTACTCCTTGTCCGTTCCGGTAGAAAATAGGAGGTTCACAGTGGAGAGGTTTGCATAGCTGGGGATCACAGTGAGATTTGTTGAATGTCTGCCACTTGAAAGGTGAGATCCTCTGTCTCTAGTTTCCTGAAATACTTTCAGAATACTGACAACTAGGCATATACCCTCAGACAGGAGGGACCCACAAATGTTGAAAGTTGAGTGCTCCTCAACCAAATGGCTCAGTCCTTAACCCACCATCTGATTGTGACAATAAAGCCAAGTGGATATATTATTTTGCTAAAATTAAGAAGACATGAAGTAAAAAAGAATAACTCACAGCCTGTTAAAGCATCTGCCTTTAACAAGAAGAAACAATATTGCTTGTCATGGGGCAGGGGTAAGGGCTCTAAGACCCATATATGGAATTTCCCATAACAGATGGAAATTCCTGTGTCACAAATATGTACCTAAAGTAAGCCATTACAGAGACTGACTATGGTTCCTCTGAGTGTGGTCTGATTAGAGTTAGATGGAGGCAAATGGAGTTATCTGTAGAGATGCCTTACTTGAGATTTTTTTCAAAGCAAGTGTTTTAAGAGATAAAATCTGTGCTTGTTAGAATCTTTCTCACTGGTTCTTTGTTACTTTGTCCATTCTTTCCCCAAGTTGCAATGGTGCTTATAAAAGCATGTCTGGCATGCATTTGTTTATTCATTCATTCAGTATTTTCTATGTTCTTATATTGTATTGGGCACTATTCTAGGCTGTGAGAATACAAAACAAAGTCCCTCATCACATGTGGCTTATATTCAGGAGGGAGAGATTGACATAAACAAGTAAACACTAGATTCTTTCTACTTTTCCTTTTTGTAAGAGTTGATTTCCCCCTTCTTCCAGGGCCAAAAGTACATTTTAACATTTTTTTTTCTTAGATTGGGAAATTGGACTGGAAACCAAATTGGGAAATATGAACTGGAACTTTTATACAGGAGAATTAGCCTTGATATAATAGTGGAAATCTAAGTGTTAGAGGAAACTCAGCATCTGGAAGATCAAGATAAGCAAATGGGCCAATGAAGTATACTATGGCTTTGTTAAGCTACGAGCAAGCCACTCTGGGAAAAAAAAAAAACCACATAAATATAACAAATAGAGGTACAACTATTCTCCAAAGTCTTTTTTTTTTTTTTTTTAGTTTCTGGAAGATTTCCTTATCTTTATCATTTATCTATTTCACTGAGTTACACATACACACATCCCACTATATGCACATATGTATCTATATACATATGAGTATATATGTATATATTTCTTTTTTCCAAAGGTTCTTTTTTCATTCTATTCTTTCTTTTCTTTCCCCCTCTCTTCTTTCCCTTCTTCTGTTCTTCCTTCTTTTAATAATACCCTGTTCTTATTTCATGTATATTTTAGCTTGTTTAATCTTTTGAGTAAATCAGGGATAGTGTATTTGAAGTTTTATTTTCCTTGAAAAAACTTTTTTCTCCAAGTTGCTTTTATTTCTTTCAAACCCCACATTTCATGTTGTCTTTTTCTTTTTCTTTTCTTTTCTTTTTTTTTGGGGGGGGTAGGGAAAGCTTTTTTCCTGATGTTGCTGATCCTCTAAGAGTGGGACAATCAACAGCTGGCAGGAAACTCCTGAGAGCTCAGATGGGGCTTATGGACTGTGGGTTCCATTGTAGTTTGATCTTAGTGGGCCCTTTCATTGAGGGAATTCCTGATGGAGAATTCCTTTTTTTCCATATATTATCTCCACTATGCCTGTTGCTCTGCTATCTGCAGAGTAAAAGTCTCTTATATTCTCTGGAGAATAAACCCCCTTTGTCCTGTTAGGGCAGAGATAATGTACAGACTGGCCTTATGGAATAGGGAAGGGATAGGGATGTAACTGATTCTCAAAATTTTGTAACTACTTTTTGAATAGTCCTTCATACAATCCTCTTGTTTTTAATTTCACTTCCCCATCCATTCCCAGAGGACCCAATGTTGCCAATTAGTAGATTCTGCAAAGCATATTGGGTTTCTTCTTGGCTTCTTACACTGCTGGTTTAGGACTGAACTTTCTTTAGATTCTTTTTCTTTAGACTCTTTACCACTCACTCAGCTTTCAAAATTGTGCTGCAGTTGTCTCTCTCTCTCTCTCTCTCTCTTTTGTCCTTGTGGTTTTGTGCCCTTTAAGAAGGTGTTTTCTGATGTCTTAGTGTAGTTTGGGAGGGAGTAAAATAAATGGAAATTTACCTGAAGGTCTCTCTTGTTCTCTTAAGTATTAAAAAAAATTACAATAATTAAAAAATACATGAATTTGAGATTTAAACAATTCATCACTATATCAAAGGAAATGTGATTCTCTCCTCAATTACCTTGGATTCCGTATTCACATCTCCCAAGATGAATAATATTACTATTATGATTGGTTTTTTAGTCCTTCTATGCATTTATGTACATTTATTTATGTGTAGTATTCCAGTAATATTATGTGTAGTATTCCAGAATGGTGTGCCATGTTTTATTTAACCTCTTCTCTATTTAGAGACATTTAGTTGGTGGCTCAGTTGGATAAGTGTCCAATTTCAGCCCAGGTCATGATCCTACATTTCATGGGTTTGAGCCCCATATCAGGCTTTGTGCTGATGGCTTGAAGCCTGGGGCTTGCTTCAGATTCTGTGTCTCCTTCTCTCTCTTCCCCTTTCCTGCCTGTACTCTGTCTCTCAGTCTCCCAAAAAATAAATAAATATTAAAAAAATTTAAAAAAAGAAACATTTAGTTTCTTTTCAGTCTTTCTGTATTATAATAATGCTGTGGTGACATGTTTGATCAAACTTTTTTTTTGCACATGTACACATATTTCTTTAAAAAAATGTTTAATATACCCCAATGTTTATAGCAGCACTATTAACAATAGCCAAAGTATGGAAAGAGCCCAATGTCCATCGATGGAGGAATGGATAAAGAAGATGTGATATATATATATACAATGGAGTATTACTTGGCAATCAAAAAGAATGAAGTCTTGCCATTTGCAACTACGTGGATGGAACTAGAGGGTATTATGCTAAGCAAAATTAGTCAGAGAAAGATGAGTATCATATGAGACTTTAAGACACAGAACAGATGAACATAAAGGAAGGGAAGCAAAAATATAAAAACAGGGAGGGGGACAAAAACATAAGAGACTCTTAAATATGGAGAACAAACAGAGGGTTACTGGAGGGGGTGTGGAAGGGGAGATGGGCTAAATGGGAAAGGGGAATTAAGGAATCTACTCCTGAAATCATTGTTGCACTATATGCTAACTCACTTGGATGTAAATGAAAAAAATAAATTAAAGAACAACAACAATAACAACAAACCTGTTTAGTGGCTCCTTGCCAAGGTCTGTGTTTTCCAAAGTTAACTGCATCCTGTTTCTTGAATTTTGCCATGTATGCATAGCACATTATCATTATATGCTTAATTTTCCCCTTAAATTAACTGATTTTAATTTCATTTTAAATAGAAGCTTTATATTATTTAATTCTCCTCCTTCACACAAATAGGAAATGAGTGTCACTTGCCATAAATAGATGGTAACTTAAAAAAATGCATATTTGTCAAAAACAGCTTTATTGAAATGTGCCTGGGTGGCTCAGTTGGTTAAGCATCTGACTTCAGCTCAGGTCATGATCTTACGGTTCATGAGTTCAAACCCTGCATTGGGGTCTCTGCTGTCAGCCAAGAGTCCTTTGGGTCCTTTGTCCCCCTCTCTGTCCTCCAAGCTCACACTCTCCCTCTCAAAAATAAATAAACATTTAAAAAAAAAAACAGCTTTATTGAACTCTAAGTGAAAGTGATTCCTTTTGTTAAAAGGGAATTAACAAATTGTTAGAGAGGTGTTAAAGTCATATTAGTACCAAACCAAAAACCTTCTCCCTCAAGTCTTCTGAAAATTAAAATTAAAATGGAACATATTTTTCACTGTGCAATTCAATATTATTTAATTCCATGTTCATGCACCACCTAAAATAATTTCATACACCATCAGTGGGTAAACTCTCTTTTTAGTCTAGTAAGTACACCACTAACAGTATTATCTTCCTTCAATGCTTCATCATGTCACCTTTCTGCTCAAAGATTCTTTAGATCTTTATTGCCTAGAGAATAAAGTAAATATCCTAAAACTTAAGGCCCATCATTGGATGTCAACCCGCTTCAGTCTGGACTGCTCTTGTGTCTTTATTACTTTTTGAGTTTCTTTATGATTACTATATACACGCATTGTGACATTCCAGCTGTATATCTTCTCTTGCATTCTGGTTATTTTGTCTTCTCTAATATATCATTACTTCTTTAGGGCAAGAACTGTGCCTTTCCTTTTATGCTTTCTTATCCCTCGCCATGCCTAGCACAGTGCCTGTACGTGGTAGGTGCTCCATCAACTTAAGAGTCTATTTTAAGTTTACTTTATAGACTTTATTTGTTACGACAAATTAAGCATTCATTACATAAAACTTAGTAGAGATGATTCAATTATCAAGTCATCTAAATTCTCATCATAACACAATTATGAAATTCTTCTTTAAAATACCTCAACATTAAAAAATACAACAGAAAAAATACAACAGAAGGAGAACTTTCTAGTGGTGACACTTTTCTACTGAGTTTGAGTTCATGTTCACTGTATTTGTTTCCTTAATTTGAAAGGCTAAGCTCCCATGACTTTTTATGAACTAGCTGATTTCTATGTTCCTGAGTTGCTTTTGGAACACATTTTATCTTAATAAGAATAACCCATCAAGCAAGAAAGCCAGCAGGCTCCTCATTATCATGCTCTGTATATAGGAGTTTATCTTTTGCTGCCAAACCTGAATTCCACACTGTCCGACTTTAGAAAATGGATTGTTTTTAATAGGTAAGTTTGAGTGACAAAGGCAGAGAGCAAGCCAGTGCCCCGTCCTCTCAGTTGATAGGATTAGATCTAAATGAATAAAGACATGTGATGGGCTGCAGGCTTTAGGGGAAAGTCTGCAGTGCACATTGGTACTTGTGAGCACCATTAACATTCTCTGCCTGCTGTACTAACTCTTTAAAATGCCATTTGCATTGACGATGGTATAATTGACATTGCTCCCCGAGGAGCTCAGAGGATTGTTGGGAGGTGGAATCAAAGAAAATTCATCTCTTCTGAAGGCTCTCGTCTGGCAACAAAATGCAGAGAGAAAAGGACTCTTGTTACTGGGTGATGTCATATTAATAAAAAACAAACAGGCACAAAAATCTATCCATCATCACATTTTTTTCCAGTAGCCCTTTTATCTCATCACACCTTATCTCTCTAATTGGCATCTATCAGCCTTTGTCTGGATGTGTGATGTTATTATTATTACTTTTTTTCACTAAATAGCTGTTAAGATTCTTTATGATCTGTTTGCTCCCATTGATCGCTCTTCAAAAAGTTAACTTTTGTTGTTCTAGCAATAGCTTAATGTCCCAAATACCTATGAATGTGTATGAGGGAAGAGTCTTGGGCATGGGACTCAGTATTCAGTCTCTGCTATAACTGAACTGGGTTGAAATCACTGTAAATGAACATGACCTTTTAGGAGTCAAAGAACAACTGCAGGATGTTGAACCATAATCCAGAAAGACACATACACAGATGTGAATAAGACACACAGATAAATGAAACTGTCAGGGCTTCAACAAAATCAGTTGTGATGTCTTTACTCCCTAGGTTTGTACTGGATCAGTGTATGTTAGCATAATTCTGATGTGTTTTGTGAATAATGGGATAAGTAGAGAAAATAAGTAATTTCTAACTAGCATTTCATAATAGTTACTTTAGAAGCAAGTGATTTATTATAGCATTTTATAGAATTTAAATCAGGCAAAAGACTATAGATAATCAAAGTGGAACATAATCTATAGCCCTAATAATTGGTTTCTCATACAGCAAGGAATCAAGGGATAGTTTTTTGTTTTGATGTGTTGTGTTTTTTTTTTTTTTTTGGAAAAATGCCAGTGAGAAATCTGTTTTTCTAAAAATGAAAAATATCTTATGATGCTGTGGTGTTAGAAAACATAACCCAAAGACATTGGATTACCTGAAGGGTCTTTTGCCCATCCAGAAAAGATCAAAATATGTTTGGTGATATTTTGAGGTTGTTCACTTAATTGTATTATAATTTTTGGATTGCTAATCTGTGTCTATTATATATGTCTTGCAGCATGTTTGCTTGCAAGGAAGAGAGAGCTATTCAAATTTGCATTAGGAAATTCTGGAAATAATAGAGGGGAATCGCAGAAAAGTCAGTTTCAGGCAGTGCATCTAGATTTGAAGGGGAGCAAAAGAGGCAGAAACTCTACTCAGGCCGGCTGAAGCAAGAGGGATGGTTTAACAAATCTAAAAAGCATGTATGAATCAGTACGTTTATATTCAGGTGCACAGACAATATCAGGAATTTGTCCCTAAGCTGAGTTTTCTTCTGTGCAGGCTTTATTTTTGGGTAGGCTTCCTCCTGGTGGTGAAGTTGCAACTTCATTGTACATTTTCAGATCTTAGCAACCCTAGTGAAGATATATTTCCTCTCCTAATAGGTCTTACAAAAATTCTGGGTTTTGGCCCTCACTCTTCCAAATTGGGTCATGAGCTGGTGCCTAAACCCATCATTTCAACCCTATTTGAGGAAACCTGTTTCATGTGGATTGAACACTGGAATAGGGGTGGAAGAATAGAATCAATTTCACAAGAACAAGTTGAAATAGGGGAGGAGTGGTTCCTTGAAGGAACGCTGCGGTCTGTTAACAGGAGAAGAAAGTACAGTAGGGGCTGTTGGTGCTTCTCCTGGATCCCTGTACCAAGGCAGGGGGCATCCATCCCTGAGCTGCTGGGAGTGTTGCAGGCTAACAGCTCAGAGCTTCCCTCTTCTCCAGATAATGCCTTCAGCCAAGGGAATCAGCTCATCCAGAAAGTAAACCACCCCCTCCAGCAACGTGCATCTGGTGACTGATTCAAGGGGACGAAGGGCTGTCCTTTTTCTCAAAGAGGGAATAAGTTAATAATGCATGTCTTGCTCCAAAGCTTCAGGAGAGAGCATAACCTTGATTGGCTGTCACTCCTGCCCTGTCCTGCTTCCCTTACCTGCCTCGGTAAATAATTCCTCCTCAGTTTCTGCTTCTAAGGTGCATAACCTAAGACATTAGGAATGGATGTTAGACAAGGAAAATAACTAATGTCCATTCTAAATTTTTAAAAAGTGTTTATTTATTTTTGAGAGAGTAAAACAGAGTGTGAGCAGGGGAGGGGCAGAGAGAGAGGGAGACAGAATCCGAGGGAGGCTCCATCCAGGCTCCGAGCTGTCAGAACAGAGTCCAACATGGGGCTCCAACCCACAAACCATGAGATCATAGCGTGAGCCAAAGTTGGACACTTAATGGACTGAGCCACCCAGGCACCCCAATTAATGTCCATTGTAGACAAGAACTGAGATCTTTCTCTTCATCTCTCAGGGTTTCTTCCAGACTTTTCCTTTCTATGAATGTCTATTTCATTCTCTTGAACACAGTACAGCCTCTGGTTCTCAGTGCTTGCTGATGATCCTTTTGCCTTTTCCTGATCTCTAAATATCTCAATATTGGTATGCTCAGTACTCAGTCTCCCTTTTTTCATCTATCCTCATTTCCTGAAAAACTTTATACAGTGACATGGTTTCAAATGGCCATCACTGATAATTTCCATATTTTACATCTCCAACTTTATCTCTCCTGGAATATCAGACTCATGTCCAACAGCCTCCTTGACATTTCCACTTAGATATATAACAAGTATCTTATAGTTAATAGAAATCTTGATCCAACCCCCTAAACCCATTTCTCCTTGAGTCTTTCTGATGATTAGAGGAAAAGGCTCTGATTGATCAAATATTCTGTTAGAGTGATCCCGCTGCGGTAAATATGATCACCAATCTGCCTGCTCTTCTGTGGGACTCAAGCTGTTACTTACAAAGCCATTTTGGTACCACATGTACAAACAGGGCTTCCTGCTTCTCATGCGGATAAAACTTACCAATCTAAGTGAAGGTGGAAAATTTAAGTAGATTCTGCTTGATTTTCTTATTTCATTGAAATGAGAAGTGGAATAAGCAAAAGGAAGGAATAACAGGAGGTAGAATCCTGTAAAAGCATCATCCTGTGTAGCAACCTTGGCACTATTGACATTTTGAGGTGGTAATTCTTGTCATGGGAGGGCTCTCCTTGTGTGTTGCAGGGTGCTTAGCAGTGTCTCTGGCCTCTACTGCATCCCAAAGTCATGAAAGTAAAAAAATGTCTCTAGACATTGCCAAATCTCCCTGGTAGTCAAAATTACCCCTAATTGAGAAGTTCACCATTGGAAAGTAAATGTGTGGATGTCAGACTGTCACCAAACTCCATTTATAGCCCATCCTACTGTGGAGAGAATCCAATAAGGGGTGAAGAGAAGTGTGGAAGCTTTTTGTTCATCTCTTTCTAAGAGAAAGCTGAAGTTCTGACCAAAGTTGGTATTTTATCAGGCAAAATGAGACTACAGAAAGAAAGAGTATAAGAAGATATTCTTATGAGGCTTTACTGTATACTATCTTTTCACATTATGTTGAGGTATAGTTTATTCATTTCATTCAAATATGCGTTCAGTTAGGCTTATCGTTCCAAACTGACTTGTTAAAAGATTTAGATCTCAAACCCTATGCTATTCATTTAAAGTCTCAGATAAATATAGCAAACAGTTTATATGACAGTTTGTAGTGTTTCATGAAACAAAATAATTTTTTTTTCTCGCTTAATTCTTACTTTAATTATAGAAGACATCTCTGTGTTAAGAGATGCATGGTAAATGTGGAGTTTAGGAGTAGTACCCAACTCTATTCAGGATTTCACCCTTGTTTAGTTTGATTTGTGTTTTAGCCTAATAGGTATTGACCTCTGGTTCGATGCATAACCAAACCAAACCAAACAAAACCTAACATAGCTCCAAGTCAAGTTTTCACATTTGATTTTCTGCTTTTCTTTAACAAAGGTTAGGTATTCTGGCATCCTATTGAGGAGTGCTATAAAATTTGTTTTTTCCTTTGTTTTTACTAATAAATCACCTCCAGAGTTATATTCTTCTTCTCTGATTCTTAAGTATGATAATCCCTTCTTAATATTCTGCATGTATCAATAATTCTTTGAGGGTATCTATCTATCTATCTATCCATCTATCTATCTATCTATTCATCCATCCTTCTATCCATCCATCCATCCCCAAATTAGGAGAGGTTTATCCAGATTCAATGTTAACCAACATAAGCTTGTGTGCATTTCATATGGTTCTTCTCTGCTTGTTGATTCTTGTATCAAATCAACTGTAAGAGAGTAGCTCATTCCTTCTTTAGAGATTTTAATACAGGGAATCTTAAAACCATATTGCCTGGAACCTTAATATTTTGAACTGATTTAATATACATACCCCAGCATGTGCTTCTTTCAGACTGTTCCTTTCTTAGCTTTTTTAAGACCACATATTCTTTTCTTGTAGAGACTAACCTAGGGGAGATATATCTCTGCCATCCTTCCTTCTATTTTGCCTATTTGTATTTTTGAGAGTTGTCCTTCTCAAATAATAAACATGATTCTGGCCATTTTAAGCCAAAAAGGATTTCATACTTTGAAAAAATTGTACAAGTATTGGGATGCTACAAGAGCATTACTACTGCATTTAACAATGAAATTTAAAAGCCTTTTTTGCCTTTGTGTCACTTGGTCAAACTTTAATGTATAGAATGGGGGTAACCAGTTGTCTGGGATCAGGTCATGTGCCTGGAGGAAAGGCGACAATTTGACTCCTTCTGCAGCACAGAACAATAAGGCATGTCTCCTACTAAATATACATGATGTGGGTTGAATTGTGTCTCCTTAAAAGCTATGGTGAAGTCCTAGCCCCCAGTATGTATGAAGGTAACCTTGTTTGGAAATAGGGTCTGATGTAATCCAGTTAAAATGAAGTCATACTGGGTTAGAGTGGATTATACACCAATGACTGATGTCCTTATAAGAGGGAAATTTGGACACAGATATATAGGGAAACACCATGTGATGATGGAGCAGAGACTGGAGTGATGTAGCAGCAAGTCATGTATAACAACAAGAATTGCCAGCAACCACCAGAAGTGAAGAAGAGACAAAGAAGGGTCCTCTCCTGGAGTCTTCAAAGAGAGCATGGGCTTGCTGATACTTTGGTTTCAGACTTGTAGACTCCAGCACTGTGAGAGAATAAATTTCTATTGTTCTAAGCCATCTGGTTTGTTTTAATTTGTTATTGCACTCCTAGGAAACTAATATAGCACACAATGGGGGAATTCTGAAATTGTAAAAGGGTCAAGTGGGTGCTGGACAACTGTAGAAATCCAAAGGTTGAGGAAGGAGAGTGTATGAGGAGACAGTATTCTGTTCATCTCCTTAGTGGATGAATGAACACCCAGTTTTCTTATTGGGACAGATCCCGGATCTCTCAGGCATCAAACTATAATGGAAGAGAAATGAAATCTCTTTCTATCTTCCCTCTGGGTTGCTCTGTCTGATGAACCAAAGCATGGGGAAAGGATTTTTTTTTCTTTATCCAGTTTCATAAGCCATAGCATTGTGAGAAGTTCCTCCCAGATTTTGACAGTAATGTATCTATTCATCTTTATTCTAAGTTCTTTTTTGGTTGTTATTACGTGGGAATATACATGAGATTTTTTTTGTGTGTGAGAAGTTAGGAGGATCTACAATGAGACACCTTTTAAAATTCCCCCATTACCTTTTTTATCTTTTAATTAATAAGCTTATGTAAAAAAGTTTAGGGAATAGGGCAAAAATAACACCAAGCAAGACTTCATTCATATTGTGATATCTAAAATCTTGTGAACTTTTTGTTTTCTTTCTCCTATAATATGGGACAGTATTCCTGTTTCTAGAGACTTCTAGATTACTTAGAGTTAATCTTGTCCGGATGCTGCAGTCCTAATTAACAAATTATAGACCTGAAATTTTTCCCTTCTATAATATCTTGGCTTGAATTATGTGATATATAAATAGCATTAAGCTAATTTAAGGAACTCTAAAATTAAAATTATGCATTCAAATAATAACCAACAGAACCAGTTAAGAGTCAGAAGAGTGCAGTTGCTTTTGAATAAGAATTCAAATGATTTATTGGAGATTAACTCTTAAACCAAGTGTAAGAGAATAAAGACATAATCTTGGACTTTGAAATACTTTTGAGAGCATTTTGACCAACAATTTTTTAGCTTGAAGTTTATTTTGAATGTCTGTTCCAGGAATGTAATTGAAGAAAAACTGTCTAGTCTAATTTAGAATTTTATCCTCTATTTTAAGCTTTGAACAAGTTAACAAAAATAAGAATTTTAAGACCTTAAATAAAATTTTTCAAAAATTAGAAATCTGTCTCTATTTTACTTATGTTGAGGATATGTTTTTTGTTTTTTTATTAAAAAGCAGAGAAAGCCACAGTTATCTTTAGCAAATTTCAAGGCATCTGTTCTCATAGATGTGGTATTTACAAACGAAGGCTATCCAAGACAATATAAAAAGCAGTGAGATTTGATGAAAGGAAATAGGTGTTTTATTTTTGTACTGTTACTGCTGTCAATCAACCCTGCAGAGAAAATGGAGAAGAAAGAAACATCAAAAGGACTAAGTCAGGTACCTCTAAATGCTACGGGTGGTGTCTGTGCATTGGTTTGCAAATGAAAAGATTTTTCTTCTTCCTACTCATTTTTTAAAGACTCCCTGAACAAGGGGAAAAAAGTAATTTAGATAGAAAATTCAGAGTCAATGAAAATTGGTTTGTGGGAGCTTGTAAAATTAATTTTAGTTGCTAGGCCTTTTAATATTAGGGTGTGTCCTATGCCCTGTACCCTTTTAAATAATTCTTTTATGTTGCTCAGGGCAGATATATTTTGAAAGTGGCACCTCTATTAACCTTAGCTGTATACTTCTGAGGAAAAAAAATCACAGGAGCTGTATTTTGAATGCTACCCATGCTGAACAATTGTCACAGAACATTAGTTTGGAATCTAAATGGAGTCTTGACTATTCTTTTTAGGTAGGAGAGAAACAAGACTGTGAAGAAAAACAAAGATGCCTCTCACCATGAATTTCTATTATGGTATTGATATGATTTGTCAGATGGTCTAGAGAGAGTAAGAATTAAAATAATAAATCAAAATTTTTTTAATGTTTTATTTATTTTTGAGAGAGAAGAGAGAGAGTATGAGTGGGGGAGGAACAGAGGGAGGGAGACACAGAATCCGAAGCAGGCTCCAGGCTGTCAGCACAGAGCCCGACGCGGGGCTTGAACCCACGAACCCGTGAGATCATGACCTGAGCTGAAGTCGGACGCTTAACTTACTGAGCCACCTAGGCACCCCCAAATAAGAAATTTTTAAAGGGAGAGAGAATTATGTACAGAAGTCACAGTGCCAGACAACTAGTTGACAGTAACTCCTGTTTATTGAGTGCTTACAGGATGCCAGCACGGCCCTAAATGCATCACATGCTTTAAGCTCGTATTTCCTCCTGACAGCTCTAACATTATCATCCTAATCTGACACCTGTCTAATATTATCATCCTAAATTTACACATGAAAACTGAGGCACAGAGGAGTTAAGAAACCTGGCTGAATTCTCTCCCTTAGTAAATGGTGGAACTAAGTTTTGATCTGGTAGTTTGCCTCCCTAGATCTTGCTCTTATTCTCTACTCTCCTGTCTGCCTACCTTATAATAAATACCTCTTCCATCTCAACCCATTTAGATGTGTACAGGATGTAAATTTCAGTGAATAAGTGGAATGATTATTTATAAATTTCTAGGTGTGTGATACTATTTGCAGACAAATGGTAATGGACTGTGGTGGGCTTTTATTGATTTTGTCTGCTTAGCATCTTCTCTCTCTGATGTCGCTATCAGCATGCTGATTTTGCTTACAGAAATGTCCTTTCCTCAGCATATTTGTTTTGGTGCCCTGCTTTCCATTGGCTAAAGGGTAGATAAGGAGTGAAAGCTGGCTGGATCAGATTCTCTGTCCCTGGATTTTGAATCTTAAAAGGAAAGAGAAAGAGTTAAAATAGTTGGAGTTCTTTCATCCTGATGAGGGCTTCTGGAGGAGACTGATCTAAGTTCTTGCAGTGAATCATGATTCCTGAAGCTGTTCTCACAAGTCTGGCACTTTAGCTTTTCCTTAATTTCTATGAGCTGTCCCATCTCCCTCCCATACATTTCTTCCTGCCTCAAGACAACCAGATACTATTTATTTTACTTGCAATGAAAGACAACCACTGACACTGATCACTGACGACTGTTCCTTTTTCATCAGGTTGACATAGCAGTGTTTTGGGGAGCCTCTATCAGTCACGTTGGAATGTCTTGACCAGGGTTTGTATAATAAAGAAAAGGTGTAAGGGAGATTTAGGTCTGTTGCTTTCTTTCTGTCTAAATTGATAGAAACTCTGTTCTTCCTTGCAAACAGCCATTTGCCATTTTGTGTCAGAAAAATTAAAATTGTTTTGGTAGAAATGAATTTTTGGTAGAAATGGATTCTAGTTTCACTCGGGAGCTCTTGTTGTATAGTAGGAAAGGATTGTAGGCAAAAGACGATTACATTCTGGTACCAACTTGCTGTTATAAAAACTCTATTATATTAAATTCTTACCTAATTTAATTTATATTTTAAATGAAGAAAAATAGTCTTGGTTTACAGATGTGAAATAGTTTAAAAACGATCAACATCATTATTTTGTAGAGCAAGTAGACCTACGGCACCCCTTCCTTCCTTGCCTCTTCTGCTTCCCTCTTGATAACCAACACTACTCATTGCCTCACAGTTTCTTGAATTGACCAGACCGTTTTTCAAGTATCCCAAGTGATTTCTCTTGCTTGGGATGCCCTTCTCAAATTCGTCCGTACAATAAACATCTATTGATCCTCCAAGACCTAACTCCAACATCTTCTCTGTGATACAGCCTTCCCTCACTTTCCAAGCTTGGTTAATTACTTTGTCTTTAGATACTAATCTATGGCATCTTATCTTATTAGAATATGTATTAAACACTATTTCAATTGTTTAACTACATGTTTGTTTTCATCATTTGTGAACGTCCATAGGGCAGCCCGTTGTAGTTTTGCATATGTGGTATACATTGTGACATCAAAAATGCTTAAATATGGAGCACACCTCGACAAAGTTCCCAAGAAAAGTTGTCACTTAAAGGAAGTCTGTCACTGATGCTCTGTACATCTGAAAGCTCTTGGAAAATGCCAAAATCAATCCACAAGTGGTGTGTTTTATAAATAGGTTTTTTTCTTCATTATTATTATTTTTAAAATTTTTTAATGTTTATTTTTGGGGGGGAGAGAGAGAAAGAGAGAGAGAGGCAGAGAGAGAGAGGGAGACACAGAATCCAAAGCAGGCTTCAGGCTCTGAGCTGTCAGCACAGAGCCTGATGTGACACTCAAACTCACGAACCACGAGATCATGACCTGAGCCAAAGTTGGACACAACCCACTGAGCCACCCAGGTGCCCCTTTTCTTCATTATGAATACATTTTTGGATTATGTTACTAACAGTCATAGTCCATTTAGGCTGCTATAACAAAAATACCATAGACTGGGTGGGTGGCTTGTAAACAAAAGAAATTTATTTCTCACAGTTCTGGAGGCTGGAACTCCAAGACGAGGGTGCCACCATGTTGAGCTGCGCTGAGGACCCACTTCTGGGTTTCAAACTGTCATCTTCCCATTGTATCCTCATATGGCAGAGAGCAGAGAGGGGAAGCCAGCTCCCTTGGGACTCTTATAAGGGCACAAAGGCCATTCATTCACTGGGGCTCCTCTCATGACCTCATCTAATCCTAATCACCTCCTAAAGGCCCTACTTCCTAATATCATCACAATGAGGATTCAACCTGGGAGTTTTTCAGGGATGCACACATTCAGTCTGCAACACTAAGTTTTAAAAATTGCAGCTCAGTCATGGGAAATCACGTCTGCTACCTGCGCAGCTCTTATCTGGAGGACTTGATGACTGTCATTTTTTTCTGTAGGCCTTTCTGTATTTCCTACCTCTAAATCCCCAGAAATGTCATTAGCCATGTGTTTGAAAAAGACAATGTCATACCAAGTTAGAGCAGCAAGGGAGAAAAAGAAATTCTCAGCACATTTTGTACAAAGCATCCAAAAAATGGACTAGGAGGTTGCTGGGGGCTATGCATCTATTAAAGATGTGATTGACAACGGAAACTGTATTATTAAAGCAGTTGGAATTTCTAACTTCATATCAAACTAGCTTTATTTCATTTTTAGGGAGGACAGTCAGCCCCTACAGTCCTCCTTATGGACTAACTTGTCTTGATTTTAGGAGACACAGAAATATCTCAGGTAGCAGAATTGAAGGCGGTAATGAGAATGCTCTACCAGACAGGTTTTACATTTGCATGTGGTTATAGACCTACTAGTATGTATCTCCTCTTGGGATAGATTTTCTCTTTTATCTACTCCCTGTCTCCCACTGCATACACAAGTATTTTCCAAAGGGTATTTTGGGGAATATTACTTTCTTTAGGTATTAACTGGTGTTAAGGGAAGGAGAAAAAAATTTTTTTGAGGTTAAACACTTTGGAAAACACTGTATTAAACTGGTGGAACCAGTTTCTTCATTGTTACACATGTTAACTGCAGAGGAAGATGAGGCATTCAGCCCAAACCTACATGGTCATCCTCACACAGAGAATGTTCCATTGCTTACACATAGACAAACACTCCCGGGATAAAATGGCCTGATTCTTTCTGTTAAAAGAACAAATTTAGGCTCATGGTTGTTAAGTATTTTGTAGCATTGTTAGCACTTATTCACTTATTTTCAGCCCCCAGAGAGTCTTATAATTAATTTGCGGTTTTCTGCTCTCTTGTGATGAATAGGTTTTGTGGAGTTTCTTGCTTGATTTCCTTTTCTAGGTACTTAGGATACTATGCCTTTATGTCTTTTATGTTTTATTTAATGGCTTATATTAATGCCACAGTATTTTCCTTTACAGAATCAACCAAAATCAGACAAAGAAACAAAAATCTAAATGCCAATAATTCTTCCTTAATTAGAGAGGATAGATCTATAGATCTGCCATAGATAATTAGCCAAATTTGGGATAAGTTCCATAGTTACAACTCAGACTTGGTGAGTGCTAAATGTCATACTGGTGTAAATTTGCTGATTGGACAGATCTCACTGTCTATAAAATGAACATGAGGCTGATAGGCCTTATGAGCAAGTTTATTTTTCATGAATTCAACACATTGGTTAATTAACCCATATTTATTAAGCATCTTCTATTGGTCCTAGGGGCATTGTAAACTAGATGTGATTCTTTGTGTCTACCTGATAGGTAGAGAAAAGAAAAGAGACAACTACAATATAGGCGGGTAGAGACAGTGATAAGTAAGGTTTTGAGGAAATACACAGAAAGGCCATCTATTTATCTGAAAGATAGGTTATTCACAAAAAAAGAAGTGGGAGGGGGACAATATTCCAGGCATGGGAAAAATTTATGAATACAGTTTTTACTGAACATTTAATTTGTGTCCCACTGTTCTGGACACTGGAGATAATACAGTCCCAGTTTACATGGGAACCTACATAAATAAGTGGGTATTTACAGTCAAGTTTGTGAAATGTTAAAAGAGGTTTAGGAGCATGTTTCCATGGGAGCACAAAAGAGGGAAGGATTTTGTGGCTAGAAAATTATGAGGTCGACTGACACATGGTGGCTGAGAATTATTTAGTTGCAGGTGCTGCCTTAAAATGTCCCTAAAATGGGTAGAGATATATTTACAAAATAGGAACTCTCTGGGATGTAATTATTTTCCCAATATTGCTGTCCGTGTACAGCTCAATTTTGTGCAAGAAACCTGTTTTTCCTGTTCTGTCTAAAGATTCTGTACTCCCTTTTTCACTGGGTCATTGAAAAATTCAGAGACTTGGGAGTGGTTTCTTATTATGCTCCTTCTATGGTTCCAGTTTGACCCCTTTGCTATTTATATGTTTAACAGTGACCCTCTTTCCCTTGAGTGTCTTACTTTGGCCTGCCATGCTGTCTCCTGGTCCTCAGATGTGCCAAATCTTTCCCCCTCTGGCCTTCGCACACATAGTTCTTTCCTTTTGAGATGCTTTCTGCTGTTTTGGCTTGAATAACTCATTCTACTTATAGTTTAGGTCTCAGCTTGAAGCAACTTTTCCTAGGATTTTCTCTGACCTCCTCTTTGCCTAGAATAGGTTACACTCCCCTCCACTTCTTTGTGCACTTATTACCATAGCATTCACAGCTATGAATTAAGGAGGGCACTGTGTCTGGATCTCTCTGTTGCTCCTTGCTGCATCTCCAGTGCCTCCCACAGAGGCTGACATCTTAGTAGACATCCAGCAAAATACTTTTTGAATGAATGAATGAATGAAGAATAATTCAGATTATTTTTTTACTTAGTTCCACAGAGGATCAAAACTGGCAAAATAGCAGGTTGAAATGAAATGTCAAGCCTGGAATTCAGATAATAATAATAACTGTAATTTTTGAGCAAATGTGATGTGACAATGAGTCAGGTTTTTAAAACTATTGTAAATCCAGATGGTGACTCTACAGGGATACAACTGGAGTAGACCCAGATCTATCTGACTCTAAAATTTCCTTCTACTGTATCATGCTGCATTTCATTGATGGGTGTTGTGAGCCAAGAATACTGGAAGTGGGTTGTAGAGAGGTAACTAATGGCTGAGGGGATGAGGCTGGCACAGTAAATCTGAATAACTAACGATAATGTCCAGAGACCAGAAAAGTCTGCAGAGGCAAAGAGAAATACACTGTGTCCCAAATCTACAGAGATGAAATGTGGAGTCCAAGGTGGTTGGGTGAATGAAAACCAATGGATTAAGGAATCAAATAGATGTGTTTTCTTCAGAGAGATCCAGAGGGGGTGGGACTCTCTGGATCATGATCTTGTCAAGGGGCCTGAAGCAGAGGCATCCATAAGAATGTGTGCCTCAGGCCTACCTGACATATATTGTGCCTTGCAAACCACCCTTCCCATCTCCAACTCAGAGACCTATTCTCAGGAGAGAAGCTATGATCCTTCACATGAGCACACATTTATTGTCACTTGTGTGGTTAGATTCTGTTTTTCATCAGGCCTCTCCTCTCTCTTTTTCCACAGAGCTCCAGGATTTTGAATTTGAAATTCCTGGACTCAGTTACTTTATTTTTTACTTTCCATTCGATATGTGTATGTAGTGCCAATCTTTCTTTTCAATCTTAAATTGGCTAAATTTCTTTTCCTGCCAGAGAAATGGCAAGCCCAGTTTTAAACGTCTCACATTGTTTTAATAAGACATATGAGTAATGTGCTTAGTCTTGCTTCTATTTTACAGAGGGTCTTCTTAGAATACTTACATATATATATGTAAGTATATATTAGAGTTCTTAGAATATATATATATATATATATATATATATATATATATATACAGGCCAGCATCCTATATAAAAACAATTTATATGTTATATACATTTATAAGTTATACATTATTAAATAAACAATTTTTATTGTATATACTTATATAAACAATTGATATATTAAACATAAGTAAATATATATTATGTACATTTAAATTATTTTTTACATTGGATGTTAGTTGTCTTAAATTGATCTCCATGGAGTCCTTCCAGATGCAAAAGTTTGATTTACTTCAATTTGCCTTTCTACTTCAATTTGCCTTTCTACATTTTTATGCTTTTTAAAAAATAGCTTTCGAATTTTATTGACATTTATCTGAAAATAAAAATCAGTGCAACCTGATTTGTTTGTTTGTTTTTCTCTTTTAGGTCTATTGGTTGCCCTTGGGATATAGCCTTTAGGTTTGTTTTCTGCCATGAAGTATTCAGAACATTACTGCTTGTTTTCCCAGACTTTCCTGCTCTGTTTTTAACTAGGCTCACACTGATCTGGGTGTAGTGAAGGCTTCCTAAATCATCCGTTACACTTCCCTCCCTTTTCTAGGACTATCAAACTGATAGTCTAAAATAAAGTCTTATTTGATTTGCTCCCAAAGCAGAAGCATTCTAGGATGATGCTTTACAGTGAGAGCGAACCACAAAGCAAGACAAAACAACAATAACAATGAACACCATCCCAAATGAGAAATCATAAAAGAAAACAATTTAGAAAAATTTGTGTTTGCAATGTTCTTTCTGTGAAAGGACAGTTTTATGTCTTGGTTAATTTTTTTCTCAATTAAAAATGGAAGTTGGATGATGTTTTAAATTCTGTCAGCACCTTTCTGAGGGATGAAAAAGAAACAAAATATTATTTTTTTCATAAATTTGAGAAATATTTTATATTTTGGAAGCCCTATGTGTAAATCTTTGAGGTCAGTTCTTCATCAGCTTTTTTTTCTCTATAGAGGGTGTTTATAGTTGGGCATTATGGCCTTAATATTGTCGTCATCTTCATCATCATCATCATCATCAATTTTGTACTTTTAACCAAAGACAGCCTTAGTTTGTCAAAGATTACCATCCCTAAATTTTATATTTAATTTCTTTTTGCAAGAAAAGTAAAATCCCAGTCTTTAACTTAGTTTAAATTTGCAGGAAGCTTCAAAAATAAATTTATAACTCCACAGAGATTGACTCTCAAAAATTGACCATATAATACAGCAAAAAGTACAAAAGACTAATAATTCAGAGACACAGAATATGATCGAATCTCTCACCCTAACTATCTTTTGGTTACTTTGGGTAAATAAATCCTTCCTTCCCTCCTTCCCTCCCTTCTCTCTCTTCCTTCCTTCCTTCCTTCCTTCCTTCCTTCCTTCCTTCCTTCCTTCTTTCCATACTTCCTTCCATCTTTTTAAGCTTTCTTGAGTGAGAGTGATAGCTTGACAGACAAAATGGTATTCCCTTCAAGAACAAGACCACTGAGAAAGCCCTCCACCTCTCTGCATTTATCACCCACAACACAAATATTATTGAGCCTCTGTAATATGCCCAGCACTGTGTTAGTAAAAAGGATATGTTAAAAGAGCAGTGAGAAGGGAAGTGACTCCACAAGGGTCTTAACATCTACTTGGAGAGAAAGTATATCAACATGAATAAAACTAAATGAATACATCAGCTCATGGTTAACATGCTCCATCACAAAATAAAGCAGTTTCAAAACAACTGCAAAAGATGATCTTAGATGTTTATTGGGTAGGTCTGGTGTTCTATGCAAAAGGAATTGCTGTAGGGATTGCTGTGGCTGGAGTCATCAGGGAAGCCTTATGATTTTCCCCTATCTTTCCTATCATCTTTCCTTCATACATTTATCTCTCAAAGCACCAGAGACATCATATATTTATTCAGTGTTTATTGAGCACTTAATGGGTACCAGGAGCTGTAGTAGATGACAGGAATAAAAGGATGGGTGTCTATGACAAATAAATTGTTTTACCAAAACTTTAGCACTTTCTTCTCATTTATTTCTGGAAAACTTTACATCCCTACTTTTCTGAATGTCATTAATGTATTTTACATTAGCTTTAGCCTATGCCCTAGGAAAAAGACCTACGAGAGGGCAATAACCAAGGAACAGGAGTCTTCTAAGAAATAACTTTCCTATCACTGCTGGGCAGTGAAAGTAGCAGAGCTTTATTTAGGAGCATCTTAGGGGAAGTAAGCAGGTTGCAGGAGAATAGGGAGTTAACAATGACCTTAAAACTAGGTTTGTGTGGCCAGCATACTAATTTTATCTAGATTCTGTATTTGACTTGGTTTCAGGAAAGAGGGAGAGAAGATGGAGAATAATGGGAAAAACTTAACATATCCCCAGGTCACTCCTTGGTGCTGGCATTGTTGGTAAGACTGTGGTGTTCTACTGTTTCTATAGCTGAGTGTCTTATAAGCTGAGAGAACCACTTTGCAAACTTAAGGAAAAGCAGTTTCTATAGCAACACTCAAACCAATTGAAGTATGACTAGATAATCTTTTCTTATAACCAAGGAAGCAGAGATGGAAATTTATTAAAGGTATATTTCACATACTCTGAATAATACATATTCAGGGTACGTATATTCCTTTCATGTCCTGTCATGCATCCAGTTTAAATTGTAGAATATTAAGTACTAATGTATCTCAATGGCTTAATTAGTTTTCGAAGACATATTTAGACTGCTAGGATCATTAACATCATGATTAAAGACATGTATGTGGAGCCTTTCTGCCTAGATTTATATCCTGGCTTGCACACTTATTATTCTCTCAATCCTAGTTTATTGACCTGTTCCACAGTTTCTTATCTTTAAAATGGAAGTTAACATAATATCTATCCATAGGGATTTTGTAAACCTTACATAAATGAATATGTGTAAGTGGCTTAGAACAGTGCCTGGTAATAACAGTTCAGTAAATATCAACTAATAAAATTAGCTAGTTTTCCAGAGACCAAGCTGCTTTCTCTTTTCACAGATATAATTGGAATTCATAATACATATAAATAAGTACAGGTAAATTCAATTAATGTTTCTGACCACCTACTTTACACAAAGCATCATACTTGACACTGTAAAGAAAAACAAATACTATATCATTTCTGCCCTTAAGTTGTTTATTATCCAGTGGGCAAAGGGGAAGGAGACATACATTCAACCATTTATAACCTAGATTCCAATGACAGATGGGCTTAATAGAGGATCATATTCTCACTCTCTTTCCTCGTCTCCATATAATCTAGCCTACTTTTGGTTTCTGGAATATACCAAGCTTATTCCTGCCCCCTAATTCTTTTGCTGGATTGTTCTTAGTTCTTAGAAGGGCTCGTTCCTTCTGGTTATTCAGGTATCAGCTCATGTTGCCTCCTCAGAGAGGCCTTCCTTTGAAACCCTTTGAAAAGTTGGTTCCTCCTGGTCATTTTCTTTTCTTCTTTTCTTTTTCTTTTTTAGTTTATTTATTTTGAGAAAGAGAGAGAGAGAGAGAATCCCAATCAGGTTCTGCACTATCAGCACAGAGCCTGATGCGGGGCTCCAGCTCACAAACCGTGAGATCATGACCTGAGCAGAAATCAAGAATTGGATGCTCAACCAACTGAGCCACCCAGGCACCCCTCCTGGTCATTTTCTATCAGAGCATTCTGCTTTTTCCCATTCCTCTCATTTTAACAGTTATGGTTATTGATTTTAATGAACTTGTTTGATTTACTGTCTCATTGACCAGACCAAAGTTTCATGAAGGAAAGGACTATTTCTGTTTTACTCAGAGGTTTGTCCCCAGTGCCTTTCACAGCGTCTGGTGTCCAGAAGGCACTTGAATGAATGAATGAATGAATGAGTGAATGAATATAGTGAATGGGAACGTAGAAGAGGTGTTAGTAGTTTTGACTAGAACTCCACCAAGTTTTTAAGAGAAAGATGGAAAATGTAGGATAGACACTGCAGGGTTCAAGAGCATCATGAGCAAAGACATAGAGGATTTTTATGTCCCGATGTGCTTTTTATGGAGAATCCATCTTCTGACCTTTAATACATAATTGCAAAGGTCAGGTTTCAAGTTTTCTCTGTATCCTCAGAAGCTGCACCTTCTTACCCATCTCCTGATATCGTGTTACTTTTCCCTTCACAGCCTTGTCTTTCCAATCTTGTTACCCATCCACTTAAAGAAACACACAGAAGCAGGAGATTTTGCTAAAACATTCACACCCATGCTCAAATTATGCATTCACCAGGGACTGCGTAGATCGTGCAATCATGTTTATGCAGCTGAGAGCAAGAAAAGATCAGGTGACTGGTGGAGATCACTTAGCTAAGAGCTATGGGCTTCCATTAACTGTGATAACCACAGACTAATTTCACTGCTGAACGAGGGCTGTAAAATAATTAGGAAAAATGTGTGCCAGAATGCCAGTGCATATTTCTCCTAAATTAATACAGCCTTGTCAAATAGGTTATATTAAAAACAGACACTGTATGATACAAGATCATTGATTGGCTTAATTAATAAGAATCAACAGGCAGAGTCAGGGCTTGCATTAACCTTGGCAGCAGTTGGGGATTTGGGGAAGGTAACTGAGCAAGAATTATTTGAGGGGGAATAAATCTATGCTTACCAAATAGCTTCTGAAATGGCGTCTGGCTGTGCACCGGCACAGCTGCTGTGATCTCTACATGGGCCTTTCTCCCAAAGGATTTGCCACTAGGGTGGCATTCCAGAACAAGGTAGGGAGCCTGCCCATGGAGAGACAGATGTATGATTCAAAACCACAAGGATTGACTGGTGGAGATGAATAAATAAAATACTAAACTTCAAGATTTTCTCATTTCACTAGCAGTAAGGACTCCAGAAATCAAAGCACAGGAATACAGCGATAATGTGCAAAAAGGTGAAGACTTAGAAGTGACATTGTCCAAACTGTTAAGCAATACAGGAATCTGTTTGTAGAATTCCTGATAGGGTGACTTATCTAGCCCTAGTTTAAACTTCTCTAGTGCACGTTAGCCGGAAAGTTCCGTATTCCATCTGTGGCGGTTTTAGAGACTCTTACTTCCTAGATCAGGGAGAAACTTGCTCTGGTTTGAGTGATATTCTAGGAAATTTTGAGTTATTTCAATTGCATTCATTTTGGGATTGCCAGATTTAGCAAATAAAAATAGGAGATGTTCAATTAAATTTGAATTTTAGAGAAACATGCAGTATTTGGGACAAACTTATTCCTAAGAAATGTTTTTTTTCTAAAATCCAAATTTAACTGGGTGTTCTGCATTTTACCTGGCAACCATCCATTGTTTTAATTCACTTTATTTTTAAGTGGAATATCTTCTGCATTTGCAGTGAGGAAGGAGACCAAAATATGTTAAGAAAAAAAATCAGCATGCCTGCTCTTAGTATCTTTTTGGTTAACTGTACCTGTTACCTAGCATCTTTTGTGACAACTGGTAGGAATATAAAAATGAATAAGATTCATTTCCTGTCCTTAAAGGGTTCAGTGTATACTGTGAGAGACAGAATCAAAAGAATATAATCCTGTAAATTGTTTCATATGTGCTATGCTGGGAGTACATTTAAGATAAAGTGAGGTCACAAAGGAAGGAGTGACCAAAATAGTTGAGTATTACTGTCCTGGCTAAGGATAAGAACATCCCAGATTAAGATAGGCCCTGTGCTCTTCTCTTACCACCAGTTTGTCTTCACAAAGGTTAGTTCTTTTTTTTTTTTTAATGTTTGTTTATTTTTGAGAGAGAGAGAGAGAGCGTGCAAGTGGAGATTAGTTTTTAAAATAATATAGGAGTGGGGCACCAACTGAACCAGGTGAGCTTCTGACTTTGGATCAGGTCATGATCTCAGGGTTTGTGGGTTCTAGCCCCACATTGGGCTCCCTGCTGTCAGCACAGAGCCCGCTTAGGATCCTCTGTCCCCCTCTCTCTGCCCCTCTCCGGCTTGTGCTCTCTCAAAAATAAATAAACCATTAAAAAAGATAAAGACTATAGGAAAATTGGTTAACTGTTGGGAATCAACTTTTAGGTAATAATAACAATCTATTTTCAATGATCTATAGAACATTTTATTTTTATTATTATTCAAGAAATTTTTTTTATTGTTTATTTATTTTTGAAAAAGAGAGACAGAGCGTGAGTGGGGTAGGGGCCAAGAGAAAGGGAAACACAGAATCCGAAACAGGATCCAGGCTCTGAGCTGTCAGCACAGAGCCTGAAGCGGGGCTCGAACCCAAGGACTGAGAGATCATGACCTGAGCCGAAGTAGGACGCTTAACCTACTGAGACACCTAGGTGCCCCTTCTATAGAACATTTTAGAAAGCAATCTGAAAACTTATAAAATTTGGTTGTTTGGCAGAAATGACTAAATAATTGCAGCCAATTAGATAATTGTAGCACTGATCCAAAATTGAGGCCACTTAATATAGTATATGGATCACCACTGAGAAAATGGGTGGCTCTGACATGAACTGGTTTTGAAGCTGCTCAAAGATATTTCATGTTATTTAAGAAGAAGAATATGCAAGAAAGTGAATCAACATGTTTTTTGTATTCTTGATGTTGAATTATTTGACTCTAGGCTCTTAAAGAATTTTTTGGAGCCTTTACCGTATACCATCAGTGACCTCTTGAGACCAACTTTAATTGTCCCATAGAAGCCGAAGTGTGCATATTTTAAAATGTTGTCATTCAAGATTGACTAACTGTTGTTGATTATATTTAGAATTGACAAGGCTAGAGACCGCAGTACCTCCACATATGGGCAGTACCTAGTTTATATTAACTGCTCAATAAATGTTTGTTGACTGAATATTGGTTGAATGAATATCTCTAACATAGCAATTTTATTTTTAGGAATATAAGTGAAGAAAACAATGATGTGACAAATATTTGGCAATAAGGATAAGTGTGGAATCTTTATAATAGTTAACAAAGAGGGAGAAAACTAAGTAAAAATGGTAAATTATGGCTACATTATCCAATGAGCTATTAATTAGCCATTCAAAATTATTATGCAAATGTACATTTACTGAAATATACTAACACTCATAAAGCATTAAAGGAAAAAAATTTTACTAGGAGCAGTTACTCTAGTACCCTGTGTATGTGTGTGTCTGTGTGTCTGTGTGTGCGTTTATGTGTATGGAAAAAAGCCTAGAAGAATCTACATCAAATATTAAAATGGATCATCTCTGGATGAGGATTCTTGGTGATATTTTCTACACCAATTTCTTCTTTCCTTTCTTTCTGGAACTCCAATACTCCAATAACATGCTAGATCTTTTGATATTGTCCTACAGGTTGGAGGCTCTGTTTATTTATGTTTTCAGTCTTTCTATTTTTGTGCAGATTGTATACTTTTTATTGCTCTATCTTTAGTTTCTCTGGCTCTTTTCCTCTTTCATCTCCATTCTGTTATTGAACCCATCCAATGACTTCTAATTTAAGTTATTGTATTTCTCGGTTCTAAAATTTCCATTGAGTTCTTTTTTTTTATAGCTTTAATTTGCTTCTGAGAATTTTTATCTTTCCATTAATTTCAATAATGTTCACCTTTACCTCATGGAGGATTGTCATAATAGCTGCTTCAAAATCTCTTGTAATTCTAACACCTGGGTATCTCAGGCTTGTTATCTGTTGCTTATTCTCTTGGGTATTGGTTGGATATTTTTGATTCTTTGTGTGTTGAATAATTTTGGATTGTATCCTGGATGTTTTGAATATTATGTTGGTAGACTCTGGGTCCTGTGAAATCCTCTGCAGAATGTTATTTGTTTGTTTAAGTGGGCAATCAACCTTGTTATGTTCAGACCACAAGTGCTGATTCTCTTTCTGAGGGTGAATGTCAGTTCAGTTTTCAAACCTTTTCTATGCTTTTTGGTTCAGTCTGGCACATGTGCCTCTTGGGGGCTAGTTTTGAACCTGGGCAGTGGTTTATATGGTAGTTCACTTCTTGAAGCCTTTGTTATTTTCTTTGAGTCTGTTCTGTCTGTGTGTGTGTGTGTGTGTGTGTGTGTGTGTGTGTGTGTGTGGCTTAGAGGCAGGTCAGGACTTATGTCACTTCATACACAGAGTTAGAGGAATCCCTTTCTCCAGCTCTATCCTCTCTGAGATTTCTTCCATGTTCTCTGAATTACAGGGTCTTTTTTCCCAGTAACTCTGGTCCCAAAGATTTATTTCCCTCAGATTTTAGGTTTTTCTGCTGTTACAAAGTTCTTCATGACTGGAGCCTCCCACTTTGCAGACCATGATTTAAATTCTGATTTTAGTCCTCAATCCACCTGCTGTCTATGTCTATATCTGAGTCTATCTATAGATACATAGATACAGATATAGTTTTTTTTTAAATAAATGTTTTTTTTTTTAATTTTTTACTTTTCAGATTCCTCAAGTCATGCATTTTTCATTCTTTTCAGAATTTTTGGTTGTAATCCCTGGGAGAGAGAATCTGTATCTGCTTCTCTCCACCTTAGCTCACACCAGATGTTTTGTTTTTCCTTAACTGTTTATTTATTTTCTAAGTTTTCTACCAGAATATATATTATTTGTAAGGGTGAATTTGTTTTCTTAAAAAAAAAATTAAAGGAATAATTATTGTAGGGAATACCATGATGTTTTGGTAAATATTGTAATGATATAATTGTTTTTAGTGATCAGATCATTTAATTAAATGTGACAATGATTGATAAAAACCAGTTTGGGTGCATGTGTGGGACAATAGGCAATCTCCTAACATGACAATTGTATGCCTATTAGTACATTCTTTTTCATAGTCAATGTGGCTATCTTGATAAATTTAAAATATGCATTTTCTTTGATCTAGACATTCAAATTTCAGGAGTTTATTCTGTAGAAACACACAAATACATCATGCAAGGACATGTGTGTTCTTTGTAGCGTCATTGTTTAACTCAAAACTGGAGAGAACTTAAACTCTCATCAGTATGATGGTAGTTTAATATATTATAGTAACTCCATACAATAAACTCCTATGTAGCTCCTAAAAAGAACATGACATTTGTGCATATTTATACAAAAAGGTATCTATAGTTAATGTTTGAGTGAACAAGCAGATTATAGAAGATTACCCATATAGAAATCTCCATTTGCATTTATATATGTGTTAAGAAAGAAAACACAGAATCATTATGTAAGAATACACATGAAACTTGCAAGAGTAATTTTCTCTGAAGATTGGGCTATTAAGGAACAAGTATGCTATTCATTGTCTCTATTGCTTGAGGTTTTTGGAAATCAATAAATATTAATATATATTTTTTTAAATAAAAAAATTAAAAATGATCTTGGAAAGGGATTTCAGGCCTTTTGAGAAGTTTAAATTTTTCTTTTGTCTACAACTGATAATTAAACAATCTGCTAACCCTGGACAGGTAGTGTGATAGTAGAGATAAGACTTTGCTTTAGGTTGCTGTCCTGGGAATTACACAGTGCTGCTCTGAGCAGTAATGAAGAATACCTCTGGACAAGCAGTTAGACAGAGATGGTATTTCTCAGTAAGGAAAGGTACACTGACTTTGAGACAGTGAACACAGATACATATGTAAAAGCTTGCCTTGGGGCGCCTGGGTGGCGCAGTCGGTTAAGCGTCCGACTTCAGCCAGGTCACGATCTCGCGGTCCGTGAGTTCGAGCCCCGCGTCGGGCTCTGGGCTGATGGCTCGGAGCCTGGAGCCTGTTTCCAATTCTGTGTCTCCCTCTCTCTCTGCCCCTCCCCCGTTCATGCTCTGTCTCTCTCTGTCCCAAAAATAAATAAACATTAAAAAAAAATTAAAAGCTTGCCTTCTGGCATATTTGAAGATTCAGTTACAGGGCAAGAAAGACTAGAAAATCAGGAGTAGGGTTTATGTGCAACTGATTCCCACTTGCTGAGTTGACGTGTCAACAGAGTAGCTGTTTCTTATCAAGTACTACGTCTTTGAATCAGGACTTCTGCACAGTCATGAAATGATGGGGTTCATAGGTCAAAGTTCAAGGCTAAAGTGAGCCTTTGGGAGAGTATCTCTGAATTCTAGTATACTAAGTGTCCAAACTCACATTGGCACTTAGTCACCTACTCTCTTAAAGGATTTGCAAAATTGTTTCATGCATGTGACACTCATTCCTAAACTGTTTTTTAAGGAGTGACTCCTGACTGTGCTTTATTTTTCTTAAGGACTTAAATTACTTAATGGTTTTCCATGGCACTTTAATTTTATTTTGTTGTTTATCATGTTTCTTCCATTACAATGTTTGCTGTATGACAGATTTGTATGACAAATATTTCTCTTGTTCTGTGCTATAGGCCCAGTATTGAAATGGTGCCTGACCCAGAGTAAGAACTTAATAAATATTACTGATTAAAGAATAATACATGAAGGTGATACACAGGGTTCCTACTTTATTTCTCTCTTCCCACCTCACTTTCCTCTATTTCAGTTCCTAGAGTAGTGTTAAGACTTCAACATCAATCAAATGGAGGATGTGAAAATCAAGAGAGTATTTAAAAGTGCCCTTTGTATCTATCTTTGAAGCACTCTGGGCTTGGCTAAGATTCTTCACTGTTGGCAACATGTGTAGAGTGGGTTTTAAAATAGGAATACCATTATATTCATCTTCCTACTTGAAACCTTATGGCAAGTTCTTCCCAAACAGGGATGAAAATTAATATATTTCACCTTACCCTGTTCCAAACTCAGTGATTCCCTTATATTACTATTTTCACTGCATCTCAAGTGAGCATTTTAGTTCGCATTTTAATATATTTGAAAAATGAATGTCTCTTACTATCGTTGGCATCTTAGCAATGTGTCATAGTTAATTTGTTTGATATGTCATACAAATGATAGATCTTAGATTCTGTGGAATATGGTATTTGGGTTTCTCATGCTTCCATTCTAGCATTTTCGAGAATTAATGAAATTAGTATTGTAGAAAGAAGATTTACAAACAAAAGAATTGAATTCATTTCTGCTAATTATGTGTGTGAAAATGGGCTGGAACTTTTCCCTTCTGGGTCTCTCTCTGAAGAATGGCATTGGAAGAAAGCATGGGTCTAATATTTTAGAGAGGTTATTTGTTGCTGTAAACAAACATAACTTAAGGGTTAAAGAAATTACCAGAAAGAATCATGAGTAGGCATGGAAATTAAGGGCAGAAAGTGGAGTTTGGCCTCATGAATTTCTAATAACCTGGAACTGGAAAATGGTCAAGATCTGAAGAAGGTATTTTTTTCCACTCTTTTCCCATCCCTTTCTCATTACACATGTGCTCTCTTCTTAAATTTGCTATTTTCTTTTTCTCCAATACCATGAACTCCCGCCTCTGGATTGGTATGCACATGATCAAAGATGGCTACTCTAGCTTCTAGTTCAACTCCAGAGACTAATTAGCATGTTTGAGGCTAAAGTCTAATATGATTTCCCACCTTGGTTCAAGAATATGTACTTTATTAGGGAAGAATTATTTATTACAAACATGACTGAAAGGTCTACTCCAGTGTTTGGTGGGAATAAATTCTCAGAAGAGGGAACAAAAGCTGGGCAGGTTCTATAGTATCTAGGCTCTATGGTAGCTATACAGTCTCTTTTGTGTCTTCTGGCTCTAAAATTGGATGAACTACAGTGTTGGGAGGAATTGCCTTTTTAACATAATCCAGAACTTTTCTGCTAAAGAATGGTCTTGGTGAGGGATTTCAGGAAGGAAAAGCCTTTCCTTAATATTGTCTCAGTAATGAAAATCTTACTGATAACTCCTGGATTTTTTTCTTATTTAGTAAAAGGTCTTATGTAGGTGTGGCTGTCTTTCAAATTTGACACGAAGCCAAAGAGGAAAGGGCTTTAAAAAAGGCATTATAACTTCTAATTTTTTCAATTGAAATAATTAGCCAAATGATAATTATTTATCATTGTTAGATATTATTCTATCATCAGAAAAAAAAAGAACACTTGAATCAAGCATCTTTCTCTAGAGTTTGTATTTATTGTCTTATTTTTATTGAGTGAAACACTTTAATCTTATTAATGGTTCCACTTACAGGTGGGACACTGTGTGTGTGTGTGTGTGTGTGTGTGTGTGTGTGTGTGTGTATGTGTGTGTGTGATAGAGAGAGACAGAGAGAGAAAAAAGGAGTGGGGGCAGGAGGTGGAGGAAGGAGAGAAGAAGGAGGAGAAGGGGGAAGAGGAGAGTAGCTAAAGCAAGGGAGGTTAGGCATTTATTGTGTTTCCACATTATTTCTATTAGATACTTGGGAAAAACCATTGTCCATGCTCATTCTTCTAGGATTTCTCATGTTTGGGGCAAGCAGAAAAACCAAGGTCACTAAATGTTGAGATAACCTGGGACAATTTCTCACTGTCCCAAGAGATCCTGGAATGAAAACTAATACTACTTGCATTTATGGACTATACTAGATTCTTTTTATATAGTAGTTTTAACACTCTTAGCAGCCTGGCCAACTATTATTATTCCCCAACTCATTTATAGAGAAAACCACAGCATAGAAATGGATAACTTGAGCTAGTTTACATAGCTAGCATGCAGTGATGCCAGGATTTGAACATGCACATGTCTGATTCCAGAAGATGAGTTCTAGTTTCAGTGCATGAATTGTACTTTCAACACTTGTGAATTGGCACATACAAGGTTATTATGAGTATTGCTGGGAATAATATATGTATAGAGCAGAGGGATTAAGAGTTTGAGCTTCTGGTCCATCTACATCACTCTGGATTTGTTTAATTTCTTTAAGGCTTGGTTTTCTCAATGACAGAAGGAAGGATAATTAGAAAACTGAGTCTTTAGATCATTACAATGATTAGAAAACATTTTAAGAATATTTATCAGGAAGGTGTGCACACATCAGTTGCTCTACAAATTTCAACTATTACTATTACAAATGAAATTTTAAGTGGGCAAGGACTTGGACACTTTGAGTTTTGACAAAAGTGACGTTTGGACTTGGTATCAGTCCTTGCTCTGGTGGGCGGTGGTGGGATTATCCCATTTCAGGGTCTTTAAGACACACAAAACTCACATTTCCCTGTAGCAACTACTGCTTCTAGGCTTGTAAACAGTCTGAAGGCAAAAGGACAAGAATTCCAGCCATCATTAGAAGGCGTGTAGTAGAAACTTTCTAGGATAGCAAATACATTTAATTTTCTGGTTGTCCTTACCTAAACACAATTAAATAACCCTAAATGTCTATGACTTCCTTTCAATGAGACTCAGAAATCTGGAATTTGGTTGATCTGGGAAGAAGAAAATAGGGAGAAAATTAGAAACAAATATACTCTCATAATCGGATTTTGAAAGATTCAGTGTTCAAGTATGTATTTGCTTACAGTTGACATCTACTGATATTTTTTAATGTAGAAAAGTGACTAATTCCCTCCTTTATGCTACAATTTGCAAAGAATTGGGCATTTTGTTACTTTTCTTTAATATATTACCACAAAATATGTGATGGAAGAAAGATTTGTCCACTCTTTAGGTAGTTATATAAACTGTTTTAGAATTCTACTTAGATTTGGGAGTTTCATCCTATGGAATTATCTTTTGGTCATTTGCTTTTTTTTTTTTAATAAACTAATATTCCTTACCACTACTTGTTGGTAGACATCAGTCTTGAAGGCCCAACTAATTCCCCTTCATAGAATTTTATTTTGAAATTCCCCTCCCAAAACTGGCATGTATTTAGGGGGATATTAAAAAATTGCTGGTAATTTATGAATCGCCCTGCTGGGCAGGCAAGAATTAACCTTTTCCTCAATTATAAGACTATAAATCTAATGGAGTGAAAAACAGGAGAATTTGTTGAAAGAGCTTATCAGACTCTGCTGTAACTATAAAGAAGATGACATGAAGACATGCATCCTGAAGAATTTAAAGAAAACATAATACATTTTTTATCTTGTCTATTTAATATCAGTATAGCTCACCTTGAGACTCTTACTGTTCATTTCGCCTATGGACAGTGGGTAAATATTCTGGACTGCAGTACTTAACAGTGAAAGATTGTGTGGTTTGAATTTTATGAGAAGAGATTATATTTCAGATGTGCTTTCTGAGGACTCAGACAGAAGCAGTTTTGCAAAAGTCCTCTTCAGTCTGAGAGCTGAAGGTGGAGCCGTTGTGCTATGTCCAAGAGGCATTCTCGGCGTTAACTCTTACAGACTTGTTTATGCAATTCTAGAAAGGACATAGTCTAGCAAAAGAAAAAAAAAATTTTTTTCTTTAACTCCTGGACTGCCACCTTGGATGGTTTATGGAGGAGACTGGATTATTGGGATTTCATAGGACATGGAACAACCAGCCAAAAGCTTGTTCAAGTTTGGACTTTGAAGTTTTTGCAGTGACTGTGGTTTGATGATTTCTGGAGGGTGGGAGGAAACTGTCATCCTTCATCCACATCTTTGTGGGATTCCTCTGGAATTGTTCCTAAGGGCTTCAGTTTTACCATTTGTAAATCGAATGGGTTCTCTTAGCTATTTTCTCTGCTTCTTTTCCCTTAGAACATTGTGGGAGTCTAAGGTGTTTTTAAAGTGCTTTCTTCCCATCCAGATCAGCTTGCCCTCTGAAGAAATGTAGCTGCCCTACGTGTGAGGGCAAGCAAAGGAGAGAGTAAAAAAAGGTATTACCTGTCAAATCCCTACTGTGTACTCAGAGCTTCACAGAGTTGTCTCATTTTCTTTCTAACAAGAACCCCGTGAAGTAGATATTACTAGTGCTTTTTCACAGATGGAAGAGCTCAAGCTCAGTAATATTAAGTATAATTATATATTGAAGAAATGGCAGGCAGAGTTTTGGACCCAGCCCACTTTGATTCCAAGTTTGAAGGTATTTTCACTGTAACCAAAACTTTGTATCCACCTGCAATAGAAAATAAGGAAAGTAGTCTTTTTTTCTTGAAATGAATAGAGAGGGTTTAAATTAAAAACACATAGCATGAGCTTAAATTATGTGGAAATATTATTTTTCATCAGAGTGGCAAAGATAATTAGCACATTGTTTTGACAAAGGAGTTACAGAAGAGGAACTCATACTATGGCTGGACTTTCCCTATATTTCACACATTTGGGAGATATTTAGACATTATTTATAATACTAGTTGTAAGCATCTTTGCTTAGTTGGTCTTTTATCAAGCTTTTCTTTTAGATGTGTCATTGTTTGACATATCTTCCCCAATTTGACATTCTGGAAGTTTTTGAAGATAGTTTCTTCTAACACTTTTATGTTTCATAAAATCCTTCATTTTTTTTTTTTTTTGGATTTTTTTAAGGGATAAAATGGATCCAGCTTTCCAAATGGCTATCTAGTTGTCATTGCATAAGCCATCTTCTCTTACTGATTTGAGATGCTCTTTAACATATATGAAATTTTTGTATGCATTTGGGTCCATTTTGGTACTTTCTATTCTACTGCATTGATTATATCTTCAGTGTGCTGCTACCACACTACTTTAATTGTAGTGTCTTTATAATGTTTTAATGTCTTTTAATATTATGATTTTTTTCCTCAGATATTTTTTCCCTGGGTATTCTTGCTTGTCTGTTGCTCCATAAAAATTTGGGAATTAATATTGCCCTACATTTATAGATTAATTTAAGGAGAAGTAACATTTCTATGATGTTTAATCTCCCTATCTAAGAACATGGTATGCTTTTATTTGTTCATCTTTTTGGATTCCTCAAGAGCATTTAAAATTTTTCTCTATTTATATCTTGTGAGTTTCTCATAATATTTATTCTTATTTTATATTTTATTGCTATTGATTTTACAGTATTTACTCCATTATTGTAAGTGGTTATTATTTGCAAATGTGAAAGGCAATGGTTTTGTATATTAAGTTTATTCCAGCCTACTTACTTGTATTTTCTTTATTGTGTACAGTTATTCAGTAGAAATCATTTTTTTCTCTGATATACCATCATATCATCTTCAAATATTAAACAACCTCACATTTTATTTGCACTGAGTAGAATATGAGAACAATAGTAAATAATTGAAGTGAGAGAGAACATCCATCTGTTTTGTCTTAGAATATAAGTAATTTTCTGATGTTCAACCAGCTCTGTATTTCTGGATCCATCCCAATTGGTTATTATTTGAAGTTATTTTAATATATTGCTGAATTCATTTTGCTAATTATTTTTTATCCTCACAGTGAAACTGGTTTATAATTTTCTTTTTTTATTACTCTCTTATTGGGTTTCATATCAAAATGATTATTGCTTCATAAAATGAACTGTGAAATTTTTAATTTTTTTCTGTGCTCTGAAACACTTTTTAACAAAGGAATTGTCTGTTCCTTGAAGGCTTGGGAAAATGTCCCTAAAACATAGATATTTCATTAACAACCTTTTCAATTTCTTGTATTGTAATTAGTCTTACTGATTCAAGACACAATTTCCACAATATATATTCCAAGAGTACAGTCTATTTTATTTAGTGTTGTTGATATATTGGTACGAGGATACACAGAATATTCCCTGACAATTTTTTGATGATGGAATATCACCATTTTCACCCCTAATGAATTCATTGATGTATGCAATGATTATCAATGGCTGTTATGTCACAAAAACAGAGAATCAGATCTTGACAGAAGTACATGATATCACCTATGAACTAAGTTGTCTTATCACATAATGGAATCTGACTCTTACGAAACTCTGGATCTGACTGCCAATTTTCAGCAAAATGAAGACTACAGAGGAACATATTAAATTGAGGCTGTAGGATGTTATCAACAAAATCCAGAGTTTGGGCAAACCACAGGACAAAAGACACCATTTCAACAAAAAATTATAGGGAAGAAGGGGGAGATAAAGAGAGAAGGGAAACTATTCATTAAAAGAAACTGAAAGACATTTCAACCAATAACAATGTATGGTTCTTATATGGATTCAAACAAGCTAAAAAAATATAAGATCACTGGGAAGTAGAAAAACAAATATGAATACTGAAAAGTATGATGATGATATAGTGACCATCTTTAAAAATAGACGCTCCCTTTTAGTGATACATACTATTTACAGATGAAATAATTTGATGTCTGAGCTTTGCTTCAAAATCATCTAGACTTGGGGGAGTGGATGGAGGATAGAGATGAAACAAAATTAGCCATGAGTTAGTAATTACCGAAGCTGGTTGATGGGTACATTCAGATTCATTATTCTATTTTTTCTACTTTTGTACATATTTGAAATTTTCCAAAATAAAAACTAAAAATATCTTTGTATTCTAGTTATGTCCCCATTTCATGACTAATACTGGTTATTTGAAATTTTTTCTTCAAAATTGTGCAATTTTTTCCTTTGGTGCCTTTGTTAAGTATCAGCCATGTAAACTATGCCAGTACCACCCTTAGCTTTGTAGAAAATTTTGAAAATAGGTAGTGAAAGTCCTCTAACTTTGTTTTCTTTATTTTAAAATTGCTTTGGTTATTCTAGGTTATTGCATTTCTATATAAATTATATTGCCTTGTCAATTATAAAAAAGAAAAAGAAGGAAAAGAAAAAGTATTGAAATGTTGACAATACTTGCATTATACTTATAGCCAGTTTGGGGAAATATGACATTTCAACCATATTGAATCTTCCAATTAATAAGATATATTTACATCTGACTGTTTTTTGTGTTTAAAAAATTCAGCAATACTTTACAGGTTTTAGCCTACAGATTTTGATGTTCTTTTACTAAAATTATTCCTAATGCTTTTCTAATTACTAATTCTAAATTTATTTTCATTTTTTAATTTAAATTTTAGTTAGCATATAGTGTAATATGGGCTTCAGGAGCTGAATTTAGTGATTCATCACTTATATTTAACACCCAGTGCTCAACATAATTCTTAATTTACTTTTGATGCTATTATAAATGGAATTAAAAAAAATTTAAATCATTGAGTGCCAGATATATAAAAATACAAAATATTTTTGTATATTATCCTTGAATTCTGCAGATATTCCAAATTTACTTTTTGGTTTAGAAGGTGTTTTATAGATTCCTTAGAATTTTCTATATAAATAGTAATGTCATTTATGAACACAGGCACTTTTACTTCTTCCTTTATAATCACTATACTTTTTATTTATTTTGCTTACTTTTTTGCAATAGCTAGGATCACCACTTGAAGAGAAGTAGTAAGAATTGACATTTTGTCTTATTTATTTATTTATTTATTTATTTATTTATTTATTTATTTAAATATATGAAATTTATTGTCAAATTGGTTTCCATACAACACCCAGTGCTCATCCCAAAAGATGCCATCTTCAATGCCCATCACGTACCCTCCCCTCCCTCCCACCCCCATCAACCCTCAGTTTGTTCTCAGTTTTTAAGAGTCTCTTATGCTTTGGCTCTCTCCCACTCTAACCTCTTTTTTTTTTTTCCTTCCCCTCCCCCATGGGTTTCTGTTAGTGATGCAAAGTGAAATAAGCCATACAGAGAAAGACAGATACCATATGTTTTCACTCTTATGTGGATTCTTATTCTTTATTTAGTGAGAAAGTACTCAATATTTTACAGTTAAGTATGTCAGTACTGGGTTTTTTTGTTTGTTTGTTTGTCTGTTTTGTTTTTTTTTTTTACAGATTCCCTACATCAGATGAAGAAGATCTTTTCTGTTCTTAGCTGACTGAGGGTTTTAATCATGCGTAGGTGTTCTATTGTTCAAATGCTTATTCTTCGTCTATTATCATATGAACTTTGATTTTTAGTGTGAATATGGTAAATTATATATGTAGATTTTCAAATGTTAAACCAACCTTGCATACCCTGATAACCTTGTTTACTAATGATGTATTGTTTTTATGTATTGCTGAAAGCAATTTGACATTTAAAAAAGGTTATATTTGTATATATGTTTGTGAGGGATGTTTTTCTTTTTTTTGTCATATCTTTGTCCAGTTTTGCTATGAATATTATGTTGGCTTCATACAACAACTTGAGAAGTGCTTTTACCTTTTTAATTTTATGGTAGAGTGTGAGATTTATGTCATTTTTTCCTTAAATGTGTGACAAACTGTATCAGTGAAATTATCTGGGCCTGTAGTTTGGGAATGATCTTAAATAATTCATTTATTTAAATAGTGGTATTCATATTTTCTGTTTCATCTTGTTTCAGTCATGGGAAGTTGTCATTTTCAGGAACTTTATTCTTTTCTTCTCAGTTGTTAAATTTTTTGGCATAAAATTGCTTATATTGTTCTTTATCTTTTTAATTTCAGGTTTTTATTTTTTTAATTCAGCTCTACACCAATGGGGGGCTTGAATTCAAACCTTAAGATCAAGGGTCACATATTCTACTGAATGAGCCAGCCAGGTACCCCCTTATTTCAGTTTTAGTGATAATTTTTACCCAGGATTAAAAAATTCTAACAGGACAAATTTTTTCTGTACTTTTAAACTTATTTTTTGTTTAAATAAGCTTTTAATTTTAGGGTGGTTTTAGATTTACAGAAAAGATACAAAGATATTATAGGGTTTCCATATACCTCTCACTGTTTTTTCCTATTATTTATATCTTATATTCCATGGTATATTTGTCACCACTAAGGAATGAACACCAGTACATTACTAACTAATCTCTATACTTTATTCAAATTTCAGTAGTTTTTCCATACTATTCCTTTTCTGTTCTAGTATCCCATCTGGGATACCACCATGTCTCTTTAGCTTCCCCTGATTTATGACAATTTCTTCGTCTTTCTTTCTTTCCTCCTCTTTCATGAGCTTAATAATTTTGAGATCAAAGTTGTTTTTTTTTTTATAGAATGTCTCTCAATTTGGATTTGTTTGAAGTTTTTTCCCTTGACTAACATATAGTTGTGGAAGGAAAATCACAGAGGTGAAATGCCATTCTTATTTTGTCATACCAAGAAAATATACTATCAGCATAATAATTTATGACTCATGATGTTAACCTTGGTTATCTGGTCGAGGTAGTATTTATCAGGATCTCCACTGTAAAATTACTTTTTCCCTCCTTCCATACTTCTAGTCTTTGGTATCAAGTCACAAAGCACAGTTCACATTCATTGGTGGGGAGTGAAGCCCCACCTCCATGAGGGGTAAGTATTTACATAAATTATTTAGAATTCTGAATGGGAGATCAATCTCTTATGGGATTATATTGGTATTATATTGTCATCAAGTAATGTGGCCAAGTGGTCTCTACTTCTTGTTTTCTCTTTCTCTCCCTTTCTCTTTAATAAAGATTAGAAGTTCAGTTATACCAGTGAGCAAACTTTCTCTAATTAGTTTTGCTGGCTGATACAAACATTGTGGAATTTCTGAGAACTTGTGCCATTTTGTTTCCTTCTTCACACGAGGCTATAATTACTAAAATAATGGGCAATTGATAAGCCTGTGTCTCTGGAGGGACATCAATAGTTCTGAATTCCAATATGAAAGTTATAAGGCTGCATAGTGGACAGAATCATGATGCCTCTTACTCATTCTGAAATGGTGATATTGAGTGTTCATGATGTTTCAAACATTTATTGAGTTTGCATAGTGTTGTGATCATACTGTTTTTGGTGTGGGTGGAAGAGAGTAATTCTACTTTTGAATCATAGTATAACAATGAAGGTTTTTAAAGAGAAGGAATGAGAATAGTAGGTGCTATTTTGGTTCTTAACAAAAATATACAGTGAACTCTGCTACCATTACAAAGGCACATGGTGAGAGCACCTGCTGCTTATCTTTTCTATCATTAAAGAACTTGATGTCAGGAAATAAAACTTTTCCAGTGACACATTCTGAAGAGAAAGGGTACAAAATCTTATGTACTTGGGAACTTACATAAATTTTGAGGTGATGACTTATTTCAATTGTGTTCCACCTCAGGATGATAATGGTGTAGATATTTTTAATGACATTGGTTATGAAGTATACTTTTTATTTCTAAAGAATAGCAGGGAGTTCCTATGAAAAAATTCTATTATTTTGGCTGATACTTTTTCAAAATATTTTCCATACCTACATACAATTACATGTATACTTATACAATGCTGTAGTCATACTAAACATATTCTTTTAGGACATGTAAATATCATGAACATTTCTTTATATTTTTAAATATTCTTCTTCAACATCATCTCTAATGTTTATAGTGTTCCAATGAACAAGTAATGATCTCATATTATTAAATTGTAACAAACAAACAATGCTGTGATGAACACATCTAGATAGTCATCTATGACATATCACTGATTATTTCCTCAGAGCAAAGTTCCTCAAACCTGACACTATCGACATTTTGGGAAAGATAATTATATTTGTTATAGGGGACAATTCTTTGGATTTTAGGATGTTTATGAGAACCCCTGATCCCTACCCACCAGATGCCAGTCACAACTCCCAGTTGTGGTAACCAAAACTGTCCCCACACTTTGCCAAATGTCCCCTGCAGCCAAATTTCTCTTTCTTTGAGAACCACTGCCACAGAATACATTCTTTGAAGAAGAATTTGTCACAGATACTGTATGCACAATTTAAGTTTTTAAAAAATGTATGTGGGGTTTTGTTTTCAATTTGAAGGAAGTAATATAAGGATATAAAGAGACAACTTGAAATGTGTGAAAAAAATTCTCAAAAATCTTTCCTACTAAGTTGTTAGAGTTTAACATGCCTGGTGATAAATACAATGGGGTCCTATTTCATCTCCAGCTACAGGAAAAACTTTCTGTGTAGCAATAGAGTGCTGGAGGTCAGAGACAATAGGAAGAGAATACCCAACTCTCAAACTGCTTCTCATCTTTTGTACTATATAATATTTCGTGATTTCACATTCTGTATATATTTTATACATATATATATAAATTATATATATATATATATAAATATATATATATTTCACATGTATATATTTTTGACTCCTGATGTTTTCCTTTTCTAAGCAGTAAGAACTGATTAAGGGTTTAGACTTTGGAATCAGCTGAACTAGATTTTGATACTATATCTCATATTTATTATTACTAATTATTATTATTTACTATTTATATTTTAGTTAGTTAATATACATTGCATTATTGGTTTCAGAAGTAGAATTCAGTGATTCATCTCTTACATACAATACCCAGTGCTCATCACAAGCACCCCTTTTTAAAAAAATTAATTAATTAATTATTTTTAAATGTACATCCAAGTTAGTTAGCATATAGTGCAACAATGATTTCAGGAGTAGATTCCTTAATGCCCCTTTCCCATTTAGCCTATCCCCCCTCCCACAACCCCTCCTGAAACCTTCTGTTCTCTATTTTTAAGTGTCTCTTCTGTTTTGTCCCCCTCCCTGTTTTTATATTATTTTTGTTTCCCTTCCCTTATGTTCAATTGTTTTGTATCTTAAAATCTTCATATGAGTGAACTCACATGATATTTGTCTTTCTCTGACTGACTAATTTCGCATAGCATAATACTCTCCAGTTCCATCCATGTAATTGTAAATGGCAAGATTTCGTTCTTTTTGATTGCCGAGTAATACTCCATTGTATACCACATCTTCTTTATCCATTCATCTATCGATGGACATTTGGTCTTTTTCCATACTTTACTTTGGCTATTGTTGAGGGTGCTGCTATAAACGTTGGGGTGCATATGTCCCTTCAAAACAGCACACCTGTATCCCTTGGGTAAATACCTAGTAGTGCAATTGGTGGGTCATAGGGTACTTCTATTTTTAATTTTTTGAGGAACCTCCATACTATTTTCCAGAGTGGCTGCACCAGTTTGCATTCCCACCAGCAGTGCAAAAGGGATCCTCTTTCTCTGCATCCTCGCCAACATCTGTTGTTGCCTGAGTTGTTAATGTTAACCATTCTGACAGGTATGAAGTGATATATCATCATGGTTTTGATTTAATAATGAGTGATGTGGGGCATCTTTTCACGTGTCTGTTAGCCATCTTGATGCTTTTTTGGAAAAGTGTCTCTTCATGTCTTCTGCCCATTTCTTAACTGGGTTGTTGTTTGGGTGTTGAGTTTGATAAGTTCTTTACAGATTTTGGATACTAACCCTTTATCAGATATGTCATTTGCAAATATCCTGTCCTATTCCATTGGCTGCCTTTTAGTTTTGTTGATTGTTTCTTTCACAGAAGCTTTTTATTTTGATGAAGCCCCAATAGTTCATGTTTGCTTTCATTTCCCTTGCCTTCAGTTACTTGTCTAGTAAGAAGTTGCTCCACTTTAATCCTCAGTTCTATCTGTATAAAATGGGAATGATAAGACCTACCAGAGAGAGTTGTTGGGAACATTAAATATGTTTTAGGGCTGTTAGCAATGCTTGGTATGTAGAAGGCACTCATTCAATATTATCTTTCCCCCAATTTAAAGAAGAATAATATATTTTCTCAATTTAATTCTATACCTTTTGGCCATCTAAGGAAGCATTTTAGGAACAAGAGTTTTCCTGAAACCTTTTCATTGGCATAATAACTCAAGTTATGATATTTTAGGGATGTAAATTTTATAATTGTGAATGAGACACCATCATGGTTATTATTTGATATTTTGGAATGATATCCCATTGGGTGAATGTGAAAGATAATCCTAGGAGCTTGATTTTCTATATATTTAAATTTAATCCATTGTAATTTCGTTTTTTTAAATTTGCAAGTGTTTATATTAGTATAATGGTGTGATGCATATGATTTATAAATAGATAATGATATATGGAGGATGCCTGGTCAAAATTTCTTTACTACTGGGGTGTGAGATCATCTATTTTAAAGACCATTCACCTGAAAGATAGTTTTTTATAGTTTCTGTGATTTGGGATGGAGGAAAGGAATCATAAATCTCACTGCCTGTCAGAACCCACAATTCAATGAATATTATTTCAACATCATTATGCACAAAGTTTCATCATTCTTGTGATTTTCAATAACAGTGTTGGTATATTTAAATGTTCCCACCCGTCTTTCTTTTAAGATTGATTGAAATAGGGAGCAAGGTGAAACATTTCCATATTTCACTGGTAGTACTTGGGAAGAGTTTTTGTTCCACTGTTTTGGAAATGGAAAATAAAATACAAGATCCTGACTTTTTCTTTTGAAAAACCTAGGCTAAGTAAGATGGTTTCAGAATTCAGAAGGTGCTGGAAAGGAGTGGTGGTGGTGGTGGTGTGTGTGTATGTACGTACTTGTACTTGCATGCTTACGTTTGAATGGGAGAACCAACATTCATGGGTTCCTGGTGTCTGACAGGGTCTTTACAGTAAACATGTATAGCACCCATTTTTACCCTCAAACAAGCAAGATAATGGAGAAGAAAATTTCTTGCCCCTCTCATGGTAAAAAGTTTTGACAAGAAGATAAAGGGGAATTTTAAGGTCCTTTGATCCTTCCCACATTTCACAGACTATCTGTATTTTGTGAGTTCTTCCAGACATTTCTATCCATATGAGGAAAAAAATGTATGTATATAGTCTTTTCACAGACCAGAATCATAATGTGCAAATAGGAATCATATTAAGGATATTGTTATCTGAAATGCTTTTCCTTACTTTGTAATATAATAGGGATATTTTCCATATCAATGTGTATAGATTTACCTCATTCTTTCTACAGGCATCATGGCATTCTATTGCATGAATTTACTGTAATAAATATAGCTACTTCCTTATTCAACACTGTAATATCTTCTGTATGTATCTTTGAACACTTTTCTAGAGATACATTTATAGAAATGGAATTACTGGTTCAAAATGTATGAATATTTAAAATTTAGAACCAACAAGAGTGCATCAATTTATTCTCCCACAAGTGAGAAATTTTCCTTTTTTTTTTTTAATTCAAATTGTTTAAATTTTATGGACAAAAAGGCATTTAATTTTCCTCTTCATTGTGATAGTGAGCATCTCCAAGGGGTAATTTTATAAACAATTACTGAAGTTACAGCTCTTTACATTATATTGGTTTCATCCTAAACTGTTTCTATACTCAGGGTTGCCAAGGAAGCCAGAGTGGAGGCTGTCGGAAGGAGGGTTTGAATGAACTTTGGCTGCTCCACACGCAGGCTGATTACTGAGGAAACATCAAAAGCTTCACCCGAATGACTCATCACGCAGATCCAACAGAGGTAATAGAATAACTTACATTGCACAGCCTTTTGGCTATTTAGTCTGCTGTGTGAGATCAATGGTGCCCACGTTCTCTGCTGGATTTTGCTCTGGGAAAGAGATTTATTGGTTAGACCTTACATTACAATGCAGTCAGGGGCTTTGGGACTGATTGCCAATACTCAGTAGCATAGAGAAAAATTATTTAACATCTTGGCCTCAGGTAACAATATCTGCTTCATGGAGTTGGATCAGGCATCAAATTCTATGGGGATATCCTACTGTCCACTGCATTAACTATCCTTCATGTTGTTTCATTATTTTCAGAGGCTTTCCTTTGTTTTGGACGGTGAAAAGCTTGTGGCTAGAGATAAGCGAAAGTGGCAATTTTAAGACGCATGTGAAATAAAAATGTGACTGATCATGCATGTGGATTATTAGATGTAAAGTGTACAATATAGTTTTATATAGGTAGTGTTACCTGGATTGTGCTCATGTGCTATAATTATGATTTTAAAATTTATTACTGTCTTATCATGAAGTTCAGATGGTCTAATTTATATTCTCTAAACATTTCTTGTTTTACTCTTTCATCAGATTCAGCTCTTAAAATTCACTGCATGGTCTCTACAGACAAGAAGCAAAGGTTCTGCACGGCTACAGCATTTCAGTTAAAAGCCAAGGAATCCACATTTTCTTTTACTTTGCTCTTAGATAGCCAGAATGTTTTATAGTCTCCCACATACTTTTCTCCTCTCAAACACATTTTCAAGTATAATAATATATTTTTTAAAAGTCAGATAATTTTCAGGTAATACAATTTTGGAATCCTGTGGACTTTAAAAGAAATGTGAAGAATTAAAAAAAAATCTCACATACAAAGCCAATTGCCCTCTCTGAAAATTATAGCTACCCATTTGCTAGTTGCATTATTACAGAATTGCTAATATTTCCTGCTTTTCAAAAGCATTACAATAAACTTGTTTGGAAGTCATGTTATTTACTAAAAATAGGACAGAATAAGGCATATATTTCTTTATGTTGGTTTAAAATTGAAGTATATTTTATGGAAAATGGGACATTTAAAGGTTAATCTTAACAGGGAAGTATTTTCCTACATAAATATATTATAAATTCAAAGTATGTAATTTTGGAGTTTTTCCTGATGATTTATGGTTTTTAGAACTATGGGTCTTAGTTAAAATGTACTGACCTAAAGATTTTTTTTTAGCTTTTACTATGCAGGTACACGAACCAAAAAAATCATGTCTCCTAGTATTCTTTGTACTGCATCTACTCTGGTCAAATGGAATCATCTATTTCAAAAGTTACTGTGAGAGAAAAATTCAAAAAGGATAAATTGCATGTAATTGTGGTAAAGAATAAGCTTTTACTGGTCAGTTAGAAAATACCAAAGACACCGTGCCTGTGTAATCAATGGTGGTTTAGTAATATTATTTTGTATAAGAAAGAACATTATTAAAATGTATTAAATTGTTCTGTACTGAAGGGCATAAGAGCATTGTGTAATCTCTAATTCCTGCCAGAGAGAGACTTTTTCACTGGGTAGAACCATTTTTATAGTCTATTCATGTATTCAGCCAGCATTTATTGAAGCTATGGTTTTCTTATGTACCCTACCAGGAACAGAATTTGGGGGTGGTAGAAAAACTCAATAAAACACACTGCCCAAAGGATTTTCAAGCTTGAGGATGGGAGAGTGTAAAAGAGCAATCAATGTAAACAATAAATGACGATATAAAGAAGAATGAGAAGTAATGATCAAAAGGTAAACATGGCATAATAATAAGTGCTAATATCAGTATGGTGTTACTAATTGCCCAGTGTTAGCTAAGGACTTGACTCCCCACAGTGGGTGTTAGGTCATCTCCCCAGCATCCATTCTCCTCTCCTCCCCTATGCTCTTACTTACTGTGCAGTTTATGAGTAGAAAGATAGGTTTGCTATAGTGATTGATCTGTTTGGGCATATTTGTTCATCTGAACCAATTTAGGAATTCCTCTCCTCTGGGCAATGTTAAAGAATGGGCTTGCTATTCATATCTGGACAATGGGACAGGAGAGGTTTTTTGAAGATATCTGAAAAAGTTCTTCACTCTTATGGGAGAGCTATTTGAAGTGATCATTTTGTTTACTCCTTTGTTTTGGATGAAGAAGTCCTCCAAATGTTATCATTATCTAAAGGTTATCCAAAGGTTATCATTATCATAACCTAATGATAGCCTCTCATAACTGTGGGGGAGAACAAGGCTTAGGCTGAATCTGACACCTTAGAATGAAGAGCAGAGGGAGAGAGAAAGAAATTAGATCCTTGATTCTGTGGTTAAACCACTGAATCAAATCAAGCCTGAAGCCTATATTTCTTCTGGACTTTGAGATAAGTGAGCCAATAAAAACCCTTTTGCTTTTTATGCCAGGCTGAGTTGGGTTTTCTCTTACCTTCAACCAGTCTAAATTATACCCAAGAGTTATCTTTTTCAATCTTCATAACAACCCTATGAAATAGATGATATTATTTCCATCATTTTACGGATGAGGAAACTAAGGCCTAGAATGGTTAAATATCTTGCTCTGAATCACAGAAACAGTGCATGGTGAAGCCAGGGCTTTACCTATGTAGTTTCATCCAGAAACCACATTCCTAAGCACTGCATCCTACTGCTCCCATGCTTTGGCGATGCAGAGAGAATGTCAAGTCAATTTGTAGGAAAATTATCACAATGCCAGAAGCATTGGATCTGGGCCTGTAAGTGGAGTTTAAATCAACAAAAGATGGAACTGAAGCAACGGTTTTGGAGTACAGGAGATAAAGTAGCTGTGGCTGGGGTCTAGTTCATGTATAATCTCTCAGGGGGATAAGAGAAGACGGGGCCAACCAGGAAAGCTGGGGGGTGCCCCCCAGAGATAAGAAGATAAAGGTGAGATCAGGAGGACGGCCTGACTAGACAGGGGAAGTTAAAAGTAGGGAGGAGTCCTTGAGAGGAAATAATGAAACAATAGAGAAAGCAGAAATATTGAGAATGTTTGTGACCTACTTTTAGTTCCAAGACATTGGGATGATGGGACTAGGAGTGGGTTAGCGGGGAGAAAAAAGATGATATCACCAGGATCTCTGTACTGTACTATCATGATCAGGGGAAAGCTAGGTTTTGGTTTAGAAAAGAACTTAGAGGAAGTGTTGCTAAAAGGTTTGAGTGAGAATGTGTGTCTAAGGAATGTGTTGGCAGAAGAGTAACTAGAGGAATTGAGGGGAGTTGGAGAGGATAACTGAGCTGGAGAGAAAACAAGTGTGAAGGACTAGTGGGCTGGAAGCAGGTGCGTTTCGGTCAATGTATCAAAACGAACAAGGTGGGGAATTGTGGGAAGGGAAGAGGCTGTTTCCAGATTGAACTGCTTCCCAGGTTGTATTTATATAAGTGGGCTCCTTCATAATTCTGACTCCCAGTGCGTCACATCCTGCGGGCAGAAGGGAACCGAGGTGGCCATGGAAACCTGACAAACCTCAGACAATATTAATATTCACAAACATATGGAGCCTGCAGTTCTTTAAAAACAACAATAGCATCAGCAGTGGCAGCGGCAATGACAACCACTGTAGTAATTTGTAACTCTCCCCTCTGGAGAACCACAGAGCTGCATATATTATTTTTTAATAATTAGTGACAAATTAACTAATTGCTACAATCCTTAAACCTGTTTTTCCCTTTAGCTTGTCATTATCTGCAGATGTCAAAACAAGTAAAATAAATGGACTGGGTTTCCTTCAGAAGTTTGTTGATAATAACTGTTCTCCTAAAAAAAATAAAAAATGTATGAGGCTGACAAGCAAAAGCTCCTTCCTGGGTTGTTACTTTGGAATGTCTTTTTTATCTTTGAATTTCTGATAGAGATTTTTAGACTCTGCCTTTTTCCTTTTCTGAATCATCGTATCCAATGGTTCACCTGGAGAACTAGTTAAAATTCGCTGTGGGAGCACAACTCAAAATGCACTTTGCTTGTCCCTATCTTAGAGATATGGGTTCATTAGAGCTGGAGTAGGGCCCAGGAATCTGAATTGTAAATGATCTCCGGAGGTGATCCTGATGCAGGGCTACCAAGTAAGGCTGTGAGAAACAGTTCAAGTCTTCTTGGTGGGCTGGGGCCTGGAGCTTAAGATAGGGAGTTGTGTGACTCTGCTCTGAAAGTTGCTTTAGTTCCTTTTTTCTAACCCTCATTACTTTCCTCTTCACCAAAAACCTTTGGTCTTTGAGATACAGTGTTATGAAAAACACTCAGGCACTGGAATAAGGTCTGGATTAAGGTGAACTCTTGAAAGAGGCACGTAAATTCATTGTCTCAGTTATTCCATCTGTGAGATTTTTTTTTTCAGAATTCTAGAGATGACAATCAGAGAGTACCTTATTTAACATCTAGTACATAATAAGTCCTTAAACATTACTGTTATTATGACCTTGATTTCTATTTTGCACTAACCTATTGCACCTGCCTGTGGGGTTGCCTGCTATGTTAGCTTATGGAGGATCACATGGGATTGTGCACACACTAGGATGAATTTTCTGTTCTTTTACTACCCCGTTTCCCTTTGGCTCTGAATTAAGGCCCTTCAGTGATTTGCTGATCCCAGACACAGGTGAAGAAACAGGAGCGCTACCAGACTGACAACAGAGCAAAGACCAAGCACGCAGGGAGATTCTCAGATACTCTCATCTTATGTGGGGTGCTAAATAGAAAAAGCACAGGGCAGGTTAAAGCTATTGTGTCTGTCTACATTTGTGTTTTCTGGTGGGGCAATAAGAAATTAGACCCTATTATCTGTTTCATAACTACTTTTCCTTCTTGAAAGTTGACAAGGTGGGGTTGGATGGAGACAGAGATTAGGAAAGGATTTTCTTGTTAGCATTGTCCCTGCTGTGTCTCCTCTGTATACTATAGACAGAAAGACTTGAAGAAGTGATGAAGTGAAGTCATGCTCTAAGTTCTGTGTGTACTCTGCTGTATATGCCACAAAACCTGTTACCCATCCACTGTCTTGGCATGATAGAGCTTTCTAGTTCCGCAATTATCATCGGACAGGGATCTATGGATAGAAGTAGAATTTTTAATTATTTTCTTGTGTTGTAGGAGATCATTAAGAGGATGTAACCTCTAGTTGACCTGAGGGCTGAATCTGGGCAATAGGAACCTCTTCAGCCCCTCCCCTTGGAATGTATGTCCTGCGCACCGTTTCCTACAGCTGGAGCTGTTGTCAAGGATGCAACTTTGAAAGAGCAACCTGTTGTTGAGGCCATTGATGGTACATGTGACTGAACTAGGTAAGGCCCTTATATAAACTTTTAAGATTATGGCAGGCCAGTGCAGAGATCGGCTCATCTTGCAACACCCAAGGCAAACCTCATATGTAAGTTCGCTTGCTTATTGAAATAGCCACCTACCAATCTTGAGTGGTCTGTTTCTTTCTTTGCTCTCTCCTTGCCCTTAATGTATAGGGTCCAGTTTGCAAACGAACAGCTTGGATCGTAGATCCCAAAAAAAGAATTTCTTGGAAATTCTTAATGTGTTTCTTTGTTTTTTAATTTAAAACATTTTTACTTTATTAATTTACATCTAAGTTAGTTAGCTTATAGTGCAATAATGATTTCAGGAGGAGAATCCAGTGATTCATCCCCTACATATAACACCCAGTGCTCATCCTAACAAGGGTTGTCCTTAATGCCCCTTGCCCATTTAGCCCATCTCTTCAGCCACAATCCCTCCAGCAACCCTCGGTTTGTTCTCTATATTTAAGAGTATCTTATGTTTTGTCCCCCTCTCTGTTTTTATATTATTTTTGTTTCTCTCACTTCTGTGGGAGAAATATATATTTTTTATAAAAAAATATATATATTTAATATATTTTAAAATATATTTTTAAAAAGTTTATTTTCATGGAGAGAGAATGTGAGTGGGGCAGGGGCAGAGAGAGAAGAAGACAGAATCAAAAGCGGGCTCCAGGCTCTGAGCTGTCAGCACAGAGCCTGAAGTGGGGCTCGAACTCAAGGATCATGAGATAATTACTTGAGTGGGAGTCAGATGGTTAACTGACTCAACCACCCAGGCGGCCCTTAATGTATTTCTTAATGCAGCGATGCCAAGGGGCTTTAATTGTTTTGCTATAAATTGCAAACTGGCTGCTGTGCGCAAACCATTTTAATAGGTGTGCTTCCATGTAAAAAAATCAATCAATCAATTAAGAATTTTTTTGACATATGTGTTTGCTTTTGTTTTTGTTTTTAATTTAATTTATTTTTTAAATTTACATCCAAGTTAATTAACATACAGTGCAACAGTGATTTCAGGAGTAGATTCCTTAATGCCCCTTACCCATTTAGCCCATCACCCCTCCCACAACCGTGCCAGTAACCCTTTGTTTGTTCTGTGTTTAAGAGTCTCTTATATTTTGTCCCCCTCCATGTTACAGAACAGATGAACATAAGGGAAGAGAAGCAAAAGTAATGTTTGTTTTTGTTTTTATGACATTGACTTTTGAAGAATCCAAGAAAGTTATCTTGTATAACAGTCCACATTCAGGAGCTTTTGAAAGCATTTTAAAGGACACTTATACTGGGCCCTTTTATTTCCCAGACTTTGGTGGGCAGTCACTTGTTAATCTGTAGTTATTAACTCCAGGTGAAAATGAATATAAGGTCTGAGGCATTTGCCCGTGGCATGATACTGGGGATTTGTCTCGTGAATATGTATTTTGGGAAAATCAGTTTTAAATCCTTTTTTGTTCTGATCCTATAGGAAAGTTCAAACTTCATCCAGCTTTAGACTTTAATATAGAAGTAGAATAACTTGACTAGCATGCCACCTTTGCTTGAATTGTATTTTTACATGGTAACCCTTAAGCTAAAATAACAGCAATTAATTTATGAAGCACAGTGGTTATTGTCTTAAGACTTTTCTTTCCAAAGAAAAAAATAAAAAAGAAAGATATTTAAAAGGGCTGGAGTTTCATTTGCTTAATCCCTTACATTTTGGGTCCTGACTGAGGGGAAAAAAGTGGACTTTAAGATGTTTGACTGGATGAGCATGCCTTCCTACTGACTAGTGCATCCAGTAAGCACAACCATCTATGTGGCATGCGTGCACTTTAGAAATATTGCCTCATGTTGTAAGCTATTTCGGATTATACCTCTTCCCATTTTACAAAGGTACTTGGAGTTATAAAAGACATACCTATCAGAAAACTCAGAAACCTCAAACATGAATAAGATCTCCATTTGGTCATTTTTTGCTCTTTTTTAAAGTTACTAATTGCATAGTTAAAATGAATCCTTGAAGCAAATCAACAGATATTTAGGATTTGATATTTAAAACCTGTTTTTCCAGTCTCTTTAAGCTGTTTAGCATAAAATTTACCCTAGTTTTATTGTAGACTGATGAGCAAGAAATAAGAAACAGCTTTTTTTGCTTATTGGTATGGAATTTTTTTAAATAAGCCAGTGATCTTCATGGATAAGTCACACAGATAACCTTGAAAACTGAAAACTGTCATTCTTTTTGGCATACAAATGTTTACAGCAAAGCCTTAAACTAAAATAATGATCATATAATAGTAAGAATAACCCTTTTTATTGTAGGATGAGTCAATTTTTTAGAAGGGCAATAGGTCATCATATTCTATAGCTAGAATGGATATCAGATATTATGATAATAGAATAGCGAACAATGATTGAGTGCTTTCCTATGTATCAGGAACTACTTTGCATGCCTTATTTCATTTTGTTCTCTCAGCAGCCCTTGCCCTATGTGCTATTATATCCCCCCATTTTAATGAGAAATCTAAAAACTGTACAGTTTAAAGAACTTGATCAAGGTCTTATAACTCACTTAACACTCTCATCTTAGAAGTATGGGTTGATTAGGTATCTTTCAAGGTCATGTGTAAGTAGCAATTTATTAGAAATTATTTTTGGACGTTGGATTTAAAAAGCTAAGAATTTCTTGTTGCATAACCTTGTTGCATAAATTGTTGATTTTCAGACTTTTCATGATTCAATCTACCTGCTGAGAAGTCCTTTTTCCTGTTACAAAGGTTCATAATATGTGCAGATTTCAGAGCCTGGCTTAACTGCCCTGTAAGATGCTTATTGACTGAACCATAGAAAATTCTGTGTTACTAAAGAAAAATTAAATAAGGTCTTATGTGAATATGTCTCATGTTAGTTGCTGAGGTAGGTGCTGATGCTTGTTAGTAGTTTTTAGCTCTTTGTTTAGGTCATGTCTATGTTTGTTCTGGCAGCAGGGAAGAAAAGGGATAATAAGAGAATCTATGGGCAGGACAAATAATTTGTCAAACAACTTCCTCTAAGCATAACAAAGTAATTAATTAAAGTAAATTATATCAAGTGTCCTGCATGTAATATAAGAACTTCATTAAAGGTAATAATTCTTTGATTAGCTTCCCTTCTAAAGAGAATGTTTTGTAGACAAAATTCAGGATGTTTCCTGGCCTTAGTTCATATTGCTTTTGGAGCTTGTTAATAGGTATTAATTCATTCTCTTTAATATAAAAATCCCATAGGCTATGTGGGTTGTTAGGACTAGCACCCATTGATATGCTCAAGATTGAAGAAGCTTCCAAAAATAGCACTATCACAAAAGGATTTTTGGTAAGAGAGTAACAATAATAATAAGTAATGGTAACAGTTTTCTGTGGTTCACTTTGGGCGGTTACTGCAATCCTATAATAGCTGCATTGGTTATAGAGCAAATGATGATGCTCACTTGACAGGAGAGGAACATGAACATTAGAGAGATAACTTGGTAGGTAATTCTGCCACTCTGTGCAGAGACTATCTTTAAACCCCAGATCTGCCTAGCCTTCCAGTCCCCTTATACGAATAATTATGCCATCTTGTGCCTTAAATAAAACACAAATGATATATTGATTTAAATATTTCTCCTTTTTAAACAATAATTTGTTCTAATTTTATAAGTCATAATTAATCTGTCATGTATATAGGAATTACAAGTTTGTGAGAAATCATAGGTACAAACAAATGAGAATTAAAGGTACATATTTTGCATTAGTAAGGATCTCAGAAGAACAGAGATGGAAAACTCATAGTAGGTAATTTGGGAATTTAATAAAGGGATTCTTATAAGGGTATAGGCTAGTGTGTTTGGCCAGGTTGCCAAAACAGAGTACCATAGACTGGGTGGTTTAGACAACAGAAATTTTTATTTCTCACAGGTTTGGAGGCTCTCCAAACCTCACTGTGTCCTCACATATGAATCTGAGGGGACACAATTCAGTCTGTGGCAATTAGGGAAACCACAGTGGGTAGTGTAGTTCCCTGGGACTAGGAACATCAGGGAATTACCACTCTTAGGCCCCAAGGAACTGGGGAGGGTGTGGCCACTACTATGGGCAGAGAGGGAATACATCTGACAGGAGTTGTAACCATAGCTGGGGATTACACCCGGCAAGCAGCATCTCCACCATAAAAGGAGTGAAGACTTCATTCTTCTGCCTCTCCCCGATTTAACCCTTCTGCTTCTTAGTGGTGGAAACTAACTGGAAGCCAGAAGGAAAGGAAGCCCATTGATGGAGTCCATACATGTGTAGGGGAATAAAAATATTTTTTTTCCACCCTTTTGAGATCTTAGTTGAGATTTCTATAATAAAAGACAGATTAACAGGAGAAAAACAAACAAGTTTATTAACACATATATCTCATGTATACCCAAGGAAAAAATGAGTGAGTCCCTGAGGTGACTTAGAATTCAGACTTAAACACTATTTTAATTGGGGAAGGGAAGGTGGGGGATGTAGGCCTCTTAGGGGAGAGTACATGATTTTTAGGACAGATGAATGGGCCCTTAGAAGATTAGTGGGGAGGTATGCTATTGTGCGGTAAAGTTGTTCAAGTTTCCTCTCCTGTGATGAGTCAGTCTTCTTTCAGTTTGAGTATGAATGCAGGATAGAACCTATGTCCTAGCTCAAGGCAGTTAGGAAGGAGGAGTTCCCTCTTACTTGCAAAAGGGGCAGGCTTTTTGTTCTATTTAGGCCTTCAACTGATTTTATGGGACCCACTTAGACTGTTTTACTCAGTCTACTGATTCAAATTCTAATCTTATCCAGAAATATTGTCACAGACATACCAAGAGTAATGTTTGACCAAATGTCTGCGTATTCTGTGATCTGGTCAGTTTGACACATAAAATTACCATCTTATCAGTCTACTCTCTGCCTGAAACTAGTCAGATGAGGTTTCCTGTCTGAGAATCTATTTCTTCTCTAGCAAACTGAAGCTAGCAAGATGTTTACCTGAGGTTACCGCTCTGTGTAATTCATGAGGGCAAGCCCTTATCCTAGCACAGATCTACTAAATAGCTTACCCTTCAGGAGGACCCTTCTTTGCATCCTTCTACTCAGATTCTACTCTACCCAGACTCACATCTCTCTTTCCTTCCTCTTAGCAGCCCCTGATCTATTACTTCTAGATCCCTAACTTCTGACCCTGTGTGCCTTGAATTAGGGACCAATTCTCTATCAAGGATCCAATAACTCAATTACAAGTTAATCCTAAACATTTGTATTTAAAACTTGGTCTTCATTATTGTATCCCAAAAATACTTTCATCCCAGAACTTTTCAATTCACATAACAGTTATCCCTGTGTCCCCACAACAATAGACTTGTTTTGGGCCCTCCTTTCCAAAATTGGTAGTTCAACAACACCAAAGAAAGAGTCAATCTTCCCCATTTGATAAAACTCCTAGAGAGGAGATTTATGACAATTGAGCTCCTTTTGGAGGATCTGTCTTTAGGCAGATAAGGGGAGTTCAGAGATGCCTGTCTCCTCATTTGCTATTTTTCAAGTAACTACAGTTCAAACTAACAGTATATACCAAAGTGGCATATTTTTCTGTCTTTCACATGTCAACCTCTCAAAGCACAGAGTGGAAAAGGAATAAGAGTGGACCTGCGAGGTCAAGGGTAAGATATCAAATGTATCTACTCTTTTGTTTTTGTTTTTGTAACTGACCACATTATCTGAAATGGGCCTTCTTATTCATCTTTTTCCTCTCACATTACTCTCTACTACATCATTGATTATCTCTTCCATGTCAGTTACTACAATAGAGAGTTATCTTCATTTATGTATATATTTTGTACATGTATGACTTCCTTCACTAGTTTCTAAGGACAGAGACTTTTGCTGTTGTTTTTAAAGATTGTACTTCCCCATTGCTGCCAACAAATGTGTTCTATGTAGAAGGTAGTTTCAACCAGAAAATAAATTTTCCTATAATAGTATCCTCTTGCAATATCCAGAATATATTTAGCTGTTCTATGATAAAAAAAAAAAAGATTGCACTTCCCTTCCCCATTATGGTTGGATGCAGTCATATAGTTTGTTTCAGCCAATAATTTGTAAGAGATGTGAGGGATACTTCTAGGCAGGAACAGTTAATCACTTGTGCAATACAGTCTAGATCTATTTTTTTCCCATTGTCAGAGTGGCCAACAGCCTGTGAGATGGTTGTTGCTCTGTCACTCGGCACCAGGGGTGAAAAGACCTGACATGGTAGCTATGTGGTATGAGGGAGAAATAGACTTTTTTAAAAATAAATCAGTGATATTTTAGGCTTGTTATCAGAATACAACATAGCCCTATTCTGACAAATCCTTAGTTGTGGAAAGAATGAACAAACTTGTCTTCTAATATGAGCTGATTTGTACAGCCTGTGATTATCCAAGTAGCTAATTTACATAGTTTTGAAACTTTAGCTTGTCAATACGTCCTTGTTGTGACCTTAAAATTCACAAGTTTAATATTATATTCTATCTCCCAGTAGAAGGAATTCTAAATATAGCTCTCATTAACGCCAATGCTCCTTTGCATATTGAAATGACACTCTAGCCCTTGAAAGTGTAAGTTTGAGCGAGAACGACACATGAAAGACAGATCAGAATCATGCAGGCTGTCTCTCCTGGGAGGACAGGAACTAATTTGAGTTTTGAATTTATCCTTTTGATGTTCTAATGTTCCCAACAATAGTAAGTCATTTTAAAATGGAGAATTGAAGCTGCCTAAGCCTGTTCTATTCTTTTATGTCTAGTCCACTCTTGTTATTCAATTGTGACTCTCATTCGTTACTTTTATTTCTTGACAAATAGGTCTGTAGACATGTACACGCTTTGTTCTGAATGTTGAACAGGAAGAAGAAAAGGTTTCCAGCACAGAAAATTTACAAAAAGTGTGAAAATTTTGAAGTCGAGTGCATCTTAAACCAATACCATGCTTTAATTGACTATTTTACTTTATTTTCCTTTGGGTAAGAATGTTTTTAATATTATAGATTTAAAGTGAGACCTAAGTAATAAAAATATTAGGCAACCACTACTGTTGACCAATGTTTTTTGGAGAGGATATTCTTTTGGGGACATAGTAAAGGTATAACCTTCATTTGTCTGTTTCATTGAAAAACTTAAGTCCACTGCTTATCCCAGAGTAGGAAAAAATGAGATCAGACATGAATGTGGACTGATAATTTCTCTGTTTGGTCCAGTGTATCCAAACACCACCATTTAGATACTCAGTTCAAGAATCATATGTGCAAGTGGCCAGAGATTTTCAGAATAAGCTATAGGATACATGAAATACAAAAAGACTTCTGAGTGAAGTTATTACTGAAAATAATGAGTATATGTTTCCAAAAATTTCGGTGTAATTAGAGTCATATGAATTCCTGGAAATAAGTTATTTAAATGAAATTGGGATGGAAGAGTTGTTAACTGTGTAGGGAGAAATCTGGGTGCTGTGTAAAAGCTGGGTTCATGGTCTAATAAAGAGAAAGACTTCATATTTTTTTGTTTGGTGGAGTTAGGGGAAAAGGTCTTTGAAAGATGTTATTCTTGAGGGCTTCATATAAAGGAAACTGAGTCAAATAGATTCCTGTGAATTAACTTCCATTACTTTCAAACCTGACTGGTTAGACTTCATATATCCCTATCCCTGGTTCATAGAAATTCACACCAACTGTTTACTCTTCTACCTCAATCCCAGCCATATGTACAGAATGCTCTGTTAGGGAGATGGAGCCAGTTGTTAAATTAACAGAAATGATTGGGCCAGGGACTAAGAATAAGAATGTAAATGGGATTAACATGAAAGGAATCTGTCACTTCCCAGGTAGCTCTGGATTGAAAGTGAGTAGACAGGTGGGGGGTTTAATACAACCTTTAATATTGAAATATCATCAATCAAATCCTCACTTTTGGGAAGTATAAATGCTGGGCAAAGAAATATAACTTAGGTTTTTCAGTTAAAATTTGTCCCATCTTTCAGGACCAAACAACTATTATTGCTAAAGCCTACTAGATGTTCTGTAGCTAGGACCAAAGCACAATGACTATACTATTACAACTAATTTCATCTGCTTTATGATATTGTGAATATTTGTGACAAGCTTTTGTTATTCTAGGTTAACATATAGGTGTTTCTCTTGCTGACCCTGAAATACTTGATTGATTGGACTTATACATGTTCTTTATCAATATGTATGGCATTCATTTAATGGAGGACTCTAAATTATTTTCCATCTCCTGTTTAGAAGATGAAAAATACACAAATCTACTATGATATGCATAAGACAGACTAATGTTGAACCATCTGCATTTATAGTATAATAGTATTATTTCTGATCAAAGTCTCCTTAAAGCCTTGTAAGATTCTGAGGCACCAAGAAAGATTAACCTAGATATATGTATTTAACTACACAGCCATAGATAGATATACTGTGTGTGTGTATGTGTGTGTGTGTGTGTGTGTGTGTGTGTGTGTGTGTTTTCAGAAATTGTTGAATTAAGAGATCCTCTACCTTAACATTTAGTTAATCAGGCAATTTAATTAACCATGGTCTCTCAATGCTTGAGCTTTCTGTATAATGCCAAATGTTTAGATTAGCTGATAAAGTAGCTAATTAAAGTACAAAATGAAATTCAAGACTGCAGTACAAAAAGTGTTTATCTAACCAGTTATTTATCATTAAAATTATGTTTAAAAATGGTTGTTAAAACATACTTTTGTGACCAATTTTAATTCTTGTATAATAATGCAACTAATGTAGGCATTCCTTTAATGTGCTGAAGACAGCCTTGATATATTGAATCTTGAATCTCTTGAATGTGGTAATGTAATAGACTGAATGTATCCTCCCCAAAATTATATGTTGAAGCTCTAACCCCTAATGTGATGACATTTGAAGGTGGGGCTTTTGGGAGGTGATTAGGTTTAGATGAGTTCATGAAGGTGGGGCCACCGTCATGGTAATAGTGTCCATATAAGAAGAGGAAGAGAGACCAAAGCTCCCTCTCTGCCATGTGGGAACAAAGCAAGAAAGTAGCTATCTGAAAACCAGGAAGAAGGTCCTTAAAAGGAACTGAATATGTTGATACCCTTGATCTTGGACTTCTTCACCTCCAGAACTGTGAGAGGTAAATTTTTTTGCTTAAGATCCTTAGCCTATGGTATTTTGTTATGGCATCTTGAGTAGACTCATGCAGTTATGTCATTACCCTAGTGTTAATAACCTGAACATCAGGATTCTGTAGTGATCTTTTTGGAATGTAAAAGCAGGTGTTATTTCATTTCTGAAGCTCTTTGAAAAGTTGGTGGTTCTATGATATGAATTTCATGGCATGTACTTTGTCAAAGCTTACTCTGGAGGGGTAGTTAGAACCTGTGATTGTGACTTTGTTAGGCACTGTCTAGAGAATGTATAGGATTAGTTCTTGGTGAGTTGTATTTGAAATATAATTTAAAATAAAACTATTTTTAGGCAGGTAAATGAAACTGTCTGATACATTTGGTTTTTGAGCAGTTCTTTGCTTTTGGATAGATCTGTTACGGATATGGATATGGATATGTTTTGGATAGAGATATTAACTCTAACAGAGAAGTGCTTCCTTATGAGAGTACTTGAGTTAAATGGAGGTAGAAAGAAATTGTGATCTGGAATTATTTACTTCACATAATGATTATTTGGAAAAAATTCAGACAGACATGTTTTCTCTACATATTAAAAAATGACTTTGACAGAATTATTATTGGATTGAGTAGACCAATTCTTCCATATGGGTCCAGTGAGAATGAAATAGAAGCATTGAGCTCATGTTGACAATTGAGAGAAATTAGCATTTGGAAAATGGTTTTGTTTGATTTGAAAATGAGTATCAGCTAGATTCTTTGTTTCCTTAACCTTTTCCCTTTTCTCTCTGATGGACTGATATGTCCATCTATCAACCTGATGTAAAAACAAAGCAAAACAAAACAAAACACTATGCATCTATAATAAGTGCATAACCATTTGACAACTATTTAATATAGGGGATCTCTTCTGTCATATTCTTTTGGGAAAAGATGCCAAAAATTTCTACTGAGGTGTATGCTCATTATCATCTTCCCATCCCCCAAGAAAGTGAGGCAGCAGTGGTACTTTGTTGTTGTTGTTATGTAGATCATGAATCTCTAAGAATAGGAACAGAATTACTTTTTTTTCCCTCTTTTCACTTTATATTGCTTTGTGGTAGATCTGTGTTATGCTACCTATATTCCTCACTTGCCCACTTATTTCTTCCCAGCATCTTCTACCATTAGAAGGCATACAATTCACTCACCTCTTGTTTTAGAAGTTAAGGTTTATAGTACACATATTTGATTTGTCCCAGTCTATCTTACTGACAGCTCACAGCTGAGTGTGTACCTTACTTTAAGCAAAGGAGAGTCTTTTGCTCAAGGTTATGTCTCATCTTCAGGAACAGCCCATATGCAAAGATTGGTCAATGTTGGGCATAAGGGCTTGGTCCTCTTGCTTGCTTGAAGTTGGGACATACAACTTCAGAGTTCTCTATGGGATCAGCTGAGACCTCTTGGAACTACATCACGTTTTATCTTAAAAATGTTTTCTAATAAACTAGTTGAATGCAAATAATCTATCGTAGAGTCTGTTTCCTGGTGATACTGACCTAAGATAGTTAGAACCAGAAGACTAAATGAGAAGTAGACTCTAAAATGAGATTTTGGAATTGATTACTTCCTGGTCAGCTGGCAATGAGAATCCCAATCCTAATAGTAGGTGGAGTGTAGATAGCCTGTGACATGATGTGTCAGTAAAATTATTCAAATGTCTAATAGTGTTGAACCAAGATCAGATGTTGGTAGAAGGAAATACACTAGAAGAGTCAATAGCTCAGGTATGAAAGGTTTAGGGGAACTAATAATCATAATATCTGTGAAACTGGTTATCTTTGAGTGCCATGGATGCAATGCAGAAAGATAATGAAAGGCTGTGGGTTATTTGTCACTTATTTAAGTGTGCAAGTCAAAGGATTTCAACAGTAAGATATAAAGAAACCCACATATCTCAAAACCAGGAAATCAGGTTTTGGCTGAAAACCTGGCTATCTGGATCAGAATCAGGTTCCCTAAGAGCAGAGAATTTGAATTCCCAAAGCCATCAATTCTGCTATGAAAATTAAAGATCCTGGTTGGGAGGAAGTGGAATGCTGAATCTTGGGATGGGGATATTTAAGTTAAAATACCTGAGAAACTAATAACTTATTTTCTTGCTGAATCCTCTGGGCCTGCAGAAATGACCCATTATATCCTATCAAAAGTTAGTACAGTCTGTTTACTTGAAGATGATGCCAAAATTAATATACTCAACACAGCTTTCTTTTGATTAGTGTTATCAAAATATATCTTTTTTCCATCCATTTAATTTTAACCCATTTGTGTCTCTATTTACAATTTATCTTCTTATAAGCAGCAAATAGTTGGGTCTTGGGTTTTTTTCCCCCTCCAGTCTGCCTTATTTGCATGTTTAGACCATTTACATTTAATGTGATTATTGATATGGTTAAGTTTAAGTCTGTCCTCTTGCTATTCATCTTCTATATGCCCATCTGTTTTTTCGTTTTCTTTTCCTCTTTTTATGTCTTCATTTGGATTAATTGTGGCATTTTTTTGCCCAACTTTATCTTTTCTATTAGCTTATTGTCTGTAATTTTTTGTTATTTTAGTTGTTGATTTAGGGTTTAAAGTACACGTGTTTAATGTATCACAATCTACATTCAAGTAGTATACCCCTTCATCTATAATGTTAAACATGTAACAACCTTATGATAGTAACCTTCCATTTTTCTTCTTCCAACATTATGCTATCATTTCACACTTTTACGTGTTACAAATCCTGGAGTACACTGATAGTCTTTTTGTTTAATCATTTGTTTTAGTTATATTTAAATAATAAGAAAAAAATCACAAATATTTACCCATGTAGTTACCATTTCTGCTATTCTTAACTACTTTGTGTAGATCCCTGTTTCCATTCAGTATCATTTTATTACTGCCTCAAGGACTTCCTTTTCCACTTTTTTTATAGTGCAGGTCTTCTGTTTGTGAATTCTTTCAGTTTTCATATGTTTGAAAGAGACTTTGTTTCATCTTCAGCTTTAAAAGATATTGTTACTGGGTATACAATTTTGATTGACAGTTTCTTTCTTTCTATACTTTAAATATGGACTCTTAGCTGCATCTCCTTAACCCATAGGATCAATGTCATTTGTTGCCTACTCTCTAGAGTGTTGAAACTGTGGTTTCATATATTTTATCACTTTTTATTATTGCTTCAGGTGGGAGTATAAATTTAGTTTCTAATTTCATCTTATCTGAAAGCTTTTATATTATATATTAATGTTTACCAGAGAACATTCATAGAGAAGTGACACTGAACAACTAAGTGGACAATAATGATTTGGCCAGGATATGTCAACCGGTTTCTGTCATTACCAACTCAATTCTGGGAGTAGCCATGGTGGCAAGGATGGAGGCTATCTACGAGTGTTGGGCATTAACTCACCCAGCTTAGTCTCACTCTGTTGCTGTTTAATCTCTAAACTGCCAGTAACAGAGCCAATGCTGAGTCCTTGATATGGCACCATTCCTTGAGAAGACCAACTAGCCATTTGGTAATCATTATTATAAGCTGATTTTATTGAATTCCTTCTACCTTGGAATGAAAAGAAACTAATGTTGACCGGAACTAGAATATGTTTTGGGTATGTTTTTGACTTTCCTGTCCATAGGGATTTATCTAGCTCTATTATCTAAAAGGTTGGTAGTGTTTGATCCATGGATATAGGATTCCACATAACACTGCATCATACCAAGGGGCCACTTGATACCATGTGAACACATGGCAATATTACGTATTGCTCTATCCTCTACCACACCACTGAGAAAATGTGGACTGCCAGAGTAATGAAGTGATGAATGAACAGCTTTTTAAGGGCATAGAATACCACATACACTCTTAATCATAATCATTATATGATGCTGTGTCCGTAGTAAGTAGACTATATAGGTCTGGGAAGCAATAAATGGTAGTAGAGTTGACCTGCTTTCTATTACTCCCAATGAGCCTCTTATGGAATTTGTATTTCTAATTCCTATAACTCTGGGTTCTGTGGGTGTAGAGAATAATGATTCTCAGAGAAACAATCCTTCTACTAGGGAACACAGCAAGAGTCTCATTAAAATCTAATCTATGGTTAAGAGTCCAGTCACTTTGGTATCCTTGTGCCAAGAAACCATAACACAGGGAAAGAAGGCACCATTCTGGCATGGATAATTGACCATTATGATCAAGAGAAGATAGGGTTGCTGTTATACAATGAACACACCCAGATGATCCACTGGGTGTCTTTTGGTACAATCCTGCCTGATTTTGAACACAAATTGACAAATGCAGTAACCAGTCTGAGAAAGGTATACTTAACAGGGGCTTAAGCCTTGGGGCTTAGAATGGCAGAGGTGCCAGTTGAAGGTGAGAGGAATCTAGGATTGGTAGCAGAGGAAGGAGGTGATAAATATCTTTTGAGGTGTTGAGAACAGCTGTAGTGGTGGAAGGGCTATAGTTTATCCCACTTACTTTCCACTTGCAAGTCTTTCTAGGAAAAGAGGCCAACCAGAATCTCGGAGACAGTGTTTCAAATGAAGCCAACTAATTTACTCCCAATGTATCTGGGTAGCACAAGGGATAAACCCATGAATTTTGTGGTGTGCCCTCTAGATCACCCACCTCAGTATCACACCTCATCTTCGGCTTTTGGTAGAGTTATCTGCTGGCACAGCTGAGTCCCAGCAACTGCCCTCAGTGGAAGGCCAGTTTGCCCCAAGGTTATGTACCCTCCTCAGGAACAGCCTACATCCAATTTATGGACAATGTGGGGGGAAAAAGTCCTGGTAATCTTCTTTCAATTCAGTATAACTCTGAAGACCAGACTAGCTTAAGAGTTCCATGTGGGATTGGATGAGACCACGCTTATTGCTTTTTTGCAGTTTAACTTTTTCCAGTGCTCAGTACAGCTTCCTTTTCCCACATGGTTGTTGATGAGTACATATCCCAATGAACTTCCTGCATGCAATCTTCCTTTCAGAGTCTGCTTCCCGGGGAACCTGATCTATATAGCACCTTTCCTTGTTCTTATGTAGCTTTATGCTATGAAACCAACTCTCAGTCTTCGTTTAATATAAAATTGGGCTTAGGGTTTAATATAAGACCTGTATGGAACTGTCATGAATGACTACTGTTTCTGCCATTCAGAATCCATTAAGCTTTCTTCTGGCAACTGTATATTAATTTTCTTGCGAGGCTACATGTTGTTTTCCTTCTCATTTTGTATGCTTTGCCTGACATTGACTCTCTTCCAGTTTAAGGAAATTACTTGAGATTTATACCTAACCATTTGAAGTATCACTTTTCTCTGGCCAAAGTTCAGATACAAATATGTTATTCAATAAGAACCAATGAAGCAAAACAAAACTTACTTGAGCTGCTAAGGAAAAGGTAAATGCGCTTTTCCTACTGTATTTCAACCTGGAAGCCTGTGGTCTGGAACTACTGGCAATTATTTTGCTGCCTGAAATTGAAGCCAGCATTGAGGAAAGCAGAACCAGTAGAATAAAAGTGTTTGGGTCCTTACATCATTATTTGAGCCCCTGGATCAAGACATACCTGAAGAAAACATATTCTTGGAATTTACGTTATGTGATTCTAATACTTTTCCTTTTTACAATAAACTCTTTTGTGGCACCTGGGTTGCTCAGTTGGTTGGGCATCCCACTTCAGCTCAGGTCATGATCTCACAGTCTGTGGGTTCGAGCCCTGCGTTGGGCTCTGTGCTGTCAGTCAGAGCCTGGAGCCTGCTTTGGATTCTGTGTGTGTGTCTCTCTTTCTGCCCCTCCCCCATTCACGCTCTGTCTGTCTCTCAAAAAAATGAATAAACGTTAAAAAAAGTTTTAAATAAAAAATAGCAAACTCTTTTGTGTTAAATTTCCTGGAAGTCTCATGGCTGATGTAGTAACTTACTGAACCATGTTGTGGAAATGGAAAATTAAATTACTAAAAGCTCTTCATATGGAGGAAACAATTGCATGGAGGGAACATAGATCTGAAAAGAATAAGGTGCCGCTTTGAGCATTTCAAATACTCAAAGTTCTAAGTTGCTAGGAGTTCTAAGGAAGATTTAGCTTGATATTTTCTCCCTTTTTTAGTATATTCTATTCTTGTTACCATGATTACTGTAATCACATCAGCATGGTATAAAAAAGGTCCTTCCATTAATTATGGAGAAAACAGGAACACTTTGTTATATTTTCTCTAATTATTAAATTTTGTACTGCAAATCCAAAGTCTTCCTCCAGATGAAGAAAAATGCTGCATTTTATGCAGAATGTAGTCTAGGGACAGTCTATTATAATCTCACTAAACCTTCATTCTCTAATCTATGCAATGGGAAAAATTTCTCGCATCTAACAGAAAAATTGTAAGAACGAAATAAAATGCTATACAGATAGGTGCTTTGTAAACTACAAATGAATGAATAATTGCCCATAGCTTTTATTGATGGGAACTACTCAGCAATAAATACATAAATAAATGATGTAATGCCAAATCTTTAATTTGTTTATAGTAAGCTAAAATATATAACATGATGTTGACATGGAGATTTACTTTTCTACTTTTTTAAGTTTATTTATTCGAGAGGAGGGGGGGAGGAGCAGAAAGAGAGAGGGAGAGAAAGAATCCCAAGCAGGCTCTGCACTTTAGTGCAGAGTTGGACGCAGGGCTCCAACCCATGAACCAAGAGATCATGACCTGAGTCAAAGTAGGGTGCTTAACCAACTGAGCCACCCAAGTGCCCCTGCTTTTACACTTCTTTTTTAACAATTTAAATCGAAATTAGTTAACATATAGTGTAATAATGATTTTAGGAATAGAATATAGTGATTCCTTACATGTAACACCCAGTGCTCATCCCAACAAGTGCCCTCCTTAATGCCCGTCACTCATTTAGCCCATCCCCCCTCCCAACATCCCTCCAGCAATCCTCAGTTTGTTCTCTGTATTTAAATTTCTTATAGTTTGTTTTCCTCTCTGTTTTTATCTTATTTTTGCTTCCCTTGCCCTATGTTCATCTGTTTTGTTTCTTAAATTCCACCTATGAGTGAAATCATATGGTATTTTACTTTCTCTGACTTATTTCACTTAGCAGAATACACTCTATTCCATCCATATTATTGCAAATGGCAAGATTTTATTACTTTTATTCACCAAGTAATATTCCATTATGTGTGTGTGTGTGTGTGTGTGTGTGTGTGTGCGCGCGCGCGCTCGTGTGTTGTACCACATCTTATTTATTCATTCATCAGTTGATGGATATTTGGGCTCTTTCCATAATTTGGCTATTGTTGATAGTGCTGCTATAAATATAGGGATGAATGTGCCTCTTCGAATCAGCATTTTTATGTCCTTTGGGTAAATGCACAGTAGTGCAATTCCTGATTCATAGATTAGCTCTGTTTTTAAGTTTTTGAGGAAACTCTATACTGTTTTCCAGAGTGGCTGCACCAGTTTGCATTCTCACCAGCACTGCAAAAGGGTTCCCCTTTCTCTGCATCCTTGCCAACATCTGTTATTTCCTGAGTTAATTTTAGCCATTCTGACAGATGGTATTTCATTGTGGTTTTGATTTTTATTTCCATTCTGAGGTGGTATCTCATTGTGGTTTTGATTTGTATTTCCCTGATGATAAGCGATGTTGAGCATCTTTTCATGTGTCTGTTAGCCATCAATGGAACAGTGTCTATTCATGTATTCTTTGGAAAAGTGTCTATTCATGTCTTTTGCCCATTTCTTCACTGGATTATTTGTTTTTTGGATATTCTTTATAGATTTTGGATACTAACCCTCTATCAGATATGTCATTTGCAAATATATTCTCCCATTCTTTTGGTTACCTTTTAGCTTTTCCAATTGTTTCCTTTCCTGTGCAGAAGCTTTTTATATTGATGAGGTCCCAATAGCTCATTTTTGCTTTTGTTTCCCTTGCCTCTGGAGACATGTCAAATAAGAAGTTGCTGTGGCTGAGGTCAAAGAGTTTGTTGCCTGTTTTCTCCTCTAGGATTTTGATGGCTTCCTGTCTTACATTTAGGTCTTTACATTCATCCTCTCTGAGTTTATTTTTGTGTATGGTGTGAAAAAGTGGTCCAGTTTCATTCTTCTGCATGTCACTGTCCAGTTTTCCTAACACCATTTGCTGCAGAGACTGTCTTTTTTTCCATTGGATACTCTTTCCTGCTTTGTTGAAGATTAGTTGGCCATATATTTGTGGGTCCATTTCTGGGTTCTCTATTCTCTTCCGTTGATCTATGTTTCTGTTTTTGTGCCAGTACCATACTGTCTTGATGATTACAGCTTTGTAATACAGTGTGAAGTTCAGAATTGTGATGCCTCCAGCTTTGATTTTCTTTTTCAACCTTGCTTTGTCTGTTCAGGGTCTTTTCTGGTTCCATATAAGTTTTAGTATTGTTTATTCTAGCTTGTGAAGAATACTGGTGTTATTTTGATAGGGATTGCATTGAATATGTAGATTGCTTTGGGTAGTATCAACATTTTAACAATATTTGTTCTTCCAATCCATGAGCACGGAATGTTTTTCCATTTCTTTGGGTCTTCCTCAATTCTGTAACATAAACTTTCTATAGTTTTCAGTGTATAGATCTTTTACCTCTTTGTTTAGGTTTATTCCTAGATATTTTATGGTTTTTGGTGCAATTGTAAATGGGATCAATTCCTTGATTTCTCTTTCTGCTGTTTCATTATTGGTGTATAGGAATGCAACTGATTTCTGTGCGTTGATTTTATATCCTATGGCTTTGCTGAATTAATGTATCAGTTTTACCATCTTCTTGGTGGAGTCTTTTGGGTTTTCTATATAGAGTATCATGTTATCTGCAAAGAGTGAAAGTTTGCTTCCTCCTTGCTGATTTTGATGACTTTGATTTGTTTTTGTTGTCTGATTGCTGAGGCTAGGGCTTCCAACATTATGTTGAATAACAGTGGTGAGAGTGGGCATCTCTGTCATGTTCCTGACCTTAAGGGGAAAACTCTCAGTTTTTTTGCATTCAGGATGATATTAGTGGTGGATCTTTCATAGATAACCTTTATGATCTTGAGGCATGTTCCTTCTATCCCTACTTTCTTGAGGGTTTTTATCCAGAAAGGATGTTGTATTTTGTCAGATCCTTTTTCTACATCTCTTGAGAAGACCATGTGGTTCTTATCCTTTATTTTATTAATGTGATGTATCACATTGATTGATTTGCAGATATTGAACCAGCCCTGAATCCCAGGAATAAATCCCACTTGGTCGTGGTGAATAATTCTTTTAATGTATTGTTGGATCCAGTTTGGCTAGTAGCTTGTTGAGAATTTTTGCATCTGTGTTCATCAGGGAAATTGGTTTGTAGTTTTCTCTTTTAGTGGAGTGTTTATCCAGTTTTGGAATCAATGCTGGCCTTGTAGAATGAGTTGGAAGTTTTATTTCAATTTCTGTTTTTTGGAACAACTTCAAAAGAATAGGTGTTTGCTCTTATTTAAATGTTTGGTAGAATTCCTCTGAAAAGCCATCTGGCCCTGGATTCTTGTTTGTTGGGAGTGCTTTTCGACTTCTTAAGTAAAATAATGTATTAAAGTTGTTAAGGCCTCCATGGCCTATTCAGTATTTTTTTTTTAATTGAGCTTATTTGTAGTCAAATGGATGAGTCTCTGTTCCTAGAGATTAATACCTTGGAGTCTAGGAGCAGACATCATGCAGACTTCCTTTCTGGTACTCCTCTTCACTATTGTTATAGCTTCTTATTTTTTTCTTTTAATTTTGTTTGTTTATTTATTTATTTATTTTGAGAGAGAGAGAGAGAGAGAGAGAGGAAAGAAACCAAGCAGGGGAGGAACAGAAAGAGAAGGAGAGAGAGAATACCAAGCAGGCTCTGCACTGTCAGTGCAGAGCCCAATGCAGGGCTCAAACTCATGAACCATGAGATCATGACCTGAGCTGAAATCAAGAGTCTGTGACTCAACCAACTGAGCTACCCAGGAGCTCCTGTTGTTATGTCTCTTGATGCTTCAATTACTGTATTTATCTCAGGATACTGAAGCAATCAATATGTCAAGTGCTTCTTCTAAACTGAGAACTCCTTGAGACCAGGGCTTATATCTCTTTTAGCAATCTATCAGTGCCAAGCAACTCACAGTGATTGACAGATTGCTAGTACTAGATCAATGTTTGCTGAATTTAAATTGAGGCTATCCATTGCTTGATCCTTACGTTTCTTCCAACAGATTTATTGTTCTTTCCTTTAGTTTTGGAAAATTAGCAGTAATTTTTCTACCTAATTTATATTGATGGAAGAAGTCTTGGTTATTAGATCCAGCTTCTAGGGCTTTATCTTGACCAAATCAGAAAGATAGATATCAGATAGATCTATTGGTAATGATTCAAAATACTTTTATTCAAAAAAGTAATGTATGCGTGATTGAAATGTTCTTTTAAAATTTTTAAATTTTTTTTAATGTTTATTTATTATTGAGAGACAGAGAGAGACAGAGTATGAGCAGGGGAGAGGCAGAAAGAGGAGGAGACACAGAATCCGAAGCAGGCTCCAGGCTCTGAGCTGTTAGCACATAGCCTGACATGGGGCTCGAACTCACAAACCGTGAGATCATGACCCAAGCCGAAGTCGGACACTCAACCAACTGAGCCACCCAGGTGCCCCTAAAATTTTTCAATGTTTATTTATTTTTGAGAGAGAGAGAGAGAGAGAGAGAGAGAGAGAGAGAGAGACCGAGGGTGAGCAGGGGAGGGACAGAGAGAGAGAGACCCACAGAATCTGAGGCAGGCTCCAGGCTCTGAGATGTCAGCACAGAGCCCTACACAGGGCTCAAACTCACCAACCATGAGATCATGACCTGAGCTGAGGTCAGAGGCCCAACCAGCTGAGCCACTCAGATGCCCCAATTGAAATTTTCAATAATTTAGAATTATTTAAAAATTTATTAGTAAGTAGAGTGTAAAAACTATTAACTTCCCTCTTAATCATCTCCCAATCTCCTCCTTTTCCCAGTGAGAACACCTATCATGTTTGGTACATATCTTTCCATATATTTTTCTTTGCATTTGGAATCACATGTGTGCACATGTATGCACAAATACACCCTATCGATACGAAAAATATTTCCATAAACAAAATCATACTATGAAGATTTTCTGGAATTTCCCCTTCTTTTCAATTAGTATACCTGGAACCACTTTGCAAATCAGCACATAGAAGTTGTTTCATGATTTAAAATGGTTGTATTGCATCACTAGCATACTATAATCTTAATTAATGTGTGCTTTTCCCTGTTGATAAAATTTGTTTTGTTTTTAACTGTAAAAAAGAAGGCAATAATAATTTTGAACATGTTTCTTTGAATATGTCAGGATTCTGTAGCATAGATTCACAGAAGTGGAATCACTGAGTGAAAAGATATGCACACCTAAAATAGATGCCAAATTACCCTCTAAAATGGTTGCACCAATTTATGCTATTAGAGTGAGAGTATTTCTTTTCATGCATTGGCAGCAATGGATATTATTTATGTTTACATATATATTTTTACTAGCTACGGTGTGCAAAATGTTATCCCCTTGTTATTTTATTTACATTTACCTAATTACCAGTGAAATCTTCATGAAGAATGAAATCTCTTCTAATGTTCTCAACAAAGTTTACATTCTGTGGTATTTCTGTTAACATTTGAATCATTATTTTAAAAATCAAGACATTATAAAAAAGAAGAATGACATCTTGCCACTTGCAATGATCTGGATGGAGCTAGAGAATATTTTGCTAAGTGAAATAAGTCAGTCAGAGAAAGACAAATACCATATGATTTCACTCATATGTGGAATTTAAGAAACAAAACAGATGAACATAGTGGGAGCAAAAAAGAGGCAAACCAGGAAACAGACTCTTAACTATAGAGAACAAACTGCAGGCTACTGGAGGAGCGGTGGTCAGGGGGATGGGCTAAATAGATGATGGGGATTAAGGAGGGCACTTGTGATGAACACTGGGTGTTGTATGTAAGTGATGAATCACTAAATTCTACACCTGAAACTAATATTACACTGTGTGTTAACTAACTGGAATTTAAATAAAAACTTGAAGAAAAAAAATCCAGGCCTTAACAAAATTGCATATTTTTCTAGTAGGGGATGTATGAATAGTGACTCTTTAGTTGTTTTAACTGTTGAATTATTTGACTGTAACTCACTTGAAAAGCTAAAAAAGTGGCGCCTGGATGGTTCAGTTGATTAAGCGGCTGACTTCAGTTCAGGTCATGATTTCATGGTCTGTGGGTTCGAGCCCCATGTCAGGCTCTGTGCTGATGGCTTAGAGCCTGGAGCTTGTTTTGGATTCTGTGTCTCCCTCTCTCTCTGCCCCTCTCTTGCTCACACTCTGTCTCTCTCTCAAAAATAAATAAACATTAAAAAAACGAGAGAAGCTAAAAGATATTCCCAAGCACTTTCTCCATTTTCAAGCCAATTTCCATCTTCTGGACATTCTGTCCACTCAGACTCTGCTCATTCTGCTCACTGGTTGTCCATTATGGTATGGTGCATTTAAAGCAAGGTGGTTCTTTTGCTAGAAAAGAACTGTTTTGAGGTTCTTAATTCTTTTTTTTTTTTAAATAATTAAAAAAAATTTTTTTAACGTTTATTTATTTTTGAGACAGAGAGAGACACAGCATGAACGGGGGAGGGGCAGAGAGAGAGAGAGACACAGAATCGGAAGCAAGCTTCAGGCTCCGAGCCATCAGCCCAGAGCCCGACGCGGGGCTCAACCCACGGACCGCGAGATCGTGACCTGAGCTGAAGTCAGACGCTCAACCTACTGAGCCACCCAGGCGCCCCAAGGTTCTTAATTCTTAATTGTTAATTCTTTAAGCATGGTTCTTTTAGTATTTTGAACATATTTATAATAGCAGTTTGGTAGTCTTTCTCTGCCAAAGCCACTATCTGGAAAACCCTCAGAAACAGTTCCAATTGTCTGATTTTTTTCTTCACCCAGTAGGAATAAAACTTTCCTTTTTTTTTCTTTTTTTTTAATGTTTATTTATTTATGAGAGAGAGAGAGAGAGAGAGAGAGAGAGAGAGATAAGGGGAGGGGCAGAGAGGGAAAGAGAGAATCCCAAGCAGGACCCACACTCAGCATGAAGTCTGACATGCAACTGTGAGATCATGAGCTGAAATCAAGAGTCGGACGCTTAACCCACTGAACTGCCCAGGCACCCCTCCTATTTCTCTTTATATCTAACTTTTTTGTTGTTAAAAACTGGAAATTTTTGATGTATTGTAAAAATTCTGGATTCTGATTTATTCCTTTCTGGGTTTTGTTGCTTCTATGTTATTTCCTTGTTTAGTAAGTTGCCTGGACTAATTCTGTGAAGTCTATCTCTCCTTTGATGTGTAGCCACTGATGTCTCTTCAGTGTTTTTGTTGTTTTTTCTTAATTCTTGCTTTTATTTAAAAATCTGGTTTCTTAGGGGTCATCCTTGAGTCAACATGGCTTGGTTTTCAGCCAATGATTGGTCAGAGGTTGTGTTTATAGGGGAGGAAGAAAAATTTTTCCTCCATTCATCTTAGGTTCTTGGCTGAGGTTCTGTAATAAAAGATTAGCAAGACAAAATCAAGCAGAAGCTTGTTAACATGTGTGTATATGAGGAACTCAAGGAAGAGTAACTCAAAGAGGTGGCTTAGAATTCAGGTTTATATAGCATATTCAAACAAAGAACAATATATTCGTAAAGAAATGACAGGACAAAGGAAAGCCATTTTAGGCCTCTGAGAGCAGCAAACCATTGGAAGGTAAAATATATGAAAAACTACCGGTAGATAAAGGCTACCAGGCTGATAAGATCTATAGTTGTGTCCAGTGATTAACTTTTGTACTTCTTGATGGAAAGGACAGGAGAGACACCTTCAAAACTTTATGTCCTGCTTTTAGCCAAATAAGGAGAAGGCAGGGAGCTTTTCTTATATCTGCTTCTCAAATGCCTTCAGCTCAAAATAATCCTTGTGTTAAAGTAGCATATTTTGGTGTGACATATTTTGATTTACTTCATGTTCAAACATCACAAGCCAGTAACATTTCCACTCTTTGTCAAAGGATATATGTGTGGTTTGGGGAATTCATTCAATGTTCCATCAATTTACAAGTCTTTCCTGACTTGCTACTTAGCCCTCTTGTTTCATCTCTACCTGTGTATGTGGCCTCATGATCAGCCAGGGGTGTGTGAATTACTACCTAGTCTCACCATGTACTAATGTGCAGCTTCTCAGACTACGGGGGATATGTAACCTCTTCAAGGCCTAATATGTATATCTCATTCTCTGGATCTCCTTGTTAAATTTCTAGCTAGTCTGCCAGTTTGTTACTAGATCCAATCATCATCACCTTAGGCCATTTACAACCTTGGTCTTCTCCATTCTTTTAACATCAAGATGGCTACTCTTTCTGACAGTGCCCAGGAGCATGGGCTTTTTCTGACCTTTCCTCCAAGTCAAGACATTCCTCTCAGGCAATAAAATTGTTGTTTTTCACAGCTCACCCCACCTCAGTAGAGCTGGAAACTGATGGTGCTGGTTGGGGGTTGGTAATAGCTCCAGGCCAAAACACCACAGACTCCCCCTATTATTACCAAAAACTCAGGATTTTTTTTTTTTCTTGAATAGACATTTCACAGTTTGTTGTATGCCTTTGGTCCATTTACAATGAAATTGTACCTTTGGCCCATTTCAAAATTCTGAGATGTTAGCTTTTGATAATTTCATTCAGTTTTATCATTGCTTTATGAGAAGATCTGCTGAGCACCTTACTTTAGCATTCCAAACATCTTGTTCAAGACACTTAGCAGTTGTTCTCAGGGCCATAAAGATAAGATTGCAGAGGCTGTTTATTTCTATTTTTTGAAAATTTGTGTAATTAAATACAACTGGTTTGTTGATTTATCTGGGCACTTGGCACTTATTGCCTACTAATAATCATCTCTTTGTTTAGAATTTTCTTGTAATTACTCAAAACAGTTGCAGGGTATGATGACATTTTATTTATTTAACATTTTCCTTATCAACTGCTAATTGAGTAACCTTACACTGGTTAATAAAGTGAATGTTTTCATTAAATTCTAGTATTTATTTAGTTCTCTTTCTGACTTGCACCTCCCTGATTCTTCACTTCATAGATAGCAATGTGCTGCTTTTGTGGCACATGGAGATTATTAAGTGACAATTCTCTGAGACTCTCTTTCCCTTTCTGCTCTTCCATTCATCCCTGTGGTTAAAGGCTTTGCAAAGTCTCCCTTCTCAAGGACATTTTTTCAACCAGTTTCAGGACCCCATTTAGATCATTTGTGTTCAGTCTTGCCTCTTACATTTTTCTTTTTTTTTCTTATTTATAGTTTTCTCCCTTTGTAGTTGAGAGACATACTACTGCCTTAAACAGTAACTTTTAAACCTTTAAAAATCTCTAAGTTAAGTGGAATGGTAGAATATAAGTTCAGGCCTAGAAAATATAGATTTGGTTCTGATTCTCTTCATCTGTGAAATTAAGAAGTTGGGCTAGTTCAGTTCTAAGATTACCTTTGGCTCCATAGCGCTGTGATTCTGTGGATTTGAATTCCCATCTTAACTCTGAAATATGCCTATTTAATAGATTTGGTCTTACACATTAAAACCCAATTAAGATATATGTACAACAAATAAGAAAAATAGGTATGTGTTAATTAATTGCTCATTTAATAAATTTGTCCTGGGAGGGTGAGATAAAATTTAAAGATTGAAATAAACCTTCTTCCTTTTCGTGACATGTTCTCAAACACAAACTGTCTTCTGGAGGTGATTTGGGCCCAGCAGCTCCCTCTTTCATAGACGAGGAAAGCATTGAAAAGTTAATAGACTGGCAGGCAAGGTCACAGAGGAGGTTAGTGTGAGAGCCAGAAATGTGATTTCTAACTCTAAATAGCCTTCCACTCCCTGCTCATCCATAAGCCTTTGCTGCTGCCTTCTCCTTCTTCTGTTTTTAGAAACACATTTAGACCATTTTGAGTTGTGCTAATTATTCAGTGTGTATTAAATATCCATGTGAATTTGGAGACTGAAACAATTTGCCGTGTATTTATTGCATCTACATACTCTGAGCACATGCTTGGCTTGTAAATGAGTCACTATATTACTTCACCATATAACAATACATTGATACTTATATTTAAATAGTTGTTATTTTATAAGTTTATGTTAATTTTTATTTGAAATATTTCAAAGCAAATATGGCCATTTATTTACTCCCTGTTAGAGAAAGTGCACTTTATTTTTATTATTTCTTTTCAACTCTCTATTTCCTTTTGGTTGAGATTAGAATTAATCTTGGCTCCTTTGCCTCCCCCAAATAATAAAAAATGTCTTTTACTGAATGTCTACTATCTAAATGGCCCTATGCTAAATACTTTACAAAGAGGGATCTAATTCTTGAAATAATCCTGCAAACTAGAACTTGCTTTGCAGGTGGGAAGACTGGCTTAGAGAGATGAGTAACGTAGGGACCTACTGCTAGTAGGTGGTATGAATGGTTTTCAAAGACAGAACTCTGACTCTAAAACTTGCATCCTTTTCATTATCTGACATATATCTTCCCTGCCTACCACTCCTTTGGGCTCCTTTAAGGCATATTTGTGGATGTTGGTTATTTTATTTTATTTATTTTTTGTCTGTTCTGTATCTAGTTTTTATTTTGTTTTTGGAACTTTTTTTGCCATGGCATGCAATTCTGAAAGTGTTCTTAATTATTTGGCCCTGATTTCCCTGACAAAAGCTTGGGCATATAATCCAAATAGGGATCGCACAATCGAAAGGCTGACATAGACATTCGGGGTACTCTTTTTGCTGAATTTGTAGGCTCTGAGGACCATATACATTATCTCTGCCTTTATACAGTGAGGGTTATCTGGGAGAGCAGCGATTAGGGAAAGAGTGAGAGACATGATAACACTGTTTGAACCCCTTCAACCTTCTGTGCCTGAGACCAGTCCATCCCTCTGTAACTTCCAGATTAAGCATAACAATATATTCCTGCTGTTGCATAAACCAGCTTCAGTTAGATTTCTGCTACTTGCAAACAAACAGTCGTAATTGAGAATTCCTAACACGTATGTACTTTTATAGGACTTGAACAGTATTGTGAAGCTTGTCAGTGATAACTTCATCCCATGTAATGCTGACTATTTGGTGGTTACATGGCTGTTCCAGGTGATCAACCCAAGCTCCTCAACCTGGAGTCCCAGTGAAGGCAACTATTTGCCTGAGTGAAGACTCAGGTATGTAAAATTCATGATGACTGGGTAGAGATGCCCACTCATCTTCCACAATTGGGAAGGGAAGTCTGGGGGGAAGGGATGCAAAGGACTTAAGAATGATAAGCTCTTCTTAAGGTTGCATTTGATTTGATGTGCTGAAGCTTCTGTTCTTGGTGCTGAATATTCATGTTTTGTGAGGAATCCCAGAGGCTTCACAACAGTGTCATTTTCTACAATTCTAGAGTGAAGAGAAATGTGCCTTTTGCTGATAACGTACCCGAAGGGTGATGAAGGTGAGCTGTGGAGTTGTTTTTAACCATTTGCATTCTGACAAGTCATGTTATAAAAAGCTCACAATTCAGAAGATATTAACACTATGGGAGTTCTTGCTTAATTCCTGGTAAACTTGTTTTTAAAGGAGGATATGTGGAGGGCAAAAAGGCATAAGTAACCCATCTTTTAATAAACCCTGGTTAAACTCAGTGTGAGATGCATGCATTATTTCAAAGTAATTAACTTCTTGACTCAGTTTAAATTGCCATAAATTACATCTGCACCAATGACTTAGCCACCCTCTCCCCCTAGTAGTGCAAAATGTCATGGGTTGATAACAGGGTTAGAAGTAAATTGAAGCCAAAATGAAATCTTAATTCATGCAGGTTGATAGGATTCCTTATCACTACTCCCTGTTCAAATGCAAAGACTTGCTATCTTTTTACTTGCCAGCACTTTCCATCATGCTATAGGAAGATTTCTTAATAAATACTATTCTGAGGCATTTGCCTTTGGGGAAGCAGAGTAACAGGAAAAAGTGAAATGTGGTTAGATTAGAAAAACAGCAACAGACTTCTTACATGAAGCAATTGGGAACAATGGGTGGTAGGTTAATTGAAAAAGTCATTTTGAGGGGGAATCATAAAAAATAAAACATACACACTTAAATGTTTTATTTTAATGTAAAAAATTTAAATATATATTCATTTGCCAACTTCATTAACATAATCTGAGGCCTTTCTTTGAGCAGATCTCCACCACTTGGAGTTCTGTATCTTTTTTCTTGACAAAACTGAATCCATGAGTCTATGTCTCTCATATCCTATTTCCAGGTTCCATTTCTTTAGAAAGGGTTAGATTTAAAAATATGTATGAGGCTGCCTATTTCCAGATTCCATCTAAATTTTTTGGATTCCCCCATTTTATTCACATAAATTTCCATAGCAATTTTTGATAGTGGTCCTATTTAGAACATCTTTTCACAACATTCACCTTGGTTTTCATAGTAAAACACCTTCCATTGTTTTTTGAACTCATATTTCAGTGGCTAACACAATAGTTCATTAAATATTTTAATTGCCTTGATAACTTCACCTGGTATAAACAAAGTAGGAACAAACACAATTGACTCTTCATAAAAGTACAGCCTGACTAGTGGGCCCATAATTGGGTAGAAGGCTAGGAAGATGCCTGTAAGTTTGTCATGCTATGGATATTAATTTGGTGAGCTTATCAGAAGGAATGGCACAGATCTGTTAATCTAATGAATAGTTTAAATGAAGGTTAATTAGGACTTGCTACAGCATAATGTTTTTAGAGAAGGAACTGGACTGAACCTTGTACTCAACAGACATTTTTTTTTCTTTTTCGATCACTGATCTTTGCCTCAATGAGCAAGGAGAAGAAACCTGCAAGAAACTCAGACATCATTAAAAGTAGACTTTGTGTGTGTGTGTGTGTGTATGTTTTCAGAGTGAATAAGCCAATTAGAAGTGAACTCTGGTATCCATTGTAGCCACCGGGAGTGGGATGGAGAGGTGATAGGTGCATGCCTGCTGTGTTTGAAACAAGTGCAGGTAAGACTATAACCAGACTGGGACTGCTGGGGTACACACTTGTTTAAATTCTGCTTTGAGACCTGACTCAATCCCAAAGACAATCTCCAGTGAACTTGTTATCTCACAAATGTCACTGCCTTATTCCCTGTGGCTTTACAGGGAGGAATGTCAAAGTGATAAACTGGAAAGTGCATGCTGCCCTTGCCCGGCTGCTGTAAACATGTATCCAGCCTTCTCTCTATCAAAATCCCATAGCACTTGTTTGCAATCAGGTTCCATCCCCATACCATAGCAAGGGAACCAGAACTATGACAGGATGGCAGTTACAAATGTTTGGTAGCTTGGGGTAGTCTATAGATCGTTGAACGTAAATGCCATCTTTTTCCAACTAAACTGTGTTGCCATTATAATTTATAAGAACCAGTTTTTAATGCATTACTGATTAATGGGACAATACAATTATACCTATTAATGAAAAATAATGCTTGGTGTGCTTGGGGCTACAGAATTATTGAATTTGTCATCTATTGAGTATCTACAGGCTATAAACTTATTGGAGCATAGAGTAGAAGGCAAGAGGAAAAGGAATTGTGTTCACATTTTGGTAGATGCTAAGCAAGATCTTGCTTCTACCTTGTGTGGGCAATCACCAGGGCTTATTGCAATGGATGTTACAAGCCTCTGTAAACATTCACACCACAAATGGACATGCGGAACCCTTTCCGTTTATCCTGCTTTCTGAATGTTCCCTTGATAGGAACATGATTCATAGGTAATGAAATCTAAGCCATGTGGTTCTCAAGTGCTGTGGGACTGAGCTCCTCCTGATGGGAAAGGCTGATTCCAGATAAGCAGGCCTTGTTCTGATGTGTGATCAATGCTCAGAATTCTGTGCCTTCCTCCCACTCACCAATCAGAAACAGGACAGGAGGAGTGAAGAAAGGGGGTCTGGACTCAAAAGAATTGTTTGTAGAATTTGTGAAAGGCTTTTTACTTATGCTATTAACTTTGCATGTATAGTATTAGATGACATTATGGGGACAGAACTGTTTTCTATTAATATGAATAAGAAAATTAGGTATTTTTTTTTAGCCTTTTTTCAAAGACTTCCTGACTCATTTCCCTCCTTGCTTTCTTTTGAGTTCTAGTTCTGACTCACCCATGAAGTTTCTTGTTAGGAAAAAAGTGAGAAAAGCTAGATTTGGTCCCATAGGTAGAAAACTATGATTAGAAACAATTATGTGTTTATGTTACTATATTTTACATGTGGAATTACATGTCAGGTAATTATAGTGGGCATAATTATCTTTCTACTTCAGTTCCTTATAACATAGGTATTAAAAAATGCTAAAGTGTTCTTTTCTGATATCTATGGACAATTGGATAGTGTCACAATTGGTTTTTAGTATCAGAATGTGGTTGTGGGCACTTGTATAAAACAAGACATATTCTTATTTAGGTAAATGGAAATGTTACTTACTGTAGCCACTGAAAAGATTATTATAAATCTTCTCATGATGCATTCATTAAAAAATAAAAATTGTGTCCTAAATAATTGAAGATATATTAATGATTCATACATGTGGGATTACTTGAAAAGCTCAACTTGTCCTTTAAGACACCATCTCTGCTGATTGTCAGGTGCTGTCATTTCTTGTAAATATTTCCTGTGCTTTTCCAATGACATATACTTTGTGCAGATTTGTGTATTTATCAATGACTCATCAAGTAATGTAAAAAAGGTGACAATATTGCATATTACATAATGACATTTCTTCTTTCTAGAGCTAAGTATTTTATATTAGCAGTTAGCCATGGTGCAGGATAGATAGCTATATGATGGGTAAAGTTTAGATTCAATTAATAAGACCTTTTAATATTTGGAAATTAAACAACTTAATTTTGTACTGCCAAAAAAAAGAAAAACTGGTCTGCTTTTAGGGTGACTCTGGGTCTGCTAATTAGGAAAGAGGCAGAAGCAATATAACACATCAGAAGCAGAAGAGTGACTTACTCCCAACAACTAGTGGAAATAAAGTAATTGTAGCTCAGCCGTAATTTTTGGATCAAATGTGAAGACTTTTTGGTTCTATATGTAAATATCAGATATTCTCAAATAGAGAAAAGATGTTTTTGTGCTTAGAGGTGCTATTCTTAAGCTATCAAATATTGAAAATATGCTGCAGTCTATGGAAAAATCAGCTTAAAGTTTAAGACTATATAGTTTCTTTATTCTACTTTTTTGTTAGCACATCAGAATGAGAAATGTAAGCCTCAATTGTTCTCAAGGGCTTAACGGGCAATCTTGTTCAACTTTTCCCATATCATTGATTTATTCTGGACGTTGATCAAGTCTGACCCTGATCCAAGAACTGATGTGTGGGAAACAGAACACCACAATGACCATAGCACATATTCATTCAGGCTCCAAGATCTCTGAGAAAACTCGAGATGGTAAGGTTAAAAATAACCTGAAAGGACCTGAGTGAATTGCCCTTGGGAAATGTCTGTTTTTTAGTACACAGATAGGGATGTTTTGCTTAAAGGAAGCCAGCTGTATATGGTACAGTGCATTCACTCCCTTCTTTGTCTTTGCTTCTATTGTAAAAATTCTTATCAGAACATACATATCTGCAAGATTGCTCTCGTTCGCAAGATACGTACGATAGCTGAATCAGATGTACATTGTTGACATGCTTTGCTAAGCTTCTGTTGTTAATCATTTCTGATCTGTTTTTCCTGAAAACGTGTATAAGAAGATGTACAATAAACCTTGGTACCTCCAGCTGTTGGCTCGGGGTCCCCTGTGGCTCCCTATACTGTCGTCTCTTTTTCTCAGTTCTTTCGCTGCCCCAGGTCCACGGCCCATTGAGGTCAACACTGATGCTTCAGCATTGCAGGGACTTTGGCCTGAAGTGGGGTAGCAGGCAAAGCTAATCACCGTTTGGATCTCATCCAGATATGAACCATTTCAGTGTATTATCTGTTTCTATAGGCTTTTAAAATATCATTTCAATACCAAATTTGCCATGACCCAGGGACTCCTCAGTCAAATTCTACGAGAAAGTTGAAAGAAATATGTCATCATTGATTAAGTCAGCCCACAATTGATTGCCTCATCCTATGGCTAGGACCAAGTATTGTCAGAAGGATATGATACATTATTGAGTTATGTTATTATCAGCCATATGGGTAACATGAAAAATACTAAGAGTAGTATACTCAAGTGGAAGAAAGCTTAAAAAATTTTTTTTTCAACGTTTTTTATTTATTTTTGGGACAGAGAGAGACAGAGCATGAACGGGGGAGGGGCCGAGAGAGAGAGAGACACAGAATCAGAAACAGGCTCCAGGCTCTGAGCCATCAGCCCAGAGCCCGACGCGGGGCTCGAACCCACGGACCGCGAGATCGTGACCTGGCTGAAGTCGGACGCTTAACCGACTGCGCCACCCAGGCGCCCCAAAACTTTGCTCCTTTCTTCATTAATTATTGGGAAACATTTGGAGGCAAGATAGTTTTGATTGACTACATATCTGAATATTGATTTGGGGGGGTAGTTTCTTTCTGGCTAATTGAGTTAGAATACCTCTATAAAACTACATTCATTCAGAATGTGAGATCAGTTAAAATTCTCTAAGAGTGGCTGTTGGTAGAAAATAGAAAAATGACATATCTTTCCTTATTGCTAAATGAAAAGTGGATTTGTAGGATTTTTGAGGTCTGTTATGGGTACCATTCAATGATACCACAGGTATCAGCCTATATGTGCTGGTATCCACTTATACTGCCTTCCTTTCTGTTACTATGGAAAAACTGTTTTCCTACTTATGACCAACACTTCCCTGGTCCCCGTTTTGCTGTGCTTTTTAAAGAATTCTGGCAATTTCTCTTTTCCTCTATAATCAATTTTCCCCGCTCTGATTTTTCATCAGTATAATGACATAGAATATCATCCACTAAAAAAGAATCTCTTGCATTTACTTCCCTCTCTAGCTCCCATCCCCTTCCTTAGCTTCTCCATAACAAAACTTTCAGAAAAACAATCAATTATCACCTGTGGCCAGTTTCTCTCCTCCCTTATTTCTTGGCAATTCTCTCCTCATGTCGTCAAAGTTTTCTTGTCAAAGTCATCAGTGACTTTCCTTTTGCTCATCAAATGACCAATCCCTGGTTCTTATTTTACTTAACTAAGTAACTCCCTTAACTTACTTATCTGACACAGGTGCTTATTCCCTAGTTTTCAGTGTAGCTTTGGGAACACCATTCTTCCTGGATTCTTCTTTTACCTCACTGGGTACTTTTTCTATCTTTAACAGTTTCTTCTCATCTCCCTAAATAGTTCTTCTCGGGGCGCCTGGGTGGCTCAGTCAGTTGAGCGTCTGACTTCGGCTCAGGTCATGATCTCGCGGTTTGTGAGTTCGAGCCCCGCGTCGGGCTCTGTGCTGACGGCCCGGAGCCTGCTTCGGATTCTGTGTCTCCTCCTCTCTCTGCCCCTCCCCTGCTCATGCTCTGTCTCTCTCTGTCTCTCAATGATAAATAAACATTAAAAAAAAATTTTTTTTAAATAAATAGTTCTCATCTTTGGGTGTCTTGGGGCTATATCCTTAGACAATGCCTTTTCTTTACCCAACAGTCCCTCACTTTGTGATTTCATCAGATCTCATGGCTTTAATACCTTCTAAATATTAACAACTCTAAAATTTCTGTCTCCAAACTTGACCTTCTTCCCTGAACTCCAAACTTACAGATTCAAATGCCTACTTGTCATTTGCATTTATTTCATTGTATTGCAAACCTCCTAAAGTTAATATTGTATGTCTCCAACTGTGCTCCAATTTCTGCCCTTTGCTCCCCAAAATTGCTGTTTTACTAAAGGGAAACTCCTTACTTCCAGTTGCTCAGGCAAAAGTTAAAAAAAAAAAAGGAAAAAATAAGTAAAACTAAAGAACAAAATCAAAGATCATGGAGTTATCCTTCACTCTATTTTTTCCCAAACCCCACTTCTAATTTTTCAGGAAATGCTGTTGGCTCTACAGTCAAAATACATACAGAATTGATCCATTTGTCATGTCTTTCATTATGATCACCTCTGTTCAACCTGCCAAATATTTTGTCCACGTTACTACTTTGGTCATCTAGCTGGTCCCCCTGCTTCCACACTAGCTCCTCCTGTGGTCTACACGCAACACAATAAGAGTATCTTTTTACAGCTTGAGTTAGATCATGCTCTTCTCTTCACTATCACCAATTGGCATCCCATTTCAGTCAGAGTAAATACCATAGACTTTTCCATGGCCTAACAAGCTTTTAAGATCAGCCCCTCCACTACTTTTCTAACTTCATCTCCTCATTTTCTCTTCCTTTGGCTCAACTTTCCAGTCTAGTGTCCTTGCTGTTCCTTAAACATTCCATTTAAGCTTCTGCTCCAGAGCCTTCCCTGATCCCTCTTCTTGGGACACTCTTTCCCCAAATATCCCATGAGTCACATGCTTCCTTTCTTCAGATCCTGCTCAAATGCCACCTTATTAGTGGGACTTTCCTGGTTACTGGATATAAAAATAACACTACCTGCCCTAAATTTCTATCACCTGCCCTATTGCTATTTATTTGTTAATTTGTTTGTTGTCTACCTTCTCCCACATGGAAAATATATGTTCCCTGAGGGCAGCATTGCTGAACACATGACAAAATATACATGTAACACAGGACAGTGCTTCTTAAACCTGAAGGATCATTACAGTCATCTGAATAGCATGTTAAAAATGAAAAATTTCAGATTTTTTTGCATAGTCACTGCAACATTCGAATAGATGGTAGAGCAATGTTTACTGGATAACAAAGGGTCAGTAATTATTTGTTGAATGAATGAAGGACTGCATGTGTGTATAACCAGTGATTCACTCCCCACTCTTCAGGGGAGTGAATTATTATTTCCCTTTTTACTAAGTGCATATCTTAACTGAGTGCAACACTTGTTGAAAGGCACCGAAACAAGTAGAAATATAGATTATCTCTCAATTTATTTTGTTTGTTTTTAGTTAATTAAAGGGATTACTGTCATGGTTAATAAAATTAAGCCTAATCACCATAATCTCACAGAACAATCTTTCCTCAATCTTGGAATGAGATTGTCAGGTGTTGAAAAGTCCATTTGAATAATATAGGTCAGGTTCAGATAGACAAACATAGGTTGGAGTGGGGAAAAGCAAATTTTTGGAAGAGTATAATTAGATGTATAATAGTTATAGAGCTCTACCCTCTAAGTAACAATACACAACTAAAATCATCTGAAACTATGAGGATATTTAACAAGAATTCTGGATGTGTGGTAGATTTTAGGATTAGCTAATTTAGTACCTCAATGATGACACTTGTCTAGCTATTGATGAACCACCATTTTTGGTGGTTTGACTTTTCATGGTTATGATTACTGCATCATGGTGGCTATATGGTTACTGTAGCTCTAGACTTTATGTCCTCCTACAATTACATCCATGAAATATATGTATGTATAAGAGGAAATGTGGGGGAATTTCTCCTTACATATCTATCTTTAAATTTTTTTTTTTTTTTTTTTTTTGGGCCAGAGAGAGACAGAGCATGAACGGGGGAGGGACAGAGAGAGAGGGAGACACAGAATCGGAAACAGGCTCCAGGCTCTGAGCCATCAGCCCAGAGCCCGACGCGGGGCTCGAACTCACGGACCGCAAGATCGTGACCTGGCTGATGTCGGACATTTAACCGACTGCGCCACCCAGGCGCCCCTATCTTTAAAATTTTTTTAACGTTTATTTATTTTTGAGAAAGAGAGACAGAGCATGTGTAGGGGAGGGGCAGAGAGAGAGGGAGACACAGAATCCGAAGCAGGCTCCAGGCTCTGAGCTGTCAGCACAGCCCAACATGGAGCTTAAACTCACGAACCATGAGATCATGACCTGAGCGGAAGTCAGACGCTTAACTAACTGAACAACCCAGGTCCCCCTCTCCTTACATATCTTTTGACTAGGAAGGAAAACTATTCCCAAAGTCTCTTAGCAGAAGTTCCCAGATTGTGCCCTATGTCCAAGTCTGAAATTCAAAGTGTCTGATAAGCTGAGTGTTGGATGTTTTGGGTTTTTATAATGCAAGGCAGACTGTGCCAGGAAATAGGCATTTCTGGAAACAGGAGTGCCAGAACAAAAATGGTGAATACCTAGTATAAAAGTAGAGGAATGCACATTTTTAATTTAAATTTGTGAACAATTTTCTCCCTTTCAATCTTCTTTCCAAGACAAAGGCTTTCTCTGGATCTCAGGAAGATGGTGGAACATTTTTGTGAGTAAAAGAATGAAGAAGGGCACCTGGGTGTCTCAGTCAGTTAAGCGTCCAACTTCAGCACAGGTCATGATCTGACTCACTTTCCTGAGTTTGAGCCTTGTGTCAGTCTCTGTGCTGATAGTTCAGAGCCTGGAGCCTGTGTCTCCCCCTCTCTCTCTGCCCCTCCCCTGCTTGTGCTCTGTCTCTGTCTCTGTCTCTGTCTCAAAAATAAATAAACATTAAAAACAAAGAATGAAGATAAGAATGTGTTTTAAGGAGTAATTGCTTTGGCATCCCTAAACCTAAATGGGTTTTACTAATCTTTTTGTTTCATACCTATTTGTAATCGTTGTAGAATTAGGGTTTTTGATGATATATGAGCATCTTGTTCATGAGTGGTTACTGAAAATAGTTAATTATTTTTTGAAATAAGCTTTTAACCTTAGAGTAGTTTCTGGTTTACAGAAAATTTGTAAAAACAATATAGAGTTCTGTGATACCCTATACTCAATTTCCTGTTTTTCATATTTAAATATCATACATTTGTCACAATTCTTGGATCAATATTGATTCATTAGTATTAACTAAAGTCCATACTTTATTCAGATTTTCTTTGTTTTAACCTAATGTCTTTTTGTTGTCGTTCTTCCAGAATGCCATCCAGCACACCACATTAATGGTTATGTCTCCTCAGCTACTTTTGGCCATTAAAGTTTCTCAGACCTTCCTTGTTTGTAGTGTTTTTGACAGTTTTAAGGAGTACTGGTCAGGTACTTTGTAGAAATCCCTCCATTGGGATTTGTCTGATGTTTTGCTCATGATTGGCCTTGAGGAATGTGCTCTTGGGAGAAAGAACACAGAGGTAAAGTTTGATTCTCATCACATCATATCAAGGGAACACACTACCAACATGAGTTATCACTGTTGATATTTACCTTGATCACCTGGCAGAGGCAGTGTTTGTCAGGTTTGTCTACTGGAAAGTTATCCTTTTTCCCTCTTGTTATGCTCTGCTGTTTGGGAAACAGCTGCTATGAATCGCTTAAAGACAGGGCAGTTATCATTTATCTTATTCTTTTTTTAAAAATATAATTTCTTGTCAAATTGGCTTCCATACAACACCCAGTGCTCATCTCAACAAGTGCCCTCCTCAATGCCCATCACCCACTTTCCCCTCTCCCCCACCCCCATCAACCCTCATTTTGTTCTCTGTATTTAAGAGTCTCTTATGGTTTGCCTTTCTCCCTTTCTGTTTGTAACTTTTTTTCCCCATCCCTTCCCCCATGGTCTACTGTTAAGTTTCTATCATTTATCTTCTTGAGGGAGGAATATCCATATAAACTGTGTGGAATTCTAAACAGATTTCTCTCTTCTTTCCCATTTCTTTATTTAATTGCGTATTAATATCAGTATGAACTGGTGAATATGTATTTTATTCTTTGGGTTATAATCCAATATTACTTTAGTTTGCTCAAATTGTTCCAGTTTTGGCCACTGGGAGATCTTTTAATTAGTCCTGTTCCTTTTGACATACTTCCATTATTGCATGTGTGTATGGGTGTGTGTGTGTGTGTGTGTGTGTGTGTGTGTGTAGCACTACAACGTGCTTCAAGCTCATCTTGTATATTTCTTGCCATATTCCTACAGTCATGCCATTTCTCCAAAGAGCCCTGTTTCCTTTCATTGAGAATGGTGTTAGAAGCCAAGATCTGCATGCTAGATACCATGGCCTCCAGGTATCTCAGCCAACAGACCAAGGAAATATATATGTGTATATACATATCTATAAACATTTCTATATTGTAACCATCTGTCATTACCCTAAACATGAGTTCATGTGGTATCTTCAACTCTAATTTATTACTGCTTGCATCTTGCTAGTCTCTCCTCTTGCTTGTCTTTAACATTGCATTCCAACAATGAGAAATCTGGTCCCTACCATCCATCATCCATTTACTTAATTTTTCAATTACAGTGTACTTTCAAAATTGTTAGCTCGCACCCCCACGGGAATACAAATGCAGTATAGTGCTTGCTTGCAGTTCCCTTTACTTTTTGTATTTCAAATTCCACTCATTTTTAAAGTTGTAAAGTTAGTAGTTGTCCCCCAATCCTTTTCAGTGAAGATGTTTCATACCTTTGTAATATTGTTGGATTCCTTTGTCACATACTACTTCCCATTCTGTGATCCCTGGCCTCCTAAATGATTTTTCTTGAGGTTTGCATACATTAAGGTTCACACTTGGTGCTGCACAGTTCTTTGGGTTTTCACCAGTGTATTGAGTCATCTATCTGCCATTACTGTATTGTGAGGAATAGTTCTGCTGTTCTAAAAATCCCTTGTGTTCCATCTGTTAATCTCTCCTTCCCTCCCTACCCCCCAAACCTCTGGCAACCACTGATCTTTTTTTTTTTTTTAACTGCTGATATTTTTAAATTATATCTATCGTTGCTTTTATCAGAATGTCATATAGTTAGCATCAAATAGTCTTTAGCCTTTTCAGACTGGCTTCTTTCACTTAGAAATATGCATATTTTCCTTTCAAAGATGCATATTTTCTCTTTGTTTCTGCTTTTCTGTGGCTTGAAGATGACATACTTAAGTATGGATATTTTATTTTATTTTTGTACATTTATTTATTTGGATATTTGGGGGGGGTAGGGATATTTATCCTGCTTATTGTTTTATGACTTTACTGAATATGTGGTTTGGTATCTCTCATTAATTTTTGAAAGTTCTGTCATTAATTTTGGAAATTATTTCAAATATTTCTTCTGTTCAGTTACCTCTTTCTTCTCTTCTGGTATTCCAATAATATATATGTTATAGCTTTTGTAGTTGTCCCTCAGTTCTTGGATGAGCTATTGCTTTTTCTTCTTCTTTTTTTCTCTTTGTAATATATATTAACTTGTGTTCAAGGTCACTGATTCTTTTCTTGGCTTTGTTGAGTCAATGGATAAGACATCAAAGGCATTCTTCATTTCTGTTATTGTGTTTTTGATTTCTAGCATTTCTTTTAGATTCGTTCTTAGAGTTTTCATCTCTCTGTTTATGTTACGCACCTTTTCTTGTATGTATTGTATTTTCCATGAAATTTTAATGTATTAATTGTAATTATTTTAAATTCTCTGTCTGATAATTCCAGCATCTGTGGCATATATGAATCTGGCTCAGATGATTGCTTTGTCTCTTCAGTCTGTGTTTTTTTCTAGCTTTAAGCATGCTTGTAATATTTTATTGAAAGCCATTGTATCAAGCAATAGAAACTGAGGTAAATAGGTATTTGGCATGAAGAGTTATAGTAATCTTCCTAGGACTTGGGCTGTATTTAATAACTGCTATAGCTACAGATGCCAGAGACTTCAAACTCCTCTGGGTCTTTGCTTTTGTCTCTTCTCTTGGTTGTGAGCTTCCCTTAGTACTCCTTCTCAGAGACAATCTGTCTTGTAGCTCTTTCAGCTCTAATCCATGGTTATCACACTGGAACTTTTTTGTGTGGTGGTAAGATTTGGGGAGGAAGAGCATTCTATAATGTTCTAATTAAAATTCAGTCTTTTAGTGGCCTTGTGTCCTGGGATCATGACATTCACAATTATTTTTCCCTTCCCCTTTTTTAGTTTGGCCATGTCTTCAGCTTCTTTCTTTCTTTCTTTCTTTGGATGGGAATGATAATTTCCAAACTATGCATGTCAGAGCTAAACGTGAAGATCTCCCTATTAAGTTACTTTTGATCCATGCTCTTTCCCCCCAACTCTTGTTTGGCATTTCTTTCTACCTTTGGATAAATATTCTATGGAAGATGTGAGTTTATTTATTGTAAGGCCTCTATCATCAGATACTCTCTTACCCTCTAAGATTCTGTCAATATTATAGTTATACTTAGTTCTAGATCGGAATATCAGCTACTCCATGAAATCTCAGGTTTCCTCTCGCTTGGTTAGAATGAGTCTTTCACTATGAAGCAATTTGAACATTTCTTGATCATAGTGTTCATCAAATTATATTACAGATATTTCTTTATTCAAAAATAAGTCCACTTGCATTTTCATATTTGATGCTCTTCATTGTAATTGAACAATTTTTAAATTTGTTGTTTAATGTTTGTTTTTCACTTTAGAATAATACTTCCATAAGTGAAAGAGGTATGTTCTTATTGTTCAACACTGTATCTCCATTCATTTATTGAACAAGTATTTTTGAATGTTTACTAGGTGCTAGGCTATTAGACAAGGAATTGGGGATATTAGTAACAAGAAAAATGTATTTTCAGGTCTCTTATAGCCTAGCAATAGAGGGAAATAAACACACACACACACACACACACACACACACACACACACACACAGATTATATAATAGTAATAAGTACCACAAAGGAAATAAAGGACATTGGGAATTAAGACTAACTATGTGTTAGGGGCCCATCAGCATAGATCTCTTCAGAGATGACATCTAGGCTGAGATCTTAAGGGTACAAAGGAGTAAGACACCAGAGGATAGTAGAATTGTGTCTAGCTTTCCAATCTGAGTATTCATATTGTATGACACTAAGGTAGAAAGGATTTTAATTTTTTTACACTGAGTACTTCTGAGTCAACAATTATGCACCATATATTTGTGTTCATAATATATATAGTAGCACATCGTAGGAAAGGTTGCCTCCAAGGAAGAAAGAAGGGTTTATGAGTAGGTTTACATTTGTAGCTGCCAAACACTGAGATCAGATCACATGTTATTTAATTTAATTCTACTACAACCTTGAAAGCCATTATTGTTTTTTACATACAAGACTAATCGGAACCTCAGAAGACCCACGTTTCTAATCCAAGTCCATAGAACTAGTAAGTGGGAAAAGTAAGATACAAATCCAGGAGTTTATGATGCCAAATTTCTTGTCCTATTGACCATATCATGTTACTTCCTAACAACAAATACTGTTGAGTAAATAAATAAGTTAAGGCTGGAAAATCTGCTAAATATGGACATTTAAATCATGGTTATACTATAGTATAGAATACATACTATAGTATATAAAATTTAGAATTTTAAGTATTCTTGATTGGGTATTTTAAGTTATTTAAATTTTATGTGGATGAATTGTTCTATCTCAGTTTTGCAATACTGTGCTTATTTCTATGACAACCATTCATAATAAACTAATGTTTACCAGGCTGAAGGTGGCCAGAAGCTCAGGTTTTCAATCTGGATGTTTATATCTTAGAAACAGAGGTGAAAATATAAACCATTAAGCGGTGGGGTTTGTCACCTAACCCAATATAGGAATGTATAGCATTCAAAAGATCAAAACAAAATGTGTTTTGGAAACAGTTTGGAGACGTTTTATATTCAATGGATTCTAAAATGTTAGCCCCTTTCACCTATAGCCTCTGCAGCTGATAGCCTTCTGTTCACCAGAATGGGAAAATATGTTTCACATTAAGTGATGGCATAAGCATCTGTTTCTGTCATTTTGACTGCTCATCAGCTTCATTTCACATATGCAAATGATATAAGCTCTTTAAAAAAGAGCCCCATGGTGTAATTGACATTGTATTAAGGATTGTAAAATTTGTTATTCTCCTGGACCTTGATTTAACCCTTGGGTAAACTTTGAGTGCAATTCATGGCTAGACATTTAGAATATCTGATCACTTTAGGGAAGGCCAAATCCAGATTACAGGTGTGTAGAAAGGTGGGAAGTATAATTTTAATGTCAAATGAAGGAGATGGTTAAGTAGACTGAGCCCTGGGACAGGTTGAGAAAATCTCTCGATTATTTTGATTTACTCAGGAGGGCAAAGTCTGAGTTTGCTGTTAGTGTGTCTTTATGTCCACTCCAATACCTTGTAATCTCCTTTTTTTTTTTTTTAGCAGAAGGAAGCCCAAGCTCCATCTTTGATAGAATAGTAGCTAACTGAAATGCCATAATACTATTTTGTTTTCAATATATCCATTTTTCAGATTACCTTCTATTTGTGGCAAATACTACTGTGAATTGGTTACTTGTATTTTTTTTCACTTGAAATACAGCCACATAAGTAATAAAGACATTCAATTTAGAGAAAACAATGTGAGAAAAGCAACAGTAAAAGTGGCATATAAACATAGTAATATCGTTCATTCATTCAACAAGTATTGAGCATGTATTAATGCCAATCTTTATTTTAGACACTGGAGGAAATAATAATAAATAAGATAGATATGATCCCCTTTAGCAGCTATACAACTTAGAGGGGAAAGCAAATAAGAAAAATAAATAAATGAATGAATATAAAATATATTATATTGTGATAAATTCTAAAAACAGAGGTTAAGGGGATAGAGAGTAAAGGGGTGTGTGTGTGTGTGTGTGTGTGTGTGTGTGTGTCCATGGGCATGTGTTCACTATTGTAAATAGAGGATACTCTGGGGGAAGTTTTTTAAGGATGACTGGAATAAATTGAAGTAGTTATCTATGTAAGTATCTTGGACAAGGTAATTAAATGTAGAAGGAACAGCAACTATGAAGTCCTGAGGCAGAATAAACTTGGTGTGTTAGGAAAATAGCAAGAAAGCCATATGGCTTGGCATGAATGAATATGGCAGATAGTATAGAAAGATGAAGTAAAGGAGGAAGAAGTGTGATATCATGCAAGCCCTGTTCACCATGGCAAGGAGTTTGCACTGCATTCTGAATGTGATGGAAAGTTGTTGGAGATCTTTAAGTCAGGTTGTGCCATGATCTGCTTTGTTAAAAAAATATGTCTTCCTGGGGCGCCTGGGTGGCGCAGTCGGTTGAGCGTCCGACTTCAGCCAGGTCACGATCTCGCGGTCCGTGAGTTCGAGCCCCGCTTCGGGCTCTGGGCTGATGGCTCAGAGCCTGGAGCCTGTTTCCGATTCTGTGTCTCCCTCTCTCTCTGCCCCTCCCCCGTTCATGCTCTGTCTCTCTCTGTCCCAAAAATAAAATAAAAACGTTGAAAAAAAAATTAAAAAAAAATATGTCTTCCTGGTGATATTTACAGATGATAAAGAAGACTTTATGCAAGAGGAGACTTCTGCATTAAGTTTTAATGGGGGTTTTACAGTAAGGGAGACAGATTGGGTTCAATTCCCAATACAAAACAACTAGGGATTTATATCCAAGGAGTAGGATGGGGTCAGTGGCTAGACAATTACTAGGAGGAAACATCAGGGGTCAAGGGGATTTCAGCTAGACAGACTTGACAGTATTCTTGCTGAAGGCTGGCCAGAGTGATAAGATATCAAGGGTGGTCAGATACCAAAATGTGGGATATAAGCAATTTGGTTAGATATTGAGGGTAGGGGATTCTCACTAAACTGATCCAGCAGGATTCTTGCTGAAACTGGATTCAGCAGGCCAAGGACAGAGCTCAAGGTTGGAGCCTGCTAGAGAAGACAGAGGAGCCTGACTCAAGTTTGATCAAGGAGAGAGCCCTTGTCAATTTTACATTTGGAAATGCCGCTTTGGAAATTTTGTGGAGAACCAAATGTACCGGGTCACAAGTTGAAGTAAAGAGGTGAATAGGAAGGAATTGCAGTGCTCTAGGTGAGGGACAATGGTGAATTGGCTGCTAAGTACAATTGTACAAACTGAGGATCAAATAGGAGCTGAAATACAGCTAGAGCTTTGCTCCTCAACCTTTGTGTCCTGGCATAGAGTTGTTTTTACATAGAGGAGGAAAGTCCCTTTTCTAATCTTTGCAAAGTCATCTGTTAAGCCATGTGCTCACAGAAGGGGCATATTTTTCTAAATCTCACAGATGCTTCATTTTCTCATCCAGCTATATGCCTGCCCAAAGTGTGTACCTTTCAAAATGTTACACAATGACAATTTTTTTCTTTTTTTTTCAGTTTGTCTTTTCACTTTTTTTTATTTAATTTTTTAAAATTTACATCCAAATTAGTTAGCATATAGTGCGACAATGATTTCAGGAGTAGATTCCTTAGTGCCTCTTACCCATGTAGCCCATCCCCCCTCCCACACCCACTGCAGTAACCCTCTGTTTGTTCTCCATATTTATGAGTCTCTTAACACAATGACAATTTTAGTCCAGTAGCATCCTTGCTTCTACTATGGTTGTGATGATGGAAGTAGAGAGAAGATAAGTTTCAAGAGTTTGATCAGTAGGATTTGCCAATATATTACATATATTAGTTGAATAAAAGAGAAGTCAAGAATGTCTCCAAGGCTTTTGACCTGAACGACTGGGTGAGAGGTATTGCCACTTAGTGAGATGGGGAAGCATAAGGAAAGAGGTAAGTTTTAAAGAGGGCAAGTTTTCTTAAAAGGATTTTTTTTGGACATGTTAAAAGTGAGATGCCTATGAGACATTTAAGTGGTGATGTTTAATACTAAGTAGTGTACATAAATCTGAAGTACAAATGAAAGGTTACAAAGGGGTACATATTTGAGAGTATCTGTACAGATAATATTTAAAGTTGAATGTGTGACTAGTGAATGAATGTAAGTTGAAAGAGAAGTGGGCTGAGGATTGAGGCCTGGAGTAAAGGTCAGAAAGAGCAGGAACTAGCAAGAAGACTGAAAAGGAGCAGCCAGTGAAGTAAGAGAAAAGCTCAGGATAGTGTGATATCAGAGAAGCCAGATTAAGCATGTGTTTGAAGAACGGTAGAGTGATCAACTATGCTAAATGCAGCTAATAGGTTCAATCCAATGAGAACTGAGGACTGATCATTGGATTTGGCAAAATGGAGATAAGTTATTACCCTGATAAACATGGTTTGCTAGTGTGCAAGAAACAAAATGTCTGATTAGAATGGATTGAAGAAAAGCATGGGGATAAAGAAATAGACCCAAAAGGTATGGAAAAAATTAATTTTAAAAAGTTTTTATTTTAACTCCAGTTAGTTAACATACAGTGTTATATTAGTTTCAGGTGTACAATATGGTGATTCAACACTTCCATACATTACCCGGTGCTCATCATGACAGGTGTATTCCTTAATCCCCATCACCTGTTTAACCCATCCTAACTACCCCCCCATCCCTCCCCTCTGGTAACCATCAGTTTGTTCTTTATAATTAAGGGTCTGTTTCTTGATCTCTCTCTCTCTCTCTCTCTCTCGGAAAAAAAAATAGCAGCCTTGCCATAAAGGGAATAAGAAAAATGGAGTGGTAAGTGGAAGGTGATGTGGGGTTTGGGTGATGGTGGTATCAATACTTATTTATATAATGATGGGAATGATTCAGTAGGTGGATGATGAAGATGGGAAGTAAGTGAATTTTGAGAGATTCCTTTCCTATTTTAATATTCCTATGTTTGTAGATAGGATCTTGCAATTCAGGAAGTTAAATGAATTGTCCAAAATCACACCATTAGCTAGTAGCCTAGGGTTTCAGATTCCTAGCTCAGAACCACCCTTACCACTTACATTGTTTGAATGTGTCTAATCTCTGGGCTAAGGTACTTGGGAAAGCATATAGAATTTGACCTTATCTGTTTTCATATTGTCTTCAAGGAGCTCAAGGATGAGAAAAGTCTCAGGAAACAATATACCATACCAAAAGAATACCTGAATTTTTGGAACAGGCATTAATTTTTGTAGGCATACAAGGAAAGAGTGGTGATGAATGAGTCATTGCTGTAAAGTATTTTGGGTTAAAAGAAATACATAAAAGGAGACATTCAAGAATGATTCTAGTATCTTCACAAGGCAATAAAGTGCACAAATTGATTAGAACCAGGACAACGGGTGGGTAGCAACCGCAGTGAGTTCAGTAGATAAAATGATTCCAACCTGTTAAAGGATGTGAAGGGCCTAGGAGAAGTTTCAGCTAACTGTGGCAGGAAATGGAAAGCTATTGGTTTCCTGAGGTGGAGGATTCGGGTGACATCATGTTAATTTTATTTGTCAAAGGGATGGGTGAATCTTTAAAAATCTGAAAAGTTTTTAAGTCAGGGTAGGCGACAGGTAATAGTAACAGAAATCAGTGAAAGCAAAAAAAGGTTGCAGGAGATGTTCAGTTCAGTTTGAATTATGGGCAAATATACAACAAGAATTGGTGAAGACACATTTGGTATCAAAAACTTGGAGCTTGGATAAATAGGAGGAATTAAAGGTAGAATATTATGAGGTCATTATATAAAGTTGAATGTTGAATCTATGATGATGTGGTACAAAAGCAATTTGGGGTAATGGAGGAACAGGGGCTCAAGACAGTTTTTGCAGATAGTCACACTCTAATTTCTTTGAGCTTCCGTTTCTACTACTCTGAACTGTGGTTAATATTATATACCACATACCATATTCACAGCGGTTGTGAGACTTTCATGAAGTGAGAGATGTGAACATTCTTTGAAAATACGTGGTGTTATTTCAGATGCAGGGTGAAATTGTAATGACAAATGACATAAACATGATCAAATAGGACGGCATTTTGGGTTATTTAAAAAATAATGAGGTTATGAAAAGGTAAAATTACGTATCAAAAAGAGTGGCTTTAATAGGTTTTGTCCGGACTGGCTGTTGGATCTTCCTGCACATATGAGTTCCAAACTTTCAATTCAAACTGGAGTTTGAAAATGTAAAACAACTGCAACAGAAGAACATTTTAAAAATTCAAGTTGAGAAAACCGAAGTTGTGTAACTGTTGCTTTAAAGAAGCAGCTGGTAGCATATGTCAGGACAATTTGCAGCTATTATCACCTCTTTAAGATACTGAGAAAATTGAATTGCTGACTAATGTAGTTGGGGGTGAAGGTCACCTTTCAAGAACCCAGTGACTGCAGTATGATCCTATTTTAAAAATCTATCTTTGCAAAGTTGCATTTAGAAAAGAGCTTTCCTCTTACAACAAGTTATATTTTATTTTAAGATACATCAAGTTTGACTATATATATATATACATATACAGTGAGCATAGTATATATTTGTATCACTGGAAGAAAAGCCCATCTTCCTTACCTTTTTCTGTTCCCCTTCTGCCTGTAGACACCAGTTGTGGGGAAGTGGGATTAGGAGGAATTTGGATGACGGGAAAAGGAAAAACAAGACAAATTAACAATTCAAAGGTATATTTTTTATGTAATTTTTTTACTGAGGTGTGGTGATGTGGGACAGATGTTTATGTTGCCGTGCATGCACTGTTATCTGTTAGGTTCTTAGACAAAGATAGAACCTGACTTGGTGTGAACAGGAGAGAAACTGCTCTGCATTAAAATGTAAAATGCTGTCTCCACTGTTGGCAGGAAAAGCTTTTGCAGATAAATTTACATTTGAGAAAATATTGTTTTTCCATGAGAGTGTGTTTGCATGTATGTGTATATATGCATTGTGATCTGATAGTTGAAAGTGTGAAAGTGTAAGGTGAAGTCATATCTTCACCTTACCACTGGTGGTGACCCTTCAAAATGCATATTGCCTGGCATATAGTAGGGACATGATATTTTATGTTTGGTGTCTCATTTAGTTTGGGCTGCTGTAACAAATACCATAGACTGTGTGGCTTATCAACAACAGAAATTTGTTTCTCAGGGTTCTAGAGGCCAGAAGGCTGAGGTTAGGTTTCCAGCATGGCAAATAGCATCCTCACATGGCAGAGAAGAGAAAGCAAGTTCTTTTGTGTCTTTTTATAAGGGCACTATCTTATTCTGAAGGCTCCGCCCTCACAGCCTTGTTACCTTGCAAAGGCCACATCTCCTAATACTATCACTTTGGGGGTTAGGATTTCAATGTGAATTTTGAAGGGACACAAGCACTCAGTCCATAGCATTTGGAAAACTGACTGATGAGAAAGCCAAATATACTAAAAGCCATCAAGATCCACTAGATTTGGAGTGTCAAAACTCTCTATCAGTGTGCAGTGTTGTGCTGGAGCCCTCCATCACCTTTTTCTAGAATGAATGAACTTCAGAAAATGTACTGGAGTGCTTAGTTGTGTTTCACTGTGAGCTTTGGATAGGGGGGAAGGCAATGGGTCCTATGACAAGATTGAGAATTTCTTCCAAATGAAGATGGGGATTTGTATTTGTAGGGACTCATTTTTGAGGATTGAGAAGAGGAAGGACTTACAGGAAATAAATCTGGAGACTGTGCATCACCATTTAAGAGAGCCCCGTGTAAATAAAATAACTTTTATTTTATAGTTTGTTCCCTCAGACTATGAGAAAAAAATGTATTCAGTATCCCAGTCTAATTTTTTTTTTCTTTACCTTAACTTACTTTAATTGTGTCCAGAACGTCAGAAAAATCTGATAAAAACACACAGACTTGTGTTAGAGTTTTGGGGAATTTGTATGTGGTGGTGGTAGGCATATAAAGAACCTATGGACCATCTAACATGATTAGTTCTACCGGCCTTTTCTTAGCTTTTACATTTTGGAAATAAAATGCAGCCTAGGAGTTAGGAAAAGAAAATCATAACAGAGATGTCCAGTAACATGCCAGACAAATTGGCTTTGCTGAAACCTTTGGTGTGTTAGGATTTTGGCTTTGACATTAATAGTTTGGAGACATAAGGGCCTTTAATATCCAATAAGAAGGCAAACTGATTTAGACCATTTTAGCCAATGCAGTGGTTAATTTTTTTGTGCCAACCTGATTGGGCCACAGGGTGCCCAGTATTTGGTCAAACATTACCCTGAGTGTTTCTGTGAGGGTGTTTATGGATGAGATTAACATTTAAATCTGTAGACTGAATAAAGCGGATTGCCCCTCCATGATGTGAGTGGGACTCATCTAATCAGCAGAAGACCTGAATAGAGCTAAAAGGCCCTTCCCTGAGAGATAATTCTTGCCTGAGGGCCTTTGAATTAGGGCATTGGTATTTCTGCTTCTTAGACCTCCTGACTTGGACTGGAACTAAACCATCAGCTCTCCTGGATCTCCAGCTTGCCAGTTACTTTGTGTATCATAAGACTTACCAACCTCCATAATCATATGAGCCATTTCCTTACAACAAATCTCAGTCTTACCCCCTCTCTCCCTCTCTCCATCTCTTATTGGTTTTGTTTCTCTGGAGGACCCTGACTCATAGAGCTGCTGTCTTTAGTTGATCTTTTAATATACTTGCTTCCTTCATTAGTAAGTTCTCCAAAGGTACTATATTTACTATTTCCCCTACTGCATGCCAGGCACTGTGCCAGCTGCTGAACATTCAGTACACAACACTACAGATATTGCCCCTTCTATTTAAGCTCACAGACTAGTTAGCGATTGACAATACACAAAAAAAATGTATAGAGAATCTTGTACTTATAACATAGAAAAAGGAGAGCGCACAAAGCCTGCTCCAGGACATGGAGAAGGCTTCCCAGAGACAGTGGCATTTAAGTTAGGTCTTGAGCAATGAATAGGAAATACCCTGTGAAGGTGTTTGAGAGTCAGGGTGGAAAAAGAGTATTTACAAAGGCTCTACACTCAGATAGGACTTTGCAGGTTTAAGGTATTGATGTGTCTGGAATGTAAGGAGGGAGAAAAAAAAATGTTAATTGAAAGGGATCAGATTACGCTGGACCATTAAGCTACATTAAGAATTTGAGATTAGATTCTAAGAGCAAAGGTAAACCATGTAAAGCCTTTACTCAGAATGTGACACCATCAAGCCCTGTTCCTTGAAAGAAAAATGAAATCACTCTGAATGAATGCCAGCAGAACAAAGGTGTCTGTGGAAGACCATTTGGGGTGACAGATAGTTATCCAGATGAAATAGGACAATTGCTTTGATTTGGGTGTTGTCAGGGAAAATAGAAGGAAGTAGATAGATAGTTGCATCATTTACTAAGTGAAGGAAAATTGGAGTCAAGCAGACTTTGTGGGATGATCAAGAATTCTGCATTAGAGTGATACAGTTAGGTGGCTGAGATACCCATTCTGAAATGTTAAATAGGGAGGTGGAGCTTAGAATATAAAAATGTTGGAGTCTTAAATTAATTCAAGTCATGTGCCTGGAAAAGGTGGCTAAGGGCAGTGGTGGGGGCTATAGAAGGGAAAGAAAAGAAGACCCAAGACTAAACCCGAGGCATGCCCAACATTGTCAGGTTAAGAATGCTGGAACAGGGGCATTTGCTTTATCAAGAGGAGCAGCTTTTCTACATTTGTAACTTGGAATGATTTGCAGTGATTTTGCACTTTACCCAAAGTGACCACTGATGACCTTTCTTGTAGTCTTTACCCTTTACCTAGAAATTCCTTCTCTTCCTCCCTTCTCTTCCTCAGTACAGCAAAGTCATTTCTCTTCCTCAGTACAGCAAAGTCATTTTATTACCCTCTTTTCTGTCCCTGGATCAGAATAAACATTTATTCCTTACTCTCCAGGTGGTGTTAGGTTATCTGACTTTAGTCAACCTCTCCCCACTCTGTAATTTAGCACCCAACTTCAATGTTTGCTGAATTTTATCTAGGACAGCTAAGCCCCTGAGGCATCTTCAGAAACAAGCAGGAGGTACTCAAAGCTCCTAACTAGGATTCGATTTAGTTTGCTGATTATTGGCCCCAGAGTTGGCTCAGGATTCTAAAGGAAAAGAAATGCTAACCCTTTCAGGACCTGCAAGTTTTTGCAGTCAATATCCATGGACGTAACTTTAAAAGTAGTTCAGTGTATTCTCCCACCCTGGAAAAGTACATTTTCAAGGGGAAGAGAATTAAGGCTGTTTCTTAGCATAATCAGAGTCCTATTATCAAGGTAAAGCCAATTTTAAAATGTAAGGATTTTTAGATGTAGTAACCCCTAGAAATTTTTTATTTCAAACCTTTCTGTTCTTCATCCTTCTGGCTTTGAAGATAACCTTCAGAATGTAAATTGATGCAGCAAGGGTTGAAGCCCAGAACCAAAAATTCTGATGCAATATCTCAAAGAATGTTGTAGACTCTTTCTTCTGTACTGACTGCTAAGAACACTGTCAGTACTCAAAATGGAATAGCAGTAAGATTTTATTAGACATTAACTCAGTCCTTGCCTTGAGAGTTTGAGCTCCTCTAACTAGTTAAAAAGCACTGTGTAGACTATTTACCATGAACAGCTGCCTCTTTCATTCTGGCATCTGACTGAAGGTTTCAGACGGCAATCTATTTTATGTTTTCAATTTCATAAAGCAGAATAAAGAGCTACATAGTTCTGCATCCTGGAATGAATAATGAGGTAGTGGGAGACTTTAGGTTCCATTTACTAGCAATTTTGTATGACCTAATATGTACCAAGACCTGGATTAATTATGAAAATATAAGACAAAATCACTAGGACAGATATAGAAAAATAATTACCGTATGTATTATAAAAGCAGTTTAAGTTCAGATGCAGGAATGGCCCTGTGTTTACTATTATCATTTCTTAAATAATGGATTATTTCCAACAATGGCTACTATTGGCTATTTATTTTGTGTTGGTACTGTCTTAAGTGCTTTATACACTTTATCTGAGTTAATCTACACAACAACTCCTGAGGTCCATAGCCATTTTATAGTTGAGGAAATAAGAGGAGTGTAATTTGTCCCAAATCTCATAACATAACCAGTAAGTGGAGAAGGGGGAATTCAACCCTTACACCATTTGATTTTAAGCTCCTTACCATAACTAGTTTGCACAATTGTTTCCTCAGAAAGGTGAATGTTAAAATGGGACCTGGGAGATGTAAATTCCAGAAAGATAATCCCAGAAATCTCAGAGAATTGGAGATGATGCATTTTCTAGGCGATTCTTAGGAACTTTATTTTTCTTCATGCACTGGAGATTTCACAGCAGAAGGGTGATGATGACCACAGTTAATGACCCTAAACTGACAAAGTTAAGGAAATATTTAAAGTGAGGTATTATTTCCTTGTAGTCTACTGATAGCTACCCACCCCATGTAAGAATATAAACTTCTATATACATGGTCATAAAAACAAACAAAACATTTGGTAGATTTTCTACTGCTAGTTGGTCAAAATGTTGCTGTACAATGAATTAAATCAGTTTTGTTGTTCCTTTTTCTTGGAAGGTACTATCGTAAATAGCATTTGACTTTTTTGGGGGTAATTTTAAATGGAATATTGTAAAGGAGTATATACCAGAATCACACATTTCTGTGTGGTTGATTCAATTTACTCAAATCTAATGGAAAAATGTGTTCATTTCCATTTAAAAAAATATCAACAGATTCAGAGCAAAAGAAAAATATAGCTAAAGGAATAAAACAGGAAACCCTACTGTTGCTGTTCGTGAATCTTTAGAAGCTGAGAGTGTAATATATATTGTACCGCTATTTTCGAAATAACATTATTTAGATAGATATTCTCCACTAGTTTGGTATTAACATTAATATAAATTTCAAAGATATATAAATATTAATATATTTTAATGTCAGAAATTTTACATCCTGTAGGAGTTAAAAGTTAGTTACTTTTATTATCCCTTGAAATTTCGAATTCTACTAATTATAACCATTACTTATCTAATACATAAAGTAAAGCATTTTAGTAAATTGCTTTAAAATGGATGAATGAAATTCATATTTTATGCATAGATCATTTTATTCTTTACCATTTTCCTTATGGAAATTTGGTTTTTGCCTGACAAAAAGAATGCAATTTCCATTATTAGATTCTTATTTTCTTATTTATTTCCTCTTGTGTTACTCTTTTGCAGTTGGGATAAAATGCAGAATTAGATTTTGTGTCAAATTGCCTTAAAGATGTCAGTAATTTCCCCTTTGCCTCCCCAAAGAGGTCATTTTCCAGGCACTTGCCCTCCCTCTAGGTCCAGCATGAGATGTCCTTTCAGCTCTGCGATTTTCATCCTCAACCTTTCCATTTCTATTCAACTTTCAGACAATTCATCTAGGGAGCCAGGAGTGAGTTCCTGACCTCCCTTGGCCCATCAGATCTTGTTTATAGAAATGACACTTTTGTGGTTAGCTGAGCTAGAAGTTCCTGTGCATTCGGGTGTCAAGTTCTCTATTTCTGGATGACCTAGATGAGGGAGGCCATATGTAAACCATAGAATAAATGACTTAAGTGAGAAGTGGTTTAGAGTGAGAGACACACAAATGCATAAGAACACAGAATATAAGGGACATACCCTCTCTTCTCCCCTGTAACTTCCACCCCAACATCCCTTACCCTCCACCCCCGCATACCTAGGTGCCTGACAACTTTTTGGTTTTCAAGAGACTTTGCTGTCATTCTTATAGTGAGACTGATTGAGAGTGAAGTAAAACCAATTTTTCCTTGAAGTATATTGAGTGGGTATTTGTGCCTTGCAATCAAATGGGCATTGTCTAACACAGGCAAAAAAGATTCTTTATCTGCAGTCTTGAATGAGAAAGGATGCTGTATCAACCAAGGTATGTTTGATATATACTTGAAGCTAATAATTCTGTTTAGTGGATATATGTTTCCTCCTGTCCAGCATCCATTTTCTTCTGATAATTGCCATTCTTTTAATAATTATGCTTGGATTTTCCTTTGGGCAAATACCCCTTCTTACTTTTTAACTCATATAATTTGTACAAAGTTCATCCCTATGTCCAAACGTATTCAGAGATATGTGTTACTCAAGTTAGGTACATAGCACTCAATTCCAGGAATGTGTAAATGTACCACTGAGAAAGAGAAGTCAAGGGCAGTGTAAGTCTGGAGGTGCTGAAAGCAACCACATGGAAAAAACCCACCAAATGGTAGAGCCAACACAGAGAAAGCCATGCAACCTATGGCAGGACTGACCCTGGCATCATTGTTTGAACCCTGGGATCCAGCTGTATCAGAAGGAAGAATTATCCCTGAACTGTTTAGTTTTTGAAGACAATGACTCCCTTCTTCCTTTTTTTCCCCCAAGGCAGTTTGAGTTGTTTCTGTCACATGCAGCTCATAATATTGACCTAAATACCCTGTGAAAATGACATGGGAAGCAGAAGACCTAAAACCTGCCCATAAATAATTTCCTATAAGTAAGATAAAGCAGATTAACAGGCATGTAGTCATTAGAAAACAGTACAAAATGTATTATTAAACGTCAGACTTTGAAATAATCTAAATATTGTCCCATGAGATGCTGATACTTTAGCATCTCTATTCATTATGTAGAATCTCTAATTTTGAATTGCATTTGAAAGTGCTGCCCCATCTTCATAGTCAACAGATATGAAGACAAAGTACTTGGAATGGTGACAGGTAAGCACCTGTATTTTGCATCAGATCATAAAGAAATCTGAATAAAAATCATAAGAAAAGCATTTGCAGTTCACATTAGACAAAATAAATACACTAAGATATCATGAGAAAAATAAGCAAGCAAACATTTTCACCAACAGCAAAAAATAAAGCAAAAACTAAACCAACCAAACAAAACCAAGAGAGGAAATTTTGTTTTTGTTTTTGTTTTTGTTCTTAAAAATTGTTTGTTTATTTATTTCAAGATTTTATTTAAATTCAAGTTAGTTGACATGTAGTGTAATATTGGTTTCGGGAATAGAATTTAGTGATTCATCACCTATGTACAACACCCGGTGCTCATCATAACTAGTGCCCTCCTTAGTACCCATTACCTATCTAACGCATCCTCCACCCACCTTCCTCCATCAACCCTAATTTTGTTCTCTATAGTTAAAAGTGTCTTATGGTTTGCCTCCCTCTCTGTTTTTATCTTATTTTATTTTTCCTTTTGTTCCCCTGTGTTCATCTGTTTTGTTTCTTAAATTCCACATGTGAGCAAACTCATCTGGCATTTGTCTTTTTCTGACTGACTTATTTCACTTAGCATAATACACTCTACTTCTATCCATGTTGTTGCAAATGACAAAATTTCATTCTTTTTGATGGCTGAGTAATATTCTGTTATATATATTTGTATGTGTATATATTGATGGCTGAGTAATATTCCATTATATATATTAGTATGTATGTGTGTGTGTGTATACACACACAACCACACACACACACACAGACAAATCTTTATCCATTCATCAGTTGATGATCATTTGGGCTGTTTTCATAATTTGGCTATAATTGATAGTGCTGCCATAAACATTGGGGTGCATGTGCCCCTTTGAATCAGTATTTTTGAATCCTTTGGGCAAATACCTGATAGTGCAATTACTGGGTCATCGGGTAATTCTATTTTTAACTTTTGGAGGAACTTCCATACTGTTCTCCAGAATGGCTGCACCGGTGTGCATTCCCACCAACAGTGCAAAGGGTTCCCCTTTCTCTGCGTGTTCACCAACATCAGTTGTTTCCAGTTTTGTTAATTTTAGTCATTCTGACAGGTGTGAGGTGGTATCTCATTGTGATTTTGATTTGTATTTCCCTGATGATGTTGAGCATTTTTTCATGTGTATGTTAGTCCTTTGTATGTCTTCTTTGGAAAAATGACTGACTGTTCATGTCTTCTGCCCATTTCTTAACTGGATTATTTATTTATTTTTATTTATTTATTTTTTTTCAACGTTTATTTATTTTGGGGACAGAGAGAGACAGAGCATGAACGGGGGAGGGGCAGAGAGAGAGGGAGACACAGAATCGGAAACAGGCTCCAGGCTCTGAGCCATCAGCCCAGAGCCCGACGCGGGGCTCGAACTCACGGACCGCGAGATCGCGACCTGGCTGAAGTCGGACGCTCAACCGACTGCGCCACCCAGGCGCCCCCTGGATTATTTATTTTTTGAGTGTTGAGTTTGATAAGTTTTTTATAGATTTTGGGTACTAGTCCTTTATTCTATATGTCATTTGCAAATATCTTCTCCCATTTCATCAGATGCCTTCTAGTTCTGTTGATTGTTTCCCTCACTGTGCAGAACTTTTTATCTTGATGAGGTTTCAATAGTTCATGTTTCCTTTTGTCTCCCTTCCCTCCAGAGACATGTCTAGTAAGATGTTGCTGCAGCCAAGGTCAAAGAGGTTGCTGCCTGTGTTCTCCTCTACGACTTTGATGACTTCCTGTCTCCCATATAGTTCATATAGTTTGAATTTATTTTTGTGTATGGTATAGTATTCCATTGGATATTCTTTCCTGCTTTATCAAAGATTGGTTGACCATATAGTTGTGGGTCCATTTCTGGGTTCTCTATTCTGTTCCATTGATCTGTGTGTCTGTTTTTGTGCCAATACCATACTGTCTTGATGATTACAGCTTTGTAGTATTGCTTGAAGTCTGGAATTGTGATACCTCCTGCTTTGCTTTTCTTTTTCAACATGACTTTGGTTATTCGGGGTCTTTTGTAGTTCCATACAAACTTCAGAATTGTTTGTTCTAGCTTTGTGAAAAATGCTGGTGGTTTTGATAGGGACTGTGTTGAATGTAAAGATTGCTTTGGTAGTATACACATTTTAGCAATATTTGTTCATTCAATCCATGAACATAGAATGTTTTTCCATTTCTTTGTGTCTTCTTCAGTTTTTTTTTTTGTTCCTTTCATAATGTTCTATAGTTTTCCGTGTACAAATCTTTTACCTCTTTGGTTAGGTTTATTACTGGGGATCTTATGGTCTTTTGTGCAACTGTAAATGGGATCAATTCCTTGATTAATCTTTCTGCTGCCTCATTATTGGTGTATAGAAATGCAACCAATTTCTGTATGCTGATTTTATATCCTGCAACCTTGCTGAATTTGTGTATCAGTTATAGCAATTTTTTGGTAGAGTCTTTTGGGTTTTCTACATAGAGTATCATGCTGTCTGCAAAGAGTGCAAGTTTGACTTCCTCCTTGCTGATTTGGATGCCTTTTATTTCTTTCTGTTGTTTGATTGCTGAGGCTAGGACTTCCAGCACAATGTTGAACAGTGGTGAGAGTGGACATCTCTGTCATGTTCATGACCTTAGGGGAAAAGCAAGAGAGAAGATATTTTAAAATTGGTTATGTTAAGGTATTTTTTTAAATTCTTAATTGCCACTTAGAATTATCTCATCCATTTTATTGTGTATCATTGCCAACCAGGATACTAAATATATTTCATTTGTCATGAATGCCAATTTACTTTATGCATTTTTATATACACAGGTAAGCTGGTATAGCAGATGTGGAAAACAGAACAGAGCAAACCTCACTGAGCTCAGGGATTTCTAAGATGCCCATGTTTGGGCTTCAGGAACATCTGTGCTTCTCTGGAAATTGTCAAAATTTGTATAAATGTGCATTTTTTTTTGCTTTAAGAGAAACTGTAATTTTCATCAGTTTCTTAAAGGTATCTATAATCCTAGAAAACATTATAATGTCCTGTCAACTTTGGGTCATTTAAAAGAAACTATTTATCATAGCTACATATTAATATATGCTATCATACTAAGATATTTTTGGCATTTTGAAGTAAACTATAGACAATGCTAAAGTCCTAAATAAATTTTAGAATTAAATACATTTTTCCTATGTAAGATATACGCATACAGTCGAGTAATAACTCTTTCAGATATTTAGCTTAAAATATATAGTAGCAGTTATTATCTGTATCAAAATTGTATTTTGACTAATTTTCATTTATTAACTATCTCTGTTGCTTTCTGGATGTTAGCTTTATTCTGTTTGAGTGACTTTCTCCATTTTCAAGACACAGCTCTTCACATAGCCCCTGACCTTTATAATCCTCCACTTTTCCAATAGTAAAGGTCTCTCTCTTTTTATCATTTCCAGCTTGAAAAAAACTTAGGGAAAATATTTGGTCTGTCTCACATACTCATTCCCATTTCCCTAAGGCAGAGAGGATGGGTACTATGGTTAGCACATTGTATTAAAACATGTTTGGAGAAGCAGGGATAAAAGGACGTACCCCACCCCATCCCAGGAGCCTATTATTCCTAGGAGTTAAGAAGGATGATGGGAAAATAAAATGATAAATCTTGGCTAGAGGGAATGTATTTCAGGAAGTAATGTGAAATATGGCACAAATATTTGAATTTGCATGGAAATTTGCAGGCAACTAGAGCAGTAGCATCCTCTCTGGGTTGTAAGAAGTATAGACTATAGAAATAGACAAGGGCCAGATTGGGAAGACTGTGTATGCTATGATAAGGGATTGAAATTTTATCCCACATACCAGGGTGTTGTAAATATTGCATTAGCGTCATAGGGGGAAGAGGGATTTGTTAAAATGCAGATTCACCAACTCAACACTAGACACAAAGAATCCAAATCACTGGGGGCCCGAAAGCCTGCATTTTAAAAAAAGCACCTCAGGTGATGCTTATGTGCACTAAATACTGAAAATCTCTGCTAAGAAGAATAGAGAAATAGGAAGAAACAAAATGGCACAAACTAAAACATCTGTTAATGTGGCTACAGGCCCCAGATTAAGTCGATTTTGTTCCACATGGCAATGTGTGAGCTTGAGGCACATGAGGGCATGTTCTGTGCATATGTCTCAGAGTGATTGTGTTCTAGCTAAACATTTCAAGGAAAACACCATGCAGTGGCATAGACTTTCAAGAATGAAAATGATGGTGAAATATCCCCACTTTAACTTATTCAAGAGAAGCTTTAAAATCCTAGAAAACTTGGGATCCCTCTAAGCATGAAAAGTTCTGTCTTTTAAAGAAGATGCAGAGGTTCTGAAAGACATGTTAGTGAAGGAGACTGTAACCTGAGATCACTAGCCAGAGAGATGCTGGTAATCAACGTATTGTCCTTAATCAGGAGAATTCAAGTGTTAAATAAATATCCAGTTTGCTGGTAGGTTTTCCTGACTACCTTTATTAGTCAATTTTACTTATCATCATCTATTAGGAAAAGGTTTCTGCTACAGTGGATTGTCCTTTGCTATGCTGCCTTCTGCCCTTTGTAAACAGTGTTTGGGCTAAACAACAAGTGTCCCAAAGATTTTGCTCATGAGTTCCCAGTGTTTGACCAGGGATTTAGGCTGCATAAACTTAAGAGGATTACATGAAAATAATTGTAGCTTTTTTCTTCTTTGAAAACAAAGAAGTCTAAAAATTGGGTTCAGTTTCAGCTCAGAATATTCAGGTTCTTGCCTCAACCGGCTGTTGAATAGTTTTGTGTTCTTGAGAAACTATTTAATCTTTTTAGTTTTTCTGTAAAACGGGGATAATAATGCCATCTTGCTCATCCCCACAAGACAATGAGTGGCAAATAAAATGATATAATGGAAAAACTCTATTGAAATACATACTCTTTTATAAAAGCAATGAGTTATTCTATAAAAGAAAGTGCAGCCAGTTATACAAAATTTATTGTAAAATATATCATTGCCCCTAGGAGTTTAAAATCTAAGACAATACATATGCAGGAAGAAAAAGCTCCATGCAAATGCTATTATAACTGGGAAAAGTTGTGAAATCTGGACATAAAAATGCGTCAAGAGTTTGGAAATGTGCCCATTTACGGCAGAGTTCTTGACATCAAGTGGAATAATGATTCCATTTAAAATTCTGACAACTGCTGTTACCTGTTTTTGTTTTGTTTTGTTTGAAAAGTATTACTTCCTGCCTTTTCTGCTCTTCTGTGCTAGGCTGATAGCAAGATTTGAAAGTTGGTGTGTACCTGTGTGAGTCCATAAATGAAAAGAAGCCTTCCAAAAGATTTGCTCTTTCAAAGCCTTTCTTTGGGTTTTTCTGATGTGACCTGATCTTAATGTTAAGTTTAATCCCAACAAGCTGCCTTTGGTTTACTGGCCTCTGCAGCATAGCCCTCACTCTGCTCTTTGATCAGTTATCATGTTGCTTCGTGCTGCCATTACATCCATCTTGCTTGGCAGCTTCATTATTCTTACTCTTGAGTCTCACTGCTCTTTTGCATACAAGAATATCTGTGTAGAATTATTGCTACTTGGGTGCAGTTATTTGGCCTGCTTTTTCTCAAACCCAGTGAAAAGTAAGCAAGTGAAAGAGTGTCTGTGGTTTAAGGATTTCTTTTCGGAAGATTATGAACAATTCAATTTATAGCATTGGTAAAGATGGACAGCTTGTGAGTGTGTTGATTGCTGTTTGTCATAATAGGATCTTGTACATCCAGGTGCCCAACATTTGAACTCCTTTAAAATAGCCTAAATATTTGTCAGGGAGGAAAAGTCCATTTTCTTAAAACCTCCTAGACATATAGGACTGTTGTCAGTTTGATGGTGTGTGTGTGTGTGTGTGTGCGTGTGTGTGTGTGTGTGTGTGTGTGTGTGTGTGTAGCCATACAGGAGCACCCCTTAACAGAAGAACTAATGTGGGACACCCACGAATCTCTCCTCTCCAGTATGTATATTTAGGCCTAGATCCTCTGATACAGCTGAAATTGGCAGCAGACCATTAGCAGGATTGAGCAAAGTTTGGTAAAACTCCTGATAATTTTTAAGTCTTTACTTTCCCTCCAAAACAGCTTTGGAATCAGACAAGTCTTGTGTTCAAAAGTAGGTGCCATTTGCCACTGTGTTATCTTGTATATGTTACATTAGCTTTCCGGAAAATGGGGACAGTAAACTTCTCATAGGTTTGTTGTAAGGCTTAAATGTGTAATATATAAAAGGCCCCAAATAGTACCTGACATATAGAAGGTACTCAGTAAATAGAGATCTATCCCGTCACCAATTATGTTTTCCACCTTGTGTTTATTTATTGTGATGGCATGAGACATATCTGTTCATATTTTCTGTTGGCCAATATTTTACTTTAGAGGATTTGTAACCTCAGTTCCTCAAAAGCCTGACATTTTTATGCATCTTAGGTATGCATCTTGGAGAGTCTCAAAACAGTTCTGATTAGCAAACTTAATAAAAACATAGCTAAATTAAACCAACCAAACTTCTTGTTCTTTAATAAATCTCTTTCAATAAGACTTCCTGGATTATAGTAAGAATTACCTGAGGATAAAATATTAATTTGTTTTTAATTCAGTGCACTGCAATGAAGGATGCTGATATTATTAAACTCAACTTTTCTCTGACTCGGTGTCGAAACTAAATCACCGTCAAGTGGTAAGGCCACATACCACAGCAACACACGGGCTGAAGGGCTTTGCAAACACTGCAACTTTAGGAGAAAGTTTAATCAACTGGAGCAAAGCTATATATTTAATGTACATTAAAACATCATAGATGAGGGATATTAAGTTCATTGTTTACTTTGATTTAAATTATTGAAAGGCATTCAGCAAGATAAAATGGTTTATCTTCTATGGCTTTCTTTGGATGGTCTCTATGATTTAAAAATCTTTTTATAAAAGGAGAGAAAAAGGGGAGTTTGGTAGTAAGAGAGCTGAATCTCAGAGGGCCATTTACATATTATTGAAATTGCATAGACAACACTGAGAGACTTAAGCTATTAAAAGGCTGTCTGGCCGTAGTAAAGGTTGTTTGGTCTGTCTTCTTCCTTTGCTCACAGGGTTGAACATATAACTAACATGCTGTTATCAGTCTCCTATGAAAATACTGTTGCTATTTTTTCATCACTGAGTGCTGGAGTAAAATACTCATCTGCCTTCCCAGGTCTGGCGGGAAATAAAATAAGTGAAATGCGCTGGGCAGGGTCCATGGCCAGCTGGATCTCACATGCTAATGGTCTCTGAACCTCACCTCCATAATTATTGCCACATCTAAGTTTTCAAGAAAAAACAAAAATTAGATTTTTATGTAAAAGTGTTCCTTTATATAGTCTATAGGAAATTAAACATGTGTCCTTCTTTAGAAAGCAAATTTGAGCTATATGGGCCCATGATTTGTCTGACCCTTCACTCAAGCACAAAAAGCCACACCCAACCTGGATTTAACTTTCTTTTTGTCTTATTGCTTTACTCACATCTACCACTACCACCGCCCACTCTCACCTTTTACATACATACATACATACATACATACATACCCAGAGTACTTACCCTCCCATTATGTCAAATTGTTTATCCTTTCTGGAACACATCAGTTACTTTCCTACCTCCCTGCTCTTCCATTAGCATGCATGCTCTCTTCCTGGGTCCCTTTCCACACACCAGCTCATGAAATCTCTACATCTTATTCAAGTACTAGCACATGACAAGTCTTCTGAGTTTTCTGTGAGCATCTGATCCCAGGACTAAGATGAATTCATGGCTCACTTATTGCACTTCTATACTTCCTTGCGTTATGATTCCTCATTTGCTATTACTCTTTAAACTCTGTTCACTCCAGTGTTGCTGGGAAGAAAAGCACAATGGCCATAGACAAAGTGCACCCAGTCCGGTTTGGCAACCAGAAAGACTTCCTGATTTGTTATCAGGTCACAATTCCTACCATTACTTCTTGAGATAAGGCCATCTCATGGGCACAGGAGCCAGGTTTGCAGGCTGTCTGCTTGGACTGCTTTGCAGAATGGATATTTAGAATTTCTGAGTCAAGCTCGATAGGGCAGATGACCCATAGTTCTTGGTTTAATAAGGCTGATTTCACAATCTTAGTTCAGTCCAAGCCTGGAGTAGTTCAGTCCAATCTTGTCTGCCTCATTCCAGTCTCTCCTAGCCTTGGCACTCATGAAAGAAAGCTTTATCAGGAAGGGGGAGGCCCTTTGTGATACAACTTTGGTAAGTAGTTTGAGTGATAGAGCATTTATTTTCCATGATCTCTACAAACAATTCATTCTCAACCCCTATTCCTGCTCATCATATTGCTCCCGAAGTCAGATTTTAAAGCTTTCTTATTCTAACCGGACTGGGAGCTTTCTATGGGGGTAGAGCTATATCTTGTTAACTTTGGTATCTTCAGTGCCTAGCAAACAAAAGGAGCTCAAATACTTGTTAAGGGAACAGTCTGGAGGGAAGGATGACTATAAAGAGGGTGTAAGATCTTGCTTTTCATTTATAGCTAACATTTTGTGACCTAGGCTGCCAAATGTACCGTGGGCTCCTTGACCAGTCTCACGTTTACTAAACAAATACAGTGTAGGCTAATAGGACACCACACTGGCACCTTCTTCACATTTTAGGCAGATGGAGCAAACATAATTTGCTATGGTTTTATTTTATTTTGTCTCAGCCCTTATTGAACTTGGAGCTTACTCAGTATTTGCTCAGCCCAGTCAGGGACCTTGTCAAGATCAATGGCTGTTCTCACCACAATTTCCTTGTCTTATAGTTAAAATGATATGTTTTCAAAGAAGATTTAATTTTAAGATGAATTTAAGATTAAATTTACTCATTTTGACTAAGAACGAAGCTATCTGAACATATTGTGGTATGTTTTCTAGTTTTGTCTAAAGACACTTGCAAAAGAAGATAATATCAAAATGATAATCAAGTTAGTAAAAATAGCAGTCATTTATTGAACATTTTATATGTGCCATGGTCTGTACCAAGTGCTTCAGAGAACTGATGGATTTACTCTGCAACTTTCTTCTGAGTTACAGATGAGATCCTACAACTCAAAGTTGTTAAGTAAACCACCCAGATGTGTAAGCTAATAAATGTACATCTGCACTTAAAGCCTGAACTCTTTCCATGATACCAAACTCTGAGAGTGCAGTTTTACTTCCATTGTCTTCACAATCCAAAGTCCAAGTTAGTCATTTTAGTAGTTCCCCAGTTCTCTAAATTAGGAGCAATTTGAGGATGACAGCACCCTTGGACATAAGAGGGTGAATGCAGGGCCTGCTCCCAGGAAGTATGTTCTCTGAAAGTCCCCCATTTTATACTTTAATGTCAGTCTTGATCTCTGTTCCTTAATAGCTGTCTTATAGCCAAGTGAAAAGTAAACCTTTTGGTAATTACATCTACTAACTCTGCTTCTCTTGGTGCTCATTATATTAAAATCAACAACCAAGTGATCACAGTTTACAACCAGTACCTCACATGCACTGGGAGCCTAGGATAAGACTGATGTTGGAAAGTTCAGGAGAGATTACTAATACAATGTTTACTTCAACATTGAATGCAGGGAGAGAGGCACTATTTGTTTTGCTGAAGAAGATTTAATAAGAAGATTTGGGATTTAATAACAAACAGAAATATAAAGCACCTTCCCAGGCATAAGGGCTCTGGTGATATGTGTGAATAGTAGGTGAATACATAACAAGAGTGCCTTCTGGATTGGTTATTTTACATGGAAGTTTCTTTATTTAAATATTTACATTTTTAGGGGCACCTGGGTGGCTCAGTCGGTAAAGTGTCTGACTTTGACTCAGATCATGATCTCACAGTTGGTGAGTTCAAGCCCTGCATTGGGGCTCTATGCTGACAGATCAGAGCCTGGAGTCTGTTTCAGATTCTGTGTGTCCCTCTCTCTTCTCTGCCCCTCCCTCACTCACACTCTGTCTGTCTCTCAAAAATAAACAAACATTAAAAAATGTAAATATTTACATTTTCAATCTATACTTTTAATAGTATAAGATATTTACTTAAAGCTATTTTTCAGTTATGGTATCATGGCTTCTATTGGTTTCTAGGTAAGTATGAATATTTCTTTGCACATAATCTACAAACTCGAAAAAAATAGCATAGGATTTGAAATTTTTATCAGGAATATTTAAAAGCTTAAATGGTAAAACACTTGACTAACAGTGACTTTAATAAATAGAGGTTTATTTTCTTTTTCATGACAAGGAATCTGGAGGTAGATGGCTCCTGGAATTGGTTTAGTGATTCAGTATTATCAGAGATGGTATCTCTGTAATCTTCTCATTTATTTCCATATGGTGACAAGATAGCTGCTACAGCTCTGGGCATCAAATCCACATTCATAGCAGGAGGAATGGAAAAGGAATCATTAATTAGGAATCCCTTTTAATCAGGAAAGCAAAAGCTTTCCTAGAAACCCCCAACTTCTGCTTATATATCATTGTCCAGAATTTTATTTCATGGCCATCTCTTTCTTTCATGGCCATTTCTTACATGGAAAGCTGGAAAAATGAGTATTTTACTTTGCTAGCTACTATAGTGGAAGTTGGTATGGAATAAGGGAGAGAGAAATGGTTCTTGGATCTGCCAACTAGTTGTATTTTTTGTTGAAGCATTAAATAAGATACCTGGAAGGCACTTAGCAGTGAGTCTGACTTAGAGTAAGCAGACATATAGGGGTGATTATCATTACCAATAGCAAGGAAATAAGAAGTGCTCCCTTGGCAATCTCCCCACTCCTTGTTAACATTGATGAACTTTGTTTACATGCTATAAACCCACTAAAAATAAGGGATCCTACTTTTATTTTAAAACTTTAGAACTTTTCACTTTCTTACATTAATTTCCATACATGTCTATTTGGGTTGATGAATTTAAGATAAAAACAAATCATTTCTGTTTTCTGATTTATAGCATTCTCTGCTCCCACAGAAATGGGGAGGAAAGAATAGTTATTTGAGGACAGAATGTCATATCACCCAAACCTTTCTCTCTCCAACATCATTTGATCTGTGATAAAAGGGGAAAAAAGATTCTGAGAGGTTGAGCAAATAGCAAATAACTTCACCTCTCTAATGCCCTGTATTTCTTTTCTATATTAGAAAAATATATTGAAGATTTCCAATCTCTGAATGGAAAGACATATGATAAGCATATTATACTAATGTTGATACACTACTGTCCTTGGGAAAGTATGGAAATCTTGGCAAGAAGTGGAGTGTCATTTTAAAATTATCTTTTACTGATAACAATAAATAGGTTGATTCTAGTTGTCTGTCATCAAGCTGACTTTTATTGAAAACTGAAAGAGGAAAATGTAGCCCCAAGGGATTACATATACTCTAAGCAAACTGTTATTTGATATCCTGGAATTTCTTTTTTAAAAAATTTATTTCCCCAAAGTTTACAGGATATTTTAGTTCTCAGATTAAGTTACATCTGTTTTAGAAGTATCCCTTCAGGTCTTAAGACTAACTTTGCTGAAAGGTATATTGGATAACTATAAAGACTTGACCTGGAAATTGATAGTAATTTTAGTTAACTGGTGTGTCACACCTGAATGCAAGTAATAGCAGAAATATTTAAATCTGTAATGAAACATTTAATTTCAATGTATTGTGGGCAAAAGAGACAAATGGGGAAAAGTATGCTCAGCAAGTCAACATATTCAGGTAAAAAAAGTGTGTTAAATTTTTAGAAAGATTTTTCAGATGATAATAAGGTATGTAAATGATCTCTTGACATAATAATGCTATGGAACAAATCACCCCAGAACAAAGAGATTTAAAACACACACATTTATTATTTTTCATGAGCATATGGGCTGGCTGGTTGGTTACACCAATATAGTCCGGGTTGGTATGAGCTGGCCTAGATCATACATCTGTGGTTGTATGGCAGGTTAACAAAAAGCTGTCTTCACTATGATGGTTTTAGCTTGGACAGGTTGTCTTTTAGACCATAAATCTCTCACATGCCTTCATTGGACAAGCCTTGGTATATTCATTTAATGGTGGAAAAGGTCCAAGAATAAGCCAGCCCAGTCATGCAAGAGGGTAAACAGAAACATACATGTCTTTTTCAAGCCTTTGCTTAAAGCACATTAGCTAGGGTCCCATTGCCTAAAATAAGTCAGATGATAGATTCAGTGTGGGAGAGAACACAGTTAAGGATCAGGGTTTAGGAACCATTAATGAAACCAAGCTACGACACCAGGCTTATTTTTGTTTTTGTTTGGAGAGTGTACCAAGAACAAGCCCTGTTCTCTGAATACTTTGGGTAACTTTGGTTGTATTGTTACTAACTTGCTGCAGAATTTTCCAACTAGTTTCTATGAAAACTAGTTTGCTTTTGCTTTTTCCAGATGGTAATTATGGTATTCTCAGACTTGATACCAATTTTCTTTTTATTTTTTTTGAGAAGTTTTATGAATATTGCAACTAATTGGCTATATCTCCACAAAGCCTTTATGTTTCTTCTCAATAGATAGAGGCTTGTATTTCTCTCATAGAGCAGTTATTATCCTTGATTAAAGGGAAGCCCTATCCATGAGAGAAAAAAAATCAAGTATTTCTAGAAATAAGTTAGACTAGGCAAGAAGATAGACTGGGAAAAATTCCATATTGGTGTAATGTGCTACATCAAACTATGACACTTGCATAAAGATTCTTATATGTAGGATGGTGTGGATGTTGCCTACAGCCATTGGAAAACTTTGCCCTATAAACACCTCAGAGATGTGACTTTATCATAATTGCTTAGTTATCTGTTTGCAATTATAAAATGTCACTGTCACTATTAGAAAAATTTATGTTATTGCCTTAAAATTTTTATAACTTTTTGAAACATTGCCTCATATAAGCAGATCATTCTCTGGCAAACAGAGCATCTCACATTTTGCTTAGGCAACTTGAGTTTCCAAGGCATATGTTGAAACTTAACATACATCTCTGACCCACACCTAATTATTCCTAACTTAATCTAACCTTGTCACTATCAAGTGGAAAAGTCCAGACTAACTAAAATTTCAATGAAAAAGTTTCCACTTAAATGCATAAGGGAATAAAAGTGAAGAAACACAGCAATTATTTTCCAAGATGGAAAGAAAATGCAAATGAGCACTGCTTGTGAGCTTATGAAAGATATATGAAACAGGATAAAGCGGCCATCTGCTAAAATAATTCAAAAGCAAAAATTTGGTTAGTTATTGACTGGTCTTAATAAGCTCAAATGTTGTTAGTTCACCCACAAAGAATTTCAATCTAAAATCAACTCTTCATTATTTTTGAATCAGCGTTCCATGATCTGTGTCAGATCACCATGGCTCACGCATAGCAGCAGGTGGACCAGATGCTGAACATTAAATTAGCAAAATAACAAGGCAAAATTCTCCTTGCAAGCTCTGATTCTCTCCTTGCCTTCCTCCCACACACAGAAATTGGAGACAAAAAAAAAATGGAGAGAGATATTAGGACAGACTGCAATTATATGGCACTGGGTCCTTGTTTTTGTATTTAACCTTGTTTTGTTTATGTATTAGTTTCCATTAAAGCATGCTATGTGGTAAATAGCTGATAGTAGATGCCTATGTTACTTCTCTAAAGGTTATTTATACTTTCTCAAGTCTAGATCACTTGACAAATAAACTCAAATCCTAACTCAGATGCTGGTACTTCTATTTAAAAGGGATTTTTTCTGGGTTCTCTTTTTTCTATTTTGCCTTCTCCACAATGTACATATATCCATATATTTCTTTTCAAAATGGCTGTTGGCCTAGACACAGACATGGTCAGGAAAGAAAGTTATTAATCTTTTATGGATGGCAAATAGCTTATGTGCACAGGTCAGCCATCCTACCCTTAGAAACTGATCAATCTGATTCTTACGCTAAATGTTTGAAGTTTCCTACTGTTATTGAGTATGCCATAGAAAATAACAAAAAAGAGGGCAGACATATGTATCTTATGGTCCTCAGAGCGGCCACAGTTTGTCTGTAGGTACACCGTGGAAATAATAAATAGCCTCTTCTAAAGAAAATAAGTTTTCTACATCCTATATCACTTAGCAGCAGAGAGATATTGAGTCAGGTAAAATTATATCTTGACTTTTGACAGATCTCACTAAAATAACAGGAATAAGAGCAAACCTTTTCCAAGAAAAATAGTTGTGCATTTAGATATTACATTATATTATTTATGATTTATTACAAATTATAAGGAAATAAAACATCATAATTGTATTAGTGATTGCAGTTGACAAATTTTATTGCTACCTTTTGAAACACAAAAGCAATTAAATATTTAAAAGAATAACACAATTGAATATATGTTTTCATTGTTACATTAAGTGCTAAACAGATGATTTATGGCATTGTTACTAAGAATACACGTCACTATTTTGACTAAAATAAATTTGATTAGTATCTTATAAATGCAATAGACATTGCTGCTCTCACTGGTCATGGAGACTGAGGAAGACTGAGTTTATAGCACTCAAAAAAATGCTAGAGTTTCTTATAATGTTGATGGTAACATAGCAGTAAAAATTCTAGAAAATGCAACTTTCTAAAATATAGAATATGAGACTACTTAAGAGGACAGTAAGATACTCAATCCCATGGAGATTTTTGAACAGCCTAGGTGAAGACATAATCTGAAGACATTTGTATTGGTGCTTGCAATAGATGTGCTAGGTTCCCTAGCACAGAGGCTCTGCAGGTTGTATGAGGCCCCTGAACACTGGTGCTAGAAGGAAATGCTTAGCTGTGGGCTTGTATGGAAAGTGGCTGGATGTAGTTTCATGATTATAATGGAAAACTTTTTGCTACAGAAAAAAGAATATGAATGTAATTGGAAGGAGGGCTATTACGAGAAATCTGCTTTTACAAACAAAATTCTGAAAACCTTACTGAATGAATTTCTTGGAAGTTAGATTCACCAAGCTTTATGAGCTCCAAGTGTTCTGTGATGATGTTTTCATTCTCTAGAGCAGGGAAGAGCAAACTGTAACCCACAGCCAAAATCTGGCTCATTGCCCGTTTTTGTTTTGTTTTGTTTTAGAGCAATTTTAGGTTTACAGAAAAATTGAACAGAGTTCCCATATACTCTCACCCCCTCCACAGTTTCCTCTGCTGTTAACGTCTTGCACTGGTGTGGTACATCTATTAAAATTCATTAGCCAATATTGATACATTAGTATTAACTAAAGTCTGTAGTTTGGATTGGTGTTCATGATTTGTGTTGTAAATTCTAGGAGTTTTGACAAATGCTTAATGTCATGTATCCGCCAATATATATCAAGTGGAATAGTTAGAGTCACTGCCCTAAAAACCCCCCTGTGTTCCACTCATTCATCATCCTCCTCCCCATGCTTGGCAACTACTGATCTTTTTATTGTTTCCATAGTTTTTTCTCTTTTCCAGGATGCCATGTAGTTGGAATCATACAGTATGTAACCTTTTCAGATAGACTTCCTTCACTTAGCAATATGCATTTAAAGTTTCTCCTCATCTTGTTGTAACTTGAAAGCTCATTTTATTTTATTTTTGAGAGACAGCAAGAAGAGAATGTGTGCACGTGCTTATGAGCTGGGTGGGTGGAGGGGTAGAGAACCTTAAGCAGGCTCCAAGCCCAGCATGGAGCCCAACTAAGGACTCCATCTCATGACTGTGAGATCATGACCTGTGCTGAAATTAAGAGTCAAATGCTCAACTGACTAAGCCACCTAGGCACCCCTTGATAGCTCATTTTTAGAATTACTCAATAATATTTCATTTAATGGATATCCCACAGTTTAGTGATTCACCTAATGAAGGACATCTTGGCTGCTTTGAGGTTGTGGCAGTTTTGAATAAGCTACTGCAAGTATCTACATGCAGGTTTTTGTGAGAGTGTGTGTACTTTTGTTAAGAAACCACCAAACTGTCTTCTAAAGTAGCTGTACCACTCTGCATTCTCACCAGCAATGGATGAGAGTTCCTGTTACCCCACATCCTCACCAGTTGTTGGTGTTGCCTGAATTTTGGATTTTGGCCATTCTAATATCTGTTGTTAATTGCCTATTTTTGTAAATAAAATTTTATTGGAACACAGATACGCTCATTCATTTACATATCGTCTGTGGCTGCTTTCATGCTACAATGGCAGAGTTGAGTAGCTGTGACAAACACCATATGGCCCACAAAGCCTAAACTATTTACTGTCAGGCTTTTTATGGAAACTTGCCTTAGAATATTTTTTTTCTAGCACATCCCCTGATGACTTATACAAAATTTGTATGATATATTTGTGTTTTGTTCATGAGAATTATCACGAACCCACCCACGTCTTTCACTAGAGTAGTGGAGTAGATCCATCACTAATGCAATAACTGAACAGGTCCATCCTATAAAGAACTTGGAAAAATAAGACTTCTGTGTTCCTTTCTTTAAAGGACATGAAAGAAATGGAGGTTTCTCAAAGCCAACAGGATATCATCACAAACTGTAAAACTACAAATAGGATAATCTTAAAATCATACATGAACTTTGTAGCATGCAGATATGGGTGGTTATGTATATATGTACATATATGTGTAAATACCTAACAGTTAAGAATAAGCTTTATCTTCTGTACTGCAAAGGAAACAATCAACAAAACTAAAAGGCAACCAACAGAATGGGAAAAGATATTTGCAAATGACTTAATCAGATAAAGGGTTAGTATCCAAAATCTATAAAGAACTTACCAAAGTCAACACCTGAAAAACAAATAATCCAGTAAAGAAATGGGCAGAAGACATGAATAGACACTTTTCCAAAGAAGACAGCCAGATGGCCAACAGACACATGAAAAGATGCTCAATGTCACTCATCATCAGGGAAATACAAATCAAAACCACACTGAGATGCCACCTCACGCTGGTCAGAATGGCTAAAATGAACAACTCAGGAAAGTACAGATGCTGGCGAGGATGTGGAGAAATGGGAATCCTCTTGCCCTCTTCGTGGGAATGCAAACTGGTGCAGCTGCTCTGGAAAACAGTGTGGAGGTTCCTCAAAAAATTAAAAATAGAACTACCCTACCACCCAGCAATAGCACTACTAGGAATTTATCCAAAGAACACAGGAGTGCTGATTCATAGGGGCACATGTACCCCACTGTTATAGCGGTGCTTTCAACAATAGCCGAATTATTGGAAGAGCCTAAATGTCCATCAGCTGACAAACGGATACAAAAGATGTGATTTATATGTACAATGGAATACTACTTGGGAATGAGAAAGAATGAAATCATGCAATTTGCAGCAACGTGGATGGAACTGGAGGGTATTATGCTGAGTGAAATAAGTTAGTCAGAGAAGGACAGATATCATGTTTTCACTTATATGTGTATCTTGAGAAACTGAACAACAGACCATGGGGGAGGGAAGGGGAAAAAATAGTTACAAACACAGAGGGAGGGAGGCAAACCACTAGAGACTCTTAAATACAGAGAACAAACTGAGAGTTAGTGGGGGTTGGGGGGCATGGGAGAGTGGGTGATGGGCATTGAGGAGGGCACTTGTTGGGATGAGCACTGGGTATTGTATGGAATCGATGAAAGATGGAAATCTATTCCCAAAACAAGAGCACACTTTACACACTATATGTTAGCCAATTTGACAATAAATTATATTTAAAAAGAAAAGAAGAAGCTTTATGATGGAAAAATCCTTGTGATCAGGATTACTTTCTCCTCAATTGTTAAAAATTATACCCAGCAACAAAAAGCAAACACACTACTGATATATACAATAACATGGATCATCTTAAAAGATGCCAGACAGAAAAGAATATGTGGGATTTTTTTAATTGAAAAAGAAAAAAGGGAAAAGAATGTGCTTTTCATAAGTGTTTGGTTTCAACATTAATATAATTATCTTAAAATATAGAATTTGGTTGCTTGTGAGAGAATGTGGCTTGGAATATAATCAAACATGTAAGTTATTATGGCATGTAAAGATAAAGACAAATTTATTCTCATGGACTCAACGTGAACTCTCTATTGGTCACAATATCCCATGAAACAGTGTTTTCCAAATCTGGCTGCCAAGATTTCCAAGGCTAGCTGCCATAATCTGAATTATGGATCACCCATGGTAATTCTGATACTGTTGTCCCAAAGACCATCGTCATTAGATATGTACCACATATCTAAGAAATTCTTTGGAAGCGGAGAACCAATGTTCACCATGCCAGTAATGCTAGGGAACTTAATCTATTTTGATTTGTAATTTATCCATTATCATTAAATGAAATTTCTTTTGATGATGTGTGGATGTTCAATTTCTTTCAGAAATATTTTTTCTTTGAAATAGGAATGTGGAGTTAGCAGATCACTCTATCCTCAATCTTGCTAATGAAGTAACCAAAATTTTGATTCACCTCTCATCCCATGCAGTCATCTGACATTCTGTCTTAGTTTTCTGATTATGTAGCCACAGACTGGGCATGGAGACAATGCCCCAGTCACTAACAATGTCAACAACTGTGTGAGATTGTGGTACTGAGTCACTGCCTCCATTTTTGTTCAGTGGAGCACTGAGCACTTCATCTTGTACTGCTTTTATCTTTCAAGTTGTGATATCCAGGTCATCCTAAACCATTTTCATGCTTTGGTTCCTGACTAAGAACGTACATGAGAATGAGTTCATGTCCTGTGAAGAGAGAAAAGATCTGTCCACTGAGACAATAGAATTGTTTTATGGCACTGATTCTTTTACTACCTAGCAGTAAATTTTAGAGCAGGAGGCCATTACTGAGGTGGTTTTAATGCCTCAGTAAGGCAAACCAAAATCTAAGCCTGTGAATGCCTCAAGGTTCCAAAATCAAAATGCTATGGACAACCAATCACAAACAGCCTACCAGGCTTTAAGCTATAGCCAATCAAATAAGTTCCTTTCTTTGCAACCATACTTTATAGGTGTTTACCATAGTTCTTGTCTGCTAAGTGCTCTTAACTACTGATGGTTTAGCACTGCCTGGTTACAACAGATTTTTCTCAAAAACCTCTTAAAATTTCGAATGTGCCTCAGTTTATCTTTCAACATAGGATATAGCTATAAAAAAGCCACAGATTTTCTCCCTTGGCTTCTTCCTCTTTAAAATATGAATAACAACTCTTCTTTTGATGTCACATTACTATGTATCAGTTATGATCATGTCAGTAAAAGAGCTAAGTGGAGAGACACATTCATCTCTGTTCAACCCTCTGTTTTACCTCCCTGGTTTGGTTTGGCATCGCTAGCCTTGGGCATTACCAGAGGTTCCTTACTACTCTCCCACTCTGCAGCAAAGCCTCTCGGCAGTTCACCATGGACTGCTTCTTGTGATTCTTCCTAAACCATGCATGTGAGAGTATTTGTTCTCTACTTTTAAAACTTTCTATTCCAGCGAGGCAATGTTTACTATCCTTTATTTAACATTTAAAGCTCCTTACAACTGGGTCTAATATGAACCTTCTTTCACTGATCTCAATTTATGGCTGCTGCTCTGTGCAGAGTAATTTTTGCTCTATGCCTCAATGTGTGCTATTTCATCTGCCGGGAATGCATTTCTTACCCTCCATTTCCATTTGCCTGGGATGCATTTTTTACCCACCATTTCCATTATAGACTTTCTAGTTCTTTTTTTCAAGATCAGCTGAAATGCTAACATCATCTGTATTTTGCTAACCCCTCTGACCCAGTACTAATACCTTTTTCCCTTGTGCTCCTCTAATACCTACTTATTTCAAAAACTATCTTTGACACTTACGCTTCCTCTTAGTGTAGAGATTTATATACCTGATTTTATATATTAAGGTATTCATTTCTTGCAAACTTTAATGTGCAAACCTCTGAAATTGAGGTTTATCTTAAAAGTTCTATGTATATTTAATGATTTTCTTTTTTCCATAGAGTTATTACTTTGTTTTAAATTAAATGGATGGTGTCTTATGTTGAATGGATATAGTCTGTGCCTTGTGTCCCTTTGCTGCAATGTAAGTTTCTTGGGTGGTGAGGACCATGTCTTACACAATATTCTATTTTCCACAGCCGCTTGCACATAATAGATAATCAATAAATGCTCTTAAAACAAATGGAATACATAAAATGATATAAAAAGGAAAGATATGACATACTATTCCTTGGGCTGTGTGTGAAATGAGATCCTGCACTTTGAAGGTTCTCTGGGAGTTCAAATCATAAATCCTCCAGTGGTCTTATCATTCATGCCTATTGTACACCTGTCATAGTTTACTGGGAGAGATATGAGATACATTGTCTCTCATGAGGTTTTGAGATGATCTGTTTATTTTTTTTCTCTCATATCCAGCTACTGCATTAATTTTTATGCCAGACTGCTTAAGTAGGCAATAACACATTTTGCCTTGCTGTATTTTATTTCAGTAATCTTGCTCAGCCAGCAGGGAGGCCTATTAGTAGGTTTCTTGGAATCTATTTACAACATATTCTTTCTATTTACCGAGTATCATACTTTGCCGAAAGTCATCCAAACAGTTTTGGATCCTTCTTCCTGGCCCTAAATTGGAAGAAGAATCAATTTCAAATAGCTTAAAATCGATTTCCAATTATTTCTGTGCTTAAAGCATTGAGAGATTTACCTGGAAATTTTAATATTCTTCTGTTTTGTACCCTAAATTTTTTCCTCCATTTTTTTGAAAAGCACTTAAATGTTCTAGAAATTATCTTCACTTGATCTTTCAACCAAAGCATCTCTTTATCATTTCCCTTTCCCTCCTTGGATTATTATTCTTATTTTTGAAGAACAGAGACAAAATAAAAAAATAAAAGGCATACCCATGCAATGACTTTCTATTTTGATCATGCTTTTCTAATCTCTGTCTAGTTAATGAAAATAATTATGGAAGCTAATATTTTATTTTTCACCTTTGTCATGTAATGTGGGAAGCATTTTATGTCAATTATTTTATTTAATCTTTACAGTAAACCTACGAGCAAGAATTATTATTATCCCTGTTAAATGTAAGCCTGATAATGTTATTTCTCAAAATCATCTAATAACTTATTATCTTGAAGATCCTTGCTATGAACTAAAAGGCTTTCCCAGCCTGTTCTCCAACTGTGATCTCATTACTATCCTGACCTCATCTCTTAACACTCTACTTTTTAAAAAAACTTTTTTTAACGTTTATTTATTTTTGAGACAGAGAGAGACAAAGCATGAACGGGGGAGGGTCAGAGAGAGGGAGACACAGAATCTGAAACAGGCTCCAGGCTCTGAGCTGTCAGCACAGAGCCCGACACGGGGCTCAAACTCACGGAGTGCGAGATCATGACCTGAGCCGAAGTTGGCCGCTTAACCGACTGAGCCACCCAGGCGCCCCTTAACACTCTACTTTTAATCTCTCTGCTCTAGCTGTCCTCATATCTTGTCAGGCATAGTCTTGCCTCAGGGCTTTTGCACTTGCCACTCATGGAGCACTCTTTCCTTCCATGAACATCGACATGACGTGTTTTCTCACTTCCTTCATGTTATCACCAAGGTCATCTTGGCGACATCTTACCCGGCTCTATCTAAAATATCTACCTAACACATACCTCAGACCTCTCTAATAGTTCATATCCCATTCTCTTCTTTTTAAAAATGTTTCTTTCTACATTTATCATGTTCTAATATGTTATCTATTTGTCCTTTTTGTTGCTTCCTTTGCTAAAAGTATGAAGGCAGGGCCTGTAGCCTCTCCTGTTGACTTCTACATTCTCCAAACCTAGAATGGTGTCTGACACATAGCAGGCAAATGTTAAGTATCTGCTGAGTGAATAAATGTATGAATCAGAGATGTTAAGTAATTGAACACCTTTTAACTACTAATTTGTGGAGCTAAGATTTAACACAGACCATTTTATTTCTTCACATTTAACTTTTGAATATATTTCAGGAATTGGTTACAAAAAACAATGGAAGGTTGCCTGTAGCATCTCCATAAGTAATTCATCTACATTATATTGTTTGACAAAGTAAACCAAGACTCTCTGTTCAGACTTGATATGGTAGATTCCTAAATGTCTTTCAGAAGCATTATTAGATACATAATGCATATGAGTTGTCTTCTCTGAAATTATTTTTTAATTGAAATGTGTCCATAATCTTGTCATTTCTGAACTTCCAAATTATACTGCAGTCTGTTGATCAAGATTGATTCTGAGCATGTGGGACACATTTCAAACAAGAAAGAATCTTGCTGGTTGTTTGTAATGTGATGGCTAATGCACTGGAAACAGATTGCATGGACATTAAACTTCTGTCCACACATCTATGTTCAAAAACCAAACAGTAAATATTTGCCTTAATGATTAATTTTGCTGTGGGGTGCAAACTGTCATGGTTCCAATTTTTTGGTAGTGTTGTTCTTGTTCTTTTCTTTTCTTTCTTTTCTTTCTTTCTTTCTTTCTTTCTTTCTTTCTTTCTTCTTTCTTTTTAAGAACTTTGACTTGAATGTAAACACTGGCAAAGAAATTATATTCTTTTACTACACATTTTGGGAGACTGGTATGGTGATATGTTTCTGGAACAGAATATCGAGTATAATCAGTCTGCTAATAGGAACAGGAAGTCATTTCTTAAAATGATCCTACAGCCACCTTGCTAATGTCGAGGATGATTTGAACTGACTGATTTGATTGCTGCTTTCTTCCTACAAGAGGTCTCAATGCATGAAATAACTTACATGTGTAATTTAGGTTTCCATGATTTCCAGCAACCTAATGATGCACAGAAAGCTGAAATAAAATTCCCACTTTTTCCCGGATAGAATATACATCTAAACATCTGTCTTATAGAGACAGAAGGATATTATAGTTGATGGGAAGATGATAGCTTAATGCCTGTTTGGTGGTTTGATTTTCTAATAGATTATTTGAAAACTGTCCAGCTAGTGCTGTGGGGACCCATTTACATCTTTGTAAATAGCTTCAGGATAGAAAAGGGTAGGAGAGTAGGAGAGGCCGCTTAGTTTAGTATTGCAGACAATACTTCCTATACTATACTATACTATACCATACTATACTATACTGATACTTTAGTATAATTTTATACTTACAGACAAGTATCTGAATGTCTTATATTTGAATCACAGCTCTGTAATTCAACAACACTATAAAATACCCTTTCTTATCTCAATTTATCAAATTTTCATATATCATACTAGTCCCTGATTCTTTTTGATTCTCTCCCTTTACTTTCTGTCTTATGAAGCCCCAGACCATGTGGTTTTTGAAGCATACCCTTTCCTCCATTCAGAATTACTTTATCTATTCTCCAAATTTAGAATGATAAAATCTTGGGGACTGGGCTTACCAAGAAAATTCCCTTTGAAAGAGATCAGAAAAAAAGGAAGGGAAAAAGGATTCGCAAAAAAGACTGAATTCATTTTTTAAAAGTTTATTTATTTATTTGGAGAGAGAGAGAGAGAGACAGAGAGACAGAATGCTGAAGGGGTAGAGAGACAGAGAGAGAGAGTCACAAGCAGGCTCCACACCATCAGCACGGAGCCCGATGTGGGACTCAAACTCATGAACTGTGAGATCATGACCTGGGCCTAAGTCGAGAGTTGGTCGATTAACCAGCTGAGCCACCCAGATGCCCCAAAACTCAATTTGTTATAAGCAGAGGTGACATAAGAAGTCTACAATCAGTCAAACGTTTAATTTCTGTTATCCCCATCAGAATGATTTTAACCTAGGGTCAGGCCTATTAATATTAGTGGCTCCATAATAGTCAAGCCAGATAAAAGCAGCATGCCTGTAACCCATAGTGTGTTCATGAGTGATTCAGAGATATGAAAATAGACATTTGGGAAGGTAGAGTTTTGACTTTTGCACATGAGAGCCAAGATATTACAACAGTAATTGATTCTTTATTCATTCTGAAGGTAAAATTTAAAGTTTGCCTTGTGTGTGGTCTTTATACTGAAAACAAAGTTGGGATGATGGAACTTTCTTTCTTTCTTTGGAGCATGTCCACTCTCCTTTCAATTGCTATTGCCAAGTTCCAGAAGGACAGTACATGTGGAGTTTTTGAACAAGTGAACTTTTTTTCCTAACTTGGTGAGCTGAGCTGGATGATGTAGAAGAAACATTGAAGTTTCTTTTTACCTTCCTTCCTAGAGTCTTGAGCTAATTATAAAAGGTTAACTTCTTCTTTATTAGTCTCTAAAGGTCTTTAAAGCCTGCCTGATCCATCTTGGTTCTCACTATATGTGTACAGATAACATACTGAGCTCCTTAACATAACAGCATTATGTTAAGGTTATATCCATGATATGTCTATGCCAGGATTTTGCTTTTAGACTCAGAACCAGTGTTCACCAGAATGTACCCTTAACTCACACCAACCCTGATAAAATATGCTTGTCTAAGTCTTTATCTTCAAAATTCTCCTAAGAGCAGGGAAATGGTAACTAAAGAGATAATCCCTTTTCCCTCCACCCCTTCAGCTTATAATACCTTCATTTGTGAAAAAGTTTCTGTTAATGATTTTTGTTTCTAGGTTAGATGTTAAATTTCACCTCCACATTTATTTTTCTTTTGTGAGTGTGTATTGCTTTTTTTCACTGCACATGCAAGATTCCTGCCAAGTTTTCCCCCACTCCCCACCCCCTAATTTTGGGCAAAGAGCATGAGTGTGTGTTTAAGGGGAGTGGTGGAGGACAAAATCATACCTTATATAAAGATTTACTTGCACAGTGAGATCAATGTGTTTCTGGTAGTCTTAGTTTGGATAATCTCAGAAACAGATCCTAAGACAAAGACTCAAGTGCAATTAAACATGAGTAGGGAAGTAGGGAAGAGACATGGAGAGAGTGAGGTAGCCAGCATAGGAAGCACCATCAAGGCAGCCACTGCTACTGGTGGCCAGATCTTAACACCTCGGGAAATTCTGAAAAATGGTGTAAAACACGTATTTTGCCTGCAGGGTGAGCAAGCTGTGCATTTATATAGCAATTCCATTCAGTAATTGGTTTAGGCTGCTCTCTGGGGTACAGGCATTAGTTCCCTGTCCCTTAGGCCTGCTGGATATAGGCATGGCAGCCTTTCAAGGCATCAGAGACTCTTGGGCCAAGAGGTGCAAATACTGGTGGTTGATATTTGTGCAGGACCAAACTGAAGTAACGAGACCCAGGGGATGTGGGCTGGGAACCAACAGCATCTGTTAAAGAGTGATAGTCCATGGTTTTTATTTTCATGATTCCCAGTTATTTGGCACATGGAAAACATTTAGCCCCTATTCTTGGCTTATTTTAAAGACTCAAAAGTTTACTTCTTATTCTCTTTCTGTAAATAAAATTTCAGTATCACAAAATAACTTTTGACATGATTAGTCTTCATATCTAAACACCTAATTTATCATCAATGACAGGATTATTTCAAAACTAGTCTTATCAAGTAATACTTCAGGGTGTTGTGTATTTGATCAAAACTATTTTAGTTAGGTCTATTATAAACTGGCTATTTGCAATTGAGATTTCATTATATGTTTTTAATGCTTAGGCTAGACATATATTAACCAGCCTATAGAATTTTAAAATGTTAGAGCTAAAAATGACCCTATAGATTATGTAATCAGGCCCCTTGCCACCCAGTACCTACTTAGCAGATGAGGAAACTAAGGTTTAGTGAGAACCACTTTGCTTACAGTTGTGGAAATAGTCTTTTCTTTTTATAACCCTAAATAAAACTAGAGAGAACTCTGGGTCCATGGTAAAATGTTCTGTTATTCTGGGACTGAGGATAAGGTTATAAACTTTGAGAACTAACGTAGAGTCCCCTACACCTGGAGTCATTGGCTAGTATCTTGGAAGTTAAGCTACTTGTTCCTGGGGTTCCTTTTCTCCTTGAGGCAGAAGTACCACAATGATAAGGTTTTCTTATCCTGATGTCTCATGCATATTGTTCAGATGGTGCACTTACTGTTTTTTTTCAACATAGGCTTTACTTTTATCATCTGCATCCTACTTGCAACCAGTCTTCTGGTCCCATTTTACACTGAACACTCTGCTTTGATGCTTGGGTTTTGATTAATTTTACTTCCAGAAAAGTCCCTGGATTGACTTCAATTATAAAGATTTATTATTAAAACTGAGAGGAAAAAAGTATAAAAGCAAGTGGGAATACTTTAAATTTTACCCATCTGATTTCTACTAAACATTTAAAATTCAAAATAAAGCAACATAGATTGGATACCTAGATATTCAAATATGGATTTATTTGATTTTTCTTATTGCTCCATGCTTCTCAACATTGAGGCCATTGAGCTTATGAAATTTTTTCTTGGAATTCTTAAAGTTCTACAAGAATTGTTAATTCAAAATTTTCCTTAGATGCTTATGAATTTTTAACTGTTAAGATAAAATCTCTTTTTTTTTTTCTGGTAGAGATGACTAAATTAAAAGGTATTCTCAAATAACTACTGTAATCCAAAAATTGAAAGATGAACAAAAAGAATCTTGACAGCATAGAAATTAAGAAACCCATTTCCAGATTATTCTTAAATCAAAGAGAAGGTAACAAACATTGCAACTTTTTATAAAGCAATGAAATGAGGCACATCGTACCTAAGCCTACAGGTTTTAGTAAAAGCTGCTATAACCAGAGTCCTAATGCCTATAAGACAAGGTTAAAATGAAGAAGTTAGAAGTTAGAAAAGCAAAAGTTAGAAAGTTAGAAAAACAAAAAAAATCAAAATAACCAAGAAAGAAGGAAGAGGAAAATAGAGATTTAAGATGTTACTTATGAATAAGAAAATAGAAATTAAAAAAAAATACTACAGAAGATAGATAAATACTAATCTGACTTTTGGAACTATGCATTACCATTAAAGCTGGTAAATCCTTTAGATTCTATTAAGAAAAATGGTAGACTAAAATATTGAAAATGACCAAAGAGTAGCACATACATATTTGTTGAATCATGAATTGATAGAAAGGGAACTATGTGCTGGGCATTGTACTGAGCACCTTATTTTATTTAATCTTCACTAAACCCTTTGAGATGGGTGTTACTTTTATCTTCATTTTATATGTGGAGAATCTGAGGCTTAGAGAGATTAGAAGGAGTAAGTAATATGTGCAAGACTACACAGCTGGAATCAAACCCAGGCATTTTAACTCTAACATCTTTCCTAACCAGTAGTTGGAGATGGTGGTTCATATTTTCTTTGTTGTAGTTCTAATCGGAAACCCCAGTGTGGGTTCTATAAATCTCCTTTCTAAGAATTCTGTGTAGTTTAAAGTACTTTTTAGGTAAAGAATTTTTCCAGGAAAATTTCTACTGGATGACATCAAAATTTTAAGAAGTTTGTTGTTGCAAACGTATAGAAGAATTTTCTGGGTAATCATCTGGAAGCATGGGGAAACTAATATCTGATGATGGTGAACTTGAACTTTTTCAGCCTCAATGGTCTGTGGTTCCTCTGGTTAACAGGAGGAATTTGGTAGAGAGGACTCTAAATTAAAAGGCATTCTCAGACAACTATAGTAATCTGAAAATCAATAGATGACCAAAGAATCTTGACTATATGCAAAACCTGGCCATGGCCTGGAGGGATATTAACAACTGGTGGGGATTTCAGTAACATGCATTCTTCAACATTGGATTTTTTCCTCTACTAAGTAGTCTTTTAGGACTACAGAACAGACTAAGATTTAGTGAGAGAAAAAATAATCCCACGGCCATGGATGAGAGTTTCAACTAGAAAGACTTTTTCCTAAAACCATATTATTTTTCTCTTCACACTTAATCTGCTCATTGCCTTGAACGTGGACAGTTTCCAAATCTTATTCAGCTGTCTGCTTTTTTTTCTTGTTAATGCAGACCATGAAAATGATATCTAAATCTGAATTCTATTAACACCACAAATAAAAATGATAAACTCTATCAGCGGAGCATATAAATCCTTTCAGGGGAAGGTATTGTATTTTAAGTTATGCAGACACAAATTCCTAATATTTAAATAAGAATATTCTCCTTGGTTCCAGCATTTCAGAACACTTTTTGATAAAAGAAATGGTGTTACAATATAGAAGTAAAGTAAAATAATTTTGGAAGGTATATAGGATCTATTCCTTGGTCAGCTGTCAGTGACCAACTAGCCTCAATGAAGGGAAGGATCCCAAGGAACACTGTGGAGGGCAGTGAAACACTTAGAGCAAATAGTAAAGGGAATTAATCAGTTACTAATAGGGTAGGAAATAGCATGGGTGTTAAGTCAAACATCTGATTAAGTAATTACTGAGTTAACAAAAAGTATTTAAGAAACTATTTTAGAGAAAGATTTTCACTGTAATTTAAGCTATTTATGTCAAATACTTGTCTTGATTTTCCTTATGCACTTGAAATGCTTGGCAAGAACTGGCACATAGTAGGTTCTCAAATATTTACTTGAAGGAAGAAAAATATACTTACTTACACTAGTGAGATGTGTTAATGCAGAGCAAACATTTTAGAGCTAAGGCAGAAAGGATTTTCTCTCTTTTTTTTTTTTTATTTTATTTTTTTAAATTTTTTTTTTTTCAACATTTATTTATTTTTGGGACAGAGAGAGACAGAGCACGAATGGGGGAGGGGCAGAGAGAGAGGGAGACACAGAACCGGAAACAGGCTCCAGGCTCTGAGCCATCAGCCCAGAGCCCGACGCGGGGCTCGAACTCACGGACCGCGAGATCGTGACCTGGCTGAAGTCGGACGCTCAACCGACTGCGCCACCCAGGCGCCCCAGAAAGGATTTTCTCTATTTGTTGGTGTCTGCTGAGAACCAAAGCATATAATAAAATTAGTTGGTTTTTTTCCTCAGGACTCTTGAGTGGCTGTATGGAAAGGCACAGATATAATCATGGGCTAGAAATTCTTTACAACAGTAATGAAACCAATAAAATTGGAAGATTAAAAGAGATTCATTTCTAAAGTATTACAGTGGACTTTGTTAACTTAATTAAATTATTTAAGTCTAATCTCTTCTAAGTTAGTGACAAAAAGCTTCTTTTTATGACATTGTCTTGGAAATCATTTAGACCACCATGACATAAAAGGCTATGGAAGTATTTTTTCAGGCCTGAGGACATTTAAATCTAGGTTCTGTTTTGTGGATTATAGATTTTTTTTAAGGGCAAGTAAATGTTCCTCTTAATTTTCTTGCAATATGTAAAATTCAAATCACCTGGGCATTAATCACTAGAGATTCACTTCAGTTATAACCCTAAAGTTGGGCCATGGAAAAAGAATGGGTTGATAGCGGGGGTGACTAGAGTTTTTTAAACCTAAATGTCACATTGCATTTGATTATTAATTCAAAATATTTTTAGCTGAGTTCTCCATAATCAGAGCTCATCAGACTATTGACTATATTCAAGAGCTAAGTAATTAAAAGGAAGAAGTCAACATCACAAGTTAAATTTACAGAGAAGTCATTATTATTTTGTTAATAGCTTCTGTGGCTTCCTAGGATATAACTTTTGAATCACACAGTTGTGTACCTATTGACTTGCTAGAACTTTTCTTAAAAAATTTTTTTTTAATGTTTATTTATTTTTGAGACAGAGAGAGACAGAGCATGAAGGGGGGAGGGGCAGAGAGAGAGGGAGACACAGAATCGGAAACAGGCTCCAGGCTCTGAGCCATCAGCCCAGAGCCTGACGCGGGGCTCGAACTCGCGGACCGCAAGATCGTGACCTGAGCTGAAGTCGGCCGCTTAACCGACTGCGCCACCCAGGCGCCCCTTGCTAGAACTTTTCAAGTAAATGTATTTTCTAACAAACTTTGGATATAGATAGGATCAGTTTCAGGTGATATTATTGGAATATTTTGTCCTTGAAAGGAAATCTTAGCCAAAAAAACAATAATTCAACATCTGACTTATTTGACCTTAAAAATGTTACTTCAATGAATGATTTTAAGGGTTTTAAATAGGAAACATTGTTCTTACACATTTACAATTTATAATTTAAAGCACATTGGAAAGGATTGGGATAAAGTACCAGTGGACAAAATTCGCATTTAATAAATTGCTTGAAGTTTTACTATGTATGTTGGCATCTACATAATTTGCTTTCAGTGACTATAATCTTTTCAGAGGGTCCAATGGATGGGTTTTAACTTTAACTTTAATGAAGATAGTTTGGAGAAAATAGTCCAGAGGAATTGTGCTTTTTAGCCCCTTCAAGCAAAATCCAAGAATCTTTGCTCTGACCCATCTACCTATTTAAAGAGTTTGCTTAATGAAAGGTTATGTCAAGACCATCATGAGCTAAGTCTGAAGGCCAATTAAGGCTTGGTGAAAGGAAAATCTTTTTACCAAAATTGATGTCCAATTAGCATGGGTCTGTTTGATATAGGTCAGGTAAAAATCTAGGTTCATTGATTGTTTTTTCTTTAATATATTATTTAAATGTTTTTTTTTTTGAAATTAGGAAAGTTATATATGCTCACTGTTACCAGTGAAAAATGAAAGAGATGAATGGAGACAGAGGTTATTTTTCCCCCTACTCTTTTCCCTCGTTAATCAATGTTAATGGCAGCAGGTGTATCATTCTACAAGTTCTGCTTTCTTGTATGGAAGTATGAGTACATGTCAAAAATGTGTGTTTTATTAATGTTTGTTTCTATAAAAATGCATCACATTAAATATATTACTCTGAAATTTAATTTTTCATGTAACAATATGAGTAGATCTCTCAAGACAGTCGATACAGATGTAACCACATATCAGAATCAGGCATCAGAACTGGATGACTTGTTAGGACACATTACCAGGCCCCATCCTCAGACATTCCCATAGGTCTGGAGTGGGGTCAAATATGCATTTCTAACAAGTTCCTAGGTGATGCTGAGACTACTGGGCCAAGGGCCAGACTTTAAGAGCCACTGGTTTAGCCTATTCTTCTGGATAGAAGTTGATTCCTGCATAGAGTAGAAGTGTTGTGATTTATCCAACCATTTCCCCTGTTGGTGGCCCTTTATTTTTTCTTATTTTGCCATAATAAAATATTGCTGTAATAGACATTTTGTTCATATAACACAAAGATTTTTATGTCTATAGTATAGATTCCTAAATTGAGATTAGTGGGTCAAAGGTGGTATTTACAATTTTAACGGCTTTTGCCTGATTAATTCCCAAAAGCGGTTATTACATATTACTAATTACTACATAAAGATTATATATCCCTGTTTCCTCATCAGCAGTGTATTGTCACTGTATTATTATTTCTTTATGAGATGAGTGAAAAAATGGCATCTCATTGTTGTTTTAACTTACATTCCCCTAAGCCCCAAAAGGTTAAGAGAATTCTTGTATGTTTATTAACCACTAGGATTCCCTCTTTGTCCATTGTCCCTTTAGTTACTTTTCTTTTTCCTAATTATTTCTAGAGATTTTTTTAATATAAGGAATATTAACCCTTAATATGGCAAGCGTTGAAAATATTTCTCTCAGTCTCTCCCTTCACTTTTAACTCTGTTTATGATATGACTGGCATGAAAAATCTGTAATTTTTATGTAATGAAATATTACATAGGTAGTGTCTTTAGGTCTTCTATCTTATTTAAGAGACTCTTGTATAATGCAAGGTTATACAAATATTCTTCTAAAGTTTCTTATAATGTTTTAACTATTTTATATTTTGCATTTAAATGATTATTGTATCTGGAATTAATTTTAAAATATCATGTGAAGTTGGGCTATAGTGGCAGCCCTCCCCCCTTTTCAGGGACTGGGGGCATTTTTCTCTCCTATGTAATTCTTTCTAGGCTTTCCACATCACTAGGCCCACGTGCAACAAGTAAGCAGGCATAGTCTTTCTGGAACAGGAGCACGGGCACCTGCTTGCTAATTTCCCTCACTACCAAGAAACCTGAATCATCACCAGAGACCCCAAACATAGGTAAGACCTAGCCCCTGGGTCTAGCCCCTTAGCTTAGGACAGACACGAAAGAGAATGGTTTCTAATTGATTCTTGGTCCCTAAAGACACGTTAGAGGTGTTCTATGTCCTGAATTCCATGCCTCCCATCCAAATACAGTATTATTTAGAAAGGATGTTTGGAGCAAATTAAGGAGTCTGTGTTCAAGCTGTCCTATCTCAGAATACAAACATTACACAATTAATGCAAGTTTATACTCACTGGGGACAAATTAGTAAATAGAGATTAGCAAGAAGAAAGCAGGAAAAATCACCCACATTTCAACCACCCAGAGACAAACACTTTGAGCCTCTGGGTGTATGTCTGTTCAGATTATATAACTAACTAAATAAATAACAGACAAGGAAGTAGATAAATGTAAAAATATTACTTTCCTCGCTGTTTTTAATTTCCTCCCCTACCTTTTGGACATTTGGATTGCTGCCAATTCTTTGATGTCCTACATACTTTGAGATAAACATCACTTTTGTTACACTTTTGTGAAGATTTACCATTATTTCTTTGATACAAATTCCTAGAATGGTGGTTGCCTGATCAAGGTATACGTTCATATTTAAAATGTTTCCAAATTGCCCTCCAGGAAAATTTTAAAGTTTATACTCCTACCAGCCACGCATGAGAATGCCCATCAGTTCATAACTTTGCAGAAAAAAGTTTGCATGACTAAACACAAACCCCATTTCTTTTTAAAAAACACTACTTGGTAGATATTTCATTATTTGGATGCTCAGGTTTGATTTTTCTTTTTGGTAAAAAGGTATTGCAGTTTCCTGCTCTTAGGAGTATGTTTCACATTGGAGTGAACTACTTCCCCCTTCTCCAGGACTGGACTCATGTGAACACATGAATATATATTATATTCTCATCCTCTAAGACTAAGCAAGTGACCCAAGCTGCATTGTATCAACTTTGGGAAGTTACTACAATGAGAGAAAAGAAGTTCTCTCTTTCAATCCTCACTGGCTCTTCATCTATCTTTCCCTAGGATTTTGAAAACAACAAAGTAGATGAGAGCAGAGAAAAGGAGGGACAGATGCACAATGGGAGAGAAAGAAAGAACAAAAGGGACAGGAGGGGCAAGATACATCTGGCTGTGCCTGAAGCAAGAACTACTGTTGGAGTTTTTACTAACATGAGCCAATCACTTCTGTTGGTGAGTGTACCTTCCTTTTACTCCTTTTTTTAAATTTTTTTTTAACGTTTGTTTATTTTTGAGACAGAGAGAGACAGAGCATGAACAGGGGAGGGGCAGAGAGAGAGGGAGACACAGAATCTGAAACAGGCTTCAGGCTCTGAGCTGTCAGCACAGAGCACGACACGGGGCTTGAACTCACGGACTGTGAGATCATGACCTGAGCCGAAGTCGGACGCTTAACCGACCAAGCCACCCAGGCGCCACCCTTTTACTCCTTTTAAAAGGCACTGATGTGGCTATTTGGTTTATATTTTATAATCATTATTTGATCATCTAGAATGTATTTTTAAGCTTTACCAGTAAAAAGTCTTTGTTAGTTATTACAAATAATTCGAAAGCAAATAAACATGTATTTGTGGTTTTCTCAGCCTTTACTATTATCAAATATTTACTATTCCAAACAGGTACACACCTGTAGGTAGGTCATTTGTCTCCTTGATAGAGTACACAACAGAGATAAGAGAAGACTTTTGTTCCCATTCCTTCCCCACCTTTGAGCTTTGGCTATTGTACTAGCAATCTAATGGTGACGAGTGATTTGGGTTCCCTGGTCACCTCATTAATCACATTAATGATGTCAGACACCAAAAAGAAAGTAGAGAAATCACTTGCCTTATCATCTAATGTCTTTTCATTAGAGATCTGGTCAAGGGATTTTAAAGACATTGACATTGACAACTAATAGGCAGTTGATATTAATTCTGCTGAAAGCAATAATTAAGCAGCCAGATTCCAAACAAGCTAGCAGTAACCTGGTGGGACCTCAGATGAGAAGGTGTTGGAATCTTTTAAAATTCAGTTTACTTTTTGCTTGGATGGACTTGCTTTAATTCAAGGGTAGTGAGAGTGGGCAGAGTTTGGGGAGGAGACATTAGGTTTCAATCCTTTATCAATGTTTTAATTATCTTTCAGAGGAGCTCCCTAGCAGGTTGGAGGACAAGATTATTGTTTGAAAAGATAACCATTAACTCTGGAAAAATATTTATTTGCACAGCTCATTCCTAGGCTTGATGGGACTTCCAAATTTATTATTAGAGCTAATATGGAAAGAGGGTCATAGCTATTGCAGAAATGACCAAGGGTCACATCCCCAGATAAGATTAATAGCTTAATGATAAAGAGAAGTTGACAACCATGCTGAAGTATAGAACATCTTCTCTGATGGATTCCAACAAGACATGGAAACTTTGGCTGAGTGAGGCATGAAGCAGATAAGGTATAGACTTGGTTGCATTTGATTAGAGACAGATGAGTACAGAACTGTTAGAGCATATCTCAGTGTAGCACTAATAAAATGCTGGGAGCCAGTTGTCAACGACGGTATACATTCCCACTGAAATGTGTAAAAATGTACTACACATGCCTTTAATTTTATTCACCCATGGGGATAGCAAGCAATAACACAGTAAGACACTGGGGTTATTTTAACCATTTTCTAATTACATTTGACCCTTAAACAACAGGGATCCACTTACATGTGGATTTTTTTTTAATATAAATACAGCACAGTACAATAAATGTATTTTCTCCTCCTCATGATTTCTTAATATTTTCTTTTTAAAGCTTACTTTATTATAAGAATACAGTATGTAATACAGATAGCATGCAAACTATGTGTTAATTGATTGTTTATGTTACTGGTAAAGCTTCCAGTCAACAATAGGCTATTAGTTAAGTTTTGGGGTGTCAAAACTTACATGCAGATTTTCAACTATAGAGGAGAGGGGGGCATTGGCAGCTCTAACTCCAGTGTTGTTCAAGCGTCACCTGTATATTGATCAGCATTTGGTTAAATTGTATTTTGTATCCTATTCTAACAAAGTGTTCATGATATGTCAAGTACTGTATTAGGCACATAACCAGTACTGAAGAAACAAAATCTTTAATTTTTCTTCCTTGGAAAACCACTGTACTCTTAATTCACTCATTTCTTAACAAATACTCTAGACATTCTTATAGAAAATAAGAATCTAACAATAAACATGATATATAAGTTTCCTGTCTCCATAGAATGTATATTCTTCTAGGGATAAAAAGACAATAAACAAATAAGCTAGATTTTCAGATAGGAATAAGAAATGTGAAAAACAGAGTTACCTAGGGTATGGGGTTAGTTTAGATTGTTCAGTTAAAAACATCATTCTGAAAAGTTTAACATCTGAGCTGCAATAAGAAAGTAACTCTGTAAGAAGGAGTAACCGTGTGAAATCTGGGTGAAGGAAGCACATTTCACGTAGAGGAAAGTGAGTGTAAAGTCAGAAGAGTTGAAGTTTTGAATGCATGGTTGTAGGATAGGAACCTCAAGAGACAGGGGTGTCCAGTTTATTCAGTCTATGGCAAGGAGGTTACACTCAATTCTTAGCATAATTTATCTACTTCATTGTAGTCCTTTCCTTTCTTTAAAATAGAGATAACATTATGAAAAATAATCCAATATTTTTCTTATAAGGGTTCTGTCAGATTATATTTTCAGCTGAGAAATGTAGGTCTATTTGGATGAATCTAATTATATCCTATATCACATCACAGAGGTAAAATGTCAGGATAGTATTGGTAACACAACTTAATCACCAGTTAACAGGCATTAGTTGTTCACACTGACTTTTTTTTTTTTAATCTCTTTCAGACTTTAACCATCTATACAAAATCACAGAAGACTGGCATATGGAGGTTAACTCAAGGGATTTGGGGAGAACTTTCTCCCCCATTAAAATTTTGAGAAAGATATTTTGGTTTCTGGAAATTTCTGGAAAAGTCCTCAAAGTTATTATTTCCATACTATACCTCAGGGTTCTTTCCTAACTTTTTAAGATGGATTGAGAACTAAGAGACAGAATCCTTTCCTAAGAATCTGAAGAAAAGCCACCTCAGACAGTCTTTCTGAATGCCATGTTTTCCAACATTGAGTTCCAGCACAGATCTCTTGGACATCCAGTAAGAGTAAATAAGTTCTAATATCTTGTCATCCCTTTAAAGGATAGAATACTCCTTAACAGCCAATAAAGACACTTTGTAGTGCTTCCTTAGGTGCTTAGTTTGGGAGGTCAAGACCTGATCATTGTCAAATGTTCTTTTGAAGTGATTTTAGATACTATATATAGACACTATATATATGTATATGTATATTATAGATACTATATATATGTATCTAGTCAGGGTTTGAATAATCAAGGGTAACAAATTTTGTTTCTTTTGTTCTCTTTGTTTGAAGAAATGCAAAAAATGAGTTGGTGTTAGCTGTGCAGCTTGAACCATCCACCCCCTAGGAAGAATTTACATGTTTAAGTATTGGATTGGTTGGTAGTGCTTTTAAAATATGTGTGTTTGGCTCTGCCACTATCTCAAGGAATAGCAGCTGCCTTTAAATGAAAGGCCTAATGCTTTTTTGACTAATACCGTAGCACCCCATGGAAATCCCCATTAGTCCCTTTGATGGAGCCTTTCGTGCCATTCAGTGTATTCTCTTGCCCTATTTCCCAGGATGGAAATTTGACCTATCCTGCATCCAGGAGCCTAACACTGCCACAGAAAGGTTTTCAAATGCTCTTCAAGTACTATGCAGATAACCAGAGGATAGGTGGAGCTATGTGCTACAACATTTTTACTTACCTGAGTGGATAGGACTTAGAGGTAGAAGGTGCTGACAATAGACAATGTACTTAAATATCCATAACCCCCCATGGACTATGACTGAATAGTGCTGGCATAGAGTAGAACCAAAAGGATTAACACAGAGAACTGTGTCTTGATAATTCCTTTTTTAGGGGAACCTTAGTGTATGGGAAACCTTGCTACAGCTTTTGTCCAAGAAGTGATGCCAGGCTGATAGGAAAGCTAGTTTTACTAAACTAGTACTAGTTTACTAATAGAGCTTTGTAGTTTCCCTGTAGCCTAACCTAGTAGCTTGGGCAAGCTATGTTTAAGCCATTGACATTCGTAAGCTCTGTAAGTAATATCTGCATAATTTTATTTATGGTTAGAGGTGGAGAGACCGAAAAGGTAACAGCTCACCTTTCCCCAGCCCTCCATTTTGAACATACTGTCTCCAGGTATGTGGCTAGTGATGTAAGGATAAATTCCTCTATTGGAATATCTGAGTTACTATTCCAGGGAAAATCAAGAAGCAGAGTTGTGTCTAGATAAATAATGGAAATATGTGTTTTCTTAATTTTCTTTTGTGTATCTTTGTTTTGCAATTTTTCCAAGATGAGTGTGGATTACGTTTCAGATAAAAAAAAGTTGTATGTAAAATTAAGTTCAACGTTTTCTAGCAACAGTTTCAGCTCCTGTCTCTTACTCTGCTTCTTTCCTCAAAGGATTGCAAATGCAAGGATTTCAATACCTTATCTACTCATTTAAAAACATTCTTGAGATCCATCGCAAGTAGCAGCTGTTATAAGAACTTTCTACTCCCTTAAACACCTAATCCCCTGTGACACATTCCATTTATCCTCCTTTTGTGGTGACTACAGCTTTAGCTGCCCCATGTGGGGAGACTTGCTGGTTTTATTTCTTTGCTCTGGATTGCTGCTCTTAGATTGCTGAAAAATGAACTTATTCTATAGCACTCAGTTTGTCGTGTTGCTCCTTTCTGAAGTTACTGTTCTGAATTATTCCCTGTGTCCAGGATAACTCTTTGTCTACTCAGTATATTTCTTCTCTTTTACTTTGTACCTGTCGACCATTTTATATTGGCAATTTGTGCAGGTCTATGCTAAAAATCTTCTTTGAATAGCAAATCTTCCATGCTTTGAACTCCTCTAATCAAAACTTGCTGTTTAAAATTCTGCCTGTGATTTTGCTTCTGCTTAACTGTGGACACCTTTGGCATAGTTATCTTTATTCTTTCTAGCTAATGAAAATTTGGGCTAAAGAAGGGATCTTTTTATTTCCCATTAAAAATGCATTTGTCAAAATTATTAGTTTTGGAATATCAGATTTCAAAGGGAGCTCAGAGACCATCTGCTCAAATCATCTCATTTGTCAGATTGAGAAAAACGAGCCTCAGACCTCAGACATATGGGGACCAGACTAAAACTAGAATCCAGATCGCTGGTTGTCTTCTTACCATATCTGGTCTACTTTACTCTCAATGGAAAATGTAATTTTCATATCCTAATGTTTAAAACAAAGAAATAAATGTAAGGGATGAAATTCTTGATTCATCAGAGGGACTTTGGTTGCAAACAACAAAAACTGATTCTGGCCAATTTGGGCGAAAGGGAATTTGCTGAAAGATCATGAGAGGCTCACTTAATTCCTTAGCACAGGTTTTCAAAATGAGAAGTGATTAGGAGACCTCAGAAGGAGAAACAGCATGTTCATCCATCAAGATGCCTTCAGTGTTCCCCTCAGCTTGATGAAATATCAAACAGGTTTTTTCCTGACTATGGGCCCCTAAGATCCCTTTTCTTAGAGTATTTACTTTAGAAAATTTGCAACTATAAATTCTTTCTTTGCTCCATTGAGATATAAATCTTCTCTCAGACTTCTCCTGGTGTTACAACCCAAAAGTGTCTTTCATAAGGACCTGGGAGCCACCCCTTGGAAATGCAGCCATCAAAAAAGATAGGGCCCTTGTCTCGTTTCTGTGGGAGGGTAGGAGCCTAATTTCAATAAATACCAATTAGTAAACACAGATGCCCTTCAAGATTTGTTCAGTGTCTGAGTAATGTCAAGAATCCAAGCACTTTCTTTTTTTTCTTCCAAAATTTTATTTAAATTCAAGTTATTTAACATACAGTGTAGTAATGGTTACAGTAGTGATTCATCACTTACATAAGACACCCAGTGCTCTTCATGAGCACCCTTAATGCCCATCACCCACTTAGCTCATCTCCCTACCCACCTCCCTTCTAGTAACCCTCAGTTTGTTCTCCGTTTTTAAAATATTTTTTTTCAATGTTTATTTATTTTTGGGACAGAGAGAGACAGAGCATGAACGGGGGAGGGTCAGAGAGAGAGGGAGACACAGAATCGGAAACAGGCTCCAGGCTCTGAGCCATCAGCCCAGAGCCTGACGCGGGGCTCGAACTCACGGACCGCGAGATCGTGACCTGGCTGAAGTCGGACGCTTAACCGACTGCGCCACCCAGGCGCCCCTGTTCTCCGTTTTTAAGAGTCTCTTATGGTGTGCCTCCCTCTCTGTTTTTATCTTATTTTCTATTTCCTTCCCTTCCCCTACGTTCATTCCACATGAGTGAAATCATTTGGTATTTGTCTTTCTCTGACTTATTTCACTTAGCATAATACACTCTAGCTTCATCCATGTTGTTGCAAATGGCAACATTTCATTCTTTTTGAAATATGTATCTTATCTATGTCTATGTCATCTATATCTATATTTATATGTATATCTATATCTAATCTATATCTATCTATCTTCTTTATCCATTCATCAGTCACTGGACATTTGGGCTCTTTCCATAAGTTGAAGCCAGGCACTTTCTAAATTATTATTATTATTTTTTTCAACGTTTATTTATTTTTGGGACAGAGAGAGACAGAGCATGAACGGGGAGGGGCAGAGAGAGAGGGGAGACACAGAATCGGAAACAGGCTCCAGGCTCTGAGCCATCAGCCCAGAGCCTGACGCGGGGCTCGAACTCACGGACTGCGAGATCGTGACCTGGCTGAAGTCGGACGCTTAACCGACTGCGCCACCCAGGCGCCCCGAAGCCAGGCACTTTCTATCTTTTGCTTTACCTTTCTTGACCTGTTTGCTTACCATCTAAAACTTACTAATAGCTACACAATGGCTATACAATGGCTGCTAAATGTCCATGTATCACATTTCTGCTCAAAAGCAGGAGGCAGGGCAGTGGCTAGAACAGCCAAGAGAACTACCTCTTTCCTTTTATCTGTGAAGGGTAGATTGCTATTCCAGAGGCCCCTAGCATATTTCCTCTAATGTTTTATTCACTAGGCATGGTTCACATGCCTGTTTAGTGGCAAAGACAGGGGAATTAGAAAAAAATAATGATTTTAATTCCCTAGCAATGGATTAGAAAAATAAATATTCATTCCTCTCCCCCAGGCTTAGAAGAGAAGCCAACTTTCCTCAAGTACATTGTTGGTCATCTGATACCTAAACAGAAGTGTATCACTGTTGGCCAGGGAGAAGGGTGAGAAAGGCAGTTATGTAGATAATCAACAGTATATGCTACAACATACCTTTGAGTATGTAGAGCCACTCTGTGGGTTTAGATCTGGATGATGAAGAAGAGAAGGCTGAAACAAGGACACTCCTAAGAGGAACAGACAGATAGAAACTTCAATGGACACAAGAAACCTTATGAAAGTAGTGATAGAGAGGGCTGGAGAGGTCTCAAAAAAGCCCTAGAAGGCTCCAAAATATTTTGCCGAGCACTGTTGACTGTTAAGTTTGTGGAGGGAGATATGACAATGTATGTTAAATGTATTAAATTTTTATATACAATTTTGTATTGGTTCAGAAATTTTACTTTATTTTTTATTTTATCTTATTTATTTTGAGAGAGAGAGAGAGAGAGAGAGAGAGAGAGAGAGAGCATGCAAGTGGGGATTGGGTGGAGAGAGAAAATCCCAGGCAGGCTCTGTGCTGGCTGTGCAGACCCCAAAGTGGGGCTCAGTCCCATGAACCATGAGATCATGACCTGAGCTGAAATCAAGAGTTGGACGCTTAACCAACTGAGCCACTCAGGTGCCCCCAGATATTTTACTTTTAAGAGATTTTTTTTTGTATTTTACACTAGGGAAACAACCAGCTATTCATGTAAAGATTTACATACTAGCATGTTTATCACAGCATTATTTATGATTATGTAAACCTGGAAATAGGCAAAATGTGCAATGGCAGGGAGTTTTATGAATAAATCAAAAGTTTCTGCCTTTGAAGGATATTTAATGATTTGAAGGATATTAAAGAAGGCTATAAAGAAGGATATTTCTCCTGTGTAAGAAAGCAGGTTTCCAAAAGGATATTTGCATGGTAAAAACATAGCATCTATGAGGGGTCATCCTTTTGACATACTGGAATTGCTGTAAATTTTTCATGTTCTTTATACTTTTTGGGTCTTTTCTAAAATGTATACAATATTTATGAAATAAATTCTATGAAAGATATCTCTTCAGTTTTGCCTAGGGTAGAACTGGAACCCAATGTTGATTTCAGATACAGACTCTGTGGTCAGCCCTCCAAGTTTGTCTAACTTTCAATATAGTATTTAAGTTACTTGTAAGAACAGCTCACTTACAGGTCAGTCTGTAGATGAGGAAACTGGGGCCAGATAGGCTAAGGAACTAAGCATGTTTATCATGCTGGAAAGGGGTACCACCACCTCTCCCTTGGAAGACAATTACTAGGCTAGGCCTCCATGTTTATCCTGCCCCACTGATTATTAGTTCCCTATCTAGCAGTTACATGGAACTCTTAAACACCTAAGTCAGATGATGACACGTACACTTACACAAACTTTTTAGAAGCTTCTCAGAATACTCAGTAACACCCATGTCCCTTACCATGTACCTATTTCTTGCTATCCTGCCTACTTCATCATTAGCCTACATGGCTAATCCAGTCTATTCACAATGGCTTCCTCCTGTTCCTGAGACCTGCCAAGCCTGTGGCTCTTTAGGACATTGGTGTTTGCTGCTCTCTCTTCTGAGAATATCCTTGTGTTAAATCTTCAAGTGGCTTACTTCCTCATTTTCACTCATCTGTTCAAATGTTTTCTTCTTGAAGAGGCCTTCCCTGACCACTTTGTGATGTGGTCCCATCTCTCTCTATCACCCCTCACATTTTTATCATGGATCTACATCATTTTTCTTTATAACAAGGAATGCTCTACTCTGTGTCCATTTGTTTATCTGTCTTCCTTAGTAGAATGTAAGCCCTGTAAGGGTAGACTTTGCTTTACTTTCTGCTGTATGCCTAGTAGCAAGAAGAATGATTGGTACATATTATCAGCTCAATAAAATCCAGCAAATAAATATATCAATGACAGAACCCATGTTTTCTCACCCCAAATCATATGTTTTCTTATTCCCTTATCAGAATATTTGTATGGTTGTAGATTATTTTAGACATGTGTCAATTGGTTCGTGATTAGAACATGTTTTTCATAATTATTCACTAAAGGTAGAACATCAAACTTAGTATTTTAAAAACAGCTCTGAATCTGGAAAGATTCATATACATATATCTTCTAATAAGTCTATTTTCTGAATTTACTTTAAGAGGAGGGAACATTTCTGAATTTCATCAGAAATTCAGCTTAACTTGTCTATGAAGATTTATCACAATTTATTTTGCCTACTGCCCAAGCACTGCTATGAATTAAAATATGTAATTAGGTAATAAACTATTTATAATGTATTATAGCTATTAGTAAGCTATAAGTATTCAAAGCATCATTAGTATCAAAGTGCGTAGAGATGGAAAAGTTTAGGGTGGCATTTATAGTAAATTATGCAACCCTTTAAAGCAAAACAAATATTTCAGTAATATGTTAATGATTTCTGGGTATAATGTCAAGTGACTGATGTGATGGTAGGTGGGCAATGAGAATGAGTTTGAAGCTGATGAGTTCTTAATGACATTATCTCTTTATCTTTTGCCCTTCTCTTGCTCTTCATATTCAAAATTCAATTTGAGTCGCCTCCTCTGATACCTGATAAACTTCATCTCATTTATCAGTGATACACATTCATTTTCATAATTTTAAGCTTTAGTTCTTAGACTTAGTAATAATAAAACAATGATACCTACTGTTTAGACAACATTTATAATGTGCCAGATATTATGCTAAGTTCTTTGCTCCATTATCATATATAATCCTCTCAGCAAGCTTTTTTTTTCTTTCTGTTTTTCCTTTAGACTTTTTATTTTGAAATAGTTTAAGACTCATTAGAAGTTTTAAAATAGTATAGAGAGTTTCTGTGTACTCATCACTCAACTTTCTCAATATATAACCATAGACCATTGTCGAAACTGGGAAACTGACTTTAGCAAGACATTAATTTGAATTCAGACTATATTCAGAGTCTATCAGTTTTACATTTATTTCTCTTTTGGTGTATATCATCTATGAAATTTTTCCACATGCATCTATTCATGCAACCATCATCACATGCAAGACACAGAAATGTTCCATCATCACAAAGAAATCTCTTCCTGTTGCCCTTTAGTAGGCACACATCCCAGCCTTACAACAATAAATCTCTTTTCAATGGCTATAATAGTATTATTCTGAGCATGTATAAAAATGGAATCATGAGCAACTTGTTGAAGGAGGTACTATTATCTTCTCCATTTTAACTTAGGACACTGAAACGTGAAGACTTTGAGAGAATGCCTTAGTGAAGGTCAGCCAGCCAGTAAGAGAGGGGTTGGGATTGGAACACAGGGCTTGACTCCAACACTCATGCTCTTGCTATTCTCCTTTTTTCCCCCCTGTTTTATAGACAATAAATGCCTAGGTCCTAATGATATTAAAATCACTATTTCCAGGACCTACACAAATTTCCCTTTGAAAAATTCTAATATTTCCAAGTGAAATGGTCTTTAGTGACTTATTTTAGAAATTTCTATTTCAGTAGAATAGGACATTATACAATGTATGGCAGTAAATGAATCACTTCAAGGAAATAAAACTTATCTTGGAGGGCATTATCTACACTAGTCCCATTATCTGGCCCTTTCTTGTTATATGCAAAGAAAATTTTGACTCTTCTGATGTTAATTTGTGCCTTCTAGTTAAAAGACTGGCCAAAATAGAAGATTCACGGAGGACCATAAGGAAAAGTAAATCAAAGATAGTCACAAATGTAACAATATTAGGACAAGAACCTAAGTACATAATTTTGAAAAACAGAACAGAAAAATATCTATACTAAGCAGTTTAAATCAAATTGCAAACTTTGAATGAATGAATTATGTAATGAATCTGGCCTACAGGTATTTTTATTTGGTCTGTGCAGTGTCTGAAACTGCAAATTAGTTACAAATATCTAAAAATGGGGAGCTTTAATACAAATTCCAAGTTTCTGGCTTCTTTTGGAAAGTAAAATAATCTGGAACATTGGTTCTACATTACAGCTGAGGCTGAATCATTGTTTTCTCCTTTATGTTGTATATATGCTTTCCAGAGTGGCATAGTCCCCATCTAGCCCAACAGAACCATCTATTTAGAAAAAAATTTTTTTTACATTTGTTTATTTTTTAGAGACAGACTCAGCACAGCAGAGAGAGAATGAGACACAGAATCCAAAGCAGGCTACAGGCTCTGAGCTGTCAGCACAGAGCCTGACACGGGGCTTGAACTCACAAACTTTGTGATCATGACCTGAGCCGAAGTCAGACACTTAACCAACTGAGCCACTCAGGTGCCCCCTTAGAACCATTTATTTTATCTGGGAGATGTGGTGTGCATTTGAGTTTGTGACGTCTGGTCAAGAGACTTAGTGAGATGATTCTACAATTTAAAAATTCTTGAATTAGAATTTGATAATTTTTTAGAAAATTATTTTCTATACTCTATCATGTAGAACAAAGTTCTACAAAATGATAACAGATGGTAAAGACTTCATAGCCAAATAAAATTGGAAATTCAAAGTACTTTATCCTACTTTAGAAATTCATAATCATATCCACATATTAGAAAAGGCTCTGATATCAACAATAATGAGGCCTATTTAACCTTGTTTAATTCAATATTTCCTATATATAATTGACTACATTAACACCTTGTGCATATGTATACATATATGTATGTATTTATATATGTATATAGGTATGTATGCATGTCTTTTTGTACAACATTACTTCTTGGAACAACTGTTTTTTTCTTAGAAAAATGTTTTGGGAAATGCTGATTGAGAAAGATTAGAAATGTTTGAGCCTTCAGTTTCTCAACACATTCAAAATAATTGGCTTTCTGGAAATAAAAGTCTTAAATTTTCATTTCACTCCTCTGAAATCAACATGGCATACCCATTGATGCTGACCGAAACAAACACTGATTTTAAAATGGGAACAAGGTTAAAAATAAAAGCCAAGATCTAAGAAGAATTGTGAAATTGAAGACATCAGTGGAACATTCTATGGTTAGCATATTTCAAAGGAGAGAGAAAAGTCATCCTTTTGCTGCAAAAACTGCCAGATTGTGGTTTTGGTTTTTGCTTTCTAAGTCATGCTGGTTTCTGAATTCAGTGGATTATCACTGTTGGTTTGCAATCTAGACCCCGTACATGGAGGGCAAGGAGAGGCCAAAGAAAGCGGCAGTCCCCTCCAGATTGGTAGGTGGCAGTTTTAATAAGCAAGGGAACTTACATATGAGGCTTGTCTTGGGTGCTACAAGGTAAGAAGTTCTCTGCACCTGCCTGCCAGAATTTAAAAGTTTGTATACACGACTTAATTGGATTCAATTGTGTGTGCCATCCAGATGATCTCTAAAACATATTGCTTCCTCAGGGTCGTGTCCTTAAAAATGACTTTGGTGGGGCACCTGGCTTGGTGTTGTGGGTTTGAGCCCCATGTTGTATGCAGAGATTACTTAAAAATGAAATATTAAAAAAAAAAAGAAAATGACTTTGGCTGTGGGATTGGTAGGCAGAAAGTATACTCCAAGGGTAGGGCAGGGTGTGAGGAACCTCTGACTACCAGGCTTTAGCTCGAGGGTCAAACAGAGGTCATGTCCTCTGCGTGATTGCTTCCAACAATCAGCCAGGCTGACCTTTGAAGATGCATGCCATGATTCTGCAAGGAGCAGCATTTATCATTTCATTGTATCATACATTCATTCAGCAAATATATACTTAGTACTTACAATGTTCCAGGTGCTTGGTGTAAATTAGTGGATAAAACAAAGCCCAGCCCTCATAGAGCTCACAATCTTGTAGGAAAAACAAGAAATAAGCAAGTAAACAAGCCAATCAACATCTAATTACCTGTTGCTGTGCTATGAGGAAAGCAAAGGCCAGGCTGGCGGGTGGAGAATAAGAGTGTGGAGAGGGGATGTTTGTCTTCAAATTGGGTGACTCTGGAAGGACTTTTAGAGATGACATTTATGCTGGATCCAGAAATAGTCAAAGGAACAATCAAAGATATGCAGAAAGAAGAAAATTCAAGCAAAAGGGACAGCACCTGCAGAAATCCTAAAGTGGGAAAGACTTCAGTGCACCTGACCAGCATCTGAGTTGGCCCTGTAGCTGGATGGCCGTGACTACAGTGGTGAGTGGAGGCAGGGGAAGATAGGTGAAGTAGGCAGAGCTTAGTTGTGCAGGACTTCACCTTCGACCATGAAAAAGGGCTTGGGTTGTTTTTATTTTATTTTTTTCTCGTAGTTCATCTGGGTGTTGGTGAAGCTTTTTAAGCAAGGAAATGACATGATCTGGTTAATGTTTTTTCTAATATCAATTCAGCAACGATTCACTTGGTGAGGGTGTGAATTTAGAAGCCAGGATATTGGGCAGGGGGGCTGGTGCAGTGATGCAGAAGAGGATTGATTGTGGTTTTGACTATGCTGTGGTGGCAGAGTTGGAGACCAGTGTATGGATCCCACTCACATGTTGGATGTGGTAACAATAGGGTTTGCTGATAAATGTCCTGCAGAATGTGAAGGAGTAGGATGACTGTCATGTTTCTGACCTAAGCACCCAGGTGACTTGAACACAATTTAATGTCGTAGGGCAGATTTGGATGGGAGAGATAAAAATCCATGATAGAATTTTCAAGATTTCTGTGGGATAGAAGTCACTGTGGAGACTGTATGAGTCTGTAAGTCAGAGGAGAGCTAGAAGCTGGAGATTTTCATCTGGGGACACCTCTACATTTGACTAAATGTTTGCAAAATGTAACAAACAAAACATAATTGCATATAGGAAGTATTTCCTACTAAGTTTGGTTTTCTGAAGGCAAGACCAGTTTGTATATCTTTATTTATTTTGTTAGTTTTTTTTAAAACATTTTCTTCATTTGTGTCCAATAGTATTTCCAAAATCTAAAATTATGTAAGTCTGATTCTCACTTCTCATTTCAAGTCCATAGTCCCAGAAGCAGGGTAAAGAGCCAGGTACATCGTATTCACAACTGGGCAAGTTGCCACCTACTAGCGGTTGAAGTCAAATCAGCTCTGAATAACTGAAGGCTGATCTCCCCTCATGAACAGATTCACCCTCAGGTACAACTCCGTAAGCCTCTTTTTTCTTCCTGTTCCAACTCAGTGACCAGAGGTGGTGATGACTCAGTCAAATTCAAATAGGAGTTTCATATTTCATTTCTCTTGCATGTTCAGAACAATGACTCTTGTGTTAATGTGCATGATAGAGCCGGGACTCCTTTAATAGAGGAACTCACAAAGAGGGAAAATGAAAAAGTGTGGTTTGGTGACAAAGGCCCTGGTCTAAGACACACTGTAATCCAAATCCCAGATCTACTGTTGATTAGCTCTTCATGATCTGGGGGATAGTACCTACCCTCATTTAGACTTCCTTTCTCTCCTGTAGTGTGAGGGTTTAAACAAAGAATCTAAACTCAAGTAAGTTATAAAATAAGTAGAATTTCCTGAAGTTCCAATATTTTTGGCTTTATTTCCAATGCTTTAAATGTCATTTAAGTACTCTTTTTTCTGTTTTTGGCATATGATTATATGATCCCAGAGATCAAATTCTTTTCTGTATGTGTATGGTATTACTGGAGAGCAGATATAAACTATTCATTTGATGTGTGTATTGTGTTACCATTAGGGGAAAAAACACCTTTAGAAAGAGGCTTTTTTCTTTGCCGTATCGATCTACAAGTAAGCAGTTGTTTTGTTTCTGGGATTTTATTGACAACTCTGTGTCTTCTTTCCATTTAATTTTATTTGCCATTATGGCCCACTAAGTAATTAACTCTGCATTTTGGAAAATTTAGAGGCTAAAGAGAGCCATTTGAGAACACTGTTGAATGGCTTTTTTATTTATAATATCTCAAGCTGTGTTAAGCTTTATCACAGACTTTTAAAATGTGAGATCCACTTGTGTATTTGTGTCTGGATGGAAATTATGTCTGAGAGAAAAACAAAATTATCTGTAAGAGATTGAGAAATCAAGCAATGTGAAAAACAAAACAACAAAGCAAAGAAGCAACCCCCAAAGCTACAATCTTTCCATTTTATTTATATCAAAATAACACAAATATTTACATGCATTTTCAAAGGAGAAATTCATTTGCAGTTGTACGTTAGGTTTAATTTGTGGACAATCAAGTTCCTCAAGAGACTCTTCTCAAACTGAATTCTCTTCCCAGGCAATCTCGGTTATCAAATACATGTGACTTTCCCAGAGTTAGCTGACTAGTAAGCCACTGACCATTCAAACTGCTTTCTCAGCATCTCCACTTGGAGGTCTCAAAGGCACATTCAAAGTAAAATAATCTTCCGTTATCTAAATTTCTCCTTCCTTGATATTTATCCCAAAATGTATCAAAATATAACTATATAACATATACATAAGGTATGATATATATAGGAGTATACATATAAGGTATATAACTATATAACATATAAGGATATATCTCACCCTTTCTATGGTCCAGGCACATTATATTAGTTACTGAAGTATAGCAATAAACAAGACAAGTGTCTCCCTTTATGGGACTCCAATAAGCAAATGCCAGAAGTAGAAGTAGAAATATCTTCATGGGTACTCCTTCTCTCTTATTTAATGTCATGTTTTGCCAATTTTATATCAGTTCATCTACTTTTTAACTCTGTCTGTCTAGTCCAGGGTACCATTTTGCTCCATTTTGCTACTTATGGCCTCAAGGGTACTTCTCACACATCCTCTTCACTTTTCTAGAATAATCTCTGCAAGATAGGTGCAGTAGTCTTTCCAAAACACACATCATTTTCCTGCCACACACATATCCCCTTCTTAAAATCTTTCAATGGCTTTTCATTGCTCTTATTCTAAGGATGAAAGGCTTTAACGTGGCCCTTAAAGTCTGAGTGATCTGTCCCTACTTGGCTTTTTTGCCTTTCCTCCTGCTCCTCTCTTCCTCTTTCTTCCTCTTTCTTTCTTCTTTCTTTCTTCCTTATTTCTTCTTCTTCTCCTCACCCCACCCATATTTCCTTTTTATAAGTTACTGAGAGTATTTCTTAGTACACTCTTACTTTTGTTCCTCATTGCAAACCTCATTTTTTCTGTGAAGCTTTCTTTAATCTCTTAGACAAGACCAAATCATCATTATATAGTTACTACTTCCTGAACTTCATAAAACATGCTCCATATATTTGTATAATACTTTAGTTAATATTTTCCCCCACCTACAAGTTTCATAATGACAGAGATTTCAGTCTGTTATTTCAACTTTGTATCTTTTACAACTAGGACAATGCCTAGTACATAGCAGATGCACAGTAGATAAATATTCACTCTCAAGTAGCATGTTGCAGACACATATCAGGATCTGTAGCAGATTCTGTCAGTCATATCCCCTCAGCCTACTCTAGGACTACTGTACAACTTTCCATTTTATGCCTGCAGCCTTCTGTGCTTCTTTGTCCAAGGGCTTTCCCTGGCTGCAGGAGTATGGCAACCACTGGGAAGGCCATAAAGGCTAGAGAGTTAATGTTCCTGGAGTGACTTTCAACCCGTGAGGGATGGGAATCCCTATGTATGTTCCACAAAGACTCTGAGAGTCTTCAGTCAGATTAATACCCAGTTGCCTACAGCAGTAACTTGCCCATGTATGTACCCTGTATTAACATTTCCTCTCTCAATTTTCTACTCCTTTACAGTACTTCCTGGTATCACTTCCCAAATAAAGTACTTATACCCCTACAACTGTATATGGAGAAACCCAAACTGAGAGAGTGCCAGAGTCCTGCAGACCTCTAGGGGCACTATTGCAGTGGCAATTCCCATTGTAATCTGTCTTTCAACAGGTGCCATTTACATTAGAATATATAAATGACAACAATGGAAGAAATATTTAAGGAAAGGTCTTTGATAATAATTAAGGGCCTCCTGCCTGCTATATGCAAATGCTATTTTTGAATGGAGCAGCAAAGAATGGTGCATATTTTATGTGTTTTTTTCTGGGTACTTCATTGTCCCATTAGACTTCACTTACCAAACACAAATTCAGAGAGAAATTATTAACATTTTGAAACAGAGATTGCAGAGAATTAAGCCAAGTGTGATGTCCTTTTAAGTGCAAGGCCCTGTACACCTGCACAGTTGACAAGCCCATGAAGTTGGCCCTGCGAGTGAGGGCGTGGAATACTCTGTCTCAATCTCAGCCACCTGCTCACCACTAGAGTTTTTAGTCATAATCAAAACATAATGACTCAGGATAGAAAAATGGGTGATTCTTCAGAACAAGGGAAGAATGGACTTTGGGAAGACCAATGCAACTGTTATTTAATGGAAGAATAGAAGACCAGAGAGAATTGTCTATGAGGTCTTCATCCACAAAATCCCAAAGGATTGTCCAGCCCAAGGATAAGTGGGAAGTTTTCTTTTTTTTCCTGAAAAATACCTTTTTGTTCCTTGTTTTGCTTTATGCAAAACTTCTACAAGGAAGGCAAGAATATAACCTTTTTACAGATTATTTTCAGAACCTGTGCTATCCAGTACTTGTGAATAATGTGAAGTAGGTTATCTGGTGATTATCTGTAAATGGAAATTGCTGTAGATGTAATGTGAGACTCCAAAGGAAATTATCTTCAGAATGTTCCTGGTGCTGCTGGGTGGTATGGAATATTGATTTCATGTGCATGAGTTGTTTTACCACATGATGACGTGGATGTTTTTCTGTTATCTGTCAAGACAAGAATGCCAGAAAATGCAGTCTGCTTATTTATAGCCTTCATAATAATACAAAGAATATTGTATGAAACAATGCATGCTTATCAAATATTTGCTAATGTATATGTGCATTATTGCATGATTACTATTTCTTAAAAAATTTTTTTTAATGTTTTTATTTATTTTTGAGAGAGAGACAGAGCACAAGTGGGGGAGGGACAGAGAAGGAGAAGGAGACACAGAATCTGAAGCAGGATCCGGGCTCTGTGCCTGATACGGGGCTGGAACTCGTAAACCACGAGATCATGACCTGAGCCAAAGTTGGGTGCTTTAACTGACTGAGCCACCCAGATGCCCTGCATGATTATGATTTCTGAATCTTTACTCATAGGTGTGGTATTTTCCAGATTTCAAAGGCTGTGGTGTGATATTCATTTGGACATGTTTCTTTTTAAATTGCATCCTGTTATTCAGAGTATTGCCAGGTCTTTACTGTTCAGGGCTCAATTTTGCAACCTTGTATCTGAGGACTTACCTGACTTTTGGAGGGATGTCATTTTGGGAAGGTCAAAATATCCCAGGACTCCCTTACTGTATCTAAGGAAAAAGAGTTCAGTCAGAAACAAGATTGGCAGCCCTGGCCTCCTTGTAGTTCCTCACCCCAGCATTTTGCCTTGTTCTTCCCTCTGCCTGGAGTTCTCTTTCTCCACGTATGCACATGGCTTACAACTCACCTCTCTGAGATCTTTACTCAGATGTTACCATCTTGGTGAAGGTTTCTCTGACTCTAGTATTTGAAATTGAAATTCTCTTCCCACTGTGGCATTTCTGTTCCCCTTCACTGTTTATTTTTCTCCAAAGCACTTACCATCATCTGCACAGAATATATATTACTAATTTTTATGTGTCTGTCTCTGGACACTAGAATGTAAATCCAGGAGAACAAGGGCTTCTTCTATATTATATGCCACTGTATCTTCAGCATCTAGAATAGTCTCTGGCATATATTATGCCTAATATTTGTTAATGATCATGCCATTGAATTTGAATAAAGAATGTGGCAGCCCATGAGGGGCCATGGACCACACCAGTTTTCAGAATAACTGCCTGATAACATACCAATTTATTAGTACATTGAAAATATTTTTCTGAGGCTTCTTGTATTTGAATATTTTCCTCTTTAGATTTTGCAAGACCTTCCTGTCATTGAAGGTAATCTGATCAGTTACTCTCACGTGGGACTGCCAGTGTACATGTTGGTCTTTTCTGGGTCACAGTACATTTTTATAATGAAATTAGGACTGAATGGGTCAGAGTCCATTGAAAATAAAAGTAGATTAAAAGATTGAGTTGTAACAGAACAGAATATTCCTAGTCACTAAAATAATCATACTTCTCCTTTAATTCAACTTTAATTCAACTTTAGCTTTAACTTAATAAGTTCAATTCACTTTCTGATGGTTTTTATTCTTCAGCATATCTTCAAATGACGAAGGTGGTATAGGTTGAAATCAATTGAACCTTGCAGAGCTGGGTTTAGAATAATAAAGTTGCTGTAAAAGGCAGCAATGGGTTAGCTAAGGATCGTTCATGAAGTAAAGCAGCAGGTTGGAGGGGTGATTTCTACCAGTAACTAATGGATACGGAGCATTTACTCTATAGTAAATACCTTGATAAGTGTTATTCAAGTATACACATGTATTTTGTCAGTTAATCCACAGAACAATCTATGATATTGTTATTCTCATTTTACTAATGAGAAGCTGAGGTTCATGGAGGTTAAACTGCTTACAGTCAAACAGCTAGTAATTACTGGCTCTTACATTCAAAGCTCATGCTGTAACCACTATCTGTTGGACTGCCTTGGGGAATTTAAATTTCTTAGCCACCTAAAAAAATGGAATTCATTGATTTTTAATTCTCCAGTTAGGTCATTGCCAGCCATCTATTTTTACATTTATTTAGCGCTTTGTACTTTTCAAAATATTTCCACATTCGGTCTTTTTCTCTCCATCTCTTTCTGTCTTTCTCTGTGTGTGTGTCTGTCTCTTTGCATCTCTCTCTCTCTTTTTTTGTTGGCTAGAAGCTACTTGTTTGTTTGTTTTTGATGATCGAAAAGATCAGTGCATAATTGCTCTCTGGAACAAATGGATAAATGGATACTTCTCAGGTCTCTTTTCTCTTGACTGTAAATTGGTTGAAATGAGACAGCATTACTTTATTAATAAAAATTTGTGGTAATTGGGACAGGAACTAGCCTATGTTAAAATGAAAAAATACCTTTTGATATGCAAATGATTTTTTTCTTAGGAAAATTAATCATCTACATTTGCTTTCAGGAGAATATTTAAATGACATTAGGCAGTGTTCAAGGGCCTTGAAGGCCTTTGCATACTTAGTTCTAAAAGCATGCCATTAAACAACTGAATAGGTCCTCAATGAGCATTTGGCTTGAATACTTCAGTTTGCAGATCTGAAAACTGAAGCACAGAAAGCTGACTTCTGCAAGGTCATAGTTAAAAAGTCTCTGAGTGAGGGGCACCTGGGTGGCTCAGTTGCTTAAGATTCTTACCTCGGCTTAGGTCATGATCTCTCGCAGTTCATGATTTCAAGCCCTGGATTGGTTCTGTGCTGACTGCTCCAAGTCTGGAACCCGCTTCACATTCTCTGTCTCCCTGTGGCTCTCTGCCCCTCCCCCACTTGTACTTCATCTCTGTCTCTGTCTCTCTCTCTCTTTCTCAAAAATAAATAAACATAAAAGGGGGGGTGCTGAGTGAGATTTGAACCCAGATCTGCTGCTTTCTTGTCTAGAGATCATGCCTCCAAATTACATGGACATAAAATACTGGCAAATCCATATACAGTTGACCTTTGAACAACACAGGTTTGAACTGCATGGGTCCACTTATATGTAGATTTTTTCAATACAGTACAGTATTATAAATGTACTTTTTCTTTCTTATGATTTTCTTAATAACATTTTCGTTCCTCTATCTCACTTTTTGGTAAGAATAAAGTATACAGTACATATAACATACAAAGTGTGTGCTGTTGTCTGTTGATGTTATCAGGAATGCTTCCAGCCAACAGGTTATTAGTAGTCAAGTTTTGGGGGAGTCAGAAGTCATATGTGGATTTTCAACTGTGTGTGTGGGGTCAGCACCCCTAATCCCTGGATTATTCTACAAAGTAGCTGAATTGAATTATTTCACCTAATTCTAAAAATTACTGTTGTATTTCTCTTATTATCTCTATAATACAAAACTTTCCCATATTTGCATGGTACTCTGTCCTTGTTTTAGTTGACAATGTGGGGATTTAGGTTACTGCCTCTACTGCCTTTACCCTATGCTGCTATGGCTATTACTATTACTACTATTAAAAATTACCTTTATTGAGTGCCTACTGTGTACTAGGCACTATGATGAATATATGTTTATCAGTCAGGTCAGTCAGGAAAACAGATACCATTGTGTAATTTTGAGAAGAAAGGAATTTAATACAGGGGATTAGGTGCTTATAAAATCATTAAATCAGCTCAAAGAGTGAATGAAGATGAAGAAAAGCTGTCATTAACTTTCTATTTGCTATAGATTTTTAGAGGATCAGGAAGTTGCTGCTTTTGCCATGTTAGGAAAACACAGAAAACTTGTAGTGTGAAGAAGGTAAGTAACTCAGGGCAAAATACCCAGAGGCCATTGCAAAACTTCATGTCTGCCAAAGCTCACATGATTGCCTATTGGTGCCAGAGGGAAGAGTCATAAGCTTCTGGCTGTCTTCTGTCTTGGAAAACTCCCCCAAATTGGTAAAACCTAAACTATACCTAGAATCATTTGGCCGTTGACAAAACAGTCTGAGAAAGGTAGTTCCTAAGCTTCTAGTTTCTGCTATAAAGGGGCGAAAAGGCTGCCAAATCTCTACAGCCAACATACAGCAGGATTTTTAATGTGTCTATTAATCCTACAAGAATGACAGATGAGGAAACCTGAAACTTAGACATTTTAAGGAACTTATATAAGCAGCTTCTGGATTGTATAATAGGCTGGCTGACACATGTTTAGTAAAACACAGATGCCCCCTGAAAGATGAAAAATCATGAAATTATTTTTATTTGATATTTCAAACAGATGTATTTAGGTAGTACTCATGGGACACACACTAGGGACTTATATATAATATATATAGTATGTATATATATTATATGTATATATATATTATATGTATATATATTTATATGTTTAATATATACATTTTTTAACTTCCAATCTATAAAAATGGTGAGATGATTGTGAGAAGAGCGTGGGAAGTACACCAGGGACTTTAATATATATATTATATATTTACTTATAATTGTTAAAAATATATTTTAAAATGTCTTCTTCTTTTTTTAACTATAAAAGTGATAAGGTTATAGTGAGAGGAACATTGTGCCTAAAATCAGATAGCTAGTCAGTGGGAGAAGCAGGATTTAAAGTCTACAAGTCTGATTCCAGTGCCTGCCTCTTAACCATTAAATCAACTGTGTTGAGTCATGGAAGGGAACTCCATTTAGTATGATTCTTCTTTAATTAGCATTCACTTTCGTAGCTACTCTTTTGCTTATCTTGGATCTGAGAAATATATTGTACTTACTGTCACCCTGTTTTTGGAGGAAAAGAATAAAGGTTGTAGGGTATATTAGACCTATTTCTTTAAGCTGGAACGCAAACAGTCAAGTCTTGTGCTCTATAAGGAAATAAAGATCCGAAAGTAAATAGTCTTGACTTTTAGGGTAAAGTGGAATGGAGAAAACACAGATGAGGCTAGGGGAATGCAGGTTTCATACGATCTAAGCAGTGGCAGACACACAGGTTCAAAGAGCAGAAGCAGAGAAGGCTTCACCTTTTTATGGAAAAGGGTGTTGAGCATTGAGAAAGCAGGCAGCACCATTCAAATCTAATTTCAACCCCCCTTGTCCCTTCTGGAAAAGAGCTCCCCCTCTGGGGGTATGTTGAACAAATGTGAAATACAGAATTTGAATTAGGTATTTACAGAGATCTTCCTGCTCTGAAATTCAACTTTCGAGGTTTGCGAAGCATTAACATAATACAAAGTTTACTCTTGCTTGCCATCAATTGCTGACATTTTCCTTCTGCCTTTGAGGTTTTGAAAGTTTAATAAGTTTGAAATTCATGGGCAAATGATGCAATTTTGGAGTAACTAATTTCAGCACAGATTTTTCCCGTTTCTAAGTATATTTTAGTGAGGCAGAATTTTCATTTTTAAACATTTCTGTATCTGTTGCTTATATTTTTAGTCCCAGGAGACAACTCTCAAGTTATTTAAAGGACAAGATTTTTACAGATAATTGCTAAATTTGCAAGTTTATTGGATGCGTATCAGCCTCAGACCAAAGAAAACTAATTAAAATCTAAGTTGGAAAAATAGCTGTGTCTGCTCATTATCTGATTATTTTCAAGTTCAAAGCTGAACTTTTATTTAAATTGAACTGCTTTTGTGTTTTTCTCCATTTTAGTTTTAAAACTGATAGGATAGAAAACCTAACCATTTTAACCATCTCCCATTGAAGTGATTAATTCTAGGTATAACTTAGTCTCATCCAAATTAAATTAATATACTAGAAGAAATGGATCACTTTTTGTTGATTACTTTTAATTGGTTTCAGTTTAATAAGCAAACATTACTTTAATGAAGTTTTTGAGTTTTATTATGGTATAAGATTGTTTACTCCAGTTCCAGTATTAACTTGTCACCTTAGGGCATAGCTACTTTATATTCATGCATGTTGTCTTTCAGAGAAGGAATTATAAGTTTACTCTTAGTGCCTCTTATCTTACGTAAAGGATGCAAGGGCTACTATGTAGATGACTATTTTAAACTCTATCTGTTTAGTGATAACGTGTTGTGATAGAGAAGCACTGTCTGTCAGGAGAGAGGGAGCCAAAGAGAGTTTTGGGAAGGGAATGGCTGTAAGAAGGAACAAACAGCCTCTATTCACTGTCACTGCGTTACACGTTGGAGAAAGCATGGCCCTGGAGGCTCTTGAGTCAACTGAGGCACTAGCTACACATATTTTATAGGACAAGACACCTCATCTCCCATGCTCAGATCTTCCTCATGTCAGAGATGAGGGGCTGACCGTGGTGATTTCACCAGCTCTGAGATTCCATGATCCCATTTTGTTCCATTACTGTGAAAATTGACCTTAGTCCATTCAGTCCTTGGTAGTTCATTTCAGGCCCATCAGTTTGAATGTTTGGGTAAGAAAAATAAGAAAGTGCCTTCCCAGGAATTGAGGGAGAATCATTTAAGGACACAATCTTATTCTTTAATAATACCAATTCATCCACTTCAGGAAGGTCAGATTGGTTTGCCCTAAAACACTGCTTGAGTCATTTATTTTTTTCAGAAGTTCTACCTTTTGGAATTGGCTAAAAAGTTGCTTTATTCTTATAATATTCTAATATATTGAGAATCAGTATTTATCTTTCCCATGCCTGAAGTTTCAGGTTAGCTGAATATTTGGAGGTATATATTCAGGGGATGCTATTTATCGTTCTAAAAAGTTCATAAAGGTCAAAATATTTAATTGTCTTTCCTACATTCTTCAAATTCTTTTTGGTTCTTGTGACATTTATTTTTAGTAAACTTTAGAATTGTAGAATAGTTTTAGATTTACACAAAAGTTGTGAAGATAGTGTAGAGTTTTCACATAGCCCATACCTGGTTTCCTCTATTCTTAATAACTTAAAATAATATGATATATTAGCCCAATTGGTAAACCAACATTAATGTATTCTTACTAGTTGAAGACCAAGTTTTACTCAGATTTCCTTAGTTTTTGCCTAATGTCTTCTTTCTGTTCCAGGATCTCATCAAGAATACCACGTTACATTTAATTGCCATGTTTCCTTAGGCACTTCTTGGTTGTGACAGCTTCTCAGACTTTACTTGTTTTTGATGACCTTGATAGTTTTCTTTTCTTTTATTATATATATAATATATATAATATAATATTTATAGTTGACATACAATATTACATTAGTTTCAGGTATACAACTTAGTGATGTGCCAAGTTTATACATTATGCTATACTCATCACAAGTATAGCTACCACCTGTACCCATACATTGCTGTTATAGTATCAATGACTGTATTCCTTATGCTCTGCTTTTTATTCCTGTGACTTACTCATTCCATAACTGGAGGCCTGTGTCTCCCTTTCCCCTGCTCCCATTTTGCCCAATCCCTCACTCACCTCCCCTTTGGCAACCATCAGTTATTTTCTGTATTTATAGTTCTGATTCTGCTTTTTGTTTGTTTATTCATTTTTCTATTCCATTTATGAGTAGAATCATATGGTATTTGTCTTTCTCAGTCTGACTTATTTCATTTAGCTTAATATCTTCTAGGTCCATCTATGTTGTCTCAAATGACATGATTTAATTCTTTTTAATGTCTGTATAATATTCCATTGTATATTTATACCATATTCATTTATCCATTTGTCTATTGGTGGACACTTAGGTTGTTTCCATATCTTGGCTATTGTAAATAATTATATAGTAAACATAGGGTGCACGTATCTTTTTGAGTTAGTATTTTCACTTTCCCTGGGTAAATACCCAATAGTGGAATTATTGGATCATATGATAATTGTATTTTTGATTTTTTTTTTTTTTTGAGGAACCTCCATACATTCCCATCAATGGTATACCAGGGTTCCCTTTTTCTCCATGTGCTCGCCAATACTTGTTTCTTGTCTTCTTGATTTTAGCCAACCTAATAGGTGTGAGGTGATATCTCATTATGGTTTTGATTTGTGTTTTCCTGAGATAATGAGTGATGTTGAGCATCTTTTCATATGTCTGTTGGTCATCTGCATGTCTCCTTTGGAAAAATGTCTATTCAGGTCCTCTGCCCATTTTGTATTAAGATTGGTTTTTTGGTGTTGAGTTGTGCAAGTTCTTCATATGTTTTAGATATTAATCCCTTCTCAGATATATCATTTGTAAATATCTTCTCCCATGTAGTAGGTTGTCTTTTGCTTTCTTGATCATTTCCTTTGCTGTGCAAAAGCTTTTAATTTCGATGTGCTCCCAATAGTTTATTTTTGCTTTTGTTTCCCTTGCTTAGGAGACATATCTAGAAAAATGTTGCTGAAATTATTGTATGTGCTCTCTTCAAGGATTTTTATGGTTTCAGTCTCTCATTTAGGTCTTTAATCCATTTTGAATTTATTTTTTTGTATGGTGAAACCCAGTTTCATTTTTTTGCACGTGGCTGTCCAATTTTCCCAGCACCATTTGTTGAAGAGATTGTCTTTTGCCCATTGTATATTTATTCCTACAATGTCAAAGATGAATTGAGCATATAATTATGGGTTTATTTCTGGGTTTTCTGAGCCACTGTATGTTTTTTGATTGGAGCATTTGATCCATTTGCTCTTCAAATAATTATTGATAAAGACTGACTTTGTCATCTTGTTAATTGTTTTCTTGTTGTTTTGTAGTTGCTCTGTTCCATTATTTCTTTGTGAAATGATGATTTCCTGTAGAGGTATACTTTGATTTTTTTGTCTTCTCATCCTATATTTCATGGAAGCTTTTGTTCTGTGGCTTAGTTGAAATATAGAGACAACAGTCTACTTTAAACTAATAACAGCTAATTTAAATTACATATACAAAGCCTAGGTTTTTATTCCCCTCCACAGTTTATGTTTTTGATGCAGTACTTTATATCTCTTTGCATTGCACATCCATTAACAAATTATTGTGGCTCTAGCTGTTTTCACTTTGACCCTCAACTTTTATGTTAGAGTTAAGGGGTTAATACACCACCATATTACATTATTAGAGTATTCTGAATTACTATATACTTGGCTTTACCAGTGTTTTTTTTTTCCCCATATGTTTTTATGTTACTAGTTAGCATCTTTTCACCTCAGCTTAAAGAATTTATTTCAGCATTTCTTGTAAGGCGGATGAATTGGTGATGACTCCTTCTGCTTTTGTTTGTTTAGGAAAGTATTTTTCTCACCTTTGTTTCTGAAGGACCACTTTGCTGGGCAAAGTACTTTTGGTTGGCATTTTTTTTCTTTCACCACTTAGACTATATTATCCCTTTCCCTGTTAGTATGCAAGGGCTCTGCTGAGAAATCTGCCAGTAACCTTATGGGGGTTTCCTAGTTTGAAATAAAGTTGCTTTCTCTTGATGCTTTTAAAATTCTCTCTTTGTCTTTGATTTAGACAATTTTATTTTAATGTGTCTTGAAGAAGATATTGTTCTTTACTTTGAATATATCTCCTAGGGTGTCACTTCCTGTGTTGCACTGTAAAGATTTGTTTACATATTTTTCTTACTCCCTGGTCGGATCTAAGTACTGCTTGAGCTGAAATTAAGTTGTCGTCTTTCTAGTGCCTAGTAGGATGCTTGTGATATAGTTAGTGCTATTCAAATGATTGAATCAGTGAATCTTTAAATCTATGGGAGCAGAATAGCATTGTCATATTGTAACCAGGCTTACATAGTTGGGTTGCCTTCAAATAGAAAGTTAAGCTGCCTTTTGAGTGTTTACGTGTAACATTTGACCTGGTACATAATGTAATGTCCAAGAGTAGAATCCTAGTAATGAATCTTGGCTCTATCACTTACAACTTGTATGACCTTGGAAAGATTATTTAACTTCTTTATTCCTCCTCAGTTTCCTCTTCTGCAAAATGTGGGTAATAAAATCAAGTTCATAGCATTCCTGTGGGTTGAATAGGAACATACCTGTAAAAGGACATGGCATAAGGCCTTGCACACACTGCTTTGAAAAGGTGGGCACTACTGCTATTAAATTATCTTCATTGAATTTTACTATTAATTGGCATATTTAAAATATTGCTTTTCATTTTCTTTTCCCTACACCAGAATATTTTTTAAATATTTATTTTTGAGAGAGAGAGAGAGAGAGAGGGAGGGAGAGGGAGAGAGAGAGAGTCAGAATGAGTGGGGGAGGCACAGAAAGAAGGTGGGGGGCAGAGAATCTGGAGCAGGCTCTGTGCTGATAGCATAGAGCTTGACACAGGCTTGGATTCACAAACCATGAGATCATGACCTGATCCAAGGTCAGACACCTAACTGACTGAGCCACCCAGGCACCCCTCGCCCCAACTAGAATATTTTTAACCTTAGTGCTTTTCCTTTATTTCTATAGATTTGATTATTTTCCTCCTAATATTTGTGTTTGTGTGTGTGTCTTTTTCCTGAGCGGTGAGCAGAATGATGATTTCTCAGAGAACACATTCCTAGCTTGGCTCCTGGTTTGAGAAGTAATTATTTTGGCATTATCTTCCATTGTCCTGCATTTGCCATCTGTTGGTAACCTCATTGAAATGTTCCAAGTGTTCTGTAATCTGGCAGCATTTAATTAATTAATTAATTAATTGATTATTTTTTTACTTTACCTCCAATTTCAATTCTATCTCCCAAATGGGGAATTTGGCTAATTTCTAAAGTAAGCCCAACTATTTTAAGTTTTTATAGGACATCTATAGCTTTCAATTTGGAAAGATATTTGCTTTACTTTTTAAAATTGTCTTAAATATGTCAGAAAAGAATAACTTAAAAATAGTAGCAGAATGTCATGTTAGTTTTGGTTTATGCTATTTTTTTATTAATTCTGAAGTGTTCAGTGGGTGGCTCATCATTGTAGTTTCTACAATGGGAATGGCAGTGATCTTGGAACACTAAGAAATTTTTAAGATAATCTGTGCCTTATAAACTGCAGCACGTGGACTGAGTAGTTTTGGATTCTAAGCCAATTTCCATATAGGTCTTTCAATTGCCTCATGTGCTTTTAAAATGTCATTCTCAGAGACTGTTCAACAGGCTGACTTTGCATCCCTGGAATCACTTTTCCTTGGGTCTTCATGTCACATGCAGGATGTTTTTATCTCTGCCACATCCCTCTTTTCATTGCACATTTATATTTATCTTTCACGTAGATCTAGGCCAAAACTTCCTTGTAAATCTTATCAGAGTGCCTCAGCTTCTGAATTTTCTTTATCCGTCATGGAAGCATATTCTTGAAAGGACTCCAAGAGGGCAGTTATAATGAGTGATCCTCTTATTTTCCTCCTTCTTTTGTTCAGACCTGACAGAGAGACTGCCTATTTCACAGAAGGATGGTGCTGGCTGAAAGATGCTTTCTTGAAATGGAGGGATTAATGTCTTAGGTTCCCTTGAAGATGTATCTAATTTGCATTTTAATTATTAGAGCTAAAAAGCATGAGCATGAGCATGAGCTACTGAGGATATTAGCTCTGAAATTTTATCTGCATTCTATTGTTTCTATTTGCATTCTGTAGAGGGTGTCACATAGGAACATATCAATGTGTGTTAGATATATATTTTTGGTTGTAAATTAGAGTTTGATGATTCATTTGATAAAATCTACACCTTATTTTGATAATAAGTAAATAAAAAATAGATAATGTCTAGTGTTGGTGAAAATGTAGGGAAGGAATTGCCATTGTTCTTACATATTGCACAACAGTGATTGCTACAACATTTTGGGAGGATAATCTGGCAGCATTTAGAGAATCATTTAATGAAAATCTATTGAGCATGTACTATGGAGCAGACACCATTCTAATTACTGGAGATATGGCAGTGACCAAATAGTCTTACCCCTTATGAATCATGCTTTTATTTGGAATTGTAATGGAGACATAAAATAAATAACGAAGTAAACACAAAGTATTTCAGGTGGTGACTAGTATTCCGGACAAAAATAAAGCAAAATAAAGGCGATAAGGAGATCTTCTTTCAGGGAGGCATGTTATTTTATGTGGAGTGGTCAGGAAAGACCCCACTGAGAAGTGCTATTTGAGTAGAGTCTTGAAGGAAGTGAGAGAGGGAGACATCCAGATACCTGGGTGAAAGGAGTTCAAAGTAGGGGAAACAGCAAATGCAAAGAGATCTGAGGTGGAGGTCTGTTCACCGGGTTCAGGGTCTAGTGCTGAGGCCAGTGTGTCTTTTGTAAATATTGATAATGGGTTTTTATTACTAAAATTTCTAAAAAAAACTTTATTAGCCTCTTTATAATTTTAGATTTTGAAAACATGCTTAGAATAAGCTTCCATGTGGTCACAATTATGCAGCAAAACCCAGTTTCTTCTTTTAAACCCTAATGATGAGTTTGTTCACACTTAGAGCTTTTGAAAGTAGAGTTCATTGGAAAAATGATCATGTAGTGATTGGACATCAGTACAGTGTGTATCCTAAAATCATCTGTGTTTATGTTGACAGATTCTTTGCTTACCCAAACTTTGGTTATGCTCCTGAACCTTCTCCTGGGCACATCTGTGTACTTCCTTGTAAAATCCAGTTATAACAAGAATCCTGCCAAGTCAGGTTACCAGGAGCTCACTATACTCAAAATTGGATCACTTCTTCTGATCAGTTCCTCATGTTCCACCATCCTGTGGATGATGTCTCATCACCCTTACCTGTCTTCAGCAGACTCATGTTAGCTCAGGTCAGCCAGAATCATCTTTATCCCTGATGTTTCCTCTTAGGAATTTTCCATCAACTGCCCCCAACTCTGATCCTTGCCTACAAATTCCCACCTGTTCTAGCTGTGTTTGGAATTGAGCCTGGTTTAATATTGTGTCTATTTTCCCCTAATGCAATAGTCTTGAGTAAGTTCTATTGCTACTTTTTAAAGTAGCTCTGGTTTTATTTGAGAACATTAGTCTACAAGTGAACATCGGAATCACTTTGAATTTTTTAGGTTTGTTAATATTAAGATATTATTAGCTTTAATAAATTTACAAATCTTTGTAAGAGTAGATGATTATGTTACTTTTTTGTCTTGCATTTATATGAATAAGCTTTTAATTATGGTTCTAATAGTGCATAACTCAATGTCTTTTTTGACAAAATAGTAATCATGAATTATTATGATGAATCAGTTTTAGATATTATTTTTTGTGATTACCTTAAATACATATATTATTAAATATGCATGTAAATTACAATGCAAAAGATCAAATTTGACTATATTGCACTCGGTGATTAATGGCAAATATGCTCAACACTTAGGGTAAACCAAAAATATTTTCTTTCTTCAAGATTCCAGTTATTAAAAATTGTAAACACGACAAATGGATTAAATTTCTTTTTTCTTTCTGCTTCGGTATAGACACATTTGAAGTCTTCTTTCTAGAAAGTAAGTCTTACATATAACTTGCTCTGAAGAGAGATGCTCAATATTAAAATTTGCAAATGAACAGTTAAATGTTAAATTATTGATGAATTATATATCTTTTATTGTTACTAAGTACATTGCCCTTAGAATGTTTGAAATATCTGTTGATAACTTGTATTTCTAATAGGAAATAGGATAACTTCTATTTCTAATAGGAAACATGTTCTCCAGAGGGCCTCAGCTGAAGGGGCATGTGTTTGTGTGTGTGTATACATTCAGTCTTGGAATTGTGTGAACTCTGATATTTAATCATTAAAACATCATACTTGCTCATGTACTGCCTTAAGCCAGATTGCGGAATCCTACTATGTATACTCCAGTTTCCCCAATGACATTAGAATCTCCTTGAAGGGATGGCACAGGGAAAATAGAATAATGTAGTTTTAAATTAAGTACAATAGGGTGGTGTACATTGCAATTTTGACCCACAATTTCAGAGTAAAATATGACCATTAGCAAGATAGCTATCATGTTTTTCCATTCTGGTTAATGTAGGGGTCCACTGGTTCTCTAAACTTTGCAGAAAAGTGATTCAATAGTCTGCATGTTAATTATTCCCTTGTCTGGTATAAATAAACATGCAATACAAAATGCTAATTAAAACAAGTCTGGTTATTTAAACAATGCGTTATTTAAGAAAGATATCTAATATATAATGTTAATTTTCCTTCATGTATGTCAACAATCTGTGAGCATTTGTTATTAAAATTAATAAGTGATTAATCAGTAGCTCAAATAAGCATAGGAGTCTTAAGGTTCAATATCATTGTTCATAAAAATACTTTAGTAGTGGATCCTAAAAGACATATCAAATATTTGTTGTTTTGCAAAACCTGATGGTAACATTCTGTGTGTTGCCTAAGGGCAGCAATTCTTCATCTGAATGTTTTCATTATGACAGTATTGTTTTGTTTCTTGTTGTGGTGTACATGAGGTTAAAATAACTTGTGTTCTTAAAGCAATTTCTTTGAAAGGATAATGTAGCTGGAAAAAAAGACAGTCTCTTCAACAAATGGTACTGGGAAAACTGGATAGCAACATACAGAAGAATGAAACTGTCCTACTTTCTTACACCATACACAAAAATGAATTCAAAATGGATGAAAGACCTAAATGTGAGACAAAATCCTGAAGGAGAAAACAGGCAGCAACCTCCTTGACCTCAGCCAGAACAACTTCTTGCTAGACATGTCTCTGGAGGCAAGGGAAACAAAAGCAAAAATGAACTTTTGAGATTTCATCAATATAAAAAGCTCCTGCACAGTGAAGGAAACAATCAACAAAACTAAAAGGCAACCTACAGAATGGAAGAAGATATTTGCAAATAACATATCTTATACAAGGTTAGTATGCAAAATCTGTGAAGAACTTATCAAAAACAACACCCAAAGAATAAATAATCCAGTTAAGAAATGGGCAGAAGACATGAACAGACATTTCTCCAAAGAAGACATCCAGATAGCTAACAGACACTTGAAAAAATGCTTAACATCACTCATCAACAGGGAAATACAAATCAAAGTAACAATGAGATACCACCTCACACCTGTCAGAATGGCTAAAATTAACAACACAGGAAACAACAGATGTTGAGGAAGATGTGGAGAAAGGAGAACACTCTTATACTGTTTTTGAGGATGCAAACTAGTACAGCCACTCTGGAAACCAGTATGGAGATTCCTCAGAAAGTTAAAAATAGAACTACCCTATGACCCAGCAATTGCACTACTGGGTATTTACCCAAAGAATACAAATAACTGATTTTAAGGGGCGCATGCACCTCAATGTTTATAGCAACATTATCAACAACAGCCAAATTATGGAAAGAGCCCAAACTTCCATCAACAAATGAATGGATAAAGAAGATATGGTATGTATACACAATGAAATATTGCTCAGCCATCAAAACGAATGAAATCTTGACATTTGCAACTATGTGGATGGAGCTAGAGTGTATTTTGCTAAGAGAAGTAAGTCCGTCTGAGAAAGACAGATACCATATGATTTCTCTCATATGTGTGATTTAAGAAACAAAACAGATAAACATAGGAGAAGGGGAAAAAAGAGAGGGAGGCAAAGCATAAGAGACTCTTAACTATAGAGAACAAACAGGATTGTTGGAAGGGAGGTGGGTGATGAATGGGCTAAATAGGTTATATGTGGGATACTTGTGATGAGCATTGGGTGATATATATTAGTGATGAATCACTAAATTCTCCTGAAACCAATATTACACTCTATGTTAACTAGAATTTAAATACTTATAGAACTAAATTCACAATAAATCCATAAAACACTAAAAAAAAATACAACAAAATAACACATACAAGGAAATGTAAGTTAGTAGTTCATTTTCATATCCAGTGGTCAAGGGCAGCTCTCTTGTCTCTTTAATTTTAATGAAGAATCAATCTCATTTTGATTCACTGGAATGCCTATGAATACTTAAATATTCTCTAGGAATGCATACATCTGACTATTCAAACATAGTCCTTTGTTAGAATGCAAAGCATTGATGTCTGTGTTTAAAAACTATTTTCAAGTTCATTTGGAGATACCCAAGTTTTAATTAAATGAAAGTGTTAGAAATAATGAATAAGGGTGGAAAAAGGAATAAAAATGTATCAACCTGGCAGACCTTGCTGATTTGGTGTTAAAAGAGCTGTATATAATATCTAATTTTAACATTCTTTGTAGTGTGACCCAACAAAGAAATATTCTTCATTGACTAGTTTCCTTCAAATTTGCTAAATAATGCATTTCTAATTTGCTACAATAATTGCCAGCAAGATGCACAAGTAATGCTGCTCTTTAAGTTTAGAATAACTCCGAGTGTTTTTGTTGATATTCGCATTACATTCTCTTTTTTTTCAGAGCTGCTATCATGTTGTAGAACATTTAGAAATTTTGAGGGAGATTCTCATTAGTGTTAAAATCATTAAACCACTCCATCAAGTTGCAAAGAATGATGTTTTAATAGAAATACTGATCCATCTGAAAGAAGAAAAGTTACATGATGTCTGTTAGTGAATACTTGTTTTCTGGCTACCCACGATCTATTTATTCCTTAGGTAACCATGTTTCCACCCCTCACTGGTATATTACTTCTTTCCCACTTGCTGTCCACATGCTTCTAAGGTGATAACATTATCCTGGACTCTAGATAAGGACATGTGCTTTAGATGTCTCCAGACATAACATTCCCTTGTCCATAGTGATTGGATCAGGGCTGGCACCTGACCATGTTAGAGCCAATAAATAAGAAGCAATGTAAGGAAATGGCGTCAACTGTAAGGGGAATATTCCTTTTCTTCTAATTCTCCTGGACTTCTTCCTCTTTCTGCTCCTCTTCCTCTTCCTTCTTTTCTAAGAAAATATTCCTGACAAGGTCCAAGAATGACTTATTACAGTATTCAAAACAGCAGGTCATGAAATTGTTAAATGACATTGTATTAAAGTAAAATATACTTTTAAAATACAACTTTTTGGTGGGCACCTGGGTGGATTAATCAGTTGAGCCTCTGACTTCGGCTTGGGTCATGATCTCACTGCTCGTGGGTTCAAGCCCCATGTTGGGCTCTGTGCTGACATCTCAGAGCTTGGCACATGCTTCAGACTCTGTGTCTCCCTCTCTCTCTGCTGCCCACCCCCCCTGCCACTTGTGCTCTGTCTGTCTGTCTCTCTCAAAAATAAACATTAAAAAATATTTTTTAAATGTTATTTATAAAAAAACAAAATACAACTTTTTAACTGAATACTTAAGGTTCTTTGACTCATAGTAATTGTGGTGATTTTAATACAAGCCCCCCAAGTGTTTGGCACTCCTCTCTACAAAAGCTGGATCCTAATTTTCCTTTCTTAAACACGAGCTAAACTCAATGACTTTCCTCTAGTGAATAAAATATGGTGGAAGTGGTGATGTGTCATTCCTAGGAGTCATAGAAGACACTGCTGTTTTTGTCTTCCTTTCATTTGAGTTACTTGCTTTTGGTGGAGTTGGCTGTCTTGTCATGAGACACTCAAGCAACCCCAAAGAACAGGTTCTTGTGATGAGAATCTGAGGCCTTCTGCCAAGAGACAGTGCTGACTTGCGAACTAAGCAAATGAACTGTCTTGGAAGCAAATCCTCCAGGCCTATTAAACCTTCAGACAATTGTAGACTTGGCCAGCACCAGGGCTGCAACCTATGTGAGACTCCAAGCCAGAACTACTGGGTTAAACAGCTCCCACATTCCAGTTCACAGAACCCATGAAATAATACATATTGATTGCTCTTTTAAGCCACTAAGTTATGAGGTAAATTGTTATGCTTAATCCTTTACTACTTTGAATTGAGCACTGATGTAAAAGCTTTCGGTTTATCTAGAGTGTCTATAAAGCTGTTATTTGAGGGTGCTTTTCTTCCAGTAGTTGCAAATTATGCTGTGGACATTTGCTTTTAGTACTGACTTTGAAGCCTTTTGATGCTCTCTATGATAGGTAACTAAAGGCAAGCAAAAGAAGATACTTTAAGATTTAAAAAGGGGAGCTTGGGTGGCTCAGCCGGTTGAGTGTCCAACTTTGGCTTAGGTCATGATCTCACGGTTCATGAGTTCGAGCCCCGCGTCGGGCTCTGTGCTGACAGCTCAGAGCCTGGAGCCTGTTTCCGATTCTGTGTCTCCCTCTCTCTCTCTGACCCTCCCCCGTTCATGCTCTGTCTCTCTCTGTCTCAAAAGTAAATAAACGTTAAAAAAAAAATTAAAAAAAAAAAAGATTTTTTTTTTTTATTTTAAATTTTTTTTTTCAACGTTTATTTATTTTTGGGACAGAGAGAGAGACGGAGCATGAACGGGCGAGGGGCAGAGAGAGAGGGAGACACAGAATCGGAAACAGGCTCCAGGCTCTGAGCCGTCAGCCCAGAGCCTGACGCGGGGCTCGAACTTGCGGACCGCGAGATCGTGACCTGGCTGAAGTCGGACGCTTAACCGACTGCGCCACCCAGGCGCCCCCCAAAAAAAAAAAAGATTTTAAAAATGTAGTATTTATTCTTGAAACTTGATTTTTAAGTCTAATTTGTTAACCTAGATATTAACCAGGGTTGTCTTGATCTATAGGATTTTGAAGTGATGACTTGAAACTTCATTTCATACCCTGATAACAGTATGATCTCCTTCTCAAATTTTCATGGTTCCCAAAGGACTTACCTTTTCAGAATCAGTGCTCTTTGAGAGTCTTCATTCATTCATGCATTCATTTATTCAAACAACACTTATTTTTTTTAAATATTTTTATTTATTTATTTATTTATTTATCTATTTTATTTATTTATTTATTTATTTATTTATTTATTTATTTAGTGTGAGTGGGGTTGAGGCAGAGAGGCAGAGAAGGAGAAAGAGAATCCCAAGCAGGCTCTGTGCTGTCAGCACAAAGCCAGTCATGGGGCTTGATTTCATGACCACAACATCATGACCTGAGCTGAAATCAACAGTCGGACACTTAACTGACTGAGCCACCCAGGTGCCCCAAACAACAAATACTTATTGAGCACCGTCTTAGTGCCAGACACTATTTTATGTCTTTGAGGTGAGTGAAACAATCTTCCTGATGAACAAGGTAATTTTGGGGACTTTCTATCTCACCTCTGTGTTTCACACCACATGGACTCAGGAGCAACATTTAACCTTTCCCCTCATTTTTCACCAAATCACTTATTTAAGAAATTTTTACGTCTAGGTTTTTCTGAATCTTTGAGTATATGGAGAGTTTTACACTAAAGAAACGTATAGCTTAGAATTCACAGTAAGAAATTCCTGTTTTTAGAAGTCCTGTAGCTATTTCTATAAGTTCAGCTCCAGGCTCCTTGGGTGTTTTATGGCCCTCTTTGCCCCTCATTCTCTATAATCTGTTCTCCCTCTTTCCCAACTTTTGGTTCTCTGTATAATAGGCAATTAAAAGCAAGCAAAAGAGGATACTTTGTCTTTGTAGTGCTTTGTTTTCAGTACAGAGAATTTTACCTATTCTGCTCTCTTTGCTTTTGCCAACCTGTAACCACTTATATTTTCCCCTAACTCACTTTCTTATCAGTGCATTTTTCTATACAAATTGGCTCCCTCCACGACAAAGAAATTGGATGCTTTCTTGTAAAGAAATTGTTTTCGTATTGCTCCAAAATTTTTTCCCTGAAGGGATAGGAGCTATGATATACATTGATCAATAACACCCAATAAACTGGTTGGACTAGTGGTTAAAAGTAGTTCAAGGACTATTTGCTGTGGAGCCACACATATAATCTGTAAGTGTTTGTTTACCGGTGACTAGGGACACATAATGATAATTACATAGTCCAAGAAGGCTGTTATTGGCAGATAAGTGAAAAAAACTTATTTTCAATCTTCAATTTTTAATTTAAACACAAAAATTGGCCCTTTTCAACCTGTTTTCTGTTGTTCGACATAACAGTTCCATACAGGACATGTTAATATTAAAATCATGATTTCTTGAAAGCTAGGCTATAAATCATACCTTTTTATGTGAAGAAAATATCAGGGAGAATTGTAAGATTGAGAAATACATGTTTTGAGAAAAGTCATTGTGAAATCTCTGTTCATTTTTCTTCTTTTCCTCCTTCTTGATTTGGAATTGCACAGATTCTTTACTTTTTAGAGGGTCCAATTATGGAATCTCTTTGAAGGTTATGAAAACACAGTTTTCAGTTTTCAGGTAGGAGTGTAGGGCACAGTTTATTCATATATATTATAGGTCCCAAGTTTGACTACTCTTGTTATCCTTAAACGAAGTTAAAGATGGTAGATTCTAATGCATTTAATTTACCTGTCAAGTGAAACTTTTTTTTTTTTTTGCTATTGCATTGCTTACTACTTCTGTTGGCAATATTCTGCTTTTGAACTTGGCAGGGACAGAATTAAAGGACAATATAATTTTTTTTTAAATCCTGAAAACCTTGAAAAAGTTGCTTTTAACAAAATACAAGATCTAGTCATTGTCTCTTTTCCTTTCCTTCCCTTCCCTTCCCAACTTCATTCCCTGTTTCTTTTCCTTCACTTTCTCACTTATTAATTTGGAGACCCTGAAAATATAAACAATGTATGAAAATATTAAGCTATGTAGGATCATAGCATGTTTTCAGGCAGAGATAGATTATTATGTATTTATTCCCAAAACAGGGTTCTATCAGTTTCTTTCTCTTGGAAGTACTTCAAGAATGTGGGTCTGATTTAAAAATTAATCTAATTATGTTTTATAAATCTAAATTTTCTCTAAAGCGAAGTTTGAGATTTGTCTTATATATTTGTTCTAAGCTGCTTAAAGGAAACAGAAAAATGAGTAGGGAAATGTGGATTCTAGTTATAACTAACTTTTAAGTTTGCATGTCACTTATGCTATTCAGAAACCATTTTATCTAATATATATATGTATATGTATATATGTGTGTATATACTATATATATTTATCTAATATATATGTATATGTATATATATGTGTATATGTGTGTGTGTGTATATGTGTGTGTGTGTATATATATATATATATATATATATATATATATATATAGTATCAGCTGCTCTCTAAGATTTCTTCTAGCTTTTAAGCTTTAAGAGTCCATGATTCTAAATGTCAGTTCATTTCATATTAAAGAGTGGCATTATTTAATGTAAAATTATTACTGACCATAACTGGTATCAGTCCATTGCTTTCTCAATACTACCTGGTAATAAAACGTATTTCTCATATTACCCATTGATTCTCCAAACAAACAAAATTATAAACTAATGTAGTGGATATTTGGTACCTTCACTGATAACTTTCTCCTTAACCCTTTTTCCATATAGTTGCCAGTTTCTATTTGGTTATCTAGTGATGCAGCCAAAATACTAGGCTAACCCAACAAAGTGAATTCATTGGTTATACACTTTGGTTCAGGAGTTACCATCCTGTTCCTATGTCACCTAAGCTGGTCCAATCCGAATGAAATTCAGGGTTTATGCTGAGAATTATGTACAAGACAAATTTCCTGCTAGATGTAAATGAGAAAGCACATATCCTAGGGTATTAGCAACCATCTTGGGCTCACAAAGTAAGCCAGTTTTAGGAATATGTAAAATGTCTCAGAAGACAGAATGAGATTTGAAAATCATACACACCTTTTGTAGCACAATTGAGCTAAACTTTTTAGATATGTGAGCTAATAAAGATCTTTATCTTTAAACCAGTTTAAGTTTTCTTTTATTCATGGTCAAAGCCAATGTTTAGCTTTCCAAGTGTGGTAGGTAAAGTCAGTTTATGAGATTAATCACGATTATAGAGTGGTCAAAGCAACTAAATGATGGAACAAAACTATAAAGAGATCTTTAAAATACCATGAAGAATCTTCACATTGTTGAAAAGAGAATGATAATATAATGGAAAAAGCACGGGCTGTGGAGTAAGGTAAACTTTACTTGAAATCTCGACTCATTTACATAGCATAAGTAGTACCTAATGTTAATTTACCATTTACTGTGTGCTGAGTGCTTTAAGTTTATTATCTCATGTAATCCTCTTGATTATTTTTACCTTTTACTAGTGAAGAAACTGAAGATCAGAAAAGCTAACTATATGGTTATAATGTGTAGCTAGTTTCAAACCTGTGTGTGTACTATCCAGAGTCTTCATTTTTATTTACGACATCTTTGAAAAAATAGAGGTCCATGTGTGTGTTTTATTTGGCCTATTTTTTTTTAATGTTTGAGCCAGCATTTGAAAATTGAAAGATTGCATGTGAAAATCTAGACTTGCATCTTCCCTTGAAAAATGAGGTCTGGCCATTGTGTCTTTATTCTCAGTGGAACTATCAGCGGCAGAATTACTCTTTGATCCATTTAGTTAAGACATGCCCTCTGTAATTGTCATAGACTCTATTTTTCTATATTGTAGCCCTGAGTCCAATGATATGTCAAAAGCAGTGACCATTTCTTCCATATTGTTGGTTTTCTTACAACAGAGAAATGTTTGTACCTACAAAAATGATGGATTGATCTAGAGGGTGGGGATTTTCAGAGAATGGGAGAATATACTCTTTTTTTTCTTCCAGGTTTATTGAGATATGATTGACATATAACATTATATAAGTTCAAGGTGTACAGTGTGTGGTTTTTTGCACTTCTGTATTGCCAAATGATCACATCATGGCATTAGCTAACACCTCCATCACGTCACATAATTAATTAACTTCTCTTTTTTAGTGTAAGAACATTTAAGATTGTAATTAATAATACTCAATTACATACTTGAAAGTTGTTAGGAGAGAATGTACTCTGAACTGTAGAGGCAAAGAACATTTCTTCTCATTTAATATGCAAGTGCCACACCTAATTTATTCATTTATTTTACTTGACTCCTGGGAGCATTTGAGTTTATGAAACTTGTACTGAACAATCCTTTTGGTTTTCTGTGTAATTTGGGAAAATTTTCTCCGAGGTTCCTTTTCCTCATGTTAAGAATGGAGATTTTGGGGCACCTGGCTGGCTCAGTTGGTTAAGCGACAGTCTATTGATTTCAGCTCAGGTCATGATCTCACATCATGAGCTTGATCTCTGTTTGGGATCCACACCCAGTGCGGAGACTGCTTAAGATTCTCTCTCTCCCACCCCTGCCCCTTCCACACTTGTTCTTTCTCTCTCTCTCTCTCTGTCTCACAAACAAACAAACAAACAAACAAACAAACAAGAATGGAGCTTTTATGGCAGGATTAAATAATATAACCTATTAAAAACAATTTAGTATAATACCTGGCATCTGGTAGTTGCTCAAAAAGAGAAGCCTGTGGTCCCCTAATCATTCTTCTTCATGTATGAATCTGGCCTACGTTACTGTAGTGCAAATATTAACAGACTGCTTTATTCTTTTTATGTCAATGGCTTTGCTGTATATATCATTTGCAAACTATTACCTGCTTGATCTTGTGCTTCATTGGCCTATAGATAGTGCCTCTCAAATCTGAGGGCTATAAAGGGAAAAGTAATTAGTACCATGTAGATGGGATTTCAGTGGGCCAAAACTTCCGTGGTATGAAAGAAATCAAGCAGCAGTGTCTGTTTCCTAGAGCCACCATCCAGGAGAGGAGCTTTATGACAGAAAGAGGCCAAATTGCACATCTAGAATAAAACGAGTACTGACTGTGGGGAAGAAGAGATACTTTAATTGGTGATGGTCCTGTCAAAGTTTGTAAGAAGCTGTCACCATGAGAGTGACCCCTCCTAAGGAATGTGAGGTCAAATGAAGGAAGAAAAATAGATCCTTCTCAGTCCTTGCCCTTTTGGGACCTTTCAGTATATCAGGTGAAATAAGAATTTCATGATAAGAAAGTCAGTCCCAATATCTCTTTAACTTTGGAGGAAAAATAAATTCTCCTTTTTAGTGTCTCTCTGAAGTTCATGTTTGAACCAGTTATTCATTGTAGAATCATATAATAGCAATGTTAGCTGAGAGATATAGAAAAAAAACACATAGATTAAGAAGAAGCCAAAAAATTGTTGTTTATAGCCATTAGCATATCATGGAATTTGAACGATCATTAAAAGGATTGAATTATAAAACTTAAAAGCAATAAAGAATATTTAATTCTTTTTGCTGTACAGTGACTTCTCTGAATTTTCCCAGCTGGTTAAATAGACACTGAAAACCAGGTCTTCTAGCTTTCAGAGTAGTGGCCTTTTCACTATACTGTGCCTTCCCTATTGTGGTTCTTTTTGAGCTGCTGCTCAAAGATCAGATACCAAGTTAACATTAAAAAAAATATAGTGAGAATGGATGCCTATTCGTAGTCTTCTCAGCCCCTTTACCTTATTGAAGACTGCTTCCTTTTTGGGAACAGGTAATGCTTTCTCCATCTACAGGGATCAGAGGGAGCTACTATGTTTGTATAATGTGACCCTCACTTTCTAACTGTAACTGATTTGTTGAATGGTGGATATATAAATCAAACAGTCAAATAAAACCATTTAGGGAGAATTTGAAATTGGGATTGAAAAAAAGAAAGATCAACCTCTCTTTGATTGGCTGAATATGTAACATAAACTCAGTAGTCTGTGTCTGCCATGTAAACTGAAAAACAGAAAACTGGTTGCAATGAGGGAGACATTAAAATCATTGCGGAGTAAAGCAGCAATGAGAAAGGGAGAGGTTCTGTATTGTGTTCTATGAGATACCATTAGATTCTCCTAATGGTTTCCCCTTTTGTTTAAAATAATTCCAGAGGATTCTTTCTTTCTTTTTGCATCTTTTGTCATTTACTATAATCAAATAAGAGCATATACTTCTCATTTGATATTTCATGTCTTTGAGGTTTTCCTGATGGCAAGTTGCATCTTTTTTTTTTCCTCATCAGGGGACTGTATATAATATTGTTTACCATTTATGAAGTGCTTTATGGGTACCAGGAACTATAATAGGCACAAAGCAACATTATTCACAAGGCTTAGCCTGCAGCGAATGAGATAATATTGACATTTAAAAAGTGCTATTCTGGGAGCACCTGGGTGGCTCAGTCGGTTAAGCATCCGACTTCAGCCCAGGTCATGGTCTCATGGTTTGTGAGTTCGAGCCCCGCGTTGGGCTCTGTGCTGACAGCTTGGAACCTAGAGCCTGCTTCAGATTCTGTGTCTCCCTCTCTGCCCCTCCCTAGCTCATGCTCTTGCTCTCTCTCTCTCTCTCTGTCAGAAGTAAATAAACCTAAAAAAATTTAAAAAGTGCTATTCTGAATGAACTTGTCCAATATTTCTCATATCATTAATGACAAATTTTATACTCATGTATTGCTTTATAGAATTTCATTAAATGCCTACTATATCTAAGTATTATTCTGAAAGAACTGAAGACACACAAATAAGCAAGACAGACAAATAGGGTTTCAGTGCTCATGGTTCTACATTCTAATGGTGGATACAGGCAAGAAACAATATAAGTATGAAGCAAGGGTGAAGGATATGAAAACTAAAATGTGGTATAGGATAAACAAGAGTTATGGGAGATTGGGGACTATTTTAGGTTAAAGTTGTCAGAAAAGTCCCCTTTGAGAAAAGACCTAACTGGATGAAAGAGTGAGTCAAGCATTGACCTGCAGGAGATAGTTTCTAGGTAAAGGCATTAGCAGGTGCAAAAAAGCTCTTGCTGACAGCTAAACCAATCAATGGAAGGTAAGAAATTCTAGAAAATATCCATATATCCAAATTTCATATAGTAGAAACAATATATTAAAGAGGTGCTGTACAGATAATAGAAAAAGGGTAGAGTTAGCCATAAGGAAGTTCATGGACACATGTTTGTTGATATGGAAGGTTGAAGTTGCATCCTTCCATAGACCAACACACAAACATCGGTTCCTGGTGACATTAAATATGCAAAATGTTATTTGATATTTTTAGAGAAACATTCTTATTAAACTGGACAGAAAAATTCAAACTAGGAAGGATAAAATTAATAAATTTAAAGATAACTTATATTTTTCAAAAGATATTATTCTCAAAAGTGGAACCCCAAAACTATATTTGTAATACTTGTGTCTGACATAGGATTAATAGTCAGACTATATAGAATACTCCTATAAATCAATAAAAAGGACAAATCACTAAAAATGTGATCAAGATAGTGTTTCACAAAAAAGGAAATATGGATGGACAAAAAATATAGGAGTCTACTATCAATAGCATACAGAGGGATGAGAATTATAGCCACATGACTTTATTTAATATTTACCAGATTGGTAAAAGTTTTAAAAGATATAAAATTATGAAGTGTTGGCAAAGACATGCAATGATAGGAACTCTGATGGTGGAAATATAAAATTGAGAAAGTCACTTGAGAAAACAAGTTACTGTTATTGAGTAAAAAAAGTCAGATGCATGAACCCCAAGAACCAGCATTTCTACACCAAGACTTATACCTTGAAGAAACTTTTACACAAGTTTAAGTGATGTTTATTGCAGATATTTTTCTTAATAGAGGAAACAACGCATATGTCCATCGTTTAAAAAAACTGGATAACTAAATTCTCATTCATGTGTACAATGGCTTTTTATTTAGTGATGGATAATAGGTGGATTTCAAAGACGTAATGCTGAGCATCACATGAATGAATGAACAAAAGTTGTGGAAATGTCTATATAAACCTTAAAACTTGCATGACCAAGCTTTTTGATTAGGGATACATCCATGTGTGTGACAAGTCTAAGGAAAATCAAATGATGGTTAAAAGAAATTTAGTATAGCAGTGACCTCACAGGGGGATCAAGGGGCTCTACTCAGAGAGGAATATCCAGAGGCCTTTGGAAATAGCTGTAAGGCTCTTTTGCTTAACCTGGGTTCTGGGTGCTAGGTATACTTGTTTGATCATTATTTTAAACCATATATCTAACAAACTTTAAACATTATATGTCCTATTTTCTATGTATAAAATAGTTCACAATTTCAAATAAATGAAAAAGAATCTCTCGCTCATGCCATGATGCTCTGTTTCTAAAATGCAAACAGAAAGCAGTGATTATTTTCCCACCCTGATACAATTCAAGTTGATTGTATTTCTTTATTTCTTGCTTGGAACATTCTTAAAATCCTTTTACAGAAAAGCAGTTAATTCTTAATTTATCATTTTATCTCTCTCCTTAAGGCTTTAAAATTTGGTGAAAAAAATATCAATGTCATGTGTGGATATGGGTAATTAAATGTGCAACTAAGTAAGTAAAACATAAATTGTTATTGTCAAATACCATTATGGACTTCTCTGTTTACCAAAGAAAACTACTTTTGTTTTATTAGATGCTTTAAAAGCCCTTCAGAACATTGATAAATGGCAGATCTATAAAGCATGTTTTAAGTTTTTATTTTTTTCTGCAGAGATGAACTAGAAAAACTTGTATTCTAAGTGCATGAAATTGAAGGTTGAGGGAAGAGATGTGTAGTAAAGGAAAATAATGGAAATTTATGTGCATAATATTCTATTCTTTTTAAATAATTTTTTCCTATTCTTCACGGGTGGCTGCTTATTCTTTAACAATACTCCTCAAACATTTTGATCCATTGAGTAAGAAAGAGTTTCTGGCTTCACTTATTCAAAACCTTCAACTATTGCCATTTTTAATTTTCCAATAATTACAATTTAGAGCTGATGGAAGCAGAGGAGCAAAAATGAGGACCATTTAGGGAAAAGGCTTTGTTTTCTGCCTCTTTGCCACATGCCATATGTAACACAAAGAGTGGTAAAGACTGAAGCCGCAGGGGCCCTAGGAACACAATTACTTCTACTGAGTATCTTTTCTCTTTTTTATTGTGGTTTAGATCAGGGTATCTATTTCTTTTCAACACTAAACACTCTACCTAAAAATATTTAAAAAGTTGTAGTCTAGAAACAGGATATATTGGTTCACATCTTTAAATTTCCTTATATATGTAAGACAGCTTTTAGGATTAATTCATTAAAAAGAGCTGTGAAGCAAGACATGGACCTATAGTCCAGAAGCCCCGAGTTACACATAAGTCAAACTTTTTGAGATAACTGGTTCCTTGTCTATAGAGACAACCTGCATTTTTCTTTCTAGACTGAGGAGTATTATATTTCCACCTTTTGCTCTAGAAGCCTAGCACTCAGGGATGTAAAGGGACTTTGGGGGCTTGTACTGTTATCACATTTGGTCTTCACTCTTTATATCCATGATGGTTCTCTCTGGTTGCCAGCAAATAAAAATGGACTATAATAAGCCTAAGCAAAGTAGACATTTGTTGGAAGGATATAGAATAGCTCAGGGAGTTGAACCAAAGTATGATGATATGAACTTTACAAATGACCACAGTCATTCTGAAAGTTTAGGTAGCAGAAGTTGATGGTATCTATGGAGCACTTCTGTTAGGTGAATGGATTCAAAGTTCTTTTAATCTGTGGATCTTTCTGCTTAAGATTTAAATTCTAGGAAGAGGACCTCTGACTTCTTGCTTACTTTTGGCCAGAAGTTGAGTAGGTTTTGATTTATTTTCCTACTACATTTCTATCCGAAGCAAAGCCAGGATCCTGTGACTTTTTTTTTTTTTAAGGAAATAAGTTGTATGAAATTATCATATTGTCACAGCACTGATTGTAGGGATGCATTGCTCTGGTAACCAACAGTTTGTTTCCTGTATCTGTATCTGTATCTGTATCTGGTTTTTTGTTTGTTTTGGTTAGTTTGTTTTCTTTCTCATATTCCATATATAAGTGAAATCTTACAGTATTTGTTTTCTGTCTGACTTATTTCACTTAGATTCCATATATAAGTGAAATCTTACAGTATTTGTTTTCTGTCTGACTTATTTCACTTAGCATTATACCCTCTAGGTCCATCCATATTGTCACAAATGGTAAGTTTTTATTCTTTTATGACTGAGTAATATTCCATTGCGTATATATACCACAATTTCTTTACCCATTCATCTATCAGTCTATCTGTGCTTAAGTTGCCTTCATAGTTTGTCTACTGTGAATAATGCTGCAATGAATGTAGGGATGCTTATATCTCTTCGGATGGGTGTTTTCATTTTGTTTAGAAAAAAAACTAGAAGTTGAATTGCTTGATTGTACGGTAGTTTTATATTTATTTTTTTTGAAGACCCTCCATACTGGTTTCCACAATGGCTGTGCCACTTTACACTCCCACCAACAGTGTGTGACAGTTCCCTTTTGTCTATGTCCTTACCAATACTTGTTTTTTTTTTTTTTTGTCTTTTGCATAATAGTCAATCTGACAAGTGTGAGGTGATGTTTCATTTTGTTTTTGATTGGCATTTCCCTGATGATGTTGAACATCTTTACATGTGCCTGCTGGCCAACTGTATATCTTCTTTGGAAAATGACTATTCAAATCCTCTGCCTATTTTTCAGTCAGGTTGTTTCTTTGACATTAAGTTGTATAAGTTCTTTATACATGTTGGATATTAACTCCTTATCAAGTGTATGATTTGAAAAAAATATCTTCTTCCATTCACTTGGTTGCCTTTTCATTTTGTTGATGGCTTCCTTTACTGCACAAAAGCTTTTCAGTTTCAGGGTGCCTGGGTGGTTCAGTCAGTTGTGACCAACCCTTTGTTTTTTAATTTAAAAACAGTTTTTAAGTATATTTATTTGTTTCGAAGGAGAAAAAGAACCAGCAGGGAAGGAGCAGAGAGAGAGGGAGGATAGAGGTTCCAAAGCAGGCTCCGCACCAATAGCAGAGAGCCCGATGTGGGGCTCAAACTTACAAACCACAAGATCATCACCCAAGCCAGAGTCAGACACTTAACCAACTGAGACACCCAGGCACCCTTTGTTTGACTCTTGATTTCAGCCTGGTCATGTCATGTCATGAGATCAAGCTCTGCATAGGGCTCTGTACTGAGTGTGGAACCTGCTTGGGATTCTCTCTCTCTCCCTCTCTCTCTGCCTTCTCCCCACTTGCTTGTTCTTTCTCAGAATAAATAAATAAACTTAAAAAAAACTTATTAATTTGATGCAATCCCATTTGTTTGAATTAGCTTTTTTTTTCCCCTTAAATGAGGAGACTTGTTCAAGAAAAAAAAATATTGCTAAGACTGATGTCAAAGAGCTTACTGCTTGTTTTTTTCTAAGAGTTTTGTGATTTCAGGTTTTAGATTCAAGTCTTTAATCTATTTTGAATTTATTTTTGTGTACGGTATAAGATAGTGTTCTAGTTTCATTTTGTTCAGGTAGCTGTCCAGTTTTACAAACACAATTGAAGAGACTCTTTTTCCCATTATATATTCTTGTCTCCTTTATCATAGATTAATTGATCATACATGAATGGGTTTATTTCTGGGCTCTCTGTTGTATTCCATTGATTTATGTGTCTATTTTCATGTTTGTACCATACTGTTTTGATTACTATGGCTTTTGAAATCAGAAAGTGTAATACCTCCAGCTCTGTTCTTTTTCAAGATTGCTTTGGCTATTGTGGGTCTTTTGTGATTCCATACAAATTTCAGGGTTTTTTGTTCTAGTTTTGTGGAAAATGCCATTGGAATTTTGATGGGATTTGCAATGAATCTGTAGATTGCTTTGGGTAGTATGGACATTTTACTTTATTTTTTTAAATGTTTTTAAATTTATTATTGAGAGAGAGAAAGAGTGAACAAGGAGGTGTAGAGAGAGAGAGGGAGACAGAGAATCCCATGCAGGCTCAGCATTGTCAGCACAGAGGCCGATATGGCGCTTGAACTCATGAACCCTAAGATCGTGACCTGAAACAAAATCAAGAGTTGGATGCTTAACCGACTGAGCTACCCAGGTGCCCCTGTTTACTAATTTATTTTGTATGGACATTTTAACAATATTGATTCTTCCAACCCATAAACACTATCTTTCCATTTATTTGTGTCGTCTTCAATTTCTTTCATTAATGTCTTAGAGTTTTTAGAGTACAGGTCTTTCACCTCTTTGGTTAAACTTATTCGTAGGTACTTTATTCTTGGTTTATGCAATTGTATATGTGATTGTTTTCTTAATTTCTCTTTCTGATAACTTGTTGTTAGTGTATAGAAACACAACCAATTCTGTATGTTAATTTATTATGTGACCACTAGATTCACTTATTAGTTCTTTTTCTAAAATATTTTTTTAATATTTATTTATTTTTGAGGAAGGGGGCAGAGAGAGAGGGAGACACAGAATCTGAAGCAGGCTCTAGGCTCTGCGCTGTCAGCACAGAACCCAACATGGGGCTCAAACCCATGAACTGTGAGATCATGACCTGAGCCAAAGTCAGTCGTTTAACTGACTGAACCACCCAGGTGACCCTCACTTATTACTTCTAACAGTTTTTTTGGTGAAGTCTTTAGGGTTTATGTATATAATATGTCATCTGTAAATAGTGACAGTTTTCTTTCCAATTTGGATACTTTTAACTTCTTTTTCTTGCCTAATTACTGTGGCTAGGACTTCCAAATACTGTGTTAAATAAAAGTAGTGAGTGTGTGCATCCTTGTCTTGTTCTTTATCTTAAAGGAAAAGCTTTTGGTTTTTCACCATTCAATATAACGTTGGCCATGGGTTTGTTATATATAGCCTTTATTAGGTTGAAGTATTTTCTTTTTATACCCACTAAGTTGAAAATCTTTATCATAAATGAATGTTGCATCTAATCAAATGCTTTTTTGACATCTATTTATATAATCATGATTTTTCTCCTTTGTTTTGCTAGGGTAGTGTATCATGTTGATTGATTTGCAGATGTTGAACCACACTTACATCCCTGGAATAAGTTGCACTTGATCATGGTGTATGATCCTGTTAATGTATTCTTGAATATAATTTGCTAATTTTTGGTGAGGATTTTTGCATCTATGTTCATCACAGATATTGCCCTGTAATTTTCTTTTCTTTTCTTTTCTTTTTTCTTTTCTTTTCTTTTCTTTTCTTTTCTTTTCTTTTCTTTTCTTTTCTTTTCTTTTCTTTTCTTTTGATATCCTTATCTGATTGTGGTATTGAGATAACACCAGCCTTATAAAATGAGTTTGGAAGCATTCATTCTTCTTCTTTTTTTTTTTTTTTTTTTTTTTTGGAATAATTAGAGGAGAGTAGGTACTAATTCTTTTTAAATGTTAGGTGGAATTCACCTGTGAAGCTATATGGTACTAGACTTTTGTTTTTTGGGAGTTTTAAAATTACTAATTCACTTCATGACTTGTAATTGGTCTGTTCAGATTTTTTATTTCTTTGTGATTCAGTCTTGGAAGATTTTGTATTTCTAGGAATTTGTTCATTTCTTCTAGGTTTTTCAATTTGCTGGCATTCTGTTAGCTGTTCATAATGGTCTGTTATAATTCTTTGTATTTCTTTGGTGTCATTAGTAGCTTATCTTTTATTTCTGGTTTTAGTTTTTGTCCCCTCTCTCTCTCTTTATTTATTTTTTTTTGAAGATTTTGGCTAGAGGTTTATTGATACTGTTTATCTTTTCAAATAACCAGACTTAGTTTTGTTGATCTTTTAAATAATTTTTTAAGTCTCTTTCATTTATTTCCATTCTTATTTCCTTCCTTCTGCTAACTTTGGTCTTTGCTCTTCTTTTGCTAGTTCCTTTAGGTGTAGTGATAGATTATTTATTTGGTATTTTTCTTATTTCTTGAAGTAGACCTATATCACTATGAAGTTCACTCCTAGAACTGCTTTTGCTGCATCCCATAATTTTGGAAAGTTCTGTTTCCTTTTTCATTTGCCTCAAGGCATTTTAAAATTTTCTTCATTGACCCACTAGTTGTTTAGTACCATGTTTAATTCCATTAATTTGTGTTTTTTACAGTTTTCTTCTTATAATTTATTTCTGGTTTTATATTGTTGTGGTCAGAAAAGATGCTTGATATGATATAAGTATTCTTGGATTTATTAATACTTATTTAGTGACCTAACATGTGATCTCTCCTGGAGAATATTCCATGTGTACTTGAGAAGAAAGTGTATCCAGCAGTTGTTAGATAACGTTCTGTATATATCTATTAAGCCCATTTGGTCTAATGTTTAAGGCCAATGTTTCCTTACTGATTTTCTGGTTGGATGATCTATCCACTGGTATAACCAGGATGTTAAAAGTTCCCTACTGTTATTGTATTACTGTCAATTTCTCCCTTTCTGTCTGCTAACATTTCCTTTATATAGTTAAGTGCCTTATATAGCTGTGTTTGGTACATAACTATTTACAAATGTTATAACCTGTTGTTGGATTGCTCCCTTTATCATTATGTAATATGCCTCTTTTGTTACAGTGATTGTTTGAAAGTATATTTTGTCTTAAATGAGTATTACTATCACAGCTTTCATACTTATTTCTACTTGCATGGAATATCTTTTTCTATCACTTCTCTTTCAGTCTTTGTGTGCCTTTAGATCTGAAGCGAATCTTTTGTTGGATCTTGTACTTCTATCCATTCAGCCATCCTGCATCTTTTGATTGGAGCATTTAGTCTATTCACTTTTTAAGTAATTATTGATAGGGATGTATTTATTGCCATTTTAATTGTTTTCTGGTTGTTTTTATGAAACAATTAATTGCTCTAGAGTCTGAGTTTTAATTTTGCAGAGTCTCAAGAACCCATGATACTCCCTTGTGGTGATAATTGTAAGTTGTTTACTTAATATCCATTTTGTCTTTCATTAGTCCAAAGAATTATGGAGATAGGTAAGGGCCCTGCTCAAAACACAAACCAAACTCCTGCAATTCCCAGCCCCTCCTGCAGATAAAAATGACTAATTACATGTAAACAGAAGTGATTTGGTAGAGATTTCAGAAAAAATAAAATTTATAAAGGGAGTATCTTCTCAGGGAGAGGCACACTATCTGTCCTTGCCCCTTTTCTTTTCTTCCTGGCTGCTTTGGGGACATGATGACTGCAGTCGCATCTGCTCTCTTTTCATTGAAATAACTTTGAGAATAAAACCACATGTTAAGGAAAATGGGACAGTAAGAAGGAGGGAGCTTAAGAAAATGAGAAAATTGTACATCTTCCATACCAACCCTGGTTGGCCTATCTCTTTGTGTACTTCCATAATAAAAGTAAATAAAATTTTATCTTGTTCAAGCAACTATAATTTCAGGCCTCTGATTTGGCAGCTGAATGCAATTCCAGGTTCGCATGATATTCTTAATAGTTTATGTACCTTCTTGGTGTGATTTTCACTAAACTTTTTAAGCTTATGGGAAGATTGTGGGGAGGCCAAACCACACAAAGCAAAAGTGAGAGTTAGTGAGGTGCAGAAGTAAATGAGACAAAGAAATGCAGAGTAAGGACAAAAATTATGAGAACAATTGAGAATTTTAAGAGCACCTCCTGGGAATATCTGGTTTCATTAATATGATAACTGAATAGGCAACCCTCTTAGCAAATAAATGTTGGTCATACAATGTAGTATGATTATCTTACAGGCACTGTGCTGTATAGAGTAGATCTCCAGAACTTACTTATCTTCCATGGCTGACACTTTGCTTTGTTTTGTCTTTTTTTAAGTTTTTTATTTATTTTGAGATTGAGAGAAAGAGAGAGGGGGCAGAGAGAACATCACAAGCAGGGTCCATGCTTAGTGCAGAGCCCTACATGGGGCTTGATCTCATAAAGTGTGAGATCATGACCTGAGCCAAAATCAAGAGTCCAGCACTTAACTGACTGAGCCACCCATGTACCCCATGGCTGACACTATGTAACCTTTGACCATCACCACTTCATTTTCCCTCCCCTCATCCTGGCAACCACCATTGTACTCTCTGCTTCTATGCATTTGACTATTTTAGATTCCACATATAAGTGGTATCATATAGTATTTCTTTTTTCTGTGTCTAGCTTATTTCACTTAGTATAATGTCCTCCAGGTCTATCAATGCAGATCTTATGTTAAGTGCTCTTACCATACATAGATAATACAAATATAAATACCAATAATAATAATAAAAGAAGGTAATAAGTTTGGGGGTTCATGGATATGTTTATGGCCTTGACGGTGGTGATGGTTTCATCATGTATACTTATCCCCATACTCATAAGAGTTGGATACATTAAATATGTACAGATTTTTAAATGTCAATTATACCTTAATAAAGTGGCTTAAAAAATAAAGAAGCTATACTTTTCCATATACAGGTAAAAACAAGTTCACTGTAATAAGGAGAGCTTATCTTTTTTCTTCATGTGTGGGTTTTTAAAATGCCAGATGTTGGTCTTAAATCTTTCTTGGAACAAGAATAATATATTATTATATATAAATATCTAAAAAGTAACTAAATGAGCGTATATAAAATGTGTTGTAAAATGTATTTCTTGTTTTTGCCAGACCAGGTATCTAGTTCCTATTTTTTAGTAGCTACAACTTGATTTTGAGGGGTAACCACTCCTTCCATATTCTGAGATTTAGATGAGACAAACTTGACATCTTGGTTAGGCAAAACAACCTGGCACCATGGTTAGGAAAACAGTCAAGGCCTTGCCATATTTCATCCTTTTCCACAATGCCCAGTGCAGGAATCATCAATGTGATACAATTCAGACCAATAGGATATAATCTTGTAGAGGCTGGGACAGAGGAGGTCATGCTTTGTTAATCATCAGAAGCATTGAAACTTGGAGCTGTCTATGACAGCTCACGAGAGAGCCTTCCTGAAGATGGCATCAACATAGGAAAGTAGACTTGAGAGACAGAGAGGAACAGATTTTTTAATGTATCACTCCAAACAGGTTCTCTAAGTGATTTTATCTAGGTGGTCCATGGCCCTAGTTTGGAAACCATTGTTTTATACTTTAGACTTACTAAAGAGGCTACCTAGATAAATAGTCTAAAAGAATCAGAGAACTATTTTAGTAACACGCCCTGTTATTTACTTCTTCCTTCTGTACATTAAACTCATGAGTCTGTTGCTTGAAGTTTCCCATGCCTGGATTCTCCACTTTCTTGATCAAATTGTCTCAGTATGGATAACCTCATTGTCTTCTCATTCTACTTACGGGAAAGGTCAAGGCTGGTGAGACTGGGATCTGGTGCTGATGACTGGGTAAGAAAGGCTGAAGTTCACCTTTTCTCAGAATATGTCACCTGGTTACTGCACTTTAAGCTAGGCTTTTATTCCTAGAAAACAGAAAAAGCTTTTGCCACATTCATAGAAACCCCAAATTCTAAAACACCATCCAGATATCCCCCAAAGTACTATAATCGATGTTCAACTAACACGCGGAAACAATGTCTTTTTCCCTAGCTGAACATTCTTCGGCAATATTTTCTCAAAAACTGTACCTTGGTGGGCCATTCTGCTCTGCCACTTTAGCTAGAAAGACTACAATATGGCTTTGTTAGCACCAAAATATGTCTTCATATCATAATCATTGTTGTAACAAATGGGATAACAGAGAGTATCTATTAAGTTCGGCTTTGCTGGGCCCACAGGAGTTGTATATTACATAAAAAAAACAAAAATGAATTCAAGACTGAAAAACATAAAACTTCCTTTCATAACAGCAATATGTCAACCTATAAAATACAAAGATAGGTATTTTTCACAATCAGAAGTCCCTATAATATGCCAGCTTCTTAAATAGAAGTATTTATTCTGCAGGTTGATTCAAAAAATAACCTTTTTGTTCTACAGGTAAATATTGCAATCCCATGCTTTCTGTGCAATAGTATGAAACTTGTATCCTACTTTGTAATACTATTTTTAGGAAACATATGATTTTCCATAAGATACTCTTTTAAGAGTATGTATTCTGCTCATTAAGTAGTATTCTAGGTGCTCAGGCTCATAAGGTACTGGGGACCAAAAATAAATAAATTTAAGTTATTTAGTTGTTATTCTTAATTTACCTACTTTAGGAAATAGTAGTGTTTGCTATTATCTAGCACAAATTAATATTTAGGATTAGATTTAATATTCTTACCTAAAATTATTTAAAGTTGTTAGAATATATTCTATTAGGAAAAGCAACATGGCAAATGACATGAATTAGTAACTCATCCGCAAATACTCTTCCTTTTTTTGCTGGTTGTTTTCTTTTAGTTCAAGAATTTTGCCCAGAGTACAAGATAACTCCCAAACCACTGCCTGAGTCTCCATGTGCCTTCTCTTTATTTAATCAGTCATCCAGTTTTACAGCAAAGACTTGAGGATTTATTTTATTTTATTTTTTGGGGTGAGAATATTTAAGTTGTAATCTTGTAGCAAATTTCAGTTACATAATATAGTACTGTTAACTACAGTCATCATGTTTTACATTAAATTTTCAGAACTTACTCATCTTATAGCTGAAAATTTGTACCAACCTTTCCCTATTTCCCCACTTCCTAGGCCCTGGTAACCACTTTTGTATTCTGTTTGACTTAAAAAAAATCCACATATAAGTGATACCATGGAGTATTTTTCTTTGTCTGGTTGTTTCACTTAGCATAATGCCCTCCAGGTCTATCCATGTTGTTGCAAAAGGCAGAATTTCCTTCTTTCTCATAGCTGGGTAATATTTCTTTGTGTGTGTGCGTGTGTGTGTGTGTGTGTGTGTGTGTACATATAACTTCTTTATCCATTCATCCACTGATGGATATTTAGGTATTTCCATAACTTAGCTGTTATGAATAATACTATGATGAACAGGGGAGTGTAGATACCTCTTTGATATTCTGTTTTCATTTTCTTTGTATATATACCTCCGAAGACAAGCGGAATTGCTAGATATTATGGCAGTTCTATTTTTAATTTTTTAAGGAACCTCCATGTTGTTTTCCATAATGGCCATATCAATTTGCATTCACCAATAGTGTACAGGATTTCCTTTTCTCCATATCCTCACCGACATTTATAATCTTGTATCTTTTTGATGATAGTCATTCTAACAGGTATAAGGTAATATATCATTGTGGTTTTGATTTGCATTCCCCTGATTCTTAGTGATGTTGAACAATTTTTCTTGTACTTTGTGGCCATGTGTATATCTTTGGAAAAATGTCTATTTGTTTCCTCCATTTTTATTTCATTTTAATTAATTACTTATTTTTATTCAAGTAATTAACATAGCATGTTATATTAGTATTAAGTATACAGTACGATGATTCAACAATTCTGTGCATTTCTCAGTGCTCATCAAGTTAAGGATAGTCCAGGGATGCCTGAGTGGCTCAGTCAGTTGAGCATCCGACTTCAGCTAGGTTCATGGTGGGTTTGAACCCTCTGTTGGGCTCTGTGCTGACAGCTTGCTCAGAGCCTGAAGCCTGCTTCAGATTCTGTGTCTCCTTCTCTCTCCATCCCTCCCCCACTCACGCTCTCTCTGTCTCTCAAAAATAAATAAATGTTAAAAAAAAAGATAAGTATAGTCCACTCTTTATCTATTTCGCCATGCTCCACCCACTTCCCCCTGGCAACCACCATTTTGTTTTCTATATTTAAGAGTCTTTGTTTGTTTGTTTGTCTTATTTGTGTTTTTTTGTTGTTTTTGGGTCATTACTTTTTGCTGTTGAGTTATAGGAATATATATTTAACATACTAACCGCTTAGCAGATATATGATTTGCAAATATTTTCTCCCATTCCCTGGGTTTCTCTTTATTTTGTTAATGTTTTTCTTTGCTGTGTAGAAGCCTTTTAGTTAGATATAGTCCTGCTTATTGATGTTTGCTTTTGTTGCCTCTGGTTTTGGTGTCAAATCCAAAATATCATTACCAAGACTGATATTAAGGAGCTTACCCTGACGTTTTCTTCTAGGAAATTTATGGTTTCACATCTTACATTCAAGTTGATTTTTAGTTGATTTTCATTTATGGTGTAAGATAGGGGTCCAGCTTTGTTCTTTTGCATTTTAGGATCTACTTTAGAATGCATCAGAATCACCTCAATTGATTATAATTTTTTTATGTTTATTTTTTTTGAGACGGGGGGGGGGAGAGGAGGGAGGGACAGAGGGGCGGGGAGGGACAGAGAGAGAGCGAGACACAGAATCTGAAGCAGGCTCCAGACTCCGAGCAGTCAGCACAGAGCCCAATGTGAGGCTCGAACTCACAAACCGTGAAATCATAACCTTAGCCAAAGTCAGACTCTTAACTGACTGAGCCACCCAGGAGCCCCACCCCAACTGATTATAAATGAAGATTGTCAGACCTCATTCTCTCAGTATCTATCTCAGTAGGTAAATGATAGGGTATAAAAGAAAAATCTCAATTTTACCAAGTTTTGCAGGTACTTCTGAATCAGGACTATAAACAATACTTAGCAAAATACTGCCTTTTTATATTCTAGGCATCATAATATCAGAAGGTGAATGAAATAGGGCTAGATACAGAAAGCAAGATAACTAAGGTACAAAATTTAGGGAGGCACGCACTCTCAGCCTTGACCCTAATTTTGATGTACAGATTCCACTAACCCAACCATGTGTTGAAATATTTATTCCCCACCATTGTCCACCCACATCCCATCCCCAGGTAGGGACTTGTATTTCATTATTGCTTTGGGGCTCTCTGGGTTCTCAGAAAGGGCTCTCTGGGTTCTCAGAAAGAGCTAATACATAGATGGGTGTTATATAACTTCCTCTCCCTAATAGATTTATTTTCATATCACCTTTGAGTTCACAAATTAACAAATTAACATATTAAACGAATGGCAGAGGTTTTGCCAAAAATCTGAGGACCCATTCTCTGACCTTGCAAGTACCTTTAAGTGTAATTTTATTTAAATAGACTAAAAGCTTTTACATAAATACAACTTGGCAGTTAAATGATATTTGGGGAGGGAAGAACAGAAACTACATAAAAAAGCCAAGTGAGTTGAATGATTTTTTCCTCATAGAAGTTATATTTGTGTTTTTTAAAGATATTACCATTCACACTGGCATTTATTTATCTGTGAAGATGTTTAGATTTACCTAACACATCTTCTTTATGTTATGTTGATCTTAAATGTATGCAAAACTTTGCAGTGATGCGGCCTGTAAACAGAGGGACCCTGGATGTGACCAAATGGAATGATGACATGTTCCTCGTACAGATGGCATGGCAATCCTTAATTGCTGAGAACATCAGAATATATGTGATCTTCACACATCAGTGGTACTTGTTTTTTGCCCTTGAAGTTGTTCATTTCAAAAAAAAGCCAAAGATATATTCCCTGACAAAAGAGAGTTAACTGTCTTTAAGTTTGCTCTATACTATGTACTAAATTTAAATCATATTATTATAATAAGCTAGTTGGGAAGAGACCTATACTCTTAAATACTTGGTGCCAAGACTTTTCTTAACTCTGCTTCCGAGGATGCTAATTCTCAGCATTTCAGTTGTTGCTGATCTTATTTCAGCATCTCACATAATTAGAATTGCTACAAATTCTGACTATTCAATCATCTCTTCCCTGCTTTGTGAAATGTGCTAACAGACTATGAAATGGAGGTGGACTCCCTGTGCTCTTGCTTTGAGTCTAAACGGAGTTAAATATAACACATCAGGAAGTGTCTGAATCCACCTCCATTTCAATATGATCCTCAGTACATTTCCCTTGAGGTTGGCAGAGAGCTGTAAATATGTTTTTTTTTTTTTTTAACTCCAGTTTCGACTTAAAATTTTCCTCCACCCATCAACTGGATACCCTGGATTCTAGAAGGATAGGGAGGGAGGGAAGGAGGGAGGGAGAGAAAGAAAGAAGGAGGCAGATAGAAAACTTGGTTGAATCATTTGTTATCTTGTGATATTTTGTATTATATGCAGTTAGTCTCACCAGAAATTAATATATGTTAATTCAAAGAGCGAGATCTAAGAAGGGGGCATGAAATGGGACCAACTAAATTAGGTTGAAGACCTATACAGATGGGCTTTAAAAAACGTCTGGGTTTTGGAACACTGGTCCAAACATGTTTGCTTCAGAGTCTCTTATAGGTATGATAAAGAAAACCTTTACTGTGATTTTCCTTATTTTCTAATTCAGCAAAAGAGTAGAATTCATTTCTCTAGTGTAACACAAACCTGAGAATTTGGCTCTAAAATGTAGCCCAATTATATACATTTCTGAACTTGACCTTTTCTAGAGTTTTTGCAAGTTCAGGTAAATAGAGAAGCTTAAGCTTATAAACTCCTGATTTTAAATGGTGTCTTGTCTCTTTTCTTCACATTTAAAATTTTCTGTAATCAGCTGAGACACTGTCTCCGTAAAGCTTCTGTTAAACTGAGAATTATTTTCCAGTGATATTGAACATTAAAATGCTGTCAGTTCCTTACACTTATAGAAGAGACCTGGTTTTAACAGAGTATTGGGGAAAAGTTTCAACATTTGAGAACTGCCAGGAGAGGAGCGAAAAGTACGTGCTGTCCAGGCAGATCCTGGAAAACTTGAGCACAGGCAGAATAAGGGCATCAAGCTCAGAGAGAAAAGGAGGGCTGCCTCAGAGATGCTTAGTTTAGTTTTTCTTAGGGCTGCCCACACAAAGTTTTCAGTCAGTGACTCACCAAAATTCATTTCCCTAAATGTGATGCTATTTTGTCTGTCTTAAGAAGTTCAATAAGCATTTTCTGCCAGAAAATATATTTCTGGGCAGCAGAGGTTCTTTAGCATTTTTGTAGCGTGGACCTCTTATGGCACCTGGTAAAACCCCTAACCCTCTTTTTTGAATAATGTTTTAAAGGTATAAAGTAAGACACCTAAGATTAAAGGAAACCTGTTATGTTTAAATATAATTATAAAAAATAAATTCTCTATATGTTTAAATGTAATTTAAATATAAAAGGAAACCTATGATGTTTAAATATATTTCCTAAAATATAACGAAACCAGAGTTGTGAGTAGTAATAATACACACTTCTCAAATACATTTAACAGTAAGATCTCTTATTACCTAATTATTAGCATAATTTTGAAGTAGTGGTGAACATAAATGCTGTCTTGAACTGTTTGCAACAACTGTAATGTAATATAAAAATATCTTGATTTCTGCTGATGACAGAGCCACAGATTCTACTAATCCTGGAATTTGTTGCCTACACTGATAATTGAAGGAAAAGCTAACTCAGGTTCATGGGAAAGCAAGGATACAATTTTATTCATTCATGTTCACGGAGCTCTTGAATTCTATCCATGGTCTCCTTGGTGGGCTGTGTTCCCATGGTTAAAAATTCTTGCTACATAAATTAAGACAAATAAGACAAATCAGATTTCCTCATGTCAAGGAATGGCTTTGATATATTTCTTGTAACATTTTATAACAACTGAAAACTTATCTTTCAAATGATATACTTACAGGGAAATTGAGACCTTTGAAATTGGGAAATTGGTTTTGATGTTTTTTTTCATCATGAAACAAAGTGTTCCCTTGGCATGCTCACCTCAGTTAAATGCATTTAATAAAATCCCTGTGGTATTTGTATACTACAGTATTGTTGGGGGAGGGTGTCTATTTATGAAAATCATGTTAAACTATAAAAAACTAAGGAAAAGGATATGATGAGTCAGAAGTAACAAATTTCTATGAGAATAGGGCTTTTCTTTCTTTTTTTAAAAAGAGTAAATTCATCAATAGCATTTTGCCTTAAGATGTTAATCTCTCCCAGACAGGACCAACACAGCAAGCCATTTCAAACTGATCACAGAACAGAAATTGGCATCAAGTTCCCTTGGCTTCTCCTTAAGCATGCGACATGGCTCATTTCATGAGTAATGAAAATAATGATGATAATGACAACAGAGAATACTGTCCAAAGTATAGTAGAGAAAGAAACCAAAAGGGGGAAAACCACAATTGTTTCTAGCACTATGTTTAAAATTCTTAGACTTTGAGTTTTCAGGGTGAAATAAAGACTTCTTCAGTAGCAGAGTACACATGTTTCATTTCTGTTTTCTGAAAATTTATATTTCTAAGGAAAACAATGAGAAGAAACCAGGGGAACTTCTAATTCCAGATCAGGGTTCTGACTTAAATGTTGACAGAGGACAGATAGGACATATACAGGCCTATATTGGGTCAGGTATAAAACAGAAGAAGGATTGATAAGATGAGCACAGGTCACAAGGAGTCAAGTGTAAATGAAAAGGAAATGGTGTAGTCCATAAGGATTTCACAATGTCTGTATAACTGTAGCAAGTTTGATTGGCCATGGTTGGACAGATGGGATAGAGATAGGAAAATGTACTTCCATAAGAAAGAATTCAATTTTTCTATCCCCATTTTATCTGCTTCACTGTACTCTGGCAATATTGACTTAATTGATCTTTCCTTTGGGTAAAGTCTTATCAGTGATACTTCTATCTTGATATATTATGTAGCAGTAGACTTTCACACAATAATTTACTGTTTGGTTTCCCTAACAGATTGTATATGAGCTATATGTTTTTCCATAATACTGCAAAATAAACCCCAAATAACCATCTATTTAGCCTCAAGTCTAAGGGATTTCTCTGGTTTGGACTGGCTTTGGCTGATTTGGTTATGCTTGGTTGATCTCAGCTGGGCTTACTTAAGCCTCTGCAGTCAGAGCAGGTCAGCAAGGTAGTAGCTCTGTTCATGGTTACTTGGTTCACTCACATGTTTGACTAGCTGCCTATTACCTAATCTAGGATGGCCTTGTTTGAGATGACTTGAACAACTCAGCTATGTTCCTTATGTTCCTTCCTCCAACACGGAAGCTTGAATGTGTTCTTCACATGTGTTTGGCAGAAGGAAAGAAAGAGATAAGCACCAACACTTTTTTTAACTTGGTCTTGAGTTGCTGTGCTAATATTTTATTGACATAAGTGAGTCAGAAGGCCAATCAGATTCAAGAGTAAGGGAATATATTCAAATCAAAAACCCCACTGAGATGCCATTTCCCATTCTTTAGTTTTGCCGTACTCAGAAAGGCAGAAAATATCAAGTGTTGGCAAGGATGTGAATAGCTGGCAGGGATGTTAAAATGGTTCACCCACTGTGAAAAATGGTATAGTAATTTCTCAGAAAATTAAACATAAAATTATCATATGATCTAGCAATTCCACTTCTGGGTGTATATATAAAATAATTGAAAGCAGAATCTCAGAGGAATATTTGCACACGCATGGTTAGAAAAGCATTATCCAGAATAGCTAAAAGATGGAAGCAACCCAAGTCCATCGATGGATGAGTGGGTAAACAAAAGTGGTATGCACACACATGCACACACACATACACACAAACTGGAATATTACTCACTTTTAAAAGCAAGGAAGTTTTGACACATGCACACACTGGGTGAGCCTTGAAATAACTATACTAAGTGAAATAAAACCTAAAAGGACAAATATTGTAAGATTCCACTTATATGAGGTTTCTACTATAGTCAAACTCACACAGACAGAAAATAGAATGGTAGTTGTAGGGGACAGAGATAAAGGGAAATGGGCAGTTAGTTTCAGGAGTACAGAAAATCAGTTGAAGAAGATGAAAAAATTCTGAAGATGGATGGTGGTGATGGTTGCACAACAAGGTGAATGTATTCACTGTCACTGAACTATAAAAATGGTTATAATGGGGTGCCTGGGTGGCTCAGATTGGTTAAGCCTCCAACTCTTGATTTCAGCTCAAGTCCTGATCTTACAGTTGTGTGATCGAGCCCTGCGTCAAGCTCTGTGCTGGCGTGGAGACTGCTTAAGATTATCTCCCTCCCCGGGTGCCTGGGTGGCTCAGTTGGTTGGGCAACCGACTTCGGCCTCGGCCATGATCTCACCGTTCCCGAGTTCAAGCCCTGTGTTGGGCTCTGTGCTGACAGCTCAGAGCCTGGAGCCTGCTTTGGATTCTGTGTCTCCCTCTCTCTCTGCCCCTCCCCTGCTCATGCTCTGTCTCTCTCTTAAAAACAAACTCTTAAAAAAATTCTCTCTCTTCCTCTCCCTCTACTCCTGCTCAGCATGTACTCTCTCTCAATTTTTTTTAAATGGTTATAATGGTAAGTTTTTTGTTATCTATATTTTACCACAATTAAAAAAGTACACAAAAAGGAGTAAGAGAGTAGATTTAGCTTCATTGTAATTATTGCTGCTAAGTCATGTAGCAAAATGGATGTGGATGCACAGAGAAGCACATAACTGGGGACATTCAAGCAGTCGGTCTATCACAGAGGATATTTTTAAAGGCAGTAACATGTTTTTCAAAGCATAATGAATCATTGAAAAATTTAATTTTCTTCAAATGACTGACATTTATAACAGAGTTAGAAAATTGTAGTGAGGTGTTATATCTTAGCATGGTAGTCGGCATGAAACAGGGATTTGAATTTTGGAACTGAGTTCAAGAATACTAGTGACAGAATACCCGGCTCCCTTACACAACATACTAGTTAGAATAAAAAACTCAAGTTACAGGGAATAGGTCAAATTCCATATATTACATTTTGCTTATGCTACAAATAATCACTAAAGCATTAAAATCTTCTTTTGAAATGGGTTGTATTAAGATATACGAAAAAAATCAGATGCCAAACACTTTATTAAATTTCACTTACCTTCCAGCAGCTATATAAAGATAGAAATCTATAGTTGCTGCCATTGCATTGTTATGTGTAATTGTGATCTGAACTTAGAGTATTATAATATTAATTAAAATTCTGCACTATTCATAATTTCCTTCATCTGTGCTATTTCCAGTTTTCTGGTAATGAAAATGCTTATGATACTAATAGCGAAGGCATCTGTCCAATGTTTACACACAAGCATCATTAAATATTTCTAATTTATTAAAATTCATGCTCATGTTCTTTTTGAAATATTGGGTAATGACTCCATTCATATGGGAAATTTGTGAGTTCTAATTTCACTTAGAGAAAACTGAACATATGATAGTATATTTTTATTTTATTTTATTTTTTTAAAATGTTTATTTATTTTTGACAGAGCACAGGCGGGGGAGGAACAAAGAGAGAGGGAGACACAGAATGTGAAGCAGGCTCCAGGCTCTGAGCTGTCAGCACAGAGCCCGACATATGGCTTGAACCCACCAACTGTGAGATCGTCACCTGAGCCGAAGTCGGTCGCTCAACCGACTGAGCCACCCAGGTGCCCCATATTTTAAAAAACCATCATAGTACATGGGGCATCTGAATGGCTCAGTTAGTTGAGCGTCCGACTTCAGCTCGGGTCATGATCTCAACGGTCTGTGAGTTCGAGCCCCGCGTCGGGCTCTGTGCTGACAGCATGGAGCCTGGAGCCTGCTTCAGATTCTGTGTCTCCCTGTCTCTCTGCCCCTCCCCCACTGGCACTCTGTCTCTCTCTCTCTCTCTCTCTCTCTCAAAAATACATAAACATTAAAATAAAATAAAAACCATCATAGTGCATATAGTACCACTAAAAGGAATAGCATTAGTTATTTTAATAGTAATTGTTTTGGGAGCTTTATATTTTTATTATGAATTTTAGGGGGATAAAAATTAATCATAAAAGTAAGATTGAAGCCATTCCATCTAATGTAAAATCCATATTGAATATTGTAAAAAATTATTATTTTATTCTTATAATTTACTAGGCAGAGCAAATGGATACTATGCTCATCTTAGATGACAAAATGAATCTCATAGTTTAAGTTACTTTTTCAAGTTTACCAAGTTGTTTAGTGCTGGAGACAGAACAAGCCTTCCAAATTGCTGTCTCCTAGAATTGTGGTATACACTGATACCGCCCTCTGCCACAAGTGGCTATTGAGCACGTGACACGTGAAAACTCTGAACTGAGATGTGCTGTGGGAATGAAATATACACTGGATTGCAAAGAAAGTACTAGAAAAGGAATGTAAAATATCTCATTAATAATTTTATATTGATTACATGTGAAAGTGATAAGACTTGGGATATGTTGGGCTAAATAAAATATATTGAAATAATTTCCCTTAAAAAATCCTTTTAATGTGGCCACTATAAAACTTAAAATTTTATATATGGCTCTCAGTGTATTTCTCATGGACAGTGCTGTCCTAGAACTGCTTTGGGCTGTTGCATCTGAGTAGGGGGCATGAATTGTACGTCTGAGTTCATATGGTGTGTTTTGGGTTGAAGAATCAGTTAGGGTTTGACATGATTATTGCCACATCAGTATAACTATCATCACTAGCTACTGTTTGGTGCATTCATAAATTGTCATAATTAAATGGTTAAATGTATTGCCTATGAAGTTATAAATTCTGACAATAAGTTCCCTTGTTATCATAGATATGTTAAGTTCCTTGAGGATACACATCTTAACCTCTTCACTTTTGATCATCATCTTTAGTACGCAGTGTGTCAGGGTTTAGTAGTAGTTAGAATATTTAAAAAAAGCTTACCCGGTAAGAAAGAATATTCTGGTTCCCTGCCGCCTGACTTTTCTTAAATGCTTTGCTCAAAGCAATAGAAAAAAAAATAAACTTCTAAGATGGCATGACCCATGAGAAATGAAACAGCCACATATAAAATTTAAAATTTTAGTAGTCACATTAAAATAGTAAAAAAGTGGAATTAATTTAATAATATATTTTATTTACTCTAATATATCCAAAGCAACAAGATGGCAGTTTTTAAGCAAACCTGTTTGTGTGTCTCCATTTCTTATAACCTTCTTCCCTGGCCTTTCTAATGTTCTTAGAGTAATTAAAATTCTTACCATGGTAAAATTCTTACCATGACTTATCCTGCCTTATGTGCTTAATCTCTCTCTCAATCTCAATCTCTCTGTACTCTCTTCTCACGACCAAGGCTACCTGTCTTCCTTCATGTCCCCGAGTACTTTTGTGCCCTGTCCCTCAGCCCAGGGGTCTGTGTACTGCTTCCTGATTCTGGAACACTCCAGATCTTGGCATAAGTCTTATTTCTTTGACTCCCAAATATAGGTCAGTCATTTTCATTATATGTGCTCATAGCACCCTATTTCTTTACTTTGGATGAATTATTTGATTTTAGAAGAATCTATTCAATAATACTTCATTCATATCTCTATGCCTCAGTGGTCTCTAAAATCTATGAGGGCAGGCTCTGTGTCTTCTGTACTGTACCCCTAGTGCAGAGTGCTTGACACATAGTAGGCACTCAAAAAATATTAGCTTAATGAAAGAATAAACAAATGCATATATCATGGAAAGAACTAATAGACATTCTTTGATGTGTGCATAATGCTGCATTTAAAATAGGACTCTTGATATTTGTTTTAAATGAGTCCCTTGATGTTTTAGTAGCTATTTTATCTTCCCTGTTTGTTTTGCAAAGGGTTTCAGTTTCTAGCTAAAAATCAGATTCACCATTACAGCACATCTTCAAACATTTAAACATTGTCACTAATATTGTTTAACATGAACCATCGTTAGTTTCTTGGTCCACATAATACCCCTATTTCTTCCTTGGGGAAGGAAAGTTATTACTGAAAAGGTAGGTGACTGCTCAAACTTAAGGGGACATTAATAAATATGGAAATAGATTTGGAAATGGTCCGTGCGTGCTCTCTCTCTCTCTCTCTCTCTCTCTCTGTATGTATGTGTGTGTGTGTGTGTAGAGAGAGAGAGAAAGAGAGAGAGAGAGAGAGAGAGATTAAAAGAAAGACCAAGGCTAGATTTTGAAAAGCTGTCATTTTTAATTTTAATTTTCACATTTGTGTGGGCTTTTATACTTATTAAATGCTAGTGTTGCCTTTAAAAATATAAACAATATAATCTTTAACTCTCAATTATAGCTGAATATTTTTAACAGTTAAGAAAGGAGTAAACCATAAGAGAACAGTCTGATGGCAATTTTAAATATACATTTAAAAGGAAATCTCTCAGAGACATTAATCCTAGCATCACAATAGCATGCATGCTGGTGATCTATTCTATCTAGAAGTCTGAAAAATATGCACTGATGTCCAAATGATAGACTTAATTACCCAGAGAGATCCCTTATTAAAGAAATATTAAATTATGTCTGATAGGCCTTCTTAAGTGTAGACCACTTCCTTTTAGAAGGATTTTTATCAGAAGGCTAAAATATTAAAAATTATTTATCATAAACTTTTTAGTTGACAATAAAGTATATTTAACTATACCACTGGTTTTCAATGTGTGATAGTTGACTAGGAACACAGGCATTACCTCAGAACTTGTTAGAAATGCAATTCTCCCAACCTAAATCCACAGAATAAGAGATTTTTGGAGTGGGATATAGGAATTTGTGTTTGAACAAGTTCTCTATGATTCTGATGTACCTGATATTTAGAACTGAGCTAGACTCTTTTTTTTTAAGTTTATTTATTTTTGAGAGAGAGAGAGAGAGAGAGAGAGAGAGAGAGCGAGCATGAGCAAGGAAGGGGCAGAGAGAGAGAGAGCGGGTGACAGAGAATCCCACACAGGTTCCCTGCAGTCAGTGCAGAGCCAACTTGGGGCTTGAACCCACAAACTGTGAGATCAGGACCTGGTCTGAAATCAAGAGTCTGACACTTAACCAACTGAGTCACCCAGGTGCTCCTACTAGACTCTTATACTTAAGGAGAATTCCCATTAATAGTCTTAAAAATATATAATGGCTGGCAAAACATTATTGAGTCTTGCTATATAACACAGGCACATTTATAAATTATAGAATTCTATTCTTAAAAAGACAAAAATATATATAATTTATCATTTCAAAAGTCCTCTTTAAAATTTCTGTGTCAGGTATCAAATTCATAAACATTTTCACAAGAATAGGAGTCCTTCCCTGTAGGAAACATGGGAAACATAGATAGTGATAGCAAATTGGCAAATTTATTGGTGCGTTGACTCTCTGAAAAAAGACTCTCTGAAAACATTACCCAACTTTGTAGCGTTTCCTGCAGCATGGTCATTTACTCGATTCTAACACAATGTCTCTTGAAAATGGAGTTGGGAAGAGATGTTCAAAATAGGGGTTCTAGTTTTTTGGAGGGAGAGGAAACACTCTTGAGAAAGGGCTATCTTATCCAATCTACTTACTTTATAGAAAATTTCCCTAGTTCTCATATTCTTTTTTGCTTGGTTAAAAAGAAGTCACACATATTCTAAGATTCTTTGAGTAAGAGTTCTTACATAGGAATAATGTTTAGTTTTTTAAATGGAATGTGAGTCAGTTAATTACAGTATCATTTATCATAAGTGATATGCTGAATTCTCAACCATTTTGCCTGTACAATGGGAAGTATCCTTTACAACGGGAACCATTTGGGACATACATAATGTAGGTCAGATTGTAGGTAGCTTTCCCCATGATTCTATTTTACTTAGGAATCTTTTGGTTACCAGAGTCAATCCTCAGTAATTTCATGCTAAAACAAAACCAAAAACTTTTGGGTAATTAAGAATCAACATTTCATTAATTCAAAATATTATTGAATATAATTATATTTGAAAATGGTGCCAGTAAGTAAAAACAAACATTGAAAACAAGGGCATTTTTTTTTCATAGCTGGTAAGAAACAAATCTGGCATGTTGTTGCTGGTGATGAGGACTCCTTAAACAAATCTGGCTGGTTATTATTTCTAGTGCAGGCTGCTGTCCTGGATTTCAAAATATTTCAGTGCCTCTTTGGGTCTTTTGCTCTTTTTCTCTTTTTAAATTCAGTATCCTTGACAGAGAAATGCTAGTACAAGTCTGTTTTGAATCTGCTGCTCCTGTGGTCAGAAAGTTTCAATATCCTTTGCTGCCTGCAATATGAAACCCAACATTTTAGCTTGAACCTAACATTCAAAATCTTCCCAACTTTCCATCTTAACTTTCTGATCCTATTGTATGTGAGTTCTTCCACTTTGCCATTCCTGCATTATCACGTTTTCCCTGATACCTGCAATGTTCTCTTTTCCTATGATGCTCTTTCTCATAACTGGAAATACCATATATAAATACTTTATGTCCTAGGGCACATCCCATGTTTTTTCCAAAATGTCGTCATCCTTCCTGCACTTATGGGTGAGGAGTGAGATATAATAGTTAGAGTCACTACCTGGGCTTGAACATTTCACAGCTATTTTATCTCGTGCATTTTACTCCGTTGCTTTCAGCATGTCCTCATTCATAAAGTAGGTTTCATAATAACTTTTAAAAAATTGTATTGCAAAACTTAGCAAAGTGCCCGGAAAGAAACATGAAGACTTTTTTTTTGTCTTTTGAACTCAAAAGCTACATCTAACCACTACTTGGGCCCTTATGTGCTTTCTTTTATTATAGCTTTTGTGTACATTTTAATATATTCAGAATCTATTTTAAGAACCTTGGTCATGGGACCAGACTTTCTGCCATCTCTGTAGGACCTAACACATACCTCGCAAACAATAGGTGCTGAAAAAATAACCGATGCATAATAACAAAATGGAAGAGGGGAAGAAACACTCATTTGGGTACTAGGAAAACAGGGCCGTGGCCTCAGCTTTGCTTACATCTTAAATCACATTAATAACTTCTTTGAGCTTTAGTGTCCTCATTCCAAACAGAGATAGAACTACTATGTGATCTCTAACTCTTTCAACACCAATGTGTAATTATCTGTGATATGGTTTAAGTCCACTAATGTACATACAGGCCATTTGCTATATTGCATATTAATGCCTCTATTGAAAATATTGTTTTATTCTATTTTCTTTTTAAGCCCTCATTGCTCAGAATTAAGGTCATCATATTCTTCAGTTCATGATACATAATTTTCCTTGGTCTGTGGGAGAATCCTCTTTTTAAAAATTGTATTATATGATTTTTTCTTTCACCTTATAAATTCCATGTGGATTAAAGATTTAACTGCAAAAATAAAATTGTAAAACCAACAGAAGAAAATATAGGGAATGCATTTGTGACCTTGGATGGAAAACATTTTTGACTCTAAAAGGAAAAGCTGTAAAGGGAAAAATGATAGATTTAACCATCTCATTATATATTACTTTTTCCCCTGGACTGTGATACATATTTAGACTTGTGTCCCATACTATCCTGAATTATTCTGATTGTTCACACAAACAAAGCAACACAACAAAAACAAATCTTCCTTAGTATTTTTTCATTTTTACTTCTGACATCCAATAATTCAAAAGTCCCTGCTTTTTCTGCCATCACAAATGTCTCTTATACCTTTCCATTTCTCACCATCTCTGTGACTACACCAGTCAAGACTACCATTATCTTTCGGATTATTGCAATAACCTCTTAATTTTTTCTTCTCTATTTTTGAGTCTTGAGTTATTTATACTTACCCCTTTTGAGCTTATTTATTTACTTGCCTTAAACTAGTTTAAAACGTGTTTTGCTACTTGCAATCAGAATAGTCCTTTTCATAAGAGTATCAAACTGTTGAAAAGTAAAATCTGTATTTTTGAGAGCCAAAATGGATTTTAGAATGCATCAATCTTATCCAACCCATTCACTTCATAGGAAATTTCTCTTTAGCTGAGATTTCTTCATAAGTTGCTAAAAAATGGTCACATAAAATGTAGGTTTCTTCACATTAAGTGCTTTTATTTTTCTCTCTTAACAAAAACCTGTATTTTTTTCTTTCTCAGAAAAGGCCTATATTATTCAATGTGCAACTTTCTATAGTATCAGTCCAGTTTTCATAATGCTTTATGGTTTTAGTGCACTGTGGGCCAAAAGTAAGAACGTAATCACCATATGCTCTCCAGTAAATTACCCAGTGATTTCATTTTCTCATTATATCTATGAATGAGATCATAAGGTGATAAATTAATTGGATTAGCAAATACAACATAATTTCTTCTGGCCCATATTTAAAGAATTAGTCTATCAAAATGTTAATGTTAGAAAGAAAACTAAAGAATGTAGACAAATACTGGCTAAACTGCTTTCCAAATGTGGGATATCTGCCCATTTGAAAATGTTTAGGGAATTTAATTTTCAGCTTCCATTTTAATGTGTATGGCAGCAATATTAATTCACCTGATACTATTGCAAAGCATCATCAAGAATAAAACAGGAAAACACACATTATTTCTATAGGATTGCCATCTACGTGGAAATAGAAGGAATGTTATTTTAAATGTTTATAGGTATTAAAAGGTGCTATTTTTGCCTCATTTGGTTTACAATGGTTTTAATTTGTTTGGTCACAGAGAAGATTCTTTAATTTTCCTTTATGAAAGCATCCCTGAGAAACCATACCAGTCCAAAATTATGATAGAATTAAGGTTTTTTAAAGATTATTTAGAAAAATTTCTTGAATTATTTAAAATTCTCTAACTAGTCTTTTTTTTTTTCCACTAAAAAGGTCATCTTGAGGCCTAACATTCCTTTTTCCATTCAGTTTATGTTAGGTATTGTTTTATATACATCACTGACTTAACGTAGATAATTCCTTTTGCCTCTTAATATGGTACTTAAGTTTTCCAGATATGTTTGCACTTTATATATATATATATTGTATATATATATATAGAGAGAGAGAGAGAGCAAGAGCGAGAGAGAGAGACAGAGAGAGAGACAGAGACAGAGACAGATAGAGACAGAGCGTGAGCGAGGGAGAGGAGCAGAAGGAGAGAATCTTAAGCAGGCTTCATGCTCAGCATGGAGCCTGATGCAGAGCTCAAACCCACAACCCTGGGATCATGATCTGAGCGAAAATCAAGAGTCAGATGCTCAATGGAATGAGGCACCCAGGCACCCCTGCATTTTATTTTAAATTAATCATACTTTCTTTAGATCAGGAAAAAAACACACTCAAACACACTCAAACACACTGTCAGAAATCGCAAATTCAAGTCCCAATTTTGTCATTGTTTATATGAACTTGGGCAAGTAGCAAACTCCCTTGGGTCTGTTTTCCAGGGACCTACCTCACTGTATGATTTTGTTTTTTAAATAAAATGTAGTGAAACACCCTGTAGCCATGAAGAACTGTAAAGATATAAGTTGTGTTGACTGTTCTTTTTTATTGCCCTCAATACAGTGTAGAAAAAAGAAAAGCTCAGATATTTATTAATAAACACTGGCTTTTTGAAGCTGGATGAAAGTAGAAAAGAATTGACTATATTCCAAAGGATTCATTGTGTTCCTAAAGTACTCAAAGACATTATTTAAACTAATTAATTTCCCCTATTAAGTGGTCATAGAGCATGAACAACAAGAACAGAGTGTGGTTAGGTTTCAGGGTATTAAAATTTGTTCACAGAATTCCAACATTTGTTCTTAAACTCTCTAGGTTTTGTGAATACTTCATTGAAATATCAGGTAATTATTACTTTTTTCTCTTCATAAAGGAATGTGATTTTAATGTGATATATTTGTGGTCTAAACTGAGCCACGACATACTATAAACAGGGTCTTAAGTTGCATACAAATACTAATTATTTAGCTATTTTTTCTGGGAAAAAGAATTAATTAAAAGGAAATAATTTTCCCAGGACATTTACTCAAATGCACAAGTCATATCCATTTAAATACTTATTTATCTGCCTGATTTAAGGAATTCAGGCAAAATAATTTTCATTCAGAGCTCAAAAGGACATTTGCTAACTGAATTTAGAACTCTTTAATAAAGTAGCTAAGAAACAACTGAACAAAAGAGAAACTAAGATGTATCATTTTTCTTTTATAGTGAATAATACTCATGTTAACCATTGAAAATAAATTATTCTGACATCAGAAACCAACTCATCTTTGAACCTAGGTAGGGCAATTAGAAATAAGATGTTTAGCAATTTTGCCCTCACATATGTTTCCCATGATGCATTTGCAATCTATACATCCCACTTCTTAGCTTATGTGGCAATTGCTTTGAAACTTCATGTGGATTAAAACATATTATCCAAGGGAGAAATGTGAACAGCAATTGTCATATTTCTCTTGTATGGAAATGAATTTATTTTAAAAAACACAGCCAGAGTATAGCATATATTTCCTTAATACAGAGTTGGAATATTTTCTTGTAATCTGAACATATTTTCAAATTATGTAAAATAATAATTGCTTATTAATGTCATATTATGGATAATCTAAACAGTGCATGCAAAATATAACCTCTAAAATGTGACTCAGTATTGCTTGACAGATTAGTCAGTCAAAACATGATTTGATTCTGTTCTGGTTTGTGCTCAATGTGATTTCAGAACCTGAAACTAAATAATTAGAATGTGCCTTATCTTGCTAAGCCAGTGGGAGAGGTTCATTATAAATCCAGCAACAACTTATGGCCCTGTGGTCATGCATCAAATAGAAGAGTTGAGATTGTGTTTAGACCTTCACGAAGTTTAGTCATTTGTCTTTGGAGTTTCAGCACCATGAACAGAACATCTCCGAGCAGTGATGAGGGGCGGGGCTCAAAAATTCAATTAGAGCTGTAGCTATCTGTAAATGAATTCTTTTTCTATACTATTAAACTAATTTACTGGAGGGTGAATAAAAACGTAGGAAAATCCATCAAATTAGTAATTAGACCATATTCAATTTTGCTTTAGGATCTTGACACTGATACAGACTTGGTTTGTGGGCAACTGTTTTACTTAGTAGCCAAAGAATTTACCCAACACATTATTCAACTCTTTCCCACCCTTTCACTTCCCAATATTTTCTGCTTATTTTCTGTTTGTTAGAAAGCCTGTATAATATTGAGGAAAAATTAAAGATAAAAAGAATCCACTGACAGCCCTGGGGGGGTTTAACATTTAGCTTCCAAAAGAAAATGGGGGACTTTGCTTGTGGATGTATACGTTAATAAATGTCTAACCATGTATTTGTTTTCATCTCTTGTAATTTATCATATGTCCAGAGATAACATTTCTTTTGAAACCATGTTTCTAAGGTCAATAAAGGTTAGTGTCAATTCTTATTCATGTGGTCATTCATTCACTTATTCAACAAATCTTTATTAGGCCTGAATTTTCTACTAAGCACTCTTCTATGTACTGAGGTTAAGAGAGGTAAATAAAACTGATGAAATCTCTGCTCTTATGGGCAAGTCTACTGGGAGAGAAGATATTAAACTTAAAAATTATACATTTACAGTTATTATAAATATGATGAAAAAACACAAGATATTAGAATATATAATATTATGCTAGGAATAAATCCCTTATCAGGGAAGACTTACATAAAGATATGCCTTGATTTCTTGCCTGCATATCGACAATGACCTCTGAAATGGACTTCATATACTCACTCTATTTACTCTTCAAACTATGCTCCAGAATGTAGCTAAAGTGCTTTTGTTGTGTGTAAATATGATCACACTTGTCTCTTGATTGATTATCTTCAGTGGCTTTATGGCTTCTCATTACTTTACTATAATCACAAAGTCCTTCTAAGGAATGATTAGGAACTTTACTACCTGCACTTCTTCATCTTTGAGATCTCCTTTCTTTTATATTGGCTTCATTTCTCAGGTATATGCTCCCCATGTGGAGGCAAAGGTAGTCCCCATGAAGTTCTATATTTATGCCATCCTAACGGTTCTCAATCTCAGTTTCTAAAATTGCATGGGGTAGGGGAGAGGAAGCTTCCAAAAGAAAAAGATGAACAATGGATAAAATAACACATATCCTCTCTAGTCATGTAATTAAAATAAAATTATTCTGCATATAGTGTAATTTTCTGTCAACTCATGCTCCCTATATTTAAAACTGTATTTAGCAAGTATATAATGTAATTTGCTATAGTAAATTCCCAAGAAGTAAGATAATTTTAAAATCCTCTTAGAGATATTTGGAAGAAAATTGGAAGTTTCTGAGGTAAATCATTTTATACTCTCTATATTCTCATTCTAGAAAATGAGTGAATTTAAATGTTGATATTTTGAGCTTATTTAGTAGTATTAAATATAGTTAACATTTTCTACCTACTATACTTGACGTACTTCATTAACTTGAATTTCTTTCTGTTACTTCCTTATTCCTGTTTTTGTCACTGTAATTTTGTTGGGACCTATGGAAAATTTCAGCCTTTCTAAGGTATCGCAAAAAACACTGCTTTTTAAAGCATGCATTTTTTTGTTTATTGACAGTGGGATATGGAAGCATAAAAAGCAAATTAGGCAAACCATATCACAAAGCTGCTTTTATTTTTGTACAGCTTCTATATAATTCTTTCATTAGTGTCCCAGAGGGAAAGCAAGGCCAAAATAATATTTCTAATTTCAAGATTATAACACATGTAACAGGTTGGGTATGGGAAAGTAAGTATAAATCATTTGAAGGGTAGAGGTTTAGAGATACACTTGGACTAATAAATTTGTGTGTGTGTGTGTGTGTGTGTGTACGTGTGTGTGTTGGGCCATTGGTGCATAACTAGACAAAATGTAAAGTTTCTTTCAGGCTGGAAAGGTTATGAATCAAATGCATGGACAGGTACCCTGGGATAGGCATTTTGGGATTACTGAGTAGGCACTATGTTCTCTATTAGAGTAGGTGGGTATGTTTCCCAAGAAATTGTCATTGAGAAGTTTAGAATTCATTCACTCACCTTTAAATTATATATGGCTTATGTTAAATAGGCAATAATGTTAATTTTTGCTTTGTTTTATTATGATTTGATTAGATGCACAAAGTTGTGATTAACAGCCAAGCTCTATCACTTTTCGTATCTTCATTATCTTTTATATTTATATTTATTGCTTTAGATGAGATTTTGAATTACTGAAATTGGCCATCCAATAATTAAAGTTCTATAATAATAACTATGGAAATCCTGTGTAATCATGGCTCCATTTTTTGTCAAAAAAGTGACATTTTGACATTAACAAAATACCTTGATTTAAAATTGGCATGAGATAATACATAAGCTTTTCCCAGGTGTTTCAGTATCTTACTGGCTTAAACTGATATCTTATTGAAAGTTAAAATTTCAAAAAAAAAAAAAAAAAAAGGACACTTCAACAAATTCCTGGAATTCTATCAATCAAGTTTCATCTTGTGACACTTTCCTAGGTTATTTTGGAGCAGTGTCACTATTACCTACATTTATTAAGTGTTAAGCTGTTAATATCCTAGATATTTTGATATTCACCATTTAACTTTCATAATAAACCTCTGAGAGAAGTACAATATTATTTTTTGGTGAGATACATGAATCTGAATTTCACATTGGACAGTTTGTTAAAATGCAGCTGGGACTCAAAACTTGCTCTGTTTGACTAGACTTCACACCCTTAATACTAAATTACAAATCAGAGGACAACTTATTTATTTTTATTTTTATTTTTTTTACATTTATTTACTTTTGAGAAACAGAGAGAGACAGAGCAGAAGTAGGGGAGGGTCAGAGGGAGAAGGAGACAGAGAATCCAAAGCACCCTCCAGGCCCTGAGCCTACAGCACAGAGCCCGATGCAGGGCTCGAACTCACAAACCGTGAGATCATGACCTGAGCAGAAGTTGGACGCTTAACCGACTTAGCCACCCAGGCGCCCCAAGGACGACTTATTTTAAGAGGCCCAAATCTGCTTCCACATATTTTATAATAATACTGGATTTTTCATTGAAGTTTTGTTTGGTTGTTGAGTCTCTTTTGCTAAACTGCCAAGTACATATAATTTCGTATAATGCACTATATAGTAGCATTGATTGTCTGTTTAAATATAGGTAAAATTCTCAAAGCCTGTCTTGGAATCCTCCAGAATGTCAATGTGAATCTGGGATTATACTGGAAGGAATGAATGAAGAGTTTCTTTTCAGTGGCCCCCACGAATATATTCTTGGGATGAAGAACTGGTGAATCAGGTATCTGAAAATGGAAAGATGCCAAAGTTTTTGCTAGTTTTCAAATTCATAGACTTCTTTGGAATTTGTAATGAAATCTGATTATGGTTTTCTGTGGACTTAAGATGATTGTTTTTACTTATATCAGGATTTCTCAATCTCAGTGCTACTGACATTTTGGGAGTCTCATTGTGGGAGACTGACCTCTGCCTTGTAGAATGTTTGACAGCATCCCTGGCCTCTACTCTTTAGATGGCAGCACCTGGTTGTGACAAACGAAGATATCTCCCAGCATTGCCAAATATCCCCTGTGAAGAAACAAAATTATCGCTAATTGAGAGCCACTGCTCTATATATATACACTTCCTAAAGATGCAAAATTTCCTTATTTTATGGAATTCAAACAAATGGCAATCTTCTTGAGCAATGACTATCCTGATTTCATTGTTGTTAAAAGGAACTCCTAAGTGACATATTCTGTGTTTTTATAAGTTTTTTTAATTTTAATTTTTAAAATTAAAAAAAAATAATGTTTATTTATTTTTGAGGGACAGAGAGTGTGAGCAAGGGAGGGGCAGAGAAAGAGGGAGACACAGAATCCAAAGCAGGCTTCAGGCTCCAAGCTGTCAGAACAGAGCCTGATGTGGGGCTTGAACCCACGAACTGTGAAGTCATGACCTGAGCTGAAGTCGGACGCTTTTAACTGACTACACTCAATACTCAATACTCAATACTCTAAGGCAATATTTCAGAAGAGGTGGCAACTACAAGCTCTTTTTTCTTAATAAATTTACCTTGCTCTGCAATCTCATAGACTCTTGTGTTAAGCAGAGTTGCTTAGAAGCCTCATATTTCAAGGTAATTTTATTTCCTTTTCTTACCTTTAGACGTTGGTCGAAGCTATTCTGGGCCACTCCCCTAGACGTCCTAACTTTGGGTCTCAAAGATCAGAATTTCAGGTATGAGTCCTTTTCCTCCAAAAGACTCTAGCCTCATTAGGCATACTAGTCGTTTAGTTCCAAGAAACCAACTTGGAATATCACGGAATGAAGCAGATTTGCTAATGCACTCAAGAACATAACAACTGGTGCCTATTTCTTTACATTGGCATAATGAAGGGAGGCATTCAAATGGCCTCTTGCAAAACTAAAATTATCTTCAAGATGATTTCCCATCATTCCCATATTATAGAAAAGGTGTCAACTTTTTTCTCTAAAAGACAAATGTTCTTTTAAGCTAAATGATAAGGAGTTTTAGATATTAGTTTTTATCTCACACAGTGATGCAATTTCCTTGCAAAAGCAATCTGCTGTTTCGATCAATTGCAAAAGTTCAGTGACCACAGCCGAAGACAGCAGGGAAGAAAACCCCACAGGCATAGTTGTCTTGTTTGCGGATGTTATTAAGAAGCCCATTCTGGTTCATAGCCAGATACTTCCTGGCTGCCTTTGTGGAAGGCCAATCCACTCACTGGTATTTGGTGATACAAAGAGCTATTTTTGTTGTTGAGTGCAATTTCCTCCATTTAGAAGTGCTTAAAACAAGCACACACTCTTTCTGAAAAGCGATTCCATTTTCATTTTATTAAATGATTTATTGGATGGCTCCCCAAATGATTACCTAGAAATGTCAGGTAAAGGCTAATTTAATACCATGGGGCAGAGTGGTATAAGACTCGTGTAGCATGAAGTTGATGATACCATTTGGTTTAGGAAAGGAAAGGGAATAATTTAGTGTAACACCATGGGTATCTGACATTATTTTTCAATTTACCTGTTGACAAAGAAATACATTTCTGAGTGTCTTTTCTATCTCCCAAAAAGTGAGAATGTTTTTGAAGGAATTGCCTCACTTAGCTATTTGAAAAGTGTTGGAATAATTTAGGAATATTTTCATTTCTGCTGAAACACTATCTGCAAGTGAGATGATGATATGGAAGAAAGAAGTATGATATGGGGAGCAAGGCGAAGTAAATTTTGCAGACATATTATGACATAGTATTTTTGAGCATGTACAAGTTCTGAGTCAGAAAACGTGGGCTTGGTTCCTGGCTCCATCATCTATTTACTAAATATATGACCTTGGGAAAATTACTCACTTCTTAAGTTTTAGTTTTCTCATCTATAACATGAATAATTCAGAGCGCAGTTCCTTGCACACCAATATGCTCATTCTATTCCCTTATTCAAGAAATATTTATGGAACACCAAATGTGTAGTAGGATTTTTTCCCCCAGTTTTACTGAGGTATAATTGACATACAGCATTGTGTAAATTTAAGGTGTACAACATGATAATTTGATACACTTATATATTGCAAATGATTACTGCAGTAGCGTAGTTAACACTTCACGTAATTACCATTTCATTTTTGTGGTGAGAACATTTCAGATTTATTCCCTTAGCAAGTTTCAAGTATATAGCACAGCATTATTGACTGTAATCACCATGATGTACACTAGATCCCCAGAACTTATTAATCTTAGAACTGAAAGTTTGTACCATTTGACCAACATCTCCCATTTTCTCCAACCCCTAGTCCCTGGCAGCTAAAATTCTCTATTTCTGTGAGTTTGGCTTTTTAAAGATTCCACACACAAGTGATATCAAACAGTCTTTCTCTGACTTATTTCACTTATTTCACTTAAGTTCCATCTAAGTGGGAGCAAACAGCAGGATTTCCTTCTTTTCATGGTGAATAGTATTTCATTGTATATACGCCATGTATTCTTTATGCATTCATAGAAGGACTCTTAGCTTAATTCCATATCTTGACTATTATGATAATACTACAATGAACATGGGACTACAAATATTTCTTTGTGAGAGTGATTTCATCTTCTTCAGATATATACACAGAAGTGGGATTTGGGGATCATATGAGAGTTCCAGTTTTAATTTTTTGAAGAACTTCCACAGTTTTCCTTAGTGGTTGTACCAATTTACATTCCCACCAATAGTGCATGAGAGTTGGCTTTCTCCACATCCTCACCAATACTTGTTATTACTTGTCATTTTGATAATAGCCATTTTTATACATGTAAACTTCTTGGTTAAATTTATTCCTAGGTACTTTTTTTGTTTTGGGTGCTATTGTTAATGGGATTGTTTTCTTTCTTTTTCAGGTATTTTATTGTGTCTATACAGTGTAGTCTGTACATTTTTTTGTTGTTGATTTTCTGTTCTGCAACTTTACTGAATTTGTTGATTCTAACAGGGTTTGGGTGGAGTCTTTAGGATTTTAGGTATTATATATATAATGTTATCAGCAAGTAAAGACATTTCATGTCTTCCTTTCTGATTTGGATGCCATTTTTTTTTTTTTTTTACCTGATTACTCTGGAGAGGACTTTCAATGCGATGTTGAATATGAGAATGGGCACCCTTGTCTTGTCCCTAACCTTAGAGGAAAAACTTTGAACTTTTTACCCTTGAGTGTGATATAAGTAATGGGCTTGTCATATATGGCATTTATTATGTTGAGGTATATTCCTTTTATACCCCCTTTATTGAAAGATTTTATCATGAAGGAATGTTGAATTTTGTCAAATGATTTTCTGCATCTATTGAGATGATCATATATTTTTTTTAATTTTTGTTTCTATTAATATAGTGTATCACATTTACTGACTTGCAACTATTGACCCCTACTTGCATCCTTGGAGTCAGTACCACTTGATCACAGTGTATGATCTTTTTAATGTATTCTACAGTACATTTGATTTGCTAATATGTTTTTGATAATTTTTACATCTATATTCATCAGGGATATTGGCCTGTAGTTTTCATGTAATGTCTTTATCTGGCTTTGGGTAATACTAGCTTCATAACATTTTTATGAGGCTCTCTTAAAAATTTTTAATTTTTTGGAAGAGTTTGAAATGGAGGAATTCTTTAAATACTTAAATTCTTAATTAAATACTTAAATACTTAACATTATTTAAATATTTAATTCTTTAAATACTTGGTAGAATTCATTAGGTAGACTATTTCGTCCTGGGCTTTTTTTTGTTGGGAGGTTTTTGGTTCCTGGTTCAATTTTCTTATTATTGCTGTTCATAGTTTCTATTTCTTCATGATTTAGTCATGGTAGATTGTATATAGAGATGTATCCACTCTTCTAGGTTGTCAAATTTGTTGGCATATAATTATTTATAGTAGTCTCTTATGGTCCTTTGTATTTCTGTAGCATTAGTTGTAAGTCTCCTCTTTGGCTTCTGATTGTGAGTCTTCTCACTTTTTTTTCTCTTGGTTAGTCCCGCTACAGGCTTGTCAGTTTTGTTTATCTTTTCAAAAACCAGTTCTTAGTTTTATTGATCTTTTGTATTGTCTTTTTAGTTTCTATTTAATTTATTTCTGCTGTAATCTTATTTCCTTCCCTATGCTAACTTTGGGCTTCCTTTGTTCTTTTTTCTCCCTAGTTTCTTGAGGTGTAAGGTTATGTTGTTTGAGATTTTGTTTGTTTGTTTCTTGAGGTGGGCATTTATTGCCATGAGCCTTCCTGTTGGCACTGCTTTTACAGCATCTCAAATATTTTGATATGTTGTCTTTCCATTTTAATTTGTTTTAAGATTTTTAAAAAATCTCCCTTTAGATTTCTTCTTTGACTCATGGGTTGTTAAGGAGTGTGTTGTTTAATTTCCACACACTTGTGAATTTTCCAACTTTCCTCCTGTTATTGATCTCAGTTTCGTACTATTATAATTGAAAAATAAGCTTGGTATGATTTGAGTCTTCTTAAATTTGCTAAGACTTGTTTTGTGACCTATCATATGATCTATACTGAAGAATGTTCCATATACACTTGAGAGTATGTGTATTCTGCTGCTATTGGATGCTGTATTCTGTATACATCTATTGGGTCCCTTTGATTTAAAGTATAGTTCAAGTTCAAAGTTTTGTTAATGATTTTCTGTCTGGGTGACCTATCTGTTGTTGACAATGGGGTATTGATGTCCTCTATTATTACTGTATTGCCTTTTTTCCCCCTTTCAGATCAGTTTTAGTAATTGCTTAACATATTTAGATGTTCTGATGTTGTGTGGATGTAGTGTAGATGATTCTTATATCCTCCTTATAAGTTGACTACTTTATCATTATAAAATGACCTTCATTGTTTCTTGTTACAGTTTTTGGTTTACATTCTATTTTGTCTGATATATGTATAGCTATCCCTGCTCTGTTTTGATTTCCATGTGCATGAAATGTCTTTTTCTTTAATTTAAATTTTAGTTAGTTAGCATACAGTGCAATTTGGTTTCAGGAGTAGAATTCAGTGATTCATCCTTACATACAACACCCAGTGCTCATCACAAGTGCCCTCCTTAATACCCATCACTCATGGCTCCCACCTGTCTTTCTCCATCAACCCCATTTTGTTCTCTATTGTTAAGTCTTTTGTGGTTTGTTTCCCTCTCTCCTCTTCCTTCCCTTCCTATATATTCATCTGTTTTGTTTTTTAAATTCCACAAATGTGTGAATTCATATAATATTTGTCTTTCTCTGATTGATTTATTTCACTTAGCATAATACATTCTAGCTCCGTCCACGATGCAAATGGCAAGATTTCATTCTTTTGATGGCTGAGTAATATTCCATTGTGTGTGTATAATATATCTTTACACCTATATCTATATCTATATCTATCTATATCTGTCTATATCTTTGTATATCACATCTTCTTTATCAACTTATGAGCCGATGGATATTTGGGTTCTCTCTTCATAGTTTGGCTATTGTTGATAATGCTGCTATAAACATGGGGTGCATATATCCCTTCAAATCCACATTTTTGTATCCTTTGGGTAAATACCTAATAGTGCTTGTGTGTGTCCTTAAAGCTGAAGTGAGTCTCTTGTAGGCAGATTTGAGTCTCTTGTAGGCCTGTAGTTGGGTCTTTTTCTATGCATTCAGTCACTCTATACCTCTTGTTTGAAGAATTTAATCTATTTACATTAAGATTAACTACTGATGGATAATGATTTATTAATGCTACCTTATTGTTTTTTGCCTGTTTTGTAGTTCCATTGTTCCTTTCTCCATCTCTAGTTGCCTTCCTTTGTGAATTGATGGTTTTCCATAGTGATATGCTTTGATTCCCTTCTCTTTAATTTTTGTATATGTTTGGAGGTCTTTGCTTATCTTATAGATAACACTATTTATACTAATGAAAGCTTAACTTTTATTGCATATAGAACTTGATGCTTTTACTCACCCTCCCTTTTTATGTTTTTGACGCCATAGTTTACTCCTTTTATATGTGTATTCATTAACAAGCTACTGTAGCTATAGTTACTTTGAATACTCTTGTCCTTTAAACTTTATACTAGAGTTAAGAGATTAACACACCACAATATTACAGTATTAGAATATTCTGAATTTGACTATATACTTGTCTTTACCAGTGTGCTGTATATTTCATGTTTTCATGTTACTACTTAGCATCCTTTCATTTCAGCTTGAAGATTTTTTTTAAGCATATCTTATAAGGTAGATCTAGTGGTGATGAACTCCTTCATCTTTTGTTTGTCTGGGAAAGTCTTTATTTCTTTAGGACATTTTTGCTAGACAACATATTCTTTTTTGGTGGTATTTTTCTTTCAGCACTTTGAATATATCAACTCAGTCTCTCCTGTCCTGTAAGGGTTTTGCTGAGAAATCCACTGATAGTCTAATAGGAGTTCCCTTTATAAATTACAACTTATTTGCTCTTACTTCTTTTAAGATTCTTTGTCTTTGATATTTGTTGGTTTTATTATAACATCTCTCAGAGAAGATTTAAGTTGAGTTTGTTTGGTGACCTATCAGTTTCAGGAATTGAACATTCAAATCTCTCCCCAGATTTAGAAAGTTCTCAGCCATTATTTCTTTAAGTTTTCTGCCTCATTTTTTTTCTCTCTTCTCCTCCCACAACTCAGTAATTCACAGATTATCTCTATTGATGGTATGAAACAGATCACATTTTATTCTTTTTTTCTTTGTTTGTTTGTTTGCCTCTAACTGGATAATTTCAAAAGTTCGGTGTTCTAATTCACAGCTTCTTTTTTTCTGGTTGATTCATTCTGCTGTTGTTTCTCTTTTACCTTTTTCATTTCATTAATTGTAATATAGTGAATTCAGCTCCAGAATTTCTGTTTGGTGTGTTTTTAAAAATTAGTTCTCATTTTGTGTATTGTTGATTTTGTTGAATTATCTCTATTTGCTTGTAGCTGATTGAGCTTCCTTCAAAAAATATTTTCTTTTTTTTTTTTTTTTTATTGAGTTAGTTGCAGATTTCCATGTCTTTGGGGTTGGGATGATAATTGTGATTCTTTGGTAGTATTGTGGTTTCTTGATTTTTTGTATTCCTTGAAGTCTTCTGATGCTGTCTTCACATTTGTGTTAGCAATCTAGCAGTCACCCCCTCCTGACTTTATTGTCTTTGGGAAATACCTTCTATCAGCCCTACCAAGGAAATCTGAGGCTTTCTCAGATATTCCATGGATATACCTGTTCCATTTTTATTGCTCCCTCTTGTGACAGAATTCTTAAGCTTTTATGCCTTCTCTTAATCTTGCTTTGTACCAAGGCAAGTGCTGACATCCCTTCTATAGCTTTCCTAAGGGTAAGCCTGAAGTTCAAGTTTGTGTTCTTTATGTGGCCCTCAGATTCAGGCTGTCTTCCCACATATGTTCACTAGCCATCTGCCATACCCTGGTCTATTGTCATTTGGAGCATGCACAGACAGGTGGGCACAGTATGGGGATGTGTGTTGGTGAGGCATTCAGGTGATTGGGGGTACAGGTGGGATAGTTGGGGTTATGTTTAGGTGAGGCATCTCCAGTGGTTCTTATGTGGGTTTCTTGATGGGGTTTGTGATGCAGTCAGTAGGTTCTATGTTCCTTTAATACTGTCAGAGAGTCCTGTCTGCAGCTCTCCCAGCCTTTTTACCATCCCCAGTCATGCAGCTCATGACTCAACTCTCTGAATGGGGTGAGAGAGAAATGAGCTCTCTGACCACATAACATACAGTTAGGGTATCTGGGCCCTTACATGTTCTCACTTTCCTTTGTGGGAGAAATCACATGTCTAGAAGGTCTCACTTGGCATAGAGCTATGTGCCTCCTTGGGGTGGTGGAATGACATGGGTAAAGTAAGACTTTTTCTCTAGCCCTCCCAATGCATCAAAACTCATAATTGTTTTGCTCTAACAGTGTATTGAAACTTCATTACTGGAAACATGGACTTCCATAAAAGCTCTCTCTTCCTTGAATGATTGTCTGAAAGAGTGTTCTCCATGGGCCCCTGGACCATGGCAGAGAGGGGCTGAAGCCACTGCAAAGGCCACAACCAGGACCAAGGTCTATCTGTCTAATTACTTCTCTTGAGTCCCTTGGCATATAGTGCTGGATTCTACAGCTCCCAAAAGATACTTCTGTCTGTGGGTAGATGCCAAATTGTTGTTGAGGAGGAATACAATAAGGGACTTCTCATTTAGCCATGTTGCTGATGTCATTCACTCAAGAATGAATTTAAGTTCTAGGTATAGAAGAGTGAGCCAAAACATATTCATTCTTCCTTCTTAGAGCCTATGAGTTGAGGAATTTGTGAGCTTAATTGAGAAGGCAGCTGTGAATTAAATAATTATGAAAATGTGTATGAAGTTTTAAATGTGACAAGGGCTGTGAAATAAAGCAACATAGTGTTATAACTTTGAGTTAATTTGTCAGTCTGAAAGAACAGGAAAGTTTTCTTGACGAGATAACATTACAGCTAGATCTCAAAAATAAGAAGTTAGCTAAGGGAAAAAGGGGAGAGAGGAGAGATTTCATCACATGGAGAGGAAGACATGCGAAAGTACTGTGTCAGCAGGGAGCAAGGAGCTTCTGAGAAAGAGTTCAGGTGTGTTTGGAGCCCAGAGGATGAGAGAGAAGAGTGATGTGTGTTGAAGCTGGAGACACTTGTAGAAGTCTGAATACATAGGGCCTTTTAGACTATGTTACAGATTTTGGTTTTTGTTTGTTTTTGTTTTGAAAGCACGGAAGGTTTTAAGAAGGATATTGTTGGTGATGAGTATGTTTGCATTTTGACTGGTTACAGTATGAAGAAGATAAGAGGGGTAGGAGTGGGTACTGAGACCTAAGGAAGGAGGCTGCTCCAGTGGGTCAGGTGAGGGATGGTGGCATCTTGGGTTAGGGGGATAGCTTTGGAGAAGGCAAGAAGTTCATAGCTTTGAGAAACTAAAATCAATATATGTTAGCCATGATTATTGTTATCACTATGGTTCTTTTGCCATATGATCAGATCATTGACATCCTTTTGAGTTTGAGGCAATAGTTTTTCTTTGTTTTGTTTTGTTTTGTTTGAGAAAATCTTGATGACAGTGGGAAACCCTGTATGCTTAGTCCGTGATAACCATCACCTTTGAAGGAAGGTCTTCACCCAGTCCAATGAGACCATCTGGTAGACTCTGAGAGTTCCAGTAAGCAGATCTCAAATTGCATCTAATACCTCATTCTTTTTGTGGATGCTGGGTTTTCCAATGGGAACAGTGGGTTTCTGATAGGGAGGACCCAGAATTACGCTACTAACCTACATAACCGTCTGTTCTCCTAACCTTGACATGTTTTGACATCTAGGCTCCCTATCATTGTTGGCAAAAAGGTATGGATCTTAAATTTCTCATTTTTTGCTGTGTTACTCGAAGAGTACAAAATTTTATATTCTCTCTAATTAACTTGAACCTAAAACTCCTCTAGAAAAATTAAATCTACTAAAAAATTGTATTCCATAGAATGCAATCTGGTGTGTAGCAATAAGCTATCCTCTATTCTTGAATACTTGACTCCTTTGAATTCTTGTTTTTTATTCCTGACAGTTGGTATGTGAACTTGAGCTCATCTTTTTTTCCTTCTTGTACTCAAGTTTTTTGTAATAAAATAGATGAGGGTAGAAGTATTTAGATATTTGCAAGGATATTTTTTTAATATATGAAATTTATTGTCAAATTGGTTTCCATACAACATCCAGTGCTCATCCCAAAAGGTGCCCTCCTCAATACCCATCACCCACCCTCTCCTCCCTCCCACCCCCATCAATCCTCAGTTTGTTCTCAGTTTTTAACAGTCTCTTATGCTTTGGCTCTCTCCCACTCTAACCTCTTTTTTTTTTTTTTTTTCTTTTTTCCTCCGCCTCCCCCATGGGCTCCTGTTAAGTTTCTCAGGATCCACATAAGAGTGAAACCATATGGTATCTGTCTTTCTCTGTATGGCTTATTTCACTTAGCATCACACTCTCCAGTTCCATCCACGTTGCAATGAGAAAAAATGCAAGGATATTTTGAGATTAAAACAATATATTTGTTTTCATAAACATTTGAGTACCAATTATTTATTCAACAAGTATTTATTCAGCATATACTGTAACTGCTTAATGAAGAAAACACAAAGAACAAAAATAGACCTACTCCTGTGGTACTTGCATTCTGATTGGGATGAGTAGGGGTGGGGTTTAGACTGCAATACAATTCTGGGCCTTACGTGTAAGAGAAACACACTTTGACCCTATCTGGCACATCTCTCCACACTGGAGTCAAGGAGTCTGAACGTCCAAGGGAAATTGCTCACTTGCCCATATTTCAAGATTGTAACTCAGATAACAGGCACTTTGAATTCACTGCCCAGACCACCTTGACCCTACTTCTGGAGCATGCGTTAGTCTACACCTGGGTCCATTCTTTTAAAGGCAGAGGATTATGGCACTGTTGTGCTCCCATGTGGTCAGGGCATGGGGAAAAGGAGCTGTAGATGGGACATGGATGAATGGGTCGTTGTATCTCATATATGAACGTGAGGCTCTTCTGTGGGTGAGACAATGCCAAGAAGTGGGAAGGGAAAGAGGTCAGATCATGGGCCAAGGTTTGCGCCCCCCCCCTTTTCCAGACTGTCATATTCTAGTACAGAGCATCAAGGAATCCAAGAATTCTAAATTTGAACTTGACCTTTCACTATTAAACTATTTTTCTCAAACTAAGAACATATATTTTATTTAGTAGCATTATAGTTTGATTTTATAACCTCTAAATATTTAAACATACATTAATGGGCATTGCAAATTTTAGGCATGGGCTTGTTAAATAGATGGCTAATCAATAGGTAAGCAAATACTTTAAGAGAATCATTTTAGACAGTGATAAATGTATGACTGAAATATGATAGGGAGATAAAATAGTGACTACCAGGAGTAGCAGCTCCTTTTGATTGGTTGTTGACAGTAGTCCTCTTTGAGCATGTGACAGAGAATTGAGGTGAATAAGAAGGGACTCATTAACAAGATCTTGGGGCTGGTCATTCTGTCAAATGAAAAAGTAGATACAAAGACCCAAAGGAAGAAAATACTTGGTAAAACCAAGGAATACAAAGAAGGCTGGTGTGTAGGTGTGTAGTGGCCCTGAGTACATAGTATAGTTGGCATTAGAGAGGTCTGCAGGGGTTAGATCCTATTGGGCTTTGAAGATCACAGTTTTAATTATAGATCAGTTCCAATTGCTATGAAAGCTTTAAAACATTTTGCACAGGGAAGCAGCATCATCTAAGTTTTATAATGATAGATCTAGCCACTGAGTTGTGGCAGAATCATAGAGGCAGGAATGGAAGCAGGAAAACCATTAATAAAAAGCTATTGCAATGGTCCAAGTTAATGCTGATGGTGGCTTAGATTACATTTCAGACCCCATACTAAGTGTTCAGTGTGGAAATACTCCAGCTGAACATGTACTTAGAACTATTGTTTTGGGTTCTTTGGAAACTTCTGATGACTAATCAGTTGTTGAATTCCTTTTGTGACAGTTCCTTTTGAGAGATTGCTCAGCAAACTATTCTTTCAGAAGTCTTCCTCTTTCAGGCAGAACTTCTGTGATACTGAGCATCAGGATATCAAACTGAATTATTTTAAACACCATTTTAAGATGAAATGTAAGGAACTGCAGTGGAGCCTTAGACTGGATTCTGTGAGTGACCCATGCATTAATAGCTGACAGTGGAAAATGATTAGTAAGGAACAAGAAAGAATATGAGGAATTGGGATAGTTAAACTCACTCCAATTTAATATCAGATGGCATTAGAGCTGAAGTACGTGGCTTATTAATAAAACTGATGTAACATGTGAGACCTTTCAATAATGAATGACTAAGCAATGTTTTTATGTTACGCTATTGAGTCATTAAAATATATAGCAGAGTTTACAAAGTCTAGAATGTTCAGTTTATCCAACAAGTATTTTCTGAAGGTTTACTGTGTGCAGACACTAGACCAGGGAATACAAAGAATGTTCTAGGTCTTGACATCCAAAAGGCCACAGTTTGGTAAAGTCTTTGATTTTTAAATCTTTCTAACCTACTCTTTCCATTTTTGGAAAACTGAGTATTTTTAAAACTTTCCTCTCAATTTCTTGATATTATCTTCCAATCGCTTAATTTCAGAAAGAGGAGTCTTTGTGAATTTTACTAGTCTTTTCCTTAACATAGGCCCATTTCTGTTGATGTCTTCTTCCATAGTTAGTGAAACGTTAGTCCTCTATTCCTTGTCCTGAGAGTAAATTACTCCGATTTTTTTAATGTTCTGATCCCCATGAAATGCAATCAATGTGCCTTTTGCTTTTCTTTTGTCCAAAGTAGCCAGTTACCATTAAAGTAGATTTTGATTCTGTGATTAGATGGCAAAGCTCTTTCTCACACAAGAGGAATGATGTCTGCCACAGTAGGTGTCATTTTAAAATAACAAAGCACATTTTTTGCACAATATCCATTCCATTGTGCTTATGATATCCCTGTTAGAAACTGTGATTCTGATTGCTCTGAAATAAAATTTTTTGAAGTCATTTTTTTACTTGACTTTTTTAGACTTCCACAAAATTTGCATTTGTGCATCGCTTTTACAAAAGCTACTTCCTGAAGCCTACAATGTCACTAATAATGGTAATTAAGACTTATCCAATGTGTATTACTATGCCAGTGAAGGGATTTACAGACACTATTTTCTGTAATCTCTGTGACAGCCTATAATATAACATAGGTTTTGTAAAATCTGCTTTTTACAAAACTGGCATTGTTTACTCCCTTGTTAAAAAAGTCCCCCCTAGAATATAAACTCTAGGGAGTTAGGGATAATATCTTCCATTTCTCTCTTGTATTCTAGTGGCTTCCATTATGCCTGATCTATATAGATAATGCTCAATATATAGGGAACTACTTTTCTAAATGCATGACACTCTGAGATTAAGTGGCTTGCCTAAAATCACACAACTCGTGTAGTACTCTCTTACTCCAAAGACTATGTTCTTTAGTGAGCTTAATACAGTTTCAAGGAGGAGTTAGTTGCCTTCCTGGGTTAGTTATTAGGAATTCCTCATGCCATTTAGATTTATCTAATAATGGTACAGCTAAAAGATCTGCTACACTTTGTATTAGGTCATTTGGGAAAATTTTATTCTCATATAAATAGCATCAGACTCCTAGTAAACATAAATAGCTTTTCCTTCTTAATGTAGTAACACTTTCTCATCATGGTACAAGTTAGTCCTAAAGGAAGTAACTGAACTAAGTGAATGTAAAACTCTTTCTCAGATTACCCACATAAAATTAAATTTTTCTCATGATGTCTGATTAAAGTCCTCCTATTCCACCCTCAGTGAGTTTAGAAATAGCAAATTGTCCTTTCCAGGGAAATTATTAATCTTGACATCATTGTTCTAATAGCAAACTTTAGGTTGATTTTACATTTCCTGCTCAAGCGAGTTCTGGCTTCTCTTCTGGGCATTTAAGGTGCTTCCTTTCCTCACACTTTTCTAAACCTTGAAATCCAATTATATCTTCTGGTCTCACTCCCAGAAAATTCTACTGATATTCTGTAATGCAGAGACACTGGAGAGCCGGCTCTATTTTTTAACATTCTTTGGGATCCTCCTCATCTGTACCTGGGTATGTGCTGATATTACCACCTCCATGTTTTTCTCTCACATCTCTGTTTTTCTGAAGCTTGCTCTCTTTTTTGGCAGAACAGGGGCAACCTCTCCTTTTCAAACTTATGTCTCCTTTAAGGCTGTCTCCTGTGGACTAGAACTGTGGTGTATAATATACCTCATAATATGGGCCTTTTGTAATAGAGAGTGGGTCCCAGTCTCTTTCAGGGGCCAAAGCAATGCCCACTTCATGATGTCAACAGAAGGGACGTGGCTGAGGGTTCTTTTCCTCCTCTCATTTCTTGCCTCACTTTGCTTTTTCCCTGAGACCACACTCTATCCTGAAGCGTCAGGATCCTGAATATCATGTGAGAAGGATTTAGATTTTTTTTTGATTGTAGCCCTTCCATAAAAACCAAAATTTCTCTTGCTAATATTGAATACCCCTTTACTTTGCCCTAATAAAGACCTTCCTCCATGAAAGTGTTAGGGGGAAGAAACAGGATTAATATTTCAAATATAAACCCTGGGTTTATTCTTATGCTGGAAGCATGTTGATACAACCCATTAACCATAGAAAATGGTGCATGCAAGTCTTAATTTTTTATTAAAAACTTTGTTGCTCCTTCTTGAGTAACCAGATTCCTCTTATTTTTGTCTGATAGTTTTCTCTGTTTTTCAACCCCTTGATCATTTTTCCTCTTCTACTTTACTGGGGGTCCCAGTACCATACTGAGGAGGTACTACTGAGTCGTCTCCCCATGGCGGGGGGAAGACACTTTAAGTTTTCGGTATTCCTTTGAGTGAAACATAAAGGCAAACCTTTCTTTAGATAATGCACAGTATATCACAAAATAATTTTGATGAAAGATCCAGAATGTAAAGTTCATGAAAACAAATGTGCATGTGGGCGGGACTTTGTTACCTCATTATGGAATTCCCAGTACTTAAGTGCTCAGGAAATATTTGTTAAAAATATAAATAAATAAATGTGTCATTATTCTAGGAAGTTCTCTGCCCCTCCCTCGGATTACCAATACTTAACTGAGGATGAACATGTAGGGGATGAAAAGCAAGGATGTCTGGGAAAAGGAAAGAAATTCTCATTCTGCAGCAAATACAAAGGAGAGGCATTGACATCTTAATGTTTCTTTGGTATTGCCAAATTCTTCCTCTGTTAAGAACCTCTTTTATTATTCCTTCAAATGGAGCATGAGAAATTTCACCTGGCACAATGTCATTCTGAAAAGCTTTACTTTTTGAGTATAAGGAACTCAGGCCTTGTCTCCTGTTTTTCTGAGTGTAAATTTAGTAGTCTAATATGAGCAGCACCCCAGAAATGTACCTGTGGGCACTTTGGACCTCCTGATCACCATCTTTGGTTACTTTTTCACTCAGAGGACTTTTAGTAAGCTTTTCCTCTTTTATGATAAGGTCCATGAAACTTTTCTCTTTGGCCTTCTTGAGAATCATACTAGAGTGTTTTGCAAATGTAAAGCATTTCTGACATTTTTGGCATTATATAATTTGAGTTTTTTTTGGGTTCAGTTGAATTTCCCTGCCTGGCTCTGCTCTAAAGCCATTGCTCAGACTGTTTTAATGACAAAGTGTATTGTGCCCATTTGTCTCATGACAAGAAGGGGAGCTTTCAAACTGTTCTTAGCATATGTAGAGAGAAGCGGGAGGTTGGCCTGTACCAGGAGAAGTTAAAATCAACCAATGCATCTAATTTCCCACCTACATCTTTGGAGAGCTTTTGCCAATTTTCCTACAACATTTACCTACTACTTACTTTTCGTTGAAGCTGTTACACAGCTGGGTTGCAGCTAAAATATTCTTCCAAGAAACAATGTCTGATCCCATTCCATTCTTGTCTCCTCTGAATCTTACTGTCTGTCCCATCCTGTAACTTTTGCTGTATTCTGGGCTTAAATTTGAGATAATTTCTGTTTATGTCTTATCTTCCCTATTACGTTTAAGCTACGGGGTATAATTCTTCCATAGTTTTAGAATTTCTATATGTATATATATGTGTGTGTTGAGGGACGACTAAATATTTTTCCTGGACCTAATTTGGATGACTAAGCACACTAGTGGATGCAGGGCTAGAAGTTGGTAGATAGGCCATGAGGAGGGAAATCTTATGTGACACTATAAATTTGCCAGGGTTGGATATCTGACACTATTAGTCCAGGGGCCATGACTCAAAGAATGACCTCATGTAAACTCAGGACCTCTCCCTGTCTCAAAGCTAGTGGGGGTTTTATAATATTGTTTATCCTGCTTTTTCTCTGAAAGCACAAAGTTTGTGGCATGTGTGTATATGTATATGTGTGTGTTGTGTTTAAGGATTCAAAACAGAAGTGGGACTCACAGGTGGCTATAACCAACAACCGTTAGGGGCTCTTTCTGAACAGACTGTGTGAATGGTTCTAGAACTTTACTCTGGTGCTTCAGTTCAAATTAAAGGCATGATCTTATCCTGGCCCAGAAGGACTTCTGCCATTGGGTCCTTATTTTCTGCCTCACCTCTACCTTGGACCAGTCTTCCTCCTATACACCATACCATCAAAATACTGGCTTTCTTCTGCTCCTGGGCACTTGAGGTTATCTCCCACTCTGGGTCTTGCCACAAGCTAGAGAGCTTTTGCAGTTCTGCTCTGCCTTCTGATTGTGTTTTTTCTAGTTTTTTCCTCATGTCTTTTAGATCTCAGGTCAAACGTTCTTCTTTAGGGAGGATGTCCTTACCACCCCAATCTAAATGATACAAATTTGGTTCCACCTATTACTCCCATTTATGGTTTTTTCCTTTCTTTTACATTCTCACAATTTATAGAACCATGCCAAGATAACAGCCTCAGTAAGAGCAAGAACTAAGGTTTACTGCTATATTGACAATGCCCTGCCTGATGTGTGGTACTTAGTAAATCTAAGTAAATACATATATACATATATACATATGTATATATGTATATATATATATATTTACTGAGATAAATATTGATGTATGAACTGCTCAGGAAAACTAAGAAAAGGGTGTGGCCAGAAGAAGGTTTTTGTTGTTGTTGTTGTTGTTGTTGTTAGTAGAAAACTTAAATGATGCGTCTAAAAGAAATTTATGCAGACTTTTCTCTTTTATAAGCATCATGGCTCATTTGGTTAAGTGTCTGCTTTAAGCTTAGGTCATGATCTCACGGTTCATGGATTCAAGCCCCGCGTTGGGCCCTGCACTGTCAACACAAAGCCTGCTTCAGATCCTCTGTCTCCCTCTCTCTCTGCTCCTCCCCTGCTCTCTCTCTCTCAAAAATCAAATAAACATTTAAAAAAGTTTATTATAAGCACCAATATGTGTTCTTTTCAGAGAATGGGTAGTAATTTAAAAATGATAAAAGAGTCTTTAGGTTTTCTACGTCCTGCTTATTCACTTTGTTTGGTATGCTATCCCTGCCACTGTCACCTCTCTTTCTACTCCCTCGTCACATTCTTCATTTTTGAATTAGGTAACTTCCATTTAGTTCCCAGATCACAGTTGAAACTTGCTTCCTCAGGGAGACATTTCATGATCTCTGAATTAGGCTAAATCCCTTGCTATTTGCTCTTAAAGCACTCTTCTTTTCTCCTTTCATAAAATTCCTCACATTTCTTTCACTCAGTATTAAATAAACATCTATGTGCCATAAAGGATTGACTCATCAGGTTTAGGATGTTTAGAACTTACACTTTCCAAAAACGTGATTGGCCCTTGACTGGCTCCTGGGAGATAACAACTAAGCCCTAGAAATATCCTGCCTATTAAGAGCATGTTTGTGTATACCTGGGACGTTGGGCCACAGCAGATGGTTTTTGCTAACAATGTGATTTTTGGTGGGTCCTTGAGCAATGGTGTATTCTATTGACCTCCAAAAAAGAAGCTGGGGACTGAGCAACCAGTATCGGTTACATGGGTGTTTCATGCTTATGTGATTTGCCTCCGATAAAAACCCTGGACAACAGTCTGGCAACCCTTCCCTTCATAGGGAAGGTGAGCTTCCCTAATTGACAATATTTAATGCCTGTTGTCACACATAATTGGTAGAAGAATTCAGTGCTGTCTGTATAGCTTAGGCCTTCAACCATAGGTGCTTTCTTCTATTTGTCCCTCATAAGACTATGAAGTAGGTAATGTTGGTGTAAAATTTTGAACATTTTGAAAATCAAAATGATTTTGATGATTTTTGGTGATTACATAATGCCATAATATTAACAAAGTGAATTAGACGATGAGAGGTAAGATTATCCACTGTGAAATATCATGTGTGAGTGCCTGTAAATTTAGATTTCTGTGTTCATGTAAGTGCCTTGGTATTTATGAAAGATTTTTTTCTTTAGTTCATCTAGTAAACTAAGAAAAGCTTTATCTTCACAATTGTGTAGGTGTAAGAACCTTGATAAATTGAAGTCTTGGCAAAGTGAAGGTAGACTTTGACCAACAAAATATCTTAACAACTCCTTCCAAAACTCAGCCTTCTCACACCAAACTCAGTCTTGCTTAAAAACCTTAACACGGTCTACAGGACCTCATGTGGTGATGGCTTTCCCCAGTTTCTTCATTCTCACTGACCTTTCTTAATCATGTCTCCCTTCCATGCTTGCGCCAACCACACCCTTGTCCATATTCCTCCATGTGATCTTTCTGTCCTTCCACCAATTCCTATTTGTCTTAGTTAACTCAATTGCATCCTTTATTTCTGCTTGAATGACATTTCCTCTTGGAATATTTTCCAGATGTCTACATTAAACTAGGCCTTTCTATCTTAAGCCCTGATAGGGCTCAATATCTTTCCTTCATAAGACTTATCACAACATTACATTCATTTGTTTGTGTGATATTTTAATTAATTACTGATTTCTGTGTAATCTAACCTTTGAAGGAGAGGAGCTGTGTCTTTTTGTCCTTTCTGTATATGACATCCTTAATGTCTAAAGTAGAGTATATTATATAGCAGTACTTAATATATATTTGTTAATTGAATTAATAAATCTAACACGTTAACATTATGGTTCAAAAGTAATAGGCTGAGAATTTAAGTCAAAAAGTTGTGGCTTCAAATATACCCTCCTCCTGCGTTAGATATGCACCTTCTTTGAACCTTCATTTACAAAATGGGATATTAACGTATTAAAATATTGAAATACATAAAATAAATAAAAATCATTCAGCCTGTTCTTAGCATATTATAGAAGGGCGAAATATAACTTATGTTTGTATTAAAAAATTTTTTTAACGTTTATTCATTTTTTGAGAAACAGAACACAGCAGGGGAGGAGCAGAAAGGGAGAGGGACACAGAATCTGAAGCAGGCTCCAGACTCTGAGCTTACAGCACAGAGCCTGACATGGGGCTTGAACTCACCAACCGCAAGATCATGACCTGACCTGAAGTCAGACGCTTAGCAGACTGAGCCACCCAGGTGCCCCTTAACTTATTTTTATTTTTACTGTTATTAAAAAATGAAAAATGGCATTAGCAAACTGGTATAGAATAGATAATAAATACAGTAATGTTAATGATGCTGCTATTATTGCCCTTGACCTCAAATAGTAGGTATAAAAAGGGAATATGTATTTTTCAGACATACGTCAAAATGTTTTTTCCATTTTATTTCCAATAAACAAATGTTATTATTCTTTTCATTCTGAGGAGAAAAATATAATTTGAAATACCGTATGGATGGTGATTAGTAGAACCTGGAGTAGAGTAAGGTCTTCTGGGATGGCCAGACCACTGCGCATTCTGTTCTTTATTTTCTTTCATGTGAATGACACCTCTACACTTTAAATCCATAAAGGGTATAAGAAAGGCAGCTAATTTGACCTTTGAAAACAAATTATAATGTTATAAAGGCTGCATAAATTGCCCATGTTTCAAATGATATTATTTTCTCACAAGTATTAAACAGAATGATAGTCGCTGGTGGAGTTATAGATTTACTAAGAGTAGGTATATAAAATCTTAGGCTAACACTAATGGGTATGAGCAAATGAGTAAAAAAGCCCTAAAATGTTTAGCAAAAAGTTCAGGACACTTAATTATAATATGTGATTTTACATCCAGAAAATTGATGGATATTTGAGTTTTTGTGCTAAGAATATCAGGAAAAGAAAAATAGTTTGGAGATTAAAGAGAAAGTGTTGTTTCTATTGATGGGCCAAGGTACATTGCAATAGAAATGCCATTAAGGTTTTCATTTGTCACAACTTTGCAGAAAGATAGTTTCTTAGATGTTTATCAATGTACCAAATAGTCTCTAAGCAATAATTTGTCATAGCTGGATAATTTTGGCCTCCAAAGTTAATGGCCTCCAAAACTAATTTATAGTTAATGTCATACCAAATATTTTTTGAATGTTTATTTTTAAGAGAGAGAGAGAGAGAGAGAGCAAGTTGGGGAAGGAGGGAGGGCAGAGAGAGAGAGACAGAGGACCCTAAGTGGGCTCTGTGCTGACAGCAGAAAGCCCAGTGCAGGGCTTGAAATCACAAAATGTGAGACCATGACCTGAGCTGAAGTCAGACACTTAACCAACTGAGTCACCCAGGTGCCCCTAGTAAATATCTTAATTACAAGTAAAGACAATGTAAATTAAGGCATCAAGGGCTAAGTTGAGCCACTGGGTCATGGGTTGTTTTTGAGAGGATCACATTGATCAGGAAGTTCAAGAAAAGAAAAAAATCATCAATAATTTGTACAAATAGTCAGGTAGCTTTTAGAAATTGATCACTTCTAATGGATAGTCAGATGGCCATACCAGTAGCCTTCTATTGGGTCAGCATGGTTAGGAGTGGTGAGTACAGTAATTCTGAGATTACCATGAAATGAACTAATTTAGCCTAGGTTTCCACACAGCAGTCAAGAGAGATTAAGTCCCCTGCATTTTCTCTTTGTATTTCTGCTATTGAGGAACACATTCCTGCAGGCATTCCAGCCTGGGGCATCAGAGAACCCTGGACAGGAAGCAAGAGGGTCCCTGTCCAGTCTGGAGGTGAGGGGCTATGATCACATCCAGGTCTGTAAGTGAGGTGAGACAGACAGGATTTGAAGAGATGCTCATGTCTGATTCTGATCCAACAGTAATTTGTGGAAAGAAACAAATAGTTCTTCTGTGGCTTAATGACAATTTGCCATGGAAAAGAATGTCTGCCAGCCTTTGACACCAGAGTAGAAAGGTAAGCTTTGTATTATCAATTGAGGGACTGCTTTGTTTCTAGAATTTATTGACTATGATTTTGAAATCTATGCAAAAGATTATGTGTTGCCTGAAATGAGCTAAAAATTAAATTGTTGAAAACATTCTCTTATGTATTTAAACCAGTAAATACAATGAATTTAGAATTTTTGGCAGGTACTAGGGAGAGCTTTAAAATAGAAAAAAAACAAACCTAAACTCAAATAAATAGGCTAATTCCTGATTCTCATACATCAGAATTCTGATTACAAGGCCCAGAAACTTGGCAAAGACTAGCTTAAATAATTAAGGGAAATATGTTGTATCATACATTTGAGAAGTCCAAGATGTGGGAGTGATTTGGCCACATTTTGGTCCAGGGGCTCAACGAACGTCATTAACATTTTTCTTTTCCTTCCTCCATCTCTGTTTGATGCCTTCTGTGTATTGGCCACATTCTCTGATTTTCCAATAGTCTTTCTTTATGCACTCAGGGAAAATGATAGCCAGAAGCTCTAGCTTCATTTTGGCCTTCACGGTTCTGTACATATAAGATTTACTTTATTCTTGGTAAAACAGAATGTTTGCTATCAAGGCTGGATAAGTAAGTCCAGCTGCCACTTAGTATCTACCCATAAAAATAAAATTCTCCCACCCAATGTTCACACGTTGAACATAAGAACTCTCCTTTCATGTTGCTCTGGACTGACCCCTATTGAAGCATGACGATTGACAGACCTGGGTCACAAGAACACTGTTGAGTTCTCAATTTCATGAAAACCACATGGACTAAGGATGGGTTGTTAAGATAAGACAATGTATGTCTATTACAGAGGTTGTGCTTTAAGTTTCGATATACTGGAAGAGAAAATGCAGAAAATGCATGCCTAGTGAGTATGCTTTTGACTGATTAATGGAAAATAATAAGCTAAGTACACTTTAGTATAGACATGAAATTATATACTGAACTAACCAAGTTTGTGAGCGCTATATTAGGAATACTTCCTAGAGTATCATTGAATATCATAAAAATCTTAGGTGTTGATATACACAGAGAAACTACACTACTGCCTTCATTTTATAGAGAAGAAAAACTGAGATTCAGAGAAAAGAGGTAACTTTCTCAAAGATATATTTAAGATGTCTTTGGGATATGTGTTGAGGAAGGATGGCAAAGCCATGATGGTAGGAGTCAGTAAGCAAATTTGTGGAAGTGAGTGAGATTAACTTTGCATTTCATGAGGCTTATAAAACGGGGAGGGACTAATTAATAAAGAATATACTTGATGCTTTAAAGGTACAAAACATCAGTATTAAAGTTTTAAAAATAAATTTGGTTCAAATAATGTTTTTCTCATCATAAAAACAGTAAAGACATTCTGTAGAAAGTTAGAAAATTCTGAATACTCGAACAAGCAAAAATGAGAGAAAACTACCACTGATCCCAGATTGTTATTTTTATCTTGCTATATATACATCATTAGACCTAGTTGCGGTTTATGAATTATATATATTTATAGAATATTAAATATAAAACATGTATAGAGACTCAGACATATGCACTATAAATGAATATATTTTCCCATTTAATATTTTTCCAGTTATTTTGCTATTATAATAAATATAATAGTGTTTGAAGCACACTTTTATAAGTACTTCTTGTGCAAATTCCTAATTATTGCTTAAGAAAAATTTATGGAAGTAGAATTTCTAAGGTTAAGAAGGTCTAATTATTTGAGTACCATTATTGTTTTTAAGTAACACTGGAAGTAGATAAAGTATCTTTATAACTAAATACCCCCCCTTTTTTAGAAAAGCAAAGAAAAAGAAAAGCCAGTTAATTTATATTACTTATTATTTTAAAAGCAAGACATCTCTTTAACAGTAATGTTCTATAGCATTTATGTCTTGCTCAAGGGTAATCAACTGAAATGTATGTCTCTGAAATTAATTTCCCATGGAGAATACATTTCATAGCAGGTCTGAAGGATTTCAATGCAGCTAATGACCTTTTACATTTGTCAAAATTTATTGATGATTTTGAAAACAAAAAACATTTACTTGTACATCCAACTGATAAAATAGTAAAACTAGTGCTAATAGATATTAAGTTCCTGAAATCATCTATATGTGTAGATTCTTCAGATTGTTATGCAGTTATCAAAATACATTTTAAAAATGTTTATTTATTTATTTTGAGAGGGAGAGGGGCAGAGAGAGAGAGATAGAAGGTCCCGAGCAGGCTCTGCACTGTCAGCCCAGAGCCTGACGCGGGACTCCGTTTCACAAACACTTGAGATCATGACCTGAGCCGAAATCAGGAGTCAGATGGTTACTGACTGAGCCACAGCTGGCACCCCTCAGAATACTTTTTATAGTTACTTCAGTTGATATTTTGAATAATTGCATTTAAAACAATAACTAACCATTGTAATGTTTTGAAAATTCAGTGCCTGGCACATTGCTTTATACATAATAGGTTGTTGATACTTATTTGAATTAAGACTGAATGAGTGAAATATGTCCATTCATGTCTTCTGCCCCCCTTTTTTTTTTAACAAGGTTATTCATTTTTGGGGTGTTGAATTTGGTGTTTTTTATACTCTCTTTGTCACATAAGTCATTTGCAAATATCTTCTTCCATTCCAATTCTGATTATTTCCTTTGCTGTACAGAAGCTTTTTCTTTTGATGAAGTCCCAGTAGTTCAGGTTTGCTTTAGTTTCTCTTGCCTCAAGAGACGTGTCTAGTAAGAAGTTGCTATGGCTATTGTCAAAGAGGTTGCTGCCTGTGTTCTCCTCTAGGATTTTGTTGGCTTCCTGTCTCACATTTAGGTCTTTCATCCATTTCGAATTTATTTTTGCGTATGGTGTGAGAAAGTGGTACAGTTGCATTCTTCTGCATGTGACTGTCCAGTTTTCCCAACATGGCTTGTTGAAGAGACTGTCTTTCTTTCTTTGGATATTCTTTCCTGCTTTGTCAAAGATTAGTTGACCATATAGCTGTGGATCCATTTCTGGCTTTTCTATTCTGTTCCACTGACCTATGTGTCTGTTTTTTGTGCCAGTACCATACTGTCTTGATGACTATATCTTTGTGATGTAGCTTAAACTCCACAACTGTGATGTTTCCAGCTTTGCTTTTCTGTTTCAAGATTGCTTTGGCTATTTGGGATTTTTGTGGTTCCCTACAAATTTTAGGATTGTTTGTTCTAGCTCTGTGAAGAATGCTGGTGGTATTTTGATAGGGGTTGCATTAAATGTGTGGATTGCTTTGGGTACAGACATTTTAACAGTATTTGTTCTTGCAATCCACCACCATGGAATATTATGCCATTTCTTTGTGTCTTCACACAAAGAAATTGTGTCTTCAATTTCTTTCATAGTTTTCAGAGTACAGATCTTTTACCTCTTTGGTTATATCATTGTAATATCTAAGGATATACTGGAGTTTGAGAAGCATAATTTTGTTTGAATAAATGTGAGAAAATGACAAATGTTTGAGTAGATGTTTGCACATCTGTGTGGATGGTTGTGAAATCTGTTTATGATCGGCACTATTACATGGGATTGATAAAATGTATACATGAGATTTTCTTAATTCTTTTTCTTAAAGAATGAATGAATGAATGAATGAATGAATGGAGTCTTTCCCAATTTTATAAATTATATATTAACAATGTATATATGTTATGTATTATATAATTCTTATTCAAAATTCATTGTTTGGAGGTCTAATTTCAAATATAATAGATTTAAAACTGCACATATTGATTATCCTGATAGTAGATAATAAAAGAGGTGTTTGATGGGCGCCTGGGTGGCGCAGTCGGTTAAGCGTCTGACTTCAGCCAGGTCACGATCTCGCGGTCCATGAGTTCGAGCCCCGCGTCGGGCTCTGGGCTGATGGCTCAGAGCCTGGAGCCTGTTTCCGATTCTGTGTCTCCCTCTCTCTCTGCCCCTCCCCCATTCATGCTCTGTCTCTCTCTGTCCCAAAAATAAATAAACGTTGAAAAAAAAATTTAAAAAATAAATAAATAAAAATAAAAGAGGTGTTTGACTTGTGGTATGTCTGTGTTTGCTGCTTCTTAGTAACAAATGTGAATGAATATACATATATATGTATGTTTATACACACTTTTTGACACATAAAATAACCATATTAAAGGTTTATTATTATGTCTACTAAAAAAGCCATTGCTAACTAATTTTATATTTCCTGAGTATTTCAGATAGTCAACTAGATGCAATGTTAACAGTGTCCTTTGCTTAGGAATCCTAGAAGTTTTAAAATCATTTTTGTGAGAGGGGCACCTGGATGGCTCAGTCTGTTAAACGCCCGACTTCAGCTCAGGTCATGATCTCACAGTTCAAGGGTTCGAGCCCCACATCATGCTCTGTGCTGACACCTCAGAGCCTGGAGCCTGCTTTGGCTTCTGTGTCCTCCTGTCTGTCTGCTCCTCCCCCACTCATGTTCTGTCTCTCAAAAATAAATCAACATTGAAAGAAAATCATTTTTGTAAGAGCATGAAAGTATATTTATCACATAAATTCTGGTAGAAGAGCTTGTATAGGCCACATGGAACGTGATCTGGCCTGTGAGAGTCCTCTTAACACCAGTTCTTACTGTTTGGCAAATAGGCACAATTGTCCAAAAGAGAATGAAAGACCTCTTGGGAGACATGGATTTGTCTCCTTCATTTGAGTCTATTTTCAGGCCCAAGAGCTTATGTTTAGAAATGTTTCTAAATGCCAATTAGCTTTATTCAGTTGACATATGACTTCTGGGAGTCTGAGATGAGAAACAGTGAAAAATGCCAGTGAGCTTTATCCAGGGAGCTCTCTTGTCAGGACGATGAACAACACATATCCCAACCAACCAGCTCATACATGTTTTCTCTTCTTGGCAAAAGAGGGCACATAAGGTTGTGTGGTTGAAGTAATATCATTGCTCTAAGCAAAGAGAAATGTTTCATGGTTTGTATTTTGTCCACACTGGATTGATACAGAATCAGCTTATGCTTTGGGCAGAGCACATTTGAATGCTTATCAGGCATTTTAATACTTTCATATCACACAATGAAAGACGTCATTCATTCAACAAGTGTTTGATAAGCACCCACTGAATGAAAGGCATGGAAATAAGCAGAGATGAATGAGCTGGATGTATCTTCTTCCATCATGATTCAGTTACTAAGTACTGTATGGTTCTTCACCTGGCTGTGCCTTGTCTCTCTCTCTCAAGATAAAATGTTTCTTAAAGTCAGAGAGCCTGCTCTATAACATTTAGTCCCTTATAATATTTGCATTGTTGGACATGCTCCATATATGTTTCAAAATAGGCTATGAGTGTATAAAAGTAATATTGTGTACTCAAAAACCCAAGCTTTAGAATTAGGCCTGGGTTTGAATTAGCTTCTATATTTGGTATCTTTGTGAGTTTGGAAATAAACCTTATCCTATCTGAACCTTAATTTCTTCATGTGTACAATGAAGATAATGATGCATCTCTTGCAGTGTTCTTGTAAGACTCAGCATACTCATGTCTCCTCAGTATATGATAACTCATTGAACTAATTTTATTAATTTGAATGAATAATGTTATTTGTATATTTTTATTTTCAGAGGAGACTTTTTTCTGGGACTTTGGAACTAAGTGTTTTTGATTGAGAACATTCCTTCTCAGATTTTATAAAAAGTAAAAAAGTAAATTATAAGCTTTGTAATAATAATGAGAGAAATAATCTATGCCTTTGCCTCCAGCCTAACATAAATGATGTTTGCAGTTTGGGAAGCCCTTTTTCATATCTATTCTAAAAAAAGGCTTATGTACATATTATAGAGTGATTTTGATTAATATTTTAAAATAGAATCATTTTTAAATTTCTTGTTTCACTTAACAGTATAACTTGAAAATCTTTCACATGTAGGGGTGCCTGGGTGGCTCTGTCGGTTAGGCGTCCAACTTTGGCTCAGGTCATGATCTCACGGTTCATGGGCTCGAGCCCCGCATCGGGCTCTGTGCTAATATCTAGAGCCTGGAGTCTGCTTTGGATTCTGTGTCTCCTTCTCTCTCTGCCCCTCCTCTGCTCACACTCTCTCTCTCTCAAAAATAAATAAACATTAAAAACAATTTAAAAAAAGAAAATGTTTCATATGTATATATATAAAATATTTTTTATAGCTGTATTATATCCTGGAATGTATTCATATATTCTTCTGTAGGAGAATAAAGAATTTTCCTTTGCTCTTTCAAGTGCTGCTGCTATAAATCATAATCAGATCATATTAAATACTTCTCCATTTTGTCAAAACAAAATCAAGTCACTAAAGCTGGGGTGTGTGTGTGGTGGGGAAAAGTGTCTTTAATGTGCTAATGCTGATGGCCATGATATTAACAACACCCTCATTTTTAGCAATAACCATTAGAGTTAATGATGTTGCTGAATTACAATGAGTTTTTGGTAGACAAATGCATACACAAGTAGATAGCTTAATCAGTACCTAGAGTCTATTAATCAAATTCATATACACTGCTTTAAAAATTAATGACAAGATTTGAGCTTCTAACTCTTAAGGATATCATTAAACATGGTTGTTTGGAATGAATGTTGATGAATGCACTTTGTTAATTGAGTTTATTTAAAGGTACCTATACTCCAAGTGCATTATCATTATCATCATATTAAATGACATGAATGCAATCAATGTCAAAGGTATACATTCAGGTGATTCATATTTTATGCATTATGGCTACTCCAGTATTTTTATTTTACTTGTTTTTGCCCTTTTGTTTCATAATATATCAGTGAATTTTTTAAGATTTAGCAGTAATATTTTGTCATCTGTGACAGACCTCGGTTTGAGATGAGAAGAAGCCAGATTCACATGGCTGCCTCACTTGAGGACACACACTGTCTGTCTTGGTCTCTGCAAGTTACTCATCCTTTGTTACTTTACAGAATAGAGAGAGACTTTAGCAGTTTTAAGGCAGCTTTATTGAGGTATAATTGACATACTATAATCTGCATTTATTTATTTATATATTTATTTAATTTTTTAATTTTCACATATTTAAAGTGCAGTTTGAAAATGTTTCATACATATATATATGGAAACATCACAGTTACAATGGCAATGAATATATACATGATCCCTAGAAGTTTATTTGTGCGTCTTTGTACTCCCTCTATTCCCCATTCTTTGGTTGTCTCAGGTAACCACTGGTCTACTTTGCTTAACCATAGATTAGTTTTCATTTTCTATAATTTTGTATAAATGGAATAATACAATATGTAATTATTTTGTCTGGGTTCTTATAATCTGCATAATTATTTTTGGTTTTGACCATATTTTGGTTTGTTGTATCAAGAATAATGCCTTTATTTGCTAAGTAGTATACCGTTGTATGCCTATATCACAGTTGGTTATCCTTTCATCTGGTGATGGATAATGGGTTGTTTCTAGCTTTGGCCTTATTACAAATAATGCTGTTATGATTATTTATATACATATCTTGTCATGAATATGTTTTCAGTTCTCTCAACTGAATTGGATATGAATTATATGATGGATATACGTTTCACTTTCCCAGAAACTATCAAACTAGTTCAACTAGGTTGACCCATTTTTACATTCCCATTAGCGGTGTATGAGAATTCCAATGGCTCCACACCCTTGCCAACATTTGATATTGTCAGTATTATAAATTTTAGCCACTGATAGGTATGTAGTGACATTGATCAATAATTAGGATATGTTAGATTCACCACCGACTTTATGTTTGCTTTAAAGATCAGAATCTTCTAATGACATTTAAGGTGGTGGAGGGCGTAGAAAAGATGGATTGTCTTCAAACCCATGTTTTTTTTTGTGAAACCAAAACTGCTTTAATAACTATAAATTTAAGATGTGTAAAAAATTATAAATATGTAGTATAAAAATGAGACTATAGACTAACATCTAAATATTGACCAAATATTAAAAAATGGTTCAGAACTGTGTCAAAGAGTAATACACCATTAATAAGTAGAGTTTAAGGAATGCAAGTTTAATTTAATATCCAGAAATAAATATTAATTATGAAAACACACGAAAATAAATAATTCATGTCAGTAGATAGTGAAAATATATCTGACAAATTCAACAGTTCTATTTATTTTTACCATACGACTTCTCTATATAAGTAAGATATTTAAAAAATACTAATAAAATATGATACAGACTTTTTCTCCAAAAACTAACCCCATAAAAATATAGGCCTTGCAATTAAATCATGGTAGTCGTAGAGCACATTTTATATTGGGTTTGAGGTGTTTTAGAGAAATGAAAAAATTTTTATGTTTCTCAAGTTTTTGAAATTCTGAAAAGGTAAAATTTGTAAAGAGTTATAAAATTAAGTCAACACTTCTGTTAAAAAAAAACCATTTGAATTTAATTAGGAGCCAGACAGGTATGTCTATTGTCAACATTATTATTCATTGCCTTATAAGTTCTTTTTTTTAATGTTCACTTATTTTTGAGAGAGAGAGAGTCAGAGTGTGAGCTGGGGAAGAGGCAGAGAGAGGGAGGCACAGAATCTAAAGCAGGCTCCAGGCTCCAAGCTGCCAGCACAGGGCTGGATGCAGGGCTGGAACTCACAAGCCACCAGATCATGACCTGAGCCAAAGTCGGATGCTTAACCAACTGAGCCACCCAGTCACCTCTTGTCACGTTAGAAGTTCTTGAACATCAAATGTCTTGCATAAACATTAGAAAACACAAGAATAAAATGCTCTATTTTTGCTGATGGATTATGTTTCCATAAAATGCAAGCAACCAGGAAAAAAATTAAAGGTTTTTAGAATCCATCAAAAAATTGGTTAACGTGAATGGAGGGAGTAAACATAAACATAAATCAACCAATTTTTTTCTACTGTAGCAATACTTAGAAAAATATAGGTCAATCTGTAGTGGAAATTATTAGTTATAGCAAAAGTACCCTGAAAAGTACTTAGTAATAAATTTAGGTTAAAGTGATCTAAGATTTGTATGAGAAAATCTTTTTTGGAAGTCATAAAATCTGAGTAAATAGGAAAATCACATTCTTAGCGGGAAAGGTTTCTTATAAAAAGATTGATTGTCCCCAGATTTACACATAAATTTAATGCAATTACAATTAGAATACCACATGGACTTTTACTTAAGATGATTTTTTAAAAAATTTTAAAATATTTGTTTATTTTTGAGAGAGAGAGAGAGAGAGAGGGAGAGGGAGAGAACGCAAGTGAGCGGGGGAAGGGCAGAGAAAGAGGGAGGCACAGAATCTGAAGCAGGCTCCAGGCTCTGAGCTGTCACCACAGAGCCCAAAGCAGAGTTTGAATTCACAACCGTGAGATCATGCCCTGAGCCAACGTCGAGTCAGAGGATCAACTGACTGAGCCACCCAGATGCCCCTACTTGAGATGATTTTAAAATTTATATGGAACTATAAACACTGAAAACACACAAACAGTGAGAGGATAATAAAAAGCCATTCCCATCAAGTCAATGTGGTAGTAGTATGTTGAATAGGCAAATAAATCAGTGGATACAAATATATCCCAGAGTATCTGAGAAAGGAGGCCTATGAAATACATATGATATACTGCCGTATGATATACCTGGTAGTTTAATTCAGTGTGGGGACAGCTCTAGAAAAAAATGAGAGTGGAACTTCTATCTCCTGTTACATTTACAAGTTTATTCTATATGGATTAAAAATTTAAATTTAAACAACAGGACAATAAAAGTCCTAAAGGAAAATATAATATACTATGTCTATAACCTCAGGGTAGAAAGACATTCTTAATCATGGGTAAAAATGTAAAATTAAAGAATAACAATAGGAAACAAGGTAAAAATATTGCTTAAAGTAGAAACTATTTTTAGCATCTTCATATTATAAAAACATATAAGGAGATAAATTGTAATTATAGAACAATAAAATTCAAAATAAAAAATCAAAAACTAAAAAACATATGAAAGCAGCTTCTTAAAATCTTAGTAATTTTATTTTTGGTAATATTTATTTAAATTAAAAACATTTTTTTGACCCCACCACCTTATTTTTGGGAGTTAGTCTTACAGATATACATGTATCTTCAGGTAAGGACATACATGCAAGGATATTGCTACATTATTCAAAATGCCAAAAAGTGAAAAAAAAAGTCCAGTAATAGAAAAATTTTTGAGTTGTTTAATGAAATGTTATGCACCATTAACAAGAAGAAACTAAAGTTCTGCCATATGAATAGAAAGGATCCCTCAAATTATTGCTTAATGAGAAAAAAAGTACAGAAATGCATATTTTATGACCTACATCAGTAGCGCAGTGACCAACATCCCCCTCCCCATTTTGCACACACACTTGGGAAACCTGAGCCTTTCATTCAGAAACATATATTCAGAGTCTACCATATACCATACATCGTTCTAAAGGCTGGGCAGAGGCACACTGAACAGAAAGATCTCTGCCTTCTTGGAGTTAATATTCAAGAGAGGGAATGGCAATAAAAAATAATAAATATAGAAGATTCAAAGGATAAGGCAGAAATTAGATAATAAAGGGCCTTGTAGGTAATGAGTTTGGAGTTTATTCTCAATGTGATATGAAGTCACTACAGGGTTTTGTTCAGCAAACTAGCATGAATTGCTTTGTTGTTTTAAAAAATATCTCTGTTATCTGATAATAGTGTCAGTTTGACTTCTTCCTTGCCTATTTGGATGACTCTCATTTCTTTTTTGTTGTCTGATTGCTGGGGCTAGGGCTTCCAGTAATGTGTTAAATAACATGGTGAGAATGGATATCCTTGTCTTGTTCCTGACTATAGAAGAAAATCTTTCAGTTTTTCCCCATTGTGGATCATACTAGCTGTGGGTCTTTTGTTATGGCCTTTATAATGTTGAGGTATGCTCCATTTATCCCTACATCGTTGAGGGTTTTTATCAAGAAAGGATGCTGTATTTTGTCAAATGCTTTTCTGCATCTGTTAATGGGATCATGTCATTTTATATTTTCTTTTATAAATGTGGTGTATTGCATTGATTGGGTTGCAAATATTGAACCAGTCCTGGAGCCCAGAAATAAATCCCACTTGATTTATTAAAAGAATAGTTCTTTTAATATACTGTTGGATTCATATGCTATTATCCTTCTGAGAATTTTTATATCCGTGTTCATCAGTGGTATTGGCTTGCAATTTTTCCTTTTTAGTGGGGTCTTTATCTGGTTTTGGAATCAAGGTAATGCTGGCCTTGTAGAATGGGTTTGGAAGTTTTCCTTCTATTTGTAATTTTTGGAACAGTTTGAGAATAATTAGTATTAACTCTTTAAATGTCTGGTAGAATTCCCCTGGTAAGCCATCTGGCCCTGGACTCTTGTTTGTTGGGAGATTTTTGATTACTGATTCAATTTCTTTGCTGGTTATGGGTTTGTTCAAATTTTCTATTTCTTCTTGTTTCAGTTTTGGTAGGCTGTGTATGTTTCAGAATTTATCCAATTTCTTCCAGGTTGCCCAGTTTGTTGGCATATAATTTTCATAATATTCTCTTGTAATTGTTTGTATTTATGTGGTGTTGGTTTTGGTCTCTTTCACTCATGGTTTTAATTATTTGGGTCCTTCTCTTCTTTTTGGTAATTCTGTGAAGAAAACCCAAAAATACTCCACCAAAAAATTACTAGAACTGATACATGAATTCAGCAAAGTGGCAAAATATAAAATCAACGTAAAGAAATCTGTTGCATTTCTATATACCAATAGTGAAGCAGCAGAAAAAAGAAATCAAGGAATCAATCCCATTTGCGTTTGCACCAAAAAGCCTAAGATAACTAGGAATAAACCTAACCAAAGAGGTAAAAGATCTTTTGCCGAAAACTATAGAACACTTATGAAAGAAATTGAAGAGGACCCAAAGAAATGGCATAATATTCCGTGGTCATGGATTGGATGAACAAATATTGTTAAAATGTCTATACCCAAAGCAATCCACACATTTAATGCAACCCCTATCAAAATACCACCAGCATTCTTCACAGAGCTAGAACAAACAATCCTAAAATTTGTAGGGAACCACAAAAGATCCCAAATAGCCAAAGCAATCTTGAAAAAGAAAAGCAAAGCTGGAAACATCACGGTTGTGGAGTTTAAGCTACATCACAAAGCTATAGTCATCAAGACAGTATGGTACTGGCACAAAAAACAGACACATAGGTCAGTGGAACAGAATAGAAAAGCCAGAAATGGATCCACAGCTATATGGTCAACTAATCTTTGACAAAGCAGGAAAGAATATCCAAAGGAAGAAAGACAGTCTCTTCAACAAGTCATGTTGGGAAAACTGGACAGCCACATGCAAAAGAATGAAACTGGACCACTTTGTTACACTATAATGAATCTGGACCACTTTCTTACACTATACACAAAAAATAAATTCAAAATGGATGAAAGACCTAAATGTGAGGCAGGAAACTATCAAAATCCTAGAGGAGAACACAGGCAATAACCTCGTTGACAATACCTGTAGCAACTTCTTACTAGACACATTGCTGGAGGCCAAGGGAAACAAAAGTAGACATAAACTATTGGCACCTCGCAAAGATAAAAAAACTTTTGCATAGTAAAGGAAATAGTCAACAAAACTAAAAGGCAGCCTACAGAATGTGGGAAGATATTTGCAAATGACATATTGGATAAAGGATTAGTATCTAAAATCTATAAAGAACTTCTCCAACTTAACATTCAACAAATAAATAACCCAGGTAAGAAATGGGCAGATGACAGGAATAGACATTTTTCCAAAGAAGACATCCAGATGGCTAACAGACACGTGAAAAGAGGCTCAACATCACTCATTATCAGGGAAATACATATCAAAACCATGATGAGATACCACCTCACACCTTTTAGAGGGGCTATAATTAACAACACAGGAAACAACAGATGTTGGCAAGGATGCAGAGAAAGGGGAACCCTCTTACACTGTTGGTGAGAATGCAAACTGGTACAGCTATTCTGGAAAACAGTATGGAGTTTCCTCAGAAAGTTAAAAATAGAACTACCAACAATTGCACTAGTAGGTAATTACTCAAAGGACACAAAAATAAGATTTGTAGGGACACATGCACCCCGACACTTATAGCAGCATTATAACGATAGCCAAGCTATGGAAAGAGTCCAAATGAATGGTAAAGAAGAGGTGATATATATTCAATGGAATATTACTCAGCTGTCAAAGGATGAAGTTTTGCCATTTGCAACAACATGGATGGAGGTAGAGTGTATTATGCTAAGTGAGATAAGTCAGCAGATAAAGACAAATACCATGTGATTTCACTCATATGTAGAATTTAAGAAACAACAGATAAAAAAAAAGAGAGAGAGGGCAACAACAACAACAACAAAAAAAAAAACAGGGAAGCAAACCATAAGAGATTTTTAACTATAGAGAACAAACTGAGGGTTGATTTGATGGAGGGGAGGTGGGTGGGGGGGATGAGCTAAATAGGTATTAAGGATGGCACTTGTGATGAGCACTGAGTGCTATATGTAAGTGATGAATCACTAAATTCTACACCTGAAACCAATTTTACCATATATGTTAACCAACTAGAATTTAAATTTTACAAAAAAAATAAAAGATTGCCCTGGAAGCTATTTGGAAAATGGGTTGTGGAAGGAGTAAGAGTACAAATAGTAATCTCTTTCAGAAACTACTGCAGTTTTCTGGGCAAGAGATGGTGGTAATTTGGATAAGGGTGGCAGCAGAGGAGAGGTAGAGAAGTGGGCAGTTTGGGGTAATTTTTTACAGGTAGAACAAACAGGGATCATGAGAGGGTTTCATAGAGATGATGAGAATAAGCAAGGGCTCTGGGACAACTTGTAGATTTTTAAATTTTTTGTAGGTGGTGGCCCTCTTTTTATACCAATGGCAAAATTGGTAGAGTAGTGGATTTTATAAGTTGGAATAGCTGAATTTTGGAAGAATCAAGCTTTAAATGACTATTAGATATCTGTCCAAGTGAAAAGATGAAATCAGCAATTGAGTGAGTGGATACACACAGCACAGTGGAGAGGACCAAGCTGGAAAAACAAATTTTAGAAGGAATAGTACATATATTGGTTTTTAGACATATAGAACTAGAAAATATAGAAAATACAGGGGGGGTCAGTGTAAATAAAGACCAAAGCCTGAACTCTTATGGTTGATAACACATCTAAGTTTGTTAAAACTGTAAACTTTTATAGTGTTGAACATGGATGATTCACTCTATAATAACGGGAGTTCCATTAAAGTGCATTAAGGTAGGCATATTAATTATTGATAAATTCCATGTAGATGATTACTTAGTCTTCTGAATAATTAAGGACATGCTTCAGTGCAAGAAATTTCTTTTAATGCTAAGACTAATCCTGTGGTCCTTTGGTATTCTTAGTGTTTCTCCATAATCAATGTATTAATTACCTTGTGATGATAAAAGATCTGCATAAATGTAATATACTGATACTTCTTAGCATGGAGAAATCTCCAAGGTTGCATTTTTCAGGTCAGATGAAAATTTAGATAAATTTGGGGATTTGGAAAAATTTTTGGAATTTTAGTCAGAAGATTCTTGAAGGTAGAAGATGTATTGTTTTCAGTGGGGAATTGCTCAGAATGAGAAATAAAACATGTTTCTCCCCCTCCCCCTGGATAGCTGGGCTGATTTTCTTTAGCAGGCATGAAAAATAAATGGACTTTTCCCTCTCTGGGTTGACAGCTCTCTTAGCCTAATGATTGTGTCAGAGTTAAATTTCTTGTGTAACCCACACAAAAATTCTTCCATGTAATCCAGGGAGAGCTTTTATTTAGAGATTTAGGAATTTCTTAATAGCAACTGTAATTGGAAAAGCCTTAGTTCTAGCTCTTGGGGGAAAAGCAAATATAGGAGACCGGTTTCTAATATCAGGTAGAAATTTAAGTGAGATTTAAAATCTTCATTTGAGAAAAAATTGAAAAGTAAAATGTTTATTTGGGCAAACTGCATGAGGAAAATTTTTTGAGTTTTCAAAGCATGGCTATTCTTTTCCCAAAAGTTGTTGCTTTCCTTATGTATGTATGTATGTATGTATGTATGTATGTATGTATGTTTATTTTTTTGAGAGAGAGAGTGTGAGCAGAGGAGAGACAGAGAGAGAGGGAGACACAGAATCAGAAGCAGGCTCCAGGCTCTGAGCTCTCAGCACAGAGTCTGATATGGGACTCAAACCCATGAGCTAAGAGATCATGACCTGAGCCAAGTCGGACGTTTAACCACCTGAGCCACCAAGATGCCCTGTTGCTTTGCTTTCCTTTTAAATATATTTAGTAATATGCATGAACTTGCATGGTAAGATAACTACATGGTTATTCTTTACTATTTCAGAAATTCAGAACCTGTGGTAATTTGAATTTACCTCACTTTAGGGAACTCATTCTTCATGAATATCATATTTCATGGATATAATGCTTAATCTTAAAGAACATTTTTTCCAGTAATCTTAAAGCCCTAAATCAGCACATCTTTACTACTGAAAATTAGTAAAATAAATTTCGAATTATTCTTTCATCTCCATCAAGGAATAGGTAAGACCTCTATTAGGTAGTTCTTCTCTATCCTAGTTTGTAGTAAGTACTACAGATAATAAAATAGTAATTATTTTTAAAAGTTCTACAAATGGACATTTTAAAACCAGAACTTTTATTTATTAAAAAAGTTTTTTAATGTTTATTTTTGAGAGATAGAGACATAGCATGAGCAGGGGAGGGGCAGAGAGACAGGGAGACAGACACAGAATTTGAAGCAGGCTCCAGGCTCTGAGCTGTCAGCACAGAGCCCCACACGGGGCTCAAACCCACGAACCATGAGATCATGACCTGATTTGAAGTCGGGTGCTTAACCAATTGAGCCACCCAAGTCACCCCCACCTTTTTTTTTCCAAAATATAAAACCAGAACTTTTAAAAACTCTACTTGAGAAACAATGAAATCTCAGCATGCAATTAATATACATATTTTTGACAGAAAAAATATAGCAAATTTCCCCAAGAAAGTATTTCTAGAGATCATGACATTTGGAAGACTTACCTTTCTTTTTTTTAGGTTTTGAATAAATGTTAAGTCCCTGCTGAAACTTCTGGGTGCCCAGATTCTTTCTTCCTTAAGTATTTTAAGATTTTACTTTAATTTTAATTCCGACATCTTTAGGTACATTCAATACTGTTGTAATGATGGTGAGCATAGGATTTCATGAATTATTTACTTGTATATAAAAACCAGATTAAAATCTTATATCTGGCTCAATTTTGACAGGCCTAGTATACTAGTCTTCTTCATACTATTCCTCTCCCCATAGTTAATTAAGTTGTGAAGAGGAAGATAAACTGAATACCTGATTTGTCACAAAATACCTAACTGAGGGTGTAATTGATATACATGGAGTTAACTTTGCTTGATTTCAATTCAACTTGTACTTTGTAAGTTTTATCTATGAATTTCCAAGATTTTGATAAAACTTAAGGGTGTTTTTGATAATATATCTTATAATTTGAGAAAAAAGTACTAACCCTCTGTCCTCCCCTACAAAAAAAATAACAAAAAAAGGGGTTGATACGTTTGGCTAAAAACTTATTTCTAAAGTTGCTTAAGAAGTGGAGAGAAAAATAGCCATGAATCTTGGATGCTCAATCCAGGGTTTAGGTAATTTTGAAATCTTACATTTCAGAATCAATACTTCCAAACCCACTTCTGTGATATAAACTGTAAACATTCTTTCTCAAACATGTAGACATTACTAATCATTAATGACACTGTGTACCACTTCTAGAACTCCCACAATCCTTTTGAAGTCCTCTGGGAAGGTGCTTTACTATCAGACCTGACACGAGATAAAACCCATTTACCTATTCCTAAGGCATAGGCATAGGGAGAAGTTTTATAAGTGAGTAAAAGTATAAAAATAAAGATAATTGTTAAAAATTAAAATTATATCAATGAAAGGCTTATAAAAAGATTTAAAGATAAATTATAGACTCGATACAATATAACTAATAATTTCCTTAGGTGTTGGTGAAAAACTATGAAATACTTTGCCTACTTCTATTTGAAATTTTAGGGATAGAAGAGATTTTAGATTATTAGCTAGTCTAATTCTCATCATTCAAAAGAGGAAACAACCAGCACAGAGATGTTACAGGACTTGTACACAAAACCAGTTAACAGCAAATTTGATGCCAGCACCCAGTATACAGAGTTGATTGCAGTATTTCCATTTTGCCCAATTTTGGGCAGCCTGGTTTACATGTCCTTTTTACTCTTAGTCCTCCCTCCCTCTTGATCACACAACCTATAGAGCTTAGGAATCAAACAGACATCAAGATAGACCCATAGTGGGAGTGTTGCCCAAACTTGACAAGTTTACATACAATGGCATGAGTTTTGCCATATTTGTACTTCCTGACCATTAGACAAACCTAGACCAGGCTTATGGCCTAAACATAGTTCACAGATGCATTTTGTTTGTATTAACATGGTATTTTAGAAACATTTTTAAAAATGTAAAAAATGAGGGGCACCTGGGTGGCTCAGTTGGTTGAGCACCAGACTTCGGCTCAGGTCATGATCTCATGGTTTGTGGGTTCGAGCCCCACGTCAGGCTCTGTGCTGACAGCTCAGAGCCTGGAGCCTGCTTCAGATTCTGTGTCTCCCTCTCTCTCTGCACCTCCCCTGCTTGCTCTCTATCTCTCCCTCTCTCAAAAAAAGTAAATAAACATTACAAAAAATTTTAAAAAAATGAAAGATTGAGCATCCCTGTGTTCACATTCTCAAAAGCAGCCAAGAGATGTGAATGAGGAATAGCTCACACTTTGGATGAGATATGGGGTCTCCATGTTGCCAAAGTCCTTCCCTCTTGTCTCTGACACAAATATTAGCACCGTTTGCCATTCATCATCGTATGTATACACTATGTATATATGTATCCTCACTGTGTCTCTATCAAAAAACAGATAACAAAAATGTAGACTGGGATGGCCATGTGATTTTTCTCCATCTAGGCTCACTTTACTTCTTGACTTTATCTTTTTTGACCCTCAAAACATTTGCATTTACAATGCTTGGACAAACTATATCTATCTGGCAGCAGTATATGTTATAAATTAGGTTTAAAAGCACAAGACTCAAAATCCTTTTTAAATTACCAATGTTGAAGAAAATAGGAAATAACAAAATTGCTAGTCATTTCCTTTACTGTTACTGCTATCACATATGTAATTATTTTCTGTATACCATTTGTCCCTAAGAAATGACTAAAGGTAACTCTCCCCTTGAATTATACAAATTATTAAAAATTACAGTAAATTATTATACATTTGGCAATCTTCATAACACTGCTAAGTATCAAACGATTTAAAAACACATGGCAAAGTAGTTTCTCAGAAGTGAATAAATTCTATAGCCCCAAAATAACAATTGCAACTAAGCTTGCGAAGAGCTGTGGTACAGTTTTCTCATCAGTGAGGGAGATTTTTGGCTAAACCATTTTGCCCTTCATCAAAAGTGACTATACTGTGGACATCAGACATCTCTTTCCCTAACTGATTCCATTCACTAAGTACATTGTCATGTGAGTGCTAGACAACTTTGACAAGTGATGGATCGATATCCTGGCTAAGGTTTAATAAAACCATGAAGAACAACTCTGCTCTTCTCATCCCTGACTTTTATGTAACTTTGGTATTGATTTAAATAGCATCTAATTTATATCCAAGGAAATAATCTTGTTATTTTTAGTATTTAAGGTTTTTAAAATATGTTTAAAGATGATTATACTTTTACTTCCAAATATGAAGAAAGCTAACTACAAAAATGGTCACCATCTCTCTTCATGCCTTTTAAATAAATGGTAGTGTAGTTTATTTCCTTATGTAATCATCCAGTCTTTACCCTGGCACATTTGAACTGCTGTGTAAGTTTTTCTCTGCTAAAGATTTCTGGTATGAACTTCATTAAAAAAAATAACAGTGCTGGGGCACCTTGGTGTCTTGGTTGGGCATCCAGCTTCGGCTCAGGTCATGATCTCGTGGTTGGTAACTTTGAGCCCCATATGGGTCTCTGTACTGACAGCTCAGTGCCTGGAGCCTGTTTCCGATCCTGTGTCTCCCTCTCTCTCTGCCCATCCCCTGTTTACACTCTGTCTCTCTCTCTCTGAAAAATAAACATTCAAAACATAACAGTGGTAAAATTCCTTCAGGGGAGAGAATCCCAGAATTATTATTATTATTTTAAGAAGTTTATTTATTTTTGAGAGCGAGTGCAAGTGGGGAAAGGTTGGGCAGTGATGGGGTAGGACAGAGGATCTGAAATAGGCTCTGTGCTGACAGCAGAAAACCTGATACGGGGCTCAAACCCACAAATGGTGAGATCATGACCTAAGCCAAAGTCAGACACTTAACTGACTAAGCCACCCAGGCACCCCCTGGAATTATTTTTAAAGTTAGGCAGTGATAAAATATACAGTTGTTTAAATGATGTTTTGGAAGTAATTTTGTTTTGTTTTTTAGAGAGAGAGTGAATGGGGGAGAGGGACAGAGGGAGAGGGAGAGGGAGAGAGAGGGAGAGAGAATGGGAGAGAGAGAGAGAGAGACAGACAGACAGACCTGTAACCAGGCTCCACACTCAGTGCAGAACCTGATGTATGGCTTGATCTCACAACTGTGAGATCATGGCCTGAGCTGAAATCAAGAGTCAGATGTTTAACTGACTGAGCCACTCAGGTGTCCCTTAAGTGTTTTAAGTAGAGAATTGCATTAAAGATCAACCTAATAAATAATAAATTAAATCTAATAAATTAAAAGATTAATACTGTCTTAATTTTAAGGTAATGGTTTCCCAAAGAAGCACACGTTTCCAAAAAACCTGATCATATACAATGACAAAAAGAAATCCCCAATAATTTCAAAAAAATCTACACAATGTTTGTGCATTTATCTATGTATATGCACTGTATATGTCTGTATTCTATGACTATTCCATTATTATGCTCTATAAAATAAATATAGTTCTTTATGGCCAATAAAACTAAAACACAGTGAAAAAAATAAAGTTAGGCAGTGAAGTATGAGGATGCTACCAGTAGAAATATGAATATATCTTCCCCATCCCCCCCATTTGGAGCAAAGATGAAAAGACAGCACACCTTTTTCCATTTTTCTCTTGCTGCTACTTTTTTCTACTAAGTGGGAAAAAAAGGAACAATCATATATTTTTCAGTATCTCTCTGGATTCTATTGTCAGCTGCTCTTGGCAGGTTACAGACCATTATTTCAAAGGCACCATCCCCACAGTTCTTCTGTTTCTCTTCCAGAGTGAAATGCGATATAGAACTCTGTAAAGGCAGACTGTTGGGTCCGGGATTTTTATATCAGTTTTTGCCACTGCCGCACTTTCTATGTGCTCCTTTATTCTTTTCTCCTCTTTTATTTTTGTTCCCTACTCCATAGTCTTTTACTGTTCTGACTTAGCTATCTTCTCTGGTCCTTATAGAATTATCACATAATTATGGGTTTGAAACTCAGTGCCTCTGTTTATAGCTTTGTAACTCATGGTAAATTGTCTGTTTTCTGTGAGTTCCCGACTTGTCATTTGGAAATAGGATGAATAATAGTTCTCTTTTTTTTCTTCCTTTCATGCTATTCATGTTAGCACAATGCCTGGCATACAATAATCATTCAATTTCACTATATTATGTAATTATAAAATAGTCTTTTATGGATTTCCTGGAGTGGAGAGGTTAGGGGATTGTTAAGTATTAAGGAAATACTTTGCCTTCTATAAGAGAATTGTCCCTGAAAGAAAAGTATATTCCCTTCAATTTCATTTCAGAAAAGAATTTTTGTCAGTTGATACATGGTTCTGTAACTTACTGTTCAGCCCAAATCCATCTTTAACCAGAAATCTGGTCAGTGTGGTGTTTTCAGAACTAGAAGGAAATAAAGTGGGATGATCAAAGATGTGAAATAAATGCCTTGGGACATTCAGCACTCTTCTTTGACTTCGTTTATTTGTGCCTCTCTTGTACCTTAGAGATTTCTTCATTTCTGAAAGGACATGGACTTTACTAGAAACATTGGAAGATTAAAAGTGAGAATAGGTGAGAAATTAGATATTAAGAACTAAATTTTCATGGTTACCAAGTATGAACTCTGCTTAACCTTTTATTTATTTTGTTTGTAATAGTCTTAATCTTTTTGAGGCAATACTTAAAAAAAGTTAGTATATTTTATATAAATATTGTATTTTCAGCTTGTTCTAAAAACCAGATCTGATTTACCTTCCAAGACTAAGTGTTGATTTCCAAAGTCTAACATAAAGGCTGGGACATAGGTGCTCAATAGACATTTGCTAAACACATTAAAGAATGATTATGACAAACAAGAGTATGGAGAGTTTCTGATTGACTGAATAATGCCGATGGGCCTTTAAGATGCCAACAGAGGATACAGGAGAGAAAGCGAGTGAGATGATCTTTTCCTTTCCTTTTTGAAAAAGGTTTGCAAAATGATTCATATGCAGTTACCCTTAGGAAATGCCTATTGGACATCCTGGAAGATTCTTCCCCTTCCCTCCACCAGAATGTTATGTGGGAGCATTGCTTTGACTTTGATTTCCTTTGCTTTTCTCAAGTTGCATTCTTGTGATTCCAAGTGACATCCACATAGTCTAATCCAATGATCTCTCCTCAACCTTAATGCCTTTTCAGTTTTTGTAACATCTGATAACTTTGGATTTTCTCCCCACTGGGATTTAGCTAACATTTATTGAGAATTTACTTTGTCTCAGGAACTTTTCTAGCCTTGAATAACTTATCTGCTCTTTGCGAAAACCTCATGAAAGAAGTATTTATTATTCCCATTTTAAAGATGGGGAAATGTGTCCATGGTCACTCAACTAGCATGTGGGAGACAGAGAATCTGATTCTAGGCACTCAACTCAGACCTCACATTCTTAGCACTGTTACAATGGTAACAACATAATGCCCTAGGTCGTCTTTGACCACTTTTCTGTGTCTTTTTCTCAGCTTGTCTCCCTGGTTCTGCCTTTTTCCTTAAAAATTATGATAACAACTACAATGCAAAACAGTGATTGCCATCATTCCATTTTCTGTTTCCAAATTAGTGCTCTTTGATCACATTCCGTGAATTTTGAAATGAAGTGTTATTCATTTTTTCCCCAACAGTTGAGGTTTTTATTTACTATTTGCTTCAAAAGAAGTTTAGGAAAGTGTTTTAACTATCTGAGGTGTTGGAGGTAGTTTTTACGTTTGATTTTTAAATTAGATTGTAGCTATTGAATGTGATATATACTCTTTATATTTTAAAGAATTTATTGATTTTTTTCCTTGTGGCCAAAAATATGATAAAATTTGATTAATGTTTCATGGGTACCTGAAAAGAAAATGCATGTTTTTTTCAGAGTACTGGGTTCAGGGTCAACTTTTATTAATTTTCTTTTCTTCAGCTCTCTTATGTCATTTTTGATTATTAATTTTTTTTAAACGTTTATTTATTTTTGAGACAGAGAGAGACAGAGCATGAATGAGGGAGGGGCAGACAGAGAGAGGGAGACACAGAATCGGAAGTAGGCTCCAAGCTCCGAGCCACCAGCCCAGAGCCCGTCGCGGGGCTCCAACTCACGGACCGCGAGATCATGACCTGAGTTGAAGTCGGACGCTTAACCGACTGAGCCACCCAGGCGCCCCTGTCATTTTTGATTATTGTTAATCACATAAAGAATGAGAGCTGTGTTAAAACTTCTTGCTACTTGTACCTATTCTTGCATACCCAGATGTTTTTACCCCATATATTTTGTTACTATGATTTCAGCTCATAGACATAGTTATGTCTTGTTACTGTATGTTGTAACTTTCACCATTATAAAGATATGTTCTATTTCATACTTAATATTAACTTTATTATTTCACCTTTAAAAATAATATGGTACCTCTTGCATATTTAGCCATGTGCATCATGTATTATTTAATCCCAACAAGGAAGCCTCAATTGTTGGATACATGGTACTGTAACATTTGTTGTATAAATAAATGAATACAAATGAATTTCCTGGGTTATGCACATGGCACCTCCAGTTTACTGTTTCACCTAAGGACAGGCACAAGGGCAAAACTATGGAAATGTTTCTCTGCAGTTAACTTTTTGAAAACCGCCCTATGATAACCCATAGTTTATCACAGAAGATTATCTAAACTTTTCAAAAGTTAGTACTTTGGGTCAATATGTGTTCTGTATTCACAGATGACTTTTGTTTGAAGTTTAATTTATTTTATCTTCCTAAATTCAACAAGCTTAACGTGTTAAAATATTCACAGTCTTGATTTATAATCAGTATTCAAAAAAGTCCCATATAACAATGTTGTCCCAAGTGGGAGGTAAGGCCAATATTTGTATTGAACTTTAGTCCTTTACATTCACAATATGTTTTACTATTTATTTTTTATTTCTTCAGTCAGTGCTCTCATGTGTAATATTATTTGCCCAAGAACTTATTTAGTAGCATTCAAACATTCAAATATATCTCAAACCTGGGAATACTCATTATTGCTCAGCTTGATCAAAGTATAATTTTGTCCCTAGATATTATTACTGTCAAGTGATGAGGCATGTCTTTGAAAACTCCTTTTACTTCATTTTCAAAATAAAATTAGAAATCTCTTAGGAGAGTCTTCCTTTCACATTTTGATGTCATAATGTGTGCTTTTTTTTTCCTTACGTATTTTATTTGAAATTAAGTATCAACATTATTAGATATAAATAGTTTTGATTTAAAATATAATTAGAAATACTACAATTTTCTGTTAAATTTGGGCATATGTTAAAACAAAAATCTCTCCACAGTAACTTATAATAGAACAGGTGACCACCACCTGTAATTACTTTTATATCTATAGTTACTTTTAGTTTAAAATTATTTGTATTTTAAGTACAATCCATTTAATCTAGGGATTAACATGCCTAGTTTATCAATCAAGAAGATGATATTATCATATCAAACTGAGGTTATGAATACAACCTAGTAGTGAGAGATTTAGTGGCTATGAGACTTGAGTGGACCTTCAAGGTCCTTCTACCTTGCTCAAACACCCATCATAGATAGTCTTTGCTTCTTATTTTAGGGACTTTCTAAATCACCCAAGGCTCAAAAACTGAATGAATTCCATTTCATTTCTGGTCATGTCCCCTGAAACTGATACTTGTTTAAATTGTTTCATTTTAAATAGTTGGAGTATGGGGGCGCCTGGGTGGCGCAGTCGGTTAAGCGTCCGACTTCAGCCAGGTCACGATCTCGCAGTCCGTGAGTTCGAGCCCCGCGTCAGGCTCTGGGCTGATGGCTCGGAGCCTGGAGCCTGTTTCCGATGCTGTGTCTCCCTCTCTCTCTGCCCCTCCCCCGTTCATGCTCTGTCTCTCTCTGTCCCAAAAATAAATAAACGTTGAAAAAAAAAAATAGTTGGAGTATGGGAACATATTTTAATAGTTCTTTCAAATAATTATGGGTTTCTTTTACATTCAAAAAGTGATGGTTTCTTAAAGATTAGCTATAATAGGAAATTTGATGTCATACCAATGAAATTTTTTTACTCTTTTTCATTGATCTACCTTCTGCTTTTTTCACAGTTTTATTGAGATATAATTGACATAGAACATTGTATTAGTTTAAGATGTATTCACATAATGATTTTATATATGTTTGTATTGTAAAATGATTCCCACAATAAATTTAGCTAATACCGATCATTCTATAGTTACAACTTTTTTCTTGGTTGGGAACTTTTAAGATCTACTTTCTTAGCAACTTTCAAATAAAAAATGCAGTATTGTTAACTATAGTCACCATGCTGTACTTTCCCCATCCCCTACCTCTAGCAAAACTATTCTGTTCTGTTTCTATGAATTCAGTTTGTTTTTTAGATTCCACATATCAGTGAGATCTTATGGTATTTGCCATCCTCTCTCTGAATTATTTCACTTCAAATTGTTTTTAAGTGTCATTACATTGTCTCACTTATGGAATTTTGGAACAGCTTGGGTCTGCTTTGATTTGATTAAACAGGTCAGTGTGACCAGAACAGCCCCATTTTTGGGGGTACATTTACTAATGGTTGAGAACCATATTGCTGGGTATTACAGAGAAGTTTCCAAACTCTCCTCCCACCACCCTTCTTAATGGCACAGAATCTAAATTTTAGTTTTATGTTTGTGGAAGTGTATCTTTAAAATTCCTACAGACATAGTTAACACTTTTCTTTGTAAAGGTGCTCAGGGTAGACTCAAGGTTGTAATCTAGTGCTGACAGTCTTTTTTTTTTTTTTTTTTTTTCGTAAGGACCTAATTCATTTGAGAAAAGAGGATAGTCATATTTAGGCCAAATAATTGGTTCAAATGCAATTTTAATGAAAAGGAGCTATGGCCCAATTTCTTTTCTGACTCAGGGAATTTCACTCTGAGAGGAGTTTGAAGATTTACAAAAACTTTCCTTCTGTCTCTCTGTCTCCCTACATATATATCAATATGTGTATGCATATCTATTTACATATGTCTATATAAATATATATGCATATCTCTACTTTTCTATATCTATATATCTCTAGACTTATTTTAATAATTAAAAAATTTTTTAAATTTATTTTTGAGAGAGAAAGAGAGACAGAGAGACAGAGCGTGAACAGGGGAGGGGCAGAGAGAGAGGGAGACACAGAATCCAAAGGAGGCTCCAGGCTCTAAGCTGTCAGCACAGAGCCCGTCATGGGGCTTGAACCCACAAACCGTGAGATTGTGTCTTGAGCCAAAGTCGGATGCTTAACTGACTGAGCCATCCAGGGGCCCCTCTATAGACTTATTTAACATCAAATATATATAATAGAGAAGTCAAAATTCTGATAACCTCATGGAATGACAGTTTAGTTAAGCAACCCAGGAAGTGGGTTCTGAGTTTGAAGTATTGTAGAGTTAACAATGCATTTTGCCCCTGGTGATTTTTATTGTTGTATTTACTCTTTTCTTTACCTAAAAAAGGAGAATTTTAATAGAAATTATTTTTTATTATATTTATTTATTAATATAAATTATTTAATTTAAAGGCCTTCCTTTAGTCTCATTTTGACATATGGAGAACAGAATTATTATTATAGCAAACGCTCAGTAAATGTGGCTGCTTTCATTATTCATATTTTCTTGATATTCTGGAAATGTACTTAGAACATTAAATATAAATTTAAATTTCTCTTCTTCCTTTCAGCTTTCTGCCTTTCTGAGCAAGTTTCATCTCAAAATACTTTGGCTTCTGTCACTTTGAGTGACAATTGAACCAAAAATGTTTGCTCTTGGTAAAATGGAGGTAAATTGTCATATTTTCCACTTTCCACTTTTAATTTCACCCCAAATTCATAGCCAAGATTGGAGTAATGTCTCTAGGGTAATGTTTTCAGTTTGTATTCAGCAAAGCTGAATATCAGTCATTCAGTTTGTTCTTGTTAGTCTTCCTCTTGGATTTGGAGTGATTCTGTTTGCCTACAGAATCATCAGATTTGGCATTGCTTGCTTGTTTACCATTGGTCATTAGAAATTATCTGCTAGTGTTCTCTTCCGTCCACAGTTAGGAAAGGAATGAAATGAAATTGGCCTGAAAGAATTGATAATCAGGAGTTCTTCTATTTCCAACATTTTTCCAAAAACTATTCAGGTCATACCCATAACAGGTAAGGATTTCAGGCCTGATTTTAGTGCCTTGAAGTGTCACTAACATATTGAGAGCCCCATAGGACAGATACCCACTGTTTCAATTTTTCTCTCTAAATTGTAGAATGTTAGACTTAGAAATGTAATGTCTATAAAGTGTTGGATCATAGAAAGATATTTCAAAAGTATTTCAAACCACTGGTTCAGAAATGTGCTGAATTTTAGATAATCCCTTACAATTTATAATATATGATACAAAAATGAGTTCCAGTTTTTAATGATTTGTTATGGCTAAAATCTGAATGCTAGATAATATATTAAACTTACAGCATGGATGCCTAGTTAATGTGCCTTTGTAATAGAACAAACAGAAATTGACAACAGTGTACTCAGTAAATTTTAGCCGGGAAAGACCGTGAAAGATTGACAGGAAGTGTGCCGCTCATCGTGTTTGTTGCAGTATAGGCCAGAACTGTCTGTTGAATGATATCCTCAGTTGGCATACGTGAGAACTGTCTTTGGATCTGCATTACACAAAACCTAGAAAGAACTGAAGTATAATTCTCAAAATAAGTATAAAAGCCTTACCTTTTAAAGCTTTATAAGGGAATTCAGCTTTACAAGGTCCATTTCTGTTAGGGTTCTTGGCACTCAGTATTACACTGAGATCTTAGAATTGACATGACGCCTTACTTTCTGGGTATTTCTAGTTTAAACAACCCACCAGCTTGTTCCAGACATTGGACATAGGAAAGGCCCTTTAACAATTTATTTGGGAAAGATGTTCAAACCCAGTTTGTCCTTTCTCTATGATGAAGTGCTTCTTTAAATTCAATTACCGAGACTTAAGTAGCCCTTAAATGACTGACAACACAATTATTAACCACATTTTAAAAGCTAAGGGCATTGTAGGTTTCAGATGGGAACATTTTTAATGCTTTGAATCAATGCTAGATGGTCACATCATCTCACATCATTTTCTTGGGGGGGAGGTAAGGTAACAATTTTATTTTGTGTAGCAGAAAATTTACTGTGGTTCATTTATCATGGATCAAGAAACATCTGCAGTATGGTGCATCTAGATTAGTAAACCTGTAATTTAGGACTGAAAATATCGATTGCATTTTTCTGCTCTTGCACTTTCTGCTTTCCCTTCTCGATAGTTTCTTACTCATTATATTTAATTTAGGCAAGGTTACAGTCACTGAAGGGTGGAGTAAACTGCTATCTTCAGAGACAGCATTATGGGGTGAACTCATTTCCTCTCTACTGCAATTATTTATGTTTAAACAATATTTTGTCCTCCGGAAAGATTTCAGATTCATGCAAAGATAATTAGGAGTTATATGCATTCTGTTTTCTCCTAAAAATTTATCATTAAGAAATTTAGACTAAACCATTTTTAATTGCTTTGGATAGAACTTTTAAATATAGTTTTTAAATATAGTCAAACCATGCAGAGACAATATTTTAAAGATCTTTTAGCTTGAACTAACAAAACATAAATGAGTGGCATTGCTGTGTATGATTAGGAGTGTGTCTGATTAAAAGAACATAGAGGGAGATATGGGAATAAACATACTAAGAGAGAAGAATTAAATGGTTGAATAAAGTAATATATACAAAAATAAAACATGATTTGGCTGGGAACCAGGAGACTTAAAATTACAGCCTTGCCCTAGTGAATTTTCCTCTCTTGGTCTCAGTTTCCTCATGTCCAAAAGCCCAGATTAGGCAATTGTGTTGGTTATTTCTAGCTTCATTTCTGTGATAGCAAAAGGTAACCAAGTGATGGAAGGTTTGGATGTCTTGAGTTATTTTTGTTTTTAGAGGAACGATGCTGCTGAGCAAAAATATTTTTTAGAGAAAGAGGTGTAGACCACTGACTATTGACCATGGCACTTTTATATATTATCTTTTTAATGTTTTTATTTTATTTTTTATTTTTGAGACAGAGCATGAGCAGGGGAGGGGCAGAGAGAGAGGGAGACACAGAATCTGAAACAGGCTCCAGGCTCTGAGCTGTCAGCACAGAGCCTGATGTGGGGCTCGAACCCACGGACTGTGAGATCATGACCTGAGCCGAAATCAGACGCTCAACCAACTGAGCCACCCAGGTGCCCCTTTATATAATCTTAAAATGGTTATGTAGAATAAGAGTTATCATATGTGCTAAATTCTAAGACAGTGATTCTCAGAAAGTAGGATCTATGGATCCCGAGGGAATCCTGAGATTCAGGGATCCCCAAGGTCAAAACTGTATTTATAATAATACTAAGACATTATTCGTTATTTAGCATTTGGAATTTGCCATAATGGTACACAAACAATAGCAGGTAAAACCACTGGTGCTTTGGTACAAATCAACGCAGCAGCAGCGAACTGTACAGGTAGATAGATGTATTCTTAACCACTATGCACTCATGGTTCAAAAAAAGAAAAAAGGCTTCCATTTCTACATACAAAGAGTTTGGAAGTCACCACTCCATCCTGAACGACAATAAAATGCTCAAAACACTAAAACGTTAACAAAGTTGCTGCAAAGATTGGAGAGACAGATAGGGAAATACAGGAAATCATGACTTACTGGAGCAGAGACTCAAAAGTAGAAACCAGAGCCAGGGTAGTATGAGATAATAGCAGAAAATATTTACTTATATTTTCTATTATTTCTATTTCTATTTCTATTTCTATTTCTATTTCTATTTCTATTTCTATTTCTATTTCTATTTCTATTTCTATTTCTATTTCTTTACATTTACATTTACATTTATATTTATATTTATATTTACATTTATATATAAAATCTGTCCCCTGTTCCTAGCAGAGAGCTCCTGAAAATCTTACAATTTTCTGAGTGATAAGAAATCTAGGAGCATCTCTTTTTCTAATATTGGTCCTTTGACCTCTGTTCCTGACACAGAGTTCCTTTTACCCTTGTAGTTTCCTGTTGACAGGAGTGTCTTTTGCTTTAATGAGGTGACTTTAGATAAGGGCTAGTCACAGGAAAGACCACACCATGATTAGAAGCTTGGAATTTTCAGCTCCGCCCCCTATTCTCTTAAGAAGGGAGAAAGACTAAAAGTGGAGTTAGTGATTAGTCATGCCTACATGATAAAGTCTGCATAAAATTCCCAAAGCATGGGGTTTGGAGAACTAGGTTGGCAAACACATGGAAATGCTAGAAGAGTGGTACATCTGGAGAGGGCATTGAACACCTGCTTGTGTCCGAGGATTGTTGGTGTGGGGACAAACCACCAACATTGGTGACCAGAAATGTCAAATTAAATTTTTCGGTGTGTAAAAATAAAGGAGACACATAGGATGTTATTCCTGAGGGAATGTAGGAAGGAAAAAACTAAGTTCTTTTACAGGTAGGAAAACCTGAACTGTAATTGACAAATTTCTGGAGGCTCTATGTGGACAACTCTGAGTGTTAAAAACTCCAGGGGAACCCAGGCATAGGGAGAACCTCCCAGTATTGTGACATTTACCTCCAGGAGTGCAACCAGGTTCTCACAGTAAATATCCTCTCATGCTCTGTCTTGGGGAAGGGGAAAAGGAAGAGTTTTGAAATATAGCACAGCACTCTGTTCTTCTTAACAAGGCCTACCTTCAGGAGAAACTAGTTAACAAGAGCCTAACCTGATGGGGTTATTATCCAAACCTAACCGATTTGGGGAAGGGTAATACCCAACTTCAGTTCCCTCGAGCTTTCCACATGGGAGGAAAGAAATATCCAATACCAGCCCATTCTAGCAATTCTGTCTCACCCAGGGCAGGAGAAAAAAACAACTAAGAAACACTTCTGACATTCACAGAACAGAAGCATAGGCTCACTAAAAGGCAGACAAAATCATGGGACTACAGGTTGCTTCCCCTGCCCTGGTACCTTATAACCACTTACTAATGGCCTTTTATAGCAGTTCCTTTACCCAATACATCATGCCTGCTATCCAGAAAAAAATTACAAGACATACTAAAAGGCAAAAAAAAGAAAAAACCCACAAAATTTGAGGAGACATAGTGAGCATGAGAACCAGACATGACAGGGATATTGGAATCATCAGACAAGAGTTTAAAACAACCATGATTAAAGTGGTAAGGCCTCTAATGGGTAAAGTAGATCAGATGTGCAATATAAATAGAGAGATGGAAATTCTAAGGAAAAAAACAACAAAGAGAAATGATAGAGGTAAAACCATTGTATAAGAAATAAAGGATGTCTTTGATGGGCTTATTTGTAGACTGGACACAGCTGAGGAAATTGAATTTCTGAGTTTGAAGTTATGTCATTAGACACATTAAAAACTGAAATGCAAAAACAAAGACCAAAAAAAAAAAAAAAAGGAATAACCAGATACTGTGGGACAACTACAAAAAGCATACTATATGTGGAATGACTAAAAGAAGAAAGAGAGAAAGGAACAGAGAAATTTTTGAGGCAATAGGGACTGAAAAATTCCCCAAATAAATGTCAGACTTGAAACCACAGATCTAGGAAGCTCAAAGAATATCAAGCAGGTAAATAACCCATACTCCCCACACCTCCCTAAAGAAAACCCCAACTACACATTGACATATCATTATAAAATTACAGAAAATCAAAGGTAAAGATAAAATCCCTAAAGAAACCAGAGGGAAAAAATGACAACAATGGTACAAAGGACAAGAGAGAGGAATTAGAATACTTTTGCTATTATAAGGTACTCCCACTACCTATGAAGTGGTGTAATGTTATTTGCAAGTGGATTTGGAATAGCTGTACATGTATATTACAAACTTTAGGGAAACCATTAAACAAAGGGAAAAAAAGTATAGTTGATATGCTAAGGAAAGAAAAAAAAATGTAATGTTCATTTAAAACCACAAAAGGCAGAAAAAGAGTGAAAGATAAAAATAAGAACAAAGAATAAGAGCAACAACTGAAAGTAGATATAGTAGGTATCAATCCAACTATATCAGAGTCATTTTGATCATCAGTGGTCTAAATACACCAATGAAAAGACAGATTGTCAGAGCCGATTAAAAAAAACAGGGCTCTACTTTATACTGTCCACAAGAAACCAACTTTAAATATTAAACCACATGTAGATTAAAAGTAAATGGATGGGGAAACATATATCATGCCAACACTAATTCAAAAGTAGTAGGTGTAGCTATATAAATTCCAGTCAGAGAAAACTTCAAAGCAAGGAAAGTTATCAGGAATAAAGGAGGTCATTACATAGTGATAAAGGGATCAGTTCTCCAAGAAGATATAACAGTTGTTAATACAACAACAGGGCATCAAACTACACGAGGCAAGTATTGAATTATAAGGGAAAATAGGTTAATCCAGTTTTGTGATTGGAGATTTCAACATCCCCTGTCAAAAGTGGGTAGATCCAGCAGGCAGAAAATCAGTAAGGACGTATTAGAATTTATATAATTGACATCTATAGACTACATCTGACAACAGCAGAAGACACACTCCGCTCAAGCTCACATGGAACGCTCACCAAGATATAACACATTCTGAGCCATAAAACACACCTTAGAAATAGAAAAGAATAGGAATCATACACAGTATCTACTTTCAGAACTTAATGGAACTAAATTTGAAATCAGTAACAAAAAAAAAACCTGAAAAAAATCCTAAATGCATGGAGAATAAACAACACACTTTTAAAAAAATGTTTATTTATTTTCAAGAGAGAAAGAGAGAGTGTGAGGCAGGGGGCGGGGGGAGGTGGGAAACGAGGCAGAGAGATACACACAGGATCCAAAGCAGACTCCAGGCTCTGAGCTGTTGGCACAGAGCCTGATGCGGGGCCAGAACCCACAAACCGTGAGATCATGAGCTGAGCCGAAGTTGGACACTTAACCAACAACCACCCAGGTGCCCCAAACAACATACTTTTTAAATAACACACGGGTCTCAGAAAGGAAATCTCAATAAATTTTAAAATATTTGAATTAAGTGAAAATGAAAACAGAACCTATCAAAATTTGTGGGATGCAGTGAAGGCAGTGCTTAGAGGGAAACTTATAGCATTGAATACATTTTAGAAAATGAGGAAAATATCAAATAAATAAGCTAAGTTTCCACCTTAGGAAACTAGAAAAAGAAGAGGAAATGAAATCTAGAGTAAATAGAAGAAAAGAAATGATAAATATTTGAGCAAAAATAAATGAAAAAAGGAAATCAATAGAGAATTGATGAAACCAAAAGCTGATTCTTTGAAAAGACCAGTAAAATTGATAAGCCTCTAGCCAGGCTAAGAAAAAAAGATGGTACAAATTACTAAAACAGAGGGGCGCCTGAGAGGCTCAGTCAGTTGAACGTCCGACTTCAGCTCAGGTCATGATCTCACGGTTCGTGGGTTTGAGTCCCGCCTCGGGCTCTGTGCTGACAGCTCGGAGCCTGGAGCCTACTTCAGATTCTGTGTCTCCCTCTCTCTCTGTTCCTCCCCTGCTCTCACTCTGTCTCTCTCTATCTCAAAAATAAATAAAGATTAAAAAAATAAAAAAATAAAACAAATTACTAAAACAGGAATGAAAGAGGATATACCATTACAGATATTATGGACATTAAAAGTATAATAAAGCCAAAATCTATAAAGAGCTCACCAAACTCCACACCCGAAAAACAAATAACCCAGTGAAGAAATGGGCAGAAAACATGAATAGACACTTCTCTAAAGAAGACATCCGGATGACCAACAGGCACATGAAAAGATGCTCAACGTCGCTCCTCATCAGGGAAATACAAATCAAAACCACACTCAGATATCACCTCATGCCAGTCAGAGTGGCCAAAATGAACAAATCAGGAGACTATAGATGATGGAGAGGATGTGGAGAAACGGGAACCCTTTGGCACTGTTGGTGGGAATGCAAATTGGTGCAGCCGCTCTGGAAAGCAGTGTGGAGGTTCCTCAGAAAATTAAAAATAGACCTACCCTATGACCCAGCAATAGCACTGCTGGGAATTTACCCAAGGGATATAGGAGTACTGATGCATAAGGGCACTTGTACCCCAATGTTTATAGCAGCACTCTCAACAATAGCCAAATTATGGAAAGAGCCTAAATGTCCATCAACTGATGAATGGATAAAGAAATTGTATATTACAATTGTGTATATATACAGTAAAGAATATACACAATATACAATACGCATATTCTATTACACAATATAGAATACACATATTCTATATACACAATATAGAATATACATATTCTATATACACAATAAAGAATATACACAATAAAGAAATTGTATATTACAATTGTGTAATATACACAATTGTGTATATTGCATTGTGTATATACACAATGGAGTACTACGTGGCAATGAGAAAGAATGAAATATGGCCCTTTGTAGCAACATGGATGGAACTGGAGAGTGTGATGCTAAGTGAAATAAGCCATACAGAGAAAGACAGATATATGGTTTCACTCTTATGTGGATCCTGAGAAACTTAACAGAAACCCATGGGGGAGGGGAAGGAAAAAAAAAAGAGGTTAGAGTGGAAGAGAGCCAAAGCATAAGAGACTCTTAAAAACTGAGAACAAACTGAGGGTTGATGGGGGGTGGGAGGGAGGGGAGGGGGGGTGATGGGTATTGAGGAGGGCACCTTTTGGGATGAGCACTGGGTGTTGTATGGAAACCAATTTGACAATAAACTTCATATATTGAAAAAAATAAAAAATAAAAGGATAATAAAGGAATACCATGAACACCTCTGTGTTCGCAAATTTGATAAACAAACGAAATGGACAATTCTTAGAAAGATACAATTTGCCGAAACTCACAAGAAAAAATAGACAAATAAGCCTATATCTTTTAAATTGATCAATAGTTAATAACCTTCCAAAGCAGAAAGCAGCAGTCTCAGATGGGTTCACTGGTGAATTCTACCAAACATTTAAAGAAAGAGTTATACCACTTTTGTACAGTGTCTTTCAGAAGACAGGAGCAGAGGGAATACTTCCTAACTCATTCTATGAGGCCAGTATTATGCTAATACCAAGAACAGACAGATATTACAAGAAAAGATTATAATTTTTTTTAACGTTTATTTATTTTTGAGACAGAGAGAGACAGAGCATGAACGGGGGAGGGTCAAAGAGAGGGAGACACAGAATCTGAAACAGGCTCCAGGCTCTGAGCTGTCAGCACAGAGCCCAACGCGGGGCTCGAACTCACGGACCGCGAAATCATGACCTGAGCCAAAGTCAGCTGCTTAACCAACTGAGCCACCCAGGAGCCCCGAAGAAAAGATTATAGAGCAGTATCTCTCACATAAGTGCAAAACTATGGAAACAGTGTGAAGATCAGTGGTTTTGAAGAGTTGAGTGTGGAGGAGGGATGAATAGTCAGAACACAGTATTTCTAGGGCAGTGAAAATACTCACTATGATGCTACAATGATGGATACATGGCGTATATTTGCCCAAACTCAGAGAATGTACAACACTAAGAATGAGCCCTAAGGTAAACTGTGGACTTTAGGTAATTATGATATGTCAATGTAGGTTCATCAGTTGTAATAAATATGCCACCCTGGATGGGGCTGTGCATGTGTGGGGGCAGGGAGTATATGGGAAATCTCGCTACTTTCATTTTGCTGTGAACCTAAAACTGCTCTAAAAAAATAAAATCTTCAAAATAGGCTGATACCACATCCATAGTGGTCAGTACAAACATGAATAAATATTAATAAAATACTTATACAAACATTAATAAATATTGATAGATAATAAAAACATTAATGAAGTATTAATAAATATTAATCTTTGAGTACACATCTTTGTAACATTCTTTGTGTCAAAATAGGAAGTGCACAAAAAGCAATGTTTCTGCTTACTGAAGTCTAGTGGTGGTTTGAGTTACAAGGTGGCTTAACTGCTCTTCACATGAATTAGCTTTTTTCCAACTCCCTTATATATGTCAGGCTGAATTTCCTACTTAGTTTTTAAATGTGTATTTATTTAGTTTTGAGAGAGAGCAAGAGCAGGGGAGAGGCAGAAAGAGAGGGAGAGACAGAAAATCCCAAGCAGGCTTCATGCTAACAGCTCAAATGGGGCTGTAACCCACAAACCATGAGATCAGGACCTGAGCTGAAAACCAAGAGCCAGATACTTAACTGACTGAGCCACCCAGGCATCCCAGATTTCCTACATATTCTTTAACCAAAATAACAAATACACGACAGATTGAATTCACAAGAAGATAGTATTTTACCGTTTTCTATCAAGCCCGACATTAGTTTTACAAAAATGTGAAATAATATTGGTCTTACTAAATTATTTTAAAGTTATTTTTCATAAAAATATGCCATTCTTGTGAACATATTATAGCTTTACTACTGTTATTTTAGATGAATTAATAAGTAAAATTTTAAAAAATTGCTTAGTTTTCATTTTCAAATCTGTTTAGTCAATAGATAGGTAAAACCCACATAAACAAAGCCTCTTAGGGGTCTTCAATAATTTTAAGGATTTAAAGGAGTTGTGAGACAAAAAAAGTTTGAGAACAACTCTTCTATGTGGCCTGAAAATTAATAGCAGCACATCTGATTTGCATTTTTTCCCCCAGAGATGCCTTTTCTGCAATAAAATTTACCAGCATGTTTCTCGCAGGATAGAATATGAGGGAGAACAATCTTTAAAAAAAAGCTAAGCTTAGGGGCGCCTGGGTGGTTCAGTCGGTTAAGCGCCAGACTTTGGGTCAGGTCATGATTTCACGGTTTGTGAGTTCGAGCCCTGCATCAGGTCTGTGCTGACAGCTTGGAGCCTGGAGCCTGCTTTGGATTCTGTGTCTCCTTCATTCTCTGTCCCCTCCCCTGCTCATGCTGCTCTCTTTGTCTCTCTCTCTCAAGATAAACAAACAAACAACCCCCCTCCCCTCCAAAAACTAAGCTTTAACTTCTGTCAGAGTCCTGGAGCTGCACAGGGGCCGGTATTTTAGATTTGAGAAGTTTAATGGTGATATTGATGGTACTCATCTTGGAGATTCTTGAGGCACCTAGAATGTCTCCTTTTCTGTTGTAGTTTCGTTTTTATTTTTTCAGCTTACTTTAAAATCATGAAAGCACCCTGGAAGTTTTCAACAGAGTTATGTATAATGAAAATGGTTATTGCAAGGTGGCATATGAAAGGTAGGGATTATTTCCTTTGATCCGTTAGCAACTCAAAGGAAGTTCAAGCAGGCCCTACACAGAAAGTATATGAACCATGGTAGGAGTTTGCTAAGGCATCAATTTATGTTGGCTCCTGAAATAACATTGAAACAATAATAAAAAATAAAATCAACCAGTGGAAATAGGTGTAACGAATTGTGTAAACGAAGCTTAGCATATGCATTATTATAGCTAACTGCATGTGAAATGCACTTAGGCCAGACCTTATTGGTAATTTACCAAATTATACTGTGGAGCTGAGTGAAAGGCAGTAGATTAACAGACTGCTCTGAGCTGGGCAGGATGCAGGGCGTGAATGGTGATTTGTTGGTGTGCATGCCATTCCTTACCTCTTGGGAGTCAATGCTGGTTGGGAGCACATCATAAATTATAAACTTGTCCTGTTCTCAGCCAAAGCCTCATGTTTTAGTTTTTCCCTTCCTCTTTTGTTTTTGCAGGGTAGTTTATGATATGCTAAATTAAATTGCACTGGCTGTTCCCTTGATGGAGCTGGAACAATCCCTCATGAATGTTCCCAGGGAAACTGTGGAAGTAGATAAAAAGCCAGTGTGCAGTATGCATGGAGTGCTTCTGAATGGCAAGCTCTGAACTAGGCTCTGTTGGGGAGACTGCAAGAAGGCAGGAGAAACTAGTTTTTCTCCTGTAGGGTCTTGCAGCAAATTAGGGCATCAGGGACACAGCAAAGCCTTAGAAAGTATAGAATTTATAAATTCTTCAAAGGGAATGTATATGATATCAGAGGGGAAGTCACAGAGTAGTATTTGGTAGGCAGGGTATAACACAAAGACTAGGAGGATGTGCTTTTAAAAAGCCTTTAAAATTTTTTGAAATATTTTAAATATACAAAAAAGCTCAGACAATAACTTGATAGTCTTCTTTGTTATCACCGTGCATGTTTTAAAAATGCTAATATTTGGCTTTATTCAAACTTTTATCCCTCTCTGAGCATGTTTTGGTTCCTTTGCAGACACAGGATGATATGGTATGCGATAGCTTCATGTAATTTGGGTTCATGTAAAGCCCCAAATGCTCTCCTTCACCTCTTTCCCATCTCTGTAAATGCAACATCTTTATCCAGTAAGCAGAACACGGAGTCATTTTTAACATCTCTTTTTTCTTCTATCCTCATATAGAATCCACCCCAAGTCCTGGTGATTTTTTTTTTTTTTTTGCCAAAATATCTCCCAGCCCCAGTGAGCTCTTTTCAGCTCTACTATAGCTATGGCTATCAATACTCAACTTACCATTGTGTTTCACCTGCACTGCTACAATAATCTTCCAACTGGTCTAATACCCATCCATGCTTTTTTCTCCTCCAAGCTGTTCTCCACGCTGTAGTCAGAATGATCTTTGTGAACCCACACATTTGATCCTTAAACCATTCAGTAGTTGGGGTGCCTGGGTGGTTCAGTTGGTCAAGCCTCGACTTTGGCTCAGGTCATGATCTCACACTCTTGGAGTTCAAGCCCTGCGTGAGGCTCTGTGCTGACAGCTCAGATCCTGGAGCTTGCTCTCTCTCTTCCCCTCTCCTGCTTGCACTCTGTCTCTCTCTCTCATTCTCAAAAATAAATAAACACTAAAAAAAGTTAAAAAAGAAAAACCATTCAGTGGCTTCCCATTACACTTCAGATAAAGATAAAGCTCTTTGTTGTAGATTTTAAGATACTTTAAAGTCTTACATTTTTAGCATCATCTGGCATTACAGTATCCCTCAAGGGTACTACATATAGTTGTGTATGTTGTGCACTGCATAACTCCAGGAAGCATTTGACACTTTTGATGCTTAAACCATTCAGTGGTTGGGGTGCCTGGGTGGTTCAGTTGTTCAAGCCTCGACTTTGGCTCAGGTCATGATCTCGCACTCTGGGAGTTCAAGTTCTGTGTGGGGCTTGAATTTGTTATTTAGTCCACTCAGTGAAGCTTCTGCAGTATCAAAATTGACATTCATATGGGAAACTACTGCTTCCCACCTCCCCCTCCCCCCACCTTTTTTTGTTCTTCAGCTCCTAGCCTTATTTTGTGTTCTCAAATGTATGCTTATTTTTGTTGTTGTTGTTTACCATAAAGTCTTTTACTCTTCTTATTTTTCCTGGAATATTCTTTTATCCTTTTTTTGTTTTATCAAGTTAACCACAAAGCATCTTTCAGATTTCTGCTTAGTCCTTAGTCCTTTAGTTGGGTTAAATATTACTTTATTACACTTAATTATATGTCCATATAGCTCTCCTTTATGTCATGTAATTATTTAACTAATATTCATCACTCTCACTACAGTGTGAAAGGTGGGAAATTTGTGCAATTAGCTCATCACTATAAGTAGGTGGCAAAGACAGAGGGCCCACTGGATATTGTCAGTTGATTAATTCACAATGTTTGGACCTCTTTTTTCACATATGAATGTATCATGTATAGTGTTCTACAGTATGCCTTTGCTAATTGCATATTGGTTCACAACACGCATATTCCATGGCTGGCTAATCTCCTCTATTGGACATATTCATTGTTTTCAGTTTTCCAGTATTGTTCATATTGCCTCATTTCATCTTATTAGCCATTAGCTGGATTCATAGAGAATTATATCCTGGATTTATGCAAAGATAAGACAAAGCTTTTTAGATGGGGGGAAAACAACATGTTAAAAGGCATAGGAGTTAGCAAGAGGTTATTAGGGAATCAGAAACAGTTTTGACATGTAATCAAAAGTACATTTTATAAGAGGAGGAAATGAAGAGAAAAATTACTATTATTGGGACACCTTGAAGTTTAGAGTGAAGTATTTGGCTTCTTCCATATGGTTAACTTCAACTAAAATGTTTGGATTGGGATGAATACAATAAGTGCAGATGCTCATGATTTAATTAACAATATTTTAAATTTTTTCCCCTTTTTTCACAGCATTCCATAATATCATCTTGACTTTTTACCTCTAATTTCCTATTATGTCCAAGTTAGGGCTACATATTGAGAACATCAAAGAAGTAGCTGTAGCATATGTAGCTAATACAGAAATGAAGCTTGGGCTTCTATCACCAGACATCAAATACCAATACTATTATTAGTGAGTGAAACAATGTTAATGTGGTAAAAGATCAGAGTGTACCAATTGGTCAAAGTGGATTAAAATGTCAGGATTTAATGACCATCTATGAATATTAGACTGATGAAAATAGAGGAAGCAGGAATCTCTGGTAATTGACGGGAAAATGTCAGAGGAGATTCATGGCTCTATGCCATAGAAGGTAATGTTGAAAGCTACAGAGGACCAGCTCATAGGGATGCAGTTCTCTTGCCACTATTTTTTTTTCTTTCCTTTGAACTTGTCTGTTATCATTGGACAACAGTGGTAATTAGAAGGACAGTCTCTTACAGAGTTGTATAAATAAATTGGGGCACATGTTACAAAAATAAACTCTAAATGCTTTCATCACTAAGGGAATTTATTATCTGACATAACTGGAAATCCTGAAGTGGGGTAGGCTATAGAGAATGTTCAGTGGTTCAATGATATCATACAGAATCCCTTTTTCTTCTCATCTTTCTGTTCCACTATTCCTGATGCAAAATGGTGGTAGCAATTCCAGGCCCCACATCTAGACAGGACAAGAAGAGAGAATTTATCTTCTTATGACAGTCAATAAGTACAGAGGAGGTATTTCCTATAATCCCACCCTATAACTACCTAATTATATCTGAAGAGAATTATAAGACTATTCTTGAGCCAAGCCAACTATTGGAAAAGGGATGGGTTTACCATTATTAGCTTAGAACAATTAGGGGTGGTGTTGACATGGGGTAGTCCACCACAATAAGCAACACAACAAATAAGATGTTATTAAAATGATGCAAATATATAAAGTTATTAGTACCTGACTAAAGATGACGAATTACGGTAGGGTCAATAAGAATTCATATAGGTAGATTTCTTTGTTGAAAGGGATGTGACTTCAATTTTTATGACTTTTCATAATATAGGTATTTTAATTGTTTCCTAACTTTCATCCTTATAGTTTATTTCTTCACATCTAATCTATCTTCAAATCACTGAGAGAAGAGATTCTTATTTAGTTACTTATTTGTTCTAGGTTCTGGAGATAGAGTAGTATATAAGGCAGTGAAAATTCTGTCTTCACAGAGTCTCTACCTAGTGGCAGGAGGTAGGAAATAAATATATGTCAACAATATACTTTTAAATATTGATAATTATCTTAAAAAAAGAAAAGTCACCACATTACAAAGACACTCAAGTAACTACTTCTGACAGACATTCCCGTAATAGTATATATCATTGTAATTAAATAAGTTAAAATCTTGTTCAACATTTGGCTGTGTTCAGACTTTGGTTGTGATTGGCATCTGGCCGTGAAGAATTCACGGCATACCAGCACACTGTGGCATATGGAAGGGAAACACTAACTGTGGGAACTTTGGCCAATTGTTTCATCTCTGTGGTCCAATGTCTTCACCACTAAGATAAGATAATAATACTTCCTCCTTTAAGGCTATCTATGAAGATTAAATATCCTTAAAGAGTTTAGAACAATGCCTGACCCATGTAAGTGGAATGGAAGTATGTGTAAAATTAATAAAATTTAATAAAGTAAGTGCATCTTATCAACTAGAAAGAGAAATAACCCTCTGCTTTATTTCTTTTACATTGTAAAATGGACTTGAGATTGTATTTAGTTCAGTGTTCTCATCACATGGGAAGAAATGAAGCTGATTGATGGGGCACTGTTTCAGCCAGAATTAGACTTGAGGTCTTTCTCATGCTTGTGCACCATTCTTTATAGTATTCTTTCTGTCATGATCTTCAGTCACACATGTTTTAATATATACATCCATAGGAAAGCAGAACCCGCCCTTATCCAAGGGTAACTTTGCAAAGAGTTATAAACCTCTGTTTCCTGGTGGTGTAGTTACTAATTCACTCTTGTCCTGGGGTCTGCATATGGAGTTCATTTGGTAAAAAGTGGGTGTTTTCAGAGCCAAAATGCTGCGATTACCTCAGTGTTTCATATACTGGTGTTTTTTGGTTAAAGTTCTAATTAGCCTTCTGTAGCTAATGAGCTTGTGGGTTATAAATCTACTTATTATTATGAATGATAGGGCCACTGCTTAAAATTTGCCAGTTGTGCACTAAGACATAATTATTTATGAAAAGGCCTTGCCCCAGAAATGGAAATTATAATAATTAGATTTAATCTTTCTGTAGCTTATGTATTTTTTTTCCCCCTAAAGAAACAGATGTCTAGAGGGTGCTAATTACTAGTAGTGGAAAGTTTCCTAGTCAGACAAATCAGAAAGTCGGGAGGCAAAACCCTGGAACTTTTAGCCACTACTAAGCCATGTGCCTTTAGAAAAGAAGCAATCCCTAGAGGCTTTTTGTTAATTGTAGATTTGTACTACATAACATCACGAGCTGAAGATCCTCATAGCTTTGTTTCTTTAGAAGGCTATGGATGCTTTTTAAGGTGCTTTTCAAAAAAAAATAATTAAATAGACATAACAATCTTGTTTCCAAAAGTGTGTTAACTAGGTTATAACTGGACCATGATTAATGTCATATTAGAAAAAGAATGTGGAAAATACTCCTTTTGTTCAGGACACTGTGCTTCATAGTCAATCATGGGCTGGCCCAGCAGTCTACAGCTAGTGGCTTGTCACAAACTGAAACACAAATACTCAATTCCCCAGTCTAGATAAAAATTATGTCTATTCAATTTTCTTGAATTAAGCAGTATAACATATATTCATTAAAATTAATGAAAAACTTAATTAAAAAATCCTGTTATTAAGATGAAAAGATACTGCTGGTAGTCTTTGTGTCTGAAGGTGCTGTTTCTAGGTGTTAATATAATAATAAAATTAAATTAGAACAGGGGCAATTTAGAGACGATTAGTCTAAATTAATTTGGTATAGATGCTGGACCCAGCTCCTCATTTTAGATGAGGACACAAAGGTAGTATGATAGGTAACACGAGATGCAACAGTATCTAGACAGCTTGTTACTGGCAAAGCTGGGCCTAGGGCAGAGGTCCCCTGGCTTCTAGTTCAGTATGCTTCCAACTATGCTCCAAAGCCATCCGGTTGTGCTTAAGTAATCAAAATATCCATCCTTCCCACTAATCTCCTGCAAACCGTTGTCTCACCTCTTCCATCTTTCCCTGTATCATGGTTTTCTCCGTATCCAGCCTGAGGGAGGATGCCCTTGCAATTTTACAGTAGCATTTTCAAATATTAACATTGCCCATAAAAAAAGAGGTATGTAGCATGTAAGGATATCTACTTCATAATTTCAGTCCAATCTTTGATTCTTGTAGCTTAATGGATAGGAGTATGGATTCTGAGGTTCAAATCCTGATGCCCTCATTTGTAATGTATGTTCCCTCGAGCAAGCAACTCTCTGTTTCAGTGTGCACACCTGGAAAAACCTGGGATTATTGATAGTAAATACCTCATAGAATTAGATAAACTGATATTCATAAAGGACTTAGGAAAGTGCCTGATACACGCTATGTACTTCGTAAATGGTGGCTGTATTTTGGTAGGATTAGGCAGAAACAAGTCAGTGTATAAAATAGTATGGATTATAAGTATAGAAAGCTTCCAAGTGCCATATGTAAATAAGCCCTTATATTAATTCATGTCATCACAACAACCCCAAATTGGACATTAGCCTAATTTTATGGACAATAGCACCGAGACCCAGAATGATCATGTCACTTGCTTGAAGCCACACAGCTATTCACTGATGGCAGCTTACATAGCTCACATTGTTGATGTTGAATTCAAGTAACAGTTGAATCTCATGTTTTTGCCTATTGATACAAATTCCAGAGGCCAGGGATTGACCTCTAAATTTTCTAATGGCAAACCTTTGAAATCTTCTTTTCTTAAAAAAATTGAAATTATAGTTGATAGTCATGCCGAGTAGTTTTTCTCAGGGCCTCCAAAAAGGCTAATGTTGTACTGCTGTGCGATGCAGGATATTATTATAATGCTCTGGCAGATTCTAAAATTCAGAGGGGAGCACTTTATTTAGCACTGGAACACACCTGGCGTAAGGGGATGGCAGGAAATGGTATGAATTAAAGGTCAACCACCTCTGCTTCCTGACTCAGGGAGCCCGTTAAGACCTGCACCAACAGGGTTCCTCTCTAATAAAGATCACCCACAGAATGACACCATCTGGCATATGTCAGATGGGAAGGGACAGGAGCAACAGCTGTAGCCATCTGCCTGTGTTGCCAGTGACTCAAAAATGAATGGGCAGGGAGGGTCCGTGCTACTAGCTGAGTGAATATGCTGTCATTCCCCAGCCCTGTCTTTTTAAAGATTTTCTGTAAAGATATTCCTTCAGAGATTCCTGGCATCCTCATCTATACTTTTGTGATGGAGGTTACATTGATACCTCTTATTCTAGAAGTTTTGAAATTGAACCCATGGTTTCTTTATCCCATTCACTTCCTTTTACAAAATCAGGTCTTCTTCCACTGTTCCTATTTCAGCAGACAACATTCTAACATATCAGGTGGGCAAAGCAGAGAAGTATAAGTTATCCTTGCTACCTCTCTCTTCTTCTACTTCTTATGACTCCTTGGACTGTCAGATCCTTTGTTTTGTGCTCTCATAATACTGTGTGACTTACCATACATAAAACTTACCAGACTTTGTGATCATAGATTTATATTTGTGACTATTTCATAAATATCCTATATGCATATTTTCATATATATGTGTATACATACCACTTCATTGGCCTATAAGCTTCAAGAGAGCAGGACCAAGTCTGTATTTGCTTATCAGAGCTTACATATCTGCTTTTGCCAGAACTTCAGTGTTTATCCATATAGTAAGGGTTCAAAAATTGTTGAACAAATCTTCATGCTCCTTGCTACATTATTTACAATGTCTTATCTTTAGAAAAGGAATTGCTAATAATGGCAACTATCAAACACAAGCGGATTGACACTGGAAACGGTGAGATCTCCATCATTGTTATTCACCTACATCTGGATAGACTTCTGTCATCTTGAATTTAGGGAATTTTGGAATAGTTTGGAAGTCTACTCCTAATATCATGGCTTATTATTCTTTTGTGGTCACTAAGGCATTATGGATTGGTATAATGAGGGTTTTGCACTGGGGTGTCAGGAGACATGAATTTCAGTTCAGACTTCAATGACCTTGAACTACTCACATTCATTATTAACAATCCTGTTTCCTCATCTTTAAAATGATTTGCATTATTAAGGATGAATTAGATTATCCAGAAGTAACAAGTAACCCAATTTACTCAAGAGTTTAATGCAACAGAATTAACTTGTCACTTATTTTGCCTGTCCTGTTAGGTAGGCAGAGGGCTCTGATCCACACACTTAGGACCAGCAGAGGAGGCTTTCCTCTCTTTGAGTTGAATCATTGTGAACACATCTTCCCCATTTGCCATGTCACCTCATCCTTAGAGATTGGAGAACTGTGCGTAAGCATTTTATTACCTCATCCTAGAAGCAACGTCATGTCTCACATTTTATTGGTAAGAAACAGTAAGACAAACTAAGAGGGCTGAGAAATGTAGAGAAACAATGGAATATTTGGTGAATATGACAGTATCTTGCACATAAGAGGATCGTGATTCTTTGTTTTCTTGACCAAAGGAAATATTTCTTATTATGAAATATATAAATATATAAAACAAATCAGAGTAAGACTGTACTAATGGAAGCACAGCTGAAGAGGCCTGGGTCTGCCTGTTTGTTCTATACTTCATAGCAACCATGCCATGTCATGACACCCAGGACACCTCTGTAGACCATCTAGGGCTCACTGTGCACAGTGTGAAAAATTCCTGGCTGGGTGATCTCTAAGTTTGATGGAAGCAACTTTTAAAATTCTATTTATACATGATGAGTTCTTTTTCAAATTTAGTATGCAATTGTGTATGCATGTTAAAAGTCTATTGCCAATTCTTTTTTTTTTAATTTTTTTTTAACATTTATTTATTTTTGAGACAGAGAGAGACAGAGCATGAACGGGGGAGGGTCAGAGAGAGGGAGACACAGAATCTGAAGCAGGCTCCAGGCTCTGAGCTGTCAGCACAGAGCCCGACGCGGGGCTCGAACTCAAGGACCGCGAGATCATGACCTGAGCTGAAGTCGGCTGCTTAACCGACTGAGCCACCCAGGTGCCTCATCTATTGCCAATTCTTAAGGATTTTTATAACTTATTATTTTAATTGAAAATACGATCTACTACTAAGACAGAAGAATTCACCTATAATCCCTAACAAAAGTACAATTTTATTTGCCTTTAGATCTAGTCAAAATTCATATATATGTACATATTTTACATAATTGTATCTATATGCAGTTTTGTATTTTCTATTTCATATTTTTATCATATTTTTTCAATTGTATTTGGCTTTTGTAATGAATATTTTCATAATGGAATATTTTAAATTAATGCAATTCTATATGCAATAATCTAAGTCTTTAAGTCAATATCTGGAAATGTGTTAATTTCCAAAAATGGAAATAATAATAATAATAATATCAGGTTGAATTTTTAAGAAGAATTTAGAAATTAGAAAAGAAATTGATAGAGTAGAAGAGATTGACCTGAAAGTAAACTAGTAGGATGATCAGTAAACTCTATATGAACCAAACATATCTGAGCTAAAACCAGAGTTATGGTAATATATTATTGAGAGTGTACTGTGCATTGTGTATTGTCTTAGCACTTCTCATGAATTGTCTCAATCCTTACAACAACCTGTGAGAAATAGGTAAAATTATTTTACAAATCATTTTATAGAGGATAAAAATTGAAGCTCAGTTTGCTTAGCAATATGTCCAGAATTAGAAGACTTCGATAGTTCTTCTGCTGGACTCAAGTCCAGTTCTGTCTCCAAAGCCTAGATGCTTGCCTCCCATTATGTGAAGACATGTTCAGAGGCAGCCATCCAGGGTGAGGTAAGGAGGTGGTACAAATCTCTTGTAAGCCTTTCCCAGTCCTACAGTTTGTTTTCCTTTTTAAATATCGGTATTTAAAAATTACATTGAAATTTAGTTTGAAGGCATAGAGTACAAATGAAATGTTAAAAAAGACTTTTAATGCCATATATTTTAAATGGTTCCATGGTTCATTTTACTACAGAACTAATGAGAATATACAAATGACAGATTGCTCTTTGGGTAATATGAATTCTGTCTCTTGACCCGGTAAAAAAAATCTAATAGATTATATAAATCAAGCCCAGCAAGAAAACAACTTCTTTAAAATCACTTCAAGGCAGTATACACAATAGTAATGACTCTAATAGTGTTGCAAAAGAGAGAAAGGTTATAAACAAATATTGATTATTAATTATTCAAATTTTAACAAAGCCCATGGTAAAGGACCTTGACCTATATGTAGTGCTAACAAATGCATGGAGGAGAAAAGACTATAAAGCCAAATATCCATTTTCTTTTTAATGTATATTTATCTTCATGCCAGTTAACTTAAGAATGAACATTCTATTTTAAAAGGTATAGCACAATATTAGTCCTGTTGATAGCATTTGTCTTATAAAGTAGGGAACACAGCTTTCATCCTTGAGTCAAGATGGAGACACAGACATGTTTTGTCCTGCCCAAGTAATTTTAATAATTATTTGTCAACATTTAAATTTGGGATTGTGGTAGGCAGAATAATGGCTCCCCAAAGATGTCCATGCCTAATACTTAGGATTCCAGAATACATTTCATTACACAGTGCAAGGGGCTTTGCAGATATAGTTAAGATGGTGGCCCAAACCTTAAAATCAGGAGATTATCCTGGATTATCTATCTGGGCCCAATATGATTACATGAGCCCTTAGAAACAAAGAATTCTTTCCACTGGGAAGGCAGAGAGATGTGGCAGCTGGGAACATATGAGACAGACAAAGCTTTAGAGAGACTCACCTCACTGTTGCAGGAAGGAAGTCACATGAAAAGCCTGAGAAAGAATGTGGGCAGCCTGTGGGAGCAAAGACCATCCCCAGCAAGGAATCAGAGACTTCAGCTCTGCAACCATAAGGAATTGAATTTGGTCAAACTTGGATGAGCTTGGAAGCCAGCATGTCCCTAGAACCTCTAGAAAGAAATGTAACTTACTGACACCTTGATTTCAACCTTGGGAGACTCTAAACAGAGGACTGAGTTGAGTCATAGTCTAACTGAATCTTGGACCAGATTCAGAAAATAGGAAATAATAAAAGAATGACATTTTAAGTCCCTAAGTTTGTGGTGATTTTTTAAAACAAATATTTATTTATTTTTGAAAGAGAGAGAGAGATAGAGCTTTAGTGGGGGAGGAGCTGAGAGAGAGGGAGACATAATCCGAAGCAGGCTCCAGGATCCAAGCTCTCAGATGTCAGCACAGAGCCAGACACGGTGTGGTGCTCGAACTCAGGAACCATGAGATCATGACCTGAGCCGAAGTCAGACACCTATGGACTGAGCCACCTAGGCGCCCTGTGGTGATTTTTTTTTTTTTTAATGGCAGCAGAAGGAAACTAATACTGAGTATTTCATAGAGACAAATTCATGCTATTGAGCACATTTTTTGTTTGACCACACTGGTTTGGAGTTGAGTAGCAAAGGACCCATTTGGATGAAGCCTGGGACTCTTATTTATACAAGTTGCTACCGGGCCACTTATTTGCATAACCTATCAATCACTGATATGCAAGTTACCGGTGACAGACCCAGATAAGAAAACTCATGGTTAGCTTGGGGATGTTTCTATTCCTCTTTCAATGACATTGACTTCAGCATTCCTGAATTTTTGCCTTATATGCCATTTCAAATTAGATCCCATTCTGTCCTTCACTTCCCTTTCTCTGTTTCTTTCTTTTTAATAGAGCTTAGTGGACCCAACAAAGTTGGTTGCTGTAGAAACATAACCCTTCCTTTGCACAAATGTTTTTCAGAAATAAATGTCATCATGCAGTTCTTTTATCAAGTTTCTTTCATTGCTTCAGTTGCCATGGAGTTTCCCTCATCCATTTATTGAACCACATCGGACAAATGTTTTTGCTGCAAAATCCAAGTGAAGGCAGCGCTCCAATATTTTATATTTAATTATAGTTGCTGCTTGTAAGGACAGGACACTAGATTATGCAGGAAGAGTAAATAAATACATCTTGTTCGTAGTGTGGAATTATTTTGCAGTAGAAAAAAAGTCTAATAATGAAACAAACATCTGCCTGGGTAATAGAGGAATCCCCCAGCCCTAAATATCTGGATGCTTCTTGTTCTGGTGATTGGAAATATCAATATGTTTTCATAGTGCCCTGTATATTTCTCTATTTTATCAGTTTTCACAGATGAAATCTACCATTTATTCATTTAGTTACTCAATTAGTCTCCCCCCACTACATATTTAAGCTTTCTCATGGCAAATTCTCTCTATCTTGATCCCCAATTGATACTAAGCATATAGCACTTTGCCTGTATTATTATAAGACTTCAGTAATTCTTTGTCAAATGAAAATTGTATGTGTTAGTTATCATTTGTGTGTATGAAATTGTGTGTACAAGGTCTAATTCTGAATCATGTGACAAAGCATTCGAGACAAAGCATTTAAATCTAAGCATGATTCAGGTAGACCATTTGTTTAAGAAGTTGAAAGAATTCAACTTCCTAGATATATTCATTTTAGGGTAATGCCCAGAGAACTGGGTCTTTTCCATATCCTGTTAAGTAGCAGCCTGATAGTGTCCTATATGAGATTCCAGAAAATTACAGGAATAAAAGCAATTAATCATGTGCTACAAGTTGTCTTGTTGTGGGTGCCAAGCATTGATCCTCAAAACTTCAAGTAGCCATTTTGACTGGCAATGTGGACTCATTAGAAGTTCTTTCTAGTTGTTGTTTGCAAAAACTTTGGACCTTCTTCCCACCTCAGTATGCCTCTACCATCTTTACTTTTGCGTGTCTTGAATCTTTGTTGATCTTACATCTTAGCTACCAGTCTGTTTCATTGGTTGCAGTTTTGTTTCTGATCTTCCACACTGAAGGTTACTCATGCCAAAAAATTGATGCATTTATTTTCTATATGAAAATAATACATACTCCATTGTGTAAGTGAAATAAGCCATACAGAGAAAGACAGATACCATATGTTTTCACTCTTATGTGGATCCTGAGAAACTAAACAGAAACCCATGCGGGAGGGGAAGGAAAAAAAAAAAGAGGTTAGAGTGGGAGAGAGCCAAAGCGTAAGAGACTCTTAAAAACTGAGAACTGAGGGTTGATGGGGGGTGGGAGCGAGGGGAGGGTGGGTGATGGGTATTGAGGAGGGCACCTTTTGGGATGAGCACTGGGTGTTGTATGGAAACCAATTTGACAATAAATTTCATATATTGAAAAAAAAAGAAAATAATACATACTTATTATAAAATTTAAATAATGGAGATCAGAGAAAATGAGAGTTGCTCCTTTTCCTCTACTCCTTGATTCTACTTCTCAGATAGAAGCACTGTTGGCATTTGACAAATCTCAAGACTATGTTTCTCATGCAGGCCCTGAGTTTGGTCTGATCTGGGCTAGAGTTCAAGCTCTACCATTACCTCTCTGAGTGAAGTTAGGAAAGTCACCTAATCTTTCTGACTTTTAGTTTCTTTGTTTATAAAATAGAGTTTCTAGTGGTACCTACTTCATAGGCCTAATGTAAGTGTTCAGTGAGGTAATGCACATTACATGTTAGCAAACTGCTTGATATTCAGTATATAGCAACTGGTATTATTGGGGTGTTGCTATTCATTTTCTTTATTTATAATATTTTGCTAAAAATACATTAATGGGTATCTTTCCAAGTCAGTACTAAACATAAAAGTTATTTTTTAAGTGGCCCCAGAATATTCTAATAGATGAATGTACCATGATTTCCCTATTGGTGAAAGTTTCTTTTAATTTTATCTTTCTATTCAAGTTGTTTTGTTATTTTCTATAAATATAAGATTAATATTATTTATAAATCCCATTATACCTTCTTTACTTATTTATTGCCAATCATTGGCTATGATATCCACTACCTACCTGATTGAATGTGATCAACTGTGATTCCAAATTAGATGACACTTTATTGAACACTAGTGCCACCTGAGGGATATAAATGCCTACTGATAAGTCCATTTGGGTACTAACAATTATGACGTCTGAAGAGAAGAGAATTACCACTGGCTGAATTAAACATTTAATCTTTTGCATATTATTTGAAGACATCATTTGGTATTATTGCTTAAGAAAAGAGTAGGCGATTTACATCATCTGACTTCTCTAAATATTAGAATTGCTATAAAAATTGTGGTAAATTCACACCCAGTTTCTAGTGTAATCTCTGATACAGCTATTCATCCCTTTTAATGGCTTATCATTAATACATATTATTTTATATATAATTGAGCCATAAACTTTATTTTTTTACTAAAATCATTTGAAAATAAGAGTTATGGGTCACCATTTCTAGTTGGCTAGTTAAGCTCTAGGTAGTGACATAGTCATTGATTCAAAGACTAGAAAGTTTCTGGAATCTGTATAGGGTAAACTTTCCCTAACATACTTACTTCTTTGCCTGAAATCAGTAAATAAATGAATTTATAGGTAAGAAACTTTATAAATTTTTGTGTACAAATAAATGTTTAGATAAGCAATTATGAGAGAAGAGAGAATGGAATTTTGAATGAAGGAGGCTGTAATTTATCAAAATAGCAGAAAAGTTGCATTTTGTCACCAGTGTTAGAATCTTGCCTGCTTACTAGTCTTTTGTTTCTCATATTGCCTGCCTACTCTATTCATGAGATTTCTAGGGACTTTAGTTCATTTTTATTATAGAGATTTAAAAAGGAGACTGGAACTTCACTGATAAAGATTAAAGAATGAGTAATTTTCATCTTGAGAGCATATTATAGATCTCAGCCTGCAAGTCTATCCTAATTTTAAAGTTTAAAGTCAATTTTCAGATAGAGCAGCAGTTCTAATTAGAGAAATAAAAAAGATAGAGGCTATTTGTAAGGCTTCACACAAAATCTAATTCTGGATAAAATGCCAATTTAGATGAAAGGAAAATTGTTTTTAATGGTCAGTGAAATCTCACGAGTTAGAATATTGAGGGAAATACTACAGAATCACAGTAATTCATTGGCTCAAAGACCTCTTGCTGCTCCTACTTGGATTGTTGGATTGTGATCAAATGGATTTGGTTTCATTTTCCTCTTGTTCTCTTGCTAGGAAGCCATATGCAGCACTTTTACAGAGAATACTTCCTGGTTTCAAAAATATCACCACAGACTTCCTGATATCAAACATATTACTACAAAATATAGGTAATGAATTAAAAGAAATATAGAAAAATCCCAGTTTTGCCTAACTTAAAGTCTTAAAACTTGCTCACTCTAGAATTTCCTTGTCCAGACACTCCACACCAACTTGTTCCTAGTGTAGGTTTTACTATATTCTCTCTAATTCTTCTTGGTTTTTAGTCTTATTTCAGACTGTATTTTCCAAGAGACTTAATTTCTAATGAAAAATCACGGATTTGTCATTTTATTTATTCTATACATACAACCTACGAGGCACTTATGAGTGTCTACTGCATTCCAGATACCAAACACTCTCTAGGTGTTTGGAAATAACAGAGATAAAGATCTATATTTTCATGAAACTTACTTTCTAGTAAGGGAAGAGAGATAATAAATACAGTAAAGAGGCAATGATAGTAATTATAATACAGAGGTAAATAATAAATATGATAAAGAAGTTGGAAGGTGATAAGTGTCATGGAGATGCAAGGAAAAAGTAGAGCAAGGAATAGAGATTGAGAGTGTAGGTGGCAATTTGCAACTTCAAATGTGGTGGTTAGGATGGTCCTCCTTGAGAAGGTGACATATGAATATGTGAAGGTGTGAAAGAGGTGGGAGATTAGTTTTATGAATAGGTTTTTTAAAAATAAGGTTTTATTAAAGATAGTAAAAAAATATAATCAAGTTAAACAATTATGAGGCAGAAAGTTTCTTCCATGATAATGAGACACTTAACCCTTTTGTGAGGCCAAAGGCTCCCTCCACTGGGTATCAGTCTTGAACAAAGCCCTTCATGCCCAGTGGTTCCCTTGCTTTCACTGGACACTCAATAGAAGCTTGGTGTTCTACATACACTGCTAGTCTATGACACAGAGCTCCCTTGGACAGAGACCTCATTCCAAAAGGCCAGGAATGCTAGGTGGGAAGGAATTGACATTCCAAGGCCTTGGCCATCTTTGTGCCAGCCCAAGGTCTATGGTACAGAGAAGAACAAGAGCAAGGGGATCACTTGAAAGGTTCCAAAGCAGGGACGCTTGGGTGGCTCAGTGGGTTAGGCCACCGACTTCGGCTCAGGTCATGATCCCATAGTTTGTGAGTTCGAGCCCTGCGTCCAGCTCTGCGCTGACAGCTTGGAGCCTGCTTCGGATTCTGTGTCTCCCCCTCTCTCTGCCACTCCCTTGCTCGTGGTCTGTGTCTCTCTGTCTCTCTGTCTCTCAATAATAAATAAACATTTAAAAAAAAAAGAAAGGTCCACAGCAGAGGTCTATTTAACACCAATAATAGTTTACACCTACCTCAAGGGTAGACACACATCCATTCCAGCCCTTCCCCACTTTAGTGACCCTCAAGGTGGAACATAGCCTGTCTGACTCACCTAATCTAAGATAAGAGCAATAATCAGTTCCGCAGACACACAAGGTACCCATCTTCCACAGTGATAGGAGAGCATATTGTGTGTGTGTGTGTGTGTGTGTGGTGATGAGAACAGCATTAGGGGCCTCTGCCACATCAAAGAGAAGAGTTACTCCTGTAACTCTATCCTTCTTGTGATGCTTTGTGAAATAGAAACCCAATGTCACCTCCCTTTATAAAGCATGTTTTGTTCACACCAGAGACAAGGAACAACGGATAAGATTTTCAGGTGTGCCTGCAACACTGAAGAAATAGCAAAGAGACCATGTGGTAGGGAGTGAAAGAGGTGGGGTCCTGTGGCTTCAGAGATGTTGTAGGGCAGCAGATCACAGAAGGCATTGGAGTTCCCTTTGATGAGCAAGGAGAAGTCATGGCAGGATTTTGAGCAGAGGAGTGCCAGGATCTGACTCAGGTTTTAAAGGGATCACTGTGCTGCTCCATAGGGAATACTTTCTACTGTGTATTATAGTTAGGCTGATGCCAAATTCTAGAATCTGAATTTTTTGTAACTACCTATGCTCAAGTTTTACCTTTGGTAAAACTTAGCTTCACAATAAATAGTTAAAAATGTGGTGACTTCTTTCTATTTTAAAATAGTGAAGTTACTCAGAACAATGATAGATATAATGCATTCTTTTCCCCCAAATCCAAATATAAATTCACTAAGAAAACTTTTTCTACTTATTATCACTCATACTTGAGATGCCTCAGGCAAGTTTTGCAGATTCTACCCCGTTTTTACAGTTCATAATCAGCTCCTACTTAGACTATAGAAATTAATTAATTCTTAACAGTTTTCTGCAACTTACTCTGAGTACTAGTTTTACTTGGTAGATTTTTTAAAATGTTACATTTTTTAGGAGAATTCATGCAGAATTGTATTTGACTCCAGCTGCTTTTAATTCAGGTGAACATGTTACATAAATCTGATCACCTGGTTTGAAACCCTGTTGCAAAAGAAGTATTGACTAAACAAAGGTATTCACAGGTACCTTGCTTTGACCACTGGGTTATTTTTTTTTCATACAAAAATGGATGAGAAGATGACTGTGTAAAATTGGAGCATGATAATTTGTAAATGCAGATACAACTTTATTCAAAGCACTATTTGACAAAATTTCACTATTGCTGGTAACACTATTCTGTTGAGTTACCTAGAATCATTTAAATTCAAACTAAATCAAGTTTAATTTGATTGCACTGTATCCATAAAAAGTTGATTTTTATCCTAAAGGAAAAAAAAGTTAGCTTGTTAGAAGATAAATGCTGTGGGATATTAATGGTATATGGTTCTATTTATGTCCATTAATACCACACGTATTTGTGTTCAAAGTATCCAGTAATATTCTCAGAACTTTCATGGTATGGTAGGTGACCTTTATCAGCAACTCTGAACTCCAACAAATTTTTTTTGTTTTGTTTTTTAAAGGAAAATATCAAGGAATACTGAGGATACTAATATTGGATTCTTCAAAAGTTTTACGTATAAAATGTGGTCTAATATCAAGATGAAATGCATTTAAGAAACTGGTGAGTCATGAGAAATAAAAATATATGTTCAAACCAGTAACATGATAAGAAAACACATAAACAACAGTTTCTCAATTATCTTATTTCGGGTGTCCTCTGCTTTGTGGAATAAATTTGGCAAAGAAGTCTGGCAAACTCGAGCAAATGACTACAATCTCATCCTTGGGTTTCATGAGAAAATTTGATGTCTCCTGATGAAAATTTCCTGACACACAATGTATTTATTTAACAAATGTTTACCATGTGCCTGTCATATTTTAGACACTCTGTTAAGTACTGGGGAAACAGTGGTGAATTAGATATTTTTTCCCCACCCTCAGGGATTCAATATTCTGGGGGGAAAGAAAGATTAAAAACAAACAGGCAGCTGAGTTAAATGATTGCACCTTCTTTTAAGAGCCACGAAGGAAGCGGAAACAAACAAGGGACTTAGGTAATAATTAAGGGGAAGCTATTTTGGGTAGAGCGATGAGGGAAAGCATCTCTGTTTTGCTGGCCTCAAACTGAACTCTGAGGAGGAAAAGGAACTGGCCACATGAATGTAGCAGGCTGAGCTCAGGGATGAGAGGAGGGAAGGGGAAAAGCAGGCCAGAAAGAGGGAGTGGGGAGAGGCTGTGCAAAAACCTGGAAGCGGAAATAAGATTGGTCTATGCCAGGATCTGGGACTCCTAGAGGGAAGTGGCCAAGGAAGAGAACTGGCCAGGGTGAAGATGGAGAGAGGCTCATGGTAAATCAGAAAGTGTTTTGCAGAGTGGGGTAAACAGTGTTCACTGGGGATCTGTGAGGATCTGGTTACAATAATGTCAATCTTGTTTACATTTTTAAGGTTTATTCTAACTGTTGGAGAGGGAATGGATTGTGGTTAGGGTACAGAAGGAATGGCAACTGTGTGTTAGAACAGTCCAGGTGAGATATGACAGTCACTTTGATTAGGGGATAGCAGTGATGATGGGGAAAAGTGAATGCATTCAAGACAATCCATAAGGGGACTATCAGGAATTTCTGGTTTGAGAACCTGGGTGAATTGTGGCACTAGAACAAATTTGAGGGGACAAATCACATCACCCTGATTTTGGACGTGTTGAGGTCTTGAAGTGGCCACGAGACATTTAGGTGAAAAACTGACATATGGACCCACCTTTCAGAAGAAAAGTCTGGGCTAGATTTGAAAGTGGTAGATTAAACAAAAAATGGCTGCCTCAGCGGAGGACTGTCTTAGCTCTACCTGCTATAACAAAACACCGTAGACCGTGTGACTAAAATTAAAAAAAAACAAACAAACATTTATTTCTCAGACTTCTGGAGGCTGGGAAAACTAAGATCAAGGTGGTTGCTGATTTGGTTTTTGGTAAAGGCTCTCTTGAACACAGCTGCTTTCTTGCTGTGTCTTTACGTGATGGGGAGGGAGATCATGTCTCCAGTGTCTCTTCTATAAAGGCACAAATCCCACCAAGGGAGATGCACCCTCAAGATTTTATTACTCCCCAAAGGGTCCCACTCCAAATACCATCACACTGGGGACTAGGGCTTCTATATATGAATTTGAGAGGACACAAACATTCAGTCCATAACAAGGGTTCAATTGAAATTTACTGACAGAGATTTGCTTCCTGGGAGTGCTCTCCAGCTCCCCCATGTAACCTGGTCCTTCTTTCAGATCTCTCTAGGGATCACAGAACTCCACTCCCTCCAAGACCCAATTAGTATGGGACTGATTAGGACACATACTCTTTCCTTTGATTATTATATTTAATTCTCTTATTTAACCTTTTTTCTTTAGATAGTGGTTGTTCTGTAATGTCAAATCATTTCCCTACAATATAATAAAAAAAACATGGAAAGGTCTTTAGAGAATATTTATTTATTTTTAATTTATTTTTATGTTTATTTATTTTTGAGAGAGAGAGAGAGAGTGAGAACAGGGGAGGGACAGAGAGAGAGAGGGAGACACAGATTCTGAAGCAGGCTCCAGGCTCTGAGCTGTCAGCACAGAGCTCGACGTGGGGCTCAAACTCAGGGACCACAAGATCCATGACCTGAGCCAAAGTTGGATGCTTAACCCACTGAACCACCCATGCCCCAGAAAATATTTATTATAATAACACCCCCATAACTGGCACCTGTTTATAAGTAAGAAAACAAGCAAAGACAAAGTAAAGCAGTTTCCTCAAGTTCAATAGCTAATAAGGGTCAAGCAGAGTCTTAAATTCAAGTCAGCCAAAACCAGCTTCTGTGTTTTTTAAGTGATCAGAATTCTCCTTATTTAATTTTTATGTCCAAAATAGCTTTTCACAAATTAACTTAAAATAGGGGTTGTGTTTTATTGGAACTGAGATAATCTGAAACATTTGATTTTCCAAATTCTGCTATATATTAAATTCTTCTTAGCCTCTGTATAAGTAAGGATGCTTTTAGAACTTAAACTTTACTGTTTTAGAGTTCAAGTACTTTGGAGATCAATCCTAATTGAAGCCCAAAGAAACTATGTATGTTCTCTAGGGTCATGCAACAGGCTGAAAGAATAACCTAGTGTGGGAATGAGTTTCTCTAAAGTTCACTCTAGGGCTTTCCTCACCAACCTTCTAAAGTAATAAGCCTTGTGCAATGCGATGTAACTTTTGTAATGCTACTCTGTGTGTAAATTACTGATGATTCATTGTCAGATGTTTAGCCCTATTTTACCAGCCCTTTCAGAATATTAATTTTCCATCAGTGTCTTGAACGAGAGAATTTATATGGAATAAAATGCTCTTTCTGATGGAACACATAAACCTCTGCATTGCCTTTATCAAAATAATTTTGAACTTACTTCCTGAAAACTTGTTCTGTGGTCAGCTTGGAAAAGAAAAGCATTAAACATAAGCTGCTTCCCAGTGTTCTTCATAATGGTAAGAGAACATATAGAGAAGGATAACATGAAAAGGTTTAGTCAGTTATTAAAATCTGATACAGATTATAAATAGGGTAGATCAGAGAGGTGTTAGATTAATATGAGTTAATTCAGGCATCAGAGAGAAATCAGAATTAGAATGGGTTAGCAGTGGTGTTTTTGGATAAAAGTGGAATGCTTCTTATAAATTTAGGTTTGCAGGTTTAATTTTCATGAATTTTATTAATCTTTAAATGATTGGCTTAGTGTGCTATGGATCTACCTATCACATCTCTGTGATTCCATGTGGTTCAAATATTATCAGACTATACATCTAATTAATACAGCTCAGTTCACTCATCAAAAATTACTTTGAATAAAAATAGCTAATTTAAATATTTTCAAATCTAAAGTGAACAATTCAAAGTTTTAATATCATGCATAATTAGGCAACTTTCTCACTAATCTTTAAATGTTATCAGCCCCTATTTAATCTAAACCTGCTCTGATTTTGAAGCATGACTCTTGTGGGGCTCTCTGCCCCTTTTCAGAAGTTAGTCCATACTCTGTCTTTCCACTTACTAAAGGACAGTGGAGTAGAATGGAAATCATGCTGGTTAGAAACACACAGGTTTTAATCCAGGCTAAATCACTGACTTGCTGTTTGATGGTGATAAAATCTTTTAGCATCTTATATTATTTAGAGTTGGGGGCTATATTTAATATTCCTTAAGAGCATTTCTTTGAAGATCCATGAATATGACACTGAATATGACAGTACTCTTCCATCTGCACAACTCTACAGTTTTAGTTGCTTAATTAAACAAAAACAAAAATGTGTTTGTGAGCTTTTATCCTTTCTCTCTTTTGGGAATTTGACTACTAGCTATAGGAAATGGTTCCCTAGCAACAGTTCAGCACATCTATGAATTTCAAGCAACTTTAGAAAATGGGGCATATATGTTTCCACAAAACATAACATCAAAAAACAACAGTATTTTATGAATGTTTGTTTCCTAGTTTTAATAACGTGCTGTGGTTTGATAAGACATTAACATTGAGAAATACTGAGTGAAGGTTATATGGGAACTCTCTGTACCGGCTTTACAACTTGTTCTGAGTTTAAAATTATTCCGAAACAAAAAGCTTTGTTAAGAAGAAACTTGAATACCAGATAGAGGAATTTAACTTTAAAATTACCTTCAATTAACTTCAGTAGAACTAATACAATTCCACTACATGCTGTATCGTTTTAGTTATTTTATACCCATGACCTTTTCAGACTAAGGAGACATTAAAATTGAGTTACTAACATACAGATCTGAGGTCGGCTCGCCTTCTCCTGCTCTAAGTCTTTGTTGAATGTCTAGTGTGTAGTTGTGTATACAATAAAGAAATGATGAAATATTGTGGAATCAGATAGTTTAGGGTTAACCTCTGGTTTGACAGTGACTCAGTTTCTCTATTTAGAAAAACTGTGATGATGACAATACCATCTCATAAGACTGTTATGTGAATTAAATAAGGCGCTACCTGTAAAATCCTCCAGTGAAGTGTTTGGCATTTAACAAGCTCAATGTAAAATGAGCCAAGAAATATGGTGCATTGAAAGAAACAAAATCATGAGGACTTTCCTCCCAGGATTTATAACCAGGTTAGGGAACCAGACCAAAATCATAGCATGCAGTTAAATGTTAATCCCTGTGCTGCTCTCTGATGATGATCATAATAGAGATAAACATGAAATCAGTGCAGTTAGAGTAATCAGGGAAGATACTGTGGAGGTGATTGGATTCAGCAAATATTATGTATTCTTGGCAACAAAACAGATCTCAGTTACTTAAATTTTGCCATTTTCCTAATATATAGAGATAATATCATTTGTAAAGTATGTTATGGGTTTTTGTTGTTAAAGTCCCTCTATGTAAAAAGCACTATTATTATATCCACAAACTATAGCTGAATCTCAAGAATTTGAATGAATAATCCTGCTGAAGACTGCAGGGTTAGCTTCAGGAAATTAAAATGAATGATAATTAAACCTAGAGTAAACCCTGAAGGCAGAGATCCATATTGTCAGCAGGGATAGTATTTTTCTAATAGCAGAATATTTATTTATGAAATTATTTTTGGTGAAGGAAAATTGATTTGTCTTGCTCTCCTTATGTGGTTTTTAGGTCATTCTTTGAACTTATGGTTTATAAAAATTTACTTTTAGTTGATACTTTTGCCTTTGATAATTTTTAGGTGGCTATACTTATATGAAGGGGAAATTAATCTTTGTTTTCAATGGATTTGGATAGGTTTTGCTTGCAAGAATTCATTTTAGGCTTTTATCTTCATTATTTGGCTCTTATGAGACATAAATATCACTTAAATCAATAATTAGTTTTTCAAGGAAAGATTCAATTTCCTGTAGGTAAACATGTAGTAATTGTAGTATTAAAACTGCGTGGGATAGATCCAAGTATCCCCATTTATTTGTTTTTCGTATATAAATTACTCAAAGCAAAAAATAAATAAATAAAACTCCATTTGGGCATGTAAAGGGAGATAAAGTAATTCACCTTGTGCAACTGTGAGTTTAAGTAGTAACAATGTACATTCGTAAATAAGACTATCAGTTTTATCTGCTCACTGTTAGGATGACAATCCCAGATTTATGAGAAATGTAATTCGAGCAAGATTTTATTTTCAGAAGACATGAATGACTATTTTACAATGCTAATAAAAAATATTTTGGCAGTATGAATTCCCTTTTATTGTACTATGGTGCTTCTACTGATACCCTCGTTTTTTTGCTGTTGTTGTTTTTTTTTTTTGAAAGTTAACCTAAATACTGATACCCTCTTGTTCCCATATTACTATACTCAAAATTTCTTGAGTTGCTTTTTTTTTTAAATTATTTTAAGAGAGAGAGCATGAGCAGAGGAGGGGCAAATAGAGAGGTAGAGAGAGAATCTCAAGCAGGCTCCGCACTATCAGCACAGAGACTGATGTATAGGGCTCAAACCCACGAACCCTGAGATCATGACCTGAGCCGAAACCAAGAGTCCTACACTTAACTGCCTGAGCCACCCAGTCTCTCTGAGCTGCTTCTTAATAGCTATATTTCCAATGAAACTCCCCCTTCCTCCCAAGCCCTGTGATAAGTACTTCCTCTGTGTGCTGAGGGTGAAACCACTGGTAAGTAAGGGAACTGGGAAATTTGTATTAATACTTACATTGTAAACTCCTGCTGATTATTATTCTAATTTTTCAAAGATAAATAGTTAAAAAGTTATATTTTCTATAAGACCAAAACTCAATCGTTTTGGAGGCACAATTTTTAAATATTTATATTTTTAAAGTACCTTTGAAAGTAAATTATAAAAAATATTCAATTTCAAGATATTTTATGAAAGAGAATATTAGGAGTGAAGGAGTACATCACTGCATTTAATTTCACATCATTTACTTTTATAATTTAGTTATATGTATTGTTTTCTGTTTTTAAAACGAATGTATTTAATAAAATATCCACTATAAAAAAAGATGAGAAATTGAGAAAAATAGAGGACAATGTAATTCTTTCAGAATTTTGGCCTATTTCCTTCTTTCATTTTCCTTCCTTCCTTTCTTTACTTCCAGTTTTAAAAAATACACTAAGTTCCTAATGGGTGCCAGTGCTTGCACTGATTTGGGGGTTCCAGAAGTAAATGAGACGGAAGTAACTCTTTTTTCAAGGATGGAATGGATTGTGAATACTTTTTGAAATTTGGCATTTCATTTTTCTGAAACCATATTTTGGCTTTTATTTTTATTTAATTTATTTACTTCCATTGGTTACTATTATTATTAATTACAGTATAATTAATGTACAGTATTATACTAGTGACAGGTAGACAAAATAGTGATTCAACAATAAGTGTAGTCTCATCACCTTCCCTCTGGTAACCTCCAGTTTGTTCTCTACTTTTAAGAGTCTGTTCTTTTTTTTTCTCTTTTTATTGATTTGTTTTTTTTTTTCTTAAATTCTACATATGACTGAAATCATAAGGTATTTGTCTTTCTTTGACTTATTTCACTTAGCATTATACAGTCCATATCCATCCGTGCTGTTGCAACTGGCAAGATTTCATTCCTTTTTTTGGCTGAGTAATCTTGCCTTGTATATATTTGCCACACTATTTGTTGTCCTTTCATCTCACTTTTCATATTAGGGCTTTATTTTCTTTTGCACTCTTATATTGTATTGCATTTAAATGTTTAAAGAAAATAAAATTTGTGTGTGCATACATGTGTGTATGTATGAGAGAAAGAGTTTCAACTTAAAAGAAGAATCTGAAGAAAAACTGGAAGAACTGTTTCTTCATTAATAAAAATTAGTTTCTGTATCACAGGGGGTTCCAGAGAAACAGAATCAATGGATAGATAGGTTAGAGAAGGAGAGAGGGAAAGAGGGAGAGGGAGAGAGAAAAATATTCATTTCAAGGAATAGGTTTACACAATTGCTGGTAACTCTGAAATCTGTAGGGCAGATTGCCAGGCTGGAAACTTAAATAGGACTTGATGCTGCAGGCTTGAAGCAGAATTTCTTCTTTTTGGGAAAATCTCAGTCTTTGTTCCTAAGATTTCAGCTTATTGGATAAGGGGCCATTGATGATAATCTGAAAGTCAATTGATTATAAATGTTGACCACATCTATACAATACTTTAGCAGATACACTGAGTTTAATTAAATTTGTTTTTTTAATAACTACTACTATAATGTGCCCCATTTGCCATGTTTTATATGTCTAAGATCGTACTATAATTAAAAATATAATAAAAATTATAGTTTGAAATTCTTACATGTTTATAGTATATATTTTTACTTAGATATTTTTTAATCCCTTTCATAAAATGTAGTATATTGGTCCAGTTTCATTTTCCCCATTTCCCACTATTCTCCTTTCCCTCAATTCATCTTAATTATATTATTACTTTGTTGTTGTTAAGGCATATATATATATATATATATATATATATATATATATATATTTATGCTAACATATTTTAAGGTTTGTAACCATAATTCCATAGTTTTACAAACTTGATTCTATATTCAAATTGACTTATTACTTCTTATTCTTTTTCATGGTTCTTCTCTTGCTAAGTTATTTATTTTAATTTATGTCTTGGTTGGATTTCATACTGGAGTGGGTTTGTTTTATTTTTGAAGATAAATTCTATTTCCTACTTTCTTATATACTTGTGCATGTTGGTCTCTGCATAATATTCTTGGACCATACTTTCCCTCAACATCTTGCACAATGTATTAGCTTCCTGTGGTTGCCATAACAAATTACCACAGCTGGTGACTTAAATAAAAAAACATATATTGATTCTCTCACAGATCTGAAGGGTAGAAGCCTGAAATCCATCAAGACTCCACTCCCTCTAGGGTGTCTAGTGTGGAATCTCTTCTTTGCTTCTTTCAGCTTCTGATGGCTGCCTTGGTATTCCTGGGTTTATGGTTATTTCACTGCAATTTCTGCTTCTGTCTCCTTAGCACCTTCTCCTCTGTATGTCTGTATGAAATTTCCACTTGTCTCTATTTTAAAAAGGCACTTACAATAAATAGCATTTAGAACCCACCTGGATAATTCAGTGTCATATCTTCTCAAGATTTCTTAATTAGTCAAATCTTATAAACATATTTTTTCCAAATAATAAACATTTATAAATTTCAGGGATTAGGACTTGATATATTTGGTATGACCATTTTTTAACCTACTGCACACATTAATCTACTTTATTTTGGTGTTGAGTATTGCCATAGAGTACTCTGAGGTAAATCAATTTTTTAGTTAGTACATTATTTACTTTTCTTGCTTACATATGTACATTCATTTCTTATTTTTTCAAGTTCACATTGTTGTCTCAACATATGTCTAAATGCTATATCAATATATGGGATACTCTTTTATTCTAAATATATAAATATATTCATATATATTTATATTTGTAAAACGTTTGCTATTTCAAGGATAGTTTTATTATATCCTGAACACTTTTTTCTGTTACATTTTTTCTGCATATATACTGTGTGTATACTCTATGTTCATAATTTTTCTCTGCATTTTCATGCACATGTATTGGGATGGTTTGTTTCTGATTATTATTTACTCCTTAAGAAGGCTGACTACTTGCTGAAGAATTAAACTGGAACAGTCCATGCCTCTGACATGTGTCAGTTGCCTTGTGGGAATTCTCACCAATCTTGTAAATTTCATTATATTTCTCCTAATAATCAGCTCTTTAAGCAAAATCTTTGAAAGATCCCCAGTCAGTTTGGAGTCTGGTACAACACTTTACTTTTCTTTGACTCTACTTCTTCTAGGTTTGGTTGTAGAGCAGCATTTTCTTTTTTTTTTTTTTTTAATTTTTTTTTTCAACGTTTATTTTTTTTTGGGACAGAGAGAGACAGAGCATGAACGGGGGAGGGGCCGAGAGAGAGGGAGACACAGAATCGGAAACAGGCTCCAGGCTCTGAGCCATCAGCCCAGAGCCTGACGCGGGGCTCGAACTCACGGACCGCGAGATCGTGACCTGGCTGAAGTCGGACGCTTAACCGACTGCGCCACCCAGGCGCCCCAGAGCAGCATTTTCTAAAATCATGTTGTTCTTTTATCTACCATTGGGATTTTTGTCATATTTTTGTTAGTATGTATCTGTTTGGTTTTTTTTTTTTTTTTTTTTTTATCAACTCACTTCTGTTAGTTAAATTAACTTATCTAAAGGGTGCCTGGGTGTCTCAGTAGTTAAACGTCCAACTTCAGCTCAGGTCATGATCTCATGGTTCATGAGTTCAAGCTCCCCATCAGGCTCTGTGCTGACAGCTCAGAGCCTGGAGCTGGCTTCAGATTCTGTGTCTCCCTTTCTCTCTGCTCCTCTCCTGCTCATGTTCTGTCTCTCTCAAAAATAATAAACAATAAAAAAAATTTAAATTATCTAAAGTGGAGACCTTGTATCATCATGTGAGTTAAACACTAGGATCACTTTCTATGAAAAGTAGCAGTAAAATAATAGAGAAAACATATATTGCTTCTCAAGTCCTGCCTGTACTTTGCCAGATGAGTTTGACACATTTTAATGAGATAATAAAGAAATACTATTATCAAACAAAGAGTATTTTTAAACCTTAGAAGAATCGAGAAGAGCTGAGGAAGAAATTATTCTATGTGACTCAACTAGAGCAGCTGCATTGTTTCACTGCTTTATGTGTTGTATTTTCTTGCAAAATTTGTTTGAAGACAAGTTTTCACTACTAAAAGGATTTGAATTCACTCTTTTAGATTATATCTACAACTTTGAAAGCTAGAAGCTTGAGAAAGTATGCTAAATTTCTCAGTTTTCAGAGAAAATATTCACTAGATGTTGCCTCTCTGTTGGCTATATTGTATAATATGTAGATAGATATTTTTGAGAACGTAAAGTTAACTATCATACTTCAGAATATAAATTTACATACATATAAATACTTGTTAAAATTGAAAGATTTTTAGTTTGGGTTAAAAAAAGCCAATATATGTTATTATATATTATTTCTTACAGGATATACACCTAAAACAAAATTATATAAAGTTTAAAAATCAAAAAAATGGTCAAAGGCACACTGGGAGAACACACATAAAACAAAGGCCATACAATCTAGCAAATAGGCATCTAGGTATTCAACTAATTTGAACAGTTATGTCCACATAAAAACCTGCATGTAAGTTTTTATGACAGCTTTATTCAGAAATTGCCAAAAACTTGAAGCAACCAAGATATCCTTCACTTGTTGAATAAATACACTGGGATACATTTATGTAAGGAAATACTTGTCAGCAATAAGAAGAAATCAGCTATCAAATCACAAAATTATATAGATGAATCTTCAGGGTGTATTGCTAAGTGAAGGAGGGGAATCTGGTAGGCTATGTACTGATACTGTATTATTCCAATTGTAAATTGTCTGACATTCTAGAGGTGGCAAGTTACAGAGATTACAGAAAGATCATTACTTGCTATGAGTTTGTGTCGAGTTGGTCGAGGTGAAAGATGAAGCTCAGGGAACTTGTGTGGGTAGTAAGACTGCACGGGACTTCAATGGTGGATACAGGATACTATACATTTGTCAAAACATTTGAGGCACAAAGAGTGAAGCTTAATTTGTACGCAAATTGGTAAAATATCATTTGCTAGGTCAGGGGATCCCAGGAAGGAATGCAGAATATGAAAAAGCAATTTAATGGTATTACAAATGTATCAAACAACCTCCGTGAAGAGGTGTAGGTGTGCGGAAAGTGTTGACATAAATTCAGAAACAGGTGGGGTCTGTAAGACGAAAGGCTAAACAAAGCACTGTGTTGTAATTAAAAAAAATTTTTTTAATGTTTGTTTATTTTTGAGAGAGAGAGAGAGAGAGAGAGAGGGAGGGAGGGAGAGGGAGAGGGAAGGGCAGAGAGAGAGGGAGACACAGAATCCAAAGCAGGCTCCAGGCTCTGAGCTGTCCGCACAGAGCTCAACGCGGGGCCTGAACCCACGAGCAGTGAGATCATGACCTGAGCCGAAGTCGGACACTTAACTGACTGAGCCACCCAGGTGCCCCTGTATTGTAATTTTTTAAGTTATTTCTCATAGAGTTCTAAGTTAACAATTTTCTTACAGTTATACCTGTACACTGGAATTGAACAATTAAGTGAATGAAGGTTGGTGGGAGCTATAGTTCTCATTGTTGGAATGTATACTAACCCATGCATTAAAACATATATGCAATTATATGTAATAAATATATTTATTACAATGCATATAAATGCATGGGTTAGTATACATGTATGTATTTTCTCATTCCGTCAGCTGAGAAAGCCTAGACGTAAAGACACCCCAGTAGCAACAAACACATGTAATCCTCAAATCTTGGTTTCTAATGCCATCCTTCTCTGAAGGAACCAGAGTTCTTGGAGAAAAGACTGATTCTAGGACTGTGGCAGGAAATACACAAGATAAATCTGGAGTGTCTTGTAGTGCCAGAAAGCAAGGAAGTGCTAACAACAACAACAACAAATGGGAGTGTATCAAAGGGACACAGGAGTCAACTGAAAGAGCTCCCAATGACAAAACAGAAACAATTTGAGCAAAAAAATAAAGTATTATTGGATTTTAGTCCAAAGTGTAAATGAAACATGTATGAGTCCACAATGATATAACTGATTGACTAAATAAATAAATAAATAGGAGAGACTACACAAATCTCCTGTGAAGAAGCATTTCAAATAACTTATATAGACACTGCACCCTTAAGGAGATGGGGTATAACTACCAACTCCTTACATGTGGGCTGTGTAAAGTGACTTCCTTCTGAAGGGCATGATATGGAGATGGCAAAATAAAGAGTCAATTTACAGTGGGGAAACCCAGAAAACACTGAGATATCAGCCAGTTGATCAAAGTTAACATCAGCTGTTATGAATCCTCTTGGTAGTATGCATCCTTAATATGATATGACAAAAATGGCACTTTATCTCTGTGATCTTCTTTCCTAAATTCCCTAACTCTAGTTCAGTCATGTGAAATATATCCAATAAATCCCAGTTGAAGAATAGTCTACAAATTGCCTGAGTAGTACTGTTGAAACTCTCAATGTCATCAATTAACAAGGGAACTCTTGGTCAAAAGCAGACTAAGAGACATAATGAATAAATGTGATGTGGTACCCTGTATGGAATCCTAGAACAAAAAAAGGGCATTATCTAAAAACTAAGGAAATATTAGTTAATAATAATGTATCCATGCTGGTTAATTGTGACAAATTTATCATATCAATTTAAGATGCTAATACTAAGTGAACTAGCTAAGTGTATGGTAACTCTGTTTTCTCTACTTTTTTAAAGTATTTTATTTTATTTTATTTTATTTTATTTTATTTTATTTTATTTTATTTTGAGAACAATCACGGGAGGTCCAGAGAGAGAGGGAGAGAGAAAGAATCCCAAGCAAGCTCCCCAGTGACAGCATGGAGCCCGATGTGGGACAGGAACTCACGAACTGTGAGATCATGATCTAAGCCAAAACCTAAAGTTGTCTGCTTAACCTACTGAGCCACCCAGGGGTCCCTCTGTTTTCATTTTTTATAATTTTTTTTGTTAAGTCTAAAATTGTTCTAAAGTTAAAAAGTTAATTAAAAATGAAAAGAAAGCAGAGATAATTTATATTGTATGAATAATATCAATTAGGGGTTGAATAGGTCGTTAAAGAGGAGAGAAACTATATCAGTTTTCTATTGTTGGATAACAAACTGCCTTAAACTTAGTGACATAAAAGCACAAACGTTTCATTAGGTTCATGGATTCTGTAATCAGGAATTAGGAAGAGGTTACAGTGGGGCAGCTTATCTCTACTCCATGATGTCTAAAGCTTGATCTGGAAAGATTTGAAAGCTAGGCATGACCCAATAATTGTGGATTGGAAACATCTGAAGGCTTTTTCACTCACATATCTGGTGGTTCATACTGGTGTTAGCTGGGAATTCAGCGGGAACCTTGAACAGTACATGTAACCTCACAGTGTGACTACTTGAGCTTCCTCACAACATGGGGGCCAGGTTCCAACAGCACACATCTCACAATAATGAGGTAGAAGTTATAGCAACTTTTATGAACTAATCTCATAAGTTATATAATGTCAAATATATTATAGTCACAGCCCGCCCAGGTTAGTGAGACATCATTGCCACCTCTTGATGGAAGGGTTGCCAATGTCACATGGTAAGACAAGAATGTGATATGAGTGATATTGTTGCAGATGTCTTTGGAAAATGCAATCTACAATATGAAGGCATGAAATAGGCTATTAAATAAAATGAGTTAATGCATTTAGAAGTAACTGAATACACAATTAGAAGCATTGAAATTCAGTTTTGGTATTTCTGTCTTTATTTAAAAAAATTTTTTTTAATGTTTATTTTTGAGAAAGAGAGAGAGAAAGAGAGAGGGGAGGAGGGGCAGAGAGAGAGGGAGACAGAATCCAAAGCAGGCTCCAGGCTCCAAGCTGTCAGCACAGAGCCCGACGCGGGGCTCAAACTCACGAACCATGAGATCATGACCTGAGCCAAAGTCGGATGCTTAACCGACTGAGCCACCCAGGTGCCCCAGTATTTCTGTCTTTAATAATATATCCAGGAACCTTTTTAAGGTTCTAAAAGGTCTCATTTCAGATGAAATTATCTTGGGCAGGCAGGCATACTAGTTGGGTGGATCCAGACCCTCTGTTTTGGAGATTCTACGTGAAGAAAAGTCTAATGAGTTTTAAGAAAACTCACAGGAAACTACAGAACTATAGAAGTATTTTTATTTTTTCACTTGTACAAGTGAGAGGAGCTAATGCTGAGGGTATGATAAGTAGAATTAAGGATTCATGGAAGGCTGAATTATACATATAATTCACTGTCACTTCTGTTTATCTTTCAATGGATCCTCCACTGTATTATATTGTTGGTATAATAAGAAGAGTCACATGTAACTGAATTGAAAGAAATTAGAGGCAGAGGAAGATGTGATCTAGTTAGCTTCACCTTCGAAATATGTCAAGTAGGTATTTTGGACAAACTTAACCCATAGATAAAGAATGGGGAAAATAATTTGGAGTTAATCTGTGTATATGTGGTCTGTTGCATCTGAGGAATTACAGATGCATTACTTATCACACTAGCTTACATCACTTAAATTTATATTATCTTAATTTTGTATTATTTTTCTTTTTAAATATGTTTATTTGAGAGAGAAAGAGAGTGAGAATGCAAGCTGGATGGGGCAGAGAGATAGAGGGAGAAAGAGAATCCCAAGTGGGCTCTACACTGACAGCAAGGAGCCTGGAGTCCAATGTGAGGCTCAGTATCACACTTCATGAGTTCATGACCTGAGCTGAAATCAAGAGTCGGATGCTTCACTGACTGAGCCACCCAGGAGGCCTCTTAATTATTTTATTGTTAAACTAGAAAAGGAAAATAAGAATTCAATTTTAGAAATTAGCAAAATTACATTAAACAGAAGATATTAGAAAGGAGAAGCTCAAAGTAGAATATAGAACAGCAATAAAAATAATAAATTATTCCCAAATAAAGAATAAAAGGAGAAATTCTAAGTGTACACAATTTAACATTAGGAATATAACTAGTGGTCTGTAGAAAAAAAAGATATTTATGAGGATATTACACATGTTATATCTATTAAATATTTCAAAAACCTTGAAGTGAACACTTTTCTAAGAAAATATAAATTATAAAAATGATACAAGATGATGCAGGGAACTAGAATAGACTCATGATTATAAGAATTTTGAAAAAAGCTGACAAAACTATATTTTCCAACAAGTTATTAATGACCTTCACTTTGCTGAATTCATTAATAAGAGCTTCTAGAATAGCACTCTCCAACAGAAATATTGATATGAAGACATATGTAATGTAAACTACATATGTAACTTAAAATTTTTGGTAGCCATGTTAACAAGTAGAGATGAAATTAATATATTTTATTTAAATCAATATATCCAAAATATTATCATTCTGAAAATTTCATCCACCTAAAATTATTAATAATTAATACAAATTATTAATGTCACATTCTTTTTTATGTTAAACCATTAAAATCAGTATTTAATACAGCACATTCAATATAGACTAGCCATATATTAAGTGCTTACTAGCATTGTGACTACTGCAGTTCACAGTGTGGTTCCAATAGTTAAGTTGCATTGCTTTTACTTAGAGGTGTGTAGCCAGATATTATAGAAGTGAAGATCTTTCACATTTCATTAAGCAGTCTTGGAAAGCATGGTTTTTACCTGGCTGTTAGTTGTGTTTATATTGGCAGAACAAAATACAAATACACACTTTTTTTTAAGAAAACTAGACGTTGAGTATACTTTGAGGATAATTTTAAGAATTCTTCAAACAAGTTAGTAATTCATGTTTCCAGGTGTCTTAGAGAGAGAGAGAGAGAAGGAGAGAGAAATTTTTTCCAATGTCCACTTAGGCTCTAGGGAGCCATACAACTAGGGAAGTAGCTTAGTTTCTTAAGATTCAGTTCATAAATTAGAAGATCCTTGCAATGAAAAATTTGGGCAAGACCAGATTTCCAAAAGTCCATCATTCTTGTGCCATTAAGTACTATTTGTATGTATGTATGTATCTCTCTATATCTATGTATGTATGCATGTATGTATCTATCATTTATATTCTTGAATCATTCTTGTTCCAGTTGCATACTAAATGTACATATGCATGTATGTATTTATGTGTATATATGTATTTATGTGTGTATATGTGTATATGTGTGTGTATATATATATGTGTGTATATATATGTGTGTATATATATATATATATATGTATATATATATTCCTGAATCTTCCGAGATTGAAAACTCACCTTTAAGATTCTGCCAGAGGTAGAAAATGGCAGTCACATTCTACTTAAATAGTCAAAGTACAATTGAAAGTAGAAATAGAATTAACACTACCACCCATGTGCAAACTTTATTCTCGGGTCATGGAAGCCTATCATGTGGCAAGCGTTATCCCACAGGACTAATTATGAGGAGTTTGTATTTCCACATAGAGAATGAGGACAGTTTGGGGGAAGTGTTTTCATTCTGTTTCTCACTTTGGCTCTGGAAATTGTCATTTCTCTTCAGTCACATTCCCAGTTTTAAATTTGATCACTTAGTGGCAGTATTGAATGTCTCTGGTATTAGTACCACTTCAGATTTATGCTAAATATTTTTCAGAGTTTGAAATAACACTGATGTTTTCTCAGCACGGCCCTTTTGCTCCCTGGAACATTACCTTTGTACAAGATTAATGATGGTGTGAAGTAGGTAGCTATTCCAGAGGAAGGTGCCGCAGAAATTGAATTTAAACATATGTAGGCAATGTTGTTTAGAATATATGATGATTTCAAACAACAGTTCTCAAACTTTATTTAATGGCTCTTTCAGAAAGGCAAAGCATCCTGTGAACCATTACTTCCTATATTTACTGATCAGAATAAAAGCAACACCCTCTGAAATCTCAAAACAAATGCAGAGAATGCTGCTGGTTTTGGTGAAACATCAATGAGGAACTGACCCCTTGTTAAATATTGAAAGCAAATTATTCAGATTGGAATACAAAATCCAGATCTCATTATCTAGACATCAGATTATTAAGAGAATCCTCACGGACCATCAGTCAAATGGTTATTCCAGAAAGGATACGTCAACAGATTTGTTTGTTTTTTTCAGGATATCAGCTGGGTTTGGACACAAAGTGTTGTTTTTAGGTTTGAAGACTGCCAGTGATGTCAGCTCTGATTAGGATCAAACTAGCTTTCGTTTAATTTACCTTCCAATCAGAAACTGAAACCTGGTCAGAAACCTGAAACAGGTATGCAGTGGTTAAGGATATAAACAATGGGAGCCCCACAGCTAGCCAACAGCTCCCTAGTTCCTTAGGGAGGTGAACCCAAAGTTCAGGGGCCAAATAACCCATGTGGAGGGAGAAACTCTCCAGGTCAGAGTTCTGAGTTTAGCCCACTGTGAGGGGAAATGCCAGCATGCAACAGTCCATTGATTACTGTAGAAGAAGCAAATGTAGTGGTTCTCAAATCTTAGCATCAGAATCAACTAGAGGCCTTGTTAGAGCACAGATTACTGGGTCCATATCTAGGGTTTCTGATTCAGTAGATCTTAGGTAGGCCTAAAGATAGTATTTCTATCAGGTTTCCAGGAGGTGCTGATATTGCTGGTCCAGGGACCACAGACTGAAAAACTACAGTTCCGGAGTGACCTATTTTTTTATTCTTTTTACTTTGTTATCAAGTTTACAACTTGAATGTAGGTTACCAGAAGCTGTCTGGGAGTAACCACAACTAATGTATACATTACAGACAAAGGCATTACATTCAAATTGGTCCTATTAGAATTAAGCGCTAATCTAGATTATTCACCCAAACCCACTTTCCTCTCAATTGCACAAGCAGAATCAGGCAATTTGATCAGCAGGTTTCAGAAATGCTATTGGCTATGACAGTTTTTAGGAATATAAATAGCAGACTCATAATCTTTGCTCATGAATATTGATTTGCTTCAGAAATTTTAGAAGGTCAACCAATTTGTCACTGAATTCATTATTACAGTGAATACAACGAATGCACTTATAGAGGCAGCAATAATTGCAACATTGAAGATTGTTCAGTATAATGTTCTTTTTGTTAACCAAAACAGGGCCTAGTCTCGTGATCTGCATTTAATATGGTGGTGATGACGCCCTAATCCAATGAGGAGACTGAGTTAAATTTGTTTAGCCCTAATGTTAAAAATAATTAGCAAATAATTATTTCGAAAATATTTTTGACTGAGAGAGAATTCTATGTAAGGAAATTTGGCTGTAGGAAAGTAATTTAAGATGAATGCTTTTTGAAACAGATTAAAACATACTTTAAAATATAAACAAACTTAAACCTGATTTTGAAAATTTAGAAAATGTCCTGACAGTAGTTCAGATACTCAAGGGTATCTAATAAATTGCTGCAGGATCTAAATTACACAGATTCAGGTATTTCTTTTAAAAGTCTCAGGGGGTGGTTTCTTTAAGTCATTTTTAATTAGAATTTTAAATAATCTATACATAAAATTCCCCTTCCTTGAGTTCTTCTTTGTATAATCAAATTAGAATGCCAGCAATTCCTTGAGATTTCCAATTAAAGTTTCAAACAAGAATAGTCTGGTTTATAGAGGTATTCAAAACAACTTGCTAAGAAGCATCCTCTCAGCTATCAGACTTAATTCTTTCAAAAGGAATGCCTTTGAAGAAAAACTTGTGGATTTGATGATTTAAACAAATTCTTTAAGTGTGCACTTTGATGTATTTTGGTAAAATTTCAAAAATCTTCAAACAATTTTGAACTTTTATGTGGATTTCAAGGGAATGTTCCTGAAATCTTTTTTCTGTCTAGAATCCAGGGAAATTCTACAGAACGAACATAAATATTTTGCTAAAATCTAGAAGAAAAAAGACAATCTCATTTACTTGGTATGTGATAACCAAAGAGTTTATTAAAAATAAATTATTTTGTCTAAGATAATTCCCATCATGGGAAGTAGAACTATCAGTATTTTCCTCTTTTATCCCTATTTGTTAAGTGAGAGCTATTCTGTATGTGGAATATAGATGATTTATTTAAAGACTTATTTCTGAAATAAATATTTTTTAAGTGTACTATGTGTCTAGCACTATCTAAAACAAGGAATAAAGTATTAAAAGGGATAGACATGGCCTCTGCCCTCATGGAAAACATATCATAGGGGCAATACAGCCATTACACAAATACAAAACATAAGTTAAGAATTGAAAATTATGATAGATGTGATGATGGAAAAAATGCAGTGGCTATTGAAGAGAAAAAAAAATGAAGAAGCAGAGTAATTTAGAAAGATGGCTAAAGATGGTTGCTTTGGGAAGACCAAATTTAATGCAAAGAAAAGGGGAGAGTATGAGCAAAGGTGGAAAAAAGTAGCCCTTACAGTTGTGCTGCATTTTTATAATCTGAAGTTAACTTAAACTTTACATCTGAAGCTCTGAATTGATTCAGATTTAGCTACTGTGTTCTTGAACTATACAGTATTAGTGTCTCATGTAAAACTAGCAGAATTAGCGGCCCAAGTTTCAACTAATGTACATTTTTCTACAGAAACGCCGTCAGTTTGAACAGCTTGTAGGAAATACATTCTGATAGACAAGAGTCTATCAATCCCAGAGTGTATCAAGAGTCTGTTCAATCCCAGATACCAAACGAAAGTGAAATCTTAGGCGAGAAGATGATCCTTGACCTGAGATTCTGCTCTGATTCTTTATTCCAAACAGAGCTCCCATGACTTAACTTTTTCCCCCTACGGGTTGTAGAGGTTGTATTTACGGTTATAAATTATTTTGAAAACTTATTACTACATGCACATTGCAAAAAAAAGCCATAAAATGTATATATGTTACAATGTCCCTTTATAATAATTATGAATTATGTAATTAATACTTATTTATGGTTAATTATATAACTATTAATTTTAGTTAATTAAAAGTAATCTTATACATTATAACAACTAATGAGATTTGTATTATTCTTTCAGACCAATTTTGTTGTACATGCACATGCACCCTGAAGATAGTCAGTTATATGTATGCATTTATTTTATTTAGTTAGATTACACTAACACATCTATACATGGTATAAGCAGTTCAAAAAATCTCAATGACTTAAAACAAGAGTTTGTTTTTCTTATTCACACAACATGTCCATGATGCATTGACAGAGGAGATCTGCTCTTAATAACCTCACAGAGACCCAAGTTAATGGAGCAGCTACCCTCTGGGCCACTCCTGATCATAGTGCCAGAAAGATCGCACTCTTAGTGTCTCAAACCAGCAAGCAAATGCTTTGGCACAGAAGTGGCCCATGTCACTTCCACTCTCAACTTACTCTCTAACTAGTAGTCTGTTTCCACCAAACTATGAATGGCCAGAAGTATGATCATACTAAGTCTAGAAGATAAAGATTAAGAAATATTTGGAGAGAAAAGATCTCTTGATGGCCACAGTGCTCCTTCATTTACTTCTTTCATTCAAGAATATGCCATGAACATCCTGTTTTTACATATATATTTGCTTTTATTGTTTCATTTTTTTCTAAACCTATTAAATTCCAGTTAGGTAAATATAACCTAAAAGATAGTCACTTCTATTCTTGTTGCTTTTATTAAGGAAGTCATATCTGAAAGAATTTGTGTAATGCTGAAAGCTTAGAGACTGACTCAAACTAATATTCATTTGGTTATGTAGATGAAGCCACCCTGAAATCAAGAGGGAGAGTTGATTCAAATTAAAACTAATGTTGAATACCAATGTAAGCATACACTGATACTAACAAACTCTAGTGCTCATTCAGATACATATTCAGCTGTCAGTTCAATTAGGTATTATCACTTGTTGGTGACCGACTTCAAAGTATGAGGTAGGTAATGAAGAGAAGGTCTGTCTGCTATCAGAAAACACAGGTTTCATATTAAGAGCTTATCAGGGTTTGATCTCATAAGATGAAACTATCATAAAAATATTTACAGATTTATTTGATATTCAACTAGTCCTTTTTATTTGACAGCTATTTATTGGGCACCTACTATATGCCAGGCATTGTTCTAGCCACTGGGGATACAGTGGCAAATAAATAAGACACATACTCATCAGTTTGATTTTTTGCAAAAATATTAAACTCTGAAATATTTAATTGTATAATTCATGTTTTGCTACAGCAAAACCCCAGTACTACAGTGACATATACCTTTATATATTTATTTCTTGTTCATGTTATGTGGCTGTATGAAGGCTTCAATTCTGCTGGGATTGCCTCAGCTCCATCTTTCATCCCTAGAATCCAAGCTAATAGAATAGCCAACCACTGTCTTGAACAATCAGTTATCATGGTGATGGTCTTGGAAAGTCAGAGCCAAATCACACAATTACTTTTCAAGCTTTTGCTCACGTGTGGCAATTCACATCCATTCACCTTCCATTGGCTAAAGCAAATAGATAATCAAGCCTGAGATCAACTGCTCAGGAAACTATAGTCTGACTACAAGGAATCCTGGGAAGGGTGCAGAGGAAGCAAATGATTGGGAATAAATAATGCAGTTCACTACAGTAGTGGATATTTTCTTAGTAGCCACTGTTTTGCCATCGCTATTTCAACACTGACATATACATGCACAGTAATATAGGAATGCATTTCCGCAGAGCTTTTCATTACTTCTTAACAGAGATCAACAATTGGAGACATTGAGAGACATAAGGAGGACTTTTTTTTTTTTTTAATTTTTTTTCAACGTTTTTTATTTATTTTTGGGACAGAGAGAGACAGAGCATGAACGGGGGAGGGGCAGAGAGAGAGGGAGACACAGAATCGGAAACAGGCTCCAGGCTCTGAGCCATCAGCCCAGAGCCCGACGTGGGGCTCGAACTCACGGACCGCGAGATCGTGACCTGGCTGAAGTCGGACGCTTAACCGACTGCGCCACCCAGGCGCCCCTAAGGAGGACTTTTTAATTGAAACCTTCACAGCACTCATTCATTCATTTCTTTGTTCACCGATTCAACTATTTTATTGGGTATCTACCATGTCTCAGGCGCTGTTCTAGGTACTAGAGATTCAGACATGCTCATGGAGAGTATATTCTTGTTGGGGAAAAAATATAATAAGAAAATGAATACTTAAATGTACACTAGATGATGCTGCATACTATAAAGATAAATAAAGATGGAAAAGTATTTAGAGAGAGTGTGGCTGTAGCAGTTTTTGATAGAGAGACCAAGTATATTCTAAAGAGGTGACAGTTGAACAAAGACCAGAATGAAATGAGGGGACTGGACATGTGGCTATCTAGGAGAGGGAGTAGCAAGTCTGAGAAAGTCTTGGAGGCATGATCATGCTTATAGTGTTTAACGTGGAGTTTAAGAAATGTGTCTGGAATACAGTGTAGGGAGACACGTTAGATTCTATGTTAGAGAGCAGTGAAATACAAGATCATAATGGACCTTATAAGCATGGTAATAAATTGAAGTTTTATTTTAAACAGGAAGGGAAGTTATTGGAAGGTTTGAGCAGATCATGTTACCCCAATTCAGATGTCATCAGTAACTTTTCTTTCTCTACTTGAGAACATTTGTTTAGCTTGAAAATGATGTATTTTATTTCCAGAAACTTGTGTGTTTTTATTAAATGTGTTGATGTGTTCTTGTGCCTTTATTTTTGGTTTGATCATGTTGTTATCCTTTCCTTCCGGGATCTCTAATGTCCTTCAGGGCTCATTTTGCTTGTCCATTTCGTATTTTGTCTTGATGGGGTCTCACTGAGCTTGTAGTAATTTTCCTTTGCATGCTGATCATGGGTGCCTTAAGTGTTGGCAGCCCATGTAAGTTGCAGCGTTCTGTGTACATGTGGGTTGATATTGCAACAGTTGACAACTTGTCAGTCACTTCTGGATACATAGGACAAAATTTCTCTGCTCCCTGGTTCTTAGTCTTTTTAGCCTAACAGATGGAGTGGTCTCAGTCCACCTCTTCAGCGATTACTGAGTGTTTGGGCTCCAAGGAGAACAGGCCTGCTCTGGCAATCTAATTCCTGTCTTAGGCCTCTCTAATGCTGGTCTCCTGATGCACCTATGGTCCAGAGAAACTGTGTCCATTAGGAGGAAGATAGAATTGGGACCTCACTTTCACCCTCCCAGGCCCTGTCTACCTGTTCTCAGTGGCTACTTTCTCATAGCAAAGGTGGGCAGGTTAGAATTGAGAGACTAACCAACCTGGAAGTCATTCAATCCCCCATCTTCTAAGATCCCCTGGGCTGCAGAAATGATACTGCATTTCTATGGGACTTTCCTAAATATTAGATTAAAATTAATGAGTACACCAAAAATGGCTTTACAAATACCATTTTCATTTTATACTTTTACTTTGTAAGCAAGTAGAACTCAAGAAATATAATTTGTAAATAAAATGTCTGTTAGGACAAGGATATTTAACTACTGAAAATATGCTCTCTAGTCCTTGAAAATAATCAGTTCCATGCTGACTTTGCAAATGCCCAGGTCAATATGCTTCCAATTAGTCATGGGCATGGCTTCAGAGTGAATTCTTTGGGCACAAAAAGAATGTAAAACATTTATAATGTTTCAGGGACAAGGTGTGAACAAAAAAACCTACCCTAGCTGGAAGCTTATGAGGCCTACTGAGTGAATTCAATTCAATTACAAAGGTAGAAACAATTGAGAAAACTGGGGAATCATGATTCTTCTTGAACTTTTGACACACCTGAGTGAAGAAATGACAGGTGAAACTTTGAAGAGAGAAAAATGTGTTTAGCTCAGTGTGTAACAAATGGAAAAGCGTGGATTTTTTTTTTTGTAATTTTCATTTCACTGTCAAAAATTTGAAAGCAATCAATTATGAAGAAATGACAAAAACTGGTTCATGGAATATTACTATTAACAGCCTAGAATTCAGAGGATTTCCTTCTAGTTTATATATATAATATAAATATATAATACAATATGTAATAAATATATATAATTATATATAAAGTATTTTTGTACATGTATATATGCCTATGTGTATGTGTGCACATATAATATCTGTATAATTTTTTAGTCATTTGATATTTTATATTATTTCATATGAGTTTTTCATTTCAAATTATATCCTGAGTACTTTTTTAATAAGTACTGTACTTAATCCACAGTAAAATACTAAACATGGATGTAGATCCAATTCCAAGTATTAAAAAACTTGGAGTATGCTGGTCTTGTACTTAGTTGTCTCTTGAAAGATTGAGTTATAAAATCTCATTGCACAGTCGTGTTTAGAGTCAAATAATAGTGTGGCTTGGTTTATTAGTTTCTTGTTGCTACGGTCATTATAGTAATGGCTTTTTCTGTGTATTTAAATGGTGAGTCTGTCTATGTGAGTCACTAAGTCAGTAAGGTGAACACTTCTGGGTAATCAGATTAATGCATTCTCTGAGTCATGAAAATGTTTATTTTTGACGTAAAATGGAGTTCATAAAATAAGTTATTTTTATGGCATCAGTGAATTAAGATCAGTAAGTCTGTACCTATTTCCTTAAGAGGATCATGGTTCACATTTTGTTAATCTATACCTGCTTTTTCAAATAACTCATTTTTAATCTGAATTTTACAGATATAATTAAATGGTTGAATAATTTCTTCTATTTCATAACATGAAAAATTACGGCTTTAAAAATATGTTGAGAATATTTACCCTAAATATGAAGCAAGACCATATAGTTGTTAGGCTGAAATTTCCAACTGCATTTTTTCCATTTCAATGTATTTTTCTCCTAATTCCCAAGGGAACTTGTTAGACAAAGTGCAGCTTTTATTGTAAAAATAGCTCCACAGTGACTAAGGATATACTCTTAAACATTCTAAGTAATACTCATTCTGTGTAATGTTTCTTTCTAAAAAAAAAAAATAGATGTTTTATTATACAAATATGATAGTTCAATAAAATAGAGGTTCTGTTACTACAAAAATACGTATAGTTCTAATTTGATTAGATACATTTGACTTCATTTTATTTTTGTTTGACAAAAATGAATCCATATAAACAGGAGGCTGATTGCAAATGTATTTTATTGATGCTGTGAGGTTGATATAATGAGGTTTATTTGGCAGACCTGGAGGACAGTCTTTTAGACAGGTTTTTCTTAAATGTAGTCATCCAGTTTACTTAACTAATTTGTGCTAAAGCTCAGTTTTAAAAAGGCAAATGACTGTCTTAAAAATGTAAAATGAATGCATATCAAAGAATTTTTAAAATCTATTAATTAGTGAGGGAACCCCTAAGATGTTAAAACCAGTTCGTAGAGAAAATTGAAGAACTGGGGTGTGTATGTGTGCATGTGTATACATGCAGGGATGTAAAAGTGAATTTGTTAATAGATGTAAAACTGATTAATATCATATAGGACAATAAAATGCCATGTTTATCTCTTCTGCAAGGCATAGATCAATTGATTCTCCATCAGACAAAATTCATTTGCATTGTAATGGATAGGAATGATTTGCATCCCTATCAGATTTCTTCAAGTTCTCTTCTGCCACGAGAGAGATATAAAATAGTCTACTCAATAGAAAGTCAAAGATATTCAGTTTATAAATCAGATAATCCCTAGAGAGCTCACTAGAAACCATGGAGCATGTCTCCTAAAGACACCAGTAATCTCTTGTGCATTTCCAAGTTTTGGACAATTTTTCCCAATATTTGCAATTTAACTGTGCTTTGAAGGAATAAAAATGAATGAACTCGTTTTTCATTTTGTTTCTTCAGGTAGAATAACAACAGAAAATGAGTTAGAAGATAATATTTTTTAGAAGACCATTAAGTTTGTATATAAATCTCTAGCCAATAGCTCTTGGTTATGCTAGGAATTCTTAGTTAAACATTCCTATTAAAGTACCATGTGACTCGTATATGTAACACAATGCGGGATGGTCTTTTGATATCGTTTCAGAAGATGAGAAGCTTACAGTTCAAAGAAAGTAGCTATTTGTTTGCAAATTTTATCTCTTCTTTCTGTTTCTAAATATACCTACACTTCCATGTATCATTGTATCTGTGTTATCCAGGAGCAAGCAGTACAGTTTATCTTTTTTAAGATTAAGATTCTGATCTCCTAAAAATTCTTTAGGACTTTGTACATTCATGTTTGCCTCCCTGAAGTTCTTTTGTTTAAAAGCAAACTATTTGCTCTTCTCTGTGTGAATAAAAACAAAACATCAGCAGCAAACCTGCAATCATACTTATCTTTGCCTTAAGCTAGCCTCATTTGGTCACCTTCTTCCATCTTTCTGGAACTCCTAGGCCAAGTAGTATAAATTTATTTTTTCAAAATCATCACCTCGTTCCTACTCTTCAGCCCTCTGTCCGAGCTTATATTTCTACTACACAGAAAGTCTTCTTGGAAAGTTCAATGGCTTATTTTCTGATTGCTAAATCCAGGGATCTACTGTAGTTTTTTATTTGACCTTTCTTCAGTTTTTGTGGTCTTGACCAAGACCTCTTGCCTTTCTTCCTTGAGGTAATCTTTTCTTAGCTTCCAGAAAATCATTCTACTTTATTAATCTTCCCCCTTTTTGCTGCCATGCCCTTAGAGATTTCCTCCAAAATTTGACCCCTCTTCACCTTTCCTTCATTCGTTAAAATTTGGAATTCTCTGAGATTTTATCTTTTTCCTCCTCTTCTCCCTGGGTGATACTCTTTACTCCCAAGATCTCGGGTTCCATGTAGAGCTATTTATTTCCAACTACATGTCTCCTGCACCTGAGGTCTCTTATGAAATCCACTTCTCTATTTGTATTTGACTTTTTACATTTCTTATTGGTATTCCTCAGGAAATTCAAACTTGAAATATCCAAAAGAGAATTCCCTTTCTTTCTGTTGGTTCTATATTTCTATTTCCTATCTTGATTAATGACATTATTATTGACTTAAAATCTATGCAAGAAGGGCTAGCATCATCTTTAATTTCTGCCTTTCCCCATATTTACCAATGTACTCAATTACAAAGTTTATTGATTAGGCCCCTAATGTTATCCCTACTGTAACTGAATCTGTGTTCAAACTGCTATCTCTTGTCTTAACTATGAAAATATTAAAAATATGAAAACAAATCCCTCTTCAGCTATATTAGCTGCCTTGTGCTTTGAATTCTATGAATATTTCATGATTTTCAGATCACCCATGAGTTACAAAACTCCAGTCCTTTTCCAAAGTTATGCTCTTTCCATAGATTATCTTCTCATATTTTCTCAGTCTAGCAAATGTATTCATCTAGACTAAGTTAAAGCATTATTTTGTCTGTGGACATTCTCTTGACATTCCCAGGTAGATCAGGCTTCCTTTGAACATGGTTCTATTACTGGATAATGCAATCTGTTTGTGTGCCTCCTTCCCCATTATTTGAGAAGAAGAAATGTGGCTTATTTACTTTTGCATTCTCATCTCCTAAACCTTGGCCCATAGTAAATGCTAATAAGTGTCCTTTGAGTGGGAGAACATGGCTTTAAAATGAAAGATTTGTCTGGTGCCTGGATGGCTCAGTCAGTTAAGTGTCCTATTTCAGCTCAAGTCATGATCTCATGGTTCCTGTGTTCTAGGTAGCCCCATGTTGGGCTCTGTGCTGTCAGCTTCCAACCTGGAGCCTCTTTCAGATTTTGTGTCTCCTTCTTTCTCTGCCCCTCCCCTGCTCATGCTCTGTCTCTTAAAAATAAAGAAACATTAAAAAAAATTTTTTTTAAATGAAAGATATGTCACTATTGAGGGATAATGGATTGAATTTTTAGTATAAATTTCATCTCACTCTTACCTTAGAATGGGTTTTGGAGATCTTTTCAAATGAATACATACATGTTTTATGTTGGAAACATAAAGCTAGTCAAAATTGACTCATCCCTAAGAATATTCTTCAGAAATGACAGAATTTTTTTTAGGATCTTGGATTTTTAGAAACATCAACCATTTTAATGCTTTTAGCTACATGTCCTTTGTAGTTGTGCTAAAAGTCCTCCTAGTGACCTAACACTTGTGTTCTGATTTGTGTTTGCTACACATGTACGGTGGCTCTAAGTTTCCATTTTGACTTAACAAACGCTTTTGTTAATAATTTTGTTGGCAAACATGACACCCCCGAAGAAAGTGATTTTAGTTCATTGTAACTTTTAACAGAATATTTGGATGAAAAAGACCTGTTCCGTTATGAAATTCTCACATACACTGCAACAGCTAGGTTTGAATGTTTTTCCCATGTTTGATATGACCACATGATCCATAGGATATGGTTCACCATTTGGCAAAACTGACTTTTCAAGAACAGAGAAGCATATTTTGCTAAAAATAATCTTATAACCCAAGGTCAGGGAGCAATTGATAAATGAGGTGCAAATTTTTATCTCTTTTATCTTGTAGCTACACATCAGTATCACATATTTGGGGAATTATAATTCGTCATGCAAAAAAATGTTCTATGTGGCAACTTCAAAGACAACCTGCTGAGAAACCAAGAGAATACTTAATAATGCTTATGAGCAATGAGGCATGAATGATCAATTGAAGGTCTTCCTGTTTAGCTATTGATTATTCTATCATGGCAAGTAACTTCAAAACCACACACAGTCTTTTGAACTTTACCTTCATCTCCTAATATTTCTCCCTATCACCAGAAGAAAATTACTTTTCTTGACCTTCCATAACAGGCAAATGTATTTTGTATTATTTATTGATCTTATAATATAACATTCTTGGGAGGGTAAATGAAACTTATCAAGTTCAAATGAGTTATAATTGTAGGAGCCTTAAAGGTAATTCTTAAATCCTCTGGTGCTTCGTGGAGAAAAAGATGTTCACTTCTTATAGAAAGAAATTCCAGAACACTATCAGGACTTAAAAATTTAAATTGAAAATCAAGTTTTATTTTATACTTGTTAACATTATAAGGGAAGAATGCCATGTGGCAAATATCCCTTAACATCCAGAAAACTAGCAACTTGTAGGTAGGTTTCACCTTAGCTTACCAGTTCTCATGGTTACCTTCTTTTTCTAAATAACAAAAGGATTCTAAAAATTAGCTTTGGAACAAAAGAGGAAAGCATACCATACCATACTCAATGAATACCACTCAGATATGACTACAGTCTTCAAAAATGGCAGTAGCCATAATGCAATAAATAAACCATTTATTTTGGAATCAGAAGGGCTAGCATAAGTTACTATTGCCAATGGTGCAGGGAAACGATTCCACTGATTCACTATAGCTATTACCTATATTCTGAATAGAGCCAATTTAAAATTATTAAACTTGATAAATAAAACTTGTATATAGGCCAAAAATAATGAAAATGTAATTAAAAATATATCACAGAAAAGTGAAGGCTGTTTTTCCTTGATATTTATTTTCCATATGGAAAATCTGATTATATCCTGTGTCTCTTTTTATTGTCCCAAATTGTGGTCAATAAGCATTTCATGTATACTGGTTTCCCACTGCAATTGCCATATTAAGTTGACAGATCTATACTTGTTTCTTTTCGCATCAGAAGGCAGCAAAGGCAAAAGCTACTTATAAAATAAATTTAGTTTATTTTTATAGTTGCCAATTATTTTATTTTACTTATCCCTTTATTTATTGTATATTGGGCTTTATAAAATGAGCTGAGTGCTATAGTTGAAAAGACGCTTGAGTGATGTATGGAAGTGTTGAATCACTAAGTTGTACACCTGAAATTAACATTACACTATACATTAACTAACTAGAATTTAAATAAAAACTTAAAAAAAAACGCAAAGAAAGTGGACATGCTCTATGACGCTGAGATTGGACAGGAGAACCTATGCACATGTATAAATAAATTGCTATTATATTGGATATATCAATTCAAAGGATCATAGACTTACATTTATTTTATTTTTTTAATTTTTTTTTCAACGTTTATTTATTTTTGGGACAGAGAGAGACAGAGCATGAACGGGGGAGGGGCAGAGAGAGAGGGAGACACAGAATCGGAAACCAGGCTCCAGGCTCTGAGCCATCAGCCCAGAGCCCGACGCGGGGCTCGAACTCACGGACCGCGAGATCGTGACCTGGCTGAAGTCGGACGCTTAACCGACTGCGCCACCCAGGCGCCCCTACTTACATTTATAAAATAATAAATTAACACCCAAAAGTAGTCTTCTTATATTTGCTTTGATTCATTGCAACAAAGTATTTATTTGTTTTTCATTGAATATACAAAACATAAGGTGGTTAAGAACTTCAATAATCGACTTCTCTTGTTTTCTATAGTATCTTTCTTACGCCGAGAATTACCAATTTTTTTAAACAAACATTGATAAAAGTAGCACTTCCTTACATTTATGCAACACTTTTCCGAAAGCTTCGTGTTTCACCATTGTGCTCAATTTCCATGGCAACCATGTAAGTCAGGCTTCTCCAAACTAAATATTACAAAGGCAAATAGAAAATCCAGATGGAGCTTTGGATCATTGCTTACCTAGGAAGATCAGTTGTATCTGACATGTGCTCCAAGGTTCAGTACTTTGATGAGACTCTCAGACGAAAGAGACAGTGAATGCTATTTTCTCAGCTTTCTCAAGGATAAGGATATCTGTCTTTCAAAACCTAAGTTTTGAGAAAAACAGTGTTCGACACTTTCCTAGCCCCTCTCCTATCACCAACTCTTCTTCCATTGATGGGAAATCTTTTAAAAGATGTGTAGATTCAATATAATATCACTTTTTAAAGTTTAAACATAAAGAATGGGAATTAATGAGAGATTAATAAATGTTCATTCATTTACCTATATTTTTTGAGTGCCTCCTATGCATCATATACTGTTCTAGGCACTGAAGATGCAGCTGCGACAAGAAAGGTAGGTTTTTACTTTCATGGCAGTTATATTCTAGCAGGAGAACAAAACAATATTAAAATATAAGGGAGTTAAGATCTATAAAGAAAATGATATCAGGTGATTTAATTTGAAAAGGAAACATGAACATTTGAGATTGAGAAAACAAAACATTTAAGAAACATTGAGTATAAACTGCAAATAAAATTTTTCCTAATGCTTCATGAATCTCTGATATGTGCTAGCAACATGTGTAAGACACGCTAACCGGGGAGTCATTAGCTATAAGGGACACGGTATAGCTATATCATATGATACTGCAGAAGTTGGTGGTACCCATTTGTAAACATCCAGTTTGACTTCACATCTGCCGATCAACAAGCACATCTAGTCTCTACTCACACTGTCAAGTTTGACTTCACATCTGCTGAGCAACAAGAAAATGTAGTCTCTACTCACATTGTTGGCCTCAAGCCTTTCTCCTCATCCTTCAATTTTGCTTTCTAGCCATACTGGATGATTATAATTTGAGGGCAGGCCAAAAAGTTTCTCTCACCCCTAAACTTGCACATTCCCTGGCATATAGCTGGAATATTTTGCACACTACACCATACTTCTTCAGGAATCAGTTCAGATGTCACCTCCTATGATTTCTTAAGTGTTTGTAGGTATCTATCTCTTCTTAAAGGATCCACCAACACACTATATGTATTCTCACCATTATTCTTACCACAATTATTATAATTGTACTTTCTCATAATAGGAGTATCTTAAGGAATAGGAATTATTGTTATTATAGTATCCACCACTAATAATTTATATGTTAACTGAAAAATATGTTTTTATTGATAAAATCATAAAAGTAAGAGAAAGGAAAAGTGAGATGAATTTTTTTTGGTAACAACTTTATTTAAATATAATGTACGTACTAACAATTCCCCATTTTAGTGATTGGATATTCACAGAATTGTTCAACAATTAGTAGAATCAGTTTTTTTAACTGATCATTACGCATCAAAAAATCCCTATACCCTTCATCTATCTGTGCCCCCACGTTCATCAGTCTCACTGCTAAGCATTCACTAATCTCCTTTCTGTATCTATAGGTTTGTTTATTTTAAATATTTCTTATAAACTAGAACATCTAACACTTGGCCTTTGGTGACAGGCTTCTAGTATTTACTATAATATTTTGAAGGATTATCTCTGTTGTAGCAGGTATCAGTATGTAATTTGTTTTATTGTTGAAAAATATTCCATTGTATGACTACATTTCTATATGTCATAGGGCCAACAGTAAAATCACACGCACACTTCTTTATATGATAGTTTTTGGAATTAGTTAACAAAGGAAAAGAAATATATACTTATACTCTGTTTTATAATTACATATTACCTTTACCAGTGCTCTGTGATTTTTTTAATGTGTTTTTGAATTACTGTTTGGAGTCACTTACTTTCAATATGTACAATTTCCTTTATTATTTCTTGTAAGGTATGTCTGCTATAATCAAATTCTCTCAGTTTTTGGTTACTTGAGATTTTCATTATTTTACCTTATTTATTTATTTATTTATTTATTTATTTATTTATTTAAGAGGGAGACAGTTTAATTTAGAAATAAGCTTTAGACGGTGTCCTGATCAAATGGGAACTGAAGGGCCCAGCTTTGGAGAGAAAGGCAGTCATGGAGAGTAAGGGCCCCAACTGGGGAGGGAAGAGCATGGGAGCTGGTACGGAGAGTGCCACAAAGCTGGTCCTGTGCTCAGCAGGTACTGGCAGGGTCTGGAGTGATGAGTGGAGCGGCTCTCGCAGGTAAGGGGCTGTACTTCTTACTGTACTTGCATTTGCAGCTTCTACTTAGAGCTATCAAAATTCCAGCGATGCACAGGAGCCCTCCAACAATCATCCCACCCAGCTCCAGGCTTTCCCAGTCATAAGAGAAGGGACTGTCTTTATCTACCAGGTCATTGGTTTCCAAGGCAGGCAGGCCTGCCTGTGTGAGGAGAAGGCCCCAGGTCACTTTCTTCATGATACAGCTTCAGGGCAGCGCTGAGAGCCAGGTGCAGCAAGCAGGTTTGGAGAGGCTGCTGGAGCTGTCTATTTTACCTTCATTTAAAGGCAGTTATAGTGGATATTGAATTCTTGGGTGGCAGTCTTTGTTTTTAATACTCTGTGTATGTTTTTTCACTCATCTGATCTCCATTGTTAATGAAGAGAAGTCTGCTATTACTATTGTTATTATTCTTGGGGTTTCCTAGTAGTTGAAGAATTGTTTTTCTTTTCTTAAGATTTTCTCCTTGTCTGTTTTTCAGAATTTTTACAATGGTGTATCTGTGTGTAGATTTCTTTGTGTTTATCCTATTTTGAGTTTTATAGGCTTTTCGGAATGTGTAGGTTGTTATTCTTCAATAAATATGGGAAGTTTTCAGGAATTACTTCTTTCAATATCCTTTCTTCTTCTTTATACATCTCTTTTTCTGGCATTCCGGATATGAGGGTATGTTGGTGTGGTTAATGGTATTCCATTTTCTCTGAGGTTGTGCTAATTTTTCTTCATTCTTTTTGCTGTGGTTTTCAGATTGCATAAAATCTTACCTTTTTCAAGGTCACTGATTCTTTCTTATGTCAGTTCAGATCTACCATTGACCCCCCACTCAGTAAATTTTTAATTTCAGTTACTATATTTTTCTTTCTTAAAAAAATTTTTTTTAACGTTTATTTACTTTTGAGACAGAGAGAGACAGAGCATGAATGGGGGGAGGGTCAGAGAGAGAGGGAGACACAGAATCGGAAGCAGGCTCCAGGCTCCAAGCTGTCAGCACAGAGTCCGACACGGGGCTCAAACTCATGAACCACGAGATCATGACCTGAGCCGAAGTCAGACACTTAACCGACTGAGCCACCCAGGCGCCCCAATTACTATATTTTTCAACTGCAGAATTCCATGGGCTTCTTTGGGTAAGTTCTATTTTATAAGACACTGTCATTATCATTATGGTTGTCTTTGCCTTTAATTCTTTTAACATAGGCAAATTTGAAGTCTTTGTTAAATCCACTTTTTGGTCCCCTTCACAGGTGGTTTCAGCTCATTGCTGTCATTCTTATGTATGGGTAACACTTTCCTGTTTCTTTGGATATTTCATAATTTTTGAAAACCGGTCATATATTTAAATAATATATTGTATATAATATATAATTATACAGTTATAAAATAATATGTTGTAGCGACTCTGGGTACTAGTCTTCCGCTTGGACTTGTTACCTGTTTTATGCTTGTTTGTTTGTTTAGTAAGCAGCTGAACAGTTTTGGTGAAGTCTATTTCCTCTGTGATGTTAGTCCTGAGAGGACCTGTGCATAATCACTTGGACATGTGCATAATCATTCTGGGATCACAGTTGTCTTAGCAGGCTTCTCTTTGACTATTGTTGCTTCCCCCACTGACCACACCTAGCTGTTAAGCTTCACTAAATCCCAACTGATTGCTCTCTTATTTTCAACAATGCCTTGGTGAATAAATTGCTTCATAGACTATTCCAGGCGTAGTTTTTGAGGTCAATACTTGAGGTTTGTTCTGACCCCAGGAGGGCTCTTACCTGTCTTTTCCCCCTATTTCTTTTTGGTAAACTAGTTTGTCAATAGTTTAGCTTATATCTCTAGTTAAGCTACCAGTTTTCTATTTTTTTTAAGTTTATTCATTTTTGAGAGAGAGAGACAAAGCATGATCAGGGGAGGGGCAGAAAGAGAGAGAAAGAGAGAGGGAGGGAGAGAGAGAGAGAGAGAGATGGAATCCAAAGCAGGCTCCAGGCTCTCTGAGCTGTCAGCACAGAGCCCGACGCGGGGCTCAAACTCACGAACCGTGAGATCATGACCTGAGCTGAAGTCGGACGCTTAACCGACTGAGCCACCCAGGCGCCCCTTAGCTACCAATTTTCTATTGGTGGCTTTTCAACAAAATCTCCACTGTCTTTGACTCTTTCTTAAGCTTGCTTTTGTGTGTGTGTGTGGGGGGGGGGGCGGGGGAGAGCTTCACATCTCTCTGTTTTATGGTCTTCTTTTTCCTCTGGACAAATCTCTGAGCCAGGGCTCTTGAGATGGGGGCAAGGACAGGGGTATGTTTCTCTCTGTGTGACAATCCTACTTTAGGATTAGGCTTTGTGGCACAGTGGATTTGGTTTTTATTCGTCTTCTTCACTTGTCTTGCCTGGCATAGAACCTCTTCCCTACAGATAAACCAAGTGAAGACAGTTGGGCCCCCAGTGTGCTCAGTATCTTTCACAAGTGGAGACTAGGTGTGAGAAGGCAGCTCTTGACTTTCAGCTGCCCTATCTGGAATTTAGCTTCTTTAGTAGATAGCTGGGGGAGGGCATGAGAGATGTTGACAGCTGCTCCTCATGATAATATACCCCAAATACTTTAATTCTTGACTGGTTGTTGGAAGACAGGAGTCCTGTATTCTTCATTACATAGACAAGAATAGAGTTTTTATTATGTTAGGCTGGGTTGGAGAAGGGAGGGATCAGTTTGTAGTACAGATGCCACAGATAAGTCATTGTTCTTTCTGGGTTTTAGTAGAATTTCTTGATTCAAATGTTTCTTCATTTGCTGTATGACCTTATCGCCATTTCCAGAGAATTTAAATATATTTTTTTTTACTAATTTACCAGTTTCCCTCAGAAGCAGGTCCATGTAGAGCTCTTTCCTTTTACATTCCAGAGGTAAATACTAAATCTGCTTTTTAAAATGATCATCTGGAATACCCTGGCTGACATATGTATTAATATGCTAAGGGACTTATGCACTTTATTTCTGAGACTTTAGTCCTGAAGTTCTGTTGATTACAATGAGCTCACAGTGATGAGAATGCTTTCTTAGTAGGGGCATGTTTATTCAACTCATTGACTAGTCCTTTGAATATCAGTCTTTCAGTCTTCTTTACTGATTTGGATGCCTGACCTTGCAAACAACTGATGAGTCTTTCAATCTGTTTGGGCTTCCTGACAATAAGACCCTGAAACGCCTACAGATAGCAATGTCTGTGCCTATACCTATCTTGTAGGTATCATCACAGGTATTAGAGCATGATGATAAAGATACTTGTTTGTACTGACGTACACATCAATAGTACTCAGGAATGGCATCTTGGAAGCTGGGTGTTGCTCAAACATATCAAATGGGAATTCTCCTGTTCTTGAGCTCTCTGCTCTTTCTTGTCTCTGATATGTGACATGTGTTACCAGAATTTTCAAACATATAGAAAAGTTCAAAGAATATTAAAATTTTATATACACACACACACACACATCCAAAATCTAGAGTTAGAATTATTATTTGTTATTATGATGGCTAAGAATATATTCAGGCATACTTTCTTTGTTTACCTCTCTTGCTGAATCCTTAGAAAGTAAGTTGTATACCTCAAAATTCCTTCTCCCTAAATTCCTAAGTATGCATCCTCTAAGACATTACTAGATCACAGTAGCTTTTGCTACTGCTTCAATATTTCTACCTAAAAGAAAACTTCCATATCTGTATGTATTTAATTTGGGTTGGGTGGGGAGTGATATCCTTAGAAATTTTGTAGCAAATAGAGTATTTTGGCTCTTCAGCAGCAATTTGAGGGCTCTGATTTATTTGTATACAAAATTCATGCCCTTGTTGAAATTTTAAAATAATGGCAACATATTTTAGGATGCAGAATATATGTGTGTGCGCGTGTGTGTGTGTGTGTGTGTGTATACACATGTAGGAATCAGACCATTTCCAAACACACACACACACACACACACACACACACACACACACACGCCCCTGACACATTAACAAGTTGGCAGATTCATGTAAGGGTTTTTTTTTGTTTTGTTTTGTTTTTTGGTATTTGATTAATGACATTAAAATAATGAGATCAACTGTTGAGTTTTTAGTAGTAAATACGTTTTAAATGTTAAGTAATCATGGATTTAAACAATAAAGTTAATAAAGTTAATTTAGTTCAAGAAACAGAGACTTATTACCTTAGTTTGAAAATTGCATTTTCCCCCATGAGCAAATTTAAATGAGCTCCATTGGCTGTTAAGCCATTAATCAAGCCTTTATTTGTATTTGGTGAATGTTTGGCATCATTCAGGTAACCTTTCTGTAGATTATGTGGTATCTGCTCCTGTGTGTTTTCTGTTTTAGCTAATGAATGCCAACAGTCATGAATAGTGAATTTGAAAGTAATCTACTATTTTCCTCTAATGAGTTAATTTTTGATTTCTCAACATTAATTTTTTGTTACGCCTCAGGTAATTATGATTAATGGCAAAAAAAATCTGTTTTTTTTCCTATTGTTTCCCATGAAAAACAATCCCCCTCACTGTCAGTGATCTGACTGCTGCTTGCTTGCTATAGTATGAATTTTGAAGAGGCTCTTCACTTTTATCTACAGGGTGAGATTTGTGAAGTTATAGATAGCAAGAGTTAGGGATAACATTGAATGAAGATGCAAACACAGAAAGGCATAAGAAACCTTTATGATTTGTCCTCCTTTCTTTTGATAGTTTTTATAGTCATTTAGCTGACCATTTTGATTTTACTGTTTCAGCAAGAGAAATGTTAACAGCCTCAGCAGGCAGAAAAGGTGAACAGTAAAATACAGTTTCAGTATTTATATTAGGAAGTATCTCAAGGAATTTGTTATGCTGCTTTGACTAATTATACTGAGCTGAGAATTACCTTATTATTACTTTATTTTGTCAGTCAGGGAGTGGCTTTTGTGGGAATTATTCCCGATCAACTGCCAGTCACAACCTGCATGCTGGGCATCCTCTTGTCATGTCCCGGAATGCCCAGAATAGGCAATGTCTGCGGTAGAAACACGATGGACTCCAGAGGGTTAAATTAAACATGCCTCAAGATTGCAAATGTAGTTGCCTGTATTACAGTAGGTGGCAGTCTTTTCATTTTGACTAAACTCAGGACCTGAAATACACACAGAGACAGGCAAGGCTGGTGTTATGCATAGGTGCTCACTGTGTTAGGCATGTGAGTGCCCATTGTGGCATGATTTGGGGACATTGAAAGATCTTCTTTGCCTGAAAGTAGTTTTCTGAACAGGTGTCCATATTGCCTGAAGTCAATAGTTGTTGTTTTTCGGGGCCTTTAAAGATCATTCAGTTCAGTATAGCCAGTGAATGGATTGAACTTTAAGTATTTGTATTTGCTAAAACAGCTTTTTTTTTTAATTTAGTGACAATATTTGAGGTATAACTCTCAGGGACATGCTTAAGTTTGTTGGGGTCCTTGTTTGTCATTGTCCTTGTCCTCATACCTACAACCATATTGTAGGACATAGTGAAAAATAAGTATATTTTGAATGAAACTTTAGGTCTTATTTGAAAAACGATTTATTAGTGAGACCTCTGTGTAATAATCTTAGTACTTTAGTGCCATGATAAATGAATCCACTGCTTCAACAAACAAATATGATTGTTAAAGCGGTAGATTCATTTATCATGGCATTGTCAGAATTTAGTTTTGAATGATTGTATTCAATTTATGAGATTGTACTTAGAAAATGCATAATATATTTCAGGTTTAAAATTTCTACTTGAAAACTGATGACTTTTGTATAATAATAGAAAAAGAGTGGGTTTACTAAAGACATGCTCATATTGTGTATATAATGAAAATAAGATGTGTATGGCTTATATTCCTCTTAGATTCTGATATATTTTTTATTTTTTTTTTATTTTTTTTTTTTTAATTTTTTTTTCAACGTTTATTTATTTTTGGGACAGAGACAGAGCATGAACGGGCGAGGGGCAGAGAGAGAGGGAGACACAGAATCGGAAACAGGCTCCAGGCTCTGAGCCATCAGCCCAGAGCCCGACGCGGGGCTCGAACTCACGGACCGCGAGATCGTGACCTGAGCTGAAGTCGGACGCTTAACCGACTGCGCCACCCAGGCGCCCCTCTGATATATTTTTTAAAGAAACCAGAGCTACGTTATGTCTTGGGTAGTTTTTTAAAAGTAATCCAGTGGGAGACTTAGGCTTTTTGTCCTTAAATCTCTGAAGGGAAGTAAATTTATTAAATTTCAGTAAAGAAATATTTACTCACATGACTCTAGAGTCAAATACTCCATCTTTAAATTCTAGCTTTGAGATTTACTGATTGTATGACCTTGAGTTAGTGGCTTAATTTTTCTGTGTATCAGTTTTCTTATTTGTAAAATGGAAATGATAGCATAATCTTCTTGGCTTGCCATGTGAATTAAATTAATTAATGAATGTTATGCCTGGGAGCAATGCCTGGTATATACAGTAAGTGATACTTAAGAGTTTGCTATGATTACTACTAATATTTCTGTTGATAATGCATTAGGTATGAATGTGAATACTGTACCAAAAGTGTATTAGGGTCTGGATTCAGGAGATACTTGGCAAATATGCACAACAAAACTGCATGCAAGAAGCAGAAAGCTGAGCTTTGATTAGCAAATGTTCCCTTAGAGCTGACAAAGAGGCACAATTATTTTATGGCTCTGCTTTGTTTCTCTTGGGTGTGAAAAATCAGAAATGACAATCTTGCTGAGGCTAATGAGATATTTCTGATACCTGAAGTCATATGCTGGCTTCTGTATGTGATATAAAGAATTGGACAGTAATGTTTATCTACAATTCAGATCCTTTTTTTTTTAACTGAAATTTTACAGTATTTTGAAATGATCTGAAATTTGTAGGAAAGTACAATAAGTTTTTGTCTCTGTCACATTTGAGAGGGGCTGACCTGACCTGATACTTCCTGACCACCTAATAATTTAGGGTATGTTTACTGTGTGTGTGTGTGTGTGTGTGTGTGTGTGTGTGTGTGTGTGAAATGCATTACTTTAGAATATTTTTGTGATTACTTCTGGTTTTGAAAATTGTCTTTTATCCTTTTGAACAACCAGAATATTGGCCTACATGCAGTACATTTCCCATTCTCTTACCTCATCATAATAAACTATAAAAATCAGGAAATTAATACAGATACATTGGCATCATCTGAACCTCTGATCCTATTCTAATCCTATACCAGTTGTCCTGATAATATCTTTTATAATGAAAGGATCCAGTTTAGAACTTTTCACTGCATTTAATTCATGGATCTTAATTCTCCTTCACTTTGGGGAAGCTCTGAAGATGTTTTTCTGGACTTTCATGACCTTGACCCTTTTAAAGATGAGAGTAGTTATTTTTTCAAATGCCCTCCAATTTGTGTCTGTCTTTTGCTTGCTTATGATTATATTAAATTATGCATCTTTAGGAGGAATATTGCAGAAGTGATGGTGTGCCCTTCTCCCTGGGTCCTATCAGGTGGCACACTTTTTTGAGATATGATACTACTAATGATGCTCACTTTGATCACTTAATTAAGTTCGTGTCTGCCAGTCACTCTTTATTCTTTGGAAATTAATGGATGTCTTGTGGGACTTTACTTTTTAACCATTACTCATCAAATTATGGAATAATGGTTTCCTATTTTTGTCAATGTTTCCTAATCCATCACTTTGATTATTTTGAAACTCAAATTGCCTTTAATTTGGTCAGCAAGAGCCCCTTAAAGCTGTCCCTTATGTCCTTTTGACATGGCCTAATCATTCCTTGAATACTTGTTTGGTTTTAGGCCAAAAAACGTATGTCCCTGGCTATTCTTCCATTTTCTCTGACTCAGTGCTGGAAGCAGTCATTTCTACAGCATCCTCCTCCTTCCTTTTGGCGAAAAATGGTGTTTAGAAGCCAAAAAGTTGGGCATTATGTATGCTTATTGCTATGGCTGTCATTGATCCTAGGCCACCTCTGTAAATATGATACATATTGCACACATACATGTGTATACGTTTACCTCTCTGCTTATGTCTATATCCATATGTTGGAAATCATAAATTCATCCCATGCTTCCAATTTTTTAATATTTATTCATTTTTGAGAGAGAGAGAGAGAGTGAGCATGAGCAGGGGAAGGGAAGAAAGAGAGAGGGAGACACAGAATCTGAAGCAAGCTCCAGGCTCTGAGCTGTCACCAAGAGCCCGACACGGAGCTCGAACCCACCAACCATGAGATCATGACCTGAGCCAAAGTCAGACGCTTAACTGTCTGAGCCACTCAGGTGCCCCCTGACCATGCTTCCAATTTCAATCTTCCACCACATGGATCACAATAACTCTCCTTTTGCGTATTTGTAACTGCTTTCTCTGAAGCTGAGAAGATTGGCTTGCATTATCCTTAACGTATTTACTCATTTGGCTAATTCCTTCTGTATAATCAATCTTCTGTTTTTATTGCCACCTCTTCTGTGTGCTGATGCCGTCTTCCCTTTGCTCAGCTCTGACTCCTCTTTCCTGGATGCCTCCTCACACAATATAGAGACCCTCCTCATCCTCCTTGGGCTCACACTATTCTGGACTACACCCAAATGAGGTTGCTTTTCTTTCCTTCTGCTCAAGCTCTACCATAAATTATTGGGTATATCATCCTCCTTCCCCCAACCCTGTGGATGACCTTCTCATCCTATATGAGCTATGGTGCTTCCATTCCACACTAGGTTGCCACTCTACAGATTTGCCCTCCTTATCATTGTTCAGGTTCTCAATACTCTGCTTGAGCCATGCATTTCTGGAGACACCTTAGGCCATCCCTGTCTGGGTCAACATGTTCCCCCTCTCCCGATGTGTGAATACTTACTTTGCTTTGCCCTACCTAATGGATTTAGGACTGAATGGTTAAGGAAATGAAGGGAAAGGAAGGGAAGGGAAGGGAACAAGCCAGATTACAATTAGAAGTAAAAACCTAATGAATCCTTTAGAAGGATACAAAAGAAACATTGCTTGTTGCTGCTGATGAAAGTTTAATTAATCTTTATGCCTTAAGATAAAGACTTTATTCTGTATGAATTAACACATAATTTTTAATAGTTCATATCTATAGCAACAGGACTTTTTTTCCTCACCGATTTCAATTTTTTTCATATTTCATTGTTTGCTTGTTGCTTAAAGTCCTCTTGGGTGCAGTTTTCTATGTCTCTGTCTCAGACACTCAATCTTTAGCACCCCTACCTCCAGCCCCATCCCCTACCTAGTAATACATGTTGGTGCCAAGGATCTAGTCATCTCAATATTGCCTCTTAAACAAATCGCAACATAGTAAAGGGTGTCTGAAATAAGAGTTAAAAATGAATTCCATATAGTAAGCACATGTGAAAGGAATTAGGCTCCTAGAAAGAAACTGTTTGTATGTAAAATAAAAGAGATGATTTTGATAATAGTTTTTAGTGACTCTGAGCTGAGCATCTTTGCAGTCAATAGCATTGATTGGTTTGCCAACATGTATAATTACCACTTCTATGTTCCTGATTCTCTCTTCTTTGATGAATTTCATATTATCTGACAAGAGAACTCATTCAGGTCCACTTTTTGTCATGTCCTGGTGTGTCTTTTGGGGGTCTCAGGGTAGGATGCATTGTAGCTTACTGAGAAAAAAAAAGGAAACTTCAATTAGGAATCAGGAGATCAGGGTTGTCCCTACTCTGGGTGATTCTGACATAATCATTTCACCTTCTAGTCATAGTTCTCCTCACTTATGAAGTGAAACAGGCTGATAATCTTTAAGTCCTCATGGAAAACTAGGATTATATTAATAAGTATACAATTCTGTAATTCAGTAAGTATTTATTGAATAACATTGGGATTGATTCCTTAGTCAATACATTTTATTGCTTATTTGATTCCATTTATGGGAAATATTCAGATAAAGAAAAAGGCCAAAGAAACAGAAAGTAGATTAGTGTTTTTTGAGGGCTGAGAGGAGGTGCCGAAGGGAATGACTGCTAATGAGTATGAGATTTCTTTGGGGGATAATGGAAATATTTTGGAATTAGATAGTGGTAATGGTTGCACAAATCTATAAATATATTAAAACCCCCAAAATCGCAACTTGAAAAGAGTGAAATTTATGCTATGTAAAATACATTTCAGTAGACCTTGATTTTAACTTTTCTATAGTGGGAAATAACATGAAATGGGTACCACATGACAGGGGCTGGGCACTAGAACCAGTTATATATAAGAATCTGACTGTTCTTGTGGTTTTAAAACCATATGCAAATGTTAGAATATTTTAAAGTACACTTTATAAAATAAAAACAGTAATTTAGGTAAAATTTGTATCTCAAATTCAGAATTGCATTATTAAGTGAAGCCATGAAGGAGGGAGTTTGGATGTTTTAAAATGTGCCAAATGATGACTTAAATAAAGGGACTTAAAAGATAAGATTTCACTTTGACAATTAGAAATATAGGGGGTGGAACACCTGGGTGGCTCAGTCAGCTAAGCACCCAACTCTTGATTTCAGCTCAGGTCATGATCTCAGGGTTTTGGGATCAAGACTGGCATCAAGCTCCCAGCTGAACATGGAGCCTGCTTAAGGCTCGCTCTCTCTCTCTCTCTCTCTCTCTCTCTCTCTCTCTCCCTTTCCTGTTCATTTGCATGTGCACATGCTCGCTCTCTCTCTCTCAAAAAAAAAAAATGGATTGAAGCAATATGTGCTGGTTACTAAAAAACAGAAGTAACCATAATTGGAATTGAGCCAATTATGAGACTTCTGAAACTCTAGTGAAGGTATAACCAAAGGGAATGTAGTTTACAAGGCCAAAAAGGGCAAAAAGGCAAGAAATATCAGTATCATTTGTAATAGTGCACATTAGATGCAATCTAGGAGTTTGACATCAGAGACTTGATTAGATCAGTTGTAATACATCAAATGCTGGAACATGAAGCAGCCTTAGAAACTGGGAAATGTTTCACTGACATGGGAGAGAATTTAGGACTACACAAAAATATTTGGATAAGAAAAAAAATAAACTGGATGAAAAATAACATGTGTAATATAACCACAACTTAATTTTTTGAATATGTGAATACACATTAAATGAAAATTTTAATATTGGTATCCCCAAAATGATAGGTTGATAGCTAAAGGCTTTTTGGTGCAGTGCAATTATGTAATTTTTAAAATAGGTGGTTTTAAATATTTTCCAAATGATGTAAACATAAATTGCTTTTATGAAGATAAAAGTAAATGCTTTTTGAAAAAAACTGAGATTCTAGGGTCACCTGGGGTGGCTCAGTAGGTTAAGCATCCAACTTCAGCTCAGGTCATGCTTGCACTTCATGAGTTTGAGCCTCATGATGGGCTCTGTGCTGACAGCATGGAGCCCGACGCCTGCTTCAGATTCTGTGTCTCCCTCTCTCTCTACCCCTCCCCTGCTCACACTCTGTTTCTCCCTCTCTCTCAAAATATGCATAAACATCAATTTTTTTTAAAGCTGAGATTCTGATAATTAGATATGAATAATACTAAAATGAAACATTAACTGAAATGTTTCATTTATAATTAAGCATTAAAAGTGATCTTGCTATTCCCCCTTAACACAATTTAACATTGTTGGTCCCACTAAATGCTAGGAGTATAGACACTAAAGATTTTAACAATCAAAAATACCCCTCCCCCCCCATTATTGTATCAAGAATAGTACCATCCCTATTTGAGAATAGCTGGTTTGGGTAGAAATACATATTCATGGATATTTTTACTCAAACTTTGTCACAGACTTTACAGATTATTTTCCCTTTTTTTTTTGAAGTATATATATGGAAATTTCTGTAGTGAATCTCTGTAGGTGATAAAACATATCACATTTTGTTTGTTTGTTTGTTTGATCCCAAAGCAGTTTTACTTTAAACTTATTCTTGAGAGCTAGTTTTGCTGGGAATACAGATTTAAGATGACTTTTCACCTTGTCAGCTCTTTGAACACATTATGCCATAGTATTCTTGTTCCACTATTGCTGTTAAAAGGACTGATGTTACTCTATTTTTGCTCCTGTTCAATTAATCTTTTTTTCTGATTAAGTTTAATATTTTATTAATTTTTTGTGCCCTTTACTGTCATGACAGTAGGTTTAACTTTGGATCTCATTTGATTTATACTCTGTAGTATGCATTTTATTATTATGTCGTGCTTCAGTTCTGAAAAGTCCTAGCCATTATTTTTTTCAATTTTCCCCTTCCATTTTCTTTTTTCTTTTGTGATGGAACACTGAATATATTGAAACTTTTCAGTCCTATATATTCTCTTAATACCTCTTTCGTATTTCTCATTTTGTGTCTCAATGCTCTACTTTGGGCAATTTATTTAGATATATATTTTGTGCAGTTGTTTTCTCTTTAGTTGGTTCCTAATCTGCTCTTTAATTTGTCCACTTATTTTTTTTTAATTTCAATTGTTATATTATTAAGTGATAGAAATTTCATTTGACCTTTTTTTGTTTTGTTTTGTTTTTGATATGCTTGGTTATTCTTTTTTTAAATTTTTATTTATTTTGGAGAGAGAGAGACAGAGAGACAGAGAGACAGAGAGACAGACAGACAGACAGTGTGAGCAGGGGAGGGGCAGAGAAAGCGGGAGACCCAGAATCTGAAGCAGGCTCCAGGCTCCAAGCTCTGTCAGCACAGAGCCTGATGCAGGGCTCAAACTCATGGACCTTGAGATCATGACCTGAGCCAAAGTCAGATGCTTAGCCGACAGAGCAACCCAGGCGCCCCACCTGGTTATTCTTAATAGTGTCCTATTGCTTGTTCATTTTTGTTATTTCATCTTTTAAAACATATTTCAGTAATAGCTATTATTTATTCACATTGGCAATTAAAAATATTAATATTAGTATTTAATCTTAATCTTAAATATTGGGAGCGTCTATCTGTTGTTTATTTTTGTTCTTGGTGTCAATCTCATTTAAAAACTTTTGTTTTCTTGTACATTATTTTTTAATGTTAGCTCATACACTGAGCTTAATCTGTGAAAATCCCATATCTAAATTAGGTACAATTTTTCTTTTCAGAGAATATTTGCAATTGCTTCTAATGAGGAACTGATAACACCCTGGGACTACTTTAGCTCATTTTTTTAGGTTAATTTATTTATTTTGAAAGAGAGGGAGAGAGAGAGAGAAAACAGCGAGTCCCAAGCAGGCTCCGTGCTGTGAGCGTGGAGCCTGATAGCAGGGAGTCTAAACCCAGTAGTTGTGAGATCATGACCTGAGCCAAAACCTACCAACTGAGCCACTCAGGTGTCCCTGTAGCCGTGAGTCACACATAAAGAGTCAGGACACGGAGGCTTTCTTTCCAGGAAGCAACTTTATTTGTGTCAGCACAGGCTCAGCAGTCTAAGACCCCAAAAGGCTGAGCCCCAAGAGCAGTGGTGGGGGGCGGTTGCCTTTTGTACAATTTTTGCCCCTTTGTCTCCCATATATGATAGCATACAGTCAGAATGGATAGTCTATGTTACCTCTGTAACATACATGAGGAATATCATGCACTTGCACGTAGCCAGGTTGCCTTCCCTTGTCTTGGGGTTTTCACCACATTCCTTAAGGAGGGGCTCTACCACATCCACACTTTAACTCATTTATTTTTTTTTAAATCTTTTTTTAATGTTTTTATTTATTTTTGAGACAGAGAGAGACAGAGCATGAGCAGGGGAGGGGCAGAGAGAGTGGGAGACACAGAATCAGAAGCAGGATCCCGGCTCTGAGCTGCCAGCACAGAGCCTGAAGCGGGGCTCGAACTCACACACCACGAGATCATGACCTGAGCCGAAGTCAGACGCTCAACCGACTGAGCCACCCAAGCGCTCCACTTTAACTCTTTTAAAGAGGGTCTCTGAGTACTACAGGACAATGAGAAAGAACGAAATATGGCCCTTTGTAGCAACGTAGATGGAACTGGAGAGTGTGATGCTCAGTGAAATAAGCCATACAGAGAAAGACAGATACCATATGTTTTCACTCTTATGTGGATCCTGAGAAACTTAACAGAAACCCATGGGGGAGGGGAAGGAAAAAAAAAGAGGTTAGAGTGGGAGAGAGCCAAAGCATAAGAGACTCTTAAAAACTGAGAACAAACTGAAGGTTGATGGAGGGTGGGAGGGAGGTGGGGGTGGGTGATGGGTATTGAGGACGGCACCTTTTGGGATGAGCAATGGGTGTTGTATGGAAACCATTTTGACAATAAATTTCATATATTGAAAAAAAAATAAAAAAATAAAGAGGGTCTCTGGCTCTACCGCCCTCTGTTGAGGAGCTAAAGCTTGGTCTTCTTTTCTTTGTCCTCTAACTGGCATTTACTCCCCAATAGAACTTGCATCATTTACTGTTCACAGATGTCAGCCCTCTCTTCCTCTCTAATCTTCTTCCCTCTTTGAAAATTGCCTTCAATTTATTCAAGGATAGTTGTATGCCAGTTACAAACCTCTTCAGGGATTCTAGCCCATCAAAATACTGGAAGCCAAAAGCCCCTCATACCTTTATGTCTAGAGAAATACGTTTTTATCTTCCATGTTAGTAATTTAAAATTTTGCATCTTAAATTTTCTCCTTTCTGCTTAAAATTTAGATCCTAAGTCTGCTATGGCAAAGTTAGATTTTCCAATTAGACTTTTCCTCTCCATCTCTCATTTCACATATTTGAATTTAGGATATATTTTTTGAAAGAAACACACTGCTTCTTAAGAAATTCAGATCATTTTTTATAAGTTTTCTTACAAAGATGATTGTGAGGGAGCCATGAATCCTTTTCTGCAAACTTTCCAAATTAGTTTATCATATATGTCTTTATTATGCTGTCATTAAAAAACACCTCCCCCCGCCATTTACTTTTGAGGAAAATCAACATTAAAGAATGTAATTCTAATGCCTGAAACATGTAGAATAAATGTTAGAAAGTGAAGATTAGAGCGCAATGATGCCTGACTCAGATTTATTTAGGTGAGTGTGGTACTATTGATCTGAATTGGTGTCCTTTAATGTTATTTAAGAGAAGAAAGCAAGTGCTGGAAAAATCAAAATTAAATGATTAGGTTGATTAGAATATCACTGGCATGTGGAAGGTTCTACTTTATCTGGAAGTGAAAGTGCTCTGAAATATTTAAAGCAAAATATCTGTTCAAATTTATTTCCTCTCATCACATCTTTCCTCTAGCAAAGAGAATAAATGTTAATCTTTGAGCATTTGGTTCTCATTCGAAGCTTTTATTAAAAGAAAATTCAACAACCTTTCTTAGATTGCATCCTTGTCTTCAGCTATGACCACTAAGAGTGGGTCTAAATTCCATAGGAAGCCTCAACTCTCCTTTATAGACAGAAGAGGAACATCAGTGCAGACTATTTGGATTGAAGGGAAAAAAAAGTTTTCATACAGGAAAGAAAAGTGGTAGATAGGGTTTAGGAAGGAGATGCTAAAAATCCTAACTAATAGGGCTTGACTATCAAATCCTAGAGGCATCCTCTGAAGTGTGAAGGAGGTAGTTTTGAGAGAAACCAGTGGAAATCTTATCTTGTGGTGCAGATAGCAGATTCTCTGATTTTATTCGTATGCTGTCATTTTCTTTTATTAGATTGGGAGACCTCATGGGAAGGTACCTGGTCCCTTGCCAAACATCACCCTCTGCTGAAATATAGGAGGCATTCTGTATGCCTGGATGGATTGGAACTGGCTTTAACAGAAGGTTAAAGGTAAAATGCAGTACTTAGAGGGAATCAAGAAAAGTTATATGTGTGGTATCTCTCTAGTAGAGGGATAGTGAAATCTATGGGATGCTTTTTAGGAGTCCCATACTGGTCAAAGTTTGGGTGGTAATCCCTGGACCCTTCAAGTAGTATCCGAACTGGTCCTTTTACTTACAGTTTTGATCTACAACAATTTACTTTGTAGAGGGCAAAAGAGATGTAGTATTAAAACAAACCAAACAAATCCCCAGTTTCGGTGCTTTTCTTTAGCACACCTTGTGCATCGTCTAACCCTGGTTTCTACTCGTCACTTCTGATGTCATCCTAGCCCTCTCTCTGTGGTCCAGCTTCCCCTGTCATTGAACAACTCCTTTGCACCTGCTTCCTCTTCTTTCTGTCAAACTCTCTACTAAACTTTTCACATGTTAATCATAGAATAAGTGTTAATCTTTTAACTATCTCCATTTCAGATATAAATGTAATCTCAGACTTTTCCTATTCTAAAGTACACAACTTAAATTCCTCCTGTACATCACTCTAATTTATTTGCTTTTAACACTTCTCATTATTTTAATATTCTTGGTGCCATTACATTGTACTTGTTTTGACTTTTTGTCTCTTGACACTAAACTAATTTCCACTATGATGAGGCTTTACTTTTTTGTTCCTTTGTGAATCTCTAGTACTTACTACAGTTCCCAGAATAGTAGGCATTCAATAGAAATTTGTAGAAGAACTGAAGAGATGAATAATGCATTAGCTTTAAGTTCTTAAAATTTAATATTATAGGGGATTTCCCCTTGGATATAATTATGCATGTTTCCCTTAACCATCCTACTGGAGCTGCTCGTTGGAAGAGATGTGGATCCTCCATATACAGTCTTGAAGTCAGGGACAGATGGTGAAGCACACAGTGACTATATGGGATGCTGTACAATGACTAGTGCCATGTGATTGAAATTTAGGACAGAAAGGACCTCTTTGCTATGGAGTGTCATTGCTCTAGGCTCTCTCACAAAATAGAGCTAGGAAATAGGTGCATGTATAGCAACCTGTGTATGTACACGTCAGTAAATATTTGTATCTATGTCAATATCAATCTCCATTTGTATCAATATTAAGCTAAACGTGAATTCATGCTGATGTTTCTGACTTTTATCCCATATCACATAGATTATTTTAGCCTTCCTCCCTTGCTTATCTGTAACCATTCACTCCAACAATGAGAAACCTGGCACCAACCACCTGTCATCCATCTACTTCTTCATTCAATCCCAGTATATAGGTACCACGTTTTTAGGATTGTTAACCCTATGGGAAACCACTGTACCAACTACAATATAGTGCTCGTTTGTGATTCCTTTTGTCTTTAGTCTCATAGTCTCCATTGTTTCTGAAATTATTTAGGCTAGCACTTTTCCTCCCGCCCTGTTCAGTGAGATTGTGTCATAGGACCTAATACAGTCAGATATTTTCATCAGCATCAGTATGTCATTTTAGGTTACTCACTTTTCTCCTATTTTTTTTTCTTTTTTTTTAATTTGTATATATTAAGGTTGAAGATGTAGGATTCTCTGGGTATTGTCAAATCATGGCATAATACCTTGCATCCACCACTATATTGTTACCCAGAGTAATTTCACTGCCCTAAAAAACCCCTCTGTGCCTCACCCATTCAAATCCCTACCAACCACTGATCTTTTTACCATTATCTATAAGTTTGCCTTTTCCAGATGTCATACAAATGGAAATGTATAGAATGTAACCTTTTCCGAGGAGTGGCTCCTTTCACTAGCAATGTGTATATAAGATTCATCAATGTCTCTGCATGATTTAATAGCTCATTATTATTATTTAGTAGCTCATTATTATTGCTGAATAGTATTCAGTTGTATAAAAGTAGCATGATTTGTTCATCCTTTCACCTATTGAGGAGTGTCTTGATTGCTTCCTGTTTTTGGTAATTATGAATAAAGCTTCTATAAACATTCATATGAAGGTTTTATGTGAACATAAATTTCAACTCAATTAGGTAAAAACCTAAAAGTGTGATTGCTGGGTAGATGGTAAGACTTTATTTAGATTTATAAAAAACTGCAAAACTTCCAAAGTGGATGTACCATTTGTATTTCCACCAACAATGAATGAGTTCCTGTTGCTCCACACAAAATGGAATTGTCAGTGTTTTGGACTTGAGTCATTATAATAGGTGTGTGGTGGTAAAAAGTGTTGTTTTACTTTGCCTTTTCCTAAAGACAAATCATGTTGGACGTTTTTTTTTTTTTTCATATGCTTATTTGCTATGTTTTTATATGCTTATTTGTATATCTTTAGTGAGATGTCTGTTTAGACCTTTTGGCTATTTTTAAAAATGTTTAATTAAAAATTTTAAAAGTTTGACTATTTTTATATTTAATTCTTTATCCAGTATATGGCTTTCAAAGATTTTCTTAGTTTGTGGCTTCTTTTTACATTCTCTCAACGGTATTTTTCAGAGAGGAGTTTTTAATTTTAATCAAGTCCAACTTAACAAAATTTTGTAGGAATTATGTCTTCGTGCTCTATCTAAAAATTCATTACTAAACCCAAAGTCAAGCAGATTTTCTCCTGATGGGCATTTTTAAGAGTACAAATATTTTTTTTAGCACAGAAAGCTCCAATGATAACTACAAGAAATGATTTTTAAAAAATTCTCACGCAAATCTCCATATTTTACAAATAATAAAAATGGGGACTTCTAGTTGTATATCAGGAATGGCCATGAAATACTGCCTATATATGTACAGATAGTCCCCTTTTTACTATTGTTTGGCTTAGGATTTTTCAGCTTTAGGATTGTGAGAAAGCTCTACACTTTCAGTAGAAACTGTGCTTTGAATTTTGAATTTTTATCTTTTCCTGGGCTAGTGATATGTGGTGTAATACTTTATCCTAACGCTGGGCAATGGCAGTGAGCCACAGCTCCCAGTTAGCCATGCTCTTATGAGCGCAAACAACCCATATATTTACCATTCTGTACCTATACAGCCATTGCGTTTTTCACATTCAGTACAGCATTCAGTAAGTTACATGAGATATTCAACACTGTATTGTAAAATAGGCTTGTGTTAGCTGATTTTGCCCAAGTGTAGATGAATGTAAGTGTTCTGATCTTGTTTAAAGTAGGCTAGTCTAAACTACAATGTTCAGTAGGTTATGTATATTAAATGCACTTTTGACTTACAATATTTTCAATTTATTAAAAAAAAATTTAATGTTTATTTATTTTTGAGAGAGAGAGAGAGAGAAAGACAGAGCACGAGTGGGGAGGAGCAGATAGAGAGGGAGACACAGAATCCGAAACAGGCTCCAGGCTCTGAGCTGTCAGCACAGAGCCAGGCGCGGGGCTCAACTCAAAAACCATGACCTGAGCCGAAGCTGGGCACTCAACTGACTGAGCCACCCAGGCAATATTTTCAATTTATGATAGATTTATTGAACATAACTTCAACGTGGAAGATCTGTACACAAAGTCAAAGTCATTTAAAGGCATTTGTAAAATACTTCCAACTGCAATGCTAGCTAATTAAGGATTAATTTCCTTTCATTATTATTAGAACTGCGCCCATAATAGGTCAATTCCTCTCCCATTGTGTGTAGATAATTCCCATTATCATTAATTGGAGTTTTATGTGTAAGAAGAAAGGGAAACTTTATGGGGGGGGTGGGAGGGGGAGGACAATACCAGCTGTCCATAAAGCCAAATTCTTTCAACCAGTAGAGGTCATTCTCTCTGTATTTTAATGTAAATTTCTAATTTCTGCTTGTAGCTTTCTGTTCTGAAGACAAGTAACAAAAACCAATTCCATTTCAGTCTGTGTTTCTCTTGATCTTTGTTCCAAGTTGGTGTATTTTCCGTTCCATAATAACAACACTGCCAGAGTGTGAAATTGGGGCACTTTGATAGAAATGACATTTGATAAGCTTCTGTCTTTTAGTCACTTAGCCCTTCGTGTGGGACATTTATCTACTTATTCTTCCAAATTTACAGTAAAACATTGATTAACTTGAAATGGAGAGACCTTCTGTTTTTGTGTGTCTTTCAGAGTAAGGCATTCCATAATGATTTGGCAGGAAGAAAAATAGGAAAAAGCTATGATAGTTTTGTTAAGGTGCAAGAAATACAATTGCTCAGGAAACACTGATCATTTTTCCTTTACCTATTACTTTGCCTTTTGGATGCAAACAGCTATAGATGTCCTCTCTCCCTTGAGATGACCAAAGCTTACCAAAACCCTGTTAATTATACCTCCTTTGTGCTCTCATTGCACTCTATACTTACTATAACTGTGTGTTTATGATCCAGCAGTACCTGTGTCTGTTTGACTCATTAAAGAATAAGTGTTTGGAAAGTAGGGGTGCCACCCTGGGATTAATCCACATTAATTCAATTAGTAAATTTTATATAGAAATTTGATTATTCTGAACACATTTGGGGGATTTGGGAACACCATGGTGAATGGCATAGTAATTGCTTGTAGGACACATGGAGCAGGGACAATTTAGACAAGAAAATAATCAATGACCACCTAGGATAAAAATGTTGTAAAAGAACTAAATAGGGAATATTATGGAAATATATGAAAATTACTTCTTTCAGCCTTAGGGGATCAAGATACGCTTTCCAGAAAATATGATCCCTAAGCAGAGTTCTTAAGTATTAGAAAGAAATACCCAGGAGAAGGAATCCAGATTCCTGGATAGTAAAGGCCAAACAGAATTTCAGGAAAAGTACATTTACTTTCTTCATTCTTTTATTCCCAGTACTTAGACCACTAAGTGATAGGTACCTTTTCATTAAATGAATGGGTAGATAAATTGCAAGGATCCAAGGCTAAATTGGAGAGACTAATCTTTCCTAAATCTATCAGTTGGTATGCCTATTATTTTTAATAGCCACTTAGTCATATTACCAAAAGAAGAGAATAAAAAACACCATTTTCCTCAACTAGTACCCAGTCACTTTGGAGAATATATTTCTAAAATATGTTATTTTTGCTGGGTCATATTGGTGGATATATTTCTTGTGTGCATTTTAAAATTCTGGAAAGTATGGAAGCTAACTGCATGAACTTTGAAATAGGATTATGTGTCCTAAATCTAAATTATGTCATTTATTAAGATTTTAAGCCCCCCCTAGCTCTTCACCTGGTTTTCTGTATATGGCTTATGAAAAACTGGAAAGAAGAGATTATTTTGCCTAAGTAGGTGTGTTCATAATTCCATTGTTTATAAATGTCATGACTTGTCTATTAGTTTGGATAGGCATTTAGCATAATTCACCCCATTTTTGTAGTGTCTTTCTAGTCAGATAACTGAAATGAATACTAAACGTTGTTAACGCTAGTAATACATACTTTAATAAGTACGTAAGTTTACAGTTCATCAGACTTCTTAGATTTGAAAGACTTGTGTAGCTGTTGAAAAGTTAAGAAGAAAGTAATGAATGGAGCAGAATTTGCCACCCCAAAATAGGCCTCTTTGGCATAAGGATTATTTTTGAAATGGTTATTTTTAAGAAACAACAGCCACAAGGGAAGTTCTGAAAATGAGTAGAAGTTACTCTATTGTAAGAGACATTTACTTTTATGAGGGAAATCTCTCTTTGTAAGAGGGTCACCCTCTTTGTACCAGGAAGAGCAAGATGACTAAACCCTCTAGAAATTCTTATCAATGGAGAAGGCAGAGATTTAAGTCTGTGTAACAACCATGCCCATGTGTACTATGCTTTTCTGGTAACCTCCCATAACTGGCTTCTCCACCACCACCTCCCCCCCACCCAACATATTTCTTTTTTCTTTAGCTAAAGATGATGTTTAAAGTGGTGACTTGAGCTATTTCTGGGGATTAATCTATTTTCCTGGGTCTCTCCCCTGTGGGCAGGAGGTGTTCATGTTACTAACCTTTTGTTGTTGTTGTTGTTGTTAATCTCTTTTATTGTTGGGGTGTCTCAATCAAAAACCTAGAAAGGTAGTAGGAAAACTATTTTTCCTCCTTTGCAGTAGGAATTATTTCCCTAAGAAATGGAATAAAGGGTTTGAGTATAGATAGGTTTCTGAGGTGTTTATGTAGTAGAAAGTCCGTAAGTATGAAACCTTTAGTCTTTAAAAAGAGTAGAATAGAACACTACAGTATATTTTGGAATATTTGGATTAATCAATGACTTTAAAATATATCTCTTACAACTCTTTCACATATGGCCCAATTACAGAGACAATTTTGATCACTACCAACTCTCATCCTGGGTTCGGGTGTCTAACAGTCTTCTCTGACAAAAGGAAACCATTCCTTCAAACAGAAAGTGCTGGAAGCAAAAAGGAACCAACTTCAAGAGTTGCCATTGATCCAGAAATTTGAGAACAATATAATAACAATAAATAATAACAGTAACAATATAGCCATTGTGGATTATTGAAATAAGTTTGTTTTTTAAGGGTCGTATGTTCATAATGATACTTAAAGCAGAAAAGAAAATTCAGAGTGTAAAAAAGGTTTACAGAGTATAAAAAAATGTTAATATTCAACAAGTATACATTGTTATAAAAGTACCATGGTTCCTTATAGCTGGCATCCATTCTTTTTGGGCTGGCATCTGTTTTGATGCCACTTGAACTCTACCAGCTGTTAAATATTTTGTTTTTTTATTAAAAAGATTTTAATATGTATTTATTTTTTAGAGAGAGAGAGACAGAGCATGAACAGAGGAGAGGTAAAGACAGGGGGAGACACAGGATCCGAAGCAGGTTCCAGACTCTGAGCTGTCTGCACAGAACCTGCTGGGAGGGCTCGAACCTAGGAACTGTGAGGTCATGTCCTGAGCCAAAGTCAGACGCTTAACCAACTGAGCCACCCAGGAGCCTCACCATTCTTTCTTTAATAAGCTCTGTAGCACGGAAGAATTTAAGAGGATGATTGCATTATATGAACCCAGATTACTTTCAAATACAGAATTTATATTGGGCTTCTTAGAGAATTTCTTAATGTTTCACCTACTCCGTGAAGCCATTTCCTCCCCACCTCCTAGTACATATTAACTCTGAAAACTTCAGTTAGTTTGCACATCATAAGTGGGAAGAATGCCGTCCCTGGAAGTGCTTTTCCCATTCACTATAGTGGTGATTGTAAGTTATGTACTCAAACTTCACACTTCTAGAAAAAAAAAAATCCCAGTGCGGGGGGGGGGGGTGGGAATCACAGGATAAATGGTATAAATGCACTTTCAAGATCCATTCCAGCAAAACTCTGAAATGATCTGGATTTGGCATTTACCTCTGAGCTTTCATAATAAGAGCTTCAATATGACTTTATAATAAACAAAAGGCCATCCAAACAAATTGATTTTATTCCATTGGTTTGAGCAATGAACTGTATAATTTGTTTCCTTGCCAACAATATTTTGTTTGGATAGGCTCACAAAGGAAGAACAAAGTAAAATCTATTTTTCTGTAGAGTAATATTTAAAGATGGAGAGGCTTCTTTAACAGCTATCTTAGATACAGATTTCATCTATTACCCATGCAGTGAAATGCACAATCACCTTGCTTTTATAATCCGGAGAGGCCAGAGGATTTTGACAGCTTTGTACCAATGCCTTGGTTAATAGAGAATGGAGTCTGAATGCTCCTGAATTGTAGCTGCTGCCCAAACTCGATTTAAAAATGCACCTAATAAGTATTAATTTTGCACGAGCCTTCTTACTAATCACTTTGTCTACACTTCTTCCTTCCTTTGCTTCATTTTCCAATGCAGCTAAAACCAGAATAGTATAGTCACAAATTCTGCTTAAAACACTTGGATGGTTCCTCATGGCCTTATGGAATGAACTTTTAGATCTTTTAATCTTCCATGACCTGGTGTTTCTCTATCTCTTCAGCCACTTTCTGGAATATATGTTTTGCTGAAACAACACCACATTATTTTGAATTTTTTTCATACTCTGTGTAGTTTCACTCTATCTGCATTTGTTCAAGTCATTTATTCAGTCTGGAAGTCCCTTGTCATCATTTTTTTTCAATCAGTCTCATTCTAATTTTTCCTTCAAGATTCAGCTCAGATGTTCTCACCTCTGGGTAGCTTCCTTTGAGCCCTTTCTTTGAGCAAAAAAACAAAAAAAAGGATACTTACCTCTTTGTGTGGAGATTATCCCTCTGTATCTCTCCCCCTCTAGATTGAGTCCTTGAAGAACTGGACATTGACAAGTGTGCATCCCATCACCCAACACTGTTCCCCAGCGACTCCTGCCTGTGTGCCACACCTGCCCACATACATCTTTGTTTTCCCTGGCATGGAACCTGGTGTATAAAAAGTGCTCAATAAATATTTGTTTAACTAAGTAAAATAGATTTACCTGAAAGCATCCTAGAAGAATAACCAAAGCACAGGAATTAAAGGACTGATTTATTCAGTTTGAAGAGAAATACAAGAGTAACACTAATGAAGTTAGATTCATGGATTTGATGCTTATCAAAATCTATTCTCTGACTCTATCTGACTCTGTCTCTGTGTGTCTTTGAAAATATGTTCTTGGTCAGGAATATTCTTTCTACTTTCTATAATGGGCAAGTTTCTATTCTGTTAATTCTGTTTAAGTCTTATCCCTCTGGGGAGTTTTCTCACATTCACTTGATAACTTTTCACACTTTGCTCACTGTGCATCAATAACTCTGATACAGTACTTCTCACATTATATTGTAATTACTTACAGATGTGTCTCTCTGCATTATCTTTAATTCACTGCTCCTTGAGGGCAGGGTTTTTCTTTTTTCTTCATCATCTTTCTCTCTTCCACCCATTGTTTAATGCAGTGCTCACAATTGGATATTGGGTATACCAGTTAGTTTCAGTGTGCTGGTCTCAGCCACAGGCTCAGAACTGTGCTCCGTGGGTACTAAGGAGGACCCAGATTTAGAACACAAGTGACATATTATGACCACCTAGAGGAACACAAACCCTAGTTATATGATGTCTTCAAGGAGAGCAAACAGACTCTCCTGCTGACGTCTAGCAAATGACTCTATCAAGTTTAAAGATCCTAGTTTTAAAACCTTGGCTTTACCAATTATTTAGATGACCTTGAGTTATTTATTTCGCATCTCTGAGTCTCAATTTTCTCATCTGTAAAATGGGATTCATTTATAAAGTTTGGTCAGACCTCTTTTGGATACAAGTGAAAGAAATTTATAACTACATTGACTAGCAAGACGAATTGATTGGCCATGTAACTGAAATCAAAGGGTAGTTTGGCTTTAGGTACGGTTTAGTGCAGAGGGTCCACAGATGTTGCTGGGGCAGTGTTTCTCTTTTTACCTCTTGACTTGTTTGCTTCCTACTCAGCTTCATTCTCTTACTCTGCCTGATCAGGCAGGAAGGTCTATGTCATTTCCAGATTTGTATCCCCACAATAGAAAGTCCAAAGGAATTGTTGCTCTCAAAGGTGTAGGCTGTTATCTGATTGATGTTGCTTGGGTTATTACTGTGGTCAGGCAAATGATAGTATGCTCAATGGCCAGCCTAGGGTTTGTGCTCTCTCCCTTTGGTTGGACAAGGGTATGGTATGGTAACTGAAAACACACAGAGAACCCCACAGGTGTGGTAAGGATATGCAAAAAAAACTATAAGAAAGGAGGGGACATGCTAGGCAGACAGAAACTATATCTCCAAGAGACTATTACATTTGTTCATTCTAAAACATATATATTAAGCTCATCCCTCAAAAACATTGCTGTAGGGATTAGAGACAATTGCTTTAAAATGCTTAGGCCACAATTTAGCATACAAAAACATGCAAAAAAGGAAAAAAAGTTAACTATTACTAACATTAATTAATTGAACCTAATATAATATATTACATACCTAATAATCACATACCTGCTATTCATTTACACTGAAAAGTTTCTGAAGGGAAGATTGTTAGAAGATGGACTTCTAAACTGGAGACATATATAGATAATGTAACTATTTTTAAGTATCTTTTTCTACTCAGATTAATTTCTTAGAAAACATCAATCAGCTCTATTTCATTATTTCATTCATTTATTTCACAACAACAACCACAATAATAGTAACAAAAAAAATCGAAGCCTGTTTTCTCTTTCCACCTAGAAATTTCCAGGTATTATTTTTTTACCCCTAGAGCAGTAAAAAAATGAAGCCTCTGAGTATTTTGGTGTAAAAATGATTCTTAATATGAAACATTATCATCTCTGTAGCAATGTCTCCCTATAGTATCCTCACATGAATTTAATTTTCCAAGGCTCTACAGAAAGGTCATATGGCTGAAAGTCAAGATGTCACTCATTGTGCCCAAGCATTGTGAGAAGACACTCCTCTGAAGGGACTTTTGTATTTGTTTCATTGCTGGCTTTAATCTGATTGAAAATCAGTGTCCTAAAGGAGAATCTGAAATACTTGTTGGGCTCAGTGAAATATAAGTTCTGGGAGGAAGGTAGAGATCTAGGAGCTTGGTTCAGAAAGCTAGGTTCCATCTGCCCACCCAAGAAATAATCTACCAATCAGGAGAGCATCTTTTTAAAACTGGCTCTCACTTCCATCTGTGATTTTGAACTAGATACTTAACATGTCTGGTTGTTAGTCTCCACGTTTCTAAAATGGGACAAGCTAATTGCTAAGGTTAAAAAAATAGTGTTCTTAAATATGCACTCTGATCTTTCTTTTGAGGTCCTTGGAAAACTGTATCCACAGCCTCTCAAGTAAACTCATGAAACAAATTTAAAAATTGCAGTAATGCTGCATTTTTTGTTTGATAAGTTTAGATAAGGCAATTGGTAATAAAAATTATAATTCAGAAATCCTAATACACAGCTAATGATACCCAACTATGAGGAATTTCCTGCCAGGACATTAAAACTCTTATCAGTTTTGATCCACCTTTAATCATATGAGTGTGTTAATAAGACAGAGCAGAGCAGAACTTTGCTCTCACCTTATTTTTCCATGTGCTACACTGCCTATTCTATGCTTGAATAAGGAAATAAGTCATAAAAGAGAAACAGTAAGAGGATGATAGTTGTAGTTACCAATGAAACTATATTATAAATGAATCAAGAGGAATATAAGCCCCTTGGGAGACCATGAAAGTATTGGATGTTTCCCCCACTGTGCATGGAATGGATTCACCTTATCTGGATATTGCAGGTGGGACCCCCAAAGGCCAGAGGCTTTGAGACATCTGGGTTACACTAGCAAGAGTTTTTTAAATGACTGATGTATGTATATAAAGGCAATTCCACTTCTACTCACTCGTGATGCCTCCCTTAATGATTACCAAGCAACTGTTCTTTACATCACTAAAAGGTGTGGGACCATGGCTACGATTTCCTAGTACCTGGACTTCTGTGGATTTCAGTGTTGTGATTTGGCACCACAGGGGTTTGCCTTACCAGGCCTATCTGGCAGAATATGTTGGTTCCAAAGTCCTACACCAAATAAATGTACTTCCATGATACCTGCCCTTTTTCAGCATTACAAAGGATCACAGCTGGAGGGAGGAACATTAACCCAAACAAGCCTGTCTTTTGCTTCTTCTCAAACATGTTTCTTCTACTTTTTTTTTTTTTCCATTTCTGGTTTCTGCTGTTCAGTTAGATATTCTGATGAGCACAGACTCAAGAGGGAACAGAATGGCAGGGCTGCCCTCTTTGATGCATATTAAAGTCACCTCTTGGAAAAGGAGCCAGAAAGTGCTGAGGTACCAAAAAATAGGAAATTATAATACACAACTTTCTGAGTCTACCAGCACTATAGCATGACTTTATGATAAACTCTTGATCTGTTGGTTTAAGAGAAACCATGCTGAATATGTGACTCACTTTGTAGCACTGACTGAAAACAAAGCTCCACAAGACACTGAACAGTGGCTGTTCCAATTGCCATATTTCTCCTGTGTTTTACAATACAAAAAATGTGACCAGATCTAGTTTGCATTTGTGCCTTGGAACTGCTGTTTATAATTTGAGTAATTCAGTACAAGTCATTGGAGCTGAATGTGCCATGTCATGCAGTAAAAATTAAAGTATACCGTATTGTTTTATGGAAACAATCAGTTCCAAAGAACAGAACTGAGGTAAAAAGACCAATTTCTGTTTTAAACAATAAGATGCTGATTAAGCAACCATTGCATGTGAATAGAACAAGTTAGTTCAGGGTTCAATAAAAATAAGCAGATGGTGCTGTCGGGCCTTGACAACATTTTGATGGTTTCAGTGCATATGCAAAGAGGATTTTATTAATATTGTCCTTCTTCTAGTATTGGTATAATGGCTGCACAGTGAAAATGAAGGCATCTACAAAATCTCTCAGAAAGGATCTCATACCTTTGGTTATTCATTTGGAGACTAATTCTTACCAAATTCCATACACCATCAAACTGGAGATACTAGAGATTCACTTTTGTTCTCACTTGGAACAGAGAGATCAAATTTTACTTTTTTCTTTTCCCTTTTCCTGAAGGTATTTTCCTTAGGACATTTAGGGTGTTCTGTATCTCCGGGCTAGATAGTTTATTTAATCATGTACTAACACTAAATCCAGCACTTTAGGAGTTTTTTTTTTCTTTCTTTAAAGATTACTGACCTGTTGAGGGTTGATTTTTAGCTTGAGGGTTTTTTATTTGTTCACTGCTTCTGTAATCTTTCTTAATAAAATGTATTATTTGTGGCACATCAGTGTTTACTTCTAGCTAGCATTATATATGACTAGTCCAGGTTTTTTTTTATAACATTTTATTAGGAATAATACTGACTTATCATTTATCGACTGCCTACCCTGTGTAGGGCACTGTGTTAGGCTCTGGGAATATAACAGTGAGTGAATGATCAAGTCTTGGTATTTTATTTCAAAGAATTTAAAATCTAGCCTATCTAAACTCCATAGTAATTTTAAGGGTATGATACTATATTCCCGTTTTAAGAATAAGGAAAGTAAGTCTCAAAGTTAACTAAAACATGCAAGTTAACATAGGGAATAATTTGTAGCATCAAGGGTGAAAGGTAGGTCTATCGTATTCTAAAGCCCATTATTTTTCCTCTCTGTTATAGCCTTAAAAGTTTTTCCACACTTAGTAGGTAAAATGGAGATCAAATATCTCAGATTAAATGGTGCAGAAGGAAGAAGTTTGAAAAAATAATCTTTTCCCTTCAGCTATCATTTTAGGTGCCATGCTGCATTATATATTCAAATGTTGCCCAATTTAAAAAATAAATCAACATGCCAAGGAAATACAAGAAACATGGAGACAAATTAGGTGATAATGGTAATTCATGTGAGAAGTGCCTAGTTTGGACGAACAATCAGAAAAAGGTGATAGAATCACATATCACATTTGCTAAAGAAATCAGATGGTTCAATGATGAAAGAAATGTTATAGGTACTTGGAAATAAGATTTATGGTGTTTGAATATGGCAAGAGTTGCCTTTATGCTAGGTAGTATAAGTAATCTTTTTATCTGTGTGTGTGCAAGCAAAGATGTAAAATGATTTTATGTACTTGCTTTTAAATGACAATCATTTTAAAATGCCAGAGCAGTTAATATCTTGTGCTTTGGAACTCCTACTCAGATAAAATCTGAGACCACAGTTTGAATTAAGCCTTGATTTAAAATCTACACATATAGGGGTGCCTGGGTGGCTCAGCCAGTTGAGCATCAGACTCTTGATTTCAGCTCAGGTCATGATCCCAGGGTCATGGGATCTAGCCCTGTGTCAGGCTCTATACTGAGCATGGACCCTGATTGAGGTTCTCTCTCTCTCTCTCTCTCTCTCTCTCTCTCTCTCTCTCTCTCCATCTCTCCATTTGCCCCTCTCCCTCACTTACATTCTCTCTTTCTCTCAACAAAAATCCACACGTCTCATAAAATCAGGTGATTTGAAAATTTTGATTGGAATAGGGTGGACTAGACGGAATGGAATACAGTTTGAACTATTTTTCTCTTACTGTCTTTCAAGTTGACCTGCCACTGATGGATAAAAAGGCTCATAGTAGGAAAGCCTAATAAAAAAAGTAATAGAAATGTGAATTAGGAAGATAGGATAGGCACGTGATGGCTACTTATATAGCTGGAATTTGGATAAGGAGGAAATCAAAGGTGGCTACAAAGGTTTGAGTCCAGATGCAGTTGTTTTTCCAATAATAGAAGCATCTCTCAGGCAAAGAACTTGAAAAGAGTTGCAGGAAAAGATAATGAATTTGGTTTTGAATATGTTATGGTAACCTCTAAATTTAAACTTATGTCACAAAAATAATAATGGTAATGGCTGCCTTATTTAACATTTCTCGGTACCATAAACCCTGCTAAATTCTTTTTATATATTAATAAATTACTAAAAGTCATGTGGATAGATGGTATTAACTGCATTTTAGAGAACAGGAAGCCTAGAGAGAACTTAACTGACTGTCTCAAGCTCATATAGCTGGAAATACACAGAGCCTTCAATTATACCAGGTCTATCTGAATCTCCTGTTATGTACTGTTTCCTCTGTTCCTCTAGCATAAAGTAGCAAAACTATTGACCATTGATCCAAGATTGAATTTTTAGTTGTCATCTATAATGCTTTCCAACATTTTGATTCTTTCTATTTCAAAATTGTGCTTGCTATTTTCCTGATATTTTTACATTGATTTTGAATAATTGGTCCCTGGAACCTAGATTATTAACTTTCTCCCTTTGAAATTGTGTTGTCAGTCAAACTGAAATTGTTTGCACTCTTGTTGATTTGTGATGGAGTTGACCAACTGGCCACCAAAACCCTTTTTCCTTTTCTGTGCCAGCAGAAGCATGATTGAGTGGCAGTTTCTCAGACAGAGAGTATAGTTCCCAGCCCCTTTGTCATCTAGATACATGGATTATGCATTTAGTTTTCACTAATGAAATGAAAGTGGAATTGCTGTGTGCCTTTTCTGGGATATGACCCTTAAAAAGTGGGTGTCCTCTTTATTCCCTTCTTCTGATGGAGTCTAGGCACTGACTAGGTTCTAGGGATGGCAGAATGGAAGAAGTTGGGACCCCTTTTCACTGTGGGGTGAAATCTAGCAGATAGAGCTACCTGCCAACATCACCTACTTTTCACTGAGAAAGCAATAGGCAACTACTGTGTTTGAGACATTAGATTTGTGGGTTTATTTTTAGAGTATTTTAGCCTAACTAAACATTTCTACTATCAATAAAATGGGTCCTATTTTGTAATAGTAATAATGGAACATAATTCTATGTTGTCGTCTACAGAACATGTTCAGGCACTTTAGATGCTCTTGCAAGCTACCTAGAAACCATCTTATTTTCTTCTATGGCATGGATTCAGAATTGGGTTGTGAACTGTGGCCTGTGTACTCAAGTCAGGCTCCTTTTCATTACAAAGTGCAGAAGAAACTTTGATCAAGCTTTTATTTACCATATGATGCTCCATTGCATAATGAGTGGATGGTTATTGAAGTCTTGGCATATACCTCATCACTGAGTCTGAGATAATGCTTTGTAGTGGATCCATCTGAAGAAAAAAGAGAGTTCTTTTTACAAATGCCCTCTAATATTATGCAATGCATTTTTCTTCACAACCAGATAATTTTGTTCTTTCTAAATTCCTATTGGTTTTAGAAATTTAATTTTTCCTATGTGTGAAAATTATCCGACCACCACGGATGTCTCAGAGAGAGAAGCTATGGTCAGGCAGATCCTGAGAAAAATTCTACAAGAAGATTTATGTCAGAACCTGTCACTTTATTTTTTTTTAATATATTTAATCTTTATTTTTGAGAGAGAGAGAGAGAGAGAGAGAGAGAGAGAGAGAACATGAGCAGGGGAGGGGCAGAGAGAGAAGAAGATACAGAATCTGAAGCAGGCTCCAGGCTCAGCTGTGAACACAGAACCCGACGTGGGGCTCAGATTCACAGACTTCAAGATCATGATCTGAGATGAAGTCAGATGCTTAACTGACTGAGCCACCCAGGTGCCCCAGAAGCTCACTTTAAAGGGGTCTTCAGACAACATTCAATCTCTTCTCCTTTCTGTACATCAGAAGGGTGGTCTCTGATTCAAGAATTTCTGATACACACCAAAATAAGTTATTTTTAGGTAAGTTTTCCAGAGGTCAGGAAGAACAAAGAGCAACTTCTAATTCAGTTTTTATTTGAATTTAACCTTTTCCCCCTCTTTTTGTCTTTGTTGTTCAGCCAGTTACACTCTCCAATACTGGCTGTGTGTTGAGGGCCTTAAGTGATTGCCTTCCTCAGGCAGCGCTGGAGAGTAGTGTTTGAAGAATAAGCTGTGAAGGCTTAAAAAATTAATCTATCTAAAGGCTGGACCAAGAGCCTTTTGCTAAAGAACAACTTCTTGCTTTAAAAACCAATTACCAAATTTTCAGAGCAAAGCAGAGCCAAAGAGCAGAGCAGGCAAATAGGGTAGCTGTGTAAGTAAACTCAGCTCCTTTCTTTTTGAGGCTCTGAAGGTTTTCTTATATATTTCTTAGTTGTTTCTTGGCAAGGCAGTCTTATCATTGACCAGGACCTGGAAAGATCTGACCTATGTTTGCATCAGTATGCTTTATTATTTTTTATTTTATTTTATTTTATTTTATTTTATTTTATTTTATTTTATTTTATTTTATTTTATTTTATTTTTATTTTTATTGTTTTATTTTATCTTATTTTTCTTCACTTCTATAAGAAGTAGTGGTTTATTTTTTTTTAATTTTATTTTATGATCACTATAGTTCAAGTAAGTTGGATCCGAATTCCAGGCCGGTTTTTTTGCTCTGTAGTATTGAGTCTCAGTTGACTTACCTGTGAATTACAGATAATGATATTTATTGCAAATAGAGTTTCTGTAAGAAGCAAATAAATTACTACACATAAAGGGCTCTACTCAATTTTTTGTTTATAGTAAATGTTCAATAAATATCAGCATTGCTTGTGTTGTTCTTGATGGTTGTTCATAACAAAAGTATACCTTTGTGAATTTCCTTGTCACTAATGCATTTAATCTTCTTGATGCCATGAAAGCATTTGTTGCCTTTAGCATGGTTCTCCCACTCTTTATAGATGTATTCTGTTTCATAGTTAGCTGGGTGAGCCTATTTCCTCTAGTGTCCAAACATGTCAGAAGGGGCATTATTGTAACACACATTTAATTGAAAATATTAAATGTTTCTTAAATGGTAACAATTGAAGACCATTGTTTTCTCCAATGTCTACACTAATTATCACTGCAAATGTGGTAAGAAAAGTTCAGTTAAATGAAAATCTTGATGTTTATTTTGTGAAGTGGTTAAAATTCTTATATTATTGAGAGAAAGAATAGTGTCATTGTCTAGACTGTAAACCTGGAACAGGAGTGTCTGCATTATAATCCTGCCTCTGACCCTTTATCATGTATAGTCTTTTCAGATTGCTTCTGACTCTCTGTGACTCAGTATTTTCATCTATTAAATGAACATGAAAATAACATTTACCTTTTAGGACTGTTGAGAAGATGAAAATTTTCAATGTATGTAAAGTACTTAGAATAGTATGTGGTTCCTAGTTAAAGTTTTATGTTTTGGTTGTTGTTTTGTTGTCATTGTTATAGATTTCACTGCTGTATAGCTTGATGAGGAGTTAGCTACAGTGCTTTGTACTGTGATTTGCTTCTAGTATAAACTTTACATAATGTGTGCTTCTCATGGCATTGGGGAGACTTTTAAAGTTTTTAAAGGTATAGAATAGTGAGATCAGTGATCTCTGTTTTAAATATATCACTCTACCTGGAGCAGGACTGCATGGATTCTGATAGAATTAGTGGGATACTATTGGCATAACTTTGAGCACATGGTCTAGGCCAGAATTGATGAATATAGAAAAGGTGGATAGAACTGAGTGATATTTAAGAGGCAAAATTTACATAATTGTGATTAAATGGATATAGAGGTAAAAGAAAATGGAGGTTTCAAGAATAGCATTTAGGCTTCTCAACTGTAAAACAAGATGAGTCTAAGATCCAATTATAGTATAGAAAAATGAACAAAAATAGTTTTATAGATAAGGTGATCATTAGTTTTATTTTGGACATGTGGCATTTGAGGTGCTCTGGGGTCTCCAAAAGGAAATGCCAAATAATAAGTCAGACCCATACAATTAGTTGGTGCTCTGAGGAGATACCTGGGAATATTGTGAGCTATCACCATATGTCATATGTGGCTTTTTAAGCTCTGGGATCACAGAATCTTGAGGGGGAAAAAAAGGTGAATTAAGAATCAGCCTTGAGAAGCTCTACCATTTTATGGTGAGGTAACGGAGAATGAGCATGAGACAGAGAGAGAGAGAGAGAGAGAGAGGAAGCTAGATTTCCAAAAAGAAAAGAAAATTAGGAGATTGTTATGCACAGAAGTGAAAGAGAGGGAGATTGATGGAAACCAATGTTGGGTGGGGCTACAGAGTGAAAGGAAAGTGAATGAAGGACACAACATGAAGACACGACTCTTCCAAGAAATTTGGCTGTGAAGGAAGAAGAGAGGCAAGACAGGGGCTAAACCAAGCCTAAGGGGCTAGTTCATTTTTAATTAGTATTCTTAAAAGGGGGTAACTTGTGTATTTAAAGCCAACAAGAAGAATCTATATAAAAGAGTTTAAAGATTCTGGAGAGAAAGGTGATTATAGAGATGGGAAGATTCCTATAAACATGGCAGAAACAAGGGCAAGAAGTGGGTACAGAAGGGGATTAACTAAAGAGCACTGGTTCTCAGCTGAGCGTGATTTTATACCTCCTTCTTAAGCTCTCAAAACATTCGGGAAATTCTGGACATATTTTGGTTGTCACACTACAGAGATGGTGCTACTGGCAACCAGTGGGTCAAGGTCAGGGATGGTGCTAAACACCCTACAATGCACAGGACAACCCCTGAAACAAACAAAAAAAAATTATTCAAACCCATCAGTAGTGTCAGTGGTGAGAAACCATGTATAGAACAGATAATAACTTCTGTTTAAGAAAAGACTAGAGGAATAGGATGGGGCAAGAAGTGGGCCTATTTTTATATTCAATATTAATCAAATAGTGAGTACTCAATAATATTAGCCATGACTTTTATCATATGGCTAAATTATGTCCCTAGTAATGTGGTCACTTCGTAGTAAGATCTCAGTGATGGGCAATTAAAATAAAGGTATCAGTTGAATTCATTAGAGAGTTACTGTAATTTATTTTTACAATGTGAAATTTGAACATTAGATGTGCTCTTGACCCTCCTATGCTGGATTCTACACCTTTATTTAAATCTTATAGACACCGTCTATGATTAAGTCAGCTGAATTAAATTTGAGCCACCTGATAAGAATAAATGAGATTCATTTTTCCTGAATAATATTCAAAGCTATCTGATGATTTTTGGAGAAATATGGCATAGTGGATAAGAACTGAACTGCAAGAAGCTTTTAACCCCCAGTCCAGTTCTAAGCATTTGTTAGCTAAGGACTCTAGGTATGTACTTGACGACTGTAGTCTTTAGCGTCTTTATCCATAATGTAGAAGTAGGGACATTCTTATCAGAAGTGTCTCTAAACATCAGGGACTAATGTTTGCAAAGCATTCATCATGGGGTGGAAATAGCACATCTTAATGACTGATGGTGCTGCAACAGGTAAGAATTTCATTTAGGCCTACTAAGCACATCATAACATATTCGTCAGCCAAAATGCTTACCAGGGCATGTTGGGCAAGTAAAATTGTTTTTACGTATTCTTGTTAAATAAAAAATATTCCCCCAATATTTATTTTCCCATCAAGCTTAAAAGTTTGTAAATCTGAAAAAGAGAAATTGGTTATTCACCTCTGATTAATATAAAACTATGTCTTTTTGTTTAATACTCTTTCTGCTATGAAAGATTCATAGACATCCAGAAACGACTGGTAGTAAGCATTTATGTTTTCTACAAAATAAAATAAATGAAAAAATCACAAGAATTTAAGTTAGGAGTCTTTGATGGTTTGTTTGGTTTCCTTTTTGTGATATTGAAGTAGAAAATAGCAAGAGTCCCCAGGCACAGGCCTGGTCCCAAACCAGAAGTGTTGAAAATGTGTATTTAATCAGATAGTAAGACTGGAGTCAGATGGAGGCAAATCTGGAGGAATGGGCAAAGCCTGTACTGGTACTCTGGACCTCTGTTAACATCTGCCTTTCTTTCTCTCTTTGTCTCTCTTCTTTTCTTTTTTCTTTTCTTTTCTTTTCTTTTCTTTTCTTTTCTTTTCTTTTCTTTTTTAGTTTTCTTTCTTTCTTTCTTTCTTTCTTTCTTTCTTTCTTTCTTTCTTTCTTTCTTTCTTAAATGTTTATTTATTTTGAGAGAGCAAAGAGGGAAGGGGGAGAGAGAGAGAGACAGAGAGGGAGAGAGAGAGAGAGAGAGAGAGAGAGAATTCCAAGCAGGCTGTATGCTGACAGTGCAGAGTCTGGTGCAGGGCTCTATCTCACAAACTGTGAGATCATGACTGAGCCAAAATCAAGAGTCAGATGCTTAACTGACTGAGCCACCCAGGCTCCCCAGCATTTGGCTTTCTAATTTTACACTGATCACAGCCGAAATGTGAAAAGCAGGGTAATGCATATTTATTTTAATCCCCCTCCCTCCCATTTGATAGTAGTACCCCCTTTTTATTCTGGGGATTTACTTTTCCTCTGTGTGGTTTTGTCAGAATTGCCATTCAATGTGTTGTGTTTTCTCTTAGCATAGTGCCCCAAATTAGGCCCATCAGATACTTGCCTCTGGGAATTTGAGTATTTAGTTTTCCTAATTCTTGTCCATCTCTGAATCTGGGTCATCAGTATTATCTTTGAATCTGTATGTTACATGACAACCTTCCACTAAATATTTTTATCTTCTGTGGTTATTCATTGTTAACTTCTGTTGATTACAACCAAAAAAATCCTAAGAGAAATAGTCACTGCTAATACTGGAGGCTAGATAAACAGTTGATCTTAGAAGCAGGGAATAACTGAAAAACTGTAACTAGTTAGAAACTTTGAGTCAGTGGGAAAGAGCTGTATGTCGTTCTTATATTTTAGATGAGAATTAAGAATTCTTCAAAAAAAATCCAATGGAAAAAAATGAATATCTCATTATTAGCTTCCTCACAGATCTTTTCCATTTTTCTAAGACTTTCTTTTTTTTTTTTTTTTTTTGCTTGGATCAAAGCATTATTCAATCAAATAAGACACATTTTTGTTGAATGAACACATTTGTTCTTAATGCTTTGGGTTTGGGGTTGCCAAAAAGGAAATCAAACCAACTCATTCATACAAATGGATTAGGCTGCTTGCTCTCATCTTTCATCATTGTGTTCACAGTAGAGTTATGCTTCTATTTTGAGAATGAAGAACACATTTCTGGAAGAGATAAATTGTTATTGAAGAATTCCTATATAATCAGAAGGCTGAGAGGCAAATAATTGTAATTTGGACCCTGAGACTGAAGCCACTTCAATAATGATGCTCATTAGATTTTTTGTTTCTCTTCTCTGGCCTATTTAGGAGCAACAATTGCTTAATGTCCTGATGGACATAACCCATGTAAACATGGTGATTATTTCTGGTACAGTGTCATTCTTGCAGATCACCAGATTGAGGGCTCCATTTGCTCACTATGTCTCAAATAAGCAAAAATGCATCTTTCTCAAAATGCAACGACACATGTTTAGGCTGTGAAAAAAAGAAGTGGGATGATGGTCTATCTGCAAATGACTTGCTAGCAAGCAAATATTTATTATTCTTTGATTTGTTCTAACAAAGTTTCTTTTTTTTTTTTTTTAATTTTTTTTTTTCAACGTTTATTTATTTTTGGGACAGAGAGAGACAGAGCATGAACGGGGGAGGGGCAGAGAGAGAGGGAGACACAGAACCGGAAACAGGCTCCAGGCTCCGAGCCATCAGCCCAGAGCCTGACGCGGGGCTCGAACTCACAGACCGCGAGATCGTGACCTGGCTGAAGTCGGACGCTTAACCGACTGCGCCACCCAGGCGCCCCCAGTTTCTTTTATTAATAGCAGACTGTGAAGATCCATGCCAGGCCAACTGCACAGGGGGTTGTAAAATGGTTTCTTGTTATTTTCAAGGAAATATGTATGCAAATACAGTAGAGCTAGATGTGAATAAAGAATATGGTAGACTCAGTTTTTTTTTTTTTTAATTTTTTTTTTCAACGTTTTATTTATTTTTGGGACAGAGAGAGACAGAGCATGAATGGGGGAGGGTCAGAGAGAGAGGGAGACACAGAATCAGAAACAGGCTCCAGGCTCTGAGCCATCAGCCCAGAGCCTGACGCGGGGCTCGAACTCACGGACCGCGAGATCGTGACCTGGCTGAAGTCGGACGCTTAACCGACTGCGCCACCCAGGCGCCCCTAGACTCAGTTTTTATTATGAGTTTAATCTGCCTCTCACAATAGAGGGAGATATCTACTAAAAATGTTTATAAAGTTTTTTCACTGTGTTTTACTTCACATAGTAGCCTTCTGTAAATAGGAAAAAAGCAACAACGAGTATGAATCAGGGTTATAAGACAAATATATATGTATATATTTTAAAGGCCAGAACAGAAAGCTCTGAATATTGGAAATAGAGTCATTATATAATGACTAAACATCATACTGAGAGACAGAACATGAATCTAGATCTAGCTTTGCCATGATTTACTATAATGACTTTGAAAAAGTCACTTACTTTAACCCAGTATTCACTTCTGTTTTCTATCTATAAAACAAGGCTGAGCATTAAATCCAGGGTTTCACCTCATTGGCTCTGAGTCAGAACTGGTATAGACAAATGTTTGTTTGATCATTATTTAATTGTTATAAATTGAATTTGTTACATTTTGCCAGGAGATAGTCTATAATGGTCCGCAAACTCTATCCCCGTCTGAAGTATTATCTTTCTCTTAACTGCCTGGTCCCTGAAGACAATTGATAATGTGGATTCCCTTCAAGAGATGTTCCCTAAGGGCAGTTATGTTGTCAAAATCTTATGATTCTAACTATGTGGTTTTGGAATGGGCTCACTAAGCCTGTCTGGGCTTTCTCAATGTACTTGAATAACAAAAAAGAGTAAGCGGCCAAATTATATATTTAATTTTATTACATGGTCAAATATTTTAGAATGAATTTTGAATTTCCCCCATATATGTCCACAAAATCTAGTAGAGTTTTGTTGCTTAAAAGTTTATTGATTTATATGTAACTTCAGATTATTAAATATATGTATACTAAAACCAAGATGTTTTCAAATTACTTAGCTCATGGGAAGTTATACATTCTGAAAACTTATGTAAATCTATGCCAACAATCTCAGTCTGAAATGAGATAGAAAGTTAAAAAAAAAGCTTAAGTCATTTTCTATTGGACCATAACTTATTTTATGAAAAAGTTATTTTTATAATATAGTTCAATATTGTTTTTTTGGTTTTAACTCCAAAAAACCCACAATTTATTCCTTTTAAGTCATTTCTGAGACAAAAATTTTATAGTTTATTTTCAAAACGGAAGCAATACAGCTCCTATTATAGAAATGGTACATAAATTTCATGTTCACATTAAAAAGTATGTTTTTAATCATGTGCTTGACAGTAGCACCTAAATCACAACATTCATTGTGAAAATGGTAACGAGAGTTAATTGTTCTTTTTCTCTTCTTTTTACCATTCAGAACCATCATCTTCAGATTAATGGCATATAAGCATATTACTTAGTGATTTTTCCATTGGAGAAACCTACTACTGTAAGATGGCTGTCTCTCTCTAGTATAAATTGTTAATTTTAGAACTATAATTTTACAAATGTATAATTTTTAAATTAGTTGAAAGAGACCTTGGAGCATGTCTAGTCATGCCTTCTCTGTAACACCCTGGCAGGTGGTTGATTGATTATATAGCCTATACTTGATCCCTTCTAATGACAGGAAATTAATTACATTTCAGCATTGTCTTCTCACTTATGGACAGTTCTAATGGCCACACACATTTCAATTCCACTCTCTTTTGCTAATGTGATGTTGTAATGACAACACTTCTGAAGCCTTACTTTTCCTGGGTAATCATCCCTGATTATTTAAGAAATTTTTCGTCAGACACAGTTTCCAAACACTATACTTTCTTAGGAAGCTTCTCAAAGTTTTGAGCAATGTTACCTTGATGTGACCAGTACAGAGTATGATAACTTGTTCTGTTTCTTGAGCTGTATAGTAGTTCTATTTGTGTAGTCATGGATTTCATTAGCTTTTTAGCAGCCAGTTAATTGAAATGTCCATTCATAAGAGGTTATAATCTTGTCTTTTTCAGTATAATTTTAAGCATAGTTTCTCCTACTGTATATTTGGACTTATTTTGAGCAATCAACTTTTGAACTTAAATGCAGAACTTTATGTTTACCTACTATCTCATTTTATCCTTAAAATATTGGGAGAAAGGGAGAAAAGATATTAGTTCCATTTTTGATTAAAATAGTGTGTCACAGAGAATAGTGTCTCACTTGTCAAATAGCAAGTTACTGGTAAAGTTAAATGTCAGAACTTAGTATTTTTTTTTATTTTTTGAATTTATTTATTTATTTATTTATTTATTTATTTATTTATTTATTTAATTTTCCTTTATTTTAGAGAGAGAGAGAGAGAGAGAGCAGGGAGAGGGGCAGAGGGAGAGAGGGAATCTTAAGCAGGCTCTCTGCTCAGCATGGAGCTAGACATGGCGCTTGATCCCACAAACCTGGGATGATGACTTGAGACAAAATCAAGAGTCAGACGATCAACTGACTAAGCCAGCTAGGCACCCCAGAATTTAGCTTTCTTAGTTTGCTGAGAAGATGTCCCACATTGACTAATGATTTAAAAATGCATTTATGTGGAAATATCTTTTGCTAACACATAGTTGAGAAAAGGAATAAAACTGGTGGTATTTAATCCATTCCCCTTTTTTACTTCATTCCTATCGGAGATTCCTTCACATTTCTATGTATCTCCTTAATTATCGGTAGAGTTCTTCTCTATCCAGTTACACAGATCAGTCATGTAACAAAAAAGATCTGCATTTGCTCTTGTTCTGTTCCATAGACATATAGGCATTGCATTTCAGATCCACATGGTTCTCTCCAAATCTACAGCTTTAACATGTACTTGTCTTACTAAACCGAACATTTGCTCAGTTTGAATCTCAATTTCGACTATTTATATCCAGTGTTTAAATGAGTGTTCTCTGGTGATCAAGCTGGGAATTACTGCACATTTTAGTTTTTACTTAAGAAGCACAATTAAAAGATGAGAAAATAGAAAATAGTGACTTGAGAGTAACATCTCTTTTTTTTTTCAGAAGATTCTCTAAATATTGTTTAGTATTGTCTCTTCTGCAGATATTTCAGTATTAAATGGTACTTTCCTCTGAGGTGGAATAGAGCATATACCAGTCTCAAAGCAACCATGCAAGTTTTCTTTTAAGGATATGAAGTAGCTGGGAAATGCTTACCTGAAAATAAATTTATTCTATATTATCATGTGTAACCCTGATGTGATGGCTTATTACTCATCCCCATACAGAGATTGGCGTGGGCAGGTGCTACTGACAAATTTGTCAATTCCAGCCCAGAGCTACAAAATTCCTTGTCCAAGGACATAGAATCCACTAACAGTATTGACGTTCAAAAAATGCCAAAGACAGTTCTGTTCTCTCAAGCATTCCATTTGGTCTAATTGAGCTTTGCTAACCTTTTCTCTGTGACAGAACAACTTTGAATGCATGTCAGGAGAGAGCTTTATAAATATTTATTGAATAAAACAGCTTGTTTGGATATGAAATGAGTTTAAAGATAGGAATTAAGGCCAGTAAATTTCTAACTTTCTGGTGTGGAAAATGTGTGTTGGGAGAATGCCCAACATCAAATTTTAAATAATAACCAATTTTGTTTTTAGTACTCAACTTAATGTAGTGTTATAATAGAACTATAGAACTTGCATTTGTCAGCTTTTAAAAATGTTTGGAGGGATAGATTTGATTTATTTATCATTCATTCATTCCTCTGTATTTTCCTCCTGATATTGTAAACTGTAAGAAAGAAAAAGATAACTTCCAAATGATAAATGCAACTTCTAACTATAGCATAATTTTATTGTTTATACTTTGTTTAGATGAACGGGCTGTTTCAATATTGTTGGTGACAATAAATTCTTCAATGGCACCTCATCCCCTTTTTGCTGCACATTTAAAAATGCATGTCCTTGCTTCCTGCAACTGTTTTCCCTATTCCCTCTTACACACAGCTCTATCTCCTTACTCTTCTTCTGCATCCCTTTTGATAAAATCCACATTGCTCAATCAATAAATGGTGATTTATAAGTATAATTCCTCATTTTCCCAGAACCATCTCCCATCAATTATTCCTGAAAATAACTAAATTTTGGCCAAACTCCTCCTGCTGAATCCCTATAACACAAGTTAGATACTCCTTTGAAGACTTCCCCAAGTTAAATTTTTCTTGGAAGCCTTCTTCAGCATTTTCTTTCTTTCTTTTTTTTTTTTTTTTACTTTTTAAAATGTGTTTATGCTTATTTTTGAGAGAGAGAGGAGAAAGAGAGAGAGCAAGCGCAAGTGGGGCAGGGGCAGAGAGAGAGACACACACAGAATATGAAGCAGGTTCCAGGCTTGGAGCTGATCGCACAGAATCCAATGCGGGGCTCAAACTCAAAAACTGCGAGATCATGACCTGAGCTGAAGTCAGAAGTTTAACCGACTGAGCCACCCAAGTACTGCCCCCCGCCCCCACTAAAAATTTTTTTTTAATGTTTATTTATTTTTGAGACAGAGACAGAGCGTGAGCATCTTTTTACTACTTCTCTTTCTCTTTCTTTCTCTCCAGTGACTGTAAGGAGATCAAGGGCCACTGGTGCATGGGAAGGCCAGTTACCCCTCTTGCACATCTGTGTTCCTCTCAAACCCAGGGAATCATCCTGATTGGATTCCATTCTTTGACATACAGAAGCCCACTTAGGGATTGAGTCTAAGTTGTATGTTTGATCTGGGTTACAAGAAAGTCTTGCATTTGAGTATCACTATTAGCTTACCTCATACTAGAGTGATGTTTTGGGCTCCCATTTGTTAGTGATATATGTCTTTAGTTTTCTCAGCAATTATCTAGAAGAAGGTGTTTGATTAAATAGGATTGTGGGGTTCTTCATTTCTTATTCAAATTCTATCTAAAAGTGCTTCAAACACTATCTTAGTGCTTAATATTTGTGTTTGAGGATTAGCTATCCACAGACAAAAATTAACATCATCTGAGTTTTGGCTTATTAACTAATTTATGACATCTTTAAAATGATATTAACCCTAGGTCAAAGGGTTGGAAGAACAAAATGAGCTACTATACTTTGTACATAACATGTTGAATGTAGTAAGGGCTTAACAATTTTTATTTATTAGATTCTAAACAACAAAAGTTTAGGAAATTGGCTTGTTCACTATTTTTTCTTTAACACTTAGCATGCTGTCAGTTTGGGGGTTGTGTGTGTGTGTGTGTGTGTCCCCTACTTGAATGAATATGGGGAGCATTAAAACTTTTTTATGGTATAAAATAATAAGATAATCATCTATTTGACATTCTGGAATATTATCTTCTGGTTGGTCTGGAAAGGGAAACAAAAGAAATCTTTTATGGAATAAAATAACAAGACCTTAGTAATGTAGTAAAATTGTATAGTTTCTGGGCAGCAGAGAATAATGGATATCTGAAGAATTTAAGGGGAGAAATCAAAAGGTAGGATAAGTACATATTTGTGATATAGATTTAAAATTTATTTAAATTTAATATTTTTGACCCAAAACACTGGGTTTATGTGTGTGTATATATATTACATACATATATACATATGTCTATATCACACAACTATGTATAACACTTATACCTTCAAAAATTATCACATAATCATAAAATGGATTAAAATTATTTTTCTAAAATGAGAATGTCAAAAGTCCTGGTTATACTAGATGACATAATTGGAATCATATATAAAGCATAGTTTTTACAGTATGAGCTGTGAGTTTATTTTAAATCAGTAGCTATATTCATGGATAAATCATACTCATAAGCAGGGTATTTACTGTCAGAATCTTTAGTTTGATCTGTAACTTTTCCAGGAAAGTGCTCAAGTAAGCTATAGCTAAACTTGCTTTTTTATCTGCTTATAAATTTGTTGCTAGAGCTGTTTAATTTTTCCTTTCCTAAATGAATGACAGAATAAAATAATTTCATATAGAAAAAAGTATATGTGATTTTATTTTTAACCCTTATATATTTTTTGTAATATTGTGACTGAATATGCTTCCAACAAAGAGAGTTTTGCTTTAAACATAAAACTGAACAAGTAACTCTAAAGATTGGGGGATATTGGATGATATAAAAATTGATTAAAATATTTGCTTTTCCCTTGCTCTTCAAAATGGTCAATAATATTACTCAGCTATCTATTTCCTTTTTAGAATGCAATTTTTAGGATTTTTTTTCATTACTGTTTTTAAATGGTTGGTGTCCTGATAAAGGATTTATGTCACAAATAGGGGGCAGTTATTTGAAAATTAATTAATCAGCTTCCTCTTCATTATTCTGCTCTCGAGAGCATTTGTAGTAGAACGTATTTTGAGATTTCTACTTAGGACATTGATATTTGTGTATATACCTCCTCTCCCCACATAGACAAAAATGGTCATAAATGACCCAAGGCAACTAAATCAGATCATTTCTTTTTTTTAATGTTTATTTATTTTTGAGAGAGAGAGAGAGAGAGAGAGAGAGAGAAGCACATACAAGTGGGAAGGGGCAGAGAGAGAGAGAGGGAGACAGAGAATCCCAAGCAAGCTCCATGCTGTCAGCACACAGCCTGACGCAGGGCTTGAAACTACAACCCTTGATATCATGACCTGAGCCAAAACCAAGAGTCAGTCACTTAACCAACTAAGCCACCCAGGCACCCCTAAATAAGGTCATTTCTTAAGATAACTTAGGAATTATGGTATAATAAGAGAACACATTAATTTGGAAGTTGTGGGGCTGTTGTGTAAACTTGGAAGCAGAGAAACCAGTCTTTAGAGAGAAAAGATAAGCAGATGAATAAAGGAGAAAGAAAAGAGAGTTTGTATAGAGAGAACAAGAATGTGAAGTAGAAAGAGGAAGAGAGAGGGGTGCCGGGGTGGCTTAGTCGGGTAACTGGCTGACTTCGGCTCAGGTCATGATCTCACAGTTCATGAGTTCGAGCCCTGCGTCAGGCTCTGTGCTGACAGTTTGGAGTCTGGAGCCTGCTTCAGATTCTGTGTCTCCCTCTCTTTCTGACCCTCTCCAGCTCATGTTCTGTCTCTCTCTCTCAAAAATAAATAAAACATTAAAAAAAAATTAAAAATAAAAGAGAAAGAGAATGAAAAGACAGTTACCACAGCATATTGATTAAAGAAGACTTCATCTCAAAGGAATGTGTAGTCATTCATTTTTTTCATTTGTTTAACATTTATTTATATATTTTTACTGTGTGACAGGCACTGCTACATATTCTGATGATAAAGTGGTAAACATGGGACTGTCAGTCATATTTTTATGGGGATTTTATTCTAGTGAGACACATCTTCAATGAATAAACAATAATATTGTATAATTTAAGGTAATGGTGAGTAATATGAAGTGATACACAGCAGAATGAATGTTGAAACTGTGGGAAGTGGGGAGAAGAAAATCTTGTGTAAAGAAGTAACATTTTTAGTGACTACACTAAGCAATGAACATTCCTTATTTTCTATTTTCTTATTTCTTCTCCTAGAGTTGCTAACTCAGTAATGATATGATCATAGTTATGATTGACACATGGCCCCTGAAAATATGCCTTGTATTTTTGCTTTTGTTTTCTTTAGAGAAACCCCTGCCCATTCCTGGAACCAGCATTAATTTTTTTAGAGTAATTAATGCTAGCTGCTACAAGACACAAATCCCCAAATCTCTATGGCTTAACCCGATAAAAGTGTATTTCACCTCTTGCAGTCTGATACATTTTGGGCAGCTGTCCAAGGCAGCTCTCTTCCAAATGGTGACTCAAGAATCAAAGTTTCTTCCATATTTTAGCAACACCATCTGGAGCATGTAGCCTTCAAGGTCAGTAGAGCAGAGGAAGAGAGAGATAAAGGAGGCATACTAGCTCCTGGTTTCTTTAGACTGGAGATGGTACTCATTATTGGCATTCACACTTGCTTGGCTTGTCTTAATTCCATGGTTTCAACCTAATATGCACAGGACCTGGGAAATAGGAGATTGGAGATGTTTGTTGAACATTAATGATTACTTCTGTAAGGGATATATTTTTGAAACAAGAGCCACGGGCTTTTGTGATGGACTATGGGTGTGAGAAAAACTGGAAAGCCAGAGATGATTCCTAAGATTTCACCTATGTAATTAAGGTAATGGTTGGGAGTGGTTACTAACATAAGTACAAACCTGACCTTAATAGTATTCAAAAGTGTGCTTTATTATATCTGTATCTATGGCTGTTACTGCTTGGTAATATTACCTATATTTGATTTGGTGACATACATATATATATATAATATTTATATATGTTGTATCAATATAAATATTGATATATTAATTAAAATATAAATTAATTAAAATATAAATATATAAATAACATAAATATATAAGTATATAAATATATATAAATATATAAATTATAAAAAAACTTTGAGTTCATAAAGTTGAAATACTGTACTTATTTTTTCTAAACTGGATCTGCAGCTCCCCTCGTGATTCTAACATATATCCAGGGCTGAGAGCCACTGGTGTCAACCCTTGTAGGTCATTGTAGCAAAAACAAATAACAACAACAACAAAACTGGGTTTTACTCTGATTGAGGTGAGAAGTCATGGGATGGTTTTGGGAGGAGTGACATGATTCTGTGTTTTAATGTAACTGCTTTGGCTGCTTTACAGATTACATGATATTTAAAGCAGTAAGACTAGCCAATATCAGCAAGAGAAATAGATAAAAGAGGGGGGAAGACTGAAAAAGGAGTCCTGGTGCATGTGAGTTAGAGAAATGATATAAAAGAGGAAGAAGTAGTGGCTGACGAAGTAGAAGAAAGGCAAGAGACTGCGGTGTCTTATAATCGAAGTGAATAATGTGTTTCAAGAAGTTTGATGGATTTTCTGGCAATTGGATACTGAGACCAGTTGTAGCACATGCAATGTTTATTAGGGAATGCCCAGGAGAGCAAAACCTGTGGGAGGAAGAGGAAGGAAGCCACATGGGGCAAAGATAGATGGAGCCACAATGCTGATCTGATGATGACAGCCTCGGCTGGCTCCAGAGTTAAAATGGTCCATCACAGTTGTCCCTTGTTAGGCCAAAATGGCTAGGCTTTTAATGGCCCACCACAATTAGCAACTGAATGTGTGTTTCCCTGGGAAGGGTGCAACCTTGAGCCAGGTGATTGTGTGGCTAAGGAAATTCCTTAAGGGGCTGACAGCCAAAGGCTGTTGGCTGACATCTCTTCCAAAGACTGAGACAAGACCTTCCTTAAGTGGTGCCTCATGGTGCCCACTAAAATCCACCCTTTGAACTCAGATTTGTATATATAAAATTTTATATGTCTATTATAAATACACATAAAAATTATGTATAATTATATATATATATACAAATGAGATATATGTATGTGTGTATAGATATTATATATATATTTAATATAATATATTTATTTATTTGCTTTTTCAGAGAGTTTATCCTCCAAGATTCCAATTGGTTCCCCTCTTTCTGGGATAAACTTAGAAAAGGAAGTTTGGTTGGGATAAACCAGAGCCCCTGCTGTTGCAGCTGGTTTTGAGGTTACAACTGATGTTCATTTTCTCTCTCTTCAACTGTACATTCCAGATTTCCATAAACAACAGTTGGAAGCTCTGGTGATTTCACTGGCTTATTTGGTGGCATGGTCCAGAATCTCATTTCTGGTCACTATGCCCTTCTCTAGGCCAGTGTGGCTTCACTTGTTGATGTAGCATCAAAACTTTGCAAGGGGATATCAAGCAGCACCCATGTGGAACATTGAAGTGTCAAAAATATCCCTCCTTGCCCCTATTGCGTCATAGAAACTCTGCCAAAGGGGTGACTCTTTTTGCCAGCTGCTTTCTTGACACAAGGCATCCGAAGTGCTCAGATAATGGAGATAGCTTATAACTCAAAGGGTCTCGTGGTTAGTTCCCTGGTGAAAGTGTGCCTTAGGGATTACCAAACCTCTAACTCTGGAGAACCTGGAGTTTTTGGAAGACAAAGTACAAATTCCTCAAGTGACAATTAAATCCTGAGTCTGGTCCTTAACTTTGACCCCCTGCTGCAGGAAGTGAGAGCTTATTACTACCAAAGAGGCTCTCTGGCTCTCACAGTTAGCTTTCAATTGCCTGTTAATTGCTCTCAGCTTTCCATTGTCTTTTTCTAGAGCATCAGTGGAGCTTAGTAATAGCCACTTAATTCCATTGTCATTGTGGTTACTATTTCCCCCAGTTTTTCAAATGTTTGATACATTGTGTTAGCTCTGGCCTTCTCTTGCTCTGGTACACCATCACAATTCAGTACCCATGAGTTTTAGCAATTGGGCCATCTAGTTGTACCAGGGTCCATCTGTGATGCATCTACCACCAATGATGGGACCTTCACTGCCAGCCAGAGGGTGACAATCCATTCTATTACCTGCTTTTGGGGACCACCCCTGTTACATACCATTGCAGGTTGAACTTTCTGAGAAGTAGAGCATGAGAAGGTTCTAATGTGCAGGCTGTTTATTAGGATGTGAACATGGGCAAGGTGGCTTTATACAGCTAAGGCATACTGTGAGGAACTGGCAGATGAAGGTGGTGGGCCAACAGCACTTCCGGCAGGGAGGGTAAGATCATTGAACAATGTAGAAGTCACTAGTGATTATGTTTTTCAGATGATGATATTTCATGGCCATTCTTTTTTAAAATTCAAATAAAAACAAACTTGCCCTTTGCTGGAGTTGTATTATATCAGGAATGTTGAAGCTTCAGTTGCTATAAACAAAGAAGCCCTATTAATTTTTTTTGTTTATGTTTGAGAGATAGATAGAGAAAGTAAGTGTGAGCAGGGGTCGGGTAGAGAGAGAGGGAGAGAGAGAGAATCCCAAGCAGGCTCCATGCTATCAGTACAGAGCCTGACACAGGGGTCAATCCCATGAACCCTGAGATCATGACCTGAGCCAAAATCAAGAGTTGGATGCTTAACCGACTGAGCCCTCCAGGCACCCCCAAGAAACCTTACTCCTAAAGTGCCTGGAACTTTATCCCATTCTCATGTAACAGTTCAGCTCAGTCATCCAAAACTTTTGTTCTTTGCATGTGGAACCAAGGCAGATCCTCCACATCCTACCATATATCAACCTATGGGAAGAAGCAAAGCCTAGTGTGTACCCGTTCCTTTTTAAAGCAATATTGAGGCATTGCACACTCAATTTCTTCTCATATCCCCATGGCCATAACTCTATCACATAACCAAATTCAGATGCAAGATTTGCATGGAAATGTGGGTTAGCTGGGTGATTCCGTGCCCATCCAAAACTTCATGAGGAGGGGAATTAAAAGTTAGGGGACAATTTAATTCAGCCATCCCTGTACCACCAATGGAGACTTACATTCAGTCTTCCATGAGACTTTATCTACTATTAAGACTAGCTCAAAGTAAACATTCTTCACACCAAGCAGTCTAACCCAGAGCTTTCATCTGCTATACTGCTGTTCTACAGTAACATTCTGATGATAGGGAATAAGTTTGCTTTTCTAAGTTTTCTTTATCGACTATTCTGAATTTATGCATTTCAGGTTTATCACAGGCAGTTGTCTCTGAGTCATCTCTTTATTTTCTCTGATTCCATTGTAGGGCTTTTGACACAACAAATGTTTAAGCAATATTTACTGAGAAGTGTGTAGACTGAGAGTATTTGTATTTATTGAAGGTCAGCTCCCATTTTTCATTTTTAACAAATTTGAGTTCAAGTCATGGAAAGCTGAAGACTAGAGACATCATTGTATTGGTTTGGAATAATAGTATTGCTCTCAGAGCAAAAGGTGAGGACAGATAAGACCCATAATAAAGTCTGAGGTTAGATTTGAGAATTTTATTTAAAAAATTAGGAGCCTTTTTTCTTCTTCAAATTCTACCTTTTGAGGTCTGGGACTACACTGGCATCAAAATTGCTGAAAACGATTAGATTGATTTTGTAAGGTATTTTGGCAAAATTTATCAGGTGCTGTTAACTGTTTATTCTTCAATTTAGTTGTTTCTATTTTGGGAACTTCAACTCAAAGATGTAACACTAAACATGATAAAATTAATGCACAAAGATATTTATGTCAATAGAGTAGTAATAGTGAAAACATGAAAAGAGCTAAATCTCCGATTTTAAGAGAATTGTTGAATAAGCTTACATTCATTTGATATAAAATAGGCAGCTATAAGAAATAACATGGAAAATAGTCATAATTTTAAGTGAAAAAATCAGGGCACTAATAGCTAGCATATATTCAGTGTTTACTGTATGTCAGGTGCTTTTCTAAGTGTATTATGTAGGTTAACTCTGAATTCTCGTAATACTCTTATGAAGAAGACATTGATATCGTCTCTATTATGCAGATGAGGAAGTCTAGGAACAGAAGATTCATGGTATCTGACAAGGTCATAAAGAAAGTAAATGATAAAGATGAGATTTGAACCCAGGCCCTGAGGCTTTGGAACCCATACTCTCAACTGCCATGGGATGTGGCTTTATATGTAGAGGACAGTGATTTGTTTGGTGAGGCAAACTTTTGTTTTGTTGCTTGAGGAAAGCATTGATTGGTGGAAGTTGAAGTTTGTCTTGGAACTAATGGGCTCATTTATATAAGGTGCAGGGAGCTCTTTAGGAGAGAAAGGGTCAAGACCCAACCCCTTTCTTCTAGGAAAGTTGGATTGAAGTGGCCCCGAAGGAGGCCCTGGGATCAGGTGAGGACAATCTGACTCCAGAGATAAACTTTTCAAAGGAGAAAGGCACAGAAAGAATGAGTGGACTCTCTCTTGCTGTAAAGCTATATGTCAGAAGGAAGTGGTTTTCTGGGTGACACAGAGATATGCCCAGTCTTCTGTCTTAGCAAAAGTAGCTTTTGTGACTGAATCCAAATAGCTGTCATCTTAAGATACAAGGCCAATGTTGGGTGAATCATCCTTAACTTTCACAATTCTGTGGAAAGGTTTTCCTCTGTCCCACCTGAACAAACCCAGTGGTCTGCTTGAGGAGTAATAATATCTTCAGGAAAAGTCTCAGGCCCAAGCATTAGCATCAGAACTGTACAGGATGATGATGTATTCTAACATTCACAGGGGCAACTGTCCTTCTCTGAGTTTCTACTCACCCCCAGATATCTGTTTTGGGAACTGTTTAGATCAGACTAACCAACTGTGGTAGTTCTTCTGGAATCTTTCAGCTTCAAAGGAGCACATACATATTCTGGCTACATTAAGGAAATTAGAGCAAATAAAACTTGTCCTTTGAATAAAATTCTGGGTGAGTGTGTGTGTGTGTGTGTGTGTGTGTGTGTGTGTATGAAGAATATGGCATGTTTCAGGCTTAAATATTAGGCTTTGAACCCAAACTTGTAAAGATAAATAGTATGGTTGCAATATATAATTGATGCTTTGAAAAACAAAACAAATTAGATATGAAAAATAAGAGGAACTTCACCAAAATGTTAACATAATTGTTTTATGATGGTGGTTCTTAAGATATTAAAAAATGTTTTCTGTGTTCAACCTTTTCTTTAAGGAATAAGCATTACTTTTCTAATGAAAGATGAAAGTAACATTTATCATTTCTCTATAACTATTGTTGGGGAAAGACTTCTGTTTCTTTATGATCTCTTCAAACTGTTTCTTAAACATATCAATTTATTGCAATCTATTATTTAAAATGTATCTCATCATTAATTTACTGAAACTTTTGAAGAAGAAGCAATGTTTACAGAAAAAAATTATCCACTATCTGCATAGAGTGGACATGGTTTCAGCATTTCACTTGTACAATGTACTGCCTTCTAAACAGGGAACATAAGAACCTTAGGGAAACATCAAAGCTGTGCATTTATGATCTATGTACACTGTGAAATTTCAAGGAAATCAGCCCTTTACACACTTCATCTCAAAATGCCCAAATCAACCATGCATTAAAATTTAGTGGTTCAGGGAAATTCTCACCTATGTCCTCTTCATAACCTCTTACAGGGAGCAACAGTAATTCTATAAGGTTGTTCCCTGCATTTTAACACCTCTTTAGTCTGCACTTTTGGCATGTGAAAATTAAATTAAAGGAAACAAATTAAATTGCCAAATTCTATCATATGTTGATTTTTTTTTACATTCCTTTAAGCTAAAAAGATTTTGTTTTGTTTTGAAGGTTGCTTGGGGTTGCTTGACTATAGAAAATCACTAGACAAGTCTGCTCACCCAGACAGCAGTCCATGACTCCTACCAGCATACTGGTTCCTTTTCAGAGAAGTAACTTGCAGGTGTCAGTAAATGCCTTGCTTTTCTTAATGCTGATTTCATGGTCCTGGGTAAGGATAATAGAATACAAAGTACCTCCTAAGTTTCAGTAAACAAATCAGGATGTACATTACCTTTGGGAAGTTCAAATACAATAAAACCTTGGATTCAGAGTAACTTGTTCTTTGAGTGTCCCACAAGATGACCAAACATTTCTAATAAATTTTAACTTGATAAATGTCTTGCAATATGAGTAGTAGTTGACACTGAATGTCACATGATCATGAATGAGCCAATGGTTCTTCTCTTTCTAGCTCACTGCAGGATTCTGGGTGATCATCTCCCATGCTCAGATGTTCAGTCTGAAGCTATGGTGTTTGGGCGAAATCAGTGATTTTTCAGAATGTTGGAAGGTGCCCACAACTGGCACTACTGTATTTTTGTCGCTTCAAAGCAGCTGTGGACAGTCCTCTGCTTTTCTATACAAGAGTAAGTTTAGGAATGTTTTGTTTCATTCTAGGTCAGGCTGCCTGCAGATATAGACCCTTTCCTCTGCTGCCTTATTGGCAGTTACATTAAATACAGTGTATGACAAGAGTTCATTAATACTGTACTGTAGTCAACATCCATTCGTGATGATGAAAATCGTTCTACACAATAACCCTCCTTTCTCTTGTCTCCCTCATACCAACCATGAAGGTTTCAAAGGTAAGTGAAGGTTAATTTGTTTATTTTTCTCTATACATTGTATTTTCTTTATTATTTTGTATTATACTACAGTATTGTAATCGTTTTTATATGAATATTTTTGGGTGTGGAATGAATCATCTGAGTTTCCATTATTTCCTATGGGGAAATTCTCTTTGATATACAAGTGCTTTGATTAAAAGCATGTTTCCAGAAAAAATTACACTCACAACCCAAGGGTTTAGTGTACTTAGTAGTAAACCTCTTCTACCCTTTGGAGCAGTGACCCAATTGGGATCATTGTGGTATTGCTGTTTATGTGGTGTGCTGAGCTCCAAGGGGCGCCATTCACTGTACAATCTTGTGAATTTTGAAGTTGTGCAGTCCATATGGAGAAAGTATAATGGTAAGAACATGGTTCTGAAAGCTAGATGAATGCAGTTCCTTACCTGACTTTGCTAGTGTTGAGCCATTATCTTGATGGAAATTTTAAATTTATTAAAATTATTTATTATATTTTATTGTTTAAAATTTTAAAAAATTCAAGCATTCTCTGACTATTGGGGTAATCATTTTAGGTCAGTAATGACTGTTCTACTTGTGCCTATCTTCCCATTTTGTTTAAGATCATATCGGCAAGAAGTAGACACCTAAAATGACAGCAACTGGCATTTAAAAATAATAGCTTTGAGGTATAATCCACATAATACACAATTCACCCATTTAAAGTTTATAGTTCAACAGTGGTGCATCATCTCAATTTTAGAAAATTTTCAATTCCCAAATTCCTTCAATGTTTTCTACCCCCATATTCCAACACTGGGAAACTGGTACTCTATTTTTTGTCTCTATAGATTTGTTTATTCTGAATGTTTCATATAAATGGTATCATAGGCAGTCTCTAGTGACTGACTTCTTTCATTTATCATATTTTCAAAATTTGTCTATATTGTAGCATCTGTCAGTAATTCATTACTTTATTTTCCTTAATAATATTCTATGTGGTATGGATATACCACATTTTGCTTGTCAGTTCATCAGCTGATGGGTATTTGGGTTGTTCTCACTTTTAGGCTATTATAAATAATGCTGCTATAAACATTTTCTGCATATAAGTTTTTGTGTGAACATACGTTTTTATTTGTTTTGGATATATACGTAGGAGTAGAATTGCTGGGTCAAATGGTAACTCTATGTTTAACATTTTGAGTCACTATTAGGATATTTTCTTTTTTTTTTTTTTATATGAAGTTTATTGACAAATTGGTTTCCATACAACACCCAGTGCTCATCCCAAAAGGTGCCCTCCTCAATACCCATCACCCACCCGCCCCTCCCTCCCACCCCCCATCAACCTTCAGTTTGTTCTCAGTTTTTAACAGTCTCTTATGCTTTGGCTCTCTCCCACTCTAACGTCCTTTTTTTTTTTTTTTTTCCTTCCCCTCCCCCATGGGTTCCTGTTAAGTTTCTCAGGATCCACATAAGAGTGAAACCATATGGTATCTGTCTTTCTCTGTATGGCTTATTTCACTTAGCATCACACTCTCCAGTTCCATCCACGTTGCTACAAAAGGCCATATTTCATTTTTTCTCATTGCCACGTAGTATTCCATTGTGTATATAAACCACAATTTCTTTATCCATTCATCAGTTGATGGACATTTAGGCTCTTTCCATAATTTGGCTATTGTTGAGAGTGCTGCTATGAACATTGGGGTACAAGTGCCCCTATGCATCAGTACTCCTGTATCCCTTGGGTAAATTCCTAGCAGTGCTATTGCTGGGTCATAGGGTAGGTCTATTTTTAATTTTCTGAGGAACCTCCACACTGCTTTCCAGAGCGGCTGCACCAATTTGCATTCCCACCAACAGTGCAAGAGGGTTCCCGTTTCTCCACATCCTCTCCAGCATCTATAGTCTCCTGATTTGTTCATTTTGGCCACTCTGACTGGCGTGAGGTGATACCTGAGTGTGGTTTTGATTTGTATTTCCCTGATAAGGAGCGACGCTGAACATCTTTTCATGTGCCTGTTGGCCATCTGGATGTCTTCTTTAGAGAAGTGTCTATTCATGTTTTCTGCCCATTTCTTCACTGGGTTATTTGTTTTTCGGGTGTGGAGTTTGGTGAGCTCTTTATAGATTTTAGATACTAGACCTTTGTCCGATATGTCATTTGCAAATATCTTTTCCCATTCCGTTGGTTGCCTTTTAGTTTTGTTGGTTGTTTCCTTTGCTGTGCAGAAGCTTTTTATCTTCATAAGGTCCCAGTAATTCACTTTTGCTTTTAATTCCCTTGCCTTTGGGGATGTGTCGAGTAAGAGATTGCTACGGCTGAGGTCAGAGAGGTCTTTTCCTGCTTTCTCCTCTAAGGTTCTGATGGTTTCCTGTCTCACATTTAGGTCCTTTATCCATTTTGAGTTTATTTTTCCGAATGGTGGGAGAAAGTGGTCTAGTTTCAACCTTCTGCATGTTGCTGTCCAGTTCTCCCAGCACCATTTGTTAAAGAGGCTGTCTTTTTTCCATTGGATGTTCTTTCCTGCTTTGTCAAAGATGAGTTGGCCATATGTTTGTGGGTCTAGTTCTGGGGTTTCTATTCTATTCCATTGGTCTGTGTGTCTGTTTTTGTGCCAATACCATGCTGTCTTGATGATGACAGCTTTGTAGTAGAGGCTGAAGTCTGGGATTGTGATGCCTCCTGCTTTGGTCTTCTTCTTCAAAATTCCTTTGGCTATTCGGGGCCTTTTGTGGTTCCATATGAATTTTAGGATTGCTTGTTCTAGTTTTGAGAAGAATGCTGGTGCAATTTTGATTGGGATTGCATTGAATGTGTAGATAGCTTTGGGTAGTATTGACATTTTGACAATATTTATTTTTCCAATCCATGAGCAGGGAATGTCTTTCCATTTCTTTAAATCTTCTTCAATTGCCTTCATAAGCTTTCTATAGTTTTCAGCATACAGATCCTTTACATCTTTGGTTAGATTTATTCCTAGGTATTTTATGCTTCTTGGTGCAATTGTGAATGGGATCAGTTTCTTTATTTGTCTTTCTGTGGATTCATTGTTAGTGTATAAGAATGCAACTGATTTCTGTACATTGATTTTGTATCCTGCAACTTTGCTGAATTCATGTATCAGTTCTAGCAGACTTTTGGTGGAGTCTATCGGATTTTCCATGTATAATATCATGTCATCTGCAAAAAGCGAAAGCTTGACTTCATCTTTGCCAATTTTGATGCCTTTGATTTCCTTTTGTTGTCTGATTGCTGATGCTAGAACTTCCAGCACTATATTAAACAACAGCGGTGAGAGTGGGCATCCCTGTCGTGTTCCTGATCTCAGGGAAAAAGCTCTCAGTTTTTCCCCGTTGAGGATGATGTTAGCTGTGGGCTTTTCATAAATGGCTTTTATGATCTTTAAGTATGTTCCTTCTATCCCGACTTTCTCAAGTGTTTTTATTAAGAAAGGGTGCTGGATTTTGTCAAAGGCCTTTTCTGCATCGATTGACAGGATCATATGGTTCTTCTCTTTTTTTTTGTTAATGTGATGTATCACGTTGATTGATTTGCGAATGTTGAACCAGCCCTGCATCCCAGGAATGAATCCCACTTGATCATGGTGAATAATGCTTTTTATATGCTGTTGAATTCGATTTGCTAGTATCTTATTGAGAATTTTGGCATCCATATTCATCAGGGATATTGGCCTGTAGTTCTCTTTTTTTACTGGGTCTCTGTCTGGTTTAGGAATCAAAGTAATCCTGGCTTCATAGAATGAGTCTGGAAGTTTTCCTTCCCTTTCTATTTCTTGGAATAGCTTGAGAAGGATAGGTATTATCTCTGCTTTAAACGTCTGGTAGAACTCCCCTGGGAAGCCATCTGGTCCTGGACTCTTATTTGTTGGGAGATTTTTGATAACCGATTCAATTTCTTCGCTGGTTATGGGTCTGTTTAAGCTTTCTATTTCCTCCTGATTGAGTTTTGGAAGAGTGTGGGTGTTTAGGAATTTGTCCATTTCTTCCAGGTTGTCCAATTTGTTGGCATATAATTTTTCATAGTATTCCCTGATAATTGTTTGTATCTCTGAGGGATTGGTTGTAATAATTCCATTTTCATTCATGATTTTATCTATTTGGGTCATCTCCCTTTTCTTTTTGAGAAGCCTGGCTAGAGGTTTGTCAATTTTGTTTATTTTTTCAAAAAACCAACTCTTGGTTTCGTTGATCTGCTCTACAGTTTTTTTAGATTCTATATTGTTTATTTCTGCTCTGATCTTTATTATTTCTCTTCTTCTGTTGGGTTTAGGCTGCCTTTGCTGTTCTGCTTCTATTTCCTTTAGGTGTGCTGTTAGATTTTGTATTTGGGATTTTTCTTGTTTCTTGAGATAGGCCTGGATTGCAATGTATTTTCCTCTCAGGACTGCCTTCGCTGCGTCCCAAAGCGTTTGGATTGTTGTATTTTCATTTTCGTTTGTTTCCATATATTTTTTTATTTCTTCTCTAATTGCCTGGTTGACCCACTCATTCGTTAGTAGGGTGTTCTTTAACCTCCATGCTTTTGGAGGTTTTCCAGACTTTTTCCTGTGGTTGATTTCAAGCTTCATAGCATTGTGGTCTGAAAGTATGCATGGTATAATTTCAATTCTTGTAAACTTATGAAGGGCTGTTTTGTGACCCAGTATATGATCTATCTTGGAGAATGTTCCATGTGCACTCGAGAAGAAAGTATATTCTGTTGCTTTGGGATGCAGAGTTCTAAATATATCTGTCAAGTCCATCTGATCCAGTGTCTCATTCAGGGCCCTTGTTTCTTTATTGACCGTGTGTCTAGATGATCTATCCATTTCTGTAAGTGGGGTGTTAAAGTCCTCAGCAATTACCACATTCTTATCAATAAGGTTGCTTCTGTTTATGAGTAATTGTTTTATATATTTGGGGGCTCCGGTATTCGGCGCATAGACATTTATAATAGCTCTTCCTGATGGATAGACCCTGTAACTATTATATAATGTCCTTCTTCATCTCTTGTTACAGCCTTTAATTTAAAGTCTAGTTTGTCTGATAGAAGTATGGCTACTCCAGCTTTCTTCTGGCTTCCAGTAGCATGATAAATAGTTCTCCATCCCCTCACTCTGAATCTAAAGGTGTCCTCAGGTCTAAAATGAGTCTCTTGTAGACAGCAAATAGATGGGTCTTGTTTTTTTATCCATTCTGATACCCTATGTCTTTTGGTTGGCGCATTTAATCCATTTACATTCAGTGTTATTATAGAAAGATACGGGTTTAGAGTCATTGTGATGTCTGTCTGTTTTATGCTTGTAGTGATGTCTCTGGTACTTTGTCTCACAGGGTCCCCCTTAGGATCTCTTGTAGGGCTGGTTTAGTGGTGACAAATTCCTTCAGTTTTTGTTTGTTTGGGAAGACCTTTATCTCTCCTTCTATTCTAAATGACAGACTTGCTGGATAAAGGATTCTTGGCTGCATATTTTTGCTGTCTAGCACCCTGAAAATCTCGTGCCAATTCTTTCTGGCCTGCCAAGTTTCAAAAGAGAGATCAGTCACGAGTCTTATAGGTCTCCCTTTATATGTGAGGGCACGTTTACCCCTTGCTGCTTTCAGAATTTTCTCTTTATCCTTGTATTTTGCCAGTTTCACTATGATATGTCGTGCAGAAGATCGATTCAAGTTACGTCTGAAGGGAGTTCTCTGTGCCTCTTGGATTTCAATGCCTTTTTCCTTCCCCAGTTCAGGGAAGTTCTCAGCTATTATTTCTTCAAGTACCCCTTCAGCACCTTTCCCTCTCTCTTCCTCCTCTGGGATACCAATTATGCGTATATTATTTCTTTTTAGTGTATCACTTAGTTCTCTAATTTTCCCCTCATACTCCTGGATTTTTTTATCTCTCTTTTTCTCAGCTTCCTCTTTTTCCATAACTTTATCTTCTAGTTCACCTATTCTCTCCTCTGCCTCTTCCATCCGAGCCGTGGTGGTTTGCATTTTGTTTTCCATTTCCTTTAAAGCGTTTTTCAGCTCCTCGTGACTGTTCCTTAGTCCCCTGATGTCTGTAGCAAGAGATTCTCTGCTGTCCTGTATGCTGTTTTCCAGCCCAGCGATTAATTTGATGACTATTATTCTAAATTCACTTTCTGTTATATTGTTTAAATCCTTTTTGATCAGCTCATTAGCTGTTGTTATTTCCTGGAGATTCTTCTGAGGGGAATTCTTCCGCTTGGTCATTTTGGATAGTCCCTGGTGTGGTGAGGGCCTGCAGGGCACTTCCCCTGTGCTGTGGTGTATAACTGGAGTTGGTGGGCGGGGCCGCAGTCCGACCTGATGTCTGCCCCCAGCCCACCGCTGGGGCCACAGTCAGACTGGTGTGTGCCTTCTCTTCCCCTCTCCTAGGGGCGGGATTCACTGTGGGGTGGCGTGGCCCGTCTGGGCTACTTGCACACTGCCAGGCTTGTGATGCTGGGGATCTGGCGTATTAGCTGGGGTGGGAAGGCAAGGTGCACGGCGGCAGGGGGGGCAGGCTTAGCTCGCTTCTCCTTAGGTGATCCACTTCAGGAGGGGCCCTGTGCAGCCGGAGGGAGTCAGATCGCTGCCGGAGGTTTGGCTCCGCAGAAGCACAGAGTTGGGTGTTTGCGCGGAGCGAGCAAGTTCCCTGGCAGGAACCGGTTCCCTTTGGGATTTTGGCTGGGGGATGGGCGGGGGAGATGGCGCTGGCGAGCGCCTTTGTTCCCCGCCAAACTGAGCTCTGTCGTCCGGGGGCTCCGCAGCTCACCCTCCCTTTGTCCTCCAGCCTTCCCGCTTTCCGAGCAGAGCTGTTAACTTATGACCTCCCAGACGCTAAGTCGCGCTTGCTGTCGGAACACAGTCCGTCAGGCCCCTCCGCTTTTGCAAGCCGGACTTGGGGGCTCTGCTTGGCCGGCGAGCCGCCCCTCCGCCCCGGCTCCCTCCCGCCAGTCCGTGGAGCGCGCACCGCCTTGCCGCCCTTCCTACCCTCTTCCGTGGGCCTCTCGTCTGCACTTGGGTCTGGTGACTCTGTTCTGCTAATCCTCTGGCGGTTTTCTGGGTTATTTAGGCAGGTGTAGGTGGAATCTAAGTGATCAGCAGGACGCGCGGTGAGCCCAGCGTCCTCCTACGCCGCCATCTTCCCAGAATCCCACTCTATTAGGATATTTTCAAAGTAGTGGTACCATTTTACAACGCAGTGGTACCATTTTACAACGCAGTTTTTTCATATGCTTAAGAACACTTGTTATTACCTTTTTGATTGTAGCTGTCCTAATGGGTATAAAGTGGCACCTCATTGTGCTTTTGTTTTGCATTTCCCTGATGGCTAATGATGAGTTTATTGGGCCTTTGGATATCTTTTTGGAGAAATGTGTATTGTATTCAGCAATAAACCTTTATTTTAAAGTTTATTTATTTACTTTGAGAGAGAGAGGAAGAGCATGAGCGGGAGAGAGGCAGAGAGAGAGGAGAGAGAGAATCCCAAGCAGGCCCTGCACTGTTATCATAGAGCCCGACATGGGGGTTGATCCCATCAGTCCTGAGACCATGACCTGAGCTTAAATCAAGAGTCAGATACTTAACTGACTGAGCCACCCAGGTGCCCCCAGCAATCAACTTTTAATTAAGTGTTTCTCAAGCAATAGTTTCTTAGTAGAAACCTGAGAGTCCTCAGATTCCTAATAAGTGAGAAATACTAGATATTTTTCATCCCAGGTTTAACATTCTATCATCTTTTATGATGTGTATGATCTGAAGAGGGTGTGCAGCTCATAATATCTCCCCTGAACAGACTGTAAGTGCCAAGAAGACAAGTGAAGTCTGTTTTTGTTATCGTTGAGTTTTTAGGAACTAGTAGAAAGCTTGTAATGTGATGAATACTGAAAAATTACTTGACGGATAAATGAATAGACATCTCTGGTTCAAAAACACTGACTTCTGTTGCTTGCCTGGAGCAGATTATGTGATATTTTCTATTCACTCAGGGTGAGGTTTGTTCTCAAATATTAAAAGTAATAGTACAAACTTAATCATCTGCAACCGAACCAAAAGCTATTATTATTGACCCCCCCAAAAAATGCTTGATTTAGTATAAATACCATACCTCTAAGGAAGAGAAGATGACTGAGATAATATAACTCAGGTTTTTCCAAGTAGGATATTGTGATATATAATAAGATATATTTGGTCTTTGTCTTTGGTTCTTGGCACAGAAATCCTAACAAAATAAATTTATATTTGGTTTTTGTCTCCAGTTCCTGAAATAGCTCTGTTTTGATAAAGGTAAAAGGAGTGTGGGGAACCAACTGTGTGATTAGAGGGCTGGAACTTTCAGCCCCATCCCCTGACTTCTGGGGAAGGGAAAGGAACTGAAGGTTGTTAATCACCAATGACTAGTGATTTGGTCAATCATGTCTACAGAATGAAAGTCCATAAAAACTCTAGCCAAAAGGGTTTGGAGAACTTCCAGGTTAGTGGACAAGAACACAAGCAAAGGGAAGGAGAGTGGCATACTCCAAACTCCATGGAGAAAGAAGCTCATGTGCTTGAGACCCTTCTGGATTTCACCCTTTATCTTTCTTCACCTGGCTGTTCATTTGTATCCCATAATATACCCTTTGTCATAAATCAGTAATAATAAGTAAACTGTTACCCTGGTTCTGTGAGCCATTCTAGCAGATTGTCAAACCTGAGAGGGGGGTCATAGGAACCCTGATTTATAGCCGGTCAGTCAGGAGTGTAGGTGATAACCCGGCACTAAGATTGGTGTCTGAAATTGGGGACAGTTTTGTGGGACTGAGTCCTTACCTGTGGTGACTGTACTAATTTCATTCAGTTAGTGTCAAAATGAAATGGAATTGTAGGGCACCCAAGTGGAGTCAGGTAATTGGTCCATGTGGGAGAAACCTCACACATTTGGTATCCTAAGTGAAGTATGAGAATAAAGTAAAGAAAAACAGGCTTTTCCTGTTACCAAGCATTGCTTTATTCCTGTCACTAGTTCATATTCACCAAGGTCAGGCAGAAAGCCTCCCGGTTAGTGCCAACTAATAATAACTAGAGGTGCATGCTCTGCTGGTGAGATAATATTTAATTCTATTATTTCTTGACCCTGGTGATTCTAATCAGTCTTGTAGATACTGCAGAACTGGGTAATAAACACCAAAATGCTGATTCTAATCAGTCTTGTAGATACTGCAGAACTGGGTAATAAACACCAAAATGCTGATTCTAATCAGTCTTGTAGATACTGCAGAACTGGGTAATAAACACCAAAATGCTGATTCTAATCAGTCTTGTAGATACTGCAGAACTGGGTAATAAACACCAAAATGCTGATGCTCGCTGATCAGTCTGAGTCAATGAAATGTTGTCCCTGCAATCATTAGCAAGCAATGATGAGGGAGGCAGGTGTTATGGGCTGAATTATGTCCCTCTCTAAATTTGTGTGTTGCAATTCTAACCTGTGGTACCTCAGAATGTGACTGTATTTGGAAATCGTGTCTTTAAGAAAGGTCATTACATTAAAAAGAGATCAGTAAGGTGAGTGCTAATTCAATATAATTGGTTCCCTTATAAGAAGAGATTAGGACATAGACACAGAGGCAAGACCAGGAGAAGACACAGGGAGAAGATGGCCATCTATAAGTGAAGAAGGGAGACCTCAGAGGAAACTAACCCCATAAACACCTTGATCTTAGAATTTTAGCCTCCAGAATTGTGAGAAAATGCATGTCTACTGTTTAAGTCACCCAGTTGGTGATACTTTGGTATGACTGCCCTGACAAATTAACACATCAGGTATAGGTGAATGGGGGTAGAAAGGAAAATCTGGGATTGACTATTGCCATGGGAGCATTGGTGTCTTTCTGCTAAGAGGATCAGAGCAATAACAGGCTTTGAAATAATCTACCACAGGACAGAAGGATCTAGAGAAAAGGCATTCCTATTCTTTATCTCTGATTAAACACTTCCTCAATATCTCTTTGGGCTAAGAGATGGGACCATTTTCCTAGTTACAAAGGACATATTCTAAATCAAAGAGCATGGTAGCCATTCAAAATGACAAATGGCAACTTTTCTATGTTTAGCATTTGAACATAAATGGTGGACTGCTACAGAGTAGATAGAGAGGACTTTTCCCTCTCTCTCTTTTTTTTCTTCCTCTCTTATTTCCTCTCTTCCTCCTTCCCATTCAAGATCCTTAATAAAAGAATCTTACTCTTCTAAATATAAAGAATGAAAAGTGGGGTTCATTTATTTCTAATTCTTCTTCCCAAAGGAACTGATGATGACCCTTTACCAATCTATAGGAATGATCAATCAATTTTTTATCCCTCCTTTTCAGTATCTTTTCCATTTAAAGTTTTAAATGCTTTTAAATGGTCACATTTGGTATAACAATAGATATAATAGATTTTCTTTCTCTGGTTTATGTATATCTAGTGTTTATTTTATATTATTGTTTACTTTTTTCCATTTCATTTTTTTCTGGTTAGATCAAGTTGCTAATCATTTATTTTTTGTTGTTTTTTAGAAAAATTGTATTTACCTCTCTCTCTTGCTAATTTGGAGTTTTATTATTTACTTCATTGCTCTATTGTCTAACTTCGTTAATAGAATACATTTTGCTATTATACGAAAGTAATTTATAAATAGTTCCTCCTCATAATAAACTTTTTTCTATTGTGTTTCTACTTTCTAGGAAAAAGAGATACTGAGAGTAGTCTACCTATGCATCCTACCTTATTTTAATATTTTGTTATTTTTTTCAGAAATATCTTAATATTTTTAGTTCCAGATCATTATTATGTTTTCGCCAGCAGTATGTCTTTTCTATGCTAAGAATCCTAGCTTGGCTCTTAAATTGCATACTCTCAGCCACTATATCATTACCCCTTAAACTATGTATATTGTAAAGTTAATTGTCCTACTCTCAGTTTCTCCCCTGATGTGGAGATCTCTGTCCTAACGTTTGTATTTCTGGTTATAGATTTTTCTTGAGAGTTTTTATCAGAAAATTTTTTTTTCAACTTGCTTATAATCTGTTTTTCTATAAGTTCTTCTTTGTTTTTGTTTTTTTTCTTCATGGACTGCCTGTTATTTTTACTTAGTATTCTCAATCCATCCTTCAAATTTCTCATGTTTTCTTAGTATTTTTCCATCTCCTTTATTATTATTTTTGTATTATAGCTCCTCTTAATCTTTCAGGCCACTAATTTGGATTGCAATAATGCAATTTATCTTAATTTTTTAATTGTATAGTTGTGTATCACTTTCTTCCACAAGAACTTTTTTTTTGGTGCTAATTTTGAGTGTCATTAATTGCTTTCATTACTTTTTTTGTGTGTTGCTCAAGTTTCTTTCTTCCCAGTAGCTCTGTTTCACTAAGTGTCCCTCATTCTATGCCTTCTGCTTGTTTTTTCCTCCACGTGGCTCTTTTTTTTTTTTCTTTGTTTGCTTCCTGGTACTTAGGTTGAACTTCTAGAATCCATTAAGTACATTAAGTATGTAAGCTATCTATATCTGGATAGTCTTGGTTGAGCAGTGAGCCAGGCAGCAACTTGTAAAACTCTTTCTAGAGTCTAGATTCCTGAGAGAGGTTTCTATGCTTACCAACTTCATTATTACTAAGGCTGGTGTTCCTCATCTGGTGCAATAAAAGAGATTTCCATGACACTCTTTAGTTCTTTTTCAGGCCCTCTGGTTCAAAGAGTCAAACCAAACTGCTAAAACACATTACTTGGTAGGGGCAGAGCATCAGACTTCTTTAAAATTCACCAAATTTAATAGTATCCCCATTCCAGAAATCTCTCCAGACCATTATCCAGCTCTCATTTCTATTTGATCTCTTCTTGAGAACTCAACACAGCCAGAGGATTTGACTCTATCTTTGAGGGACCAGCTTAGTTTGGGAAATGATCTGTTAGATTACACTTTGTGGGTAAGTGCCCCAGAGGCAATTCCAATTTGTCCTCTTATAAGATTCTCCTGTTCATAAGTTCCTCAGAAATTATTATCCATATAGGGACCCAGATGTGTTTTCCATTCATATGCTTACTCTTTGTTTCTGAGAACCAGTGAGCTATATTCTTCATTAGGTATCTTTCTTTTGCAGTCAGTTTGCTGCTTTTGAGTAGTGTTGAAGTCTAAGATAAAGGTTTTCTTTTTTTCATTTATTTGAAATAGCAACAGGATTAAACTTTTTATAGTAAAACCTTTACTCAACTGAAGAGAAAACTAATGTGAGAATAGTCAGGCACCTATAGGTCAGTATGTCCATATGATTATCACATTTGTGGTTTCCACTTGGCTACTGAATATCTGATTTTGATTAATTTCCTACATCAGAGTTGAATGTTTATAGTCAAAACCAGCTATTACAAATCAGTAGATGCTGGAAGGAATTTATCTTCTTAAGAAGCATGAATTTATTGATTACCTGTATATAGAATTGCATTGTACTGAGAAATTATGTTGGGGAAGGGATGGGCAAAGAGGACAGTGGAAGTAGTAAGAGTTTGGACCCTATCCCCGAGGACCTCACTTATCTAATCAGAATATATCATATGTATATAATAAGGGTTATATGAAAAAACCTATACATCAGTGGATGGTTACAAAAAAATGCACTTAAAATATGTGCTGAAAAGCCATTTATTCAATCTATGTAGTGTAGTGGAAAGATCAGAAAACTGGGTTTAAAGCCCAGTTTGCCTACTTATTAGCTGGGTGCCTTTGAGTCTTAAAAATAGTAATGCAGTGGGGGAGAAACAGGATAGTCCTATTTGAGAAATTTAGTATTAACATGTTATATACCAGTATATAACTCCTCTCTTCCTATTTATAATCACAGGAAAGGCATATTTGTGACAATGTCATTTAAGTAACAAAAATAACTAACATATATTGAACACTAACCACGTGCCAAGCATTGTGCCAAGTGCTTTGCAGGTATCATCTCATTTTACCCTCAGTCTTATGTATTATGTACTATTTGTATTCCTATTTTACATATGGGAAAAATGAAGATTAGGCAAGTGAGTGTGTATGTATATCTGTGTGCCTAGATGTGGACATGGAATGTAGAGATGCATGTGTGTATAAGTGCATGTGTATATGGTTGTATGTAAAACTGTCTTGCAAAGCTTGCCATAAACACCTTTCTTACCTTTTTTTCTTAATAGTTAATTATTATGAAAATTGGTAGTGGAAGAAATCTAGACGCTTACTCTTATTGGATCTGGTTATGAAAAAATGTCCTTTGTTCCCTTGCTTAAGGATTACCAAAAATAAGCTCTATGATACCAAAATGGTAACATAATTGAATTGCCATGTACATTCATGAAGTTAATTTAGAAAAATATTTTCTAAGTTTTCTAAAGTAGCAAAACACTTTTTTTTTAAATGGCATCTTATGTATAAATCTATGGTGGGTTTGTTCTTCTAAAAGATGGAGTCTAATTCTCTTGCTTTGAGGGTAGGCTAGACTTATTGACTCTTTTATAGAAAATAGACTACTGCAACAGTGATAGTGAGTGACCAGGTCAAAAATGGCTTTGTGGCTTACTCTTTTCTCTCTCTCTTAATCACCCACTCTGGGAGACACGGACTGCCATGTCATGAAGATCCTCAAATAGCATTGTAGAGAGTTCCATAGGGTGAGGAACTGAGGCATCCAGCTAATAGCCATGTGAATGAGTCATCGTGGAAGCAGATGACTGCAACATTGGCTCACAACTGAATTGCAACCTCATGAATGACCCTGAACCATAACCACACAGCTAAGCTGCTCCCACATTATTGAGTCTCAAAACTTTGGTTAGAAATAAGTATTTATTTCTAAGTAATTAAGTTCAGAGATAATTTCATACAGAGCAATGATTAATAAAACTACCGATACATAAAATACTTTTAAATGGGATTGCTGCTTTTGAAGATTGTTAGCCAGGAAACAGGAGAAACTTGACTTCCTAGGCCTCTCCTTCATCTCCAGCTGAGGTCTGTGAAGCACCTCAGCATGAACATAATGACATACAAATATTAGATTATGACCCATTGCTGTAGAAGCCACTTCTGTGTTCCTGAGATAATGATTCAATTTGATATTATTTGCTGAATTACATTTGCTTTTAACTCAATTTAACACAATTTCTATCAAAATCCCAGCCAGATTTCTTGTATAGACAAACTTATTCTAAAATTTAATAGAAAGACAAAGGATGTAGAATAGCTAAAACAATTTTGAAAATGAAGGATAAAATGAGAGGAATCAATCTACCTGATTTGAAGACTTTTTATATATCCACAGTAATCCAAACTATATGGTATTGTCAGAAATAGACACAGAGACCAATGAAACAGAATAGAGGCAGAAATAGACCCACAAATATGCCCAGCTAATTATTGACAAAGGAGGAAGTTAATTCAAGGGAGAAAAGATTACTTTTGAGCAAACGGTGCTGGAGCAAATGAATAGCATAGGTAAAAACTGAGCCTCAGCTTGTCTCACACAGTATACAAACATTAAGTTGACACTGATCATGGGCTTATTTATTTTTTATAAATTCTTTTTATATTTTTATTTGAGAGAGAGAGAGAGAGAGGGAGAGAGAGAGAGAGAATGTCTTGGGTGGGGAGAGAGAGAGAGAGAGAGAGAAAGAGAATCTTAAGCAGTCTCCATGCTCAGCGTATAGTCCAATGTAGGGCTTGATCCCATGACCCTGAGATCATGACCTGAGCTGATATCAAGAGTTGGACACTTAACTGAGTGAGCCACTCAGGCGCCCTGATCATGGATTTAAATGTAAAATGTAAAAATATAAAACTTTTAGAAGTAAAACATAGGAGAAAATTTTCAGGACCCAAAGCTAGGCAGAGTTCTTAGAATTCATCTTGAAAGTATGACATGCAAAATAAAAAACTGATAAACTGAACTTTATCAAAATCAAAACATTTTGCTCTGTGAAAGTTTGCTAAGAAGATGAAAAGACTATCAACAACTTTGGAGGAAATATTTGAAAACTGCATACATGGCAGAGGACTGGAATCTGGAAGCATAAAGTTCAATCAAAGCTCAGCAGAAAAAAACAAAACGAAACAATTTTATCCAATTACAAAATGCCAGAAGACATGAGGAATATATGAAGATGGAAAATATGATAATGAAATGATAATCAATGTCACTTTTAACTTACCAGTATGGCTAAAATAAAATACAGTACTGACATCAAATGCTGGCAAGAATGCCAAATAATGGATCACTCATACATCACTTTTGGAAACATTCAATGGTACAGACATTCTGGAAAACAATTTGGTAGTTTCTTGAATAACTAAACATGCAACCACCATATGACTTAGCGGTTGCATTTCTGGGCGTTTAAAACAGACAAATGAAAACACACAAAAAACCTGTATATGAATATTGATAGTGGTTTTATTCAAATGCCCTTCAATGAATACACGGTTAAACAATTGTGATACATTCTTATCATGGAATACTACTTAGTAAAAAAGGAATAAACTGGTGATATGTGCAAAAAAAACTGGATGAATCTCCAGATAATTATATTGAATAAAATAAGTCAGTTCCAAAATATTCCATACTGTATGATTCTCTTTATATAACAGTTTTGAAAAATTGTGGTCACAGAGAACAGATCAGCTGCTATCAGAAACTAAAGAGGGTCTAGGGCTGTGAATGAAGTATGTTTGTAAAAGGCAACATGAGGGATTTTGTGGTAGTGGAAATGTTCTGCAACTTGACAGCATCAATGTCAATACCCTAGTTGGGATATTGTACTGTAGTTTTATAAAGATATTACCATTGGGTGAAAGTGGATAAAGGGTCACAGGATATTCCTGTATTATTTCCTGTAACTGTATGTGATTCTAAAATGATCTCAAAATGAAAGATTTAATGAAAAATCAAAACACCTTATAGTTTCATATCTGTCTGTGGACTGATACACTTACATAAGTCATAGTATAGCCATCTACCTTCCTTAGTGATTAAGTAGGAATTGATGTGGTACCTATAGAATGATAAAGTTTGAAGTTCAGATACTTATTCATAAATCAGGCAGAAAACTGAACTCTACTTCACAGCTGTAAGCCTATGTGCCACTTCTCCAGTCATGGAGTTTAGAGCTCCATATAATACTTAGGAGAGATTCTAGCTAGCATCAATATAGCTGAAAGTAACGCCACAAATTTGACACTCAGAGTAGTCCTGAGAACATATTATACCAAATATACATGGCTACTATTGACTTGATTATGAATTCTAGAGAAATATAGAAAAATTAATATACATTATTTTGCCCTGAGTAAATGGGATCTGGATTGCCAAAGGTTGCCTTTATCCTTTTATTTTATAGCAGATTATTTGCTTTTTGTGCTTCCAGAGAAGTTGAGGCCAGCAAGATAATTTATGCTAAGTTTTGCTATTTACTGCTAAAGTCAAATGGAGTCTCCCTGTCTTTATAATTCTGCTAAATCATTATTCAGACTTGCAAAATGATTTCTGTATAATTTATTTTATGAATAGACTTTTTCAGTGATTTTAGGGCTCTCTTGAGTCAATATTCACCAATACAGTCTACTATATTTTATGCTTAGGTTCTCAGAAGAGTTATCACTTCTATTCTTAAATTTGCATGTCCAGTGGCAGAGCTAACAATTCAGTGTCACCTGGGACATCAATAATGATTTGCTGGCTCCTGTTGATTCAGCGTCCATGAAAATTAATTTTTTTCATTTTTTAGTTTATTTTTGAGACAGAGAGAGAGAGAGAGAGAGAGAGAGAGAGAGAGAGAATGAATGAATGAAAATCTCAAGCAGGCTCCACAGTGAGTGGAGCTCAATCCCACTACCCTGGGATCATGACTTGAGCTAAAATCAAGAGTCAGATGCTCAACTGACTGAGCCACCCAGATGCCCTGGAAATTGGATACTTTTAAAAATAGCTTCCCAAACTAGGTTGTGGGTATGTCAATGCCTTGGTTTTCCTGCCTTATATCTAAATTTTGCCAGGGTTGAAATCTTTCCTGCAATTAAATCTCAGATCCTGTGTACTGTTAAGAGCCATCTTGGGCACTAACCATTTGGGACTCCACTACCAAATGACTTCTCTCTTTGCCACACTTGGCTTGTATTATGTGCTCTGGAGTGCACTTGTTAAGCACATGCCATACCCACCCTAGGATTTTCTCAGTCTTCTGGGTCTTGACCATTCTCTCAGTAGTAGTACCCTAGTCTTGACAGAAGCCAAGTTCTAACTACCTAAGGCTATGCAAGGCTATGCCATCTTTAGGTGCTGAAATGGGCTGTGCAAATAAGATATTGCATATATTGAGATCAATGAATTTTTTGAAAGGAGGATTAAATTATAAAAATTATAAAGTGTTACATTTATTTAGAATAAATAAGCGCTCAATCATTATTTGCTGACTGGAATATTTTTCTATATTTTAATATTAACCCCGGACTCCATTATATGTATGTCAAATTGTAAAAACCAAGTATTGCAAATAAATGCAGAGCGAGAGCATAAAGGAAGAACAGGGGAAAATCTGGCATGTAACCAAACAGCTATAACTTTTAATGAATTGTCTTTTTAACAAGCTTCCCTGCCAGTTACTGTCACAGAATCGTATTAACATAAAGCAATGTATGTTTCTGATTTATTTATTTATTGTTTTAAGGCCATACATCTTTTGTCTTTTTCCTTTGGCTTAACTCTCTGACTTCTATCATGATTTATACATTGCTAAAATCAATAAAATATTTAAACAATTGGGCTTATGGTCTGAGTGTTTCTACAATAATGATTTTTATCTTCAAAGTAAAGACAAATGAAAGTCTGAAGATAATGAAATACAAAAAGAAGTTTATTTCTATGGAGACTTATACAATCATTTTATTTGAAATTGGCAGTTTGAAAAACATAATTTTATAGTGTTTTCAGCACAAAAGTGTTTTAAGTTAGATTCTTTTCTTTTAATCATATTCTGTCTGATCTAGAGGTGTCAGCTAAACACAAAAATCCCCATAGGATCTTGTTGTCACCATAGCAACCAGATTGCAGTTTCCAATATCTGTGTAATGAAGTGCTGACATGTTTTCAGCACAAGGTGCTAAATGGAGGTTTGTTTCACTAATTAGGTGGCAAAAATAATCAATTTCTTCATGATTAATGATGTCACAAATTATGCTGCAGACAAACCTGAAAAACTTTATTAACCAGTACTTTATGTCTTAGAGGGAGGAGTAAAAATGATAAAAGTCATGTTTTACTTCCTCTGGATAACTAATAAGAAAGGCTTAAATGTCTGGGACCATCATAATATCTAATAAGAGATGTGCTCTGTGCTTTTTTAGTTTTTAAAGTGTTAGCTTGTTAACATTTTATATGATTTAGGATCACAATGATGACAGCTTGAGTTTGATGTTTGCTTTGATGGCCGAGGATAGAAATGGATTATAAACATTTGTTAATCTTATTGTCATCTGAAATTTACTGGAGATTAATATGCCTGTGCTTTCTCTTAGCTAAATGAACTTGCATTTATTAAGTATGTTTTTGATGAATAGGACATCTTAGCTAATTGAATATGTTGATTAATAGGATAATTACTGTACCCTTAAGATGAGTTGAATACCATTCTAGAAGTGTGTAACCAAGGCAAACTCACAGGATATACACATATGGTAATAGTTTTTAATGAAACCCTTCTGAATATCATATGGACCAAGGCCTCTTAATTTAGAACAAGTGGGGAGAACTACATAATATGTCCCCCAAATTGGATACCCTTATTTCAGACACTTACAAGTGACCAGGACTGTTGAGATACTGGGGTGCCCTTAGGAAATGGTTCCTCCATTCTCTAGGAAATTGGGAGAGTTGTCCCTTCCATTCTACTCCCAGGTCTTCCAGAATGGAAACTTCTTTTGTCTTTGGCCATCCAGAGTCCTCCACATTTTTCTCCTCTGTTTTTCCCTGGCTTTTCCACAAACTCTGGTTTTGTAAAAGTACGGAGTCCATGATCTAGATGGGAAATAAAAGGAAAGCATCAGGATGAATGATTTGTTTGGTATTAAGGGGAGACACAGTCACTTTTTAGTCAAGGATGTATACTTATACTTGATTCTTTTTTTTTCTATTTTGGAATAGGTTGAAGGAAGGGGAACACTGGGGGATATATCTGAGATATGACACTGACACACAATTATGAAGCACCTAACATAGCACCTAGTGCTCAATATGTAAAAAAAATAAAAGGTATCCATTGTTAAAAATACTAGTGATCATGATGAAATGATATAGGACAGACTACATATGCTGAAATGATATGGGATTGGCTATACATAGTAAAATAATATGCCATGCAGAGACAAATGTTGTGGGTTTTATATATATTTATATAATATATATATTTATATATATATGGTTTAGGAATTCAGGGAAGGAAGAGATTACATCTAAATGGATTGATTGTGTGCATTGGTATAAAGAAGAGCATGTTCGTGAGCAGAGGGAGCTAGGAAGAATATTCTTGAAGATTTTATGACCTAGGGATTTAGAAGCAGGGAGTGAACAAGTTTTGTATGAAGGGCATTGCCAAAGTGGCAATATGGCTGAACTGGGAGGTTGTTTAGGTCATTTCCTTCCCACTGGACAGAGGAGGGCAAGACATGAGGGCAATTTGGCTATAGTATCTTCTATTCCAGGACTGCTTAAACTATATTGGTGTCTAGATGGATGAGATCCTCTTTTATTATTTCTTAGGGGTCTTATCTGAAGCTGGACTTGGATGAAGAGGATGAACCATTTTTTGGTCAAAGTATTTCTCCAGGATAGGTCATTACTACAACAATGACCCTCAGCCTATGATTATCTGTACATGCAGTGGACTGCTCAGGTATTATTGGGTCTGTGAGTTATTTTCAATGTCCTGGATCCCTGCTGGAGATCACATATTACCTGCTCTCAGTTTATAAATGTATAACATTTATAAATCTAAAATCCACAAATTCTTCACTCTAGCTCATGACAATCTAAATTATGTAGAGGCATATTTCTTCTTATGATTCAAAATATTCATAATACATGGAGTTTGAAAGATACTTTACAAAAATTCAATGTTCGGGATCCAGAAAAGGAATTAAAAGAAACATAGCAGTAAAATTTGGGAAATTAGTAATTTATTCATGATTTCATTCAGTCAAAAATTTATTCCACAAAAATTTATAGAGCCCTTCCTTTGTGCTAGGGATTTTGCCTAGCATTGAGAACTCCAATATGAATAAGGTGAAGAGCCTTGCTATCAGTTAACTTAGAGTCAGTCTTTTTAGACAAATGACTCATTACTGTATCTTAAAATCATTTAGCTTTATGTATGCTTACTACAACTGAGTCTGCCTTGGATTTATCTCTGGAGGGAAGAGGAATAAATTCATTGTAAAACATGTCAATAGTCACTATTTTCAGGCACACTGTTAAAAAGCGTTAAGATCTGTTGTCTGAGTTTCCACTAGGTGCTTTATTTAACTAATAGCACTTGTGTATTTTCAACAAAAGTACCCCCTTCCCCCAAGGAAATTCAGTTGGGTAGAATTACTCTCACTTTCTTCAGTGAGATAAAGGAAGAGTTGTCAAAAGTAATTATGTGTGGTTTTGTGTGTGTGTGTGTGTGTGTGCGCGCGTGTGTGTGTGTCTGTGTATACACATGTGCCCTTGTGCTTACTTATGCATTCCTGGGTTTCCTGGCTGCTTTGATGTGGTTACTCTAATAAAAGAGATGGGTGTTGACTGGGACAGTAAGGCTTCAAAAGCCACTCAGAAAATTGCACAATTACTTTTCAGCTATCCATTGTACCTTGTTTAAAACAGTGTCCTGAACCTATAGGAATCTACGTTAGAAATCAACAAATGCTCAGGCTTGAAAAACTCATCCTCTTTTCTCCTATGCTTTGTCTTCTCTTCTTTTATCGAAATTAGTGTGACAAGCACTTAGACATGAACATTCAAAAATACCTTTTATCATTTCAATTAATCTGCCTAATTTCAAGAGCAAGTTTTCCAATTTTCAAAAATTTAATTGCCTATTGTTCCAGCTCTAATGTGGCAAAATGCAAGGAGTCTTTGGGCTAAACTGCTTTAGATAGCTGTGAAGGCCTTATGAAAGACTAGGGGAAACTAGGGCTTTCCCTGTGTCACTCTGTCACCACACTTCCAAAAAAGAGCTTAGCATCAGTTAGAGCACTTTCAAAATCACTATTTTAAAGCACCAGTAATAGTGGCTTCCATATTACAGGCGGTTCTTCACTTCATATGGCAAAAACTCTGGTGATCATTGGTTCCAAGGTTGGTGGCTCACTGACAGTTATGGTGCAGTATCTCTGTGTTTTTCTTGGCCCTTCTTTCACAATTGGGAGTTGGTGACAGCAGCCCTCTGCTTGAGGTCCTTCTAGAATGGAATCTCACACAGGGAGTTAAAGTAGGTGGAAATAAAAGAGTTTTTTTCTTGTATACTTTTGTTCAAGGAGGAAAATCTTTCCCTGAAGCTCATATTAGATTCACATTATTTTTCCTTGGCCAGAACTGAACTAATGTCTATCCAAAAACCAACTGTAGATAAGTAATTTTAATGATTTGGTTAGACCAATCAGAATTCAGTTCCTAGGGGAGGGCACATGGCTACTCAAACAAAATTGGAATCCTGTTAGTGAGGAAGAAAAGAGAAATGGCTATTGTGTAGGCAACTAAGCATGTCTGCTGTTTGGTTCTGATCTAAACAAATGACTTTCTTCAGTTGTCAAATTTTTAATTCTTTACTCATATGTCATACCATTAGCATGGTATGTAGTTTCACATCTTTGCAAGAAGTGAACACCTGAATTATCTTGTTTGTTCTTCACAACCACCCAGACAGGAAAATAGAAATGAATATCATCATCATTGCCTTACTGATGAGGGAACTGAAGTTTAGCTGGGTGAGGCAGTCTGCCCAGAGCTACAGAGCTTAAAAGAAAACAACAACAAAAAAGGTAAGGTTTTAACAACAACAAGAAAAGGTAAGGGTTTTACTCTAAATCTTCTGCCATCTGATGCTCCTTTTGAAGAAAGTCCTTGGGTGTCCTCTTTGATTATAACAAAATGTGCTTTGTCTTCACAATAACCATGGCCGTATGCCTGTGAAGAGCACAGGAAGTGCTTGGCATTCTCTTCACCTCATGCTACCAAGGTATTATGACACTATAAAGTCTCATAAGATCATGAGTCCTTCCTTCATTAATTTCAGAATAATTTATTAACCACCAACTCTAACAAACACTGTATTAAGTTATGGACATAGCATGGCAGACGAAATATTCATGGTTCCTGGAATTTAGAATCTGAAAAAGATGACAGAATATTGAATAATCTATCTTGGTAAAGTGACACACAGGCTCTGAAGGGGAAGCAGAGGTGAGTTGAAAGTATTTAGTCAAAGCATCAAGTCAAGTCATTGGGAAAGGTGAAGGTTAGAAAAATGTTCCAGAGGAATTGCTACCTAATCTGATATATTCAAAGTTAAAAAGAGGGAGAAGACAGTGCTCAAATTGCAATACCTGCTCAGTAAACATTTAATGCCTTTTAAAAACAGCTTCATTGAGATATAATTTGCATTACATATCATTCTCCCACTTACCATATAGAGTTTGATGGTTTTTAGTATATTCTCAGAGTTGTACATCCATCACCACATTACCTGTTTATTGGTGTTCTTTGAAGCAAAACTGTTTTAATTTTGATGATGTCTCTTTATCAGTTTGTTTTTGTTGTTGCTGGTACATATTTTGTGGTCATGAAGATTTATGTATATGTTTGCTTCTAAGGTTTTATAGTTTTAAGATTGTATGTTTTTTTTAAATAGCTCTCATATTTAGGTCTTTGATTATATTTTGTGATAATTTTTGTATGTGGTATGAGTTGAATGCCTTTTGAATGATTCTTCTTCAGGTGAATGAGTGCTCTTCAAAATGTGTCTATGGTCCAATAACATTAGCATGACCTGGAAAGTTTGTTAGAAATGCAAATACAGTACTCAGTTTATATTCCAGACATGTTTAGTCAGAGTGTCTGGAGGGGTATAGCCCAAGAATATGCATTTTCTTGAGTTCTCAGGTGATTCTTACACACTCTCAAGTTTGCACAGTACTGCCTTAGAAAGTTGCAGACAAATTGCTTTCCACTCCCACTAATTGACTGTAGCCCTAACATGGGAAGCTATCACTGTAGTAGAAATTGGTAGCCCTCCTTTTATTTTAAAATGACAGATAGCAATTGTCAGCATTCAGCATCTCACACGGTTTCAAGTCAGAAGAGCTCAGAGATCACTTTGCCCAAAAATTGCATTTTACACAGGAGAGTGCTAACATCCAGAGAATGCAGTTGACTTTTGAACAATATAGGGGTTAGGGGTTTTGGCCTCTCATGCAGTGGAAATTCCATATATAACTTTTGACTGTCCCTAAACTTAACTGCTAATGGCATACTGTTGACTGAAAGCCTTACCAATAAAATAAACATTGTATTATAAGCTGTATTCTTATAGTAAAGCAAACTAGAAAAAAGAAAATGTTATTAAGAAAATATAAGGAAAAGAAAGTATATTTAAATTTTTTTTTTCAACGTTTATTTATTTTTGGGACAGAGAGAGACAGAGCATGAACGGGGGAGGGTCAGAGAGAGAGGGAGACACAGAATCGGAAACAGGCTCCAGGCTCTGAGCCATCAGCCCAGAGCCCGACGCGGGGGAGCCATCAGCCCAGAGCCCGACGCGGGGCTCGAACTCACGGACCGCGAGATCGTGACCTGGCTGAAGTCGGACGCCCAACCGACTGCGCCACCCAGGCGCCCCTAGAAAGTATATTTAAAGAAAAGTAAAAATCTGCATATAAGTGGACACATGCAATTCAAACCCGTGTTAAGAATCAACTGTATTTTCATATGGCTCAAATTTATTCTAGTAAAATTTATTCTAGTAAAACATATCTGTAGACTAACAAAGACCTGTGGACTCTTATTTTGTGTCCTCTGATTTATAAAACACACACACACACACACACACACACACACACACACATCAGGTATTAAAAATTTCCTTCAAAGATATTAGGACATAAACAAAGAGAAAATAATATTTCTTGGTGAAGTGTCTGTTCTGGGAAAAAACAGTTATTTTATAAATTTTCTTTAATCTGAAAACTACTAACATATGGTAATATAATATATACAGTTCTAGGTTTATCACAGCTTAGCACTATATTCTCTAATATGGTTAGCTATTTATCTCAGCATTTTCTGAATCCATTTCTAGTTAGCAAGCATCACAGCAGTAAATCAATCTCAAGAAAGGCAATTTCAGAGTATGTAATTTTAGTTGCATAATTTTGAAGGATAAAAATATTTAAAATATTGAAGAAAATTAGACTAATGCATGAATTATAGGATACATGGAATTCTTTGAATAGGAGATTACAAGTAACCTATGTTTTAAGACATGTATCATTTGGTAACTCTTAAAATAATTCTGTGAGACTAGATGGTTATGAATACTCCCTTTTTTCTTTATGTCGACCACTTGTAAACACCCACACAAACTCACATGTATGCTACAAGTAAGCCATGAAAATTACCCGCTCTCCTGTGTCTAGAATATATACTATCCTGGTCTCTTATATAATTCTACAAAAAATCTGCATTATCAGGTCTCTCTTTACTCTGTTTGGTCTTACAGTTGGAACTTTTGGACATAAAGATTATTATAATTTCAGCTTAAGAAAAAAGATATGTGTTGATTGGTATTCATGTCATGTCTTTTGGGGAAATTTCAATTTTTCTTTAATTTTAAGACAGAAATGCAAATCGTTATTGCACCAAGGGGAAGATTCTGTCTTACTTGAGAATGGTTTCTCCATTGCCAAAGATAACTAGCACAGTACAGTTGTTCCTACCAGGCAGAGATTGAATCTTGAGATTGTAATTTATATGGTTTACATTTATATAAATATTTGTGTCTCTCCATGGAGATGAGATGTGTTTGAGAACTTGAACTCTGTATCTACATAGATGTGGGTTCAAGTACTGGCTCCACTAGCACTGTAACTCTGGGCAAGTAACAGTTCTTTCTAAGCCACCCTCTCTCCCTCTGTAACACTGAGGTAATGTGGATACCTAACTTGGATACCTAACTCATAAAGTTATTTTGAGGACAAACTGATAGTATGCAAATACAGGGTCTAGTATGTTATTATTGCTAGAGTCTTTGTTTCATGTTTTACTAGGAAGAACAATCAAGAAGAAGCTTATTTGAAGAAATTGAAGTAAAGAATTATGGTAATTTTTGTTATTAAAAACTCTAGTTTCCCTTAACATATATAACTCTATAGAGACACCACTTAACATCATCCTGATACTGAAGAGAAATTGGATATATCACTGTATTTTATGTTGCCTTGTTATTAGTTTTATAGGAAATCTATTTTGTGCAGATCTTAAATCCCAAGTTAACCAGTGTGTTACAACGTCTCATTATAGGGCTCAATTTGTTTGCAGGTTAGAGAATGTCAGCATAAAAACTCCCACCTAGAGAAATATGAGAAAAATATGAACACATGTAGAGTGACATGAATATCTGTCAGTGTTTTTTCAGAAAATCATGAATTTATGCATCCAGATAAGTCAATTAAACCCATAAAACCATATTATACCTCAACATTAATCGTAGAAGCTCTAAAGATGATGACCTAAAAGAGTACCAAGTTCTAAATGAAATCTTCGGAGAACATACTCATCCCCTCTAATGACTTTATTTTACTTTTATAATGATAAGTGATGTGGGGTTAATTATTTTCTACTTGAGCCAAATTGGAGATCCCAGTTTCATTTCTTTATTTAAGCCTGGTCCCAAGTGCCCAGAGAAGTTGTCATTCCAAGGGCATAGTTGACTTCCTACATCTCAACTGATTTATATTTTTCAATGCCTAACCTGTATAGAGTAGCATTAGCTTGGCAGTTAAGACACATTTTTGTCTCTTCTTTCCTTTCTGGATCCTACTGAGAGAAACATCTAGAAACCCCATGAGAATAGAAGGAAGATAAGCTCTTTATTGTGGTTTGGCTGATTACTGCTGTTTTTAGAATCCCAGTTCCCATGGGCAAAATGCAAAGAGAAAATTGTACTTAAAAAATAGTGTTCCATGTGATGTGTGGAAAAGTTTGGAAATCCACCTGGGTCCCATGGGAAATTAAAGAGCAGGAAAAATTGGACCAAAGAGATTAAGACAATTTTTAGATTACAAACACTTTCTGGGAAAGGATTCAAACCAATTCAAATAAGTAGCACAGAAGAGAACAAGGGAGGATTCAAGGACGACTGGGTAAAACTAAATTGCAGGGTTAGGTTAATTGGTATGGGCGGTAAGGCTTCCTATCAGGTTTAAGCAGTGAGCGTGTCTAAATAATGCTGAGAAAATTGAGTTAGAGAGTGTACACACAACACTTAGGAACTATGATGATTGCATTTCTGCTTAAACCAGAGGTCTAGCTAACGGAAATCATTTTCCTATTTATTCACATGTGCAGGAGAGAAAGGACATCTAGAATTAAATCTGAAGGCAAGCTCATGAGCCTGAGTTTGATGTCTGCAACTCTGATGCAATGATGCTGGGTGCAGATCTTTTTAAAGCTACTTTCATTTACTTAGCTTCTCACTTATGACAAGTAAAATTTAAACAGTGAAAGTACATAAGCTCAAGTGTGGGAGGTTGGCGATGCAAACAATCAGTTTTCTAAAATGTTGTATGTAACAGTGATGTCAAAGTTGATTTTATAAATTTTTGTTTAGTTTTTCATTTTTCTCCCTCTTAAAGGGTACATATTTGCTAAATTAATTATTTAAACCTGGCGTTTTTTACTTTAAAAAATTGGATTAGCTTACTTGGAAAAGAAAATGCTGAGATATTTTCATAGGGTTATTTTAATGCTATTAAAAAAGCAAATAGAAAATGTAGGGAATTTTAGATAATCAGTTAGTGTTTGTAAATGTAGCATCAACATTCTTTTCCATGCCCTTCAACAGCACATACAATTCCTTTTGTCTAATATCTGGCACCATTAAATGTAGTCAACTCCATCCTCTAAACCTAATAGTATATCAGTCAGGGTGCTTGGGTTTTTAGTGTCGTTACTGCAAACAGCTGAAACTATCTTTAACTATTCTTCGAAAAAGGTAAATTTAATAAGAAGCTTTTTTGGAATTCACAGAGTAACATAAAGGCTGGAGAATCAAACTTGTAAGGTATGCATGTGGACAGGAGGGTTAGAGGGTAGGAAGCATATACTGTATTGAAGGAAGCAGGTGCTCTTGCTCTTGACCTCACAATCAAGTGAATAAAAGTAGATGTGGAAGTCTGTGATTGGTCTATATACTGGCATATGGCTGCCAGCAAAGTAGGGAGAATGACGATTAAGGATTCTACAGTCTTCCTCTGTCCACCTTCCTATAGAGACATGATGTAAGGTATCCCACCAATTATATTTGCAAAGGAGAATTCCCCTCAAGAAGAAAGGGCATTGCGTATGGGGTACAAGAACACACTCATACATACACATACACACACATCTGGGCAATGTATATGATATAGTTAGTGTTCAGAAACTACTTATTTGTTTATTTATTGCCATCAAGATTGGTAAGACTAAATGAATCTAATTTAGCAAAAACAGTTATCTAAAATGACTTGCTAATAAAGGTTTGTTACAGCTAGTCACAGATACAGAGTGAGTTCTGGAATCTGTTTTCTGTGAATTTTAAATTGACACAAAATAAATAGTGTTTCTGGTAGAACCTTCTTGAAAAGGCTGAGGAAGAATCATAATTTGCAAAAGTGACATGCTTTAAAGAATTTAATACTAACTTGGCTTTTAAAACTGGATCTAACAATAAACCATGAATAAGGCAAGAGAATCATGTCAGTTAGGCCCATCATCCAGTGAGTTGAAAAGAAAAGAAAAAGTCTTTCTTTTAAACCAGGATAGAGAGTGCAAAGATATATTCTGGATAACTTAACTATTTACTATTCTAGCCAGTATCTAATATAAAATGGAAGTAGTATCAATGAGCAATAATTATTGGTGTGTGACTTTTATGTTCTTTCTTTTTTTCGTTTAATTTCTATTGGCATTCATTTTTAAGAGATGTAGGTCTCTAATTTTACTCATCATTCAAAGTTTTGGACAAGTGGCCACAATTAGATATTTGAGTTTTCTTTAGTTCCATGTGATCTGCAACAAAAGAAGAAAGAGTGAAAGATTGAAGAATAAAAAAATGCTTGGTGATGCCAAATGAATGATTTAAACTCGATACAGTGTTTAAACTCTGAACTTTTATTGTTGTCTCTGTTGCTCTCATTTTAAACTGTTTTCAAGGCTTGCCTAAGAACATTTAATTTTAATCTTCTAAAGAAAAAAAACTGCATATTTCATTAAATGAAAAATATGCATGATTTCCATCTGAATTACTCTATGAATTTATTTCACTGGAATGCAATATAAAATCATTACACTTATTTCTTATGCAAATGTATCAAAAATTGACAATTTTTGTTTGCTTATAATTCACTGAACACTTAGTCATGTAAATAGGAAAAAAAGTGACTTGATATAAAAACAAAAACAAAGTAGGAATTAAACTGGCAATTTCCAAATGCAGAGCTAAATTCTTTCAAATGAAAGTCCCGGGATGAGTGGCAGAAACACATCGGAGGCAAAGCTATATTCTACTCTTTTAGTACCTGAGCTGTGGATTGTGGTAACTTAGATCCCCTGTGAAGTGCCATTAGCTCCTTCAAAGTCTCCATTAGCACATTTGATGTTGTCTATGTAACTCATTGTTCTTGGTTGAGAACAACCAAAGCAGACTTTGGCTGAGAAAAGAGAGACAGAGTTTATTAAAAGGATATTGGGAGTTTATAGAATTGTTGGGGTGCTGGAAAACAAAACTCAAAGCTCTGCAGCTAGAAACCACATTTAAAACTAAATCATAGAGCAAGGTTGTTAATAGAATTGGCAATTTCACTGGGATTTACTATTTTCAGAACCTGTTACCGTTGCTATAGAAAGAGTTCCTTACCACTTTTGCTGCTCCAGTCACTAGCTCTGATGTGCTTAACTGGCTGAATCTAGGTCATATGTGTATGTGATAACAGTGAAGCCTAGGGAAGTGAGTATCCAGCATTTTCTAGCTTTTATGGTAGGAGATATTTGTAAGGTGAGGAACTCCCCCAACATGGGAAAGCAGTTCACTGTTCCAAAAACTGGAATACAGCACCATCACCTGCAGGGAATTCCGAGGACACAAGGTACAACCACAACCAAAGATACAATATTTTAAAACATGCTTCAAAAAAACATCAAGAAATAAGAAATTTCTCTCATCAGACTTTCCCATGACCTAAAGACTTGAAAGGTATATATTAAGCCCAGATTTGGAAGAAGGATCCATTAAGGATCTTGCCAGCATTAATCTTAAATAAATTTAAGTTCTTTCCCCTAGTTGGCAGAACAGAATGTAGGAAGGTTACATTTTGGCACATGGAGGAATGTGGTAGTGAAAATTCTACAGACTGGTCACCCATCAGATTAACATCTCCTGATTTTGCAATGAAATATTAATCTAAGCTTTGAGCATTTTTATCATGAAAATTTGTTGAATTTTGTTAAAAACTTTTTATAGTGTATCATATGTATCGATTTGTCTATTTTGAAGTAATATAGACATCCTTGCATCCTTGCATCCCAGGAGTAAATCCCACTTTATCATGGTGTATGATCACTTCGATGTACTGTTGAATTTGGTTTGTTATTGTTTTGTTGTGGATTTTTGCATTTATGTTCATTAGGGATATTGGCCTATAATTTTCTTTTCTTGTAGTGTGTTTGTCTGGGTTTAGTTTCAAGGTAATTCTGGATCTTGTAATAATAGTTTGGAAGTGTTCTATCCTCTTTAAATTTTTTGAAGAGTTTGAGAAGGTTGGCATTAATTCTTTAAATGTTTGGCAGAATTCACTAGTGAAGCCATCTACTCCTGTGTTAAGTTTCTTTGATAGGAAGTTTTTGATTACTAATTTAGTCTCTTTACTGTTAATGGTATGTTTAGATTTTCTATTTCTTCATGATTCCATATTGGTAGGTTGTATGTTTCCACAAACTTATTCATTTCTTCCAAATTATCTAATATATTGATGTATAATTGTTCAGTTAGTATCTTGTGATCCATTGCATTACTGTGGAATCAGTTGTAATGTTTCCTTTTTTCATTTCTAATTTCATTTGTATTTTCTCTTCTTATTTAGTGTACTTAAACATTTGCAAATTCTGCTTATCTGTTCAAAAACCCAGCTCTTCTTTTTACTGATCTTTTATATTGCTTTTCTAAGTATAGAAAGAATGCACTTCAATATAGTAAAGACATACATGACAAACCCACAGCTACAATTTATACTTACCAGGGAAAAACTGAAAGTTTTTCTTCCAAGATAAGGAACAATGGGTTATTCTGTCCAACATAGTACTAGAAGTCTTATCCAGAGCAATTAGACAAGAGAGTAAAAAAAATAGGCATGGAAATCAGAAAGAAAGAAATAAAATTGTCTCTATTTACAGATGGCAGATTTTATATATAGAAAACCCTCAATTTCACAAAAATATCTTAGAATTAATAAATAAATTCAGTAAAATTACAGAATGCAAAATCAACATATTTGGTATACAACATACACAAAGTCATTGTGATTCTATATACTATCAAGGAACTATCAAAAAAGGAAACTAAGAAAGCAATCTTATTTGTAATAGCATCTAAGAGAATAAAAGTAGTAAACTTAATCAAGGAAATAAAAGTCGTGTACATTGAAAACTACAAAACTTTGATGAAAAAAATTTAAAAAAACATAAATAAATGGAAAGACATCACACATTCATGGATTGGAAGATTTAATACTGATAAAATGTCCATATTACCAATAGGGGAGCTAAGATGGTAGCAGAGTTGGAGGACCCTAGGCTTGCCTCATTTCTCAAACGCAGCTAGATAACTATCAAATCATCCTGAATACCCATTAAATCAACCTGATGACTGATGAACTACACTGCACAACTATAGGGAGAGAAGAGGCTATATCAAGGAAGATAAGAAGTTCAGACACATGGTTTAGGGGAGAAACGGATCATGAGTGCTCCAGAGGTGAGGAAGCCTTGGTTGCAAAGAAAGAGAAGAGAGAGTGGAGCACACAAGGATAAGCTCAAGGAGAACACATCTCCCAAGCCTTTGGCTAGGAAAGGAGGGGGGCTGATTTTTGTGAGGTTTTGCAACCAGCAGGGTTCAAAGCCTGGAGTTTTAAAGGTCTGCTGCCTTGGCTGGGATAGAATATAAGGATGCTGCCCAATTCCAGTAGAAAAGGCATGCAAGCAACTCACAGGGCAGATTGTGATCTAACGATTGCCTAGGATGCATGGAGAGAGATTGTTCACTCTTCTTGAAGTACATCTGTGAGAGGTGATGTTTGCAGTTGCCTCTCAAGGGACAAAAGAGCCAGCAGTCACCATTTCCCTTCTCTGCCCCTAAGCATAGGCACAGAGGCACCTGCTGAGGGCAGCTAAATTGTACACTGGCTATTTAGCCTGCTGTGCTCCAAATCCCATGCCCCTGCACTCTGGCATGGCTGAACTTCCTTGGTCAAACTTGCATCAGTCCCAGTGCAGTAATACCCTCCCCCAGAAGATCAGTGCAAGTCCTCACCACCTCAGGTACCTAAAGTTTGGAGTTTGAAAAGTCAGTAGGCTTGGCTGGGATAGCGATTGGGGGACACTGTGCTGCTCCAGGCAGGTAAGCAATTCAGAGACAGTGTGAAAACCGCTATCTGAAAAACACCTGGGACACATGAGGGAAAATTATTCCCTCTTCTGGGAGTGATTCCATTAGAGCAGAAAGCACTTAGTCTCCTCTCTGGGGATGAAGGATCTGGCTGGCACCATTTCCTTCCCTTGCCCCTCAGCATAAAGCAACTTCATTCAGTAAACAGCACATCACCAGCGGTGACTTACTAACCTGCTTCTACCAAGTCCCACTGCCATGTGCTTTGCCGGTACTGCTTTTCTCAGGCAAGTGTGCCTTAGGACCAGCAGTGGGTCCCTTCCTTAGAAGCCCAGCAGAAACTTCCACATGCACCAGATCTACTGACTATAGAATTCTTCCAGGCTTCAGTTCTAGCGGATGTAGCATCAGGTCTCATTTAACAAGCAGATCAGAGAACACCTAGTTAAAATTTGCCACACTCTGGCCAAGGTCCAAACACTGCCCACTGCAGGCAAGGAAAAATTCTGCAGACAACTGGCCTCAGGGATAGAGCAGCCAAACACAGAGGCAGAGTACACATAGCACACACCAGAGACAGTTCCTGAAGTGCCAGGCCCTGGTCAGTATATGACCTCTTCTTCATAAAGCCATTACTCTCAGGAATTGGAAGTATAACAGACTTTTCAAATGCACAGAAGAAGACAGAGACCTAGACAAAAATACAAGATGGAGGAATTCATCCCAAAAGAAAGAACAAGAAAAGGTCACGGCCAGAGATTTAGCTGAAACAGATATTAGTATTATGCCTGATAGAGAATTTAAAGCAACAATTATATGGATACTTGCTGGGCTTGAGAAAAGCATAGACTGTATCAGGGAGACTTTTACTGCAGAGAAAAAAGAGCTAAAAAAACAATCAGGCAGGAATGAAAAACGTAACAACTGAGATTCAAAAATGGACATAATGACCATAAGGATGGAGGTAGCAGAGGAATGAACAAGTGATATAGAAGATAGAATTATGAGAAAAAAATGAAGCTGAACAAACAAGAGAAAGAAAAATTATGGATCATGAGAGTAGACTTAGGAAACTCAGTGACTCCATCAAATGTAAAACATTCATATCATAGGAGGCCCAGAAGAAAAAGAGAAAGAAAAGGGGGCAGAAGATTTATTTGAGGACATAATAATATCTGAAAACTTTCCCAATCCGGGGAAGGAAACAGACATCCAAATCCAGGAGGCACAGAGAACTCTGATCAAAATCAACAAAAGCAGGCCAACACCAAGTTATATGGTAATTAAATTTGCAAAATATGGTGATAAAGAAAAAATCATAAAAGCAGCCAGACAAAAGAGGTCTCTAACTTACCAGGGAAGACCCATAAGGCTAGAAGCAGATCTCTCCACAGAAACTTGGCAAGCCAGAAGGGAGTGGCATGATATACTCAATGTACTGCATGGGAAATATCTGCAGCCAAGAATACTCTATCCAGCAATGCTATCAGTCAGAATAGAAGGAGACATAAAGAGTTTCCCAGACAAACAAAAACTAAAGGGGTTTGTGACTATTAAACCAGCCCTCCAGGAAATACTCTTTGAGTTGGAAGGAAAGACCAAAAGGGACAGACCAGAAAGTAATGGAATAAATATCTCCAGAAATAATGACAAAATAAGTAATAAAATGGCACTAAATATGTATCTATCAATAATTATTCTGAATGTAAATGGAATAAATGCTCCAATCAAAAGGGATAGGGTGTCAGAATGGATTAAAAAAAATCCATCTATATGCTGCCTACAAGAGACTCATTTTAGACCTAAAGACACCTGCAGATTGACGTGAGGGGATGGAGAAATATTTACCATGCAAATGGATGTTTAAAGAAAGCCAGAGTAGTCACACTTATATCAGATAAGCTAGATTTTAAACCAAAGACTAACAGAGATGAGGTGGGCATTATATCATAATAAAGGGGACTACCCAACAAGATCTAAAAATTGTAAATATTTATTCCTCTAACTTGAAACACCCAAATATATAAAACAATAACAAATGTAAAGGAACTCGTTGATAATAATACAATAATAGTAGGGGATTTTAACACACTACATATATCATGGACAGTTCCTTTAAGCAAAAAGTCAACAAGGAAATCATGGCTTTGCATGACATACTGGACCAGATAAACCGAACAGATATATTCAGAACATTTCATCCTAAAGCAGCAGAATACACATACTTTTCAAGTTCACACTGAACATTCTTCAGAATAGGTCACAAGTCAGGCCTCAACAACTACAAAAAGATTGAGATCATACCATATATATTTTCTGACCATAATGCTATAAAACTCGAAGTCAACCACCACAAAAAATTTGGAAAAACCACAAATACATGGAGGTTATAGAACATCCTACTAAAGAATGAATGGGTCAATCAGGAAACTAAATAAGAAATAAAAAAATACATGAAACAAATGAAAATGAAAACACAATGATCCAAAACCATTGTGATGCAGCAAGTCATAAGAGGTAAATATATAGTAATACAGGTATACCTGAAGAAGCAAGAAAAATCTCAAATAAACAACTTAACCTTATATCTAAAGGAGCTAGATAAAGAACAACAAACAAAGTCTAAAGCCATCAGAAGGGAATTATAAAGAGTAGAGCAGAAATAAATGATATAGAAATAAAAACAAAAGACCCAAAACACAAACAAACAAACAAACAAACAAAACAAACATAGAAACTAAAACAGTAGAAGGATCAATGAAACCAGGAGCTGATTCTTTGAAAAAGTTTATAAAATTGATAACCCCCTAGTCAGACTTACCAAAAAGAAAAGAGAAAGAACTCAAGTAAATAAAATCACAAATGAGAGAGAAGAAATAAGAACCAACACTACAGAAATACAATTATAAGAGAATGTTATGAAAAATTATATGCCAACAAATTGGACAATCTGGAATAAATGTATAGATTCCTAGAAAGATATAAACTACAAAAACTGAAGCAGGAATAAATAGAAAACTTGAACAGACCAATAACTAGCAAATAAATTGAATTAGTAATCAAAAATCTCCCAACAAACAAAAGTCCAGGGCCAGATGGCTTCCCTGGGAAATTCTACCAAACATTTAAGGAAGAATTAATACCCATTCTTTTCAAACTATTCCAAAAAATAGAAATGGAAAGAAAACTTCCAAACTCATTCTATGAGTCCAGCATTACTTTGATTCCCAAACCAGACTCCACTAAAAAAGAGAACTACAGGCCAATATCCCTGATGAACATGGATGCAAAAATTCTCACAAAATACAATCAAATCAACTGCAACAATACGTTAAAAAAATCATTTGACACAATCAAGTGGGCTTTATTCCTGGGTTGCAAATGTGGTTCAATATAATATCCACTTAAAGATAAGAACTATATGGTCCTCTCAATAGATGCAAAAAAAAAAAAGCATATGACAAAGTACAACATCCATTCATGATAAAACCCTAAACAAAGTAGGGATAGCAGGAAAAGACCTCAACATCATAAAGGCCATATACAAAAATCCCACAGCTAATATCATCCACAATGGGGAAAACGTGAGAACTTTCCCTCTATGGTCAGGAACAACACAGAGATGTTCACTCTCATGATTGTTACTTAACATAATACTGGAAGTCCTATCCTTAACATTCAGACAACAAAATGAAACAAAAGGCATTCCACTTGGCAAGGAAGAAGTCAAACTTTCACTGTTTGCAGATGACATGGTACTCTCTTGTCATAGACTTTAAGTCTAAAGTTCTCTTTTGGCCAGCAAAAGAGCTGGATGTAGGATTAAAGTGAGAGATGGCTAATGTCCCGGAAAAGACAAGAGCCCCGAATATGGGTCCTCGCCCCATATTTATTAAGATCAGAAGGCTTACAAACGTGGTGAGCATGCAGAAAGAGACAAAGAAACTGGGAACATTAACTTGGGGACGTGAGGGAAGAGGGGGGTTTGAAGATACACAGTGTTTGGGGTTAGGGTCAGTATAAAACAAAATCCTGGTACGGGGCAGATAGGCAGATGGTTGTTAACTGCAGACAGGAGGCACCATGCCTGTTTATCTTAGCTAGCCTAGGGGATGAGACAGATAGGGGAAATAACCTCAGGGTTAACAGACACCTTTTCTTTTGTTAACCATCTCCACTCTGGGCTGCTTCCCCTGCAGCGCAGTAGTCCATAGTCTAATTCACCAGTTTACCTAACTTGGCCCTTTCCTCCTGGGAAAGCAGCTTTTCTGCTATAGTACTAAATTAAGGGGCATTTTTGCTCTGCATGCCTAATCTTGTTTACCTTACATACCTTTGTATTGGGAGGTTTTGCTCCTGTTCCTATTTTGGGTTCTTTGCCCCTCTCTCTCTATTCTGTGGGGTCTGCACCCTCTCTCTATTCTGGGATACCTTTGCACCTCCATATTCTTGGGGTACCAATCTGGTTTACCCAAACTCGAGTGTGAGCATTCTATGGCTTTGTATTTCTTTATGCCTTGTTAACCCATTGGTGTAGGCCCAGGGGATTCCTAAGCCTATCCCCCACATTCTCTCTATATAGAAAACTTGAAAGACTCCACCAAAAGCTTTCTAAAACTGATAAATGAATTCGGTAAATTTGCAGGATACAAAATGAATGTACAGAAATCTGTTTTATTTATATACACCAATAATATAGAAGCAAAAAGAGAAATCAAGGAATCAGTTCCATTTATCTTTGCACCAAGAACCATAAAATAGTTAGAATGCTAGGAATAAACCTAAGCAAAGAAGTAAAAGATCTGTATTGTGAAAACTATAAAAACACTGATGAGAGAAACTGAAAATGACACAAAGAAATGTAAAAACATTCCATGCTCATGGATCAAAAGAAAAATATTGTTAAAATGTCTGTGCTACCCAAAGCAATCCACACATTTAATGCAACCCCTCTCAAAATACCACCAGCACTTTTCACAGAGCTAGAACAAACATCCCTAAAATTTGTATGGAACCACAAAAGACCCTGAATAGCCGAAGCAGTCTTGAAAAAGCAAAGGAAAGCTGGAGGCATCACACTTCCAGACTTCAAGTTATATTACAAAGCTATAGTGATCAAAATAGTATGGTATTAGAACAAACACACACACGCACAGATCACCAGAATAGAATAGAAAAGCCAGCAATGGAACCACAACTACATGGTCAACTCATCTTCAACAAAGCAGAAAAGAAGATCCAATGGAAAAAAAGGCAGTGTCTTCAACAAATGGTGTTGGACAAACTGGACAAAAACATGCAAAAGAATGAAACTGGAACACTTTCTTACACCATACACAAAAATAAATTCAAAATGGATTAAAGACCTGAATCTGAGAGAGGAAACCATCAAGATCCTAGAGATGAACATAGGTAGTAACTTCTTTGACATTGTCCATAGCAGCTTTTCACTAGGTATGTCTCCTGAGGCAAGGGAAACAAAAGCAAAAATAAACTATTGGGACTTCATCAAAATAAAAACCTTCTGCACAGTGAAGGAAACAATCAACACAACTAAAAGGCAACCTACTGAGTAGAACAAGATATTTGCAATGACATATCTGGTAAAATGTTAGCTTCCAAAATATATAACGAACTTATCAAACTCAACACCCAAAACCCAAATCATCCATTTTAAAAATGGGCAGAATACATGAATAGATATTTTTCCAAAGAACACTTCCAGATGGTTAACAGACACATGAAAGATGCTCAACTCACTCATCATGAGAGAAATACATATCAAACCATGAGAAGACACCACTTCATACCTGTCAGAACAGATAAAACTAATAACACAGGAAACAACAGGTGTTGGTGAGGCTGTAGAGAAAGGGGAACCCTCTTACACTGTTGGTGGGAATGCAAACTGGTACATCCTTTCTGGTAACCTTGGGGAGTTTCCTCAAAAAGTTAAAAAAAAAAAAAGGAACTTCCATACAATCCAGCAATTGCACTACTAGGTATTTATTCAAAGGATACAAAAATACTGTTTTGAAGGGATACATGGACCCTGATGTTAATAATTAATAACAGCATTATCAAAAGTAGCCAAATTATGGAAACAATAGCCAAAAATGCTCATCGACTGATGAACGGATAAAAATGATATGATATATATATCATACACATACAACGAAATACTACTCAGCCATAAAAAAGAATGAAATCTTTCCACTTGCAATGACTTGGGTGGAACTAGAGTGTAGCTCTAGTCAGAGAAAGACAAATACCAGTGATTTCACTTAGATGTAGAATTTAAGAAACAAAACAGATGAACATATGGGGAAAAAAAGAGTAAGCAAACCAGGAAACAGACTCTTAAGTATGGAGAACAAACTTAGATTTACTAGAGGGGAGGTGGGTGGGTGGGATGGGTTAAGTAGGTGATAAGGATTAAGGAGGGCACTTGTGATGAACAGTGGGTGTTGTAAGTGATGAATCAGTAAATTCTACGCCTGAAACTAATATTATACTGTATGTTAACTAACTGGAATTTAAATAAAAACTGACAAAAATGTCCTTATTACCTAAAGTGATCCACAGAATCAATGCCATCCCCATAAAATCCCGCTGGAATTTTTTACAAAAAAAATCCTATATTTCATATGGAACTACAAAAGATCCAAAGAAGCCAAAGTGGTCTTAAGAAAAAGACAACAGCTGGAGGCATCACACCACCTGATTTCAAGATATGTTATAAAGATGCAGTAATAACAATGGTATAGTACTGGTATAAAACAAATACATAACTGGGGCGCCTGGGTGGCGCAGTCGGTTGGGCGTCCGACTTTAGCCAGGTCACGATCTCATGGTCGGTGAGTTCGAGCCCCGCGTCAGGCTCTGGGCTGATGGCTCAGAGCCTGGAGCCTGTTTCCGATTCTGTGTCTCCCTCTCTCTCTGCCCCTCCCCCGTTCATGCTCTGTCTCTCTCTGTCCCAAAAATAAATAAACGTTGAAAAAAAAATTAAAAAAAAAATAAAACAGATACATAACTAATGGAACACAATAGAGAGCTCAGAAATAAATCCATACAATATATGGTCAACCGATCTTCAACAAGGGTGCTATGAATACACAATCAGGAAAAAAAATAGTCTTTTCAACAAATGGTGCTGGTCCTTATATAAAAGAATGAAACTGCATCTCTATATTACACAATACACAAAAAATGACTTAAAATGACTTAGAGATTTACACATAGGACCAGAGTCTGTAAAACTAAAAGAAAACATAGGGGAAAGCATGTTAACAGTGGTCTTAGCAATTATTTCTTGGATATGATAAAAAAATCTAAAGAAACAAAAGCAAAAATAAACAAGTGGGACTCTACCAATCTAAAAGTCTGTTCACGGGAAAACAATCAACTGAGTGGAAAGCCAACGTGTAGAATGCAAGATAATACTTCCAAACCATTTATCTAATAAATAAATAATGGATTAATATCCAACGTGTTTAAGTAATACCTCTAACTCAGTAGAAAAAAAAAGCTCCATTTAAAAAGGGCAAAAGACTTGGTTAGAAATTCCCACAAAGAAGACATATAAATGTCTGCTATGTCTATGAAAAGGTGCTTAACATCAGTAATCATCAGGCAAATGCAAATCAAAACATGAGATATCACCTCACACCTGTTAGGATGGTCTTTATAAAAAATACAAAAGGTAACAAGTGTTGGAGAAAATATGGAGAAATTGGAACCCTTCTACACTGTTGGTGGGAATGTAAGAGGTTATAGCCACTATAGAAAACAACATGGAGTTTCCACAACAAGTTAAAAATAGAGCTACTATATGATTCAGCAATCCTACTTCTGGGTGCATATTGAACAGAATTGAAATCAGGTTGTTAAAGAGATATCTTCACTTCCATGTTCATTGTAGCATTATTCATAATAGCTAAGATATAGAAACAACCCAAATGTCCATGGATGGATAAATGGATAAAGAAATATATAATATGATATATACATATGCTGGGATATTATTCACCTTTAAAAAAGAAGTAAATCCTGCCTTTGCAACAATATGGACAAACTTGGAGGACATCATGCTAAGTGAAATAAGTCAGTCATAGAGGGACCCATACTTCATGATTCCTCTTATATGAGGTATCTAAAAATAGTCAAACTCAGAAACACAATGGTAGAAGATGGAATGGGTTTTCAGGGACTGGTGGGGAGGAGGGAAAAGTAGTTTTGTTGGTAAATGGTTACAAAGTTTCATTTATCCAAGATGAATAAATTCTAGAGGTCTGCTGTACAACCTGGTACCTATAGCTAACAATATGGCATTGTACACTTAAAAAAAATTGTCAAGCAGATAGATCCTATGTTAAGTGTTCTTACCACAACAAAAACAAAACAAAGAAGTAAACAACAATAACCAGAGATGACACAAGCAAACTTTTAGAGGTGATGGATATGGTATTCATATGTCTAAAGTTGTCTTAACATGTGTAGTTTTTGTATGTGAATTATACTTCAATAAATCTGTTAAAAATACCAATCTAGGTACTTTGCTGAAGAAATTTGGCTGCTTAACCACTGACTTTAACATAAGGAGATTATCCTGGTTGGCCCAATGTAATTACATAAGTCCTTAAAAACAGAAGAGGAAGGCAGATGAGAAATGAAACCCTCGAGTAGGTTAGACTCAAAGCATTAAGACTAAATGTGTCATTGGCTTTGAAGACAAAAGAAGAGTTAGAAATGAAGGGATGTGGATCTTAACCATGAGAAGTTGAGAAAGACTCCTAGCCAACAGCCTCTGAGGAAATGGGGACCTTGGTCCTATAAGCATAAAGAGATAAATTTGGCCAACCACCTGAATAAGCTTGGAAGCAGATTTTTCCCCACAGTGTCCAAAAAATAATTCAGTCCTGTTCACACTTTGATTTGGCCTGGTGAAACCTGGGACAGAAAACCAGCTGATAGAGGGAATGCCCATATTTCTGAATTACATAACTGTGATATAATAAATCTGTGTTGTTTTAAGCCACCAAGCATATGGAAATTTGTCTCAGTATCAATAGAACATTAATACAAGGCTATAAGAAAAAGACTGGGATATGGTAAAAGCTGATCTTCTTGCACAAAGTCTTGGGTGTAGGGATTGGGAGATGAGAAACAGAATTTGGAGAGAAGAAGAGGGCTGTGAAAAGAAATTTGAAGGCTACGGAGACACATTGGATCTTCCTTTGTATTCCCTTTCTGCTTTTGAGTGGTTTTCATTCTCAGTATTGCTTCTCTTGGTAGAGTAATACTACAGTCATTTACAGATCAAATTATCCTTATTTTTATATCTGCAAGGAAGACCAATAAAAGTGGAGGATGATTTGTAATTTCTAGTAACTGGTATAGTAGGTGAAATATGCCACCCTGATCCATAAGCCTCAACATATAGTCATTATTATTTTTTCTTTAGCATTTTTCTCTCAATAAATATATGGACATAGGTATTAAAGGAAGCCAGTAGCACGTGCTCACTATACAGAAAGAAATCCCTCATTTCTCAAACACTGAGTTTTTTAAAACAATGACAGAATTTGTTTTATTTGTTTACTTCTATGATTGCAAACATTTGAGAAAGTTTGGTTTAAAAACAGCAACTAAATACTAACAGATGGGCTGAGCTGTTTCCAAATAGACACTTAAAAAAATATTACCTGTGATAAGAAGATATAGACTTCTGAGCCCATGAATATAACACTGGTAAAAGTTTATTGACCATTTTAATATATGAGCAAATTGAAAATTTTGGAATGTTTGGGAATGGTTAGATTAGGGTACAAGTAAACAATTTGGAGCTAGGAAGGGAGGGCCAAGATATACCAGCTTTATTCCCATATGTTCCTATATCTAGAGGTAGGATTTGGGTACAACAATGTATTTCCATTCATATTGTCTTTTGACCCATCACCAGAGGCTGCATACCAAAGGCTGCAAAACACTGAAAAAGTTAGTCATTTAAACCTGATAAACTAGGAACAATATATATTAGAAATAAAACAAACAAACAAACAACAAAAATAGTCCTCTAAACAAACTTGGATTCTGTGTTGCAATAATTGAAAGCACAACTTAGAATAATTTAAAAATTAAAAGGACTTTATTGTCTGCCACAATCTGAAAGTCTAGGAGCAAATGTGTCCTTCGAGTTGGATTGTAGCATAAGCTCTGGGATGTCACCCAGGACTGAGTTGTCAGCCACATCTTAAATCTGTCTCTGTCATGATAGAAAAATGAATATAGTAGTCCTACTTATCAAACAAAACACATCATGCCATCCCCAAAGAGAGGGAGAATGGCTTCTGTCTATAGCTTTTTTCAAAAGATCAAGGAAAGAAATTTCTCCATATCCCCAAGAAGAACCTACTCTTGCTTCTTTGGTCCCAGCTGAGTCACACACCTATTTCTTGCCCTGTCCCAATTATAAGAAACTGTCATGTGCTGACTGGTTTAGTTTTAGATTAGTTGAACCAATAGAATCTAGAAATCGTGGATGGGAGTTCGTCTCTATGAGCCACATGGCTCTTATACAATGGATGTTGGAGTAACCATTTTAATTCCCATTATAATCTTCATCTGGAAATCTAAGACTCCTTCCTTTACTCCTAAAACAAGATTAGCTTCCATAGTATTTTGTACATGTCTCATTATAGCAATTATTATACTTTATAGACTTGTTTGTTTTGTTTTCTATTTCTTCTACTGAATTTTTCTCCAAAATGTTATCATGAAAAATTTCAAACACAGAATGATTGAACGAATTGTACATTCAGAATCTATATTTACCTAACACCTACATCTCTGCAAGATTAACATGTTTCTATATTTGCATTCTCATATCCATCTATATATTTATTCCTCAATCTATGCATTATCCAGTTTACTCTCTTCTGCTGGCTTTTAATGTCCTTGAAAGAAAGAGAACTTCTGTCTCATTCAATATCATATTCTCTACATGTTAGCACATAGCACAGTATCTGAAACATCTCAATAAAAACTGAGGAAGGAAAAATGGAGGAAGGAAAGAAAGAAGAAGAAAAAGAGGAGAAATAAGGAGGCAGAAAGGAAGGGTACCTTGTGTGGGAAGAGAACTTATTTTTAGCTTAGCTGCAACAACATAATTATAGGACTTGGTTCAAGAAGTCATGAAGCATAGGGAATATAGTAGGTGGCACTGAAATAACATTGTATGGTGACAGATGGTCACTACACTTGTGGTGAGCATATCATAAGGGATAGAATTGTTGAATCACTATGTTGTACATTGTGTGTCAAATGTATTTCAGTTAAAAACAGAAAGAGTTCATGAGGCAATACTGAATGCCAAAGTCAACATAAAGTTTAAGCCACGTCTTTGGAAATGAGTGAAAAACTAGGGATGTTAATATTTTATCAGTCATTGTGTACATGATCAGAATTATATATATGGCATGGATTGTTGGCCTATGACCATTGAATGTACTTAAAATTATTCATGTCTCTTTTCTTTCAGTGAGGCATCATTCACATCATAGTTCATGAAATCCTTTTGGTGGAATTAAACTTGAAATATTTATAATTGAGTAATTATGATCATTTTTATTACCTTTGCTCATTAATGCCAATTGATGAGCATGACACCTTATGCAGTCAGCTGCACAGGAAACATGAGAAGGATCATGGCTAATGTATGGCAGTAAATTCAAGAATCTTTCTTGGTGGCTTCATCTAAAGTCTCAGTGAACAAGCAGTATGTACTGGTCAGTGGGATCACATTTGGCCTTCAGTTCCCCAGACTATAGGCAAAGGATAAGAGATAATTTGAAGATAAAGGGCATTGTCAGTTCAAATACTGCTAAGGCACACATGGAGATGTGAGAGTGTCCGCTGGACAGTGGACAGAGGCCACATCTGGCAGAGCAGGGGAATGAACACCCTATAGAATTTATAGGGGACAACCATAGAAACCTATTAAAAATACGGTAGGAACCATTCATTGGGAAACATCTATAATCACTTTCGGAGTTTGGGTCTGGGACATATGCCTCTAGAGGTTCAGAGATGACATGATTCCTGACACACAGAAGGTAGATGTGCTGAATTCTTTCTTTTCTTGTGCATCAAATGAATGGTTAACTTCAGAAGGCATGAGCAATACAAGTAATATGCATTTTTTGATATTCAAAAATGTATCTTTAGGATGGTAAAAACTAACACATGTTAATGATGTAAAGTCACCATTCTGTTGTAAAATAGATTTTAGTGATTAAACTAATCCAACAATACAGCTTTGCTGTTTATATTTTCCATGTCTTCCAGTTGGTTCCACATAAATATTCTTTTATGTTGTCAATACAGCTGACTAGTACAAGAACATATTATTCCCATTTTATAGATGTGATCATTGACAACCAGAGAGGAAAAAGTCATTGTGATTTAGAACCATGTTTACTGACTCTTAACTCCAGCTTTCTGCATTGTCATTTGTCTGACAATTATCTCCTTGCTTTGTAAGGGAGCTCTGTCTGTTTAGTCAATAATGCTATACTTTCACAATTAAAAATAATGTATAGAATTTATGGAGTTAACTGCAGAATAAGTGGATATATTTATTGGTTTTAGCTATATTACATTGGTTTTATATAGTGATTTGAGGGCTTTGTCTAGAAATCCATTTCATACAATTTCCATTATTTGTTTCCCTAATTGCCTTCTAATGCAGAGAGAAATGGTATATAAAGACTATTTTTAATCAGGCATAAGCAATCCTCTCAATTTTGCATTCATGTCACACCTCAGTGAATATTTATCTCCTTCAGGTCAAAATATATTAGCAGGACTGTTTTCAAGTACCTGTTTTACAGGTAAAAATACAGCTCATACAGATTGCACAAAATAAGGAATTTATAGGCTCAGGAAACAAAATTTCGCCTGGAAATTTCTAAGCTTCTGGCAAAGCTGGATCCAGATAAAAAAATGTCTTCAGTAATTTTTCTCTTCCTTTTCTTGGATCTGCTTTCCTAGAAGTTGTCTTGGCTCTGAAAGGCTGTCTTCAAGGTAGGAGAAGGACCATCAGAAGATCCAGACTCACATCTTGGCAGCCTAGTGGCTCTCATTGAAAGATACTTTCTTTTCCCATTCAACAACAACAGCAACAACAACAGAGTCCTAGGTTTGAGTTTATTGGCCTCCGTGAGGTCATTTGGCCATATCTAAACCATGATATGTAGCTCTGACTGGCCGTATGCTAACCTTTCAATCCCTAGGCTAACCTCAGACTCCTTTAATCATATTGTCTAAGCACGCGGTGGGGTTTCACACCAGAAGAAAATCAAGCTACTGTTTAGCAGAAGAGTAAAACAAATACTGTGCAGATCCAAGCAATGATGTCACTACTTCAAGTTTAAGTAAAGTGATGGGTTGTTTATAGTGGAAAGAGACAAAATAAAAGTAATTTTATAAGACATACTTCTTTGAGAAACATAAGTTGATAACACTTACAGGATATTAATCAGTTATTTATACTTGATATACTGAAATATCAAACATTTATTAACAATACTGAGTTTTCCAAAGCTCAGTCTTCCTTTAAAGTTTGTAAATAAAGATTAAATATCAATAAACTAGTTAATTAGCATTGTGTCCTTACTTTTATCAGCAAAACAAATTATAAATGTGAAGTGAAATTTATTACATTTCTGCTGGTCACACATTTTTATACTTCATATTCAGAAGATATACATTCCTTGACTAAATATATACTCTGTAAAGTTCTGGAAGCTTTTTTTTTTTAATTTCAATTTTCACTTTCACCATGCTGAAAAGAGAATTCAGAAAGGACATGTCTACAAGAGTTTACACCTTGATATTCTATATTCACAGACTAGAACTATTATGCAAACAAAGAATTCTGGGTGAAAATTAGTTTCCTGCAATTGAGTCAGGGCGCTGGGTTACAGTGAGGAGTAGTTGAACAGGCCATCACATGCAGTGCTTCCATATAAATAAAACTGGGTTGAGTCACAGTTTCATCATTTACCAGCTGTGTGACCTTGAACAGTTGACCTCACCAATCCTCAGTTTCCTCATTTTTGAAATTAGCATCAGATGATCTCCTTCAAAAGATTGGCAAGATTATGTGAGATTAATCAGTTGAAACATTTATTGTAGTTCCCGGTGCAAAACAAGCATTCAGTTACTCATTCTTAATAATTGAAAGACACTAGGTAATGATTTCTTACCCATAGTGATTCAGGTCATAATCTTTGCCAGCTGGCTCTTTGAAACTGTTTTATTTGCTCTGTTGGTGGACTATCTTTTCCTTACTAAAGACATTTGGAAATACACCACTCATTCCTAATACGAGTGAATTAGATTTTCACCAGCTTCCGTGTGCACATGACTGTAATTAACAAGTAAAATGAACACAGACCATTTAAAGTTCATTAAAGTATGGGAGAAAAATTCCATTTGATCCCAAGTAAAATTCTCTGCATGTTTACTCACTTAGGTGAAGACATTTGGAGAGAAGTACTTTACTCTCTAATGTGTTAGCAGATCACGAATGAAACTGCTTGTAACCTTCTGCTGCCCTGGTTATGAAGCTCAGTTAACATTAATTGAAATATCTGAGTGCTTGGTGTCACAACCTGTGTGCCAGGCACAGAAATCTTCTGTATATCTTATTATTTGTTTTTCTCAGTATGAATATTAGAACACTCAGGTTTGCATTTATTGCTTGTTCTGTTTGGATCATCATTGTAGTAAACGGCTTCTCTAAAATGTGCTTAAGAGAAACCTACGAAGGAGTTAATATCCTTATCTCTGTACCAAGGAGATATGGGGAAATCAGTCTGCAGTGACGGTCTAAAACCAGACAACCTTAATTCTATCAGCAGTCTTCAAAGGTTTGACTTTGTAAGATTGAGTGGAATCCCATGATATTTTGAGAAAAAAGAGAAAGAAGCCTGTCCTCATTCTCTGGGCATGGTGTAAAGAGGGATTTGCTAATGACTGCAAAGTGTTTGGAACAATAGGATGGCAGTTGTGGATCTTGTGAGATGATGGCTTAAAAAGCCCACAGGGCCTTTTTTTGGGAAGTACTTGGCTGAACTCAGTCACTCATTCTGTTTGCCTTGTATTAGTTTTTAACACGTATAAACAAAGAGAAATGGAGGAATATTGCATCTGACCAAAATCTTTGTTGTAAACTCAAATGTACAAACCTGTTTTGAGGGCCTAGGCACTTAGTTAAATGAAATCAAATTATTTAGAAAAATGACTGCTACCTTTTATGTCATCTGTTTATTCTTTGATTAAAAATCACACACACACAAACACATTTATGACTGTTTGATGAGCTTATCTCTGTTCTAGTACCTAGGCGGAAGAAAAAGAGCACTTCTGCCTCAGAACTATACCCAATATTCTAGAAGATTATGTAGATTCAATCATTTCTCAACAGTAAAACATTAATATATTAACATCATTTTAAAAACTTCCCCTTCAATCCAAAGGCTAGATTGTAAGTAACTCTATTAATTCATAGGCTACAGGAGGTAGTAAAACTTTGATTAAGTCCAAAATGTTCTATAGCTTTATTTTTTATAGTGGTATCCATTTTTTGCCAACTTTAAGAAAATGTTCAAATATAGGGAAAACTTGTCATAATTTTATAGTGAACACATTTATAGCACCTAGATTCTACCATTAAAAAATTTAACTATACTTCTTTTATGACCAGTCTATCATTCTGTAAAGAAACATCCATTTTATTTTTTTAAATGTTTATATATTTTGAGAGAGGGGGAATACAAGCCAGAACAGAGAGAGAGGGAGGGAGAAAATATCAATCAGGCTCTGTGCTGTCAGCACAGAGCCCCACGTGAGGTTCTTTCTCATGAGCAGTGAGATTATGACCTGTACCGAAACCAACAGTTGGGTGCTTAACCAACTGAGCCACTTAGGCACCCTGAGAAACATCCATTTTAAAATGCAATCTTACATGGAACCCCAATATTTCCTAAAACTCAGTGCTTCCCTGGTCATAATAGAGCTCAACATCTAGAGGTCTGCTTCCTCTGGTTAGCTCTTCCCTAAGGGGATCCTTGTTTTAGTTCTATTGCACACAATTTGACAACTAATGATCCACTCAAACCTCCTTATTTTGCAGGTAAAAAAAAAAAAAATCACAAAACATCTGAGATGAAGCCACAACTATAAGGCTACCTTCTAAGCTGCTGCCAAAAGTGGAACTAGAATTTATTTTCCTTTCCTTGCTGCAGATATAATTTTTTTAATTAAATAAAAATCACATCAGGGCACCTGGGTGTCTCAGTCAGTTAAGGGTCGGATTTCTGCTCAGGTCATGATCTTGCAGTTCGTGGGTTGGAACTCCACGTCAGACTCTATGCAGACAGCTCAGAGCCTGGAGCCTACTTCAGATTCTGTGTCTCCCTCTCTCTCTGCTCCCACTTACTCTCTCTCTCTCTCTCTTTCTGTTTCTCTCCCTCCCTCCCTCCCTCCCTCCCTCTCTCTCTCTCTCTCTCTATCTGTCTCTCTCAAAAATAAATAAACATTAAAAAAAAGCCACATCATTTTGTTTAAACAGATGTCAGGATAGCCTCATCAGGCTATATATTTTGTATTCTGGAAGAATGACAACATGTGTGGCGCTGGTTGGAATGAGTGGGAAAGCTGAGCTCATGTGATGCAGGCAGAGTAGCTATTGTTGGGGTATAGGTCAGAGTTAGATTTAAGCCATAAGGGTGTTAGTAATGCTGAGGGTCAACAGAAAAGTAAGTCTTACATAGACCTAGGTCACTATACAAATTCTATTGAGAAACATCCCTTTCCTTGCTGTTAGAGTCATTGATTTACTTATGCATTCATTCTGAGAGTTCCTCTTTGGTATTCTTATTTCCTTCTGTCAGTTACATAGCATTTGGTTTTTTGTTTTTTTTTTTCGTTTAATACAGGACCTGAGTATTTGTAGTTTTCTCTACTGGTGTGTTTTGCCTCCAGCTTTTTCAAAGGATAGTTTCTGCTTAGCCTATAGGCATCAAGTTAAATATCATGTACTCAGAAATGTTTTCCCTTATCCTTCCTAAGACTCTTACACAGTCACTATAATATACATCATTGTATGTATTTCCTCCACAGCATTTATTGTCATCTGTAACTATCTGGCTTTTGTTTTGGTTATTTGCTTATTTTCTTTTTAATATACGTGAGCTGCAAGAGGGCAGGGTCAGAAAAAAGCCTGGGTTACAGTAAATGTGCAGTCATTCATTTATTTGAATATATTTGAGTATCTGCTATGTGGCAAGCATGGTGTATAATCTAAAATGCTACAATGGAAAAAACAAAGTCTTTGCTCTTTAAATGTTACATTTTCATGTGGGAAGACAAATAATACACAGTAATGCGTAGATAAATATAATGATAAGCAAAATACAATAAAATAAAGCATAGGAAGAGAACAGAGTGATGGGAAGTGCTCTTCTAGATATGGTGGACAGATAAAGTGTCTCTGGGGAGATGATGTTGCAAACGAGTTAGGAAATAAGTGAGGGAGCAAGTCCTGGAGACATATGGCAGAAGGGCCTTACAGGCAAAACAGCATGTGCAAAATCTCCTAAGCAGTTTTGGTTTTGGCACGTACAAATAACAGAAAAATGTTCATTAAGCTTGGAGTGAAGAGGTTACAAAATAGAATCATAGGAGAGGACATATTTGAGGACTCACTAAACCTTTATATTATATTTATAAAAAGATTTTGACTTCTTTTTACGATGAGAGTTCTGAAGAGAGTAATGGTTGATTTGACACATACTGCATGAGAATCACGCTGGCTAATGTATGGAGAGTAGAATCACACTAGGAACGGAAGAGTAGAACAAGGCCTAGTTGGGAGGCCAGTGTGGTGGCCCAGGTGAGAGATGATGATGCCATGGATTGGGGTGGTGAAATCTGTGAGAGGGGCCAAGATTGGGAATATTCTGAAGAAAGTAACAGCAAGATTTGCTTGTGGGATTGTGTATAAGAGAAAACAAGAGATAAAAAAGTGAATGCCAGATTTTTATCTTGAGAACTGGTAGAATGTAGTTGTCATTTGTTGAGATAGGGAAGATTGAGAGAAGAGCAGGGGAGAAGCATCAAAGGTATAGTTTTAGACATGTTAAATTTGAGGTTCCTATTGTGGATCCAAGAGAATAAATTAAGGACACAGATGGATATGAGAGTTTTAAGTTCAGAAGAAAGCCAAGGTGAAAGAAGTTAAAATGTGAGTCATCAGTATAAAGAATGCATATAAACAGTGAGATAGACTAAGTTCATGTAGAGATTGAGTGTAGATAGGTGAAAGAAGCTATCCATAGATGATAGAGACCCTTGTGACGCTATCATTTAGAGATTCAGCAAAGAAGATACTGAAGTAGGAAGTAGGAGTGAAATAGGTAAAAAGAAAGAATATGCTATCATATAAATCAAATGACATGATTTCTAGAAGAAAGAGTGATCATCTACAGAAAAATACTAGTTAATAGGTAGAATAATATAAGACTTAAAAATTTATTTCTTCAGGTGAAAGTCATTACTGACCTCAACAAGAGTGGATTTGATGATTAGAGTAGTTTGGAAAAAGAATGGAAAGATAATACATGGAGAAAATGTTATAATGTATAAAGAGGCAAATAAACAGGGTGCTGAGAGGATGTAAAATCAAGAGATTATTGTTAAATGTAGAATTATCATAAAAGTTTTGCTTGATAATGGAAATGATACAGTGAAAGAGATATTGAGAAAGAGGAGACAAGGACAGGAATAATATTCTAGAGTGAGCAGGAAGGAATGGTACAAACAAGTGGAGAGAGAACAATTCATTATTGCAGGAGGGAGCAGAGTGGGACAGGATACTTTAGTATTTTTGTAAGGGAGAAATTCAAACGGTGGATTGGAATCTAAAATGGTTAGGGAGGGAAGTGAGCATACAACGGAAAATGTTCAGCAGATCAGAACTATTTGCAGATGAGGGATTATTTGGGAGAAATGAGATTTCAGAAGGGTAGTAAGAAAAAGACTTCAGAGAGGTGGAGCTATTGGTAATGGAAGGGTATAGAATATAGCTTATTTTTCAACTCTAACTTACTGTTAGAATCACTCAGGAAATTTATTTGTTTGTTTATTTGTCTACCCATTTATGTATTCTATCTTTCTTGTGTTCCTTCCTTCCTTTCTTTATTATAAGAAACATTGTTTCTGGGCCCAGTTCCATGTAATGATGACATTAATTGGTCTGAGCTTTGGAAACGGAACACTGAAATTTACAGTGGCTCTGGGGTATGGGTGATAGTGGAGAACCATTGATCTGCAACCTTAACTGTACATTGGAGTCATCTGAAGTGAGAATATTGAGGTATTACTTTGCATTGTCTCTTTGACTTTTGAAATCATAAATAAAAGTGATAGGAAGAGAAAGTGTAAGGAAGTATTTGAGCAAGGTGCTAAAATCTTGAAGAAATGAGATCAATCTGTAGATGGCAGCAACAGGTTAGGGAAGCATATGGTGCAGTCTGATGCTAAGATCTGGGGGGTTTCATTAGAGAGAAGGGGTGAGTGTTTGAATGCAGCAATCTGAGGCAAGATGATCTGTTACTCCACTTCCAGATCTAGGATATGGCAGTTCAAACAATAGCCAGTTGAGAGACTTTCAGGGAATCCCAAGGGAAAGCTAGATATCTCTTAGTGTAAGAAGGTGAAAAAAATGTTAAGAGAAGTGCTTTAGCTTTCTTGGGATTTAACAACCAAACACTACAGTTCTCAATGAATGTTGAGTGAACGAGTACTTTTTATTTAGATCAGTGTTTGTGTGCAACAGTGAACGCATTATGCTGGATAAAAATAATTATTTGAATATCTCTTTACCTTATCTATTTAATCAGAATCTATATTGTGGAATATCAACAGAAATAATATTATTTGTTCTGAGTTCATGCTAAGGAGGTCATCTATTACTAATGGCAGGTTTACATGAAGATGTTGTCTCTGTTATTTGAATATTATATGGATAAGTTTTTGAATATACAAAAGGCCAATGGCCAGAGTTATACACTTTGACAATATAACTGACCCAGAAACTCTGCAGCAACTGTCCTGGGATGCCAAACCACATCTTCTGTAGCAATCAGCCCAAACTGGTCAGGACTTGGACAATCATTTTAACTTCCCGATATTTTGACCTTGCTTCCAGCTGAGAATCAGCTGGAGAAAGCCAAATATGTTTCCCAAACCATTCACATGAGATGTTTGGCTTTTAAATATTAAAAAAAAATAATGTTTATTTGTTTTTGAGAGGGAGAGAGACAGACTGCAAGTGGGGGAGGGGCAGAGAAAGAGAGGGAGACACAGAATCCAAAGCAGGCTCCAGGCTCTGAGCTGTCAGCACAGAGCCCCACACAGGGCTTGAACTAACAAACCAGGACATCATGACCTGAGCCAAATTCGGATGCTTAACCGACTGAGCCACCCAGGCACCCTGAGGTACTTGGCTTTTAGCTGGTCTACCTCCAGCTACTCCATGCCAACAACTTCCAATCTGAGCATACCTGAAGTCCTCTTTTTTTTCAATATAAAGTTTTCTCATTCCCCTGCCTATCTTTGAGTCTTTTTTAAATACAACTGATGATGATTGAATTCCTTGCTCTTGCAAGCTCTGAATAGCCTCTGTTCTCATTTGAGTGGTCTTTCTTTCTTTTCATATGTGAATGGCTAATAAGAACATATATAGGGGTAATAATAATAGAGTCCATGGAGCCACTAAAACATATAAAAATAGGTATTTTAATGAAATATTCTAATGGAGATAGTTCATTTCATTTTATTGTTTAGAAATATTGATAGCTGTAATTTTAAAAAAATTTTAAGGGATTTTTAAAATATTTATTGATTTTTGCAAGAGAGAGCAAGCAAGCACACACACACACACACACACACACACACACACACACACACATAAGTTGGAGGGGGCAGATGTAGAGGGAGACAGAGAATCCAAAGCGGGCTCCAGGCTCTGAGATATCAGCACAGAGTTGCAGGAGGGCTCAAACCCACGAATGGTGAGATCATGACCTGAGCTAAAGTAGGATGCTTAACCTACTGAGCCACCCAGATGCCCCTGTAAGGGATGTTTAAATAGATAAATATTAATAGCATTCTTAATATGAAAATTTGCTCTGGAGATAAGCTTAGATGCTGCATTCAGTATTATTAACAATTTTAAATATTTTTTGCCTGATAGAAGACATAAATTCGGCTTATAGACAAGATAATGTACATGAAAAATTTAAAATATGTTTAAAATCTATTAATCCTTCAAAAATATAATTGGCTGGTATATCTCTTGATGCAAGGGACACAAAAGAAAAAATAAACTATTGGGACTACATAAAAATAAAAAGCTTCTGCACAGTGAAAGAAATAGTCAACAACACTGAACGACAACCACTGAATAGGAGAAGATATTTAAAAATGACATATCTAATAAAGGGTTAGTTAAGCTTATTTCACTCATTCATTTCATAAAAGCTAATACATAGGCATAAAAACAAATATATTATCAGGCCATGCTGCATAATGAATAATTATTATTCTGGAGATAGCAAAAATTTTCCTGGTGTCTTTACATGAACATTTTCTCTCAGTGAAAACACACCCTCTGTCTTTAGCACTCCATTTCTTGACTGTCATATTTGCCACAGTTTTTCCTCCTCTGGTTCTGAAATGCTCTGTCAATCTTGGATTCCCAAAATAGGACATGTTCATCTAGATATGGAAAGGAGTATAGTAAGAAAGGGAAATGAAGCACATTCTGAAATAAGAAAAGCAACACTGAAACATAAAATTATAGAATTATCTCACTTTTGAATATGTATATAAATGTACCTGCTAAGTTAGTATAAGATATGATTCTGTTGACTTAGTTGGCTTTAACTCAGGAATGTAAGATTGCTTTCACATCTGTCTAGTGAATCATATCAATAAATAGAACAAAATTATCTTGGTTGTTGCTAATGATCATTAGAGAAAATTAAATATACATTCCTGAAGAAAAAACGTATTGAACTCACTCTATAAGGAATTTTTTAAGGGTTCTAAGTAGTTTCTTTTTTTTTAAGTTTATTTTTGAGAGAGATAGAGCAGGGTAGTGGTAGAGAGAAAGAGAGGGAGAGAGAGGATCCCAAGCAGGCTCCATGCTAATAGCTCGCGGCTCCATCTCAAACTCTGAGATCATGACCTGAATCGAGATCAAGAGTTGGTTGCTTAACTGACTGAACCACTCAGGTGCCCTATGAGTAGTTTCTAAATTAAATCAAATGAAAATATCAAATATAACAATGAAACACTAGAGATGTTTCCACTAATATGAGAACTAAAATAAAGATCCCTGCTATTAACATGTTATGTAACATTGATTTGAAAATGCTAACCTGTGTAATAATGAGACAAGGATATTAAATAATAAGGAGGCATACTGTGAAGAAGTTAAAATATCATTATTCGTGATGATATAATTAGCTTCAGTGTGATTCTCATCCAGATGAATACACCTTTTCTCAAGTGTGTTTCTGAGATGATGGCAAGTGAAAGTATGAGACAATGGAGAGATACAAGCATGTTATCTTAACCACTGACTTGGCCTAGTCTATTGGGAAAAAAATGGAAACTGTCCAGGGGGTCACATTAAATGTTCTTTATGTTCTTTGGCTCATAGTCTTACTCACTTTGAGGAGCCAGTTGTTCCCACATTCTTCCCCAAACTCTCCCTCAAGGTAGATCTGACTTCTAACGTTCATGCCTGTCTGGGGTTGGTGAATGGGATATTGTAAGGAGCCAATGAGTGAGCATATGCATCTCGGACTTAAGTAAAAACTTAATGCATGGTCAAATCTCTCTGTACCTTCAGTTTTCCTTTCAAATAATGCATGTCACTAATATTCTAAAGGGTTCTTTTCCCTGTTTTGTTTTTCCTTGATGTCTTGGTAGTATGTACACATCCCTAGATCTCACAGATTTTACATTCTCTTTCCTCTGCTTATTCTTCAGAGTTTTCCATTTGCCTTGAAAACAGATTGTTGTTTAGATTAATATTGTCCAATCAACAACAAAGACCCCCAATATACTATGTTATTTTCTGCCATCAAGTCAATTAACTTCACATTATATTTCCTACTCTTCTAGCTTGATATTTCCCTTTTAATATCATGGTGTTGTACAGAATGAATAACGTTATGACTTGAGAAAAACACTTAATACAACTCCAGACAATGTGAAATGGAAACCTCACTTATTTTTCTGAAGGTGTGAAAAACAAGAATTCTTTTTAATGCCTTTGCTGTCACAAACCACTGTTTTTACTTGACAGTCTAAACGTAATATATTTTGCTTATTTATCTAAAATTCTTGCTGAAATAGATTTGAATAGACTTTCTTTCCCCTTCTCTGGAGGGCAGAGAGTGGAAGAAATGGGTGAAGATGGCCAAAGGGTACAAACTTCCAGTTATAAGGTGAATCAGTTCTGGTGATGTAATGTTTAGCATGGTGACTATAGTTAACAATACTGAGTTGTGTATTTGAAGTTCATATTGTATGTTCATATTGAATACATATTGTATATTGTATTGTATATATTAAAATTTGTCATAATACACACACACACATACACATTGTAACTATGTGAGATGTTGGATGTGTTATTAATCATATAGTGCTAATAATTTTGCAATACATACATATAAAATCATTGTGTTGTACATCTTAAACTTACACAACATTAAATGTCAATTATATGTCAACAAACCTGGAAAGAGTATTTCTTAACATGGTAAGCAATAGAAATAAGTGACATAGGGGCGCCTGGGTGGCGCAGTCGGTTAAGCGTCCGACTTCAGCCAGGTCACGATCTCGCAGTCTGTGAGTTCAAGCCCCGCGTCGAGCTCTGGGCTGATGCCTGTTTCCAATTCTGTGTCTCCCTCTCTCTCTGACCCTCCCCCGTTCATGCTCTGTCTCTCTCTGTCCCAAAAATAAATAAATGTTGAAAAAAAAAAAAGAAATGTGACATAAAATTTAACAACTATTTCATGTAGAGATCAGAGATTGATATAGTCATGATTTTTGCAAATAATAGTGTTTTAAACAAGAAATGAGTCTGAAATGATGGGTCTGTGGTCTCTTCTGATAATTCTATGGTTTGTTTTGTCTTGACATACTTATCTTCATTATATTATGGTATTTGATGAAAAGCAATAGAATGTATATATTGAATTATGTTACTGTTCAAGGATGCTTTTATATTTTTGAGAGAATGAAGAGAGATATCTGTAAGAAATGGAATACTCAGTCAGTGCTGGAAGATAGAACACTTTTGAAAAACCAAAGAGATATAGGAGGATGAGGATTTGAACAAATGGGGCCCATAAAGCCAAATGCTACAGAAGGAGAAATCAGAAAGATTTGTGTTTTGCCAATAGGAGATAAACAATGGCCCCCAATTGAAAGCTTCTTAAGAGTCATAGGAACAGAAAAAAAAATTCCAAGTAACTAAGGAATAACTACATGATGAAATATAATGGACACACTTTCATATTAATATGGTTTTTAACAATATGATAAGAATAATATATGATATAAAAATATACAAACAATGCAGAAGGCTAAAATGATATTTCTGGCAAGCCCATCCATAACAAATAGCCACTGTTACAGGTGGATGCATGGAAGTTTGCATTTAAAAATTATGTATGTAATTCAAAACATTGTATACATAGTCCATTTGTGTAATGATGCAATGAAGGAAATATAGAAAATATTATGCCTTAAAAAATATCCATGTCATTAAATTTTTTTTTATCATAGAGTGAAGAGTGAAATAGATAGAGGTAGGAATAGTAGATGGATCAAGTTCTAGAAGAAAACTATTAGAGATAGAAATAAGGAGAAAGAATGCTATATTTCCAAGAAAGAAGAGGAGGAAAAACTAGATTTTAGAGATACGTGTATTAGGGAGAAGAAGGGAGCAATAGAAACAATAGCTTGTCAACTGAGCTAAAATGCTACGTAAAAATAATATTGGATGTGATAAAATACACAAACACAGGCATACACACTTTCCTATGTTCTGAGTTTACTCATAGATTCAAACAAGTAATATCATTATGTTCTTGACAGAAATGTTCACAGTTCAAGTTGTTTGTTAGGCTTTAAGACTCTGTGAATACAGATTCTTAGGACTCTAAGTTCTCCTGGAAGGAGGGAAGAGAGAGGAGGGGGGAAAGGTTAAGAGGAAGAGAGTTTTTCCTTATCTAGAATAGTGCTTGCTGTCTTTTTACACACTGGATTTCTATAAAATATCTCCTTTGAAAAAAGTTATTGATCTCTAAAAGTAACTGGATAACCATTGTTCATTGTTGACAGTTAATAGTTTCCAGGAAGATCACCAGGAACTGGTAGTTTATTAATTAGATGAGAAAATAAATATATAACATAATAATATATAACTGTCATAAAGGTTCAGACATGTTATTACTGATGTTTTTTTTTTTTTTCCTGATACTTGCAGTTCTGGGAAAATGGAGCCTAGGAAAGACATATCTAGAACCCACTCCTAGAAATGGAGTCAAGGAAAGAAATATCTAGAACCCACTCAAGGAGGACTATTATCATCCTGTTATCAGCAATTAAAGAATAGAGACCAAAGAAAGAGCTTAAAGATACCTTTGGTGCATTGTTATGTCATTAGCAAAGAGTGTACTTCTCATCTAATAGGGAGAAATAGCTCAGTTCTTCTAGTCCACAGTTGACTTCCTACAATGGACTCCATTTAGCCAAATGTCAATAAAGGCCAGAATTGTGATGAACTGCACAGGTATTGCCCATGGTAGCTGGGAAAGATTTCAACATATTATTATTTTTAAAACTATTTTATGCTCTGATTAGGATTTCTATGAATAAATGAATTTGATCAATCATTCAAGACCTTATGCAGAAGTTTTAATCTAGAAGCTCATTAGCTAGATCTGGCCTGAAAGATTTGTGTGACACACAAAATATATTTCAAATATGTGAATCAGCAATATTTAAAAGTCAAGAAATTCAGAGTAAGTCTAGTCTAGATTTCTTTCTTCTTTTGAAAAAAAAGGCAAAATATTGTTGCATCAGACCCTATTCCTACATGGCAGACATCAACTGTAGGTTACAAGTTGCTATTACCTGTCTGACCCTGCAGACATTGGAGACAGTGACTTCTGACTTTGTGAGTGGCCCTAGTTGTATTTTTGTTCCTGAGACAGAAGTAAATTGAATATGAGTGTGACTGACCACTCTTCTCTTCCAGGCAATCTCCTCAAGAGCTTCCCTTAAGCAATTCTGTTCTTAGGCAGGAACATTTCTTAGTATGAAAATAAGCTATGATTTGAAATGCTCACATATGATTCACTGAGAGAATCAGGAAGTAGATGGCATGAGTTGTCTTCTGGATTTAAGCTTTTCTTTTCTGTTTTTGCTCAAAAACTGATAGCAGAGAACAATCACTTAAATAGTATCATTGTGATTATGGCTTGATTGTTTTTAATAAATGTATCTGAAGACAGACAAAGTAAGAAAATACTTTGAAATCTCGTTATAATGAGGTGTTCAATGCTGGTAGCCCGAAGCTTTGAGAACATTTGCAACCCAGAGATACATTAAAACTGAACCCCTACAGAAACTAGAAACAGAAAATGGAATAGCAATAAAAAGTCCTAGTCATTTGAGGCCTTTATTTAGAAGAATTTATGAAGATCAATTTTATTTAGCACTGTGGTTTTGGAGTTTCCTGCACAAGTTGATTCTTCTGAAGAAGGGTGTTAAGGTGGTAATAAAGCCATTAAACCATTAATCTTAAACAGCCAAGTGGGGCAGCTGTCAGAAAATCTAATTAATCTGGCCTAACTGAGTCCAAATATTAGGGGATATGAAATGTAGGCTAAATCTACAGCCACAAATTATTTTGACAGATTTAACCAGCTGAGTACACCTCATCAAAAACAGTCAAATCAACTTTCAAGTTATTTACTAAAGAGTTCTAAAGTATTTTGAAAGGAAATGGGGAAACAAAGTTGATAATAAGAACAGCAAGCATTTATGGGACAGTGTGCAAAGCATTTTGCACATGCATCTCATTTAATAGGAGCAACCACTCAATGATAGAGGTTCTCAAATTATTGCCATTTGGAAGATGAGAAATCAAAGTTTAGAAAAACTGAATAAATTGTCTGAGGTTGTGTGGCTAGTCAGAAAGACATAAATCTGAGATTCATACTTTCCTGCACACCTTCCTATTCCCTATGGACAAGGGAACAGTGGGGATTACTTAAATGTGCTGCTATTGTCATCAGTGGATTCCATCTTAGTGGGTTAAATGGATTTTTATTTCCCTACTACCTGGTTGTCTTTAAAGCATTTGTAGTCTAGTAAAATTATTCAGAGACCCACGGTTAGCCCTACAGATATGACCATTTTATTCTCTGACTCAATATTTTGTGTTTCCTTCTTATTTTGCTAATGATTTGAAGTTGCTTATCAGATGTGAAAAAATTACAATGATGAAGCTATTTCTCTAGAAAACCCTTACTGATCTGTGCACACAAAAGGTTTTTATTCTTAAATAGTCTAGTTGATTCTTCTAGTAATAATAATAATGATAACACTTGAAAAAGCATCACCAACAAACATTTTTTTAAGTGAACTTTTTTTAATGTTTAGTTTTGAGAGAGAGAGAGAGAGAGCAGGGGAGGAACAGAGAGAGAGAGGGAGACACAGAATCTGAAGCAGGCTCCAGGCTCTGGGCTGTCAGCACAGAGCCCAACACCGGGCTCGAACCCACAAACCGTTATATCATGACCTGAGCCAAAGTCAGATGCTTAACCAACTGAGCCCCAGGAGCCCCACCAACAAACATTTTTTAAACACTTATGGGCCAGGCACAAAACTCTAGGGTTTATATGCCATGAAACCCTATATTAGCAAAATGAAAAATTGTCCTCCTGCCAAATAATGTTCATTTGTCCTTAAGAAGTGTTTTATTGTCATCTGAATGTAGATGGAAAGTATGTGGAAAATGCAGTCTTCCCCACAGGTTTGTTGTGAAAATTTAATACAAATGAGCAATAAAACATTAAATTCAGGAGAAGACCACGAATTCCAAAACTATGGAATAAGATGAACCTGGATTAGGGTTGTGAGAATAAGGAAATAAAAATGCAGGACATACTGTTAAATATAACTTCCAGATAAACAACAGTTTTGTTCTGTTTTTAGTATGATTATATCCCAATTATTGTATGTTCATCACTAGGTGTGTGATGGGAAATTTCTCTAAGATTAATTTATCCATCTGCAATAGTAGAGCAATCATTTGGACCTTATGGAGTTGTGAAGATGGGAATGAGGTGTCATTAAGTACCCAGCACTGAGCCTGCTACCAAGTAGGTTATGAGTAACCAGTTGATTTTGAACATGGTTCAAAGCTATTAGCCTTTTAATAGCTAACAACCATTCTGTGATTGTGGGGAATTTAAGATCTAGACCCTGAGTTCTAAAATTAAAGTATTTTGGGGGATGCCTGCATGGCTCAGTCAGTTAAACATCCACCTCCTGATTTCAGCTGAGGTCATGATCTCAAGGTCATGAGATTTAGCCCTCTGTTGGGCTCCATGCTGGGTGTGGAGTTTGCTTAAGATTTTCTCTCTCCCTCTTCCTCTGATGCACCCCTGCTAGCATGTGTGCTCGCTCTCTCTCAAAAAAAAAATAAAAGTAAATAATATTATTTTGAAATCATATTATCTAAACTCTCTATGGATAAGAAAGAAGTAGGAAATCAAATAAGCCTACAGCCAAGATTAGTACATATATCTCTTAAATATCCATTAAAAGTTCTTTGCAATGTGGCAACTTGTCTTATAGGAAATACTGCTGAAAAACAGTTAAGGACACACACACACACACACACACACACACACACACACACAGTGTTAGGTAGACACAACAAAATTCCAAATCTCCTTTTGTAACTTGAATAATATTTTGTTCTATCATGCAGACACAGCCTGTGATATTTACCAAAACCTGTGGTATTTACCTAACTACAGTTGATTTCATAAACACTAGTATTTTTAATCATTGCTAATAAAATAGACTGTTTTCAAGCATGAGTCTTCGTCACCAACCGCCATCATCCAGAATGTGAAAATGTGATGCATTTTGTATATCTGCTCAGCAAGCTTTTAAGTAACATTGACTTCTCACCCTAGTCATAAAAAATAACTTACCTTATAGCACTGACTTAATTTCTTGTTGATAATTTATTTTTATCCAAACAAATGCTGAGCTCTTTTCTAATCAATGATGAGCATCTCACTTTTGCTAGCACTGAGTTCTTCAGTAGGCAGTTTGCAAAGTGAGGCTCATTTGCATTCAACCACACATCACTTTGCAAGGTGTAATTTGCATTTCTGATCATGAGTATAATCTTCCTTTAACTTTGTTGGAACATAGAACACAAGTACTGATATTACTTTAACTCTAATCTATTATTTTTAATACATGACATAATTTTAAGAAATCAATCCAAATTTCTGTCTCAGTCTTGTGAGCTGTTATTTTTTACAGATATTCAATTCTATTGTTCACTAGTTGAAGAGTTAAAATAATTTATTATCAAATCAGAGAAACCCGTGTGTATATCTCAGTACTTATGCTTACAAAATGTATCCCATTAGGCCAACAACTTAAATACTCTGAACCTCAGAGTTTTTATTTGTAAAATGAGCACACTAACAGCACTGATGGCATAGGGATTTGTGAGGGTTAAATGAAACAATGCCTGGAAAGTACTTTACCTAGTGATGGACACATAGAAAATACTAAACATAATCAAAATTCCTTTTCTCATTTTTTTAGTTATCATATTGTACTTTAATTTTTTCTTTTAATTTCTTGATTATTCCATCATTACTTTTAGTTATTTTCACACTTTATATTAGAAAAGATTATTTTTTAAAAAAATTTACATGAATCTTGGAAGGGCATCAGGGGACTTTGGCAGAGGAATCAGGTAGTAGACCTCCCTTAGTGGAGGAGAGCTCATGGAGGAAAAAGTGCTATGATCATCCCCAAGAATTATACCATTTCCTTTGGCACCTTTGTGGCATATTTACTGATAACCAATGAACTGATATATCTCAGTTTACATGTGATTACAAATAAAAAAAAAAAGGCTGACCTCGGTGTGATGACACTTGGTAGTTTGGTTCTAGAGCCCATATTCTACCACTGCTGAGTATCAGGAAGGATGGTTATTTCAGGCTGGTGTTAGTCATTAGGACAGACAAAAAGAAGGCACAGAGACTCTCCTGTGAGGAAATGTGAATGGATTTCAATTTTGGGAGAAATCTAAGTGGACTTCAGAGAAGGTACTTGACTTGGAAATAGAATTAATTGAGGTTACTTTAAGGTGCATGAATCTAGAAGAGATTTGCTGTCTTCTAGATGAAAGCAGGCTAGAGTCAATATTTTGTGAGGTCTGCAGTAGGTAGGACTTGAGAACACATTTCAGAAAGAACTGTTTTCCATTTTTTCTTGCTTTCCATCCATTGTAACATTTATGACTTAGGCAATTAACAAAACAAAAATAACAAGGCTCTTTGTAAACATTGATATAAATATACATACATTTTTATGTAGGAAAACTTAAAAGTTGTTATTACTACCCTCATGTAAGATTATGAATGAGATCCTTAGGAGCATGGACACTGAAACTAGACTGAGTTTTAACCCTATGCCACCACTTAGCAGCTATGTGACTTTAACTGGTTTTTTGATTTCTGTATCTCAGTTTCATCATCTGTAACATGGGGATAATTATATTATCTACTGCATATATGTGCTAACAGGATGACATGAGTTAATACATATAATATAGCTTAGAACTGAACCCAAGCACACTGTAATTATTTAATGTTAGCTATTATATCACTGAGTGAAATGGTGCAAACCATTCCTTATATCACCATTTTTTAAAATTAATGCCTTGATATGGTATGTACTATGTATTTTTAAGCTCCCCCAATATGCTATTCATTCCTATGACTAGAGCAGAGAATATGGCAGACAGATATTTAGGATGTGTAGTTTGGAATAGTAAAGAGTCATTTGTTTAAAAACATTTAAAAATTTTTTTTTAACATTTATTTATTTTGAGACAGAGAGAGACAGAGCATGAACGGGGGAGGGTCAGAGAGAGGGAGACACAGAATCTGAAACAGGCTCCAGGCTCTGAGCTGTCAGCACAGAGCTCGATGCGGGGCTCGAACTCACAGACCACGAGATCATGACCTGAGCCTAAGTTGGCCGCTTAACCGACTGAGCCACCCAGGTGCTCCTAAAATTTTTTTTTAATGTTTATTTATTTTTGAGAGATAGAAAGAGAGAGAGAGACAGAGCACGAGGTGGGGAGGGGCAGAGAGAGAAGGAGACACAGAATCCCAAACAGGTTCCAGGCTTTTAGCTGTCAGCACAGAGCACAATGTGGGGCTTGAACCCACAATGGTGAGATTATGACTTGAGCCGAAGTCAGACGCTTAACCAACTGAGCCACCCAACCACCACTTTTTCTTTCTTTCTTTTTTTTTTTTTTAATTTTTTTCAAGTCAAGAGCCATTTGAATGGTTATAGTTTGAATCATACCTAGTAAGGAAACCATTTTTTTTATATCATGTTCTTCTTACATATAGTTCTATTAATGAGAAAACAATCCATTTTTTTGAGATTGGTGAGATTCATCAAAATGAATCCCTTCTTCCAGTTTGCTGAGTAGCTCTCAAGAATTGGAAATAATTTTGGGGCGCCTGGGTGGCGCAGTCGGTTAAGCGACCGACTTCAGCCAGGTCACGATCTCGCGGTCCGTGAGTTCGAGCCCCGCGTCAGGCTCTGGGCTGATGGCTCAGAGCCTGGAGCCTGCTTCCGATTCTGTGTCTCCCTCTCTCTCTGCCCCTCCCCCATTCATGCTGTGTCTCTCTCTGTCCCCAAAATAAATAAACATTAAAAAAAATTTTTTTAAAAAAAAGAATTGGAAATAATTTTAAGATATGTGGCTGACAAATTTTCAGCCATGTCTTCATGATGACCAAGCTAAGTGATGTGCCATTCTGATAAAGATGGCAGAGAAGGTGCCCAGAGGGTGGAAAGAAAAGGTCTATGCTGAGATGATCAAATAACCCCAATTATCACTGAAACTGATTTGAGGCCAAATTTACACCAAAAATGCAGCGTGCAGTTTTTAAATAGTCCTACAAATAATCCATTTACATATAGTGACCTTTCTGATGGAAATCATATTTAAAATCTTCAACAAAAACATGTCCTTACTTGTCCTTTTATAGCTTAATTTGCAAATGAAGAGGAGCATACATTTTAAAAAGTTGGTGCTTCCTCCCTGTTATCCTACTATTTGCAAATAATAATAAAAATTATTATCATGGCAATATTTATTGGGCAGTTACTGTGTGCTAAATGCTGTACTAAATTTCATGTTATTACTCATTTAAACTTCCCAATAATGCTATCAAGAGTCCATCTTTTTATTATCTTTAGTTATTATTTTTAGGAAACTATGGCTTAAATTAATTACATGCCCAAGCTTACCCAGCTAATAATTGGCAGATAAGGATTGAACCAGGTCTTGAGTCTCACCCTCAATGTAACACTACCCAGAAATGGTGTGATGGATAGTGAAAGTTGGCCCAGAGCTCAAGGACCATCTAGTAGTACTCAGAGTATGGGATGGCTCAACTTTGACCATATAAAATAGTATTAAGTGGCTTATGAAATTGGCATCAAATGACTTTAAAGATGAGGAAGTTACTCTCTGTTCAATTCTTCCTCAACCAAATTTATCCTCAGGGAAAGGATTAGTCTGTGATCATTTCTTTAACTCCCTTGAACATGAGATAATTTTTATTTTTTAGAGTGATCCTTATAATTCATGATCTTCAGCATCAGGTAATCAATAGTGTCTACATAGAATCGAGTAATAATATTTTGTTTATTTTGTTGTTAGTGTATTTTCTATCACTAGGAAAAATTTATTTATAGGACTGATATAAAATGAAAATCACTTATGTAAGTAAAGGAATAGTGAAAGTCACATTTGGGTTTAGTACTATTGTAATAGAAGTATGGAAATGTATAAAACATGGAAAACCCTGTATTTCAAATATTTGTTTGGAGTCCTACACCTGTGAGCTTAAATTCTGCCACTGAGTCCAACACCCACCTACCCCCCCCCCCGCCACACCACCCCATCATTGTATTCTACTCTATAAACCTCAGAAAATCATCGATGTCTTAGTATTTACACATGAAAAATGGGATATGAGAATCCAAATCTTACAGGATTTTGCCTTATTAAATGTCTAAATATATGTGTAGTGCTTAGCTCAGTGGTAGATATAGTAGTCATCTGTAGATGGACTATTAATATTATTATTTGCCAGCTTCTCATTCCTTTTCTTTTTCCCATGTCTCATATTGGTTATCTCTATATCCAAAGTTAAATGTCGCATTAAATGAACTCAGACCAGAAAAAAGCTTAACTCCTGGAACTTATCAGCCCCCATCTCTGAGTAGAGTTAGGCTTTATCTATATGAGAATAAAATTTATCATAATAACAGTTATTGTAGTATCAAATTTTGAATCAGATGAATTACTCACATTAACTTAAATTTAGTATTTTTTCTTACCACATCTTCCTTTCTTTTCTTTTTCTTTTCTTTTCTTTCTTTCTTTCTTTCTTTCTTTCTTTCTTTCTTTCTTTCTTTCTTTCTTTTCCTTCCTTCCTTCCTTCCTTCCTTCCTTCCTTCCTTCCTTCCTTCCTTCCTTCCTTCCTTATTCCACCTGTCAGTCTAAATATACATAAAGCTGAACTACAAAGGTAATCAGAATGTGACAGACTTGTCATCAAGTATAATAAAGGTCAGGAAATTAAAGTTTCTCATAGATACTTCTTATAAGATATATTCTGGAATTCACTGGAAAAAACTGAATGGTGATGCGCTATTGTTTTATGTTATTCATGATGGCAAGTAACAGAGTAGCTTTCCTCATCTGCTTCTGATGGGATGAAATCTCATTGTGTGGGAGCTAATGTTTCAATTCCACAGAAACTCTAAAATTGATACTAAGGTTTTTTTGTTTTTGTTTTCTTTTTTCTTTTTGGTTATAGAGCCTTTGCATGTGAACATTTATTTGACTGGAACAAGCCATCCCACCACCTAGACTTTTTTTTTCTTTTACTTTACATTAGTGCTTCTTTTTTTTTTTTAACTTTTTAATGTTTATTTATTTTTGAGAGAGAGACACACAGAATGTGAGTGGGGGAAGGCCAGAGAGAGAGGCAGACACAGAATCCGAAGCAGGCTAGAGGCTTTGAGCTGTCAGCACAGAGCCTGACGTGGGGCTCAAACTCACAAACCACAAGATCATGACCTGAGCTGAAGTCAGCTGCTTAACTGACTGAGCCACCCAGGCATCCCTACTTTAGTGCTTTTTATTGTACTTATGAATTACTTCATATCTGGAGACTTTATTTTTGTAAATGTTTATTTTTGAGAGGGAAGAGAGACAGAGAGAGAGAGAGAGAGAGAGAGAGAATGAGTGGGGAAGGGGCAGAGAGAGAGTAGATACAGGATCTGAAGCACTCTGGGCTCTGAGCTGTCAGCACAGAGCCAGATGCGGGCTCGAACTGACAGACCAAAAGATCATGACCTGAGCTGAAGTTGGACGCCCAACTGACTCAGCCACCCAGGCGCCCCTGAAGACATTGTTTAAAGCAAACTGATTCAGTAAGTCTGGAATGAGCCATGAGATTCTGTACTTCACAGAAGCTTCTAAATAATGTTGATGCTAATCCACAGACCATATTTCAACAGGCATGCATTCTATCACCTCCTTAGAAAGATCTTCCATGTCCCTGCCACTTAAAGTAGTTCTCTTTAGGGTTCCTGGGTGGCTCAGTCTGACAAATGTCTGTTCAGCTTAGGAGATGATCTCACGGTCATAAGATCAAACTCTGCATTAGGTTCTGCACTGAGGATAGAATCTGCTTAAGGTTCTCTCTCTCCCTCTCTCTCTCTACCCCTCCCCTGCATGCTCTGTCTCTCAAAAAGAAAAAAATAAAGTAGTTTTCTTCCTAGCATTATTATTTTGCTTGTTTACTTTTTGCTTGTCTATCATCTCTAGATTATAAACTTTACAAGGTCAGTGGTCATATTATGTTGCTCACAACATCTCTAGTGCTTGACATCTAGTAGATGCCCAATAAACAGAGGAAGAAATAAATGAACAACTACTTCTAGATTGTTTTGGTGTGTTCTAGCACCTAGATTAGCAGTTCTCAAATTTTAGCATGCATCCGGAACTCGGATGGGCTTATGAAAATGCAGACTGCTGAACTCCCCGATGCAAAGTTTCTGACTCAGTAGGTCTAGAGCGGAGCCTAGGAATTTGCAATTCTAAATTCCCAGGTGTGGCTGATGCTGCTGGTCTGGAAACTGCACTATGAGTACTGGCCTATAATGAAAGATAATTGCTTAATAGTAATCAGTCTTAAAAGATAATGCTGAAATGCTGATTCTGTCTCTGAGGAAATATTCAAACCACCTAATTTCCCTGCTTAGGTGGCACTTATGATGCAGTTTTCAGAATTCACCTGACAATTGTAGTATGGACTTCATAAGTGTGTAATTATTATTTATTTCATTATCCATATATAGTTAGATATAGATACACACAGTATATGGCCTTGAGAAAAGAAAGGGAAAAAGAGCTGTCCCTGCATCAGATCTCCTTATGGATTGTAGTCACGCCAGACTCCTTTTAAGTCTCCTGTCATGTCCCTTGCACATTGCCTCTTCCTGACATTTTGCAAGTATCAAGCCTGGCCCTTGAGATCATTTACTCTGTTTGACTCGCCTGGCTTGGTTTCCTTCACAATAGCTCAGACCCCAACAGAACTTCTCTTTCCTTTCTTGTTCTCTCCCTCTCCCTCTCTCTCTCTCCCTCTCTCTCTCTCTCTCCTTTTTTCAGCAAAGTCTTACCTTCTAGCTCAGATTATGCTCTTTTACTTTCCTCTTTGTAATGATGAAGCATCACTGGAAAACAGAGGGGACTGAATAGTTGCTGCATAAGCTCTCTAGGGCATGGGGAAACATTGAAGTCATTATTGTAAACTGCATTGTGAATTTTAAGAACTGTATGATATCTCATTCTTTCTTTAATTATCTCCAGCCAATACTAACATGGGTAATGAGAATTGGAAATTTGGCCATGGACAAGATATTAATGTGAACTGGTATTTTCATTTAAATATTGATTAATAAAAGATATTGTAGAGAGAAATTAAGCATTGATGCACTGTAAAAAAGTTAATATCAGCAAGCATGTTTTTAAGAAGTGTATTTTAATACATGCCAAATTAAAGTTTGATTTGCAGCTGTTAGATACGTCTTTCTGAGTAAAGATAATTTAAGTAAATTCAACAAAATGCATTATTTCCACCCCCCTCCCCCAAATACAGGCACGAGGAAGATAACATTATTTTTGTTTGTGAAGTTAAAGCCTAAGCATTATATTTTCATTTTCCATTGCAGTATTTTTTTTTCTTGGAAGTCTCCCTCCGCATAAAGATCAGACAAAGTTGTGATGAAATTTATTGCTTAAGTTACATGTGAAAGAGTTGGAAAATTATCATTTGAATAAGAAATACTTTATGATTCCAACTCCATTCTCTGACCCCTATTTCATTTTATCTAAGTTTTACCATTTATTCTTCTACAATTTCCTAAGCTATTATCTGATTAGCTTTGTGGAAAGTAATGCCTTTATAGATTAGGATACTTGATTTTTAAGATTTAGAATACATAATGTCAGCCTGAGAAAATAAAAGAGACATGTCTTTGGCATTTAATATTTAGCATCTTTTTGGAAAATTTTCACTGCTGTGAAGTAGCCAGATATGAAAGCAAATGTGAAGTGAGAGTCATAGGTCTGCCATATTATTACAGGTTTATTTGAGCTAATTACAGCATAAGTGCCACATTGGTTTTCAGTGATTCATTTGCTGGACAGTTCTTCAAGCAGGCAGGAGAAAGCTGCTAGAGACATTTCAGCAGTGCTGGGACTCTTTAATTAAACTCTGGTTGATGTTCCAGAACCTCTCTTCAGAGCCTGTGGGAATAATAATACTTATTTACAGGCACCTTTTACCCTAAGGTTTTCAGGTCTCCTTACTACAATCAGTATTCCAGACTGTGTTAAAAAAGAAAAGCAAACATTCTGTTTGAATTGACAGTAAGTGCATCTTTTTTTGTGTAAGTGGGAATTTTGTTGATTAAAATATTCCAGATTCCATTCTGTTTTTAATACTCATCAAAATAATACAATCTATGAAGAGACAGTGAAGGAAACAAATATGGACCCTTTCTGTTCCTGACGAACTCTCACCCCAGCTCCCTTCATGTGACTACATACTTGTGAAAATGATTAGATAGACCAGAAATGTCTTTGGGAGAACTCAGTAATTTCCCTGTTTTTTAATCTCAGGGCAGAATATTTTTCTTTGCATATTTAGCTATTTATATATAACTATGTTTTCTGTCTCTTTTATCCTACACCTTAAACTTATTCCAGGAATATTAAGGTAGCTTATAAAAACACATATACTGAAGAATGAATATTTATTTACTTATAGATTATTTCTTTTTTTAGAGAGCGAGCGAGCAGGGAAGGGGCAGAGAGAAAGGGAGAGAGAGAATCCCAATTGATGGTGGGGCTTGATGTCACAAATCAAACCACGAGATCATGACCTGAGCTGAGGTCAACAGTCTGAATGCTTAACCGACTGAGCCAGCCAGGCATCCCAAGAATGAATCTGTTTAAAAACATGCTAAAAAATGAGGCAATGAAAAATAAAGATATGAAAATAACAAATACCCATGTGTTAAGATTCTATATAAAATACGTGCACTGTAATTGGCACAGGCAGGCTGGGTTCAAGGACCCAGAGCGGGTCCCACAGGACCAGCCAACAGGGTGCTTGGCTTTGCTCAGGATGGAAATCAAATGTGAGTTGGAGAAAGTGAAAGCAGAGTTTATTGAATAGTATGAGTGACAGATAGAGAATAGCAGATGGAGTACTGGAGAGACTAAGAAAGGAAAGGAGCATGAGGCTCATCTTTTCTTGGGGTTAGAGGTTTCTATGGGAAAAGAGTCTAGGATACATGTACCTTGAGTAATCCAGGGTAGAGTCTAATCAGAGGCAAATGTCTGGTGCACACTTGGTGTCACTGCATAAATTACCAAAGGTAGAGGGTTTTGACTGCCAGGGTCAGCTGAGGTTTGGTTGAAGCTAATGTCCTAGGACATTTTTGGGATCTACCTCTTCTTGGATGTTATTAAGTGTTTGGGGCCCAGGACAAAACTTAGAGAATGATTTACCTTTCTTGCTTCCCCCTTGAAGTGAGAACATAGCTTCTTGGCTTATTCAGAAATGGAGCTTAGCATTCTGACAGAGTGGAGACACAGCCATTCTACAATGGAGTCCCTTCTGCTGCCTTATCTCACAACCTCACACACCCCTTCAACCAAGAATATACATAGAGAGGAAAGAAACAAGTAACAAGATATTTGACATCATTAGCCATCAGGGAAATGTAAACTAAAGCCATGATGCAATACCATTTCAAAACTATCAGCATGGCTAAAATAGCCAAAATCAGATGCTTGAGAGAATATAGAGCTACTGGCACCTCCATACATTGCTGGTGGGAATGTCAAGTATCACTGAAAGACAGTTGGGCAATTTCTTCCATAGTTAGGCAACCACTTACCTTATGATCCAGCAATTGCTCTCTGAGTGTTTATCCTAGAGAAATGAACTAATCATACTAAAAGCCCATACATGGATGTTTATAGGAGCTCTATTTACAATGCCAAAACCTGGAACAAATCCAAAGTCCCTCAGTGAATGAAGAGAGAAATTGGTATATCAAAGTAGTGGAATCCTCAAAATGAAAAGGAACAGACTATTGTTGCCTGCAAAGCCATGCATGTATATCAAAGGCATTATGCTCAGTGAAAGAAACAAGTCTTAAAAAGTTTAAAATTTTTTTTAATGTTTATTTTTGAGAGAACGAGAGAGAGAGAGAGAGAGAGAGAGAGAGAGAGAGAGAGCGCGCGCGCGAGCACATGAATGGGGGAGGGGCAGAAAGCGAGGGAGACACAGAATCCGCAACAGGCTTCAGGCTCTGAGCTGTCGGTATAGATCCTGACAAACCCACGAACTGAGCTGTCAGCATAGAGCTGGATGTGGGGCTCAAACCCACAACCAGGAGATCATGACCTGGGCAGAAGTTGGACCCTTAAGCAACTGAGCCACCCAGGTGCCCTGTCTTAAATTTTTTTAATAATGAATGGTTTCATTTATAAGATTTCTGGAAGAAAATAAAACTGTAATGATGGAGGAGAATAATTAGTGGTTGCTAGAGGCTAGAGTGAAGGAGGGCATTATTGCAAAGAATGGTAGCATGAGGGAGTTTTCTGGGTGATGAATCTGTCCTAGTTCTTGATTATAGTGATAGTTACACAAATATATATTATAGTTTAAAATGCATAAAAATATATACCCAAACGACAGTTTTATTGCGTGTTTAACAATAGAAAATAAATTTATAAAGATTGTCACAATTTTGTCTGTGAGTTATTCATAGGGCAAAGATTATAGTAGTGCCCATAGATAAAATCAAGCCAGGTATTCAGGGTCATATCTATTCCTAATAGGATAATACAAGACATATGTCCAATATAATAAAAATGTGTCTTTTAATAACCTGAAGTATATATCAACAAGGAATCATAATTGTACCTTCTGCATGTCTGACCACCCCTTTCTTGGCTTCTTTATGCCTATGTTTTTTTTTTTTATTTGCTTTTAAAGGATAGGTATTCTTTAGGTTGTGTCTTCAATCTTAATTTCTTTAAGTGCAGCATCCTCTAGCAGGAAAATTTCTTTTAATCCAGTAGCTTGACCTAAAATCTCCTTGCTGAAGATGATTTCCAAATCTCTACCTACAGTTCTAATATCTTTTTCTCTCCACTTACAGTTTTCTGTGTAATATCTTCTTTTGAATATCTCACTGTTCCAAAAAATAACCATGCCCCATACAATTTAATAAATAGATCTTCAGAAATCTAAGATTTTTCTGAAATCACTGACCTCTTAGTCAGCAAAACTAGAAATATTATCTTATTTTACCACCTCTTAATACTCTCCCTCAAAACATTGGTCACTAAATCTAGTTGATTCTTTCAACATTGCATTTTTTTTCCAACACAAAGACCTATATTAAAGCCTTTATTTTGGGTGCTTTCGAATATTACAATAGCCTTAGTATGGTCTCTCTGATTCCCATCTCTTATGTCTAAGCCTCATTTTTGCACTCTTCCTGGCATTACTTTATGAAATCTAATTAATTCATGCCATCTTGACCAGAAATCTTTTATTCTCACATAAAAGAGAATCCAAACTTCATGTAATTTTTTTTTCAACGTTTTCTTATTTTTGGGACAGAGAGAGACAGAGCATGAACGGGGGCGGGGCAGAGAAAGAGGGAGACACAGAATCAGAAACAGGCTCCAGGCTCTGAGCCATCAGCCCAGAGCCTGACGCGGGGCTCGAACTCATGGACCGCGAGATCATGACCTGGCTGAAGTCGGACGCTTAACCGACTGCACCACCCAGGTGCCCCATATTCTTAAGCTTCAATAATTTTTTTCTAATATCGCCTAGCACTGCAAATACACCCATCATTGTCTATTTACATACAGTCCACCTGTACCCTAGTCATGTCATATGTTTTGTTGTTCCCTGAAACCATCACATTTCTGGTCAACTATATCACTTTATATGGGCAGTGCCCAGTATGTATATGTTCCCTCTGCCTATGAGAATTCTATGTATGCTTCATGTCTCTACTCTTACACCATATCTTTCATGAAGACTTCCTCAATCTAGCAATTTGGAATTCATCTTAGCTCCCTTCAAGCTTTCATAGAATGTTTAATTTATTTATTTTGTGTTTCATTATGCATGCATATCTTCTGCTACTGAGATCATAACCTTCTTTCAAATTTAATTATTTTATATTATTTAATTAACTTATTTATTTATTTATTTATTTATTTATTTATTTATTTATTTATTTTGAGAGAGAGAGAGAATATGAATGAGCAGGGGAGGGAAAGAGAGAATCTTAAGCAGGCTCTACACCCAGTTTAGAGCCTGACCTGGGGCTCCACTCACAACTGTGAGATCATGACCTGAACCAAAACAGGAGTCAGACACTTAACTGACTGAGCCACCAGGCACCCTGGAGATCATAACCTTCCTGAGAGTAGCAATCATATATTAAACACACTTACTTTTTTAAATTCTTTTTTGGAATATGTGCAAATACATATATAAAGAAATAATCTTTACTTTCTTGTTAGATCTGGAACAATGCCCATTACATATAAGATATTCAATAGATGTTTTCTTTATAAATAAATGGAGAGATGAATAGCAGACAGATTAAGCAGGCTAGGAAGTGTTGGAAATGTTATCCCACACAATTATAGGAAGATTATTATTAGCAATAATGTGTTATTACAAATATCATTCTGCATGATCAGGTAATGTCAACATTTATTTATTATGCACCTGCACATACCACCCAAAGCCAAATTATATTTTCATCCTATCATTCACCTGCTCAAATTTCAGTGTCTGCCTGGTGTGTTAAAGATTTAAGTTTTATTTTTTGCACTTATGACATTTTTATTAGCTGTTATCCAATGTTGTCATTATTCAATAATGCAACACTCATATCTGAATGTATGAATATTGTGTTTCTCAATATTCCCTATAGTTCTCTCTCTTCTCCCTCTCTTGATCCTCCCTCCTTCTATCCTCTGTCCCTCCTTCCCTTGATCCTTCCTCCCTCCCTTCCATCCTTCCTTCCTTGTTCTTTATTATTCCTCTCTCCTCTGCTTTCCCCCATCACTCTCTCTTCCTTCTCACCTCTGTTCTACCTTTATCCCTCCCTCCCAATCTCTTTTCCTTTATGTCAGTCTTTCTCTTTAACATTTCTTCTTGCTTACTATGTACTCCATCTTGATCTGAGATGGTCAAAAACACTGAAATAGGTACTGCACTTAGAGAGCTCACAGTTTAGGGGTGCCTGGTTGTCTCATTCGGTTAAGTATTGGCTCAGGTCATGATCTTTTGGTTCGTGGGTTCAGGCCCCACGTTGGGCTCTGCACTGACAGTGCTGAGCCTGCTTGGGATTCTCTCCCTCTTTCTCTACATCTCTCTCTCTCTCTCATTCTCTCTCTCAAAAATAACCAAATATTTAAGGGAAAAAAAGGAGCTCACAGTTTAGAGTGAGCAGGTCAGTTTTTTGTTTTTCTTTTGTTTCTTTTTTTTTGTAACCATTCTCAGTAAGAATCATGCTTATTCTCACTGTGGTACAACCCACCAATACCTTTATTCAGTCTTTGCCTGACATCTGCATTCGTGTCATCCTGACCTGTTTTCATTCATCTTTTTTCCAGAATGGTGAAATCTTTCATAACCATCCTCACAGCAGATGTGAGCTACACTATATTTGATGCTCTGAATTTCATTTCTTTAGTTCATTAAAAAAAAAACATTTATTTATTTATTTTTGAGAGAGAGAGAAAGAGAGAGAGAGGAAGGGGTGGAGAGAAAGGGAGACAGAGAACGCTAAGCAGGCTCCATAGTATCAGCACAGAGCCTGATGCAGGGCTTGAAGCCATGAACCATGAGATCATGACCTGAGCTGAAATCAAGAGTCAGACAATTAACTGACTGGGCCACACAGGTGGACCTCATTTCTTTAATTCTTTATAGCTTGTCACCATTAGTGTGCTTGGGTTGATTGTGTCACATATGTCTGTCATAAGTTACTCAGAGTTTTTGGGTAGTTTTTCTAAAAGTCCTCATTGTTTCTTGCGTGGGTGCTCATGGGTGATTTGCTTAATCAATCAAACACTCAAGATATTGAAAAGAATTAAGTCAGAAGGCAAGAAAGACCTTTTAGAATAAGTAAAGACAAAAGTTTATTTAAAAATGTTTGCGATTTTTTAAAAAGTAGAATTTTGTACAATGAACTTGGGAAATATAACATCAGATGTCACTATTGTTTATGGGTATAGGATTTGGGGACTTTTATTCTTTTCTTTGCACATTTCTATATTGAACAGTTATTTTTAAATATGTGTATACTATTTTAAAATAATTAAGTTAATTTTAATAAATTTTAATAATTTGTCATAGTGTGTGCTGAAGTACATATGCCAAAATAAAAACTTTTCCTAATGGATTTCAAATTTCCAGAGACAAACCACATATGTTTTGCCCTCCAGGGAATACCCTAGGTTATCAACACATATATAATACAGATATATATGACTGCTTTTTGAAAGATATTTCTCTATTTCACCCTGTTCAAGGACATTATTATTCATTGTTTAACAATAGAGGGCAGTAGAATAATGGTTCATAGAATTTATTTTAGACAAAACTAACCAAGTCCCTCATTCTAACCTCTAGAAAAATGATCAGAATAGGTCTAACATATTTATAAAAGAAGAAAATCAGCGTCATGATTTTTGCTTTTAATTTGCCAAAATGCGCATTTACTCTGAGAGAGGAAAAGACACTCAGGAGGTGTTCAGAATCGAGCACTTTTTCTTTAACCTTGGGTTAACTTTCCAGGGCTTTGAAGTTTCCATCAGGACATTCATAAAAAATATTTACATTTTCCATTGATCTTGTCATATGAAGTATGTCTATTCACAAACAGATTTAAAGAAAAAGAAAACCATCAGTTTAATATAGCTTCTAAGTACTTAATGGTTGTTGGCAAAATAACACCATATGTAACTCAATTAAACTGTTTGTGTTCAAATGTGCTTGCTCATGTAGGTTATGTAAAACTCAACTATTGCATGCTAAGTGTCCTCAGGTGTGAGACTGTCAGAGTGCAACCCCGGGAGATTCTGATTAAAGAGGCCTCTCTCAGTGCCATGCCAAACCATAATGGAGCCTAAGGCAAAAGGAAAAAAAAATCAGTATTATGATGCTGTCTTTATTCAAAATTCTGGTGTTTTCTTTATCATGGACTTTTAATATTAATTTTGATTTAAAATTTCATTAAAATGTTATTTATCTTGATTTCTTTTTCTTCTCCTTCTCCTTCTCCTTCTTTTTCTCCTTCTTCTTCTGGCGTTGCTTAAATGTCTCTGAGGTGAGTACCTTACTCCCCTCATCCTAAATCCTAGCCCTCATAGCTACTCAAACCAAGATACTTTGAGTCATAGCAACATAAAAAATATTGAGATAAGGTGGAATGATAGAATAAGAAATAAGAGTTGAATTCAGGGTGGCTGGATGGCTTAGTCTTTAAGCATCCAACTCTTGATTTTGGCTCAGATCATGATCTCACAGTTTGTGAGTATGAGACCTGCTCCAGGTTCTGCACTGGTGGTGGCTGCTTGGGATTCTCTCTCTCTCTCTCTCTCTCTCTCTCTGTTCCTCTCCCACTTGTGCTCTCTGTCTCCTAAAATAAATAAATAAACTTTAGATAAAAAGGTGATTTGATACTCAGAAAGACTGTTATCAACAGAGTGTCCTGCTATGCAGAATTCTTAGTCTGATACATAGTGAAATATATCTCAATAAATCATGCTTCAAGCCTATTTGGAATTCAGCTCTCTCTTTTGCAAGAACAAGTATGAACTTCTACCTTAATCATATATTTCTCTATATCTGTATTATAAAAGTGTACTGGTTTAATTTCTTATTTCAGAGAGATAAACAAACTAAAGGAAATCCCATTGGAACTAAACATAATATTCAATTCATGCCTTTCTTTAGTCATCTTCTCTTCAGAACCTGGATCATCATCTCAGACTAAAAATATCCTAAGAAGAATCATATTAGTGCCAACAATACTTGATGTTCTGGAAAAACTCTAACTTACCTAACCTTAAGCAATCTGGTTTGTCATCTGACTCTCCCATAAATCTTATAAAAAGAGCAAAATAGAAGGGAATGAAGAAAAGATGGAAGGATTGAATAAAGAAAGAAGGAAAGGAAGAAAGCTAGTTAGTTAGTTAGTTAGTTAGTTAGTTAGTTGTTTAAAATAGCCTTAATCAGCAAATCCAGTGAAGTGAATTCTAGTCACCCTGGTCTTGGACTTAACAGATGCCCCTTACACATTTAGGTTCTTTCCATAATTTGACTATTGTTAATAGTACTGCTATAAACATTGGGTTGCATATGCCCCTTCAAATCAGTATTTTTGTATCCTTTGGATAAATACCTAATAGTGCGATTGCTAGGTTGTAAGATAGTTCTAGGCTTCCCCTTCCTCTGCATCCTGGCCAACATCTGTTGTATCCTGAGTTGTTAATTTAAGCCATTATGACAGGTGTGAGGTGGTATCTCATTGTGGTTTGATTTGTATTTTACTGAAGATGAATGATGTTTAACATTTTTTCATGTGTCTGTTAGCCATTTATTTGTCTTCTTTGGAGAAATGTCTGTTCGTGTGTTCTGTCCATTTCTTAACTGAGTTATTTGATTTTGGGGTGTTCAGTTTGATAAGTTCTTTATAGATTTTGGATACTAGCCCTTTATCAGATATATCATTTGCAAAGATCTTCTCCCATTCCATACGTTGCCTTTTAGCTTTGTTGATTGTTGCCTTGGCTGTGCAGAAGCTTTTTATCTTGATAAAGTCCTACTAGTTCATTTTTGCTTTTGTTTCCGTTGTCTCCAGTGACATGTCTGGTAAGAAGTTGCTCTGGGTGAGATCAAAGAGGTTGCGGCCTATGCTCTCCTCTAGGATTTTGATGGTTTCCTTTCTCACATTTAGGTATTTTATCCATTTTTGAATTTATTTTTGTGTATGGTATAAGAAAGTGGTCCAGTTTCATTCTTCTGCATGTTGTCGTCTAGTTTTCCCAGTACCATTTGTTGAAGACACTTTTTTTTCCCATTGGATATTCTTTCCTGTTTTGTCAAAGATTAGTTGACCATACAGTTGTGGGTCCATTTCTGGGTTTCCTATTCTGTTCCATTGCTCTAAGTGTGTGTGTTTGTGCCAGCACCATACTGACTTGATGATTAAAGCTTTATAATACAGCTTGAAGTCCTGAATTTTGATGCCTCCAGCTTTGGTTTTCTCTTTCAACATTACTTGGGCTATTTAGGGTCTTTTGTGGTTTCATACAAATTTTTAAATTGTTTGTTCTAGCTCTGTGAAGAATGTTGGTGTTATTTTGATAGGGATTGCATTGAATATGTAGATTCCTTTGGGTAGTATAGATATTTTAACAATATTTGTTCTTATCCATTAGCCTGAGATGTTTTCCCATTTTTTTGTGTTGTCTTCAGTTTTATTTTTCCATAAATGTTCTATAGTTTTCAGAATATAGATATTTTACCTCTTTGCTTAGGTTTATTCCTAGGTATCTTATGGTTTTTGGTGCAATTGTAAGTGGGATTGATTACTTGATTTCTCTTTCTGCTGCTTCATTATTGCTGTATAGAAATGGAACAGAATTCTACACATTGATTTTATATCCTGTGACTTTGCTGAATTCATGTATTAGTTCTAGCAATTATTTTGTGGAGTATTTTAGGTTTTCTACATAGACTATCATGTCATCTGCAAAGAGTGAAAATTTTATTTCTTCCTTGTTGATTTGGATGACTTTTATTTCTTTTTGTTGTCTGATTGCTGAGGCCAAATGTCCATTGACTGATGAATGGATAATGAAGATGTGGTATATGGGGGGCACCCGGGTGGCTCAATTGGTTAAGCGTCCGACTCTTGGTTTCAGCTCAGGTCATGATCTCACAATTTGTGAGTTTGAACTCCACATTGGGGTTCTGCCAGCACAGATCATGTTCTGTGCTATCAGCACAGAGTCTGCTTGGGATTCTCTCCCTCTCTCTCTTTTTGCTCATCCCCTGCGCTCTGTCTCTCTCTGTCTCTCTCTGTCTCTCTCTCTCAAAATAGAAAGATGAAAGATACACACACACACACACACACACACACACACACACACACACAATGGAGTATTACTCATCTGTCAAAAAGAATGAAATCTTGCCTTTGAAATGATGTAGATGAAATTAGAATGTATTATGCTAAACAAAATAAGTCTTTCAAAGAAAGACAAATACTGTATGATTTCACTCATATGTGGAATTTAAGAAACAAAACAGATAAACATAGGGGAAGGGAAGGGAAAATAAAATAAGATACAAACAGAGAGGGAGGCAAACTGTAAGAGACTCTTAACTATAAAGAACAAACTGAGGAATGCTGGAGGGAAGGTGGAGGGGATGGGCTAAATGGGTGATGGGCACTAAAGAGGGCACTTGTGCTGAACACTGTGTGTCATGTATAAGTGATGAATCACTAAATTCTACTCCTGAAACCAGCATTACACCATATGTTAACTAGCTTGAATCAAAAGAAAAATTTGGAAGAAAAATAAAACAAAACAACCTCCCCCCAAAAAAAACAACAGATGACCCTTAGGAGTTTGAATTGCACACCATTGAAAAAATGTTTTTTCAATGAGCTGAGAGAAAAGTAATTCTACAGTAAAATAAGTTGTGCAATTGCTGTGTTCCCTAGTTGGGGAATCATATTACAGGCTCAGAAAAGTCTGGCAGTTTTTACCTGGAGGACTAACCTAGCATTTCCCATTGATGTTTGACCCTTAAAGTAACTTTTCTTTTAAAATATAACCCTAAGAGAAATAGTTCATAGAATTAGTATTCTGAGAAAAAACAACTTGAGAAATGTTGATCTTTATTCAGAATATAGATGCCTAAATTATATGTTGATGTAGGTTTTGGAGATGGTTCTGAATAATATTAGAAACCATAATGATAATAATAAACACATTAACTAATATTTATAGAATATTGAATTTTTCTCTGATGTGGGATATTTAGAGAAATGACATCTTATCTGACTTCCTCTCTTCTCCCCTTATGCTGTCTTTTCTTTTGTCAAAGTATTAATATTAAAAACAATTGCACATCACAAGTTAGGATATATTTGACTTATATACCAAAATATGAATATGCAAAGTATTCATCATGGGGCCTGGTGCATAAGTGGGCTTTTCAAAGTTAGTAGGATTACTTTCTTTGTGACCTTAATTTCTACTGCACTTTACCACTCTGTCTTAAGTCTGACTGTTTATGTCTCCATACCATAGTTGTGCATCTCTTATCTATCTCACAAGATGGACAGTTCCATGAAAGCAAGAAGTTTCTGTTTCACATGCATTGGATTATTACTACTGTATTCTCTGCAGCTCATCTTACTAACTGATGTAGTGTAGGTCTGCACAATGTACTTCTTGAATAAACAAAATTTTGGAACATTGCTTCCTAAAGTTTTAGACATTATTCTATCTTTTAGGTGACAGTTTGCTTATTCATTAGAGATCCTACTTGCACGTATTTAATTAGAAACCTGTGATGCAAAATGATGACTCAAGACATCTTAAAGTCAGTTTTCTATTTAGTAGAAGGAATTTGTGCAGGAAGATATTCTCTTCTATTTATTGTTTCCCATATTCCAGGAAGAGATTGGTTTTATATTTTCTTGATAATGAGAGTCTACAGTTATGCATTATTCTGCTGTTTAAGAATAGAGTATATCCACATTACAAGTGACCAAGAAGGGGATCCTTAGGTTGTGCCAAATGGCAGAACCATCCTTTTACATGACTCAGATATTTTTTTTTTTTGCCATGAATAATCAAAGAAGATCAGGTCATAATAGGATTGCTTAAATATTTATGTATGTCTTTCAAACATTTAGTAGTATGGTTGAAACATAATGGTTGAGTTGTTGGGAACTTTTAGTTGATGAGACCTTCTTGAAGTTTTATCTGTAGACACTGTCTTGGACATATCAGGGTGCCACAAAGGCTCTTGCCAATGCAATAAAATAGTGCTTTTGAGACTATATGTACAACATTGTCAGCTGTTGAGGTTTCCCTTTGTCAACTCATTTTTGCCATCACCAAGTATCTATTACCTTTGAAGATATTCTCTCTTAATTTGAGAAAACATAAGCCTTGAGGTTTTGTACAATTTTTTTTTCTGATAAATGATCTCATGTCAATAGAGCTTGATTGTGTTAAACACACACACACACACACACACACACATTTATACACACACCTATAAAACAAACCAGCTCACAGTTTCACTCATTGGATGTTAACCTACTTTAAGTATTCATTTCTTGAAAATAATTCTTAGTTCTATTTTCAGAGACAGTTCATTTGTGTTTTAAATTATAGGCCAATAATTCTTGCTGGAAAGGAGCAAGAGAGTTATTATAAATAAAAACTGACTCATAAACATATTGACCCAACATCTAATAACATTGACCTACTTGCAGTGTATATTTAATTAAAATAGCATTAGACAGAATGAAATTAACCTTAGAGAATAACGAAAGCAAATGGCTATAATAAATGCAATTATCTATTACTATTGTTACACATCATTGAAAGATTTTCATCAATATTTTATGAAAGATAATTGCCTAATAAAATTCAGATGTAAAATATTTTCCCCTGAATATTTATTTTTTAATCTCCAGGATGAGACTTGGTTTTGTTTCTGTTATTTTTTAAGGCTGAACTTTTTTGATATTGTTTACAAAGGAGATATTTGAACGATTAAATAAATCTATACACACATGAAGGAAGATGGGTCTCTTGAGAAAATACAAAATTAATCCCTTAAATTTAAAAAGAAGACAGAAAAAGTTGTTTTTAAACTTTCTAACAAGGAAGAATGGAAGATAAGCACAACTGCCATAGAAAATGAAGGTGGGTATAACTATTGGGTATGAAACAAACATATTTAACAACTCAGCTCATTTGGATTCCCTAAGTATAGCAGTGGAACAATTTGACATAGCTTTAACATTACATCAACAAAGAGTTATTACCAGGATTTAATGAAAGAAAAAGAGAAAAAGGTTATGATAAAAGCTTTTGATGTTGATAAGTTTAGGTTCTTTTATTTTGATGGCAGGACATAGCATTCTGGGCGGTTTTAAATGCTATATTTCTTTTCATAGTTCACAGGCAGTTCTAGAACCTCTCCTCAAGAAAAATTCAAAAGTAAATAAATTAAAACATTTATAATATCACTTCTTATTGGTATGAGAATTATAGGCTAGTGCTTTTGCTATTGTGTAGGATTTTGTTCTTTTCTAGTTGAATATAGGTGGTTACATATTAGAATGCAGAAGGGTAGGCAAGTTGGCCACTTGGTTGCAATTATTATATAAGTGGACTAAGTTTCACCTTTCAGGGAAAAATGCAAACTTCAGAATAGTAACCCTTTAAATGTCTTGAAACTGCTCTTTCACAGTTATTTTAGACCAACTGCAAACAGGAGAGATGAGTCATCATCTGGAGCTGATGAGGTTGTAGGAGGATTCAAAATCCTCCTTTGCAGTACACACTCAAAACATCCCAAACAGGGAAAATATTACATTTGGAATTATATTCATACTATCAAAATATTTCTTTAACTCTATAAAAACAGAAGTGACAGTAGTATTACTTTTGCAGCATTTTAAAATTAAAAGTTTTAAGGTGGTGGGGAGAGGATTAAGAAAACCCTTATCTCAAGAAGAGATTGCACAGGAGATAATAATTTCCCAATGTTAGGAAAAGCAACACTGTCTTCCAAAGGGGATTATGTCTGTCTTACTACTGAAAACCTACTCCTGAGCATAGGCACATAGTAAGAACTCAAAAAAAAATGTTTGTTTGACAACTTCAGCCTGCCTTGATAAAGTGGGATTGTGGCCATATTAAAATCATGGATTCTCCTTCATGATATTTTGGTCATGCTTCACATTTGCTAGGAGAAGGCTAAAACATTAGTTGACAAGGTATAAAGAGATGGACTGGATCTAAAGGAGGACTGGATCTAAAGCCTGGACCTAGAGAAATCTGAAGAAGGCAATTATAGTAAAAATCCTTCAGTTTCCAGGCACAACTCCAGGCATTTGTTATTCTCTTCACTTCTTCTGGGAAATAGAGCCCTGAATAAGTTTTGCTTGCTCATTGACAATAAAAAGAACAATAATTATGCAAGAACATGATAAGAATTATCTCTGGTTCCAAAGCATAGTATCTACAAGAGTTTTGTAAATGAAGTAGTATGGAGTATAGACATCTCTTTATGAATAGCTTCTTGGGCTTTCTTTCTAACTCCAGCTCCTGGGGAAGAAAACTGAAGAATGTATACAGAACATGTGAATAACATTTTGGGAATCTTGCCAAAGTTTTGGGGTTACCATGCTACAAGCTTGTCAATTGTTTTTAAATACTTTTTTTTAAATAATTGTTTAAAATGTCTTGTTAAATTTAAAACCCAGCATGTAGCTATTTCTCTCTACATGTAATTCAGATGCTTATTATTGAAAGTATTCTACATAATGTGTAATACTCAATAAGTATTCTCCTTATGTTCATTTTGTAATTATTTATTATATAGAAAATGTCTTTGTATATAAATTCACTCTTCTATATCCAAATTTGAAAAAAAGAATTAGTGTAAAATGTAATGTCTGTGTCATTAAGAATGGGATGTTCTTAGCTGTTAATAGAAAGCAAAACCACATAGAAAACAATATTTCTCAGTTAGAAATATATGATACATTGCCCTTTTAGTAGGATGAGTATTTCTCTTCCATTAGTTTCCAAATCATATTCTCTTTGACCTCATTAGTTTGCTTTGAGGCTTATTAAATTGAAGACAGGAGTAGGCACAAAATTTTCTTTTTAATAAGATCCTAGAAGTTTCTTCGTTTGAGTATTGAATTTGCACTCCAGTAGCAAGAATGGAAATTTTTGGTATTGAACACTGGACTCTTCATAGTTTAACAAAATTCAAATAGCTTAATACAATTAAAAAAATTATTTTACTCTGGTGTGGATTTTTCATGACCATGGAAAAAGTCTAAAGTACGCAAAGTGGTTTAAAATGCTTTATTGTAATGTTTTTGTTTGTTTTAAATTTGAACGAACCAAGGCAAGAATCTTTAATTATCTTTTAAATTGAGCTCACAATCTTTTCTTTATGAGGCCTTTACTGAGCCTTCCTGTTGGCCCTACATCTGTGTGAGTTTCCAAGTGCTGTCATAACAAATTACCACAAACCGGGTGGCTTAAACAACAGGAATTTATTTATTCTTTCACAGTTCAGGAACACAGAACTCTGAAATCAAAATGTCGACAGTTACTTCCTTCTGGAGGCTTTGAGTGAGAATCTCTTGCGTTCTTTTCTCCTTGGTTTCGGTGGTTGTCCACCATCCTTGGCATTGTTTGGTTTGTAGCTCCCTCACTTTGATTTCTGCCACTCTACTGGACTTCTTCACTGCATGTTCTTCTGTGTGTCCTCTCTTCTCTTCATAAGGACAGCAATCCCTGAAATGAAGGCTCTTCTAACCTTGTATGACCTTATCTTAACTAATTACATCTGCAAAGAACTTTTTTCTAAATAAGGTCACACTATGAGGTTCTGGGGGTAACGTGAATTTTGAGCCTTTACGTTTTTCAGCCTTTACATTCTGTATTGTGTTCTTCATGGTTTAACAAAACTCAGACTCTTTCTCTGGAGTAGATTTCTTCTTAACACTAAAAAAGTCTGGAGTATAGGAAGTATACTGAGCCTTCCTGCTCGTACAGGCCCCTGTCTTTGTATAACATTTTCTGTAGCATCTCTGCACAAACCTATCTTATAAATTAGCACTCCAGAGCAAAATCCTTTCCATTCCTTCTTTTTTCCTTTAGAATGCAAACTTTTTGAAGAAAGGGCCTATACCTTGGTACAATTGAAATCTCAAATTTTAGCAACTATCTGGCACATACAAGGCAAACTGTTGACGTTAATTTATTCATTCAGTCATCGAATACTTATTGGATGCCTACTGTGTGCTGGCATAACCAATATAGCAGAAGAAAGTATTAATCTATTTCAAATTACATACCTATTTTGGATCACAGCCCTATTTGAATATTGGTTCAACAATGTCCTGGAAATTATACATATGCATATACAGTTTATCATACAATTCCACAGTTCATAGAATGCATTCATTAATTCTTTGTTAAAAATCCCTGGCATTGGTCCTGTATAAACTATTTATCTTGCTTTCATATTCTCATCCCTAGAGTATTGCAAGACTACTCATAGTAATATTTGTTTTATCAATTAGAATAGATTTGCCAGTTGATAATAGAAATTTCAACTAATATTGCATCAAACCAGTATAGTTTTATTTCTCGCACTTAAAATTAATTGTAGATATTGGCAGTTGCTGGAATTTTTTTTTAGTTCCTTAATGAGTTCATCCAAGATCTAACCCCTGAGTCTCTGATCTCCCTTCCTAAGTCAGGGTTTTAACTGCGGGCAGTATGACTTCATACAAAGATAGGAAGCAGTGGTTGGCTATGGAAGTAAGGGCCTTATCTTCTTTTCCCTCACATTAGTGAGAAAAAATTCTTTCCTGTTAACAATCTAGAAGATCCCTGTTCTGTTTAATTAGTCAGAAGAAAGAAACATGGAAACCCTTTGGTATAAGCAATGCTGGGAAATTAGTATCTATCCATGACCAGATTAGATCGGTAATGATTTATCTCTGGGTTTGGCTACATTGCCTTGCAGAATATAATTAAGATTCTCTTAGCAAAGAAGATAGGTGAGATGGCTGTTGAGTAGATGAATAAGAGTGTCTGCCACACATGCATGAGTCTTCAAAGCTTTGAAAGTGCTTTCCAAAATATAGTCTAATCTAAACATCATACAAGTGGTTCAACAATTGTTTCCCATTTGCTGCTAATGAAACTAAGGCTGAGTAAAGTCAACAGACTTGCCTAAAACTTGACAAGTAATTAGCTGAGCTGAGATATAATCTTTTAAGCTATTTGTATATGTGCACATATTTTTAGGATGTTCATTCACATGTCAATAAGCATTCAAAAAAAAAAAGATAATGATCCATTAAAAAAACAGTTTTAGAGAAAGGGTAAGGATGAATCCAACTGAATGCATTTGAATTTCCAGGTCCACATTGCATGCACAGGGTTGATTCCCTCAACATGATAATGAAAAGAAGATATGTCTAAATTAAAGGTATATTAAGTGAACTTACAACTGAGTACAACAAAGCATGAGAATCCCATGCCATTCTCTTTCTTAAAGGAAAGATCCCTGGGAGAAATCTGTATTTATTTTTTTTTAATTTTTTTAATGTTTATTTATTATTTTTGAGACAGAGAGAGACAGAGCATGAATGGGGGAGGGTCAGAGAGAGGGAGACACAGTATCTGAAATAGGCTCCAGGCTCTGAGCTGTCAGCACAGAGCCCAACGCGGGGCTCAAACTCACAGACTGAGAGATCACAACCTGAGCCGAAGTCGGGTGCTTAACCGACTGAGCCACCCAGGTGACCCGAGAAATATGTATTTAAACTCAGAGTTTCTTGTTTTCTCATCCTGAGTTTGCCGCAAAAAAATCTATTGCCAGCATTTTAAGAGCTAATAGCAATGAAGATAGGAATAGAAATGCACCTAGTAACTTCTTGTTTAGAACTAATCCTACCATAAAGTGTTGACTGACCCCTGTGAGAAGTTCAGTTATTGGAGAGGTTTAGAGAGGTTTTCGCTTTTAAAAAAGAATTGGGGCAATAAATATTGACATTCCTAAGTATTTTTCAAGAAAAAAATGCATATACATCATAGTAGATGTTTTCTCCCAATAGCATTCATTGCTCTTCTTCTAGTAACCTCATTTTGATTTCTCATTGTGGAACCACCATTCTCTCCTATTCACTAGACATGGGCTTTCTTAGCCTGCCTTCTTATTCCAGGAATTGACAAGCGAGCCACAGCTGGCCAGTTAACCTATTCTACCTGTTAGCCATTAGTATTTAGTTCTGGTTGGCAAAATGAGAGGAAAATAAGATAAATATGGACCTTTTGCTATAACTACCAGGAAAGAGATACTATTTTTACACTAAGATTGCTAAGCTGATGGAATAAATGAGGCTGAATGACAACTTGGCAATTACTGTAAGTGGAAAAAAAGACAAGAAAGAGGGGCTCTCTTACTTATTGAATATCCGTTCCATCACAGGCAATATGTGAAGTGTTTTACATATTTCCTCCATTTTGAGATAAGACTTAAAGAGATTAAGTGATTTGTCTAAAATTACACAGAACCAAAGCAAGAACTTGAACTCAGAGATGTGTGACATGGAGTTGGGTTATATTTGCCATTTCTTTCCATTCTGAGTATTGGTATCTTAAGAGTATATTTATGCACGTGGCACAGTTATCATGATATGCTGAAATAGAATTATGTATAATGTAGTCGTTCTATGTTATATTTTAAGACCTACACCAGTCCTGTAGAGAATTTTATCTCTTGTCAGAGGATGCTTCTGGTCATGATCAAATTGATGACTAAGAAATAGCTCCCTCCATAGTTCACTGAGATAAGTGGACATTGCTAGCCATTCTCCATGGGAAATTAATTGGATAGCATAGTTTATCACAACCACATCTGAGTTGATGGAACCACCCTTCACTCACTTGCTCAGGACAAAAACTGGGCTTCACCACTAATCATTCCTTTTCTCTCATTGTCCACACCCATTAATAAGTTATGTCTACTTTGCATCCAAAATATATGCTGGATCTATTTTCCCCCCATCTACTCTGTTATCATTCAAGTCACGTCACCATTATCTGGTGAAAATACTGACAACCTATTTTTCCAGGATGATATTTCTGCTTTTTGTTGCTTCATTTAGTCCATTCTCCACAAAGTTGCCTTCATGATCTTTTAAAAATAGAAACCAGAATGTATCACTTCCCTGTTTAAAATGCTTCAAATGGCTTCCTATTGCAGTTAAAATAAATTCCTAGCTTATTACCATGCCTACAAGATTAGTATCTTCCTTGTACCTATCCCTAAGCTCATTCCCTACCATTCCCTTCCTCTCTCCTCCACCCTAGCAACCCTAGTCCTTTGTTGTTGTTGTCAAATAATCATTTCTTAAGCACATTTAAGAGATTATTTCTACTTAAGGGATTTTGTATTACTGTTGTGTCTTTTTAGAATCCTCTAATTCTTTGTTTTTACACAGTTGATGTTTACTCATCACTATTTCTCATCTTCAGGATCACCCTTTGTAGAGGACTTTTCTTAGCATCCTACCTAAAGTAACCACTTATGTTAGTCACTTCTCTCCCATTAGCTTATTTTAATTTCTTCATAGAATTTGTCACTATTTACAGTGACCTTATTTATGTATTTGTTTACGTTTTCTTTTCTTCCTTACCTTCCACTTACTCAAGCTCTAGTAGACTTAAATCCCCATGAAGGGCAGGAGCCTTCTCTGCCTTGTGCCTACAGCATTGTCTGGAATGCAGTATGTACCCAGTAATATTTACTGAACGAATGAACCAGAGTTGTAATAAAAAATAATGTACCCAGCATAAAGAGTGGACTTAATTCCATTTGTTAGTATTTGTTTTTGCTTTTCTGTATTTATTTTTTCTACTTTGGATGCAAGTAGGAAACCAGCCAACTAAGAGAGCCACAAAACCCTGAGAAAATGTGTTTGGTTGGGAAAAAGGCAATAGATTGACTTACTTGTGTAGTTCTGTCTCCTTGAACCCAATCATTCTATATAAAAATCAAAGAAGAAAGCTTTTTGTTTGAAAATGAAGTCCCTACAGTAGAGATTAGCATGTTATTGACATTTGTACCCCAAATCACTTTCCCAGAAATGAACAACCACCAAGGGTGAAGGATAAAGGGCCGTATAATTTCCACCAGTAGCAGACACCATAGTTAATTTTATTCTTGGCTCAAATACACTGGTGAATTTTAAAATAGTGCATTAAATAGAAAATATACCCTGCTCCAAAAAGAGTATATATAGGATAGAAATAAATGTTTTACATAGCCTAATAAGATAGACTGTATTTTGCTATTTACATAATGTTAAAGCAAAATATTTCTTTGTTTCTAGACTGCAAAAAAAGAGTTTTATCCATCAACAAAATGAATTATTCATTATAAATGGGCATCATGTTCATGAAGACAAATGTCTCAAAGTAAATTAAAGATAATTAAAGCTATTGTGGGTAATTAAATTACTAATCTGTTTGTTATACAAAATTTACCCCACTACTCATGGGGTTTTCTGTAGAAATAAGATGAGGCAAGTAGATACATGGTTATACCAATGCTGCCCAGAATTTTCAGTGATGATGGAAATGATCTATATCTGTATTGCCCAAAATGGTAATCACTAGACGCATGTGGCAATGGAGCTCTTCAAATGTGGCTAGTGTGACTGTGTAACTGAATTGTAAATTTTTATTTATCTTTAATTAATTTTAATTTAAATAGCCACATGTGGCTGGTGGCTTCCATATTGAATAGCATAGGTAGATAATAATATCATTAATGAGCTAACTATACATAGAGATCTGTACAGTATGAATTAAACTATCTAGAGAGATTAGGTATTCTGTTGCCAAAGATAATGAAATTACTTTTTTAATAAAACATTTGCATTTTGGCTCCATTCTTCAAACCATCATTACCTTAGTGGACATGTGAGATCATTAGGTACACTGAAGCGTAGTACAAGAGAGTTTGAAAGCAGGGGGGCCTGTTAAGATTAGTGGAGTCATATGTGCTAACTTTAGAATCTAACCTATCATGACACAACTAATAAATCCTGTAAATTAAGATGTAAGGGCTTAATGTTAAAATTGGTTACATGAGCTTGGAAGGGCAAACACTTTAAATTCCTACTGACTCCTTTTTACCTCACCCTTATTTACTTCTAGAGATTTCATAATTATATTTCAAGCAGAATGATTTTAATTTATATATGTATACATATATATCTGTATATAGACTTGCTTTTATTTTCTTGGTCTGCTTCAGTGTTCCTCAAATTTTAGTGTGCAGACAATTTTCTTCACCAGGCTGGGTACACAGAATTGTGTGTACTGTATTTCATAGGCAATTTAAGGGCAATTTTTACATAATTGATTTTGCCTTCTCTGCTGACTTGACTAACTCTTGTGTGACTCGTCTACCTCTCTGGTGTTAATCCCAGCCTTGTTGTTTGAAATTATTTTCCCCCAAGGTTGTGAAGCAGATCAATTCAGTATTGCTTCAACTATATTTAAAGCATTAAAAAAAATCATACCCTCAGTTATCTGATTTTTCTAAGTATTTTTATGCTCAAAGGCATAATTGCTAAAAGCAGTTTGAAATAACCTAATAAATTTTAAGCATCTGAATACTGAGTGATAATATCTATTTCTATCCTTTTTTCATGTTTTCCAGACCAACAGAAGCTGTACATTTTTAGAGACTTTTCAGGGCCAACTTATGAAAAAATATTCTTTGAGATTTTAATTACAGAAAAGTGAATGGTCCCTTTTCCACTCTTAGAATTTTCTATATTGGTTTCTTTTTCAAAAAAATATTTTGAGAGAGGGAGGGAGAGAGAGAGAAAGAGGGATAGAAATGTGAGTGGGGAGAGGCAGAGAGAGAGAGCGAGGGAAAGAGAGAGAATCCCAAGCAGGCTCTGCACTGACGGATTAGTGTAGTGTGGCTTGAACTCGCAAACCATGAGAACATGAACGAGCTGAAATCAAGAGCCAGATGCTTAACTGACTGAACCACGGAAGCACCCCTAGATAGGTTTCTTAATATCTGCTTACCTAGAAAACATATCAGATAGCTTCAAATTGTCCAACAATTAATCTCTTCATGTAAATTAGTAAAACTTAGGTATTAGGCTAGAGACTGTTGTACAAGCAAAAAAAAAAACTAATATTCTCAACATTTAGGTATTAATTTTTTAAAAATTTAGATAGAGTGAGCAGGGGAACAGGCAGAGAGAGAGAATATTAGGCAAGCTCCATGCTCAGTATAGAGCTTGACTTGTGGCTCCATCTCAGGACTCTGGGATCATGACCTGACCCAAAATCAAGAGTCTGATGCTCAATTGCCTGAGCCACCCTGGAATTTAAATATTTTACAATATAGTTGTGGTCACAAGCTAATCATAAGTGAAATCAATGTGAATGATTAATATTTTAGGGTGTGATTTATAAGTTATCAACTATTTTACAAGTCTCCTTGTGTCAAAATATCTAAATTCTTTGTGATTTTTGACAAGCAAATATTTGTCTTACAAAACCCTTTACAGAATGGCGAATAAATTTTGATCAACACATAAAACATATTTGGTACCTCTGATACACACATGTGTACACACACACACACACACACACACACACACACAGAATGAGAGAGTTGATGTCTTTCATGGGGAATGTTTTATTTATATTCTTAGAGACAGAAGTTTACCAGGAACCTATACCTAGGCAAAATATTTGGATGATTTATTAAAATGCAAATAGCCTATGTCTTACCATCTTTATGAAATCTACAATAATGTTACAATTCTATATAATCAACAATGATTGCATTGTTCATTTGACACAGTCTTAAATTCTGTGATAGTGCCCTATGAAAATGTGCTCACTATTTAACGAAAGTAACTATTTCTTTATGTCTTGCATCTATGACTAAACTGTAAGATGGGCAAGAGAAAAGACATAGTTTTTCATGTTTCTGCAGAATTCTAAAAAAAGTAAGCACATGATACATATTGATCTTCCATGTCTATCTTTGAAGGTTTCTATTCCTTCACTACAACTTGTACTCATTTCTTGGCAAATATAATTTTAATGTCTTAATTTCTCAGGTTAGGTCCATATTTTCTAATTTCTTCACAATTGACTTCTACAAATATTTATTGAGAACCCATTACATGCCAGCCACCTTGTTAGCTACTTATAAATGTTTCTTGCCCTGAAAGAGTTCATAGTAGAGTAAGGGATGTTAGTTAGCCTTCCATTTATTCTTCTATAGTCTTATTTATCTTCTTTACAACTTGATTTATAAGACTACCATAAATATTTCTTGAGCACTTAGTAGAAGCTCGATAAATATTTATTGAATAAAAGATAACAATTGTGTGGAGTACTAGTACTGAACATTGTAAAAGATCAATGACTTTGGCTGAATGTTAAAGTGGAAGTCTGGAACTGCAAAGCATATTAAGAAGCAAAAAAAAATTGTCTCATGTAATATTAGAAAAATATAATTTCTCCTCTCCCCCCAAAAAGACATGAGTAGAATTAATCTAACTGAATGGAACTTGAATATGGCTTCAAGAATTAAACTTTTACTCAACCGAGAGGCTGTGTGTTTTAGATTATCAGTTTTAGTATCCAGAAATGAGATTGAGCAAAAAAATCACATCAACACTCCCTATGTTCTTCTGACCCAGTACCTGTTGTGCAGTTAGGCGTCTCTCAGTGTGGGCCAACTTGTGTGGAATTTCTGCTCTTCAAGACAGATTGAAATTTTACTGCCGGGATAAGTGCACTGTTAGACTGTTCCAAGGGAAATGCTCCTCCAAGAGGATAAGAGCAGCAATGCCCTCCCTGTTGGCTGAGCTAGTAAGGAATAAAGATGACTTTATGGCTTTTTTATATCTTTGGCATTTTTTTAGGCTAGAGAAAAAAATCAGTTCTCAGTGAAAAAAGAATGCCGTAGAATATAGGATAGCATATATCAAATACTCCTAACCTTTCCCTACCTTTGAGTAATCCCACATTGTTTCATTTGTACAACCCCTACAACTCTGTAAGGATTTGTGTCTGCCAACGTTCATGAGGACAATCACTCACCAGGGTACAAATAGGTATATGTTTAACTCTTGTACTGTGGGCCGGGGAAAGGGAAGACGATGGTACTGATATGGCAAAGGGGATATAAGAGAATATGTGGTATGACTCAATAAACTAGATTTCACAACACATCATTAGCTTCAGAAGCAAGCAGATTTTTGGTTATGGAATGGTAACTGATACTGCTCTGATCAAGAAAAGTGATAAATATTTTTTCATGCTGGGAGGAAAATAGGGTTTGTCATTTAAAATATCTAAATCACTTAGGGACATGTTCAGGCCCAGAGCACTTCACTGTGGGTAACCTAGAGATAAAAAGCATCTTTTCTAAATTAGAAATTGTTGAATTGTCATGGAGTGTGAGAATTGAAGCATACATGAAGTGCTTCAGCACCATCAAAACATAAAGATTATTCGTAAGTGAATATAAGTACACGGAAGCTTCAAAAATTACTTTGAAGGGATTTTGCAAGGAATTCTGTTTCCCATGAGTGTGGAAGGGGATTTGGAGCCAGTCAAAATTGGGTAGTATGTTCAGGAGCTATTTGGATGTGGGGATATTAGGATAATATAGGAACAATACAGAATAACAATTCTTGTCTTATTTCCACATTTATACTGTTGAGTTGCTTTCCTGTGAAGTAGGCTAATCTGGGCTACTTGGGCCACATTGTCTTTATTGGTATTTCTAGCCGACAGTCGTTTTTTGCAGATCTGCCACGAATAAATGGAACCATTTGTACTTTTCTGGCTCACACCAAGAAACGTGAAAGCCCAAAGAAGAGAATTTTGGTCATAGTGAACAGGAAGACAACAGATACAGGTGGCAAGGTTATACAAAGGAGAATCCTCATCAGAAGAGTAACAGGAGAGCACTGACAAGTTTTCTAAATTGATGGGAGAATCAACTGAGGTAATAAAAAACTACATCCAGAAAACACCTGGTTTGATAACAAATTCATGGTGGAAGGAAGAAATGTGATAAGAATAACAAGTAAAAGATAATATTTTGACTTCTTTAAATGATGATACATTTAATATTTAACACATTCCAAATGTCCTCTAAGAATATAGTGCTTTGTTTTTCAAGTAGCATTTTCAAAAATATTCGAAAATATCTGAAAATATTAAGGAAAAAAAAGCAACCATAATACTAAAGAACATACTTCTGCACAAATTCCTTGGTTCTTGAGGACCTGCAAGAATTTTTTCCCAACAGTCCTAAACCGAGGAATGTTTGCATTCAACTCTATCCTCTGTGAAGATATTGCTTTTTTCATTTTTTTTAAAATCAACCACTTAATGCATCTTGGAAAATTAATGAGTATTTATTATTCAGCTAAAAATTGATGAGAAAGTTACTACTATAACTTTTGGTACTTTTGTACGTATTACTCATCTCCACAAAATCTTGACTTTTTGTGTGTTTGGATTGGGGTCTAGACATGGGTACTTTTAAAAAAGCTCCTCATAGGTTTGTTTTTTTTTTCATATTGTGTTATGATTGAGAGACATTATCCCAGGGGAAAACAATTTCATTTGGCTTTATAATCCTTAGAAGTTTTTCACTGTTGCTGAATTATATTTTTGTATGGTTTAAATTGTCAGAGACATGGTAGAGAGAAATCCCTGAAAGATGAATCTTAAACCATTTGTATATTTGTATAGAAGAATCTTTAAAACCTATAAAACATGGTCCAAATTCAGTTCCCAAAGGTCAAATGTCAGAATAGTCTTCAAGTGTATCTGTCTCAATCATTATTACCGTGTATTAGCATGAAAAGTTATTGAAACATAAGACTCACATGAAATATATCTTGATTTGACCATATTAAATAGTATTTTATAAAAAGTGTTGTTTCCATTTTACAATAGAGGAGCTGAACAGAAAACATATTGGCTAGAAGCTAAATAATTCATCTCTTTCGACCCCACTATGATTCACAAACTGCTTCAGGACCTACTTGCTGGAGGGGAACCAGCTTCATATTGATAAACCAATAGGAGAAGCTGATATTGGGAATGAATGCAAAATGTTAATTAGAAAAGTAGATGGGTAATATAAGCAAGAGCAGAAATTAAATGTCACAAAGCAAAACTTTCTAAGTTTAGAGACAGTAGCATTTACATTTAATATGACTTCTTCTTCTGATTCTTAAATACTTTCCCTAATCACTTGTCTCTTAATATCTGATTGCACTTGACTTTTTAGTGCACCTTGGCTGATTAGCAAACTGGTTTCATCAGGAGGAAAATGTGTGTGTTTACCAAAGGAGAGAGGCTGCAAGAGCCTCCAAGAAAATATTTTTGCCATGTTAATTTTCATGATGGAGTGAATGAAAAACAGCATGGACACAATATGGTCATATTCCTTTGATGACTCAGCCACCTCACTCCTGCCATGCTCTGCTGGGACTCCAAAGGTATCTTAATGACCTTTTCAATTTATTCTGTTGGGATACTAGCCCTTTATGGAAAAACACTTTGAATGTAGCTCTCTGCTCTAGCAGAAGGAATTCTAATCCCAGTCAAGGTATATAAAGTTCATTGACTCTACAGAGAAGGAGAGCACTATTTCAGGAGGAGGAAAATAAATCTCTCTGAAGAATCCCCAAGCAATTTACCAAAGTTTAATAAGCCTTTTATTGTGTTTTAAATAGGCTCTGCTACTTTATTACTCTTAATCATAAATATACATTAAAATTTATTTAAATAGTCACAGCAGATGCTCTGGATTAAAGCAAGTTTTGAAGTTTAATAGACTGTGAGTTCCTTTATTGCACAAAAAAATTAAATTATTACTTCTTTAAGGATCTAAATATTTGCTCATAGCATGTAGTCCAGAAATACATGTTCAAAAATTTCATGTGTTTGTAACTACTTTGTTTTGCAAACATTTAGAAGCATTATATAAATAGATTATTTTAGAAAGCTTGCAGAGGCTATATTACATATAGGGAAAGATACACACACACACACACACACACACACACACACACACACACACACCATGATACCATAGGGAGGTTTTCACTGTCCTCTAAAGTTCAAGACAGTTTGTTGTTGTTATTGTTCTTGCTGTTTCCCTCATGTTTTAGCAATAAAGTGATCCTCTCTTCTGCCATGGTTGAGGCTATAACCTAACAAATAGAAGGAGTGAGTGCACAAAAAATACTATGACAAAAGAAGGCTGCTAACCTTAAATTTGAGTTTATGGTCAAATCACAAACAGTTATCATTGCTTTCCAACAGTGAAGCCTTAGACTGGTGTGTGTGGTGGATCCCATAACATTTCTCTGCCCTGAAGATCTATTTTCCCTTTCTTGTAGAATATCAAAAATTGCTTCATCAAAAATCTCATTAGCAATACGCATCAAGTATGGCTCTTACTGTACTGCAAACTTGGCTGCCCTTTCTATTTATATTAATTATGTCTTGAATTCAACGACCTAATTTGATTTAATTTTCAATTCTCAATTTGTATTGTGTATTACCTGATACATTGTAGGCAAGTCTAATATAGGCTTACTAGTGTTAAAGCAGGTTAGTCAGTCTTTAAAATTTCAAGGAAAATAAAGTATGAATGATTTTAACAGAAAATAAATTTATTTAAGGATACTGGTAAGTTGCAGGTAAGATACCCAATTATAAGTTCTCTCCCTTACTCCATATTCTCATTATGTGTAATCTTTGAGGTAACTTTAAACAAAGTGCCCCATGCTTGACCAGCCAAGAGACAGACATGAACCCTAAGTCCAGGTTTTTCTCCAGAGAAATTAAATTTCAAGAAGTTCATGCAAGGATGGCCTAAAGTGCTTATCCGATTGTTTCTATTCCCTAGTTTCCTGAAGATTTTTTTGTTTTATTTTGTTTTGTTTTCTATTTTATGATTCCCTACATAAGTCTACTTTACCTTGCCAGAATCACTTTCTACCAACAACACTTCTCCAGTTTCTCTCCAAACATATAAAGAGTACATAAATATAAACCATGATGAAGAAATGTATCACCAGTTTCTCAGTCCCTTTCCTTCAAACAAACAACTTCTAAACAAATGAATACATTGAATTATTTCTCTAAAATCACACAGAGCATTTTCATCCTGGAAAGTGACCTCCTTGTGAAAAAAAATATATATGTGTATATGTATTTTTGTTGTTTGTTTGTTTGTTTTGCTGATCTGTGAATCTGGCTGACCTGATACTGCTGATTTGTTACTTTAGTTGATGTTAAAATTTAATTTCCAGGAAAATTACAACATGTGCCGCTGATTGTATCCTTGCTAATCAAGGCCAAGACTGCTTTGGAACAACTGTATTACATAGGATAAGCTCCGTGAGTCATTTAAAAAGAGGCAGCTGCTGAGAGTGAAACCAAACCAAAATCTGTTCTAGTGGGGTCAAGTGAAGTGGAAGATGATTGTCAAACTTTATAAGGTTTACATAGAACTTATTTTTTAATTGTGGGATTTTTTATTTCTTTTCTCGGCTTTAACGTGCCATATGGAATACAATAAAATTTGTCACTATCTTTTGCCAATTGCAAAGGTGGAGGGTTGAATCAAATCATAATCAAATTTTTAAAATAGCAGAGTTGGCTATTCCTGTGTGTTCTAATTTCCTTCCAAGGAACACATTTCCTGCCATACTGAATTTCATTTCTCTATTTATGTCAGTGGGTAGTTTCATGTATATAGTGCCTCCTAGAATCCAGTCATGAATTAGCCTGTAGAGCAAGTTGGCTGATTTTTGCCATGTTTTTTTTTTTTACTTTTTCTTATGAAGCCTGTGATGTTTAATTTACATTCCCCTTGAGGTAGGGGAAATTGTAGTCATTATACAACTGAGTTCCACTTGTCCTAAGCTTTTCTAATTTCTTTTTTTTTATGGCTTCCTTGGTTGCCTGAGGGCAGAGTATGCCAGATTGATTTTGTTTCTAGGATCTTTCCCAGTCTCTTTCTTTCTCACTCTTCTTGAGACTTCTTGTTCCTAGACTAGTTGGTATGTTTGTTTTGTTTGCCCTAAAGCCAAAGCATGATATATTGCATTACCTATCAAACCAATTATACAGTGTTTAAAATCTTCAAAAGAAATGTCTTTAAAAATATAGATTAGGGCTATAAATAGGCCATTTAAAAAGTTCATTTTGCTAAATGTGAGCCATCATTTAGCCAATTTGTTAAAGCACAAATCCCATTATATGGTTGATAGATTGTTAGTGATTATTTGGCTTTCCTCCATCTGTCCAATGAACGATACATGAAGAAACTAAAAATGACTGTTATTTTTTAAAGTTCTTTATTTTAAGTGGAAGTAGTTTATAAAGTCACCAAACTATAAGGTCATTTTTAGATTGCTGTGAGTCCATATCATTTGTGTTTCCCTCTGTTATAAAATCTCTTTTGGACTGAATATGGCATATACTTATGGCCTTAAGCCATATAGTAGGAATGTCTTCAATATTCTTTTTCAGCATTGGTTAAAACAACAATGAAATTTATAAGCTATTCGTAAATTAAAGGTTTGTTTTGCACTGTATATTTTTTGTGGAGTGGAATATAAGATAGTTGTATAAAGAGCTAATCAATTATCTTCTGAATTTAATCCATCTGTACTTAAATGCTCTAATTCAGAATCCAAATGACATTTTTGCCTGAAGAGCTAAGTGCATGTCTAAAATATTTGTATTTATAGTAGACATATGCCTACTTGCATTTTTAATAGAGTAACTTCCTCAAATATATTTGAAGGTTTTACCTTTGCCTTTTTTTAACTGAAAAAATATTCTCACATTCTTAGTTTTAGCACAGTGAATGCATATTTACTGAAGGAACACAAGATATACATGTAAAATACAGAAGCATTACAGATTTAAGTTTTCTTATCTGGAACATGGAGAACAAATGAGTGAAGATGATAGATAGATAGATAGATAGATAGATTAGATAGATAGATAGATAGATGATAGAAAAAAAGCAGAAAGAAAGAGATAAGGTTTTTGTGTGGTTTGTGTATGTGTTTCTACAGTAACTTAAAAAGTTGTAAAAATAATATAATCTAGAACTGTTGCCTTACTTATTTTCCCATAAAAATGAGGTTTGTCTATGATAAATTCTGAAGAAATGACAAGGGAGTGGCCTGTCTGCTCACCTACCTTCTCTTTATTTTTTATTCTTTTTAAGAGAATAAGTAAAACCATTCAATGTATTACTGTTCCAATATCTGATTCCAAAATCTTTCGAGGTTTGAAGGCAAAGAATACACATGAGCTGAGCTAGAGCTGAGCCAAGTTAAAACATTTAGATATTTGAAGATTCAATATTGCCTGTGGTAATGCCATGCTTTGTATTTTTCAATACAAAGAGAAAGATAAACTAGTTTTCATACATATCTATCTGGGAGTTTCTGTACCTAATTATCTATAAAAAGTTCCTTTTCTCTCGTAGAACTCAAACCTCTCCTTCTGCTGACTTTTCCAAAAAGAAGAATTTAAAGTTGCTTAAATATCTATTAACTTAAGTAAATATATATTCATACTTAATTTTCTGAGGCTAATACCCCCAACAAGCCAACAGTCTCTTATTCTTTCCTTCTAGGGTTAAGATACTAAAAAAAATATCTAATTTTTCAGTTCACCTCTTTACCAAACATTAATCACATAATAATTTGTCTTCTGTACTTAATCCAAAATTGAAAATGATTAGAACAAAGATATTAACAATTCCCTATATGTTAAATGCAATGACTGATTTACATGCCTTATTTGATCTCTATACTGTCACTGTTGAGAACAACTACTTCCTCCTTAAAACAAGTTCTTTTGGCTCCTGTGACACTAGACTCCCTGTTTTTCCATTTCTTGCTGTGGATAGTTGTTTCCTTTTCAGGTCTTCTGACTTAGTTAGCATTAGTATTGCCCTGAAGTCTGAACTAAGCCTACTGTTCTCCAGTATCTACACTCTCTAGGAAAATTCCTTTGCACTAATGGCCTAAAAGTCCAAAAAGTGATGATGATTCGCCAATCTTAGAATCTAGATTTCTAGAGTCAAATACCTGGTATTTACTCTTGGATATTATACTATATCATTATTCCTCCCCTCTCCTGCCAAAAAAAGCCCAAAAACCAAAACCAAAACCAAAACCAAAAACAAAACCTTGCCATTCCTCCCATGTTTTCTCTTTCAGTAAGATTCTCATGCATACCATTGCTGAGTGTCTCTTCCTCCACTCCAGACAACTTGTACCCATTGCTTTTGTCTTTGATGGTACCTCTTCCAAGAACCTTTGCTGAGCCCCTGAATTTGAATTACGTGCTCTCCTATGTGCTCCTATGTCCATACAGCAACATTTTCTGTTTAGTCTTACTAATCATGAAGCATGTCCTGTCTCCCTCTGTAGACATAAAATTATGTCAGGAATTTTCAGTGTTATTTATAGACTTAGACTCCCCAGGATAGCACAAGAACCTATTGCCTAGTAGACTTCAAATACTTCCTCAATAAATGAATAAAAGAGAAAATAGGAGGTAGAACACTTATAGCAAGTGAAGAGAAAGTAAATGTTACCCGGAGGTTGATTTCAGATCCTACCAAAAAAGCATGATAATAAAGTATAATTTTATTTGCCAGATTTTTTTATTGCACGCAACTGGAAAACAAATAAAAGTGGCTGAAAGTAAAATCAAACAGACTTAAGCAAAATAGGGAGATTTATTGCCTCAAATTACTAAACGACTCCAGGTAGTCCAATAGTAGCCAGATCTAGGGGCTCAAGTGATATCCAGAGTAATTTCTCTCCATTTTTTTGGCTCTGCTTTGTTTTGTATTGGCTTTACCCTGAGAAAAATCATTCTCCAAGCTAAGGTCTAATAGAGTCTCTCTTCTTTATGACAAAAAAAAAAAAATCCTGGAATTGAGCTTCATTAGTCTGAGTTGGATTATGTTTTTATACCTGAACTAATCATTTAGACTGGGAATCTGATACTCTGATTTACAGGCATTAGTTACATACTCTCCCCTTGAGGAAGAGGTACTGTCAGGTAGTTAAGTTACATGAAATGAAGACGGGGGAAGATGGTTCTCAAATAAAACATGTTCTATAGATGGTCCATGACTTACCATAGCTTGACTTAGGATTTTTTGACTTTACAATGGTGGGAAAATGATAGTATTCAGTAGGAGCCATACTTTAAATTTTGAATTTAGATATTTTCCCAGGCTAGTGAAATGTGGTACAATATTCCCTCTTGATACTGGGCAGTGACCGTGAGTGGGATTTTCCAGTCAGTCATGGGATCACAAGGATAAACAACCCATGCACGTACAATCATTCTGAACCCATACAACCATTCTGTTTTTCATTTTCCGTTACAGTATTCAATCAATTACATGAGATATTCCATGTCTTATTACAAAATAGACTTTGCATTAGAAGATTTTGTCCAACTGTAGACTAATGCTAAGTGTTCTGAGAATATTTAGCATGGGCTAGGCTGAGCTATGATGTTTGGTAGTTTGGATGCATTGACTGCATTTTTGACTTACAGTATTTTCAACATATGATGGGTTTATCCAGATATAACTCCAATTTTTTGAGGAACCTCCACACTGTTTTCCAGAGTGGCTGCACCAGTTTGCATTCCCACCAACAGTGCAAAAGGGTTCTCGTTTCTCCACGTCCTCTCCAGCATCTGTAGTCTCCTGATTAGTTAATTTTAGCCACTCTGACTAGTGTGAGGTGGTATCTCAATGTGGTTTTGATTTGTATTTCCCTGATGAGGAGTGACGTTGATATGCTAAGTGAAATACGTCATACAGAGAAAGACAGATACCATATGTTTTCACTCTTAAGCGGATCCTGAGAAACTTAACAGAAGACCATCGTGGAGGGGAAGGAAAAAAAAAGTTAGAGAGGGAGAGAGCCAAACCATAACAGACTCTTAAAAACTGAGAATAAACTGAGGGTTGATGGGGGGTGGGAGGGAGGGTGGTGGGTGGGTGATGGGCATTGAGGAGGGCACCTGTTGGAAGGAGCACTGGGTGTTGTATGGAAACCAATTTGGCAATAAATTTCATATTAAAAAAATATATAATTCCAATTTAAGTCAAGGAAGATCTATATTATTAGTAGAAGTGAGAGTGGATTCTTTGCAGGCAGAATTAGTAAATCTGTCACTTATAGATGGGAGCACCAGATATATTCTTCATTTCAATGACCTATATTCAGGGGAAGCGGAATTGTAAAATCCCCTAAAACTGGTGCTCACCTTTTAAAAACAAAGCCCAAGTAAACTCTTGGCTGCTGGCTTTTTAATGGTATTCACAATGTAACTTTATACCTCAATCCCACTAAACTAATCATTTTAATGAGGACTAGGCATCTATAATTTTTATCTGAATGTTTTAAGAAACCAAGTGCTATTAATTAAAAGTTAAAAAAATGAAATTTTAATAACTTTCTACCTTGCCATGGCCCATAAACCTTGAACTCTCCTCCTTTCTCCCAGTATTTTTCAATTGAGCAGTCACATACCTACAAAAATAATTACTGCAGTTGCAAGCTCCATGCCCAAAGCATAGTAGTACCTGCAGGTCCACTGTGTAATCATTTTGAAAGTTACAAAGCATGTTAAGTGAATTTCCCTCCTGGTTGTGAGGCGTCTACATATGTAGCTTAGGAAATGCAAAGCCAGTTACAAGGTATTTCTCCCTCCTCAAGGCAAAAGCAATTAGTATGCTAAGAAGCACGTGTCCTTCTAGGTCATGTCAGTTGCAAAATTCTTGCACATAAAGCTGTCTTTTTAAAGATAAACAGGGCTTTTGGTGAATACAAAAGAGCAACAATCTTCTTAATTTCTGATACAAACACAGATGCACACATACATGCACACACACGCACAGCACAAACTTCGAAGTTAGAAAAGCAACACAATTCATAATATTTCTGAATCTATCCACTGTCATTTGTACTGAGCTTTTTCCAAGTAACTATAAATTTATATTCATTTTAGGAAATGTAACTTTGAAACACCATTTTAAAAGTGCAGCGGTACTTAGGCTATAATTTTGTAGGACATCTAGGTTAATGAACATGCCAGTATCATTCTAGCCTTTGAAAACATGCTGTTTAGAAAGGGAATAGATATCTTTATTGCTAAGCTCTTTATGGTTTCCAAGAAGAGACAAGGCCAGATTATCTTTGTTGCTGTGGATTTATTACAAGGACACATAGAAAGGAAGGTAGCAGGGGAAATAGCCTTAGCACTTTAACATTTATTCTGGATCTCAAACTTCCCAGCTTGCACAGATAGTCTCATAAAGAACTGGAACCTGAGCTCAGCATTATTCAAAGCATCAAGTCTGAATCGCTGTAGCCTGTGCACCTGTAATTTATACTTCCTAAAGAGAGGATCTTGTTAGGGTAATGTGACACTTCAGATAGCATTTATTTTCCTTGATACTCAATCTTCACAGAGTAACTTTGGTTTAAGCACTATTCACTGGTCCCACCAAAGAAAGCCAGGAATGTTTTGCTCGTGCTGTGCACATGACATGAGCAAGGAGGAACCACTGGGAACTGCTTTCTCGAAAGAAGCATACCATGCAAGATGGTAAGCTTTGGCGTAAAACTGGACTTTTCTCAAAATTCCTCACACTTTTTTTCAAAATTGCCACTTACAAAACATTTTGGAGCCTCGGAGTAATAGTTAAGGTTGGCTAGGTTATGTTGTGGTAACAAATAAGGCTCTAAAGTTTAGTTGCTTAACACAAAGGTTTATTTCTTGCTTATTTAATCTGATGCAGAACAGTGACTACTCCAAGGCAACTGAACTCCACATGTAACTCAGCAAACCAGTGTGATTCCATCTTGTGGCATCTCTCTTGTCAGATAGCTTCCAGGGGAAGGAAGAGCTTAGCAAACTCATACCCATTCTAAATATTTCCAATAGCACCCACCAATTCTGCACATAGTTTGCTGTCCAGAAACAGTCCCATAGCCCCGCTCCCTCTGCGTACATTGGGAATTGTAGAGAAGCACATCTGTGAGTGTGAAATTTTTCTGTCACACTTAATTGTCTCATATATAAAGTGGACATGCTCATAAAAGTGTGTAGGATTCTTACAAATTAGTGTTATGTAGTAAACTAAGACCACTGTAAAACAAATTAAAATTTAAATCTCTCATGTGCTTGGCACACATTGTTATATAGCAAGTACCAAAGGATAGCCTCCATTGTCATTATTTCCTCAAAAAAAGAGCTACTGGTGTGGACATTTCATAGTATGTAAACTTGTTCTGTGGTACACTGTAACTTTTAAGGTCACCTCAAAAAATATTCATAAACTGGTGATTTAACTTTAACCCCAAGTGAGTGAGATTTTAACAATGGCTATGAGTCTAGCATAATAACTGAAAACTTTTTTTCCAAGATGAAGCTTAGTTCAGGACTGCAGTACTCATATAGTAGGATCCACTCTAGTTGTTGGGGGTCAGGACACATTTAATCAAAATTTCATAATCATTCCACAGATTTAAGAGGCTATATTCAGGGCACTTGAGTGGTTCAGTTGGTTAAGTGCCTGACTTCGGCTCAGGTTGTGATCTCACGGTTTGTGGGTTTGAGCCCCGCATTGGGCTCTGTGCTGACAGCTCAGAGCCTGGAGCCTGCTTGGGATTCTGTGTCTCCTTCTCTCTCCGTCCCTCCCCTGCTCCCGCTCTGTCTCTCTCTCTCTTTCTTTCTCTCAAAAGTAAACATTAATTTTTTTTTAAAAAAGAGGCTATATTCAAATCGATCCAAAGAAACATGTTTATTTTGTGCATATAATTGTATTATAGGAGCTATAATTCATTTGTAATACATTTACAATACTCAGATACATCCATGACTTCAGAGACTTCAAATATTGATGAATAGGTAAAACAAACATAGGCATAATCACAATACATGTAGATTAAGCTCCAGGTATCAGCAAGAAGATGGAATATCCAGTTAGGCACCCTAGGAAGGTGACCTAAAAGAAGGTTTTGAGATGATGTCAGTGGATGTGGAACATTTTGAAAGGTGGAGATGACAAGAAAGGCCAAATAGGGAGAGAGAAAAACACTAGCAAGGACAGAGCAGGTCCTAATCCATAAACAAGGGAGGTTATGTAGGGCACTCAAGAAACAGGTATATCAAGCTCAGGTAATAGGGGTCTTGAAGGTTATAATCATTCTTAACCTGTTCAGTAGAGTAGATCTGCAGAAGGTTTATTTTTTTCCATAGCCTGGACAGATTTTACATAGATAAAAATTCTTGTGTATTCTTTAGTCACTAGCAACTTTTTCCTGAATTGGGCCTCAGTTCTAATATAAAAATATAAAACTATTTATCTTTAAAAACCTGTTTGGCCTTGTGATACCACCTTCCTTCTGAAATACTTTTCCAATTAACTTTCAGTCCATTCTAAGCCTGATAAATAGAGATGAAACAATGTTCCCCAATATAGATAGTAACAGCTGATATGTATATAAGTTAATGCAGTAGATTTCCATTTTCCATTCTTAGGCTTTTGGAAGCTTTGAAGGAGTGAGAAAAAAAATCAAATAGAAGAGGATTTTCAGAAATTTGTCAAGGTTTTCCAAGTAGAAGTTGAGGACTCTTTTAAATAAATTAATGGAAGTCTTGATCATTTTGCATGTATAAGAAAGTTTCCAGAAAGATTGCTTTACTTGTTGGATCCATCAGATAGAAGAACTATGTGGTTAGTATATTCAGCCTTATTATTTGGAAAAATGAGAAGATTAAACAGAATATGGATAGCTTGAAATTATATTTGAATGATGTGTTTGATGCTTACTTATAAGGGGCAATGTACTAGAAACATTTTTGTTAGAACTAGAGAAAGGATACCATATCAAGGATATTTTTCTTTTTTTTTACGTTTATTTATTTTGAAAGAGTGAGCACACGATTGGGGGAGGGGCAGAGAGAGAGGGAGAGAGAGAGAAAATCCCAAACAGGCTCCGTGGTGTCAGCACAGAGCCTGACGTGGGGCTTGAACTCATGAACTGTGAGATCATGACCTGAGCCAAAACCAGAGTCAGACACATAACCGACTGCACCACCCAAGGGCCCCAAAAGGATATTTTTCAAAATAACTGTTTATTTAATTGTAAATAGGTTATTCTTTGTCATTAAACCCCTGGGGAGAAATCAATTATAAATTCATTTAGTAATTACCTTTTAAAAAATGTTTATTTTGAGAGAGAGAGAGAGAGAGAGAGAGAGAGAGAAGAGAGAGAGAGAGAGAGAGAGAGAGAGAGAGAGAGAGAGAGAATCCCAGTCGGGCTCCTCTCTGTCAAACCAGGATTCAACTCAGGACTCTATCTCACAAACAGCGAGATCATGACCTGAGCCAAAATCAAGAGTCAGACACTTAACTGATTGAGCCACCCAGGCTCCCCTAGTAATTACTTGTTTTAAAAAAGTTCTGGTTGAATAATTTTTTAATTAACTGCTGATTATACATAGCAGGGTCCTACAACAAATCTAGAGCATGCACTTTTAAAATCAACTAATAACAGAAATTATAAAAGAAAATGTTTTGTATTTGCATCTGCCAAAAAATAGAGCAAATTCAAATAAATATTGCCCTTAATCAATTTATAAATGTTTATAAGTGCCTGGAATGAGTAAGTGCTCAGTTGAAAACATGATATCTAAGTGTGTCAGGTGAGTGATCTGATTCTATTAGAACATAAACTAATAGAATGAGGATTTTTTTTTTTAATTTTCTGCAGTGGACTTTTTTTCTTCTACTCATTTGGCAGAGGCCGATCATAAACTTATGTTTTTGGCTTCATTTCAGTTTGAAACTGGAAATAGTTATTGCTTCAGAGCCACTTAAAGTCATCTTCCCTGGAAGCATCATGCTCCTGCCATTTTGCAAAATTATGTCCAAGAAATAAAATTATTCTAAGCATTCCTGGATATGCAAAAGAATTTCTACTATTTTCAGCTAAATAACATCAAGTTCAGTTCGTGTTCAGTGTAAATGCAAATCTAAAGATGATGTTAATAGACATCAACTGGCATGCTATATATTATTAGGTAATATCTATGGAATGGGTTTTTTATAATTGATTTTGTCTTCATAATACACTCTAAAAACTCTCTTTACCAAATTTAGGATGTGTTTACAATCTGAGAGGTATTTTTTTTGACAACCGTCAAACTGAGGTCAAAGCAAATTTTTTTTATCTGAAAACGACTGTATAATGAGAAAGGGTACATTAATTTCTACCCTTTTCCTCTTCTTTGGATCTATGTCAAGGAAACCAGAGCTTCCCAGAACAGAGATCTGGCTTCCCAGAATGGAGCTTTGGAAGGAGAAGGAAGCCTGAAGAATAAGTGGTAATTGCAAGGATGTCATCAAAGATGTGAACTCCTTGGTGAGTTTAGTGTGTGTAGGTCCAAAGCCAAGATGGAAAAATGGAGTAAGGACCCACATTTTCCAAGTTCTTCTCCAAGTTAATCTTCCAGGACTTATATCTCTTTATGTTAATGTTTGATGATATTTTTCAAAATAGCAACAACATAGAATGTTTCTAAGTTTTACTTACCTGACTCTGATTCTGATAACAATTAGTTTGAAAGGAAATGCATTCTTTATTTTCCTATGTAATCAGCTTTTTTCTAAAAACTATTTTCTTTCATTGAGCTGTAGGTTAATTCTTACTCAGTGCCACACAGTTTAAATTACTGTCATAAAGTTTAAATTAACGTGTTTGCTTTTCAATGAACTTAGGCTATAGTACACTCTTTCCATTTCTTCTTTTCCTTTTCATAGAACTTCCTCCACTCAACTGCCCTCTCCAAAGCCTGATACCTAAGGTATGACCACGCTTGTGTATTCACATTAAACCACCATGATATACATTCCCATGTAGCCATCATTACTCCCAATTGTATGCTGTGGGGAAGCCATATCTTCCATGACCATCTGCACATATCCCTTTCATTGTTTTTTACACCTGGTCCAACACGAATACCTCTCATTCAAACTCCTTCCTTTCCCCATGATTCCCAGCTCAGGATAAGAGGGTCTTATTCCAACAGGTCTGAGTCATTCATTGAGAGGAATAAAAATCGAAGAGAGAACAAGGGATAGCAAGAAAAGAGATAGAGAGCAGAATTATTTTTTTTCCAAGTAGTAGGAAAACAACATAAGAAAATAAAGGAAACTAAGTTGCATGTCTAAATGAATGCCAAATTCATCATTATGGTCTTTACACTCTATAATTACCATAAGGAACAATCCTGAAATGTTCTTTCATTAGTAAATTGAAACCTTTATTCTCATTTAAATGTGATAACCAGTAGATGCATGTGAAACCTAGCTAACCAAATATTCTTTTCTCTCAGATATTATAAACATCTATTCCTGTTTCTTCCAAAGCAACATTTTCTTAGGAGTCCACATTAGTTGTTTACATATTCTATAGCATTTCTTCGTAGCAAGAAGTTATTTGAAAATTTGCAGGTAGCCCCAGGTTTGCTGAAGGAATTACCATACTTGAACCTGTAGGCAGTTTTTCTGTCTAACATATTTCCTTCAAAGCAGTGATTTCTAAAAACTTATTTGCACATGAGAATTCTCTAAGGAGTTTGATGAAAGCTGGGCAAAACAGCTCTCTAGACCTAGTGAATCAGAATCCCTGGGCTGAAAAAGCATAGGCTTCATTTTTACCAAACTGGACAAGTTTATTTATCTGAATCTGGAAAGCACTGTTCTGAATATTTTTTGATATGCCCACACTGAACCTGTTGCATGAACAGATCTTAAACCTGGCCAGTTATCAAATTCACTTGGGAGCTTTTAATTACTTTTATTCATAGGCCCTATCCATAAAAAAAATATAATTATGTAGATCTGAGGTAGGGCAAAGAGAATGCATCGTTACAAAAGCATCTCAGGTGATTCTTATCAGAGCCAGAGTGGGGAATGGTTTTCTAAAAACATACTAATATCAGCATCATCTTTAGTATTCTGCAGTTTTGAAAAAATCCAAAATTGGCAACTGATTTATTTTTGATATACCAGAGTTAATTAAAACGTTTGATGACTTAAATGCCTAAACATAAAACAACACATAATTATTTACAGAATTCTTTAAAATGAAGTTATTGAATTCTTGTGTTACAAAATGTGCTAGATTTCCAGTGAAATATTCAGTAAATTTTACACATTACACATACATATATGTGTACGGATGAAATATCTAAAGTGACTCCCTCTCCCCAATCACCATATTGTCCTGTTCAATCCCTTCTAAAATGTTATATTTTTAAAAATTTATTTGTTTATTATATCTTCCTCTACTAGAATGTTAACTCCGTAAGGATAAGAGCTCTCTATGCTATGTTCAGCATTGCACTCCTTGGGCCTAGAACAATGGCTGGTATATAGTAAGTATTCAGTACATATCTGTTTTTTTTCAAGGTAGCGTATTATATTCATATATACTATTTATGTATAGATTATATATGTAAACCATATATCTATATATGAGATTGGCATATAACCCACTCATTCACATACACATGCACACACACGATGTATGTGTAGTTTCTTGGCTGCTGATGAAAGTACCTTTTATTTGTCATGAGAGTTCTCCTTAATTCAAAAGCATTGGAGTCTCCTCTAAATAGCACATGCACAGAAAGTTTTATAGTTGTGAATAGATACCCTCTTCCCCTTCATTTGAAAGGGAGGTAGAGACCTTGACTTGGATTTGGAATAGCATTTCTTTTCAAGAGGGGTCACGCTGCTTCTCAGCTATTGTGAATCACTCTCACCTAATGTACATGAAAAGCAGCTGAATCATACTGGAATCACATTGCTCCACAAGAAATGTGTCAACTATTTTGTCTTCATTCACATGGTGGAAAGTGTAGTTAATGACACCGTGATATTGTCACATTGAAAAACTTCAGAATCAAGGGGCTAAAAATATTTTCTTGCTGTGTAAGGTAGTAAAGGCACTAAAAATTTACCTTTAAAAGTATTTTTTATAAGGTGAGGCTATTATAATTGCACCTTTTCTCTCTGGGTGATATTCTTTTCAAGTGACGAGTGTATTTCAGAGTTGTTCAAGGTAGCTGTTCCTTGGATCATCTTCCAGGCTATAACACCCAGTATGCTGCCTGGGGAGGCCGATGGACGTAGGACATATTTATTATTTTGTTCATTCATACATTCATTCATTCAATAACATTCATATAGTACTTTTTGTACTCCCGGTACCATGTTAGGCCTCCTCCAGAAGGTGAGAGAAAATAATAATGATAGATTCAGTACAATGTAATGTGTGCTATGAGAGTGATATATACAGATTGCTCTGGAAACAGAGAACAAGGACATCTACAGGCTGGAGGTATTAAGGATAGCTACCTGGAATTACAGATACTTATACTGAGTCTTGAGGCTGGGTTGCACTTATCTATCCACAAATATTTATTAATTGACTTTTACGGAACCGGACTAAACTCTGGATATACTGTAGGGGACAAAACAGACAAGGACATTGCCTTCATGGAGCTCACAGCCTGTAAGGGAGACAGACATAATAAAACAACTAATCCTTGACTAAAACTAAGTGATAATGGAGCACAAACTTCAATAATCTCTAGGAGATTATTGCAGATGGATCAAAATTTTGATAAATTGTTCAGGAAAAGCCACTCTTAGATGAAATGGCATTTGAGATGACATATTAAATTGAGTAGAAGGTAGTTAAGTAAAGACAGGGAGACGAAAGTATCAGATAGCAAAAGCAGGACTTCCTTTATTTTATTCGAAGAACTTTGCTCTAAAACAGCCAAAAAAAATGGGGTGCCTGGGTGTCTCAGTTGGTTAAGCCTCTGACTTTGGCTCAGTTTAGGATCTCAAGGTTCATGAGTGTGAGACCCCTGTTGGGCTCTGTGCTGACAGCTTAGAGTCTGGAGCCTGCTTCGGATTCTTTCTCCCTCTCTCTCTGCCACTCCCCTGCTCACACTCTGTCTCTCTCTCTCTCTCAAAAACAAATAAAAACATTTCAAAAACTTAAAAAAAAAACAAGTAAAACATCCAAAAAACACGAAAAAACAAACAAGAAGTATTTAAGTCATTGCCTTCACTGAACATTATGCTAATTAAAAATTTGAAATACAAGTAACAGTAATGGTTTAGAAAACACTAGGAAAATAACTTGAAATTGCTTTCCCACCCCCTCTTTTTGTTTTTTTTTTCTGTCTCTTTTTTTATTTCTTAAAAGAGAAGGTACTTTAGAGATAGTCATCAGAATGTTTGAATTTAATTTTGTTGTTGTTTTATAACTTTGTAGCCACATATGATTTTACGGTTTTATTGCTATTGGGTTTTGTTTTTTTTTTTTGATTTTCAAATGTCAGTTTATACTTGGCTCAGTGCAACCAAAGAACACTATAAAATACACGAAGGCCCAAGGTGGAGTTACTGCCTTTCTAACTTTTTCACTCTCCAGCAAACTTTTCTATTTATTGACCCCTAGCCATAATAACTCACTCTTGTCAGATTGTATTCTTCTCCGTCCATCTCAGTTTTCAGTACTTTTCTGTTCTCATTCAATATTAGTTAGGCTGCAGTTATAGCACATTCAGGGGACTGGGCTTCTGGTCTCCAGGGATGCAAATGCTTTGTCATGTGCAATGGGGCAAAGGCTTTCATTTGGTTTATATGCTAACAGGGCAACAAGCAAATCAAAGTCTCTGGATCTTTACTCCAAGGCTTCTTTGTGACACTGACATTAAACAGAATTAATGGAATTGGTTGTGCAACAAGAGTGAGGAAGAGCAGTCCAGGTGAATAAGGAAGAGGCAGTGAGAACTGGCAGGTGCAAGACTCAGAGAATTCAAACATTATAATCCATTCAAGGAACTACTCTTAGCTCTGTGGGCTTGGGAAAGTGTAAATACAAAGGGAAACGAAACAAAGGCTTATCAGTTTTTGTTTTGTTTAGAGGAAGTGAAAAAGGGAAAGGAAAAAAAGAGCATTTGGGGCTTTGGCTTCTCAGGCACCCATTCCTGCTTTGCTAGGAATACTGTGTTGTCCCAGTTTCCATGGAATCCAACCTTCCTGTTATCCCAGCTAGTCTGAGTGAGAACTGATATACCCCGGCTCTCAGCCTGCCTGATAAACCACTAATTAAATTTCCTCTGATGAAGTGGCTGGTTTAGAAATTAATTTATTACCCAATCAGGGACAATGAACTTAATTTCAGGACCTTTGTTCAGACTCTTGGGAAGAGGGTATCTCTTTTAAATGGAATTGGAGTTGGAAGATTATAAAGTGGCATTGAGAGGCCTAATGGAATAAATCCATAGGGAAGAATACAGAACTTATAGATGGGGAGAAAACTATCAACACATGGAAACATTGTGTGAATTTGTGGTCACAATCATATCCCAAACTATTGGCCTTTCATTTACATGAGGTCATAAGTTATTTTACATAAAGAAAGCTTGAATTAAGTTTTCTGTTGTTACAATGAAAGCATCTTGAAAAATATAAAATTTAATGGGGGAAACAAACTTCTCATGGCCTGAATCTAAAGCATCAAACATTTCTGGGGCTTCTTAGATGAATTTCAGTCACATACCACAGTTAGATTTGGTCTTAAGTAACTAAGTTAAGAGTTATTCATTATATTTGGTTTACTTTTTTAAAAAGGTATAATAGGAAAATATTCCCATTTATTGGCATTTTTAGATTTTTTTTATTTTGAACTATGTTACCTTCAGAGTAAATGCATATGCCTATATTGAAGAGTTATTTCTATCACAAAATCATGTATAATAAACTGTTTTTTATTTTTTTTAATTCCTTGCTGGAAAAAAATTTTCTCAGTCCCTATGCTGTCCTGCAATTGATATTTTATTTTTAGCATTATCTTTTTTGGTTATTCTACAAATATTATGTCCTTCAACTGATATTCCAGAATGTTAAGCAATGTTTGCACCTTTCTAAAGCCATTGGAGATTTAGCTCCTTCAAATGATTGCCTAGAGCCTGCTTAATCTCCCCTAAGTCTTCCAAGGTATTTGATCTGCCATTTCAAATAGTTTAATCAGCGATTTTTTTGTACTTTATTGATCTGATTAACTGGAACAGAAACTGAGGTACTAATGTAATCAAAATGGGGAGATTTAGTGAGGTAGACCTTATACTGGGAGTTAATAAAAATATTTATGGAGATAATAAGATCTGCTTTATTGCATTTGGGATTTAAATGAAATAAACCAACATTTCTATATATTTGCAATTTCTAATCCAGATGTATAATTTATCTCATTTCCCATAATTCTACATGTAGTTTGAGATACATTAAGGAACACCTTAAACCCAAATTTTATGTGAATTTTTTGTAGGTATAAGGCATGCCAAAGTGAGATGATGAAAGGGGAACATTGCCACAAATACCACCCTGTCAAGAAAATCCAAATTCTTGTTTCTTATGGGAGCATTTGAACAAATGGTCAAGTCACTAGGCCAAAGTCAGGCTTTGAAAATGATCAGGAAACATGTCAGTTGTTGGTGGGGAGAATGTGGGGAGCTGGAGAGTGAGAATAGAATATTTACGAGATTGGACTCTGTTGACAGTCAAATGGAAATTCAGTCCTGAATGTACTAGTTTAGTGGTCTTGGTCAAGGAACTTCACTTTGAACTTGGACAAGTAACTTCTAGGAGCCTGAATTCTCTCACCCTAGAAAATGGAGGACGGTGGGTGTCAGTTTCTTCATGTGTATAAAAAGTAGTTGATGAAATTAACATTGTTGAGCTGTTGTGAAATGTGATGAGATAATTCATAGAGGGTTCTTAGCACAGCCCCTGACACTTAATAAGAACCCAGCAAATGTTAAATATTATAATGACTATGATTAAGATGGTAGTAGCAATAGCAAACTGTGATTCAGGGTTCTGACAGTTAAGAGAATCTGAGGACTAAGAACTTGCTACTCAGGGAAGGAGAGCTAGCACTTGCATAATTGAATGGAGCTGGAGTTCAGGGACTTGGTCCTAGAAAGACATTAGGGTTCTTGCAGAATAATTCTGCAATAGTCTGCAGCAGACCAAGGTTGACACAAAGACTCTAGGCCAAGATAGCTCAGTTGTGAAAGGGATAGGAAAAGGTATTGAAACTTTCAGGGGCAGTGATGGTGCCTGAATCATACCCTCACTACTCCAGATGTCAGGTCTGTGTGAAAGAGCAACACCATTCCAATACCTCAAAGGCTAAATGATTTGAAGTTACTTTGTCACTTTTCATCTGGATTGAGGTTGTTAAAATGAAGTCTTTCCAGAAAATTCAAATTAGACCATCAGTACCTCTAGCTGTGGAAACTGGAACTGACACAGTCAGGGAAATAAAATTATTTACGCAAAGCTCTTGGCACGATGCTCCACAAATACTATTTGTAATTGTTGTGATTTTCTTGAAACACTTTTTACTCTTGACATACCTAATAACCAGAGTTGCCAGATTTATCAAATAAAAAGTATAGGATGCTCAGTTACGTTTGAATAGGAAATAAACAGTGAAAAATTTTGAGTGTAAGTGTTTCCAAATATTGCATACATTTAGCAACTTTCCTGATAAACTCCTCTTCCCGGTTTCCTCGATTTCTCTGCTACACTTTCTCACTCTCCTCTTGTGACTTCTCCCCACATTGGCCTCTCATCCCACATCTCAAACTTCCTGCCTTCTAAACTCTGCATTTGATACTCTCTTTGCCTTTAAAAGATTGTTCTTCTACTGTGTAGGGGCTAAGGACAGGCTGCCCCAAGGTGGGCTACCTTGGCATATTGATTATTTTATTTTATTTTATTTTATTTATTTTTTTTTATTTTTTTTTTTCAACGTTTATTTATTTTTGGGACAGAGAGAGACAGAGCATGAACGGGGGAGGGGCAGAGAGAGAGGGAGACACAGAATCGGAAACAGGCTCCAGGCCCGGAGCCATCAGCCCAGAGCCCGACACGGGGCTCGAACTCACGGACCGCGAGATCGTGACCTGGCTGAAGTCGGACGCTTAACCGACTGCGCCACCCAGGCGCCCCCATATTGATTATTTTAAATAAAAATTACTAAAGAGACAGCCCATATAAGAAAGACATGCAGACTCTCCACTGTCCCCCTGAAAGCAAGAAATGGATCTCCCATATGAAAGGCACCCTCCCTGTACCAGGAGGTAGAGAGAGGTCCTTATAACCAGAGACGGGAGATTTAGAGATCAGAAGCCTATAGAAAACCCTTGTTACCTTTTACTAATTTACCACCCCAGCCCAAATTCTGTTCAGAATTTCTAACTGAAGCTCGCAAAGTTAAATTTTCTTTGTCTTGTTAATTCCTCACAGATTTATTGTCTCTTTGTTGAAAAAGTATAAAAGCCTCCTGTCTTGGTCATTTCTTGGGGTCTCAATTTCATAATTGGGCCTCTGAACACGTGCAGTAAAACTTAGGTGTTTTTCTCCTGTTAATCTGTCTCATGTAAATTTAATTCTTAGAGCAGCTGGAAGACCTTGAGGGTAGAGAAGAAGTCTTCCTCCCCATCGACAGTCAATCTGTTTATGTTATACTCATCTTTTAAGACTTGGAGTACTCAGATTAAACCCCAGGCAAGGTGATATTCTTTACTGTGCGGTTTCACAGCATACTTTGCAGCACATATTATCCCTATGTTTGAAAAACATGTTTCTATTTTTAAACTAAACTCTATTGGGCAAAAATTATGTTTAACATAATTTATTTTTTTAATTTCATTTTAGAGAGAGAGGGAGAGAAAGAGGAGGGGGAGAATGTGAGTGGGGGGAAGGGCAGAGGGAGAGAGAATCTTAAGCAAGCTCTGCTCAGTGCAGAACCTGACGTGGAGCTCAATCTCATGACTGTGAAATCATGATCTGAGTCGAAGTCAAGAGTCAGATGCTTAACAGACTGGCACCCAGGCACCCATCTTTAACTTAATTTTTTAAAATTATTTTAATGTTTATTTACTTTTTGAAAGAGAGAGACAGAGTGTGAGCGGGAGAGGGGCAGAGAGAAAGAGCGAGACACAGAATCCGAAGCAGGCTCCAGGCTCTGAGCTGTCAGCACAGAGCTCGATAAGGGGTTCAAACTCACAAGCTGTGAGATCGTGACCTGAAGGGAAGTCAGACGACTAACTAGCTGAGCTACCTAGGTGCCCCTAATTTAATTACTACTGAGTCACCTATACCTAGCACAGGAAACCCACTTAATAAACATTTGTAGATTATGGAAGGAGTAATAATTGTTGTTATTATTATTAACAAGCATTAGTCTTTTGCTTTGCATGGCAAGTTTATGTAGTATATTTCAAAGACAAGAAAAAGCACCCTCCTATAACACACTAATGAGATATTAATCAATAATAAGTTTCCGTTAGGTAATGGTCAGCTCTAGCTTCTAGTATAACAAACATTTACACAGCACTTGCAATGTCCCAGATACCTTTGGAGGTACTTAAAATATTATCTAGTTGTATCCATAATCTACTTTAAAAAGATCAATACTAGCTCACACAACACTAATTAATGATCCAAAATGGCAGCTGGTTAATTTAATACTTGGCAGACTATTGATATTTGTAACTTATTATTAACAAAGGACATTAGTCCGTGTAGGCAGGACCACTCAGGAATCAAGGAACAAAACAATTTTATTTTTTCGTTTTCTTTCTTTCTTTCTTTCTTTCTTTCTTTCTTTCTTTCTTTCTTTTTGTGAGTAAAGGAAGTTAGTGGAAGCATAAAGAGAATGTCGTTAGCCACAAGTGTTCAATGATTTCTTTTCCATTATAAGAAATTTATTTCTGTCTAGATGATACATATTACAATTATTAGAATCAAATCACATACCCATGTATTGACTGAAAATTTCTATTTAAGATCTTATCATCTTTTGTTTTATTAGTCATAAAAATGATTATAATAACTCACCCCACCTGAAATATTACAATTTGCTAAATATTGCCATTTCTTACACTATAGACATTTTAAAGTGATAAAATGATGATCTATGTTTAAGAACTATTGAAATCTTATCAATAATTTGTTTACAAATTAACTTTGTTGTGAATAGCTTCCATAGAGGAGTCATCTACGCTTTGTGAATTTTTATTCAGTTTCTGCAAGTGATATTTTCTACCCTTGCTTCAAATGCTTGGGATGCACCCTTTATGAGGCTTTCAACTTCCTGTGCACAGGTAAGAAAGTGTTTTGAATTACTCAGAAACAAGAGAAAATTTTAAATAAAGATACTGTTAAGATATTACTGTAGATACTAGAGAATATTAACACAAGTTTCCATAAGAAAACCGAGGCTGCATACAGTCCAATTTTCATATTATTTAAATTGTTTTCAATACACTCAAAACAAATTTAATGTTTATACATAAAAGTGTATGACTAATAACTGTACAACTTACTTATTATTGTAAATAACTTATTTATTATTGTTCATAGCATGAACATAGTTTTGTAACCAACCATATATATCAAAAAGGGTATTTCCAACATACCAAAATTTATTCTCAGGCTTCCACATCACTATTTTCACCCTATTTATCAAAGATAAAAACTTTTTTAACTTGCAACATCTTAGTTCAGTTTTGCCTTTATATAAATAAAAGCATAGAGAATCTACAGATAATAATTTTTGATCAACCCATCTATAAAGATTTTTAAAAAATTGAGTTTATTTATTTATGTTGAAAGAGACGGAGACAATGCAAGTGGGGGAGGGGCAGAAAGAGAGGGAGCGAGAGAGAATCCAAGCAGAATCTACACTGCTAGCACAGAGCCTTACACGGAGCTCAAACTCACAAATCCGTGAAATCATGACCTGAGCCGAAACCAAGAGTCAGAGGCTTACCATCTGAACCACCCAGGTGCCCCAAGACATTTATTTTTATTATTATTATTTTTAAAGTTTATTTATTATTGAGAGACAGAGACACAGAGTGTGAGCAGGGGAGGGGTAGAGAGCAGGGGGAGACACAGAATCTGAAGTAGGCTCCAGGCTCTGAGCTCTTAGCACAGAGCCTGATGTGGGGCTCGAACTCACGAACCCTGAGATCATGACCTGAGCTGAAGTTGGTTTCCTAACCAACTGAGCCAGCCGATGCCCCAAGATTTTTTTTTTTTTTAAAGAATTGAGCTGTCCTTCATGTACTAAGTTGAAATGGCTTCTTAATATTTTTGGAATACCATGAAGTATTAGAGAGTAGATGTTCAAAATCAGTGGGAAAATTAAGAAAAATGGTTGATATGATTGTGAAGTACATGCGTTTGAAAGTCTATATCAAGGAATTAGTGTCAGTTGGGATTCTAATCATAAAAGTTCACTCTTTACATTAACTTATCTGTTAATAGTAGGCTTGCTGTTGATTACATTCTGATTTGTGACAAGGGAAATATCATGAAAACACAAAGTAATTTGGAAGGAACCAGATTTTTGTTGAATCAGCTAAATATCTGTATCTTTTCTCATATGTTTTCTCATATGTGAAATTACTAAAAAAAAACTGGAAATTGTAGAGCTTCAGTTATCTGATACAGTAAAATACTAATATTTAATGAGGTTTAGGAGAACCATCTTTAAGTAAATAGGTAAACTTTTATGTAAAACAAAGGAAAACTGAGAAAATCTAGCAACTTATGCATCATTGTGAAGATTATTTGATTACTCACACAGGAGCAAAACAACTGACTTGATATATGAGGGTATATGCATTTCTCATAGTATGCTACAGCCAGAGGGTACAGTAATTGTGGATCTGTGACTGCTTAGATAATGCTATCTGTTTCCAAATCTCCAAATTTTGCAAACAAAACCATCACCCTACTTCAGACAGAGGAAATGTGTGACCTTCTATGGTCACTTAACCTCTCTATGTTTTCCCATCTTGAAAATGATAATTTCATAATCAACACGACTCCTGTGTGAAGCAATGGATATTTTCTTCCTCACTTTTGAAGATGTTTTATGTAAAGCAGTGTGAGATCTGCCAAGCATGCTGTGGTATAATGAGAATTTTTTATTAGAAGTCCTAGTGAGAGGCTAGTTAGCTGACTTAGAGCACAAGACATACAGGATTGGATTGTAGGATATAGTCCTATGTAAGCAGACACATAGCCAGTTTTATGAATCCTGATCTGTTCTCTAATCTCAGAAAACCTTAAAAAAAGTGTGGTAAAAAAAAATGGTAAGGAATAGCAGATATTTTTTTTTATTATTTTTTAAAATATTTATTTATTTTTGAGAGGTAGAGAGAGACAGAGCACAAGCAAGGGAGGGGCAGAGAGATAGGGAAACACAGAATCTGAAGCAGGCTCCAGGCTCTGAGCTGTCAGCACAGGGCCCAATGTGGAGTTCAGACTCACAAACCACAAGATCATGACCTGAGCTGAAGTTGAATGCTCAACTGACTTAGCCACCCATGTGCTGTGAGAAATGGTAGAGATTTTGAAAAGAATACTAAAACAAAGAGTTCTTTGAATCACCTTCTACTTTGTATACCTTACCTCTTTGCTTTGTCATATTTCAGAATTTGTCATATTTTATGCTTATAGAAAATCAGTTTTATATCCATTACTTATATTTAATAAAAAATCCTCAAAGCCACAACAAAAAATTATAATATATTTAACTAATAGCTCATCTTTTCTAAGAGTTTAATACCTTTTGTAACATGTCCTTAAAGACAGGCATGGTCTTAATGGAACATATTTCTGAAGTACTTGATAATCATACATAAACTTGAATTTTCAGAAAAAAAGTATTTTTTAGATAAAAGTTTTTAAAGAAAGCAGATCTCCTTTTACTTGTTGAAATACTGTCATTTGAGTTCACTAAAATGAATCAGAATAAACAATTCTCCCTAAGATTGATATCTTAGTTGGAATTACTGGAAAATCTAGTGGAAAGGCAAAATTTTCTTCTAAATAAAGCCGACATAGTGGAAAACAAAAGAACTGAAGAGAAAGAGAGAATCCATACAGTATTATTTGGGCATCTGACTCTTGTGCCTGAAGCTAAATCAACCCCTTACAAATGCAATTTCATGAACAAATAAATCACATTTATCATTATTTTTCCCCAAAGAGGGATGAACACATAGTGAGATTATAATGTTTATATTCTTCTTGTAGGAATTTTGTGCATAAAAGCATTTGCCATAGTGCTTAGAAAGTAAGTGCTCAATATAATTTGTGTTACTTGAGTCAATCTAAACTGGTGGTTGAACCTCACTGACACTATGCCGTGAAAATGGAGGGACCATAACCATCTTCTACATAATGTTTTCCTAGCAATAAGGTATTCTTTGAGCAACAGAATAGATGATTTGGAAAAGTCAGGACTGATCATCCCAAGAAACTTCCTTTAGATGCATTTATAGAGCACATTCTATATATCAGATATATATTCATTCTCCTGGGCACCATCCATGTTCCTAGCTAAAGCCAGGCTCTCCTTTCCATAATCAATATCAAGACTCTGTGGGACAAACAGCATAGGGTTTATAAAAGAATATTAATCCATACAAATAATATATAGTTTTATTTTTTATGTTTATTTATTTTGAGAGAGAGAAATTGAGCAGGAGAGAAGGAGAGGGGGAGGGAGAGAGAGAGAGAGAAAAAGAGAGAAAAAGAGAGAGAGAGAGAGATAATCTCTCTCATACAGAGCCTGAAGCAGGGCTCGATCTCACTGAAAGATCATAACCTAAGCCAAAGTCAAAGTCAGATGCTTAACCAATGGAGCCACCCAGGCACCCCAGTAATATATTTTTAAAAATCTGTATCCCCCAAGAACTAGAGACACTCTGAGTTACATCTACCAGTGTCTTTGGAAGGAGGAATTAAAAAATATCTAATTTCACTATTTGGGTCCAGCTTCTCTTAAACTTTATAAAAATGAATGAATTAATACTTTTTTATCTTAAAGTTTTTAAATCTCCATCATTTCCAGAAACTTTTGCATTTAGAGTACCTTTAATTTTATTCTATGTAGATCTGGACCAGGAGGCAGAGATCCTATTTGACTCTTTCAGGTCAATAGTCTGGTTCCCAGAGTGGGCATACCTGGGTAAGCAGCACACCTTGAAGAATGTTACCTAAAAAGTCTCAGCCATCTAGATCGGTTACTCCTTCTATAGATGCCTGCAAGTGGAAAGTAAATGGGCTCAACAGCATCTATCCCAAAGTTCTTGTGCAGTGTTTCTTTAACACAGAGAATTTGACTTCACAAATGGCATAAAAAAATTGCATCTTTCAGAGTCTTATAATAGAGCTGTTAACATATTAGCAATCTGTTCACAGTCTGGACTGTCATGAGCAAGAACCTACGCACAATATGAGCTATCATTTATTTTTGGCCACACCAAGAACGTACAACATTTATTTTAATAAACTAAGACAAAAAAGAATCAGGTTGAGATGCACCGAATGGGGTACTGAGAGACAACAAAATGTTGTTGGCTTTTTGTAAGGACAGAAGCCAGACTGGGAGCTTGCAACTTGTTTTAAATTTCACAAAAATAGGCAAGCCATTCTCTTGGTCACTCTAGGAAGAAATCTCAATTATTGTTACCTTTTCTTTTCTTTTTCTTTTTTTTTTTTAGTGGTGATTTCTTGATGCCATTATTTATAATCCACAAGGATGGATTTCCAGAAAGATACTCCATTGGAAACATGCCACACACAGTATACTCTTAGCTGGTTGCTAAATACAACATTATTTTTATTCCTCTTGGGGATAGTGACGTATGAGACTACACATACGGGAACATGATTCTGGTGGAACATTTTAAGTAGGAAACTATCTAGGATGAAGGTGTCTGTACTGGAGTAAATTTGGGTAGTTCCTGCAGAACGTAGCTCATGTTAGCTGACCTGTGGTATCTGATAATTCTGAAAGGGAGAAATCCCTAAGACTGTTGCATGCTAATGCACATACAGTAATGAATGTGCTATTTACACCTAATTTTTGAATTTTGGTTTCTCTCTTGGAATCAGAGAAAGAAAGTTACTGACTTGGAAATCAAAGGCTGAAGAAAAGAGAGCAAGATAGGGCTTTAGTGTGAAAGCACACGCTTGATGCACGGTGCACAGATTGTGCTTGCATAAGATTACATATTTTAAGTGGCATTTTCTAAACTCCAAATATGATAGAATTTTTGCAGAAGAATGGCCATCACAGATGGGAAGCAATTTCAGGCATAGTAGCTTGCTTGATAGAGAGGTGGGACTAGAGTAAGAGGCATCATTAGTATAACAATCTGCTGTGCAAGGTGAAAATTGCTGCAACCGAGAGCTCCTTTGATCTTTATACAGGACGAGTCATTTTCCTGTTTTCTTTTCACTGCCTCACAGAAGTAAACAAATAACTTCTTCTTTTTCTTCTGAAAAGTTTCCTTTTTGCAGAAACCCGTAAGACATTGCTGACAACCATACCTGACTGCTCTCCTGAGATTCAGCTACTGAACCCATCCGTTCTTCTGATTAATATGAAATTTGAGTTAAATGGCCAGGTTAGGTTGAGTCCTGAAGATGGAGCATGCAGTGAGTGTTGTTGGTTTGGAAACTGGTCCCCAAACACGGATGCCAGAGAGAGGATGAAGGAAGAGGCAGACCCCTCCCGATAGGTGAGGTGCTTAATAAGCAAAGGAAATTACATAAAAGGCTTGTCTTGGATGCTGAAAGTCAAGTAGATCTTCACATCTGCCAGCCAGTATCTTAAACTTGTGTATAGAGGTCTTAATGAGTCACATATTCATTCCAAATGGTCTTAACAACATCTTACTCTTTCAAGGCCGTGTCCTTGAAAACAGTTCCAGCTGGGGAATTGTTGGGAAGAATGTATACAGGGAATGGGATGAGGAGCCTCAGATTGCCTGGGTCCAGCACGTGGGTCAACCAGAGGTCATATCCTCTTAATGACCTCCTCCAAATGTTGCTTATGATGGCAAATTCAGGGAACCTGTGGACAAGTATAAAGTCTCATAGGTTAGAAGGGCTAGGGTTCAAAGAGTTGTGGGTAGTAGATGCTGAAGCCCTGAGCTCTTGCCCTTCCAGAGAGAGGAGTGGTGAGTTGGTGAGTAACATTTGGTATCCATACTTTTTCAGGGAGCTGTTGAATAGAAGGGGTCAATTAATTTAAAAGGCATAGTGTATGATTGACATTTAGTCCATTTAAGAGTGTTTGCTCATGGTGGGGTGCCTGAGTGGCTCAGTCAGTTGGACACCTGACTCTTGATTTCGGCTCAGGTCATGATCCCAGGGTTGTGGGGTTGAGCCCCTTGGGGAGTATGGAGCCTGCTTAAGAATCTCTCTCTTCCTCTTCCCATCTCTCCTGCTCATGTCTCTCTCTCTCTCTCTCTCTTTCTCAAAAAAGTGCTTGCTCATGAGCTTATGGTCTTCGTCCAGTTATTATTAAGGAGGTATTAGTTTCTTTGAGGAAATTATGCGGGCACAAAGTTGATTAGAATGGTATATATGTCAGGTTATAGGCTTGTTTTAAGCCAAAGTATAGCAATCTGCAGTAAAGGACTTTATTTTGTTTTTTTCTGAATTCCTCAAGAAAATGTGCTGACCAAACATTTTAGGCAATGTGTAGATTTTTTGATTGTTATAAAGTGATTTTCTGGAGCTATACTTAATCTTCTGGAGATAAACTGACAAGATGACTGTTGCAGCACTGGCTACTCATTCATCTCCGTTGTCAACATAAAAAAAAAAAGGAAAAAACACAAAGAAAGAAAAGACTCTTAGAAGTACTTTGTAGAAATTTATCTCCTCGATGTGGTCAGTAGCCAAAGCTTTCTTTACCTATGGCTATTAACTCAAACCAATTAAATTAGCCTTGTAGTTCTTCTTCACTAGGAATTCTTATCCACTCTATGTTTCACATCTCTGTGGCACTTGTGTTACTTACATGACCTCTATTGTTTTGCTTTTTTTCCTTATTGTAATTTTTGAAACTATAAATATAATTTCCAGCGATAACCAGTTTTTATTATAAAAATATAATTCAGATATAACAGTTTGAAAAATAGACAAAGGAATGCAAAGTTTAAAGTAATTTGCTATTAAGTTCTATTAGGCAACTAGTTTCAGAATATCAAAAGCATAACGATTTCTGACCTACTAAGCCCTGTAGTTCATACAGGGAGTGAATTGGGGGGAATATGACTTTGCATTTTGAAACTTGTTGAAATCCTTTGTCAATCTTTTTTCTATTGGGAGAAGCTGGCGTTAAGCCTCTTGGGGGAGTAACATGTTCTGCCATTACCCTTTTATATACTGCTAAACTGGCTTTCCTTTGTTGAGGCACCTGTAAGGGCTACTGTTGGAGAAGAAACTAGGAATATGTTAGCAATTATGTAAGAAGTTAGAATTAGTCCAGTAGGACTTGTGCTAAATAATTGGAGCCCCAGAAGATAGAAAATAGAAATGTCCTGCTACTAACGGGTACATCCCAGCTTTTCCTGGTTAAGGCATAACTTCATTGAACTGATAATGAGGTTTACAATGGCTATGGGGAACTATGTATGAGAATGTCTTGTTTACCTACATAATCTTGGTTAAATGACTTAAGTTCTTAGCACTGAAGATGATAAAAAATTCTACCTCATTGGGTTACTATACAGATTAAATGAATTAATATTATAAAGTACTAAGGCACCACCACTATTTTAAAAGCACTGCATTATTTTTGTGCTGTAAAAAGACAATTACAAAGGCATCAGAATAAAATGATAGAATGTCTCAAGGATGTAGTGTACATAGTCTTGATTAAAATATTCAGTTCTCACTTTTAATTGCTTTCTCTCCTTTGAGAAGAGAAATAGAGTAGACTCTTCCCTTTAAAATGAATAAAAGGCTTAGGGACTCCCGGATGGCTTGGTTAAGCGGCCGACTTCAGCTCAAGTCATGATCTCATGGTTCCTGGGTTTGAGCTCTGCGTCAGGTTCTGTGCTGATGGCTCGGAGCCTGGAGCCTGCTTCAGATTATGTGTCTCCCTCTCTTTCTGCCCCTCCCCACTCACACTTTGTGTGTCTCTCTCTCTGTCTCTCAAAAATAAATAAACATTTAAGAAAATGAATAAGAGGCTTTAGCATATGGTTATTTGGTTGTCTCACTGCCTAGGTTATTTTTTATTTTTATTTTTTTAAAATTTATTTTACTTATTTTGAGAGAGAGCATGTGAGAGTGAGATAGATTGCACGTTTGAGCGAGGGAGGGGCAGAGAGACAATCCCAAGCTGGCTCCCCATTGACAGTATGGAGCACCATGATCATGATCTGAGACAAAATTAAGAGTCGGGTGCTTAACCAGTTGAGCCACCTAGGCGCTCCTTACTGCCTAGGTTTAAATCCTGACCACCATTCACTTGTGTGAACAGAGGCAAGAACCCTAAACCACATTTTGTTTTTTCTCATTTATAAAATAATAGTACCTAACACATAGAATTTGCTATGAGGATTAAATTAAATAATGGATAATGGCTTATCCATACAATGCCATTGTAAATTTTCAATGATGCTATTTTTATTAGTATGTTATATATAGCCAGTTGGATAAAACACTAAATTAGTATATGACAGAAAGGTAAGATTTTTTCACTCAAGTTGGACTGGTTAGATGTCTAAGTTCTTGTTGATTTAAAGAATGGTTTCCCAACATTTTTTCATTTTTGGCACACTTAAGAATTTAGTGACTAGTGTGAAAGAGCTAAGTAACATGGATATAAATTCAATCTAAAAGTTAATAGTAGAAACTATTTCTCCCCTGGTCACCTAAGAACGAATATCATTATATTTTAATACATAAAATTGAGCATTTTATTTCCAAGGTGATTTTTCTGGGACTTGAAATTAACACTTTTCCTTGTATAAAATATATCAGAGTAAGCTTCTGAGATTTTGTCCTCAGATTGAAGTATTAGAAGAGGAAGATGTGTGAAAAACAAAATGGAACCAGATAATCAAGGTTGCAAAAGTGTTTGATAGTTCTCCTTTCATGAGAACTGTGGATTGAACCAAAGGAGTGGAGCCTGTGCCCTTCCTCCTCAACTGTGTTCCATGGCAGTATTGGAGTATCTCAATTCCCTGTGCAATAAAATGAGCAGATGATAGATAGCTGTCCAAAGGCAATATTGCTCTGAAGCACCATTAATTTTTTATGTTTACTTTGAAATCACAGGTGGGACTTATATGGCAATTTTAGCTGTATGACAATGCTAAATCCTGAAAAACAGAGGAGCACTTTGAAGAGCACCCCAAGCTCTATTCGACAAGCTTGGTTTGATGATTGATGACTTATAATGGCAATTACTGTACTTAATTCCAAAAAGTAAAGTTACACCTATTGTCTTTCAAGGTTTGGGATTGTATGCAGAATTTTCACAAGGATACTTGAACTCATTTGTTACTTGCCTTGGGTTTTTCATGAATCCTTTGCCCTTCTAGAAATTTAAAGTATGTCTTTGCGACATGCACTCACCTGAGGTATGCCAATGTACTTCCAGTACCAGATTGTTCTATCTTCCAAACAAAAGAGTAATGTCCTTTTCTAGTGTTCTGGACTCCTGAAACTTGTATTTGTTTTTTAAAACACAAGGAAAATGGCTTTTTCTGTATTGCTCTCCACAGGAAAGCCATTTCATTAATGCTTTCAGCTTGCTCAAGTTGCTTTGGTGGATGCTTTGATTTCAAAGCAAAGTCTGGTCATTGTAATTGAGTCACTCAAGGCCTTTCAACTTAAAAATTGTAGCTAGGGAATAATTTTGATTCCATAGGAACAGTATTAAGCTGCGTACTCCCACTGGGAAAGGTAACAAATGTTTGTGCATAGTAGGGAAAGTGCAAGTGCAAGAAAATGAGCAGTACTACGTGAGAATAACTTAAAATGCTGTTGATATCATCTTAGTTATTGAGGAATTATTAACAAATACACAAAGGGGCACTGAAATTTTTGGAGTCAAGTTTTTTGGTGAAAGAGAGAAAGAATTAAAAATACTTAACAGTTGTTGAGGCTGATTATAATGGAAGTAAAACAATTTTCCCTCTAATCTTCTGAGTTCTTAGCTGAGACCCCTGTAATAAAAGACCTACTAACAAGAGAAAAACAAAAGTTGATTAACCTGTATACATCTGTATATATGGGAGATACCAGGGGAAAAATGAATAGATTGCCAAGGTGGCTTAGAATGAAGAATTCAATACTGTCTTAATAGAGAAAGGGAGCAGGGATGTAAGCTTCCAAAGGATTTGGAGGATCTGTCTTCAGGCAGATAAAGGGAGTTCAAAGAAAATCTCTTCTAGCATTAGCCGTTCTTTCAAGTACTTAACTCTCAAAATAATCAATATACCAAAGGGGTGTATTTTGGGTAGCATGTCCTGATGTCCACAGTCATAATTAGTAGTGGTATATTCTGCTACACTTCTCTGATCATTGGTAAGATTCTGTGCTAAGGACTTTGTTTAAATTCTGTCATATAATTTTTGCAACGATTGGTAATCTAGGGCTTTGATTAATGCTTATAAAATACTTAGAATTAATGGTTTCTGGCACATAGTAATTATGTAATAAATGGTAGTATTCTTTTCCTTATTTATTATAATTATGTGAAATGAATATACATGACCATAATGTATATGATCATAAAATCCTGAAATAGTCACTACAATTAAAGTTCAAACACATTTGTAAGGTGATTTCATTTGAAATATAAATTGATCTGGGGAAATATTTTTGATCTGGACCCCTCAGTTGTATTCACTTGCATTTATTATCTACTGACACTATGGTTAAAACATGAAGACTTTTTTTTAAAAAGTGGGCTTTGAAGAGTATGTAATTGAATTAATTGGGAAGATGTCCAAAGTTTGCAAAACAATCACAAAATAACAGATGTTAGTGTACAATCAAATGCTAAATAGTAAGAAGCAATATGGGTAAAAATAGAGTTTGTAAAGTTTTCTTTGAGATAAAGCTTGCTTAGGTCTTCAAGTTTGATAATTGAGGTGATTTTATTTTAAAGAAGGAAAAATAAATAAGGCCCAAGAGTTATTTCTCTCCATGGAAAATAGTGGGAGATGAGTTGTTAAAGATGTATTTGAAAGCTAATATATAAACTCTCACTAGAAAGTGAGAAAAGCAAAAGCATGGACTATTGCAGATATATCTTGATATCCTTCATCTTAGGATCTAACATTCTATTTCTTGAATCCAGCCAAAGGCTCTTAGCAGGGCCTAAATCAATTTATTTCCTGCCTTGGTATCAAGAGGGCTGAAGTGGACATCTCACTAGGTAGTGGCCTCCGCCTTCCAGTTCCTGGAGTACCAATTGAAGATAACCCACCAGCGAAGCATTGACCTAATGTGCTAAATGACCATCAAAGATCAGAACTGAGATTTTAGACTTCAATAGCATTTGAGACCTCTCCTTGATTATCTGTATCTCCCCTGCCCCTCTCTGTATAGTTACCTATTAATATTTTATAACTTTCAAAAATGAGTTGAGGCTACTTACAAAAAATGCTTGTAAGTTCTTGCAATCTTGTAAATTATCTGCAACATGTGCAAAATGTCCTTGTGAAACATGAGAGGGTTTCTAAGTGTTTGTTGGACATGATGTTTTTCCCACTCTGTGCTTTCCTTGCCGTGAATCCTTCTGTCTTTGATGTTCTTCCCTTTTCCCTTTCTTTGGTGGACATAAAAATGCCCCCCACCCCAAAACACCAAATATGTAGTAGAATTTTTGGAATATGTATATATTAGGTTACATGGAAAAACAGAAAGGAGGTTGCAGATGGAATTAAAATTGTTCATTGGTTGACCTTAAAAAAAGGATATTATCTTGGTTTATCCAGGGACCTGAATATAATCACAAAGACACCTAAGAGAAAAGAAGAAAAGTATGATAGGGAGGTGGGATTATAGAAGAAAGGCACAGAGATATACCAAGTTATTAGCTTTAATGATAGAGGAAGGGAATCATGAACCTAGGAATGTGGGCAGCCTCTAGAAGCTGGAATAGGCAAGGAAATAAATTCTCCTCTAGAGCCTCCAGAGAGAAATGCAATCCTGCCTACACCTTGATGTTAGCCAAATGAACTCCATACTGGACTTATAACCTGCAGAATTGTAATAGAATAAATGGCTGTTTCCAGGTACTACATTTGTAATAATTTGTTACAGAAGCAATGGGAAACTAATGCTCTTTCATAAATCTAAATAGATATTATAGATTCCATGATGATAGTTATTCTCTTATGAATTTCGATGGATTTCCCGGTTACTGGGTCTATGATTTATATGTAGAAGCAATTTAGTGAATGCCTGTTGGGTTAATTACGGACAGATGGAAAAATGGCAAACAAGATGTTACACTGGATTGAGGGATTAGTATGACTAGAGTATATGAGAAGGGGCTGGTCTGTACTCAGTAGAAAATGTACCCAAGATACATTGGTAAGAAATGGTAGTAAGATGGATCTGAAATCCGTCTTCGAATAAGGATGAAATTAAGAACACCTATAGTAAATCAAGTAGTACTCTATACACCTACCTCAGTTTGCTCATTGGTAAAATCAGAGTAGTAGTCATACTTAGAAAGTTGTCAGGGTCCTAAACGGCATAAGACATGTAAACATGAATATGTGGAATCCAGTGAACCTGTCAATAAATGGAAACTTTAATTATAATATATGCATGCATTTAGGAAGACTGAGCCTTTATTGTTGTATGGTGATACTACCATGAATTGAAGCTAAAAAGTGTCCTATTTTCCTAGTGGTTCTAAAATTGGCAAGTGCTGCATTCCGCTCCAGTCCAGTCTTGCAGAGCATTGTACTTAATGTTACAGAAAGATGTGTTAATTTTGGCTGTCACAGCTGGATATTTATTAAATGTAAGCGTTTCATCTGCAAGAACAGGAATTTCAAAACACATGCAGGCATTCTCTTACATAATTAGGCATAGGATTTATTCACATTTTAAGCGTTATGCACGTGGCTTAAAAATTAAGGAATTTATACATAAGGTCTATATATACACGTTAAGTTCTGTGAGGATCAAAAATGGCATAATACAACATATTGCCATTAAAAAGCATTTGTCAGTTATATGTAATGATGGTTGAAGATAAGACTATGTAATAAATTGCAAATTTTGTGTAACACAAACGTAAAAAATAGCCTGTTAATAACCAAATTTTAATTGTGTGATTGAAAAGGATACTAAAATGACATCAATACGAGACTGATGGAGGCTAGAATAACCTAAGAAGTCTTTGTGAGGAGCTGGGTCTTGGGCTTTGAAGCACAAATCAGTAGAAAGAAATGGAGCTGGCAATTTCAGAAGGGAGAAATGGCATTAGAAAAGGATTAGAGGAAGTGTGACCATATTTAAAAATGGGAGGTGATAGGAATTAGCATCTCTAAGGAGAGTTGGGCATAGAAGACTTACAGAAATGTTTCCAATTTTGGAAATTTTGCTTAAGCTCCCTAACCACCTCGACTAAGAACAGGGCTGGTGTTCAGTATATGGCCTGCAAAACCTAGCATGACTGTCTTTGTCATTACTACCTTGGCTCCTGCCTTTGTTTTCATCTTTAATTTATGGGCACTGTACTTTGACTTGTGCTAGAAAAAGAGAAATAAAAACAAAGTAAGAAAAGCAGGTTTAAGCTTCAGCTAGCCATGCCTTTTCATGACTTCTCTGAAGATGTTCAGGCTCTTTCTCTACTAATTGGCCCTATTATATGTAATTTGACTGTTGAGAAGATTTTTCCTGGAGAAGGAGAATAAATGAAGAGCAAAATGCAGATGTTCAAGTATCAAGCCTCATTAATTAGAGACATATTAACTAATTCTAATAGACTACTTGCTGTGCCTCAAGGGATTGATGGGAGAGGTGAAAGAGACTTTATTTTATGTCAATCTGTCCTGTTTTCTTAGATTTTATGACAAGGCCCAAACAAGAATACTGTGTAAATGTTCCCATCTGGGATAGATAAAACATCATTTTGTCAAACTTAGTCATTTGCTTATCCAATTGAGGTTTTAAGATATGCACTTATTCTGGTATTGCCTTCATTAATTTTGCCATTTTTTTCATACCAAAATCTTGTCAATTACACAATATTACTCCTTTAATCCATTTCCTGGTTTATGACATAAATGTATTTTAAGGGAAAATTTTATGTCAATAATAGAAAGCCAGCATTATTGTCTCTGAATAGAAATATTTACTATGCAGAAATAATAAAACCAAATGTTACTCTACCCTAGTTAATAAATATAGTTGCTTCCTATAGATGGAGTCAGAAGCCCTCACTCTCTTAAAAAGCAGGATTTGTTAAAAGGAGGAATAACAGAAAAAAAAGACATGGATTTCTCATATGATTCATTATTCTTCAGCACCATATCCAGGTACCACGTAAACCCATCTGGCTTACTGGTGTTGAGAGACAGTAGTGAAAGGAAAAGAAGGCAAAATAAATGATATGAGCCTGTCCTTGCCCTACTGAGCAGTGACCTGGTTCTGTCTTGCATAGGCCACAAGCTCTGTATCAGCTTCAAATCCCCATTCTCCATTCTGACATAGGTAGTTTACACGTAAGTAATTTCTCTAAGATTTTAATGCTTTATAGTTTTTTAACCCTTTTAAAATGGGTCCATTACATTTGTTCATGGAGTCTTAAATATTCTTTGACTCTCAACCAGATTCCAGAGGGTTTCCTAGGTACCAGAGATTCAGTAGATGAACAAAAAGAAATTCCTGCCTTCATGAAAGCCATTAGCAATTAAGAGATGGTAGATACGTGCATAGATGATGATCAGTGTTATAAAGGAATTTAACTTGGAAAAGGGGAACATAGGGAATTTAGAAAGGGATAGGCCAAAAAACGAGGCTCAGAGAAAAGGTGATACTTGATCTAAAGTCTAAATTAGGTGAGGAGTAGAGTTGATCCAATGGAGGTTACATATCTTAGCAAAGAATGTTATAGAGGAAAGAGTGACCACAAAACCCTTGGGTATATTTAAGACGCAGCAAGGTTGTCTTTGCTGCTAGAGTAGAGTGAGAAAGAAGAGAGAAAACCAGAGGTAATGAGAGGCTACATCACTTAGGGTATTGTAAGACATTGGATGGATTTTGGCTTTTACTCAGTGAAATAGGAAGTTCTGCAAGGTCTGCGAATAATATCTTAAGGTACATTTGAAAACATTTTTCTAATGTTTATACTTATTTTTCAGAGACAAAGACATGCCACGAGTTGGGGAGGGGCAGAGAGAGAGAGAGGGAGACACACAATCTGAAGCAGGCTCCAGGCCCTGAGCTGTCAGCACAGAGCCCGATGCGGGGCTCTAACTCATGAGCTGTGAGATCATGACCTGAGCCGAAGTCGGACGCCACCCAGGCGCCCCTATCTTAAGGTACATTTTAAATGATCATCGGGCTACTGTCTAAATAACGGATTGCTTTACTGTTATGAAACTGTAAGGTAGTTGAAAATAGGAAAACGTATGGCTATTGGAGTGATACAGGCAAAAGATCCTGTTGACTTAAACCACAGTGGTAGTGGGGGTGATGAGTTTTCTGAAAATACAGGAAAGTAGAGCTAGTACGATTTCTTGGTTGACTGAGAGGAATGATTCCAAAGGCTTTGGCCTTAACAATTGGGAAGATAGCATTCTCAATCACTGAGTTGGGCAGTATTGTGGGAAGAACAGATTTTGGTGGGAGGGTCGAGTGGGGTAGATGAAGAATTTAGTTTGGGGTATAATTCTAAATGTCTCATGGATATCTAAGTGTAGATGTCAGGTAAACAGCTGAATATTTTAAAATGAAGTTCATATGAGGTTAGGTTAGAAAACTAAATTTTAAGGCAATAGCTTATAGATAGCATTTAAAATAATGAGACTAGATGAAATCACCAAGGTAATGAGCTTATAAAGCCTACAAAGGCACTTTGGGCAGAGTTTTGTTTAGTGGTTGCGGATATGAAGTGAGATGGGCAAAGAAGATGAAAAGTGAAATCTAGAAGTATGTAGTGTCCAGAAAACCACTGTGAAGGAAGTGTTCAAGGAGGATGGATAAAATGTTAAATGTGCAGTTTAACAACAATGAAGTCTGAGGCTTATATAACTTGAGAATATAAAGATTATTAGTCACTTTGACAGTACTTCTAATGAAGGATTGTACACAGCAGACTGATAGGGGATCAGTAGAGAATAAATGGAGATATTGGGAAAAGGGAGCATATAAAACTTTCAAAGCATTTTGATGTACATGAAATGGAATACTGGTGTTACTTATAGGGGGAAAGGAGGTCAAGATAGGGTTTGTTTTCAAAGATGGTAGAAATTACAATGTATGTATCAACTGAAGGAAAAAAAAATCTAGGAGAAAGAACTAGTCAGAAGGATGTAAGGAAATTGCTGGATCCATGTCCTTGAATAGGCAAAAGAACATTGGATATAATGCACAAATGAAATGGTTAGCTTTTCAGTAGAATATGGATAGCTCATCTGTAATAACGGGAGGAAACAGAGGAGATGTGGGCTCAAATGGTCTCTGTTCTGTAATTGAATCATCTTTCCATTTTGTACAAGGTCTATAACTTTGGGTGGCCTTTTTATGCATTATGTATTATAGAATACCTTTTAGGACACGGATAAAATTTTCTTCTTAGGGGCATTTTTCAGTAGTAATATCTCACACCTCTGATGGTCTTTCCTGAACTCTAATAATACCTAGTAATTGATTTAAAATATACTCATTACTTAGCATATGAAGCCTTGTTCTGTCCCCCATTTCTCAGTTAAAAGCTGAAGTTTTCTGTAATGTATTCACATAACCACCTTGTAGATTCATAGGCTTTTTTAGGACCCCACATATGTCACTATTTTTCTACGTCTTTGTAACTTTTCAAGAGTTATATCCTTCCCTCCTTTTGCCTATGGTTTTTAGTCCATGTCTTTGTATTGCCAAATCTCAAACTGCGTTGCAAATATTCCTGTTGATCTCACCTATTGACTCTTTAGGATAGGGATTGTATTTTATTTATATTAAGCATTCCCAACTGTGAATAGTTTGTCTTTTACATCATAGGTGCAGAATTTACAATGAAAAAATGCTAGCGTTATGTTCAGTATGTATGTGCTGATTAGATCAAACTCAACTATTGCTCCCTATGATTTGAATCCATCATGACCTTACTGGTACTAAAGGTGGTCATTTAATTTCCTAAGAGGTTACTAAATGGAATTAAGACACAGGAAAGAGGATGATTTATGTATGACATGAAACAGAGCATGAGTATCTTTGTTTATTACAGTAAATAGATAACACCATCAGTAAGACTAATCTAGAAACCCTTCATCCTTGGGCATTATACAACTACTGTTTCTCAGTTTTGTTGATGTTTTTGTTTTGTTCTCTTCTGTCCCAATTTCACTTAGTTCATTTCATTGAATTACACATTTGCTAAAAATGTATTTACTGTCTCTATTATCCAGGTGTCCTTATATTCTGGACTAATATAATGTTGTCAATCATAATCAACTTTTAGAAAATAAATTAGAAAAGAAGAAAAGCTTAGAAAAGAAAAATACAAGTAGGTTCCATCTTGTATACCAATGTAATTCTGAGAGTGGATTGTTGATTGAGATTTGTGAGGCAGCTTCAGGTTTAGTGGCAAAGTCTGAGATAACTTCTATCTGTCCTAAACTACTACTCTCTCATCCTTCCTTCAATTCCTCTAATGAATGAAACTCTGGAGACTTCATCTCTTCTGGAGTCTTTATATGTCAAAAACTCTTACTCCGACTCTTCTTTTTACCTTAAAATCCTTCATTGCCCAATTTTGGTTAAGATGTCATTCCCTTAGATGTAACTTTGCTCTCCCTACCCACTCCTTTGTCAATTCTGCCATTTCTTTATTCCAATTACCAAGTTATTTGAAGGTTCCTACAGCAAATAATAACTGGAATTTGTGACCTTAAGTGAGATTTATCTAGCAGAGTACTTGACGTACAGCTCACACTTCATACATATTTTTAAATTAATATTACATGGCTGCATGGATGGATAGATGCATGGACAAATGGATGGTGAGTGGGTATGTGGAATACTAAGACCTATTACCTTTCACTGTTGACTTAGAGTACATATATATTAGGTTTGGAGGGGTTTTTGTCAGTAAAATAAAACAAGATACTTTAAAGCTTTCATTTAAAAGGATTTTAATGCTTATATAATGTATATTTGAATAGATGAACCATTGAATCTCTACTATAAGACAAATGTGGTGAAAGTATTTTATGTCTATAACAATTCTGTTCCCCAATATTATCCTGCAACTTACGTAGTTGCAAAATCTTTATTTTGCAGACGAGGAATCTGAGACTTAATAAAGTCTATCAAACTTAAGGTCCTGTAGCTAAGAGGTGGGAGAATGGAGTATTAAGCCTGGAACTCTGAGGGTCGCCTGGATGGCTCAGTCAGTTAAGCTTCTGACTCTTGATTTCAGCTCAGGTCATGATCTCATGGTTGGTGGGTTCAAGCCTGTATTGGGCTCTGTGGTGACAACATGGAGCCTGCTTCCGATTCTCTCTCTCTCTCTCTCTCTCTCTCTCTCTCCCTTTCTCTCTTTTTCTCTCTTCCCTTCCCCCATTTGCTGTCTCTCAAAATAAATAAACATAACAAAAAAAAAACTGGAACTCTGACTCTAAGACCATAGCTCTTTTCACTAAATAGAGCCACCTCTATGTAAAATGTTAAAGTTTTTCTAAGAGTAAAAATTAATCCATCACAGAGTTCTATATTATGCATTATTTTCAAAATAAGCCTTGATTAAATTAAATTGCTGCTATATTGATAAGCACATAATAAAATTTGGTAGCAAGGACAATGATGCTATGTAGAGGTTGCAAACTGGTAACCTCTGAGCCAGATATGCCTGGGATTAAGGGTGCCAGAGGTTTGGGAGGAAGGAAGAAAGGGAAATATTATTTTAAAAATCTAAGCCAGTACTGTGAATTAGAAGAATTCACACATAACAAATACCAGATATCTGGCTTCTCCTGAGCAATCTATAGCTACTTCAACATAGGACTCCAGTCTGCCTGGCAACAGTGAGTTTGAGCCTGACACTTCACGCCTCTTTAAATGTGCAAACACCCTCCAGTTCACTACTCCCAGTAGGCTGGTTTATTTTGATAACGTATCTGGTAACTTTAGATACTTGCATTTGAAAAAGTCAAATAATACATCTAAGATCTCTGTTTTAAATAGAATTTCAAGAATGTTTCATTTTCCTTATTTTCCACTTCTCTACACAATTGAGTTCTATCAAATGGTAGCAAAATATAAGAAGGGAGAAGGACTTCTGAAGATGGCAACCTCTTTATTTCTCTAGTGGTACTACATCAAATGTTACTACCAGAGCTTAAAACACGCTCAACTGCAAAAATGGTAGTTAATGTAAAAATGGAGTAATGGAATTACTTAAAACTATTGAAGACAAATTTGCATCTAGTTCTATGATACTGAGAAATCCCTGATTAAGCTATAATAATAGACAGTTGAGAGGATGGGGGGAAAACTTAAGATGAATCACCATCTAAAACTCAAGGTTGAGTTTCAGTTTATACTAATGTTCACTTTTAAGAGGATTTTAGTAACTTCCTTTAATCCTAATTGAGTTAAAAAAAATTTATTTCTAGTTTGCCATGTTTGTTTTATATTTCCGTGGCATGAGACTTGTTAGAGAAAAAAGGAAAAAACGTATAATTTTAGAGTTATTTATGTTGTCTCGCTCATGATTTACAGGTAGTTCCGAATGAATGAGGTCTTGTATATAAGCGTAATTGATGGTTCAGTAATCTGTTGCATTGGGATAATTGATGAAAAAAATATATATATACAGACTTGCCTTCAATCATTTTAAGATCCTATTGAGGTAGAAACCATAAGTAAATGAATAAACTGATATATTTTCTACCATATAAAGGGACTAAATAATGTTTGTTATTCTGTCCCCTTTTGCTAAAAGAGAGCAAAAGAATTTAGTCAGTGGGCCCACGGTAGCCCTCGAGAAAGCTGAAGAAATTCAATACCAAAATAAAACCAACTTCAAATACTTAGTCTACAGGTTAGGTGTGTCTCTAACCTTCAATGTAATCATGAGATCTAAACCTACCACACATGAATTTTTGAGAATGACTATCAGTATCATTTGAGCCCTCTTGATTATAAATGGACAGTACCACCTAGCCAATGCTTCAAATAGAACTTTACCAGAATTACCTGGTTATTCAATCCATTTGCAACTACACTGGTCTAGATACACAAAATAGAGATTTAGTCAGCTGTCCAAATAATCATTGTTTATGCGCATGAAAGGATACCATTTCACACACTTTCAGGATTCACTAAAATATAGCTTAATGTGTTGAGAGAATAAAGTCACAAGTTATAACCTTTTGAATTAAACTGATCTTTTCTCTCAGGCTCACTGTGGAAATGGGCAATCATGTCACCAATGGTGCTGGGTACTCTGGCTACAGGTGGACATCTAAGGAATGTGGTACCAAGTAGAAAAATGACTTAAGTTTTTCTAACCCCACACCCAAGGGTTAGAAAAATCATCTAGTGGAATCATTTTTTCATCTCCTTGGTAAAATATTTTTAATAAATTGTTCTAAAATACATTATACAAACTCAATAAAGACTATTTGCCTTAAGTTTTATTTATTTATTTTGAGAGATAGAGAAAGAGAGCAGGGGAGGGGCAGAGAGAGGGAGAGAGAGAATACCAGGCAGGCTTTGTGCTGACAGCATAGCTCAAACTCACTAATGGTGAGATCCTGACCTGAGCCGAAATCGAGTTGGTTGCTTAACTGACTGAGCCACCCAGGTGCTCCTGCCTTTTTTATAGATAAACCATTCTATCAGTGAAGTATGTTTTCTTTTTTTTTAAGTAACTAAAAATGTTTATAACCTATTCGTATATTTATATAGCTAATGTGTATTGAATACTTGTGTGTCCTGCATTGTACTATATTCTTTTTTTTTTTTTTAATTTTTTTTTCAACGTTTTTATTTATTTTTGGGACAGAGAGAGACCGAGCATGAACGGGGGAGGGGCAGAGAGAGAGGGAGACACAGAATCGGAAATAGGCTCCAGGCTCCGAGCCATCAGCCCAGAGCCCGACGCGGGGCTCGAACTCACAGACCGCGAGATCGTGACCTGGCTGAAGTCGGACGCTTAACCGACTGCGCCACCTAGGCGCCCCACTATATTCTTGATATACACTATTCACAAGTAATTCCATTTGGTATCTAATACCAGATGAGATGTCTGCAGATCAGTCAGTTTAAATTATCTGAGTTGAGAAAGAGATTTAAGATTTTATTTCACCTTCATCCAATCCAAAGTCTGTAGAGAAACACTATGCTGTCCCAGTAAAATAGATTTACACACACACATACATACACACTTATTCACACATAAAAATACATGTGAGCACACACGAACAGGTGAAATATAACTGATAAGAATTATTCATGAATTAATGAATATATTTAAAATGAGCACTGCATACATATGTATAGGTATGAGGGTATTTACTGAATTTTCATAGAATTCTAATATCAAACTCATTATCTCCCCTTCAACCTTTATTGCTTTCTCCAGAAGGCTCTAATTTTGTCATAACCATTTTACCATCTATCCATTGGATGTTTGCAATCTTCATGCTTTCATCTCCCTCATTTATCCTATGCAGTGTCTCTATGCTTTATGCCTTTGCCAAGGGAGGGCTTTGTATTTGCTTTGTGGGCAGCTGATTCTAGTTGCTTATTTTGTGACTGCATCATGAAGTACCTTATTCTTAGAGAATCCTTGCTAATATACTAGCTATGAGTTTGACTTATTTCTTCTTTTACAGACATCTGTGTACTAATTGAAAGCTTTTCAGACTAAAACAATTTCAAGAACTAAATGTACTTTTTTCCCCATGAAAATGTTTGCCTCAGAATTTCTATGGAGTCTTGAACATTTCAACGGTCTGTTTACAGTTGCCCGTCAAAAGATCTATTCTGCCTCTGTGTTGAATATTGCCACCATCCTTCTGTGACACAGGATAATTTCTCTGGCAGACAGTTTTTGAAAAGACATGCCTCTTATTATATAAGGCTTGACTATAAATAGTTACTAGTCCATTATGGGACAATAGGTATTTCAGAATTGATCCAATCTGTCAAACCCTATTCCAGTTTGAAGTAATGTTTTCATCAATGACAAAACAGTGAAGGCTTGTTTGATATACACTATCAAATGGACTTCAAATATATTAAACAGAATATCTAAAATAAGTTAATACTTATAGTATATTTAATAACCTGAAGAGAAGACCTTATATATGTACATGAGTCATTATGAAGGTTTGGAATCTTAGGTTTGAACAATGAAGGGAATCTTTCTGTGTAGCCAATTCTGAAGAGAGCCTGACTGTTTTTAAAAATGGCAAGAGAAACGGATACAGGTATCGTCAGAAGATTTGAATGGTGGTGGTGAAAATAAGCTTATATTTGCTTGATTTGTCTATCTTAACAGGTTTTAACACAAAATAACAGGGACTTTGTATATTTCTCTCTCTCTCTCTCTCTCTCTCTCTCTCTCTCTCTCTCTCTCTCTCTCTTTTAACCAAAGGGACTCTTAATTTTCCTTTCCTAACCAGAACACTGCAGTAAAGATACATTCTGGATGAGGGAAAGGATTTCAAATGTTAGGAAATTAGAAGATGAGGAGCTCTCATATTAGGACTTTGTCTGTGTTGTTCCATTGAACATAAGGAACCAACCAGGCACAACCAGGCTTTAAAGGACCCATGAATTTTTCCTACCTCATTATCAGTTGCAGACATGGGTGGAGAGCCTGCTCACAAGGAAGCCTCGGGGACCAGAGTATAATGGAGGTGACGGTGCAGTGTTTCGGAAACAGACTTTAACTACCTGTGGGGGAGTGTGGGTTTGTCTTTGATGACTTGACTGGATATTTAATATGTAGGTTATTTATAGTCCTTAGATAAATAGTTGATAGATCCTTGCCAATGCTGGCATAAAAACATTCCTTGGTTGAAGGAATAATGGCTTGACCAGGAGTCAAACTTGCTGAGCTTTAGCTCTAACTCCCATATCAACTAGTTTCATTAACCTATGGCAGATGACAATTACTGGTTCAATGTCATCTCTTGTCAGGAATAATTAATATATGCATGTGAAGGCATGGAATGCCTATGAGAATTAACTCTGAGGTACAAAAAAAGTCTGACATGTGATACTCAGCCTCTGGCTCCGCATACATAAAAATTATATACTAAATTAGAAAACAATCAACCAAAAATATAGACAGGAGTTTATTTTTTAGAATGTCTTTATTTTTTAATATATGAAATTTATTGTCAAATTGGTTTCCATATAACACCCAGTGCTCATCCCAAAAGATGCCCTCTTCAATACCCATCACCTACCTTCCCCTCCCTCCCACCCCCCATCAACCCTCACTTTGTTCTCAGTTTTTAAGAGTCTCTTATGCTTTGGCTCTCTCCCACTCTAACCTCTTTTTTTTTCCTTCCCCTCCTGCATGGGTTTCTGTTAAGTTTCTCAGGATCCACATAAGAGTGAAAACATATGGTATCTGTCTTTCTCTGTATGGCTTATTTCACTTAGCATCACACTCTCCAGTTCCATCCACGTTGCTACAAAAGGCCATATTTCATTTTTTCTCATTGCCATGTAGTATTCCATTGTGTATATAAACCACAATTTCTTTATCCATTCATCAGTTGATGGACATTTAGCCTCTTTCCGCAATTTGGCTATTATTGAGAGTGCTGCTATAAACATTGGGGTACAAGTGCCCCTATGCATCAGGACTCCTGTATCCCTTGGGTAAATTCCTAGCAGTGCTACTGCTGGGTCATAGGGGAGGTCTATTTTTAATTTTTTGAGGGACCTCCACACTGTTTTCCAGAGTGGCTGCACCAGTTTTCATTCCCACCAACAGTGTAAGAGGGTTCCCATTTCTCCACATCCTCTCCAGCATCTATAGTCTCCAGATGTGTTCATTTTGGCCACTGTGACTGGCGTGAGGTGATATCTGAGTGTGGTTTTGATTTATATTTCCCTGATGAGGAGCGATGTTGAGCATCTTTTCATGTGTCTGTTGGCCATCTGGATGTCTTCTTTAGAGAAGTGTCTATTCATGTTTTCTGCCCATTTCTTCACGGGGTTATTTGTTTTTCGGGTGTGGAGTTTGGTGAGCTCTTTATAGATTTTGGATACTAGCCCTTTGTCCAATACGTCATTTGCAAATATCTTTTCCCATTCCGTTGGTTGCCTTTTAGTTTTCTTGATTGTTTCCTTTGCTGTGCAGAAGCTTTTTATCTTCATGAGGTCCCAATAGTTCATTTTTGCTTTTAGTTCCCTTGCCGTTGGGGCTGTGTCAAGTAAGAAATTGCTGCAGCTGAGGTCACAGAGGTCTTTTCCTGATTTCTCCTCTAGGGTTTTGATGGTTTCCTGTCTCACATTCAGCTCCTTTATCCATTTTGACTTTATTTTTGTGAATGGTGTAAGAAAGTGGTCTAGTTTCATTCTTCTGCATGTTGCTGTCCAGTTCTCCCAGCACCATTTGTTAAAGAGACTGTCTTTTTCCAATTGGATATTCTTTCCTGCTTTGTCAAAGATGAGTTGGCCATACTTTTGTGGGTCTAGTTCTGGGGTTTCAGTTCTATTCCATTGGTCTGCGTGTCTGTTTTTGTGCCAATACCATGCTGTCTTGATGATTACAGCTTTGTAGTAGAGGCTAAAGTCTAGGATTGTGATGCCTCCCGCTTTGGTCTTCTTCTTCAAAATTACTTTGGCTATTTGGGGCATTTGTGGTTCCATATGAATTTTAGGATTGCTTGTTCTAGCTTTGAGAAGAATGCTGGTGCAATTTTGATTGGGATTGCATTGAATGTGTAGATAGCTTTGGGTAGTATTGACATTTTGACAATATTTATTCTTCCAATCCATGAGCATGGAATGTTTTTTCCATTTCTTTATATCTTCTTCAATTTCCTTCATAAGCTTTCTATAGTTTTCAGCATACAGATCTTTTACATCTTTGGTTAGATTTATTCCTAGGTATTTTATGCTTCTTGGTGCAATTGTGAATGAGATCAGTTTCTTTATTTGTCTTTCTGTTGCTTCATTATTAGTGTATAAGGATGCAACTGATTTCTGTACATTGATTTTGTATCCTGCAACTTTGATGAAGTCATTTATCAGTTCTAGCAGACTTTTGGTGGAGTCTATTGGATTTTCCATGTATAATATCATGTCATCTGCAAAAAGTGAAAGCTTGACTTCATCTTTGCCAATTTTGATGCCTTTGATTTCCTTTTGTTGTCTGATTGCTGATGCTAGAACTTCCAACACTATGTTAAACAACATCGGTGAGAGTGGGCATCCCTGTTGTGTTCCTGATCTCAGGGGGAAAGCTCTCAGTTTTTCCCCATTGAGGATGATATTAGCTGTGGGCTTCTCATAAATGGCTTTTATGATGTTTAAGTATGTTCCTTCTATCCCGACTTTCTCGAGGGTTTTTATTAAGAAAGGGTGCTGAATTTTGTCAAATTCTTTTTCTGCATCGATTGACAGGATCATATGGTTCTTCTCTTTTCTTTTATTAATGTGATGTATCACGTTGATTGATTTGCAAATGTTGACCCAGCCCTGCATCCCAGGAATGAATCCCACTTGATCATGGTGAATAATTCTTTTTATGTGCTGTTGAATTCGATTTGCTAGTATCTTATTGAGATTTTTTTGCATCCATATTCATCAGGGATACTGGCCTGTAGTTCTCTTTTTTTACTGGGTCTCTGTCTGGTTTAGGAATGAAAGTAATAATAGCTTCATAGAATGAGTCTGGAAGTTTTCCTTCCCTTTCTATTTTTTGGAACAGCTTGAGAAGGATAGGTATTATTTCTGCTTTAAATGTCTGGTAGAATTCCCCAGGGAAGCCATCTAGTCCTGGACACTTATTTGTTGGGAGATTTTTGATAATTGATTCAATTTCTTCACTGGTTATGGGTCTGTTCAAGCTTTCTATTTCCTCCTGTTAGAGTTTTGGAAGTATGTGGGTGTTGAGGAATTTGTCCATTTCTTCCAGGTTTTCCAGTTTGTTGGCAGATAATTTTTCATAGTATTCCCTGATAATTGCTTGTATTTCTGAGGGATTGGTTGTAATAATTCCATTTTCATTCATGATGTTATCTATTTGGGTCATCTCCCTTTTCTTTTTGAGATGCCTGGCTAGAGGTTTATCAATTTTGTTTATTTTTTCAAAAAACCAACTCTTGGTTTCGTTGATCTGCTCTACAGTTTTTTTAGATTCTATATTGTTTATTTCTGCTCTGATCTTTATTATTTCTCTTCTTCTGCTGGGTTTGGGGTGTCTTTGCTGCTCTTCTTTTATTTCCTCTAGATGTGCTGTTAGATTTTGTATTGGGGATTTTTCTTGTTTCTTGAGATAGGCCTGAATTGCAATGTATTTTCCTCTCAGGACTGCCTTCGCTGCATCCCAAAGCATTTGGATTGTTGTATTTTCATTTTCATTTGTTTCCATATATTTTTTAATGTCTTCTCTAATTGCCAGGTTGACCCACTCATTCGTTAGTAGGGTGTTCTTTAACCTCCATGCTTTTGGAGGTTTTCCAGACTTTTTCCTGTGGTTGTTTTCAAGCTTCATAGCATTGTGGTCCGAAAGTATGCATGGTATGATCTCAAAATCTTGTATGCTTATGACGGACTGTTTTGTGACCCAGTTTGTGATCTATCTTGGGGAGTGTTCCATGTGCACTCAAGAAGAAAGTCTATTCTGTTGCTTTGGGATGCAGAGTTCTAAATATATCTGTCAAGTCCATCTGATCCAAGGTATCCTTCAGGGCCCTTGTTTCTTTATTGACCATGTGTCTAGATGATCTATCCATTGTTGTAAGTGGGGTATTAAAGTCCCCTGCAATTACCACATTCTTGCCAAAGGTTCCTTATGTTTGTGAGTGATTGTTTTATATATTTGGGGTCTCCCGTATTTGGCGCATAGACATTTATAATTGTAGTTCTCTTTGATGGATACACCCTGTAATTATTATATAATGCCCTTCTTCATCTCTTGTTACAGCCTTTAATTTAAAGTCTAGTTTGTTTAGGGGTGCCTGGGTGCCTCAGTCATTTGGGCATCCGACTTTGGCTCAGTTCACGATCTTGTGGTCCGTGACTTCGAGCCCTGCGTCAGGCTCTGTGCTGACTGCTTAGAGCCTGGAGCCTGTTTCAGATTCTGTGTCTCCCTCTCTCTCTGACCCTCCCCCGTTCATGCTCTGTCTCTCTGTCTCAAAAATAAATAAACGTTAAAAAAAATTAAAGTCTAGTTTGTCTGATGTAAGTGTGGCTACTCCAGCTTTCTTTTGACTTCCAGTAGCATGATAGTTCTCCATCCCCTCACTTTCAATCTGAAAGTATCCTCAGGTCTAAAATGAGTCTCTTGTAGATAGCAAATAGATGGGTCTTATTTTTTTATCCATTCTGATACCCTATGTCTTTTGGTTGGTGCATTTAGTCCATTTACATTCAGTGTTATTATAGAAATATATGGGTTTAAAGTCATTGTGATGTCTGTAGTTTTCATGCTTGTAGCGATGTCTCTGGTACGTTGTCTCACAGGATCCCCCTTAGGATCTCTTGTAGGGCTGGTTTAGTGGTGACGAATTCCTTCAGTTTTTGTTTGTTTGGGAAGACCTTTATCTCCTTCTATTCTAAATGACAGACTTGCTGGATAAAGGATTCTCGGCTGCATATTTTTCCTGTTCATCACATTGAAGATTTCCTGCCATTCCTTTCTGGCCTGCCAAGTTTCAGTAGAGAGCTCAGTCACGGGTCTTATAGGTCTCCCTTTATATGTTAGAGCACGTTTATCCCTAGCTGCTTTCAGAATTTTCTCTTTATCCTTGTATTTTGCCAGTTTCACTATGATATGTCGTGCAGAAGATCAATTCAAGTTACGTCTGAAGGGAGTTCTCTGTGCCTCTTGGATTTCAATGCCTTTTTCCTTCCCCAGATCAGGGAAGTTCTCAGCTATTATTTCTTCAAGTACACCTTCAGCACCTTTCCCTCTTCCTCTTCTGGAATACCAATTATGCGTAGATTATTTCTCTTTAGTGCATCACTTAGTTCTCTAATTTTCCCCTCATACTCCTGGATTTTTTTCTCTCTCTTTTTCTCAGCTTCGTCTTTTTTCCATAATTTTATCTTCTAGTTCACCTATTCTCTCTTCTGCCTCTTCAACCCGAGCTGTGGTCATCTCCATTTTATTTTGCAGCTCATTAATAGCATTTTTTAGCTCCTCCTGGCTGTTCCTTAGTCCCTTGATCTCTGTAGCAATAGATTCTCTGCTATCCTTTATACTGTTTTCAAGCCCAGCTATTAATTTTATGACTATTATTCTAAATTCACTTTGTTATATTGTTTAAATCATTTTTGATCAGTTTGTTAGCTGTCATTATTTCCTGGAGTTTTTTTGAGGGGAATTCTTCCGTTTCATCATTTTGGGTAGTCCCTGGAGTGGTGCGGGACTGTGGGGCACTTCCCCTATGCTGTCTTGAATAACTTGCGTTGGTGGGTGGGGCCGCAATCAGACCTGATGTCTGCCCCCTGCCCACCGCTGGGGCCACAGTCAGACTGGTGTGTACCTTCTCTTCCCCTCTCCTAGGGGTGGAATTCACTGTGGGGTGGCGTGGCCCATCTGGGCTATGTGCACACTGCCAGGCTTGTGGTGCTGGAGATCTGGTGTATTAGCTGGGGTGGATCGGCAAGGTGCACAGGGGCTGGAGGGGCAGGCTCAGCTCACTTTTCCTTTGGTGATCTGCTTGTTGGGGGGGGGCCCTGCAGCACCGGGAGGGAGTCAGACCCACCACCGGAGGGATGGATCCACAGAAGCACAGCTCTGGGTGTTTGCACGGTGCAAGCAATTCCCTGGCAGGAACTGGTTCCCTTTGGGATTTGGGCTGGGGGATGGGCGAGGGAGATGGAGCTGGCAAGTGCCTTTGTTCCCCGCTAAGCTGCGCTCTGTCTTCTGGGGCTCAACCACTCTCTCTCCCGTTGTCCTCCAGCCCTCCCACTCTCCGAGAAGAGCTGTTAACTTATAACCTTCCAGATGTTAAGTCCCGCTTGCTGCCCGAACACACTCCGTCCATCCCCTCTGCTTTTGCAAGCCAGACTTGGGGGCTCTGCTTTGCTGGAGGGCTGCCCCTCCGCTCCAGCTCTCTCCCACCAGTCTATGTAGCATGCACCGCCTCTCTGCCCTTCCTACCTTCTTCCGTGGGCCTCTCGTCTGTGCTTGGCTCCGGAGAATCCATTCTCCTGGTCTTCTGGTGGTTTTCTGGGTTATTTAGGCAGGTGTGGGTGGAATCTAAGTGATCAGCAGGACCTGGTGAGCCCAGCGTCCTCCTATGCCACCATCTTCTGCTCTAGATAGGAGTTTAAAAGGAAAGAAGACAACTTCACTTTTGGGATGGCAGTGTTCCTATTCTGCAGAAAAAGAAGCAAAACATGCAAACCTGGTGAAAATTCAAAACACAAGGAATCATTTAAAGTCTTAAGAAATTGTATTATATGCATACAGAAATGCAGAAACACTTATTTGAGAAAAGATATTAAAAGTAAGAAAAGCAAGAGTATGGCATGTGGGCTGTGATCCATTTTCTACCTTTCCCTTCCCCTGTCTGTTGGAAGCTCTACTACACCTAAGTCTATAGGGAGATGGGGTTAAGAAGATGGGGCTTCATGTCCCCTGAGCTTTCAATCAAGGCCTACCATATCTCACTGTGAGGGGCAAAATTCCAGCCCTTCTAACCTCCTCCAACTCCTGATTGAAGAGGCTACATTCACAGGGAACACAATTGAGCATGCAAGAGCTCCCTTCCTCCATCTATCTTTACTCACAGGACATGGCCTCTGCCTCAGGCATGGAAGGCTGAGAATATTGTAATCCAAACAGCCTTGCCCCAGCTCAATCCTAAAGCCCAGGTTCCACGCAGGAAGATCAAAATTAGGAAGACTAGAGGTTACTGCTCCCCTCAAAGCCCTGTATGGTGCCACAGAAAATTTGCTCAAGTGAAGAGGTAGCCCTTAAGAAAAGGGAGTACAACAAAGCTCTCACAATATGAACTCACTTTATTTGAAACAACTATAGGGAGATTAAAGCCCATGAGTACTTTCAAAGGTAATAGCTCCTCCTAATTATGCAATGTGATATTTAATAATGGATGTATGTCATCATACTTTTGTCTAAACTCCTAAAATGTACCACAGTAACAGTGAGTCTTAAGATAAACTATAGACTTTTCGTGACTATGATGTATCAATGTAGGTTAAGCCTTGGTTTATACATATCTATAGATTTCTCTATCTATTATATAGATAGATGTACAGGCATCTATAGGTATCTATCTATCTATCTATCTATAGTTTTATACACATAAATACACATATACATCTATACTTTTCTGGTGAGTGATATTGATAATAAGTCTCTATGATAAAGCTTATAAGATTAGTTGTATATGACAAACCCTAGAGGAACCCCTAGAAAGTAACCAAAAAACATAGTGAAAAAAAAATCATTACATGAATTAAAATGTTATACTTGAAAACACTTAATCCAAAATAAATACAGGAGAGAGAGGAACAAAAAAGCCATTAAACATTAAAAAAAGTAAAATAAATTCAACTATATAAGAAGCATTACTTGTGAATGGGCTAATCAACAGAGCATATTGAACTGGATTAGAACAAAAAACTGATCCAATTATGTGCTGTCTACAACCACACTTTTAAAAAATAGAAATAGATTGAATGGAAAGTACCATGCAAACTGCAGTGGGAGTGCCTATAGTAACATCAGGCAAAATTGACTTTAAAATTAAAGAAAAAAAGGTTACTAGAGATAAAAAGCAATATTTTATAGTGAAAATTGGGTCAAACTATCAGGTTATAAAAATTATAACCATTTAAGCAATAGACCATGGAGTCTCAAAATACATGAAGCAAAAGAAAATAGAACAGAATAGAGGAGATAAATAGGTGGCAATAGTCAGATTTAAGAACTCCACTTTGAGTAATGGATAGCATACCTAGAAGAAATGGAGGTCTTGAACAACCTTGGACACAAACTAGATAGACCTAACAGACATATTTAACACTCCATCAAACAAAGAATACACATTTTTTAATTTAAAGTCTTGTTTTTTTTTTGTTTTTTTTTTTTTAAATTTTAGAGGCAGAGAGAGAATCCCAAGCAGGCTCCACACTGCCAGCCTGGAGCTCAGCATGGGGTCAGAACTCACAAACCATGAGATCATGACCTGAGCCAAAATCAAGAGTCAGATGCTTAACTGATTGGGCCACCCAGGCATCCCAAGTGAATACATATTCTTAAATGCACATGGAACATTACATAGGACAGATCCTGTGGTAGGCTAGTGATAACTCTTAAGTATAAAATGTATTGAAATTCTATATTTTTTGTGCCACTATGGACTGATATTAGAAATCAGTATCTGAAAAAAAACTGGAAAACTCACAAATGTGGAAATTAAACACATTCATAAATAATCAGTGGGTCAAAGAGGAAATCATAAGGGAAATTAGAAAATCCCTGGAGGCTAATGAAAATAAAGATACAACATATTGAAACATGTGGGTTGCAGCCAATGCAGGGCTTAGAGGCAAACCGATAACCATAAATAGTTAAAGACAGAAGACATCTCTCAAATCAAAAACTGAATTCTCAGCCTGAAGACCTTGGAAAAAGAAGTTAAAAACCCTGAAAAAGTGAAAGGAATGAAATAGAGTGAAAATTAATGAAATAGAAGGGAAAAATAATAGACAAAATTCAATGAAGTAAGTTGGTTGAAAAGATGGACAAAACTGAAAAACTTGTAGCTAAATCGAGCAAGAAAAAGAAGACTCAAATTGCTAAAATCAGTAACAAAAGTGGGGACATTATTACCAACTTCACCGAAATAAAAAAGATAACAGAATGTTTTGAATGAATATACACCAACAAATTCTAAAACCTTGATGAAATGGGTAAATGGCTAGAATGCTACATAACTCAAAACCAAGGAATAAGTTTCTAGGAGGCATTTCAGTGTCTGGATTCCAGTTCTTCAGAATCTTTATTATTTTTACTATTTTTTTAATGTTGATTTTTGAGAGAGAGAGAGAGAGAGAGAGAGAGAGAGAGAGAGAGAGGGAGGGAGGCAGGCAGGCAGAGAGCAAGGGACACATGGAATCTGAAGCAGACTTCAGGCTCCGAGCTGTCAGCAGAGAGCAGAGAGCCTGATGTGGGGGTGGAATTGATGAACTGTGAGATCATGATCTGAGCCAAAGTCAAACTCTTAACCAATGGAACTAACCAGGTGCCCTCCCCCCTGCCAGTTCTTCAGAATCTTTCAAACAGACTGCTTAGTGATTAAAATTCAGTAAATGGAGAGTTGAATTTTACCTCCCATGCAGAGTATGAACTTCTGATCATCCGTGCTAACCTAGTTTTGTGTGCTAACCCTTGAAGTGTGTAATAGTGAGAAGCAATGAAGGAATACTTAAACAGACCTGAGGTCTATGTACTGCACTGTATTCTTCAGCAATTATAATCTAGTCCTCATTTGTTGTCTATAGTCTGTCATTTCCTCAGAGCCTTACTTAAGTTCTGATTCCCTCAATTTTAATGTCCTTCTGATAATTCCTATCCAACCTGTCAAAGACCACTTTGTGCTCTGAATGTTACCTGATCCTTCTAAGCTGACCTAAATTTTTCTTCTCTGCATGTCCCAACTCTTCTGTTACTTTTGTATTACTTAGAGTTTAAGCACAGTACACTTTTGTTGGAGTTGTATTCATGACCGTTTCATGCTGTACATTATGTCAGGAAAGTGGGGACAGTTCTTAATCATTTCCCTTCTCTTTACAACTTCCATTCCCAGATACACTATAGATACCTGGCATATATCAAGATGAAAATAATGAACTTTTAAAGTATCGGCATCAAGATAGAAATGCTAAAAAAAGTTTTAAAGATTCTTGCATCACCAAGGTTCCCCACCATTACCAGGTAGATTGGTTTGCCGTATCAACAACGAATACCTCGTTGATTTTAGCAGGCTGGGAGAAATTGGGGGAATTTTTTTCCAGACAGATATCAGTAGGAACAGTAATACCTAACAGGCACCGTGCTAAGCTTCACATACTGTGTCTCTTGTGATTCTTACTATTTCAGCTTTCCTTCTTATGAATGAGACTCAGAAGATTAAGCAGCTCACCCATGCTTTTTCAGTCAAATAGGAATGGGTATCATATATGAACCCTGGTTGGTCTGATTTCTTAACCACTTCAAAAATTCATTGTTTTTTAGGGCATAATTACCAGTGCAGAAAAAACCAGGGTTATTCTAGGATGAAATGCAAATGTTTGCTTGAGCTTCTGATTTCTTGTCTGGGTCAATTTGCCTTCACAAATGAAAACAGTAATGATTTCCAGATGAGCAGAGTAGTTCAGAATAGATTGTGACACACAGTTTTCTGGATTTTCTCCCTTTTCCCAGGACTACATCAATTTACTTTGATGTTGCATTAGCAATCATACTTTGGCAGCTTCATTTGTATTACACACATGTCCTTTTATGAAATAATAAGGTGAGAAAATTATGATTACAGGATGTCTTCAGTAATAGACACTTGAAAACTGGAACATCTATCAAGTGTTGCCATATCCCTAATTAAAAATGTTCATGGATTTATAGAAAAATGCTTGCTGAGAACTAAGGTAGTTTTCCACCTGCCCTGGCATGTTTTAATCATATGCCTGGTACATGTTCAAAGAATAATGGAAAAAGCTATTTCTAAAAAATGTGGAAGCAAAAAACAAATATGTTTTTAATAAAACATATGTCAAAAATAAATTTAAATTTGGAGTGTAGTTTAATCCCCAGTGTGGCATAGTTAGGAAGATGTATACATTGGAGCTGGAGGACCATCTTTAAATCCCAGCTTTCCTACTTACTAGCTATGTAATCCAGAGAAAGTCATTCAATTGCCTGGACTCTCTTTTTTTAAATTTATTTAAAAGATAATTATATTTGCTTTAAATGTTTTTCATAGAGATTGAGTTAAGTACAAAAGTCTTAGTTCAATACCTGAAATAATAAGTAACAAATTTGTTAAATCTTTGATAACTTTTTGGAGAGTTAAACAGCAAAATACCCAGTTATTGATGCCAATGAGAATTATTAAATATATATGAATATGTATATAAGATATACATACAGGCATACCTCAGAAATCCTGTAGGTTCTGACCACCTCAATAAAATGAACATCACACTAAAATGAGTCAAATGAAACTTTTGGCTTTCCAGTGCACATACAAGTTAGTTTACACTATACTATAGTCTATTAGGTGTACAAATCTATTATGTCTAAAAAACCAATATACATATCTTCATTAAAAAAATGCTTTACTGCTAAAAAGGGCTATCATCTGAGCTTTTGCCAAGGCATAATCACTAGTTACAGTTTACCATAAAAAATACAATGAAAAAGTTGGTAATATTGCAAGAATTATCAAAATGTGACACAGAATGAAGTGAGCAAATGCTTTTGGAAAAATGGTGCCAACAGACTTGATAATGCAGGATTGCCACAAACTTTCAATGTGTTAAAAAAAAAAACTTCAAAGTACAATAATATAGAGTATGCCTGTTTATGATAAATATATGTTGTTTTGTAATTATATATAACAATAACACACGTGTATATATACTCAAAAAAGTAAGAAGGCTTTTTAATGTAGTTATTAAATGTATAGGCTTTAGAACCAAGTAATTGAGTATAGACATTGTTCTCCCACCTACCATCTCTGTGACTTTGGGTGGTCACCCAAACTTTGAAAGCCTTAGTTTCTTCTCCTGTGAGATGGGCATATTAATTGAACTAGCTGCTTGTGTTTTTCTGAAAATGTTTTATATAGTGTTTTCCACGTAGCGAATATTCAGTAGATGCTGGGCATTTCTGTCCTCTTCACTTAATAAGGAAACAGGTTCAATTAGGTTAAGTGTTTTGCCTGTGTTCCAACAGGAATAAATGAGCATGATTTGGATTTGCTCTTGTCTAAGTCTAAAACTCACCCTCTTTCTCTTGCAACATGCAACCATTCACAGTCAGCTGACTTACTTTTCCCATTCATGGAGTTTTCTCTTTGTGCCCTCATATATCTGATGCCCGCACAATATCTTCCAGTATAAAATGTTTTAATTATAGATCACCAGTAAAAAAAAAATCCACACTTCTGTATGAAAGGATTCAAACTTGCTTTTAGTTGGCTATCTCTAAAAATTATACTTGAAACCATTAAGGGTGTCTCAGTGTGAGAATAAAAACATCGAAGAATGGTGTTAAATGTAGAGTACATTGATAGCAAGCAGAATTATCAAGGTCCATTGTAAAAATATGCATAAACTTTGCCTATCAATAGTAGCTTTCACTAACACAGTAAGATGAACCAGTAATTATGTGGTGATTCTGCATTTACTATCAGAATTTATGCATATGACATCATTTTGCTTTTTTTCATTTTATGAGGTGGGTTAGAGAAATGCTATTATAGATAGTATAAAAACTAAAGTTCAGGGAAATGATAGGATTAGTGCAACATTGCAAAGCTAATAAGAGGTAGGCCTGAATTTGAACCCAGCCTGCCTGACTGTGGTGAAGCACCCTCTTGAGCATCACTCTTATTAAGCCCAAGTACTTCAGGAAAACAAAAAGTGCTTTGCAAGTCAGTCACATCCAATTTTAATACTGGTGCATTTCTCCCACCAGCTGACAGTTGCTTAAAAACAGGATCTGTGGCATTTGAAATAAAGCATTGTTCTTTATGTTGAACATAGTGCTTACTTAATGTTGACCTAATGGAGAGAGACTGATAAAGGGTGTGCACTTGTTATTGCTAGGGATCCAGAGTATATTTGTGCATGTGAGATGAAGTATGGGTTTCATGTGGCCACCAAATGGGAATGAACCATGACATAAACTGATGAAGTAGGAAGATTGTTTGATGTGCTTTGTCCACTTTTAATGAGAAATGTTTTCATGTCATCATCCAGACTTTATATTATAGCTGTTACTTGCATCCTTTCCTTGGATATCCTTTCCATACACACAAAATAACAAAAAGAGAATGAAACACTGTGTGATAGGTTCTTAATCCCAAAGATCTAACGGCATGGAAAGAAAAATACGCTTTGCTTCTCAGCACACCAAAGGCTCTGCTTGTCAGAAAAAAGTTCCAAAGAGCTGACTGGAGATGACTGGATAAAATCTGACCATCCCCAAAGGGGGGAAAAATCACTTTATCAAAATGACAACTAGATAGGCCATGTGCCCTTTGTGCTATGATTTCTATGCCATGGCTCTCAAGTTTCCTAATCAAAATCTCTCTGGCTTGCTGCCCTCTGCTTTGTCAATTCTGGTTCTATTTGTGAGTACAGGTTATCTGCTGGGAGACTCAGACCTGATAAAAGATAACAAAGAGCCATTTGATAAATTAGTGACTGAATACTCCTGTAAATACCTATCTGGAGGATGGAATAGAGTATGGAAGATCTAGACAATATACTTAACAATGTAGGTAACAGAATGTGGGAATTAAAATTTTAGGCTCTGGGTCTAGATTGTTTTCTCCTCATTATCTTGGTGTCCTCAGACAACTTAATCTCTGAATTATTTCCATTTCTAATCTTAAAATTAATAATTATTACACACAAGCAATCGGGATTTTTGAAGATTAAATAAAATAACCTATTTAAAATGCTTAGGCTAGTTATTGATATTAAAGGCCATTAAATGCTAGCTATTATAACTATAAATGTATCATTTGATTCCTACAAAAATCATGTCAGAAGGGCCCATTAGGCGGCATTGAGTCAAATTCATAGGAAGAAAATACATCCCAAAAAATCACATAAAGATAGTCTAGTTCAAGCATGTCAGTGTTAGGAGAATGGCACATCTTCTCCACCCCCCCCCTCCAAAAGTAAATATATAGTTGGGCAAAACTGCCAAAACAACCATTTCGGTGTTCTGGGATTCAGCCAAAGGCATACAGCTAATGGAACTGAATTTTTTTTTTTCCCCATGAGATCTATTAAATTTTAGTTAAGAACAGTGGGTTGTCTTTAGTGTTCTTGGATAGGACTCCCATCTCCCCACCCTCCCAAATGTGGTGAGCCTAACCAGAAAGGGGAAATCTGAGCAAACTGGCAGCATTGGTACTGGAGAGGGATCCGTTAATTTGGAGTGGAAGGCAAAAAACAAAACAGAAAAAACAAAAAAAGAAATCAAAAATAAAACCCCACTCAGCAGAGGACAGCAAAGGCCTGAAGACATTCTAGACTGAGATTGCAGTCGCAGTCCCGGGTAGGTAAGCAGCAGAGCCACAGACTAACTAGGGATTTAATAGGAATATCTGGAGGGCTGGATACTCATAGACAGTCTTGATAGTCCTTGACAGTATGCCTGGATATGAACAGAGACTGTGCACATCTGCATCTGACAGGGGCTATAGTTAAATGTATCTACACATTACTGGCCAGCAGGAAGAGGCTGCACACACATGAAAAGGGCACATGAAAGGTTTTAGCAAAGAGAAAATGGGGACACATTGAAAGGTGCCTAAATTTCTTGTGTGCTACCCAAATTACACGCAGACCCATCGACCAGTCCCGTACTGCACAACCCTGAGAGCTAGTACCTTTTCAAATTTCTCTGCCTAGCTGCCTTACTTACCTCGATTTAGTCCTAGACCTGAAATACAAACACACAGGTTGCTCCTTGAAGGCCAGGTTTGAAATAACAACAACCAACAATAACAAACTGAGCAGAGACATTAGATAACACACATCGTGAAAAAGTTAGATTTCATTAATACATTACTAAACAATATTTTAGTCTAGATACGTTACTAAACAACAACAACAAAAAAAAAAAACCTGACAACCTCAGAGGGGGTGGGGAATAAAAATCAGAAGTAAGAATTATTATCCTGTTTTGCAGAAGGATAATGTCCCTGGATGTAGAATTCTTGGTTGTTTTTTTCCCCTTTTAGTTATTTCACTGCTTTCTGGCTTCATTGCATCAAATTAGAAGTTTGTTTTTAACCATATTGATGTTCTTCTTTACTGAAGGGTTCTTTTCCTCTTTTGTGCCAATTTAGGGTCACAAAGATTTTATCCTATGTTTGATCAAAAAGTTTTATAGTTTTGTTGAGGTTTTAGATTTAGGTGCACATTTGTACAGATTCACTTGAGTTAATTTGGTTTCTAATTTAAAGATACCCAATATTCCACCTCCATTTTTTGAAACGTCTATACTTTCTCCATTAAATTGCCTGGTGTTTTTGATAAAAATCAGTTGTCCATATAGGTGTGGAACTATTTTTGGCTTCTATAATGTATTTGATCAGGCAGTATATTCTGATATCATTGAGTGTACCCTATAAATGTCTTTAAAAAGTTACTAAATTTTGTTTGATAATGTTTTAGTCTTCCTTATTTCTGTATCTATATATCTATATCTATATCCTTCAAATACATCACTGTTGTTTTTCACTTGCTCTGTGATGAGAATCAGTAGTATTGATGATCTTGTTTAACTGTGTCTGCATTTCTGTCTACATATTCTATTAATTTTCAAAAGGAACTATTATATTTAAAGAAATACCTGTAGATATATCTTAGTATTTTCAAAGCAATAAGGGTTGACACTAGAAATAACGAAGAAATGAGAAAGACGCATTATAACTGAGCAGGTTATGAATTCTTAGGGAAGCTTTTCCTTTTCCCAGATGCTGCTGGTACCAAAACAGAAATTTATGCTTTGTCTCTCTTTGCTAGTATTATTTTATCTACTCTAGTTTCTTTCAGAAGATCTGGTTATTCAAGGGCCACTTCTTGTAGGAGTTTCTCCATCTTGCACTACTGAAAGCTTTGTCTCTTGAGTGATGAAACTGCCACTCTCAGAGTCTCTAATGATAAATGCCCTCAGAGCAGTGCTGAGACTTATGGAAGTCCAGTATGGAGATAAATGTGTGCCTGGATATAAATTTTGACATCCATAGGTATAGGTATATGTATATGTGTGTATATATTATTGGACAAAAGGAGTTATTCTAAAGTGTGTTATATGTATCCCTGATTTTGCTCAAAATGATGGTAAATTATGAATAAAATTGTGTATTTCACTAATTACGTATCTGTTTTAAAATATGTTCAGAGGGAACATAATTGCCCTACTAAGTTTTGAAGTGGAATTATGGAAAATTAAAAGCAAATGGTTCGAGATACTATATAAAAAGTGTATTTCAGAAATCTTTGATCAAATCCTTAAATATTGTCTTAAGTATACCCATTAGTGATCTAGTTAATTGTTTTCTTGTCCATAACTCTAAAATTGTGCTTCTACAAGGTTTCCAGATTCAATCTTCCCTTCATGTTCTTTTTCTTTTACTTTTGTAACATATAATGGCTCTTTTTGTTTGTAGCATTGACAAGATTATTAGTCTTTATTTTATGTTGGCCAGTTTAAGAGACGAGAGATTCACTTCCTTATTAATTTGATGTATCCCTCCATCAAATCATTGTTCTCTCTGGCAAGAAATTTGCCATATAAATTTTCAGGTACACTGATGTAAAGAAACAAGGAAGTATAAAATAGAAAATTTCTTATGTGATTAATATTAGAGGAGTCTAATAAAAAATAAAATAGCTGATATCCAGATGGCAAGACAATAAAAATGTTGACATACTGGACTGAAAACATAAATATCTTATGTTTTATACTAAATACTCGCCTTGCTGTGGGCTGCTCTATCTATGGGATGGGACATTCTGTAATCAGACTGTTTTGGAAATTACTGAGTAGAAAATATGGACAGGATTCAAAAGAGACCTACTTCTAATTTGGTTCCAAGTCACCAGTGCAATGTATCATAAAAACTGAACAAATCATAATATTTGTTACATAAATTACTGTTAATGGGGACCTGGATCAAATGAATTACTATTAACTGCAATTTATTGGAAAGTAATAAATTGCCAGGGAGTAAATTTGCTACTCAGTTTTTTGGGTTTACATTTTTAGCCCTCACAAAAACCTTAACATATTAATACTACTGTAATGTCCATTTTACAAATGTGATAATTGAGACTTTCAAAAACAAAGTCAATTATCTGAGATTCCAGAGTTTGTCAGTGTTAGAACTGGGATTTGTTTGACACCCAAGAATGCCTTTATAAACCACCACAGTGTGGCTAAATTTTTGGCTAAGTCTTTTCTACCCAGGTTGCATTGACAACATATTTTGGGAGTTAGGACCTGGTGATCTAACTTGATATATAATCTCTTAACTAGCAGCCATAAAATCCTATCACCTTTAAATATATCATGCTGGATTTCAGTAACAGTTCATCCACAACCTAATTGTATGCAAAGATTGAAACTAAATATAAAACGTTTATGTTGGAAATGAACTTAGAATCTTGAGTTTTTAAATAAGGAAGATTTATGCTTACTGCCTTGAACTAGATAAAATGACTAAAATTCCTCTAATCAAAGTGAGTTAATTGTTAATAAAATAAAACATGCAATTTCCATTGTAGCATATGATTCACATCTTGAAACAAATTCTTTTTTGTCATGGAGAGCAGCTAAAATAAATAATTGAAAAGTAGCCAGAAGACACTGCTTGGAACATCCCAAAAAAGTTGAAGTGCATCCTCCAAGGCCATTTATTTTCTCTATGCAAAATGTACCAGTTTCAATAAACCAAAACTGGTCTATAGATAATTTAGTTCATTCATCAATATTTAAACTTTGTTTATAGTGCTTGCAGCATTTTATTGTCAATATTAGAAGGGCCGATGCTTCTTTTTAACATCTTGTTCTTTCTTAGAAGTGCATTTCACAAAGGAATACCCCAACCCCCTGCCTTTGCGATATATTGTCTATACCAAAATTCTTACTTTTTTTCATATATCCACTGCCACTACAAGCAATTATCACTGAGTTTCTGATAAGTTTAATCAAGGCAAATTGAATTTTTATCATATTTAATTTTCTTCTAAGATAACTGTTTTGTGGTAAACATTTTCTTCTCCCTGATAAAATGTCTCTTTATCTTCTGAACACTGCAATTATAGAACTGTCTCCTCAACTAATTGTGAAATTACAGAAAAACAACTTTTCTTAATTACAATCTAAATTCCTTCACTGTAAATCATTTTATCATCACTCATTATTCCATAGGCACACATAAAAACGTGTGCTGAAATTCTCACTCTAAAAATGCTCAAAAGCAATCAAAGATATTTGAAATACATGTAATAAACTCAAATCATTTCTGAATTGAAACTCCTTTGTTTCTCGCTTACTGGAGTAATATTTTCAATTTCTATGTGATCATTGATAACAGAATAGCTCCACTGAAATATGTTTAGATTTGTGATTAGTATGCACATGAAAATTAATTAAAATTTTGTGAAAAGCCTCACTGACCTTTTCCTGGCTTCATATAACCTTCTAACATTCCAAATTTATACAGAAGAAGCTAACTCAAATCCATGATAGTTACAGTTTTATAATATGTTTTATTATTTAAAAATAAGGACATGCATTAATTTTGTATTTTTGCCCTAATGAAATCTTACATTGACATTTTGTTGAGGAGGGTGAAAAAAAGAAAATTATGGAATTACTACCAAAATGTAAAACAGGCAGACATTTTCTTTATTCTCTCTGTTTCATTTCTTTTCATACAGCTTCAATTAAAAAACTTACTTTCATCTTGTTTTTCTTACGTTTTTCACTCCCTTTGGAACTCCTGAAAGTCTGGAATCTAGCTAATAAGTTTCATATGTCTACATTAACACTAACTTTATAGACAAGAATAAAAGAAGCAAACTGACCTAAAACCAGTGGGACTATATGAAAATCCCCATTGTCACTAGAAACTAAAATCTACTCACGTGGTCTGGTTTGACTATTTTGTTCCTACAGAAAATATTAATGAACAAAAACAACAAAATCCATATCCCTGAGATTGGAAAAATATCACAGATTGTAATGTAGAACAGTTAGCTATCCTCTTGGAAGGGTAAAGAAATAATAATGAAACCATGACAATAATATATATGCATTTAATAAATATTAATATACTCTGTACCTTTCAAACATTTAACATTTCACACACACAGATACAAATAAGACCTTATATAAAAGAACACATAAGCCATAGTTATATACACAGCAAGTCACATAAGAGTTGGAAAAGGTTGACTTTTCATTTTAATTCTAAAATAAATGATATAAACTTCTGGCTTCTAGGAATGGAAGGGTAATTTTTCTGCCTTCTGGAAATAGAAAAGTACCTTGGTCAAACTTCAGGAAAAAAATTAGAAAACATCAACAAAATATATGACACAGCTATTTGAAGGTGCTAAAAAGTGACCAAAAGTTGGGAGAAATGAGAGGAAAATAGATCTGAAAAGATGAACTGCAATTCTCCAGTCCTGCTAGGGTAGCAAAAAGGTGCAGCTTATTGGCTTGAGGTGGGACAGTATTGAAATTGAAAGAGGAGATAACAACTCCTTAGGGGCCAGGTGTGTAAGGAAGAGTAACAGAAGGATTGATAATAAAAAATGACATTTCATTGACCCCCAAACATTGGGTTAGTACTGAACTATGCATGTACAGGTGAGACCCCATAGGCCATGGTCAAAATGAAGCATCTAGAAGCTGAAAGGATTGTGCAGGGTTTTCAGTGGTTTACCACTTCAGGCGAGTTAGGAATTAAAATTTGACTACAACCAAATTAACTGCCTGTAAAAACAAATCTTAAAAGTTATTTAACACAATCTAGATTTTCTAATTTCTAACATTTATAAAATCCATTATATAGGAAAGCAATGGACTGTGAAAATACAGAATTATATGATCCATACTCAAGAAAATAAGCCTTTAGTAGAAAATAACTCTGACATAGCATAGGTTATAATGAACAGGTCAGGACTTTAGGGCAACTTCTACAAATGAGTACTTAATGCAAAATATATAGCCAATAGCAGAGGAAGCCTGTCCATAAAGATATAGAAACTATAAAGAAAACCCAAATAGAAATTCTAGATCTAGGAAGTATAATAACTGGCTATATTTAATTTCTTTAAAAGATTATGACTGTTAAAAGCAAGGAGTATAACATAACAAATATTAGAGGTTTAAAAATTAGGTAGATACGACAAAAATAGCCTAAAAGTAAGAAATGTACCGTTATAAGCTTTCTATATTTTATGTGAAGTGATAAATGAGATAATGATAGTACTTTGGTAGATAACATGACAAGGACTATATAAATGTACTAAGCAGTGATAATCACTATGATTAATTAACATAACACAATTGAACTAACCCAAATGGTGAAGATAAGTGGCTCAGAGGAAATACAAGAACAGTAAGCATCAGACACAGGAGTTTTTTTGTTGTTGTTTTTGTTTTTTTTGTTTTTTATTATTTTTTTACACTATAATGTTAATTACCACTTACTGGTATTAAATTATTAGGGATTATTATCTCAGTACTACTTCTGAAAAACTGAAGCTTAGATAAGTTGTTTTTGTCCCTGCACACAGAAACTGGGCAACTGAGGACAGGGCAAGGGAGGTTTTATTTCTCACGTTCACTTTTGTAGCCTTAATTTATTGGTGTGCATAATTTCCTTCAAAAATGACAAAAACAAAATCTGAATTACCAAACCAGATTACACACATCACATTGCTTAACTTTACTGTTTTCACAAAACAGAAACCCCTATTTCAGGATGTTGTATATTTAATTTGCCATTCACTACTTAGTTTGTTTATTGGACTATGGAATTAAATGTAACATTGACTTATTTCTAAAGAGAAAGTGACAAAATGTTGCAAACTTCTGCTGGTACCTAAAGTCAATAAAAGAGGTTAGTGCTTCTTAAGACTTTGCCGGTATTTTCAGAGATTATCTATACAAAGACATAAACATACACACACCTAAACATACACATATGCAAATATACAAACTTACTGTTAACAAAACCACAAATTGTAAACCTTGCATTTTCCTAGGTGAATACTTTAGTAGATTAACCCTAGAATACTCTTTTGTGCCATATTACAAAAATATGGGTTGTACAGATCAATGTATTGAAACATAGGAAGGCATGGCATGGATGATAGGATGACCATGGAGGAAGGAATAGAAATTTAGAGACCAGGGTAAAAGTCTCAGTAATATTGCATAGTTGAATTGTGTGTTCTTGGATGTGTAATTTACTTTCTCTATAGACCGAGTAGGGTAAAATAAGTTGAAAACTCTAGAAAAAGTAGGATATGAAATGAGAAGTATAAAGATTTGTAACATTTTATTTTGTAAAAGCCTTTTGTCTTAACTGCTGAAATTATTACTGTTTTCTTCATTTACTATTTTTATTATAGCATGTAATGCATACTTTTTTTTTCAAAGAGATTTAACATTGCAGAGGCAATAAGTTAACAGAACTAGAAAGGTACCCACATGAACAAAGTTTGCTATCCATGATCTCCAGTGCACTGTTTGAGATTTACTGTGGCAGACTATGAGTCTGGAGTTCTCTCTTGTCCAGCAAGAGAGTGGATGCAGAATTGAATACTAGAAAGGCTGATGTCCAGGAGGAGACAGAAGCCCAAACAGGGTTTTCATCTCCATATTTATTGAGCTCAGAAGATATTATCCATGTGGTGAACATGAAGAAAACCAGATCTTACACATGTGAATGTGGAGAAAACAATCAGACAGTAATAATTAACTTGTGTTAAGGGTCTGGTGGGGGGGCAAGTGGTGGTTGTGATCCAGGTACATTGGTGCCAGATGAAAAGCAGTTTACTGCAGGTGATATAACAAGTTACTCATAATCCTGTTATAATATTTCGCTACCTAACTACTAGCACTTTCACCCTGTAGTGGCTGCTTTCCACCCTAAGCCTTGTTAACCCATTGGTGCAAGCATACAGAATTCTTATTTCCCACAATTTACAAGTAAGCTGTTATTTCCTTCAACCTGTATTTCTTAAGTGTTTTCAAATAATCAGTATCTTTTTTTAAATTTTTGTATGTATCATTAACTGAGAAGGCGTATTGAAATCCTTTACTATAATTACATATTTGTTTTTGGTTCTTTTATGTCTTTTTTCTCCTTGAAATTTTATCAGTTTTTGGTTCAAGTGTTTGGAAGCTCTGTTATCAGGTGCAGACATTTTTAGGATGTTGATATTCTCTTGACAAATTGACTGCTTTATTATTATGAAATGACCTTTATATCTGGTACTTTGCTCTGAAATATACTTCATCTGATATTAATAAAAATACTTCTAATTTCTATTAGTTACAGCATGATAAATCTTTTTTAAAATCCTTTTACTTTTAACTAATTTGTGTCTCTACATTTAAAATGTGTTGTTTACAGGCAGCACATAGTTGAAGCTCTTTAGTCTTCTAAGATTTCAGTTTTAACTAGGATATTTAGACCATTTATATTGAATGATTATTGATATGGTTAGGCTTAAGTTTATCTTCTTGTTATTTATTTTCTGTATGTCCCATATGCTCTTTGTTCCCATTTTACTTTTTCTACCTTCTTTGGGGTTTAAATATATTTTTTATCTTATCTGTTTTATCTCCATTGTTGATTTATTAGCCACAACTCTTTGTTTTGTTATTTAGTAGTTGCTTTTGGATTTATAATATATATTTGATGTTTCTACAATTTACCTTCAAATGCAATACATTGCATAGTATGAGAATCTTACAATAATATACTTCCGTTTTCCCTTCTAGACTTTAAGTTATTGTTGTCAATCATTTTATTGTTACATAATTTATAAACCTCATACTGCATTATTATTTTGTTTAATGTTTTCAACTCTTTAAAGAGCTCTCAGTAATATAAAAATAAAATGTACATATTTACTTTTTGTAGTTATAATTTCCAGTGTTTTCTGTCCCTTTTCTGTATTTATATTTCTGTTTAGTAAAATTTTTGTTTTGTCTGAAGGACTTCCTTTAATGTTTCCTGTAAGGCCGGTTTACTTTTCATGAATTTGTTGAATTTGTAAGTTTGATAAAGTCTTTATGTTTGAAAGGTATGTTCATTGTGTATAAAAGTCTAAGTTGACAGATATACTGCATCAGTATATTAAATATATCATTCTTCTGTTTTCTCACACTGAGTGTAAGAAATCTATTATTCTTATCTTTTTCCCCCATGTGTACTTAATTTGATTTATTTCTTGAAAGGATTCTCAATTATATATAAAAAAATTGAACAATTTGTTTATGAAGTCCATTAGTGCGCTTTTTGTTTTTTGTGCTTGGGGTTCATTGAACTTTTTGGAAAATTTGGAGCCATTACATTTTCAAGTATTTTTTGCTCCTTGTTGATTCTCCTTAGGAACTCCAATTACATATACATTAGCCCTCTTGAAGTTGCGTCACTGCTCACTGATCCACTTTCTATAAATTCTCTTTTCTTTTTGTGTTACATTTTGAATAGTCTTTACTGCTAGGTCCTCAAATTCACTAATCTTTTGCAATGTCTAATCAGCCAATAACCCAATACTGATATTTTTCATCTCACATATTATGGTTTTTATTTCTAGAAATACAATTTGGGTCTTTAGAAGGAATTTCCCATTTTCCCACTTAATCTTTTTACTATGTGGAAATAGTTACAATAACTTTTAAGTTCTTTTCTGATAATTCTAATATCAGTGTCAATTTCACATGGGTTTTGATTGCCTTTTTTTCTCCTCATTGTGTGAATCATTTTTCTCCTCCTTAGAATACCTGGCTATTTTCAACCAGGTGCAAAATAATGAAAATTATAGTATGTTGGTGTTGGATAGTTGTGCTTTCTTGTAAACCTACTTGAATTAATTGCTTGGAAACAGTGCAGTTATTTGGGGTCTTGCTCTTAAGATATGTTTATCCTAGGGCTAATTATTCCTATTAGCAAGACAAGACCCTTTTTAGAACTCTATTCTATACTTCATAAAAATTTTATTAGAGTGTTAGTGGTGAAAAGAGGCACTATCCTCTTTGGTAAGTGTTGCCTAATACTCATTTTCTAACTTTTTTGTTTTTAAGGGTCAGTTTTACTTTTTGTTTTTGTTTTTTTCTTACATCTTCCCTCCTTTCTTCTCTTTCCTTCTTCGTTTGTTCTTTCTCTTTATATTCTTCCCTAAATCCTTTCTTTTAAAAATTCCTTTTTCAAAAAATAAATTAAAAAAAAAAAGAGGGGTGCCTGGGCGGCTCAGTCGGTGAAGCCTCTGATTTCGGCTCAGGTCATGATCTCGGCTCAGGTCATGATCTCATGGTTGGTTGAGTTCGAGCCTGGTGTCAGGCTCTGTGCTGACAGCTCAGAGCCTGGAGCCTGAATCCAATTCTGTATCTCCCTCTCTCTGCGCCTCCCCTGCGCACTTGCTCTCTCTCTCTCTCTCTCTCTCTCTCTCTCTCTCTGTCTCTTTCTCTCAAATAAACATTAAAAAAGGAAAAAAAATCATTTCTCTTTCCCTTCCATTCTTGAAATAGGTGAAAGTGCTTTACCAGTAGACTGGTGCTGTGCTAGGTCTGTTAGAGATATTTAGGAGTATAAAATATGACCTTTGGTCCTATGTACTTAGAGAAACTGTGAATAGAAATTATTACTGAATTGCCAAGTAAAACATAAAAATACTGTAGAATTTAGATGGAGATACTGATGGTTACACTTACAATTAGGTGAGTAACAAGGACTAAAGTGGGCATTTGAGGTCAGGTCAACTATTCAAGTATCAGACATAAGGACGGTAAGCAGAAAGGGTGAGTTGTGGCATCACAGTGTATTTAAGGTGATAGTTGTGAGTCTTTTCTATGTAGTTTAACAAAACTCTGCTAAAGAGTTTTTATATTTTAATTTTTCAAATATCTAGGTCTCCTTAACTGATTTGATGCTGGGAAGGTCCAAATACTATATGATGAGGTAGCCTCAACAAACATGAAATTTACATATCAGTTTTCATTTGCACTTGAGAAATTGTTATGGTGCATCAAGAAATTACTTAAGTGTTAAAAGTAGTCCCCTAACTAGACTTCATACATACACTAGTTACTAGTTACTAACCTAAAATCTTGGACTTAAATTCTTCAACACTTTTTGACTTCTTATAAATATTCCCCTCTTTTGTTAGAGATTGCCTCTCATGGCAAAGCCTAGTTTGATAGTTTCTGAAGTTTTGATACTCCATTCTAGCTGTCATCTACATGCTTACTGTTAGGCAGGTACAAATTGCACTTTGTTTTGTGTCTGAGAAAAGATCACACTTCTATATGAGCAAAACCTAGACCTTATTCCACAGAGATAATAGATGCTGTAGCTGTGTATAACTATGATGTGGCCAAAGTAATTTTCCTGAAGTTTCAGAATTCTAAGCTTTGAAATAAAGTTGCATTTGAAAAAAAAATGTACATGGATATTATCTAATTACTTACTAGATAACATGCTGTTGCTTCACTGTGACCCAAACAGAATTAGACAGCTGTGTCAAACATGTCAATATCCCATAGTTCATTCCCTGATGAATCTTCAGTAGTGTGAACATGTATTATTTAAAATATGTGGGAAATATTCAGAACCTCAGAACTAAGACTGGAATCTCCCTTCTGCTATTATACGCCCTGAAGTTTAAATGCTTTTCTTTTGAAATGCAGGTAGAAGGGGCTTTAAAATATTCGGAATATATGCATGCCTTAAAAAAATCAAATCTATTTATCATTGACTTCATTAAATTTTTTGAGATGTCTTTAAGTTTTACCTTAAGCTGAAAATAGCTTATATCATCTTCTATTTTTTTTTCTGCCAGGGTTGTTTTAATTGAGGTTATATTATGCTGAGCAAGGCTATATATTACTTCTGACAAGAGATTTTTTTGGTAAAATTTTGTAAAATGAGAGCCGAAGAAGTAACCTCTCACAATTTATTTATACAATGGTAACCATAGCTTTAACAATGTACTAGGCAGTGTGAGTACAAAATTAGTTTGTCCCAATAAGTTAATCTTGCTAGAAAAAATTTTAAATAAAATTAGGCAATAAGTTGATGGAACATATATGGCCTCTCTGTACTACTAACCTTAGTAATATAAACTCACATGTTTATCCCTGCTGGTTTTTGTTATTTTGGTATTTTCCACTATCAATTTGGATGTATGGCAGAACAGCACAAGTCCTTAGTAGTAAAGTTAGGTGTTATGTATCTGGGGAGTAACATAAAATAATTATGTAATTAATTATGTAAAATTATTACATTAAAATAGTTATATAACATAAAATAATTGTGTTTTGTTCTGTAAAGGATGTATTTATGCTACTTGTCCCCTCCCCCAATGTTTACTTTTGTTCGAACCTTGATAAAACTGTAGTGTTATTCTCACAACCACCCTGCAAATTTGAGATTAAAAGCCAAAATTAAAAATGCTAGAGGCACCTGGGTGGCTCACTCGGTTAAGCATCCGACTTTGGCTCAGGTCATGATCTCACGGTTAGTGGGTTTGAGCCTACATCGTGCTATGGGCTGACAGCTCAGCCTGGAGCCTGCTTCAGATTCTGTCTGTCTGTCTCTGTCTCTGTCTCTCTCTCTGCCTGCCCCTCCTCAGCTCACATTCTATCTCTGTCTCTCAAAAATAAATAAAATTTTAAAAAAATTTTAAATGCTAGAAAATGATATGTGATATTTAAATATCTATCACTATATTCAGTCCATTTGCCCTCTTCATGTACAAGATGCCTTTTTATATATTATATTATTAGTTATCTTTGCATGAATCCCAAGGGTATCTCCACTTTCTCCTTTTATGCTGGCACTCAAGTTCCTGTCTCATACGTCTTTTCATTTTTAAATATGATATAAGGCCTAATACAGAATAGAACCTCAATAATTGTTTGTGGATAAGTTGGTTCCTAAGTGTCTTCCTGCAGCGATTCTAAGCGCAATAAGGAATCCATCAGAATTACATGGGAAAAATTTTCAAACTTCACACACAGTTCTAAAAGATCCTAACTTCCCCCGACCATAGTAAGTTGATGGTTCTCACGGGAATGTACCTTAGTCTTCAAGTATATTGGGCTATGATCCAAGTTGAAAAAAAATGTCCTTGTTAAAAAAAAAAAAAGTCTTGAGGCTTCAGCTGCATCATCTTTTTAGATCATTTATAGCCACACTATTCTGAGTGTCTCCTGTGGACCAATGCCAGTCCATAAACTCTTGTAAGAGGTTGCAATAAATACAAAATTTGAAAGACCATATGTATAAACTTTAAGATAAATTTGACATTGCCTTGACACCTAAACAACTGATCCACAGGTTTGCATTTTCTGTATTTTTATTAATATTTTGTTTTACTATGAATTATGTGGAAAATATATTTCTTAATTTAATCCATTTAAAATGAATTGGAAATTAAAAATAAACAAAACCTGAATCTTTTACTACAGATAATTTGAGAGGAAGTGAGAGATATGTAGTAAAAAGGCATTTTCTTGGCTTTTGGAATTCTTCTTTCCTTATTAATATTACTATGGTTATTGAAGACCTGGAATAGGCCGAGTATGTTATTACATTATTTTTCAGAACATGAAGATGCCTTACAGAATAGATTTGACTATTAATATGTGCTTAGTCATGGTCAGTATTATTTGGTTTGGAAAATGTCTGAAAGAGAAATGTCATACAGGGGAAAGTATGGAATGAAAACTATGAATGTTACCTTGAAATCTATTCTGATTAAGATTCTTTTCTCTCTCTGTGAGGATTATCATTTCTCAGTACTACTTTGGAAGGAGGAGCAAATCCATGCCATATCAGAATCCTTTAAGTTTTTTGACATCTACTTGCCAACTTTCCATATTGAACACCGTTTCGACAGAAATGGAGACAGCTGTGTTTATTTCCTAAGAGAGTTCAGAAGTTTAGAGAAAAGAAAGGTGTTTATCCTAGTGGTGTAAATGTTTTTTTAAATAATAAAATTTAATAGTAATATAATAGTTGTATATATGTGAATGTATACTCACGTGTATATGTATATAAATATATATCAAGCACCTTGTTTCATGTTTCTAATATGTATATAAATATATATGTGTATACATACATACACACATATGTGTATGTATGTATACACATATGCACGTGTGTGTGTATATACACATACATGCATACATATACATATCAAACACCCCATTTAATGTTTCTAATGTGTAGAATAACTGCCCCTTCTGCTTTCTGAAACCCAAAATGAACAGATACTTCCTGGTCTATAGCTGTGAGATGTAACAATGTAACAACAAATAAATACACACCATATAGGAAAGATACCAGGCGAAAAAATGCTAAATTATTTATAAGCTCAACTCATGTCTATTCTGAACACAAATGCCATGAAAGAGAGATGTGGAGAAAGACACAAAGCAGAATGAAAATTGTTGCTATTAAAAGGGGAGTGCAAAAACAAGCACAAGTAGGAACAAAATCAATAAACATCTGACAACCCATTCCCTTGTTAGATAGGTGCTAGAATGCTTAATTAGAGAAGGACTTTGTTGGTATATAGAGCTTACAGAGAGTGCCTCCATTCCTCTGTCCCTAGGAACATAATCATCGCATCTTTACAGAGGGCAGTGTATATCCATAAAACAAATGCTGACAAGCAAAACATTAAAAAAGTCTGTTGACATATCTGCCAGAAAGATTATTTAGTTTAAGCTTTCTGTTTTAATAAAAGTGCATGAGGCATAACAACAACAACGATCTCTACTCCCTTTTAAAAACAAATGAAAGAAAAAAAAACCCACCTTATTCTAAAACACTCCAAAGAAATCAGAATTATTTATAAACTGTGCAATGTCATATGCCCTGGTACTGTTGGGATAGGAAAAGAAAGAGGGGGAAGAAAAAAAGGAAAAAAAGTGCTGTAAACCAAGTCACAATGCAACTGTGTGCTGATTAGAAACCACAGGTCTGTTTCAAACAAACTTTATTCAAATCACCTTGTTATCCAACAGGGGCTGCTTTAAATGGTCAACTTACACGAACCCCAGATTATTGTCAAGAAAACAAACACCTACATATAAGGTTATCTGGTTGCTATTGAGCCTAGTATGACAACTGAGAGTTAATGGACAAAAAATATGAAGCTAAAATCCATGCTCTGTGTTGTATGTCAACAGTGAGTTGAAAGAACATCCCCCGCTCTGGTCAGTCACCAATTCCCCCCAAAGCCTACCAAAAGCATATAACTGTTTGGCACACAGGTTATCATACCACAGAGATTGTTACTATAACCATATGTACTACCTAAAGGATTCTGCCACCAAATTAGGAAAAGCTAGCCATTTGCTCAGGAAGTAACCATATACGCAGATGTAATGACAGTTTGGGAGGTTGATTTACAAATCCATTTTGAATACATTGATGAGAACAATATCCTAGAAATAAGTATGTGGATAAAAGTCATGCAGTCTTCTTTATAGGCTATTCTGATTACACAAACTGAGAAGGTTTGGCATATGAGTTATCAATTGCTGTGTAAAAAATTACCTAAAATTTAGCAGATGAAAACAATTTATTATTTCACACAATTTCTTGGGATCAGAACTCTGGGACCAGCTTAGCTGAGGACTGCTTCTTGCTCAGCATCTCTTATGAGATGGCTAATAAGCTGTTGACTGAACCTGCAGTGTTTCTGAAGTATCTGGAAGAGCTACTTCTAAGCTCACTCACCTGGCCATTGGCAGGAGGCTTTGTTGCCTTAACATGCAGGGCTTTCAATGAGGCTCATGACACAGCTTCTTTCAGAGAATGGAATCTGAGAGAGAGGAAGTAAGGGAAAAAGAGATCCCACAGTTTGGTGGTCCTCTGGAATGATGGTTTCCAGGCTTCCCTCTGGCCCAAATGGTCCAACTTCTTCCCACATGTGAAATATGCTCACACCCTCCTTAGCCACCCTGCAAATTTCATCACATCATGGCTTCAGTATCAGCTCATTGAAGGCCCCGGTGTAGATTAGTCTCCTCACATGCAGTTCCTGACTTGTTGCTCCTCCAGTAGAGTACCTTTGGACCTGCAAGTCAGAGGAATAGAGTCAACTGCCCCAACACACTCAACATTCAATGATGCTTAAGGCAGAGTATAACCACTGAAGACCTTTCTTTTCCAAAAGGGAGAAAAATGAGAAGTGCAAAGGAGTCACAGATCCATAGTAATTGTAATATATATTCAGGTAAATGTAGCAAGTTCCTTAATTAAGATGTCATTCTGCTATTTCCCCAATGCTCTCCTGTATTCTGAATTCTTTCGACTTTCTGGTGAGCAATTGCTTCTGCATTCTAAGTCACCCTTCCTTTCCCAAAAAAGTAGCCCAGGATTTTAGCTGAGTATATTCCCCAGCCTGTTTCTGGTTTGTAGAAACTTGAGGTTCCTAATTTTTTTTGAACGATTTCTGTCCCTTCTAAGCTGGAACATACATGATTCTGCCTATATGATTTAAAAAATTTTGTGCATCTCTTATGTATATTTAATGAGGTTCATTTCAGTAGACAAGAGCCATTCTAAAAATGTCTTCATTAAAATTTTTCTACCTTAGTTCTTTCATAAGGAGCAATACCCTTCAACTTTTTAGAAGCTCTGTTGTTTGCTTGGGAGAATCTGTGAATCACACCATTAAAGAAAATCTTGTAAGAATACAGCAGATCTAAACAAAACCACAGGTAAAATTGGTTTAATTGACATATATGGAATATTCCAACCACAACTGAAGAATGCACATTGCACTTAACTATACATAGAAAGTTATTAATATCTGCCATGTTCTGGGCAATAAAGACAAACCTAGCAAATTTAAAGAAAGTAAAATCATACAAAGTAGGACTTCCACTCTAGGACATAAAAGCAGTTTTCGCTAGTCCTCGTGCTAAGTGGAGCTAAAAATCCTGGACATGATATGTAAAACAACAGAAAATTTTGAATGGTGGAAAGAAGGCTGACCAACAAGGAGTCTTGGGTGTAAGGAACTGCAATTTTGTTGGTTTTCTTTTGCCTCATATATCACAGAGTGGGGTGCTGAAAAAGCCAGCAACCCAGAGATGCCAATGGGTGAGGCCAAAAACTCCCAAGAAAAGTCTGCTCTCCCCAGTCAAAAACTAGAGAAAGGGCAGCCTAGAAAGAGAGAAAATTAGACAATAATTATCTTACTTGAAAGAAACATCACAAAAAACTCTGCAGCCCTACTTCCAGTGCTCTCTATGAAGACTGAGAGGGAGACTAGACCAGTCCTTACTGGACTGTAATGAAACCTCCTTCTCCTTCCAACTGGGGCTATTGGAGAAGATGGGATGAGGGACAAGATTTTCACTCTGCTTGGCACAAAAACTACATGGGAGGCCAGGACTTCCATCCCCACACAGTGCTAACAGGATACAAGTTCTCCCCACTGGATTGGTGTCAGAAAAGGTGATGTGAGAAGCCAGGACTTTCACAGCCTTCTAGAGTTACCAACTCATTTGATATTTCAGGAGAGGCATGGGGAAGCAGTATGAGGCTGTCCTGCCCCTCTGGACCAGGGTAGTGATACACAGGGGGCTAATGGGAGATTGAACTCCCACACTTGACCAGCTATAATGAGGCACCATTTCCTCCTACCAGGGTCTGGATGGCCATTAAGTGGACAACAGAGACTAACTTTGGGTGGGACTTGCTCAAGTGGATTGTCCAGAACTTTTTCCCTCTTCCCTTTGTTTAGTCCACTCCAGTTGTCCCCATTCTTTGTAGCCTTTCATTCCATGTGAGTGAAATGGCTCCTTGCAGCACTCAGGGCAACATATAGTTGAGCCTACATCTGGTAAAGGAAAAATGGCTTACTCCCTGATACTCCCAAAAAAGATCCTGAAATTGAGTCTTCTCGGGCCATTTTGTCTTAGTTGGATTATGTGCCCATTTATTAAGAAATCCAAGTAGGAAAGGAGTGTGGGACACCCTTATGGACTTAAGTCGCTCCCTCTCCCTCTACTCCAGATAAAATTTAGGATACTGTTGTAAAAGAGAGGGTGCATGTATACTGGAAGGTGATCATCAAAAGCACACTTAAACATATAAATTCAGTTTGGGGGTACACGTATAATATCTATTTTGCAATTCGTTTTTTTCATTTATAAACATAATTGTAAGTCAAAAATTATAGAATTACCCCTTAAAGACCATGGTATTTAATTGTATGAATATATTCTATCATTTCATGGACAGTTAAGTCTTTTTTGTTTTTGCTTTTTGCTCTTACAAACAGGGAGGCAATAAATATCTTCATGTGTAAAGTCTTCAAATACCATTCAATTATAATTACAATTTCCCTAAAATTGAAAAATAAACACTTTTTTTTCCTGTTTGCCTTTAAAAACTTACTAGGGGAAAGAGTGATTTCAAATATGAAAAATTGATACATCACTTGACATTATGTAAACAGGGCATATGGTAAGAGTAATGTGGGATTTTTAACACATTCTAGGTTTCTGCAGTATGTTAGGTATTGAAACATCATTATCCTTCCATCTTCCTCAAGCATGTTAATTTTAAGCTTCACTTCTCAGCCATATATAGTATGGTTTCCAATAAAAAATAGAAAGCTAAGCACTCGGCTTCATCTCCAATTTTAGTCCGATAAAAACACACAGCCACCTCCTCAATGTAAATACTTGAGGCAGTGGGGCTGATATAGCTTAATGTTTTCTAATGCTTTTGTTCAATGCTCCAGTTCTTTATTTTGAAATATCTCTCCCAATTTCTGAGCTTACCATAGAATGCTATGTGAGTAACAACAGCAGATGTCTTGGTATGTCTATTTTGTCAAGAATATCAGGATAGCTGAGAAACTATTTACAAACTATGGAAATGTTACTTTCATTTTTCTACAAGACGGTGGTGATTCTGTTTTAAGTGCAAAATGTGTTTTAAACCAGAAAGGGATAAAATGGAAGATGTAACATTTTATATTATTTTGCTTTTATGACGAACACATGAAAATTTGTGTTGATTCTGTTGATGGTTTTACTCCCCTTTTTCTTCTTTAGCTTATTTGTTAAGTCACTCTTTAGGACCACTTGAGCTTAAAATGCTGTGGATTTTCACTTTATTATTCCATTTTGAGATGCCTTAGTACCCAAAATGAAAGTGTCTTTCCCTCACTGAAGAATTTGTTTAAAAGTTATTCATAGGGGTCACGATTGTTCAAGGTTCAATGTCATTTTTTTTTCTAGTTTAGAGGTCAACCAAAGTAATATGGTTATTTGGAATAATTGCAGCATCCCTCTCTAGATTTTAAGTGGAATCAGATCCATGGTCTCTCTCATCTTCAGGACTATTCTTGGCATATGAAGTTATAAACATGTCCATCTTACCAGTGAGGCAGTCTTTTAGCAGTCTCTGCCTTCCTATGCTCAAGTCACTAGTATCAGCAGAGTCAGATCTAGGCTTAAATCACGTCCTATTACTACTAGGTCTATCTGCTGCCCCCAAATTAGACACGCCATATTTGTTTGTATTCCATATTTTAAAAAATTTCCTTTCTTCTTATTGTTTCTTGCATTTCAGAACTTTTTTTCCCTCTTTCTTCTTGTCATATTCCTCCTTTTGGAATATTTTTTTAAGCAGTTCATTTAATAAAGACATATTTATGAGAAAGTCTCTGCTTTTAGTAACTTGAAGTTGTCTTTATTTTACCCTTATGCTTGAAAGGGTTTACCTAAATTGCTTATAGAATACTGATAGTTGTTTTCCTCAGTGATTTGAAAAGGATACTTCACTCTTTTGATTTTGTTGCTGTTAAGTCAGCCAAATATTTTCCCTTTGCTTTTTTGTTTTTTTGAGGCAAACTCTTTTCTATTCCTTTGAAGAACTTAGGTGTTTGTGTCCCGCAAAAAATTCACTGCAATATGGGTAGGTGTGAATTTTTTACAAGTTTATTTTGGTTGGTATTGACAATCCAGGACCTATACTTGCATATTTTTTTTTTTACCAAATCTAGGACCTTCACATGTATTACTTTAAAAAAATATTGCCTTACCTCATTAATTATGAGTTCCATTTTATCCTCGTAGAACGTGAGATAATGTATGGTCATCATCTTCCATCTCTTTATATTGAATTGTGGATAATTTCTTCAGATCTGTCTTCCAGTTCTCTGCTGTGTCCTGTGGTTGTGAATGTGTGACCTAACCTATCTATTCCACTTTTAATGTTAAATTTTAACAAATTTTGCTTCATTCATTGAAAATATCCCTGCTCAGTTTTCATAATCTCTCCTTAAACACTTCTGAGCAAGCACAGAACCCGGACCCACAAACTGTGAGATCATGACCTGAGCTGAAGTCAGATGCTCAACTGACTGAGCCACCCAGGTGCCCTTTTTAAAATTTTTTTAATGTTCATTTTTGCGAGAGAGAGAAGCAGCATGAGCCGGGGAGGAGCAGAGAGAGAGGGAGACACAGAATCTGAAGCAGGCTCCGGGCTCTGAGCTGTCGGCACAGAGCCCGACCTAGGGCTTGGATTCAAAAACCGCAAGATCATGACCTGAGCCAAAGTCCAATGCTTAACCAACTGAGCCACCTAGGCGTCCCTGAAGCCTTGTTTTAAGGCATATTTCTTCAAAAAGGATTTGCATAAATCTGTGGCAGACAATTAAGCATATTATCAACCTGACATCAGTTTATGCCAACGTGTTTTTCACAAATATGGATTTTGCCCTTTAATAGCTGTATGATTTTGGGTAAGGTACATTATTTGTAATCTCCCTTTCTCATTTGAATTATAGATATAATAAAATAGTAGTACTTAGCTAATAAGTTGTTCTGAAATCATACAGTTTCATGTAATATTACCTCTTTTTCATCCTAAGTGGAAGAAATAATTCTTTCTTAGTAATTCTCTTAGTAATTCTAAGACTTGTGCTAATGTTGGGACAGCTGACTGGCTCAATCAGTGGAGCATGAAACTCTTAATCTTGGGGTTAAGAGTTAGAGGCTCACATTTGGTATACAGATTACATAAAATAAACAAAACACTTGTCCTGATGTATAATTACTTGAAAAATTAGAAACATAAAATTTATTTTGGATAGTTAAGTGCAACTGAAAATTCAATTCATATAGAACAATGAACTTGAAAAGTAGCTCCAAAGACACTTAAAATATGCCTGTCTCCCCCCCCCCCCCCCCCGGTTCTTGTTCACCTTCCTCTTGTCTCTGCATCATGTGCTGGGGGAGGACACAATAGAATACCTTTCACTTTTGTGGTTTCTGTTAGCATGTGTATGCCATACATGTATAATTATAAGGAAATGGCAGGATATTTGCTATCTTCTGCTTTAGGTTTCATTTGTCGAGAATAATCCTTGAGAGATGATTTGTTTCCTTTTTGGTGATCTCATCTGCTCTTGTTACTTACTAGTTGCCTTAGATAGTCTTCTGATCAATAGAATCAAAGCCCTCTCTTTTGATCTACAGGCTGGAGAGTTGTTAACTTCTATAATGGAGAAATGGAAAGACAGGCTTATTTTTCTGATAAAACCACAGAAGTCTGAAGTTTTGAAAGTTAGAAAATGAGGTAAATAAAAGAAAATGGTGTTTTCATAAAAGGTGGATGGAATGGGAAAAAAAAAAGTACTTTGCTGATGAAGGATTGTCTCCTCATGCAACCCACTGATGCTTGATGTTTTTCCATGATTTTCAGACAACTGGTCCACACCGAGAAGCATACAATGCTCCCTGTGTGGGAATGGAACTAATCAGAATCTAATATTTTGCCTTTGATCTCTTTTTATTCTGCCTAGTCTGTTTGTTGGTGCACAAAATGTACTGTATTGCTGTCTTCCAACTTAAGCTATGATCCAAGTCCAGTTTTGGATGTAGCCATAATTTTTAGGCTCTTTGCTTTAGAAAAAAAGGCTTGGGCTTTTATCTTACCTCCTTTACTGACTCCAGTGAGAGAACTTTAAAAAAAAAATAAGAATGTAGGTCATTCTCTAAATATTCATCCTTTCCTTAGTATAAAAAGGTAATGGTTGCATGTCACAGTAGCCATGTGGCTTCCATGAGCAATCATCAAATTACTAATAATTATTCAAACTAAAATTTTGGAGAGAATAAAAGCATACAGCCGTTTAAAAAACACAAGTATTAATATGCTAGCATTTTAAGAGGTAAAGGAAAATCATAAAGTAAACAGAGCTTGTGATGCTGTATATTTTTAATGACATTGAGGACTATGTTCTGAATAGCATTTGCATAAAAAATTACAACAATAGTAAATAACCACAGTTAACATTTATTGAGTGTTTCATTCTGGCTGATTTGTGTCCAGATTAGAAATAATTGTTAGGGTTTTTCAGAGGCAGAGAACCATCACCCACTCCCTTGGAAATAAGGGAAATAAGAGAGGACAATGACACAGGTATAAAGGTGGCTCTAGTGAAAAGAGAAACAGTGGTTTCAATCCTAATTTCAGAAGCGTCGGTACCAAGTAATCTAATAATATTGATCTAATAAAAACATTTTTTTGGAAGAGGTAATAGATTAAAATAGAGCCAAAGTATCTCTTTAGAATACATAGATGTAGTTGTGAAACTCAAATATTTGGTTTGAGAGAAACAATGTCCTTTTCTTATCAGTCCATACATTTAGTAGGGACTTAGTAACATTTGATTTGAACAAGCAATCTACAGACTTAAATAAACCAATTAAGATAATCATAATATACAACAGTAGAAATATTCTGCAGGTCCTTAAATAAAGTAAAAAAAAAATGCTAGCATGCTAAATATCTTAATGTCCCATGTTATTCAAAAAGTGATTTCTGGGGTTTAAAAGTTTTCAGGATTTAAAAGTAAAGCCTTCAATTCTTTGTATTTAAGAAAAAATACACTTAAAATCATTTTATTTGATATCATATTGACTTTATGATTACCATTGATTGGATAATTAAACACTGAAAAGATATGGATGTATACTTACATGCCAAAATGCTTATCTCTGGTGCTCCTGGGTGGCTCAGTCGATTAGGGATCTGACTTTGGCTCAGGTCATGATCTCACAGTTCATGAGTTCCAGCCTTGCATTGGGGTCTGTGCGGTAGTGTAGAACCTTCTTGGGATTCTCTCTCTCTCCCCTTCTCACTCTGTCCCTCCCCCACTTGCACACCTGCACACACACTCCCTTTTTCTCCTTCTCTCAATAAATAAACTTCAAAAATGCTTATCTCTGTATTATGGGTGATTTTCTTCTCTCTTCTATGTTTCTGTGTTTGCGAAATGTCTACAACTGTCATACATTATGATTATAATAACATTTATTGTGTATCAAAAGGAAATGGCAGGGAAGCGAGCTGTCAGCTGGAGGAAAAAAAGTGAATAACAGAACAGACATAGATTTTATATATTCTCTAGCTTTATAAGAGATAAAGAAATCTGAGGTAAATAACTGAATTCCTGGTTCTATTAGGAAGTTTAAAGTTGCTAAGTGGGTAAGCAGACTTATGGAGATAAATGGGAATATTCTGCACCACTCTGGCTGAAAGCCATTTCTTCTTTCCTAAGGTATTCATTTAACCTGTACGTTGGGTTGGAGGAATTAGAATAATTTCTACAGTGTGCTACCTTATCCAGATAAATTAACACTTTATTAATCTAGCATCTTAATAACTATACTTCTGGGATTGGAAAGGGGGGGATTCATATGTCACATGGCCCCTTTTTGTGATGTAAATAGAGAGGCCAAGCTTAATATATCTGAAATGATTTTAGAACAGAACAAGTTGAGGATTTTAAGTATATGACAATTCACTACAGATTGTAGGGGAAATTAGTGATTTAAATAAAAATATCACTGTTTCTTGGGATGGCCAGGAAAGGTTTCATGGAAGGTCATAAAATGAGATTTGAAGCAACGTTTTGGATTAAGGGAAGAAAATTTCCTGAAAATATTTCAGAAAATTCAAAATGTAGGAAGAGAAAGTTGGGATATTTGCTTCAGTTCTAATGGGAAGGGAGGCTACTCATTAGATTCTTAACATTTTTAATTTAACACGTTGACCATGGAATTTAGCTATTCCCTCTTACCAGTAAAATAAGACCAATCCTCAAGGGGAAGGAAGGGAGATATAACAAAGACTCTAATTTTGGCTCATTTAATATCCATTCCCACTTCTTTCTAGTTTACTCTCTGTACACTGAGGGTACAGAGCCTTGACTGCAATCAGGTTACACAATCAGGTGATTGAGTTTCTCATATCAGAAGTGCTATGTGAGATTTCGAAAGTAGAAGTGGAACACCATGAGGTGTGTAGGCCACGCTTTTGCTATTACTTTTCTCCTGTCAAATACAGTCTTGGAAACCTCTCTCTCTTTCTATTTCTCTCTCTCTCTGTCTCTCACTTTTTAAATTTTTTTTCTGAAGAAGATAGAGAAGATTTATTGTATCAAGTCCCTAACTTTGCTGAGAGTTAGAACATGGAAATTGATGTTGCTGGTGGCAGACTCTTGATTTCACAATCGAAACAGATTGATACAGTGCATCTATCAGAGGTGGCGGTGTCTTCTTGATTTTCTCTTAGGCAGAAACAGCAGTCTTCTTGGTGGGTGAAGTCTGTTGTGATGTTCTGGTGATGTTTATGGGAGCTCAGTCTAAAATCTGTTCTTCCTGCTCTTCCAAAAATCTCATTAAATCCTCTAGAATGCTTTGTGTTACCAAACATTGCCCAATACTTGCCATAGTGAAAATTGCCAATATGGAAAAAGGGAAGCAGATGGCTAAGTGATTTACAACAAAATATTTTATAGTACCGTCTGTATGTAGATTTTTGTCAAGGATTTATTGAGCTGTAGGCTAGATGCTTTGACACATATCTCTTTTATATATAAATAATAAGAAACTAATTGATTACTACATCTCAGTTTTATAGGAGTATAATAAAAAATTGGTGGGAACAACTAATCTAGGCAAGTGAAATTTCTTTATAGTCCTCTTCCATCTCATATTAAACTCTCTAGATTTTACAGTTATCTTGAAGGCAGAAAGAAATTTTATTATATTTTTCTCTGTTCTTTAGATAAGTTTTACCTTGAGCCAAATAATTTATCTAAGTCTCAGTTTCCTCATCTTTAAAATACAGATGAAACATCACACTAACTTCACAGGGTTGTCATAGTGATAAATGAATTAATGAATTGGGTTGGAAGTTACCAAGACCACCCTCAGGCTCCGTGATTCACTGGAAGAACTCAAAAGACTCAGAAAAGCTGCTGCTATTCTAATGTTTATCATTTATTACAGAGAAAACTTGTAGACTAAAACCAGAAAAGGGAAATGGCATATAAAGTCTAGGAGAAGCAAGGCACAAAAGGAATGACATGGAAATACACTTAATTCTCTGGTCAGCGAGGTATGACAATATTTGGAAGGTATTATCAAGTGAGGAATTTCACTCCAGCCTTGGTTTCCATGGTTTTTATTGAGGGTCAGTCATGTAGGCATGTAGCACCCTCATGTCTGATATTAGCTATTCAGACTCTGGCCCCACTAGAGCAAAATTATATATTCACCTAAATCACATCATTAGGATAAGCTTATCTGGTCAAACTGGCACAGCATGGTCCAATGCCTCAGGCATACAAAAACATTCTTAGTAGCAGCATATTCCAAGGGCTCACAGGTTATCTCCCAGGAGATCCTAATGAGGCAAGAGAGGTAGAAGCTATCAGAACTTACTAAAGTAGGAGACATTCCACAAGAAAAACGGATCTGTAGAAAATCCTCACTCATCAAATGGTCACTGTTTTCTTCAGCATCAAACCTTGATCACACATAGTTTTAGCTGTATTGACATTAAAAATTTCCTAAGAGACTTGCTGGGTGTAACCAGAGAAATGTGAGCAACTGGATATGCTGAGTGACTAAGCATGGGTTAATGTGAATAACGAATATGCAAATCAGTGAAAAACCAAATTTACTCTTGAAGAAAGGAAGATAAAATGATATGAAATGTAAATTAAAGAAAAATTCATCAAGAAACAATCAGAGTCTATTCTCACGCATACTACTTGAGGCAACTGAGAACAATAGCTATTACTTATTAATTTACTTACATTTTCATCACTGTTGAATACCTATCATTTATTCGTTTATTTATCCATTCACTTAACAAATATGTATGGAACACCCAACATGTGATAGGCACTGTTCTAGTCACTGAACCCAATGAACAGAACAAGTTAAACACCTGTCCTCTTAAGACTTACATTATACTAATAGAAACAACAATAAACAGATGTAATATTTTCAAGTGGTGTTAGATGCTGCTAAGAAAATAAACAGTAATTGAAGCAAAAATGCACTGGGTTTTATACAAGCAATCAAATTTTCTCATTCTAACTAAGTACCTGGGAACCTTAAGGAAAGGTAGAAAGATTATTCCTAAAAAAAGTTATCTATGAGTGTATTTGTTTCATATTGTGTTATAACAAACTACCACAAATGTGGTGGCTTAAAACAATACACATTTATCATTTCACTTTTTTGGAGATCAACAGTCTGAAATGGGTCTCAATGGTTAAAATCAAGATACAGCAGGCTATATTAATTCTGGGGACTTTAGGGGACTGTGTTCTTACCTGTTGCTACTTATAAGGGCTCTCTGCATTCCTTCACTTGTAGCTGGTTTCCATTTTCAAAGCCAGCAATGGCCACTCAAGCCTTTCTCATGTTGTTTGACTTTAACCCTGATTCTTCTCTCTCCCTCTTGCACACTTTCAGACCCTTGGATTATGTAACATCCACCTAGATAATTCTATTTTAAGATCAACTAATTATAAACCTTAATTTCATCTGCAACTTTAGATCCCCTTTGTCATGGAGCATAATCTATTGACATGTTAGGGATTCAGATATGGACATATTTGGTGGGGCGGGGGCATTATTCCACTTACCACAATAAGCTGTATTATTTGAAAACAGAAGAAGCAGTCTATCTACATATCAAAAAATAATATTCAGTATGTTTTTTTCTCTATTACATTAAATTCAATATTGTTAAAATTACAATCTCTGGGTTTGGCATTTTTTCCATTGGTCTTTCCCAATGTTAAAGATCTACATGAGTATGTGGGTTTGCAAAATGTCCTCTAATTTAGAGAATGAGCAGAGATCAGAATAGGATTTGCAAAGTCATTGTTTACTATATTCAAGAAATTTATTATGCGAAGCATTTTTATATATAGGTACCTCAGGTCATAGGTAAAAGCAGTTTGCAATAAAATGGGAGTGTCCTCTCCAGTTGTTACATGGTAAAATAGCTAAGAGAAAAAGGCAGACCATAAAAGTTGCTTCAGTTGGAATTGAATATTTGGGGCAATTCCACTCAAGGGTAATGAGGACAAGTGACATTTGGTTAATAATGCTCCTTTTATATCTGGGGTCAGGCATGGAAAGATAGGATGTTCTACCATCCTCCCTGTATTTATTAATCACAGTAATAATGTATACTAATTTCTTAGACTTTTTGGCCCTGTCTTACCTCTTACCTTCTAGTTGAAATAGAAAATTTGTATAATATTCACCTGATCTATTACTGGAGGAAGACCCAAGTATCACTCTTCATGCCAAGTAATTGTAAGTAAAATCAAGATCCATCTGGCAAATATCCAGTACTTATGGGCAGGTACAGAAGGTACATGGAGCAGATAAAAGATTATAATTTGGGAATACCAAGGGGAAATATTTGTAATTGAAGACCAAGTCCTGATGGATTTCACTTACCAGTCATTCCTGAAAATTCCCATGCTGCTTATTATGAGACATGTTCTTTCTATGGCGATGGGGGTGGAAGAAGATTGTCAGATTCACTCAGGATGCTAGAGGGTAACACATTGTAGTGCTTAACCCTGGAGATAAATGGTGAAATATTATTAGTCAAATTTGGCACCCTTAGATTCTTGTTCATTGAGAGAAAATGTCCAGAAAATCTACCTTTTTTCTGGTTGGAGCCACCCTTGATTTGTGCTTTGTTTTTTAAATAAAACAAGTTCATAGCTAAAGCTAGAAAACAATTATGAAAGATTGTTAGGATCAAAATGTATTCAATTCAGTCTCACCAGAAATTGAGACTGCTATAATCTTGTGTTGTCAGAGGACTCCAGATTTCCAGGGGTTGTCAGTGATCTACTAGAAGTTATTGCTTTGGACATTGCTATAATATATAGGATCCATTTCCTTCCCCTATGGCTGTTGTTAAAAAAAAAAAAAAAACAGTTTAGCTGAGTAAATTTGGAGATGTAATTGGCTTTATTCAAGGATTCATGAATCCAGCAGTATCTCATCTAGGTAACAGAAAGGAGCTCTGAGGAGCTAGAAAAAAAACAGAAGGCTTTTATAAGCAGAGGGGTGTGCAAAAAGAGAAAGTTTCTAGCAAAAAGTAGATTGTTTCAAACAAAGTCACCTTCCTTGGGAAAAGGCAGGGTTCTATCAGGCAGATTACCTCCCTTGTGCTGACCAGGTAATTCTAGACTGACTGTTAAAAGTTACATTTCTTGGAAAGTCTAAAACTGTAATTATGTTAGATATTAAGTCTAGGTTTGCTGATGTGGGGCTTAGGACAAATGATTCCATTTGAGGACTATAGTCTTTTTTACTTCCCTCCCTCCCTCCCTTACTTTCTTCTTTCCTTAACACTGTGACCCTTAAGATCTAAAGAAACATAATTTGAGACAAATATTTCGTAGAAACTGGGAGGTTTTTATTGCTCATATGATATATTCTAGGTCCCTGAAACCAAGCACAAGTTTGGTCTTTGTTTACCACAAAAGAAATTCATTTGCAGTATTTTATAAACTCTAAAGTTATAGTTACGTTTTAGGTCCCCTCAAATCTATTTCATAACACTAGATACAACCCTCTAACCTCACAACAACCGATATCCATGGGATAGGGGTGGGGAAATGATGGTTTAGTAGAAGAAAACTTGTTGAAGAAAGTATGTTTTTACTACAATTTATGTATTCTTTTCTGAAAAACATTTGTCTTTTCTTTAATATTCCAAATAGGTCAAGGCCAAAGTATTTGAATGTCATAATCCAAATAGCAAATACCTTTACTTCTAGAGTTTATACAGAAAAAAAGTCATTCTTTACCATGTTTACATGTCTTAGACCCTTGTTTACAAAGGACTTTCCCTGGGTCTGAGGTCTAGGATTTGAAGGCATTATTCTAGCTCACTTAGCTAAGAATGAAAAGAACAAAGCAAAGTCATTATCCCAGGAAGGGTTTAAAGTTTCCTGAGGTCACTTGCAATGCTATTTTAATAGTATACATAAAGAGTCATTCGAACAAAAATGCTCTTGATCCACTTTACCAGCAATGTCATGGAGGCACTAAGGTGAGACAGCAGAAGCCCTGGACCTGGATGAGAAGAGCAAGTTCCAGCAATGTGCTTACTGGTTATTGTGTTTGTCCATGGCAGTTTGTTCTCTCTGGGTCTCAGATTGTTTTCCATCCAAAAACAGGACTGAAGGCTCAGGGGTGACCTGAAAGAGGAGGTGGAGCATTACACTGATGTCTTAAGCTTCTATCTGAGAGTTGACTCCTAAAACAATGCTTGAAAGCTAGGTTTTGTCCAATGCATCTCAAGTTTTGGGTTCTATGAAACAGGATTTTATTTATTAGTTTTATTCATTTATCATTCAACAAATATTTATTGAAAATATAGTGTGTGCCGATTAATATTTGGCAATCAAAGAATAAACACTGGTTCTCGTCTACCTAGCTGCTCTGTGGATTTAATTAGCTTCTTGTTTCCTCCTAGACTCAGGCATTCCTTAAACTGAAATGTTGCCTATTATTGATGGCAGACAAATTTTGAATAAAAGAGGAGAGCTAACCTTATGCTTAGGCAGATTAAATAGTGATCTACGTGGCATTATTTTGGCAGCATAAGTAATTCTATCCACTGCCCTTTTCTTGATGCCAAAATTTTCATCATTAAAAAAACATGACCTTTTACTCTTTTTATCTGTAAAAATGGGAATTCTAAAGTGAGGAATAACATATAAAGTCATTAATATTCAATGCATGTTTACTGTAAACCTATATTGGGTTAGGCATACTTTATTTTTTAACATGACAACTGAGAATTATTAAGGAAAGAATTTTCAGAAGGGAAGTGCAAGGACAGATTTTTGGATTAATTTGCCTGATGCCTTAATATTTATGAAGAGTGTATTATGTACGAAGTGCTACACCATGCATTGTGATCTCTGTGGCGTACTACTTTTCACTGTTCTGAATGAGAAATAATACATATTCTGAATGAGAAATAATACAAAATGTAAAATAAGTGGCAGATGAAAACATCACTATTTTTATTAACACAGACTAACATAATTGTGTAAAACAATTAAGCCTGTTAGCTAGATCATCAAATTCTGCAAACTTACCCATTATGTCTTTAAAAAATTTTTTTTGTTAGCATTTATTTATTTTTGAGAGAGAGAGAGAGAGAGAGAGCAAGCTGGGGAGGGACAGAGAGAGAAGGAGATACAGAACCCAAAGTAGGCTCCAGGCTCTGAGCAAGCTGTCAGTACAGAGCCCAATGTGGGGTTCTAACCCACAGACTGTGAGATCATGACCTGAGCTGAAGTTGGTCGCTCAACCAACTGAGCCACCCAGGCACCCCATCCATTATATCTTGATAGTGTTAAACAGGGAGAGGCTCCCATATAAATAAAGAATGACCAGGTAAAATTAAAGGCACAGAGGAAAAGAAAAGATCCTGGTCTCTCTGGATAGCAGTTCATGTCCCTGTGAGAAGAAGAGTGGGGACAGTGAATTCAAGCATTTCCAGTTTATTCTTCCCAAATTTATCAATGAAATAAGTAATTCCATTTTCTCTGAGGTGGTCAGGAAAGGGAGAGAGAGGATCCAGAAATGTTCCACCAGCTGAATTCCCTTGACTTGGAAGACAGCGTCAGAGATGAATGAGAAGACAATGCACTTCCTTGCAAAGTGCTCACTCTCTAGTCTTATAATAACAGATAAATAGAATAAACCTAGATTTTAGAATCCCATATTCCTCCTCTGTAAAATAGAAATTATAATACCAGCTTCACATATTTGCTGTTAGTGAGGTTTTGTGTGTAAGGTATGTAGCTTTGTATCTATCTCAATAAATAATTCCAATAAATATTTGTTTCCTATCTCTTCTTGGCACAATCTCCCATTACTCTGTATGGAATGAAACATGTTTTAAGTTTTTAAGATAGTCTGGATCTCTTAACATTTTAAAAAAATCTAAGTTAAAAGAATTTACTTGGGAACTTCAAGTCAGAAGTTATGTATTTAATAATAAACCATAAAAAATTAAAGCCTGTAACAAAATTTCTTAGCCATCACCTAATTATAATTATAAAGCCTTATTCTAGAAAATGCTGGGACAAAAAAAACAAAACAAAAACAAACAAACACAATGTGAAATAACTATTTCTGGCAGTACAGAAATTCCAGCCTCCAGCTGAAAAAAATGGACACAATTCAATACTGAAATAATACAATCAAAATCTTCAAAGAATCTGTCAACCTAGAATTGTGTGACTTAGACAAGTCATCTTTCAAAAATGAAAATGACAGTGGCCTTGAATGACACATTGGACCAGATGGATCTAACACATACATTCAGAACATTTCATCCTGGAAGAGTAGAAGATACATTTTTCTCAAGTGCACATGGAACATTCTGTAGAATAGATCAAATATTTGGTCACAAATCAGGCTTCAACAGGTAGAAAAACATTGAGATCATACTATGCATATTTTCAGAGCACAACACTATGAAACTTGAATTCAACCACAAGAAAAAATTTGGAAAGTCATCAAATACATATAGGTTAAAGAATATCTTAGTAAAGTATGAATGGCTTAATTAGGAAATTAGAGAAGAAATAAAAAGACACATGGAAGCCAATGAAAATGAAATCACAACAGTCCAAACCCTTTGGGATCCAATAAAGGCTGTCCTAAGAAGAAAATATATTGCAATTCATGTCTATATCAAGAAGCAAGAAAGGTACAAAATATAAAATCTAACTTTACACCTAAAGGAGCTAGAAAAGGAACAGCAAATAAAGCCTAAAGCCAGCAGAAGAAAAGAAATAAGAAAGATTAGAGCAGAAATAAATGATACAGAAACAAATAAACAAAAAAACTAGTAGAACAGATCAATGAAAATAAGTGCTTGTTCTTTAAAAGAATCAACAAAATTAAGAAACCCCTAGCCATACTTATTAAAAAGAAAAGAGAACCCAAATAGAGGAAATCACAAGTGAAAGGGGAGAGATCTCAGCTAACACCTCAGAAATACAAACATTATGAGAATACTATGAAAAAAATTAGATGACAACAAACTGGGAAATCCTAAAACAGTAAGAAATAAAAAATTTGAACACACCCATAACTAGCAAATAAATTGAATCAGTAATCAAAAAATCTTCCAACTGGCTTTTCAGAGTAATTCTACCAGACATTTAAGAAAAGTTAATACTATTATTTTCAGACTATTCCAAAAAATAGAAGAGGAAGGAAAGCTTCCAAACTTATTCTATGAAACCAACATTACCTTCATTCCAAAACCAGACAGAAACCCCACTAAAAGGGAGAATTACAGGCCAATATCACTGATGAACATGAATGCAAAAATTCTCAACCAGATACTGGCAAATTGAATTCAACAGTACATTAAAATAATTATTCACCATGGTCAAATGGGATTTAGTCCTAGACTTTAGGGCTGGTTAATATTTGCAAATCAATCAACATGATATACCATGTTCATAAAAGAAAGTGTAATAGCTATATGATCCTTTTGATAGATACAGAAAAAGCATTTGGCAAAATACAGTATCCATTCTTGATAAAAACTTTCAACAAAGTAGGGATAGATGGAACATACCTCAACATCATAAAGGCCACATACAAGAGACACAAAGCTAATATTACCTTCAAAGGGAAGAAACTAAGAGCCTTTCCCCTACAGTCAGGAGTAAGGCAAGGATGCTCACTTTCACCATTACTATTTAATATAGTACTGGAAATATTAGCCTCAGCCATCAGACAACAAAAAGAAAAAAGGACATTGAAATCAGCAAGGAAGAATTCAAACTTTATTTGCAGATGACATGATACTCTATGTAGAAAATCTTAAAGACTCCACCAAAAAGTTGGTACAATTAATACATTATTTCAGCAAAGTCACAGGATATAAAATCATTGTGCATATTTATGTTGCATTGCTATACACCAATAATGCAACAAGTAGAAAAAGAAATCAAGGAATCAATCTCATTTACAATTGCATCAAAAATAATAAGATACATAAGAATAAACCTAACTAAAGAGGTAAAAGATCTATACTCTGAAAACTGTAGTAGAAGATTTATGAAAGATATTGAAAAGGACACAAAGAGAAAAACATTCTATGCTCATGGATTGAACAAACATTGTTAAAATGTTTGTACTATCCAAAGCAACCTACACATTTAATGCAATTCTTGTCAAAATACTACCAGCATTCTTCACACAGCTAGATTAAAAAATTCTAAATTTTTTATGGAACCAGAAAAGTCCCTGGATAGCCAAAACAATCCTGGCAAAGAAAAGTAGATTTTAAACTATCTTACAAAGCTGTAGTCCTTGAAGCAGTATGGTACTGGCACAAAGGCATGTAGATCAATGGAACAAAATAGAAAACTCAGAAGGGAACCCACAGCTACATTGCTTTCTTCAACAAAGCAGGAAAGAATATCCAAGGGGAAAAAGACACTTTCTTGAACAAATGGTGTTAGAAAAACTGAACAACAACATGTGGAAAATGAAACTGGAACACTTTCTCATAAATTCAGAATGAATGAAAGACCTAATTTTGAGTCAGGAAACCATCAAAATCCTAGAGGAGGATACAGGCATCAGCCAGAGCAACTTCTTAATAGACATATCATTGAAGGCAAGGGAAATGAAAGCAAACATGAACTATTGGTACTTCATCAAGATGAAAACTTGTGCACAACAAAAGAAACAATCAGCAAAGCTAAAAGATAGCCTTATGAAATGGGAGAAGATATGTGCAAATGACATATCTGATAAATAGTTATAATCCAAGGTATATAAAGAATTTATCAAACTCAACACCAGAAAAAGAAACAACCCAGTTAAGAAATGGGCAGAAGATATGAATAGACACTTTTCCAAAGAAGATATCCAGATGGCTAACAGACACATGAAAAGATGCTCAACATCATTCATCATTAGGAAAATACAAATCAAAACCACAATGAGATACCACCTCACGGCTAAAACTAAGAACACACACACACACACACACACACACACACAACAAATGTTGGTGAGGATGAGGAGAAAGGGGAACCGTCTTTCACTGTTAGTGGAAATGCTAACTGGTGCAGCTGCTCTGGAGAAAGTATGAAGGTTCCCAAAAAACTAAAAATAAAACCACCATAGGATCCAGCAATTGCACTATTAGGTATTTACCCAAAGGATACAGAAATACAGATTTGAAGGGGTACAAGCTTCCAAATGTTTATAGCAGCATTATCAGCAGTAGCCAAACTATGGAGGGAGTCCGAATGTCCACTGAGTGATGAACGGATAAAGAAGGGGGGGGGGGTGGAATACTACTCAGCCATCAAAAAGAATGAGATGTTGTCATTCGCATTGATATTGATGGAGCTAGAATGTATTATGCTAAGCGAAATAAATGAAGCAGAGAAAGAAAAATACCATAGGAATTCACTCGTATGTGGAATTTAAGAAACAAAACAGATGAATATATGGGAAGAGTAGGGAAACAAACCACGAGAGACTCTTTTTTCCTTAATGTTCATTTATTTATTTTGGGAAAGAGAGCACGAGTGAGTGAGGGGCAGAAAAAGAAAGAGGGAGAGAGAAAATCCCAAGCAGACTTCACACTGTCAGCACAGACCCCCGCATGGGGCTCAGTCTCATGAACTGTGAGATTATGACTTTAGGCTAAATCAAGAGTTGGACACTTAACAGCCACGCAGGTGCCCAAACCACAAGAGATATTAATGGTAGAGAACAAACTGAGGGTTGATAGAAGGAGGTGGGTGCAAGATGGGCTAGATGGGTGATGGGTATTAGAAAGGGCACTTGTGATGAGCATTGGGCATTGCATGTAAGTAATGAATCACTAAATTCTACTTCTGAAACCAATATTGTACTATATATTAACTAAAATATAAATTAAAAAAATAAGGGGATAAAAGAAAATGAACTACAGACATTGTTAGATGAACATTGAGAAATGTTTAACAAACACAGATCCTCTCTACAGAAATTTTCAGGCAAAAGGGAAATAACACTAGAATGCAAGTTAGAGCTACAAGGAAGAAAAATACATTCAGAAATTTTGTGGTAAACAATAAAGTAAAATGTGCAAGAATACATAAGTTGGCATAGATGCAAACAGAGTTAAACATTAAACGTATCAGATAAAGATAGTGATTAACTTTAAAGTTTGTGACCTGTACCTGAAAATTTTTTGAAGTTTAACACTTAAAAAGATATTTTAAACATTCTAGATTACTAGAGGGTAAAAATTGTAACTAATTAAAAAATCTATGAAAACAAAAATGCAGGGGAAAATATAAAGTCAACACAAAAATTCACAAAATACATTAGAAACAAATTGGTTTACCCATAAGCTCAACATTGTAAAGAGAATGAATTCACTAGCTAAATAACAAAATTTTTCATACTGGATTAAAAATTAAATTATCTGTTGCTTATAAGAGATTGATCTGAAACACCAGATATTGAATGTACAAGGATGGAGAAGAAACATGATAGGGAAAAGACAAAATAATGTTAGAATAGCTGTATTAATGTCAAAAAGAAGAACATTTACCAGAAAAAAAAAGCATCAGTAGATTCATAACATCGTAAAAGTGTAATTCCCACGGAAAATATAACAATTTTATTTTGTTTGGACCTAATAAAATGCCTTTGAAAACACAAATAAATAGTCAATAAAACTACAAGAAGAGTGGAAAAATTGAGAATTGTTATAAGCCATTTAATGACGTCACTCTCAGTTACGTCAAGCAAATGAAAATAAAGATATAGAAGATCTGGTCATTTAAAAATCTTGAGTGAATGGACATCTACAGAACTCTAATCCCAAAATATATCAGTGGTATATTCTTTGTAATTGCTAAAAAGTATGCCATTAAATGAATAGAATATATATTTTTTTGCAATCAAGTCTCATTTCCCAGGTTTGACCCTTTTGATCTGTTATGTTGTTGTCATTTTTATTTCTTTTACAATTTAAAGACATTCTCCTGTTGTATGAGATAGTAGAACAAGGCCAAAGGCATTCTGCTTCCCTAGATATCTCATTCCCACCATCTTCATTGAGCCTACCATATCTTCATGGTATTTTTCAGGGTAGGGAAGAATTCCTTGGCAGAGAATAATTGTTCGTGTTGTTTTTCCTTCTCTATCCATTGTGATACTCATCTTTTATAGCTCTCTACTAAATGATTCTATTTAGGACGGTGAAAATACCCTGTATGATACTATTATGGTAGATACATGTCGTTATACATTTGTCCAAACCCATACATTGTACAACACCAAGAGTGAACCCTAATGTCAACTATGGACTTGGGGTGATTATGATGTGTCGGTGTCAATTCATCCATTGTAACAAATGTACCGTCTGGTAGAGGGAGTTGGTAATGGCAAAGCTGTGTGGGGACAAAGGATTTAGGGAAATAGCTGTACCGTACTCTTAGTTTTTCTGGGAACCTGAAACTACTCTGAAAAAATGCCTTTTTAAAAAAATTCAGTTTATGCATAACCATTTTGTCCATCATTCCTAGACATAGATGGTTCCCTCTGGAATGTCTTTCAGTCTGTATTTCAGTGCTGACCGGGTGCTGTGAGGGATGCAGGAAGAATATCCATCTAGAAGCATTTGCTATTAGACATATGGAGCATTTCAGACTTTTCCCCCCAGACATACGGCAGCTTTAGCCTTGTATTTATTTGTCACAGAAACAGCAGTTGTGCACATTGTACGTTTTTCTTCAGAGACTGTTTAGGTGCACACTGAGCTGTTGGTAATGAGTATCATAAAACATTATGGACTCACATTACTCTCTTTCCAGAGCAGTGATAATACATGCTTAAGCTGAGACACATTTGGAAGGTGATCTTCATAAAACCAAATGCCCAAAACTGGTGTGAGGAAATGAGTGGGTTCAAGTTGATTTTATTCTTTTGTTCAGCATTACAAGGACTTAAATATTGTTATGGTGACTTTTTTTTTCTTCTACTCTGATTAAAGGATTATTTTTGAAAAAGCAGGGAATGGAAATAGTTGCTAAGGGATGAGTTGTTGGGACTAACTAGAGTGCTGGGATGAAGCAGATTCTGTGACTAGATCCAGTCTCAAAATAATTAAATTTTCCATAATCAACTAATGATGTCTGCTTTGATGGGGTAAAGATACCTGTGGTATGTGTGCCAAATGTTAGCTTCTCTGTTGGAACCAACTCCTGCTTTAGTCAGGATTAGATCAGGAACATCTACAAAAATGTTATTCTATTTGAAATTAAATTTCTTGAAGAAAGATTGGTATAATTTTAGAATTTCATATCCAGTCATTGTAATTCATTGTAATCATTTTTCTGTGTTGAATATTATATATCTTGTTGAAGAATACAAATTGATTACATGGAGGTGAAAATTGAGCTTGAATGTCAAGATTTATTTCTATCTAAATAATATTTACATAATTTTAGCTCAATTACCTAGAGTTCAAACGTCATTAATAACATGTATCTCAAAATTTGTAATTTGCAAAAAAGTCCTTCCCAAATATTTTAAGTGACTTCATACCCAGGAAAGGAAAAAAAAAGATGAAATAAAGTCCCAAGCCAATATCACCATGGACTATTTTAATGCCCTTATAGAGTTGACAGACTTGTGGTATTTGAAACTTGCTCTAATAATACATTATGCTATAAACTGTATGGAATTTTATCTATGGATTCAGGAAGACTAATTGGCTCTGGCAGTAATTGTCTCAGTGGAGCTGAAGGAAGTCAAAACTAAAACTTCAGCCACTTAACCACCCTTTCAGCCAATTCCCTCGTTGATCAGTGTGGAAAAATAATGAGACCTGCTCTGTTTCCAGAGAACCATCTTGTTATTGTCAACCCTCCAACGTTTCTCATTTGAGACTCAAATTTATTTCAGCTCCTTACATGCTCTGTGCTATCTGCCTGTATTACCATAAATTATTTCCACTAGAAATGTTGAATTGAAAAACAAAAAGCACCGGGTGTTTTTGTGCAAGAAATGAATCTTACTCAAAGGAAGTAATGCCCCCATTACACTCTGGTGTGCAGGCTTGTATGTTCAGAATCTTTGTCTACACTTCATGTGGGGGTCATTACATTATTGTAATACAATTGCCCCAAATGGCTAAACACATTGCTAGTCTAATACTAATGCAAAAGGGCTCTAGGCCTCCCATCTTAAAACATTTAACCAACATCTTCCAGTACTGAACACTGTTTTTTCCCTTGAACTTTAATTCAGCATCTGTGTTTTACTCTCATAATCTTTTGTGTACACTGTTCTACAAACACACTAACCTTAATTCTATGTCCAAATGCATGTGCAAATATTTTGTATCAGATTCCTAATAAGTAGTTACTGTGTTAGATGCTTTCCAATACAATGGTCTTCAAAGGTCAATGTTGTCCTCATTTAATTGGTAATGATAGTTTGGATAGGAGGAGCGCAAATAATCTCAACCGTTACTGGGAAGTTGCTATGGGACAGGCTTTGTGGGAAGCATTTTACATGCATAATGTCCTTGAAATCTCATAGTATTCTTACATGAAGGATTCTAGTATTATTCCAACATACAATGGAGGGACCTAGTGGTTATTAATTTTCCAAGGGTTATGCAGCTTTTAAGTAGTGGAACACGGAGTTAAACACAGGTTTGTTTGGCTTCAAGTCTAGATCCCCTTTATCTTCTACATATCCAGATCTCTCTTATGCTTCAAGACTCAAAACTGAATCTTACCATCCATAAAGCCTTACCTAGAAGTTGATGTTTGTTCTGTGACTTGTACAGATTGTACAGTTGATACCATGAATGTTATCGTACCATTCTTGTCTTTCCTTTTTGTTTCTGTTACTCCTATGTGCCATTTTTATATCACCAATGTTACCAAGGTGGCATCTTGGTGCTTCACAATGTCCTGCTCATTGTGAGTGACCATAGAGGGGTGGGGAGAAGAGCTTAGTTAAGTGAAGAAGAACCTGTTTCATATTTCCATTCTCAGTATGTCTATTTTGGCATGTACCAAAAGAAGAGGGCTTCTTACTGCTTGGCCCTTTCCATCAGAGAATTATAATATGTAGCCACTTAGTCTGATTGTCAATACATTTTTCCACTTTATTGCCTTTTAAAATCACTTTAGTAAACACAAGTTGAGGTGGAAAATAATAGCAACCTCATCAAATTATTGTTGAAACTGGAAAAAAAAACCCACCTAAATAGAATGCCAACTGTTCAGTTTCCCATGTTAGGCATGATATCTCTTGTTCCAGAAAATATATGCAGTGTACATTGTGGGTTGTCTTAGTTACCTTTTTTTTTAAGTAAGAATAGAGGACAGTGATATTCAATGTTATGTAATATTTTAATAGATGTGCAAAATGAAAGTGAATAATAGCTAGTAAAGGGAGATGAAATGACCATCATGATTACGAGATTTTTATATAATTTTATATGGTATGCAGAATCATCTGAATTAGGTTCAGTTATTATTCAAATATAAAAGATGTTTTTTGATATAAAATTAATAAATTTCCCTCCCCTCATTCCTGGGATTTGTGGACTAAGAATGAGCCCAGTTCATTTATATATTCTGTTAATATTTATTGCTGTTATTTATTCCTTCATACAGTATTTACTAGGTTTCATTAACATATGGATCACAAAATAATGCACATCAAATTTATTAAAAAAATTTTTTTACATTTATTGAGAGAGCACAAATGGGGGAGGGGCAGAGAGAGAATGAGACACAGAATCCCAAGCAGGCTCCAGGCTCTGAGCTGTCAGCACAGAGCCTGATGTGGGACTCGAACCCACAAACATGTGAGATCATGACCTGAGCCAAAGGCAGACGCTTAACTGACTGAGGCACCCAGGCACCCTTCATGCACATCAGATTTAAAAACTGTACTGTAATTGATAAATCTGCATAGTAGCACAGTTCATGAGTTCACATATTTCAGGTCTGGATTTGGTATGAGGCAGGTAGCAATGCTTGTTATCTTTGCACACCGTTTCACCAATTATATGAAAAGATGAAATTCAAGACATCATATTTTGTCTTCTATTTTGTTTTCAAGAGTCCATGCCACCAGTTTGATGGATCTTTCTCCCACTTTGAGTAATTGATTACGCAAAATTTAATAACAGTAGCTCCTTTTGTTCAAAGCTTACCATAGGGCAGGCACCGTATTATGTGCTTTTTCACGCATTTCCTTGTATAATCCTCAACATCAGCTTTATATGGTAGTAATTAACTTTCTATCTCTTTAGAAAATTGGGAACTTAAAGAAGGGTGAGATTACTTAACTCTCCTAAGGCGACATACGTGGCTAGAGAAGGAGCAGAGCCTGTATTTGATTGCCTGGTCAATGAACACCAAAGTTCGTGATGTGTTTAAGGCATAACTGAATCTTTACTACGGATAGAGAGTCTTTACCTGCTTTCCTTCAGTGAATCCCTTTTTCTTGCTTTTCTGCCATCAAGTTTACCACAGGCAGAACAATAAACTGTGTGTCTGTAGTTTTTGAAAGAAGGAAAAAGGATCAATACTCTTCTTGCTTTCTAAATTTTAAGTCATGTTCAGGTCATCATGCTCAGTCCCTCTCTTTTATATTTCTACTTTGAATTGGGTCTAGAAAATAGGACCATTTCTAAAGATCATTAACCCTGCTTTGCTTTGTTGCTTCTTTAGTGCTTAACCATAACTACCATGAAAACCAAAGCAAATAAGATCTCACTTATTTTAAAACTCATAGATAGAAGTACATTAAAGTTTAAGGTATCTATTTTTGGCATTGAAATAGAAGACACTGGTTATTGTATTTAATGAAAAGAATTTCTTTGATAGGTCAGGAGGTCAATTTTATCTAGAATTAGAATAAATTGATATCCTTGGGGATCCTGGGTGGCTCAATTGGTTAAATGGCCGACTTTGTCTCAGGTCATGATCTCGTGGTCTGTGGGTTCAAGCTCCTCATCAGGCTCTGTGCTAACAGCTCAGAGCCTGGAACCTATTTCAGATTCTGTGTCTCCCTCTCTCTCTGCCCCTCCCCTGCTCATGCTCTGTCTCTGTCTCAAAAATAAATAAAAAACATTAAAAAAATTAAAGAATAAATTTATATCCTTGATGATATAATATGCCAGATTCAGAATTGTTCTGCCTCTTGGGATCCCAGGGATTTCTCTAGCAGCATTAATATTATAGGTTGATGTTTATAGAATACAACAATGTTATAGAGTAGGATCCACAGAGGCAGAATGGGTTTCACACACAAATGATTTGACAGAACGTTCTGTTCCATATCACAATATACTGGAACCTAAAAGCATTTGCATTCTAAGGAGTGAATCTCATTCTTGTTTATCTCTCAAGGGCCAGTTAGCACACTCATCCTAGCCACCATCATCTCTTGCCTGAGTAATACATTAGCCCACATACTGTTCTACTTCTTTCCATCCTTTGCTGGTTATTGTTTCTTCTTCACTCATCAGTCAGGAGGATCCTTTTACAATCCAAGTCAGATTAAATTCGATGTTTAACTCAGATTATTCCTTGGCTCCCATCTCACTGATGGTACAGTCCATATCCACATGGTAGTCCACAAGGCTTTTCATGATCTGTCCTTCTGATCCTCTTCTGATCTTAACCTACTATTATTTCCTTGTACTTCAAGTACACTACTCCAAGTAGTGCAGTCTTCACTACTTCCAATTATACCTGACATGCTTCTGCCTCAGGACATTTGCAATGTCTGCTCTCTCTACATGGAATGTCCTCCCTTCAGATCCCCACATGGCTAACCCAATGACTTTTTAAATTTTCTGCTCAGATAATGCTTTCTCAGAAGGTCTAGCTATTTAAAACGTCAACACTCTACCACCCAGGATCTTTCATATAATACTGTAATTTCTCTGCCATAACCTTCATCACCTTTATATATCAGGTACCTATAATAACTTGCTTGTCAGACTATAAGAGGTAAAAGATCTTTGTCACCTGTGTCCATTGATGTATCTTGAACACTTTAGGTAAGTGCCTTATACTTACTGTTAACTGAATTAACTAATGAGAAAACACTTGATATAGCCTAACCAACTTATTTGAAATGGCTTGACTTATAACATGGGCCATATTATATACATATGTGCATTTTAGGCAGACCAATCATAAAGATAGGCATTTATCTTTGAGAAGAGTCTTAAGTTTTGGTGTAAAACTTAGCTACTTTAAACATAGACTACTCTGGTTTCCACATATAGAACTTCAGTTATTTCATTATGTAGAGTTAAAAAATTAATTATTAATGGGATTATTGGGTGGCTCGGTTGAGTGTCTGCCTCTTGATTTTGGCTCAGGTCATGATCTCCTGGTTGGTGAGGTTAACCACCATGTTGGGACTTAGAATTCTCTCTCTCCCTCTCCCTGCCCCTTCCCTGCTCTTTCTCTCCCAAAATAAATAAAGAAACATTTAAGAAAATAACTATAATCAATTCTATGTCAGAGAAGTCAAATAGTTATTTAATAAATGACTTTTCTAAAATATGTATAATATAGCAGTGCTTATTTTACAGGATGTTGCACCTATTTATTGATAGTAAAGAATTAAATTTCATAATGCTAACTAATGTCCCTCAGGGTACCAATATATCCATAGCATAATTACCATACCTTGGCTTGGTTTCTTTATGGCATCTTGCTGCTGCACAGATGGTAGGGAGGAAGTAATGGCCTTTGGTGGAGGATTCTTAATAAAGTTTATAGCCTTTAAACCTGGAAAAATTCCAAGTCATGCTAGCATCTGCCTTTAAAGAAAATATGAATGTGGAATGCACTGCACAACATCCTAATTTTAATTTCCATAAAGCAAAATATTGTTATTCTATGGTGTTTGCTTAATTATAACGTGATATTCTCAGGTATTTCTAAAACCTATACACTATGTCGCTTTTCCTTCTTTTCTTTTTCTTTTTTTTTTTTTTTTTTATTTGAGAGAGAGAGAGCATGTGCTGGGGAGAGGGGAAGAGGGAGGGGGAGAGAGAGAATCCCAAGTAGGCTCCATGGTCAGCCTGGAGCCCAAAGCAGGGCTCGATTCCTTGGTCCTGGGATTATGACCTGAGCTGAAATCAAGGGTCAGATATTCAACTGGCTGAGTCACCCATATGCCTCTATCTTGATTATGACTTGAAACTACTTCAAACCCTTGGATTTCTTGAACGGTATAGGGAAGATGAAAAGCTGATAGCATTGCAGTAAGAGCAGAAACAAACACAAGAACAACAACAGCAACAATAAAAGAAAAAATAGTGACATAATATAGAAGCAAGATAAAATAATAGTAACAGGTAACTGTGTGAATGCCTTGACCTCTCTCTTTTCTCAGGCAACTTCGTAGAAGCCTTATGGCTTAAATAATAGTTTTCATGCATCTCATTGTAGAAGATGGCCTGCTATGAGGAGTACCATACTCCTAAGGAGAAACCATTTCATAGGTCTATACTGCTGTACTGATGCTTTATCTTCCAAGTAACCAAAGATAGGAGAGGATAAAAAGATGTAAGAGAAAAATATATATATAAAAAACAAAAGTGAGAAAATAGAAGCTGGGAGATTTATCTGATGGTCCAAAAATACACTCACAATATGAAAATGCTTTATAGTAGACTGGAGTTGGTGGTACCTCCAGTCCCTTATAGTAGCAAATGTTCTTCAGAGCAACTCACCTTTAATGTAGGCCATAAAGAAGTCTCGCAAATAATTTGTAGGAAAAACAAATATTTCTAGAGAAAATACAATGAGAAACACATAGGGAAAAGGTAACAGAAGTAAGAAATAAGCAAAATAACTGTATTAGTGTGCTATTGTTTCGAACTACCACAACCTTAGTGGCTTAAAAAACATACCTTTGTTATCTTATAGTTCTGGAGGTTGGGTCCTAAACTTAAAGGGATCAATGGGACTCTATTCCTCCAGGAGGCTCCAATGGAGGATCTCTTTGCTTGTCTTTTCTAGCTACTAGAGCCTGCCTGCATTCATTAACTTATGGACCCTTTCTCAAACCACTTTAAGGTCTGCTTCCATCAAACCTCTTGTGACTCTCACAGTCCTGCTTTTCTATTATAAGGATCCCTTGTGATTGCACTGGGCCCCCTGGGATAATCCAGGATAATCTCCCCGTCTCAAATTTCTGATTTTACTCATATCTGTAAAGTTCCTGCGGTCATGTATGTAAGGTATATATTTATAAGTTTTAGGAGGGGGGCGTAGACATTTTTGAGAGTTCATTACTTTCCACAGTAGCACATACTCTCAGACTTCAGATACTATAATTATCAAAATACCTATTATAAAATTATGCTTTCTTATATTACAAGAAATAGAGGACAGGCTGGAATATCTGTATTTGAAACAAGAAACCATGACAATGATCTTGCACATTTTAAAAAGTATCAAGTAGGACTTCTAGAAATGAAATCAAGTTAAGTTATTCTAAAAAGTTGATGAGTTTTAGGCACACATAAGAAAATGCAGTTAGTAAAATTATTTCAGAAAAAATATTTCTAAAAAATTTCAACTTTTCAAAGTGCATGGAGAAATGTTCCATTTCCTCTTCTGGATGAAACTAATGCAGGTGTTTATTTTATAAAGTTCTTTAACTTCTACCTGTACCCCTTTGAACTCCTCTGTATGTAAGAAATATGAAATGTTGAAAATATCAGTAAAAGTTCTATGTAATAAACTGGAGCTAAACTGGAGATAAATGTGAGTGATTAAGTAAAAAAATTCTCACAATATTAAGTAAATAAAAGATGGATTGTAAGAGAAAGTTGATGTAATGTAGAATGTAGATTCAGGAGACTCAATATCAGCTAAGAGAACTTCTAGAAAGAGTACATAGATCAAGTTTCAAAAATTGATTTTCCTAGAAATCAAGAAACTCAACTAGTAAAGGTAGGACAATTTTCCCTGCATATATCTATAAACTTATGGTAATTTTAGGTGTAAAATGAATTTAAATAAAATTATTGTAGACCGAAAGAGAATAAAGGTCAGAAATCTGAACAAATGAGATACAGCAGATGATAAAGTTCATGCTGATTATCAGTGGGTAAAGAATAGACTGGTAATTTGGCTATTATTGACAGTGCTGCTATGAACATTGGGGTACAAGTGCCCCTATGCATCAGTACTCCTGTATCCCTTGGATAAATTCCTAGCAGTGCTATTGCTGGGTCATAGGGTAGGTCTATTTTTAATTTTCTGAGGAACCTCCACACTGCTTTCCAGAGCGGCTGCACCAATTTGCATTCCCACCAACAGTGCAAGAGGGTTCCCGTTTCTCCACATCCTCTCCAGCATCTATAGTCTCCTGAGGGTTGATGGGGGGTGGGAGGGAGGGGAGGGTGGGTGATGGGTATTGAGGAGGGCACCTTTTGGGATGAGCACTGGGTGTTGTATGGAAACCAATTTGTCAATAAATTTCATATATATTAAAAAAAAAGAATAGACTGGTAATTACTGTTCACAACAACTAATTTTTCGAAGGAAAATCTAAAAGATTTTCTACCTTGCTCAAACAATTCTCTAGGTGAAGCCAAGAATGTAACTGTAAATCAACAGTGATAATTGCTATAAAATAAGAAAATAGAGGAGAATGCTTATTCAATCTTAGGGTAAAATACCTTGCCAACATAAGATAAAGATTTATTTGCTCATTAAAGGTACTGATTTTCAGATTTGATAACATAAAACTTTGAAAACTTATTTGGAAGAAGTAATAATAAATGATTCAATTTGGCAAGTATTTCCAGCCCTCTAACACATACAAAACACTATTCTAGGTTCTGGGGATACCTAGGGAACAAAACAGGCAAAAACACCTGCTCTCATGAATTCTAAATTTTGGTGGAAAAGACGGAAAATATACAATAAAAAACATATGTGAGAAGCTCCTAAGTACTATTGGATAAAAAAAAATAGAGGAAGGGCAATGTGGCTTGACTTTGTCAGGAATGGAAGTGTTTGAAATTATTTCAAGTAATTAAGTATAGGCCTCACTATGAGGTGTGACATATGAGTGTGTGAGCAAAGGCTTGATAAGGTAGACAGTGAGCATGTGGGGAAAAGGATTCGTGTCAAAGGGAACAACCAGTGCAAAATGTGTAGATTCAAAGAACATCTAGGAGACCAGATGTCTGAAATAAGTGTGGAGGAGAGAAGAAGATATGAAATAAAGTTGGGGTGTCTGGGTGGCTTAGTCGGTTAAGTGTCTGGCTCTTGATTTCGGCTCAGGTCATGATCTCATGGTTTGTGTGTTTGAGCACTGTGTTAGGCTCCACACTGATAGTGCTGAGCCTGCTTGGGATTCTCTCTCCCCCTCCCCTGTTTGTGCTCACTCTCTCTGTCTCCAAATAAATGAATAATTGTTCAAAAAAATGAAATTTAAACAAGGTGAAGAGACAAGTGAATTGTCAGGAGAAAATATTCGCAACACTTAGAACAATAAAAATATTGATATTCATAAAAAGAGCTCTAACCCCTAAGTAAGAAAGTAGCAAGTATCCCAGAAAAATATTGGGCGGTGCTTATGAATAAACATATCACTGAAGAAGCAAATTGGCTAATAAAAATACTTAATTTCTCTGGTGGTGAGAGTGATCAGAGAAATAATCAAATAAAAATTGTTATATGTTCTGTGTTTAGAGCACTTTCCTAAGCACTTAATTAACCATATTCTTGTCATAACTATTAAAATGGTTTCCTCATTTTAGAGATAAGGACATTGCCACACAGAAAGTACTAAGTAGTTTCGTAATTACTGTAAACAAAGTTTACACAGCTTGACAGTGATAGATATTAGGTGTTCTGACTCAAGGATCCACTATCTAAACAAACAATTTTTATTCATCAACAGAATGGAAACACTAAGTAGAATGGTTTCATCTCCTATTGGTAAAATGTGGGGAAATATGAAACTTCATCATAATCAGTTTCAAAATAAATCATGTATAACTTAAGTTGAACAATGTAAATGTGAGTTGGACCCCATATAATGAATCCTAATGCCACCTTTATGATACTCAGGTTTGAGTCACCCAGATTAACAGTGGTGGAGTTTGGGGATGAATCCAAATAGTTGAGTCACAGGTCCCTTTCTATTAAACACTATATGCCTATTCCAGTATTGCCTATTTCAGTATTGCTGGGAATATAGATTGTCAGTAGTGTTTTGGAAATTTGGCAGCAATTATCAATTTTGGGAGCACTTACCAAAATTTAGTACATGCATAATTTTGTCAGAAATTCTACTTCTAGGAAAATTTTTAATAGATATATTTGCATAGATGAGACTAAAAATATTCATTACTGTGTTTTTTTTTTATAAAAAATGGACAGCAACTAAGTGTCTAGCAACAAGGGAATAGTTCTATAAGCTGTGATTAATCAGCAAGATAGAGTACCACAGTGCTGAAAGAAAAAAAGAAATAAAATTGTATGTTCTGTATGGGAGAGTAGAATATGATTATGTTTTAAAGTTTCATAAGAATATGTTATACTATAATATTTAGGTGAAAATAATCTTTAGATGTGCTAAATTGATAAAATGAATAGAAACTAAAGGAAGAAATACTTAAATTTATAAGCATGTCATACGCACAGATATATATGGTTTATATATTCTTTATTTGCATATATATGAAAAAAGGGATAAATAAAAGACATAAAATACATAATTATAAACATATCTGGTATTATATAAATTATAAACAGATTACTGAGGTATTAAAATACCACATATTACACTCTACTAAAGTATAAAATTCTGTTTTTAGTATATGGACAAGATTATGCAGCCAGCACTACAACCTAATTTTAGGACATTATTGTCTTACCCCAAAGAAATACTGTACCCATTAGCAGTCATCTCCATAATCCTCTTCCCTGTACAATACTCCCATCTAGTCCAAGGCAACTACTGATCTTTTTGCTTCTCCAGATTTATTTATTCTGGACATGTCCTATAAACAGAATAATATAATTAGTAGCTATTAGTGACTGTCTTCTTTCAGCATAATTTTAGGGTTCATCCATGTTGTGGGCTAATTAAGTTCTACCTTTGTTTTGTGAATTGTGTTAAACTTAGAGATATACAACTATTTATTTACCCATTCATCAATTCATGGATATATGGGTTGGCTACACTTCTGTGGACATGTGGGTTATCTTTGGCTATTATAAGTAAAGCTGCTATGAACATTTGTATATAAGTTTTTGTGTGGACTAGTGATTAATTTTTCTTGGTTATACATCCCAGGATGGAACTGCTCGGTCATACAGTATCTGTAATAATTTCGTGCACTGTCAAACTGTTTCCCAAAGTGGCGACATTATTTGACATTTCAATTAGCAAATGTGCAATGTGTTATTTCTCTGTATTTCTATCAACCTTTTTTTTTTAAATAAAATTTTAAGTGTAGTCACGTTACTTGATGTGAAAATGAATGTCTTTGAGGTTTTGATTATCATTCCCCTAACCACTAACATTATTGAGCATTGTTTTGTGTGTTTGTTGACTTTGGCATGTTTGGGGAAATGCCTATTTAGATTCTGGGACCAGTTTTAAATTTCAGTGTGATTTATCAGGTACATGTCAGATACATGATTTGTGAATACTTTCTTCAATTCTGTGGACTGCTTTTTCACTTTTTTGAAAGTATGGTTTGCAGCATAAATGGCTCTAAATTTCTTACAGTCCCAGTTGTCCTTGGTGTGCTAAGAAACCATCACTTAATGTAAGGTTAAAAATACTGACTCCTATGTTTTCCTCTAACAGTTATATATTTTAAACTATTACATTTAAATCTATAAACCACTTAAAGTTAATTTTTACATATTATGTAAGTCAGGGATTCAGCTTTACTCGTCAGTATGTGGCTATCCAGTTGTCCCTGCACAATTTGTGAAAACTATTTTTCCCCATTCAATTGTCTTGGCACTTTTGTCTAAAATCAATTAGCTACTAATCTGTAAGTCTATCTTTATGCCAGTACCAGATTATTTTTGTTATTGTAGATTTGTAGTAAGTTTTAAAATTGGGGAAATTTGAGTCCTTCAACTTAGTTCTCCTTTTTCGAGAATATTCTGGCTATTCTTTGTCCTTTACATTTCCATTTGAGTTTTAGGATAAACTTGTCAATGTCTACAAGAAGCCAGCTGGGATTTGATAGCAACTGCATTGAATCTATAGATCAATTTGAACACTATTGCCATCTTAAAATATTGAGTCTTTTTTAAAAAAAAATATTGATGGCAGAGAGAGAGGGAGACAGAGGATCTGAAGCCGGCTTTACCCTGACAGCAGAGAGCCCAAACCGGGGCTCAAACTCATGGGAACCAAAGTCAAGAACCATGAGGTCATGACCTGAGCCAAAGTTGGACACTTAACCAACTGAGCGAGCCAGACATCCCAAAATACTGCATCTTCTGACACATGTGCGTGAAATGCCTTTTAATTACCTTAGATCTTTAATTCTTTTTAACAATATTTATAGTTTTCAATATACACATATTATGCTTGTTTTATGAATATATACCTAAGTATTTTGTTATTCTTGATCTATTACAAATAGAATGTTTTCTTAATTTCATTTTTGGAATGTTCATTACTAGTGTTTATAAACATAATTGATGTTTGCCTACTGACCTCACATCCTACAACTCTGATGCACTTGTTTATTAGCACTAGTGTGTGTGTGTGTGTGTGTGTGTGTGTGTGTGTGTGTGTGTATTCCTCAGAATTTTCTATTTATAAATCATAATATCTGCAAATACTTATGTCTTCCTCTCCAATCTGGATGCTTTATGTTTATTTTTCTTGCCCAACTACCCTGATTAGAAACCCCCCTACCCCACTACAATGTTAAATAGAAATGACAAGGATTAATGTCCTTATCTTTTTCATGATTTGGGGAGAAAGTATTCAAGATTTCATCACTATGTTTTATGGTAGTTGTAGGGTTTTGTTTTTAGAAGTCTTCTTAAAGTCTGAGGCTTTTATTCTTTGTTGAGTTTTTTTAATCCTGAAAGGATATTGGATTTTTATCAAATAAGTTTTCTACATTTGCTGAGATACAGAGTTTTTGTTCCACATTCACTTGATGTGGTGTGATTATTAATTGATTCTTTGTGTTAAACTGACCATACATGTGTGGGATAAATTCTACTTGGTCTTGATGTATTATCCTTTTTATATGTTATTTTGCTGATTCTTTAATTCTTTTTTAAAAAATTAATGTTTATTTTTGAGAGACAGCACGGCTGTGCAAATGGGTAGGGGCAGAGAAAGAGGGGGTTAGAGGATCTGAAGTGGGCTCTGTGCTGGCAGCAGAGAGCCCCATTCAAGGCTTGAACTCATGAACCATTAGATCATGACTTGAGCCAAAGTCAGGTGCTTAACCCACTGAGCCACACAGGCGCCCCTCATTTTAATTCTGTAAGCATAGTTTCCTTTTGTCCTTTGAACATGTTTATGTTCAAAGTTAGTTCCTTTTGCCTTTTCCCTGTATGAGTCATGCATACATTATTTGCATTTCTCTTAATTTTACTGAAAGCTGCACTTTGTATTTCAGCAACTGTGTCTTGATATGCATTCTCTACAGGAGGGAAGGTTATTGTTATTTTATTGGTCATATTTTAAATTTGTTTAATGATAAATTCTGTGAAGTGTATTTACCTTGCAGTGTACAGCCTCTGATGTCCCTGCTCAAACTTTTTTTTTTTTTTTTGGCTTTAATACTTTGGTTCAGCTACTTAAAGATCAGCATAAGCTATTTATTGGTCACAGATTACGCTTAGGAGCCCTTAAGCAGTAAGATTTTTACCCTGTACTCTTGGGTATGCATGTAGTTTGTAGGTTACTACCACTGTTCAGTGTGTTTACACTTTACATACGTATTCAGCCTGGAACTGTGAACTTGATGGTTACCCCTCTAATCGGCCTTAGAGAGTAAAGCATTGGTCATGCATACTCATCCACACTGCCAGTAGTGGGTCTGATTTATTTTTAAACGATGTGTTCTAGGAGTCACACTTGGGTCAGAGAAGCTTATTTGTCAGCCAGGATCTGGTTAGAAGTTGAATTTAAGACCTTTGTGCCAATGGGCTATGTTCCCTGTGTTGATGGGTCTGTGTGTGGCTTGGAGGTTATTTTCATGTCTGGCTGTGATTGATTCCAAATGGGTACAGCCTAGTGCATGTGCATAGATTTCCTGAACTCCAGGGTTGATTGTGAGTCCATGGGTACTTCTCTTGAATGCCTAATGGTAGAAGGAGGGCAGATGGTGAGCCCTGTGTTCTTGGCTGCACCAGTCTTCAGTGGAGTTAGGTCATGCTGGGCTGGATGCGGGGAGAATCGGAGTGCATCATGATTCACATACTACAGGCTCTCAATGTTCTTACTGAGAGTGAGTAGCTGTTGCTTGTCAACGTTTCTTCATTTGCTATGTGCGCTTAGGACAATTTCTCATGGACTTTAAATGATTGCTTATATTTCAAAAATGAAATTTTCATTTTGCTGGGAAGTGTCTTCAGCGCTCCTTACATTGCCATTTCAGAAGTCCTGCCCACTATGTAAGTGTTTACATATGCAAGTCATACATAGAAAAACCTTTATAATGTATATGCACCCATATACATTTACGAATGAGTAGGAAAAGACCTGGCAGCATCAGCACACTAATGTTAGCAGACTGGAAAATTGGGTATGGCTGGCTGAGTGCAGATTAAATCTCTACTTAATCAGTTATTCCTATCAATACACTTCTGTCACTCTCCTGCTTTATACACCATATTATGTTCCTGCCAATCAAAATCCTAAATACCTAAATGTTGGCATTATAGGTTCTTCATAGTCTGTCTCTAAGTTGTTTGCCTGATGTTCCCCTTACTCTATCGTCCTGCTAAAATCTTACTATTCAAGTCTCCTCTGAAATCCTGCCTTCCCCATGAATCATTTCCTGATTATGCCTCTGTACTACACATTCGTTTTCATGTCACCACGTGGGGTATATGATTCAGTTAATATGGCTTTCCTGTTGTATTCTGAGTGCCTCAAGAGCCAAGAATATGTCTCATTCTTTTGTTTCCTATCACTTTACACACAAACTGTCACATAGTAGGAACTTAGCGGAAATCATTTTTTAATGAATATTTTCCATGATAATATATAATATTATATATATTATCAGGTGGCAGCAGGAACCTCCTGTTTAAGGCTGTAGCTATGAGCATTAAACATTAAGTGTAAATAGGAATATGTGCTCCATGAGGTACTCAGTGAAAATACATCAATTTGTACTCTTTGACTTACAGGACCCAAAGTATATGCAACTGAGGGTGTGAAAGGAACGATCTGAAATTTTGGCTCCCAGGAAAGGAAGCGCTAAGAAGACTAATGTTTTCTGAGGGTCTGCTCTGCTCCAACTAGCAGCCTAAGCACTTTGCATTAATTAATATCCTTTTTAAAAAGTAATAATATGGGGCGCCTGGGTGGCGCAGTCGGTTAAGCGTCCGACTTCAGCCAGGTCACGATCTCGCGGTCCGGGAGTTCGAGCCCCGCGTCAGGCTCTGGGCTGATGGCTCAGAGCCTGGAGCCTGTTTCCGATTCTGTGTCTCCCTCTCTCTCTGCCCCTCCCCCGTTCATGCTCTGTCTCTCTCTGTCCCAAAAATAAATAAACGTTGAAAAAAAAATTAAAAAAAAAAAGTAATAATAATCTTGAGATTTAGGTATTGTTCAGTTTACAGAAAGAGAATTTGAGGCATAGAGCTATTAAAAGACTTGCCTGATGTCACAAAATTGATGGTTGGAAGAACAAGGACTTGAACCTCGGCCTGATTCAAAGCTTGGCATTCTGAATTTTAATTTCAGTCCTTGTAATAAAACTGTTTTGAATTAATTATCGCATAACTGGAAGTACTCTTTAACTTCTGTTTTCCCTGCTTGGGGGCATCTTAAAAATCAGTGGCATGTTGGACTGACTGCATCTTTCTGTCTCATCTGATCCTGTCACACATGCATAGACACGGTCAGGGATGTGACTTATAACACCTAATGGCTGTAAGTAAGACTAGCAAGCTTGTTTGGCATTTCCTGCAGAAACAGCCTTTCAGATGTCTCCTTGGTGGGAGACAGAGGGCATTGCCAAATAGCTAATAGGTAAACCTATCTTTGGGGACTGGTGCTGGATAATGTTCTCAAAACAGAAACCGTTTATCCATAGTTGCATATGAAGTGTTGCATGTTATCTCTGTGAATTTTCCCCTTCCCTCCTCTCACAATAACAGATAGTGGAGCCTATTTGGATAATACCTCAACCAGCACTTTAATCATACTGGATACTATGAAAAAGCAGTGTTATTCAGGTGGCAAAGTATATATAAACACATTATAAAGATTCCCTGTGTAATTGGAAATTATTTGTTTTGTTTCAGCAAATAACTGGAATTCAGTGTAATAGGCTAGTGTTTTTAACTAACGTGGTTTGGTTCTTAAGCAGGTATCACATTAGCAATACATCACCATGCTTTGCAATGACAAATTTTTAGAGCTGAGATTGTTCTATAAATGATCTTCTTCATAGAACTTATATAGCACAGTTTTATAGACATTTGGCTATATGGGAAAGAGCTGAGTGGTCATTTTGACCCACTGGGTTCTTTCTAAGACTCCTCAAGAGAAATCCTTTTAATATATGGTTTTCTGTCATCCTCATGGTCAATAAATCATGACACACCACTGCAGGCAACAGAATTTTTTTTATAGTATGTGCCTTGGAACCAGACAAACCTCCATGAAAATCCTATCTCCACCTGTTACCAACACCATGGCCTTACACAAGTTAACGCCCTCTAGACTTTAGTGTTTTCATTTATAAAATGGGACTAGTAACATCTAGCTTCATGGTTTGTTGTAGTGATTAAGTGAAATGATTAAGTGAAATGATTAACAAATTGTTATAGTGCTATCAAAAGCACAGTGTTGAGAAGCTTTGAGAAACAAGTGTCAGGCTCAGCACAGGACAGAATTCTGGTGGGTTGGGGTATTTCCATGGCCATGAGATGCAGGATGGCATCCCAGTTTACAATCTCCCATTTCCCACCTGCAAATATTATTCTGTTGTTGTCTTTGGTTTTCTCCAACCCCAGGTTAGAGACAACAATTTCAACAGGATGATTCTTTCCATAGAGCCTGGATGCTAAAAATTGTAAGCTTACGATAAAAGGAAATTACATTTGATGCAAGCAAGAGATTGCTGATAATTGAATCTCTTGGCTCATGGAAATAAGATCCCAAGAGAGGTTTGGAATTATTTAGGAGTTTTAAGAGTAAACTAATAAATATTGATCTATATCTCTAGAGTCTAAGAGAAATTAGTCTGGTATAAAATGGAATAGAGCATTGAGTCTAAATTAAAACAGGTTTGTTTTTTTTCCCCCGGGCATTTAAGTTATATCTTTATTTCACACTAGCTGGCATTTCAGTAACTTATTTTTATCATTGCTGTAGTTACAATTATTAATTCAGGGGGTTAGTCAGCAAGTCAGAAATGATAAGTCTTGGGCACTGAGGATCAGCTAAAGGGAAGAGAGACGAGGAGGAGGAAGTAGAGAAAGGTTAAGAGAAACAGGAAAAGAAAGGCAAGAATGGAGGGATGGAGGGAGACAGGAGAAGGGGAAAGAAAGAAGAAAGGAGGAAGAAAAACTTTACAGGTTTTTATTTAGGTAATGATTTCAAAATCATTACAGGTATTAGAAATATTGGGGTGCCTGGGTGGCTCGGTCGGTTAAGCGTCCGACTTCGGCTCAGGTCATGATCTCACGGTCCGTGAGTTCCAGCCCCGCGTCGGGCTCTGTAATGACAGCTCAGAGCCTGGAGCCTGCTTCGGATTCTGTGTCTCCCTCTCTCTCTGCCCCTCCCCTGTTCATGCTCTGTCTCTCTCTGTCTCAAAAATAAATAAATGTTAAAAAAAAATATTTTAGATCAGAAAGGCAACTGTCAGTGCACGTATTTTGTTTCTTACAATTTAATGGGCATACACACCTCCTAGATTTGGTATTACAATGCAGATTCTGAGTTGATGGGTCAGATTTGGGACAGACTACGTATTTCTAACAAGTTCCAAGGTGATGCTGATGGTCTGCTCCTAGAACCACACTTGGAGTGGCATGGTATCTATCACCAATGAAGTGTTTATTCCCAGAGAGTGTAGTTTCTCATGAAGACTGGTGCATATACTTAGAGCAGCAGTTCTGCAATATAGCTGCACATTAGAAGCTTCTAGGGAGCCTAAAAAAAAATTATTGATGTCTGTGTCTCATTCTTCCTCTGACCACCCCTCCCCCCACCAGAGATTTGAATGTAATTGATGTGGGGTATGATCTGGGCGTCAGGAGTTTCAAAAGGTCCCAGGTTTGTTAAGTTTCCACTGCTGCTGTGACAAGTCACTATAAGCTTAGTGGCTTAAGAAACATAAATTTACAAATTCATTTTCTTGCAGTTCTGTCAGTTATAAATCTGACTGGGATCTTACTGGGTTAAGATGCATTCCTTACTGGAACCTCTAGGGGAAATCTTTTTCTTTGCTATTTCCAGTTTCTAGAGGTTGCATGCTTTTCTTGCTAATAGTTCACTTTAAAGCCAGTATCTCAGGCTAGGTCTTTCTTATGCAGCCTTCCCTCTGGGTCTCTCTTCGCAGCACTCTTCTCCTCCTAAGGGATCTTGTGATTACACTGGTCCATCCAGATATTCCAGGATAATCTCCCTATTTTAAGTTAGCTAATTACCAATCTGAATTCTATCTGCAACTTTAATTTCTTTTTGCCATGTAAACTATTATATTCACAGATGCCAGGGGTTAGGACAAGGATATCTTTGGGGGTCATCATTCAACCTACCATATCATGGGATTCTAATGTACAGCCAGGGATAGAAATCAAAATAGAACATCGTCACTCAAATTGGACCAGAAGGAAATAAAAATGTTCTAGAGGCATTAGGAGGGAGGCAGACTTAATCTTTTACATTTGTCATATATTCCTCATTTTAATATCATATGTGTATTTCCTCTTGCCTTAGGAAATAAAATCTCTTTAATATGGTCTCACTTGATTCCTGTTAGATATACAGGATATAAACTGATCTGAGGGGAAAAAAGTTGTAAGTAAGGAAAATGGGAGGTGATGGGAGAATCTTCAAATACCAATTTGGTATTTGTGAATTATTCACACACCATGGATTGAACCTTTCCATTTTATTGTTTGAGTTTATGATCTTCACCCTTTTCTATGCCCCTGGCCACTGCTTTGTCTCAGGTGTCTGATAAATCTCCTAAATGCCAACATGCTGGGCAGAGAAGACCACACTGTGACACCTAAGCTTTAAAGTGACAATTCAAAGGTAAAGATGATAATAAAAGAGTAATGAATTAGCTTATTATTAATGTGGACCCTATTATAATGCAAATATGGGTGTTCTGAGTAGTCTTACCCTTTAAAATTCAAAATAGCATGGTTTGACAGTTAAACATGATAGGAGAAATAACTACATTATAATGAAAGTAATCAACTTCCAAAATCTGCATATTTACATGCAAAATGAGTGAATAAAAATCTAGAGTGGGGAAAAAAGGAAAGATATTTTAAAATTCCAAATATAAAGGGCCATTTTATAGATGTGCTCTAACATATAAAAGGAGTTGCCCAAAAATGGATTCAAAAAGTATATTTTGGAGAAAGGAAGCATACAGTTATCTGAAATAAGGTGAAGAAGGGGTATGGTGAGGAGTACAAATAGGAGATAGAATGCATTGGGAGTTATTTGATTTAATTAACTGAGCTGACCTAGCAGGATGCCAAGCCAAGCGCCATCTCAACTGTCAGGGATAAGTCATATTGTACCCATGTGTATTGTAGTCATGTAGCATACATTATAATGTAGTTATTCCTCTCTCTAATCACATTAGCTGTCATACTATCCTATTCTGAATTTTGAAAAATAAGATTATTCAGAACAACTATATTTGCATCATAATAGGATCTACATTCCATTTCTGAGTGTAATTTCACTGTGTGAAATCATTAAAACATTTTGTATGGTTCGCTCCAAGTGTGTGTTCCCAGACCAGCCACATTAGCATCAGTTGGGAACTTGTTAGAAATTGCAAGATCTACTGAATCAACTCAGTTGATTTCGGGGTAGGGCCCCGAAATCTGTGTTTTAATATGTCTTCCAGGTGATTTTGGTACATGTTCAACTTTGACAACTGCTATTAAATGAACACAAGAGCAGCTTTGTAGAACAATTTGCTTATTTGTTATTAACACTGTTGGTTGTAGTTGGTACTGGTCATGGAGGCGGTGGGTACAATGTTATGAAAAGGCTGTATCTACGGCGAATCTCCTTGGATTTTGGACATCACTATATTTACGTGTTTATTTTTTCTCTACATGTTTTAGAGGATTCAGAGCTTTTTCTCCATATTCTCTTAATGACTTACTTTTTGGAATCTTGGAAAATTAAAATCTCATATGGTTCTGGGGCTAGAGGGCATCACTCCATTCCAACATCAGAGAGATAATTCATATAAAGACATTAATATTTCCTCAGAATTTGTGAAGTTTTCTTTGTTCTGATTCTGCAGTTTTGATAAGAAAAAATATTTTGATCTAGCCTAGATTCATTGGAAATTCATTTTTCTTGCTAATAGAAGTTACGTATATTTAAATTTTTATTTATCAGTTTAGTTGATAAGTACTTTAATTATCCAGCTGTTACAGCCACAATTGGCTTCTTACATTATTAAAGATTAGTTTTGAAGCACCTGTCTATGTCTTCAAAAGTCTAAACATGTAGAAGAAAATATTTCTTTTTCTTTTATTCTACTTTAATACTGCTTTAAGGAATTAATCAGAGGTAACTTTTCCTTTTTTATGAAGCTTTCTACAAATTGTATTGACATTTCTGCCACAGGTGTATGTAGTAACTTTGAAGATTTGGTGTAGGTTAAGTTCTGGATTTCTAAAACTACATAATTGGAGGCTCAGCTCGTATAAGTGTGCACACGGAGACAGTTTCAGAGATAATTCCCTTTATCCCAGCAGGAACAAACCATGCCAGGGAGAAGTTTAACTGAATAAACAAGTTAACCAGAAAGTTCTGTTGATCATATAGTACATAGTCCAATCATAGGTTAAAAGAAGTTTTGTAGTGCTTTCTCTCTAGACATGAAGTTGGAAAGAATTTTGAGAGTTTTAGTATTTAGTTCACCTAATTCTTACAGACTAGACTGATACCATCCCATTAGGATATTGCTTAATATTCATTATAATGGTATAAATTTGCAATGATTATAAATCATTCCTTTTCAAAGTACATTCCTCAGGACACTAATTTTCCATTTGTGTATGTTTATGTGTGGAGGTGGGGTGCAGAGGGGTGAGGGAGTTCAGAGGTCAAATAAATTTGGTTAGTGCACTATACAACAGATCCTTCTCAGAGATACATAACACAAATTAACATATTAAAGATTTATTAAATTTTGAAATTTGTTTAATAGAAGTGTCCAGCACTTTTTTGAATTTGAGTGCTCTAATTTTAAAAGTAACCCATATAAACACATCTTTTTAATTTAAAAAAATTAATGTTTATTTTTGAGAGAGAGACAGAATGTAAACAGGAGAGGGACAGAGACAGAGGCAGACAGAATCCCAAGCAAGCTCCAGGTTCTGAGCTGTCAACACAGAGCCCAACGCAGGGCTCAAACTGACAAACCATGAGATCATGACCTGAGCTGAAGTCGGATACTTAACAGACTGAGCCACCCAGGCGCCCCTAAATACATCTTTTGTAAAAGTGATTTTAAGTAATTTCTACACTCAGTGAGGGGCTCGAACTCACAACCCTGAAATTAGGAGTCTCATGCTCTACCGACTGAGCTAGACAGGCACCCCAACACTTCTTTTACTATGTCTTCTAAAATGTTTTCCATTATAGTTGGAGGTTTCCTTACACATATGAATAGAAAGGTCATTCCAAGTTCCAGTCTGAAGACTAATTAGATGAGATTATTAAGCAGATTAAGTCTTTTACTTTTCTTCTCTATAAAATATTACAAAAATATTTTGATATGTCCTGCTCATACCAAAAATCAACTCTTCCCATTCTATATAGATTTCTATTTCTCAGATATAGCACACTATGTCCTTCAGTATGGATTACAGAATCATGCTTTTCTCTAAATAGTAGAAACATATATGAGAGATTGTATGTCGATAATTTTTGAGCCATTATGCTTACAAAGTAACACTTATAAACTGGGAACCATAATAAGGCCATGTCAAAGACAATGAGAATTTAGCAAACAACATTTATTAAGCATCTCCTATATTCCAGGAACCACACTGGCTCTTGGGGATACAGTGATTCTTGATCTTATGGGGCTTCTGGTAGAACTCTTATTTAATAAAGCTATGTTTCATAGAGTTGACTAACTCATAATTTCCTTTATTTAATCTAATTTTAACAACATAAATAATAACTCTATTTATTGGTTACATACTTTTATGTCAGAACCTATTTGGTAATTCCCATAATAATTTCATGAATAAGTATTCCTATTCTATATTACAGTTATGGAACCAAAGCCATAAGAATTTAAGACCTAGATAAGAGTGGAGACAGATTTTAAATTCAGATTGTTCTTGTTTGGAAGAGTTTTTCTGTACTACACCATATTGTTCATATTGACAGAGACTGTTTAAGTCTCAGGAAAAAAAATGATTATTTTCGATGCAAACTATGAAATCTGGTACTCTAAAAATAGAGATCTAGAAGCTAGAAAGTCATAATTTGTGTTTTGACTCTATTTGAAACTTGCTCTATGACCCAAGTTATATTATTTATTTTATTATTAGTTTATTTATTTTATTTATCTTTGTCCCGTTTTTCAAAAGTATATTATGGAAGTTAAATATAAACATAGAAAAAGGTGCAAATTATGTGTTAAATCTTGACGCATTTTCAGAATGTGAACACATCTATATAAGGAACACCTAGATCATCACAAGCAGCTTAAAAGTCACCCTAAGGATAATGCTCTCTTAATTTCTAACAGCATAAACTTTTTATATAAGTAGAAGCATACAATATGCAGTCTACCTAATCTGGCATATTTCACTCAACCTTACACTTGTGAGATATTTCCATAATTTTGCATGTAATGAGGTTCACCCTCCCTCTTATGGTACAATTTTTAATTTTTTTCTAATAATAATGGATACAAGCATACTACATTATATTGCACTTTGCATTATTGCATTTCACAGGTAGTGGATTTTTGACAAGTTGAAGGTGTATGGCAGTTCTGCGTCGACCACGCTTATCAATGCTTTCCAACAGCATTTCCTCACTTCATGTCTGTGTCACATTTTGGTAATTCTTGTGATATTTCAACATTTTAGTATTATATTTGTTACAGTGATTTGTGATCAGTGATTTTGACTCTTTAAAAGCTCAGGTGATAGCATTTTTAATAGTAAAGTATTTTTTAATTAAGCTATGTACGTCATTTTTTTAGATATGCTATTGTTCACTTAATAGACTACAGTATTGTGTCAACATAACTTTGATATGCACTGGGAAACCAGAAACTTCATTTGACTCCCCTATTGTAATATTTGCTTTATTGCAGTATTCTGGAACAAAAGCTGCAATATCTCCGAGGTATGCCTATTTTGAAGTAGTTTCTAATTTTGGAAAAAAAGATATAGCTCTGTAAGCCATCTTGTGTATTTTTTTGGAAAATATTTGTGCTGTTACATATCAAAGTAATGAAATTGTTGGGTCCAATTATTCCACATATTTGCTTTAGTAGATAGTGCTAAGCAGTTTTCAAAGTAGATTTACCAGTACCCGCAGCAGAAGTGAACGAGAACACTCATTGCTCCCCATCTTCACCAACACAGAATTTTTCCTTTAAATTTTTTTCTGTTTAGTTATTTTGGTGTGGATAATGCTATCTCACTGTGATTTTCTCATTTCATTTTACTCAATTATCATTTTCTTGATAAATAATGAAATAATCTCTTTCAATCTTTGAATATCCTTTTTATGAACTGTTTGTCTTTGATTTATATAGCCCTTGGGTTATCTTTTTCTACTGATATTTAGGACATCTGTATAAATATATTTTAAAAACAATTATAAACATCTTCTTCAACTACGTATACTCTTTAAGTATAAAATAAAGCATCTGTTCTCTTTATCTTCCAGATTCATTTTGAAGGAATAAAAAATATTTAATATTCAGTCAAAAATAATTTGACAAGGTATTATAAAATAAGTATCAGACGATGATGTTACATAGAATTTCATTGCTGTTTTCTCAGAAATATTTATTGTTTAAAAGTCAAATATTTCATGTTTCCCCTCAATTGTTATTTATCAATTAATATCTCAAATGCATAATAGAATCATCCATCTCTCAGAAATTTACTCCACATTTGAGCTGCCAATCACTACTAATAAGGCCAGCTACTTAATTGAACTTTAAGATTCTTCAGAACTAAAGCAATCATTCTTTGGTACATTATGGCGCAGTAGGTTACTGGACCAGTATATTTATACCACTTATCTTTTTGATTTTCAATATTTTACTTTGGAAAGATTACCTAGTGATTTTTTTTTTCCTGTGCTGCAGTTTCCACTTTTGGTATTTTGTTTTCCTATTAATACCAACCAGTGATGATCTATCTATAGTCCCCTGCTATTTGCTTAAGAGTTTCAGTAGAAATCTATTCTTGAGTATTCTAAACAAATACATTAAGAGTTACTGTAATTATTTTACATATAAAATCTTATATATAACATTATAGTGATTAAGGTCAGTAATGAACCCCGTTGTTTTATCTCATTATTAGCCGAGCACGAGTCCTTGTTCAACGTAAGTACCTCCAAGCAGTTCACTTCTTTGAATATGAGTCCTGCGTTGACAAGGCAACAGGGCTATGGTTGAGACACTTCTGTGAAGCTTTGGAAGTCTGTACTGTGAGTCTTTGCTTAGAGTCTTCTGATTCTATGACAGCAACATTTATATGTGGATCACATTTTTCATTTGCAAATAGCTTTTCTGAAATTACCAAACCGAAGCTCAGTAAAATGTTACTGTCACCTCTGTGAAAACAGCAAAGTCATGTTTAGCCTGAGTCTAGGTAGACAATATACTGAGCTACTATTTTATGTCTTGTGCACTTTTATTGTTCTAAAATTTTTGAATGGCCAGACAATATGTTCAGTCTCATAGGTATTGGAAACAATTTTATCATATTTGTATGAGGATTATGTTGTATGTTTTTTTCTCAGATGAACGTTCTTTTTTCTCAAAGTTTTTATTTAAATTTCAGTTAACATATAGTGTAATATTAGTTTCAAGTGTAAAAATAAAGTGATTCAGACCTTCCGTACAACACCCAGCACTCACTACAACAAGCACTCTCCTTATTCCCCATCACCTAACTCACCCATCTCCCCACCTACCTCCATTCTGGTAATCCTCAGTTCTGTTTCTTGGGTTGCCTCTCTCTTTTTTTTTTTTTCCTTTTGCTTGTTTATTGCTTAAATTCCAACTATGAGTTAAATCATATATTTGACTTCTGACTGACTTATTTTGCTTAGCCTAATACTCTCTAACTCCAACCATGTCATTGCAAATGTCATGTTTTCATTCTCTTTTATGGCTGTGTTATATTCTATTTTATATAAATACCACATCTTCTTTATCCATTCATCAGTTGTTAGATATATGGTCTGCTTCCATAATTTTGCTTTTGTAGATAATGATGCCATACACATTGGGGTGCATGATGTATCCCTTGGAATTAGTATGTTTCTATTCTTTAGGTAAATACCTAGTAATGCGCTTGCTGGATCATAGGGTAGTTCTATTTTTAACTTTTTGAGGAAAATTTTAACAATTTTCCAAAGTGGTTGTAGCAGTTTGCATTCCTACAACAGTGCAAAGGCTTCCCCTTTCTCTATATCCCCAACAACACATTTCTTGTGTTGTTGATTTTAGCCATTCTGACAGGTGTGAGTTGATATCTCACTGTGATTTTGATTTACATTTCCCTGCTGATCAGTGATTTGAGCATCATTTCATGTGTCTGTTGGCCATCTGTATGTATGCTTTGGAACAACGTCTATTCATGTATTCTCATTTTTTTAAATTTTTATCTTTTATTTTTTAAAATTTACATCCAAATTAGTTAGCATATAGTGCAACAATGATTTCAGGAGTAGATTTCTTAATGCCCCTTACCCATTTAGCCCATGCCCCCTCCCACAACCCCTTCAGTAACCCTCAGTTTGTTCTCCATATTTATGAGTCTCTTCTGTTTTGTCCACCTCCCTGTTTTTATATTATTTTTGCTTCCCTTCCCTTACGTTCATCTGTTTTGTCTCTTAAAGTCCTCATATTAGTGAAGTCATATGATTTTTGTCTTTCTCTAATTTCACTTAGCATAATAGCCTCTAGTTCCATCCAGGTAGCTACAAATGGCAAATTTGCAAATGCAAATTTCATTCTTTTTGATTGCTGAGTAATACCCCATTGTATATGTATACCGCATTTTCTTTATCCATTCATTCATCGATGGACATTTGGGCTCTTTCCATACTTTGGCTATTGTTGATAGTGCTGCTTTAAACATGGGGTTGCATGTGTCCCTTCGAAACAGCACACCTGTATCCCATGGATAAATGCCTAGTAGTGCAATTGCTGGGTTGTAGGGTAGTTCTATTTTTAGTGTTTTGAGGAACCTCCATACTGTTTTCCAGAGTAGCTGCACAAGCTTGCAATCCCACCAATAATGCAAAAGCGATCTTCTTTCTCCGCATCCTCGCCAACATCTGTTGTTGCCTGAGTTGTTTATGTTACCATTCTGATAGTTGTAAGGTGGTACCTCATTGTAGTTTTGATTTGCGTTTCCTGATGATGACTGAAATTGAGCATTTTTTCCTGTGTTGGTTGGCCATCTGGATGTCTTCTTTGGATAAGTGTCTATTCATGTCTTTTGCCCATTTCTTCACTGGATTATGTGGTTTTTTTGGGGGGTGTTGAGTTTGATAAGTTCTTTATAGATTTTGGATACTACTAACCTTTTATCTGATATGTTATTTGCAAATATCTTCTCCCACTCTGTCAGTTGCCTTTTAGTTTTGCTGATTGTTTCCTTTGCTGTGCAGAAGCTTTTTATTTTGATGAGGCCCCAGTAGTTCATTTTTGCTTTTGTTTCCCTTGCCTCCAAAGACGTGTTGAGTAAGAAGTTGGTGCGGCCAAGATCAAAGAGGTTTTTGCCTGCTTTCTCCTCAAGGATTTTGACGGCTTCCTGTCTTACGTTGCGGTCTTTCATCCATTTTGAGTTTATTTGTGTGTATGGTGTAAGAAAGTGGTCCAGGTTCATTCTGCATGTCACTGTCCAGTTTTCCCAGCATTGCTTGCTGAAGAGACGGTCTTTATTCCATTGGATATTCTTTCCTGCTTTGTCAAAGATTAGTTGGCCATTCGTTTGTGGGTCCATTTCTGGGTTCTGTATTCTGTTCCATTGATCTGAGTGTCTGTTCTTGTGCCAGTACCATACTGTCTTGATGATTACAGCTTTGTAGTATAGCTTGAAGTCTGGGAGTGTGATGCCTCCTGCTTTGGTTTTCTTTTTCAAGATTGCTTTGGCTATTCGGGGTCTTTTCTGGTTCCGTACAAATTTTAGGATTATTTGTTCTAGCTCTGTGAAGAATGCTGGTGTTATTTTGATAGGGATTGCATTGAATATGTAAATTGTTTGGGTAGTATCGACATTTTAAAAATATTTGTTCTTCCTATCCAGGAGCATGGAATGTTTTTCCATTTTTTGGTGTCTTCCTCAATTTCTTTCCTAAGCTTTCTATAGTTTTCAGGGTATAGATGTTCACCTCCTTGGTTAGATTTATTCCTAGGTATTTTATGGTTTTTGGTGCAACTATAAATGGGATCGGTTCCTTGATTTCTCTTTCTGTCACTTCATTGTTGTTGTACAAGAATGCAACTGATTTCTGTGTGTTGATTTTATATCCTGCAACTTTCCTGAATTCATGAATCAATTCTAGCAGTTTTTTTGGTGGAATATTTTGGGTTTTCCATATAGAGTATCATATTATCTGCGAAGAGTGAAAGCTTAACCTCCTCCTGGCCGATTTGGATGCCTTTTATTTCTTTGTGTTGTCTGATTGCAGAGGCTAAGACTTCCAATACTATGTTGAATAACTGTGATGAGAGTGGACATCTCTGTCTTGTTCCTGACCTTAGGGGGAAAACTCTCAGTTTTTCCCCATTGAGGATGATATTAGTGTTGGGTCATTCATATATGGCTTTATGATCTCAAGGTATGCTTCTTCTGTCCCTACTTTCTTGAGGGTTTTTATGAAGAAAGGATGCTGTATTTTGTCAAGTGCTTTCTCTGCATCTGTTGAGAGGATCATATGGTTCTTATCCTTTCTTTTATTGATGTGATGAATCACTTTGTTTTGTGGATATTGAACCAGCTCTGCATCCCAGGTATGAATCCCATTTGGTCGTGGTGAATAATTTTTTTAATGTATTGTTGGGTCCGGTTGGCTAATATCTTGTTGAGGATTTTTGTATCCATGTTCATCAGGGAAATTGTTCTATAGTTCTCCTTTTTAGTGGGGTCTCTGTCTGGTTTTGGAATCAAGGTAATGCTGGCTTCATAGAAAGGGTTTGGAAGTTTTCCTTCCATTTCTATTTCTTGGAACAGTTTCAAGACAATAGGTGTTAACTCTTCCTTAAATATTTGGTGGAATTCCCCTGGAAAGCCATCTAGCCCTGGACTCTTGTTTTTTGGTGGGTTTTTGATTACTAATTCGATTTCCTTACTGCTTATGGGTCTGTTCAAATTTTCTATTTCTTCCTGTTTCAGTTTTGGCAATGTATATGTTTCTAGGAATTTGTCCATTTCTTCCAGATTACCAATTTTATTGGCATATAATTGCTCATAATATTCTCTTATTATTGTTTTTATTTCTGTTGTGTTCGTTGTGATCTCTCCTCTTTCATTCTTGATTTTATTTATCTGGGTCCTTTTTCTTTTTGATCAAACTGGGTAGTAGTTTATCAATTTTGTTCATTGTTTCAAAGAACCAGCTTCTGGTTTCATTGATCTGTTCTGTTTTTTTGTTTTTTTGTTTTTGTTTTTGTTTTTTTGGTTTGATAGCATTAATTTCTGCTCTAATCTTTATTATTTCCTGTGTTCTGTTGGTTTTGAGTTTTATTTGTTGTTCTTTTTCCAGCTCCTTAAGGCATAAGGTTAGGTTGTTTATCTGAGATCTTTCTTCCTTCTTTAGGAAGGCCTGGATTGCTATATACTTTCCTCTTATGACTTCCTTTCCAGCATCCCAGAGGTTTTGGGTTGTGGTGTTATCATTTTCATTGACTTCCATATACTTTTTAATTTCCTCTTTAACTGCTTGGTTGGCCCATTCATTACTTAGTACGATGTTCTCCAGTCTCCAAGTATTTGTTACCTTTCCAAATTTTTTCTTGTGGTTGATTTTGAGTTTCATAGCGTTGTTGTCTGAAAATATGCACAGTATGATCTCGCTCTTTTTGTACTTACTTAGGGCTGATATGGTCTATTCTGGAGAAAATTCCATGTGCACTGGAGAAGAATGTATATTCTGCTGCTTTAGGATGAAATGTTCTGAATATATCTGTTAAGTACACCTGGTCCAGTGTGTCATTCAAAGCCATTGTTTCCTTGTTGATTTTTTGATTAGATGATCTGTGCATTGCTGTGAGCGGGGTGTTGAAGTCTCCTGCTATTATGGTATTACTTTCGATGAGTTTCTTTATGTTTGTGATTAATTGATTTATATATTTGGGTGCTCTCACATTTGGCACATAAATGTTTACAATTGTTAGGTCTTCCTGGTGGATAGACCCCTTAATATGATATAATGCCATTCTGAATCTCTTGATACAGTCTTTATTTTAAAGTCTAGATTATCTGATGTAAGTATGGCTACTCTGGCTTTCTTTTGTTGACCATTAGCATGATAGATGGTTCTCCATCCCCTTATTTTCAATCTGAAGGTGTCTTTAGGTCTAAAGTGGGTCTCTTATAAACAGCATATAGATGGATCTTGTTTTCTTATCCATTGTGTTACCCTATGTCTTTTGATTGGAGTATTGGGTCCAGTGATGTTTAGAGTGAGTACTGAAAGATATGAATTTATTGCCTTTATGATGCTTGTAGAGCTGGAGTTTCTGGTAGTGTTCTCTGGTCCTTTCTAAGCTTTGTTGCTTTTGGTATATATATTTTCATCTTTTCTCCCCTCAGAGAGTCCCCCTTAACATTTCTTGCAGGGCTGGTTTAGTGGTCACAAACTCCTTTAATTTTTGTTTGGGAAACTTTATCTTTCCTTCTATTTTGAATGACAGCCTTGCTGGATAAAGAATTTTTGGCTGCATATTTTTCTGATTCAGCACACTGAATATATCCTGCCACTCCTTTCTGGCCTGCCAAATTTCTGTGAATAGGTCTGCTGTAAACCTGATCTGTCTTCCCTTGTAGGTTAGGGACTTTTTTTCCCCTTGCTGCTTTCATGATTCTCTCCTTGCCTGAGTATTTTGTGAATTTGACTACGATATGCCTTGTTGATGGTTGGTTTTTGTTGAATCTTATGGGGGTCCTCTGTGCTTCCTGCATTTTGATGTCTGTGTCTTTCCCCAGGTTAGGAAAGTTTTCCACTGTGATTTGTTTACATAACCCTTCTACTCCTATTTCTCTCTCTTCCTCTTCTGGGACCCCTTTGATTCTGATGTTGTTCCTTTTTAATGAGTCACTGATTTCACTAATTCTTAAATTGTGCTCTTTTGCTTTAATCGCCCTCTTTTTTTCTGCTTCATTATTCTCTATAAGTTTTTCCTCTATATCACTGATTCGCTGTTTTGCCTCATCCATCCTTGCCACTGCTGCATCCATCCATGATTGCAGCTCAGTTATAGCATTTTTAATTTCATTCTGGATATTTTTTACTTCTCTTATCTCTGCAGAAAGGGATTCTAATCTTTTTTTGACTCCAGCTAGTATTCTTATTGTGATTCTAAATTCTGGTTCAGGCATCTTGCTTGTATCTGTGTTGGTTAAATCCCTGGCTGTCGCTTCTTCATGCTCTTCCTTTTGGGGTGAGTTCCTTCATTTTGTCATTTTGAAGGGAGAAAAGGAATTAATGAGGAAGAAAAATTGAAATTAAAAAAATTAAAATTAAAAAATATTAAAATTAAAAATTAAACACACACACACACACACACATACACAAATAGAATAGATGATGCTAGATCTTAGATGTGTTTTGGTCTGGGTGTTGAAAGTGGTTTGACAGAGAAAAAAAGGCGGGGGGGAGAAGGAAATCGTTTGAGAATTTGAAAAAATGAATACATTGAAGTAGACGAAAATGAGATTATGGGGGGAAATAGAATTTAAAAAAAATACACAAAAGTAAAGAATATAGTAGAAAAAAATTAAAGATATTTTTAAAAAATTAAAAATGAATATGATTTTTTTCTTTTTCTGTATTCAAGAAAAAAAAAGAAATGAAAAAGAGAAAAAAGATTAAAAAAAGGAAATCTTTTGAAAATTTGAAACAGTGAATATACTGTAGTAGACTAAAATAAAATGGAGTAAAATAGAATTTGAAAAAAATTTACATAAAAGCAAAAAAATATAGTAAAAAAAACTAAATGAAAATATTTTAATAGAAATTGAAAGTAAAAATGAAGTTTTTCTCTTTCTGCATTCAAAAAAAAAGAAATGGAAAAGAGAAAAAAAAGAAAAAGAAAGAAATAAAGGAAATTATTTGAAAATTTGAAAAGATGAATACACTGAAGTAGACTAAAATAAAGTGATGGAAATAAAATAGAATTTGAAAAAAATTACACAAAATTAAAAAAATTTGTAATAAAAATTAAAGAAAAATAGTTTTATTAAATATTGAAAATAAAAATGAATTTTTTCTCTTTCTGTATTCAAGAAAAAGAAAAGAAGTGTAAAAGAGGGGGAAAAAAAAGAAAGGAAATTGAATAGATGGACCTGCTAACAGATTGAAGTAGGGACTGAAATTACTTTGTTTTCCCCTGGAAGTCAGTCTATGTAGCACTTTATAGCCCATAAACCAAGCCAGCCTTGAGACTTGTGGTTTGAAGAGGGAGGTTGGCCCAGTTAGGTGGGGCTCAGTGTAACAGCTCCACTGTCCACTAGATGGCACTGCTGCTAGCCTACTGGGATGGATTGTTGTGGCACTAGTAGGTGCGTATGCACATGCGTGGGAGCGGTGAGAATGGCACCACCCAGCTACCCAGTCTGTTCTCCCTGATCAGCAATCGTGCACCTGTCCTCTGTCTTCAGCTTTCGCCCACTCCCCACTTCTTCACTGTCCATGACCAGGCCCCAGGCAGTACCTCTCTCCTGAGTTTATCTCAGATGCGGCTGTTTTCCCTGGCCCCTTACTTCTGAAGGGCTGTGGCTTTGACCCGTTCTGCCCCTCTGTGGGAGGGTCTCACCAGCAATGGCCAAATGAGCAATGGCCAAATGTCAGGTGCACCCAGGAACACTTTCTGGACCCTGCTGCTAGCGGTGCCCTGAGACTGTGGCCAGGTGCCAGCCCGCCCCAGAAAAAGTTCGTGAGATAGTGTAGAGCAGCATTTCAGGGATTATGGAAAATCACAACACACATCTGGCACCAGGCTTCACCCTTAACGACCTTGTTCCAGCACCAGCAAATGTAGTCATTTTCTGGGGTCTGCTGGGACCAGGTGGCTTCAACAGTCTCTACCAAATGTTCTTCCAGCAGTGGAACCACTTTTCCTCATGTGGCCTGAGAACCTCCTGGACCCCACTCTGTTCCTGGGGATTCGCCCTTCCCACCAAAGCACCACCAGTTACGGAGCTGCAGAGTTGCAGACTTTGCCTTCCCCTTGTTTATAGTTTTAATGGAACTTAAACCCTATCTCCTTTCTCCTTTCTCCTTTTTCCCTTTTAGTTTAGTCCCTGTGGCTGTTTCCAATTTTCCACTTTCTCTCCAGCTGCCTTTGGGGAGGGGTGCTTTTCCCGTATAACCCCCCCCCCCCCAGTGTCTGTTCTCTCTCCTCCCGCAAAAGCAGTTCCCTACCCTCCACGGCTTCTCAATCCCCAAATTCACCTCTCCTCCACGCCGTGCACTTGCTGAATTCTGTGGTTCAGGTTGTGCAGATTGTTGTGTTAATCCTCCAATTAGTTTTCTAGGTGTGTAGGATGGTTTAGTGTTGGTTGGCTCTATTTCATGGATGGGAGACACACAAAAAACTTCCATGCTCTTCTGCCATCTTGGCTCCTCCATATTCTCATTTTTAATTGGATTATTCATTTGTTCAGTGTTGAGTTGTATTAAGTTCTTTATAGATTTTTGGATACTAACCCTTTATCTGCTATGTCGTTTGCAAATGTCTTCCCCCATTCCATAGATTACCTTTAATTTTATTGATTATTTCCTTTGCTGTACAGGAGCTTTTAATACTGATAAAGTCCCAATAGTTTATTTTTTCTTTTGTTTCCTTTGCCTCAGGAGACATGTCTGGAAGTAAATTGCTATGGCCAATGTCAGAGAGTTACTGCCTGTATTCTCTTCTAGGATTATTAGGTTTTCAGATCTGACATTTAGGTCTTTAATCAATTTTGAACGTGTTTTGTGTATGATGTAAGAAATTGTCCCAGTTTCATTCTCTTGCATGTTGCTGTCCCATTTTCCCAACACCCTTTGAGACTGTCAAGAGATTGTCTTTTTCTCATTAGATATTGTTTTCTGCTTTATCAAAGATGAATTGACCATATAGTTGTGGACTCATTTCTGGGTTTTATATTCTTTTCCATTGATCTATGTGCCGATTTTTGTGCCTGTACCATATTCATTTGATCACTGCAGCTTTGTAATATAACTTGACGTCTGGAATTGTGATGCCTCCAACTTTGCTTTTCTTTTTCAAGGTTGCTTTGGCTATTTTGGTGTCTTTTATGGTTCCATACAAAGTTTAGGATTGTTTGTTATAGCTATGTGAAAAATGCTGGTGGTAGTTTGATAGGGTTTACATTAAATGTGTAGATTTCTTTGGGTAGTACAGGCATTCGAATTCATGAACATGGAATGTTTTTCCATTTTTTTGTGTGTCATCTTCAATTTCTTTCATTAGTATTCTATAGTCTTCAGAGTACAGCTCTTTCACTTTGTTTAGGTTCATTCCTGGGTATCTCAAGGTTTTAAGTGCATTTGTAAATGGGACTGATTCCTTGATTTCTCTTTCTGCTGCATCATTATTGTTGTATAGAAATGCAACTGATTTCTGTACATCGAGTTTGTATTATGCAAGCATACTGAATTCATTAATCAGTGCTAGCAGTTTTTTGGTGGAATATTTCTGGTTTTATATAGAGAGTATCATGTCATCAGATGAACATCCTTCACAGTGAAGTAAAAACTTGGGAGACTAAAGATATTTTTCTTTGTTTTTAAAGAAACATTTTTCTTAAATAATATATATAATGTTTACAGAATATTTAAGAAAAAGAAGAAAAACCTAAGAAGCAATGCAAATCATTTATGATCCCAAATCTAGCAATAACCACTAATAACACTTGATACATATTTTCCTTCATTTTTCTGTGTATCTGCATTTATATAGAGACAAACACATGGGTGAACACATGCATACATAAACACTCAAGGCTTTTAAGAAAATTTGTAGTGAGTTAACAAATTTAACAGTTATAACTACTTTAAAAGAATATGGAAAATTTTACCACTATGTCCAATGTTATGGAGCTGTTTTATACTAGCTCTAGAGAGTCTATTGTTTGCATTTTTCCCATCCCTGAATTTAGTGATACCATGCTGATAGATTTAAATCATTCATGGTGGGAGAGTTTATGTCAGAAAAATGGACCTATGCTACAAATTTCAACATTTTTTTCAGAGAGCTGGTTATTAAATGTTTACCAGCACACCATAGTTCCTCACATTATCGAGCTTTCTGTGACATTCAGATGTTACTTTTTTATCAAAGATAGGAAAGATAACAAGGATAACATGAACTTAACATAGGAGAGAACAAACAGAATTTTGAAATTTTTAAAGGAAGAAAATAACCTGAGTATCAGTCATGAAATATTGCAATAAGTCTTTTTGAGCCAATTAGTCCTAATATTTTCAATTTTTTCTGAATTTGGTCAATAAAGAGTTGCATAATTTAGCACTTGGTTACCTTTGCATTCTTCACTTCTCTCAAAGCTTCATCATATTTGTATCTCAGCAAGATTGTAAACTCTCGGTGCTGGTTATTTTATAATTCCTTTCTAGCCTAATGCCTATTGTATATTTGTTGACCTATAAGTGTTTGTATGTAGACAAGTAACTTCATTTAATACAAACCATATTTTATCAGGTGAAAGGTACAACATCTTCAGAAAAAAAAAATAGTACTCTGGAGTTTGAAACTTGAGTTTGCTATTACCTAGCCAGGGTGAGACACATTTCAGGATGCATGAGATTTAAAGTAAGAGTAAACCAGTTCTGTGCTTTAAAAAAGTAGAAAGGTTCATTGTCTCACATGAGAGTAAAGGAATATATACTATATGTATATAGTTGCAGGCCTGGAAAGATAAAAAGAGTCAATTGATGTCATAAGTACCAGTTCCATCTATTTTCCCTCTTCTCATATGCAGATGAGCTCTCCCTATGTATTTGAAAAACCGTTTCCAGCAGGTCCAGGGAATGCCTCACTCCTAGTTAAGATTCAGAATAAAGAGTGAATTCACTTATCTCAATCTCAGTTTAAAAAATTCTAAAAATAAAAATTCACTGTGACTGGACTGGCTTAAATCATGTGCTTACCCTTGAATCATTCTTGATAGCAATGGGGATGAGTCTAGATGTAGTTATAAAACCCTCCTCAGACATCTGGACTGAGAATGGGGGAATGGACATATTCCTAAAGAAAACTCAGCCTAAGACTTGAAGAAGGGAAATTGGATGCAAAACAGAACTATCCTCTCAAGTAGCCAGTTAGCTTCTCTGTGGTTCATGTTTCTTATTTCTAAAGTCAGGGTAATAAAACTCAAAAGGATTTAAATTGTCCACAGTGACTGACCAGAGTAGTGTTCAATTAAAATTATTTTTGTATCTTAATCAAGTGCTATGTGAAATAATTGTAAAATTCTTACTAAGTGATTTAATAAGGTATTAAGAAATCAAATCCACTAGGATAGTAATAGGAAAATGTACTATGACTATAAATATTTATGTATATAAACTTTCAGTGCAAGTTTACAAGCTGGTGAGGCTAAGCTATGTTGTAGTAAAAAATCCCAAACTCTTAGGTCCATAATACAACAAAATTGTATTTTTTGCTAAACTCAGTTTCATGCAAGTCAATTGGTCTCCTCCAAATAATAATTCAGTGACCGAAGCTATTTGTATCTTGTGGCTCTCACTTCACCTTGACTTTATCCAGCCAGCAGTAGTAGACAAAATGGGAAAGGATGGAATAGAGAGAACACTGAAGATCATTCAGTTAAGTTTTGTGACCATGTCTGGAGTGTCATGGATTATTTATGATCACATTCCATTTGCTAGAAATCAATCACATGATCTCAGCCTAAGTGCAAGGGAAGCTAGGAAATAGTCTTCCTTGCGTCTGGGAGGAAGAAATGGTATGATGAGCATTGCCCTAGTCCTTTACACATGTGGTCACCAAGTATCTCTTTGTTCCATGAATGGAAAACAGTCAACCCTTTACGAAAATGATAGCCTCAAATCCTATCCAGGCCCTGGGAAGTTACTACTCAGTTATTCGTTTTTTTCTTTTTTTCTTTTTTAAATTTACATACGAGTTAGTTAGCATATGGTGCAACAATGATTTCAGGAGTAGATTCCCTAATTCTCCCTACCAATTTAGCCCATCCCGCCCCCCTACAATCCCTCCGGTAACCCTCTGTTTGTTCTCCATATTTAAGAGTCTCTTACATTTTGTCCTCCTCCCTGTTTTTACATTATTTTTGCTTCCCTTATGTTCATCTGTTTTGTATCTTAAAGTCCTCATATGAGTCTAGTCATATGCTCAGTTCTTTCCATAAGACCTGGATGTAGTAGCTGAGGGTCTGGCAACCTCTGAAATAAAAATAAAAGTTATCTGCCTTCCACTGACATATTTTTCAATGTAAAATAGTGAAACTGAAGCAGAATAACCACAAGTATTTCCATTAAAAAACAGGAAGAATGAGGGAAATAAGGCAGTCATTGATCCATAAAAATTTTGAAGAGCCTGACTTTTCTAGAAAAATGTAGGTTGAAGGATAGAGGCCAAAGGCCTTAAGTCTCAAAGAGTCAGTATATTTTTTTAAGGTCTAGACTCATAGTTTCTCAGGCACTACAGTTTCCTTATCCAGACAGTAGGCTTCTGATATATTAGAATTTACTCAGCTTTGTGAGATAAAATGATACCCAGAGATCTTTTCTAGACACACTTTTCATATCCAATTCATTTCTGTGCTTTCTCACTCTCATGCTGTTCTTCTTCCTCAAATTTCTTAAAATTATTGGACTTTAATGGGAAGTCGATTTGATGTGTTCTCTGAGTCACTGAGAAGTTTTACTGGGTCTCCATCACTCAGAGTCTTTTCAAATGTTATTCCTTACATTTGTAGTCTTGTAGCACTCTGTTTCCCAATTCTGAGAGCCTAAATCCAGAAGACTTCTGGACTCCTCATTCACTTTCCTGTATGCTTGCAAACCAACTCATTCTTTCCTGAGCCTTTCCATTCCTACAAAACCTTTCCAAATGGGCACAACAAAAACCAAGACAGAATATTTGCATTCTGTCATCAGTCCTCCTTCCTTAGAGGTGCTGCTGAAATAGTAAGTAGGTGCTGTTCTGGGGCAACACTTTTACCAAAGCTTTGATTCTTAATATCATCAATTCACATATTTGTAACTTCCGATACTGATTTCTTAATGACTGATGCCCAACTGATACGTAAATGCTATTTATTTCAGGCTTTTTGGAAAGCAATGCCATATTTTGTATCAAATTTCTTGTAGTAGGCAATCTGTGGCAGAGTCAGAGAAATTCTAATAGTTCAGTGGCTTATCAGAAAAGTGGCTTATCTTTCGAGTGGTAGTGCTAGAACCCAAGGGTTTATTTCATCTAATGTCTCTCTCATGTTGTGGCTCAAGGTCAAGCTAGTGTTATCCATCAGGCCGATTGAACACAGAGGCTTAGAGGATTGGTTGAGTTGGGAGGTAACTGGACAAGACATTCTACTTCTTGACCTGGAAGCAGCTTATATAACTTCTGTTCACATTCTCTTAGCCTGAACCCAGCCATCTAATCTAACAGCAGAAGAGGCTGGGAAATGTAATCTTTCTGTTTCTACAAAGACAACATGGGACCGGTGAGCATCTGGCCAGTCATTTCAACAAGAATAAAGAAAGATCATTCTTAAGAAATCAGTTCAAGTAATACCATTAATGATCATATACTGAATAGAAACTCTAGAGCAAACAAATTGTGTCTGTACATATACATACAAGTGTGAGCACATGTACATTCATGCATTTGAATAGATACTGTGGACATTTATGTCCTCAGCATTTGCTGCTCTTCTCACTGGCCTTCTCTGCAATGTTATTCTAAAAGAGGAAGCTCATTTCCAGAATGGGCACACAGACACACTTTTAAAAGTTGTTCTTCAGGCACAAGCTAAAGTCTTTAGCTACAATATTTGAGTCATCAGTAACCTTCTCTATTCTTCCCCATGACTGAAATTCTCAAGCAGAATTTCTGAGGGTAGGTTAACATTCTTCATGTAGAAATAAAAGGGAATGAAGGGAAAAAAAGAAGGAGGGAATTCCCACTGACGTCTTCAGTGCTCCTCAAGGGCCTGCTGTTCTTCCGTCTATTCAAAAAGAATACTCTAGGCTATAGAATTCCTTTCTTGTCCTTTCTGACTGGGCTTTGCCTTTTTTTTAAATTCATGTTTCTTTTCAAAATGAAGAATAAAAGAGATGCACCTGTGACTTTAAAGTTGTTTGTTAATAAGTGATGATTAAGTGCCTTTGTCAGTTAGTAGTCATATATTTGTCCATGTTTAGCAAAAATGGACTTTTCCCCATTAGTTATTAGTGACATTTAACCAAAATAATTATCTCCCTTATATGGTTGTGTTAGCAGTTAAAAGTTCTATTTTAGCTCTTTTCTATGAAACAGAAACAGCATCTCAATTTCTGTGAACCAGATTGTCTTAACCTTGCAAAATAGAGCAAATTCATTTGCATTGTCATTAATAAAATAAGCACATGTTGTTAAGTGCAGCAACGTGGGTGGTTTTGTTCACTTTTATTTTCTTCTCTATAACATGAAGTTTTCACAGTTGTGAATCATTACATCGGTGCCCTTTCCTGAGCATAATGAGAGTTGAGTAGAACACTTGAAATCTGTTCTCACTTAAACTAATGGTTCTGATAACTGCATTCTGGCTCTGTCCTATACAAGCAGCTAGAAAAGACTTGGGACAATCTCATTATTTCTTGAAGCTTGTTTTTTTTCACTTATAAAAAGGGGTCTAATAGTATCACACCTGTCATATAGTAAGTGCTCAGTATTATTAGCTGACATTGTTCAACATACATATTTTCTTCTTAATCTCATGTGATTCAATGACACATTTAGGACAAAGGTTATTTGAAAGAATCCACTGCGGATGAATTTGTAAAGTGCTTATTACTTACCAGTCCAGCAAACATAAAAAGATAAACAGTCCCTGCCTTTGAAAAATAGTCTAGTGGAATAGATAGATCAGAAACAAGATCATTGCAATATGGTAATTCATGATGTCGAATAAGGGAATCAAATAATTCATTTTACTGGAGTAGCTCTGAAAAAACTTCAAAGAGGAAGGATTTATATCAGAGGATTTATGACCTTGACTATGACTGAGTCAAGGTCATCTTAGGCAGAGAGAACAGCCTGTGCAAAGGGCTAGCAGTATGACAATGTGGGGGTGCAGAGGCACCCCAACTCATCCATTACAACACTGTCCGTGGACTGCATATGTGTAGCAGAGAGTAGTGGGAGAAGAAGCCTCTTGTTCCATTTAATATACCAGTGGGATAACACTGAAGGACTTGAAGAGTGATACCAAATTTGCTAACGTTTACTGATAGTTTTTTTTTAATGAAGTTCTTTTTTTTATATATAATGTTTATTTACTTTGAGAGAGAGAGAGAGAGTGACTGAGCATGAGCAGGGGAGGGGCAGAGAGAGAAGGAGACACAGAATCCGAAGCAGGCTCCAGGGTCTGAGCTGTCAGCATGGAACCTGATGCGGGGCTTGACCCCACAAGCCATGAGATCATGACCTGAGCTGAAGTCAGATGCTCAACCAACTGAGTCACCCAGCTACCTCTACTGATAGGTTTTAATAGAGAACTCTCCCTTATTATTATTTCAGGTAAGCAGAAAAAATGGGGGGGGGCAGATAACAAAGGCAGAACTGGAGTTCTATTTGAGAACATTTTGTGGGTCAAATAATTCACTTGGTACAGTGAAAAACAGGCATTATTTCTCAAACATTTTTTGTCATAGTTGTTTAGTTTTACTGTGCACTATCTTGGGACATGTTATTGATTAATTTTTAAATTAAAATGTAATATGGTATGTATACAAACATAAATATGTATTTATACTTGTGCACATAATATATATGTATATAATGTATGTTTCCATATATATATACATATGCAAGTATGAATTTCTGCCTCTCGTCTATTTTTTCATCTAACTAACTAGATATTAAGCTCCCTAACAGGAAGGATTATGGGTAATATTTTTTGCATGCCCTGTAGGAAATACTCCACAAAAATTGTTAAATCTATAAATCTGAGTTGCAAATAACCATGCTTTTAGCAGAGAATGCCTCTTTCTCAATCCTGCCATATTTTTTCCTTCATTTCTGCTCAGGATTTCTTATATTATGTTTTATAGTTTCCATTATGATTATCCCATTGCTGTCTAAGAATCTTGTAATGTTGGACTTGGAGAAGTGTAACAGCTTATTAAACATCATCATCATGATACTAATTTTTGTTGAGTGCGAACTATATGCCCTATTTGGTTTTTATTGCTATTTCACATAATAATCTTACAAGTGATTATGGTTATCCCTTTATAGATTATCCAAAGATGTATGCAGTTTACCCAAGACCGCATAGCCAAGATTTGAATCATTGGTTCTCATTCTCAAAAACCTCATTAGTATGCTACTTTAGAGCTTACAGAATACTTATAGGCATTATTTTATTTAAACCTTACAATTTCCTGGTGTGGTAGATAGTTATCAGATTTTACACATGAAAGAACTAAGACTCATTGAGGTTAAGTGATTTTCTCCTGACATGCAGTTGAAAGATGATAGCATTTGTATTCCATTTCAGGTTTTATTTCTAGCTACACTATGGTTATTCCGCAACTAAGGACAAAGTAAAGCTTAATTAGGTAGGTTACTTTTACTACTGGAATGTTAGAGGCAACCCTCAGTATTTCTTTGAGTAAGTCACACAGGAAATACAGGTTTAATCAACAAAACAACAACAAACAACAAAAACCAAAGCAACAACAACAATAACAACAAAGTTCTTATCAGAAGGGAAGTCTATATATTGAGGTCAAATATTTTTCATAAAAACTTTTATTTTAATAAATTCTTCTCATTTAAACATCCGTTAAGACCATCTACACAACCCTTTAATGAGAAACAAATTAAGTTGTTTGAAAATAAATTCAGTAAGCTGTGTTTTTCCATGGACCAGTGGCAGCAAGAAGAGAAAGTGATTGTGCCAGGCTGTTGGCTGACTAGAGCTAATGGCATTCAGTCTTGTGAAATGGATATTAATGATTCTACAGTGTTTAACTTGTTTTGCTCTTGATGGATTTTCCCTTTCTGAATTAATGTCTGTCTACTCTTGATTAATTTAGAGTGATTGTACTGCAAGTCAGTTAATTACTTTTTCTTTCTAAAGTCAAATATCATTCATTGTGATGAGGGCAGTCATTTTGATTTCTCACAAAAGGAGTCCCTAAGTGCCTGAAGTTATAGATCTAACAAAATTAGTAGGAGCAGTTCTTCATCCGGAAAGGCTGTACTATAGTCACAAAAGACTTGTCATAAATTCCATTTAGGATCTTATCCTATACCTTTCCAAGCAGAGCTATTTGAGGTGTGTGTCTTGGTGTCTCAAAATTGAGACTTCCCCTAGCTAATGTATATAGTATTTTTTTTTAAATCCTGTAAACTTTTTGCTCCAGGACATGATAACATAGGTAAAAGAGCTTTCAAATACTTTAACGAACCCAGGAGAGAGAAAATAGGGTATTGTAAAAGAAACAGTGCATTCGAAGTAAGATGTCTAGATTTTTCTTGTAATACTAATTGAATCTATGATCTAACTTCTTCTTAAGTAAAATAGACAGATTTAGAAACTGTTGCAAAAGTCATGTGACCTATGAAAGTGTGTATTATGTATACAATTTACATGGGCAATGTGATTATCACTATTTTCCTGGGTAACAATTTTATTTTTTAATTTAGTATAATCAACATACAACATTATGTTAATTCCAGGTGTACAACATAATAATTTGACATCTGTATACATTACAAAATATCACCTCAAGAAGTCTAGTTACCATCTATTGCCATCCAAACATAACATTTTTTTAATCTTGTAATAATTTTTATGATTTATTTCTTAGCCACTTTCACATTTGTAATACAGTATTATTGACTACAGTCACCATGCTCTGCATTATATCCTCATGACATTTTATAATTGGAAGTTTGTACCTCTTGATCCCATTCATTATTTTATCTACTGCCCAAGCTTCCCTTCTCTGGCAACCACCAATATATTCTCTGTATCTATGAAGTTTTGCTTTGTTCTGTTTGTTCATTTAATTTAATTTGTTTTTTAGACTCTAAATATTATATGGTAAAATTATATGGTATTTGTCTTTCTCTGACTATGTAAAAACCCTCAAGATCCAACCGTATTGTCACAAATGGCAAGATTTGTCTTTCTTTCTTTCTTTCTTTCTTTCTTTCTTTCTTTCTTTCTTTCTTTCTTTTTAATGTCTGAGTAGTATTGATGGATGCTTCGGTTGTTTCCATATTTTGGTTATTTTAAATTATACCACAGTTAAAATAGGGGTGCATATAGCTTGTTGATTTAGTGGGTTTTTTCCCTTTGGGTAAATATCCAGAAGTAGATTCAATGGGTTGTATGGTATTTCAGTTTTAAATTTTTTGAGTATCCTCTATACTGTTTTCCAAAGTGGCTATACCAATTTACATACCAACCAACAGTGCACAAGGTTTCATTTTCTCTATATCCTCACCAACACTCATTATTTTTTGCCTTTTTGATGCTAGCCATTCTGACAGGTGTGAAGTGGTATGTCATTGTGGTTTTGATTTGCATGTCCCTGATGTTTAGTGACATTGAACATCTTGTCTGTTTTGGTGTCAGAGTAATGCTGGCCATGTAAAATGACTTTAGGAACATTCTCTCCTTTTCAGTTTTTTGGAAAAGTCTGAGAAGGGTATTTATTAAGACTTCTTTGAATGTTTAGTGGAATTCAAATTCAGCACTGGTGAAGCTGTTTGATCCTAGCCTTCTGTTCTTTGAGAGTTTTTTTTTGATTACCGATTTAATCTTCTTACTAGTGATTGGTCTGTTCAGACTTTATTCAGTCTTGGAAGATTGTATGTTTCTACAAATTTATCTATTTCTTCTAGGTTGTCCAATCTGTTGCATAAAATTGTTCATAGTAGTCTCTCATGATCCTTTGTATTTCCTTAGTATCAGCTGAGTTGTAGTTTCTCCCCTTTCATTTCTGATTTTATTTGGTTGAGCCCTCTCTCCTTTGTTCTTAGTCCAGCAAAAGTTTTGTCCATTTTGTTTGTTTTCATAGAACCAGCCCTTAGTTTCATTGTTTTTTGCTGTTGTCTTTTTTGTCTCTCTTTCTTTTTTTTCACTCTGACATTTATTATGTCCTTCCCTTTACTAACTTTGGTTTTCATTTTTTCTTCTTCTTCTAGTTCATTTAGGTGTAAAGTTAGACAAAATTTTGTTCCTTAAGGTAGGATCGTATTGCTATAAACTTCCCTCTTGGAACTGCTTTTGTTGCATCCCATAGATTTTTGACATACTGTATTTCCACTTTTGTCTCTTGATTTTTTTTTTATTTCTCCTTTGATTTCTTCATTGTTCCATTGGTTGTTCAGGAGCATGTTGTTTAATTTCCACATATTGGTGATTTTTTTAGTTTACTTCTTATAATTGTTTTCTTATTTCCTGCATTAAAAATGCATTGTGGTTGTAAAAGATGCTTGATATGATTTCAGTCTTCTTAAATTTATTAGGACTTGATTTGTGGCCTGGCATATGATCTATCCTGGAGAATGTTCCATGTACGCTTGGGAAGAATATGTATGCTGCTTCTGTTGGTTGCAATGTTCTATATATATCCATATAGTCCAGCTGGTCTAATGTGTCTTTTAAGGCCAATGATTCCTTACTGATTTTCTGTCTGGATGATCTAGTCATTTATGTAAGTAGAGTATTAAAGTCCCCTATTATTATTGTATCACTGTCAATTTTTCCCTCTGGCTCTGTTAATATTTGCTTTATATATTTATGTGCCTCTGTGTTGGGTGCATAAATATTTAAAATATTATATCTTCTGGTTGGATTGACCCTTTTATCATTATATAATGCCCATCTTTAATCTTTAATTACAGTCTTTATTGTAAAGTCTCTTTTTTCTGATATAAATGTAGGTATCCCAGCTTTCTTTTGCATTCCATTTGCATGAAACACCTTTTTCCATCCCTTTATTTTCTGTTTGTGTGTGTTGTTACATCTAAGGTAACTGTCTGGTGGGAAGCATATGGATGGGTCTTATTTTCTTATCTGTTTAGGAACATTATGTTCTTTGATTGGAAAATTTAATCCATTTACACTTAAAACAATTATTGATAGGTATATACTCCTATTTTGTTTATTGTTTTATGGCTGTTTTGTAATTCCTCTCTGTTCCTTTCTTTTTCTCTTGCTTTCATCCCCTGTAGTTTTGATGACTTTGTATAGTGTTATGTTTAAATTTCTTTCTCATTATCTTTTGTATATATATTACAAGTTTTTGCAGTCATTACTGTGAGGCTCACATATAATAGTCTATATATACACCAGTCTATTTTAAGGTGATAGCAGGTTAAGTTTCAATGCATTGTAAAACTCTGCATTTGTACTCCTTTCTACTGTCTTATATTTTTGATGTCACAGTTTACATCTTTTTATTTTGTGTATCCCTTAACTAATTATTGTAGTTAGAGTTATTTTTACTCCTGGGCAGCAATTTTTATGTGATGAGCTTCTTTGCTCCTTCAAAAATCAGTTAATTTGGAACGATTTAGGAATTCAAGGTCATAGCCAGCTCTGCCATTTCACTATTTACATGTTAGCAGACAATAAATGGATGATGGATCTTTTCACATTTTAAGTTCATTCTATATTAAGTAGATTACATTTTGCTTTTTAAATTGTGATTACTCTCTTGTAAACATATTTTTATAGGATTGAAATAATAAATACAGATGTCCAAATGCCTGGAAAGGGAATACTGTCCAGTAATTTAGGATTTCAAATTTGGAGTCAGCCAGATCCGGAATCATATCTGATTTCCTCTATTTTGACATGTAAATGGATAAATCAACTAAATTTTCCAGGTTTAAGTTTCCTTATCTGGCAAATTTAGATGACTTAAATTCAAATTTAGGTGATTAGGACTGCTAACTATCTCATAGTACTAGTGAAAGAATTCAATAAAATGATGAATGTAAAGGACCCAGCATACCCCTTGCTTCATATTTTACTCAATAAAGGACAGTTCTGTCTTCATATAAAACAATTTATTTTTGCAGACAACCACTTTTCAGATAATTTCACTAATCTTAACCTGAGAGTTGTCTAAAAGCCAGTTCAGCCTCAGCATTCATCAGTACTGATCAAAAAGTAGCTGAAGGCATTGCCCTTACAGTTCTCACTGTAGCATGTTTGTGAACTGCACCTCCCACTTTTCCATTTGTTATGTACATCAGGTCTTGCATTAGATCATTACCATCTACATTCTACTAGGAAAATAAAGTTATGTATTTTCCCTTAGATGCAGAGTATGTCTGGCATTGTCCTTGGTACTTTGCTGAACTTATCTTGTTTGACTTTTACAATACCGTGCAAAGTAAATTCTGGTAGAATATTACAAATGGAGAAAGTAAAAGTAAAAGAAATTAAGTAATTGTCCAAGGTCGTAGAACTGGCAGGAGGCAGAGTTAGTATTCAAACCCAGGGCTCTTTACTCCAGTGCTGCACAATTTATTTTTGGTCGTGCATTTGAAAACAGGCAATTTCTTAAAGATACAAATTTTTGACAGACAGCTATTTGGAAGGATGTCTACTTAAATGTTAATTCTAATTATGATATGAGTGAGGTAGGATTTCAATTCAAATTTGGTTTATTCCTTGTACTTTAAAAATATTTTCTCATGTTTTTTCCAGTATGTATCTACTTTTAGAAAATAGTGTTTTTTAACTGACTAGCTCATGGTAAAATGTCATCTCATTTCAGGTGATCTATAGGAACTATAGGATATATAAAGCTATTTACTCAGTTGAGGCTGGTTTTTAGCTTCACTGACTATCAAGCTGGACCAATAACTATTATTCATGCAAATAGAGTGCTGTTTTTAGAAAAGGTAACTCATTATAAGGTAATGTGATTTGTCTGTCTCCACAGTCAGAAAAAAAATGTGGAGGGACAATAAAAAGAAGCCACAAAGCAACCACTTGTTTTGCCTTGAAATTTGAAAGCTCTCTTGGCTAACATTAACAGTAGTTTCCTTTCCTTTTATAAGTTGACAAAGATTGTTTTGTAATTAGCTTATATACCACAGATCTCCAGGTCCAAAGAATTGTGGGCCCTATAAAAGCACATGGTGAAAATATGTTTGTCTCTCTTTCTTACTGACAGTAAAGGCTCTCTATGAGATGTCTCCAATGACCTCCTTCCAAGAAACTGCCCATTTCCAAATTTAGCCCCCTGGAGACCAGTGAAAACAAAATGGAATTTAGAGTGAAAAGACCCATGTACGAGTCCTATTGTTGTCACTAATTTAGTTGTGCCTTTAGTCACATGTTATAATCTCTCTGAACATCAAATTCCTCATAATTTATTTATGCATTTAACAAATATTTATGGAATTTGTATTATGTGCCAATTATTTTTCTATGTGCTGTGAATGGAATGCTGACCCGAAATCAACACAGTTCATGATTTCTTATACTCTTGATTCTGATGGGATAGGGAAGCCTTAGTTAAATAGTCACACTGAGAAACACAAATCTGGTTTCTTCCAAAGAAAGCCTTCTAAAGGGAACGTTCCTATAATATTAATTGCAGGAGTGGACCGGTTTGGGAAAGAGTTCTGAGAAAGTGATGTTTAGCTTTGATCGCAGGAAAATGAAAATCAACTGGGTAGACAAGTTAGGGATGAGGGAAAGGGAGCAAGGTAGTAAAGAATATGCCCACACAGACAAGAGGTGGGCAAATGCCCTTTAGGACAAGGGAGCATGGCTTATTGAAGCAATTGTGTATAGCTGAGAGCTCAGAGTGAGTAGGAAAGTGGTACAATTAAAGATTGACCGATAAGGAGATGAGAAAGGATCATTGGTGCTCCTCAAATGTTCATTTACTCATGTACATACCTCAATCCCTTTCAGTCAGGTGACTTCTGTGAATAGTGTCACATTTGGGTGGAGGGAATTAAAGCCCATGCAAAATTATCTATTCTCTCTTCCCCCTCCTGTGATGAATGAGGACATCTTGTATTATACTGGTGAAGACTCCAAAGCTAAGCAGCCTGGATCTGAGTCATTGTTTGGAGGACAGTTGATTAGGAAGACCGAATGGTTCTGTGGAAAACTTTGTGTAAATAAAAAATAAATATTTTCTGTGTTAGGCCACTGAGCTTTTTGGGGTATTACTGCAGCACAACATAGTTTAACCTATTACAGATGATGTCAGACTACTTGGAGACATACAGACCAAACAAATAATTTGTATTATTTTTCTAAGACCAATGGGAGAACGCTGAATTATCTTAAAAAAGAGCAGAAATCATCATATAATTTTTTGAAAAAAAATCATTCTATAATAAATGTTTTAGGGGATGATGAGGAAAGAGAGGTTAAGAGATTTTTGATAACTATAAAATAAGAATCATAGCTGCTGTTACTCTCCTCTCTAAAATGTTGAGAGACCAAATATGAAAAATTAAATCTGGCATTTTGCAAAATACAAGCCATCAAACATTTTGGGTTTTTGACATGAATCTATTGTCTCAGCTGCTGTTTTCCCTTTGCCTTAGAAGCCAGCATTTTTGATCAATCTGCTATTCTCTGTGTGGTTGTAACCCATACACTAAAAAGTAATTCTCTGAAGTTGGTTAGGCCGTTCTTCCTTGCAGTCAATAGCAATTTAATATATATGGATTTGAGAGTGGAGAGTTACTTAATGGGAATGTCCTCCAATGTTTCAGAGTCAAGGTTTCAATCTACACCCTTGTTGAGATGCCAACATGTGTTACTTTAACTCAATCAGAAATGAGATTTTCTTATTTCTTTGTCTTTCAGGAATCATTGGAAGTTTGGACAGATAAATAAATTTGGAACCCAGGTGAGTAACGGAGCAAATTTTTCAAAATGAGCTATTTATGATATTTTGTTTTTATGGTATTTCTATAGAGTAAATGTGGAAGAGTCTTGATTCTATACTCTGTGAAGTTGGTAAAGACAGGGGGACATTTACTCACCAATGTACACAAATAGAGTACACATTTTGTTTTGGGTGTCGTCACACTAGTCAGCATGCTGTACATTGCCAGCAACACTGCTGCCGCTGATTCCGCGGGGCCCTACCTCGTTCTCCTACCTTTACCACTAGAACGACAAAATCCCTACAGCCCCGTGACTGTAGGATCTGCTCATCTTGCTGACAGTGTTTAGCTACTAGGCCTGATTCATGGTTACAAGGAGGCATCAGAAAATATCTACCATTTTTGTCTTTCATAAGGCAGGAGACAGTCTTAACTTTATTATGTGCCCAGCTCAGAAAATGGGCAGATACAATGAGTGTGTAAACAAATTTACCTTTTCTATATAAATTTCCAGAGTAAAATATACATTTCTGTTGTCTTGGTTACCCATATTTGACGTAATTTTTACGCCCGTTTTTAAAAGAGGTAACTTATGTGAAAACAGTACTTAGCTCAAGATAAGGAACATGATATGTGCTTCATAAACAGATAAAGGAGCTTCTGTAAACTTCAAACACTCAAGGTCACATTGTCTACACATATTTTTATTCGAGTTGGGATACAAATGTAAATCTTATGTGTACTCTTTGGATTTTATCCCTCCATAAAAGCATAGTTACATTGACTATTAGTATTTTTTCAACTACTTACAAAAACATTAAAAATGTCAATGTATTATAGACATGTGGGAAAATGCTAGAGTTGTCAGTTAGATATAAACTTACATGGCTGGCATGATTTTCTTACAATTTTTATTACTAGCCCAAATTCAACAGAAATTACTGAATCATTTGTTTTACCATTAGGTTGGCACAGTTTAGTTCAATGAATGCAGAGGGTAGGAAGCAAAGAAACACCTTAGATTCCATGGTAATTGACACAATGTTATTTATTGGGCACTGTGTTCATAGCATGGGCTTTTAGATTTAAAGAGTATCCACACTCTAGGAAAGGTAAACATTCTCTTCGGAGGCTCAGATAGGCATTCCTGTCTTAAGTTACCTGAAAAGTAAACATAAATTTGTTACCTGGAAAGTTTTCTCCATTTAAGAGGTTTAAAATTTCCTAAACTTATTTCATGTGGCCCCGATGGAGGGTAATCTTTAATAAAACAAGCAAAACCCTGTAGTATTTTAAATAATTCTTCCAAAGGACATGATCAAGGCTGTAGCTCTAAACAATGCAACAGAAAAAAATGTCCACATGTGAGATACAGTGCAGGTGATAAGGAAGTGTATCAGGGCTCTGATGGAAGATAACACAGGAAACCAAAATCCTATCATCTCAGCCCACATTTCCTAAATGAAAACCACAGCAACAAAACAGCTGGCTCTGTTTCTGAATTCAAAGTTGTCTGAGCTCAGGAACACTCCTACTCAGGCCTTGGCTAACAATTCACCAATATTTGTCTCCTGAAGCCCTCTCCCTGGACCCAGCACTGGCATCTAAGTCACATCCGATGACCCAGTTGCTTTCTCTGGAGAAAGAAATAACTATTACCAAATGTGGTCTAAAGTAATAATGTAGATCAGTTAATATCCCTTCAATTTACTCTCAGTTTTCCTCTTTTATCTAACTCTGGATATGGCGTTTTATTTTCCTTGATAAATAAAATTTTAAAATGTGTATTTGAGTCTTATGCAGTAGGAACTGAACTTTCTGTGTGTCATTTCATTTAATTCACACAATAGCAATGTGGGTCAGTATTATCTTCACCGAGAGAAACATGCCTAGTGACATATTTTACGTCACACACCTAGTAAATTTCAGAAAGCAAAATTGAGTCCAGATCTGGCTGAGTTCAAATATCAATTTATACTGCCCTACCATAACAATAATAACAATAACTAATGAGTGAGCATGTTTTATTTATCTGTCTGTCTATAGATCTATGTAACCACTATACATTGAGAAATGAAGACTGGAAGAGAATGATAAAGAAGTCTAATCACTAATATGTGTAATATGCCATTTTTCTGCCTGTGAGCTCCTTCTCACATTCATTGCTGAGTAATTCCTGTTTATGATTAATGACTCAATGCAGATATCACTAGCTCTATTTTTAGTAGATGCCCCTCTTCACTGTATTTATATTTATTATAGCATTTACCATAATTAATTGCCATGTGTTATAAATTAATTTACATTATAACTTCCCTAAATTATCAGCTCCTGGGGAATGGGGACTGTGTTGTATCTCTCCTCAGCAAGCGGCAAAGACCTTACCTCTTGAGTAAAGAAGAAATGTTAATTGGTCACAGATTGGTTCTCTTATATACAGAGATTCCAGGATTTGGGTTTCTCATATTGGGGATATGCTTACTTACATACACTATTCATTTTGCCAGATCATAACTGGCAACCTTTGAGCTAGAAGTCACCTTTAGTATCCTCCTTCACCTCCTACTACAGTTATTTTAATTGAATTTTGAAGGTTTAAGTATGTTCTAATAATCTGTACCATTCTAAATAATTACAACCCAACATGCACATCTGTGATACCTTCCTAGCCGCTGTAAGTATTTGAATCTGCTACTTCTGCTCTAGATATTCCTTCATTAACCTAACTATGAATTTGTATATTATATATCTAATGGGTTAGTCCATTTGGTTTAATGAGAATTTGGATTCAATCCCAGAATCACTTGTGTTTTATCTGATCCCTGTCCTTGCATTATGCTTCTAAACCATCAGCATTAGAAATGTATAAATTTATTCAACACCTTTCCATCCTTAATAGGAAAAAGAGTAACAATGACAAAATAACAAGCAAACAAAAATTAGCAAAGAAATCTGCCACATTTGATAGTGATCTCCTTTCTGTAAATCTGCCATTATACTTTTAGAAATTAACTTTTTCCTGAACAGATATATCCAAGATTGGATTCCCAAATCATATTACTGCTAATGATCAATATTCCTTAGAAATGAGTGTACTTCTTAGACTTCAATGGGTTTGACCAAATTTCCTTTGGCTTGACTGTGAATTACTATTCTTAATTAGTGATATTATTTATGTTTCAAAGTAATTAAGTTAATGTGTTGTTTAGTCCAGTGCTCAGGATTCTTGTTTTTGTTGTTGTTCAAAATCTCCAAAGTATTTATGACTCTTACGTACAATGCCTTTGATGTTGAAGCATTGACTAAAACAATCATTATGATTCATGTCATGAACTAGTAAGGAATGATTATTTCTGTTTTTTCTCAAACTCCTAGAGAGAGGGCAGGAAGATAAAAATGTATTGCTTCTTTGAAAGACTCATGTATAATAGAATAGAATAACAGAGTCTGATTCTTCACTTACAGCTAAGCTTGGAATAATAACAGATCCTTCAAAAGTTCTCATGGGAAGAGAGTCTCCTTGAACTACATTTGTTGGGGAAGAGGAAGATTGCAGAGATGAGAGAATTACCCAGTCTTTCTAACTTTTCCTTAGTTATTTTTATTCAGTAGTTTAGAGCTGAAGTGGATGCAGTTCATAATATAGTATTGTAAGTTATATATTAAGGCTTTAATAACAATTAGGGGAAGAAGTATTTCACTAAAGGATTAATTTCTAAGCATTTACCTAAGGTATTGTCCGTGAGGATTATGATGTTTTTAAATTAACTTTGGAAAATTATGGAATGATTTTTGAAGTGTGAGACTTGACATTATCACACATCTGTTATGCGCCCACTAAGTATATTATAGTGCTGACCACTCTAGACCCCACTTGGAATAAAATGACACTACTACCAAAAATGCCCTTTCTGGCTTCAGAGAGTTTATAGTAGTTTTCTTTGGATATATATTTCATATGTTTTCTATATTGAATTAAAATAATGGTCACTTGTCTATTTACAGAAGTAATATATGAGTTTTGTAGCACAAATTATTAGCCCATTTATAAAAGTATACACTGTATTTTATTTCCATTATTCTCCTGTTGTTTGATACTTATTTTATCATGAAGGTTTCATTTTTGTTAGAATAGACAATAATGTGATGGACACTTCTAAAAGTAAAAGTGTTGGGTCAAAAGGCAAGCATATTTTAAAAATTTAAAATTTTTATACATGTTGGCTAAAGTACATCCAATATAGATTCTACCAACTTTAAATTTAATCTATCTGGAATTCATTTTGTATTTGTAACAGAAAGATCTTACTATTTTTAATAGTCAGGAAATTAACCCAGTACCATTAGGAAGTTCATCTTTCTGTCCCCAATATGAAATGTCACTTTTATATTAATTTAAATCCTATACTGACTTGAATCTAAATTTTCTATTCTGTTTAATTAATCATCTTGTCTATTCTTGTTCTAGTACCCCATTATTTTAATTATTACAGTTTCAAGTCCAGTTAATATTGAATAAATTACTTCATACATTAAAATCACATTTTTAATTTCTTTTTTTTTTTTGGTCCAGATCCTTATCCAGATGATGCAGAAGGTCATAAAGGGATATGATAAGGACATGCTTAATTCACCCTGGCCATAGCACCTTCCAAATATAGCAATATCTCTTCTTGAAAAAATGTTACCTACTATATCATAAACGTATGCAGACTACTTTTCATAATGTATGGAAATTTCAAGCCTTGGCAAAAAGCTGCCTTTAGTCTGTTTGTTGAAGATAACAAAAATGGGATGGGTAGTAAAAACCGATGCAAGTTTGCATCCAGTGTTTTTGAATTTTGTTGGAAACACAAAGGCCGTGTGACATACAGATGAGTGGAGTCATGGTTGCATTTTAACTTCTCCACTTTCTAGCATGCAGCTTTGTTTAATCTTCTTAATCTTATGAGCCTCAATTCCCAGTAAAGTCAGGGATATGAATAGTTCTTATATCATTTTTCCTAGTAGGTACTCAAAAAGGTTGATATCATTATTGTGTGCCTTTTGATTCTCAAGTTGTCACAAACAAGGAGAACAAAGGTTAGAGATGGGCAACTAGCCTTCTAAACATTTAGAATGGGTTTTGGCAGTAATAGACTCATAGTAGGAGAAAGTCTGAAAGCAATCAACGGAAAGAAAATAGGGAAATTTTTGTTTTTCAAACTTTACATTCATTTTCTCCTTTACAAAACTGATTGTATAAACCCCTTCACAAGAATGCAATTTTAAACTATTTAAGTGTCTCTGTGTGTTATAAGAGAAAAAAAATTACAATGTACTAATGGGGAAAAATAATGCTTCAGTGTGGAGAGTGTACCTAATGTTGAAAAAACAACAGGCGTTTCTGAAGCTCTTGATAGGTCATATTTTGACCTAAACATTTAAAGTTAGAATTCTTTGTGTGAATTTTCCAGGAATGAAAGTACAGTAAAACCTTGGTTTGTGAGCATAATTCGTTCCAGAAACACGCTTGTAATCCAAAGCACTTGTGTATCAAAGCAAATTTTAAGAACCATTGGCTCAGTTGTGATCATGTGACTTTCAGTGTCACTAATCGTATTGCAAGACATTGCACATTTATCAAGTTAAAATTTATTAGAGGGGCGCCTGGCTGGCGCAGTCGGTTAAGCGTCCGACTTCAGCCAGGTCACGATCTCGCGGTCCGGGAGTTCGAGCCCCGCGTCGGGCTCTGGGCTGATGGCTCTGAGCCTGGAGCCTGTTTCCAGTTCTGTGTCTCCCTCTCTCTCTGCCCCTCCCCCGTTCATGCTCTGTCTCTCTCTGTCCCAAAAAATAAATAAAAACGTTGAAAAAAAATTTAAAAAAATTTATTAGAAATGTTTGCTCGTCTTGCAGAACACTGGCAGAACAAGTTACTTGCAATCCAAGCTTTCACTGTATTATGTTTAAAAGACAAAACAAAGGTGAAGAAAGAGGGAGAGAAAGAAAAAGAAAAAAAAAAGAGAGAGAGATGTGTCTGCATATTTATTAGCCTGGGTGAGTCTGGCTGGCCAGAGTTCCAGAGCAGGCATCAGGCTGCCATATTGATAGGAGCTGAGACTTGGCCTCTGCCCTGCTTTGTCAAGGAGACTTCAAATCACAGTCCCCTGAGCTTTAGGATAGTAGAGAAAGCAGCTGAGTAGTATGCTCTGCTTGTGGTGTGAAAAATAAACCTTTGGCCAAAGGCACAGGCTGCGAATTTCCAAGCAGCCCAGCCCCCAGCTCTGTGGAGCTGCTGTCAACTTTGATTAGCTCTTGTGACTCTGAGACTCCTCCATTCTATAAATTGCTTCAGCCCCTCAGCCCTCCTTGCTCCTCCTATTGCTGGCTCCCTTTACTGTATGATGAGCTGTCACAGCTGGTTGATCACACCGTTACCCAATCAGCTGCTCCTCTTAGCCAGACCCCTGACTGACCTTGTTCTGTCTTTGCCTTTCCCATCCTTTTGATCCTCCTGCAGCTGAATCTCCTACCCCTGCTGTCTGATCCCACTGCTTGTCTAATCAGCCTAGTAGACAGTTTGATTAGCTGCTCCTTCTTCTCACCCTGCCAGCTCTTCCTGCTGCTACCAGCTGTGCTCGGGGCCTTCTAGTTCTCACCATGAATTCCTTCTGACCCTCCATTAGTGCTGCTGGCTGATCGACTTTATACTTTTTCTCAGCAGTGCTCTGATCGGCTGTCCTTCTGCCATGGTCCTCTGATCAGTCTCCTGACATCTTCCCTTTCTGTCTTCTACAAGATTCTCTTGCTGTTAATTGAACCACTCTGGTCCTGTGGCAGGCACTTTTTTCACTAGCCTTTCAGGCTGGGGTTACCTCAGAGGCTACCTTTGGCAGGTAATAACATTTCATTGCAAAGTTTCGCTGCCCAATTCACAGGGTCCCTCAAATCCCAATAGTTCCCATTGTGATTTGACTCTTTGTATCTAGTGAACCGCATTCTTCATGGCACAGCCTGACTCCTAGCATATTGCAACTAGCTTTTGAGTTGTTTCCTGAGCATCTTCTACCTCATTTTCCCTCTGAGTAATACTTTGTTTATTATAGTCACAGTTTCAGACTGATAAACTCTTTGGATTCAAATTCTGTATTTTTATCACACACTTGTATGACCTTAGACAAGTAACTTAACCTCTTTGGAACTTCTTCATCTCTAACATTCTTTATTCAACTAACAGTTAGTGAGTAACTACTATAAGCAGTCACTGAGCTTAGAGATGAGAGTGCATCTATGAACCAGATATTCAAGGTCTCTGAATATCTAGAATTTACATTCAAGAGTAAAAGTAACATACTTAACCAAACAAATAAGAAAGACTCCAAAAGTGGCAAATGCTGCAAGAAAATAAAATAGGGTGATAGAAGAGAAAAAGACTTGGGATGGAAGGGCTAATTTAAGTAGGAGATTCAAGAAAGGGATCTTTGAGAAGGCAACATTTGAGCTGGCACCAGAAGGATGAGAGAAAGGCAGCCATGTAATGATCTGGGGGAATAATGCAATGAACAAAAACACGTGAAAGAGCTTGGCAAATACAAGAACATAAAGAAAGCCAGTATGTCTGGAACATAGTGAACAACAGACATTGGTACAAAGTAAAATCAAAGAAGTAGGCAAGGTCCAGGATTTTATCAGACAAGGAAAGGTGTGTTAGGATGTTGAATTGTGTTCTAATCATAATGGACAGCCATTGGAGGTTTCCTCTAGATCAGTGTTGTTCAATGGAAATTTGTGTCTTGATAAAAATGTTTTATATCTGTGTTGATACAGTAACCACTAGTCATATGTGGCCACTGGGCATTCAGAATGGAGCCAATGTGACTGAGGAACTGGATATTTTGTTATTTTTAATTTTAATTAATTTAAATACAAATGGCCACATGTGGCTAGATACATGCATGCTATAGATAGATGAGGGTTGGTTTAGGTAAAGAATTTTATAATCTTTTGGTCACTGCAGGACCCACCTCACAGGAGCAAGGAGTCTAAGAAAGTTGAGTTTGGGGTCCTTTCCTAGTTAAATAATATCAAATCTGCTTTTATCTGTTCTTTGAAGAAATTGCATTGTGGTCTCTCAAGGAAAAGTGCATTTGGAAAAGGATAGGCTGCTTAAATAAAGCGTAGAGATCATTTAACACCAGATTAACAACACCATTGAAAATGAAGAAAATGAATTTAAATGCTAGCTATACCACTTGCTAGCTGGTTGCAATGATATGAATGTGTCTCTCGAAAATTCATATGTTGAAATCCACGCCCCACCCCCCGCCCTGCCCAAAGTGGTAGTATTAGGAGATGGGGTTTGGGAGAGGTTATTAGGTCATGAAAGTAGAGCCCTTATGATTAAAGAGATCCCACAGAGCCCATTTGTCCCTTTAACCCCTTGTGGACATAATGAAAAGAGTCACCATCTTTGAGTCACCAATCACTAAATCTGCCTTGCCTTCATTCAGACTTCTCAGCCTCTAGAACTGTAAGAAATATATTTCTGGTGCTTATCATTCATCTAGTCTCTGGTATCTTGTTATAGCAGCCCAGACAGACAGAGATATAGTTTGACACAAAACACTACCTTAGTTTCCTTAGCTGAAAACTAAGGGAGATAAAATAACGCCAATTTTATAAGTCACTTGTGTTGATTAAATGAGATATCACAAATGGAATGTTTAGCAGAGTGCTAAACCCATAGCATACACTCAATAAAGATATATTTAAAAAATTGTTAAATTTAAGTATAATTGCCATGTAATGTTATGTTAGTTTCAGGTACACAACATAGTGATGCAATTTGATTATGCGTTATGCTACCATCTCAGATGGTAACTACACTTGTGGTAAGCATAACACTCAATAAATACTAACTTCTACAATTACTGTTAGTCTGAGGTTGACTTGATGCAGAGGAGTTGTGCTCCTACTCTTGTAACTGAGAAATCATCTACTTTAACAATCTGAATATTTTAAAGGCTTATTCAAGGTCACTCAACTATGAAGGGTATAATCTGAGATTTGAACCTAGGTTGCTAGGACTCTAGAGTTAGTGATACTAAGCACTGGGCATTCATCTGGGTTCTATGAAGTTATCCTATGAACATGTTCTTGAATAAAAATTTAATCTAGTAAATGCATATGCCAAAGGAAGCATTGTGAGTGGTTATTATGAGAAGATATTCATCATAATTATAGTCTGTTGGTGTTAAATAATTAAACTTCTTTCAGAGGGATCAAAAAAAAAAATACGTTCATTAAGATATTCTAAAATATAGCCCCAAAATTCTCAGCTCAAGCTCATGACCAGTGAGACGTGGGCCTATTTAGACAATTCTGATATTTGTTTCTCACTAAGAATCCTGACTGCTCTTGTCATTTAGATGAATAGCTACCAAGGGCATTCATTTTTGAAATCACACCATATCCCTATTACACAAATACTATTTTTTTATTTTTATAATAAAAATATCAATACTTTGAGGGGCTCCTGGGTGGCTCAGTTGGTTGAGCATCTGACTTCGGCTCAGGTCATGATATCAGCGCTTGTGGGTTCGAGCCCCCGTCGGGCTCTGTGCTGATAGCTCACAGCCTGAAGCCTGCTTCAGATTCTGTCTCCCTCTCTCTCTGCCTCTTCCCTGCTCATGTTTGTGTGTCTCTCTCTCTCTATCTCTCAAAAAAAATAAATAAAAGTTAAAAAATTTTTTTTTAAAAATCAATACTTTGAAAGGTTAAGCAACCTGTTTAAGGTCCTATAGCTAGGAGGTATTTGAGCCAGGATTTGAATCCAGTGGCTGCCTGGTACAACAGACTCCGGAGTCAGAGAGAGGAGGTAATGTCTTATTCTACACAACGGGAACATTTAACCTGTTCACTGGTTGGGATGATTCAATGGACTCAAGTGGTTAAAACCTCTTTGATTTGTTTGAATTGAAGTTTCAATTTGTATAGAGGTTACTGTTTTGCAAGAAATAATTGGTCAATTGCAAGTACATAAAGCAAAGAGGAAGGGACAAAACTGATATCATTTCTAAAGCTGATGGAATAGGCAAGCTATCTTGTGGGTCAAATGTCTTGAAGTCTGAGATTGTTCATCAAGAGTACATAGCTTCGTGGATGATTTGTAAAGAACTAGTGGACTCAGGAAAGAAAATATTACACTACATTTCTCAATTGCTAGCAGAAGCTAGGTTGAGCTTTTATAACTTAAACAGTTACACTGATAGTATTAATGAAATATTGTGAAGGAAGCTACACTAATCTTAATTTCAGCTTGTATACATACAAAATATCTAGCTTTAGTTGGGTTTCTGCTAAGCTCAGATGGTATATAGTAAAGCACACTCAACAAAAAGGGAACTGATAATATCCCAAGCTTAAAAGCAAAAACAGACCTCCTTAAATAAGAATTATTATTCAATATTTATCCCATGAATATTTAGGGGACCCCTATTCACCAAACATTGCTATTAGGTCCTTGAGATACAGAGCAGGTCAGATGAAATTTCTGCCATCATGCAACTTATATTCCAAGAGGGCAGGTGGATAATAAAAAAATAAATAAAATCCATTATTTTTTTTTTACATTTATTTATTTTTGAGAGAGACAGAGCACAAGTGGGGGAGGGGCAGAGAGAGGGGGAGACACGGAATCTGAAGCAGGCTTCAGGCTCTGAGCTGTTAGCACAGAGCCTGATGCAGGTCTTGAACCCATGAGAACTGCGAGATCATGACCTGAGCCAAAGTCAGACACTTAACCGACTGAGCCACCCAGGCACCACAAAATAAAATCCATTATTAATAAATAACAGTGATTAATTCTAGGAAGAAAACTATAATGTTGTGAAGTATTTATCTGATGGGGTTATTTTAAACAAAGTAGTCAGATTCTCCCTAAGGAATTGCCTTTGATCAAGATTAGATGAAGTGAGGGAGTTGCTGTGGAAAGCTCTGGGAAAGGATCATTCAAAGCAGATGGGAGCCAGAAAGTGAAGGAGTCCCGAGGAGGAATGAACATGGTGCTTTGAGTCAAAACAAGAAGCCAGTGTACTGGAACTAAGTGAGCTGGGTGAGGAAATTGAGGTTGGGGAAATAGTTGGTTTTGTAAGCCACGACTTAAGCTTTATTGTTCTATTAGAAGTTTTTGAGTAAGAGGGGTGACGTCTGATTTACTGCTGAAAACATTTTGTTGCTGGATGGGGGAAAGTGTGGGAGAAGGGAAACTAGTCAGAAATTTCTTATGTTAACTTATTATATCTTTCCTAAAAATTAAGTGGCATGGACAAGAAGGGAGCTGGAAAAGTGATGAGAAATGAGTTATATTCTGAAAGAAGAGACCATAGAGCTTACTGATGGATTATATGTGGTTGCAAAAGAAAGGAGAAGCTAGAAAGTGTTCACTAAGTAATAAAGCAAATGTAAACTTGCTAAAGAGAAGTTTTCACAGTTTAGTACAAGTACTGGACACACAGTACAATGCCTGGCACATATTACATTTCCAATAAGTGGTAAGAGTTATTTTTATAATATCTAAATAGGTGATGTATCAGGTATATTCTTGGTTCTATAATAAATATAAATATGAGAAAGATGACAGTGATTAGTAATTCTGTCTGTATCTCTTTCTTTCTTAGTAATTTACATTTTAGGAAACTTCTATCTCTTGCCTGTTCCCCTTTCGATCTTTATTTTATCCTTGGATTGTTTCTCAGTTCACCATGGTTATTATTTCTGCTCTCTTCACTCACTTTTATTCCTTATGGAAACTCAAGTCCATCTGGAGTTTTCTGCTACACTTATTCTTTCAACCAATTTGACATATGAATGATGTTACATAAATACTATAAAATATTATGCATCGGGGTACAAGTGCCCCTATGCATCAGTACTCCTGTATCCCTTGGATAAATTCCTAGCAGTGCTATTGCTGGGTCATAGGGTAGGTCTATTTTTAATTTTCTGAGGAACCTCCACACTGCTTTCCAGAGCAGCTGCACCAATTTGCATTCCCACCAACAGTGCAAGAGGGTTCCCGTTTCTCCACATCCTCTCCAGCATCTATAGTCTCCTGATTTGTTCATTTTGGCCACTCTGACTGGCGTGAGGTGATACCTGAGTGTGGTTTTGATTTGTATTTCCCTGATAAGGAGCGACGCTGAACATCTTTTCATGTGCCTGTTGGCCATCTGGATGTCTTCTTTAGAGAAGTGTCTATTCATGTTTTCTGCCCATTTCTTCACTGGGTTATTTGTTTTTCGGGTGTGGAGTTTGGTGAGCTCTTTATAGATTTTAGATACTAGCCCTTTGTCCGATATGTCATTTGCAAATATCTTTTCCCATTCCGTTGGTTGCCTTTTAGTTTTGTTGGTTGTTTCCTTTGCTGTGCAGAAGCTTTTTATCTTCATAAGGTCCCAGTAATTCACTTTTGCCTTTAATTCCCTTGCCTTTGGGGATGTGTCGAGTAAGAGATTGCTACGGCTGAGGTCAGAGAGGTCTTTTCCTGCTTTCTCCTCTAAGGTTTTGATGGTTTCCTGTCTCACATTTAGGTCCTTTATCCATTTTGAGTTTATTTTTGTAAATGGTGTGAGAAAGTGGTCTAGTTTCAACCTTCTGCATGTTGCTGTCCAGTTCTCATAGCAGCACTGTCAACAATAGCCAAATTATGGAAAGAGCCTAAATGTCCATCAACTGATGAATGGATAAAGAAATTGTGGTTTATATACACAATGGAATACTACGTGGCAATGAGAAAAAATGAAATATGGCCTTTTGTAGCAACGTGGATGGAACTGGAGAGTGTGATGCTAAGTGAAATAAGCCATACAGAGAAAGACAGATACCATATGGTTTCACTCTTATGTGGATCCTGAGAAACTTAACAGGAACCCACGGGGGAGGGGAAGGAAAAAAAAAAAAGAGGTTAGAGTGGGAGAGAGCCAAAGCATAAGAGACTGTTAAAAACTGAGAACAAACTGAGGGTTGATGGGGGGTGGGAGGGAGGGGAGGGTGGGTGATGGGTATTGAGGAGGGCACCTTTTGGGATGAGCACTGGGTGTTGTATGGAAACCAATTTGTCAATAAATTTCATATATATATAAAAAAAACCACACATAAGATATTCGTCTTTAAAGAAACTTACTTCATCCATTAAAATTTTTTCTGATGAACAAAAAAAAAGAATATTATGCATCAGTTAAAAAGAATTAGTGGGTTAACATGAGCTAATGTCAATAGATTTTCCAAGTTACAAAAAAGTTTATAAAAAATATATGAATATGAGTAATATACAAGAATAATTGGGGCACCTGGGTGGCTCAGTTGGTTAAGCGTCCAACTTCGGCTCAAGTCGTGATCTCATAATTTGTGGGATCAAGCCCTGCATCAGGCTTGTGCTGACAGCTCAGAGCCTGGAACTTGCTTCAGATTCTATGTCTTCCTCTCTCTCTGCTCCTCCCCCACTCGCACTCTGTCTCTCTCTCTCTCAAAACTAAATAAATGTTAAAAAATTAAAACAAAAGAATAATTAATTTTAGTCCTTTGGCTAAAAAATAGGCTAGAGAATGCTTTGGAAATCAACAACCTCAAAATCTCAATAGATGAAAACAATAGTAGTTTAGTTTTCCTTCATCCTCAAGTCCATCAAAGAGTGGAAGGGAACTCAAGAAATGCTGTCCTTACTATGGGACCTAGGGCATTGGGGGCTGGGGTTAAAGGAAATGATCACTTTTCAGCTATATACTTTTGTTTAATATATCTTTTGACAAAGAATACATACCATGTTCAGGGACTACTATGATTGAAAAGAATATTTTCCCAAGCATTTAGCAATGATTACATACAAAACCTATGTGAAGACTCATTATGAATATTGTTTCTTCTTTATATTTATTTTCTTAATTAAAAATAATATTTTAGAGGATGATTCAACACTTTGCATTATGTTGAATATGTGTGGTACACTGAATGTTTATGAGGCCTATTTTTTTTTGCATGTAAGAGTTTTGCCCTCTCACTGAATCTTTGGGGAAGAATTGATTGCCTTAGTTTTCAAGCAAATGCCTCTTAGAAAGAAGTGAAAACTTAGAGGATTTTTCTTTTTTATAGCATCTAGCAAAACTTTACTCCATGCCATCTGCAAAAAGGGCCCTATTACAGCTAAAGCTATTATCTATAAATATGAAAGGAACTCTTTTCTCATTCTTCCTGCTGGTAAAGTCTATGAAATTTGGAAATTAATTGCCAAAAGTTTTGCAGAAACTACGGGATGTCCAGAGGCATCTGGAAAACCCGAGAACCTTGAGATGAGCAGAGTTTATTTTCAAGGGAACTCTGAAATCTCCATTGAATGCAGTTAAAAGCACTATGGCATAAACAACATGTCATTGGGAGTTTTAGTCTTTAATAATTCTTTTTCTTTTTTTTCCCTTAAGTTTATTTATTTATTTAGAGAGAGACAGAGACAACACGAGCAATGGAGGGGCAGAGAGAGAAAGAGAGGGAGAATCCCAAGCTGGCTCTGCACTGTCAGCACAGAGCCCAATGTGGGGCTTGAACCCAGGAAACTGAGATCATAACCTGAGCCTAAACCAAGAGTAGGATACTAACTGACTAGCCACCAAGGTGACGGTTTGTTTTTTTTTCCCCCTAAGTAATCCCAGGAAGACTGGTAAAGATGAGAAACTTTATTTTTTTCAGCAGTTTTATCTCCCTCTTTTTTCTTTTTTCTTTATTTTCTTCTCTTTCTCCTCCTCCTCCTCCTCCTCCTCCTCCTCCTCCTCCTCCTTCCACTTCTTCCTCTTCTTTTATTCTGGTTGCTTGACTACAATCTTAGTTCCCTTTCACTATTAACCTTTTAAGAGAGGAAAAGTGATAATTATATTATTGTCTCTATACTTTATTCTCATTTTCAGGAAATGGTCCTTGCTGGCTAATTATATATCACTGATTCTTTTTTAAATTTGCAAAAATGTACTATTTATCAAATAAAAAGGAATTTCATTCCATGTTCAGGGATATAAATTGTTTTGCTATTTTAACATGCTACCTTTCTTCATTTAACTGAGAAATCAGATTTATCATTGATTTTCAGTAAGTTATAGAACTACATTCACCCTAGATGAATTAATTTTTCAAGGAAAATGTATGAAGCTCTGCGTGCTGCACAATGCTGAGCTAGGTTCTAGGGACACATGATCAATAAGATGATACTGATAACATAGTCTATGTTTGGAATAACATTTGAGTAAGAATATATAGATAAATAAACTAAACATAAAAACATGTGGTAAATTTTAAACTAAAATAGGGTATAAGGAGGGCACCTGGGTGGCTCAGTTGGTTGAGCCTCCAACTTTGGCTCAGGTCATGATCTTGTGGCTTGTGAGTTCGAGCCCCACGTTTGGCTCTGTGCTGACAGCTCAGAGCCTGAAGCCTGCTTCAGATTGTCTTTCTCCCTATCTCTGCTCCTTCCCTGTGTTCATTCTCCCCCTCTCCTCTCTCTTTCCCTCCCTCCTTCCCTCTCTCTCTCTCAAAAATAAACATTAAAAAATTTAAATAATAGGGTGTAATGAAAGCATCAAAGGGAAGACATCTTGAAAGTTCAGGTAAGACATGTACCTAGGCTTGAGTGTTAGAGAACCAGAAGGTTTTAAACAGAAGGCATCATGCAGAATTATTGGACACTGATCCGAAGTCTTGATGTGGTGTTATCTTCCCACATCTACCCACAGAAAAACAAAGAAATACTCAATACCTTTCCTACATTTTTAATAATAAAAATTAACACCACTTATTTTGCATCTTTGTTGTTTTCTTTGACTCTTCCTCTTGAATTATATATTTGAAACTACCCAGTATAGTCCAGTTTACATTTATATTCAAAATTCCATTGGAATTTAGAATAGGTCTTTTTGAAGCTTGAAATGATTTCAGAGGGACCAAGCAGAAGCAGCTGCTTCACATGTGATTCATTGTCCTCACAAGTTCATTATGAACTCCAGCACACTGTCCATCACAGGAGGTAGGTCAAAGATTGCATTCTACAAAGGATGTAGGGATAAAACTGCTAAATCTCTAAAACACAGTGGAAAGCTTCTCATCTTCCCTTTAGTCAAGGCTTTTATGTGATAACAGATTTTTGAAATAGCAAATAGACCTCAAAGTTGTGTCATAAGGGACTCAAAAAGATTCAATTGGGCAAAGACATTGGGGAAAGTACTGCTTTCCACTCATTATAGTGTCCTTTTCTTTGTCAATTCATTCATTCAACAAATATTTATTGATGTGATGATTACCAATACTTTGCCTAGATCAGGGATAAAGCATTGAACAGAGGCATATCCCAGTTCTTCTTCTTCTTCTTCTTCTTCTTCTTCTTCTTCTTCTTCTTCTTCTTCTTTTTAATGTTTATTTATTTTGAGAGGGAGAGAGCGTGAGCAGAGTAGAGGCAGAGAGAGATTGAGAGAATCCCAAACAGGTTCCATGCTCAATGCAGAACAAGGACTCCATGTCGCAGGAGATCATGACCTGAGCTGATACCAGGAGTCCAAGGCTTAACCAACTGGGCCAGGCAGGTGCCCCAAATCCTAGTTCTTATGGGATCTATATTTTAATCATTGGGAGTGATAATACACAAGTTAAATGAATGAATGAGTGAATGCCATAACTTCAGAAGATTATTATGAAATGACCCATGTTTAGAATGGAGGAACTGTTTTCTTACTGTCATAGATAAGTGTAGTGAATATTTGCTTTTTAAAAAAATCTGTATACACCCCTTCTTCTTATCAAAGAAGAATTCTACATTTCACGTAGCTTTGGTGAGAGGTTATACTTTACATTCTAGAACTGAAGCTTGAGTAATAAGATCCTCTCTCCAACCTAAGCCCTAGGGCATAGCTTAGATTTAACTTAGCTTTGAGTTAGTTTAGCTTATTGGATACTCCTGTCTAGAATTTTTAATGTCGGTTAAATGATGTGGTAGAATACTTTTAGGAGACATTCGCTGTGTCAGTTACCACAGTGGTGCCTAAACCTTTCCTTTCAAAAAGAAAAAGTCTGTGTTTTTGGTAGCCATCTACCTTAACATGTGTCTTTATTTTGCTAAGCCTGGGTCTCCAAACTCCCATTGCTCTATAAACTCATAGTATTGCTGAAGTAGATAGTCATCCATTTGCTTACAGCTTCCAGAGTTGGTTTATGTTACTTGCCAGTAAAAGTATCTAAGTACTAGGTCAGGTACTTTTACCATTTAATGCATATCTCTCACACAAATAGATTTCTGATGCTCTAATGTTGGAATTATCCCTGTTGTTCTGCCGTATTTCACATACTTGTTTCTCTCTTGAAAGCCCAGATATATGGGCCAAAGCACTTACATCTTTAATAACTTAGTTACTAGGGAAATAATTTACATAACAGGGAGTTTTGGCATGGGATCTTGGAGATATATTTTATTTCCCTAGAAGTCCATAATGTAGTAATGCCATGCTCCTCTTCCTATGATCTGTAGAAAATAAACATTTTATGATTTTGTTTCAGAAGTAACTCAGTTATTTCTACATATTCAGCAGTTTTTAAACTATTTTTAAAGAAACTATACATATGGATGAGCAAAAATATATTTTGATGATTTCTTTTTTTTAAGTTTATTTATTTATTTTGAGAGAGAGAGAGAGAGAGAGAGAGAGAGCATGAGCAGGGGAGGGGTAGCGATAGGGAGAGAGAGAGAATCCGAAGCAGGCTCCACACTGTCAGTGCGGAACCCAATGTGGGGCTAGAACCCATGAACCACAAGATCATTGACCTGAACCAAAATCAACAGTTGGATGCTTCAGTGACTGAGCTGTTCAGGCACCCCTCTTTCGACAGTTTCTGAGTATTATCCCAGTACTTAGAACTTTGGAATTTATATTGTGTCTTACAGTATCACTATTTATAATCTACTGTATAACATATAGTATTTTATTATTGATATATATATTATTTAATATAAACATTAAGCTATTCTATATTAACATTATAGTGTAAGACTGTAAATATTATCACAATTAAGTAGTTTGTGTTCTCTAGAGCCTTTAAAGTTTAGTTCATCATACGCAGTTAGTAAGCAATTATTGAATACCTCCCTTGTGTTGATATTCCTATGTGTGTATGATGTACCTCCCTTGTATTCCTTGCCTACAATATGTTTGCTAGAGAAAGAATACAAACATAAAATAGAAGACATAGACAATAAATACCCTTGAGGAATTTAGGTGTTTTTCAGTTATTTAAAATACACAGTAGGTCATGTTTCAGAAAAAAAGAACATTTTGTACATATGAAATGTGTGTGTATGTGTGTGTGTGTGTATGTGTAAATATATGTGTATATATCACATACACACACATAATTACATAAATTTTTATACACATTCATTGATTTTAAGTAGTATAATTAAAAAAATTATGTTGCTTTCTGGACCAGCAGTCTTTACATTTGGAAATATTTTCTGACCTTTTATAAAATAATTGTAATACCATGATACATATTTCAGTTTGAAATACTGCAAAGGTCATTTCCTTTTTGACATTTTCAAGAAAGGGATAGTTATAGAAAACAAAGGGATTTTATGAGATGAAGTAGAAAATCAGTTAGAGAACTTGTTCTTTTAACTAGAATGCTTACCTTTTATTTCCTGACTCCTACTCAATTACTTTGTACACAAAGGGGGGAAAATCACAAATTGAAGATGAATGGTTCACTAAAATGTAGTTTTTTGTGATTGTTGATAAATAAGAAAGGAAAATTATCTCAGAGGATCTCATCCACTATGTTGGAGCAATTATTGTTGAAATTACAATGAAATGGAAGATTGTGGGATGGGATGTGACTGATATACTCTGTTGGGTTTATTTTGATTGAAACCCAAAGTACCGAATAATTGCTGATCTTTGACTTGCTTGTGATGTAGAAACAATAATGACAAATGAAGAATGCTTATGAGTAACTGATTAAATAGAGATGGCAGCTGCCAAATCCAATGAATGTCAAATACGATTCAGCTCCCCTCTATCAACGGCCTACCATGGAAAAAACAGTGTTTATTCTAGGAATAGACCATTTGAATCACCAGTTGACTCAAATGTGAAATATCCCATTGACTTTGGCTAAGAGGAATGCTGAATACTACAATTTTATTTTTGGTGCAGGGGATTTAGGATACTCTTTATGTTTTACTTAAATAGGTTTGAGTCCAGTAGCTTATGCTTGAAAGCAAAAGGCTCTAAACAAATGCCTGTTCAGGGAGGTCATGAATGTGTATTTAAATCAGTTCCTATTATCTGAGGACCTATCAAGAGGAGCTATAAAGGAGAGGTATTCCTGGAGTAGTTGGAGACTATGGGAAAGTTGCCCTAGAAAAATGAGATGATAAAAAATAGCATGCAACTCAACAGGTATATTCTTGAATTCTTGAATAGATTACCTGATCAAAATATGGTTTTCAGTTTTCCTGTTGGATTCTGTCAGATGGCAGACCTAGGCTTTGCATGTTTTAAAGAACTAAGGGTAAGAAGATCTGGGTTTGCATTCTGGCTGTACTCTCATCTTTCCATGTGACATAAGGCCTGACCTTATGCTCTCTGATTCTCAGTAATATTCTAAGACTTCATTAAAATGAAGTTACTTCCATGCGAGTGCTGTCCATATATTCAGCACATAATCTCAAAGTATCCTTTTAGCAACAGAATTATATAATACAGGCCAGGCATTGCCTGTAAGAGAAAGCACTGGAGGGATGTACATTCACGATTCTTTTCTCAAGAGTAAAGAAGTCTATAAAAGAGTCGTGTAATCAAGGAAATGTATTCTAGTAATGTTCTTTTTCATAAAATAGTAACCAGTAGGCAATATCACCACATATAAGCTTCTCTGAAGGCAAAACCAAAGATATCCAAAGCTTTAAACTGGTGGGAGTTACCAAATACTGTATATAAGGAAATATTTACATACAATTTGCATTTTAATATTTGTTTTCTTATTCATCCCTCCTCATTTTCAGTAGGCATGCATACCAATAGTGCTGTATTTGTTTATGTCTATCCAGTATGTGCTATCCAATAATGGTACTATAACAATTGCTCAGTATTTTGAATATCATTTCTACTTCCTTCCATCCATGCATTAGTGCAATACTTATTTGTTGATGGCTTTTTCTGTGCAAGCAGTATAATTGGTGCTGGATTTATAGTTGTTAAAAAAGTAGATAACAGATAAAATCCTAGCTTTCATGGAGATCAAAACAAGACGTGCCAAGAGCTATAGAAAGGACTTCACATTTATTAGCTTTTTTAGCCTTCTCAACCCCTCTATAATATCATTGTAGTGAAATACTTCAGTTTACTACTGAGGATGCCAAAGCTTTTACCCAAGGTCACACTAGTTTCTATTAAAGACTTGGCCTATTGTTGAAAATGCCTTAAATAGGATGTTAATTTCCTATATTATAATAATCTAATAACCTAATGTTGCATTTAGAAACCAAAATGTAAAATCCCAAAATTTTGCTCTGGTTGATTTATTTTAGGAAGTTCCAGTCACCCAGGGTTGACCTTTGGGTGTGGATGTAAAAGGGCCTGCACCCCTAAATAATGCTCCTGAATCTAATTTCTCTCTCTTGCGCCCAGCTCTCTTTCATTGTGGTGACTCTTTCCCAGAGAGGGCCTCTTCCCCTTGATCACATGTCAGACAGAGGTACCAGGGCCGAAATCTTTCCAACTTTATTTCTGGAGCAAAAAAGTGGGATCTTGTATTCTTAGCCCAGATCGTAAGATTTAAACTGACTTGATTTAAACTGTCCTGATTTGAACTGGCATGTTCTTATCCTGCTGCACGTGAACTCAAAGTGTGTGCATGGGGGAGCAGCATCTCCTAAGAAAAACTGAATATGTTTGTAGAAGCAGAATACCTTCTTCATAGGCAACCATAAATGAACACTATACCCGTAGTGTACCTGGTGTTCATTAGCTTTCCAGCTGGCTTCATTCCCCTTCTAGACAAGCCCAGTCTAAAAGTCTTTACCAGCTCCTGACACTCAGGATTGGCCAAGTTAGGACAGTAGAGAGAGAAGACCCACTTGAAACTTTGGACCACAGGAAGTTATAATCAAATGCACCATCACTCTAAGTAATTGCCAACGTACTTAAGACAGACCTGAGGCTTCCTGCCCATCCCCTCTCAGGAATTACTATGGTGAAGTACAAATGCTCTGACTTCTCTCTGAGGATTCTCTCTGGCTGTCCAAGTCTGTGCTCTCCCTAGGTCTCTGCAGGCTTGAAATGCCAGAGAATCAACGCTCAGCCAGTAATCCCCTGGTGAGATAACCCTGAGACACCTGTGCCATCCTGACCCCCTGCTTCATCCCAGTAGGGTTAACATCCAGTTATTTGACATGAAAATGTATACTTTGTGATGGTCTTCCCTTTCTGTCTCACTTCCCTGATCTTCTGTTAATACCTTAGCAGGGTCAGCTCCCAAATAAGCTGTTTGTCCTCACATAATCATCTTGGGATCTGAAAATGTTTACATAATCAGTGGTCACATAGGATCTAGGTTTTAAAATATGTTATGCAAATACTTATCTTCCATTGTCATAATCTTTTTTTAAGTATAAAAAAGCAAAGGGGAGAGAAATGCATGATTCCCAGAAATCCACACATGTTCTTGTAACAAATACAAATGCTGTACCTTTATTATTCTGTACCCTATAGATAGAAAATATGAATAGTACCATCAGATAAAAATTTACAGATTGAGTTTCCAATCCTATCTTTTCCTCATAGTTAATTACCATGATTCCTCTTATGAAAAGGAGAATTTATAATAAGAGGAAAATCAAAGGGAGAATGAGAGAGAACTCACAAAGATGTAGAGCTAGATGCTAAATAAGTCAAATAAGTTTCATTAAACTCTGCTAATAATAATCATCCTTGAATATTTTTTAATAAAATAACTGGTAATTTATATAGGTATGTTTAAATGATATTGTTTTGGCCACTGAGTATGCCATGTATTTGGTTAACTCACTATTAAAGATCCACAAGAAGTCTTTGCTAATTGAGACAGGCAACTAGCATTGAAATCATAATCATAACTTTCAGAGGGATAATGTTATTCTTCAAGTAGCCAAAATGTTTATAAAATGAGCTAAATAAAAAAGATTAAAAAATGGATAATTTTTTGATATTTCTAATTATTGGGTTAATTTGGTTCACCACATTTTTCTTAAATAAAAGTATAAAATCTAGAATATAACCATGCAGTTAGTCATTTTTCAGATTTAAGCATTATTTTCTTCAAAAATAAGCAACTCTGATAAAAATTCAAACCTTTTACCAATTTTAATGAAAAACATTTTAATAAAACACTCGTGAAATATGCTAAAAGCTAAATATAGTTGTTAGCTTGGTTATTCTTTAGCATTTTCTTCTTCAAAACAAAACTTTTGTTTCATTTAATGAATTATTTTGACTGCCTGAGTTGTAATTTACTAAGATAAATCAATACACAAGAAAATAGTACCTTAAAAACTATTCTTTAAGCAGAGACATAAATTTACACACACACATAATAAACACATTTTGAATATATATAATATATAATTATATATAATATATTGAATATATATAATATATAATAATATAATATATTAATATATAAAAGTTTATTTATTTTGAGAGAGAGAGAGAAAGCGAGTGAGTGGGGGAGGGCAGAGAGAGAGAGAGAGAGAATCCCAAGCAGCTTTCACACTGTCATACCAGAGCCCAACGCAGGTCTCAAACCCAGGGACTGGGAGATTGCGACTTGAGCTGAAACCAATAATGAGACGTTTAACTGACTGAGCTACCCAGGCACCCCTCCATGTATATGTACTTTTAAATGGAGGAAAAAGCACCTATACATCTTCTATGCTTAAATTATCATAGATGACCAATGTATCATTCTATTGTTTATTATAGATTTTTTTCTGAAATTATTCATTCTTTGAAAAAGTAATAGATGTTCATGACTTGTGATTTGAAAATACCATTCAGTAAACGCAAGTTCTTCTCATGACCTGCTCCCTGTCCCCTAGTACCATTATCCATTGACCACTAACTTTTCCACTTTTTTTTCACTCCCAAAAGTTGTCTATGCATATATAAGAACATAGAGATAAGTCGCCTTTAGCATCTAACACACGTGTTAACATACTGTACACGTTTTGTTTTTTTTTTTACGTTGTTCTTCTAATGTATCTTGGAGGTGGTGGCATCACACCATTGAAATGGCTCAGTTCTTCTTAAGCTACTTGATCATTTGACATTGTATGAATATGCATGACTTATTTAACTAGATCTTTGCTGATGAATATTTTTGTTATTTCCAATCCCTTTCTGTCATTGAGATATTGTGATGAAATTTCTTCAATATACACCCATTAGTAAATCTTTTGGATACATTTCCAAGAATGGAGTTGGTTGTGAAGGCATATGCATTTCAATTTTGTAAAGATATCATGGAATTGTCTTCCATGGTAGTTGAAACCATTTATTCTTCACAGTAATCAAAGGTGAGTTTGCCTTTTCCTCTCTGTCCTAACTGATATGATGACTTACTGAACTGTTTTATCTTTGCCAATCATGCAGTTTAAAAAATGGCAACTTGTGGCTTTAATTTGCAGTTCTTATGAGTAAGGACTTTTTTGTCAAAAGTTTAAAATTACTTACATTACTTTTCTTTGAGCTGTATTCCTATCATTGACTCATTTTTTTCTACTGAATGTTTTATATACATTTTTGTTTTATAAGAGTCCTTTATAGAGAAAATAAGCTCTTTAGATTGTTAGGAAATAGATTCTCTGAGTTTGTCCAGAATTTTAGGCTTTTTTGGTATGTGGAGATTCTATCTATATCTATCTATATGTATATGTATATGTGTATATATATATATATATGTAGATATAGATAGATATACATATAGATATATATATAAAGATATATATAATCTCCACATACACACACACACACATATATATATATGTATATTTTAGTATGTGTATGTATATATATATGTATATATATATATATATACATTTCTGTATTTGGGAAAATATATGTGTGTGTATATATATATACATATATATACACACACATATATTTTCCCAAATACAGAAATGTTTTCCCCGTATACTTGAGCTTATCATTTTTGAAAATTGTTTTTGGTCCATACTTGAAAAGCTTTGCCACTGTAGGATTATTGTGAAAAAAATTTCTTCAGTGTTGTTGTGTTTTTTTAACTTTAAATCTTTGATTTGATTGGTATTTTCATAGTAGAACTGAGGTAAAGAGTTAATTTAGTACTGTCAAGATGGGTTCTTAAGGTATTCAGTGGTTCATAGACTAATGAGAAGAAAAATCACATTATGAGAGAAACTCACCAAGTATTGAAAAAAGAGGTTCCCTCCCAGATTAGAAGCAGACACAGTGCTTCGCAACAGGAGTCACCCTTGTCCCTAAGAGTCTTGAATGATATAAACAGCTAGGATGATTTACTGCTCACTTCATCAGGTCCTGCTGGGCCTGCAAACCTGAGTTATTGCTATACAAAGCCCTCTTTCATGAGTGGCTTTCATTATCAGTCCAAGAAAATGTATAGAAACAGGCAGTTTCCCTGTGAAAGCTCTGTGTTGGCAGGTGCCTGGTCTTGCCTGTGGGAGAAGAGGAAGGTCAGTACCCAGCCGTTCCTGAACATTAACTCACCCTTTCCCTGAATCACCATTTCTCAGCTACCCATTTTCCTCAACAGAATATGTTGACTGCAACTTATTCCCAATTGCTTAAAATGACTGGAATCAAATACAAAATTTCCATGGATATTTAAACAGATTTCTGAACTCCTTTCTGGTTCGTTCCTCATTTCCTGTCTAGGCCTCTTTTGGTTCCATGCTGCTTCAACTATGGTAGCTTTATATTAGATTTTCTAAAATATATGCTAGTTTTTCCTCCTCCTCCTCCTTCTTCAGGAGTTTTCATCATGTGCCTGTATGAATCTGTGTGTAGATATTTTTTACATAAATTGATTTTTTATATATCTTTTTTTTTTTACTAATTTCCTTATACATAAGAAAATTGATTATGAAAGAAATAAAATGTCTTACACCAGTTTCCATAGCTTATAGGTGCCAGACGAGGGACTTGAACTCCCTATCCTACCCCAAAATCTGTATGTTGAGATTTTACATAACTGACAGTACCAGAAATGCTAGGATGTGTGATGGGAATTTTCCAAACTGAAAGATCTCCAGCAATAGAGGGACATAAGGGGTCGTGGAGCAAGTTGAAGTGTAAAGGTTTTTTGGGGGGAGGTGAGGAAGTGGGGTGGCTATGGAGATTTTGTCACAGAAAAGAATGTGGTGTGTGTGTGTGTGGGGGGGGAAGGAACCGTCATCTCTGATATAAAACCTTGTCAGATGGGTAGAAAAGTTTTGTGTCCCAGGCCACTGCTTGATTTCAGCAGTTTGTAGTCTTAATAATGAAACTGTCGTTAATACCTCTGTGTTCTGTGTATGAGTCACATGCGGATATGTGCAAATGCATATATAACTAACTAAAACAATTTTATTATTTATTTTAAAATATTAGCAAGCCAATAGTGGTTTGGGCAAAGTTAGAGAATAAAAGAGAAAAATCAATCAACCATTTATGGTGGAAGTGACCATAGATAGAATTTAACACAACTATAAGTCCTACTCTGTGTAATCCCAGGTACTCTCATAGGAATTTCAATTTTGCTGAGGAGTCTTTCTCACCCACTCTCTAAATCAGGATGGGGTTAGGTATGCATGTTGGAGTAGGATAGGTACTGAATGCTTAGTATAAGTATGGGAGAATTCACAAATGTTCGGGGTGATAGGGACCTGGCAGAAAGATTACCATCAGGGTAGGCACTCTATGGGTAGACAGGGGACTTGATAGTCCCCCGGCAGAGCAGCTCAAAAGGACAAGAAAGATAAACAATTACCAAGAGAAATTGAGCTATTTATCATGGGGTGTGCTAGTACCTCTTTACTGTTTTGTCACTCTTAATATATATTTAATAGAGGTTATACTTCTCAGTCATGCTTTTTTTGTGGAAGTGGATTATTTTTTGGTTAACCTCAAGATGGTACTGAGTTCTATGTCTGGACTGATTAAAGGAAAGAACAGATTAAAAAGCTGGCATTGAGAACAGAGAAAATTCTCAGTGTAAACCTGGAGATGAACAAAAATTCCTGCAAAAACTCCAGTCTACAAAGATCTTGAATATGGTGACATCAAAGCCAAGAACTCAAAGGGGTGAAGTTGAACCCAACTAATCTATGGCTCTGTGTGTAAGAAATAAAAGGACCTATCAAGATCCTTGATCTATATGACTGCATCAGATGAGAGATACACAGTCTTGGTCCTTTTATTAGGTAGCCATTCTTCTCTCAGACACCATTTTTTCAGGAGCAGACTCCACAGCCAAGGTTCCTCAGTTCCTTGGAACAAACCATTAACAGGATCATAAAGAAGTGATTACAAAAAAGATGCTACCCAACCTGCCTGGTGCTATTGCTAACCCACACCTATGGATAGGAAAGGACGGATATCTTTGAGATACACTCATTTTGATACTGACCATGGACACATAGTCACATCAGACTGGGGAACAAAACAAATACATTTTTCAGTCCTCACTCCCTGCATCGAAGACAAAATCTGGCACACTGCAACTGAACTGGAGGACTGGAGAAGAGAAGGGCACATTGAAGTGGCATGAGCATGAACCATGACACTAATTTGGACTCAAAATAAGAAGAGATGTTTTCAATCATGATAGAATTCAGAAAATGTAAGGTTGGGGACCACCCTCGACAGAATGAAAGAATGATAGAATGAAAGAATGTTGAGAAAGAAACACTTCAGATTCTGTCCCAGTAGGTACAGGCTCTTCAAAAAAGTAAACCGAGGCAAAAGCCATTACTTATAGATTTATCCCAGAAGAGAGGAAAATCAGCAGGTTCCTTTGAAACAGGGGTTAGCTTCTAAGCAGAGTCCAGGCTGGGATCCAACTAGTCTGTTCTTGTGATAGTAGAGATACTAAAGGTCAGGACCAATGTCAGTCATGAATCTGACCCTACAAAGTAGGCTGGGTCTAAGGTGTGGACTTCATGCAAGGGAAGGCAGTCAACCCACAAGAGGTCCTTGAGGTCTAGAAAGAATCCAATAGCTAAATGTTACTGTGATAGGAAGAACCCAATAGCTAAATATTACTGTGATTGCAGATCTCCTTTCTTTTTCTGCAAAGCAGAGAAACAAAGGCTAGTTCTCAGGGTCTGAAATACCTGAAGGAGGAGGAAGCAGGTCAGATACAAGTACAGACTTCCTGCAAACACTGAAGAAGAACCAACAACTGTGTCTGAGGCATCCTCTTCCCATGCCTCCCAGAGAGTTGGTTTCCCTGGAAGGCACATAGAGGAGCCTCAGATGTCAGGTTCCTTAGGCTTCCCATGCCACTGCCCTGGGCAGTGTCTTTTGGTCTGTATTATTTATAATCTCTCTTCCTGTGAGTCCTCATCCTTCTACCTTCCCAGAGAAAAAAATTATTTCAAAGAAATATTTCAGGCCATGTAATCAAAACATGCTATGCTGGCCAATTCTGTGAAAAGGGTAGTGCTTATTTTCACAAACCCAAAATATTTCCCCTTCCAGTATATTTATTTCTTCTAATAGGTGAATGGTGTCTTCTATCTCTGCTACACTTTGGGGTCGAGGTTTAAAGTATCTGAGTAGCTCATTCATAAATATGTGCTAGATTCAGCTCCTATTTGGATTTTTCTTTGGCTTCAAAAAGGAGACCCTGGGGCACCTACCTCCGTGGGTCAGTTGGTTAAGTGTCTGACTCTTCATTTCAGCTCAGGTCATGATTTCACTGTGAGATAGAGCCCCACATTGGGCTCTGCACTGACAGCACGGAGCTTGCTTACGATTCTCTCTTCCTCTATGTCCCTCTCCTGCTCACATTCCCACTCTCTCAAAAATAAATGAACATTTAAAAATAAAAAAGGACGCCCTGCCATGGAGGGACAGTGACAGGGGTGCTGCACACTCACTAGCATCCTGGGTTCTATTATTTGCAGCTGTTTCAATATCCTATTTTTAAAATACATACTATATTCAAAATACATAATTTCTCACTAGAGAAAAATACAAAAGGACAATCAGTATTAAAATCTTCAGATCTTTTGAAATTAAAAAAGAAATAAAGTTTAATCCCCTGCCCTGGATCACGAATTCCGTCTCCTTTTCTCCACATTTCTGAACTCTATACAGCTTCAGGTAGACAAAGTTAAACTGGCTTAAACAGGAAGCAACATCCCCCGTCAGAGCTCCAGGAAAGCTAAGAACATAGTCTCACATATCACAAAAAGGAATATTGGAAGTGTGGGGAGGCTAAGACTTGAATTCTGAAGACAGGGAAGAAATCAACGTTCCTGATTCTCTTTGTTTGAGTACCTGGCATCTGCACCCAAGACATCTTTTCCTTACTGAAAAATTATTCTGCATTGCTATCAGTAATTTGCAACTTACAGAGCTTTACAATAGCTCCCATAGAAACAGAATCAGGTAACAGAGGAAGATTTGCTTCAAGCAGTGTATAATTTCCACTGAATAGATTTTCCCCTATAGTTTCCTCCATTATGATGAAAAAAAAAAAACTTGTAAAAAGATGATTTTATTTGATCACAAAATAAAGCTACTAGTCTTACTAGGTTTGACCTGGTTATTTACATAAGAGCAAAAAGAGTGCTAACTTACCATAAGAGGCCTTCTTAAATTTGCTATGCTGGATGTTTTCATAACAAATCTCAGGCTGGGTTTTTTTAGTCCCTTATTTGAAGCTAGGAAGACAAACCCAACAAACTCTTTCCACCGGGTTTTACCCACAATTTATACATACCTGAGTAAGTTCCTTTCTTTTAATGGTCTTGAAAATATCCCAAGGTCCCCAGCCTGTCTGGAAGTGACCTTGCTTACCTCCTATAGGGCTGGACCCTATAAACCCAGAAACCACTTTTCCTGGGAAGGCTTTGTAAGAATTGGTTCCATAAGTGCCTTAAAAGTGGTTGGTCAACCCCAGTTATATGAGCATCATTCAGGAACATTACATTTTATGCAGGTCTTTGGTTACATAACCAACATTTCCAATATGTCCTGGAAAAAGGAGGACAGATTTTTAAAGAACCTATGGAAATAACTATACTGCCATGAAAAGTGAATAGATATACAGTTTTTAAATTTTGGGGTGTCCATGAAATGTACCATTTTTTGAAAGTTTCATTTCAGCCAACCAGTGAAGTCTATTAAATTATTAAATTTTTAGGATTTACAGATAGCTCAAAAACAAAGGCTTTCTGTGTTTGTATGTATAATACGTATGTGTGTATATATGTAATATATATGTAAAACATTTGCAGTATAAATATATAGTATATGGATGTATAACATACAATATATGTATAATGCATATATTAAAAAATTTATTAACATATATATATATTTTAAAAAACACCATCTCTTATCATTTCACTCAGTCCTACTTAATTCTTGCTTCACTGGATATTGGGTCAGTAATCTCATGAATGCCTCTGATTTCCAATGACAGAGTTTTGGAAATTCTTACTTAGTAGCCGTGTGTGGTGTTAAAGTTGTCTAAAGGATGCCATTAGAAGTCTGTACTCCAGAGTCTATTCTTTGAAGCTTCAATTGTTTGAAATACATGGCATAGTTCTTTTTCACAGAGCTCTGAAATAATCCTTCTTTGAGTGAGATAAGAACTCAGGCTACAGCTGCAAAACACTTATAGAAGAATCAAAGTAAAATAAAAACTGTAGATACAGAAGTTCAAAATGGCTGTGGCTAACTTATTACTGATACTTTTCAGAACTTAAAAATCTGGTAAGAATTCATGAGAAGAATAATACAAATGACAAGAAAATTAGGTTGATGTTGTGGTATGAGGGGAAATAAAAAGATAATAAGGACAGTCTGCCAAAAATTTTTAGATAAAATGTCTGTAAACAAAATGATTAAGGATATTTTTTCAAAGAATATAACGAACATTACATCTATGCTATAAATGAACAATTTTTGAAAAGGAAAAAATCTTGAGATAACATTTACATATATATGTCTATACACACATGCACGCACACACAATACCAAGTCCTCAGTAAGAATATACCAAGAACATATAGCATACAGAGACTCTAAAATGGCTCACTGTGTCTGAAGTGAGTCTTAAATATCTGTATTAAAGAAGTAACAACAAATTCCATTTTTAGTATTGATTTACACGGTCAATTTGAAAATTAATGATGAGCACTGGGTGTTGTATGGAAACCAATTTGTCAATAAACTTCATATAAAAAAAAAATAAAAAAAAAAAATAAAATAAAAAAAAAAAAAAAAAGAAAATTAATGGTGTAGAAGATGCTAGATCCAAGTTAAAAAATGGCAGTTACAGCCATAGAAGCATTTAAATTTTTATTTAAATTCCAGTTAACATACAGTGTAATATTAGTTTCAGGTATAGAACTTAGTGATTCAACACGTATATACAACACCTGGTGCTCATCACAAGTGCCCTCCTCCATCCGCATCATCTGTTTCACCCATTCCACTACCCGCCTCCAGTCTGGTAACCATCCCTTTGTTCTATATACTTCTTTGTTTCTTGGTTTTCCTCTTTCTTTTTTCCCCTCTGTATTCATGTGTTTTGTTTCTTATATTCCACATGAGTGAAATCATATGCTATTTGTATTTCTCTATTTCACTTAGCATAATGCTCTCTAGCTTCATCCATGTCATTGCTAATAGCAAGACTTCATTCTTTTTTATGACTGAGTAATATTCCATTGTATGTATGTATGTGTGTGTATATATTTATAATATATATAATATATATAATATATATATATAATATATATATACACACACATATAAGATGTGGGGTGTGTGTGTGCATATATATACATAATATATATAATATAATAATATATTATATATATACACACACACACACACATACCCCACATCTTCTTTATCCATTCATCTGTCAAGGGACACTTGGTCTGCTTCCATAATTTGGCTATTGTAAATAATGCTGCAATAAACACCAGGGTGCATATATCCCTTTAAATTGGTATTTTTGTATTCTTTGGGTAAATACCTAGTAGTGCAATTGCTGGATTATAGGATAATTCTATTTTAAATAATAATTTATGTCTGCTAACAGATTGCTTTTGTCTAATATCATTAGGCAAACCATCATGAAGATTCTCATGAATATAAAAAACCTTTACAGAACTATTTCTAACTACATATTTCAGTGTTTCTGAGGTTAAAACAGAGAGAGCAAGGGCATTGACTAATCTATGGAGACTTTTGGTGAAATGTGCCATCTCTAAAATAGCCATATTAATAAAATTTTGATTATATAAATTTAAACTATGGACGGTTGAGCAGCTTTTCCATTTGACAATTCTTCCAGTGAAACTCATAAATAGTAATATATTAAATATGCTAAGTATTTCTAGAGCCTGTCTTTTTATAAGGTGAAAAAAAAATAAACCTTTATGATTTTCCAGGTTTACTGTGGGATAGTTTAAGCATAAAAGATAGCCTAACACTTTTATTTTATTTTACATTTAAGATTTATATTCAGGAACCCCAAAACAACTTTGTCTGTCTGATAATTTAAAAATTTAACTTAGAACCATAAGTGCCTGAAAAATTCTAATTAGCTACACATTTGAAAGTGACAGTAAAACACAAATAAACATAGGAGGTAATGTGGTTGTAAATAATCTTAGCTACTTCATAACTGAGCAAGTTTTATTTACTTAAATAATCAAGGATTTAAAATCAATCTGAAGAAAAGTATTTCAGTAAGATACAGAATCTGTGCTATCAGCAGATTGCCTAGAAAAGAATGACCCGAAGATATTACAGGCTAAGGCATGAAACAACAAACCAATGAAACAACTGAACAAAAACTGAATAAATTTGCTAAGATTTGAATGCATTTCATAGCTTTCCAGACTCATGCAGTAAATTAAGTCAAATAAAATTAATTTTACAGTTTTGTGTGTTATGCTTTTCCATAGTCTGGAGCAAACTGATACTTAGGACAGATCTCCAGATGTCTTTGAGCTCAGAACCAGCTTTGTAAAATTACTAATATGTTACATACATTGATTCTATATCATTTCTACCTTCAAATGAATCAGCAAGTAAGCATTTGATAATTTTTCTAGTTTCAATTTCCAGTACAGTAAATATCACTAATTATAACCCACCCACTCATATAAAGAAATGTTCTTTGGGATCCTCAGTGAGTTTGAAGACTGTAAATAGATTTAGAGAATAAACAAACAAACAAATCCTGTTTATGATTGCTTTGTTCAGGGGAAGAGATGATGTGGATAGTTAAGGAGTATCTTGTTATACTCCATTTTAGCAGATTTGCAGAGCCGATAAATACATATGACACAACTGTCTACAACCACTAACAGCTGTTAGACAACTTTTCAAAATGACAGAATGGTAAAATGGTGGTTGGCGGGAGGAACAGGATATATTCACTTACACACTCAAAGATGCCTCTAAGATGTAGCATATAAAAATAAGAAACAAAAGCATCTAAACTTAAAATGACACATAGTGATCGATGTTTTTGTATTTTATTCTTACTTAGAAATGATCTAGGCATCTAACGAATATCCATTAACTTAATATCAGTTCAAAGTTGTAAATTACTTTAAGATCTTGGAAATTATGTTCAAGTGGACATATTATAAAACATAATTACTACTGAAACAAAGCTTGGCATAATAATGATTCAATTTAGTTAAACACAAATTTGTACCTTTCATTATCTTGAATATTAAAAATGAGTTATTTAGCTTTACCCCAATTTTTAAGCTTATATTATAGTTAACACTGGTAAATCAGAGAAGGTATAGATGTTTTATTAAACTGTAGTTATTAACTAATCTCTTTTGTAAAGATTTACCTAAATTATACGAGCTTGGATTCTTTAAATTTTTCTGAGTTGGCATTTTTAAAAGTAATTTCTTGGTCTAGTATATTTAAAGTTTTAGAAATCAAACTTCCTTATTTTCTTGGGAGTTTGGAATATTATATTTATATATGTCCTTTTTAACCTCTATAAGCCAGTCATAACAGTGCCTCTTTATTTTAACAGACCTTATAATCTATCATTACCAGCTAGCAGTAAATAGATTATATTCTGTGTTTTTATGTACAGTATACAACAGAAAATATTAAATACAGAATGAGAGTTTTTTTCCCCTAAATCATTGAAATATAAAGGCATGGAACTTATATTTTCATTTCTAAAATTTCAGCCATGAATTAACAGTCAATACACAAAAACTCACTACTTCAGATATCAGAGAACTGTACTTATCTAATGGGCATGAAATTCTTAATTGATTTGAGCTCAAAAATGACAGATAAACATAAAAAGACTAACCAAATAGATACTCTGTTGTTACCCCACAAAGAATAGATCTCTTATAAATACTTTATTTACAGAGAACCTCAAATAACCCATTAACCAAAACAAAAAATAAAAACAAAATCAAAACAAAAATATTTGGGAATAAAATTAAAATTAGAATAACGGAATCAGCAGAATTCTTTAGATTTACTTTTTTCTTTTTACACAATTTTTTTTTTTCTACAACATATTCAAGTGACACTCAGGTTACTTTCCAGGCATGGAATAAACTGGATTAAAGCTAAGGTGAAGAGTACTGACCTCTGGCATGAGCGAGCCAGATCCCTGAATCTCACCCATCAAAGGACAGTCCAGATGCTAAGTGATTCAGAAAAAGGGATACATACACACTCTTTTGTTTTCTGAAAATAGTTTTTTTTTTTTTCATTTTAGAAAAATTTGCCAGAATCCACAGACACAGATCTGGGTGATACTGGATAAAGTTATGTTTTTGAAGATACTGATATCTAAACACAGAGATGTCTGAAGTAAAGCATTAAAAAGGAAGGTACAGCTTAAGGATCTTTAGTAACTGTGATGTTAATCGTCCTGAAAAGAAATTTTGAACTAACCATGCCTCTCTTCCCCATAGTCTCTGCCCAGTGCCAGGTTTTATGACTTTATTGTAAGGAAAAGGAAACACCCAGACATCAAAGTAGAAAATATTTAGCTTGCTGAAATTACTGCTCTATAGTACCAAAGGAAATGTGAGACAGAATGAGGATAAGTGTGGAGAGAGTGAGGGGCAAATAATGAGAAAGAATCGGGAGGGAAAGGATCAACTAGATGGTTGGAAGGAATGAAAATGTCCCCATCTTCCCTAATTAATACTCTTCGCTGTGATCTTCATGAACTTGGTGTAGGAATGGTAGATTTCTTCCAGAGATGCCCTAAGTTCGTGCACCACAAAGGAGTTTTGTACCGTATGCTCAAGGTCCTGTGGCTATGGGGCTTGCCTTGGACTCCTGCTCAAACTTTGAAGTCAGAACTGTCAAAGGCACCAAATGTTTTCTCATTTTCATACATATTACGTGGAACAAAACTATCAAAGAACCTACCACAGAGGTTACTGACAAAGAAGTGTTTAAACAGGTGGGGAATTACCAAAGAGGTAGATTTGGTGTGAGATGCCCATAATCAGTCTCTGGAGATCCCTGATAGATTGTCTGTCTTTATGTCTAGGGAGTAAACAAGTTAGGGGCAGTGTGGCACATCCTGGCTTCATTGCAATATCTTTACCCTAGCTCCTGAATGCTGGACCTAGAAAAGTAACCATGGTCCTAATTAAGTTTTTTCTAAGGTTTTATTTCTAAAATCTTCACTGTAGTTCAGTTTAAGTACCTATGCTGTATGTATTCTGAGTGTGAGGTCCTACTCTGGTTCCTTATCTTCTACTCAAGATCTTCTTGACCTGGGGGCCTATTTTGTCATATATGTAATTCTTTTACAACTTCTGGAGTTCTGTTTCTAAATAATAACCATAATGAGTGGCTCAAAACTATCTGTTTCCAGATTTCTCTAATGTGTTGAGCTAACAAGTGGTGGTGCTAAGATTCCAAAGTCTAGATTCTTAAATACAACAATTGGACAATGGTATTTCCATCTTCATGTTGCCTACTCTGTGGATAAAAGAGGAAAGAATGAGAACACTTTATGAGCTCTGTAGTTACTATGCCAAGTTTGATAAAACTTTCTCTAGCTAATGGTATACCTTCTGATAGTTGATATTTTCACTTTAAAATCCAGATGGTTATGAATTAACTTAGGTGAGAAGCTCTGTAGCTTTCAATATTTAAGGTCTATTACATTTGCTTCCAGACAGTAGTGATGTATGCTTTTGTCTAAACCAGTGAGATAAGTTATTTTAGTCACTCTGTCAGATTATTATTAATAAGAATAATGACCCAACCAAAATAGATTGGTTATAAATATGTGGCATCAAACAATTCTGTGCAAATTCCTTTCTGGATCTCCCCCTAAGCTGTCACAGTGCTGTTTTCCTCCCAAATTATCACCAACAAATTTTAATTACTTAATATATGAACTAAAATCATTAGTGACCAGTTAACTTATTACCAACCCTTGATGCAAACAAAAGTTGAACTTTAATTGTGTGGGAAAACTGACTAAGAGACTAGCTAGTTATTATACTGAGGAGTTAGCATCTTAAATGTTAAATAATGACCCACAGGATATTCCAACAGTTAAAATACAAGAGCATTGGAAATGAAGGGTTGGATTTTTTTACATTGGAAATAAACATTGAAGTTTGATATAACTCAAATAATATGTGCCCGTTCTATACCTGTCTCTGCTAAAATTAATCCCACAGAATATTGTTGCTATAGGTGTGAAAAAATGAGATGTAAACAAGCATAATGGTTTGGAGTGACCTTTTTTTGGGTTACAACTCAGAATAGTTAAGTGTTATTCAAAGTTCCAGGATTCAGGGGTAAGGCCAAAATTATAAAAATAAGAAAAATCAATAATTTTAACATTGACTATTTATCTCTATTAGACCCACACATGAAGTGTGAGATGATAAACAGAGCAGGATTTAGAAAGGTATTCAAACACACAGGGATAATTTGCCACAGAGAGAGACCCATGAAGGCAGAGTGGTCAGGAATGGTTATGGGATGGGATCACGGATAAGTTCACTAATGGTGAAGAGGCAGCAAGGAGCATCTCAGAGGGAAAAGCGCTGAGGCAGGAATTAAGGCAGCACTTTCTGGAACAATCAGGAAGGAAGTTATAACAAAGTGAGGTAGAATTTGCTTGATAGAAGTGACAAGATTCCTGCTTAAAGAGCCAACAAACATTGGTTTGGGTTCCAGCTCTGTCTCTTTTTAGTTCTGAGAACTTGGAGCTAACGTAACTGAACCGCCATTTCATTTGGGAAACGAACAATCAAACATAACTCCGAATTAGTTTTCATAACAACAATTCAAACATAACCCCCAATTAGTTTTCATAAGTTTATGTATAAGAAGAAAAACAAAGCCAGTAGTGTTAATAAGTTAGAGGGGCACCTGGGTGGCTCAGTTGGTTGAGCGACGAACTTTGGCTCAGGTCATGATCTCACGGTTTGTGAGTTCGAGCCCCACATCCTCGGACTCTTTGCCCACAGCTCAGAGCCTGGAGTCTGCTTCGGATTCTGTCTCTCCCCCTCTCCCTGCCCCTCCCTTGCTCATGCTCTGTCTGTCTGTCTCTCTCAATAATAAATAAACGTTAAAAAAAAATTAAAAAAGAATAAATTAGAAAACATAAATTTACCAGTTCTTACTAGGGATTAGAACACAAAGAGTTTATCTTAGTCTACTTGTTTTTCTTGCTTCAAGATCCCTATATTCCAATCTTAGCAATTTTTTCTTAAATTTATACTTATATGCGTATTTACACATGTAGTTATATACATGACTTAATCCTTCAGTTCCTTAAAGTCTTGATTCAAAAGTCCTCTTATCTGAATGATCTTCCTTGGGTGACCATCCACCCCTTAAACAGGGCATTCAACTCTCTAGACCATTATTCTGATATAATTTATAATTTAGATACGTGACATCAACTGAGAAATTATGTTTATCATTGCTCTTACATTGCTAAATTATTAACTCTTTCAAAGGAAAGACTTACCCTGTTTTTATTTACTGTTAAAACCTTATTGCTTAGTTACTGGCAAATAATAGGTGCTCAAGAAATATTCTTTAGTCTCCCTGATTTTGAGAGACCAAATATTATCATATGGTCTGCTGTAGAATAAATGGCATGAACATGCAAAACATGTTTTAATTAATTGGAGTGTAATATAAATAAGATATTTATTTAGCCAATATTAGTGGAGAAAGTTTCTTCCAACAAATACCCTAAAATATTAATAAAAAGCATATACTGAAGATTAAAAGATTATGCTTTCTGATGTTCTAGTTTTTGTGCCAGACTAATGAACTAACTTATTTTGTAATGTGGAATATTGCTGCCTGGAGTCAGATACTTTCTTTCCTTTTCTGAGATGGTAAATACCGATGATGTGCCTTGTTTATTCATTTCTCTGCTCCCTGATTTTTGTTTGGCTTGTACAGCCCTAAAGTGCTTCTCTGCAGTGCTTCTAAGTGTAATTTGAAATCAGATTCTTCAGTTCTATTACTTTCCACACAGAATAAAAAAAATTGTATTCATGGTATATATATATGTATACATATGTATCTCTCCCTCTTTTTCTCATTTCTCATACTGAGTTGTAGACAAATGAAAAGCAAATTACAGAAAGATACATATAGTATGATAACCATTTGGTAAATTACAAAACAAGAAAAATACCATTTATTATTCCCGGAAACAGAAATGTGGTATAGTATGCAAACATGGATAAGTGCTAAATTCATGGCAGTGGCTGTCCCTGGGAAGAGGGTAAGTGTAATGAGGTGACAAGGAGTGTGAAGGGACAATGAATGCCTATCTCATCCTTAATAATTTATTTCAGATGGATAGGTAGGTAGATAGAGATGTATGTGAAGCAAATGTGAGAAAATATGCACATTTGATGGTGTTTTATGTAATGTTTGTCATTTTACCCTTTGTACTTCTCTGCAGTTTAATGGCTTTTGTAAGTTAGAAAAGATAATCATATTATATTTACTGAAGCAGAAAGACAAAGCCAAGAGAAAGATTAGAGTACTAAAAATGACATCTGTCCTTCTCAACCACCTTCCTCTATCACTTCCTATATCCATTTAAAAGAAAAAAAGTTCAGAAAGATTTGCTAAAGTATTAATAACATTATTGAATCCGTGAAATAATTTGATTCCCCTATGTAAAATGTTTTGGCATTAAAAATGTGAAAAATTATTAAAACATTGCCAGATAATATAAATGCCTGGTAAAAGTTTTGAATACTACACAGCTATATGTTGTTTGTAGGCTGTTATTATGTAAGTATACCCTCTGATGTCCACATATTATATACAGAATCCAACACCTGAATCTAGAATATGTTTGGTCCTTTTCATGTCCACTGGTGTCAATTACAATAAGGTTCCACTTTATTTATTTTCATCACAAGCACCAGGGAGGGGGTACAACCTGTAATCAGAACTTTCTGAAGGAAGAAAGATCACATCTTTGTCCTTCTTCATTAAAGGTGTAGCCAGTCCTTTAAAATATGAAACTCCAAGTGAGGTTAGTCTTACTTGAGTTCAGATAAACAATTTAAAATATTTGGAAGTACATAGATTTTATAGTTGAATTTACTTTGTACTTTTCTACAACTGAAGAAAAGGAAAGGGAAGAAGTACTCTTTTCCTGAGAAATGGAAAATAAAACTGTCCCATGCTATTTTAAGAAAAAAAAGGTGGGGGCACCCTAGTGGCTTGGTTGGTTAGGCATCTAACTTCAGCTCAGGTCATGATCTCATGGTTCATGAGTATGAGCCTCATGTAGGGTTCTGTGCTGACAGCTCAGAGCCTGGAGCCTGCTTCAGATTCTATGTCTCCCTCTTTCTCTGCCCCTCCCTCCTTCCCCCCATCCCTCCTCCCTCCACCCCCTCAAAGATAAATAAGCATTAAAAAAGGAAAAACAAAAAAAATTAAACTATCCCTGGCACACATCACTTGGTGACCGTTATTTGGAATGTGTCAACACCCCCCCACACACACCGCAAAACTTGTACACTTAGCTATGTAGTAGACTGATAATGCTCACCAAGATTCAAGCAGGAAATAAACTTGCATATATAGAAGACTTGTAATAAAATATTAGCTCACAATTCAAAGAACTGCTCTAAGTAGCTTAAAACTTGGTGTCTTCAAAGGTATGTGGCAACACAATATTCAAATTTTACAGAGAGAGATTATGGCAAAATTGAGTAGCTCTTCATGCATTCTATGTCCACCATACTGCCGACATATATGTTAGAATATGAAATAATGGTGTTCATGTGCATTTTAAAAATAGTTTTTATAGCCTGTATGAATTGACTAGCAAAAATGACACGCTTAGGACTTGAGAGACTGCTTTCACACAATAAAAATCAATTGGTTAGAAAGCAATTTCAAAATAGCAAAATAAGAACACCCAAAAACTTGCTACTCCATAAAAGCAATGAAAACACTGGCAAAATTATCAAGACCAACTTTTCAGAACTCTGTAAATTTACCAAATACTTGGAGCAATCTGAGGAGCCCTCAAGAAGCAATTGAATCTTTGCAAAACAGTGAATTTTTTGGTTTTTGAACTTCTTATTCTCACTCCTTTCTCTCCAGCTCAATAGTAGCTTTGAAAACCAACACTAGGAAAAACAGCAACCCAATATTCACTGGAAAGGTCAGGCCAGGTTTAGAGCTTTTCAAGAAATCCCATCCACAGAGAGTTTTCATTGTTTTAATTTTCTGGAAGCTCCTTGAAAAAGGTACATTCACAGAGCTTGTATGTATGTATGTATGTATGTATGTATCATGTTTATTTATTTATTTTTGAGAGACAGACCATGTGCACAAAGCAGGGGAGGGGCAGAGGGAGAGGGAGACACAGAACCCAAAGCAGGCTCCAGGCTCTGAGCTGTCAGCACAGAGCCTGATGCAGGGCTCCAACCCACGAACCATGAGTCATGATCTGAGCCAAAAGGATGCTTAACTGACTGAGCCACCCAGGTGCCCAAGCTTGTCTTTATTTGACCTGACTTGAGTTTGCTCTGGTGTGGATGAACCTTCAAAACATTATGCTAAGTGAAAGAAGCCAGTCACAAAAAACCTACATATTTCATTTATTTTTTTAATGTTTATTTATTTTTGAGAAAGACAGAGACAGAATTGAGAGCAGGGAAGAGGCAGGGAGAGAGAGAGGGAGACACAGAATCCAAAGCAGACTCCAGGTTCTGAGCTGTCAGCACAGAGCCTGATAAGGGGCTCAAACCCAAGAGCTTGAGATGATGACCTGAGCCGAAGTCAGATGCTTAACCTACTGAGCCACCCAGGCTCCCCTACATATTTCATTTCTCATGAAAATCTCACAAGAGACCAATCCATAGAGATGGAAAGTAGATTAATGGTTTCTAGTGGTTGGAAGGGGGTGATTGTCAGTGACTACTAATGGTTAGATTGTTTATTTTGAGGATGATAAAAATATTCTGTAACTAGTGATGATGGTTGTAGAATTATATTAATGTACTATTTTAATTAAAAGGGTGATTTTTACAGTATATGAATTATATAATAGGAATAATAATAATAATGCAATAATATAACATTACCACAATTACCATACACATTAGATTGGCTAAAATTTAAAAAGTGTCCATACCAAATATTGACCGGGATGAAGAATCACAGATACTTTTGTGTATTGTTGATAGGGGTATAAGATGGTAAACAACTTTGGAAAATAGTTTGACACATTTAAAAAAAAATTAAATTCCTATTCTATGACCCAGCCATTCTACCCCTTGCTATTACCCTAGCAGAATGAAAGCATATGTTCACACAATAACTTGTATATAAATATTCAAGGCAGCTATCACTAAATAATAGAAACGAGAGTTATATCCATCAATAGGTAAATGGGTAAAGAAAATAAAGTGTGGCATATTCTAGTCAACATTAACAGGGAGTAAATGATTGATACCCATGATAACATGAATAAAACTCAAAACAATTATGCTGAATGAAAGAAGCCACACAGAATAGAGTTCATACTGTATAATTACATTTGTTTAATATTTTTGAATGCCACCTATCTTAGGGACAGAATGCACATAAATATATGTGTCGTGTTGTTGTCGCGTTGGTAGTAGGAGAAAGTTGAGAGGCAGGTATGGATTACCAAGGGGCACAAGGAAATATAGGGGTGATGGTGATGTTTATTGTCTCAATCGGGTAGCAATATATACATACATATGTATATATATACACACACACGTGTGTGTGTGTGTGTGTGTATATATATATATATATATATATATATGTGAGATACCCCTATATATATGTCAAAATACATCATAGTGCACTTTTAATATATGAAGTTATTATATATCAATTATAGTTAGGAGAATGTCTAAAAGGAAAAAAATTGCTGATAGTATTTTTGGTAAGTGTGTGAGGCAACTAGCATTTTCACACTGTTGGTGGAAGTATAAACAGATACAAACAACTGGTATAATCATTTGGGAAAACTTTTCTAAAGTGTCTATGCTTAACATAGACATACCCTATGATACACCAGTTCCATTTTTCATTGTATACCTGACAGAAATGCATATATAGGGTCACCAGAAGCATACAAATTTGTTAATAGAGGTATCTTTTTAAATAATTGAAAATTGAAAATCACTTGAACGTCCATCAATAATGGAATAGATAATAAAGTTGTGATTAAATATGCAAAGAAATACTATAAGCTAGTGAGAATTAACAAATCATTGCTCCTAGAACAATGTGAACATAAAAGCATAGTGTTTGATGAAAGAAACAAACACAAAGAGTACATAATCCGTACTCCATTACTATAAATTAAAAAATAACAACAAAAACCAGATATGGTAATGCCAACAACAATAGAGTTATTTGCATTCTCTTTGTCAAAATTTATCAAACTATAAGTTTGATAAACTTTTGCATCTTTGTATATGCTATTACATCAATGATTTTTTTTCCCTTCAAAATACCACACTTAAGGAATTCTCTCCATATGCCTAATAGTTCTCAATACCTCAAAATGTATCTCCTAAAATCCTTACAACCATTTCAAATTAGTTTCATTATTATCTGAACTTTTTGTGTAAGCGGCTGACAACTTGTTTTAACTATCCCCAGCAAGACCACACAGCTGTTTGCAGCAGGGCTGTGATTCTCCAGGTCTAGTTTGTATCACCCTAAATCCCATGTGCTCAACCACTGCACTATATTGCTACAGCTCAAAATGCCTCTGCAGAGTATTATAAAATTATAGATTTATCATTAACACCTTCTAATGTTGTTTTGTGTTTAAAATAAGGGAAGGGTATGAATTGACAATTAATCCAATAGTAGAGACCTTAAGTAGTTCGGTAGAATACAGATGGAATGCTTTGTCCTTGGCTCCATCATTGAAGAATCCATAGATTAAGTCTGTAAAATGCCAGAACCCTGGCTTGGAAGGTTAAAGGATAATCACCTCAATTGGTTTTAATAATATGAACCGAAGAAAATTAATTTTTGTGTCACTTTCCTGAAATCTGATTTTAGTAAATATTCTGTGAACTCTTAGCTGTGTCCTGTATGCATAACTGGAGAAGCATATTTTAGGGTCCACTTCTAAGAAGTTATAGCAACTTCCTGTGCACTGACAAAATGTCTTTTTAAAAAGATACGCTTTTATTTTGTAAGTTTCCAGCACTTTCATATTAAAATGGAACCTTTACTTTCTTGGCTTATAGCATTCTCATTAATCATTGTTTATCCTTCTAACCTATTCTTTCTTATGATTGAAATGACTGCTTGAATGATTAGTTCTCTCCCTCAATTTACATACACAAAGGGAGAAAGGTCTTTGTATATAAACCTTTAGCTAATCTGTCCCTTGGCTTTTTGGCTAACTTCTGTAAATATCTTTGGAGAATGAATTTAGGAAAAAAAGAAAGGACAAATAGAGACTGTAGCCCCAGAGAGGTTTTTACCATATTGCGTGTTACAAAATGATAAACTAACATAGCATCTTCTTACTTCCCAAGCCATATCTGTAGAGCTGTCAATAATTAAAAATGTTTTTATTTTGGTGGAGAAGTATTCTAAAGACTGAATGATTGGTTTCTGTACTTGGGAAACATTTTGAATCATGTAATTCTCCTGCGGTAGCACCGAAATTTATAATTCTCTATATTTTTTAAAGAAGGTATTTTTTTTTTACTTCATTCTTCACCAGAAATGTCTCTCTACCTTTTGCTTTTGTATACCAAAAAAACCATATTTATAAGTATTTATACATGTACACTTAATGGTATACATTTATTTTACTGGTTTTCCATAAAGAAGTAACTATTAGAAACTATCATAATAATGCAGTGTTAATGGATTATAATTTTAATTTTGGAAGGTAACTGTGGAATATCCAAATTCTCCTTTGGCCTAGGTTACTGTTCCTCTATACAAGGACCCAAAGAAGAATTGTGCAAAATAAAACAAACAAACAAACAAAAAACACAAAATACAAAAGAGGCAAAGAAAATTAAAGCTGCTTTACACTTTCACTTAGGGATTTGTTAGATTTAAGGTTACCTAGACGGTATAGATGATTCTATTACCTGCAATTCTCTTCTTGTGTTACCCAAATCCGTTGAGATAAAATATTCAGGTTATACCTACTAGAATCTGAGTAAAAGGAGTCAAAGAGATATAAAGCATGGTAAAATATTTGCCTCTAACAGACTGTTAATGAGTGATGGTAACTTCACATGGACTATACTATTTAATCACTTCAGTGACACTATGAGGCAAAGATGACCATTACATTTGTGTTATAGGTGAGGAAACCAAAATTCTGAGGATTACAGAGTTTGGTCATGTTCACTTGTCTAAAGCCTACACCTACATCTGGTCCATCTTCCTCCCACTATATTTTACTGTCTATTCCTTCCCTTTACAACCCAGTTTTCATTTAGGGGCAAGTAGTCCCAGACCAGCAGTTGGCCCTGAAAGAGGGAAGACAGAGCATTTCCACAGGTCAAATGGTGTCCCAGACTGCTAGAGCCCTAGGGATCTTATTCCTTAGGCCATATGGAAGCAAGGGCAGGATGTGGCTCCTACTACTTGCATGTTTGCTAGGTCTTCCATTGCCTTGAAAATCTTCATCCCCTGGAGTGTGACCCTTGACAATGTCTGATAATGAGACCAACCATATCAGCACATCTCCTCTGTGGGGCTTTTATTAATTAGTCAGCAAAATCTAGGTGTGGGCAATCAGTCGTAAACAGGATACATGTGGTCCTTCCCCTCAAGGATTTATATTTAGTTGGACAGGGAGAGCAATGAGTCCCTTAAATAGGTCAACAAATACATCAGAATTTCAGATTCTGAAAGTAGCAATAAAGAAAACAGTAATAGGATAGAGAATGATGGGAAGTGGGGAGAGGGTAATTCAGATTTTAATTAGTTGTTTTTTTTTTAGGTAGTTTGGTCAGAGAAAATTCTCTGAGGAGATGACATTTGAAATAAGAGCAGCATGCTAATTGAGAGAGAGTAGAATATTCTAGGCCAAAAAAACCAAAAATAGCCAAATGCAAATACCTTAACTGTGTATCAAGCCTGGGATTTTGGAAGAAAGAAAGAAGGTCAGCACCAATGCATGTAGCGGTGACTGATGAGAAATGAGTGCAGTAGGACAGAATCTGGTCAGTGGGGACTTTTTTTTAGGGAGTTTGGATTTCATTCTGAAAGTCATATGAGGTCTCTGATACATGAATGATATAATCTGATATGTGTTCTTGAAAAAATGACTCTGGGTACTGCTGTGGAGCCCTCCACTCTGTGGAGAATGGATTAGATGAGTGGGTAGAGGGGCTATAAAAGTGAAATTAGATAAAAAATAGCAGAAATAATCTTTATGAGATATAATGAGATAGATTGCTTTGTACATTCTCATTTCTGGAGCATAATCAGGAAAATGTTTCAAAGTAGTTGAAATTGACTCATTTGAAAACTTACATTTTTAAGTGAGTTTCTTCTCTTTTACTAAAAATTAAAAGAGTAAAATTTTGCTTAGCATTAGAATTAGCAGTTATTGGGTCAGAAGTTACCATAAAATCTTGTCATGTAGCTGAATTTCTTGTACAAAGCAGTGAAAAAATTCAGGGTGAGTTAGAAAAAAAATGTGAGTTTTCTGAATGTGAATTGAATTACCATGTTAAAAAGATCAGTGAGGCCTTGCTGTTTGAAGCAGAGGAATACTTTGAATAAATGTGATTTGTTTGGCAGGTCTGAGATTTGGAAAAGCTTAGTATAATATTCTGCTTCTCGTAGTAAATGAAAACTCAGACAAAGAAAACATCTGTGCTATCCAATTAATGAAATATACCTAGAAAACATGAAGCATTTCTATTTATGTCCTGTAGTGCTTATAATGTATCAGGCCCTGTATTAGGTATATAAGCAGGGCTTCATGAAATTCTTAGAACAATCATATGAGAAAATATTGTTTCCTCATATTAGGAGTAGAAACCTGAAACTTAGTGAGTCATATTGATTTATCAAAGCTCTCATAGTTTGTGGATGATGGCCAGAGCTTTATCCCAGGGAGAACAATTAAAAACAAAAATTACTATTAAAATAAACTTTAAACTAATTGTCAGTAATTATAAGCAATTCAATATCTGTCTTGGAATTCATATCTACCAAAACTTTATAACTTCAGTAGTGTGTTTTAGTAGTTAGAAAACAAAGGTCAGTTTGATGTATGATCTGATGACTAAAAAAGCAAAGCAAAGCAAAAGAATAATTAGAAGGAACAAAGAAATAAAAGATCAGGGTTTATTTCAAGTATTTCTGTAAATATGCTACATCTGCACTTCCTGATGTGATAGCCACCAGCCATATGTGGCTACTAGACACTTGATTTGTGGCTAGTCCAAAGTGACATGTACTAGAAGTATAAAATACTGAATTTCAAATATCCATTATCAAAAAATATATTATTAATACTTCATACTGATTACATATTGAAATAATATTTTTATGTATTAGGCTAGATAGACTGTATTAAATTAATTTTACTTGGGGTGCCTCTGTGTCTCGGCTCATTAAGCATCTGACTTTGGCTCAGGTCATGATCTCATGGTTCATGAGTTCGAGCCCTACATATGGCTCTGTGCTGACAGCTCAGAGCCTGGAGCCTACTTCAGATTCTGTGTCTCCCTCTCTCTCTGCCCCTCCTCTGCTCGCGCTCTCTCTCTCTCTCTCTCTCTCTCTCTGTCACTCACACTCTGTCTCTCTGTCTCTCTTTCAAAAATAAACATTTAAAAATTTTTAATTAGCTTTACTTGTTTATTTTACTTAATGAGGCTATCAAAAAATATGAAATGACATTTGTTGTTCACATTTGTGACTGGCATTAGATTTCTATAGCATAGCACTGGTCTAGAGGATTTCTTTGTTCCATTCAAAGCCTGAGAATATGATAATGTCAAAAGAAAAAATGCTTTTCTGTTATCATTTCAAAGAAGAGATATTTAATAGGTGAGCTTAAGAAGGAAAAGTGCTTAAAGCATTCCAAGGGATTGATTTTTGCTTCCTACGCTTCCTATGACACTTAAATAAGTTGTATTTTAGTAATATCATGAGACAAAAATGAGTTTTATAAAGATGAATCTTTATGAGTTTTAAAGGTAAATGGTTTCCAATTTCATTTCAAGGTCAAATATCACTCACGAAAGAGAAAACATAATTTCAAAGGTTGGAAGAGTTCTTGAGTTTAAGATCTTATAAAACACATATTGCTGAGAAGGATATAACTGAGACCTTGAAATACTAAGGAAAAAAAAGGCGGCGGGGGGCGGGGGGTGGTTTCCCGTCTCAGAACATTGCCAAATTAGAAACTTGGTTTTATTTGTCTTAGGAATTTTATGGAAACTTGGGTCAAAAAAGAGTTCTATGCTGTCTACATGACCTAACATATTACTTACTATTCATTGATCAAATCTATACATTGGTGTTATCACCTTACTTAGTGCACCAGGGCTTAAACTACAATTTTACCTCTTTTTTTTCTTTTTTAATGTCTCTCCTTCAGGAACTTAATGTTTAATTTCCAGCAGTGAGGATTACTGAGTTTCAGTCACATTAGAATCTAATAGTACTTACTTAACACGCCTCATTTCTTCTCCAGATCGGTTCAGAGTAGGTTTGCCTTGGAGAACAACATGTGGAGTCTTTGGAAGTGACAAATATGCTGTTGAGGGATATTAATCAGATGAAATTTAAAAGACATTTGCGTCTGGCCTTAAAGTCTTTGGTCTGGAACAAATGGCAGTCAGAATCACTCAGTTGAAGTGTTGGAAAATGATCAGGAGTTTGTGTGAGTGACCAGGCATCTGTTGTACGTGAATCTCTTGGGCATCTGTCATTTAGAAGAGGAGCATGCTTTTAATTTCTGTCAAACTCACACTTGGATACAGTTTACATTTCAGAGTGGATTTTTAATCAGTGAGAATGAAACACCTTGGCAGCATTTAGACAATTTCGAAACCTTGAGGAATCATAGTTAATTTTCATTTCTCAATTTTCTTCACTACACAGACAACAGTTTTGGATCTTTACCCTATCCTTGGCACAATAAAACTCAGAAATAAAAAGCCAAATATAGAACTAGCCATTCTAACTCGTTCAAATTTTTAGATCACCAGAAAGTTTGATTAAATACTAAGCATAAAATAGGCGATAGCCTCTTCTAAAAACTTTGCAGAAATGGTTAGTTTCATGATATTTTACTGGTAAAAAGAAGATAGTTGGGAAGTTGAGTACAGAATCACATACACATTTGATATGTTTTCAAAATTATTCAGTCCAGAACTTTGTTATAACATATTCTGGCTCTTATCAAACATAACTTTGGATATTTCATTCATTTTAAATGTATGAAATATTTAGAAGAAAATTTAAGGAGAATATCTGCTTGATTTAAGAGCAAAAGTCTTTTTTTTTTGGACAAAAGTGCTAAAAATTAGACTACATTATATTTAGAAGTTGTGTTAATAAACAGCACTAAGAGAGGAAAACAGGTAAACTATTCAGTGAGAGAATCAACCAAACAAAGCATTTGCATCTAGAATACATTTAAAAATCTAAAAAGTCAATAAGAAAAAGCAGATAACTTAATAGAAAATTGGGCAAGTATCTTGAATAGACCTATCTCAAAAGAAAATATACAAATGGCCAATAAATATCTAAAAAGTTCTTAAACTCCACTAGTTATTAGGGGAATGCAAATTAATATAGCAAGAAATAGCACAATACATTACTAGAAGAGGAAAAATTTAAAGGCAGGATGAATACCAAGTCATTTGATGAATTAGAGAATCTCAAATGCTCATACACTTTTGTTTGGACTGTAAAATCATTCAACAATTTTAGAAACTCTTTTGCAGTACCTACTGAATCTGAACATGTGCATAACATCTAACCCATTACTGTGACGCCAAGATACGTACCCAGTAAAATGTATATGTATGTCCACCAAAGGAAAAAGTGATCATAGAAACAATATTTGTAATAAGTAACTGGAAATGACCCAAATGTGTTTCAAGTAGAATGAATAAATTATAGTATGTACATACATTAGAATATTATGCAACTAAGAGAATGAATTATAATTATGTATATAACATGAATAAATGTCATAAGTGTTAGATGGAGTGCAAAATGTCGGTCACCAAAGGAAACAAAATACTATTTTACTTGTATAAATTTCATGGAATGAATTTTGCACATATGGGAAAAATAGATATTGATACATAAAAATCAATTTTAGATGGATTGTTAATCAAATTATAAAATATTCCTAGAAGGAAGCATAGCAGATTATTTTCATTACCTGGAGATAGACAAATATTTCTTAAAGAGAACTTTAAAAATTAAAACCACAAAAAAATTGTAGTTGGGGTATCTTAAAGAATTTTTTAATTAAGTGACATTATTAAGAAAGTGAAAAAGGGGCACCTGGGTGGCTCAGTAGGTTAGGCATCCGACATTGGCTCAGTTCATGATCTCTCAGTTTGCAATTTTAAGCCCCGCGTTGGGCTCTGTGCTGACAGCTCAGAGTCTGGAGCCTGCTTTGGATTCTTTGTCTCCCGATCTCTCTGCCCTCCCTGCTCATACTCTGTCTCTCTCACTCTCAAAAACAAATAAACATTAAAAATTTAAAAAAAGTAAAAAATCATGACACATAGTGGGAGGAATATTTGCATTAGTTACTTTTATGCAAGGAAAGGCACATATTTGGAATATGTGTATACATTTGTATGTGTATATATGTATACACATACATGCACATATGTATATACACATAAAAATTCTATTATCAGTAAGAAGAGGGGAAAGAATGCAATAGAATACCTGGACAGACTTGACAAATACTTCACACACAAAACTATCCAAATTGTCAGTAAACATATGAAATTGTGATCAATAGCTTTAGTCATCAGGAAACTCACATAAAACCATGAAGAGAGATCACTATACATTCCCCAGGATTTCTAAACTGAAGATGGGCAACTGCATGCTGTAGTGAGACTGTGGAGCCACAGGAACTCTCAGACGATGATGGGAGAATAAACTGGTAAAATTAGTACAAGTGCTCTGGCAGTATCTTCTGAAGTACAGTATATATAGCATATAGGCATATGAAGCCTCTGACTCTGCAGCTCTACTCCTAGGTATGTTCCCAGTAGGAATAATTTTTAATAATGATGGAAACAGCCCTACTGTCCATCAAGAGTAGAATGCATCAATTTGATAAATACATACAGTGAAATACTGTATAGTAGTAAGAATTAATGAAATTATATCTATATATTATAGCATGATAAAAATCATAGGCATACATTCTGTATGATTTCATTTACATACATTTTAAATCAGACAAACATTATGTATTAAATGTCAGGTTGGTGATTATTTTGGGTGTTGGAGTTGAAATTAGGAGTGATATAAAGAGGAGTCTGGACTGCTAGTAAGGGCTTATGTTTTCATCTAGATACTGATTTCATGGGTGTATTCTCTTTGTGAAACTCCACTATGCTGTATTGTTATTATTTGTCTATGCTTTATTATGTACGTCATGCTCAATAAAAATGTACTTAAAATATATGAAATAGTCAATAATTTAGGGCAACTTGTTTCTATAGCAACCGATTTATAAAATATGAATTGATGTTTCCAAATGCACAATAAGGAAATGATATTCACAATGGGGATGCTACACACTTGGGGGGGGCAGGAGGTATATGGGAGCTATCTGTGCCTTCTGCTCAATGAGGCTGTGAACCTAAAACCTAAAAAGAAACAGTCTGTTACAAAATAAAAAGATACATGTTTGATTTTAAGAACACCTAGAAATCATAGCTAAGATTGGTGTCCTTGGAATCATCTGAGCTCATTTACCCAGAGGAACAAATTTCTGCATTATTGCTTATTTGTGTTTTCTTCTGTCATTCCATCAAGATCTATATTGATTTAATAAGAGCTTTATCTGTCCCAGCAGAGATTATGAAGTAAGGTCAACTCCTAACTACATGCTCTAGCTATCTATTACTGCAAACATACCTCTTCAAAATAGCAGTTTGGTGCTAGTTGTTGAGTAGGAACTCACATCATGTCTGAGAGCCAGGAGCCCTCTTCCTCTTCTCATGGGGCTCTTCATATGGCCAAAGTTTCCTTTAATGGCTAAGTTCCAACAGTGAGTATCCTGAGAGAGAAACAGGCAGAAATTATATCAGTCTGTATGATTTGAATGTCATAGAGTGTCACTTCTGCATTACTCTATTATTCAAGGCAGTTATAAAGACCAATGTAGATTCACATGGAGGGGACACGGATGCCATCTCTTGGTGGGGGGAAGCGCAAGGTTTAGTGAGACACAGTATTTGTTGTAGCTCTTTTTGAAAAATATGGTTTACTACAAGGTGGTTTGTAAGGCTCTCTACTATCTGGCTCCAGTCTCTTTCAACTCCTCACCTACATCGTCGCCATATTTCTTTATTTCTGTTTCTGTAAGTTGTCAAAATCAGTTTAATCCCAAGGACATTGTACTTGCTATTCTAATACTCTTTTTTTCTTTTTTGCATTTATGAAGGCCCACTGGGAATTGGAATGCTTTATCCTAGATCTTTGGCCACCTTGTTCTTATAATTCAAATCCTAAAATACCCTCAGTTATTACCAATGTGAAGTGACATTAAGCAAACGCTAATTTAGCCTGCCAAGTTTTGTTTGAGACTTGAAGACTTAGTATTCAGGGATACAAAGATGACTAAATCATGGTTCTGGTCCTTGAAAAGCACACAGTAATGTTACAGAAAAAAGTACATATAAAGATCCGTTCAAATAAATACAAGGCAATGTGATAAGATGTATGATGTTCAAAGTGCTATTGGAGTTCATTGGCAAACACTTCCGGTTATGTCAAAGTATTCAGAAAAGACTTAACTGTGTATATGATGTTTAACAAGGGGCTTAAAACATGATTAGGAGTTTGTCAGGTGGATTAAGGAGGAAATTGGCACCTGGGTAGAGGAAACAATACATGCAAAACCAAGATACTGGTAAGGGAAAAAAAATACAGGGTAGCTGGATAGTGAAGAAATTGAGTTCATGAAAGATACTGTCTAAGGCTAATTTAAAGTGGTTTGAGGCTAGAATATGAAGAGCTTATATAGGATATTATACAGGAACAATTTTCTTAAACAGAAAGAAATTTAGTAGATAGATCTATTTCTCAATACTTCACCAGTATTAAAGGTGAAATGATTACACTGGGACTACAGGTTAAGATGTTGGAATTGTTTGGGTAGATACAGTAAGAACCTGAATTAGGTTTGTAGCAGGGATAATTAGGGAATTAAATAAAGATTGATTTATTTAGGATTTAGGATTGACAAGATTTGCAACCTCAATCAAGGATCAGCACATTTTTCCATATAAGGGTGGATGGTAAATATTTTAGACTGTATGGCTCATACACTCTGTTGCAACTACTCAACTTTGCCAATGTGCATGAAAGAAATAATAGACAATAAGTACAGGAATGAGTGTAGCTGTGTTCTAACAAAGCTTTACTTAACAAATAAAGGCAGCAAGTAAGATTTAACTTGCTGGAGTGGTTTGTTGACTTCTGGTCTGAACAAAGTTTTAGGTTTTGATCTCTGCCAACTTGCTGGACAGTAATGATTGGTTTATAGCTACCACTGGTTTGCTAGTTTTGTGGATATTTGGATAGAATCATTGCAATTTAAAATTTCAAGTTTCAGAGAACAGAATTATGAATACCCTCTTATTCCGGACTTCTGATATGAAGAAAATGGTATAGGGTAGGTAGACAATGTTGTACCTTGGATTCATGTAAGGTATTAAAAAATTAATTATTGAACAATTACTGTTATGTAACTAAACTTTTGTTTATCTTATCTACAAATAGTTAATACTTTAAAATAAGTAGATGACTAATATTAATGTATTTTTATTCTAGGATATATGCAAAGAGACACTCCATGAGGCATAATATAGTTACAAAATTACTCATCTCTTCCTGGTAGTAGACTGAAAGGGTATTATCTTAACACAGATCATGTACTAATATATTGAGAACAATTTATACAACTCTGAATGTCAGATAGTTCCAGGCACCCTGAACACATGGTTTCTACATAGTCCATTAATCTTCAAGTAGACATTACCTAGCACAAATTAGTGACAGAAAAAGCTCATATAGGAAAAATATGTTGCAAGATCACTATTTCAAATAAATTTTGAATCTCTTTCCCTTTCACAGTAATAAAGAGCTATTGTTCAAGGGAGATATTTCCTTCTGGTTCTTCTGGAGTTAGAATTTCTGTTGGGTCCTCCGACAATCTGGTTTTTTTTGTTTGTTTGTTTTCAGTAAGTCGAAGAGAAAAACATGGCTGTTACAAGTACTGGCCTCCTGAACTTGTATCTTCCAATAAAATAACAGATAATATCATCTTAAGCAAATTAAATTCATGCCAAAGGCAAAAACAATGGGCTAATCCATCTCATTTCGTACCTCAAAAATTAACAGAGATTATTAGTACCTGCAGATTACATTTCAGACCTTGTTTGGTTTACATTTAATTAGATGAAAATGACAGGTTTTCAGCGAGAGCGCTAGATTCTGTGCTCATTAGCTCAGTTGAGTAGATCTGAGTGTGGTTCAGTCCTCAGGGCTTTATGTGTCTGTGCATTCATTTTCCATACCACTGTCTTCAGCAATTTATTGCACAAACAAGTGAACCTCATTCTCATTCTGAGATGACAAAACAAGCATCAGCATTACCTATTAGTAAATGTCAACTTAATACCTATGTTTCTTTGACTAGATGGATAACAAGATCTTTGTATACAGATCTCTGTTGCTGTATTTTTACAATGATTTTATAAAAACCTCTGTGACCATGAGCAATTAGGTGCCATACAGTATATGGCACCTAATAAATGTTTAATAAAGAGTTAAGCTTTAAATGAAAGAATGACATGAATAATGTCATGATTATCTTTAATTTGACATGAAAGAATGACATGATTATCTATAGTTTATCTACTTTATGAATAATCAGTATATACTTCAGTTTATAGATGTAGACACTCGAACAATTATTCTACTTTAAAACGGGAGCTGGCTTCGGATTCTGTGTCTCCCCCTCTCTCCCCCCTCCCCTGCTTGTACTCTCTCTCTCTCTCTCTCTCAAAAGTAAACATTTAAAAATTTTTTTAAATGGGAGCTGAATTAGAGTCCTCACCTGTCATTTAAAATCCTAGTTTCTTGTACTCTGGTTTCTCTTGAGATCGAAAAAGTCTTTTGCTTTTTAAAATTCTAGATTCGAGTCTAAACTCTTTTTACTGATCATAATTTTGCCTATACATATATTTTTTTCTGGATGGGTTTCTCTACTTTTTTAAAAAAAAGGGGGGGGCTAACTCTCTTGTTAAAAAAATTCTGGAGTAAAATTTTCCAGATATTTGCAATCAAATGTCCTGAGGGTGATTTTTGAAGGTCCAACTTTTGGAAACTTAATCTTAATTTTGACAATATACTTTGCAGTAGGAGAGAATTTCTTTCAGCTTATGTATCTCACTTTCCAGGAGATTAGCATAGAAGAATTGATCTGCATATGAGATTATCAGTACTAGCATAGAGTATCTTGGGTAATAAGAAGTTCACTATCCTTGGAGTACTCTAATAGAAGATGGATAAACATCTGAGAGGGATTTTGTAATAGAGTTTTTGACATTGTTTAATGAATTGGCTTTTAAAACCCTTCTGGCTCTGATCCTGTATTTCATTAACTTCTGCACAATCCAAAATCAATTTTAGAACTTTCTGGGTGCCAAGAAATCTGGACCTAAAATGTACATAACAAATATATATCTATTATTTCTTTACATTCCATGAATATATTTTCAAGTATGTGGATGTTTAGCAGAAACAGTTAAAAAGAGCCATCTATGATCATTCAAGTGTTTTTTCTTAAAATGCATTAATTTTTTCTCTGAAATAAAAGCAAAATGTCAATCCCAAAATTGTTTTAATATATTGACTTCACAATTGGATTTTTAAAAAACAAACTACCCATATTTTTATAGTTGTCTCTTTAATATAATTAAAAGTTTAATAATAAATTTATAATTTTTCAGCTTGACCACTAAATATTACTGCAACTTCTTCAGGGTAGTTAGACCTGTACCCTTCCTGTGTTTAGAAAAGCATTTTAAAGATTTTAAGAAAAAAAAAATGAGTCATCCAGTTCACCATGCTTTTCACATTTCAAGATGTGTAAGTGTGTGAGTCATAATTACTTTTTGATGAAATCTCCAGAAACAAATGACCCTTCCAGATATTAAGAAGAGAAAACCTGTTGGACTCTATGAAGAAAAACAATAAATAGCACTATCTACAGTAAACTTCTTAGATGTTTATTTTGAAAATTTGTTTTTACTTTTTCACTCTAGTCCTCTATTGGATTTAAATCAATCCTCTCTTGCTTCTATATGTAATTTCTAAATAGGAAGTAGGATGTTTATGTAAAATACAAGCAATCTTTGAATTAATAAATAACACTAAACCTTTATTTCCCTGCCATCTTAAAATACACATGTAAACTGAGTGATAATACATCAGGATATAATCTTATAACAATATTCTCATTTCACATGCAGTTTGATAAATATTGTTTTATAGGATCCCAATGATTTCTACCTTTGACCGGCAAAGGAATAAGATTGTCTACCTACTGAAAAGTTAGAGTCAAGTCCATAGATGTTGCTATCTTCATAGAACCTACTCTTGGCAATAGGATCCCAGTGTCCTCAATATTAATAAGGGGATTAACAAGGGGATTACCAGGGACATTCTAAGTATTGAGGATATAGCAATAAACAAACTGGACTAAATTCTTCACTCCTTGAAGTTTACATTTGTATGTGTGTAAAGGTGAAGTGCAAATTCTATAATAAAGACTCCCAGTCATACATACCCTTTTGCACACATAGAATAGACTTTGTTAAATACTTTTAATAAAAATAAAGCTTGATAGAAGCAATGGGGGATTTTATATAGGATAATTAAGAAGTCTCTCTATAAAGATAACATTTATGGAGATATCTTGTAGTGGGTTGAATTATTAGTCCCAGTTCTTCACCAACCATATATCTATACCCTTTGTCATATAATTTTGCAGTTCCTACCTGTAATGATGAAGTTCACTATCATGTTTCTTGACTTGAGACTCAGTGATGTGACTTGCTTTGGTCAGTAGGATGTTAGCACATGTGGAAAACATAAAGGCATGAAATGTGCTTGTGTGGTAAGGTATATTGTTTTGTGGCCCTACCATTTTTTTGACAGCATTTCTTATCTGTAGCTGTTGTCCCTTCACCTGGTGCCACAGAATGAATATAGATGGCATATACATGAGTTCAACCCACAGTGAGAAGCCCAGTTCTGCTGGTCCTACAGCTTGAAGCAGAGATCACCAGACAAGTGCAGTTTAGTTTATTTGACCCCCACAAAACCACACATTCGTGAGTGAGGGTAAAATAATTCTGCTTAAGCCTCTGAGTTCTGGAATGGCCTATTATTCAGTGATTGTTTTTGTCAGTTATAGAAGAAATTGAAGAGAAGTAATGCAGATGTTTAGTTAATAAACACCCAGGCAGAAGAAGCCACAAGAGCAAATGTTCTGAGGAGAGAGTATATGTATGATATTTGAAGTAGTTAGAAGTAGTTGCTGCTGCTGCTGTTACTATCATTGTTAATGCCTTCTAGCCAAAGAATTCCAGGAATATACCTGTAGTTGAACACATTAGGTTTATTAGTCATGGCAGCAAGGGAGACCACACATCATGGAAAACCACGGAGTATCATAGTAAGAAGGTGTTAAAAAGAGCCTAGTACGATTTGGGCTTTAGTTAGGTCATCAGAGGGAAGTCTGAAGAAGTAGAGTTCTCTGTAGATTGGATACTGCCAGAAAGGGAGAGGAACTCTATGGTTACATATCTCAAATATTATCTACAGAGATGACCATGAAAACAAAGTCATGATTGTAAAGAGGTAGCACTTATTAAATTATTGGTAGCATATTGATATTGTTTTTGTTTATGTTTAGACGAAATTATTAAGTAGTCTTATTTAATCTTACTTGATTATAGTCTTAGCATAACCTGGTCTAAGAATGGTATTTTGTGAGATGGGTTGTGTTTAACAGGTGAATAACACGGCTTAGCTGTGAGTGTCATGCTAACTTCTGAATGTCAGGAGTTGCTTTTTTTTTTTTTCTTTTTTATCATTACCATTATGAAGGATAGCCCCAGGATACTGACACTAGTCACACAGGCAAGTCTTTCATAAAAATGCTCAAAACAGTATATCCATTGTCTGTTAGCACTATGATTAAATACAAAGGGATCTAGTGGCTTTACACGCACATGCACACAGTCATAACCTATAAGTTGGCCTTATCACTTTTATAGTTTCTTAAAATATCTATGTATCAAAGAAAGTGACTAGATGACCACAAAAGAAGTCACACTTCCTTGCATTCTTAAACTCTCATTAAATCAAGCTGTATGTGGTCTACTGTGGTCCAATTGCTAAGTATTCAGTGAGTAAAGTAAAGCCCCTGTCTTTATGGAGTTCAGAGTCTGTGTCTACATTAAAGTAAATTATTTACCATCCTGTGACTACAAAGCAAGTTTCAGTATTTTTTTTTATAGTCAATCTATTTACAAAGAGCATACTAAATAAAATTTATATATCATTAGCATTTTAAAATTTATATTAATAATAGCATACCAAATATGGATCGCATTCCTCTGCAGTGTAAACCAAAAATTAGCCAGACAATGGGGCGCCTGGGTGGCTCAGTCGGTTAAGCATCCGACTTCAGCTCAGGTCATGATCTCACAGTCCGTGAGTTCGAGCCCTGCGTCGGCCTCTGTGCTGACAGCTCAGAGCCTGGAGCCTGCTTCGGATTCTGTGTCTCCCTCTCTCTCTGCCCCTCCCCTGTTCATGCTCTGTCTCTCTCTGTCTCAAAAATAAATAAAAACATTAAAAAAAATTAAAAAAGAATTAGCCAGACAAGTAGGAGTAAAACATCAGTTTTCCAGTGTCATAGAAATTGGTAGCTATGAGAAAAACATACACACCTCAAAAAATCTGATTTTTAAATTAAACTAAATGATTATAATCAAACCTATAGCTAAAAATACATGGGCTATTTTGTTAATGTGCCAGTTAAAATATGACTGCCTCCTTTTGAGAGTAGAACGGCATTCAGCCGTCATCCAGTAAGACTTTCTTTGCTCCATTTAATTCTTATAAATATCCTATCAATCATTTAAAATGATTATACATCAGGATATAATCTTATAACAATATTCAGGATTTTAAGCAAAATTTTTTCACATTTTGTTTTGTCCCAATTTTAATTAGATATAGCAAGACAAATAAGACCCAGGACTTATGAAATGGCTTATAATAACAATAAGTGGGTTGGGTAAAGGAGACCTTGGGTAGCTAATGTGCTGGATGTGGCTTCAGATACTAATCACAATATACTGTATTGAAACCATCAGCTCTACTCTTCAGCTTTATCCAGGAAATTATAAATTTAAATAAAATACCACCCACTCTATAGAAATCCAATATACATTTTACTCCAAATGTTTATTTCTACTAACAAGTCAGAGTCAGTCTGATGGGCTCTGCTAGGAATAATAATTAGTACTCTTGGATTTTGAATAAAGAATAATTTATTTCTGAACATTCTCTGTGTGTCTCCAAAAAATGGTTATAATTTCTATGTATTCTCCACTTTCCGGGTTGACTATGACACAGATGTTATTACCAGACTTAGGGATGAAAGAGAAAGATATTTCCCTGTCGTGTTATAGTTCTGTGAAGATATACCAGAACGCAATGACTAAAACCTTCTTTTAGTGTTTATTATGCCTAGTGGTCATCGGAGTTGGCTTGTGAACTGGACACATGATATCTGACCCATACAGCTCTCTTCCTTCCTTTAAATAATGCTCAAAAATTTCAAACTGGCTTTTTTTTTTAAGTGAAATATAGTTGACACACAATGTTACATTAGTTTCTGCACAGCATAGTGATTTCACAGCTCTGTACATGACACTATCTCACAACTGTAGCTACCACCTGTCAGCATACAACCCCATTAAAATATCATTCATTATATTCCTTATGCTGTGCCTTTTATTCATTCTATAACTGGAAACCTGAATCTCCCACTCCCTTTCACCCATTTTGCCTAATTTCTTCCACTTCTCTTTCCTCTAGTAACCAACAGTTTGTTCTCTGTATTTATGGGTCTGTTTCTGCTTTTTGTTTGTTTCAAATTGATTTTTGGTAAAAAAAAAAAAAAAAACTATAGATTTGTGGCTTCCCTCACTGCCCCAGGCCTGTTTCTGCATGGCTGCCATCAGCCAAGGCTGAGTGCCAGCTGCTCTTTCCACTCTAGATACCTTTGCTCATTTACGTTCCCGCCTGGCTTCTCTCAGGTTTGTCTGTGATGTCTGATTCCATCCAATATCTTGCCTGCAAGAATTAAATAATTTAAGAGCACTACATGGTTTCTTCACACCCCCATTCTCCTCCCTTTCCTCGGGGTCCTAAGTTCCACAATCAGTGTAAAATAAATTTTTCTTTTGGAATTTGAGTACATTTCTCTGAATATGGTTTACAAGAGTATAGATAATACCATCTGACTCATAATATCCTTTGTAAGTTAAAGACAGATACTAGGTCACATAATTCCTTTTTAATTTTCCTGTGCTTCTTGTTCTCCGTCCTTTAAATGCAGGTAATCATGGGGCACCTGGGTGTCTCAGTCGGTTGAGTGTCCGACTTCAGCTCAGGTCATGATCTCACAGCTCCTGAGTTCAAGCCCCACGTCGGGCTCTGTGCTGACAGCTCAGAGCCTGGAGCCTGCCTCGGATTCTGTGTCTCCCTCTCTCTCTTCCCCTAACCCACTCACATTCTGTCTCTGTCTCTGTCTCTCTCAAAAATAAATAAAACATTAAAAAAAATAAATGCAGGTAATCATGATTTCACCCATTCTCTAACAGGCTGCAGCATTTAATGAAATACTAATGGAGAGGAAATCTATTACTATTCAGCTAAAGGAATCATTTATTTTAATACCCTGCCTGGGAAATAGTTAACTTGTTGTACAATGCTGCTTTAAGTCCCTGAAAGTTCAGTAAGAGAGTATAGGGTGGGTCACCAGTCACAGTGTAAAGTAGAAAATCTTGGCTGTAAGTGTTTATATTCCAGCTGCTATGACTATCACTACTAAGAGTCACACAGATCAAAATAGGGTCAGGAGGGAGTAGTGAGAACCATCAATAAAACAAAAATATATTATACATTTATCTTTACATCTTTTTCCATTTGCACTCTAATATTATCCTCAAAAATGTGAAGTCACTAATTTTCTATAAGGCCAAGTATTATGTATTATTAAGAAGTATGTGCTTTATTATTAAGAAGTATGTGCTTTATTATATTTTATATTTAATGAAAAAAAAAGAGAGGGAGAGTTCCATTATTCCCAAAGAGATATCTCAAAATAAGCTACTACTTTACAACAGATTCAGGAGCAAATGAATCTATGTTCTATTGTTTATCATTATTCTCCTACCTTCAGTTTATTTCACTTTAAATATTTAGCATCCTTGAAAATGGTGGTTTCTAATCTTCCCTGGCCCTGGTGTAAAGTACTGTGTGTGCTTTCTTCCCTTACTGATTAATGTGAAACACAGTTATTTAAGAGCATGGTTTTTGATGCACTAGACATGGGATACAGGGCTCGCCTACCACACATTGTGTGACCTTGCTCATGTGTTGGCCCCTTTAAGTCTTAGTTTTCTCATATTGAAATGGCTTACAAAATCCTGTGATTTGCATGTGGATCATATAGTTCTTTTCTCCTAGACATAGTGTAAAGAGTTAAGTGACATAACCCATATGCCTCTCATGGTATTCAGCATATAGTGAATATACAATAATTGTTAGCATTTATTGTTATCATTTTCATTTAATTCAACTAGCTAGTAAGATGTTATCTTGTAAGCAAATGATATATTCTCTCTCTCTTTTTAACATCTAATTCTTTTGTTGTTGTTGTTGTTATGGCAAAAGTAAATGTTTTAACACTAAAAAAGAATGTGTATATAGGCTTGTATCTCCACAGTCAAGTTAGTGTTCGTAGAAGCATTTTCACTAAGGTCAAGCCTATAGGACACTATTTCTGACCCCTAAGAAGAATGAAGAGCTTTTCATGACCAAATCCATTTAGATGTTTGGTTTGGGGTATTATAATACAAACTTGGATTTCATCACATATAATAAACACACAATGTAGAGTTAATAGAAAAAAAAGTACAATAAACCTTACTTGTCATTTGACATTTAAAAATTATTATCTTTTTTCTCTGTTGAGGTATGACAAATACCAAGATCAGAATATATCTGTGAAAGGCAAATTGTTTGAATATACATAATACAAATTATAATAAATTGGCAATGATTGTCCATGGTAGAGGTACTCTTGCCTATGTGAGATTTTCAAAGGCTTTTCACAAATGGACCTAATTCTTTCACACTCCTGTGTCTTAGTTGCTATAATACAATACCATAAGCTAGGTGGCTTATAACAACAGACATTTACTTCTCAATCCAAGATCAGGGCACTGGCATATTTCTGATGAAAGCCTACTTCCTGGTTTATAGAACTATGGTGTCTTTTCTCTGTGTCCTCACATTGTAGAAGGAACAAGGAAACTCTCTGGGGTCTCTTTTATAAGAACACTAATTCCATCCATGAGGCCTCTACCCTCGTGCCTAAGCACCTCCCAAAGGCCCCACCTCCATGTGTAATCACATTGGAAATTTGGATTTCAGCATAAGAATTTTGAGGTGACACAAACATTCAGTCTGTAGCACTTTAGTATATCTTAATATGAGACTTAACAGACTAGAGTTACATGAGTCCAAAGTCCCAGAGGAAACCAAGATATGCCCTATGTTTTGAACCATGTATTTCACACAGAACTTAACTAACTTGAAACTGATTAAAGAAAGCAAACCACCCTTTGGCAGAGCTTAATGAGAGGCATTATGATGAAGTGGAAAGAGTGCTAGAGACAGTCTTATCTTTTCCACTTATGTGAAACCGTGGGCAAATTGTTTAATGTCCTTAAGCTGTCAGAATCTTCCCCTGTAAATGAAAACCAAACAAAACCGGCCTACCAAATAGAAGCACTGTGAAGATTAAAAGATATGACATGTTCACAGGGGCTCAATTAATATAAATCCCTGCCCATTGCTCACTTAATCTTTACAAACTCTTCATCAGCCATGCATCATCTAGACAAGACCTATTAGGATGAACAAAAACAAAAATATATGTATGTCTCTCTGTATCTCCTCCATAGAAATCCTGAATTTTTAAAAGCTGGCTTGGAGGGGGGGCGGTCTGTCTCCTATATGGGATCTACCCATCAATCCCTCCATCTGTCCATCCAGTCTTTATCTATAGATATCTATTTAGCATACCATTTTTATTACATCTATGGCAGGTTCTTTCATAGAAGATAAATCATAACATTATAATTAGCTTATTTTTATTAAATTTTCTATTGTCAGAACTTGTGCCAAATATTTTATATAAATTTTTCATTTAATTTGTACTACTATCCTATGACTTATGTATTAATTTTCCTTATTTTCTACCTTCAAGGCTTAATCCTCCAATTGAGAAATGTTAAATATCCAACAACAGATTTTTATACTAATATGTACTATAAAGTGTATTAATAAAACATAGACAAAGAAATAAGTTATTGGAATGTTATGGTAAGATGGAGTAGAGAGAGGTTAGATTAATATTTTCAAATATAATTACTGACTTTAAAGAATTAGAATATTTTAAAAAGCAATAGCAGTATTATGCTGATTATAATCTTTCTGCAATGATTTAGAAGTTACTTCAAGTTTATAGAGATGCCTAGAACATCATTATAAATGTTCTAGACCTAAGAAAATCTTCCAGTTATTCAAATTCCAGTCTGTTTGAATTTTGTAGTTAATAAGACTGATCCAGGATCAGAATAACTGCATGTGACAGTTGATTATATTTACATGGAATATACTATGTTCACACACACACCAACACAAAATTCATTGTGCCTAAAAAAGAATAAACCATGGAGGATAATATCTAAAGTACTATTTTGGGAAACACTAGTTAAGACTGTAGATCTTTTGAATGTATGTGGAATGTAATCAGATTCAGTAAGCTCAAATTTTAGAAGCAAAGAAGAAACTGGAGGTGCAAAAAAAAAAAAAAGAAAAAGAATGTACATGGCTTTAAAGATCTTAGACTTTGATTTTAGGGAAAATAATATTGTTTCATAATTGCCAAATACATTTGACATTCAAAGCTCTTTCCCTAAGAGCTCATAGGAGGGAAAGTTCACCAGGCATAGTATTATTACTACAGTTTATACAGAAGACAAAGGAGTGGACAAAATTGGAAGAAAAGGTCAGGCTAACACGGTCAATCTAAGCAAATGAATGGAAGGGGAAATCATTTGACATTTATTTATTATGTAACCATTCCACAAGATTACTTCAAGGCCAAACTATAGGCCCAGTATATTGCTTTATGCTATAGGTGGAAATAGAAAACTGAACAAGATACTGTGCTTTCTCTCAAAGGTCTTCACCTAAAGAGAAACTAAATATACATCTACATAAATAACAAAATCTATATTGTATACTACAGTGCCATGCGTCACAAGAAAGATAAAAGAGGGTAAGCAACTAGAAAGCGATAAATGGTGGGAGGCAGAGTGGCACATAGTAGTTCAGATGGGTGGTTAATGAACTTTGTTCTAGGCAGCATTTTGAATTGAAACCAGAAGGAATTGAAGATGCAAGTAAAGGCTAAAGTAGATATTTAAGAAAAGAGCAGTCCTAAGCAAAAACAAAACAAAACAAAACAAAAAAAACCAATAAATGCAAAGATCCTGAGGTAGAAGTATATTTGGTAATGGAGAAAAATAAAAGGCCAGTGTGGTTGGTGTAGAGTGTAGGAGGGTCTAAGTGAAGGCATGTAGAGAGAGGGTAGGGGATGGGGGCTGATCATAAAGGGCCACATGAGCTATGATAAAGACAATGATTGGGGCTCCTGGGTGGCTCATTCAGTTAAGCATCTGACTCTTTGCCCTCCTCTTCTCTCTGTCTCTATGTTTCAAAAAAAATAAATAAACTTTTATTTTAAAAAAAAAAAGGTAATGATAAAGGTATTAGAGGACTTTGCACAGAGGAGTGGCATAATATGGTTTATAATTTGTTAAAAAACGCTTTGGCACCATGTTGAAAATAGATAGTCAGGGAATAAGAATAAGATGTACAACATGAGGAATGAAGGGCCATGGTACCTTGAACTGAGAGGATTGGGACTTGGTGAAACAATTTGAAGGGTTAGTTGAAGTCGAACTTTAAAGGCTTTGAATTGTCTGTCTAAAGATTTTTGTATTAAATTCTATAGTCAACTTATTAAAAGTTATCACCAAAAAAAATCATATACAAAGGAAGCTTAACAGACAACATTGGTAAGTTTGTAGTAAGGGAGATCGTCAGGGAGTGGGGGTGTCAGGGCAAGATTCATAGATAGCTTATCACACAGGGACCCTCCAGACCTCAAATTGCTTCTGGCTCCTTGAGCAGCCTCATTACCATCACCCACAACAACCCCTGATCCTTGAAGAGAAAGAAAAATGAGTCATGTGAAAAGTCCAGAATGGAGCCAACCTCACTGGTTGGAGAACGGCTCCACCATTAATCTTTTGGACTGGGCATGTGCGCAGGATGGATAATCTCAGAGCCTGAAGAAAGCTGTTCTGAAGAGAGCTGAAGCACAACAACTGGAAGAAAGAAAAGTAAGAGACTTATTTTTGTCATTTACTGCCATTCAGTGAAACTGGCTGAGATCCAGCTGTGAAATTGTGGGAAGTGGTGGCAGCCCCAGGGCAAGTTGTAAGTACAGGCTAGAGAAGAGGCTGTTCCTAGCCTAAGGCACAGAAGAGGCAGAATAGTGACTGAGACTACCAGTCAAATTTTTCCAGAGACCAGAACCCACCTGCCTCGAGTAGCCATGTTCTTTTAGCTCCTCTGCATAGTAACATACAAGACGAGGAAAGCAAGAAAAAAAAAAAGTTCTTAAAATATTTCTTGAAATACTAAAATATTTTATGATCTACATGGTGTTCCTCATGTCACAAATGGCAAATAATGTCCCATTGTTCCCTGGACCCAGGAGAGGACACTTTACAGATTATGTAAAACTTGATATTATAATATTTTCCCTACTTTCCTTCTAATTTTGTCACTTGAACCCATTCAGGTTGTTGATTATTTATAAATAATAGCAGACCTCTCGTGTATCAGGCCTCTGCCACATTAACTTCTTAATATTTCTAACTTGACAATATCTCATTTTTCTGTGTTATGGACAAAGTACATTATTCTTCAAATAGACTCACGGAACATTAGAAAATGTTCTTTGGATATTATCCTACTTACACTCACAGGGAAGAGAAAAAGGAACCAAAATCTATTTGGCATCTGTTCTGTAATAGTTACATTACCACCCTAGGTGGTAGGTGTTATTATTTGCATTTTACACAGGAAGGAGAGTGCAATTTAGTGAGATTAAAAATTAGTGAGTAAAAAAAATGAAGTTTAAAGAGTGTCTTGATTGTCTTCAAATCCCATACTGTTTTTCTCTCCTTCCCTGTCTTCTTTCTTTCCAATTAACCATTTATTCAACTCCTATTTATTGATGCTCTCCTTTGACACAGGCACAATTTTAAACATTGGTGATACAATGGTGAATAATTTATATCCTCAGGTAGCACAAAATGTTTAGGAGGATACAGAAAGTAAACAGACATCTAGAATATACAATGGTAAGAGCTACAATAAGAATAAAGCAAACTTCTATTGGGCTTGGGGAGTCCATCAAGAGAAACTTCTAAGAGGAAGGTATTGCAGCTAAGACTTAAATGAGGAGTAAAATACAGTAAGAAAAATAGAGTGTAAAGCTCTTTTTGGCAGGGGAAACTGTGTGTATGAACCTCTGTATACAAGAGAAATAACAGATAAAATAGATGCTGGGATGTACCATATCTACATCCTGTGATTTTGTATAAGAAAGTTTAGAAATGCACAGTGTGAGAATTGAGACTGGATAGAGACCAAAAGTGGTATTAAAAAGTGTCAATAGCTACAGAGAATGTCAGATTTTACCCTACTTGAAACTTAACAAGTAAGCATATCACATTTTTTAGATGATGATAGAGGGCCGAAGATTCCAGAGGTACAGCAGAAGTATGAACTTCAGTATAGGCACCAGTTCCTTTTACCCCTATTTCCTTAGTTCCATGAATGTGATGCAGTGATGTCATGAGCTCATTTATTATATGGTTACATATATATGTAACCATATAATAAATGTATGTATGTATCAATAGCTCATTTATTATGTCTAAGAGTTTCTACTTTACTATGTTACTGCTGTATTGTAAGAAAGACAAGGGCATTGTAAAACTGAGGATAACAATGAGCTAAAGAGAAAAATACAACTAGAATTCAATAAATCTAAGTTCTGTCATCTTCACTTCTACCTTCAGTAGTGAAATGATAATGCTAGTAATGAAAATACTCCAATTCAGTGAGTAATTACTATATACTATGTAAGCATGTATAGGCACTATGTAATTAAATACAATAATTGTAAGAAATGCAATACAATACTTCATCTATACTTAACATTAACAGTGGGTTAGTTGAGTTCAAAGATTAAATACACTACTGATTTTTTATTAATATTTGTTAAGATCTCAATTTTTTTAATTCTAATATCACATATAATTTTATTTTCCCTTCCTTTCCACCTATTTTTTTTAAATATTGAAATAATTAGCATATAATGTTATATTAGTTTCAGGTATACAACACACTGATTCAGTAACTCTATACTCAGTTCTCACCAAAATGAGTGTAGTTACTGTCACCATACAACATTATTATAATATTATTGACTATATTCTCTGTTCTGTAATTTTCATCTCTGTGACTTATTTTATAACTATAAATTCATACCTTTTAATCCCTACCCCCATCCACCTCCTTTTTGGCAACCACGAATTTGTTCTATGTATTTAAGAGCTTAGGTTTTTTTTGTTAGGTTGTTCGTTTGTTTTGTAGATTCCACACATAAGAGAAATCAGGTATGATTTGTCCTTCTCTGACTTATTTCACCTAGCATAATACCGTCTAGGTCCATCCATGCTGTAACAAAAGAAAATACATCATTCTCTCTTTATGGCTGAGCAGTATTCCATTGTATGTGTATACCACATCATTTGTATCCATTTTATCAATGTCCATTTTATCAACTGTCCTTTATCAATGGACAGTTAGTTGCTTCCATATCTTGGCTTTTGCAAATAATGTTACCATAAATACAGAGGTGCATATGTCTGTCTGGATTAGTGTTTTTGTTTTCTTTGGGTAAATGCCCAGTAGTGAAATTCCAGGATCATGTTGTAATTCTATTTTTAAACTTTAAGGAATCTGCATACCATTTTCTGCAGTGGCTGCACCAATTTACATTCCCATCCAACAGTGTATGATGGTTCTCTTTTTTCCACATCCTCACCAACACTTGTTATTTCTTGCCTTTTTGATACTAGCTATTCTGACTGATGTGAGGTGATATCTCACTGTGGTTTTGATTTCATTTTCCTGACGAATAGTGATATTGAGCGTCTTTTCATGTATCTGTTGGCCATCTGTATATCTTCTTGGAAAAAAAAGTCTCTTCAGTTCCTCTGCCCATTTTTAATAAGATTGTTTTTATGTTTTTATGGGGTTTTGGGGGGTTTTGTTTTGTTTTGTTTTTGGTGTTGAGTTGCAAAAGTTCTTTATTTATTTTGGGTATTAACCCCTTACCAGATATATTATTTGCAAGTATCTTCTTTCATTCACTGGGTTGCCTTTTTATTTTGTTGATGGATTCTTTGTGCAAAAGAATGTCTCAGTCTTTTTAACTCATCACAACAGACAAGATAGATGACATAGTCCTATGAGAATATAGGGATAACAAGTTGCTGTGAAGAAAATAAAAGCTTAGTGACAGTTTGCATTGCCCAACGTGTAAAGCTTCCCATCTTCTCCTACTCAAGAAGGGATATCATAATACAAGTAATTGAAAGTGACTTTCTTATAAAGATAATTTTAAATCCACCCTAATTAAATCATTCACAAAATGTGTTACATTATAAGAAGTAGCAAATTATCTCTGGAATACATTAAAACTGAATATGATATGTCAGTGAGTTGTAACTCTATAATTAAGGCCCTCCCCCAGTGAATAAAGAGATATGAACTATAATAACATAGAACCATTATTAGGTAGGTACATATGTGGTTGTAATTATTTGATATACATGTTAGGTATCATAAGCCTCTAATGAGGTAAGGACCCTCTGATTAAGTAGTATGTGTGACTCACCATTAATTTAATTGTGGGGGAGGGAAGCAAGAAGAGAATAACAAAATTCTAGAAATCTTCCTATTGATGTAAATACAAAAATGTCAGCTATCCCTTCTTCATAACTTTCCTCTTCCTTTTTCTTCCTCTCTTCAATCCAGTTTCTTCCTTTTCATTCCTGGAACTATAATTGTAAGGCATAATTAGTTTTAAGGCCATTTGTTGAGGCAGAGTGGGGTATTGGAGACTGAATAGGGGAATGAACCTGTTCATACAGGAGTTCTGCACAGCATGAAGTTTTAGAGCCCAAGTAGTATCAGAAGTCCATCTAAGCCAGTCAGTGACAGTGGAAATGATTGGAGAAGGTGAGATACAGGGTGATTGACTAAATAAATACACATATTAAGGATGATGAGAGCCAGGCTTCTCACTGTTAGAGAATAGAATTACAAATGTGGAAAGGGTAAATGTGGAACAAACTCTATGGTGTTGAATTGGAATTGGAATCATCAGTGTGAAATCATTGTTTTAATAGACAAACTGATAGAAAATATAATAAGGAGTGGAATATTTATAGATATTTATAGAATTTTAAAGTATCTTCCTAGAAAAACATAAAAATAACAAACATAAAGTTAAGTGTTTTACAGTGGAAAAATTACAGCTTTTATAGTGAAAAAGCATGGCACATAGCACCGTAGTCACATAATCGAAATATATTCATCAGTTAAGGGGCAAATTGAGTCTGTGTGTTACCTGAGTTACATTACAATGAGAAAACCACGGTGTCATTTCTGTGCTACTCTTCACAAAGAGGCAGACTTAATACTGATAAATAAGAAATATCACATAGCCACAAATCAAGAGAAGCACTGCAGAACAGCTGGTCTATAATTTCTAAAAACGAATATGCATAAAAGTTAATGAAAGACCTGGAAACTAGTCCAAATTAAAGGAGACAAAAGCAACCTAACAAAGGGCAATGCATGATTCTGAACTGACTTCTCATGCCACTAAAGATTTTTTGGGACACTAGCAAAACTGAAATGGTATCTAAGGAATAGATGGTAGTAATTTCTCAGTGTTAATTTTCTGAGGCTCATGGGTATGTTGGGGCTACATAGGTAATGTATGGTTTGTAGTTAATATACATTAAAAGAATGATGGATTGGTAAGGCATCAGATTGAGCACTTGACCTTAAATTATTCAGGTACAAAAATGTATCTTATATTCTACTTGTGACTTTTCTAACATTTGAGGTTTTAAATATAAATTAATGGATGAATGAAGGAATAAAGTAAATAAATGTCAGAAATACTGTTTCTATAATTAAGGACTAACAGCAAGAAGTATCTAAAGTGTACCCAGACAAGGGTCACTTTATTACATACAAAAGAGGATGTTTAAGGCAAAGGAAAATATCTCAGACCTAAAAAACAGACAAAATTATTGAATTGAAAGTTAAACCACACACACACACACACACACACACACACACCTAATAAATGTATAGGTAAACATATTATTGTGTCAATTTCATCCACTGCTGGATTTAGTATTTATAAGACAGTCACTACATTTAAAGCAACTTGCAGGTTCAGTTTCTCACAGTGAATGATCTCCCAGGCTTGTAGAATAATTGCTAAAAAAGAAATCAGTCAACCATAAATGAAATGAGTTTCTCAGTGCTAAATAATTTTAACAGTAAAAAACCCCAAAAATTATTTCAAATGTTCACAGAAAAAAATGTACTTAATGTGAAATGAAGGTGTATTTTTATAGCTGTCACTTGGTTTTCAGAAGGGTCTTTAAAGAGTCTAAAAATTACCTTCCCAAACCCACCTGTAAAATAGTATGATATTTATTAATCAGACAATGTGACCCTAGATCAAGAAGAAAAACTCCAACATGTCTCTTTGAAGAGTCTGACAAAAACATAAAAGATGTGGGATTTTGTTTTTTTTTTCTTTTTCAAATTTTTATTTAAATTCCAGTTAACATACAGCACAATACTGGTTTCAGGAGTAGAACTCAATGATTTGTCACTTACATGTAGTACCCAGTGCTCATCACAAGTGTCCTCCTTAATACCCATCTAGCCCAACCCTGCCTACCTCCCTCTGTCCACCCTCACTTTGTTCTCTGTCTTTAAAAGTCTCTTATGCTGTATTCTTCTTTTATCCCCCTGCCCTTTGTTCATCTGTTTGGTTTTTTAAGTTCCACATATGAGTGATGTCATATGGTGTTTGTCTTTCTCTGACTGACTTATTTCGTTTAGCATAATATACTCTAGCTTCATTCATGTCATTGGAAATGGCAAGATTTCATTCTTTTTGATGACTGCATATTATTCCATTATATATGTATATATCACATCTTCATATCCACTCATCAGTCAATGGACATTTAGGCTCTTTCCATAATTTGACTATTGTTGATAATATGCAATAAACATCGGGGTGCATGTATCCCTCTTAATCTGTATTTTTGTGTCCTTTGAGTAAATACATAGTAGTGCAATTGCTAGGTCATAGAGTAATTCAGTTTTTCATTTTTTAAGGAACCTCCACACTGTTTTCCAGAGTGGCTGCACCAGTTTGTATTCCTACCAGCTGTGTGAGAGGGTTTCCCTTTCTCCACAGCCTCGCCAACACCTATTGTTTTTTGTGTTGTTAATGTTAGCCATTCTGACAGGTGTGAGGTGGTATCTCCTTATGGTTTTGATTTGTATTTCCCTGGTGATGAATGATGTTGAGACTCTTTTCATGTGTCTGTTAGCCATCTGGATATTTTCGTTGGAAAATGTCTATTCATGTCCTCTGACCATTTCTTAACTAGATTATTTGTTTTATGGGTGGAATTTACAGATTTTGAACACTAGCCCTTTATTCGATATGTCATTTGCAAATATCTTCTCCCATTCCGTAGGCTGCCTTTTCCTTTTGTTGATTGTTTCCTTGGCTGTGCATAAACTTTTTGTCTTGATCATGTCCCAATAGTTTATTTTTGTTTTTGTTTCCCTTGCCTCCAGTGACGTGTCTAGAAACAAGTTGCTGTGGCTGAGGTCAAAGAGGGTGCTGCCAGCATTCTTCTTTAGGACTTTGATGGTTTTCTGTCTCACATTTAGGTCTTCCATCCATTTTGAATTTATTTTGTGTATGGTGTAACAAAATGGTCCAGTTTCATTCTTCTGCATGTTGTTGTCCGGTCTTCCCACCACCATTCGTTGAAGAGACTATCTTTTTTCCACTGGATATTCTTTCCTGCTTTGTCGAAGATTAGTCATCCATATAGTTGTGGGTTCATTTCTGAGTTTTTTATTCTGTTCCATTAATCTATATGACTCTTCTTATGCCAGTACCATACTATCTTGTTGACTACAGCTTTGTAATATATCTTGAAATCCAGAATTGTGATTTTGGAATAACCAGTCTCTTTAAAAAGGCAGATATTCCAAAACTATCCAAGTGATTACCACATAAAAAATAATTCACTTTCCTGAGCCTCCTGTTTCCTTATTAACTATTACAATTATTACTGCCTTCTGCCCAAAAATCACCAAAAACATGCCTGTAGTTGAACAAGTGGGCTTATTACTCATTGTAACCAGGGGAATGTACTCTTGGGGGAATCATAAGGTGTTTAAGTAAGATGATACTATGAATAACCTGTTAAAGAATTTGGGCTTTGAATCAGTAATATTGGACATGTTCTAAGGAAACAGGGGTTTGCTCTAGATATGGTCTGTCAAAAAGTTGGAGAAATTCTATGATGAAATATTTTAATAAGTTATATTTACTCATAAGGGGGACTAGCATGAGGATAAAGTTTTAATTGTAAAGAGGTAGCCATTCCTCATTTTGACCAAGAGTGAGGGATGTTTGATATCATGTGAATTGTACAATGACTGTATTTTTGCCCCACTTTATAATGGCCTCAGAATTACCTTGTCTAATGCTAATGTTCTATGAGATTTCGTAATGTTCCACAGGAGAGAAACATGGTCTAGCTGTGAACATCAGGTCCACTTGTAAAGCTTCTGGGGCCTCCTTCTGAGCATCAGACAATCTTCCAGATGCCAGTTTTCTGTCTCACAATTCTGGGCAGGACCAATTCATTTGCAGCACAAACTATCAATCTCTTCCCTTTTCACTTGTCATCTTAAACATTAATTCTGTTCTTAGTGGTGTTTTGGAAGAATTAGAATGCAGTGAACAAAAGCATAGGCTCTTGTTGGGGTATGATTGTCTTGGTTGAAGATGAGGATCTTCCTCCTCTTGGTTCTGTAAATTTGGGCAACTTCTCATTGCTAAGCCTCAAGTTCTTTACCTATAAAATGGGATTAATAACGTTGTAAGACTACTTCAATGGTATTTGGAATATAAAATGTTTACTATAGTATGTGACAAAGTTAACATTCAATAAAACTCTTATCACTCTTGCTGGAGACTCACCAGTAAAATTAACCCAGACCAACTTCTTCTCTATGTGAGGAATTTATCCATGACTTGCTAGGCACTCAATCCAACTTCAGCTTGGTTATGCAACAAATATTTATTAATCCTCTATTATTATAGGCACTGAGATTGTAGCTTTGAATTCTCAGGGTCCTTACTTTTTGATAGGAGAGACAAAGCCAAACAAACATGAAAAAAATGAAAAAAAAAAACATCTATAATGACTGTTTAAAAATGGTTGGTCAGAAAAATCCTTCACAGGAGATGAATATTTAAGCAGAAATAAAGATAACTGGAAGAAACCAGTTGTACAAGTATCGAGGGAAATAGCTTACCAAAGAGGGGGAATAGATGGTATAAAGGACTTAAGGTAACAAAGAGAGAAACCTGGTCAAAATTCTCCCCAATTGTTGCCATTTGGTCTCTTGTATAAAAATGAGATTTTAACTAGTCATCAAGAGTTTTGAACACTGGAATTGATATCATAACAAGAGCAATAATGATAATGATATATTTACTCAATCCAGGCTTTCATCAGTTGTGCAAGACACCATTGATCTAATAACAGCTTTTCTGAAAAAGAGTAAAATAATGTCTTCAATAAATGTACATATTCTTTTTTAAGACATGCCACTCAGAGAAACAGGAAAATGTGCAGGAAAAAAATCCCTTGAACCAATGAATTACTATCATTTATTGAGTATTTTTTATGTTTGAAGCTTTCTATGTACGAGTAATATGCTTCATCAATATTATTTCAGTTAATCCTGATAGCAACAATATGAAATAAATACTCATATTATCTTTATTTTTTAGTGAAGAAACTGAGTCCAGAAAAGTTAAAGGTCACGTGACAGACAAAACCAAGTTTGTCTGACCTCAAAGTTTTTTCCTTCAAACAAATTCTGACCAGAGCAAGACTTTCACCCTCTCTGTGTTTCAGTTGTTAGAATGGTTTCATTCTGTAGAATGAGTTATTTTGAATAGATATGAAGTCTTCCATCATTAGCATCTATGAATGTTTAAAGTATACTAATTCATAAACTGTAACCAAACATCTTTGTCTTAGACATTTTGGCAATATATGCATATGAACATTATCTGTATACATTGAGTATTCTCAAAGTCTAGCATTTCTTGAGCTATCACTTAGAGGGCTTATTCAGTAGGTGTGGAAAGGGGCTTGAGAATTTACATTTCTAACAAGTTCCCACTTGCTGCTGATGCTTCTGGTCTGGGAGCTCTCTTTGAAAATCCTTGGTATAGGGGCACCTGGGTGGCTCAATGTCTTAAGCATCCGACTCCATCTTAGGTAATGATTTCATGGTTGTGAGTTCCAGCCCCGCATCAGGCTCTGTGCTGACGGCTCAGAGTCTGCAGTCTGCTTTGGATTCTGTGTGTCCCTTTTTCTCTTCCACTCCCCTGCTCATGCTCTGTCTCTCCTTCAAAAATAAATAAACTCTGAAAAATAATTTAAATAAAAAGAAAAGCACTAGTATAAATGTAGGGCAAGCAAATGAAGTGAAATACGTGTTTACCATTTTAAAAGTGATTTGTTATATGAATGACCTGTTTGGAATTGATATTAGAAACTTGTTTTTATTAAAATTTTCCAGAATGAATGCCACATTTCTTGGTGTTATTTAAAGACTTATAAATTATTTTCTGTATCTTATGCAATGGGAGAGCCTGGACTCTAAGCTAAATTATCTGACTTCTAGCCAGAGGCCTTTTACCACATAGTTAGGTAATTATACTTCAGGAGTAGTATATATTTTTTTCCCAGTAGAGATTATATACTCACCTATACTCTTCACCTAACACTCAGAGAGATCTTTCTTTAAAATGCATAACTATTTTCAAAATATGTAGCTCCTCTTCTTAAAAATATTCAGTGGCTTCTGACTGCCCTTAGGATAAGGTAAGAATTCCTTAATATTATGTATGGTTCATCCAATTTCCAGGTGACCAATCTTTTTTTTTTTTTTTTTTTTTTTTTTGCTCACCAGACTTCAGCACAATATTTCTTTCAAATTCTTAGACTTCCCCAAGCTCCTTCTCTCCTCACAGTAACATCTGCACAAAGTTGGTCATTAAATTGGCCTATAAAAAAACCCTACCTTGTCCCTATCACTACTCTTATTTGCGTAGCAAGTTCCTGTTGCCCCCTACCCCCCATCTAGGTGTTTAAATGTCCTTTCCTTAGAGAATGATTTTTCTGATAGCCACTCCTTACCTTCAATAGGCTAATCTCTCAAAATTCCCATGCTCCTTGAAAGGATTTAAAAGATCTATAATTAAATATTCTATTGAATTACTTAAAAACTTCCCCTCCTCCAGGACATTCAACATGTCTGCATCACTCAGTGGTGGATCCCCAGTGCCTAGCACAGTGCCTGGTACCGAATAGGCACAAAAATACATATTTGTTGAATGACCAAATGAATGAATGAACCAAGGAACAAACCATATTTTATGGACATAGGAAAATTCTGGAAACATTTCTTTTGGGCTGAATAGAACCTACAGACCTAACATTATAAATAATTTGGTATGATAATGTAAATGTGGATTTATATTTTGATGCTTCATGTTTGATTGAATTTTGAAATAACATCTGGAGCTTTTTGAACTCTTGAGATAAGAGCCATGTCTATACACTTTTGTCGTATAAATGAGACCATTCTTCAGTCTTCTCTCCAGGAAAGGGTGGCATAACAAAGGCAGACTCTCTGGATATGGCAAGGATACTGCATCTACAGAGATTCTCTTATTAAATTACTGTCTCTCCACTAATCAGGGAAAGATGACTCAGAACACTTGGGGACCTGAAAGCTTCCAAGATGAATTCCAAATTCCTTCTTTTTCTGTTAGCATGCAGCAGAACTGGTGAGATTGTATAACAATCTCTCTTTGTAAGCACCTCCCTTATGTCTGTTTGTGAATCAGTCAATAAGACAAGGATCAAGGAAAAATTGTGATCCTTGTTAAGTTGAAAAACAAAAAAAAAATAGAGAACAAGGGCAGGACTATGACTTGGGTGATGTTGCCTGGACATAACTAACCTAATTTTCTAGAAAATCTTGGCATCTGTAAATTTTGTGACAGAATTCACAAAATTTTTCTTCCCAGAGGTTAGTTGGATCCCACTCAACATTGTTGATTTCCATTTGGTGAATAAAATGAACACAATGTGAGAGGTCTCTGGATACCAATGATGATAAAAGAATCTAAGACATTCTTGTTAAAAGGTGAAAATCAAATACCAGTGGGTGGCGTTGGCATATCTTACTGCTTGAAAGGGCAAAATCTGCTGCTTTTTTCAAATTTGGCTGAGGCAGTTGCCTTGATCGCATCAGGGTTAACAAAAGGCCAAACATTTGAATCTGTCCATTGTTTGAGTCCTTCTCATCTTCTAGGTTTCAACTTAAAAAATAATCTCAGTCCAAAGCCCTGTTTTCTACCTGAGCACACTGTGCTTTCTTCTAGCTCTTATCTTGATCTCGTAGCAAAAAATAACTTGCCCAAAGAAGCTATTCTTGATGACTGTCTCACCTAAGTACCCCCTTCGCCATTATTTTCTGTTTCAACCACTTGATTTATATGGTGGTATGTATCACAATTAGTTACTTGTTTTTCAGTTTCTTTTTTTTTTTTTTAACCTTTTGTATCATACGGGTAGGACCATGTTCAATTTTTCTTTCTTCTCTTTATATCTACAGTTTCTTTCAGAGTTCCAAGCATAGAGTAAGTGATCAAAAAATATTGGATGAATTGATTATCTGATTCAGTTATTTATTTCTTCAAGAATATTGATTATCATACGACTGAATAAACATAGATTAATTATGGTTCTTATTAAAAAGGTAGAGGGCGCCTGGGTGGCGCAGTCGGTTAAGCGTCCGACTTCCGCCAGGTCACGATCTCACAGTCCGTGAGTTCGAGCCCCGCGTCAGGCTCTGGGCTGATGGCTCAGAGCCTGGAGCCTGTTTCCGATTCTGTGTCTCCCTCTCTCTCTGCCCCTCGCCCGTTCATGCTCTGTCTCTCTCTGTCCCAAAAATAAATAAACGTTGAAAAAAAAAATTAAAAAAAAAATTTAAAAAAAAAGGTAGAAAACTAAGATGTAAAGAAATTATATGACTTGCCTATTCTTTCAGCTGTTAGGGATGGAGATAGAATTTGAACCCAGTATTTTTTTAATTTCATGTCATTGTTGTAAGATATTTTGTTTACTATTCCCAGTGTCCTGAGAAAGAGTGAAAGAAGAGGAAACTGACATTTTTTGATGCTCTGATGGTAGTTGCCACATTATTTTATTTGTTGCTTCCAATAGACCTGTGAAAAAGATAATATTATTCTCCTTTTCTGCATCAAGTCTTTGACTTTTGGTGAGCAGAATATTAACCCATGAAGTTTTAAAACATGCATATATATCCTGTTTTCCATTTCATAAGCTCTGGATTTGAGAGTCAGTATCTCCATTTTTTTTTAAGTTCAACAAGTGATTCTAAAGTATAATTAGGCTTAAAATATCCTTCCATATATAAACAAGAGAAGCTATTAGAGGTTAAATAATCCAAGATTACACTGATATATGGTAAATCTAGCACTTGAATATCAGCTTTCAAAGCCCTTTTTTCCCCCTTTAACCATACTATAGCTCTCAGTACTTTCTTTTTCCTGTAAAAATTGATGTCAAAGTAGCCAGTAGTTTCACCCTATAACCAACACTCATACTTTCATAGAAACTTATATAGGCAAATAGGTTTTTGCAAGGATTCTTAACCATACAGAATCTCTATATTCCATGGTCATGTAGATAAACCCTGGTTAATAATTTTTCCATTAGATGTTTAAATGCTCGCAAATTCAATTTTCTATGACAAGACGTAAAGACATTTTTAGCTGATTAAAATATTCAAACAAGTATTCAAGTGTTCAGTTTTATATTCCTTTAGTATTTATTTTTAAATATTTATAAATTTTAAGGTAGTGTACTAAGTGCTGGAGATAGAATCTATTTTATTTTATTTTATTTTATTTTATTTTATTTTATTTTATTTTAGTGTTTATTTATTTTTGATAGAGACAGAGTATGAGTAGGGGAGGAGTAGAAGAGAGGGAGACACAGAATCCAAAGCAGGCTCCAGGCTCTGAGCTGTCAACACAGAGTCCCACACGGGGTTTGAACCCATGAACTGTGAGATCATGACCTCAGCTGAAGTCAGACGCTTAACTGATTGAGACACCCAGGTGCCCCTGGAGATAAGATTTTGAATAAGATCAACACTGACACACCCCTTAAATGAAATTAGTATTATAGTGGGAAGACAGATATGCATTTAAATAAAATCGTAGGAAGCCTTCAAAGAGATCAAGGGTGCCAAATATTATACGGCAATTCTGGGGAATCAAGACTATGTCTATGAGCTACTTACTGGATATAGCTTGGAGAGAGGCTGGAAATGGGAGGAAGAGAAAAGAGTTGTCAAAGTGATACTATGATTCTGGCTTGCACAATGGCATATAGATGGTGGTGTCATTTACTGAGCTGGGTAACAGTTGAAGAATGCCACGTGTACTTGGTAAAATGGAGAAAATGTCAACGAGAAATGTGTACATATTGAGCTTGGGGTGTCTTTGAGATTTCCAAGTGAGAATATAAGTAGACTTCTCCAGTTCCACAATCTCTATGCTTAGATAGGGGGTCTGGATGTATAAATGCAGAGATAGTCAACATGTAGTGATAGAAGATGAAGAACTCACCTAAGGGCAGAAAACTGAATGACTCAAGTAGAAATATTAAGGCTAAACCCTCATGAATTCCACTATTATAAAGCTAGGTAGAGTAGGAAGATCCAGGAAAAGCTATTGAAAGAAAAGACAGAGTGGGGAAGAGGAACATGAAAGGATGGTATTATGGAACACAGGGGAAGAGTGTTTTTAGTAGGGTGAGAATTTTCTACTGTATGAAAGTTCTGCAAGGTCAAGCAAACGAGAACTGAAAAGTGATGTAGAGGTTCCTTAGTGACCTTTGCAAGGGCCATTGTGGCTTAGTGACTGGAGACAAAGCCAAACTGCAGTAGGTTGATGAGTGAGTGGCAAGTGTGGAAAGCAAGAAGATACAGAATCCAGAGTGCAGATGGAATGTTTGGCTTTAGATAGATACCCTTCCTTTTATGTAGGAGGGAAATTTGAGGAGAAATGGCAGAATCATTTCCAGTAATTTAGAAGTATGAGAACAAAAAGAAAAGAAAGTTCCTGTCTGGTGGCTTCTATTTTCTCTTTACAAATGGCTATGTGATCTTCCGAGAGTGGTGGTATATTATCAGATAGGTGTTGCTGAGTAACAAATAGTATCAAATTTGGAATCTTAAAATGGCAACCAATTATCATTCCTCATCAGTCTTTGGATGGGCAAGGCAGTTGAGCTGATGCCGCTAGGTTCCATTGATTTTGGCTGGTCTTGCTCATGTGTTTGCAGTCAGCTGCCAGGTTGGCTGAAGACTGGTTCATGTAGTATCACTTCAGCTGAGTCAATTCACTTCCTCCCCATGTCATCTTTTATCCTACAGCAGGTTGGTTCAGGCTTGTTCTAATGATGGTACCAATATTCTTGGAGAGAAAACTGTTTCGGACTAATATTTGTGTCATTCCCCCAACCCTAAATACATATGTTGAAGCCCTAACCCCTCCAGTATGACTGTATTTATAGATTATGGAAGTAATTAAGATTAAATGAAGTCATAAAGATAAGGCTTAGTGTCCTTATAAGAAATGACACCAGAGAGCTTGTGTGAAGACACATTGAGAAGGAGGTTGTCTGCAGGCCAGGAAGAGAGGCCTCACCAGAACCTGATCATGCTGGTACCCTGATCTCACATTTCCGATTCCAACACTGTGAGAAAATTAATTTTCTTTAAGCCACCCAATCTATGACATTTTGTTATGGAAACCCAAGCAGACCCATATTGAAACAAATACAAACCCCACATACATCCTTTTTCAAGCCTCTGCTCACATCAAGCATGCTACTACCCTCTTGGCCAAAATAAATCACATACCCACTTCCAGATTATGAGTGAGAAAAATCCCCAAAATTCCAGGGAGGACATTCACTGAAGCCAGTTATATAGCAAATCCAACAGAGAAAGGAAAGTGGGTTTGGATGTGTGAGTAAAAGGGACAGAATTTAATTTATTCACTGTGGACCACAGAAAATCTTATTGACAAGAGAAATACATTAGTAGTTTTAGTCTGTGATGAGTCACACTAATCAACTTTGCAGTATGATATTTTTTCTGGGAATGTTAAATTATCAGCTATGTTAGTCAGCTGGGGCTTATATAACAAAATACCATAGAGTAGGTGGGTTAAATAACAGAAATTTATTTTCTCACAGTTTTGGAGACTGGAAGTCCAGTGTCAACGTAGTCAAATTATGGTGAGAGCTCTCTTCTTAATTTGCACATGGCTACCTTCTCACTTTGTATCCACAAGGCCATTTTTCATTGTGTGCACATGGAGCAAAAGGGAGTGTCTGTCTCTCCCTCTTCTTCCAAGGATACCAGTCCTTTTGGATTAGGACCCCTACCCTTATAACCACATTTAATCTTAATTACCTCCTAAAAGTTCTGTCTCCAAACAAATCATATTGGGGGTTAGGGCTTTACCATATGAATTGAGAGGGGAAATGATTCAGTTCATAACACCAGGGTGAAGGAAAGATATGACATATTGTTTGTTTTTAGTTTGTTTTTCCAAGAAGTTTTCCAGATGACAGTTAAAGGGCAGAAAGGCAATGGAATTAATACTATTCATTAGAGAACATCTAAATTATAAACTGAAAATAGATGGTAAAAAAATGGAGAGGAAGAAAACAGTCATGCCACAAGATTGGAGGAGTAATTGCTTTTAACAGTGGTAGAGCATTCCAGCTAAAATAATCTATGTTAGGCCATTAGAATTAATGATTTGCAATGTAGAATGGCTTCGGGAATGAGAAGATTCAGGGTATATCCATGAACGTGGATCATGATGGAGGTTGAAAAAAGGTCATTGGAGAGAAGGAAGTAATGGAACTGAGAGGCAAGTGTGCTGTAAATATTGTACATGTGCATACTGGCATCATCCACCCAGTGGCAGAGGCTTGGTGGGAGAAAGCCCAGGCAAGATAGTATTGCTTTAAAAGAAATGATTCATAGAGATGTAAAAAACACTGACTAGGATGTTTTCTGTACCTTAATGTTTCAATTAATCAATAGTGAGATGGACATACTGAGTCTTAAAAATTATTTATATAAATAATTATCTTGCAATTTATAGGGTACAGGTCCTCCCAGTAAGATCTGTAGAATGCAGCAAAGACAAAATACTAAGGCAAAGCAGTTAGGTACTGTTGGTCCTAATTGTTCTCTGAGTAAATGCTTTCTTTTTTGGAGCACTTGAGGCAATGAGATAGATCAGTTCTTACTGCCAAATTTAAAAGCTGCATCCAGAGAATTAGCCAAAGGAAAAGACAAGATTCAGGTTGCGTATCTTGCTATTGTATTGTTTTGTTGTTGTTTTTTTTCTAGCCTTTTAGCTGACAGATGGCCCTTGAATTTCTCCTCCTGCCCCCACCCTTCTGCTTTGCTGTATCAGTAATGTTTCATTCTCATATCCCTGAGTTTTGGAAGGGTTCAGCTGTCTTAGTATTTTTCTTTGTGTTTATATTGTGCCTCTCATTTTAGTCTTTTTGAAGAAGGTTAACAATCTTCCAGAGAGGTGTCTCTCCATCTGGAAAATGTTAAATACAGGAGCAGCCAAGAATAAGGGTAAAATTCCCTGACCAGGCCTTACCCTGCACCCATTTTATCTTTCTTTATGTGTTTTTCAGCTGGAAATAATAGGACTTACTCTTAAGAGACATGGTTTCTGATGGACCTTTCAAGGTATTCTAATTCCCTTTATTTCAGTTTCTGAAGTTGCACATAGAGGAAATATGAACGAAGGTTGTGAGTACAACATAAGGTTTCTCCTCTAATTGGAAAGACTTTTCAATATCCCCTAGGCAGAAACTAGTATACCTTCCTCTTACTGATAAAATAACTATTATGAAGATCTCTATAATAGCAATTAACCCACTGTTTCATACGAGTTCCCTCTGCTAGATTCTGAGCTCTTTGTGGGGACAGTGCTAATCTCCTTAATCTTGAAATGACTTGCAACTAGCACAGAACTTGGCAATTCACAATGGCAAGCATTTACTGAATGTTATTATGTTCCAAGAATTACCTAATACTTCCTATTATTCATTCATTTGACTCTAAAAAGCACCCTACAAAATAGGCACTATATTATTTCTATTTTACAGAATGCCAAATTTGAGGTGTAATGAGGTAAAATGAACTAATCCAGGTAACACAGCCCTTAAGAGGTGGAACCAGAGCTGAAACACAAAAGTCTAATTCCAGAATCTGCTCTTTGCACCAGCACACAATCATTTCACAAATCTTTATTCAGCATGGACTGTCTTACTTCCTGTGCTAGTCACTGAAAATCCTCCAGTATCTTGTGCGATTTGTATTAATGGGGTTAAAAGTACAGAGTGTCTTATGGAAGGAAAAGTACAGGTTGATATTGGAAAACACTATCAATTAGGGCTTTTTTTAGCTGTAAATAATAAGTCAAACCAGTACTCCTCTAATCCCTGAGTATATTTACTGTTTTCTCAAGAAAAAATTCAGAGGTTGGCACTGCCGAGGTCATTTTTTTTTTCTTTTTTGGCTCAGAGTGTCTTCAATGACCAGTCTCCTTGACCTTTCTATTCCACACCCCTCTCCCTCTAGGTGACTGTGATATTCCCTTTGTGGCTTTAAGATGGTAGCACAGCTTTGAATCAACATAACAACAGCACCTTCAGTCAGAGAGGGGAAACAAGATGAGGGGAGAGGTCACAAGTAGCCTCTTCTTTCTAAATCTATTTCTTCCAGAAAGAATGTCTTTCCTGAAATTTCCTGCTGATTTTCCCTATGTCTCATTGTTTTGGCAAAAGAAATAACACTTCCATGATTAAATTAATCAAAATAGGCATCCATATAAAAATATGGCTCTCTTACTTAGAAAGGAAAGAGAGGATGGCAGGTGGGTAGAAAACAATAAAATAACTCTAAAAGGACTCTAGTGGGATTTAGCAATTATTGGAAAGTTGAGGACAGCTTCCCCCGCAGGGAATGACATTTCTCTAAGATTTGAAAGGTGGTCAGCAAGAATACATGTTGCGGGGGGAGAATTCGAGGCAGAGGGATTGTGTATAAAGTCCAGAGTCAAGAGAAAGCTCAGCACTCTTGAGGGTGTTAAGGAGTCTGTAGGTATTAAGAATGCCTGGACTAAAGAGAGTTAAAAAGATAAGGAAAGGCCTCAATTTGTAGTTAGGACTCAGATTGTAGAGAATCTATTTTAATTTTTTTAATGTTTGTTTATTTTGGAGAGAGAGAGTGACAGTGCAAGTGAAGAAGGGGCAGAGAGAGAGGGAGACACAGAATCCAAAGCAGGCTGCAGGCTGCAGGCTCTGAGCTGTCAGCACAGAGCCCAACGCGGGGCTCGAATTCACAGACTGTGAGATCATGATCTCAGCCGAAATCGAATGCTTAGCCGACTGAGCCACCCAGGCACTCCTGTAGAGAATAAGTCACTTTAGGATTGGAGATTTTATAGTAAGTGGAATGAAAAGCTATTTAGAATCTCAGAAAATAATTACTGAATAAATGTTGAATAACAACTAAAAGCAATAGCATTAATATTTATATTTTTGAGAAATATATCATATCATGAGAAATTTAGTGCCCATATGCTAACATTGGCTTTTCAAAACATATTACTACCATACCCTCTTAAACACACTATATTTTGTGGACTTTATGTAATAGAACTTGATAAATACCCAGGAAATTTATAGAGTCCAAAGCTGCTTTAAGGACAGGTCTGTCTTTGCATTCTGATTTCTTGCTAAAATCCAGTAGGGAAAGCTTACTCTGTAAGGAAGTGAGAGAGGAAGAGAATTGTGATATGGGGCAGCCCCTTGGGCCAGAAATCAAGACAGAAAGGATGAGGCAAGCATGGAAGTAGAGTGAAGACTTGAGGGTGAATGCCTTATTAAATTTGTGCTCTGGAAGCCTTTCTAACTCCATCCTTGTCCTGGTACTGGCAATTAGAGTGAATCTGGATTTTTAACTTGTAGCCAGAATGACCTTACTAATGGAAGATATTCAGCACACCTGAATGCGAATAGTTTATAGTTACGTGTGTTCAGTCAGTTCCATCCTCTCCACACCTTACTGTCTTCATCTGTAAAATGTGGTTGCTCTGAAGGGTCATATGGAATAACTGAAGTAAATACTTATAGTAGTACAACACTATCATTGGCAAGCTCAGAAAATAGTAGGGAATATTAGTATTTTGTTGATGATGGATTGGAATTAGATTACGTTTTTACTCAGGTTTTCTATATCTTTGTCTCCCTTGAAACTTGATGCCCTTCTGAGGGGTGCAGGTCATAGGAGGGATTTTTAGACATTAAAGCAAGCAGTAAGGAGAGATACTTTGGAATTGGGGGAATGTCATGTGGACATTCATTGTTGCCTTGAGATATAACCTGTCCAATCTCAGTAAATATGTATTGAGAATAGTGTTCTAGTTTCTCAGGATGAAGCAAAGAATATGAACATGTTCTCTCTGCCCACTAAGAGCTTACAGGCTAATTATACACATTAGGAAAATTATTCTATGTATTAATAAGGAGTAAAATTGTGTTCTCAGAATTTAAATTCTCCTCTGAATTTTTCTTCACAGGGACAAAATGATAAATTTGTTTTGTTTTTAATTTTTTTAATGTTTATTTTTGAGAGAGAGAGTGCATGCAGGGAAGGGGGGAGAGAAGGGGGGAAGACAGAATCTGAAGCAGGCTCCAGGCTCTGAGCTGTCAACACAGAGCCTGACACGGGGCTTGAACCCACAAACTGTGAGATCATGGCCTGAGCTGAAGTCCGACGCCCAACCAACTGAGCCACCCAGATGCCCCAAAATGAGGATTTTTAAAGCATAAAATGATTAATATCAGCTTACACCAAAATCAAAGTCCAAGATTTATGACATTTTCCAAATGAATACAAGAATTTGGAAATAGGTTAATGCATAATATAAGTTGCAGGTAATCAAACTCTGAAGTGGAATTAAAAACTGTACTATAATATACATAAAATTCCATAATGATCTATCATAGAGCTTTGACATCAGAGAGAAATCCATAATACATAAGTTAGCTAAAAGTGCACAATTGGTGGAAAATGGATATTGTTACCATGGCAACCAGATTTGAGACTGACAAGATTGGTTTTTACCTAGGTTCCTGTTTTAGGAATGAACACATGCAAATAATTAGATAGATAAATTGCTGAGACAGCATGTGAGGAAAACAAGTATATTTAAGGAAAACTCTCCCAAATCTAAACCCTCATGAGCTGTAAACAGAATAAAAGTATTATCACCCTGCACTGAACAGTGACTTCTCTTTCACGCTATTCTATATGAAGGTTTGGGTACTTTTCTTTCATCTAGAGCTATAATATTCTTTTTTGAGATTGTTGTTGAGTTGCATAAAATGTGACTGTACAGAGAGTTTCCCTCCTTATAAAGTGAAATTGTTGGATTAGATAATGTTTCAGTATCATTGTTAGATGAATGCTCTTGGTTTAGAATTCCAGACTTCAGTAATTTCAAGAGGTCGTTTTCATTCTCCTTTAATAGATTTAAATGTTTTTCTCTCAGTACTGAGGCATGTGTCTTAGGCATGGGATAACTTGGTGCAAGTGTGAAATATCTGTTCAAATTAGTTTAATCAAAAAAAAGAAAACAAGATATTTATCAAAATAAGTCATATTTAGAACATGGGCTTCCAGTCAGGGAAGTACTGCTATATCTTACTGACTGGGATTAGACCCGGAAAGTCATTTGTAATTTTTCATTCTCTTTCTTATCATTATCCTGTCTCTTCTATGTGTTGCTCATTATATTTGCTTCATTCTTTTTTCTCTGTTGCCTACATTCCCCCCACCCCGTCTACTTGTGCATGGGCCCATGCTAAGATCTACAGCATAACCTTGTTCAGGTACCTAGTAGGTATTGTTGAGGGCAGTGCTTTCCAAAATTTTTCTTTGTGAGATATGAAGCTATGATTTCCCTGTTCCAGGCCAGATAGCCACATATTAAAAAAGTTTAATGATCAGCTCTTGTTGCTGCCACTATGCCTGGGCTGTGGGTCATGAACAGAGCAGCACACCTACTCCTTCGGCCCCATGTTGTAGCCATGCATGCACGCATGAGACCATTCACACCTGCTTAGAATGCTGTTGTAACTCTTGCTTGTGGCCTCTGCCTGTCAATTCAAAATAGAAATACCTGTTATCAGGTTATGGATTCTGTTTCTAGTATTTGCAGACCATGCCAGGAATTCCTTAAAAGGAATGGAAGTGTAAAAGTGATCTCCCAGGATCATACGCTGCCAAAATAGAAGTCATAACCATGTTCAAGAATGGGCAGTGAGCTTACTCCACATTGCAGCGCCCCACGTGAAGAAAACACCCATGATACTAAATATTGTAACTCCCATCAATGAGTTATTGTTGATACATGCAGCTGCACTTAATGAAAACGACAGTAACAACAGAAATAATCAATTCTTGGAAACATCTACACTATTTTGAATGTTTTTGACCATTACAATTTTTCTGTGGAGTTTCAGAAGTCACGTGAAACTTCCACTGATGACCCTAACCACGTACAACACGAAGGTAGGTGATTCACCGGAGAATACCTAAAAGACTATGTATCTGTCCCTATGGCTGCAGAAAGAGCCTCCCCCTTCTGTCATCTAGCTCTCATATGAGTGTTTCTCATTGACAGATATTAAACCAAAGCCATTGGCAAGTAGGTCTAAACCTCAGGCCCATGCAACTTAATCATGCCCTAAGGACCCTATCAGGCTGCATTTTAAATATCCCACTTCCATTGGATAGTAAAGTGCTGCTGTGAATCTCCACATTATGGCTTATTGATTATGATAGGCAGCTCAGTTGCATAGTCATTGATGTTCCGCAGTTACGTGTTTACACTCTCCAAGTCCAATGGCAAGCCAGGAGCTTCTTTGTAAAAATAGAACAGAAAATTTGTAGAACTCATGAGTTTGCTTCAATACCTACCAGTGTGTACTGTGTTTTTCTTATTACAACTTGACAGAGGGTGTATAGAGTATCCACAACTATCACCTATATTTCTGACATCATTGTATTTAGTAGATCATATAGCCAGAGGTGAAGACCAACTTGCTCTGTAGACTAGACCAGCTGCAGAGCTTTTGTCAAAACAAAAAACATGTTAAGAATCATGAGCAAATATGATCAACAATTAATGTTGTTCCAATGTATTGGAAAATTGTAACAATTTTGCCTAACTTCCTAGAAAATTTTATAATTTACCAAAACTTTAATCAGAAGAAGTAGAAAACCCCGAATTTTAATTAAACTAATTAATTAGACAAATTTTAATTAAAGTAATGTAATCATTTATTTAAAAAAATATTGAAGAATATTGAAAAAACAACACTCTATGTCCAGAAGATTTAGAAGTGAATTGTACCAAACTTAGGAACGGATCATGCTTTTATTTTGAAAAATTAACAATCTATTCCAATAACTATAAAAAAGGAACATTCCATTTGTGAAATTAGAATCTTTATATGAAAACTGGATAAGCATGGCATAAAACAGAAATTATAGAAATAGAAAAGGTACTGTCACAACATATTGAGAAACAGAAAAATAAAACACAAAAATAAAACAGAATTCAGTAATGTATTAAAATACACCCTGTGTAAAATGTTCACCACCTCATAAAAATGTATTAGTAAATTTACTTCATGAGGCAAGGCTTTATAATGTCCCCTGAAATCTGTTCTCTCTTCCACTGACTTGAATTTGTATGAGCTGGGGTGTAGAGACCTAGTTAGAAACTCTGTTTTCCAGCAATCTTTGCAGTTAAGTGTGGCCAAGTGTTTGCTGGTAGAATATGGGCTGACATCATAGGCCAGGTCACTTCATAACGTGTTGCTTCTTCATCTGGATGTGGCAAGGACCCAGCTAAACTGGGAAGATGAGGTCAGAATCACAGGGTATCCTGGAACAAAGTTGATTTCAAGACATCAATGTCTGCAAACGCTAAATAAAGCAGAGCCTTTTGCCATTTCATGGTAGAGAAAAATTGTTTGTATTGCTACATGTATGAGTAGGCATGGACACAAATTTATACCTTCAAGTATTCACTAAAATAATTTTTAAAAATTATTTAACTCCTAACATATTGAAACTTGTCACCTAAGATTTTCCATCCTAAGTTTAATGGTTTCAAAATAAGATTTCTGGTTAAGTGCTTATAGTATATTGGCTTTTAGTGCATATTTTAATTAAAATGTTGGATCTGCATATTTTATTCATTCACTTTTTGGAAATACTTATAAAAATTATAATTCATATAAATTAAATAGAGAATTTTTAAGTCAAATTAATATGTCACACACTGTAAATACTTTTTCACATGTGAAATTGAGAAAGAGAAAGATTTATGGATGGGGGGATAAACGGATGGTTGGGAAATAGGTAGTCAGAGAGAGAGATAAACAGAGATAGCTAAGAGCCTTTCAAAAGCTTTTGAAAGTCAGAATCCTGCCATGATTCTATGAAGGAGTAAAACTTCAGTATTTCTCATTGACTTACTGATGTTTTGTTTGTTCTCTTGGGTCCCTTCCGTAGCAATTATGTACTCCAGAATTGTCCCTCTGTTCAGTGTTTATATGATTTATATCTAAGGGCAATGCATTCTGGCAAAATTCATCAAGCAGAAGAAATGCAATTCCTTTAGAAAGTGAGAAAAGGGCAATTTTGGAAGCATTGATAGTTATGGGAAGCTTGAAGGCAACAGATTTTTCAGGAAGATCACTCTTAGGAAAGTCCACACTAAAAAGTTGAGGATCTGGATATATATTCCCTTATAGTCATACATGACTGCATATTCCTTAGAAACCCTATGTGTTTCCATTTTCAGGGGGACACTCCCACTTTGAAGACCAGCTTCTGACTTAGATCAGTGCTTCAAATAATAAGGTGTGTGAATCATGTGTTCTAGAAATAACTGGGATGTTCATTAAAAATGAAGATGTTGGAAATCTAGCTCCAAATTTGATACACAACTCTAGATGTAAGGCCACAGAATTAGGTTTAATCCTATCCAAGTAATCCTGAAACAGGGAGTCTGTTCTAGTCCAAACACAAAAAAAATACATAGAATGATTTTTTTATGTTATGGAATCTTTTTCCTACCTCTCAGTGCATGTAAAAGCAGATTCAGTGCATAACTTCTAGTGATATTTCTCAAATATTCCATTTTTTCTCTTCAACTGTGTCATACTCCATCCAACTCTGTTCCTTTCAATCACCACTGACATTTCCACTACCCACAAAGCACACCAAACAAAAATGCCAGCCCCACCTATTCCCATTCTTGGTTATGTGGGTTGACCTTACGGCATTCTTCTCTTTCTTCTGTCAAAGCTTCTTTCCATTTTTATCTCTCACTTCTATGATAGTTCATCACAAATGATAGAGAATCAAGAGGGTAAAAATGGATTTGCCTCTAGGGTCAGACAAAAGGAAGACGTTTTGATGCACAACGTGTTGGACTAGTGCCTTTCTTCAAGCTCCAAGAATATCAGTGACTGGAAGGCAACCTCATGGAAGAAACAGTGCAGAGATTCTAAGAATAACATGAACCACAAAATTAATATATGAAAATTCACAGGTTCACTGTACCTTTCTGACTGTCCTCCATACAGAGATAATCCCAGGACTTTATGAGAAGGGATTTTTACATTCAAATTACAAGTCATGGATTTCTAATCTTTTTTATCAGAACAATGTGCAGAAAAAAAATAAGGAAACTCAGTTTAGAAAACTGGATTCATGTTTATCTGAATTGACTGAGCTTTCTCCTGAAGAGCAAAAGAAGCATGGGGAGTTTTGCAGACTAGGTCTCTGGAAGCAGTTACTGAGACTCACTGTCTAGTACCAGAAGTTTATTAAAGTCAAAACAGTGAAGAAAAGAACAAAAATGGGCAAATGGAGAAATTTAATTGCCCTGTGGGTCTGACAAAGCCTCAGTAACCCACTGCCCTCCACAGAATCTCTGGGACATATACGGACACACATGTGAGCTGAAATGGTTGGGGCCGGGTCTGCACATCCCCCACTTCTCTCAAACACCAGATGTGAGCTGCCCTGGGCAAGGTAGTAGATGGGAAGAAGAGATTGCTCTCTGCAGCTGAGGCAGTGCCTGAATGAGCCCAGAGCTGAAGGCTGCCTGCTGACCACATTCCCCCAACTTGTCAGCAAGCACTTCCCTGCGGGAATTTGGGTCATGCGTCTGCAAGTCCATCTTGAAAGGGAACAGTAGAAGGAAGGGCAAAGGATGGAGAGAAAGCCAGGAGTGGCTTTGAAAATGGAGCTACAGGAGCAATTTTGGAAAGAGCTATGAGAGCTGGAAAGGGTAGCATTTATGCTGGAATGCCTGTGATTTAAGGGAGATAGGGAGTGAAACAAAATGCTACGATGTTCTGTGTTCTCTTCAATTTCATCCTCTTATGAGCATATTTAAAAAGAGGCTTAGGTAAAGATTTAAATTCTTCTTTAGTTTTTGTGTCTGATAACTGACCTACGCTGAATTCAAGCTTTCTGTGGGGCACAAATGGGTTGTCACTCTGTTGTTTAAAATTTGTTAGTGACTTTTCATGATCCTCAAGACATAATCCCCACTTCCTAAAATGGCAAACATTATCCTGTAGCTTTTACCTTTTACAATTGCATTTACAATTTCTCTTCACCTTCCTTCTCACAGTCTATATTCTAGCTTAGCTGACACTCTTTTCCTTCAAGCACTGCACATGCACCTTTTACTCAGTTGAACTCACTTTCCTAGGTTTCACCTTAAACACCACCCCCTCAAGGAAACTTCCCTGACCCTAGCGCCCCAATTATACTTCATCACAACCATATTTTCCCTTTCAAAACATTCATCTTACTCAAAATTATTTATTTAGCTCAATTCCTACAGGCTCTAAGAAGCTAAAAATTGGGTAAGGGAAGGGAGGTATGTGTTTTGCTCATCACTGTATCCTCAGTGCTTCATGTGGGGGAATAAAAAACATTTTTAATGGTAGGGTTATCAATGTCAATGAGTGCTTATGGTAAAGGACTCTAACAAGAGCAGCTAAAGTATTGATGACAACTAAATTATTGGTATTTTGGGTGGAATTAGAATATGAATAATTATTACTGTAACAATTATGATCATAGTTAACACTTCAATGATACTCCATGCCAGATAATATTTTAATTCTCACAAGAATCAGGAACAATCCTTTTTATGTGGAATGGATATAACAATCCATTATATCTACATTTTTTCAGATGCAGGAACTAAACAGCAAAGAGGTTAAGTAACTTTCCTAATTTCATACACTTTGTAAGTATTACAGCCCAAGATTTGAAACTGGTTCCCAATCCAGTGCTCTTACTAATATTCTGTGCCACCATTTTGTGTCTGAGTTTGTCATCCATAATAACAATATAAGGAGACAATATTTTCTTAATATCAGAATTTTTGTAATTAAGAAAGTAGAGGGGTGGTGGCACTTGGATGGCTCAGTCAGTTAAGTGTCTGACTCTTGATTTTGGCTCAGGTCATGATCTCAGGATCTGTCAGACTGAGTCCCACATTGGGTTTGCGCTGACAGCATAGAGCCTGTTTGGAATTCTCTCTGCTTCTCTCCCCCCACTCGTGCTTTCTCCCTTTCTCTCTCTCAAATAAGTAAATTTGAAAAATAAAAACCCAAAAGTAGAGGGTATATGGTTTTGTGTTTTTTCTGCTGAAAAGTGGATTCCCACTAGCAACTCCTTCCATTTGCTTTTTTATATCAAATGAATACCTAAATGGGCACTTAGCAGTTACCCTGATCTCTTGTTAGCTGTGTCTGCCTTCTCTTATGCATGAAGAGATTCTTCAGACAGTATGAATGATTTAACAATATCTTTTGTGGTTACACAATGTAGAGATTAAAGTCATGGGATCTAGCAGAGATCACCTTTGCTCAAATCTCACCTACTTTGGAGCAAAACAATTTTGAACCTATTTTGTCATTTGTAACTGGAGAATAATAATAATATAATAATAAACCTTAATTGCAAGTTTACTTGAAAGATAAATAAGCATGGTACTTATTACAGAGTAATAGCAGAGAGAAAAAAAGTCCATTTTATTGTTTAACCCTCAACCAAAATGTTTCCATGCTACCTGTTGTACTGACCTAAACTGCTTGCTGTAAACCAACAGTAGGTTGGTTTATGTATGCTCTGTTAATGGAGTTTGAAAAAAACAATTATCCAACTGATTGATACTGTAGTTCTCTTGGCTTATGCTCATAAGTTTAGGGATCATTAGTATAGTTTAGGGTTCAACTGAGCAATGTGGTTGCTAATACTTTTATGCTAAAGGTAGAAGTAACCAACGATGCCATAACCCTGTTTTCTAGTCACACCTAGCTGACTGTGAATCCAGGGTAATCAGAATTTCACCATGTCCTGAAGCTTCTTAACTTTTTTTTTTTTTTTTTTTTTTTTTACTTTCCTGATGCCATAAGCCCTGCATTGTTTCCTCAGTTCTGATCTAGCCTAAGGCCAACCATTCTCCCATCAGAGTCCACAGCACATACTCCTAATCAAGTTTTTCTTTCCAGCTGAGGCTTGACAGGTCCTCCAAATCCCTCTTGAGCAGCCAGACAACTGATTGGAGTTGGCCTGAAAACCATGTGTCATTCCAGGAATAGGAAATCAGAAAAGTGGTGTTAGTAAGAGAAGAATTAGGTGAGACTTTATGAGTGAAATCACACTTTACTTGGGCCTTGACTTATAAACACGATGTAGAAAATAATAGTTCATTTCAACATTCTGATCCTGGTCTGTACCACCATATAGCATTATGTTTTAAAATATGCCATCCAATATTTTGGTTGCCTAATAAGTAAGACAGGGTTTTTTTAAATTTTTTTTAACGTTTTATTTATTTTTGAGGCAGAGAGAGACAGAGCATGAACAGGGGAGGGTGAGAGAGAGAGGGAGACACAGAATCTGAAACAGGCTCCAGGCTCTGAGCTGTCAGCACAGAGCCCGATGCGGGACTCGAACTCACGGACTGGGAGGTCATGACCTGAGCCTAAGTCGGACGCTTAACCTACTGAGCCACCCAGGCGCCCCGTGAGTAAAACAGGTTTTATAGTTATTATTCATATTATTCAGGTTTATGGTTCTTACCCTAACCAAGTTAATTTTGTTTTTCATCTCCACCACGTATGGGAATACTCATTACTATAGATGAGAAAAAGAGCGAACATGCATGACTTTTTTCAACTAATTTCGAACATCTTTTTGAGCAGCCCGCTTCCCACAGTGGGAAATAACAGATATAAGGATAAGGAAGTAGACAAAATAAGGGACTTTGGGAGGAATAAATATTAGGGATTTTAATTTTGTGCTTCTTAATATTTTAAAGGTCTCATTTCTCTCTGAAAAGATGATGAAAGTGATCTACTTTGATGCCTAGAAATATACACCTGTGGGACTTTTAAAATATGTGTATGATGTCACTGACCTCTAGAAGCATCCATGGATCACAAAATAGTAACCTTGGCTAGACTTGTAGCTTCCCAAAGTAAGAAATCAGATTACTAATGCCAACATTTGGACAAGAGTATGATTTTTTCAGTAATACAGCATCTTGTGCTACATGTTGGATTCTAGGTGAACTGACACTTCCTCAATCTTCTGTTAATCATTTTGGAGCACTATTTTCCACATTTCAGCTATTTGCATCCCACTTTCATGGTTTTCCTTATGTCTGTGCAAAATAAAAACATTCTATAATTTGTTTAATAATTCTCTTTAAATTCATTTTTGAAAAATAGCCTTATATGAACTTTATATTTCAACAGTCAACATAAAACAGATATATTTTTCCATATGATTTCCATTCTCATAACAATCTTCAGAGAGAGAAATTATTATCACCATCGTACAGATGTGCAAACTGAGTCAGAACACTGAAGCAACTTAGATATGTTTCCATTGCTAATAAGTGAAAGAAGTAAGATTCAAGTATATATATAACTTTGCTCTGAACCACTGAGTTTGTTACTTCTTATACTTTCAGTATTTATAAAACATGAGATGTGTTAAGTGAAGAATGTGGAAAGATTTCACTAATTTGGCTATAATTTTTTCTTGTAAAAGTTAGGATAAGTGGTGCCTGTGTGACTCAGTCGGTTAAGCATCTGACTCTTGGTTTCAGCTCAGGTCATGATCTCACAGTTCGTGGGTTCAAACCCCACATCAGGCTCTGTGCTGACAGCTTTGAGCCTACTTAGGATTCTCTCTTTCCCTCCCTCTCTCTCTCTCTCTCTGTCTCTCTCTCTCTGCCCTTCCCCTCCTCTCTCTCTCTCTCTCTCTCTCTCAAAAATAAGTAAATAGACAAAATTTTTCAAAAGTTAGGATAAGATCTTATTAAATATATGAGCTTAGTTCAGAAGTTTTAACTCTTCCCTACTTTTTTTCCTTATTGCAAGAAAAACAAGAAAATTAAAAAGAACTTTAATAACCACTATCGGTATTATAACAAACTTAAAAACCACTATCTGGGAATAACCACGATTAACATTTTTGTTTCAGTCTTTTTTCTCAACCATAGAAGTAGCTGCTATATCCTATTTCAAGATTTGAAGTTAAAAAGTCAAAGTGCTTTTTTATTTATTATTATCAGCCTTATGCTGTATAACTCTTGCATCCACAAAGGGAAGTTCCATTGCTAAAATTTAAATACCTAACTAGCAAGAAAATACAGGTAGGAGAGTGATGTCAACAAGATGGTGGCATAGGTATACGAATTTCTAGAGTTCATCTCCTCCAAGAAACATCAATTTGAATAACTATCTACTCATGAAAATACCTACACAAGAGCTAAGAGTTCCAGGTGAGAGATGATAGCCCTTGGGTGAGCACAGAAATAAGGAAAGACACATTGGAGAAGGTAGGAAAGACAGTTTAATATTACCTCCAGTAACCCTACCCCAAGCCTGGGCAGTTTAGTGTGGAGACAGCTTCCTTGTAGAGGAAGGAGAGAGATGTAACCACCTGACTTCACTGGAGACCCTAGTAGCAGACAGTGCCAGGTAGACTCCTGCAGCTCCAGTATCCCAGTCTACCACAGTGCCATTTTGGCTGTCACAGCCCTTGATGGCTCCCATGGCTCTAGGCTCCAGCTGGTCTCCCTAGAAACCAAGTTTTTAGCCCACTCCAGCAGCAAGTTAGTTCCCACAAATCGAGGCTCCCATTGGGTTCCTATGAACCTGGTCCTCCTCTGTGCCTAGGGTAATTTCTTGTGGACCTAGATATATGAATGCCAACAGGTACATAGAAAAGGTGCTGAACATTACTAATCATCAAGGGAATGCAAATCAAAACCACAATGAGATAGCACCTCACACCAGTTGGAATGGCTACTATCAAAACAACAGCAACAACAACAAAAACCAAGAGATAACAAGCATTGGTAAGGATATGGAGAAAAGGGAACCCTTGTGTCCTATTGATGGGAAGGCAAACTGATATAGTCACTATGAAAAATAGTATGACAGTCCCTCAAAATACTAAAAATAGAACTACCATATGATCTAGCAATCCCATTTCTGGGTATAAATCCAAAAAAAAAAAAATGAAATCATTATCTAGAAGAGGTATCTTCACCCCTTTATTCATTGCAATGTTATTCACAATAGCCAAGAAGTGAAAACAAGTGCGCATCCATGGATGAATGAATAAAGAAAACATAGTGTGTATGTGTGTGTATACACACACACACACACACACACACACACACACACACACACAAATATTATTTGGCCATGAAAAATAAGGAAATCCTGCCTTTTGCAACATAGATAGACCTTGAGGGCATTATGCTAAGTGAAATAAGACAGAGTTGGGGCGCCTGGGTGGCTCAGTCGGTTAAGCGTCTGACTTTGGCTCAGGTCATGATCTCACGGTCCGTGGGTTCGAGCCCCACGTCGGGCTCTGTGCTGACAGCTCAGAGCCTGGAGCCTGTTTCAGATTCTGTGTCTCCCTCTTTCTCTGACCCTCCCCTGTTCATGCTCTGTCTCTATCTCAAAAATAAATAAATGTTAAAATTTTTTTTTTAAATAAAAAGAAGACAGAGAAAGACAAATACTATATGATCACACTTATATGTACAAGCTAAAATAAGCCAAATTCATAGAAACAGAGTAGAATGCTGGTTGTTGTGGGTTGGGGGATAGGAGAAATGGACAGATGTTGGTCAGGGGGGAAAAACTTCCAGTAATAATATGAATAAGTTCTAGAAATCTAATGTATAGCACAGTGACTATAATTAATGATATATATCATGTACTTGAAATTTTCTGAGTGTAGATCTTAAATGTTCTGATCACACACACACACACACACACACACACACATAAATGTTAATTATATGATGATGGAAGTGTTAACTAACCTTATGGTGGTAATCACTTTCCCACATATATGTTCATGAAATAATCATCACGTGTACACCTTAAACTTACACAATGCTACATGTCAATTATATTTCAGTGAAGCTCAAAAATATATATAAAGATAAAAAAGAATAAATTCATAGTAAAATTGCTTAAAATATACCTTCATATGGCACCTTGTCCTAAATACATAAATACATTGTCCTTTAAACAAAAATTGGATTATACTTTCAGACTCTTAGTCGGATTTTTTTAAATCATGTTTAAATTTTTTTTCAGTTTTTTTTCATAGCTATTAGATATAAATTTTGAAAACTTCTTTGAATATTTCCCCAGATTATGATCCAAAGTTTGGTTTCTTGATTAAAAAATAAGGAATGCTTATTTTTTAGGCTTCTGATGTGAATGATGAGTCTATCTGCTTATTTATTAGCAATAATCTTTCTGCTATTTGCATATGTTCATGTGGAAATGTCGGTTTCCTGCTCTGCCTTAGAAAAATATTGATCATGTGACCCATGGTAGGGCAACCAAATGCTATCTCTTTGAAATATGAAAATGAATAGTTTAGTAAAAAAGGCCAAAATGCTTAGACATGGTTTATTTTATTTCAGGCTACCTAGGCTACCTAAGAGACATTCATTGGCCCCTGATCCCTGCACCTCCACACAATGCTTTTTTGGCCCTGGTTGAACCTGGTCATTTCCGTTCTATGAACTTTGAGGTATCCTAACATCAAAATCCCTATCTGCCTCTTTTGGTTAGTCAGTTTCTAATGCCTCCAACAAGAACCCTAAAGGACAGCATTCTTGTTTCTAAATTTCTCTCCAACAGGATCAAACCAGTTTCCATTTCCATCAAGAGTATATGCAGGTGTTAAGGTAGGATTCAGAAAGAAATGAAAAAATAAATCCAAATGACAAATGTGAACTGGCAGTGTTTTATTTAGAATTTGCTTGATCAGAAACAACGTTCTCCTTTCATTGAAACCAAATGATTCTGGGCTCACAGTTAATATCAGAGTGAATAAATGAAATCTCAGCCTCAAAACTAGATTCATTTTGTAATGGGGACAATAGTTCCCTTAGCAAATACAAATGTCCTTATTATGCTCTGTGAAGATTTTCTTTTTAACAGTATGCTTGCATCTCCTTTGGAGTCACTTTGAAACTTGTCCAATCTTGCCAGCAAATCATTATCAATTAGATGTTTCTGTGAATAAACATCCAATTTATTGCAATGATTTGTAGATATGATTTTGCCTCTCTCTGTGTGGCTTTAATTATTTAACTGTATGTAGCAACAATGAATATATGAACATAAAAATAGCAAGGTATGTATTATTTTAAGTGGTAATTAGGAAGGAAATTTCCTGTGAAATTGATGGAATGATTGTCAGGATTTAATGGACTTGAATAACACCATTTACATTTGGAGTTAAATCTAAATGTAAAAGAACAAAGAGTTTAGCCAAAAGAAAATGCGAGTATTTAGGCATGAAGATTATGTGGTTACTGACACTGAAGCTGAAGATTATTATTGTGAACAGGTTAAGATATTCCCTTCCTTGGGAATGGAGGCAGAGAAGGAAATCTTTAAGGCATGTATGTGCATGTGTGCAGAGGGTGCTGGAAGTCTCCAATAGCAATAAACCTTTAAAAATAAACACATCGACTCAACTCAGAACATAACATATGGTGTTTAATCAAGGCAATATATATCCAGAATTATGAGGAGTAGGCATACTTGTAATTATTGGTGGAAAAAAGTGTACGTCAGGTTGAAATGTTGGCAATATTCAGGCAGAGGGAGTTACTACAATTTCAGTTAAACAAGTTTTTGAGCTGCAGAATCAATTATGTACTGGGATCATTCCACTGAAAAATATATTCATTGAAGAAGGGTATATTCTAGAGGGGGAAATGCATGTAGGTTTTGGTATCAGAGTACCTATGTTCAAATATAAACTCTACTAGTTATTGTCAAGTTAGCTAATGATCTCAAGTCTCAGTTTCCTAAAATTTAAAGTGAAAACTAATGCAAATAATCTCAGTGTATTTTTGTAAAGTTTAAATGTGCACAGTAGTCTAACATATAATAAGTAGTCTAGAATGGTAAACTCCTATTATCTTAAAATAATCGAACTATTTTCATTCATGTCTTATATTTTTTAATTTTGATTGCTGTAAGTGAAACCATTATGTTTCAAACAAGATTGGATTAGCTACTAATTTATATCAGGGTTTTTTTTTTATTAATGGTACTATTAACATTTTGGACATTTCTTTGTTTTGGAGGGTTCTCCTATGCATTGCAGGATGTTTACCAGCATCCCTGGGTCCTACCCACTAGATGCCCATAATAGCTTCCCTCCCTCCTCATGACCCCCTCCCTGTCATGATAATCAAAAATGTCTCCAGATATTGCCAAATGTGTACTAGTTGAGAAACCACTGAACTAGATCAAATGGTTGGTTGATGGTGTTTGGAGAGCATTTCAGGGATTTTTTTAATATTAATTATCATGTGAATATGTTCATTAGTTTAGAAGAGTATTAAAATTTTCTAGTAAATAAAAAAAAATTACTGATGTGCAATATGACAGTAAGCACCTGTGGAGGCAGTCAGCCATCTTTGAGATGATATTGTGGTGGAAACTAAAGTGGAAAGCCCAAATGGTACCATATACTTAACCCTGTGGATCCTATATAAAACACAAATTGAAAACCACTGGCTCAGAGGCAGGACCCAGAGAATAGGAGGCAAGATGATCATTAGAAAGCAATTGAGCTAAATTTTAAGTGTATCCTATGTATAAATGAAATGCTAACTTTTCATCATGGAACCAAGACCAGTGGATACCTAGCAACACTGTTACTCTAATTGTATGATATTTTATTTACTAAATTTCTCTCACTAGAGGAGTCACCTCTGTGCCAAGGGTTCTGCCAGGGATCAGTAGTACAGAGAAGTGTTCATCAAAATCTTCGATCAGTAGCATGGTAGAGAATCTGTGTATCATTTTTTTTTTTTTTTACTTAAGCCCAAGACATATTGAAGACTCTGCATGGCACATCAAGTCTATTAAAAGTATTTGCAGAATACATGGGTGAGTAACTAAAAGGCAAAAGAATTTCTCTTGTTCATCTTTAGTCTCTCTCCTACCTGCTTGAAGGGTTTTGAACATTTGTCAGTTCTTGTAATTTAGGTTGCCAGATAAAATTTACAATGCGCAGTTACATTTGAATTCCAGGTAACCATTTCTTAAAGCGTTTTACTGTTATCCTCTACAACATTTAACATATATTGAAAAAATATTGTTTTATGTGTTATTTGATTTTAACTGTTCATCCTGTATTTTATCCTGCCAATCTGCCAATTCTGTCAACCCTACATGGAATTCTTTAAATCAGTCTTCTCTGCTGTTAAGCTTTCCCTCTTCCTGGAATGTTCTTCCCTCCCATTACAGCCTTTCTTTTTTATTTACCTTTCCTTGTCATCTCCTACTAACTCTTCACATCCCAGCATCAATACTCTATTCCCATGAAAATTTTCACTGTTTCACCACACCAAATTGGACTCCCTATATTATATGGCCTAATAGCACCCTGTGGTTCTTCATGATATATTTCATAATCAAAATCAAATGATCATACATGTATTTACTGGTTTACTATGTTTGTCTTAAGCTACATTTTAAATCCCTGCCAGCAGGATCAGGATCTTATTGAATGCTGCAGTTCTAGAACCAATTATTAGGAGCTCAGTAAATATCTGTGTAATGAATACTTTGATGCTGTTTATCTGGAATAGTTCTGATATTGACTTGATATATTATTAGAGCAAAATAAAACAACTTTTTTTTGCATGGAATGGAAAATAATTTCTGCATAGAATGAAACACCCAAATATCCATTAATATTTTGATGTTAGTGTTCCATACTGAGGCCGAGGACTGGAAGAGAACTTTTTGTGTGTAAGATCAGAGACTATTCTACACATATACTATAGAACAGAATCTTTAGGGCTTTTTTCCTTAATTGCTAAAATAATAAAAGAAGAAGAAAGAGAGAAAATTCAACAATCAATTTATTCACTCAAATATATATGGGAATTTGTAGTAGCTACATGTTCCACTAAAATCGGGCAAGTTAGTTTGTTTGGTGTTCAAATAGTTGACCTTTTATTTAGGTTACTCTCAGTTAGTCTCAGGTTCCACTGGCCATCTCCTTTACTACTGAGCATGAATCAATAATAGATTGTATCAGGGCTTGAAATGTCATAGAATCATAGTATTCCACATTGCAGGGGAACTTAGAATCATTTAGCACAGCCTTTCCTGAAGGGGATATGATGAAACATCCCTTCCACTGTGCTTTGTGTTAAAAGATACCTGAAGTCAAGTAATGTTGGAAACAATCTATTCAAAGCCCATGAGGACATTCATTATAAATAATGGTTAATAAGAATCTTGTGGTAAAGTTGTTTACCTGATATCAAACCCACCATTACTGAAGATTATGTGACTGAGAAATTCATTTTTTAACATTTATAAACATCCACAAAACACTGAAATGTTTATCTTTATGAGAAAACTGAGGCATTTAATGGGTGATTAACTTTTCCAAATTTATGCAGTTATATATAGACAGAAAACTAGTCCCCTGATACGTATTCTATATTACAACCCCCAGTTCAGGAAATTCACATTGGGAATTATTTGAATGTGCACATGTGTATCTCAAATGTAAGAGAATATTATCTTGATGTTACTCTAATTTTCCTACGTTAAGTGCTTAACAGATGTATGTTTTTTTGTTTGTTTTTCCTTTTCTAGTATTGCAGTAGAGATAGACAAAATAGAGCTAAAAATCTATGTTGGATTTGGTGCAAAATTCTAAAGAGAAAAGATACTCGAAAAAATTTCTTCTCTTTTCATTTTATTTTGCATACATGAATCAACTCCAGAGAAAAATAAGAAATATCTGTTATGTGCAAAGCATTAAGAAACTGATGACATGGTTGTAAAGAGGAGAGTCAAACTCCCTTTTCTCTTTAGAAAAGAAACATTTAAAGTGGTGTGTGTGATATTATTTTAGAAAATGATATGAGCCACAAAGACTATTAGAGGATGATAAAGGTTGATAATATGTATTTTAAATACCATGGTCAAAAATGACCTCCAGAAAGATAATATTTGAATAGTCTCTTAGATGAAATTAGTGAAGATATCCTTGCTGAGGTAGCAACAAATGAAAATGCTCAAGAATGGGAGTAAGCTGGATATTTTTTTTTGTTTTTTTTTTCTAATATAAAATTTATTGTCAAATTGGTTTCCATACAACAACCAGTGCTCATCCCAACAGGCACCCTCCTCAATGCCCATCACCCACTTTCCTCTCCAACCCATCCCCATTAACCCTCAGTTTATTCTCACTATTTAAGAGTCTCTTATGGTTTGCCTCCTTCCCTCTCTGTAACTTTTTATTCCCCTTCCCCTCCCCCATGGTCTTCTTTTAAGTTTCTCAGGATCCACATAAGAGTGAAAATATATGGTATCTGTCTTTCTCTGCCTGACTTTTTTCATTTCGCATAACACTCTCCAGTTCCATACACGTTGCAACAAATGGCCAGATTTCATTCTTTCTCATTACCAAGTAGTATTCCATCGTATACATAAACCACATCTTCTTTATCCATTTGTCAGTTGATGGACATTTAGGCTCTTTCCATGATTTGGCTATTGTTGAAAATGCTGCTATAAACATTGGGGTACAAGTGCCCCTATGCAACAGCACTCCTATATCCCTTGGGTAAATTCCTAGCAGTGCTATTGCTGGGTCATAGAGTAGATCTATTTTTAATTTTTTGAGGAAACTCCACACTGTTTTCCGGAGCGGCTGCACCAGTTTGCATTCCCACCAGCTGTGTAAGAGGCTTTCCCTTTCTCCACAGACTTGCCAACACCTATGGTTTCCTGATTTGTTCATTTTAGCCACTCTGACCGGTGTGAGATGGTATCTCAGTATGGTTTTGATTTCTATTTCCCTGATGAGGAGTGATGTTGAGCATCTTTTCATGTGTCTGTTGGCCATCTGGATGTCTTTAGAGAAGTGTTTATTCATGTCTTCTGCCCATTTCTTCACTGGATTATTTGTTTTTTGGGTGTGGAGTTTGGTGAGCTCTTTATAGATTTTGGATACTAGCCCTTTGTCTGATATGTCATTTGCAAATATCTTTTCCCATTCCGTTGGTTGCCTTTTAGTTTTGTTAATTGTTTCATTTGCAGTGCAGAAGCTTTTTATCTTCATGAGGTCCCAATAGTTCATTTTTGCTTTTAATTCCCTTGCCTTTGGAGATGTGTCATGTAAGAAATTTCTGTGGCTGAGGTCAGAGAGGTTTTTTCCTGCTTTCTCCTCTAGGGTTTTGATGGTTTCCTGTCTCACATTTAGGTCCTTCAACCATTTTGAGTTTATTTTTGTGAATGGTGTAAGAAAGTGGTCTAGTTTCGTTCTTCTGCATGTTGCTGTCCAGTTCTCCTAGCACCATTTGTTAAAGAGACTTTTTTCCACTAGATATTCTTTCCTGCTTTGTCAAAGATTAGTTGGCCATACTTTGGTGGGTCCAATTCTGGAGTCTCTATTCTATTCCATTGGCCTATGTGTCTGTTTTGTTTGCCAATACCATGCTGTCTTGATGATTACAGCTTTGTAGTAGAGGCTAAAGTCTGGGATTGTGATGCCTCCCGCTTTGGTCTTCTTCTTCAATATTACTTTGGCTATTCAGGGTCTTTTGTGGTTCCATACAAATTTTAGGATTGCTTGCTCTAGCCTCGAGAAGAATGTTGGTGCAATTTTGACTGGGATTGCATTGAATGTATAGATTGCTTTGGGTAGTATTGACATTTTAACAATATTTATTCTTCCAATCCATGAACATGGAATGTTTTTCCATTTCTTTGTATCTTCTTCAATTTCCTTCATAAGCTTTCTATAGTTTTCAGCATACAGATCTTGTACATCTTTGATTAGGTTTATTCCTAGGTATTTTATGGTTCTTGGTGCAGTTGTGAATGGGATCAGTTTCTTTGTCTTTCTGTTGCTTCATTATTAGTGTATAAGAATGCAACTGATTTCTGTACATTGATTTTGTATCCTATGACTTTGCTGAATTCATGTATCAGTTCTAGCAGACTTTTGGTGGAGTGTGTTGGGTTTTCCATGTATAGTATCATGTCATCTGCAAAAAGGGAAAGTTTGACTTTATCTTTGCCAATTTTGATGCCTTTGATTTCCTTTTGTTGTCTGATTGCTGATGCTAGCACTTCCAACACTATGTTAAACAACAGTGGTGAGAGTGGACATCCCTGTCGTGTTCCTGATCTCAGGGGGAAAGCTCTCAGTTTTTCCCCATTGAGGATGATATTAGCTGTGGGCTTCTCATAAATGGCTTTTATGATGTTTAAGTATGTTCCTTCTATCCCGACTTTCTCGAGGGTTTTTATTAAGAAAGGATGCTGAATTTTGTCAAATGCTTTTTCTGCATCGATTGACAGGATCATATGGTTCTTTTCTTTTATTAATGTGATGTATCACGTTGATTGATTTGTGAATATTGAACCAGCCCAGCAGCCCAGGAATGAATCACACTTGGTCATTGTGAATAATTCTTTTTATATGCTGTTGAATTCGATTTGCTAGTATCTTATTGAGAATTTTTGCATCCATATTCATCAGGGATATTAGCCTGTATTTCTCTTTTTTTGCTGGGTCTCTGTCTGGTTTGGGAATCAAAGTAATGCTGTTTTCATAGAATGAGCCTGGAAGTTTTCTTTCCCTTTCTATTTTTTGGAACAGCTTGAGAAGGATAGGTATTATCTCTGCTTTAAATGTCTGGTAGAATTCCCCAGGGAAGCCATCTAGTCCTGGACTCTTATTTGTTGGGAGATTTGTGATAACTGATTCAATTTCTTCACTGGTTATGGGTCTGTTCAAGTTTTCTGTATCTTCCTGTTTGCGTTTTGGAAGTGTGTGGGTGCTTAGGAATTTGTCCATTTCTTCCAGGTTGTCCAGTTTGTTGGCATATAATTTTTCACAGTATTCCCTGATAATTTAAGCTGGATACTTTTGAAGAAAAACAGGAGATCTATGTTTCTAAATAGAGTTAAGTGGGGAGAAAAAAGTAGTTGGTGATGATGATGGGGAATTATGTAGGAGCAGACCTAGTAGGGTCTTACAGGTCATAATACTGAATATTTTACAAAGGGACAGTGAGCCATTTGAATCTTCTGATCACAGAGTCATGGTCAGCCATTCCTAGTTGACCTCTTTTCTGTTAGAAGACAGTGTGCAATCACAGGTTGGTGTGTCTCTTGTTCACTGCTTATATCCCTCTTATCTAACATGGCACATACATAAAGCTCTAAGCATTCACAAAGCATCTGTAGAGTCTAATTAAATATAAATATGCTTTCACAATGTTAGTGAAATTATTTCTGCTATGAAAGGGAAAACACTAAAGTGATTAGAATTTAGAGTCAAAGCGTATATTTGTACCTAAATAGATTACTGGGGCAGTATTCTCCTTCCCACTTGAGCATAAGCCTTCCTTATTTTCATAAGGGACATCAACCAAGATGCAAATGCTATAACTTCAGGCTGTGCCTTTGTAGACTAAACTTTGTCCTTCAAACAGAGTGTTCACGTTAATTATAATAGAACAGTAGGGAATATTAAAGGCTTAAGATATTCTGTAGGTTTACATCACCAAAATACATCAAATTGAATATTTGGCAAGTTTCTCTTTATAACTGAATTGGCTCAGCTTTTATATAAGGTAACACATTAAATACAAAGTAAAAGAACTTTGCTTCTGCCTACAGTCTGCAGAAAATATTAATCTTGAGATTCCCAGCCAATATGGAGGAACTGCATTAATCAAAATTAAACTGTTATTAAAGCCCCTAATGTTTACATAGCTTTTTGCTAAATGTCAGAGAAATTCTGTTCATTATTCTGTGCTGTTACTTCTGCCTGGGATTTTCTCTTCTTGACCCCTTTTCTAACTTTTATCCTAATAAACTACTATTTGTTCTTTAGAACCAAGATTAAATATCTGTTGAGCAAAATTCATTGCCCATCTTTTGTGTCCTCACAACTCTTCATCCACAGAACTTCTTACATCTTCCCGAACTCATCATTTCACAAATCTATCACCACCACTTGATTGAAAGCTTTCCTAGAAAACAGATTCAAGTTCATCTTCTCCATGTCCTCAAATATAAGGATAGACCTCAGGGTCTAGCATGTGATGTGCTCTCAGTAAATAACAGCTCAAAGAAGGGCTGTGGAGGTAATGTAGTAAAGATACAGTTATTGTTTTCAAAACGCTTCTATCATATTTGAGGATAAAATGCTAATAAAATAATGAGAAAAACAGTATGGTACCAAACATCCTGACTATAGAAGTTCAGAAAAGGGATGATAATTATTGCAGAAAAACTTCATGAGGGAAGACAACTTAAGATGATTGTCTCAAATACAGACGAGAAAGTAGAGGAGATTTAACATGTATCAGTGAAGGTTGTTACAATAAGTGGTATTTTCATGCAATGTAACTGAACCAACAGGAAATGACCTTGATACTGGGGAAAATAACAATTGATGGGAATAATATCTACTCTCAATTCACTGTCCTAATAATTAAACAGAGGCTCTTTACAGAGTGTGTTGAGGGAAGAAATGGACTACACAAAAATATTGTCTAGATTTTCCAACAGATACTTTACCACAAGTTAAATCAATTAACTGGCCACTAGCAGTTATTTTGCAGATCAACTTATCTCAGTGAACAAAAGCAAAAAGGTGTTTGGAGAGAAAACTAGCTTCAGAGCACAACAAAGAAGTAACTTCCTATCATCTACTTTCTTTTCTTCTTTGCATGGTAACAGGCACTGCTTAGGCAGCTTAGGTTCAGGACCAAAATTTAGAACCAAGACACTACAGATTAGATACTGGGTAGAGAAATCAGTGCACATTTATAAAATATTTTCTATTTGTCGGAATTGGAGTCCAGGGGTTTCAATTACTCTGGTAGCCCGATACCTGCGTCATGTTCATGGAAGTGTAATGCTTGCTTCACATTCATGGATAAGTTTAGTCTTTCTCTGGAGATCAATGAACACACACAAGAATGAGAAAACAAATTGGCCTTTTTTTATATTGCTAGTTTCTATATTGACCACATTGGGTGATCACATTCTAGAAGCTGGAGATAAAGTTTCTGAGATAAGATGGTATGGACTAATCTTTTATAGAATTAGATAACAGGGTGTCTGATGTGTGTGGGTCCCTAGAAAAACTAATTTTGACTAGAGTTAAAGGTCCAGTTGAACTATGGGCATAATTTTTAATCTAAATGATTTGAATGAATAATACAGATTAAATTTTGGACTTTTTTTTAAAAAGTGGAAGAAAAAAACTGAACTCAATCTGGAGATAGCACTTTTATATTCACTAAGAACTTGATTTGGGGTGGAGGCTCCCTATAATTAGGATCAGAAATTTAAAAAAAAAGCGTTTGAACTAACAACGATTTGTGTAGAGGAGAAAAAGGTAAACTGATTTTTCCAGAATTTTTCTCTTTCTGTTTCAATTTTTTTTTCTCTTCTTCTTCTTTTCTTTTTTTTTCTCTTTCTCCCTGTATCCTCCTAATCCTTCTCCTGGTTTACTTTTTTTTCCTCCTGAAAAGTGATGATCACAGCAAAAATGTATGAGGGCTGAATATCAATCTCTATTGTCTGCATGACACATTTATATCAAATTACTTAGGTCAAAGATATCTAATGTTCCTTTGACATAATGGTAAATCAGATTTTGAGTGTTTTATGTAAGATATTGGTAACTGAAAAAAACATTTTTGAAGAACATTTTCTTTTTCAAGAAAATTCAGTTTCTGTCTTAATTTGTTATGAAATGTAGAGCTTTGACGCAAGTTCACTTCACTATCATAGCATCATAAAGTACCTTACTTTCTTACTCACTCTGCTCCATTAGAAGGCATAGCTGGAAACTGTTGATTTCCATGGAAGTGGGAACTGGTCAAGGAGAAAGTCTCAGCGTTGTTGCTATGACATGTTGTTGTCAGTGAGGATTCATGGGGTGCACTTTTCATGGGTAGATGAATATGTGCAGGCTGAAGATTGGCCCTGAAGGAGACTGACGTCAGTGCAGCACCTGCCCTTCTGCAACATGCTGGGCCGTTTGATTACTGGAAATAGCTCCACTGAGTGGTCTGGGATGGCCTGGGATATAGCAGCAGCTGTGTTCTTTGCTTCCCTCCTGAAGAACACAGATGACTGTGTTTATGAGAGGGGGCTGAGTAGAAAGCAGATTTCCCACTTCACTTTTTTTTTCTTTGAGTTCAACACCACCATCCACCTAAGGAGGTAGACAAAGTTGGCCCATGAGCTGGAAAACTCTGAAGAGGTTGATTAAATTTAAAGAATTGATTTAGAAGATCAGTATGTTAAACTACAAATGCATGGTGGGAGGCACTTGGAATGCTATTTGTTCTTCCTTTTGTGATTTCTGGTAGACAAGCGAGGATCAACACCATTCAAACCAATTTTCCATGTAAGGTACAGTGCCTAGGACCACCAAGCTTTTGTATGGCTCTGAAAATGTTTGAGTTAATATATAAAACTTACATACACACATATGAAAACAGAAACAATAAAATTAATTGTCCACAAATCATTTTCTGGCAGATAGGCAACTGCAGTTTAATATAATTCTTATGTAGATACAAAAATCATAAAGTATAATCAACATAATAAGGTTAAAATTATTTTAAAAAGTACCTCATAAACTCAAAATTGTAAAAATTAGAAACTTCTATTTCCATTTACTTATTATAATTATGACTTGTATGGGATTGTGGGTATATTTTAATATGCCTAGTAGAACATGGGGTGAAGACTCTCAGAGTAGAATATATGGACCATGAAGGTCCTAAAATGACCCTACCATCATCTTTTCACATAGAAATTTCTAGTTCTTTTTCTTTGCCACTCATCCAGTTACTTCTTTCTATTCCCATGCCACCAGGGTCCAATTCACCACTCTATCATCTGAATCACTCCAATTTTCTAGCATTAGTTCTTCCTGCCTCCAATAGTGCCTCTCTCTTTTAAATAGTTCCTTCTGCAGCTTAATATGATGGACTATACAGCTTTGACCTTGTTCTCTCTTTTCAGTGGCTCCCAGTGCTGGCAGGACAAAATCCAACCTTTTTAACATGATAGAAAATAACTTTGTAGCCAATCCACCTCCCCAGACTCATCTCTCACAATCCTAACCATTGTTTTCTCCTTCACCTTTCAATGTATAATCACTGTCTTTTTTAAAATTTTTTTTTTATTTTTTTTTCAACGTTTATTTATTTTTGGGACAGAGAGAGACAGAGCATGAACGGGGGAGGGGCAGAGAGAGAGGGAGACACAGAATCGGAAACAGGCTCCAGGCTCTGAGCCATCAGCCCAGAGCCTGACGCGGGGCTCGAACTCCCGGACCGCGAGATCGTGACCTGGCTGAAGTCGGACGCTTAACCGACTGCGCCACCCAGGCGCCCCTATAATCACTGTCTTTTATTCATATTGAACTTCTTGTAGTGCTTTAAATAATTAACATTTTATCTCCTTTGGGCTTTTGCATGTGATGTTCTCTCTAATGGACATATTTCCTTGTTCTTCACCTTCACTGTGCAAAGTGGACATCTCTTTATCACTGAGATCTTATAAAACATTTGTTTTGTTCCCCAAGATACTTGGATGGTAGTTTCATTGGCTCCCAAATCTCTTCCCCTTCCCCTCCTGTATCCCTACTCTCTCCTACAGTAATGCTCTACTGTGGTTCTTTCTATATGTTATACTCAGGCCTCCTTCTCTGTATTTCTTTTATACTATTTTCCTCTTTGGAATTCCCATGCTCATTCTTCTATTCAACTCTTACGCATTCTCCAAAGTCTTTAATTCATACTACCTCCAAGAAGTCTTCATTGATTACTATTCTCTACTGTAAAAAGAAAAAATTCTCAGAACACATAGCATACATTATATATTTAATTTATTTAACATTTACCATATACTTTTCCAAAACATCACTAGTGTCTTGTCATATAATCATATATGGTATGGTATGAACACTTCTGATAGGAGAACCAGTTGCATGTTCTTGTAGGAAAAAATTCCATGTATCTCCTGAAACACCTAGCAGAGTGGCCTATTTATATAGTAAAGGTTGATAAAAAACAAAACAATTAATTGAGTGAATAAGTGCACGTGTGACAATATCATGATTTTGTTGAATGAATACTAGCAGCAAATGGGAAAAGATTATAACAGTTGAAAAACAAATTTTGAAAAGTTATTTAAAAATAAGATTATAAGACAACTCAGAGCTATGAATCTTTAATAAATGTGGCTTTGAGAAATCAGTAGTGATAACTTGCTATGAATTCCTAACCAAAAGAGAATTGACTGTGGTGGGAATCTTAGCAAAACATTTTTGTATACAAAAATCCAGTGTTCTGTGCACATCTCCGTATTTTCTTGTTGCACATTGTTGTCATGAGCTTAGATTTTTTTTATATCCAGAATTGGAGGGATTAACTTAATACAGCATCTGCTGATGAATTGTTATTTGATTTGCCAGTGTTTTAACCTCAGAACACAATACTGTGGTAATTGCCACCTGTTTTTGTATTTCAGTCAGTAAAATACTATTGTAACCTTTAGCTTTCATGTTTTGTGAAGATGATAAATCACGTATTGCTGTGTTGAACACACCAAACAGAGGAATTAAAAAAGCAATTAATTAACATCTTCTTGATAGGGTAGAGCATAGACATTGTGATTATATATGCTAACTAATATCACTTTCTTTAAGGTTAACATTTCAAATTATTAAGAAATAATAGAAGAACTTCAGACTTAAAAGGGAAATCACAAAAGTCTTTTGTGTCACTTACATCTTCCCACCCTGAGGTTTTATTTCCACATAATTTCAAAACAACAAATAACACAAGCAATAAGAAACAAAACAAATAGAACTATGGAAAAGAAAATAGCTCAACAGGTTTTAGTTTCTGTGTTGGTTTTGTTGTTGTTGTTGATGATGTTTTTGTTGTGTTTGTCTTCCCTGGAAAAAAAAAAATAGAATGCCTGAATTGTTCATTTTCCCACCAGTTTTGTTAAGATGAACCATAGCTTTTTGAATCTTAGAAATCAACTTATGGAGGTTTTGCCTACTGTCTTAAACAGTACAGTAGCAGATCATTCTTGCTTATTCCATCCATCATGTACAGCTACAGCTGGCACGCGGCTGCTGACTAGAAACTCCATGTCCCCGCATCTAAATTGAGCCATATCACCATTTCTTGCCAATGGAAACTTAGTGAGGTGTTGTAATTCTGGATTAAGGTGGTTAACAAAATTGAGTATACCTTCTCTATACTTTCGTTTGTTTCCCATCTGGTTGCTGGATGCAAAGGATTTCGAGGCCCTTTGCAGCCAGCAAAGATTAGAGATGTTAGAGCATAGAATTGAAAGAGTACCTGAATTCCCAAATGGAGAAGAGCTACTCATTGACCAGGAACATCTGCACAGGAATTATGTGAGCAAGCAATAAACTTCTATATGTAAGCTACTGAAATGTGGCAGCGTATAGTAGTAACTAGAATTATCCTGTGTCCATTAACCCTAGTCTTGAGATCTAGATGGTGTTACTGCTATTCATAATTAGATAGTTTTATTGATAAATTTGGTTGCATTCTACAAAGAAATTTTATGCAATACTTTTCTAGAGTTAACATTCTTTTTAATCATTTTTAAAATTATCTATGATATTCAATGCCTTTGAGGATAGAATGCTAGCAAAGCAAAAGTAAATAATTTAGGTAGTGCATCTGTTTCCAGTCTAACAGGAAAACAAATATTACCCAATTAATCACCCAATTAAAATAGATGCTATAAAGGAAAAACAAAACAAAACAGGCACTATGAAAAGGTAAACTCAAGGTCTTACCCTGGTCTGAGGGGAAGGGGAATCAGGTAAAAACCCTCAGAAAATTATACTTATGGGCCAGATGATGAAGAATAATAGAGAAGGGAAATGAGAAGAGCATGCAAGAAGGCCTGGAAATGCAAAAAAACTTGGTGCTTTGGAATTTTGTGGTCATTCAAAGATACTTTGTGTGTTCAAGTAGTATGGTGTTCTCATGGAACAAGCACTCTATTGCTGGTAAATAGCTAGTATGTACAGATCGGTTACATACACAGCCTATCCATTAGTAGAATAGGGGATATAAGCAGACATAAGGAAGGTTTCTGATACCTGAGATGATACAATATGCCAGTGAGTCACTATTAGCCCTCCTGTAACAAAGAATAACACAGATATCACATAATCAGACTTGACTTCCTATTTATTGTTAACATACACAAACAGAACTAAGGTGAGTACTTCCTTGGATTTATACAGAGAATCTGGGACAAAAATAATAAGTTGACTTCCTTCCAGTGTGGTAACTAAGCTGAAATGCTGTAAGTTCTGATTTACCATTGGTTGATTGCCATGTAAAGGAGGGCAACATGGAGGGAAAGTGGAAGAGAGAGTTGAGGGGATAAGGAGCATAAACCAGATGATGTCACTGCTTTTAAACTCCAGGATCCAGTTGCACCTAATGCAAACTACCTAATTCCTCATTCTCTTCTTTGTCCTTCTCCTTCACTCTGTTCCTCTTCCTTGTTTTCTCCCTCATATTCATTAAGATGGTCTGAGTTGTGTTAACTGAAAGCATGCCTGCTAAAATAATAACAGCTTCTACAGAGCCCTGTACATCAGGCAGGATATCTTAGTGGTTGCAAAGAAAGTAAAGATGGTTGCCACTTAAGGGGGGTGTCAAATTGAAGTATACAATTAGACCTTCAGGAGGATGTTCCTCATTTATGAACTCCCCTTAGTGAAACAGTTTTAGGATCAGGACAATGAACTTTATAAAAGTTGTTGAAGCATAGCAATACTTCATAGAAAGTCTTGGATTTATTAATAGTTACATAAAACTGGATGCATCCTTTAATTAAAACTCAGTAAAATGTAAGTGCTGAGGCATTTGATCCATGAAATATAAATGAGTTATAGTCAAAAGCTTCTTTCATTCTTTCCCATTTTTTTAAATGACCTACATATTGTAAACCAAAAATATATTCCTCCTGGAACCTCAGCCTAATGGACAACAGTTTGATCAATTTTTGTGGCATTTTCAGCTAAGTTTTAATTATGACTCAAGCGGTAGTTGTGAAGGATTGAAGGCTAATGTGTAGAGCCTTAGGCCATACCATAACAGGTTCCTACAGAAAGGCAAAATTTGCTCACAGAAAGAATCGTAATGAGTAACATATCACACAGACTCAAACATGAGAAAGAAAAATTGAAGCATTAATACCTTGAATGTGAGTGATGCCAAGCATTCTCTCACAGTACTATCACAGGCACTAATCTATGTAGCAGGGAAACAAGTTTTCCTAGTTAACTAAGGCTCTTCTTGCTATTGTATATAAAGTCCTGATGTTCAGTTATCAGTGCACTTGGCTAAAGCTCTTTTGGGTATGATTCTCATCAAAATCACTCATTCAGAAGTTAGATATATTACATATCAAATATATTACCATGAGATATTATAGGCTACTTTATTCAGAGCATCTGCCCCATTGGTGAATTGCACTGGAGTTAGCTCATTAGCCAAAGGTGAGTTGAAATACACCTTACTAAAGGCTCTGTCTTCAGGGAATCTGCCTCACCTCCATATTTAAGCCTGGCCAACAACTGTTACCTGAACGTATTTCCAAATTTTGGCTTTGGATCCAGTTTCCTTTAACTGTCTCCTTGGACTTCAACTCATGGCATAACCTTTTCTAAGTCAAGATAGCCTCATGATTTGGCCTTGTTTTCTGTGCCTTAGTCCACATGGGCACCCTTCTCCATTCCTGGCTCATAGAAGGAAAAATAGGGCCCTATTTTTCAAGAGTGAAAGTTTGAACAATTCCAAATGACAACTAGAGACAGAAGTCAAACCAAAATTGTCTGTATAGAAGAAGAATTGGTGACTTGTAGAACTTAAGAGTGTAAGGTCAGATCGAGTGATCTTCCAGAAAGCTAGAGTCAGAATCTCAACACCACATGAACTTGTTTTCTCTTTGTTTTGTGGCTTTCCTCCATTTTGGATTCAGTCAGTCAGTCTCTTCCTGCATGGAAAACCCAAATGCTATTAAGCTTATAATGGATCCTGCTCTCAACAACCAGTCTCAGCATAAAAGAGATTTTCATTTTCCTCATAGTTCCATAAAAATACAAGAATTCAGTTTCACTGGACTGGCTGACTTGAGTCATGCTTCCAGTCTAGTGTAGCTAGAAGAGATAACAAGACGACTGGCCCGGGCTGGATAGTACATTCATAGTTGGAGCCAGAAGACTAATAATGAGAAATAGGTGATTCCAAGAATTCAGGTCTGTGTGCTATTGTCAAAAGAATGAGCAGTGAATGTTGAGCAGGCAAACAAATAAAAACAAAGCAAATAAAATATCCTTTATATACCAGCTGGGATAATACAAAGCACATCTAACTTACCCTGTGATCAAAGTATTATTTCTTCTTAATACTCACTACACTTGACCCTGTCCAGAAATTGCAATGATTTGTAGAGCTCATTGTCAGATACAATCTTTTTCTAACTGCACTCTCTATGGAACTGTGGTGATTAATCAAGATCCAAATGTATCTCTAAAGGGGTGATGGTGATTGTACGGCAATCCTAAGAGAAACATTTCTAGTTTAAACAGCCCAAATAATCATAGTGCCATTCTCCCAAATTCAAGGAGCCTATCCATCAGTAGTGAGCTGAAGCCAAACTCCTCCTGGGAGACTAAATGCAGGAAAGGAATTGATTTTGTTGGGTTTCCTATTAACACTAATTACCATTCTTTGATGTGCCTCAAATGTTTCTTGACAAGGAGATGATATCCTTGTGGCAGGAAGCCAATCATTTTCATCTGTAATGAAGCTTGCCTTTGTCCTCGGTAAATATAGACTAGTTAGGACAGTCACATTATTTGAAAAATGTATCACCTGACTCCAAGGAACAGATGTTCAGTAAAATGATCTTTTTTTATTTTTTTCTTCCAAAGACAAATCGATAAACTTCAGGCATACCTTGAGAGCACTGATTGTATTCTAATGGAACAAAATGGGGACACAATCAAATTATGGTTTGGGCTACTAATTAGGATGTTAAAAGAGCTAGTAGGTACATAACGTATAAGTTTCATAAGATCAGGAACCTTTGTGTTAACCATGGTTGTTCTTATATACTTATAATAAGAGTGCCTGGAAAAAAACAAGCACTTAAAATTATTGGTGAACAAATAGATTACAAAATAAAATAAAGTAAAAGTAAAATTCTAAATCAATCCAAAGTATAAATCATATTTAATCTGGCAATAAATTAACTGAAACTCAATCCTTAATTCAAACTCAATCTTGAAATTCAATACAACATGGAAAAAACAAATCACTTAAACAGGTCACACAGCTAGAAAATCAATGAGGTGAGCTTAGATATGTTTGATTCCAGAACCTACTTTATTTATTCTTCTATTCATTTTGTTGGCACAATTTTTATTCCCAAGGAGCATGAACTCCAGGAATACACTGCTGATGTTGGATTCCAGGATTCCTCTGCTCACTAGTGGTGAAACTTTGCAGGAATTGCTTAAACTGTTTCAATTTCTGCAACTAAAAAGTGGGTATATTGTGGCAATTTTAAACAGAATTAAAAAAAATTTTTTTAAAGTTTATTTTTGACAGGGAGAGAGAGAGCGCGCGCATGGGTGGGGGAGGGACAGAGAGAGGGAGACACACAATCTGAAGCAGGCTCCAGGCTCTGAGCTGTCAGCACAGAGCCCTATGCAGGGCTCAAATTCACAGACCGCAAGATGATGACAGCCAAAGTCGGACGCTCAACCGACTGAGCCACCCAGCCGCCCCATAAACAGAATATTTTTAAGTGATTAGAAGAGTTCCTGACTTGTAGAAAATTCTACACATTTCCTTATTAAATAAGTTTCAAAAACAACTACATTTCCATAACAACCAATGTTTTAAACTAAGGTCAATTGTAATCAAATTGCCCCATATGTATTTTATTAGATCTTATCCTACATCAGTGCCAAAGCCAAGAATATAGTAAAGATTTCATAATCCCCGTAGTCTTATTTATGAAAATGTCAGAAGGAGAGGCGCTTAGGTGGCTCAGGGGATTGAGCATCTAATTCTTGATTTGGGTTCAGGTCATGATCCTAGGATCCTGAGATCAAGCCTCGCGTGGGACTCTCCACCCTCTTTGTACACTTTTAATCCCAATATAGATCTCCACCGTATTTCTTTGATATCGTTGGTTTCCTGAATATCACAAAATTCCCTGAGAGTTTAGTGCAGTCATATTATTTCAAAAAACATTAATGGTTTTGCAAAGGATTTTAAAATTGAAACTAGAAGTTCTTATATTTAGGATTCCCTTATTATCAGAAATTTTTCATTGATCAGTTTTCTCCACTCATTCCAGCCTTCCTTTGGCTCTGGGTCTCAGCCTCCTCTTACCCTTAAGACTTCATTCACATTTTTTTCAACTTATGCATTTTAGCCACTTGCTTCATCCCATCTTTAATTATGCCAAGCAATTTGGATCTCTACCTGTGACTTGGCTTTGAACCCTTCTTTGCATTTCTGAACACTCACCTGAGGGTGATATGCTTTGCATCCCACACTTAATCTCTATAGAGGGCTTGACATTTCTGTCTTTCTTGTAACCTTTCCTTGTTATCTATACATACATGAGATTTAATTTGCCACTGATATGAATTACATTACATTTTACCCCTTACCATCTACATATAACCCTTACATGGAAGTTTCAGTTTTAAATAAATATGTCTATTTATAGTGGGTAAGAAAAGCATGATATTTCTTCAAGAATTCTGTTCAAAGAGGTTTCTAAAAATAAGGTTAGCAGCATGTTAGATGCCAACACTTTGAGTCATAGAGGAAGTCCTTGAGTTGTGCTCCTTAATATGGCAGCCACTAGCCACATGTGGCTATTTTCATTAGTTAAATAAAATTAAAAATTTAATTCTTCTAATAATACATTATTCATATGCTTACTAGCCACATGCGGCTACCATATTCAACAGCACAGATTATACAGTGTTTTCATCACTGTGAGAAGTTCTATTAGACAGTTCTTCAAAACTGACTATAGAATTTGTAAATAGATATTTTGAAAAATGGCATTTTGGGGTGCTTGGGTGACTCTGTTGAGCATCCAACTTTGGCTCAGGTTGTGATCTCGCAGCTCCTGAGTTCCAGCCCCACATTGAGCTCACTGCTGTCAGCATGGAACCCATTTCAGATCCTCTGCCCCCCTCTCTCTGGGCCTCCCCCACTCGCACACACTCTCTCTCAAAAATAAAATAAAAATAAAACATTAAAAAAAAGAAGAAAAATGGCATTTTGCCCTGTGTCTTTTAATATAACTTGGACAAGGGGATTACTCAATAAAAACATGTTTTTCATCTTTTTTACTATAGAACTATTTTCACTCAAGATGTTACAAGGGAGCATAACAGTTATACAAATAATGGAGAATAATGGATAATTTATATCAAAATATTTTGATAATAAAAAATGTTCTTTCCCACTCTACAATGGTATTACTATTCCTGCAATTTCTGTAGTATAGTATTTTTCACACTGTGGATTGTGACTGATTACTGAGTTATGAAATCATTTTATTCAGTTATGATAGGGAATATATAGGATAAAAGAGGCAGAGAGGGAAATATTAGGACCTGAAGTCCCTGGGTGAGGAAAAGTACAGATTTTGGAACAATGCTGAAGTGTCTCACCACAACAAACCCCTCAGATGTAAGGTTCCTCTTAAGAATATAACGCTACCTACTCCCCCCCTCCTCCACCCCAGGTTCCTCTCAGGAATTTGACAAAAGACCTAAGTGTGGCCATAGAGCTCCCCTCATACAATGGAAACAAGCCAATCAGGAATGGACAACCCAGCACCTAGAGCTATGCAGTCAATAAGGGTAGAACCTGAGAAGGAACAAGGAGGAAGGGATGGAGGGGGAGGTGACCAGAACCTTATAAAACAAGGACCCTTGCCTTTTGTCAGTGGGCATTAAGTGTACCCTCTCTGTAAAGAGGGCTTTCCTACTACTCTTCCTAATTTTATACTTTTGTGTCCACCACTTCATTCTTTGAAGCTGTGAAACAAAGAACCCTGGATATTGAGGTAAAAAAATCCTACAATAAGGTGACAATTTTTTTTAAGAAAATATTTTAGAATTACATCAAAGAAAAATAAGAGTGCATCACACATAGGTAAGGAAAGCATTGTTTCATTAAACTTTTGTTTTAGTTTTGTAATGTTGAGTCATGATGTAAAATAATTGCTTACTCTAGCTTATATTTTAAAATGCTTGAAAACAGTTATGGAAAAATCCACCAGCATTAGCATCTCCATAAATGTAAATGCAACATTTTTATTTTTCAGATTTCATAAAGAATGCAAAGTGTATCTGATTTCCAAGAAAGCAAATTTTAGAGATACTTTTTTCCATATTACTAATGTAGACATATATATTTGTGCAAATCAGTGGGGAAAAATAAGTCATGATACTTCTAAAGTCTTTTCTTACAGACAATAAAATGTAAAATCCATCAGTCAGCCCAACTATTACTGAATTTCTCTCTGACCATAACTTGCATGTTCTGAATCCCCCATTTTTCCTTATCACTTCACTTAGTTACATTTTTAAAAAGCCTCCATTTCTCCATGGCCATAAGTAATGCAGTTATACCTTCAACCCAATAACATTGTTTCTGTTATGGACTGAGTTGTATACCCCCCAAATTCATAGGTTGAAGCCCTAAGTCCCAGTATTTCAGAATGTAAGTGCATTTGGAGTTAGGGTCTTTAGGAAGGTAACTAAGTAAAATGAGGTCACTAAAGTAGGCCTTAACAATATGACTGGTATCCTTAACAGAATATATTAAGGGGCATCTGAGTGGCTCTGCACTGACAGCACAGGGTCTGCTTGGGATTCTTTTTCTCTCTCTTTCCCTCTCTCTGCCTCTCTCTCTCTCTGCTCCTCCCCTGCATGCCCACACTCTCTAAATAAATACATAAATATTAAAAAAATTAAATAAACATTAAAAAAGAAGAGTATATTAAGACATAGACACAAAGAGAAGTTTACCTATAAGCCACAGAGAAGCCTTAGACACCATGATTTCAGACTCCTAGCCTCCAATATTAAACAAAAAATACAATTCTGTGTTTGAAGCCACCTAGTCTATAGTACTTTGTTAAGGCAACACTTGCAAATTAATGCAGTCTCCATGTTATTTGCAACTTTTCCTTTTTCCTCTTCTGTCTTAAATAAATGTATAAATTTGTGAATTAGCTAAAGTTCTTTAGTTTCAAGCAACCCAAATGGTTCTACTCAAATAAATTGAATTTGCTGGAAGGATATGAACTAGCTCCACAAGTGAAAGAAAGAAATTAAGAAAGAAAGAAAGAAAGAAAGAAAGAAAGAAAGAAAGAAAGAAAGGAAGAAAGAAAGAAAAGAAGGGAGGAAGGAAGGAAGGAAGGAAGGAAGGAAGGAAGGAAGGAAGGAAAAAAAGAAAGAAAAAGAAGAAAAAGAAAAATTTGCAGAACCAGTTCTTCAACAGGACAGGAATCATGGAAGCTCCTTGGATCTGGGAAGCCACAACTGTTTGAGGGTCTCAATTATTTTCAGTTTTCTGTACCTCCTCTAGTGTCACATTCTAGGGAGAAGATATTATCCATCCTAGCTTATGTGAAATATTTATCCCTAAGAGAAATACAAGGTCTTTGACAGCCACACCAAGATTACATTTAATGAGGAAAGTGTTATTCCCAAATAAAACCACAAGTTTCTTACCAAAAGAAGGGGAAAAAAGAAACTGGGGGGAAATAACGGATATGTGTTATTTTGGGCTTAGTTATTTAACTTAGACCATTAATAATTTTAGGTCATATTATGTTGGATGGATGAAAATATGACACTTTCTATATTAAAAAATGTATATAGTTTGAAAAGATTCAAAACGACTTGATTTTCATGGCTTCAGGCTTTCTATAAGTCAAACTAAATTTTCTAGAATAATTATGGGATTGGGGGAAGCTACATAGAAGAAAAAATTTCAATATAGCTAATTTATCCTAGATATGTATAGAGCATTAGGAAAATTTTAAAACAGCCATTTTCATGACTTCACATTACTATACTCCTGAGATTCAAATAATAGGGGACCAAATATTTGAGGATTATTATCTGTGAAAAGGAAAAGTAACAATCCCAATATTTTTTCCCTAGTTTCCTAGTTAAATTGTTATAATGAGTGTATCATCTATTTTAATGGTTCCAACTACTTTCCATATCTCAGGAAAACACACACACACGACATACGTATTTCCCCCAAGGCACAATAAATTGGAAGTTTCACTTAAATATCTAGTGTCTGGTTTATTTTCTGCCTTGACCTAACAAGAGGGTATGAGACTTTTAACTAAAGAATACATAAAGTTACCATCTACCATTCCCAATTGGTTGGAGTATCAGTGCTTAGCTGCCATTTCATTGTAGCTTGATATTTCCACTAATTCAATTAACTGGGATATGTTAAGCTGAGATACAGAAGTAAAATATCTATTTGTCCTCCCAGGGGCTTGTTATTCAAAAAGACAGACATATTAAAAGAAAATAGCAACATAACAAAGAAATGTGCTAATGGGTTATACAGGTAAATATATATGTGTATGTATGTATATAAAGTACATAATGATTAGTAAGTTTAAAATATTTTTTAATGGGAACTTAGAGGTAAGAGAACAAAGCCCTGTAAGACAGAGCTAGAGAATTTTTTTTTTTAGTATCTTTTTTTTAAAAAAACTTTTATTAATTTTTGGGAGACAGAGCATGAGCGGGGGAGGGGCACAGAGAGAAAGGGAGGTACACAGGATCCGAAGCAGACTCCAGACTGTGAGCCGTCAAGGCAGAGCCCCATGCAGGGCTCATATTCACAAATTGCAAGATCATGACCTGAGCCGAAGTTGGAAGCTTAACCAGTGAGCCACCCAGGTGACCCTAAGGGCAATTTTTAAAAGAGATTAGACTGGAGCTTTATCAACATGCAATCAATCAATATAAATTTTTGCATATATAATTAAGCTTCAGAATGATTATTTACACTAGTTAAAATAATTCATTGCTCAAAGTCTTTGAATACTTAATCAGTTATTCTCTTTATATACAACTTTTTGAAAAAGCCAAATGCTAAAACATCTCGTTGTAGGGTTAATTCCATTAAAGAATGCTAAGTATGCAGTCCAATTTTAGGCTTAGGGCTTTAGCAAATAAAAATACAAGACATCTAGTTAAATTTGAATTTTAGATAAATGATGAATAATTAAGTATAACTATGTTCTATATACTACTTGGAATGTACTTATACTAAAAAAATACTCATTTTTTAAATTTGAAATGTAAATTTAGGTATTTTCTTGTACATCTGGCACTCCTATGTCAGGCTGGGAGGGAAAAAAAAAGAATAGCCTTTGAATGTGAGAAGGAAGCAAAAACTGAGAGGAAATACTAACCAATATGTATATGTGGGAGGAGTACCAGGAAGATGTTTTAAATCAAAATAACATTATTTTATTTATTAAGAAAATATTTTTAATGTTTATTTTTGACAGCATGTTCCGGGGGGAGGGGCAGAGAGAGAAGGAGACAAAGAGTCTGAAGCAGACTCCAGGCTCTGAGCTGTCAGCCCAGAGCCTGACACAGGGTTCACACTCATGAACTGAGTCAAAGTCAGATGCTTAACTGACTTCGTTAATATTATTTAATATGTGAAGACATTAGGATGGTGTTTAAAAATACCTATAAAGGAAATGGGTTATTTTTTATGCTATATTTTATATAAATAGTCTATTTCTGAGAAACTTTGGGAAAAGTAGCTTTTTGCAATAGGTTTGAAAAACCATCTCAAGGTGGTATTAACCAAAATCTAAATTGACATAAATAATAAATTCTTCTATGACTCTTTTGTTTGCTTGGTCTTGGAAAGATTGCAGTACTTTATGTGGACTAAAATCCTTTTTGAATTAATTTTAGAGCACTTAGGACTCTGAGAATCCTATTTATAATTCACACTAGGGCTTGGAACTAACAATCAAAATCCTGAATATTTTGGTGTATTTAGGAAAACTCATAGGCTTTCGTTCTGGTCAGGTTTACTCTTGTACACTATACCTTAATTTTAATCTACTGTTAAAAAAAGTTATTATTTAATCTCTATACACAATACGGGGCTCAAACTCACAACCCCAGGATCAAGAGTTTCATGCTCATCTGACTGAGCCTGCCAGGCAGCCCATGATGCCTTAATTTAAACAAGTTTTACAGTGATATTTTTAGTAGTAACATGAATGTAAGGAACTAAAAAAAACACATTCTTCTATAGTACTTTAATCAATGTAGTGTCCTTGCTTTAGATATGTATCATAAATTATAATCTAACAATAAAACTCCCATAGTTTCCCAAAAAACTAAACTGTTCATGGGCTATATGAGTGAAAAGGATTACAGACAAGTATTCTTTACATTTGTTTTACCCAATTCTTAACTGAGAGTCTCTTAAAAATCAGAAAAGAACACATTGTTTTTGTATGCTATAATTTCCGCTCAGTATCTGCTCAGGGAGGCCCATAATTATGCATTCCATTTAGGTAAAACAGTTTACTTTTCCTCTCTTATGTTTAATCTTCATAGTATAGACAAATGTAAAGGTCATTTTTAATTTTAATGCTTTGAAAAATACTGATTAATCTGAAAATATGAAAATAGTAGAAGACTAAAATCTCCTATGCTATCACTTTTATCCATTTCTAAAAACTAATTTTCCTCCTATACTATTTTTAATCAATAATAGTCACTATAAATGGCATGCCCACAAATTCATCTAAAAATACTTCATTAAAACAGTTATATCACAATCATAATTCAAAGCAATAGCTATTTTAATTTTTTCTTTGATTTCTTTGGAAGAGAGAGTAGGAGAGGGCAAAAGGAAATAAAATCATGAAACAACTTATTGTATTCTTAAAAAAGTTAAAATCTAATAATTGCACTACTGGCTATTTACCCCCACCCCCCACCCCCCCAAAAAAGCTAAAACACTAATTCAGAGGGATACAGGCACCCCTATGTTTATTGCAGCATTTTTTTTTACAATAGCCAAAGTGTGAAATCAAAGTATTCATCAATATATGAATGGATAAAGAAGATGTGATATATATTATTCAGCCATAATAAAAGAATGAAATCTTGCCATTTGCAACAATATCAATAGAGCTAGAGTGTATTGTACTAAATGAAATATGTCATTTAGAGAAAGAAAGACAAACACTGTTATAGACTCTAAGTCTAAAGTTCTCTTTTGGCCAGCAAAAAAGCAGGATGCAGGATGAAAAACAAGAGATGGGTAACATCCAGGAAAAGATAAGAGCCCCAAATAAGGGTCCTTGCCCCATTTTTATTAGGATCAGAAGGCTTGCAAACATGGCGATGGATGTGCACAAAGAGACAATGAATCTGTGAACATTAACTTGTGGATGTGTGGGAAAGGGGTTCTTGAAGATATTTGGGGTTAGGGGTTTGGGTTAATACAAAGCAAAATACTGATGCCAGGCAGTGGGGTAGAAGGTTGTTTATAGTGGACATGAGGCACCACCTCTGTTTATTTTAGCTAGCCTAGGGGATGAGATACGTAGGACATTTGATCTCACAGTTAACAAGGCACTTTTTCTTTTGTTAATCATCTCTGCTCAGGGCTTCTTCACCTGCAGTGCGGCAGTCTATAGCCCAATTTACCTGTTTACCTAACTTTGTCCTTCCTTCCTGTGAAAGCATCTTTCTGCTATAATACTAAATTGGGGGGGGGAGGGGGTGCTTCCAACCTGAATATCTAATCTAGCCTATTTCATATACCTATGTATTGGGTGCCTTTGCACCTCCCTATTCTTGGTTGCCTTGTCCTGTTTATCCAAACTCGGGTGTGAGCCTCCTATGGCTTTGTACTTCTTTATGCCTTGTTAACCCATTGTTGTAACCCCGGGAAATTTCTAAGCTTATTCCCCACAAAATACCATACGATTTCCCTCATATATGGAATTTAAGAAACAAAATATGCAAAGGAAAAAATATGGAAACCAATAAACAGAATTAAACTATAGACAACAAACTCATGGTTATCAGAGGGGAGGTGAGTGGTGGGAGAGAAATGAAATAGGTGATGTGGATTAAGGAGGTACTTGTAATGAGTACTGGGTGATGTATGGAAATGTCAAAACACTGTATTTGTACACCTGAAACTAATATAACCTGTGTTTTAACTATATTGGAATTTTAAAAAAGAAACAAGAAAATACCATAGAGTTGGTGACTTAAACAACAGACATTTATTTCTCATAGTTCTATAGATTGAGAAGTTTTGGATCAAGCTGCTGGCACATTTAGTTCATGGTGAGGGCTCTCTTCATGGCTTGCAGATGGCTGCCATCTTGCTCTGTGCTCACATGATTTCTCTCTGAGCATGCAAGGGAAGGGGAAGAGAGAGAAAGAATAAACGAATTAATTAATAGGCCCTCTTATCTCTTCCTATAAGAACATTGGTCTGATCATGAGGACCCTGGCCTCATAAACTTATCTAAATCTAATTACCTGTTGAAGAACCAACTTCTAAATACTATCATATTGGGGGTTAGGGCCTCAACAATTGAATTTAGGGGGATACAAACAGCCAGTCCATTACAGGTGTGCACGATAAGCAAGGAATTATTCTACATACTGAACATACAGTAGTAAACAAATCAAATAGACAACTCTGTCCTTGAATGAAAGAGGAAGATGGTGGCAGTATAGGAGGACCATAAGGTCCTCTCATCCCATGAACAGTAGATAAATATCACATTACCCCAGTTTTCCCAGAAATCGACCTGAAGACTGATAGAGCAAACTCCAAAACCAAAGGGAGAGAAAAGTTCGTATCAAAGAAAATAGGAAGTACAGAAACGTAATTTAGGAGAGAAATAGATTGCAGGTGATATGGAGTGGAGGGTTCCATGATTGTTGAGAAGGGCCAAGGGAATGCACAAGGAGAACATTTCCCCAAAGCCATTGGCTTCGAAAATGAGACAGGCTGAATTTTGTGATTTCATAGAACCAGCATGGCTTACAGCCTGGAGTTTAAAGATTAGGAGGCTTGGTTGGGATAAGGACTGGAGAGGATTGTACTTCTCTTGGAGAAAAGGCAAGCAAACAACCTGGGAACAAACGGGATGCAAACAGCAATCTGAAGAGCACCTTAGGCACAGAGTGGGGAGATTATTCACTCTTCTCAGAGTGCTTCCCTGAGAAGTAGCATTCATGGAGATATCTCTCTGGGAACAAAGGATCTGGCTAGTGCCATTTCCCTCCTCCACCCTGAGCAAAAACATAGAGCCACCTGTAGAAAAACCAGCACAGCATTGCCACTGGTTGCCTAACTTGCACACACCAAGTCCCACCATTGCCTCTCCCTGTGTTTAGTGAGACTGCCCTTTTTAGTCATGCTTGACTCATTCCCATTACAGTGGGCCCCTACCTCAGAAGACCAGCACAAACCCTTGTTCATACCACATCTACCATACAGAGAGTTCTTCAGGGCATTAGTTCTGGTGTAGGTAGTGTCAGATCTCATTTCACAAGCAAACCAGAGCACACCTAGTTAAAATTCAACACATTCAGGCCAGGAACCAAACGCTTCCCAGAACAGAGAAGGAGAGCCTCTGTAGATGACTAGCCTGAAGGATAGAGTATTCAAAACACAATAGCAGTGTGCATTCTACATATCCTGGAGACACTCCCTGAAGTGCCAGGCCTTGGCCATGATATGACCTTTTCTCCATAAGGCCATTACTTTCAGGAACAGGAGACTTAACTGCCTTTTCTAACACATATAAGATGGCAGAGACAAAATTCAAAGATAGAGGAATTTGTTCCAAATGTAAGAACAAGAAAAGGTTGCAGCCAGAGATCTAATTCAAAACAGATATAAGTAATACACATGATGGGAGAATTTAAAGCAACAATCAAGGATTATTGCTGGGCTTGAGAAAAACATGGAAGAAATCAGGAAGAACGGTTACTATAGAGATTAAAAAAAAGTTTAAAAAACAGGCAGAAATGAAAAATGCAATAACTGAGATTCAAGACAGATTGGATGTGATGACAACAAGGATAGGACAAGCAGAGAAATGAATAAGTGATATAGAAGATAGAATTATAGAAAATAAACAAGCTGAACAAAATAATTATGGGTCATGAGAATAGACTTAGGGACTCAGTGACTGCATCAAATGTAATAACGTGTATTATATGATTCCCAGAAGAAGAGAGAGAAAACTTCTTTCTGGACATAATAGCAGAAAACTACTATAATCTGGGGAAGGAAACAGACATTCACATCCAGGAGGCACAGAGAACTCCCATCAAAATCAACAAAAGCAGGTCAGCACCAAGACAAATTATAATTACATTTAGTGATAAGTTAATCTTGTAATAAAATATAGTGGTAAAGAAAAGATCTTAAAATCAGCAAGATAAGGAAGTCCTTATATTACAAGGAAAAACCCATAAGACTAGCTGGAGATTTCTCAACAGAAACTTGGCAAGCCAGAAGGAAGTGGCATAATCTATTCAACATGCGGAATTGGAAAAACTGGTAGTCAAGAACACTGTATCCAGTAAAGCTATCATTCAGAACAGAAGGAAAGAGAAAGAGTTTTCCCAGATTAAAAAAAAACAAAACAGAAACTGAAGGAGTTTATTACCACTAAACCAGCCTGCAAGAAATATTAAAGGGCTCTCTTTGAGTGCAGAGACCAATAGTGAAACAGACAAGAAAAGAACAGAGAAAATCTCCAGAAACTACAAGAAAACAAGGAATAAAATGGAAATAAATACATATCTATCAATAATTACTTTGAATATGAATGGACTAAATGCTCCAATCAGAAGACATAGCGTATGAGAATGGATAAAAACAAAACAAAACAAAAACCACAAAACAAGTCCCATTTATATGCTGCCTATAAGAGAGTCATTTTAGACCTAAAGACACCTATGAATTGAAAGTGAGGACATGGAGAAATATTTACCATGCAAATGAATGTCAAATGAAAGAGTAGCAATACTTACATCTGATAAATTAGACTTTAAAACAAAGACTATTATATGAGACAAAGAAAGGGGCGCCTGGGTGGCTCAGTCTGTTAGGCGTCTGACTTCGGTTCAGGTCATGATCTCGCAATCCGTGAGTTCGAGCCCCGCATCGGACTCTGTGCTGACACCTCAGAGCCTGGAGCCTGCTTCGGATTCTGTGTCTTCCTCTCTCTCTGACCCTCCCCTGTTCATTCTCTGTCTGTCTCTGTCTCAAAAATAAATAAACGTTGGGGTGCCTGGGTGGCTCCGTCGGTTAAGCGGCCGACTTCGGCTCGGGTCATGATGTCACGGTCCGTGGGTTTGAGCCCCGCATCAGGCTCTGTGCTGACAGCTCAGAGCCTGGAGCCTGTTTCAGATTCTTTGTCTCCCTCTCTCTGACCCTCCCCCGTTCATGCTCTGTCTCTCTCTGTCTCAAAAATAAATAAATGTTAAAAAAAATTTTTTAAATAAATAAACGTTAAAAAAATTTAAAAAAAAGAGACAAAGAAAGGCACTATATAATCATAAAGGGGACAATCCAACAAGAAGATACAACAATTATACACCCAAATATACACCCAAATGAAAGCACCTAAATGTATAAAACAATAACACAAACACAATACACAAACACAAAGAAACTAACTGATTATAATGCAATAGTAGTATGGGATTTTAATACCCCGTTTATATCAGTGGACAGACCATTTAAATAGAAAATAAAAAGAAAAAAATGGTTTTGAATGACACACTGGACCAGATGGACTTAACAGATATATTCAAAACATTACATCCTAAAACAGCAGAATACACATTCTTGTCAAGTGCACACGAAACATTCCCCAGAATATATCACATATTAGGTTACAAAACAGGCATCAACAAATAAAAAACATGAAGTTGTACCATGCACCTTTGTATAACCACATTGCTATGAAACTAAAAGTCAACCACAAGAAAAAAATATGGAAAGACCACAAATACATGGATGTTAAACAACATGTGCTAAACAAAAATAGATAGACTAGGAAATGAAAGAAGAATTAAAAACATTGAAACAAAATTGAAAACACAATGGTGCAAAACCTTTGAGAGGCCACAAAAGCAATCCTAGGAGGCAAGTATATAGCAAAACATGCGTACAGTAAGAAACAAGAAAACTTTCAAATAAAAAACTTAACCTTACACCTAAAGGAGCTAGGAAAACAAAAAAACAAAAAACAAAACAAACAAAAAAAAAGCCAAAAGCCATCAGAAGGAAGGAAATAATAAAGATTGAAACAGAAATATATAATATAGAAACTAAAAAAAACCCAATAGAACAGATCAATGAAACCAGAAGCTGGATCTTGAAAAAATTAATAAAATTGATAAACTTCTAGCCAGACTTATCCAAAGGAAAAGAAAAAGCATCCTAATAAATAGTCACAAATTATAGAGTAGAAATAAACAACACCACATAAATACAAACAATTATATATAAAATTATAAAAAAACTATATGCCAACAAATTGGACAACCTAGAAAAAAATGGATTAATTCCTGGAAACACAAATTACCCAAACTGAAACAGGAAGAAATAGAAAAACTTGAACAGACCAATAACCAGCAAAGAAATTGGATCAGTAATCAAAATGCTTTCAACAAACAAAACTCCAGGACCAGATGGCTTCATAGGTGAATTCTATCAAACATTTAAAGAAGTGTTAATACTTACACTTCTCAAACTATTAAAAAAAAAACAAAAAGGAAAGAAAAGTTCCAGATTAATTTTCTGAGGCCAGCAAAACAAGATATACCAGTAAAAAAGAGAACTACAGGCCAATGTTCCTGATAAACATGAATGCAAAAATTCTCAATAAAATACTAGAAAACCAAATCCAACAATACATTAAAAAAAATTCACCAGAATCAAGTGGGATTTATTCTTAGGTTACAAGGGTGGTTTGGGGCGTGTGGGTGACTCAGTCGGTTGGGCATCTGACTTCAGCTTGTGTCGTGAGCCCACAGTTTGTGACTTGAGCCCCGCATAGGGCTCTGTGCTGAGAGCTCAGAGCCTGGAGCCTGCTTCGAATCTGTGTCCCCCTCTCTCTCTCGGCCACTCCCCTGCTCACACTCTGTCTCTCAAAAATAAATAAATGTAAAAAAAACAACAAGGGTGGTTCAATATTTGCAAATCAATCTACATGATATATCCCATTAATACAAAAAAGGATAAGAACCATATGATCATTTCAATAGATGCAGAAAAAGTATTTGACAAAGTGCAACATCCATTCATGATAAAAATCCTCAAAAAGTAGGTTTAGAGGGAACATATCTCAACATATTAAAGGCTATATACCAAAACCCCCCAGCTAGTATCATCCTCAATGGGAAAAAACAGAGTATTTCCTATGGTCATGAACAAGACCGGGATATCCACTTTTAGCACTGTTATTTAACATAGTATTAGAAGTCCTAATCACAGCAATCAGACAACAAAAAGAAATAAAAGGCATTCAAATTGGCAAAGAAGTAGTACAACTTTCACTATTTTTAGATGACATGACACTATATATAGAAAAGCTGAAAGAGTCCACCAAAAACCTGATGGAACTGATAAAAAAAAATCAGTAAAGTTGCAGAATACAAAATCAACATACAGAAATTTGTTGTTTATCAAATCAGTCACCAATAGACTTGATTAGAAGTCAGGTATATCTAGGTCATCTGATTCTATCTCCATATAACTCTGTGGATAAGTAATAAAGCAAACACTTCACCTCCAATTTAGCCAATATTTTCTATTTCTTCTCTATTATTGATATAAGCTAGATAAAGGAAATAAGTTCTGGAAAATCTCCTAGCAAATAATATTAGTGAAACTCTAGAGGGGGAAGGGAAAGTGAAAGTCTTGCAATGAACATATGGAATTCACCTGGGCACTCTTTTCCAACCAGTGAGAATAGGGGGCCGAGGAAAGGAATGATCTGGAGTATGTGGAGCATTGGGACTCTCTTGGTATGTTGATAAAGAAAACAAGTGTAATTTCCTCCTTTTATAGATGAGAAATAGGAGACCAAAGAACTCAAAATAATCTTCTTCCCATACTAAGGTAATTACAAATTTTGGGCCAGCACCCATGTTTTTTGATTCCTAAACCAAAACACTTCCATCTACGTGGAATGCTTTCTATTGATGGTAGTGAAATGTGCCAGAGGTGAGTGCCTTTTGAGAATACTCAGGTAAAGGAAATATCTAAAATGAATATACTTGCTTTTACATAAATGATCAATAGGATCATACTTTGATTCCTGTGTTTTATATGGGTTTCTCTATTTTGAATATTATCAAGAATATTTTTGTGAAGCATCTTGGTGACTCAGTTGAGTGTCCAACTCATGATTTCTACTCAGGTCATGATAACAGGGTCAAGAGATGAGCCCCATGTCTGGGTTCATGCTGAGTGCAGAGCCTACTTAGGATTCTCTCTCTCTCCCTCTGCCTCTCTCCCCCACTCTCTCTCAAATAAAAAAATAATAATAAATAAAACACAGTATTTGTGTTGCAAAGTGGTATACATACACTTGTGACTAACTTGTGGGTCTCAGTTTATGTATTTAGTGAGTTTAATTTTTGTTTCACAGACTGTTTAGATTCCACTTAGATTGGTCTGTCACTATTTGAAATCAACTTCTTCATATAGGTTAGATTTTGCCAATCTTAGGTAATACCACTTGAATACAAATAATGTCAAAAGGAAAGTTAAAGAAGTAGAAGTTAGTAGAATTTAGCTGATTCAAATGTCAAATGAAAATCATTTAATTGATATGTAGTTGAGATTTAAAAAACGTAATGAGAAGCTACTCTGTGATTGAAATTAGGACTTGCAGTCACACATGGCATCACTTTGATCCTCAGCGCAATGTTGACCCATAGTAAACATTGAATTAATATCTTTTATTTCAATGAATTGATTTTCTATATCATTTCCTTGTTTTGAAGATTGTTATGTATCCATTTTGTTAGTATCCACCCATTTTGTTAGTTCTACAGTTCTTTTAGCAAGATACATTTCCAAGAGAAAAGCAGAGATGAGTGTGTATATATAACATCTCTATAAGTATATTTCTATTTTGAAATTAGTAAAAGGGAAGAAAATAAGAATTTTGGCATGTAAGAAGTCACAATGAATAGAAGGAAACTGGGGAAGTTTGAGGAATTTAACTTTTAGTTTAGATAAGAATGAAAAAGAAAAAGCATCTGCTTTTTTCTGATTTTGATAGTGCTGCATAGTGAAATTCAGTTAATATTTTATACTGGGCTATTCTGTAATCTCAGATTTTTTATTCTGAGCATCACTTTCAATTGAATGGAGTACTAGGTATGTATGTATATAGAAAAATTCATAGAATAGTTTAAAACATAAGTGAAGATGTCAGGAAAGTTGGCCTTTCTGACTTGTGCATCAGTGCACTTTGTTTTTTCATGCCATATTCACTGTTTCTCTTGTGTCAGACTTTGGTCTGAAAATAGGCTGCCAAAAAATCAACTTTTTCTATCAAATTGCCAATCAAGTGTGTTTTCTGTGACTCAAGTTTTATTGAATATTAATAGTGACTTGATATCTAATAAGGTATTTTTAGAAACCTATCTTCCCTTTATTAAGATGTACCTCACACACTTATTCCCATAATTCATGAAGGAGAAAACACAATCTTTTATTCATTACACAAATTCATGAGGCATCGTTAATATCATTGTTGGCAATATGAGCATTCAGAAGATTCCAAAACTCTTGAAGAAACGTATTAAACATCTCTTTCCTTCATCCACACATACACACAAATGAATGTTACACAGAAACATATTTATAATAGTAGGTGGAAGAAATTTGGCTTGACAGAAATCCATAGTGACAAAGCATGGGCTTTTAGATGAGGAAAAGCTCAGTAGATATCAACAGTGCAAAATGACTCTGAAGATTCCTAATCTTAGGAATCTTAGGTGCTGTGGCACCTAACAGCAAAGTGGAAGTATGATTAATCAGATCATTACTTTTAGGGTGGAAACAAGGAAAGATACGGTTGTAATATTAGGCACAGCATACATTCGGGTTCAGAGGCCCATTTCACATTCCTGAGGTATGCTGTTATTTCTGCATTCCTTAATTCAATTGAGCCCTCCTTTGAAAGCTGTTGCTGGATTGGAAAAGAAAAGAGGTCCTAAAATAAACCTGTATGTTATTCGGGCATCCTATATTCAGCTATGGAAATACAGGAATCTCTTTACATTGTTTTACATACCAATGTAACTGCAGCATCAATATATGTATAATCATGTACTCCTATGTGTTGAATAAGCAGACTACAATAAATAACAATAAAATAAGTTACGACCAAGGCAGGAGAGAGAAGTGAAAGTGAGGGTGAAAACATATTTGCAGAGACAATTTTGGGAGAAGTTCTAAAAGTGGAAATCTGGAAATTACTTCCTTTGGGAAAAGTACTTAGCACCTTTTCAGAGTAGAAATAATTCTCCAATATTTTAATCATAAGAATTCTCTCTTAGCTGACAAATAAAAGTGAGAACTACTATTTCCAGTTCCTAACCAAGGCAGACTGAATTTAATGAGTGTCATTCCTATGTTAGCGTGATTTTTTTTCCTCTGAGAGAAACTGAAGCTAGGTTATCAGATCAAGCCTGCCTTGCAGGGAACTAGGTGCTGGTCTGAGCCATGTTGTAAATAAACAGCAGCCATTTTAATTAATTTCTAGGAAAAACAAAAGACTTTGCAAATACATGTAAGCGGCATTATGAACATTGTGCTATTCCTAGGCAAAATGGGATTAACAGCCTAAATGAAAGTACTTTTCTCTTACTGGGTTGAGAAAATTTTGAAATTTCTATCCTTGCTTGTCATACCAGAAATGTTTACTTAGTCATTAGCTTTTGTGACAATATAAGAATAAAATGGTTTGATAGGCAGAAAAATACAGCCCAAATATTTTGTGTCTTCTGCAATGAAGTGGTGAAGCCAATTTTGCCAACTCTTGAACTGAGCTGAACTTATGATTTGATTTGACTAATAGAATATTGGCAAAGTGCATTGTGAGTCCAGAGCCTAGACTTTAAGCCCCCTAGCGTAGCGTTTAGTTTCACCCTCTTGGAGTGATGCTCTTAGCCATCTTTTGCTCTAGAATACTAGAGGGTAAGAGACATGTAGAGAAGACTTGAGTGGTCGTGGTCATCAGCCAGCATTAATGCCAGACAAGTCATCGGTGACCATCTTGGGTCTTCTAGTCCAGCCAACTCTTGAGCTCTGTGTAGTCATGTAAGTGAGCCCAATAAAAATCAGCAGAGAAGCCACCAAGCTAATGAACAAAGTATAAAATAGTAAAGTGTTGTTTTAAGCCACAAATTTGTTATACAGGAATAGATAACTTAAAAAAATTGTTTATTAGATTAAGCTAGATGTTACTTCAGAATTGTTAAATAATTGTAATAATATCAATAATAGTAACTGCTTTTTATTAAATGTGCATTACATTTGATGAACAAAATTAGACTCTATACTGGTTTCTGAGAACACCCAATATGTATTAAGTTGGTGAGACCAGGAAACTAATAATAATAGCAACCATTTTTTCATTTATTTGCTTTTATTTTATAAATTGCCACACAGCAAAACTGACCATTATTTTAACACGTGTATGAAATAATGCAAACGCCACGAAAATCAGGATATAGAAAACTTCCATTACTCCCAAAATGTCCTTTGGCCATCTCTTTACACAAGCAACCCCATTCTTATTCATTGAAAATTACTTGATCTATCTTGATCACTATAGTTTTGTTATATCTGAGAATGTCATATAAATGGAAACATACAATATATATTTTTTGATACTGATATTTCACATTCTGTATAACCTTTGAGATCCACCCAAATTTCTGTGTGTATCAATAGTTCCTTTTTATTGCTGAGGATTATTCCATTGTATGAATGTACCACAATATCTTTACCTTTTACTTGATCCACTTTTTGATGATTATAAAAGAGGAACTATGAAAATTTATGTAGGATGTTGAGTGAACATTAGTTTTTATTTCTCTACGGTAAATACCTAGGAATGAGATTGCTAGATCATATGGTAAGTGTAATTTTAACTTAATAAGAAACTTTCAAACCATTTTGCAAATTTTCTGTACCATTAAACATTCCTACCAGCAAAGTAAGAAAATTTCCAGTACTTTGTACCCTGCTAGGATTTGGTGTAGTCAATATTATTTTAGCCATTATAGTAGCTTTGTAGTGGAATCTAATAATGGTTTTAATTTGTATTATCCCAGTGGCTAATGATAGTCAACAACTTTTTATGTATTCATTTGTCATTGTATTTTTAATTTGGTGATGTGTCTGTTTAAGACTTAGGGCCATTTTAAAATTTTTTTTTGTTTGTTTTTTACCCTTTCATGAAATATGTGTAGTAACATTGTAGTGGAGAACACTGTTAGAACAGTATGATAACTAGCTTCAAAAATGACTCCAGTGATCCCTATCATCTGATATTCACCACCTTGGGTGGTCACCTCTCATAGTGTGCAGTGCACATGAGCTTGTGTGAGCAATAGCCATAGTTTGCTGACCCTGGATCGTCTTGATTTTTTCCATGTATTCTTGAAGATAAGTATGTTTTGCCTTTGTTGGAGTATTCTGTAAAGGTCAGTTAAGTCCAATTGTTCCATGCTGTTTTACTCTTCTATATGCTTGCTAGTTTTATGTCTGCTAGTTCTATATACTACTAAGATGTGAGTGTTGAAGTCTTCTTTACATATGTATTTGTACTTTTGGTTTTTTTGGTGGATTTTTGCTTCATATATTTCTGAGTTCTGTTAGCTGCAAACATGTTTAAGGATTTTTTTTTCTTCTTGGTGAATTAACCATCTTACAATCATATAATATCCTTCGTTATCCCTGCTAATTATTTGCTCAGACAATAATATCTTTTTTTATCAATACAGCCATTCCAACTTTCTTTTGATTAGTATTTGTATGTTATATCTTTTCCCATCCTTTTACTTTTAACTCACTTACATAATATATGTGGAATGAGTTTCTTGTAAATAACATAGAGATCGATATTTTTAAATTCATGTGTCTTTTAATTGGTATAATCAACAATCTGCATTTAATGAAATTATTGATACGTTAGAGTTTACATTGTTGTGAATGGAACTGTGTCCTTGAAATTCATATTTTGAAGCCCTAGCCCCCAGTTTGACTGTATTTGAAGATAGGGCCTAGAAGGAGATAATAAAGGTTAAGTGAGACCATATAGGTGAGACTTTAATCTGATAGGGCTAGTGTCCTTAAAAGAAGAGGAAGGGGGTGTCTGGGTGGCTCAGTTGGTTAAGCATCTGACTCTTGATTTTGGCTCAGGTCATAACTCACAGTTCATGGGATCGAGCCCTCAACACAAATTGAGTTTGATGGCACTTTAATCAAGTCTCCATAAACTATGAGAAAATAGCTATTGTTAAGCTATTCAGTCTGTGTTATTTTCTTGTGGTAGCCTGAGCAGACTGATCCATGGGTTTTCCATTTTATTATTTGTTTTCTGTTTGTTTGTTTTTTTGCTTATTTTAAATCCCTTTGTTTTTTTTCTTTTGCATGTACTTTTTTGGGTTATTTAAGCAACTTATAGTATTCTACTTAGATATATCTGTTGTGTTTTTAACTATATCTTTTTGTATGATTTTTTAAAGTGGTTGGTCTAGAGAATACAATATACACACTTAACTTCACAGCCTATCTATAGAGTCAGCAGTTTACAACTACAAGTTTTGAATGTAGAAATTACCATATAGTTATTTTTGATATTCTTTTACTTCATAGTTTTCTTATGTATTACATCTATGTACATCCAACCCACTGTGCCCCACCCAAATTCTGACACTGACTGGTATACTGCAATTCAATTCTGACACTATAACCAGCTGGATTTAGCATCAGACTCCACATATTTAAGGGCATGGTCACCAACAAGACTTTCCCCATTCAGTTACCACCACTTCAGAATTCCCCAGGCTATCTATAATTCTCACTAGCTACAAATTCAGGAGTTCCCATGACCTCCTCAGGTTAAATAACTCACTAGAATGATTCATAAAACTCAGGAAAGTGCTTTACTTACAATTACACTTTTATTATAAAGGATAAAAATCGGTACCACTCAAATGAAGGGTAAGGTCTGGGAGGATCCCAGGCATAGAGCTTCTGTGCCTTCACCTCATGGAATCAAGGAAAGTCACCCTATATGTTCACCAACCAGGAAGTTCCATTAAGCTTTAGTGTCCAGAGTTTTTATTGGTGTTTTATTACATGGGTGTGACAGATTGAATAATTGAACTGAACTCAGTCTGTAGTAACCTTTCCTTTCTTAGAGGTCAGAGCAGCTCAAGGTGCAACCCTCTAACCACATGGTTGGTTTTTCAGGCATTGTCACTCCAATCCTGAAATATCTGGGGGCCTATCATGAGTCATCTCATTTTTCTAAACTATCAAGTATAATGCAATGAGGCTCATGAATGATAAGGGCATTCCTGTTACTCAGGAAATTATAAGCATTTTAGGAGTTTCATGCCAGGAACCTGGGACAAAGACTAGATGAATTCTTTATTATACAACAATGATCTTTTGTTTCAACAATCAAATTATTGTACAAATCTCAAGGGAAGAATAAACTAATATATTTACTCAAATGTTTACCATTTTTTTCCTTTTTGCATTCATGGTATTCCAAATTTTCTTTATTTCCTAGTACTAGTTCTTTTATATCTTAAGGCTTTTTATGAGTTATGCTTTATAGCAATTTCATTGCAAACAAATTATCTTAATTTTCCTTCATCTGAGATATCTTTATGTGTAGAAGATATTTTGGCTGGATATAGAATTTGAATTGATATTTTCTTTCATTAGTTTAAAAATGCTGTGCCACTTTCTTTTGATCTTTATTTTTCCTGGAAGAAATCTGTTACTAAAATTGCTGTTCTATATATAATATGTGCCTTTTCTATCTTTAGGAATTGTTCTTTATCTTTGGTTATGTGCAGTTTGATTGTGAAGTCTCCATGACTGTTATCTGTGGGTTTATCTTGTTTTGAATATCTGTGCTTCTTTGAATCTGTACATTTGTATGTTTCACCACTGCAGAGAAGTTTTCAGATGTTTTTTAAAGATTATTTATAGTACCACACTCATGTCTTTCTGAGATTTGATAAAACAAATTTTAGATCACTTGTTATTGACCAATAGGTCCTTAATTTCTTTTAATTTTACATTTTTTCTCTTTGCACAGAGAATAATTGAACAATGTTGAGTAATTTCTATTGCTTTATATTAAAATATATTGACTCTTTCCACTGTCATCTCCATTTCTGACTGAATATTCAATGAGACTTTATTGAGCTTCCTAAAATTTCCACTTTTTTTTAAATTTTTTTTAACGTTTATTTATGTTTGAGACAGAGACAGAGCATGAATGGGGGAGGGGCAGAGAGAGAGGGAGACACAGAATCTGAAACAGGCTCCAGGCTCTGAGCTGTCAGCACAGAGCCCGACGCGGGGCTTGAACTCACGAACCGTGAGATCATGACCTGAGCAGAAGTCGGATGCTTAACTGACTGAGCCACCCAAGCGCCCGACCACTTGTTTTTTTATTCATATATATGATTTTTTTTTCAGATTTTCTATTTTTTAAAATTTATTTCAATAGTGTTCACTATTGCTTACTGTGGTACTTTTATAATAACTGCTTTAAAATATTTGTCAAGGAATTCCAACATTTCTGATATATTATCATTTGTATCTGTTGGTTGTCTTTTCCTTGTGATTTGAAATTCTCCTAGTCCTTTTTATGTCAAGTAAATTTAAAATTTTTTGATGTTTATTTATTTTTGAGAGAGACATAATGCAAGAGGGGGAGGGCAGAGAGAGAGGGAGACACAGAATCGGAAGCAGGCTCCAGGCTCTGAGCTGTCAGCACAGAGCGAGATGCAGGACTCAAACTCAAAAACTGTGAGATCATGACCTGAGCCGAAGTCAGATGCACAACTGACTGAGCCACCCAGGCGCCCCTATGTCAAGTGAATTTAGATTGAATATTAGGTACTGGCAATATTTATCACACGAGACTGAGTCTTGACTAATCTCTAAAAATGCTGTATTTGTTTTAGCAGGCAGTATACCAGTGTAGGTTCAACCAGTTTCCAGTCTGGTTCAAAACCATTATAGTACTATCCTGATCTGTTCCACACATGCATCACCCAGTCACCAGTCTGAGACCTGGGTATGGGCCTGTTAATTCAGCTCTCAGTATATTTAGTATAAATGATTTCAGATACATATATGCATTTACAGCTTGGGGTGGGCCTATGAGTTAATAAAAACCTCTCTTGGACTACTTTCCCAAGTTCCTGACTCTTTTCAGCTGCCCTATTAATTTCTGTTTCCCAGGGACTCCTGTTTTTGTTTCTATAACCAGAAGTCTGAGGTTCTATTTAACTTGTTCTTTTGTGTATCTCACCAACTGATCCTATGTCTGGGGTGAAGGAGCAAAAAAGAGAGAGAGAATAAAAACAACAAAAGATAGACCCCATATTCTTGGAATTATAGTTCCACTGATCCAAGAGGAAGATTCCTCTCAATTAGAGTTCTAGTTGGTATGGGCTCCTATTGCCTATAGCTGTCACCCATACCATGTAATTTTTTGAAGGCTGAGAGAAAAACAAGGGGTGTGTTTCCACAATCTTTCTGAGTGCTAATGACTTCCTTTTCCACTGTTGAAACTAGAAGATTTTAACTGTGCCTTGGTGCCCACTTTTGCATTGAGTTCAAGTTGGGGGATACCAATTGGAAAAAGAAAATGTAAACTCATAGACATATCAGTAATATCTCAGATGTTGATTTTCCTCCCAATCTTTGGGCTACTCTTTATTTTCAGAGCTGTTAAATAGCTCTTCTATGCATTCTATTCAGGTTTTATAGCTGTATTTAGTGGAAAAAAGGATGGAGTGTTTATTTCATCTTATTCAGAGCCAGAGCCTAGACTCATTGATAACAAGTATTTATAGAGAAGACTTCATGTGACAGGCCTTATGATAAGTGATTTATATAGATGATGTCTTTAATTCTGACAGCAAGCCACTGAGGTCGTTTCAACTTTACAGATGATGAAACTATGCATTTGAGTCACACTGCTACTTAGAGCTCTGTGGTCAGACTTGAGGCTATGAGTTATAGAGCGTAAAGCATTTTCCTGGAATAACCTCATCTGGAGTAATAACCCAAATTGAGAATGGGATTCTGGATATTAAGAGATGTGTATGAAAGTTCTGAGTAGCAAAACTCAAATTGCATAAAGAATGCTGAAGACTAATTTGCCTCTCATTATTATTTTTTTGGCCGGGGGATAGGCTTTAGTCCTACTATCAAAGTCTTTCCAAAATCGGAACTATGATTTCCTGAGAAAATGTGCTTGATAACTTCTTAAAGCTCTAGAAGTCTAAGGGCAAAAGAAATCTTCAACAAAAATTTCTGAAGTAAAGAGAGTATTAAGATGGAGAAAAGCAATGAAAGACTTCCATGATAGCTCTCTACCTTCGCTCACTGGTAGCTTAGCTTTTTGTAATAGTTACATATTTAAGGCTAAAGAAATGTTATTAACATTTTAGTAGCCCCGGGATCTTGATATACATACACAATATGTAAAAGCTGATAAAAACTTTTTATTGAATTGATAAAAACTTGTCTGGAATTTTAAAAAATATCTCAGATTTCCTCAAGGAAATTTTTTGCTGTGCAAATGCCTGAGGGAGGTCTGAGAAATGAATGGTTAACATAATCTGAAAGACACTTAAAAGATAAATACATTTTCAGATAATGCGATCTTGATTTGTGACCTCATTATGTCTATCGTCATTTGACTTCATGAAACATGCAGTTTTGTATACTGTTCTGGACTATTATTTGTTTCGCACATTTCTGGATCTTTGTTTTCTTTTTAAGCGAATAAACCTGCAAATACCAACAGCAACCTGAAATTGAAACAAAACAAAAAATTGACTAGACTCAGAAGCTCTGTGGAAGGAATCAGTTAAAAAACAAGTTTGCTCCCCACTTCTAAACTCTTCCATTGGACTGCAGAATTAGGTGTGACTATATTTCGAGCCCACTTGTTTATTTAACTTGTTAACTCTGCAGTGTTGTCAGAAGTAAGGTGTAGTCCTATGATAGAGACCATGGACATACATCAAAAACTAATTCCTTCAGACTATTGGGAAATAGATACATCTCCTAAGTTAAAGCTTGCGAAAACAAGATCATCTGACATTGGAGCTCGTGGGGAAGGAGTGATAGAAAGATTGCCGTATTCATAAATAACATCCACGATTTCTAACTCAGAGATGACTTATATATTCCAATGCATTCAGCTTTGTTATATTTGCTAACACATTTTTAATTGAATGGCAATTGTATTATTTTGGTAGGGCTGCCATAACAAAGTACTACAGCAAATGGCTTAAACAACAGAAATTTATTTTCTCTTAATTCCAAAGGCTGATGCCTCTCTCCTTGGCCATTCTTTATGATTGTCTTCTCCCAATATCTTCACATGGTCTTCCTTGTATGACTATCTGTATCCTAATGTCATTTTCTTATAAGGGCACCAGTTACATTGGATGAAAGCCATTTTAACTTACCTCTTTAAAGACTTCATCTCCAAATACAATCATATTCTGAGGTACTGGGGAGTTGACTTCAACATATTAATTTGAGGAGACCACAATTCAGACTATAACATAGATAATTATCTTTCATATATTATCATATATACTCATGTGTATGTGTGTATGTGTCTACACACACATGCACACACATATGATTCAATGTGTGTATTTAAATAGAGAGTGGAAAAAAACAGGAAATTCTTTTAAGTTAGGGGATCTGGTTACATATGACTTGTATTTACAGAAGATAACAATTGATTAGATAACTTTTGCTTTTATTGTAGCAAACTTTGCTTACAAACTATGACATTTAGAAAGGCAAGCAGGGAAGCTGTGACCCTCTTGTACCTAAGGACATACGCTCATGTGTGAGCACAGTGCCTACCCAGATCACTTCAGTTATTTGGGTTACCTGACTGGCCTTTAGGCATTTGAGTTTAGAACAAATGTCCTGACCACTTACAGACCCTGTCATGTTAACTGGACTGATTTCAGACCTTCTCTTCCTGGAGGGAAGGAATGGTGTTTTGATTTATTGTTTAACACAAATTCTGAAGATGTGGCTTGCTTAAAGTTTATAGCTAAGCATCAAGTAAAAAGAATTCAGGATCCTTGATGTTTGCTTGGTTAGTGGGATTTCCTTGTAAATACATTTTCAAACATAGATTGGATCTATGTTTGATACAGTTGTATCAATTCAGTTCAATTAAAACTGTGTCTATATAAAAAATGTTGAAAAGTGAAATTTTTAGCCATACTTCTGTGGTTTTATAACTTACTTTATGCCATGAAATTATCTATTTTATTTGTTTTTCGTAAATTTATTAGGGTTATATGCATAATTAGCTATCTTTTTTAGAAGGAAATGAAAAATGCCAGTAAAATCTCTGTGTGTGTTACATAATTTTGAAAAAAGCTATTTAGATGATTGAATTTTTTTTACTCTTCCCTGGGTTGGCACTGTGGGATAAATATGACCACAGACATTTACACAGTATATGTTCTATGAAAGTTGGAAATTGGAGAGTGTGCTGACAGATTATAAACAGGAACAGATTATCATCAAACGAAGGATCTACCCAAGTTCTAACTCATGCCAACACTCAAGTAAATCATAGTAAATGAACTTTATTATAATCTCACAAAATATTTATTATGTGCCTAATTTCATGGAATTTTAGGTTTGATCTGCCTTGAATGAATTTCATACAGACAGATTTTATTCTTCAAGGAATTTACATACCAGGATACATTATGCTAAGTTTCTTCATGTGGAAAACCAATTGTGCATTTTAAACTCTCAATTGATGCATACACAGCCGAGGTGCAATCAGAGTTGATGAAAAATGAATATACTAACTCAGATATTTTCCTTTGTATCTGCCATTTTTCTCATTTTAAGCTATTATTACTATTACTCTTATTACCTTCTGGTAATTCCCTTTCAGATGGCCATCCCCCCTTTTATTCAACACCTGTACACCTACATGTTTCTAAGTGTATAAGGTTTGCATTTTGACAGAATTACCTGGGAATAAATCCATTGGAAATTCTATTTATCCTGAGCCATGGTTTGAATTTTGCTAGCATCCACTCCTACTCTTGTTTCTTAATTTTCTCATCCTGGTCACTGAGATTTGCCTTAGCAAACTGTGTGATGTAGTGAGACAGGCAACAAAGTCAAGCCTTTGGTTCTGTGTTCCACTTGTCAATTCCTGCAGTTACGTTGTGACTCAGGGACAGCCACTTCCAAAAGACCTGAGAAGTGTTCCAAAAATGCCATGTTAATTCTGCAGTGACCTATGTTGTTCATCTTACTTGAAGGTTCACCTGATTTAAAACTTAACATGACTTTGGGATATAGGGATAATTACTAGGGCCTCAGTCACCTTCATCATATACCTGTACATCTTGGGAAACTGAAAGTTAGCTAGGGTTTTGTTTCTGTATTGTGCTGCTGAACAGGGAGCTGTTAGCCCAACCACACTCCAGTGGCTGACTGAAGCGCAGGACAAGCAGATTTTTAAGAGATGATAGTGGGAGATGGGGTAAAGAGTAAGAACCAGCTCTTGCTTAAGAGAAAATATTTCTTAATGATCCTGACATGAGCCCAGAGGCTCTGGCAGACAACAGAAGTGTGACCTTTGTGATTTGGTAGGCAGGCTGTCACCTGTCTTGGCATACTCTGGAGAGATTCCCTGGAGAAGTGCAAACACCAAACTTCCCTTACACAACTGTCTGGAAACGTAAGCCTTCACCATTGACTTTCTGCTGGGTGGTCACCCCATTTTATTTTTGCTGATTAATTAACAACCAACTTAATTTCCAGCTTGCTGTCCCTAAATTTCCTTACAGCCTATACTGTTTGATTTCTCACTAGTTCCAACCCCAGCTGATTGTTTTTCTCCCTAATCCCTGCATTTTTTGTGTGTGAAACTGGTGGTTTAAAATGAAAGGTGATCTTGCAGAGAAAAGACAAACTTCTTTATAGTCTCAGCAGCACCTCCAGTCAGCTCTTCATTTCTGATTCAAGGTGACTGCTTTTTGTGTTACATTTCTTATCTTAACATTCTGTTTCAGGAGCTGCCAGAACATTCATTTTGTTTTCAAAATGAATGCAAAAATCCCCAAAGCCTCTACAAGACCACTGAGGCTTACTAATTAGATTCATTAAATAGTACTCAACAGCAAAGGGAATTTGTCTCTTATTCTGTTTTCTTTTTTCTGCCAGGACTACCTCCCTACATTTTTTTATTAAATAATATGCTGTGTTTAATGGTCCCTTTTGCTAAAAACATTGGGTTGCAAAGTGTTGTTCTGTTTGACTTTGCATCAGTGCAACTTGGTGTGTTTTCCTTCCTATGGCTGCATCTGGTGTGCTGGTATTCAAGGGATTATAAAAAAGTAAAAAATATGATTGGCATGATGTCTAATTTTGGAGCTGTGAATGTGCTAGAAGAAATAGCATAGAAAACCTTTTTGAGGATCCTTCTCCTTTTAAACATGAGAAAAAAATCTCTTACTATACTGGCTTTAAAAAATTCACACAAAGTCAAATTCACTTTTTTATTATAAATTTCTGAATTTTAATACACCTGTAAACTTTCTGAATGACCAACACAACCAGGATAGAGAATAGTTGGAATACTCCCAAAGAATTCCCTTGTGTTGCTCCTTGACCATCAAAACCTTCTCCAACCCTAAGTCTGGTAACCAGTGACCTTTTTTTCCATTGGGGTTGTTTTGCCTTTCCCAAATTGTCTATAAATGAGATCATTCACAATGTGAACTTTGCGAGAGGCTTCCTTTAATTGATAGAATATCTTTGGAATTTTTTCATGTTATTGTATATATCAATTGTTAACTTCTTTTATTTCTGAGGAGTCTTGTGTCATATGTTCGTACCAGAGTCAGTTTATCCATTCTTTCCTTGAAGGTCATTTGAGTTGTTTTCAGTCTTTTGGTAATTATGACTCTACTGTCATAAATATCCATGTACAGGTATTGTAAGATTGTGATGGGTTTTATGGTAAGTGCAAATTTAGCTTCATAAGAAATGATCAGGCTTCTGCTTTCTGGTGTGGCATGTAAGGAGCTTAGAAACTACCACTGTCCTAACAAGCAAAAAGCAGAATATACTGAAAAATCAACAACTCACCTTATATTCATTTTAGAAGTGAGGTCACAGAGAAAACTGCTGCTCCAAAATTAGACAGATAGGTAGATACAGAGAATAGCAGATCACTGGAATTGAAAGCTTCATGGGAATGAAGGCTGGGGAGGAAACAAAAATTCTAAACTATAACTGAAGAATTTCTGGAGGTTCACTGTGGGCAAGTCAGAATTTAAAACTCCAGGGAATCTGACCTTAGAAGGAACCCCCTAAGTTTTTATGAGAACCCTAAGTTCTCATGGGGAATATTAGAGAAAAATCCCCTTGTACTTTTACGCTTCCTGAAGAGATAGGAGAAATCTAACCATTTCGAAATATGCCAGAGCATTCTGTTCTTGACAAGGCCTGCCTCTAGAAAAACTAGTTAACTGCCTTCCCTGTTGTTATCTTATTTTTCCTTCCCTGCCCTTATGTTCATCTATTTGGTTTTTTAAATTCCACATGTGAGTGAAATCACATGATATTCATCTTTCTCTGACTTATTTTGCTTAGAATAATACACTCTAGTTCCATTCACCTTGTTGCAAATGTCAAGAATTCATGCTTTTTAATCACCAAGTAATATTCCATCGTGTGTGTGTGTGTGTGTGTGTGTGTGTGTGTGTGTGTGTGACACATACCACATCTTCTTTATCCATTCATCATTCAATGGACATTTGGGCTCTTTTCACAATTTGGCTATTGCTGATAGCGCTGCTATAAACATTGGAGTCCTTTCGAATCAGTATTTTTGTGTGCTTTGGATAAATACCTAGCAGTACAATTGCTGGATCATTGGGTAGTTCTATTTTTAATTTTTTGAGAAATTCCTATACTATTCGTCAGAGTGGCTGAGCCAGTTTGCATTCCCACCAATAGTGCAAAAGTATTCCCCTTTCTCCGCATCCTTGCCAACATCTGTTGTTTCCTGGGTTGTTAATTTTAGCTATTCTGACAAGTGTGAAGTGGTATCTCATGGTGTTGATTTGTATTTTTCTCATGATAAGTGATTTTGAGCATCTTTTCATGTGTCTGTGCGCCATTTGGATGTCTTCTTTAGAAAAGCGTCTATTCGTATCTTCCCATTTCTTCATTGGATTATTTGTTTTTGGGGTGTTGAGTTTGGTTAAGTTCTGTATACATTTTGGGTACTAACCCTTTATCTGATGTCATCTGCAAATATCTTCTCCCATTCTGTAGGCTGCTTCTTAGTTGTATTGATTGTTTCCTTCACTGTGCAGAAGTTATTTGTTTTTGTTTTTGTTTTATCTTGATAAGGTTCCCAAAGTTTATTTTTGCTTTTACTTCCCTTGCCTCCAGAGACATGTCAAGAAGTTGCTGTGACTGAGGTCAAAGAGGTTGTTGCCTGTTTTCTCCTCTAGGATTTTGATGGCTTCCTGTTTCACATTTAGGTCTTGCATCCATTTTGAATTTATTTTTGTGTATGGTATAAAAAAGTGGTCCAGTTTCATTCCTCTACATGTTGCTGTCCAGTTTTCCCAGCACAATTTACTAAAGAGACTCTTTTTTCCATTGGATACTTTTTTTCTGTTTTGTCTAAGAGAAGTTGGCCGTACGTTTGTGGGTCCACTTCTGAGTTCTCTATTCTGTTCCATTGATCTATGTATCTTTTTTTTTGTGCCAGTACCATACTGTCTTGATGATTACAGCTTTGTAATACAGCCTGAAGTCCAGAATTGTGATGCCTCCAGCTTTGGTTTTGTTTTTCTTTTTTTTTTTTTTTTTTTTTTAATTTTTTTTTTCAACGTTTATTTATTTTTTGGGACAGAGAGAGACAGAGCATGAACGGGGGAGGGGCAGAGAGAGAGAGGGAGACACAGAATCGGAAACATGCTCCAGGCTCTGAGCCATCAGCCCAGAGCCCGACGCGGGGCTCGAACTCACGGACCGTGAGATCGTGACCTGGCTGAAGTCGGACGCTTAACCGACTGCGCCACCCAGGCGCCCCTGGTTTTGTTTTTCAACAGTACTTTAGCTACTCTGAATTTTTTCTGGTTCCATACAAATTTTAGGATTGTTAGTTCTAGTCCTGTAAAGAATGCTGGTTTTATTTTGATAGGGAGTACATTGAATATGTAGATTGCTCTGGGTAGTATCAACATTTTGACAGTATTTGTTCTTCTAATCTATAAGCATGGAATGTTTTTCCATTTCTTTGTGTCTTCTTCAATATCTTCCATAGTTTGCCATAGTTTTCAGTGTATAGATCTTTTACCTCTTTGGTTAGGTTTATTCCTAGGCATCTTATTGTTTTTGATGCAATTGTACATGGGATTGATTCTTTGATTTCTCTTTCTGCTGCTTCATTATTGGCGTATAGAAATGCAACTGATTTCTGTATGTTGATTTTATGTCCTGCAACATTATTGAAGTCATATATCAGTTCTAGGAGTTTTTTGGTAGTCTTTCAGGTTTTCCATGTAGAGTATCATGTCATCTGTGAAGAATGAAAGTTCACCCTCTTCTTTACCAATTTGTATGCCTTTTATTTCTTTTTGTTTTCTGATTGCTAAGGCTAGGACTTCCAGTACTCTGTTGTACAGCAATGGTGGACATGGTCATCCCTGTCATGTTCCTGACCTTAGGGGGAAAACTCTGTTTTTCCCCTTGAGGATGATATTAGATGGGTATCTTTCTTTACGGCCTTTATAGTATTGAGGTATGCTCCATCTATCCCTACTTCCTGGAGGATTTTTATCAAGTAAGGATGATATATTTTGTCAAATGTTTTTTCCTGCCTCTATCGAGAGTATCATATGATTCTTATCCTTTCTTTTATGGTGGTTTATCATGTTGATTAATTTGTAAATATGGAACCAACCCTCAAGCCCAGGAATCAATCCCACTTTATCAGATTAATAATTCTTTTAGTGTACTGTTGAATTTGATTTGCTAGTATCTTGTTGAGAATTTTTGCTTCCAATTTTATCAGGGATATTGGCCTGTAATTCTCCTTTTTAGTGGGGTCTCTTTCTATTTTGGGAATCAATAATTCTGGCTTCATAGAATGATTTTGGATGATTTCCTTCCATTTCTATTTTTTGGAACAGTTTCAGAAGAATAGGTATTAACTCTTCTTTAACTCTCTGGTAGAAGTCCCCTGGGAAGCCGTCTGGCCCAGGACTCTTGTTTGTTGGGAGATTTCTGATAACTTACTCAATTTCTTTGCTGGTTATGGGCCTGTTCAAATTTTCTATTTCTTCCTGTTTCAGTTTTGGTAATGTGTGAATTCCTAGGAATTTGTCCACTTCTTCCAGATTGTCCAGTTTTTTGGCATATAATTTTTCATACTATTCTCTTATAATTATTTGTATTTCTGTGCCATTGTTTATGATCTATCCTGTTTCATTTATGACTTTATCTCTTCGGGTCCTCTTCTTTTTGAGAGGTCTGGCTAGGGTTTATCAATTTTGTTTATTCTTTCACAGAACCAGCATTTAGTTTCATTGACCTGTTCTACTGGTTTGTTTTTTTGTTTGTTTGTTTTTTTCTATATTGTCTATTTCTGCTCTAACCTTTATTATTTGCCTCCTTCTGCAGGCTTTAGGCTTCATTTGCTGCTCCTTTCTAGCTCCTTTAGGTGTAAGTTTAGGTCGTGTATTTGGGACCTTTCTTGCTTCTTGAGATAGGCCTGAATTGCAATGTACTTTCCTCTTAGAACTGCTTTAGCTGCATCCCAAAGGGTTCAGACTGCTGTGTTTTCATTCTCATTTGCTTCCATTTATTTTTTTAATTCCTTCTTTAATTTCCTTGTTAAGCCATTCATTCTTTAGTAAGATATTCTTTAACCTCCATGTATTTGAGGACTTTCCAAATTTTTTCTTGTATTTGATTTCAGGTTTCATAGTTGTGATCTGAAAATATGCATGGTCTCTTCTCAGTCTTCTCAGTCTTTTTGTACCTTTTCAGGGCTGATATGTGACCCCATATGTGATCTGTTCTGGAGAATATTCCATGTGCATTTGAAAACAATGTGTTTTCTGCTTTAGGATAAAATGTTCTGAATATATCTATTAAGCCCATTTGGGACAGTGTGTTATTCAAAGTTTTTGTTTTCTTGTTGATTTAAAGGAAATTATTAGATCGCCAAGGATGACTTAAATGATTCCATGAAATGAAGCAATAACCATATCATAAGAATTCCAAATAAAGAGCGGGGAACTGGGGCAGAAGATTTATTTGAATAAATTATAGATGAGAACTTCCCTAATCTGGGATAAGAAACTGGCATTCATGTCTAAGAGGCACAGAGGACTCCTCAAAATCAACAAAAACAAGTCAACACCATGACATATCATGCAAAATACAAAGATAAAGAGAGAATTCTGAAAGCAACTAGAGAGAAAACGTCCTTAACCTTACAAGGGTAGACACATAAGGTTTTCAGCAGACCTGCCTACTAAAATTTGGCAGGCAAGAAGGGGGTGGCAGGAAATTTTTAATGTGCTGAATGGGAAAACTATGCAGCCAATACTTCTTTATCCAGCAAGGCTGTCGTTCAGAATAGAAGGAAAGAAAAGTTGAAAAGTTTCCCAGTCACAAAAAACTAAGGGAGTTCATGACCATTAAACCAGCCCTGCAAGAAATTTTAAGGGACACTTTCTGAGTGAAGAAAAAAAAAAAAGACCAAGGCAACAGAGACTACAAAGGACCAGAGAATATCACCAGAAGCACCTACTCTACAGTTAACACAATGGCACTAAATTCATACATTTCAGTAATCACTCTGAATGTAAATGAACTAAATCCTCCAATAAAAAGGCATAGGGTATCATAATAAATTAAAAAAAAACACAAACAACAACAACAACAACAAAGCAAGATCCATGTAAATGCTGCCTATAAGGTACTCATTTTAGGCCTAAAGACAACTGCACATTGAAAGTGAGGGGGTGGAGGATCACCTATTATGCTAATGGAAGTAAAAAGAAAGCCAGAGTAGCCATACTTAGACAAACTAGATTTTATTTTATTTTTTTAACGTTTATCTTTGAGAGTGAGATACAGTGTATGACAGTAGGGGAGGGGCAGAGAGAGACAGGATCCAAAGTGGGCTCTACACTGACAGCAGAGAGCCTGATGTGGGGCTCAAACTCACAAACTGTGAGATTATGACCTGAACCAAAGTTGGACACTCATCTGACTGAGCCACCCAGGCACACAAAAATTTTAAACAAAGACTGTAGCAAGAGATGAAGAAGGGCATTGTAGTATAATTAAGGGGTCTCTCCATCAAGAAGATCTAATAATTGTAGATATTTATGCCCCCAACTCGATAGAACCCAAATATATAAATCAACTAATCACAAACGTGAAGAAACTCATTCATAATAATACCATAATAGGGGGGCGTATTGTGACTGATGGCTCAGTCAGTTAAGCACCTGACTTTGGCTCAGGTCATGATCTCATGGTTTGTGAGTTCGAGCCCCATGTTGGGCTCTGTGCTGACAGCTCAGAGCCTGGAGTCTGCTTTGAATTCTGTGTCTCTTTCTCTCTCTGCCCCTCCCCCACTTGTGCTCTCTCAAAAATAAATAAATGTAAATAATACCATAATAGTAGGAGACTTTAATACTCCACTTATAACAATGGACAGATCATCTAAACATTGATTTTTTTTTTAATAGTGATTTTTAAGGTTGCATTCCTGAGATCAAGTTCAGTTTGGTCATGATATTTTATGTTTTTTATTTATTGCTGGGTTATTTTGCTGGTATCTTATTGAGGATTTTAGCATCTGTGTTTATGATTTATATTTTCCTGTGGCTTTATTTTCTTGTACTGTTTTTGTCTGATTTTGGTTTGAGGACAATCATCAAATCATAAATTAGTTGGTAAACATTCCTTTTTCTTATATTTTCTGAAAGATTCTTTGTAAGATTTGTATTTTTTTTCTTTAAACGTCTCGTAGGTTTTAGTGAGATCATCTAGACTTGACATTTTCATAAAGAGTTTTATCTGTGAATTCAGTCTGTTAGATATAGGACTATTTAGATTATTTGTCTTATTAAGAGAATTTCCTGTTATATGTCTTTCAAGGAAATGGCCCATCTTCCTCAGGACAAACTTATGTTCATGGTGTTTGTGATAGACTAAATGGTTATGCCTCTTTCTGATTCTTATTTAGAAACCCTAATTCCAATGTGATGGTATTTGGAGATGGGGCCTTTGGGAGATAATTAGATCATGATGGTAGAACCTCCAGGAATGAAATTATTGCCCTTATAAGAAAGGACCAGAGAGCTAACTAGGTATTTCCTCACCATTGGATGATACAGCAATAAAATAGTCATCTGTAAAACAGAAGGAGGGTCCTTGCCAAGAACCTGACCATGCTGGAACCTGATATGGGTCTGTAGGTTATCAGAACTATGAGTAATAAATTCATGTTGTTGATAAACCAAACATTTTATGATATTTTTAAATAACAGCCCATGCTAAGGTCATGTTGTTCCTAGTATTCCCTTATTAAATTTTAATGTCTGTGCAGTTTATAGAAATATTCCTTCTTTTATTCTTGATATTAGAACTTGATGTTTACTCATTTTCTTTGTCAGACTGGCTATAGTTTTATCAGTTTTGTTGATGTTGACAAAGAATCAGTCTTGATTTTGTTTTCTCTATTGTTTTTCTATTTTCAATTTCTCTGATATTTGTTCATGTTTTTATTTCATTTTTATGCATGCTTTGGGTTTATATTGTTTTTCTTTTTCTAGATTCTTAAGACACAAGCTTAAATTGATGGTTTGAGGTTTGTCCTTTAAAAAAATATATATATATGCATTTAATGCTATACATTTTGATAACTCATGACTTTGGTACGTCCCACAACTTCTGATATGATGTATTTCTTTTTCATTTAATTCAAAACATTTTTGAATTTCTCTTGAGACTTGCTCTTTGGCACAGTAATTACAGAAATGTGTTGTATAATTTTCAAATACCTAGAGGTTTCCAGATATTTTTCTATTTTTGATTTCTAGTTAAATTCCATTAGGCAACAAGATAAAATTTGTATAATTTCACTTTTTAGTAAATTTGTCAATTTTTTGTGACCTAGAATATGTTCTATTTTGGTGAATATTTCATATGCACCTGAAAAGAATGTGTATCTCAGGCTGTTGGGTTGAGGGTTGTATATATCTCATTTGGGTGAAGATAATTGATAGAAGTTCTGACACTGATCTCACTTCTGATTGCTAACTTAAATTTTCAGGACACAATCTAGTGTTTGTAGGGGTGGCTTTTTTTTTTTTTTTTTTTTAACACCAAGCAATTCTCTAGGCACCACTAGGGTATTCTACAATTTAGCTCAATTCTGATACTGTCTACCTAGAGATAGTATCAGATCCCACGGGTTAAGATAGCATCAGTCTTGTAACACCCCCCTCATCAGATCAGGGTGAATGTCTAGATTTTCACCTGGGCTTCTGACTCCCAGGCTGTAGATAGAAACTTCCAATAACCTTCTGCTTATATTCTGTTAATTTGCTAGAGCTGCTCACAAAACTCTGAAACATTTTACTTAACTAGATTACGGGTTTATCATGAAAGGGTATAACTCAGGAAGAGCAAGATGGAAGAGATGCATAGGGCTAAGTATGGAGAAAGGAGGAGCTTCCATCCCCTCTCCTAGTATACCACTCTTCCCAAATCTCAACTGTGTTTACCTACCCAGAAGTTCTCTGAATATCCTTAGGGGATTTTTATAGAGGCCTTAATTACATAGCCACAATTGATTAAATCAATGGCTATTCACAATTAATTGACTCTTCAACTTTCACCTTCCTAGAGATCAGGAGGATAGGACAGAAAATTCCAACCCTCTAATCACATTATTGGTTCTTCTGGCAATCAGCACCCATCCTTAGATGTGGTTTAAAGTCATCTTATTAACGTAACAAAAGACACCTCTATTGCTCTCAACTCCTAGGAAACTCCAAGGGTTTTTGGAGCTCTGTAACAGAAATGGAGACGAAAACCAAGTATTTATTTCTTATTATAACTCACAATATCACAAAGTATTGTTCAAGTCTTCTACTTCCTTGATGATTTTCCAGCTACTTGTTCTATCAACTATATTCAAGTGAATGTTGATATCTCTAAATGCATACACAGGTATTTTTAAGTTCTTTTGTTATACATATGCAATTTATACTTATTATATCTTCATGTTGAAACATTCTTTTTATCACTATACAATATCCCTCTTTATTCTGGTAATTTTCCTTTCTCTAGTCACTCCAGCTTTCTTTTGATTAGTATTTACACAGTATAACATTTGCTACTTTTTTTTTTACTTTAATCTGTCAATATAACTATATTTAAAGTGAGTTTTGCATAAACAGCAAACATTTGAATATTTTTAATCCAATCTAATTATCACTGTCTTTAAATTGGTCGTCTTAGATAACTTATATTTTATGTAATACTAATGCATTCAGATTTAGATTACCCTTTTAATATTTTTTTTCTATTTCACCTGTTCTTTATTTTTTAATCTTTTTTGCCTTCTTTGGATTTTGAGAATAACTTTAGAATTCCATTTTAATATATCCATTGAATTTTTCACTATATATTTTTTATTTATTTTACTGATTGGGGTTTATCATATCCACTTGCCAATTTTCACACTTAACACAGAGTCAATACTTTACATATTTATATGAAATGTGGAACGCTTACAGTCTTTTAAATCTCTTTACCCTCCTTATGTTACAATTGTCCTATGCTTTCTATCTGGATAAGTTGAATTTCCATCAGCCAGTCTTAAATATGTATTATCAACTGTCACACATACTTAAAGGAGAAATATAGTCTATTATATTTACAAATGTATTTACTTTTTAAAAATTTTATTTCCTAATTTATCATGTTTTCTTCTGGCAGTCATTTCCCTTTTGCCTGAAAAACTGTCTTAGTATTTCCTTTAGAACAGTGTTGCTAGAAAGAGATTGTTTTAGTTTTTCTTCATCTTAAAATATTTTTGTTTTACCCTCATTTCTGAAGGATATTTTTTCTGGATACAGAATTCTTGGTTAACAATTATTTGCTTTTGGCACTTAAAAAATGTGTTCAACTGCCTGCTGGCTCCCATGGTCTGTGATAAAAAATCAACAATCATTAAAATTACTGTTTCCCATATATATTACATACCATTTTTCTGTCTATTTTAAAGGTTTTGGTTGTTTTCTTTTGACCTTGGTGTTAATCAGTTTGATTAGGAAGTGTATGGATATAGTTTTTTTAAGAGCTTGTACTGTTTGTAGTTCACAGAGTTTCTTAAATCTGCAGATTTTTTCTTTCATAAAATTTGGGAAGTTTTAAGACACTATTTTTCTATTTTCAGGGGGTAGGACACAAACTTTCTCCTATACTTATGTGACTACAACACATATAAGAGATCTTTTGGTATTGTTCCACAAGTCCGTAAGGCTTTGATCATTATGTTTTTCAATCTTTCTCCTCTCTGTTATTCAGAATGAGTTATTTCCATTAGTTTACACTCAAGTTCACAGAATCTTTCCTTTATAATTTACAATCTCCCATCGAGTCCTTCACGTGAGATTTTTATTTTGGTTGTTGTATTTTTCAAGTTTCAGAATTTTCACTTTTTAAGTAACTTACACTTCTAAAATTTTCAAGCTTTCTGTTTATTGCAAGAGTTCTTACTTTTAATTCAAGAAAGTTGATTATGGTAACTGTTTTTAAATCTGTGTCACCTCATTCCAGCATATGTCTGTGTGTTTGGCATCTGTTGATTTCCTTTTACCTTGAATGTTGTTGAAATGTTCATGTTTCTTTGTATGTCAATTTTGTATTGTGTCCCAAGTATTTGAAATATTACCTCCTAAGTCATTAAAGTCCTTTAGAGAATGTTGACTTGTTTGTTTTAACAATTTTGTTTGGTCTAGGTTTTAACTTCTGTCTTATGTAAGCTGTGATTCAAATGTCAGTTCAGTTTTTAAAGAGTTAGTTTGCTGTTGGAATTCACCCTTATTATGTGTCACCCACGGACTTGTCTGGGAACTGGATGGTGGCCTACAGCATACATTTGTTCTCAACTCATTTGATTTGGGGATCATTTCTACAGTTTCATAGTTTGGATTTAATATATAGCTTTTCTTCTTGATCTTTTGGCAAAATTTCTTTTTTTCCATAATCTACCCATTTTATTGTCTTTCAGAGGCTACCATTCTTGTTTTCTGGCCAGAAAGCAGAATTTTAAGTTCTCGCCTACTGTTGCAAATCTCCTGCGAACTTTTTTTTTTCCCTCCAGGGCAAATAAGTGAACCTGGTTGCTGCTACCAATCCCTACATCACAGAATTGAAGTCTGAGGACTAGCTTATGCCTCCAAGTCAGGGAGAGTTGGGAGAGAAAAATGAAACACAGTATATTCACCATTCTCTCTTCCTGAGGTTCCCTCTCCCAGTCCTCTGGCCAGAGAGAGAGGGTTTTCCATGGCCACACTTCAGGCAGTCACCCATTCAGACTGCTCTGTGTTCAAGAAGGATGATGGAAGGGTAAAAATTAAAAAAAAAGAAAGCTGGCCACTGTGCTAGTCTTTCTCCAAGTTTTGATTTTCCTCTCCAATTTACTAGCTATTACTTACTTTTCACAGTTTTTGGATCAATGTTTTAAACATCCATCCAGAGTTTTAAATTGTAATAAATGGAAGAGGTAGGCTGTCTAATCTACCTTAACCATACCAGAATCTTGCTGCATTGTCATTTGAATATACATCTTAAAAAATAATCTTCTTGTCCTAGAAACTTTGAGAATTAACTGTAAACTAAGGAGATAAATAGGACGGAGAATCCTTATTTCAGTTATCACAACATCTATAACAATACAAGTGGAATTCATTAATCTCCATGATCTTTTGGTTCTTACATTGTATTTCATATTAATGCTAAATGAGGTGAAGGATCACCAGGGTTAGTGGCAAACACAAAATTAATTAAAATTTCATTACCTGGGTAGCAAAGATATTCTTTTGTTTTGCCACTTGCATAGCCTTACTTCTTCAAAAAGATTAAGTTTCCAATAAAGTGAGAAAACACAAAGTGGACACTTCTGTGTTTAATTCTGAAAGAGAGCACCAGTTCCAATTATATTTCCAAGCAGAAATGCCTATTTACCTACCATGGAAGCTACTTAACTGTTTTTCCCTCATTTCTTGGGTCTACCAGATGAGATTGTGTGGGGGATTGCCAGTTTCCAATACAGAGAATATCCCCTAATAGATTCACATTTGAAGGAGCTGCAGGAGGCTGGTGTCAATCTAGCATTTTATTAAGAAGACAGCATATGTGAATTGCTATGCAGCAGATGTGTGTATATATGAGGCTCAACTCAGTAGAACATTTCTACAATTTCCTTCAAGGGGTAAAAAAGATGAATAAAAAAAAGCCTAGCAATTGTTAATCTGGATCTATAAACAGCAACCCAGTTTGTTCTCCAAAAGCTTCCAGATGCTTTATTTGGAAATTTGGAAAATTTTACTGAAACATTCTTTTCAGACAACTTTTCTCCCTTAGAGTGTGATATATATCCTACCCACTTAAGTAAAAAGATATTTAGTTATTAATTCATTTAAATGATCAATATTCACATACAGACCTCAAGTGATTTAAAATAGTTTACAGGAAGAATGATCCAAAAGATTTTGAACGAGGGCAAGAAGCAACCTGGATATTGTTTTCCAAATCCTCCTGTTATATATTCCTTTTTCTGAGATTCACAGAATGACATCCTTGGCACTCATATTATTAACTTATTGGTGTTATCATTTTTGTTAATAATAACTTTTTGGAGCACTTAGTATATGCTGGGAAGAGAACTAAATGTCTTATATACACTTAGTTCTCACAATAACTGCATACATCATATACTATTGTTACTTTCACTTTTAAGAAAAGTAACTGAAGCTTAGAGAAGTTAATTTCCCAAAGACTACTAGATATAAAGCAGCAAAACCAGGATGTGCATACTGTTCTATACGACTCCAATGTTCATACTCTTAACCACTATAGCATACTTCCTTTAAATTCATCCAAAGAAGTTGAAGGCTAATAATAAATTAATTATTAACCTCCCCAAAACAAATATTTGAATTTAAATCAAGTTCTCAATACTGAAGGCCTAGAAGGCCTGGTTATTAAGGGAGTTTCAAGCAGGTTGGTAGCTGATATAATTTGGATTAGAGGTATTTTTCAGTAGCTTTCACATCATAAATACCAGGTAATTTACAATTGCATTTTTTAATAGGTTCCATCTCGGTTAGTACCATGTTCAGTCCCCAGTACTGTGTGACATTGCACGGGGAAACTATTCCAAATCAGTGTGGTTCTTTCTGTGGATATGAATCAGTTGTACTTGTGTGGTTGAGATTATACACATCTAGTACAGGATTTACCAAAGTGTAAATTATAACTTAGCGATGTGTTCAGAAAATATGATTTAGTAGATGGTACCAACATTAAAATATAGGGAGGGAAAGAGAAAAAGAAAGGAATACGAGAATAGAAAATATCAGTATGTATTATGAGAGCTAGTTACTGTTTCATAAAATATCTGTACCTGTTATGAGTGCTAACATTCACTCCAGCAGGACCAGCTGAACTAGTTGTTACAATGATGAAGTATTTTTCCATAGTTGGCGTAAGTCAAGGACTCCTTTGACCCCTAGTGCCCTCTGTCTCTGGACACAACACCTCCCCTGGGCCCTCCCATTAAAGCTCTTCAGAGTCTAAAAGATAAAGTGTTTTCCTGATGAGTTAAGGTCTTCTAGCAATACCACTCCTGTCTGTTTTGATCTGTGTCCGTGCCAGAATATTTCATATATATTCCCATTTACATCTGTGTGTATATTTGGGTACTAAATTGTCATTTAAAATGTATATTTTTCGAAGGATCATGGCAAACATAATTTCAATCCCCCAAGTTAGTTAATCTATGCCATGGTTCCCAATCAGGAAGAGTTTGTCCTCTTGGGGAATATTTGGCCATGTCTGGAGACATTTTTGGGCATTTCACAAGTAGAAATGGGAGAATGGAGGACTGGACTGTCATTGGCAACCAGTGGTTAAAGGGCCAAGAATACTGCTAAATAACCACTGTGCAACACACAGCCTTTCATAACCAAGGAGTGTCTGGCCCCAAATGTCACTAGTGCCGAGACCGGAAAACCCTGGTCTGTCAGTATATATGGAGATGCAGTTTTCCATTTTCTTGTATATAACATGCTATAGTTATTATTCTAAACCTTTTATCACAAATAGATTTTAATTTTCTCTATTTTCTAAATTATGTTGCTTGAGCAAGATGTTTACTGTGAGATTTGGAGAGTTCTGTTCTTGAGTTGCGCATACTTTTCATTTTATTTTCTGTTGTATCTAGATTGTGAAATGTCTTCCTTCTTGTTTGAGTTCTGATTTTCAGGACAGCTCCCACAAAATTATAGTTATTACAATCTCTGATTGGTTTCAAAGGATTTTCATCACCTGGATGAGGAATGAGTGTTTGTTTTCCTGATGAGAACTGTGAATAACCCTGGCACAGCTACTCCTCTGTGTACTGCTGAGTTTATAGGCTATGACTAGGTAAATATTCACAAATTGGCAGTGGATTACTCCTTTATACTATGCAAATTGTAATGTTAGGTTTAGGATAACTGCTACAAAGCTATTTTATTGAATTTTACAGTTTCCATTTAAACATGTCTTGTAATATTTTTTTCTGGAAATAATTGAAGCAAGCAACAAATTTAAAAAAGAAAATTAGTTTCTGCTATCTCTCTTGTTTATGATATTGTGTTTTTGTTGCCAACATGTTTCTTTTGAACTTAAAAAATAAAAAATAATGCATGTGCATGGACAAAAGATGAAATATTTTAGACCCTAAGCCACTATTGAATTTGTAGGGAGTTAACACTCTACAAGTTGAAAAATTACATTTGTTTTACAGAAATAGGGTTATACTTATAGAAATATGTTGGAAATTTTTTCATATCAACATGGTTACATCAACCTTAGTTTCACATTGTGATTATATCATAATTTAACTATAAGTAAAGCATGTATACACTATGAGTATAATATATCATTTTAATGTACTCATATCTCTTACTAATGTATATTTGGTTCTCCTATTGTAAATAATGCTTTATTAAACATCATTTTACATTTATATTTTTTTTATTCAGGTATATCAGTTTCTAACAATGAAAATCAATATGTAAAGTGGGATACTAACATTTATGTTGATATAAATTGTTAAATTGGTTAAATCTGATTTTTGAGACTAGGTTAGTTAAAACATTAACAATACTAGAGAAGGAAAAAATTTGTGGGGTTGAGATAAATAAAAGCTTGAAAATTAGTTTCTTTCTCTTTAGATTTGAGAGAAAAATTGAAGCTTAGATAGGATAATAATAAAGAACATAAAAATTCTCCTTAGAGACCTCTTGTAGTTTGAATTTTTATGTTATAGTCCTGTAGTATCTAATTTTTCTACTGTTTTAATTTCCTTAAATCTTGTTCTAAGCTGTATTTTTTTTGAATAGGTACTGATATTTGTGTTTACTATTTAGTTAAATAGTATTAAATAGAAGAAGAGTGATTATTATAATCATATGCTACGAGCTAAGATTCACTTATTTGAATATGAATTTTATTCAAATTCAAACCACTAAGCCATGACCTGGGCACCAGTGTTCCCTCGTTGGCAGCTTGATCCAATTACATAAATAATGTGCAGGAGGAAATGAATAGCCTCATGTGTGTCAAAATATTAAATGATAGCAAATGGAATATTTAGTGGTTAACTATCTTTTTTTTTAATTCAGTGATGTACAGTCTAACAATTTACTTCCAACTTCATTAATAGCTGCTTACCATAAGATTGTTTTAATAAAAGTAGTTTCACAGATTGGGATGTAGGAGGCATGTTTACTGAAAACTAAATTATGATAAGAAAGAAACAAGGCTGCTATCTTTTTTCTCTCATCTTTGACTCAAGTATGTGACATTGTTTTGAAGACAGTTTAGTCCCAGTTTGTTAAGAGATGGTAAATCTAGTGAAAATTTTATCAATCCAAATCAAACATAAGAAGGAAGTTAGGGATAAAGGTCAGAGCTTCTACCCATGAATGAAAGCTACAACTATGTTGAGACACAAGGAAAGGCAAATTATTTTTCAAAGCAAAGAGAACTACAGAATGACTCTCTGAGTGGTGTTTATCAGTATATTTTATTCATTTTCTTTACTTGATGTCATGGGACCAGTCTGTTACTTTTGTAGGATTTGCTTTATTGTTACACTTTTTTTTCTTTTTCCATTGTATTCTACTTTTTTTTTTAATGTTTATTTGTGAGAGAGAGAGAGAGAGAGAGTGTGTGCAAACAGGGGAGGGACAGAGAGAGAGAGGGAGACAGAGAATCTAAAGCAGGCTACAGGCTCAGAGATGTCAGCATGGAGCCCAACGTGGGGCTCATACTCACTAACTGCGAGATCATGACCTGATCTAAAGTCGGACACTTAACCAACAGAGTCACCCAGGTGCCCCCCATTGGATTCTATTCTAACTAGTGTGGTTTTCAGGATCTGAATGCTATTCCTTATTGGCTCTTTAAAATAATCACTACATATTTATTGCAGCAGTCCAAAGTTTATCTTCATTCATAGTGCGTATACATCTTCATCTAATAGTACTCTTTTTGTGATGCATTGTATTGAAATTTCTCAAAGGGCAACAACTTTGTTGCTGTAAATTTTCTGCTTTGTGTCTAGTCTTGTGTCCTTTGCCAGTTGGCACTTCATTAATTATATTCTCACAAAGCATTATGAACTGCTCACATTTCTGGAAGAGAAGGACAAGTTAAGAGGTATGACTTCTAAAATTAAGGCTGTAAATTGCCACCTGGAAGATTCTGAAAATAGAGATTAAGTTAAAACTACAAGGAATGTGATATTTTTTGTAAGGACTTTACTTTTTGGAGAAGTTTTAGGTTGAGTAAAATTAAATGGAAGGTACAGAGATTTCCTGTACATTCCCTGCCCCCCATACAAGTATAGCCTCCCCACATTGCCAACACTCTCCACAGTTGTTACAATTGATGATCTTACATTGACCCATTATTATCACCCGAAGTCCATAGTTTACATCAGAGATCACTCTTGGTGTTGTGTATTTTATGGGTCTGGACATACATAAAATGACATGTATCCATTATTGTAGTATCATACTGAGTAGTTTCAGTGCCCTAGAAATACTTGCACTTGGCCTATTCACTTCTCCCTCCCTCCTAATCCCTGGCAACCTCTGAACTTTTTTACTCTGCAGTTTTATCTTTACTAGTATGTTACCTAGTTAGGGTCATAGAGTATACAGACTTTTCAGATTGGCTTCTGAAACTTAGTAATATGCATACAAGTTTCCTTCATGCCTTTTTTTTTGGGGATGGGGTTTGGGGGCAGAGAAAGAGGGAAAGAAACAATCCCAAAATCCCAAGCAGGCTCCGCACTGTCAGTGCAGAGCCAGACGTGGGGCTTGATCTCACAAACCATGAGATAAGGACCTGAACCAAAATCAAGAGTCCAATGCTTAACTGACTGGGCCACCCAGGAGCCCCTTCTCCATGCCTTTTCGTGGATTAGTAAGTCACTTCTTGATAACCCTCAATAATATTGTCGGGATTTATCACAATTTATTTATCTGTTCACCTACTGGAGGACATCTTGGTTGCTTCCAGGTTTGGGAAATTTGGATAAAAGCTGCTGTAAACATCTGTGTGCAGGTTTTTTTGTGAACACCATGTGGAACATCTTTGCATGGGCTTATTTGTCTTATGCACATTTTCTTTGATAAGGTATCTGTTATGATCCTTGTCCACTGTTTACCTGGGCTATTTGTTTTTCTTATTGTTGAAATTTAAGTGTTTGTTGTGTATTTTGGACAATAGTCTTTTATTAGGTGTATCTTTTGCAAATATTTCCTTCAGTGAACTGCTTATCTTATCATTATCTTCATGCCATCCTGTTTTGATACTATAACTTTGTGGTAAGTTTGAAATCAGAAATTATGTATCCCAACTTTATTCTCCTTTTTCAAGATTCATGTAATGTGATTTTTTTTAGAAGACTGTGTTTTTTTTTTTTATTTTAAGGTAAAAATTACAACTTTAATTAGTTTAATGTCATATACCATTAAAATGCTTACATTGAAGAAGGGGGCTTTTATATAAGGTAGAGAAGAGATGAGATAAGATTTAACAAAAAACTAAAACAAAGATGAGTGCTTACAGAATTTCTTTGTTCCATTTTCCTGCTAATAATAGTGGAATACTTATAGGAAGATGATGTTCACCATAACAAAATAAAACACTATTTAATATAACCTAGGGAATTATTAAGACTTCAGCAGAGGGACACTTGGGTGGCTCAGTCAATTAAGTGTGTGACTTCAACTCAGGCCATGATCTTGTAGTTCATGTATTGGAGCCCTGTATCAGGCTCTGTGCTGATCGTGTGAAGCCTGCCTGGGATTCTTTCTCTTTCCCTCTCTCTCTGCCCTCCCCCACCCATGCTCTCTTTCTCAAAATAAATAAACTTAAAAAAAAAAAGAAAAAACAAAAAACTTTAGTGGAGCCTTAATTTCTTAAAAAAAAAAAAAGCTGCTGAGAGTGACAGGTTATTTTTATGTAGGAATTTACAAGTAGAATATTACCTGAAATTCATCCGAAGCAAGTGAGAAAATGGCATAAAGAATAAAAGGTATAGTATAACCCAGTTATTGTTTGGGGAACATTTTTTTTTGTCTTGAAAAGAATTTAAGACTCATGCAAACCATTTATGTAATAAATCTATGTGATCATTGTATTTAGAGGAAGTGTTATATTTCCTTATATTTTGCTTTTTGAGTGGATTTTTCTTTATAAAGGCAAAGGAAGTGGCCCTGGTGCCAGGCTTAAAAGGCAGCTCCCCATGCAGGCTGTGGCTAAAACCATGGATAGAAAAGAGTCCAAAGATAAAGCAAGTATGAGAAAATCAAAAGTTGCCAAATCAAAGTAGACAGCCAACCTTTGTCTTTTATTTTATTTTTTTTATTTTTGATGTTTATTCTTGAGAGAGAGAGAGAGAGAGAGAGAGAGAGAGAGAGAGAGAGAGCATGAGCAGGTGAAGGGCAGAGAGAGAGAGCTAGACACAGAATCTGAAGCAGGGTCCAGGCTCTGAGCTGTCAGCACAGACCCTGATACAGGGCTTGAAATCACAAACAGTGAAATCATGACCTGAGTTGAAGTCAGATGTTTAACCAACTGAGTCACCCAGGTGCCCCCAGGAATGGGAGTTTAATGTCAGTTTATTAGGAGTCAACTCTTTCAAGCCCCAGGATACATTTAACAATAGTTAGTGGAATCATTTATTCGGCCTCCATGGAGTTGGGCTTGCTAACTTGTCAATTGCCTGAGTCTTTATGGTGAGGAAGATTTGTGTTTTAGGGATGCTGCTGATTCCAAACACAGCCCTCTTCCTCAAGTAGATGACTTGGAAGACTGCCCCTTTCTCAAGGAACATCTTCCTAGTTCAGACACTTAATCCACCCTTCAGTTGTCCGATTTATTTTCTCTGAGTGTCATAATCATTGACATTCTAAACTTTAACACCATCATATTCTTACTGATGAGCACATACCATGATTACAAAAGAAAACCTGAGTACAAGATACTCAAGTACTCTCAACAAGGATATTCACAACACTAATCATTTGTACTTTTCCCATTATGTAAATATCAGGTTATGTAATACCAAGTGTTCATGGATTTTGTTTTTCCCCACTGAAGATAGTAAGATGAAGTTTCTTGCCCAAAGTCACAAGGATGAGAACCCATGTCCTGAGGGTCTTCCACTGAACCCCAAAATAACCACTAAGCCAAACTCAAACTCACCCAATCCTGTGTTCACCAAATTTCCGTAACTCATGGTTTATAGTTGCATACATATGGGCTGATTTTGTTTTTATATCTTCCTAAGCTTAGCTTTTCTAGCCTATGCATTTAGCTAGAAATTCCTTATGCAACCAACACTTATATTACTAATTCCAGCCAAAGAAGATAAACTAGGAACAGCTTAATCCTGCCTGTCTCTGCAATGCTAAAACTATTGGTTAATGGTCAGGCAACTTGATTATTTGTTTGTTTTAATTAAGCTTATTTATTTATTTTGAAAGGGATAGAGACAGTGTGAGTGGGGAGGGGCAGAAAAAGGGAGAGAGAATCCCAAGCAGGCTCTGCACCGTCAGCACAGAGCCTGACATGGGGATTGAACTCACAAAACTGTGAGATCATGACCTGAGCTGAAACAGAGTCAGATGCTTAACTGACTAAGCCACCCAGGCGACCCCAGGCAACTTGTTAACTATGGTAGAATTTGTGGTGACTTGTTAACTGTGGTAAAAATTGTGCCAATGATTGTTCCCAAGACAAGAAGCAGAAAAGGATTTAGAGGAGGCAGAGTATCCAAAAGAAGGAAAATCCTTTCATTTAATGAAATAAAAAAAATTCTCTGTAATTTGCATTTTAATCAAATGTTAATTATTATTCGAGGGAAAAAAGTTCTTTGGGAAGGCAAATTAGAGTGTTCTAAGATGATGGTGAGGTTGATCCAAATTAAATACTAAGATTGATGTTTGATTCAAGGTTTTTTGTTTCCTTCCCTTCTTCCTTCTTTCCTTCTTTTTTAAATTCTGGAAGTGTGTGACACTTCTAACACTGTATGGAAAAATGAGGAAAAAAAGCAATCTTAAAAAAAAATTTCCATTCAAGGAGAAACAACCCTAAAGATCTTAAAAGTTCTTCACAATAAAATTACTATTTGTAATTTCTTATTATAATTGAAGTATCATCTGCTGGTGAGTTTTTCCTTTAGAAACGCCAACTCCATTTATCATTGTTTAATTTTCCAAACTAAATTTTTCCTTCCCTGTATATAATATAAGCAGCTTAATTTGTGTCTTTTTCTTGATACCTGCTTTCTGAGCTTCTGACTTGTTTGTTTGGTATCGGTGGCAAATTTACAAATATCTGAGATATATTTTTGCAAGAATAATTGAACTTATATTTTTGTTTATTAGCATGGAATAATAAATCAATGAGTCCCCTCAATTATCTCAGAAACTCCATTTGTGGTTAAGTTAAGATCAATTAATTTGGCTTACATATATGCTGAATTATGTCTTTAGGAAAAATGGCTAAAATTTGAAAATAAAACAAAATGTTGTTTATGTGACTTCAATATAGTATTAATTTTCCAATCAGCCTATCTAGACAAAATCTGATGCTCTCAGAGAGTGTAGCTTTGGCTAATGAATGGAGCTTGGATGTTTTACAACCCTCTTAAGTTAGCTATTAACTTGTAGAAACTGGTGTCTTAGGACTTTTTTCCTTTTCAATAGGGAAGATAATCCTAAAGTCATGTTTATTGTTTTGTAGGATATCAATATTTTTCTAATACAGCAATCTTGTTTGAGCAGTCCTTTTCACAGTAAACATATATGTTTTCTCAAATCCTTTCCACATTATCTTTTATGTTCTGCTGATTCACCCATTAGTGACTCAAAGAAAATTTTGGTATCTGGTTAGTCTCTATTTGTGCCAAAATTTCATGTTTCACAAATTTTTTTTTTAATTTTTTTTTTCAACGTTTACTTATTTTTGGGACAGAGAGAGACAGAGCATGAACGGGGGAGGAGCAGAGAGAGAGGGAGACACAGAATCGGAAACAGGCTCCAGGCTCTGAGCCATCAGCCCAGAGCCTGACGCGGGGCTCGAACTCCCAGACCGCGGGATCGTGACCTGGCTGAAGTCGGATGCTTAACCGACTGCGCCACCCAGGCGCCCCCATGTTTCACAATTTGAAAATCAACTTTTCTAATATCTTTAGACATTGTGGTTGAGTACACAAAGTTTTTCAAAGAATGTAAGTAGTACATGTAAAAGACATAGTCTCTGTGTTTATAATCTCATATTCACTTGGAGAAGCTATGATAGAGGCATTAAGTATGATTTTTTTAAAAGAGATATTTGTATCTTGGGACGTGAATTTAGTATGTGGAAGGGTATATTTATTCAAATTTTTGGTCTTATTTAGGTAATTTAGATAAACATTTTCCTGCTTCTAGATCACTTAGGGCCCAGACAGCAGTGTTATTACATATCTGTAGGAACACCTATCACTACCTGGCATCTGTGAATAGTAGATATTTTGCAAATATTAGGATTTTTTTTAAATTATTAGATAGCAGCTAAAGTAACTATAACATACCTATTTTATGATATGTCAAAACAAACTTTAGTTGCGAGAACGGTTTCTTATTTTGTTACAGTCTGCCATGTAACAAATTAAAAACAAAATACTGATGCCTCCCTCATTTGAGGGGCAGGGTAAGTCCCAGTCTTATGGAACTAGCTGAACTGAAGGTGTTGGGCATACACAAATTACCTCTTAGTTTGTCTCCATATAACCAGATAGGCCCCCTGTTGAGTCCCTTTTGAATTATGAGAGAAATGAGCTCAGTAATCATTGCACTTTTGGTGGAGAGGATCTCTTGATGGGTACGTTCCTGTCTAAGCTAAACTCAATCATTCTTATACGTACAGGGTCCCTGATTACAGCTATAATATCCTGAGACAGGGGCCAACTAAAGAAATATGAGCAAGCCATAATCGCATTACAGTAGCCAATGACAGGAAAATTCTTAGTGTCAGTTGAGAGAGGAATATTGCCATTGACTTCCAGTCAATTCCATGGTTATCTTTTCCTGTGCTTTTGATCACTTTTAATGTTTTCCTTCATTACTCAGGATCTTTCAATTTTAAGCTATACTAATCTACCTCAAACAATTTAAACCAAAAAGAAAATGTGTGTGCCCATTGAATAGACAGTCCAAAGACAAGTTCATTGGACACACTTGGATTAGTGAGTTCAAACAGTGTCAACAGAGTTCTCTCTTTCCTTGCCTCTTAGCTCTGCTTTTCTGTTTGTCTATCTTCTTGGATACATTCTTTTCATTTGTCATTAATAAGCCTACACATAGCCACAAACCTCCATTATCTTTAGAGTTCTCTATCTGAAAAAGATACCATCTTTACTGAGCCCTGTAGCAAAAGTTTCAGGAAGAACTCTAACTGGTCCACTATGAGACATGCAACCATCCTAGGAGCTATGATTATGGCCAGAGGGCTCAAGCTCTCTGTAAGCCAGTACTATATATACCTTATTCAAAACATATACAGAATAAAATTCCAGAGAATAATCCATGTATACTAGGGTAAATAACATCAAAAAGATTTCAATAAGAATTTTAATTCAAGTAGCTATAACATTAATTCTGACTAAGGCAACTTTCAAAGACATTTTGAAAGAGACAGCATTTCCTACTTTAAAATAAATATATAAATATGTGATATATATATATATATGCACATATATATGTGCATTTATACACATGTGTGCACACACACATACACACATCCCTCCATATATTTCCAATATCACCTGGTAAATAGTAGGTGTTTCATAATGATTCAGATTCATTAGGAAATCTGAAATCATGGTAAAAGTATCCATAGCATTCTTACTGTACCACTTCACAGAAAGAAACAGGTTATTTACTTGTTGTCTGTGTGACCTTGAACAGGTCACGTAACATCTATAAGCCACCATTTTTTTCATCTGTAAAATGGAAATAATCATACATGCCTTACTTTTGTCATACGATTGTCTTTTCTAACAGCAAAGTATTACATAAATGTGAGGTGATAGTAAGTTCCTTTAAAAAAAATCTCCTTAATTCCTTTTAATGCCCTGAGATATTCTTCTATGGCAGGATTGAATTTCTAACCCTTATCATTATTATTTTTTATCTCCTCACTTAAGTGATCTTACATGAGACTAAATAAAGGCAAAAATAATTTGTGAGCACACAAACACACGGAAATGATATTTTGAGGTGAAATCAAAGAAGCCAGAAAAATGCTTTATTTGTCTTGTACATAGTCACTGTGAAAAATCTACAAGACTTTTCCTTTAGTCTATGGAGATTAAAGACGTACTTCTTCCTTTCCAGGCCAAGACCTGAGTCAGGAGTCGAAAGGAAATCCAAGGGAGTAAAGAAAATGAGATCAGAGAGAGATGGGGCTTATTGACATCCGTATGAGCTAGACTTTATATGAGCTGCTTTTACACTATCTGGACTATATATGCAAGACTGCCTGTCACATATACAATGCCTTCATGGGATTAGGAAAAGGATTTATCTGCCTCCTCACTTCACGAGTTACAAAAAGTCACCTCCTCTTGGTTTATACAGCCCCATAAATACAGGTTGGCCAGGAATGTGAGGTGTGAATTTCATCCTTCATTTAGTCCCTTTGCTGTGAAAGTACAAAATCTACCAAAGTTTGTGTGAGTGTCTCTAATTGGCTAATAAAACATTGTCTTCATTATGCAAAAGGTCTATACCTGCTTGCCTTCCCAGATGTCATAAGAGTATGGAAAGACTTTATGTACTAAGGAATTTCATCTTACCCAAACAGAGATCTTCACTTTGTTCCAGGTTCCTGGGAAGTAATCTCTAAGCGCTTGGAACTTCATGCTTGATAGGAGATTTTTGTTTTTCCTGGAGGCCTGGGTCACTCCAGAGTTTAACAATGTGATTCAGGGTAGAGCCCGTGGGTCATGTTGTATCAGCTCAACCTCCAGAGCAGCTGGGGACTGAGATCAGCCACAAGGGCAGTTGGTCATACTTACATGAAGGAGCCCCAATAAAAATTCTGGATTCAAAGCTTGAGTGAGCATCCCCAGATGGCAATATGATGCACATATTGTCACTTGTCAGTACTTGTAAAGTAATACTCCCCATGACTCCATGGAGGAGAGAATGACCAGAAGTTCTGCATTTGGAGGTTTTTTGGACTCTAAACTATGGCCTCCTCCCTTGCTAATTTTAATCTTTATCCTCTAGCTGTGATAAACTGTAACATTTAGTGAAATCTGTGAGTCCTTATAGCTAATTTTCAAATCTAAGGGTCATCTCTGGGGCCCCCAAACTTGCAAATGGTATAAAAAATGATGAGTCTTGTGAATTATGAATTATCCTCCCTCTAACCTCACAGGTTTTTACTTAGAAAATGGCACTGCAGTACATTTTAAAGGCTAATTTGCTCTAGTCCTTCTCTTCTATGAGGTTGCTTGCTCTAAATTTTATGAACACACAGGCATATATATATGAGTTTACTCTCGGTTTTAAAAAATCTCAAAACGGTATCAGTGACCTGAATTATTTCCATCTTCAACATGCAGCTTTCAGTATCCCTGTGCTCATTGATCGAGTCAAGGAAAGTATAGGGAGGATAGCATGTGGGAAATTTTTAGTGGTCTCCACCTGGAAGAAGCACTTACCACTTCTGATCACATAACATTGTATAGAACCTAAACCTGTGTTCATGCCTGATTGGAAGGTAATCTGGGGCATAAAGTATGTCTGTGTGCCCAGGAAAAAAAGGAAATAGATGTGGGAACAGCTGGCCAATGTCTGCCTCACACATTCATGTTTTGTCTCCTCTAATCTTCTCAGACCCGTTAGGCTATCAGTAGTTAATATGATTAATAGATTAATAATTATGTTTTAATAGGTGATTGTGTCTTAATCATATATTACACATTTGTAATATTCTAATGTCTCAACTCATAGAAGTGAACATTTGTACACATGTAGCTACCAGCAGGGAGGACTTTGGAGACTAGTGTCTATTCCACTTCCTTGAATGACAGCTCCAAGATCAGCGTTTGGGCCACCCAAATTTTGTAATCCCTCTGTCTCTAAGTTGAGGATGACCCGATTATTCTGCTGGTAAGAACGAAAGCATAAATGTAAAAATAAGGTAATAACTATCATTTACTTAGTGTCTAATATGGGAAAGGCATTATTCGAATAGTTTCACATGCATTATTTCATTTAATCCTGACAACAACCCTGAATAATAGATATTGCCTAGGAATTGTTGGTGCTGGACCACCAGTCACTGTAGTTTAGCTCAAGAACCAAGCCACTCTACTATGCTACTTCTAATTTCATTGGATGGCCTATGGGAATCGGCTCCTCTAGCTTTTCTGCAAGTTAGACACATTCGTACTTTTTGTAGTGAACACATACCATGTGTTAGGAACCGTATTCAACTACCTTCTCAGCTTCCATTGCTCTGTTAGTGTTTTTCTTTCCCACATATCCTACATCCTTTCAATTCCCTTGCTTCAAGTGCCACCTGCTCTCCTGAAAATGAAACGTGGCATTTGCCATTTATATTTGCTATGCTCAGCAGTGTCCTGGAAAACAAATATAAAATGACAGCTCCACTCCACACTATCTCTGGGTTTCACACTTCTGTTTCCCTTTGCAAATCTGGGGAAAATTCAGAATTCTTGTGAGAAAAGTTGTTGATGGAAAATGCGGCTTCCATTTTCTGACCTTTAGAAGACTCGTGTAGTACCTATCTCTTGAGCAACGAAAATGCAGAAGGAAGCAACCACACTGTTCCCTAGGGAGAAAGGGGAATTTTTATTATGCCTAGCCTGTCGTCATTACCATCACCAAATAGTGTTTGCTAAGCCTCCAGGAGCACGAGGCAGTGGGGTGGTTAAATTGGCATCCTTTCCTCCTCCCAAGAGCTTGCAGTTTAAATAGAAACCGAGCAGCAAAGACAAACATATACAAGGTCAGGCTGAGACCAACACTAACACATTAACATACTCATTAAAATAGAATAGAGCTCATTATAATTCAATAAGAATGGGAGGCAGCCCGATGCAATATGAAAATGTGCTAAACTAGGAGTCAAGGGACTTGGCAGCCTGCCGGTGTCTGCCTTTGAGCAAGTCACCTCACCTCCTCTGAGGTGGAAATGCTTGGGAAGGTTTAGGGGAGGTAGTTTGGGAGGTGAAAGAACAGACACTGGAGTCATAAAGCCACACAGTCTCTGTAGACGTGAGGAAGAGATTTAAGCACCCGGAATCAATGTGTCTGTCCTCCTTGCAAAATAAAAGACTCCATTTTTTAAAAGGAAGAAACTGTGGCTACCGGAAGTCAGGCACTCACTGAAGCATCATTTGACTGGAAAAAGCACAAGACAAACAAAACTAAGGTGGAATTTAAGGACTGGAATTCTAAGTTCGCCTTAGGGAAATTGGAAGTGAATATATAGATATCGATAGATCGATATCTATCGATATCTATAGATCTATAGATTGATATGTATACATATCTATAGATATATATTTATTCACTCTGATTCAGATTAAACAGTGGCCAGAATCAGGGTATTCATCAACAATTTGATGAACATTACCCCTCCCCCAACTCTTTGAACAAATAATATAACAAATAATACAAATATGAGCAAATAGTATGAATCCTTAAGTGATTCTTTCAGATCTTAGGAATGTTAGAATGTCCTCAAGTTAAACACTTTTAATTCTTTTATTTGACCCCCAATTCTCAGAGGTCCTACATGTGTTACTCAAAAGCCATCACTCTGTGGTGGTTATCACCAGTAATGCCTTTGTGTTTTCGGTTGCTTACAGAGATCATCATGCTTTTTTTTAGGGTGACTATGGTATGTGATGAGAAACATTGTCTCTAAGAAACAACAGGCTCAGAATTCCATCTGCCCTTCTGTCTTAATGTCAGAAGGAAAATAGTAACTGTTTCTCCTTTTTGTATTGTGACTATTTCTACATCAATTTAATTCCCTATCATCACCTCAATCCTACACTAAAGTAGCTTGATGCTTTGGACTCACCAGGGAAAGTGTCAAGCACATGGAAGTGAGAAAAAGAAAACTACACAATAATATATTTTTAAGTATCATCTGGGTTATGCAGTAAAATCTCCTGTTTCTATCAGGAATAGCCTGAGAGTAGGGGAATTTATTGCATAAGGTTACTCTTTCCAGGCAGTATGCAGGCAGTCTTTAAAAGGGGGATGCTTGTGGGGAGAACCTGGTGGGTATATAAGGTTTACAATGCATTTTTCTTAATATGGCCTAAAATAGCCAAGTGATTAGAAAACCCGTGGTCATAGGGCACCTGGGTGGCTCAGTCAGTAAAGCATTGACTCATGGTTTCAGCTCAGGTCATGAACTCAGGGTTGTGAGATGGACCCCCACGACCAGCTCCACACTAATAGCACAGAGCCTGCTTGGGATTCTCTCTCACCTCTCTCTCTCTCTCTCTCTCTCTCTCTCTCTCTGCCCCTTCCCCACTCACTGACTCTCAAATTGAATAAATAAACATTACAAAAAAAAAAAGAAAACTCATAACCCTAGAAATCATCACATCTTGTGCTGGATTTTGCCATTACAATTTGAGTCTCACATTGTGAAATGATGAGAAACTTGGACTTACCCTTATGTTTATTAATAGAAAATGATACCTAATTGACAGTTGGTAATTACGAGATTTCCAGGGCAAGGTCAGTGTGGCTGGAAAAGAATACATTGGAAAGTCTTGGGGTAGCCGTTAGAAGGACAGAAGCTGAAGAGTTGACATTCAGACAGTTAAAGGATTTTGCTTACTTCACTTTTGGGAACGGAGCCAACTCAGCACCGATCTCTGGGATTCTGAGCAGTAGCCTTCCTGTTGGTATGAGAAAGCTATCAGCAGCAATATTCTTCCTCCAAAGAAATTAGAGCCAAGGGACCATCTGATAAGAAGTGGAGAATGTAAGTCCCGTAGGCTGGCAGGAGCAGACCAATTACCATCTCATTTTCTACCAGAGCTAATTAAGTCATTGCTTGCTGCATTCTGCCTCAGCACCCTTCCGTCTCAGAACCATGTGCCTGTTGAGCCTGAGGCTGAAGGTTGTGCTTTACACTCTGCTTCTCTTGGGCTTGGACTCACTTTCCCCCTTGAAATTAATGGACTGAGGTTCCAGTAGTGCTGGGAACTTTTATGTTAGAAAATTCTTGCCTGAGGGTGCTGGTTCCATTGGAGATTGAGAAATTCAGCTGAGAATGGGGCAAGAAAGGATATAAAGGGCAAATTTGAGGTTTCATTCCAGGAGACCACATCACCCTCCAATGGAAATAATAACTAACATTTATTAAATGTTAATATGAACTAAACACCATACTAGGAGTTATACATTCATTATTTTATATAGCCCTCACAACTATCCCATGAGATAGGCATTTCCACTATTTCACAGAGGAGAAATCAGTTCACAGAGCTAGGAAGATACAGCCTGAATTCAAATACAAACCAGATGAACCCAGAGCCAGTGCTCTATCCATTATGGTCTTGGAATAAATACATATTAAACTACTTTTCTCCCCGTTTTCTTTAATATCAGAAGCAATGGCTCCTTTTCTCCCTTTCAGTTTCCAGGTAAGAATAAATAGATGATATTCAAGAACTAGTAAACCCATTATTAATTAATTAATTTAATTAATTGAATTTATATGCTTATATATTTCATATGTTTATATATGGAAATCTATATACATTAAGTTAAATATATTTATGTAAATTATATATTATATAAGGACATATAAAATTTTTTCCTGTCAATACAGTTTTAGGATTAAGAGGTGAGAAAATGACAGTGACAACATCAAATATGATGTTCACAATGAGTAGGCAAAGTCAGTTCATTTCATTTCACACCTATTACTTCTTTAGGATAATCCAGTTCCAACTCATCTTCATCATGACCACACTAAGGCCCTCCCAGAGATCCTATAATCACAGATAATATTAGATTTTTTAGAAGAGCTTCATTATGATAAGACTATATGGTGTATGAAGATTTTATTGAAAAAAAAAGGACATTTATACTTATCACTTCATTACTCTTGTAGTTGAATTCCCACACTCCGTTTCTAAACCATTCTAGAAAATTAAAGTCTTCTGTATATAATTTGTGATTTGTTCAAAAGTTTTCCTCTTTGCTCAAATAAAATGTGTGTGGATACATACATGTATAAGTGTGTATAAAAAGGTGTCTATATGCATAATAATTTATGGCCTCACTTCTAGAGACCTTTAGATCTCAGTATAAATTCTCCTTACTTGCTGGGTAAACTTGGGAAAATTACTTAAGCTCTCCAAGCCTTGCTTTCCCATATTTGTTAGAGCTTCTGGAAGGATCAAATGAAATAACTGCATGCAAAGCACTAAGCATATTGCCTGGCTTATGATAAGCAAACCCTGAATAGTTCTGTTATTATTTATAATTCTCCTCTGGGATCACAGTTTGCTCAACTTATCCATCTTATGTATAAGAAGCTGGAACGGATTACAAAGGTTTCTGAACTTTTTTTCAGTTTCATTTGTGATGGTATCACTCCTCATTTTCTTTCTTCCTCATCATTTCAATTATCACCAACTCTGTGCCTGTAGTGGTAAAAAGTTTTGCTATTGAGCATAAAGAGAAAAAATAAATTAAGTATGAGTGTATTAACCATATCTTTTTTTTTTTTTTTTTATTCTGATGCTTTGACATCCAGGACCTTGCTGACCCTGGAGGGCCTGTTTCTCCCAGGGTTAGCCGATTCCTAGAGATAATAAAAACTTGCTCAAGATCACCCTTTTCCAATGTACACCAACCAATCAGAGCCCATACTCTCAACCACTTCCTTTATGGGGCTCTCACACTGAGCCGATCCCCTTACCCTAATCATGCCAGAGGTTGGGGCACACAACTAAAGACAGCCCCGGTGCACTAAAGACTGCTGAAATTATTCAAATTATCCACTCCTAAGCATGCTTCCTCTGCCTCACTCTTGTTTCCCATGGAAACTACTACCAAGGCTATTGACTATATTTCTCTCCCCACTCCCTCTGCCTCCTGGCTGATCCCAGTGCTTCCCTATGTGCTGCCCATGGTGTGACATCCTCATTCTCAAGGGATCTGTGCATGTAAGAAACTAATTTTCAATGGCATTCATCTCCTGATCTGTTGGCTTTGCTATACCTAAATAACACTAAAACCTATATTTTAAAACAATGAGTAATTCCAAGCTTAGTAACAAATATATCTCCTTTTCATGTGACTGTAGGGACCCTGAGAATAGGGACCATGTCTGCACAAAGCCAAGTGATGCTCAGTAATTATTTGTTGAATGAATAAATTCACTGCATATCTAAAATATGCTGACATATATCTTCATTGGAGAGATTGTCTGCATTGTTAAAAGTTGAATGCATGTATACTCTCATATTGTATGTCTCCTAGCTTATTCCCTAACAGGAATTTGTTTGGTTACTTAAATGCATATAAATATGCTAATTTGTTATACCAATGGAAAAAACATGGCCCAGAGTAAAAGAACAGTCCTTTTAGGGCTCTGGAACACTGCCAAAGTAGGTTGAAGAAAGGGTTCAAGGTTAGGTGTCCTTAACTTTTGACGGAGGAGAGAAGATACATCATACTCTATCATCCACATAATGCTGTTGGCAAGCTTCCTGAGGCTTCTTTCTTACTAAGATGTGATTTTTTTTTTAACAATTTGCATGCTATTAGACAGGCTCTTTGGCAAGAGACAACCGTTTCTGATGAATCCTTGGCTCAAGGCATACCAAGGATTTAGAGAGAGGGTGGATCTTGCCATCCTGGAAGAGCAAACAGTATGGAAATAACCCAGATACTAGTTTTGGGCAACTACCACAACAGGGACTCTTGGAAATATTAAAGACTAAATCCAATATGTCTTTCTGCTTTCTCTAGCATCTGCTCTGGCAGGTTGAAAAATAATATTAAACGAACTTATTTTACCCAGGCTAATTCTGTTTCTGCTTTCAAGTGCTTCATTTACAATCTGTATTCAATAAATATATGCTTAAAAAACAGATATCTATGTTTAACACATGATTCTATGTTTAGATGCATCTTTTCTGATGAAGTCACCTAAGAAGCAACCAACTCATTAAGCTTTTCTTGCTAAATAAGTTGAAATTTTCCTTAAGAAGCCAAACTTACATTAATGTTTTTTTTTTTTTTAAATCTCACATGTACCTTAGGACATTGTCATAAAACTATAAGCTTCATTTAAAAACAGATTCTAATATAGGGAAAATTATGAAAGACTGAAAAGGACCGAAAGATTATTGAGTGTCCTGTCCTGTACTCCTCTCCACGTTATCTCTGCTTTTCATTACTTTTGAGCTATTTTAAAAGCCTTTAAGTTGGAGGAAACTAATAGTTACACAAAGGTTCTTGTCCATGACAGTGTAAATTACATCCATTGGAGATTTAGTTAATTGATGCCCTGTGGATATTGACCGGTTGTCTAGTTCTGCCTCTCTTAAGTACATTCATTTCAGCGTTCCGAATAGGCCAGTACCGTCACACAGTCACCTTCCCTTTAGATTTTCTTTGGAGAATCTAAAGTAACATCTTACTGGATTCTCTCCTTAATTAATGAGTTAAATACCAAGTTTTGACCTGTGCTCATTTTATATCTACATGATTATACCCTCTTTTGAAAATGTTATCTTTAAACTTTTTTTTTAAGTTTATTTATTTTGAGAGAGAGAGAGAGAGTGGGGGAGGGACAGAAAGAGGGAGATAGAATCCCAACCAGGCTCTGCACTGTCAGCACAGAGCCAGATGTGGTGCTCAACCTCAGGAACTGAGTCAATCTCATGAACTGTGAGTTCATGACCTGAGCCAAAACCAGCAGTCAGATACTTAACTGACTGAGCCATCTAGGCGCCCTGAAAATGTTATCTTTAAACACTAGTATTGTACAAAAACAAAACAAAACAAAATCTCTGGTTGGAGGTGGGGGTTAGATAAATAACAAAGGCATAGCCCCTGCAATTCATGCCTGTCTAAATGGCTAATTTGATAGAGGCATAGATTCTCCCAAGGCTCAACTCAGGAGTAGTTTCTAGTACTAGATGGTGAAACTTTTTTCCATTCTTCCAAGAGAAGTTAATGATTTCCTCAATAGTTTCTTTCCAAGTGACTCCCTGGAGCTAAGCCCTTACAGCTTCCTTCCCAGACTGCAGCAATTTCTTTGGTGCCTCTTGAAAAACTTCATTCCAACTATTGGAACAATTTCTGCAATTATCTTGCATTTAGAGTTTCCAATCTAAAAAAAGTATACAATGTATTGCATTGTTTTGTGCACAACACCCTTATACTTCAGCAGGTAAGGCAACAATTACCAAATCAATTTCTCCAGCATGTTACCTTTAGAGATGGAACATCCTGGCTTTTGTTTCTGCTTTTTATGGAGTCTTTTAAACTGCTCTTGTATTCCACTCAATTGTGCTTGTGAGTGCTTAAGACAATCATTAATGCTTTATGAAGTGGTGCATTATTTGTTCAATGAAATTCAAAATCTGTTCTAAACAATTTCAAATCAGAGGTGACTGACTGCCGGGAACATTTACAAATACCTCTGTCTTAGGATGGTTAAATGCACAACCAAATAGACAGCAACCTCTGGGCAGAGTAAGTTACATTTCTCTTAACTAAAATTTACTTTTGCCTTAAGCAGACTAAAATAATTGAAAAAAAATTAAACCTGAACAGGTTAAGAGGAAGATGTAAATGTGACTACTGAAGTGATATCCCAAATAATGCAATGTATTTATTATATTCTGGTTGGGAGATAGCTTTCACATTGGATAAACTTAGATTTGTTTATAAACCCTCAGTTTATTAGCTGTGAGATATAGACAAGTTTCTCACTACCTCAAGTATGAGATTCTTCATATGTAAAATTAAGATAACAATATTCATGAAGTTTTATGAGGGTGATTTACATGAAGTTTTATGAGGGTGATTTACATAAGGCATGAAAATACTTAACATAGTATTGACATATACTAAATACATGATAAACACCAGTTATTTTTATCTGATATATTAATTAAAAAGTCAGAGCTTGAATTGAATTCCCTGATTAGGTATATCCATTGATTTCTAATGCCAAGTGCAATGCCTTGTACACAGTAGAACAGTCCATGGTATTTCTTGGCTGAATGATTTATTCCATTCCTGAACATAATGAATTCCATCCCTGAATATAAGAGGTTTGAGCAATGATGGTAACGTTAAAAAAAGTAAGCAGAAAATGAGACCCAGGCTTCTGGGTGGCTTAGTCTGTTAAGTGTCTGCTTCAGCTCAGGCCATGATCTCACAGTTTGTGGGTTCAAGCCCCATGTTGGACTCTGTACTGACAGCTCAGAGCCTGGAGTCTGCTTCTGATTCGAGTCTGTCTCTTTCTCTGCCCCTCTCCTGCTTGTGTGTGTGCACACGTGAGCTTGCTCTCTCTCTCTCTCTCTCTCAAAAATAAACTTTAAAAATAGGGAAATAAAATGAGACAAAATACAAGTACGAAAAGCAAACTTACAGGTTTTTATTGGGGCTGGGGGCTGATTTTCCCCAATTATTATCTCAGGATAATTGCATGTGTCAGAAGGAATCCTTTTAGAGACAAGATAAAAATGTAAGCAATAAGTGGATGAAAAAGGAAGGAAGGATATGCAAAGTATTTCTATTTTCTGGGTGAAATACTGAAACATAAAATGGCTAAATAAATTTTTATGGACTGCACTAGGAGTAACTTTATGAGTATAAATAAGTTTATTGGATAAATGAGTCGTATCCATTAGAGCTGACCAGGTGAACAACTACCTGCCATGCAGACAGGCTGGTTTGAGAACAGGAGTGTCTGGGAGACTCAGAAAGAAGAGGAGAATGAGTCTCGTTGTTGCTTGGGGTTAGAGGTTTATATTGGAAAGGGGTCTATGGTATGTGTTCCTTCAGGAATCATAGGGTAGGGTCCAGTCAATGGTGAATGCCAGGAAACAATAGGTGTGTTTTTAGAAATCACCAAGGGTAAGGTGTATTGATGCCAACCTCAGCCAAGATTTGTTTGAAACTAATATCTTGGAACATGTTTGGGATCTGGCTCTCCTTAGGTGTTATCAGATGTTTGGGTCCTAGGACAAAGTTCAGAAAATGATGAACTTTCTTGTTTCCCCCTTGAAGTGGGAACATGGCTTCTTTGGCTTGGTCAGAGGCAAAATACACAACATGAGTAAATGGGACCCAGCAGAAAAACAGCAGAGATGGAGCCTATTTGAAATGGAGTACCTTCAGCTTCCTACCTCACCTGGAAATTCTTTTGCTGCTTATTGAATTTGTTTAGTGATAGTCTCCTATTGCTATCCTGATGGAAGCACATGGGTAGAACTTCAGAGTGTTAACAAATTAAAAAGCAAAAAAAAAAAAAAAAAAAAAAAGCAAAGCACTTAGAAGTTGAGGAATCAGAAGCCTGTATCATGAGATGAAGTCGATAGAATAACAGATATTTAGCTTGAAGAAGAAAAGACCCAAGATGATATAACTATCTTGAAATACTTGAGCTTCTTAATGAATTAAACTTGATTATACTTATTCAGCCAGACTCCTGAGAGGTAGCTGAGAGCCATGGCTGCCATTTAAGAACAGATGAACTTGTAAAACATACATGCTACCCATCATGGTAATAAACCTCCTCATCAGAGAATTTCAAGTAGATGCTGGACCATCATATCTTAGGGATACTACAGGGTTGGAATAGATAAATGTGAAGGCCCTGACACCCCCAAGATTCTGTGTTTTATTACTGTTTAATTCCAGTAAGTGTTGTGAAGTTTTCAGACTCCAGGCTGGTTTTGCATGCATCAGAAAAGTCTGAGACAAATTTAGAGCCCAGAATTTTTTCTACTTATTCCATAAGACAATAGAATATGTGGTTCCCAACTTATATTCCTCTCACTTCATTTATCATGACTGAAATCAAATTGGAATATAATATTTGTCTATTATGCTAGTCCTCAGTGAGCAATTCTCATCCCACTGGGATCCTTTTTGAATAGGGAAAAATCTGACTTTAGGATGACAACCTGATTTTTCCCTTCTCATTCACCCAGAACACAATAATTTTGTTCTTGTAACTGTTACCGGTTCTCCCAGAGAGATTCACCCAGCACATCCCCATGCTGGCTATTTCCTTTTCCTTATGGATGATATTACTCAATTTTTATATTTAGACACATTCAGGCTACCTCATAGAAGTTTCTGAGCTCTGCTAACAATGGGATCTTACCAGACATTAGCTGGTAATAGGAGACAAGTTTGGGGCAGTTGACAAAATAGAGAGTGATAAATGCAAGAGAGAGCCCTGACTCTAGCTATTTGAGTAAATTTAGTTTCAGACACTTCAGTCTTCTAAACTTCAGCCTCTTTCTCGGTGCCATGTGATTGTTTCTGCCCTGGTTTTTTTTAATGAGTAGTTTTGATGCTTAAACAAGTCAGTGTATTTGGGAAAACTTCCTATAAAATGCAAATTATTGCTAAAACATGAAGGATGCAGAAGATGGTGATTGTTTGCAATATCAAATCAGTTTATGAATGTGTTCTCTACAATGTACATACAATATACCTCAAAGTTATATATGTGATAATTCTTGTTGCTTCTTTTGAGTTGGGATAGTAAGGGTTTTTGTTAGGAGACCCTAATTCTAGGTCTGCTGCTCTGTGATGTTGGGCAAATCCCCAAACTTTTCTGAGCCTTAGTTTTCTTACTTGTAATAAGGAGATATTAGGAGTTCCTGATAGAATTTTGATAACAGTTAAGAAAGTCAGTCATATGGAAAGCATTTAGCACAGAGCCAGGCATATCATAAACATTCAGAAAGTAATTGTTAGCCTTGACTCTAGAGTTTAAACAGAAGTACAAATCATTTGTAGCAATAGTTGACTTAAGCTCTTTAAAACTGCAGGGTTTTTTTTTTTTTTTTTTTCCATTTCATTAGAGGCAAGATAAAACAGTATTACCTTAACTATTCTTCCCAGAGATCACTAAGATCCTAAGTGGTGTTCTGGTTTTTTTTGTTTGTTTGTTTGTTTAGTCAATAAATGATAAGATGATTTCCGAGAAGCACAATTAGCTCGCAAGGTGGCTTGTTGCACTAGTAGTTTTCAGAAGACAGGGAGGCTGACTGTTTCCTGTGCCTTTGAAGGTACAGTGCCATCATTTGTAATGTAGATAAGTCTCCTCTGTCTACTCCCCACTTCTATTTCTTAACATGCATCCATGTGGGGGAAGATCCTGGCAAACATCAGGCTGTGGAAAGGAATGATAAAAGGCAATGATAGCAAAGAAAAAAATGGCAGGAAGTAAAAGTATATCCCCCTCTGTGGGTAGAGAGGGTGGCTCCTCTTGTTCCCTCCACTTGGCCTTTTTAAAGACTATCACAGCCTGGCAGGGAGAGAACTTTCAGTGTTAACAATAATGGCATTATTATTCCCTTGAGATGTTTTGGTCCTTTGGAATTCTTCTCTTTCTTTTATGGGGCAGGTAGTAAAACAAAGCAGCCCATGTGGTTCTCAGTAAGATTTCCATTGCTCACGTCTGGGTCCTAGTAAGAATGCAATATTCATTGAATAAATGAATGAGTGAAATAGCAGTGCTTTGACTCAAAACAGATGTTGCAAATAGCAGAAAACCTGTTACAGATGGACTCCAATAGTTACTGCTCACAGTAAAATCAATGTTACTGAGTGGAACTTTGTGTCAGATTCCACTATAGAAGAAAAGCAGGGGACCTATGCAAATTAGCTGTTACAGTCCACTAAACAAATTAAATACAGTAATAAAATAAAATAATACAATAAAAGAAAATAATAAAATAAAATAATAAAAATAAAATAAAATATGGGCGCCTGGGTGGCTCAGTGGGTTAAGCGTCTGACTTCGGCTCGGGTCATGATCTCGACGTTTGTGAGTTCAAGTCCCATATCCAGCTCTGTGCTGACTGCTCAGAGCCTGGAGCCTACTTCTGATTTTGTGTCTCCCTCTCTCTGGTCCTCCCCCACTCATGCCCTGGTTCTTTCTCTCTCAAAAATAAATAAAACATTAAAAAAATTTAAACAAAAAAATACAATAAAACAATAAAATAAAATAAAATAAAATGAAATGAAATGAAATGAAATAAATCCATCCTGAAAAATCAGAGGAAAACTTTGAAAAATATTTTATGTAAAAACAAGAGGGGATTATAAAAGATGTCCAATCTATGAAACTAAAGCAAGCAAGTGTGAAGTATGGGAAATATAAATTAGAAAAATACATTTGATGAAAAATACAATTACTAAATTACAAATGAAGATAGAAAAAATCAAGCAATTATAGAAGATAAAAAATAGATTTGGGGGGGACAAAAGGTCATAGAAGATAAGAATAAAGTGACAGAATAGTTGAAAGACATGAATAGGTTCAGGAGTTCCAGTTTCTATGTATGAGGATTACTTGATTTGGGAAGAAGGGGCACAGTGTTGGCAAGAACGCACAGAGAAGAAATATTCAGTGAAATAATAGAGTGTACTCAAATATCTTCCTGAAGGGAAGGTTTGACGATTGCAGATCAAAAAAGTTCACAACGTTAAAACAATTCAGACCTAGATATTTTATTTTAATTTTATTTAATTCAAGGATAAAGAACATATAATCTTTAGATATCAAGGAATATATTAAAGTCATATGTATAGGAAAAATCATTCTGTTAAGCTTTGCTTCTAGAGTACAAAACACAAGAAAGAATGTAATCATGCTGATAGTTTTGAGAAAAAGAATTGTAACTCAGGATATCTGCAGTGATTTAAGTCGTGGTTTATATGCAAATATATATACACATATATAACACATGTATTACTTGCATAAATGTGTGTGTGTAGAAATCTTAGGAATAAACAAAACAAAACTATTATAAATCATTTGTGATGGAAATACACATATGCATACGTAGCTGCCTAAAAAAATGAATTAAAAAATTCAAGATTAGGTAGGTGATGGTAAAAAACATTTGATAATGCTCAATGAAGCCAATTGTCCAAAGTGTAATGTTGTAAAGCTGAATCTTCCCTGAATAGAACTGTTTTAAATTCTTTTCTTTTTAGGGGCGCCTGGGTGGCGCAGTTGGTTAAGCGTCCGACTTCAGCCAGGTCACTATCTCGCGGTCCGTGAGTTCGAGCCTCGCGTCAGGCTCTGGGCTGATGGCTCAGAGCCTGGAGCCTGTTTCCGATTCTGTGTCTCCCTCTCTCTCTGCCCCTCCCCCCGTTCATGCTCTGTCTCTCTCTGTCCCAAAAATAAATAAACGTTGAAAAAAAAAATTAAAAATTAAAAAAAAAAATTCTTTTCTTTTTAATTTTTTTTTAACATTTATTTATTTTTTAGAGACAGAGAGAGAGACAGAGCATGAGCAGGGGAGGGGCAGAGAGAGACAGGGAGACACAGAATCCCAAGCAGGCTCCAGGCTCCGAGGCATCAGCACAGAGCCTGACGCGGGGCTCGAACTCACGGACCGCAAGATCGTGACCTGAACCGAAGTCGGACACTTAACCGACTGAGCCACCCAGGCACCCCGACAGCTGTTCTAACTTCAAGGGAATGAAGGAGGAAAGCTCATTTCAACTTTGGGCTTACACCACCTTCTCCAACATTGAGAAGCCCTTCATTTACTGAGTTAGAGAGGGGTGTTCAAGATTAATAAAGTGAAATTCTATTTCCCATTTGGATATTCATTCTTCATTCTATACTCCCCTAATCTTTCAGTCCCAGAGAGCAGAAGGATTGAGGGGTACCCCCTTTAACGGCAAACATGCAATTGAAATGAGACTGTTTTTTTGGAATCCTCAGTGCACTGTCATTTCTGAGTGAAACCCCTCTTCATTTCACTTCCAACGTTAAGTATAAATCACTAACACTTTGGTAAAACAGATGTTGAAATTAGGCATTTTGAAAATACTGTGTCCTCAGCTTCCCTTGAACTCTAGGGGTCTTACCATAAGAAAGGCTCTTTTGAGGGGTAGGAGACATTGAAAATGCTACCTTGACTGTGCTCTGGGAGTTCTGGGAAAAGAACATTATTAGTGACAAGAGTATTGTATAGAAAAGGGTTTTAAGCATTTATTTAAAGTAAAAGATTAATTATAAAGAGCTTTCTCACTGTGTACTCCTTAACTGGGACATTTGTAAGAGGTTACAAAACAACCCAGCAACTTTTCCAAAGATTTTGCATTCATGACAACATCCTACCAGGCTATAGAGTGTGAGGTTTCAATCTTCCTTGGTCATGTAAAGAAATTTCTGGTTGTTTCTGAAGAGCTAAATAAGTAGGGAGAGGTATCCTAATTTCAGAATCCTGAGAAAGCAATTACTGCAAGGCTTCTGGGTTTTAAGAGAATTGCTTTTTAGGAAGGGAAAGAGGGAGAGGGAGTAGGAGGAGAGGGTGATGGGAAAATAATGATGAATCCTGTCAGTAAAAGTATATATACCTTTAGTTTATTACCAGGCTGTGCTTGACCAAAAGCCAAAATAAGTAATTTAAAGCTGGGTTTCATTTCACTCTATGACAACCAAAATTTACTGAACAGAATACGCTAAACAAAATGTGGATGGAGAACAATTACACTTTGTCTCTTGTAATTCATCTTTTTAGTTTTAAAGGAAATCCTAAGCATCGTCTTCCTAAGTCTTCCAATAAACTGGAAGGTTACCTCTTTATAGTAATGTTTCTTGGCATCTGCTAGATTTAGTTATGGTTGAGCAATGCTGAGCCCATTGGCAAAGGATATAGATACTCTGCAACCTGAGATCACTGGCAGAATTGCTCAGCTGCTTTAATCAGATGGCTGTCTTCACTGTTTACCCAGCACCTTGTCATCCTGATACCCTTGGAGTGACCCTATTCTAGCTACGGACCAAAGTATACCTATCTTGTAAGGTTCATCTCAAGTACCTTTTCCTCTATGAAGCTGTCTCCTACTTCTTCATCCCACATGGACTTTTACATTTTCTTATCTCTTAGTTGCAAGGTGTCATTAGACTGATAGAACTTAACAATTAAATGACCTCCCATTAACTCAAGATAATCATCCTTGTACCCTGGATTTGAAGTTAACCTCTACCACTTATGAGTATGTGATATTCAGCAAACTACTTAATCTAAGTGATCTTTTATTTCTTTTTTATTCTTTCTTACATTAGTGTTTTTTGAAATTGCATTATATTTATATTTATTGCATTTAGTCCACTACTTGCACAACAATTTCTGGTTCTCATCTCCTTTTTCCATTCTCTTTTTCAGTTTCTTTTTGCCCTCAATGAACAAAAATACTAATTCATATATTCTAGTGCTGGGTAAATTGGATTCTTGACAGACAGTTAAAATGTATTTGCAGATTAAAAGCTTAATGAAAAAGAGTAATGATATTTTCTTTAGAACAGTGGGTCTTGAAAAAAAGAACTAGGAAAAAGCAACCATGCTGTTTTAGTGATAGGCTATTTAAAAAGAAAAACAGATGGAAAAGCAAATGGTCAGCCTGAATTAGTATTATAACATTTGTGTCAAGAAGGTATAATCTAGAAGACTGGGCTTTCTTTGCCACTCTGTGAAGCTACCCCTGAACTAAATGCACTACTGCAGCCTAAAACAAATGTATGGTTAAGGGAAATCAATACAGTTAAGAATACACTTCAGAGTTTTAAAGAACTAAAATAGGTCTGGAGGTTTTTAATATTGTTTTTCCCTTTAATAAATTGTCATGTTTATATGGAATCTGAAATTGAGACTCTTCTTAGTAATAGAACTCCCTTATCTTGTTTCCCTATAGAACAAATAATTTGGGGATAATTTGTTAAGCTGCTTGTATGAAAGGAAAGCCCCTGAAGGGGTCTGCTCAAGTAATGATGCTGGTCACTGAACTGCCCTTTCAAGGGGGTGAATAGTTAACTACATAGATTTAACTTGGCCAAGCAGGGTAAGTCATCAGGGGCCAGAGAAGACATGCTGGAAGAGGAGGTTTATTGGTTGCATGAGAAAAGAGCTGGCAAGGAGACTGAGACCATTGTGGCAGAGGGCAAAAGAAAAACTTACAAAGTGAACAAACATATCTAATCTGTATTTTTAGTAAGTGGTCAAAAACGTAACATGAGTCTTTTAGGTAACCTCCTTAACAAACCTTATTTCAACTCTGCAGGCACTCAGTCGTGGGGGGATTTGAAGCTGACATCCAAAGAAAGATGTGTCTGATATAGGAAAATCATGACTGTTGCAGTCTCCTTTATGTCTCTGTTTTTAGGTATGTGACAAAATGCTACTACTTCAAGGTCAGTGCAGTCAAAAGCAGAAGCTGACAGTGGGTGGACACCCAGTGCTAACAATAGTTTGCTAAGATCCAAGTGAAAAAGACAATATAGATGAACATTTTTATAGGCTATCTTCCCATGAGTACCTTCCCCAATATTCTTACCTATCTTTTTGCCTTCTTTTCCATTGTGGGAGGCGTATTCTTTTTTATATTATTATAGTATAACTGGAGATGTTGTTGATGATTACTATAATTATTGTAATAGTGTTACTTACTATGTGCTAGGTACTTTTGTAAGTATTTTCCATGTACTCAAATAATTCTTACCATTATTTATATCACCGTGATCATCCACCCATGGGGTTTGGTCTTATACTAAAACCTATTTCCCACCCTCTCCTGTCTCACCAGGAAATCTATGAAATACACATACACACACACCAACAACCACCACTACCATCCAGAAGTACATTTCCCAAAGGTAGAGTTATTTGCTCCAGAATAATATCTTAGTAAGCTTTGGCACCTAAGATCCTGCAGACAGACTAGCTGTTCAGACAGGCATTAATTAATGTAATTAATATTACTGTAATTAATATTACTGTAATTAATATTACTGAGGAAGTTCACAATCTGAACATTAATGATTTCAATGAAAATATTAGACAAGAAATAAATTCTACCACCAAATCTTTGTTTTATATTTTATAACTTTAATATTCCTACAAAGAACTAAAAAGTGAAGTTATAAAAAACACATGATAGCAAACATCTCCCTGGTTCACAGTTTTGTTCCAAATTTTTTATCCTCAGTACTTTCAATTATTCATTCATTGAGTATTTTCTAAAGTTTTTCAATAAACTCAAATAAAATAAAAGAAGTGTTTTAGTGGGAGGTGGAGCCTGACCTTATGTGAATCTCCTGAGTGACATAGTGGCTCCTTAACAAATAAAAAAGAAAGTCTCTGCTTTACTTCTAAGGATGAGCTTTAGTTATTTTATTATGATAGAAATAAGACAAGACATGGTAGAGATGTAAAAATACAAAACAAAAGGGATATGTGTTAAATAGAGACAAATTAGGGGTGTCTGGATGGCTCAGTCAAGTGTTAGACTCTTGATTTTGGCTCAGGTTATGATCTCAGGGTCAGGAGATAAAGCCCCACATTGGACTCCATACTGGGCTTGAAGACTGCTTAATATTCTCTCCCTCTCCCTCTCCCTCTCCCTCTCCCTCTCCCTCTCTCCTTCTCTCCCCCCTCCCTGCTTCCCTTCCTCCCTTCCTCTCTCTCTCCTTCTCTCTACTATCCCCCCTTGCTTGCATTCACACAATAAATAAATAAATAAATAAATAAATAAATAAATAAATAAATAAAATAGAGACAAATTAAAAACCTTCTATGTAATAACAATAGCATTTATTTTGCATTTATTACATGCCAGGAACAATACATTGAAAACAGCTTATGATCTGAACAGGAACAAAATCTTTAGTGTGGAAATGGGAAATGTCCACCTTCTCATACAGTAGCTACAATAGCCTTTTAATGTCAGTGCCTAAGCAGGATGGCTCATTTGATTAAACGTCCACCTTCAGCTCAGGTCATGATCTCACAGCTCATGAGTTCAAGCCCCATGTCATGCTCTGTGCTGAAGCTCAGAGCCTGGAGCTTGCTTTGGATTCTGTGTCTCCCTGTCTCTCTGCCCACCCCCCCAACCCCCCATTTGTGCTTTGTCTCTCTCACTCTCAAAAGTAAACATAAAAAATGTTTTTTAAGTCAGTACATAGGATTAGTATTTTCTACAACCAACGGGGAGGGTGTCTGACTTGTTTGTTGAAATCTATCACTGGCGATTGAATGTGAGACTGGCAATACGTATCTTGAAACTGGACTAGGAACCAAAGAATGAAGGCCAAATTTAGGATCTCTAGAGTTATCGAATAGAAAATTGTTCCTGGCTCCAGTCCTAGTATTTTTCTTGGCATCTGTTATTCTTCAACCATTGAATGTCTCCATTTAAAACTACCTGGCTTTAGTCCTCAAACATGTAATATCTAGCAATAATACTAGCTGTGCTAGATCAGTTTTACAGGGCTATAAAACGTTTCCTGATGGTTAATTTTATTGTTTGGTGAGGTCTATGGTATTTTTGCACTGCCATGATAATTCTCAGGAGAGATTAAAATTGACTCTGCTCATCCAATGCTACCCCTGGTGTTGAGGAGTAGGTCAGCTTAAATGTCTACAATATAGCCTCAGGAGAATTAGAAAGACCTAATAGAACATCTCTCATGGCACATGTGCACACACACACGGAAGGCGGGACGGAGGAGAATTCTTTAACTTTAATTCCTCCATAAGCGTTTTTCAGAAAGACTTTCATAGGTATTGCTGTTTGAAAAGTTGAAAAATAACCAAGTGGATGCATGTGAGTTGGTCCTCTGTTTGATTCATGAGTTATGCTGCACTGGATAGCTTTCTCATGCCCTCTAGATCATCTTTCTCTATCAGCCTGCTCTCTGCTTCCCACATTATTGGCTGCGATTCTGGACCCTGTGCTCTCTTCCATTGAGTTGACAACTGGAAAGAAAGAAAGATGGTATTCAGGGTATTTATTCTCCCAACTCTGTGGCTTCTCCTTGGCCTGGCTGCATCCTTTTACTAAAAGTAACATCTCTTCTCCAGGTGGCCATCTCTACATGACTCTTGTTAAGAATTTCTGTAATTGCTCTGTCCACTCACCCCTTCAGGAGTGCAAACAGTTCTGGTGGTGATCCAGCCATATCTTTGTAAGTAGTTCCTTTATTAAAGTCCCTTGAGTTATCCTAATTTGAATGTGCCATCTGTTTCCTGCTAACACCAGACTAATATATACATGACCAGATCTCAAAAATTAATAGCACTAAGTAGCTTCTGATGATTGAATAGCTTTGTTAGAATAATTCAGAAACTAACTGCAAAAGGTCCCTTCTATTTCATGTCATGGCCAGTATAGCAAGGATCTGCTAGCCTTCCTGGATTGTTCTTCCAGTTAGATAATTTCATCATGTTCTTATTCCGGTTTTCAGAGTGTTTTCTAAAAGCAGTTCCTTCTGAAATGAAAAATAATTGAATAGCCTACTTCATGCCTTCTTCTACTATACATAGGCCCCAAACACCATCCTTCACAATTTAAGTTCTCTTTTCTCTCTTCCTTTTTCAGGGTCAGTTTCAATTTTTCCACCTGTGAAAAACCTTGCCAGATGGCACATTATCAAGATCTGTGCCACTCTTCTGTTCCTTTAGTACCTTTTATTTATACCAATACAGAGTGTACTATAAAATGTTGAAATTGCCTATTTAATTGCTATCTACATCTACATATTTAATATGATATCCTTAAAGATAGGAATTTTATCTTGTTTGTTCATCTATTATATCTACCCTAGTGCCTGGCACACAGTAGGCATTTCAATATTGTGGGAAAACATCATGGACACAATAAGGTTGGATTGGGCTCACCTAGCATTATATCTACAAACCAAACTATTGCCCTAGATTTGGGTAGACAGTGGGGATTATAGAACCCCCCAACCTCTAGGAAGTAATCTCGGAGGCTTCTCATGATTTGTATAATAATCAAATAATAGTGTGATGCCTGTGTGTTGAGGGTCAAGGCTGATATTGTGAATATAATTCATTGAACTGTTTAAACATCAGGGAAAGTATAAAGTTTAAATAATTTTAAAATAAGGTGCTAATTTTATTATTACTGTTCTAAAAAGTATATCAGGACTGGTAGACCTTTCTACAATAGTATTTCACTGGGGACATAATGTATTTTCAAATCTCCACACAATATATTAAAATGTGTTTAATCCTTAATGGAATTTCTTCTTTCGATAGCTAAACAGTTCATTCTGGCATGCAGTTGTAAAATTGCTTTCTCTTATTTAATTCACTTCAGGGAGAGCAAAAGAGCATGTATTCTAAGAACAATAACATTTTGCATTTAGATGATTTATTTTAAGAAATAGCCTATAATACTTTGGACCTTGAAATTATCACATGATATAAGTCCTTATGTACTTAAAGAATGTTTTAAAACCTCGTGAATATTTGAGTAAAAGGAATAAAAAATGTAAGTAGAATGAATGAATGGATGAATGAATGAAGTTTATAGATGAAAATTTGAAACAGTGAGTCCTAGCATGATGGCATCATGTAATTTACTGGGTCATATAGGAACAGAGTGAGACATTTATTTAGTATTGGATGAATGTTTAGACACCTCTTGAGTCCGGTACAATATCGATTGTGATAATGCTATACGCTTGAAATATTTCCAGCTGAAAAAAACCCACTAGAAAAAGCTTGCAATTTCTCTAGTGTTCTCTAAGACAATAGATACTATAATAATGCTAGATTCACATTTGCAAACATATAGTAAAGAAAAACACCTTAGTAAATCCCATGTGGTACAGATATAAGAATGCATAGTCCTACCCTTAAAGTGGAATAATCTTATCTGACAAACAATAGTGTTTAATAATTACTTTTTGAATGAATAAAAAAGCAAGGAAATATCAATATCATTAATAACTAAAATATATTAATTACACCTAAGGGCCTAACATTATACATGTATTTGCTTCATTTTTATTCTTATAGCTTTATACAATAGGTATTATTCAGTTTCACCAATTAGAAAACTAGAATTAAGGAAGCTGCTAATTCTATTCAAGGAATAAAGTTTGGGAGCCATAGTACCATGGTTTGAACTCATGTCCATCTGAGCTCAAAGCTGTTGTTTTTTTTCCATAATCTAAATCAACCCTAGAGTGCTAGAAAGGGCCCATATATATAACTGGAGAGGTCCTAATAACTACCCAAATAGTAAGGAAAAGTAATTGTTGTCCAAAAGAGAGATTTGCTGCTACTTAGCAGTTTGGTGGAATGAGGTCGGTTTCAAAGTTTAAAAAAAAAGAATAATGATGAAAACAGCTAATTGCCTCTCACTAGCTTACTATCTCCAGGATGTTAGGTTCTCTAATAAGAATCTGCCTTGATCACAGGTATAAAAAAATAACTAATTACAATAATCAGTGCGACCTTTTCAGCTGAGTATAGCAAAGGAGACTGGTTGAAAGGAAGAAAAATGACGTTAATTTTGATGTATCTCTACTCATCTTCTTCACTCATTTTAGCAGAAATATCTCTTCCTTCCATTATACAGTGTGCAAGAAGCCATCAAGTTGGGTGATGCTCAGTAAAATTAGGGTGGCAACAGGGAGGGAGATAAATGGCAGTCAGCAGGAGTCTCTACAAGGCCCCAAGATGATGCTATGTAGCTGGGAAATCTGCAGAAGAGGTGATGTTCAACTTGTTGCTAGAAGCCATTGAATTGGTTAAAAGACAGGTTATTACAATCACCTTTGAAGAAAATGAGCCAAACTGCTGAAATATCCATGACATCTGAGGCAGTTGTGGGTATAGCTGGCGAAGAAGTAACTTAGGAGTCTTGGTTTGTTGCCCAGCATGAGTTAAGGAATTGAAAATCACTGCTGAGCTGGAACAGCATTTGGGTATCTTCTGAAAAAATTAGCACTAATAAGAACCAGCAGTAGAAGATAAGTGCATTTGGAGGCATGCCTACTGGCTCAGACTTACTCTCACAGTAGACACAGGATGTAAGATGTGGCAAAGAAATTGTAGACAGGAAAATTGGGTTGACAATGTGGTTGATACAACTTGACAGTGATGATAGTGAATATAAATGCTGATTTTATTTTAATAGAAATTACCTTTTTAAGTGCCAAATATATGTTGATTATAATTTAAGTAAGTTTAGTTGCCATTAAATTCATGTTCTGAATATGTGTTAAGGTCAGTAATTACTGGGTTGGAAGATGCTCTCCTTCTTCCTAAAAATGTAACAGTGCCTGATTGCAGAGGGTTTTTTTTAATTATTTTTTTCAGGAGAATTAATTTAATAAATTTATTTGAAATCACCCTGTGAGCTTTGCAAGGTAAAGAATCATTTCTCATTATTCTCCCCTCAAAGTCTGACACAGTGTTCAACATGTAATAAATATGGATAATGTATATTTGTTGATAAAATATATGATTAAAATGTCTGATACATCACCAAACCAGGGGTAAGTTGGATAATTCCTTTTGAATTTTAGTGAACTTTATAGCTAATGACTTTAAGAACTCATCCATTAGCAAAATCATAATATCCAGGAACGGAATACGTTCCCAATGTCTTTCCCCCTGCCTCCCATAAATGTCTTACAAGGTGTTTAATTATTTTAGATTCTGTTCTCAGGGGGATGGTGCCCTTTTTCCTTTTCCTCCTCTTCCTATACTTTCTTAACATTTATTGAACCCTTACTATTAACCATGTTGTATGTTAATCTCTTTATTTGCAGTGCCTCCTTTAATTTTCAAACAACCATATGTGGAAGGTTCTGTTGTATCTAAACAAGTGATAAGACAGTCCATGTTTGGGAAAATTAAGTACCAGTCCATGGTAAAGCATTTATAAATGGCATATTAGACTAAAAACCAGGACCATCAAAGTCCTTCATCATATTTATTATGCAATTGCCTACTCTCTAGGTTTCTTGGGGTAACTCTTTCCTACAACACAGTGATAGACATGGCTTCAGTTTCAGTCTTCATTTGTTTGTATACAACCTTCATAATTTTTGTATGTATTATCAATACTGCAATTAGTTAACACTAACATACAGTGCCTACACTATTTCTGTCACTGTTCTGAGAATTTATTTGTATTAACAACTTTAATCCTCCAGTAATCCGATAGGTAAATATTAGTATCCCTATTTTTTACAAGCTAAGGCCCAAAGAAATTAAGTGGCAGAGTTAGAATTTATGCTAGAATCTGACCCCAGAGTTTAATTTCTTAAATATTATACAATATTATTATTCAGTATTACCAAAGTACTAAATACTTTTCTTAAATAGATTCACTATGCATTATCAGTGCAGAGTTCAAGGTTCCATCTCATGAACCAGGAGATCATGGCCTGGGCTGGAATCAAGAGTCAGACTCTTAACCAAGTGAGCCACTCGGGTGCCCCACAAGACCTTTTTATTCTAGACCACAGTCATGTGGATATGTATTGCCCACTCCTTAAAATAATTTTGGCACACACCAACTAATCCTTTACAAATCTCTTTCCCACTGAGCCCGGGTAAGACAGCTGAATTTTTCTTAGTGTATAACTCTGGGAATTTAATATACATATAACAAAATTGGTATGAAAGAAGAATTTACATCGACAGAAAAGCATCAACGTTTAGATCCAACTCTGCTATAAATTACTGTGTTACTTTAGGCTAGATTTTTAATTCTTAAATGTATCAGTTTCTCCTGTACAGTGATTCATTTGGTTAAGTTTATGATCAATTTGGGTTCTAGAAATTTTTTCTGTATTCTTTTAGGTGATGGTCACTCATGCGTGACCACAAGTGAGGACAAAAGAGGGGTTTAGAAAAACAAAGGCTATTATACTCACAGGTCCTAAAGTCACTGCATGCCAAAAGGGAAGTCACACAGGAGAAGTGCCAACCAAGAAGCCAGCTCAACCAATTTAGATAGAAAATAGAGAGTAAGGGACTGTGAGCAGGTGCCTTTACTAAAGGTCAGAGTGGAGTACACAAGGAAAGGCCTGAGACAATTTCACTGGTGTGTTCAAATGTTACTAGGTCATGGTTAGGGGGAATCAGGAAGAACTTTTAGCAGGGGCCAACTTTATCATTCTGGTGCATCTGATCACTTGTGTAAGGTGCTCACAGCATGCTTGTGGGAATGTTGAAGCAGCAGGAAAGAAGAAGAAATAAATAATAACTTTAAAAATACCATACAAAATTAGTTTCTCCGATCCCTCACATATCCTTGCTCCCAATCCTTGCACCAAATTCTGATGAAAAAAATTAAGGCTATAAAAATTATATCTACACTCTACAATAACCGAAGGAGACTTCGATATCTCACTTACAAAAACATATAGAACACCCAGACAGAAGGTCAATATGGAAATAGAGGACTTAAACAACACTAGAGACCAATTGGACATAACAGACTTATACAGAACTGTCCACCAAAGAATTTCCACCAGAAAAAGCATTTCCCTTGAGTGAACATGGAATATTCTCCAGGATAGACCACATGTTAGCCAATAAAGCAAGTCTTACTTAAGAAGAATAAAGTCATACAAAATATCTTTGTGATCAGAATGGAATGAAAATAGAAATCAATAACAAAAGAAAAAGTAGAAAATCCACAAATATGTAGAAATTAAACAGTGCACTCTTAAACTACCATTGGGTCAAAGAATAAGCTAAAAGGGAAATTAGAAAATATCTTGAAACAAATGAAAATGAAACACATTGGAACTTATAGGATGTAGAAAAAACAGTGTAAAGAGGGAAATTTATAGTTATAAATCTTATATTAGAGAAAAAGGTCTTCTATTGTCAACCTAACTTTACACCTTAAAGAACTGAGAAAACAACAAAGTGAACCCAAAACTAGCAGAAAGAAAAAAATAAAGATTAGAGAAAAGATAAACAAAATAGAGAATAGAAACGTATAGAGAAAATCAATAAAACCAACAGTTGTATCTTCAAAAATAGCAACAAAATTGACAAATCTTTACTTAGACTAAGAAGAAAACAAAATTAACACAACTGACATCAGAAATGAAAGAGAGAAGACTACTATTAATTTGATAAATATATAAAGGATTGTAAAAGAATACTATGAACAACAAATTGAGTAATCTAAATGGACAATTCCTAGAAACAAACCTACCAAGAATAAATTGTAAAGAAATAGAAAATCTGAACAGACCTAAAACTGGTAGAGAATTAATCAGAATTCAAATACTACCCAACAAAGAAAATTCCAGGACTACATGGCTTCACAAGTGAATCCTACCAAATGTTAAAAGAGCAAATAAAACTAATCTTCCACAACTCTTTCCAAAAGTCGAAGGGGAGGAAATACTTCCATACTCATTTTATGAGGCCAGCATTACTCCAATACCAAAACCACACAAAGACACTACTAGGAAAGAAAACTACAGATCAGTATTCCTTATAAACATAGATGCACAAATCCTCAATAAAATACTAGCAAACCTAACTCAAAGGTATACTAAAAGGATTATACACCTTGACAAAGTGGAAGTTATTCCTGGAATGCAGGGGTATTTCACATCTGAAAATCAATCAAGAGAATACATTACATAACAGATTGAAAACAAAAAAAACCCCAGAATCATAATGCAGAAAAATATATGACACCATTCAACAGCCTTTCATGATAAAAACATTCAAAACACTAGAAGTTGAAGGAAATTATCTCTACATAATGAATACCATTTATGAAAAGCCCACAGCTAGCATCATACTCAATGGTGAAAGATTATAAAAAAATAGGGCGTTCATCTTGACCACTTACATTCAACACAACACTGGAAGTCCTACTCAGAGAAGTTAGGCAAGAAAAAGAAATAAAAAACATTCAAATTGGAAAGGATGAAATAAAATATCTGTTTGCAGATGACAGCATATTTTATGAGGAAAACCCTAAAAAAAACCCCAAAAACCCAAACCTAAACTGCCCCCAAAAACCTCTTAGAATTAATAATGAATTCATCAGAGGTAAACGATACAAATTCAGACCACAAAATAAGTTGTTTTTGTATAGTAACAACAAACAATCTGAAAGGGCAATTAAAAAATAATTCTAGTTAAAAATAACATCAGAAATAATAAAATACATATGAGTAAATTTAACCAAGAATGTGAGACTTGTACACTGAAAAGCACAAAAACTTTCTGAATAAAATTAAAGAAGACAACAATAAATGGAGAGACATCCCATATTTATGGACTGGAAGACTTCATATTCTTAAAATGTCAGGACTGTCTAAAGTGATATACATATTTATATAATCCCTTTTAGAATCCCAACAGTGATTTTTGCAGTAACAGAAAAATCCATCCTAAAATCATAAAAATCTCAAAGGACCCCGAACAGCCAAAACAATCTTGAGAAAGAATAACCAGCTGAAGGTCTCACACTTGCTGATTTCAACACTTATTATAAAGCTATAGTAATCAGTGGCGCCTGGGTGGCTCAGTCGGTTAAGCCTCTGACTTCGGCTCAGGTCATGATCTCGTGGTCCGTTAGTTCGAGCCCCGCGTTGGGCTCTGTTCAGAGCCTGAAGTCTGTTTCAGGTTCTGTGTCTCCCTCTCTCTCTCTGACCCTCCCCTGTTCATGCTCTGTCTCTCTCTGTCTCAAAAATAAATAAACGTTAAAAAAAAATTTAAAGCTACAGTAATCAATGTAGTTTGATACTGTCATAAAGATAGATGTGTAGACCAATATAATGAAGATCTCAGAAATAAATATATATATTTATACATATATATAGATATATATAGTTAAGTGATTTTAAACAGTGTTGCTAATTCAGTGAGGGAAAGACAATCTTTTGAAACAAATGATGCTGGGAAAACTGGAAAAAAATTAAGATGGACCTTTACTATATACTTTATGTGAAAAATAACTCAAAATGGATAGAACAGATAAGCACAAGAGCTAAAACTATAAAACTTTTAGGAGAAAACATGAAAAAAGCTTCACATTGCATTTAGCAATGATTTCTTGGATATGACACCCAATACAGTCAACAAAAGAAAAAGAGATAAATTGGATTACATCAAAATTAAAAACTTTTGCCTATTAAAAGACAACCAACAGAGTGAAAGTCAATGTAGGGAACTGGATAAATTATTTTCAAATTTTGTATCTGGTAAAAGGTTAATATCCGTGGTATATAAAGAAGTATACAATTCAACAATAACCCAATTAAAAATGGGCAAATAACTTGAATAGACATTTCTGCAAAGACAATACACATATAACCAATAGGACATGAAAAGATCCTCAACATCACCAATCATTAGGGAAGCGCAAATCAAAACTACAATGGGATACCATTTTTACATCCATTAGGATGTAGGCTATTATAAAAACAACAGAACAGGAATGAAAAATAACAGTTGTTAGCATGTGGAGAATTTGGAACTATTAGTCATTGCTGTTGGGGTTATAAAATGGTGCAGCCACTCAGAAAACAGTATGGCATTTCCTCAAAAATTAAAAGTAGGATTATCATATGATCCAGCAATTCCACTTCTGAGTATATACCCGAAAGAAGTAAAAGCAAAGACTTGAACATATGTTTGTCCACCCATGTATATGACAGCATATTGACAATAGCCAAAAGTCGGACACAACCCAAGTTCTTAATCAATGGATGAAAGGATAAATGAGATGTGATACAGACATATGATGAAACATTATTCAGCCTTTAAAAGGAAAGTCTGACACGTTACAACATGATGAACCTTGAGGACATTATACCAAGTAAGTCACAAAAGGTCAAATACTATATGATTCTATTTATATGAAATACCTAGGGTAGGCAAATTCATGGAAACAGTGGTTGCCAGAGACTAGAGTGACGGGGTGAATCGGGAGTTATTATTTAATGGATACAGGGTTTGAGTTGTGGAAGATAAAAAATGTTCTAGAGTGGTGGTTGCACAACAATGCGAATGTACTCAAAGTAGATTTTTAAATGGCTAAAATGATAAATATTATGTTATGCGTATTTTGCCACTTTTTTTAAAGTAAAAAAAAATGTAAGCAATCACCAAATCATCCTTGGTTTTTGACAACATGCAACTCAGAATTGGCCCTGGTTCCCTTAAATCTGCCATAGAATCAACTGGCACAATCTCAAATCCTATTAGAAGTTTCACTCAAATCCTTTTACTGAAATGTCCCACCATTCCTTCATAGTGTTTTTTCCCTCACTACAAGGTAAATAAATTATTTAAATATATATATCAAAATTTAAATTAATATGAATATATATATATATATATATAAAGTATATATAAAGTGAATCCACCATTTAAAGAATTTTTGCTGTGAATTATTTTTATAACAGAGACTTTTGCTACAGCACATATATAATGCCAAATATATCATTTAGATTAGCATTAAGTTAAAATTTCTTACGTAGATTTTTATTAAACAGCCATGGAAACCTGAATCCACAAAACTCATCCCCTCACCCCTCAGTAAGGTCAACAATTATTGGTGCTGCTTCTCCTGCAGCCTCTCAACACACATGCAATACTAGCTTAAGTTTTCACTCTACCTCACATATTACCCATGACACAAATTAGATGCCAGAACTATAATTTTGATCCATAGCATGCAAGATTGATCTTGTGGAATATTTTGTGCCATAGCTGTGAAAGTACAAATATGCATTAGTGAACATGAATAAAACTATAATAATGACTATAAAAATAATAATAACTATAATATAATAATCTATATAACAATTTATTCATCAGAATGTCCTTCTTAATCTTATTTACAGCAAGGATAGCAAATCAGCTTCAATTCCTATCTCCATCCTGATTACATTGAGATTGTAAGCTCATTTTCTCTAGGGCACTGCTCCTAAAATCAGTGGTTATTAATATGCCCACTATGTAGAAGATGCTCAACAAATGTTTGCTGGAATGGATGCGTGGATGGATGGATGGGTGATGTTTAACAGAAAATTGTCTTGAGAAAGATATATTTTTTTTTTAGGCCCTCCTCTAGCCTCCGTGTAAAAGAGTGACCTTACCTTGTTTTACAGGCAGAAATAGTGAAATTTTCACCCCACGCATTTGTCAAATTTGTAAAGCATTGCTTTTCCAACACATGTGTACAGGCAGATAACTTGGAGATCCTATTAGAATGTAGATTCTGAATCAGTAGGACTGGGATGGAACCCAAATTCTGTTGATCTAACAAGTTACCATGGGATTCTGATGTTGCTGGTTTTCAGGCAACACTTGAGTATCACAGAGCTAGACTGAACAGTGGTCCTTGCTAAAACCCAGATTGTCCCGCCCACAGAGTTTCTGACTCACTAAATCTGCAGTGGAGCCTGATAATTTGCATTTCTAAGAAGTTACTAGCTGATTCTAATGCTGCTTTATCCCACATTACCACCACTGATGCAGACTATTCTCCTCCCGCACACCCCCTGTAATGATACATGAACTGACAGGTTTTATGGCATATTAAGTCACCTTGCATTTTACAACCCCACTTGGGTTATTTCCAATTGCTGGTGCTTCCTTTTGCAGCATTCCAGAAAGAACCCTGGACTGTGATCTATTTAAAATATTTCTGGGGCTCCTGGGTGGCTCATGTGGTTAAGCCTCCAACTTCGGCTCAGGTCATGATCTCATGGTTTGTGGGTTTGAGCCCCGCATCGGTCTCTTTGTTAACAGCTCAGAGCCTGGAGCCTGTTTCGGATTCTGTGTCTCTTCCTCTCTCTGCCCGCCCCCGCCCCTCACCCCATGCTCATGCTCTCTCTGTCTCTCAATAATAAATAAATGTTAAACATTTTTTAAAAATATTTCTAAGAAAGCAATGACGTTTGCAAAATAACTACTGGTATATGTCTTGGGGGATGAAGAGAATTATTTTCTCCCTACCTCACATAGTTAAATACTACAGACATTCTCTGGGGTTTTAAGCTGACCAACCTGTCCCTGTAAAGAGAAAAACTACCTGATGTCTATAGACATGTGTCAGTCACAACCCATGACACTTTTCCCTGGCTGAGAAGCTTAAACAAAACAAAACAGAGTTATGAGCATGATTGTATCTGGCAAGTATCCATAATGAGCTATCTACAGCTGAGCTGAGGTATTGACTAACCTTTTAGAAAGTTTCATTTATCACTCTCCTATGAACTGTGAAATCGCTTTCAGAATTTGGTGAATCTAGTTCTGTAATTTATCATTTATCACCATGACATTGGGAAAACACTGTGCCATTTGAGTCCCCAGAAAATATATTACAGAGAAAAGGAGAATCTGATGATTTCTGAGAGTGTAATTTGCATACGTCAAGAGAAATAAACAAGCCCAAAACCCAGAAAGCAAAGGGTTGAAATGCCTAAGACTTGTCAAATGTGGTGTTTATAATAGAACAATTAATCTCGAATGAAAAGAAATCATCTGATTTTCGAGAAATACAGTTCTGCTCTGTGCTACCAGTGTTAAAAGACAAACGGAAGCACATTAAAATTTTCATGACCTTATTTGAACATAGCCTGATTTGAGTTGAGCACCACCCAAAGCAAAAGTGGTTAGCAGTGCTTGCAGGACAGGAACTGGGGGCAAGGTTTTTATAGAGAACTGAAGCAAAGCAAATAAATGAGTTGATTGGTTAAACTTAAACAGTTGCCTGATTTCGGAAAGCCTAGGTGCTTTTGTGATTGGTTGTTCTTAAGTTTTACTTTCTCAGATTTAAGTGTGTTGACTCTAGTTTAGGTTTTGGTTTGTTTACATAGATTAGTTACTATGGCATTAGAGCCACCAGGGTCTGATAGCCTCCTTGTTTAAATACTTCAATAACATCAGTTTGATTTCAGAAACTCATTCCATGACTTATAAAATAGCTTTAACGTGTATTTGTTTTTGAGACAGAGAGAGACAGAGCATGAACGGGGGAGGGGGACACAGAATCGGAAGCAGGCTCCAGGCTCCGAGCTGTCAGCACAGAGCCCGATGCGGGGCTCGAACTCACGGACCGCAAGATCGTGACCTGAGCCGAAGTGGGCCACTCAACCGACTGAGCCACCCAGGCGCCCCATAAAATAGCTTTAAATAGCCAAAAAATAAATAGTATATAAATACCTACAGTGAAGATGCTGTATAGCTGGACTACAGAAAACATTTTGACTATAGACTATAGTTTTTTTTTGAGGGCTGGGCCTATTCTTGATCCCAATTTTATCTCAACATTTAGTAAAGTGTTGGTATGGTGTTGTTATATAAACTTCAGACAGCATAATTTCCTTTGGTATGCTTCACCTGTTCTGTGTACTGGACATTTGAAGGGCATCTCATAAAATGGAAAACACGATTTTGAGAAACATGACGAGTTATCTCATATTTTCCCCATTTGCTTGTGATTAAAAAAATATATTTAATATATTTTAATCAATGTGATGGATTAGTAAATGGGAAAACTGAGATTTAAAAATATATCTTCTGCGGCACCTGGGTGGCTCAGTCATTTGAGTGACTGAGTCTTCATTTTGGCTCAGGTCATGAACTCAGGATTGTGAGATAAAGCCCCGCATGCCCAGCATGGAGCCTGCTTAAGATTCTCTCTCTCCCTCTGCTCCTCTCACCTCAAAGAAATAATAATAATAATAATAATAATAATAATAAATAAATCTTTGTATTAAAAAAGTGATTTATTTTGAGAAAGAGAGAGTGCATGCGCATGAGCAGGGGTAGAGGCACAGAGAAAGGAGAGAGAATCCCAAGCAGGCTCCACACTGTCAGTGCAGAGCCCCACATGGGGCTTGATCCATGAACCATGAGATCATGACCTGAGCTGAAATCAGGAGTCAGACACTTAACCAACTGAGCCACACAGGTGCCCTAGATCTTCTGATTATATACACAGAATTTTCTTTGCAAAATTATACATTTAAAAAAAGCCTGAAAAGTTCAGATTTTTCTCAAAAGGAAATTCTTCCTTGAAATCTTAACTAACTTTCCACAATATCCCATAAGGTAGAAAGGAAGGAAGGAAGGAAGGAAGGAAGGAAGGAAGGAAGGAAGGAAGAAAAAGAGAAAGAAAGGGAAGAAAAGAAGAAAGAGAAATTGATTTGAAAATTATCTTATTAAGTATGATCACCAGTGGTCTCAAGCACTGCATGTAGCATTGTCGAATAGCCAAATTAAACATTACTGAGTTGTAGGTTCATTGCTTTGATAAGTATATATTTACTATTTCTGTTGTATGTTTTCTGTAATTAGTATAATTGCCATACTTTACACAGAGAAGGCAAATGTTCTTCAAAATGCTTCTCACTAAATCATTACTCTTCTCAGAAGCATTCAGTGGCATACTGTCTTCAAAAACCTGGATGCTTAACAAATCAAATCACCTCATGTCTATGCCCAGTAGTCAAGATTCAGAGTCCTTCTTCAGTTACCCTTTACCTTCTCAACCTATTTTCACCTCTTAAAGCATCCTTTATCTCCACAAAGCTTATAGACCCCTAACTTCACATTCTGTACATATATTCTTCTTCCTCAACCACATCACATACTCACTATTTATTTTGACCCCAGGTTAAAAACTTGCCCAATTTGAGATGAATTTCTTGAATCACTTAGTAGCGACTTTTGTTGTTTCCATAGCTTAGAATTTTGTAGCTTTCTTGGAAAATCCATACTCTGATTTCCAGTATGGAACTGAGCTCTTTCTTATTCTCAATCCATTTATTTCTGGTGAGTCTAGTAACACTGAATGTGGTGATCTAGAAAGAAACCCTGGGAGAAGTAATAGTTGGTCTGAGGCCTGAATGATGAGAGCAGTCACTTCTATGTGAATTTAAGGAAAGCATTCCAGGCAGGAATGGAATTTGCAGTTTTGAGCAACTGAAAGACATAGTAGGTGAAGTATGTAATGAATGGTGGGAGACGAGTGGAAGATGAGGTTGAAGAAGTTTGCAGGATGAGACCCCAATAGGACTCTAAATGCATGCTGTTTGGATTTTGTGTGATGAGCACTGAAAGCTATTGGAAGATTTAAACTAGAAAGCCTATATGACCAGACATATATTAAAAAAAAAAAAAAACATTTTGGTGACTGAGGGAAGAATGTGCCAAAGGGTGTTGGTGTAAATCTGCTCTGTGAACATGGACACACCCTTATTGGCATCTTCAGCTGTCAAATGGAGGTAACAGCTTCAGTGAATAAGGAATAAATTGGGTCTTTTATATGAGAAAAGTTTAGGCAAGAGTGTGATGAACAAATATACATATTAGAAAAAAATCTTGGGATTTTCAAGAAATCAAACAAGTAACAAATAATAGGAATAAGTTATTCAGAATAACAGAGGAACAAAGGAGAATAATATTTTCCACTGACTCACCTACCTAATTCATTGGTTTCCCTCGTCCTTGTTTTTTTTCATTCTCTGACTTCAAGAGTTAGTTTTGGCTATTTCCTGCTGTCAGTGTCACCTACCTTATTTATTAAATTATTTATTAAAGGGGCACCTGATTGTCTCAGTGGGTTAAGCATCTGACTCTTGGTTTCGCCTCAGGTCCTCATCTCCGAGTTCCTGAGTTTCAGTCCCACATTGGGCTCTATGCCAATAGTGCAGAGCTTGCTTAGGATTCTCTCTCTCCCTTTCTCTCTGTCCTTCTCCTGCTTACACTCTATCTCTCTCAAAATCAATAAATAAACTTAACATTTTTTTCAAAAAAATATTAATTAAATATGTTGGGAGACAAGTAGAGTGGAATGGTGAGTTAGAGACAAAAAGGAAGGCTAAAAACAACAGGGAAGAAAAATTATTGTGGTAACCTTTTAAAAAATGCTTGAGATATTCATCTGTCAATTTTATTAGATCACTGCACTTCTCCTTTGCTGCCCTCATTCATGAATCATCAATGGAACTTGCATGGCAAGGAGAAGTGAATGATGCAGTCAAATTGATCTGCTTATGTAAGCTCATATTTTGTGAATTAAGAGTGAGATATTAATATAGGCTTTCTTTGACACTGTGCACAAGTGATGTACAAAGTATGAGTAGGGTATTTTTTAAAATTTAACATGAATTTTGCATATTATTTTTAGCATTGAAGTCATTGTGTGTGAGAGAAATATTCAGGACAATAAATTTTTATCTCTCTGTCTGAAAAAGAAAAGGGTGTGTTTCTCTAATGGGCACTTCTTATCTCTTAATGATCATTATTAATACAGGAAATTTTTCAAATTTTCTGTTCCCCCTTTTGGCACATGATTTTCAATCTGTCTTAACACAGTGAATTTGCAGTGTTATATAACCTAGTTTAGATCCAAATGTAGAAACATTCCTTTGGCTTCAGATAATTCAATACTCCTCCAAATAATTTTCCATTTTATGTTAATATTTTGTTGCACAGGTAATAGATAAATGGATTTTCCTTATAAGAATTTTAATTTGTGAGGTACCTGGGTGGCTCCGTCCAACTTTGGCTTCAGGTCATCATCTCATGGTTCGTGAGTTCGAGCCCTGCACTGGGTTCTGGGCTGATAGCCCAGAGCCTAGAGCCTACTTTGGAGTCTGTGTCTCCCTCTCTCTCTGTCCCTTCCCTGCTCATGTTCTCTTTCTCTCTTTCTCTCTCTCTCTCAAAAATAAATAACAGTAAAACAACTTTAAAAAAGAATTTTAATTTGTTTCTAAGGCTACAGTTTACTTCCCCCATTACCTACAATATTAGGCATTTCCTACACCTTGAGGTAACTACTTGTCGGTCAGTTTGGGAAAACTTCTAGCCATTTTTTATTTATATTTACACTCATGCAGTATATTTATTTATATAAATATATCAATTCATAAAATATATAGTATTTTTCATATAAATGTTACCAATTTATACATATTGTCCTGGATTTTACTTTAATTTAACACAGTATATTGGAAAATATTCCATATTTTCATACCAATTATTTTTTAGCTGTTATATATTTTACATGAATTTTTTAATGGAAATAATTTGAATGCTTTTAAGTAGGAGAATTAATAAGTATTTTCTATTACTTTTCAGACCAAGATGGACTTATCTCCCTAAATAGAATTTCTGAAAAAAAAAATCAGTTGTCAAGGAGAAATATCAAACTTAATGATTTGCTTCCCAGTAATATAGTCCCAATGATAATGAATTCTTTCAGGGTTCTAATTTAGATTTAAACATTTTTTTCTTTTATAATCTAGTCATGAGAGTGACCAAATGAAATATAATGAATTCTGCAGAACCTCAATTTCTTTATCTGTAGAATGGCTGTTCTATTAGATATGCTGCCTTCATGGCATTATCATGAAGAAGCATTGGAATAGTAGATATGAAGCTAGAAAGTTATTACAGACTATACCAAAATAGCTAGTAGAAACACACATTTTTTTTTTTTTTGCTCTTTATCAAGTGAGTAGTTAAGCTATTGCTGCATTCCAAACCATCTCCAAACTCAGTGGCTTAAAATACATTTATTATTTCTCTTGCATTTGCATCATGTCTGAGGTTAGGGAGATCTAGACTGGTTTGGCTGAGCTGGCTTTCTTCTTTGTGACCCTCACTCTTTTAGACCACCAAGTTAGCTGATGCGTATTCTTCTGTTGCTGAGAGCAAGCATGCAAAGTGAATGAAAGCAGGTAGGGTCTCTTGGGCCCTAGGCTCAACATATGTACCCTGCTCTTCTTTTTCTGTTGGTCAGAGAAATCCCATAATAAAAAAAGATGTCAAGAGTTAAACACATATATCATCCCTTTAGTATGAAGAAAGTCATGTAAGTGTGAGTACAGGGAGAGGTGAATAATGGGGGCCAAATATGCAATCTACCATAGCAGGCTGGTTTTTCTTTCTTTTTAAAATTTTTTTAATGTTTATTTATTTTTAGAGAGAGTGAGAGACCGAACGTGAACAGGGGAGGGGCAGAGAGAGAGGGAGACACAGAATCAGAAGCAGACTCCAGGCTCCAAGCTGTCAGCACAGAGTCTGACGTGGGGCTTGAACTCACGAACTGTGAGATCATGACCTGAGCCGAAGTTGGATGATTAACCGACTGAACCACCCAGGCACCCCTGGTTTTTCTTTCTATCTTAGTGTCTTCAAACTCCAATCATATCTTAACACACTTAAGGATATTTTATTTTCATAGGTTGATATACTGTTTTATACTTAGTAATTTAGCCTGTTTTGAAAAGAATTTCAACATCAAAAGATGACCACAAAATAAACATATATCAATATTTAATATATGATTCCACATAACACCTACTGTCATTTTATATAGCAGTAGTGGTATACTACTTGAGAAACCTTTCATCTATTAGCAAATCATAGAATGGTAAATACTAACATAAATGTCCTATTTTCTGAATTAGTCATAACTAATTCTTGGTCACAACTCAGCATCATCCTGGGCTATAGCTTAGAATATCTTAAGGAAGAAATAGTTAATATAATCATTATACTATCTCAAACATAACCTGTCTCAAATGCTAGATTGTCATCAGTTCATTGTTGAATTCTATGAAGACACCAGATCTTCTCTTCAAACAAATTACATTTCTAGAGGGAAAAATATGCCTATGAGCCAAGTTGCTTTGTGAAAACACAGACAAAATGAAGAACATAGATAATTTGGTTCATAATTTATCTCCTTGAATGACAGTAAGACAGAGAACCTTTTCCAGATGGCAAAACGGTTGGAGTAGATACCTTTTTCCCTTCTTATAACACTTTGTGATTAAAATAGCTGAAAATATGTTCTTTCTGATAAGAATAATGAGAACATAAGACAATCCTTTTCAACAGATTACTCATCTGCCTTTCTATGTTTAAGTAGTATACATTAATACCTAACATGCTACATGATTAGGATACTTAGAAATAACCTGTGGAATATACTGTTCTGGTTAGAAACGTAAGACTGAAACATTCTATAACCAGATCATTCTTAGCCCTTCATCCCACTAGGCATATGCTAGGCCTGCAGCTATGAGCCCTACAAAGATAAACTGAATCAAGAGTGGTTTGAAGATTGGTTTCCTAAAACGTGGACCAACTTTCTTAGTGGTGGGTCTAGAAGAACTGTTTTATGCTGGTTCTCTGATGACCCTGTACAATATAAGCCACATAGGCAAGGCTCAACCACAACTGACATAACCCTTAGCAGAATGCCCTGTGAACTTCCAGGACCAGGTAAAGATAAACAGTTTTGTGAAGAGCGGCTGCCAGACAATTTGTCACTTAATTCCTTATCGTGAGGGAGGCTTTCATGGGGCAGTTTCTCATCTGTCTCTGTAATTCTGATAGGGTAGGGAGCTTTCTGCCTCGTCCCCTTTTAGTTTATAACTGCAAACTACAAAATTGCTTAATTGAAGTGTGTAATTGACTCCTCAGAAACAAGGTGTCCCATAACTCATTTGCATGTCATCTGGTCCCTTTTGCTTCAGTGTCATCCTGTGACATGGGGAGCTGACATCATTGCTGATCTTTTTATTGCTGTGTCTGTATAAGTAATAAATTGTGAACCTATTTAGGTTTAAATTTTCTTTACTAGGTGAATTTTTCAGCTTTCTTGAAAAATTTGTCCCCCTCCTTGGGCTGGTAAAGTCACAATGCTCTTCTGTAATAATGACAACTGGACTCCTTGTGTTTGTTGGTCAGGTATGGCACTGTGGAGGGTAGGAGTGGATATGGTTGCTAAAATGTTCAGTAACCACGGAAACAACTAGTTCTGAATAATTACCCCTGAGATGGCTGATGAGTTGCTTTGGTAGTTAGAATTAGAGATAAAGTAGGGAGAAGACTGTGAAGCTAATGAGAGTGTATGGTGGATGTTGCTCATTCTTCTGCACCACTGGCAAATCAATGGCACTTCCCTCCAACTAGTGGTTGTCAAAAGATGAAATACTTCCTAGAGTATTTCAGAGCAATTAGTTATTCAGAAAATAATTCTCTGCTCTTACAAGTACAGAAAGAGAGAAATTAGAGATCAATCTGGGCAAAAGCCTAGTGAGATTATAGAAAAGTGACTCAGCTGGTTGGCAGATGAGGGAACTACACTAAGTTTGCTAGATAAGAAGGAATGGAATTCTCTTAACTGGTTAATGATCAACTCTAAGCCCTAAGCCACCCTAGCCACAACCACCTTCTTCAAAGACATAGACACAGAGGAAGAACATGTAAAAACAAATCAAGACTTACTAGAATGAGTTTTCACATACATATGAAGCAGTGGTCTGCCCAGGATGAGTTTTCATTTTGTGATAAGCACTCATGGAAGGAAGCCTGTAGGAGAAGCAATAACTTTTCTTAGAACCATTGTAACTCCAGCCTGGACTAATAATAGAGATTATGAACATCCAGATAATAAAATAGTCACCTAATAGATGATATTATCCCTCACTTTTAAGCCATGAGAAGGACACACAATTTGAATATTTAGAAATAGCAAAAGAAAATCCCTTGCTAGCTTTGCAATCCCCTTTGGGCAAACAGGAGGCATGCCATGAGGATCTTAAACCCCTTTGGCTGAGAGGTATGTGCTATTTGGACCAATGTAGACCTGATATTTTTGATACCACCTTTCCAACTACATTTTACTCTCTTCAAGAACACACAGGACTAGGTCAGAGACTAAAGTTACCAAAAGAGGACTAAAGGTCTTATTCACTGGTTAAGATGTGTTGAGGACTTTATGCTAACTAAGGGTGCCAAAACTTTTTAGTCGGGAAACACCTATGGGTGTGATTAAAAAAAAATACATAATATGAAAAAAAACTCTGATTAGACAGTAAGCTGATTAGATTTGTAGGTGGGTCCTTTTGTGGAAGTACACAATCAGTAACTGGTAATGTTGCATATATTGTAGTATTTAGACATGTTAAGGATGTGTAATCTGCTCTTGATTGTAAGAAGTGTTCTGGATGGGGAAATAACATAATGACAGCAGAGACTGTGGAAGATTATTTAACTGGGATCCTGTAAGTCTTCCCTTGTCTAGTCATGTAGTTACTGTGAAACAGTATAGGATACAAGAGGGGCATGAATATGAGGCAATCATGACTTTGATCAAGGTGCTAGTGGAGGAAGAGCTGCGTATAGAAACATTATCAACTTATAATAGCCTTGTGTGGCCACTGAATAATAGTACTATTTTTCAGCCAGGAAATACATTGAGAATTAATTCAATACATAGTTGTTAATGTTTAAATGGGGGCTGGATCACCAGGTATTTGGCCTTAGTCCACTGCCTGGGATAGAGACAAATGATTTGGACTATTGGTGATGTGTTTGTATCATTGGCAATGTTCATTTGCCCCTTAACCATCTCAATCAGTGGTTTCTGATTTGAAGCAATTTTACCCCTCTCCCCACGGAGCATTTTGCAATATCTGGAGACACATTTTACTGTCAGAACTGGAGACACTGAAAGTTGCTCAACATAAGACATTCTGTCCATGTGTGTGCACACCTGCACACCTGTCACATACACACCCTGTGGTCCACACTGAATATACAAGACATTCTAAAATGTAGAATGTGGAAAGCAATAGTAGTCACCTCTAGGAGTTACAGTGAGTATTAATTAAATGCAGGTTAAAGAACTGCACAGTTGTTTTCCACTATATCAGTCCTGTGGTTGCCATTATGTGGGCTCAGCCTCCTAGTGAGGGCATGCTTTAATTATACTTTGCTATAAAGCATTTATCACTATGTATAAAGTATAAGGTTAGTGTATAAACTCTATGAATAATAGTTTTTTCAGTTACAGAATTTAGAGTAATAGTTTCAGTAGTTGTCATAGATCAAATGGTAGTGGAATATCTAACAATGCCCAAGGGAGCCACTAGCATGGACAGTTAATCAGAGAAAGTCGTAGTGGTTGTTGTACTACTAGTAGTAATAAAAATAATAACCCATACTCAGTGAATACTTGTTATGTATGTCCAAGTATGGGTTCTGCAAAGCAACTCTGAGACAGAGTTAGCATGCCAAACATCAGTTGGGATCAGTACTTATGGAAGGGAGGAAGGCAGTTTGGGGTGGAGAAAAAAGTTGAGGTATGAAGCAGTTTCAGCATATATGCCTCAGCCAACCTAGAAGGCCCCCTAGGGCTGGGATGACCTTTTGGAATTGCCCCTAAATTGGTACAAGGGATTAGGCCTGTATAACCCATGTTGATACATCACTGATGTAGACTGCTCTAGGGGAGGCATGACCTTGGGTGAGCAGTGTGCTTCTGCTAAGGCAATTTCCTGAGGTCTAGAAGCACTGCCAGCTGTTTTCAGCAGCAGCTAAGGGAATAAATCCATTCTTTCATCTTAAAGAATGCTCCTCAGGGAATCTACCACAATGTACAAAGAACTGGGCTTAACATCTAATGTGCATTTCCTTAAGTTTTCACAGTACACCAAGAGGTTGATGTTATTATCTCAACTTTACAGATGACGTAATTAGGGACTAGAGGGATTTCATAACTTTCCCAGGAAAAGCAGTATGATTCATTTTTATAAATATAAATTATATATTTATATTTATATTTTATGTATCAGTATGTGTCAATGTGGAGAGAATTGAGTCAAAGCAATGATGTTAGGGTCTAGATATGAGTATTTATTACTAGTGTCTCCTTCATTCTCAAAAGTGTCCAGTTTAGATGATAAAATAGAAGGTTGCCAAAGGTAGGACCAGTGCTAAAGGTACCTGAGGGCAATGCATGGAAACTTGACGCAAGGTGGTGTCAAAGACCAACAGAAGAGGATATAACATGGGTAGAAATTAATAAGACAGACTAGGGGTTCTTGGTGTAAAATCCCCTAGACGAGAAAAATCAGCATAGACTGGGAACCGGGCTCCACCCCATAGCTATTGAAACAGACAACCCGGTTAAGAGGTTATACCTGTCTACCACATATAGTTTCAAGGAACCCTTCATGTAATTCTGATACTTTTGCAATTTTAAGAATCACTTGGATAGGGGCGCCTGGGTGGTGCAGTCGGTTAAGCGTCCGACTTCAGCCAGGTCACGATCTCGCGGTCCGTGAGTTCAAGCCCCGCGTCAGGCTCTGGGCTGATGGCTCAGAGCCTGGAGCCTGTTTCTGATTCTGTGTCTCCCTCTCTCTGCCCCTCCCCCGTTCATGCTCTGTCTCTCTCTGTCCCAAAAATAAATAAACGTTGAAAAAAAAAATTAAAAAAAAAATCACTTGGATAAATTCATAGACTGATTTGGACAAGGTGTTTGTAACTACTTTCTTTTGCAATGCTTTGACTATAGTCAAGAAGCACTAGTTTCTCAGCAAATAGAGGAGAGATTCCAGGAAGAAATGTTCATTTTAAAGTTAAAAATTTTCACAGCACTGTGATTCACCAAGCTTACAAGTTCTTTATAGTTTTCTCCTCTTATTTCAAATGGGTAGAAGCTTTGTATTAACTTTGAGAGTCAGCTGTGTAGCCCCAGAAACCTGGTTTCTGGTGTGGTTGGTCGGTCTGTCTTTCTCTCATTATATAATGGATATGTAAAAGGATATGATAAAAGGATTAATATATATACATATACATAACATATACATATCATATACATATACATATATATATACATATACATATACATATACATATGCATACAGGGAATAAGCTTAGGAATTCCCTGAGCCTTCCCTGATGGGTTAACAAGGCATAAAGAATTAGAAAGCCATAGGATGTACACACCCAAGTTTGGGTAAACAAGATTAGGTAAATAAGAATAGGTAAAGTGGGGCAAAGTTCCCAGTATAGGACAAAGGTATATGAGGTAAGCAAGATTAGGTACTCAGGGTGGAAACTTCCCCTCCAATTTAGCATAATAGCAGAAATCTGCTTTCACAAGAAGGAAGGACTAAATTAGGTAAACAGGTAAATAGGGCTACAGAATACTGCAGGGAAAGTTGCCCAGAGCAGAGCTAATTAGTAAAAGAAAGGTGCCTTGTTGACCCTGAGGTAGCCTACTCTGTCTTTCTTGTCCCCTAGACTAGTTTAGGTCAACAGAGGTGGTGCCTCACATCTGCTGTAAACAACCTTCTGCCAGGTGCCAGGATTTTGTTTTGTATTAACCCAAACCCCTAACCCCACATATTTTGAAAACCCCCTTTCCCTCATGCCCATGACTTAATGTTCACAGTTTCATTGTCTCTTTGTGTATGTCCATCACCATGTTTGTAAGCCTTCTGATCCTAATAAAAACAAGAGCAAGGACCCTTAATTGGGGCTCTTGTCTTCTCCTGGACATTAGCCATCTCTTGCAATTTTAATCCTGCATCCCACTTTCTTGCTGGATAGGAAAGAACTCCAGACCCAGAGTCTATGACATGTATATATAATGGAAAGATTAATGCTTGTTTTACCTCTCCCACAGGTTTTTCATGAAGCTGAAATAAAATCATATATGCAAAATTATCTATAAACTGTGAAGTGCTATGTAGTCATAAAGTAGGAAACTAATAGTGTGATTCTTAGCTAGATATTTTTAGCACCCAGAAAGCACAATATTTGCTTGATAAATCCATGTTCAATTTTTGTAAAATCTTAAAATAGTAATTTTTACTGTGAATGTTTTCAAATATTGAGAGAGAAAAACAATTTTAAAAAGGCATTCTTTTATTATTTAATAAATCTAGTTTTCCTTCTGGCTATGAGACCAGGAGTTAAAGTAATATCTCTGGTTTCCTTTTCTTCCTGGGCATATCAGTTTCCTCTGGGATGCTCAAAATCACCAGTTGGGAAAGGCAAGGGTGAACAAATAAAGGACTGAAAAAAATCTCATCATATTTTTTGAATTGCATGAGTGTTAGTGAAACCATCTAACAAAATGAAAACTGATCTCTTTATACTCTTAAATCCATGTCAATACTCACCAGGCCCTTCACAGAAGGCACACTTAGCTTAGGGACATCTATTTCAGCAATATTAATTGAATCAGCGTATAACTTATCCTGGTCCTGGTAAGGGGATGTATAAGTTAGTTACTGCCAGAGCCAAACTCATGTCCCTGACTCCTCCCCCACCCAGGATTCAATCTATTGGTGGTGGTTTTAAAAATGTCAGTTGTTTGATACTTCTCCCTTGAATTAGTCTTGACTTAGTATTTTGCTTCTAACAAACAGAGTAATTAATGGTGTGTGATTCTGATATAACCCATAAAAGCATTGGGGCTTCTCTCTTGGATTACTTTATCTGGGGGGTGAAAGCTGTCATGCTGTGAGCAGCCTGTAGAAAATCTCACAGGACCAGGAACCAAAGCCTCTGGCAAAGAGCCAAAGAGGAACTGAGGCCTGCCAACAACCTGTGGAGCTGTGAGATTTTAAAAGTTTGTTGTTTTGAACCACAAAGATTTGGGGAAATTTGTTACACAGCAACAGATAGCTAATGTAATTTATCTGTCACAACTAAATGATTGTTTAACTTAAAGTCTTTTGCTTTCAGTTGATCCCCAGAGGACCAGAGAGATATTTCATAAAGAGAGTAGATATGGAAACTTGTTCTTATCCAATTTAAGGGCTTTTTCTATAAAGTGTTTTTACTAAAAGATTTCAGTCTTCAAAGCTATCTCATAATTAATGGAGACATTTTTAGGATTTTTTTTTAGAACAGTTTTAGGTTCACAACAAAACTGAGAGGAAGGTACAGAGATCTCCCATATACCCTCTGCCTTCATGCATGCATAACCACCCACATTATTAACACCCCCTACCAGAGTGTTGTATTTATTACAATTGATGAACCTACATTGACATGGCATAATTTCACAAAGTCCATAGTTTATATACGAGTTCACTGTTGTACGTTCTATGTATTTTACAAATATATAATGACATGTATCTATCATTGTAGTGTTGTACCACATAGTTTCACTGTCCTAAAAGTCCTCTGTAATGTATTCATCCCTCCCTCACTCCCTCCTCTCTCACCCCATATAACCACATATCTTTTTACAGTCCCCATAGTTATGTCGTTCCCAGAATGTCATATAATTGAAATCATGTATGTAGCCTTTTCAGATTGGCTATTTCACTTGATAATATGCATTTAAATCCCTTCAAATCTTTCGTTTTACTTGATAGCTCTTTCTTTCTTTCTTTCTTTCTTTCTTTCTTTCTTTCTTTCTTTCTTTCAGCACTGAATAATATTCCATTGTCTGAATGTGTTACAGTTTATCCATTCACCTACTGAAGAACATCTTGGTTACTTCCAAGTTTGGGCAGTTATAGATAAAGCTTCTGTAAACATCCATATGCAGGTTTTGTATGGACTTAAATTTTCCTCTCTTTGGGTAAATACCAAGGAGCATGATCGCTGAACTGTATGATAAGAGTGTGTTTAGTTTTTTTTTTTTTTAATATTTATTTATTTATTTATTTAGAGAGGGAGAGAGGGGGAGAGAGAGAGAGAGAGAGAGAGAGAGAGAGAGAGAAATGAATCCCAAGCAGATCCCACACTGTCAGTGCAGAGCCCGATGTAGGACTTGATCTCATGAATTGAGAGATCATGATGAACCAAAATCAAGAGTCAGACGCTTAACCAACTGACCACCCCAAGTATGTTTAGTTTTATAAGTTAACTACCACACTCTCTTCCAGAGTAACTATACTATTTTTCATGCCCATCAGTGATGAATGAAAGTTCCTGTTGCTCCAGCATTTGAAGTTGTCAGTGTTCTGGATTTTGGCCATTCTAATAGTCATGTAATAGTATCTCATGTTGTTTTAATTTGTATTTCCCTGATGGCATATGATGTGAAGCATTTTTCATATGCTTATTTGCCATCTGTAAATCTTTGGTGAGGTATCTGTCAATGTCTTTGGCTCCTTTTTTTTTTAAATTGGTTTGTTTACTTATTGTTGAGTTTTAAGAATTCTTTATATATTTTGGATACAGTCCTTTAGCAGATTTGCTTTTTGCAAATACTTTCTCCCAGTCTTTGGCATATCTTCCTATTTTCTTGATAACTAAGTCTTCAAAAACACATTCCTCTGACTTGTGTGTCAAAGCCAAAACTTGGGTCTGGGAGTTGATAGTTATGTTGCTTCAGCAAAGAGTTTTCTTAGCATCTCTTATGTGGTGGGCATGCTTACCGACATTAAGCATCAGACTGAACAAGGCAACTTCTTTCATTCCTTCAACACCAGCCATCAGGTCTGATTTACTCTCACCAGCTCACTGAATTCCTAAAAATTCCAAAACTATTTTGAAATAAAATCTCTATCATATTCCTTCCCTATTTCCTCTACTCTTGCATTGTAGGAAAATAGTCTTCAAGAGAGAAGAGAGGTCATATTTCTATTAACTAGCGAATATGAGCATCAGATGATAAGAGAAATTACAAAACTGTATCCTTGTAAGAATGACTTTTTTTCTGAATACAGATGAAATAATGTTTATTTGCCTATTTTATTATAAAAGCAATGAATTTTCCTCCTGGAAACCACAATAAGTACAAAATCAAATGTCATATATAATCATACCAAAAATGATAATAATTATAAGGTGATTTCTAATCAGTCTCTCAGTGTCTTCTTCTCATTCTCAGTGTGTGTGTCTGTGTTATGTACATGTACACACACACATATATATAGAGATAAAATACCATGGTGAAACCTTACATTGACATAATATTTTTTATTTTAAATTTTGACTTAAATAATCTCCAGTTCTGTAAATAGATGGACTGTGAAGCCATTAGGAGCAGAGTGTGCATCTTAAATATTTTCCATGTCTATCATAGTGACTAAAATGCAGCATGTGAGTAATCATAATGTCTAATTGTTACAATGCCTAATAATTGTTGAGAGTATTATTCTATTTTAATGGAGTAAAATGATTCAAAGAGAGCACAAGGCTTATTCAAGTTATATGGTTGTTTCTCAGTAGATTTGGGATCAAGAGCCACTACAATGGCCGTACAGCTGCCTCTTCTCTAAGAAGGTATATGACTTTCCTGGGAAGGCAAACTGCTCTCTTGGGAAAAGCATTGATGGAGAGAATGACTAGACCCTGAAGACCAGAGTGCATTTGTCCTTTGATCTTAGCTTTCCCTTGTAGTTGTGAAAAACACAGTGTTATTTTACCTAGAACTGATCAAAGCCCAGGTCCAGCCAGAAGTGAAAGGAGATGAGAGATGGACCATGCCATTGGAGTGTGCAGAATGTGTGGCTTCTAGAAAAGTGTCATGCTTTTCATTTCCAAAGTGTTGTCTTCAGACAGTATAGAGCAGTGAAACTTTGACTTTTTATTGTTTTCTTGACAAAAAGACTGCTTCAGAAACCATCTCAATGCTGCTTGCTCAATCATTCATCCACACTAGGCAGGAATTCTGTCAGAACTTGTCATTTTTATTTAAGCAAGGCCCTGCCATAGAGCAACTTTATTCTAATCATACTCACATTCAATTTGACAGTTTCAGATATCTTGTATGTCCAGTGTACATGCTCAGATAGATGATTTATCACCAAACATTTCTCTGTCGGCAACTCTGATAAGATTCTCACCTTCTTTTAGCCCAATTTCTGGGGAGCAAAAAAAACCTGTATTAAAAATATCACAGTTTTCCAGTTCTCTATAGATAGTGTGAGATGACACATTATAGAAACAAACACAATTTATTCTTAGGAGGGGGAAAAGGCCAATGGAAAGTAGTATTAAAATGGAATACTCACTGAGAATTGAATCCTGAACTTTCTGATTTTCTCTTTGAATTCTATTTTCCCAGAGGAAAAGATTACATTGATCCAGTTAGTTTTGGGGGAGTTTATAAAACACTTTAAAATTAAATTTTAGTGTTATATTAATAATGTTATATAAACTGAATCTTCTAGCACACTAACCTTAAAAAGACTAAAGGTCGGAGAAGAACATTACTGAATTATCTGCTTAATTGGTGCTGCATGAAATACTGTCACAGTAATAGTATTAGCATTTCTCATTTCTTAAATGTGTATTATGGCTCAAGCATTCTATTTGCTGTATATATATCATTTCATATAATCCTTACATTAACCCTCTGAGGCATTATTATCTCTATTTGCAGAAGAGGCGAATGAGCCTCAGAGTAGTCAAGCATCTCAAAGTCATTGTAAAGAGATCATTTCAGGGAAATGGTCATCTGTGAATTTTCTGTATAGAAAATTAGGTAACTCCATGAGTATTTTTAGGAGATGTGGGACCACAGACTTGTGCCTCATAGTGAGCTAGAGAACCGATGAGGGAAAAATGATATAAATGGACTTTGACCATGAGCCTTTTCAAATAGTCACAGTCTATGTTGAGACTCTCAATAGACAGCGAGAGCAAAAATAAGTGACTCCCCAGGTATGGCAACACCCACTTTGCACAGGTTGTTAAGAATCAGAGTCTTCTGGCTGACTAAACGTGTCCCTAGAATCTTTGAAGAGACGAATTTTATTTGGTCATTCAACTGTCTAAAGAAAATGATAAGTAAAGGTTATTTGTTCCCACAAAATATTCATGTCCTCCCCTCACGTCCTAATCCTTGCATTGGGTTAGAGTTATATAATGAGTTCTGGCTCTGAGAAGCAACCCTGTCAATTCCAGGCCAAAGCAGTTCTAGAAAAGTACATTGCTGAACAAACTGATGGAATTCTAGTAAGGGCTGTAGTTTAGTTAATAATATTGTACCAATGTAATTTTTATCTTAAATTTAAAACAAACTATGCTTAATAATGTTAGAGCAAGTAATGGTAGTTATGAGTGAGTATTGGAAATATTGGGAGCAGCAACAGAATATTTACCAAGTTCCAAGCACTGTGCTAAGCACAACATGAAAATTACATTTTTAAATTCTAACACCAATCCTATGAGGTATGAGTGCTCTTAATAATTGGGAATATATATGAGAATAATGATGACAATAATGAGAAATTGGTCATCAACTTTTCATGTTACTGAAACACTCTCGGGGCATCTACCCAAACTCTAGAAAAAAACATCTTTAGATTTGGTTGACACTGACATTCTCCAAGGTTATATAAACAATGGAGTTGGAATATTTCTCCTGTTTTCCTGCTTTCTGTAACTTAATAATTAGAATAAGATTCTATCCCATTTTTCTAATTTGTCAAATGAGGAAGTTAGATGAGGTAAATGTGTGTTTCTCTTCATGACTGAATTCTATAAGGTTACTGTTATAAAGATCCATAAATAATGATATTTTTTTTCTCTTCATGTGCCTGAGTGTGTTTGAGAGTTGAACGGATGTCCACAATCCCTTCTGTGTAAGAGAGGTATGACTCTAAACAAAGACACGGACAAGAGTCAGGCTTCCATATGTGTTTCAGCAACAAGAATGATAATAGCTTGGGGTGCCTGGGTGGGTCAGTTGGTTAAGCAATCAACTTCGACTCAGGTCATGATCTCACAGTCCATGAGTTCGAGCCCTGTGTCAGGCTCTGTGCTGACAGCTTGGAGCCTGGAGACTGCTTCAGATTTTGTGTGTGTGTCTCTCTCTCTGCTCCTACCCCCTTCACACTCTGTCTCTCTCTGTCTCAAAAATAAACAAACATTAAAAAAAAAAGAATGATAATAGCATAACAACACATATTCTGCCTATAAAAATGTACCCAACAGAAGCTGAAGTTCCATTAAGACTATGTTGGCCAAGTCATGGCAAAGTGAAAAAACTAAAACAAAACAAAAGCTATTAAAAAAATTAGCTTCTTGATTTAGAATTATGCCCAGTTACATAGCCTTCACATTCATTTGGCATATGGGTGCTCTGGGTATAAGGTCTCAGGAAGAGATAGGAAGGGGATCCTGAATATCCATATCCTGAGATAGCACCCATGCAAATATTATTTTTCTCTGGCATTTTAAATTACTATTTTTAGACCTTTAAACCTTAGAATTAATACCCACTCATGCACTCAGAATAATATCATGGCACTCCTTATGTACCTTACGCTCTGCCAAGCATAGGGTATTTTTTGTGTAAGGAGTCTAATTCCATTTTTGATGTGTGATGGCTGAGGGCTTTTAAGCCCATTCTCTTTCTGCACCACATCTGGGAAATGTTACAATAAAGCTTGGTTACTCCCTCCTTTGGAGCCAGAGTTCAAATCATACAATACCTGGGCTGTGCATCTTAACCAACATTCCCCAGCCTTACCAATGAGCCACCTTTAAGCCAATCTTTCTCTAGTTTCATTTTTGGACCAGTGAGGAACCTACTCCTGTTCTTCCCAGAAAGTCTCATGTGTAATAAACCTTTACATGCCATCTTGGTGCATGTGTAACATTATCAGTCTCAACATCCAATCAAATCTGAGGTGGAGTGGTCTATCCTATCTATGTGAAATAAGCAGAACATCTTGCACATTTGCTTTTATAAAATAAGACAATGATTTTTTTTTGAAAAGTTATTAAGGGAAATAGGAATTCAGAAGAGATTAATGCCTTGGCTAAAAGTCCCATTTCTTACTGCAAAGTGGCATGGACACGCCCAAGATCTTTAGGTTTTCAGATGATATTCTCCTAAAAGTAAATTCCAAAAAGTCAACAAAGGAAATTAAATGCTTATAAAAAGATTACCATGAAAAAATTAACAGTACATAGAACTCAGCAATTACAGACTATTGCTGGTTCTACTTTAATGTCACAGAAAAGAAGCAAAGAATAATAAGCAAGTGTCTAAATTATGTCTGCATACTTATCATTTGTGAAGCCTTAAACTCTAGTGGTTGATTTTGACCTTCCATTAAATGGATGTTATGTTTATACTCTACTGTTTTTCCATTGATTTAATTAAGAGTCTACATGAAAAACTCTCATGGTAAGAAAAGTACTAGAATGAAATGAAGGAAAAATAACCACATTCTACATAACTAAAAAATTAAATCCTCTTGCCTCCTTTTTATTCATTTCATTTCATTTCATTTCATTTCATTTCATTTCATTTCATTTCATTTCATTTTCAGTATAGTTAACAGTGTTCCATTAATTTCAGGTATACCATATAATGATGCAACACTTCCTTTAACAACCAATGCTTATCATAACAAGTGTACTCCTTAATCCCCATCACTTATTTTACTCAGCGTACCACTCACTTCCATTCTATTAACCATCGTTTTCCCCCTTTATATATGTTCATCTGTTTTGTTTCTTAAATTCCACATGTAAGTGAAATAATATTATGTTTGTCTTTCTCAGACTGACTTATGCTATTTTGCTTAGCATAATGTTCTCTGGCTTCATCCACATTGTTGCAAGTGGTGCGATTTCATTCTTTTTGATGACATATATGTATATAATATATATTAATAATATAATATATAATAATGTATTAATATAATATTATAATTAGAATTATATAATTATAATAATAATATATTATTATATTCTCCAGAATGGTTGCACCAGTTTGCATTCCCACCAACATTGCAAGAGCATTCCCCTTTCTCCACATCCTAACATGCTGTTTCCTGTATTGTTAATTTTAGACATTCTGACTTGTTTGAGGTGATAACTCATTGTAGTTTGGATTTGGATTTCCCTGATGATGAGTGATGTTGAGCATCCTTTCATGTGTCTGTTAGCCATCTGGATGTCTTCTTTGGAAAAGTGTCTTTCATGTCTTTTGCCCATTTCTCAACTAGATTATTTGCTTTTTCTGGGTGTTGAGTTTGATAAGTTCATTGTAGATTTTGGATATTAACCCAAATTATCATATATGTCATTTGCAAATATCTTCTCCCATTCTGTCATCTCTTTAGAAGTCATGTGCTAACAGTACATGCATTAATGGTGAAAGATAGTTTAAATAAGACAAAAATTCACAGCAATCCATTTAAAAAGTGGGCTTTTGATTTTATGAGAAGCAATTTGGTAATCCTTATAAATTTTACCTAGTAGATCACCTGTTATTATATAGTTTATAATGCCAGGCAATGTAGTTCACCCTTGTGAACTACATGTTGTGAACAACAGGATGGTTAGGGGCACTGAATCAACTGCCTCCAATAATACTGTGCAGTGGGAAAAAAATACGCATTTATAACTTTCTAATCCCTCAAAACTTAAACTACTAATTGCTTTCTATTGACTAAAAAGCCTTACAAATAACGTGAACAGTTAGCACATATTTTTGTTCTATGTATTATATTTTATATTCTTATAGTAAAGTATGCTACAGAAAATAAAATGTTATTGAGAAAGTCATGAGAAGGAGAAAATACACTTACAGTACTCTACTGTATTTATTAAAAAAAATCTGCATATAATGGATACACACAGTTCAAACCCATGATGTTTAAGGGTCAACTGTATGTTTCATGCTTTATGGCTTTAAAAAGTTAGGAAAACAACCAGGTAATCAGGAAAAATATGGTAAGGATTACAATATTTTTAATTTATTTATCTAATTTAGTTAATATACTCTGGGTTATTTGTAACAGAGATATATAAAATTATTGTATATATGGTTAAATTAAAAGCCAAGAGGCGGGGCACCTGCGTGGCTTTGTCTGTTGAACATCCAACTTCGGCTCAGGTCATGATCTCATGGTTTATGAGTTCGAGCCCCACATCAGGCTCTGTGCTGACAGCTCAGAGCCTGGAGCCTGGTCAGATTCTGTGTCTCCCTCTCTCTCTGTCCCTCTCCTGCTCACACTCTGTGTCTCTCTGTCTCTCAAGATTATATAAATGTTAAAAAAAAAAAAAAAAAAGACTCAAGAGGTACCTGGGTTGCTCAATAAGTTAAGCCTCTGATTCTTGGTTTGGGCTCAGGTTACAATCTCATGGTTTGTAGGATGGAGTCCCCTGTTGGCTGCTTGGGATTCTCTGTCCCCCTCTCTATCTGAACCTCCCTGCTTGCATGTGCACATTCTCTCCCTCCCTCCCTTCCTCTCCCCCCCACCTCAATAAATAAATAAATAAATAAATAAATAAATAAATAAATAAGCATTAAAAACATAAATAAAAACAAGGACACTGCAATCTGGTGAATCAAAATGTGCCTTGCTTCCTTGAAGTTTTATTCTCTAAAATTGCTTTTCTCAATGAAATTACATATAATCAATCAATTTGACTAAACCATCTGGTGTTGCATTACTTGGGCTGAAATGAATACAGTTTTCTCCAAGAAAGTTAGCTCTTGGTGCTGTGTTTCCAAACTAGTATAGTCCTCTGACATAGGTGTTTTCTTGCAGGTGGTATGCAAAATCCCAAAGTAATCATGCCGTATTTTCCTGGAAGTTCTAATTCCACTCAAACAGTTTTGGAAAGATAACAAAAGAACCACAAGAATACATTCACTAGAATAACTAAAATTAAATGAAATGATAACAGTAAATGTTTCATGTATATGGAACAATCAGAATGCTCATACATTTTTATGGGACTGTTAAGTATTAGAATATATTTGGGAAAAGTTGTGATTGTTTCTTATAAAATTAAATATATATCTACCCTATGACCTGGCAATTTCATTAGTAGATATATACCTAAGATGTATGAAAACATATGCCCACAAGTGATTTGAAAAAGTGTTCACATCAGCTTTATTTGTAGTAGCCTTAAACTAGAAAAAAATTAATTTTTCATCAAAGAATAGATAAACAGATCTAGGTATATTTATACAAGAAGATACTACTCTTAAAATATAAAGGAATGACTGATATGTGCAATAATCATGGATGAATCCTAAAAATATTACCCAAGTGAAAGAAGCCTTACATAAAATAATACACATGGTGTATTTCCTTTTATATAATCTTCTAGTACAGGTGAAACTCAACTATTGTGAAAAGGTCACAAAAGTGATGGTCTCTGGGGAGATGACAGATAGAATTACTGTGAAGGAAGGCAGGTGAAGGACCTCTCTAGGGGTGATGATGTTATATCTTTTGATGTTGGTTTATATTATAAGCAAATGCTTTGTCATATGATGGCACACTTATAATTTTTGCATTTCAATGTTTAGAAATTTTATCCCTGAGGGGCAGGTGGGTGGCTCTGTTGCTTAGGCGTCCACCTCTTGATTTTGGCCCAGATCATGATTTCATGGTTTGTGAGATCTAGCCCTATGTTGGACTCCATGCACTGACAGTGCAGAACCTGCTTGGGATTCTTTCCCTAGTTCTCTCTCTGCCCTTCCCTCTCTCTCTCTGCCCTCCCCCACTCTCTCTCAAAATAAATAGACTGTAAAAAAAAAAAAAAGAAATTTGATCCCTGAAAATGAAGATGGATTAAGATAGTGATGGACAGTTGAACTATTGGTTAAAAAGTAAATACAAAAAAAAAAAATAGAAATTATATTAATGTACATATTAGAAGGGGAAGGATTGTAAAATAAATAGTTTTCAACATGAAATTACATAGAAACATTATTAAAAGTTCTATCTTTTGTGATCTTAATGTCAAAATTAAAGTACAATAACTTAAAATAATATTTTCAACTGAAAACATGGGCTGATGATCTGGTATAAAAAATTGGGGGCTATTAGCTCAAAACCAGCAAAAATGAATATACATACTAGGAGAAAAATCAGATATTCTCAACAATTTTGATGAGATTATCTATTATAAAAATAAAGGGAGAAAAAGGATACCATAAGAGTGTTACACTAACGCAATAAGATAATTGGTCTTTGTAGCATAATTTAAAAAAAAGCCTGTGTTCTACTTACATGCTTGCTTGCAATTTTATTTTAATGTTGTAACACTGCAAATGAACCTAGTTTTTTACGTCCTTCATATATGAGAAAATACTATTCCTCAATTGTATAAACCCACTGACTTCTGATTCTGGCACAGCCATAGCTACAAACATCTTGAAATTCTGGTAACATAAATTATTTTGGAAGCAAAGTTGGAATTACAAAAGGAAAAGAAAATCTATAGGTGACAGAAATAAAGAGTAAGCAACACCTAAGCAGCAAGAAGGGAATGAGGACCAGGGTTATCCATCATTTTAGTTGAGGAGTTTAGAATTAAAACATGACCCAGGATTAAGAGAGAAGTTCTTAGTCTGAAAAGGAACTAAGACTCCTGCTTAAAGTCATGTCACAGCATGGATTATTCTTCCTACTTGCTTGGGACCCTCTCTCAAAAATGTTTAAGTTCCTGAGTGACCTTAGACTTGTTAATTTTCCTGCTCTGTGTCTCCCCTTTCCTTATTTACAAAATGAACATTGTAGTTACCAATGTTTGGGCAGCTTTTATTCAAAGAGGAATCTATTATGTTGGAGGATAGAAATGCACTAAATTTAACAAGTAGTCATAGATAATAAAACAGTCAACTCAAAAAATCTTAGGTAGAAAAACAAAAGGCTACAGAATGGTGAAATCCTTATAACCACAAGAGTGAAGTAAATGGGAGTGCAAACAGAAGGTGGATTATTTTGAGTTGCTGGGCTTTTTTATAGGCTTCTAATCAAAATGGTGGCTCCATAACACCTGCCTCTATGAGGTTTTTTTCACATATTTTAATTTATTTATTTTTGAGACAGAGAGGGACAGAGCATGAACGGGAGAGGGTCAGAGAGAGAGGGAGACACAGAATCTGAAACAGGCTCCAGGCTCTGAGCAGTCAGCACAGAGCCCGACGCGGGGCTCAAACTCACATACCGTGAGATCGTGACCTGAGCCAAAGTCGGATGCTTAACCGACTGAGCCACCCAGGCGCCCCTTTTTTCACATATTTTAGTCCCTTACTTTATACCTTTTGAATTTCCTGCCAGTTTCTTTCCCATCCCATCACACTTGTCCAAACCTAACAACAAAAAAATTAAGATCCAAAGTCCTAATGGATTCTAGTTCCTTCCTCATCTACCCAGTGGTTGCCTCCCCACCTGGCACACTATCTCCAGCCAAACTGCTCCTAGAGTAACCTCAGTTGGAGACTGGAGACTGTGATCTTTCTGTTCCCTCTGCCTTAAATACTCTTCCCATGGATTTATTGCAAGACTCTCACTCCCACTCAGTTCATGTTTTTACTCAGGTGTTGCCTCATTGATGAGGACATTCTGAACACACCAGGTCAAATAACATCTCCCCTCCCTTTCAGTACAATTCTCCAAAATTAATGCAGTCAATGCATCAGCATGTGTTCTATTAATATATGAGATAGGGGGACCCATCCTTTTTGGCTTGATAATACATACTTATGGCCATGAATATGATTATGGAAATGGAGATATACACATCTAATTATATAGATGGTTCTTTTCTTTCTGGTGGTACAAATAAATCGTTTGTGTTGTATAATAAAGCCATACATACCAGTAGAAAGAACAAAGTAAGCCTTCTTCTTCTTAACGTTCCTCTTCCCTTGCACCCTCCTGCCAGTCCTTCCATTCTCCCTCCCTCTTTTCTTTCTTCTTCTCTCTCATTTGCCCTTCCTCTCTTTCTTCTTCATACCTCAAAGATGACTGTTGTGTTGAGATGAGCATTCTCAAGACTTTAGTAAACCCTTCTATATGTTTTAATTTTACATCTATTATGTATCTGTGTATATGGCACATATATATATATATATATATATATACATATACATATATATATATATGCTTTTTTTTACATATGGAATATACATGCCAGATGCAACTTGGTGACTGTATCTATATCTGTTTATGTAATTTTATATTCTGCTTTTTACACTTAGCAATATATTATGGATTTTTTTTTTTTTATATGAAGTTTATTGACAAATTGGTTTCCATACAACACCCAGTGCTCATCCCAAAAGGTGCCCTCCTCAATACCCATCACCCACCCGCCCCTCCCTCCCACCCCCCATCAACCCTCAGTTTGTTCTCAGTTTTTAACAGTCTCTTATGCTTTGGCTCTCTCCCACTCTAACGTCTTTTTTTTTTTTTTCCCTTCCCCTCCCCCATGGGTTCCTGTTGAGTTTCTCAGGATCCACATAAGAGTGAAACCATATGGTATCTGTCTTTCTCTGTATGGCTTATTTCACTTAGCATCACACTCTCCAGTTCCATCCACGTTGCTACAAAAGGCCATATTTCATTTTTTCTCATTGCCACGTAGTATTCCATTGTGTATATAAACCACAATTTCTTTATCCATTCATCAGTTGATGGACATTTAGGCTCTTTCCATAATTTGGCTATTGTTGAGAGTGCTGCTATGAACATTGGGGTACAAGTGCCCCTATGCATCAGTACTCCTGTATCCCTTGGGTAGATTCCTAGCAGTGCTATTGCTGGGTCATAGGGTAGGTCTATTTTTAATTTTCTGAGGAACCTCCACACTGCTTTCCAGAGCGGCTGCACCAATTTGCATTCCCACCAACAGTGCAAGAGGGTTCCCGTTTCTCCACATCCTCTCCAGCATCTATAGTCTCCTGATTTGTTCATTTTGGCCACTCTGACTGGCGTGAGGTAATACCTGAGTGTGGTTTTGATTTGTATTTCCCTGATAAGGAGCGACGCTGAACATCTTTTCATGTGCCTGTTGGCCATCTGGATGTCTTCTTTAGAGAAGTGTCTATTCATGTTTTCTGCCCATTTCTTCACTGGGTTATTTGTTTTTCGGGTGTGGAGTTTGGTGAGCTCTTTATAGATTTTAGATACTAGCCCTTTGTCCGATATGTCATTTGCAAATATCTTTTCCCATTCCGTTGGTTGCCTTTTAGTTTTGTTGGTTGTTTCCTTTGCTGTGCAGAAGCTTTTTATCTTCATAAGGTCCCAGTAATTCACTTTTGCTTTTAATTCCCTTGCCTTTGGGGATGTGTCGAGTAAGAGATTGCTACGGCTGAGGTCAGAGAGGTCTTTTCCTGCTTTCTCCTCTAAGGTTCTGATGGTTTCCTGTCTCACATTTAGGTCCTTTATCCATTTTGAGTTTATTTTTGTAAATGGTGTGAGAAAGTGGTCTAGTTTCAACCTTCTGCATGTTGCTGTCCAGTTCTCCCAGCACCATTTGTTAAAGAGGCTGTCTTTTTTCCATTGGATGTTCTTTCCTGCTTTGTCAAAGATGAGTTGGCCATATGTTTGTGGGTCTAGTTCTGGGGTTTCTATTCTATTCCATTGGTCTGTGTGTCTGTTTTTGTGCCAATACCATGCTGTCTTGATGATGACAGCTTTGTAGTAGAGGCTGAAGTCTGGGATTGTGATGCCTCCTGCTTTGGTCTTCTTCTTCAAAATTCCTTTGGCTATTCGGGGCCTTTTGTGGTTCCATATGAATTTTAGGATTGCTTGTTCTAGTTTCGAGAAGAATGCTGGTGCAATTTTGATTGGGATTGCATTGAATGTGTAGATAGCTTTGGGTAGTATTGACATTTTGACAATATTTATTTTTCCAATCCATGAGCAGGGAATGTCTTTCCATTTCTTTAAATCTTCTTCAATTACCTTCATAAGCTTTCTATAGTTTTCAGCATACAGATCCTTTACATCTTTGGTTAGATTTATTCCTAGGTATTTTATGCTTTTTGGTGCAATTGTGAATGGGATCAGTTTCTTTATTTGTCTTTCTGTTGCTTCATTGTTAGTGTATAAGAATGCAACTGATTTCTGTACATTGATTTTGTATCCTGCAACTTTGCTGAATTCATGTATCAGTTCTAGCAGACTTTTGGTGGAGTCTATCGGATTTTCCATGTATAATATCATGTCATCTGCAAAAAGCGAAAGCTTGACTTCATCTTTGCCAATTTTGATGCCTTTGATTTCCTTTTGTTGTCTGATTGCTGATGCTAGAACTTCCAGCACTATGTTAAATAACAACGGTGAGAGTGGGCATCCCTGTCGTGTTCCTGATCTCAGGGAAAAAGCTCTCAGTTTTTCCCCGTTGAGGATGATGTTAGCTGTGGGCTTTTCATAAATGGCTTTTATGATCTTTAAGTATGTTCCTTCTATCCCGACTTTCTCAAGGGTTTTTATTAAGAAAGGGTGCTGGATTTTATCAAAGGCCTTTTCTGCATCGATTGACAGGATCATATGGTTCTTCTCTTTTTTTTTGTTAATGTGATGTATCACGTTGATTGATTTGCGAATGTTGAACCAGCCCTGCATCCCAGGAATGAATCCCACTTGATCATGGTGAATAATTCTTTTTATATGCTGTTGAATTCGATTTGCTAGTATCTTATTGAGAATTTTGGCATCCATATTCATCAGGGATATTGGCCTGTAGTTCTCTTTTTTTACTGGGTCTCTGTCTGGTTTAGGAATCAAAGTAATACTGGCTTCATAGAATGAGTCTGGAAGTTTTCCTTCCCTTTCTATTTCTTGGAATAGCTTGAGAAGGATAGGTATTATCTCTGCTTTAAACGTCTGGTAGAACTCCCCTGGGAAGCCATCTGGACCTGGACTCTTATTTGTTGGGAGATTTTTGATAACCGATTCAATTTCTTCGCTGGTTATGGGTCTGTTCAAGCTTTCTATTTCCTCCTGATTGAGTTTTGGAAGAGTGTGGGTGTTCAGGAATTTGTCCATTTCTTCCAGGTTGTCCAATTTGTTGGCATATAATTTTTCATAGTATTCCCTGATAATTGTTTGTATCTCTGAGGGATTGGTTGTAATAATTCCATTTTCATTCATGATTTTATCTATTTGGGTCATCTCCCTTTTCTTTTTGAGAAGCCTGGCTAGAGGTTTGTCAATTTTGTTTATTTTTTCAAAAAACCAACTCTTGGTTTCGTTGATCTGCTCTACAGTTTTTTTAGATTCTATATTGTTTATTTCTGCTCTGATCTTTATTATTTCTCTTCTTCTGCTGGGTTTAGGCTGCCTTTGCTGTTCTGCTTCTATTTCCTTTAGGTGTGCTGTTAGATTTTGTATTTGGGATTTTTCTTGTTTCTTGAGATAGGCCTGGATTGCAATGTATTTTCCTCTCAGGACTGCCTTCGCTGCGTCCCAAAGCGTTTGGATTGTTGTATTTTCATTTTCGTTTGTTTCCATATATTTTTTGATTTCTTCTCTAATTGCCTGGTTGACCCACTCATTCGTGAGTAGGGTGTTCTTTAACCTCCATGCTTTTGGAGGTTTTCCAGACTTTTTCCTGTGGTTGACTTCAAGCTTCATAGCATTGTGGTCTGAAAGTATGCATGGTATAATTTCAATTCTTGTAAACTTATGCAGGGCTGTTTTGTGACCCAGTATATGATCTATCTTGGAGAATGTTCCATGTGCACTCGAGAAGAAAGTATATTCTGTCGCTTTGGGATGCAGAGTTCTAAATATATCTGTCAAGTCCATCTGATCCAGTGTCTCATTCAGGGCCCTTGTTTCTTTATTGACCGTGTGTCTAGATGATCTATCCATTTCTGTAAGTGGGGTGTTAAAGTCCCCAGCAATTACCACATTCTTATCAATAAGTTTGCTTCTGTTTATGAGTAATTGTTTTATATATTTGGGGGCTCCGGTATTCGGCGCATAGACATTTATAATTGTTAGCTCTTCCTGATGGATAGACCCTGTAACTATTATATAATGTCCTTCTTCATCTCTTGTTACAGCCTTTAATTTAAAGTCTAGTTTGTCTGATATAAGTATGGCTACTCCAGCTTTCTTCTGGCTTCCAGTAGCATGATAAATAGTTCTCCATCCCCTCACTCTCAATCTAAAGGTGTCCTCAGGTCTAAAATGAGTCTCTTGTAGACAGCAAATAGATGGGTCTTGTTTTTTTATCCATTCTGATACCCTATGTCTTTTGGTTGGCGCATTTAATCCATTTACATTCAGTGTTATTATAGAAAGATACGGGTTTAGAGTCATTGTGATGTCTGTATGTTTTATGCTTGTAGTGATGTCTCTGGTACTTTGTCTCACAGGGTCCCCCTTAGGATCTCTTGTAGGGCTGGTTTAGTGGTGACAAATTCCTTCAGTTTTTGTTTGTTTGGGAAGACCTTTATCTCTCCTTCTATTCTAAATGACAGACTTGCTGGATAAAGGATTCTTGGCTGCATATTTTTGCTGTCTAGCACCCTGAAAATCTCGTGCCAATTCTTTCTGGCCTGCCAAGTTTCAAAAGAGAGATCAGTCACGAGTCTTATAGGTCTCCCTTTATATGTGAGGGCACGTTTACCCCTTGCTGCTTTCAGAATTTTCTCTTTATCCTTGTATTTTGCCAGTTTCACTATGATATGTCGTGCAGAAGATCGATTCAAGTTACGTCTGAAGGGAGTTCTCTGTGCCTCTTGGATTTCAATGCCTTTTTCCTTCCCCAGTTCAGGGAAGTTCTCAGCTATGATTTCTTCAAGTACCCCTTCAGCACCTTTCCCTCTCTCTTCCTCCTCTGGGATACCAATTATGCGTATATTATTTCTTTTTAGTGTATCACTTAGTTCTCTAATTTTCCCCTCATACTCCTGGATTTTTTTATCTCTCTTTTTCTCAGCTTCCTCTTTTTCCATAACTTTATCTTCTAGTTCACCTATTCTCTCCTCTGCCTCTTCCATCCGAGCTGTGGTGGTTTGCATTTTGTTTTCCATTTCCTTTAAAGCGTTTTTCAGCTCCTCGTGACTGTTCCTTAGTCCCCTGATGTCTGTAGCAAGAGATTCTCTGCTGCCCTGTATGCTGTTTTCCAGCCCAGCGATTAATTTTATGACTATTATTCTAAATTCACTTTCTGTTATATTATTTAAATCCTTTTTGATCAGCTCATTAGCTGTTGTTATTTCCTGGAGATTCTTCTGGGGGGAATTCTTCCGCTTGGTCATTTTGGATAGTCCCTGGTGTGTTGAGGGCCTGCAGGGCACTTCCCCTGTGCTGTGGTGTATAACTGGAGTTGGTGGGCGGGGCCGCAGTCCGACCTGATGTCTGCCCCCAGCCCACCGCTGGGGCCACAGTCAGACTGGTGTGTGCCTTCTCTTCCCCTCTCCTAGGGGCGGGATTCACTGTGGGGTGGCGTGGCCCGTCTGGGCTACTTGCACACTGCCAGGCTTGTGATGCTGGGGATCTGGCGTATTAGCTGGGGTGGGAAGGCAAGGTGCACGGCGGCAGGGGGGGCAGGCTTAGCTCGCTTCTCCTTAGGTGATCCACTTCAGGAGGGGCCCTGTGCAGCCGGAGGGAGTCAGATCGCTGCCGGAGGTTTGGCTCCGCAGAAGCACAGAGTTGGGTGTTCGCGCGGAGCGAGCAATTTCCCTGGCCGGAGCCGGTTCCCTTTGGGATTTTGGCTGGGGGATGGGCGGGGGAGATGGCGCTGGAGAGCGCCTTTGTTCCCCGCCAAACTGAGCTCTGTCGTCCGGGGGCTCCGCAGCTCACCCTCCCTTTGTCCTCCAGCCTTCCCGCTTTCTGAGCAGAGCTGTTAACTTATGACCTCCCAGACGCTAAGTCGCGCTTGCTGTCGGAACACAGTCCGTCAGGCCCCTCCGCTTTTGCAAGCCGGACTCGGGGACTCTGCTTGGCCGGCGAGCCGCCCCTCCGCCCCGGCTCCCTCCCGCCAGTCCGTGGAGCGCGCACCTCCTCGCCGCCCTTCCTACCCTCTTCCGTGGGCCTCTCGTCTGCACTTGGGTCCGGTGACTCTGTTCTGCTAATCCTCTGGCGGTTTTCTGGGTTATTTAGGCAGGTGTAGGTGGAATCTAAGTGATCAGCAGGACGCGCGGTGAGCCCAGCGTCCTCCTACGCCGCCATCTTCCTCTAATCTCTATTATGGATTTTTTCATGTCAATGAGCTTCAATCCACATCATTGTTTTAGCTTCTGCATGATAATATATTACCTGGATGTACCATGCTTATAATAATCAGTCTAAATAATCAGGAAAGATTATATAGGTAGCTAGACAGCTAGCTCGATAGCTAGATAGATAAATTTATTTTATGACAGAAATAGTAGGCACTTTAATGTGGCAAATAATTGATTAGCGAACAATTTTTGTTGGGTTAATTAAGTTTAAGCATATAAAATAACTTAGGTCCTACTTTAAGGCATATAAAAATAAGTTTTAACTAGAATAATTAATGTAAAAATAAAAGTACAAAACTATTATAATAAGATATACAGGGGCGCCTGGGTGGCGCAGTCGGTTAAGCGTCCGACTTCAGCCAGGTCACGATCTCGCGGTCCGTGAGTTCGAGCCCCGCGTCGGGCTCTGGGCTGATGGCTCGGAGCCTGGAGCCTGTTTCCGATTCTGTGTCTCCCTCTCTCTCTGCCCCTCCCCCGTTCATGCTCTGTTTCTCTCTGTCCCCAAAATAAATAAACGTTAAAAAATTAAAAAAAATAAGATATACAAATATAGTTTTTAACTACTGTTTAAGGAAGACTTTTTGAAAGAAAAGTACATCAACACTTCTGTGAATTAAAAACTTTCTATGCTTTAGAAATCATAAAGCTTAAATAGTGAGTAGACTGAGAGAAGGTAAATACAACATCTGTGCATTGACAACAAAGGCAAAATATGCTCACCACAGCATAAACACCTACAAATGAATAAGAATGAAAAAGAAAAAAAAAAAGAATGAAAGAAGAGGTAAAGGGAGAACAATATACAGAGGATATGCATAGTCAATTCACAAAAGAAATTTGAATGATCACATACATAAGGAGAGGTTTTGAACCCCATGAACACAAAGAAAAATGCAATTTAAAACAAAGCAGCACAATTTCTCACCTAGAAGATTAGAAAAAGTATTAGAAGTCTTAAAGTGATATGTATCAGCAGGAATAAGAAAAACATTATTCTCTCATATTCTTTCTGGTGGGAGCCTAAATTGATGAGCCACTTTGGAGACAAATGTTAGTAGATAGGAAAATCAAGAACAAGAATGGGATTAACACAGCTAGCTGCCATCTCTTTTAGACTATAGGTAGTGCATGTAGGTTGTTCTTTGATTAATCTGACTTGGAAAAAAAATGCACCTAAATTCAGAGGATTTATAGAATCCCTAAAATCTATTCATTAATATTCTAAGGTGTCCATTAACTTCTACACCAAAGATCTCTGGTGTATAACTTCCATGTTTGCAATCTAACATCATATAATAAATATTCAGTAACTAGCAGAGCCTTTATTAGAGACTGACAACAATTTAGACATCTCAAAGCTACTGGTAGAGCAAGAAATGGGGCTTTCTCTGTAATAACTTCACCCTTGGGGTAGTTCTAGCTGAAAGGCAGATGACTGACTGCTGTACACTGATATTTGTGCCCTGCCAAAGTTCATATGTTGAAATCAAATCCCAAATATGATGGTAATTGTAGGTGGGATGTTTGACAGGTGACTAAGTCATGAGGATGGAGCCCTTATAAACGAGATTAATGCCTTTATAATTATAATTATAATGCCTTTACAATTAATGCCTTTATTAAGGCATTATAAGTATGTGTGTGTGTGTGTGTGTGTGTGTGTGTGTGAATGTACATGTATATGGATATAACCTATTCTTTAACGCGAACTAAGTCACTGCTTCTCAAAATGCTTCAAAAATTGAATCTACTTTTTTTATAAAAATTACTTGGAAGGTTTTTAAAACAATTTTTTTTAACATTTATTCATTTTTGAGAGACAGAGACAGAGCACAAGCAGGGGTGGGGCAGAGAGAGAGAGAGCGAGACCCAGAATCTGAAGCAGGCTGACAGCTCAGAGCCTGATGCTGGGCTTGAACTCACGAACTATGAGATCACTACCTGAGCCGAAGTCAGAAGCTTAACTGACTGAACCACCCAGGCACCCCTACTTGGAAAGTTTTTAAAAGTACAATCTTGGGCCCAATATTCAGATTCTGATTCTACAGATCTGGATTGGTGTCTGGTAATCTGTATAATTTAGATGTATTCTGTGACTTTTCACTATAACCATCTCCATGAGTATTTACTTTCTTCACTCTCCTTCCTAGACCTTATGGTCCATTAGTTACATTATAGTCTTCATGACAGACCATCTTCACATCTCATCACATCTGCCTCAATTTTTTTGCTCCTCTGTTAGTCGTGATCTTAAAGATGATTTTCCTTCACCGATGAGCACGATCCCATTGCATTTAGTCCCCTTAAGATTCTGGATCATTACTGACACAATTTATTTTCTTTATCTTCAACATTTTGCTTATGACTCCTTTCCAACAGTATTTAAACATGTAAAATCATCTCCTATATTCAAAAGATAAAAATTTCCCTTCACCTCTTTTAAATCCCCTGGAGCTATTTTCTTATCTCTCTCCTTCCATTCACAACCAAGTGTATTAAAGGAGTTGTCTGCAGTTGCTGTCTCCATTCTTTCACCTTCTATTTGTGCTTTAGACAACTACAGTCTGACTTCTGCCACCTCCACTCAGCTGAAATTGTTGTAGATAAAATCACCATTGACTTCTTTGCTACTAAATTCAATGGAAACTTCCCAATCTTGGTCTTAGTTAAACTTTGTGCAGAACTTGATCTGTTCATTAACCTCTCCTTGCATTGCACTCTCTTTTAGAGGAGGTGGGGTTCTGTGACACCACACTCTTCTTGCTAGGTCCTTCTGAGCCTTTTTATGGGATTTTCCTTTGTTTTCCTATACTTATATTCACTTTTTTTTTTTTAATTCTAAACATTTCTCTTAGTAATCCTATCCAGTCTCTGATCTTGGTATACTGTTTTTTGTTTTTTGGGGTTTTTTTAAATGTTTATTCATTTTTGAGAGACAATGTGAGTGGGGGAGGGGCAGAAAGAGAGGGAGACACATAATCTGAAGAAGGCTCCAGGCTCTGAGCTGTCAGCACAGAGCCTGACGCGGGGCTCAAATCCATGAACTGAGAGATCATGACCTGAGCCGAAGTCGGACACCTAACCAACTGAGCCACCCAGGAGCCCCTCATTTACTGTTTTCTAATAATATAGGATATATTTCGAGTCTTTATCTGTCTCTTTGGTTCCAGTCTAAGTATCCAATTATCTACTACATATCAGAACCTGGATAATACTATTATTAAATACAAGAATCATAATAATTGAGAAATAACTGTGAATCAGGCTCTCCATTAAACCCATTTCATGAATTATCTCAGCCTTATGTAGAGGTTCAAATAACATCCCCATTTAAAGGAGAGTAAACTGAGGCCTAGAGATATTTAATAAATTACTCAACACATGTAACTAGAATCCTAGAATCCAGAAATAGTGTTTACTTTCTAATACCACACCACTCACCATTTCTTATACCTCTTCTCAGGATAAATATTCTCCACCAAAACTCAAATCCAGCAGGTCCTAAACTGAAATCTTCCATTTAATTCACTATCACAATGATTTTCCACTTCTCCATCAATTCACACAAGCAAGAAACTGGACTTTTTGGCTTACAGATCATACCTAATAAATCACAAATCTTATAACTTCCACTTTTCTAATACCTTAAAAAGACTGGGCTTTCTATCTATCTATCCCCACTGTTTGAAACATAATTAATCCTCCCCTGAATCAATGCAGCAGCTTCCTAACTGGTGTCCATGCTTCAGGTCATGACCCTTCCAATCCATTTTTCACAAGGCAGTCTGAGTGATTTTCTAAAGTCAAATCTGATCATGTCACTTCCTTGCCTACTTAAAGTCTGTCAATGCCATTCCACTGCCCTCCGGATAAACTCCTTACCAGGGCATACAAGGTCATTTCTGACCTAGCGTCTCCTTAAATCTATGGCTTCCTCTACCTAAAGTACTCACTTCATTTTAAGCTCCAGCCATTGGACACTATTTGTAGATCCCTGAGCATGCTGTGCTCTGTTTCAGTTCTAAGATTTTAAAAGATTTTTTTCTCCTGCCTAAAAAGTATCCTTCCTCCCCCATTCAATGGGTCCTTCACAATTCAGCTTTGATGGAGCTTCCTCTTGTAAGTCTTCTCTCTCCTGCCAAGATCCTCCTGTGTTCTCCCAGCATAGTTGTTTTTTCACTGTAGAATTTATCACACTGTATTATCGTAACTCATTTTCTTACCTGTGTCTGTGCACTTTATATCCCTTCAATGGTGGGCATCATGACATTAGTTTTCCTCAGAAGCAGAGCCTGAGGGAAGGATTCAAGTGCAAATAATTTGGAGGGTGATCTCAGAAAACACTGGAGGCAGAGTAAAGAAGTGAGACAGGGAAGGGAAACTAGTCAATGAAGAGCTCGGGAGCTTAGGTTAATGGAGCTTAATATGCTGAGGTACTCTGGGAGCCAATGTAAAACCTGTGCTTCAGAGTTACCCCATCCTAGGAGAAAGTTTGTGTATTCACATATCATCCTGGTTGCACTGAAGGTTACAGTTGTAGCACTGATTAACCCCTCAATCCCAGCCAAACCTGAGTAGTTAATCACCCTAACCACCAGCTCCCACCAGTTACTAGTTGAAGGCAGCTAAGGGAAGAGGGCAGGTGAGTAGAGGAGCAGGTAGTAACTCCCTGACGCTTTTAGTGTGCTGTGTAGACAACAAAATTAATTCCAGTGATCCAAAAGCCCTCAGTCGAAGAAATTTAGAAGCTGGCATTTGAAAGTAGGTCCAGTACACACTGGATGTTGGTGATGAATATGGGTCTCCATATTCATTCATTCATTCATCTTCATGCATGTAACATTTGCTACAGCCTTGTTTACTATACTAGACTTGATGTCTCCCAGTGTCTGGCACATAGAGAGTGATCAAAAATATTTATTAAGTAAGTCTCTCTCTCTCTTTCTCTCTCTCTCTATAGATAGATAGATAGATAGATATAGATATAGATATATTTATATAGATATATAGATATTTCTTTTTAAGAAGGCAGCAAGTTTCTGTGATTTATTTTTTTGTCCTCAGCATGGAGCATTAATTCCAGCACTTAGGAAATGCTTAATAAATATTTTGAATGAATACTTGAATAAAGGTCTTACTGAATGAAGTAGATGATCTGTAAGGTCCTTGTAAGCTGGGAGATTCTATACTATTTAAAACATCAGTATGTACCTCCCACTGTATCCTCTTCAAACACGTCACTTTATTATCTGTGTGGGTGCTATGCAATGCAGAGCACATGATTTAATCACCTATACCCAGGCCACATCAGGGAAGAGGAATGTTGCAATGTTCTTTCATCAGCCTCAGAGCAGAGTGATGGTGACTAATTGGACAAGGGCCACCATGACCCAATTTTGGGGCCCTGTCACTTCAGAAATATTTAAAACCACACTGTGGGATGGTAGAACATAGATTGACTGCTGCCACCTGACTCCACTAATGATAGAACTATAAAGAGAGCTCCAATCTCCAGAGCTATTATTCTGGTGCTTCCCATGAGCAATTTCTGTATTAAAAAAAATGGAATTTAAAGGGAGGTGTGGGTGTGGAAGAAGCTGAGTTTTCAAATAGCTTTCTGAAATACCATCTGAAACAGGAAGGGCTTTGAGGAAAGGACTGTGGGAATGTGTTTAAACAACAATGGAAAGTGGATGCACTCTATTTCTGGTTTTTAGAACACTTAGCATTTAAAAAACCTTTTTGTTTGTTTTGGCTAATTGTGTATGTACCACTGTCATCTGCTTTGCTGGTAGTGATTTTTTTTTTTTTTTTTTTTAGGTAGAATTCCTTGTTGTCTAAGAAAGCTCTCTCTTATACTGACTACATATAATGTATTTTAAAAATCCAAATTTTTATCATGGCAATTTTCTAGTTCAGTAATATATCCTTTTCCTGATTATTAAATCGTGTGCACAGATAAGGATTTTAGAAAACTCAGAGAGTGATTTTTTAAAAAAAGCACCAATAATCCCTAATGTTCCAGACAGTATAAATATTATTAGCATTTTTTTATATCCATCCATTTTTTAGTACATATGCTAGCTTTCTACCAAATTTGGAAGTTATCTTTATGATTTCCTGACTTAAAATATGCTAGGGTACATACTAAAAATTTATTTTGGGGGCCAAGAGTTAGGATTCCAGAGAAATTACAGGTCATGATTTGCTTTTAATGGGAATGATTTTTGTAGTGCCTTCTCATATGGGTGGCAAAAGACTTTATTCTTATTGGATGACTCTTTTTGGGAGCTGGCTTTCAAAGTAGTTGAGAGTTAGGCACAGCTAGAGGGCATGTGACTCCGGTCAGGGGAGATGGACCCACATCTCAACTCAGTACTAAAACTGAGTAGAGAAAACAATGATTTCAGGTCACGTGTCACAAAGGCAGTTAATTTTTATGTAACTAATTCTTGACAAATGTATATAGCACACATCAGGGGAATAGCTTTTAGAATTTCCTCATTTGGTGGCACCTCGCTGGCTCAGTCTGTATGCTATTCTTGATCTTAAGGTCATGAGTTTGAGCCCACATTGGGGGTAGAGATTACTTAAAATAAGAAAATAAAATGGTCGATGTGGCAAAGATCATGTGTATTTCACCCCAATTAAAAAAAAAATTTAGGGGCACCTGGATGGCTCAGTCAGTTAAGTGTCTGACTTTGACTCAGGTCATGATCTCATGGTTTGTGAGCTCAAGCCCCGCATCAGGCTCTGTGCTGATAGCTTGGACCTGGAGACTGCGTCAGATTCTGTGTGTGTATCTCTCTCTCTGCCCCTCCACCCTCTGTGTGTTAACTTTTAAAAATTTTTTTTCAATTAAAAAAAATTCATTTGATGAGGGCTCATGATTCTCTTAAATTAAGAAATGAAGGCTATTCTATGGGTGAGATATACATTGTAGGTATATTTTCCACAACAACTGGATTATTCTGTTCATACATCATGCAGAATATTTTCCAACTATTAATATATTATTTAAGTTTTTCTGCTTATGATTACATAGTTAAAACTTCTGACTAACCTACAAAATGAAAGTGAACCAGTATAAACCTAAATAAACTTAACACTGGATCTGCTGATACTCAAGAAACTACATCCATATCCTTCATTCTTTTTCAAAGGAAGTATTAGTACTTAGGATGTTTATATGAAATCTACTCATAACATATAATATATAAACGGTAAACCTGGAATTAATGTAGTCCAAATTTCTCATGAGGAAATTCTGAGTCTGGTATTTTTATCTTTAGGTCACAGTACTGGTTAGTTTCAAAAACAGAGTCAGAATAAAATTGATTTGATTTTCTTTTTCTTTTACTTTTTTTTTATTACTCTTTGTTTTTTAGTTTATTTATTTTGAGAGAGAGAGTGACAGAGCATGCAAATGGGGGAGAGGTAGAGAGAGGGAGAGAGAGAATCCCAAGCAGGCTCTGCACTGTCAGAGCAGAGCTCAATGTGGGGCTTGAACCCACCAACCATGAGATCATGACCTGAGCCTAAATTAAGAGTCAGATGCTTAACCAACCGACTAAGTCACCCAGACATCCCTGACTTGATTTTCTATCAAGATTTTTTATATTGTGCCCATGCTTAACAGCCAACAGGTCTATTTCATTTTTATGGTAGATTGATAGTGTTTATGGATAGATATAAATGAATACAGAAAAAAATATATATGTAATTGTATCCCTTTTAGTACTTTTGAGTTTTTAAAAAATAAACATATATACTGAAAAGGACACATCAATAATTTTCACAAAATGACCTATCCATGTACCCAGAGTGCAGATCAAGAAACTATTAACCAGTTCTCAGAAGCCTCTCTTGTGCTCAGGAATCTTCTCCTCTACCTGTTCCCATAAGAATTCTCCTTACTCTATCACTATAGATTAGTTTTTTATTCTTATTGAATTTTATATAAATGGAACTTATAGATATCCTCTTTTGAGTTTGGCATTTTGCTCTGTCTTATAGATGTGGATTCATTCATGTTGTTACTTGTAGTTTGTCTGATTCTTGTAAATTCTGTAGTGTAGAATATGCTATTGTGATAATATTCTACAGCTTTTTTTTATCCATTCTGCAGTTGATAGGCATTTGAGTGGTTTCAATATATAAGCTATTAAAAATAGTACTCTGATTAATCTGTTTCAAAAATAAAAATATACATACATTGTGAATATTCTAAGTGACAATTTCACAAATCATAGTGAGTGGCATTCATTTCACAGCCTTTATTTTGAAAATTCTCCTTTATCTCTCTATTGCCTATTATGGATAAGGATTTTCTATATTTTAAGAAAGATTCAGAGGTAAAAACTGTGGCCCCCACTTTTAGGATGCTTATAGCTTTACAGGAAAGGCCACATCATGTATACATTTTACAAGTTTGGAGAAGGGTAAGGATTTTGTGATCAGATCTTCACTTCTGCATTAATGGTTTTTACCTACTAAATTTCAAATTCAGTACTTTTTTTTTTTTTGGCCACTATATTGTACATGGTGCAGGTGTATTAGTTTGTAATGTAAAATCATTTTCTACCATAGCTCAATAAAAGCTTGAAAGCCCTAGCTTTCATGGTAGTAGCAGGAATATTTTTACTTTAGTTTTTTAAATTTTTTAAAAATGTTTATTTATTTTTGAGAGAGAGACACACACAGAGTGTAAGCAGGGAAGGGGCAGAGAGAGAGGGAGACACAGAATCCAAAGCAGGCTCCAGGCTCCGAGCTGTCAGCACAGAGCCCGACGCGGGGGTTGAACTCATGAACTGTGAAATCATGACCTGAGCTGAAGTTGGACACCAACCGACTGAGCCACCCAGGCATCCCAGGAATTTTTTTTACGTTAATAAATGTTACCAATTCCCCACTGACAAACTAGGGAGGTGAGCAATTATATATTTTAGTTTAGTTTAGTTTTTAGTTTTTATTTAAATTCTAGTTAGTTTACATATAGTGTAATACTAGTTTCAGGTATAAAATTTAGTGATTCTGGGGCACCTGAGTGGCTCAGTTGGTTGGGCTTCCAACTTCTGCCAGGTCATGATCTCACAGCTCGTGGGTTTGAGCCCCGCATCGGGCTCTGTGCTGACAGCTCAGAGCCTGGAGCCTGCTTTGGATTCTGTGTCTCCCTGTCTCTCTGTCCCTCCCTCACTCATGCTCTCTCTCTCTCTCAAAAATAAATAAGACATTTATTAAAAAAAAAATTAAAATTTAGTGATTCAATGCTTACAACACCTGGTGTTCATCACAAGTAACACTTCTTAATCCCCATCACCTATTTAACCCATCCCCACCCCCCCCCCCCCACCTCCCCTCTGATAACTATCAGTTTGTTCTTTATAGTTAAGGGTCTGTTTCTTGATCTGCCATTCTCATTTCTTCTTGTTTGTTTGATTTCTTAAATTCCACATATGAGTGAGATCATAAAAATATGAAATGCTTCACAAATTTGTGTGTCATCCTTGTGCAAGGGCCATGCTAATCTTCTGTGTATTGTTCCAATTTTAGCATATGTGTGGCCAAAGTGAGCACAGGAGGTCAACAGTTAAATATAAAACACTTTTCAGAGTACTTTAAGATTCTGTATTGTTCAGTCCTTGGGTAATGTCACCGTGCCTAAAAACCAATATACGTTCAAAAGAAATGCATGTCGGCTATGTAACTGCATATATATGCCAAAAACGACAATTTTGAAAGAAACACTGTTTCATTACTGTTAGGTATTAACAAAGATTCTCTCCTTGAGCAAACTGTAGCCAGCTTCTCTGAGCCCTTTATCTCAAGTAGGCTCAACTTTTGGACTGTGTATTCATCCTTGCATTGTCCAGTTTCACCAAGAATCCTGTTGAGTCAGTCTAGCACATATCCCTCTAAGCCTTGATGTTTCCTTTTAGTAATTTTCCATCCAGTGACCCCTACTGTACTCCTTGACCATAAATCCCCACTTGTCCTTGTATTCAACTTGTGGTTGAGCCCAACCTCTTCCTCCTACTGCAGAATCCTCCTTGCAGTAGTCTCTCTTGAATAGTCTTTCTTAATGTTGTTAACAAGTGCCTTGAATAATTATATTCTAGTGGGGCTTTTTTAATAAAAAATATATTCTCCTAGGGAAACCCAATAATCCACCACCTTCTAGTCTCCTTTTCTATTTATATCTTACAAATATAAATAAATATAGATAGAAAATACATAAATACAGTTGAAACTTGAATAACATGAGTTTGTACTGTTTGCATTCACTTATATGCAGATTTTTTTTGATAAATACAGGAAAGTACTGCAAATATATTTTCTCTTATGATTTTTTAAATAAAATTTTCTTTTTTGTAGCTTACTTCATACTAAGAATACAATATATAATACATATAACATACAAAATATGTTAATCAGCTGCTTATGTTATCAGTAAGGCTTCAGTCAACATTAGTAGGCAATTAGTAGTTAAATTTTGAGGGAGTCAAAAGTTATATGCTGATTTTCATCTGCACAGGTCAGTACCCAATCCCTGAATTGTCAAGGGTCAACTATATATGAAAATTAATTAAAGAAAACCAGCATAAGGCATCCTCCATATATATGTATATGATTTGGGAAGACGTAAGGATTTTGTGATTAGATCTTTCCGTTTTACACTAATAATTAACACCACCTGTTGAATTTCAAATTTAATAAAAAATTTTTGGCAATACAGTGTAAACTCTGTAAGGAAAAAGCCTGTGCCAATAGTTGTTACTTCCAAAACACAGTGTAGTACTTGACATATGGTAAGTACTCAACACACTTACTCAGTTTAATCCTTACTTTACAAAGGCATCAAGTATTTTGGGAAAAAAATAATAAGAGTAAAAGGGGAGAGACAGAGTCAGTAGAAGCTTAAAGAAGGAAAGGAATTCAAATTTTGGTACCAAATATAATTGGACTACTCTTCTGTTCAGCAGGGTTCACATCTGGTCTTCATGAGGACTTGGTTCTTCCTGACTTTCAAGGAAGTCAGGGCCCTGTTCAGTAAGGAAGTCATAGTTTTATACCCTGTCGGATGTTGGGTTCAGAGGGTCTATGGGTTGATCCGTTCTCCATATGGTTTTATCCATAGTCTCTTTAGGTTAAGTTGTGCTAATAGTCTCTGTTGTCCCTATAGTCATTTTATTTACAGAAATAGGACTCTGGCTTTGCTATTTTTAGCTTCAACCCATTATAGAATTATACCCTTGGGGACCCCTTAACTCAGAAGCCACATCTCTCTTTAAACTGAGTGAGAGCAGATGCGAAATATTGGCTCAGATGGTCCACACTTTGTTAAAGTAGCTCCAGCCTGCTTTGCCCTATAAATCACTGACTTGGCACCCTTGCATGGGGCTCACCTGAGGGCCATGGCTATTAGCCTATATTAACTCTCCAAAAGCAGTTTCCTGAAGGCATTTACCTGTTATAAAGCCAATTGGAAAGTTGTTCATGTTGAACAGAATACACGGTATAAAATATATCAGTTTTTGGTACTCCAATAAAATTCCTTTTAAAGACTACTTTTTTCATAGACTAGGCATCAACTGAAAAGACCTATATTTAACCTTTAAATTTTTTAAATGTTTATTTATTTTTGAGAGAGAGAGACAGAGTATGAGTGGGGGAAGGGGCAGAGAGAGAGGGAGACACACAATCTGAAGCAGGCTCCAGGCTCTGAGCTGTCAGCACAGACCCCAACGCAGGGCTTGAACTCACCAACCATGAGATCATGACCTGAGCCAAAGTTGAATGCTTAACCGACTGAGCCACTGAGCCACCCAAGCACCCCCTAAATTTAACCTTTATAATCAGAGTTATGATGACTGTTGTGCAAATAAAGAGGCTTTGTCATGCACCACATGTACTAATTTTTGGAGAGATTTATTGGGTAATTTCTATCAATTTCTCTAGACCTGTTCTCCAGGCTTTCTCACCATGAGGTATACCCCACGAGGCTAATCTCTCTAGTCCCCACTAGCTGGTTTTCCATGCTCTCTAGTTTCCATTTGGTTTGACCAATGAGATGCTTTAGGTAGGAGAGGAGAGAATTATGGGTACTTGTTCTCACCCTCCCTCCCTGCCTGGCCACTGTTTGGCAGTAGCTATATCATCTATCTAAAGCCACAGCTCCTGTTGGTGGCTTCTGTTCTATGGCATTTTCTAGGTTCCAATACTGCTCCTTCCTCTTGCACTTTCAGGACTTAGAGTGGTGTGGTAGGCAGAATAATGGTGTCCCCAACATGTTGATGTTCTAATCCCTGAAATTTGTGAATATGAGGCCTTACTTATCAAAAAGGACTTTGAAGATGTGAGTAAGCTTAGAGTATGGAGATGAGTGGGTTATCCTGGATTATGTAGGTGGGCCCAATGTAATCACAATCGCCTTTATACATGGGAAGCAGGAGGTTGGAGCTAGAGTTATGAAGAAGGAATCAGAAGTTGGACTGATATAATTGCTGGCTTTGAAGATGGAAAAGGGCCATCAGCCAAGAAATGCAGGAAGCCTTTAGAACCTGAAAAAAGCAAAGAACCAGTTCTCTCTTAGCACCTCCAAAAGGAACTTGGCCCAGAGAACACTTTTAGGTTAGCCAGCGAGACTACAAACTTTGAGGTATGATCATGAATTTTTGCTGTTCTAGATAACTAAATTTGTGGTAACTTGACGTAATGGCAATAGAAAACTCAGATGATAATGGCTTTCCCATGATACTACATCATCCTTTTATTGGTGGACCTTTGTGAATAATTTCATTAATTTTTCATTTATCCCCTTTGAGTGTGCCATCTTGATTTCTGCTAAGATGCTGTTAAATGCCTATATCTCAGTGCCTGAGATAAATATAGATATTCATTGTATCATTATGTATAACAATACAATTTTCAGAAATTATGTTAAGAAATAACATAAATTTTCAGAATATGGACTGGCTAAATAAATTATGGTATTGCTATCTGATATAAAAATAGAACACAAGAAATTGTTTGTTATATATGTACATAAATACATGCATAACTGTGTGAAAAAATCAGGCTACAAAACAGATCTATATCTATACCTATCCTTCTGTTTGTATCCATGTTTATACCTCTATTATGTAGTTAACTAGCTAGCTAGCTAGTGTCTCACTATATAAAGGAAAAATTTAAATGATGATTTTAGTGGTTAACTCTTGCTAGTGGATTAGGATAATTTTTTTTTTTTTTTTAGTTTTTCGTATTTTTTCAAAACTTCTACAAGGCTTTCATTAGTGTTCAGAGAGAAAGTTCTAAAGCAGTAATGAGCCTTCCTTACATATGGTGGAATGCTTTGTATTACAGAGAAAATCTTTTCTAGTTTCACCCAGTTAGAATAGTAATTTCCTCTACCTACAACTATTTAGTGCAGCTCCATTTTAGTTACTTATATTCTTATCTGACTTCTCTATCATATTAAGGGCATTCTGAAGCAGAGAATGCCTTAAAATTTATTTCTTCCTATACTTACAGTGCCCTATGTGAGGCTCTTGATATGTGTTTACTGAAAGTTTTATATTAAGTTGATTTTACAGATGCTTCATCCAAAATTCTTTGATGAGGGACTTATTTTCAGACCCATAAAAAATACAAGTGACAGAAAAAAATAAGAGGCAAACTCATAGAGCAGGGAGATAGAAGATAACCTGGTTTAAGATGCAAATTTTGCTGAATTATTTATATCAGATTCTTGTTACAGAATTGTTCATTTAAAATTTGTTTACTAAGATGATTAAATAAATATAAGTACTTAGCTGAGGTAAACATTAGGATAAGGCTACTCAAAAATCCCATCAAATACTGAAAGAAATAAAAGAAAATAGCCTATCATACTTTAGTCAGACTGGAAAGTCTCCATGGACTAGGTAGAATCTTTAATTAGCAACTCTTCAGAAAGTGAACAGAGAAAGGCATTCCAGCAATGTGTCACTGTTTTGGAAAAGACTCAAGGAGGAAATAGGACAAATGAGTCAAGACAACTGTGTGGAAGATATGACAGAGTTTAGGAGGGTCTGAATGTTAGATGATATCAGTAACATTAGCAGAGGAGTGATAGAATTAACATCAGTCAGAAGAGACCAATTACCTTCATTTACATATGAGACTGAGTCTCCCAAGATAGGAATAGTTAGGAACATCCCCAGATGTGACTTGAATTCTCTATCCCAGGCCCAGTGACATTTTGTTTTTCTTTTAATGGCAAGAGTCCTCAATTATGATTGAGTCCTCATGTTGATTTCTTTAAGGATTTTATAAATTAGCTACAAAATAATTTATTGACTTATAAAAATGTACTATATTAAGATGGAACTACACCTTTGTTGATAATGTCACTTATGTTTATTTAGCAATCCCATTACACATTTCCATGTTTTTAAGGGAAATCTTTTTTACTTTTTAAAAGATAGCTACACTTGTGTCTTTATATGTATCATCTATGGTAATTGAAATGATACACTGTTCCACTTGGGAGTAATTATTAGTACTTGGCTCTATTCTTTATATACATGAATTTCCCAAGTATTGCATGTCAGTAAAGATAGGTATTGTTTATTATCTGTTTATTATTCCCACAAAGTGGGAATATGTAGTAATTAACTTCATAAATGATAATCCATATTCTTAAGCAAGATAGACTAAGAAAGATCTCATGCCCTTTCTTTTCTGTGCTGAGGAAAATTATTAACATGCAGTCCTTCTTTGGTATTAACTCAGTTACTCCTTACAACAAAATTATGAGTTATAAGCCATTATTATCCCCTATTCAGGAATAATGGGTCTTGAGAGGGCCTGGATTTGAACCTAGGTAAACTGAAACAGCCTCTGCTTTTCCATTTTGCTCTAAAAATAAAAAGGGAAAATGTTTATATCCCAAATATGGCAGAAGAAAGTTACAACTGGATTTATAATTGGCCTATGATTTTTATTGTCAGAACTGGTAACAATAAAGCAGTCGTAGCACTTTCTTGATATAATAGAAATAATGAGCCTATACCGAGGAGCCATAGGAAAATCTTTAGTTGTCTATTGTCTCAAGTCCTAAGGGACAAAGGCCAACTCTGGGTCTGGAATTTTTCAGGTAACTGGAGATGTCTTCTTTCAAACAGCATTCTGAAAGCAGCAGGTAACACCGAATAGTGTTTGATCATTACATTAGAAAGAGAATAAAAGAAATGCAAAATTTATCACATTATCTCTTTTACTACATATTCTAAAATTTCTGTCTCATTGCAATAAAATATTCAAAGCGAGGTCAAGATCAAAGAAAGGCATCTTCAAGTTTGGCGGATCCTCAAGTATTAACAGAAAGATAAAGTATTATAGAATTTTACTTCCAAATCCTGAAATGCTCTATGACCCAGTAGAAAGAGCAATGGTCAGATGCCTCTCCCAGGTTTGCCATTAACTGGCTGTGTGACCTTTGGCAATTCAACCAGCACTAAAAAACATAGCAGAGCTTTTGGTCTAGGTCATCCTCCCTTTCTCCTACACATTTGACAAAAATTCATAGTGACAAAGCATACAGACAGCAATTTTTGACACAATCCCCAAAGACTGCATCATTTGGTTAATTTAATTTGACCTTCATCACAGACAAAAATTGTTGCTACTAGTCAGAATAATATGAGACTTAAAAAGGGGGCTGAAGGCCATACAATGAATACGCACTCAGCATTGAGTTAGACAGAAAACAAGACCTAAGTGAAATTGTTTTTTAAACATGTCTAGAAGGTGAGAAAGATGTCTAAATTGGATGCAGGCAGCCATGAAAAGCCAAGAGAATGACAGGCAGAGGAAGGTTAGGGCAGCTGTGCTTGTAAAGGATTATGCTACTTTCTTTTGAGAATTTCAGAGGACTTCAATAAAATATGACACTGTCTCTGGAGCATATCTCCCTATGTTTTTAAGTTTGGGGGTACAGGGAAAGGTTCTTTGGCCTTAAAAGTAATCTGTAAGACTTCTTCAATAAGAGACTCTCAGATTTTTATAGTTTAAAGGAATGTTTGCAATACAAATACTCTTTAAGAATGAAACCTCATGCTGCAGAGTCACATTAAGACATATGTGAGTATTGTTGGATATTTTTAAAGACAGCTTATATGATGGAGGTGGGAGGATCATGGTGGCAGAATATCGGAGGCCCTGGAAGTGAAAGAAGACATTTTGATCATTTGTTGAGTGTCACTACATGAGGTGGCATTATTATACCTTTTAGCTGATAAAATGGAGGATTATAAAGGATGAATTAATAACTGTCAAACAACAGGCAAATGGTAAAGTCGGGATCCCAATTATGTTTGACACCAGTGTCTGTATTCTTAACCACACCACAAGTTTGGAGGTACAGAAGGCTTGAGCTTTACTTACTTGATGTTATTACTTCCTTCCATTTCCATTTCACACCTCAAATATATCTCTTAATTTCTTCGAAGTGAGGAGCATCACCATGCATAATATGATCACACTGCTCACAAATAAAGCTCACATAAAAGGAAAGCAGCATTGGGGAATGCTACTGGAGAGAAGTCAAGGTCTTCACGACAAACAAGTCCAACCAGACCACTGACATGCCACCATCAATTAGAATGCAGCATTTTTATTGGAAAAATCCACATATTAGGCAATTCCCTTTGTGAAAAGGTTTTGAAATACACAGATGGGGAGCAGCTAATAAGATTATATATAACATATATTCATACTGCCAGTACTATGCATACATTGGAAAGCTAGCTTTTTTTTTGCGTGTCCCCATTACAGAATACATTTCAAGTTGACAATAATGTGTTTCTCACCATTGAAAATTTGCCGACAACTCTCCTAAAGAGTCAACATTAAATTGTTAACAATTCAAAACATGAAAATAATTTTATTTACATGTCTTTGAGGTTATATATGAGAGTACTGATATAGTAAAGATTTGTAAAATTGGCAGCTAAATGTGTTTCAAGATTCATCCAGATGACTCAATGAGGACTTCACATAGCTTTATAACAAAGCCACTCTTTCTTTTCTACTCTTTTTAGATTATCTATCAAGTTATACTGGCTATGATTGAATTCTGACTTTAAGAAATGGTTGCTATAAAGAAGAACTGACAAAGGGTGTTATTTTAGAAAAAAGGGGATTCAGGATGAGTACTTAAAGGTGGAGCTCAACTCATCATGTTTGAAGTCTGGGACAACCACTTCATGTGATTATCATTTAGTTGAAAGAAGCCACAGTCATAGGTTCAACCTCCATGTAAGTCATTCATTTCTTGTTTTATTTTTAGAAGTTAATTTTCAGTGCATTTTTTTTTACAGAGCATAGAAAACATTCTGAACACTAGTCAGGTATGATTCCTGATCTTGCCTGTCCTATGTCTTCAAGTGGAATTGTGGATGGGTCAAAGCTAACTCATCCCCAAACCTGGAAAAAAATACACAAACTCTATGCCCTAGTAGACTCATTTTTTTTTTGCATAAACATATGACTTAAGTATTATTTTAAAAGGAGTGTGGACTTTGGCTATTGTTCATTATCAAAAATTTATTTTAGGCAAAGTTCTTTGGATCCTTTTGTTCATTTTCACAAGATCAAGTATCACTTGACCATGCCTATGTTCAAAAGATGAGTCACTGGTTCCAGGCCAGCTCAGAGAGATTCACAGAAGCATATGAAGCCAATTTACTTCAAACCCTATCTGTTGAGCACCAACTATGTGCTAGGCACTATATAAGGTGCTGAGGACCCAAAGAGGAAATGACAAGGATTCTGCCCACAAGGCACTCACAATCACTAGAAGCAGATCTTGAGATGGAGAATAAGTTCTGTTATAATCTATCAACCTAAAAGGAAGAAAAAATAGCGGCAAGCACATACAATTACTTTATACTCTATGAAATTGGGCATATTTAGAAGTGGCAAATGTCAATTATTCAGTCCATATTTTACTTAAAGTGTTCTAATCTGTCCTACAAGGAAAAGAAAAAAAAAAAAAAGCTGTTTGAATCTTCATGCGTGAGGGAGAAGGTAGAGAAAATTCCTCCCTCCAATTCCAAACCCAAACCCTTATCGTTACATTCATGATTCTTTTATTGCCCAAAGACACAGAATAAAAGACAATGCTTTGTGATGTTAACTTCATTCCATTTATTTTGGTTCTAAAGAGATGCATGCATTAAACTTGAAGCATTCTACGTTATTGAAATATTTACATCATTGTACATGTGATGTGGAGGAAAATTTCTTGCTATCTTGGGATAGAGGTGTAATAGATTTCTAGTCTAGGCTCTTATATTTAAAGTGACTTGTGATTTTTCTCAAATGAAGGAGATATTCTACTGGGATCAAATTTACCACAACCTGCCCCCAAATGAACATAGGGTGCAGTTTTGGACATTTTGCATCTAATTGTATTTTGAATTGATTAAGGACACCACCACTGTAAACAGTCATGGCTTTCACTATTTCAGTTGTTGTAGCTGAAAGGTATCTTGTTGATTTCAGTGTTCTTGCTCTAATTTCACTCTGCCTTGCAGGTTTGAAACACAGCAAACATTAGAGTTCAAATTACACTTACCACAGGAGAGTTGGGCGCAAACAATATAACATTAATACAATTTAGCAGGTTAGAACATAGAAACAAATTCAAATTATCATAAACCACACAGGGGATTATTTAAGTGGACTTTAGAAAGGACATCTCCTCTCCATGAGATTTAGTGAATAAGACCCACATCAATAAAACCCATACCTCTTTCACAGGTAAAGGTAGGAAACCCAATAAACCAGATTGAACAAGCAGAAGGCAGTGGGGAAGAAGATCCGTGCATATGAGTCCATTTTGGCGATACGGATATGTATCCTCCCATGTCTCCAAGCTCCTGTTCGGCAATCTTCAAAACAGCAGAAAAAACTGGCACAGTCCTTGCCATCGAGACACTCATACCCATATTCTTCATCTCTCTCTTGAAGGTGAGTGGCATTGTTCATTTGAATGGTTGCTGATCTTGGGCGGATATCAATGGTAGGGGCCTGAGACAAGGGTAGGGAAGAAGAATTAGATATACTTGATAAATCCTAGATTAAGTCTCCACAATGTCACCAATGTGAATGATGAATCTGAAAATGAGTACTCAGGAAATTGCTATGACATCGTGATCTACAATGGTAAAATTGAACTTAGAAGGATAGCACATTTGCAGATTTCAAATTTTGAGCTTAAGCAGTGCAGCTGAAAATAATACCATCAAGCTAATAGCTATAGCAAGAAGATTGAACACCAAAAGAACTTAAAGTTTAAAGATTTAAATCAAACAACTACATGGAATCTTAGTCTAGTAAATATTAGATGTGAGATTGGTTACATGAAGGCATTTAATGGTGTTGCATGTGAGTAGAACAGAGAAATAAAATGCATTAATTTTGAACTCAAATTTTGTGTCATGCTTACCTATAGGCAAATGGTAAACCCCATTACACTGAGCAAAGTATAATGTACTAAATGCTATTAAAAGAAAATGTTAAAATATATACAAATGTAGGAGTTTCCTAAGTATAGGCCACAAATGGTATGGCTTATGTTTTAAAGACATATAGTGCTTTGTCTAACATTTACCATCTAGAAGCTTTAGAACATCAGCAATGTTTACCTATATGTGAGTCAACATTCAGAAAAAAAAAAGGCTACCACCTTTTTAGCATTTGAGAAGAAACTAATATCAATAAACTGAATGATAATTTGATCTTTGCTGTCATATTAATTATGAAATAACTATAAATCTCAATGATTAATTTAATTTGGAGGAGTTTGTTTTGGATATTATAAACACAAATCCCAGTGTCTCTGAGAAAATTATCAGAATTCAACTGGGAAAAGAAATATCATGAAAAAAAAAAAATTTAAAAAAAAAAAAAAAAAAAAGGGGCGCCTGGGTGGCGCAGTCGGTTAAGCGTCCGACTTCAGCCAGGTCACGATCTCGCGGTCCGGGAGTTCGAGCCCCGCGTCAGGCTCTGGGCTGATGGCTCGGAGCCTGGAGCCTGTTTCCGATTCTGTGTCTCCCTCTCTCTCTGCCCCTCCCCCGTTCATGCTCTGTCTCTCTCTGTCCCAAAAATAAATAAAAAACGTTGAAAAAAAAATTTTTTAAAAAAAGAAATATCATTGCAGTATTGCATGATAGAGCCAAAAGGCCCCTGGATTATTCTAGAGGAAAGGGATGGATATTTTAACTTAAAGCATTTCAAAGAGTATTATTTTTATAAAACTGACAGGTAGGGTTCAGACCAATGGAGATTATTAAATTTACTTAACAAAAAACAAATCTTATTTTGAATTCAGATTTACAGAGTTACATTTTAAGAACATATATAGTATATATGTTAGGTGCTGTCAGTGAAATTGGATCCTATTTTTATCTGGGAAGAGAGGATAAGTTTTGGTTTTGATGTTTAAAGAGGCCCTCTTTTCTAAGGACATCTCATAGAGTTTGCAGCTTTTGAGCTTTCTATAGGGTCAACACTTCTGTGAATTAGTGTAGGGTTGATGACTCAACTCTGGAAATCTATAAAGCTTTCTTCATCTCAAAGCCCTTATCTTTAGTAGAATGCTTAAAGGTCTACTCACTAAAAAACAAAAGAAGTCGAAACACCATGTAAGCGTTAATAATTAAATTCAGCAGTTGCATGCAGTGAATTTTCATTCCAAAAACATTATACCTTGAAGGAAAACATCCGAAGAAGCTTTGGGTTTGTAGACAGAAAAGAGAATTGCATTTTTTTTTTTTAATTAAAAGAAGGAAAAAAAGAAAAGAAAAAGACAAAATAAGACAAATTAAAAATACATTTTAAAAACATAGTAAGTAAAATGAACTGAAATTATAAACACAGAAGGACAATTCTGAACTTGGAATAAAGTATATGCCTAACGTTGGAAAATGGAATTTGGGGATTTTAATAAATTAATCCACAATTACTTAACTATAAAAGCCAGTGTTGTCCACTTGTGAGGAAACTTTCCATAGCCTGGCTTCCCTGTATAGAAGTATTGTGATTTTTATTTTCTAATTATTGTCAAAGAAGCCTTAATAGGTAAGTCTTAATAGAATGAACCAAAGAGCATATTAAATGGAAAAATAAGGTTTCAGCTTTTCCTTCACAGCTTAGTCTCTTTCTTGTTTTGATAAATCACTTGATTGTCTTAAAATAGGGAAGTCCATGAAATTCTCAGATAATTTAATTTTTTTTCAGTTTCTTTAATCTCCTCTGCAATCATATAGCTGTTAGGGCATAAAGGCTTTTTCCGAAGGACTCTTGTTTAAAAGCACACCCTCACATCCTTATCAATGCTGGAAGGTAATAATGCTGAATGGTATAGAACTCTATTCTTGGGAAAAATAATGGAAAGTGAAGAATGGGGAGAAATAATAATTTAAAAAAATACAACAACAAAAATAAAATAAGGTTAGAAAAAATGCAAAGACAAAACAGAAAGGGAAGGAAAGGACTGCATAAAGCTTAGTGAATAGTTGGGAAATTAAGGATAAGCATTTCTTTTTGTTTTAATTACCAAGAATAATGATTTTTTTCTTTACCTGTTGCAAATTGTTACATTGAAGTAAATATATGCCATTTGTAGAATCTCACCAGGTTTCCTGGAGATCCATCAGGATACAACCTAGAATCAGCTATATTTCCTCATTATAATTTAGTTCCCCCTAAGTTGGTGGGCCAGATAACTAGCCACTATCAAGGCCCTCATGGCCCTTACATCAGACAAGGAAGGGCTATAAACTGAGGAGGCTAGGGTGACTTCCTTTGCCCCTGACTTAGAAGGGAATGGACCTTAACTTCCACAGGGCTTCCTATGAGCCAGCCGGCCACATTCAGGTACATAAATGGGTATACTTGCTCTCTTCAACATCCATATTAAAAGATAATTGCTTTAGGCTTGTTTATCTGTGCCTTTTTATTTAAAGTTTGATGGCAAGGTGAAGTCATCCTACCTTTTTCCAAATCATTGAAATCAATCCTTGTCGGTAAGTGTATAAATCATCAACATCAACCATCGTCATCATCAACTATTAAAGGTAAGGACTTCCATTTGTAAGGTACCATGTAATGCTTTTTACCTTCATTGCCACAGTAGCCCTTTGAGGTAATTATTATAAAAAAATACATATTTTGTATATGAGTAAACAAAGACACTCAGGGGCTAAGTAACTTGCCCAAACAATAGAGTATCATTTCATTTAAAAACAAAATAATATACATTTTGGTATGAAACCAATAGTAGTACTCTGGTGGTAACATGCACAGAGACAATTACTTGCAAAAATGTGGTGATCTTTGAAGTTTCAAGAACATTATGGCTTCCTAGTGGAAAGCCTTGAATGAAAATGTTATTTTAAAATAACAATAACTTAAGAATGTTATTGTAAGGAACAGAAAGGTGACAATCAATAGAAAATAAATGCAGGTGTCAGCAATATTTATAATTCCCATGAAATGAAAAGAGTGGGAGTCTTCCTTCATGAATCAGGTCTCTCCCAAATAACTAATGACCAAAATGAATTCTTATGTCCTAGCCAAACTCATACATTCTGTTTTCATTTTGGAACCCAAATCACTGAGGTTTAGTCTGCAGACAGACTAAGACCCAACAAAAACAAAACCAGGTGGGCTTCTACATAAAAATCTCCATGATCCCAATGGGAAATGATACATACAGGGTTTTTCTTCTTTTTGTCTTTATCCTTGCTTGGTTTCCGGTTGCTGACAAAATAATGCAGGGTGCCATACTCCACCAAAGCAGAGAAGACAAAGATGAAGCAAACAGATACAAAGAGATCCATTGCTGTGACATAGGAGACCTTGGGGAGTGACTTCCGGGCAATAGTGCTGAGGGTGGTCATTGTCAGGACAGTGGTGATACCTGAAGAAAGGTACAGTAAAACAGACCATGTGACCTTATCAGCAAGTTGGGTAACTGAGTCACTACTGAAACAAAATTTGTTTTGTGACTGCTGATAAGCAACCTCAATAAGGGAAAGGAGGCGCAGGTGTAATCCATTCGCTCTGCCCCCAAATATTTATTGCCTGCCTACCATGTATCAGTTACTATGACAAGCACTGAGTATATGCTGAAAAATAAGATGAACATGTTCCCTGAGCGTATGTACCTTACATTTTAGTGACAAAGAACACTATAAATCAAGTGAGCAAAGAAAAGTATAATTACAAATTATGGTTCATGCCATGGATAACAGCATAGGTGTTGAAAACCTAGTTAGATGGAATGCTAAGGAAAGGCATCTTTGAAGAGGTGATAGTTAAGGAGCTTAAAAAGTTAGAAGACACCAACTTTTAGCTAATTGCAGAGTAAAAGGAAGATATTGAGGAAGGGACACTATGTCTTTTAAAAAAAAAAAATAGAATACCTAGCATCTGGGGAGAGGCAGGGGTGTCAAGGTGATACTGGGATAACAGAAGTTGTATCATGCATAGCATGCAAAGGAGTTTGCATTTCATTTAAAATACAACAGAATCCATTAAATGCTGTTAAATAGAGGAGATGTGCTAAGTGACACGTTCTGATTAATGAGTTTTTTAAAGGATATGATATAGAAAGAAGATGGTGGAGTAGAAGAATCATGAGTTCACCAACCTCACAGATATACCAAGGTGTAACAACTACCTATATTGCAACTCACTCTGAAAATGACCTGAAGATTGGCAGAGCAGATCTTCTCTAACAGCTAAAGTAATAAAAAGAAGGCTACATCAAGAAGGGTAAGAGGAACAGAGATATGTTGAGGAACTTAACTGCTGCAGCTACCAAGAAGTAGGAGGGACATCAGAAGCATGGAGGAACAATGGGATCAAGCCCCATACTGGGCCCCCACACTTGAGATGAGTCGCTATGTCTGGTTTTAAAAATCAGCAGGGCTTGGGGCAGCTGGATGGCTCAGTCAGTTAAGTGTCTGACTCTTGATTTTGGCTCAGGTCATGATCTCACAATTGTGAGATAAGAGACCCATGTTGGGCTCCATGCTGAGCATATAGCCTACTTGGGATTTCTCTCTCTCTCTCTGCTTCTGCCCCACTTGTGAACACTCTGTCTCAAAATAAAAGTAAATAAACATTTTTAAAAAAAAATCAGCATGGCTTAACTCCAGGAGAGCAGGAAGGTTATAAGGACACCAAGTCTTGACTTTTAAAGAGCCAGCACTGAAGAAGCAGTAAGAAAAGTGCCAACTTTTCAAACACAGAAGAACCAGTTTGAAAAGGATATTTATGACTGATTTTCAAATATGTGCCAGAGGGTCAGAAATCTGCAGAAGCTTTCTCCAGGAAAAGAGGTACTGACAGGTGCCATTTTTCTTGGCATGCTTCAGCCTAGATGTCTGGATGCTTGCAAGGGCCATTTCTGAAATTCTCTTCTTTGTAAGCAGCACTTGCACCACCCCCTCATTCCTCAATAGGTCCATCCCACATAATCCACCCGCCTCAGCAGGCACCCCTCCAAAGTGACTGCTGTCCTGACATAACCAGCCAGGTAGCCTCAGTTGGGACCAGTGACCCCTCAAAGAGTCTATTGCCCATATAAACAGGCCTCTCTGCTAGCTGTGTGAGGGGCAGACCCCACCCACCAATGTGTCCACAGCAGTACAGCCACAACAGGAAGATGCACACACAGGGGATATCTCTGGGGCACCTGGCTCTGGAAACAAAGGTATATTATGCTGTGGGGCACCACGGGATGCCTTCACCATAAAGCCACTAATTTCAAGATCAGATATAGCTGACCTATCTGATACATAAAAACAGAGAGTTACACAAAATGAGGGGACAGAGGAATATGTTCCAAACAAAAAAAAAAAAAAAAAAAAAAAAAAAAAAAAAAAAAAACAAGACAAAACCACAGAAAAAGAGCTAAACAAAATGGAGATAAGCAAAATCCCTGGAAAAGAGTTCAAAGTAATGGTCACATGCCTTGAGAGGTGGGTGAGTGAACACAATGAGAACAACAACAAAAAAATAGAAAATATAATGAACTAGTCAGGGCATATAATAACTGTAATTAAAAATGCCCTAGAAGGAATCAACAGAAGATTTGAGGATGCAGAAGAACGGATGAGTGAACTGGGAGACAGGGTAATGGAAAGCACCCAAGCTGAATAGCAAAAAGAAAAAAGAATTTGAAAAAATGAGAATAGGTTAAGGGATCTCTGAGACAACACAAGCATACTAACATTTGCATTATAGAGGTCCCAGAGGAGAAGAGAGAAAGAAGGGAATAGAAACTTATTTGAAGAAATGACAGCTAAAAACTTCCCTAATCTGGGAAAGAAAAATGACATCCAAGTCCAGGAAGTCCCAAGCAAATCCAAGGAGGTCCACACCATGACACATAATTAAAATGGCAGAATTTAAGATAAGAAAACAGCAAGAGCGGGGCAAACAGTTACCTAACAGGCAAAACCCTCTAAAGTCCTCAGCTAATTTTTTCAGCTGAGACTTTGCAGGCCAGAAGGGAGTAGCATGATATTAAAGTGCTGAAAGGAAAAAACCTATAAACAACAATATTCCACCAGAAAAGGCTGGTATGTAGAAGGAAAGAGAGTTTCCTAGACAAATGAAAGTTACAGGATTTCATCACCACTAAACTGGCCTTACAGGAAATATAAAAGGAACTTCTTAAGTGGAAAATAAAAGGCTATACCTAGAGGAAAATTATGAAAGAAAGAAAAATCTCAATGGCAAAAGCAAATATACATTAAAGTTAGCAAATTAATCATTGAGCTAGTATGAAGGTTAAAATGCAAAATTAGTATAATCAGCTATATCTACAGAAATTAGTCAAGGAATACATAAAATAAAAAGATGTTAAATATGACATCATATACATAAACATGGAGAGTAAAAATGTAGTGTTTCAGAATGTATTTGGACTTAAGCTGCCACCAACTTAATACAGACTACTCTATACTTAGGATGTTATATATGGACCTCATGGTAATCACAAACTAAAAACTTAAAATAGATGCACCTTCAAAAAATAAAGAGAAAATAATTGAAGCATAACACTAAAGAAGGTCATCAAACTATGAGGGAAGAGAGCAAAAGAAGATAGAAGTATAGGGGCACCTGGGTGGCTCAGTTGGTAAGCATCTGACTTCAGCACAGGTCATGATCTCACAGTTCATGGGTTCAAGCACTATGTCTAGCTCTGTACTGACAGCTCAGAGCCTGGAGCCTGTCTTGGATTCTGTGACTCCCTCTCTCTCCCTCCCCTGCTCATGCTCTGTCTCTCTCAAAAATAAACATTTAAAAATATTATTACTTAAATTTTTAAATGTTTATTTTTGAGAGAGAGGGAGTGGGTGATGGCAGAGAGAAAGACACACACACAATCCAAAGCAGGCTCCAGGCTCCTGGGTATCAGCACAGAGCCCAACGTGGAGCCCAAACTCACAAGCCATGAGATCATGACCTGAGCCAAAGTAAGATGCTTAACCAACAGAGCCACACAGGCGTCCCTAAAACAAAATTAAAACAAAACAAAACTATAAAACAATGAGAAGACAATAATTAAAAATGGCAATAAATACATACCTACTGATAATTACTTTAAATGTAAATGGACTAAATGCTTCAATCAAAAGACAGAGTGACTGAATGTATTAAAAAAAAAAAGACCCATCTTTATGCTGCCTAAAAGAGACTCACTTCAGACCTAAAGACACATACAGACTGACAGTGAAGGGATAGAAAAAGATATTTCATGAAAAGGAAAGTAGGAAAAACTGGGATGGCAATACTTTTTTTTCAGACAAAATAGACTTTAAGGCAAAGGCTGTAACAAGACAAAGAAGGGCATTACATATAATAAAAAGACCAATGCAACAAGAGGGCATAACACTTGTAACTATCTACACACACCCAACATAGGAGCACCTAAACATATAAATATTAACAGACATAAAGGGAAGAAATTGTCAGTAATACAATAATAATAGGGGACTTTAAAAGCCCATTTACATCAATGGATAGATCATTCAGATGGAAAATCATTAGAGGAACAGTGGCTTTAAATGACATATTAGACCAAATGGACTTATATACACAGAAAAATCCATCCCAAAACAGCAGAATACACATCCTTTTCAAGTGCACATGGAACATTCTCTAGGGATAGAACACACATTGTATCACAAAACAAGTCTTAATAAATTTAAGAAGCACAATTATATGAAAGTAGAGATTGGGACACCTGGGTGGCTCAGTTGGTTAAGCATCCAACTTGGGCTCAGGTCATGATCTCACAGTTTGTGAATTTGAGCCCTGCATGAAACTCTCAGCTGTCAGCACAAAGCCTGCTTGGATCCTCTGTCCCGCTCTCTCTCTCTCTGTCCCTCCCCTGCTAGTTCTCTCTTTCCCAAAAATAAACAAACTTAAAAAAATATAAAAAAATAAAGTAGAAATCAATTATAAGAAAAGAACTGGAAGAAACACAAAGACAGCCCACTGCTAAAGAACAAATGAGTCAAGAAAGAAATCAAAGAGGAAATAAAAAAATACCTAGAGACAAATGAAAATAGAAATAATACGGTTCAGAATCTTTGGGAGACAGCAAAAGCAGTTCTGTGAGGGAAGTTTATAGCAATACAGGCCTACATCAAGAAACAAGAAAAATCTCAAGTAAAACTTAATCTCAAATCTAGCTTTACACCTCAAGGAATTAGAAACAGAAGAATGAAGCCTAAGGTTAGTAGAAGGATGGAAATGATAAAGATCAGAGTAGAAATAAATGAAATAGAGACTAAAAAGGAAAAGAAACTAAAACTTGTTCTTTTAAAAGATAAAATCGAGAAATCTTTAGTAAGACTAATCAAGAAAGAGAAAGGACTCAAAGAACTGAAAGAGAAGTTATAACTGATAAGACAGAGATATAAAAAATAACGGACTATTTTGAAAAATGTGTGCCAAAAAAATGGATAGCCTAGAATAAATGGATAAATTCCTAGAAATTTACAATCATCTAAGACTGACTCAGGATGAATTTTTTAAAAAATGAGCAGGCTAATGGGGCACCTGGGTGGCTCAGTTGATTAAGCATCTGACTTTGGCTCACATCATGATCTCACAGTTCGTGAGTTTGAGCCCTGTGTCAGGCTCTGTGCTGATAGCTCAGCCCCTCCCCAGCTCACACTCTCTCTCCCTTTCTCAAAAATAAACATTAATTTTTTTTTTAATTTGAAAAATGAACAGGCTAATTACTAGTAATGAAATTGATTTGGTATTCAAAAAAAACTCAAACAAAAGTCTGAGACTAGATGGCTTCACAGATGAATTCTACCAAACACTTGAAGATGACTTCATGCCTATTCCTCTCAAACTATTCAAAAAATGGAAGAGAAGAGAATGCTCCAAATTCATTTTATAAGGCATTACCCTCATAACAAAACCAGAAAAGACACTACAAAAGAGAGAGAAAGAAAATTGCAGACCAATATTCCTGATAAATATAGATGCAAAAATTCTCAACAAAATGTTAGCAAACTGAGTTTAACAATAAATTAAAAGGATCATTCAATACTATTAAGTGATATTTATTCCAGGGATGTGAGGATGGTTCAGTATGTGCAAATCAATCAATGTGATGCACTACATTAACAAAATGAAAGATAAAAATCATTTTAAAAAATCATATCATCTCAATAGATGCAGAAAGGCATTTGACAAAATTCAACATCCATTCATGATAAAAACTCTCAACGAAATGTGTATAGAAGGAATGTACCTCAACATAATAAAGGCCATATATGAAAAACCCACAGCCAACACCGTAATGGTGAAAAGCTGAAGAATAAGACAAGGATGTCCACTCTCACCACGTTTATTTAACATAGTATCAGAAGTCGTAGCTATAACAATCAGATAAGAAAAAGAAATAAATGGGGGCACTTGGGTGGCTTAGTCGGTTAAGCATCTGACTTCAGCTCAGGTCATGATCTCACGGTCCGTGAGTTTGAGCCCCATGTTGGGCTCTGTGCTGACAGCCTAGAGCCTGGAGTCTGCTTCAGATTCTGTGCCTTCCTCTCTCTCTGCCCCTCCCCTGCTCACGCTTTCTCTCTCTCAAAAATAAACATTAAAAAAAAAGATTAAAAAAATTTTTAAAAAAGAAAAAGAAATAAATGGTGTCTGAATTGGTAAGGAATAGGTAAAACTGTTAACTATTTGCAGATGGTATGATACTACATACAAAAAACCCTAAAGACTCTACCACAAATCCTTTTAATTGCATCAAAAATAATAAAATACTTAGGAATAAATTTAACCAAGGAAGTGAAAGACCTGACTCTGAAAATGATTATAAATTGAAGACAGCACAAACAAGTGGATAGAACATGCTCATGATTTGGAACATCTAATATTGTTAAAATGTCCCTATTACCCAAAGCAATCTACAGATTCAGTGCAATTTCTGTCAAAATAACAAAAGCATTTTTCCCAATCTTACAATTGTGTGGAGCCATACAACATCTTTCATAGCCAAAGCAATCTTGATGAAAGGCAAAGTTGGAGGTATCACAATCCCAGGTTTGAAACAATACCATGAAGCTGTACTGGTCAAGAGTATGGTACTGGCACAAAAACAGACACATAGACAAATGGATCAGAAGAAAAGAGCCCAGAAATGAATCCATGCATATATGGCCAATTAATCTACAAGAAAGGAGGCAAGAATATGCAATGAGAAGAAAATCTCTTTGATAAATAGTGTTGGGAAAACTGGACAGCTATGTGAAAAATAATGCAACTGGATCACTTTCCCGCATCATCTACAAAAATAGACTCAAAATGGATGAAAGATCTAATGTAAGACCTGAAACCATAAAACTCCTAAAAGAAAACATAGCTGGTAAACTCATGGACCTCAGCCTTTGCAATATTTTTTTTCTGAATATGTCTCTCCAGGCAGGGAAAACAAAAGAAACAGTAAACAATTGGGACTATATCAAACTAAAAACCTTTGGCATAGCAAAGGAAACCATCAAGAAAACAAAAAGGCAACCTACAGAATGGAAGAAGATATTTGCAAATGATATCTCTGATAAGGGGTTAATATCCAAAATATATTAAGAACTCCTACAACTCAACACTAAAAAAGTAAAGAATCCAATTAAAATGATCAGATGATGTGAATAGACATTTCTCCAAAGATGACTCACAGAAATGGCCGAGATACTCATGAAAATATGCTCAGCATCACTAGTTATTAGGGGAATGCAAATCAAAATTACAGTAAGATATTACCTCACACCTGTGAGAATGGCTAGTATCAAAAAGACAAGAAATAGCAGTCTTGGCAGGGATGTGGAGGAAAAGGAAGCATTGCACACTGTTGTTAAAGACATAAATTGGTGTAGCCACTCTGGAAAACAGTATGGAAGTTCTTCAAAAAACTAAATATAGAATTACTACATTATCCAGTAATTCCACTTCTGGGCATTTACCTGAAAAAAATGAAAACCCTAATTCCAAAAGATATGTGCACCCTTATGGTTATTGTGGTGGCATTTAGAATAGCCAAGACATGGAAGAAACCCAAGTATCCATTGATAGATGGATGGATAAAGGTAACATGGTATGTACACACCATGGACTATTCCTCAGCTACAAGAAAAATAAAATCTTTCCTTTTGTGACAACATGTATGACCCTAGAGGGTATTATGCTTAGTGAAATAAATCAGGCAAAGACAAATGCCATATGATTTCACTTATACGTGAAATCTAAAGACAAATGTACAAATGAGCAAACAACAACAAGAATAGAAACAGACTCATGAGAACAAACTGGTGTTTGTCAGAGGGGAGGTGGGGAGGGATATAGGCAAAATAGGTGAAGGGGATTAAGAAGTACAAACTTCCAGTTATAGAATAAATAAGTCACGAGAACCATGTGGCTCTCTTGGGCCATTATGTCTTAGTTAAAATCAAGTTTCCTCTGATTTTCTGTTATGAAATTCTCAAAAGGGGAAAGATCTGTGCTGGTTGAAATCACTTCACAGAAAAGAGTAGCCTTTCACAGAGAGGGAGGAACGATCAGGGAACTGCAGTTATAAATCCTATCCTCTTTCCTATATTATTATTATGGAATAACCCATCTCCCTTCCTAGTCTGTATACTCTGAGACAACAGAAAAGACCTCTATCTTAATGTCCTTTGTGATTTTATGGACAAGTGTAGTTCTTGGACTCAATATCTTTTGAGTTCATAAATGAACCAATCAATGAATAGTGTATACATGAAAGGACAGAGACAGTTACCCGACATTTGAAAATAGGATTTCATATTGATGACTTGGAGGAGAGAGTTTTAACTGCACATAAAAGCAGTTAACATTTATGGATCTCCTTCTTTGGCCAGGTACTGTGTCAGGCACTTGATGTATTATCCTCACAATGAGGATTATCACTGTTATCCCTTTTTTTTGCAGGTGAAAAGAAGCACCGAAAAAATAAGAAATTTGTCCAAGGTAGTAAGTGACAGAGATGAGATGAGATGCAAGCCTGTGGAATCTGATTTAAAGCGCAATGCTCTGGGGCACCTGGGTGGCTCAGTAGGTTAAGCATCTGAGTTTGGCTCAGATCATGATCTCGTGGTCCATGGGTTTGAGTCCTGTGTCAGGCTTTGTGCTGACAGCTCAAAGTCTGGAGTCTGCTTTGAATTCTGTGTCTCACTCTTCTCTCTGCCCCTCCCCACTCATGCTCGCTCAGTCTCTCTCTCTCTCAAAAAAAAAAATAAATAAAATAAATAAATAAATAAATAAAATGCTATGTTCTGACCCACATTGTTATATTCTTTCGTTCTCTACAAATATGTATCTAATATGCAGCATGAAGCCCCAGACACTTGGAAGCTAGTGTATATTCCTAATCTGGGTTGATGTGGACTGTGGGTCTTCCATATTGCCATGGTAGAACTTCAGCAATGGCCAAATTTCTCCTCTACAAACTGGGATGGTGTGGAGAGGGGCAGACCCCATAGTATTCTCATGAAGATTAAGTAATGTTCATTAACTGTCAATTCCTAGTAAGATATCAGTAAATGTAAGATATTTATTTTAGAGAAGAACAGTCTGCTTCTCAAACTGAAAAAGCTTCACTTTAGTTGTCTATGCATTAATTCATGTAGAAGTTCTTGAATACTTAATTACAGTTGATATTTGGGGGCGAAGAATTTAAAAACTAAATTGGGACCTGACCTTCCCTTCACATTCAGGCCTCAAGCCACACTTGACCTATGGAGGAGTGAAAATGTCAGTATTTATAGTAGATACCATAGATAAATTCACTTCAGAAAATCTGACAGATCTGACATGTAAGTTAAACACTTATCAAGCAAGTTGAGAAAATGTTATTTAGGCTACTTGGAAGTTCATCACAGCCATTTAAAAGAAAAACCTTAAGGAAACTATTTCATGATATTTTCAAGTTTCTGCTGGGAGCCTCAGGAAAGAGAACAATGAGTGGCAGACAAGTGTAGTTTTAACTCATTCACCAACCAACAAGATAGCTGGGGGTGCTTTTTAAGCGCAGTTTTGCTAAGCAAAGAATTAGACTTCTCTTACCTGGGATGGATGAAAAATATCCACAAGTTTTATCAATTCCTCCAGTCCTGGCATCAAGTAAGCTCTCAGGCATGTTACCTCACGTTACTTAGGTGAAAAATAGGTACTTAAGCACCTCAGGTTACTTAGGTGAAAAATACCAACTGGTATTTTTACCATTTCATCCATCGTCATTAAATCGTGATTAAGGTTTACCAGCTACCGCCTGCATACCAAACTACATTCAAGTGTTACAAGCTCCAAGATAACTGCTCCCCCCATGCCCTTGTGGTCTGAGCTCAGAAAGCAGCCAGAATCTGAGCCACACAGGTATATTTATCTCACTTACTAAACAACTTGCCTATCACTATTCTGCAGCAAGAAACTTATGATCCACAGGGGTTTAGAGTCATCTGGTTTAACTCTAGGTTATAAACACTGGAAAAGGTAATATGATCACACATTTGAATCACCTGCAAAATTGCTTTTTAATCCTGACACCCAGGCCATGATTTCAAAAATGAAATCGACATGTCCTGTGATTGGGCTGAGGCAGCTGTACTTTTAATGGCACTCTTGTGATTTAAATGCACAGTTAAATTTAAGAAGTTCTACATCAGGAGAAGACAGCAAAGTGAATACAGAGAAACTGTGTCAGTTCAGCTGGCCCACCTTTCCCCACTACAGCCTTCGACAAGGCCTCACAGAGCAAATATAAGTCCCATTATCCAAGGTGCAGATAGATGTACTATCTGCTGGTCCTGTGACTTTGTTAATGTCATTTAACATTGCAGCCCTCTGCTTACCCCTAAAATATGTGATAATAATTTTTATTGTCATTTCAACTTCTATATGCACTTGTAAAGAGCAGAAAGGGCACAGGTGCTATATTAAACATGCAGGACTTGTAGTCAAAGATTAACAAATAGGAACACCTACCTGTTATTTGTTCAGGGGCCTCTCCCTCATTCCTTAGCTCACTCACCTAGATCCCTTCTCCTACCATGGTGCTTTGCCAATGAGCATTCACTTAATGGGTGGTCGAAATGAATTACCAAATGGTCTTAAGAGGGGTTTTGACCAGCGGAAGTCTGAATTTCAAGAGAAGAGATTGATTTAAAAGCTTTTCCTTAAAATATCTTTGATAGGGGTAGATTGAAATGCATTAATGCATTTGTTCCATCCAGTCTTAAGAGCATACATTACTGGAATAATCACTGAGGTACCAGCTATGCACCAGGCACTATACTGGGAATGAAAAAAAAAAAACATTTACATTCTGTTGTGAGAGACAGACATGTGAGCATGTAATGCAATGCATTCTAATCACAGTGACAAGTAATGGTCCTAAAGTAATAGTCTCAACATATTTTGGATTTGTTTCAGCTTAAAGTATCAGACAAGATCTCATAACTTTTGAATAGGACTTGTAATAAAGTACTCCATATAACAGAAAAATCAAAATAAAACTATTTTGAAACAGATGGGAAAATAAATTAGGTTTAGAAGAGGATAAACATGCAAATGATGTCTTCTTCCCATAACATCTTTTGCCCTCAGTTTTAATAACCTGGTACAGGTCATTTTGTCTGAAAATGACTATCTAGTTGACCCTTGAACTACATGGGTCCACTCTATTCAGATTTTTTCCAATAAAAACAGCACAGTACTGTATTTTCTCTTCCTTACGATTTTCTTAGCATTTGCTTTTCTCTACCTTACTTTACTGTAAGATCATACAGTACATAGATCATGTAGCATACAATGTGTGTGTTAGTGGTAAGGCTTCCAGTCAACAATAGGCTATTAGTACTTAAGTTTTGGGAGAGTTAGAAGTGATCCATTGATTTTTGCACAGGTGGAGTCAAAGCCCTTAATCCTCACATTATTCAAGGGTCACCTGTAGTTGCTAACATTTCTAAGGCCTTACTATATTTCATATGTGTTACATAGAATATGTAACCTAATAAAACCCTACAAGTTAGGTACAGAAAATGATATATGTTCTCCATTTGAAGAAACTGTGATTTATACAAATTAAAGAGCATTTTCAAGGTTATATTATACATGTGGGTTGAAATCCAGGTTTATTGGATTTTAAAACCCAAGCTCCTGACTATTGCAATTGTATTGACTCTCTAGCCAAAGACTGAGCAAGAGATGTGGTTCTAGTTTTCACAGAGCTGATGAAAGAGGATTGTGATTTTATAATTCATCTTTCGACAGCTCTATTCTTAGTTATCTAAGGGATTTTATGTAGTATGAAAATATCATTCATGGACCTAGACTGTAATGTCCCTGTGAGTCTGTGGCTTTGTAATAATCTATGTGAACCTTCTTCCTCACATGAGGAAAGATGTATGAAAATCCAAGGTAATATCACATATACAATACATCAAGCAACCTCAAATAATCTTAAAAGAATGTGTGTGTGTGTGTGTGTGTGTGTGTGGTGGGGGGTGAATGGTGGTGTTCCAAAAATGTTACAGGTATTTTTTTCAAAAATAGCATTTTAAATTTGTTCTTCTACACAGAGCCAATGGCTGTGTATATATCTTCAAATGTCATTATAACTGTGGATGTTGGAATTAATAGACATCAGTTATGCACTGGTAAATGTGTGACAATTTACTGGGGAAAAAAAAGGCAGTCCTGATTTTTAGTGTTTGCCTATTTCCATGATGTTAATACTCTCACCTTGGCTGACTTCAGTCTACCAATGTGACATCTCTCAATACAACGTTTGGAAAGAATAAACACAATGAGCTCTTATGAGTTTGTGTGAGCAGCTCCAAAATATAACTGCCCAGAGACCAAAACAAAAATCTGTTGAAATTAGAAGTTTGATTTTTTCCTAGTTAATTGAAATTTATTAAGAAAATTTACCAAAGAAAGCAAATAAAGGTAATTAAGGAGAACTAGAACTAGAAAACTTTTAAACACTTTTTTTAATGCTAGTTTTCTTCAAAATGAAATAGGGGCACCTAGGTATCTCAGTTGGGTGTCTGATACTTGATTTCACTCGGATCATGATATCAGGGTCACGAGATTGGGCCCTGTGTCAGGCTCTGCACTGAGTGAGGAGTCTGCTTAAGATTCCTTCTCTCCATCTCCTGCTAGCTGTCTCTATCTCTCTGCCTCTCTATCAACATGACATAACACAGCATAACATAACAGCATTTCTATGTAATTGCTGACTGAGGTAAAAGCAAATCAACTTAGGGGAATGAAGATTATTGATATTGGGTACTTGAAACACTAAAACACAAAGGAATGTGTCTCACCTAAAGAAGTCCTGGCTGGAACAGCGTCCTTATTGATCCAGAAAGATACCCAGGATAGGACAACGATGAGTGTGCAGGGGATGTAGGTCTGGATGGTGAAGTATCCCATTCTTCTGCTCAGGTCAAAGTAGACAGACATGACCACGTAATCTCCTGGAACAGAACAAAGATAGCACCATGCAAACCCTTATCAAAACTGAAAAGCATTTAGAATAGGAATCCCAGCAATAAACCCATGCTGATGTGGTCAATTAGTCAATGACAAAGGAGGCAAAAATGTACAATGAGTCTCCAATGAATAGTTTTGGAAAAATTGGAGCTACATGCAAAAGAATGACACTGGATGAATACCTTACACTATATGCAAAAATAAATTCAAAATGGGTTAACTTGAATGTAAGACCTGAAACCACAAAAATCCTAGAAGAAAACATAAGCAGTAAGCTCTTCAACATCAGTCTTAAACATATTTTTGGACCAGTCTCAGGCAAGCACAACAAAAGCTAAAATAAACAAACAAGATTACTTCAAACTGAAAAGCTTTTCAGTGGTGAAAGAAAGCATCAGCAAAATGAAAAGACAACCTACTGAATGGAAGAAGATATTTGCAAGTGATATATTTGATAAGAGGTTAATATCCAAAATATATAAAGCACTTACATAACTTAATATAAAAAATCCAATGAAAAAAATGGGTGGTACTTGAAAAGACATTTTTTCCAAAGAAGACCTACAAATGCCAAGAGGCACAAGAAAAGATGTTCAACATCACTAATCATCAGGGATGTGCAAATCAAAACCTCAGTGATATATCACTTCATACCTGTCAGATTTGCTATTATCAAAAGGACAAAAAAAATAGCAATTTATTGGAAAGGATGTGGAGAAAAGTCAACCACCCTTGTGTGCTGTTGCTGAGAAAATAATTTGGTGCAGCCAATATGGGAAGCAGTATGGAGGTTCCTCAAAAAATTAATAATAGAAATACCATACAATCTAACAATTCTACTTTTGGCTGTTTACCAAAAGAAAACAAACACCAATTTGAGAAGAAATATTCATTTCTATATTCATTGCCGCATTATTTACAATAGCTAAGATATAGAAGCAACCTAAGTGTCCGATCCATAGATAAACTGATGAAGTTGTAATATATGTACAATGGAATATTACTACACCATAAAAAATTAAATCTTGCCATTTGTAGTAGCATGGATGAACCTAGAGGGTATGATGCTAAGTAAAATAGAAAAAGACAAATTTCACTTATATGTGCAAACTAAAAAACAGAACAGAAACAGATTCATAGGTATAGGAAACAAACTGATTACCAGAGTGGGGAGGGGTTGGGGGTAGGTAAAATAGGTAAAGGTGATTAAGAGTTACAAACTTCTAGTTATAAAACATAAGCTGTAAGGATATAGCCAATAATATTGTAATAATTTTATATGGTAACAGATGTTAACTAGATGTATCATGGAGATCGTTTTGTAATGTATAAAAATACCGAATCACCATGAGGTATACCTAAAGCCAGTAGGTTATTTTATGTCGATTATACTTCAGTAAAAAACTGCAAAGCATTTGAAAATAAGCATATATTGAATTCTCATGTTCACACATTTGAGAGTTCTGTACAAGGGGTATGTTGAAAACTATCTTTTGCTCATTTGGGTTAAAAAAACAGATTAAACTGACTTCTGATCCTTTCATAAGTAATGTGACCACTAGATGAAAGGAAACCTTTCGAGCATATTGATAATATTTTTTTCTTTGAGGTGGTTTTTGATGGTGCCTTGGCTGCCTACTTAAATATATACAATATAAAACTTTTTGCTTCGTGGGTAGGGAAGGAAACAGTGCCTATAATGAACCCTAAGATTTGTAACAATTTCCTCTTATTCTCAGGACCTTTCTCTATGCAAGCCACAGAACAATATGCTGGTGACTGATACCAGTAAGTACCTATTTTACCCAGTTTATAACCAAATTTCTATGCTGAGACATTTTTCTCATGTTTCATTGAATCTTATGGCTTTCCTTCATAACACTGCAATTCTTAGTTTCTCATTCATATGTGTGGCTATTTTTATAAATATCTGTCCTATTAGAATTTATTGCACAAGTTCACAGTGTCTCTTTTAGCATACTGTTGCACTATCAGTACTTAGCATCCTAATTGACTCCAAATAGGTATTCAGTAACATTTGTTGAATGAATGATCAAAACAAAGAATCATGTCTTGCATTTTGTATGATTCCAAGTGAAATTTTAGGGAATTACATTTTTTTAACTAGATAATATGCTATGGAGACACATTTCAGTTACTATACATTTATATTTTCTTTATACTCTTAGAGAATATTAGTTTCAAAGACTATGTCTGCTCTTGCAATGGGAGATGAACCTGAGACCACTTCTCAAATCTTGTTTCTTTTCTTTACTAAATTATAATTTGTTATAGAATACATAAAGAACAAAATACAAATCCTGTGTTTTGGTTTAATTATTTGGCTTTGTGCCTATGTTTCTCTACTTATTTAGGAGATTTCGATTTGATTTGAAAATCAAGTACTTTAGAAGCCTCAGGCAGAGATGACTGACTTAGCAGAATGAGTTATGACTCCTCAGTCCAGGTCTTCCTTCCCACTTGCAAGTGTCATTCCACACCCTTCCAAGCTGATGAGACAGGAAACCCCCTTGGTTACTCCTCCAAGGAGTAATGACTTTCCTCTAATCCTGCAGTTTCCTAAGTGGGGTTATGAAACCTCCTAACACTGCCTTTTGGTGGATTAATGTGCTGTCATTTGTCCAAGTCAGGCTTGGTTAAGTCAGTGACAGTGACCCAGACACTAACTGGGAAATTCAGCTTCCATTTGACCACAAGTTCCCTCTCAGAGATCAATGAGTAGCCATTATTTAGCAACTATTCCTGAAGACATAAAGGTAGGAATTTCTCACTGATATTAAGTAGGTCTTGATTAGTTTATGCTTCTCTCTGTTGATGTATCTGAACTTAAGCTCTGTAAAGTCATGGCATTTCATAAATTAGTTTGGTCTCTGCTTTTCTTCTAATTTAGAATATAACAGACACAGGCTATGATCGTGGAGTAAAAACATTTCATTTGAGGTTATCCCTAGGAATGTCTGTCTTTTTCTTTCCTGTTTCTTTGATCAGAATACCAAAGGCAAATTCAAGTTCTCATATGCTAGATAGGAAAAACAAGGCAAGGTTTTCTTTTTAAATAATTAATATTCAGTGGCACTTTTTCTCCCTATTTTCAGAGTCCTTGAGAGTTTTCTGCACATTTTAAACACGTGTTTAAGTGAGACTTTACAAATTAAAATATTTTAAATAAATCTACACACTATTAGTAATTTCATTTTACTTCGTATCATGTAAGTGAATGAGAATCTATACTTTGGCATTAATGATCTGATTCTTTTAAAGGTGAACTTTAATTTTGTCTGAAGTTAACAAGATAATTATCTAATTCAATTCTCCACTTCCTTTCAGGTCAGAATCTAAACTTCCATAGCTTATTTATCTATCAATTTCTATTTTAAGGTAAAAGCTTCTGAGCATCTTTCATTTTTGCCAGCAAATCCAAAGCTTTTCTACCACTAGATTACAAATTCAAACTTGGGAACAGGCCATTTAAAAGCAAAGCAGCTTCACAGTGACAGCCTGATGCCTGTCTTATCTCTAAGGCCACATCCCTTTTTGTATTTTTAAAAACTCTGGGCCAAGAAGCCTATAAAATCAAATCCTCTGAAAGTGCCACATCAGTGATTCCTAAGCCCAAAAGGTTTAAATGCCAACCAAGTCAAAAGTGGTTATTTCACCCACTTCAAAGATATTTCATCTATTGATTTATTCTAACATGATATTTAAAGTCATAGCATTTTATAAATTAGTTTAGTCCCTCTTTGTGTCCTAATTTAGCATATAATAGACACAAGCTATAACTGAAAAGAGAGGAAAGAATTTGAATGACACCCACTAAGGTCCATTCTTTCTTTATTGTTTTATAAGCTTCTTATGTCTGGTTTTATGAAGAGACCATCAATGTCAATTAATAATGAATTTCATTTTTTTAAGCTATGTTGTTAATCATATTAAACCTTTAAAATTCAGCGTTTATTAGGGTGTTTAGGATTTTATTTCATATATAAAACTATTTCCTAAAAACTTAAAGATTCCACAGTAGAAAAGTCTTCCACCCCAATGAACATCTGAAATAATGAAAACAAGTATTTTCTGGTTACCTACCATATAGTAACAAGGACCTACTGTGTACAGAGACTGGGGCTGAATGATTTGCATATATTATCTCAACATCATCAATACTTTGTCAGGACGGTGAGTAAAACAAATACTTCACTTTGTTCCTCACTCATGACTCTTATTCCACTTAAATATCATTGAATAGAGTATCTATTATTCTACTAGATTGACTTGAAGGCATTATTGGTACTATGCTTTTTTTTACATTTTTTTTCATAGTCTCTTCTTTATTTAAATCAACAAACATTTTTGAATCACTGCTATGCATAGAGCATTCTATTAGGGAATACAGAGATTAAGACCAATGGAATCTCACAACTTAGTCTAAATTAAATAGATTAAATGGGGAAAAGATAATTTTCTTTTGACTATAATTAAGATAGAGACATGTATTGAGACAACGCATTAGATCTAATTTTATCACCCCTTATTAAATACTTGAATCTGTGGTATCCTTCTCTGAGGTTGCTTTTGACCATAGGAAAGCAGGAGAGTTGATTGGCCACGTTTTCCTTTGGGGAGTTTGTTTTTAAATTAGATCTGTAAATCACCTCACAAAAATAAATTTAAAATGGACTGAAGATCCAAGCGTGATCCTACACAAGGAAAACTACCAGAGATATAAATCCTACACAAGGCAAAACTACAAGAGAATATCTTTATAATCTTACTGTAAAAAGGCACAAAACATAAAAAGCATAATGGGAAAAAATTATGTCTCTAGCATGTAAAAGAACGCATGGGGCACCTGGGTGGCTCAGTTGGTTAAGCATCTGACTTTGACTCAGGTCCTAATCTCACAGTTGGTGGGTTCAAGCTCTGCATGGGGCTCTGTGCTGACAGCCCAGAGCTTGAAGCCTGCTTCAGATTCTGTGTCTCCCTCTCCATCTGTCCCTTCCCCGCTCATGCTCTCTCTCTCTCTGTGTCAAAACTAAAACAAAACATTAAACATTTTTTTAAAAAGGTACAACTCCCATATTATAAAGAATGCTTTAGGGGTGCTTAGCTGACTCAGTTGGTAGAGCAATGTGACTCTCAATCTTGGGGATGTGAGTTAGTCCCAGGTTGGGAAGAGAGTTTACTTACCAAGATAGACAGACAGACAGACAGATGACAACTTAAAAAAAATTTCTTTAAAGAATGCTTTAGGCAATTTTAAAAGGCAAAATACCACAGCCGAATAATCTATCTCCGAAATAAGAAATCAAAGGCTAATATCACTGATACATAAACAATTCCCATTAATCATTGAGAAAAGAAACCCAAAATTTTAACTAGGTTAAACAAAATGAATGGCAAATGAATGGATAAATGAAGAGTCTCAACTTTGGTAGTGATCAGTGAAAGGCCAAGTGAAAGTATTTCATTTTCAGCCTATTACATTGGGGGACAAAAAATTTACAGTACAGACAACATGTAAACAAAGAGCTGCACACTCTAGGTGGGGGTATACTTCACTTTTTGAAAGGTAATATGGAAATAGCTTTTTCAAAAACATATTTAACTTCAAGATATCTAGAATAAATACTTTTTCCCCAAAAAATGCTTTGTAAATATTGCCTTTCAAGTGGCATGAAGTTTTTCTCCAGGTTTGTTGTGTGCTCAAAAGAATGAGTAGCATACCTTGGGCAGAATCACAGTCCCTGAGATTATGGAGTCTAGAGTATTATGGGGAAGTAATGACTTCAAAATTTAAATGGTAAATGGCTGCTAACTTCTATACATGCTGTTCCCATGTGTTTCTGTGTCCATCACCTGCCCACCATTCCCAATGACTGCTCAGAGTCCTATTAACTTTTCTGGAATTACATTCAACATTCTTTCAGTAACTAGATCCTGTGAAGTCAGGGGAAGGGAAACACGACTAAACTGTAATCCTTGCCATCAAAGACTCCTCAGGTTAAGAAAGACCTAGGGATATGGCATCACTACTCAATGGCAAAGGGTCTATCAAAACATATACATGATAACATGCCATGTTTTTTTTAAGTATATTTATTTTGGGAGAGTGCACCTTCCTGTGGGGGAGGGTCAGAGAGAGGAGAGAGATAATCCCAAGCAGGTTCTGTGCTGTCAGTGTGGAGCCCGACATAGGACTCCATCTCATCCTCTGTGAGATCATGACCTGAGCCCAAATCAAGAGTTGGATGCTTAACTGATTGAGCCAGTCAGGTGCTCAGTACCGTAATTAAGTTTCTGGCAAGAAACATATCTGAAATTTCTGCATAAATATTCCAATCTTTGAGAGCCTTAAAGAGATCCATGTTCCTCCTCACAGTCCAGACCCCTTAGTCTGGCATGGGAGGCTGTTGATAATCTGAATTTAACCTAAACCTTTCTCACTATTTCCTTCATGTTCTTTAAGCCCTAGACAAAGTAAATTAAATATTTTCATTTCACATTTCTATGATCTTTCTGTCAGGAAGATCTGACCTCCTCTGTCTCTCTCAGATTCCTAGCTCATCTCCTTGCTCCTTTTCCTCATTCCAATTTCCCAATGTCCCAACACCACCACACTACCATACACACGTGCTCTGTACAATGACTAGACTTGTGCTAAGATGGTAGTTACCTTAAGTAAAATATAGAATTAAACAAAATTCAAAAATCTATTCCTCCAGTTCATCAAAGGCATTTCAAATGCTCAGTAACTATACATAGTTTGTAAGTACTGTATTGCGATAGTACAGATTTTAGAAAAGCTACTTCATCTTGGAAAGCTCAGTTGGACAGTGCTAGTTTAGACCAATCTTTCTAAAATGCATTTCTGCTCATGCCATTCCCTTCATGTTTCTCAGTATACAATCCATACTGCTTAACATATGCTTCTCGTCCATTTTACCTTGATCCATACTGAACGATCCCAGCTGTATCTCACACCATTTATCATCTCTCCATTTAATGCCCACCCAACCTGATTTACTTTCTACTCTGCCAAGGGGTATTGCTCATTCTTATGTCTTCATTTCCCTGTTACCTCCAATTTCTGGAATACCCCCTGCTCCTTTGATCATGTCACACACATATACATTCCTCTAAACCCTTCAGTAAGTATCCAATGATATCAGTACACACTAAAATCCTTTAACTTGACCTGTAAGACTTTGTATGGTCTTTCCCCTGACTCTAGCCTCTAACCTCATCTTAAATAGTATTCCCTACACTCCAACTGGTGTTCTTGTGATTCCTTAAATGGCCCTGCTACTTCTTGCCTTCGGATCTTTTCATATGCTGATTGTCTTGGCTAAAATTCTAATATCCCTATTTTATTTAATTAACTCCATTCTGCCTTCAGATGTGCATTAATTTATCCCATCATCAAAGAAATCAATAGTAGGTATGACTATTAGAGAATTGATCACAATTCAAAGTCTATGATTGGTGTGAATGTTGGATTACAATCTATAATTAGTTCACGAGTTCCACGAGGGAAATAGCCATACCTATTCATCTATTTTAGTCACAGCATCTAGCACAGTGCCTGGTACACAGAATGAGTTCAACAATTATTTGTTAAATGAATAAATGTTTTAGCTTAGAAAGTCATGCAGAAAATCTTGGGTGAGCTCTATATCAAAAACATTTAAGAACAAGGCAGAGATCACCATGAGCTTTTAAAATATTAAGCTTTCACTTTAGAAATTATTGCTTCTGGAAATATTTTTAGTGGACACCTTGCTGAACTTAATCCCTGGAGATGTGAATGTAAGGTCACAGTGAGCTGTTAGCAATCTTAACCACTTGCCAAGAAGAAAAAAGGGATAGGAAATCAGTTATATCAGAGTGACCGCATTATGCTTATTAAAAAATCAATTGGTGATTTGGTTTCTCAGCCAGATTCAATTAATGAGAGAAGAAAACAAAGGGGCTTGGCTGCTGAAACAGATCAATCAGTCTTCTCCATTAAGTCTAATAGTGTGTTTTCATTTCAAAACATCGCCATTTTTATTCCATCTATTATTTCTTTAAACTCATATATGGAAAAAAAATAACAATTTGAAAAATTAAAATGGAAAATTAAAGTATAATTTATACTTTTTAATTTTTTTTCTAGGCTAAATCTATCTTTTAAAGTCTCCCTCTGGCTTCTCCACTGAGCAAAGAGAGGATAGGATTATGAAGACATCTGCTTCAAGTTATATTCCCTAGAAGCAGAGGTGGAGTCAAGAATTCCTGCTGGATTGAGTTACTTGTGGGTTTAAGCTTTCAGAAGAAGGGGAGTGAGAGAAGGAAGCAAGAACTGGCAGTGGGAAAAACTACTAAGCATAGATTTGCTTCAGCCTAAGGAGGAAAGCTTCTAGGAGATTCTGGAACAAAGGACGCCACAGAGTTAGTGCCACCTGGAGGCAAGAGCAGCAGCCACGTGTACTCTGTAGGCAAAAGTGTAATGGTCTTAATCTCCTTGTTGAGATGGTTCTGTCTTGGTCAAAGGCAATTCTGGAGAGAAGGAACAGTGGTGAGCTGTCAGCAGTCACCCCTTACAACACCTGGAGGATGGATACACCAGCTCAGAGAAGATGGGAAGGAGGGTACATCAAAAACATCTGCTCTAAGGACTGTGATGTCAGACTGGCTTGGTTCAAAAGTCCTAGTCCTGTCACTAACTGGTTGTGCGATTTGGGGAAAGTGCCTTAACTCTCTGAGTCTCAAGTTTCTTACGTGTAAAGTAGGGATACTAAGAAAACTCACCTCATAGGGTTATTTTGAACCTGAAACGAGTGAATGTATGTAAAGTGTCTGGTATAATTCATGGCACATAATAAAGAGCCCATTAATGTAATTTATTAGTACAAACTAGCATAATCTATGTAATATTATTAACACCATTCTGGCACATACAAGCATGGAGGAAATAGTACTCCAAAAGAGAACTGGTTAGAAAGGGTCTGAGAATTTATCTATATCAACATATTCTATCCTCTTAAAGATAGAGGGGCAGTTGAGATCCATCAAAGAAGTTTGGTGTTTTATCTAAGAACACAGAGCTATCTTGTGGCAGACCCCAGACTTCTGCCTCCCAAAGCAACACTATTTTTGTAGTAAACAGCTCGTTCATTTAAAAAAAAAAAAAAAAAAAGCTTCATTTTTGAGAGAGAGACAGAGTGTGAGCAGGGGTGGGGCAGAGAGCGAGGGAGACATGGAATCTGAAGGAGGCTCCAGGCTCTGAGCTGTCAGCACAGAGCCTGACACGGAGCTCGAACTCACAAGCTGTGAGATCATGACCTGAGCCGAAGTCAGATACTTAACTGACTGAGTCACCCAGGTGCCCCACAGCCTGTTTATTTTGAGCCAATGGCTAGGATCATGGAAAAAAAGCAAAAAGCAAACACACAAATAGGAAGTCAAGCAATTATTGAATATAGTTAATACAGAAAGCTGGTTTGGATAACTGGGGGCTCAAACCACAAAGAGAAAAATTATTTTCGTTTGTTCTTGAACCTTTTATGACAGGCAAATTACTTTTAGGAGAATGGAAACTTAACCATACTAGAGATTTCCTCCTGGAGAATAGCTTCACATAGAAGGAAGCTTAATATTTGTAAAGATTCCAGACATGAGTGGTTTTCTCTAGATTCGTGCAGTGAACCTAAGTGTTTGCTAATAACTCAGTTCTCTGTATTTCTGTCCTAGAAAATTCTCTTTACTAGTGTAAATCACTTCTCTTTCTCACCCTCTGAAGAAGCCACCACAATTTCTTAGCTCAGTGTGACCTTTTGTAATACAATTCATTGTTTTGGGTCCATTGTCAAATTCCAACAATGTAGCAAATAAATTCACCTTGGGATTTATATAAATAAAACCACTCTGGCTCAGAAGTCTAAAGCTGAAGATACAAATGAATGTGTTTGCCACTTTGATCCATCCAAAAAGAATGCAATTTCTCAACATAATTGAATCTAACTCCTACAAACATCTGACTAGATACTAAAACATGTTTTATGTAAATTCAGAGTAGGTTGTAGTAGCAGGAAATATACTGAATCCAGTTCCAGAATTCAAGTTACTACTAATGACATTAACAAGGTTCAGAGACAAGGGCAAATTGTTTACATTCTCCCAGTAAAATAGAGATAATCATACCTATTGCTAAGGCTGCTGTGAAAACCACATTTGCTAATTGTAGCAAAAGTGCTTTGTAAAATTCAGAGATGATGATACAGTTGTTTTGCAAAATAACTTCTATAGCATTGGTAAGTAAGCTTCCTCCTGAGGTGATATCTATATATTTTTTATCCTTTGTTAAAAGGCTACCTGCAACCATCAGGAATAATAGTAAAGCGTTCAGTCTTGTTCTTGTTTGTATGAACATCAGTGTGTCCATGAAAATCATTAATACCATCATTTGAACATAGTTCACAGGTTTGTGTCATAAAAATCATCTGTTCAATGATTCACTGTTCAATATGTAACTGAAGTATGGACTAGTTATATATCAATAGCTTGGTAGTCAAAGGTGACAAAATATCCTTTTATGTATGTACTGTGACACCACCAGATCTCCTAATTTCTCTCTTTGAGAAGTCCCATTGTAGGGGAGATTTTAAAATGTGAATTCATATTCCACTCAGCTCTCATGGCTCTAAGTTGCTGACTGGAAATATTGTCAATGGCTCAGGAGAGAGATACCCATAAGAAGCACACACCATAGCATAGTTAAATCTGTCAACTTGAACAAGAAAATTAAACTGGCTTAATAGAGGTATCACTGGATATTTGAGAAATCCTAAGAAAAGTAGCAGTTGTTTACTTCCAGCCAACCACAGGTAAGTGCTCGATGAGGAAGGACTTCATGCTCCTTGTAATTAGAGGTTATAACTGATTTGTCACAGCTGTGATCCCAGGGCCACAGCAAATGGGTCAATATGTTATATTTTTCCATCGTGACATGTACATGATGAGACTGCACTTTACAAAGGAAAAGTACAGAAATTCTACTTGTGGCCTGCAGAAAGAAACAAGATTTCCCAATATGAAAGGCATGGTCCACAGGTCTGTTCATGAAGAATGGAGTCTTTAGCCACGGGCAGCCAGTTTCCTCTAGTTTCCCTCACCTATTAAACAGGAATTTCCACACTTTTGGAAAATACTGGAAAGTAAAGATTCCACTCTTTCTTCTGCTTCATTCCTTCTGTTGTCTGATAGGCAAAATTGAGACACATGCCCACTTAGGTGTTTCCTTACTGGATAGATCTAATAATTTCTTGCATCTGTTCTCCATTTGGTAAGGTCTCCTGAGTCAAGCCAAGGACTAATTTTTAGAGGCTAATCTAGAAGTTTGTCCTACTCAGTCCCTACTTTAGGTACTGAATTGTTCTCAGCCCGCTATTCTAAGCGAGTAATTGGTCTTATACACCAACTTCTCCTCTGAGTTGGGTGATGCCAAAAGTTAGATATGCATGATAATTTAGTAAGAATCCCGACTGTGATTACAAATGTATCTTCCAAATCAATGCTACCCCCAATAAAGATGGTATTAGAATTCTATCTGTTGGACTTATAGATGTATGCCACAAATGGTTTCAAAATCAGGAGGCAAAGAGCAAAAGGTTGTTAATGACTTTAATTCAAACCCAGAAAACTGTTCTGGAGAAATAACCATGTAAGTAGAAATATTGTAATTTCTTGTTTTTATTCATTTGATGGACCCGGCATAATTTTGTGTTTGAAGCCAGACCTGATTAATCTAACCCAGGCACTGACATTTTCTTAAAGAAAAGACTCCACAGCAGTTGAGAAGCCTAATGTTATCAGAACACCAAGCTTTCTAAAACAGCTTTGAAAGCAGCTGGAAAAAGAACATCCAAATTCAGGCAACTGCAGGCAATGGTTGCAAAAGGTCAAATCACAAAATGTTCCCCAAGATGTCAAATCACTCCTGGGGATACTCTGCAAAACTGTAAGCTTAAAAACTTGACCTCACTTGCTCTTTGTTCAATACCCAAGCAGTCAATTTTAAAGCTTCCCACCCCCATCCTCCACTGGAATTCTCTCACCCTGGAAGTTTTACATTTTGTGATATTCAAGATAATTTTTAGGATGTCTGGTAAAAAATCATTACTAATATATTTTTTAAAACTCTGTAAATCATATAAAACTACATAGAGTTCTAAAACACTCAACTTCTCTGAGAAAGGACGCTTTATTTTGGTAGGGAAAGCACTAGACTCAAAGTCAGCACACCTATGCTCTAATTCCTGCCTGTTTATGATCTTGTTGTGTGATCTTGGGTAAATCCATTTTCCTTTCTGTTTTTTTGTCTTTTTTGTAAGATAAAACTAAATCAGTTAGATAATGAATCTTGTGGAGACCCTACATAAAATGTTAATTATTCTTTTAATATTAAATTTATTATTAGGGATGTTTAAAGCTACATATTAAAACATATTCAAATTTCACCAACAGGAGTTCTAAAATCTATGAAAAATGAAGAAATATTTGACAAAAAGTAAAATAAAAACTGGCTATTTCTTAGTTTGGCATTAATTTGCTCGACAACCTTAAGCAGGTTTCTTAACTTGTCTGGTCTCAGCTTCAGCACATGGAAAAATAGGGATAATAGTCATCCGTACCTACTAGAATTCTAGTGAAGGTTAAGGGGAATGATTGCTGTAGAGTGTTTGGAACAGGGACTAAGGCATCCTAGGTCTTAATAAATGTTACTGACCTTTATTACCGTTATTTTTTTTTTCCTTTTCCTAATGTTTTCACTGAACTGAGAGGGTCTTATGACCTTGAAAAACTAGTTTAGATCAGAGCTGTTGGTTTTGATTTGTATCTACAATAAACATTCAATTTTCTCCACCATCAGGAAGTCAAATCTTAGTCCCATTCCTTCCTTCTCTGATTTTAAATGTAAGAATTCTATAGCTGTACATCTGACAGAACCTCTTTTCTTGCACTGTAATGGCCTTGGAGTCAAAGACAAGAGAGCAGAACAATCTATCTTCTTCCTTCCCCTGAAAAGACTCCATTGCAGACATAACAACTTAAGAAGCCACAGTGTAGCCAGGATATAAGAATGCCCCTAGTAGGGGTCAGGAGGCCTTATACTCAATACCTGACACTATCTACTCAAGACTCCACCCCAGGGCTGATGAGATGACATGTGTCCTCTACTCAACTATGAGACAGAGTCATCGCCTTTTATCCACCAAAAAGCCCTTGTTGTGACTTGATTAATAGAAGAAAGTAATATAAAGAGTTGAGAAAAGCATGCAACCACATCCATTTTCTGATTATACTGAGATTCACATCTCAAGGCTTTTTGCTTTGTATGTCAGAGAATGAATTCTAGCATCGACCTGTTTGCCACATGGAATGTTGTGTCTCTTTCACTTTATGAAGGATAGTCTAGATTAGGGGGTTGATGCTCAGCATTCTTTGTCCACAGGGAAGATAAAGAATTGTGGTTTTGAACAAAATGGGCTTCTGGGAGCAAATGTTCTAGGAGAAAAATTATGTGAACCAATGTATGTAGGTATCTGCCTCATATTTGGCTTCTGCTATTGCAGGATTGATATAAGAGATTATTAAAGGCCCTCCAAGTCTTTTCTTTTTCTTTTTTTTTTTGAGTTGGCACTTGTTTTATTTTCACAGATGGTATTCCATGTCTAATTAGCATCAAGAACAATGGTGTAATGCTCTGCTCACCAAAAACTGAAAGTGTCTTTGGCCTCATTATATAGAGGGTTTTCAGTACTTTCATTGCTGAATTAGAATTTGGATTTGATCCTAGGGTGTCAAAGCTGAAAGAGAATTTAGAGATCAGGCCAGTTCCTTCATTTTCCAGATGAGAAAGTAAACCTCTGAGGACTACCAGAGCTTGCCAAAGGTCACACCATAGAACTTTCACCAGAAGCTAGGTCTCTCAATTTACCTCCGAGAGCTTTCTTATTTTCATTAATACTGTCATTTGAATAACTAAATTGTGAGTTGTAAAATTGAAGTATGGTTTTATGCATTAAACATTTAATTAGATGTTCTCTCTCCTTTCCCATGCTTGAGTTCCTAAATAAACTTCAGAGTTAACCAATTCTTTCTGTGGAGTAACCATTTTTATGGTTTGCAAATAAGAAGGAAAAAATATTAATTGTAGAGAGCTGTTATTTGCCAAGAACTATTGTTCTCTCAGCATTGAGGCAAGAACTTCTTGTCAGCTGATCCCAAGAGATCTCTCAAGGAGGATTTGATGTTGACATTCATAAAATTGTAGCCTACTTGGAATCTGGTATTTAAATAATGGCAAATTGAAGTCCCTTGCTTCACTTCTATAACCTTCTTGGAAGGAAGAAAAAAATACTACTCTTTGTTTTCAATCAGTTTCTAAAGGATGTGTGATTTGTAGAATTTATTAACACTAATCTATAGCTCCTTTGGCCCAACCAATTCTTTGACAACATATTGGATTTAATGGCACGAAGAGGTAATTGGAACAATTCACAAAACCTAGTTTTCAAGCTATAGGATATTAAAGAATTGAAAATAGCTGCTTTAAATTAAATATTACTATATTTAATCTTTATATTGGTAGGGAAGATACTCCTGGCCATGTTTTAAGGCTTCCGTTCTGCAAAAAGAGAAGCTCTCTCTCTCTCTCTTTTCTTGTTTGCCATGTATGTTTTGGTGAACAATCTGCAATCTGCCACAATGTCAAATTCACCAAGCTTACATGCAGCTCATCTTGTTTTTAAGCTATAAGATTTTAATTTCATTAGTAATTAAGGGTACACTACAATGTGTATCTCAAATAAACTGAATTATGGAAGACAGACTCTTATAGTAGTCATACAATGAAGAGAGAGGGAATAGGAACCAGCCTGCTGGAATAAGACATCTGTATTACACATCAACATCAATGGCAAATATTTCTCCGATTCTTCTTAAGAGATAAATACCAGGCAAGTTAGAAGCGGAAAAGTTTTGTTAAACAAACAAAAACAACAACACCTATAGGCACAGAAAAAACTTAGACCCTCAAAAAACAGATAAAAATTGGCCAAGTAAAACAAATAAGAAAAACTGGTTAAACTTCTCAGGCATACTAAATTTTATCAAATATATTATACCAAGGCATTTTAGCAAAATAAAGTATTAAACTATACTTAGTAGACATATACATCTATTTTCATAACTATTTCATTACAGATTGATTGACTTTAATGTACTGTAATAAAGAATTATCTGAGATCAGTGCTGACTAAACATAAAGTAAGGAAGGCAGACATCCCCAGCCATTCTTTGCATGAACATGAATTCTACCATTTAATGCAGACTCAAGGCCAAAAATTATTGGGGTAGGTTTTACTTCCAGTATAGATTCTTTTCATGTAAGATCATAAAAATACAACACAAGGCGATGTGCCCAATTTAGAAATTACGTGAGGCAGCCACTATTAACACAGTTCCCAATAAGGGACAAGAAAAGCTAAATCTGATATACCAGGGCTCATCATGGGAGCAGAATAATCAAGTACAAGAAACTAGAACAGTCTGAAAATAGGAAACATCATGCCCTAACAGTCATTCAATCAAGGTTGATTTGATTGTTTTGATGACTAAAATAATCCACGTGAGAAATCCAAAATGAGCGTGAAGAATTCAGTGTCCTGTACACACATACACACACAGTGCTCAAAGCTTAGTTAGAGCCATCTCTACAAAAGCTGAAGAAAACATTGCTTGAAACGAAACATAGGGGCAGATGTGTTTTCAAAAAACAATGGTTACTTTTAAAGGAACTGTTGACATTTAACTTTCAAATCTGAAATTAAAAATGAAGTAGAACCTGGTGCAGGATATGTCTGAAGTGAATTAGAGCCTTGATTTCCCAGTAGCATAACTGAGACAGTGTTTGAATTTAAAAACTGTTCCATATTTTATGAGCACCCTAAAATTTTGATATAGAATAGCAATCCTAAAATGACTTTGGCCAAAATGAACTATCAAAGACCTGCACTGAGAGAGACCCCAGTTGCCAGGAGTGGATATGCAGATGGGAGGGGAGCTCACTAACTGCCCAAAGACCCCTACTGCCCTTTGACCTCACTATGCAATGAACCTAGAACATTTTTAGTAGGGAAGTCTTTTATAAAAGGCTTTTAATTATTGGGCAATACTGAGACAAAGTGAAAACTTTTTGAGGACTACATTTTTACCATATTTTAGGCATTTTAGGGCTATTCTTTTACTTATTTTTGGCTGTTACCAAATTGAAATCTCTGAAAGAAAAGAACAGCTTACCACAGGGTTCAAAGGGTATCCTTCTTCTATAGCTCATCTTTGGAGAAAGACATAAAAAATGTGGTGACATAAACAGTCCCTGCAACCCCTCATGGCTCCTCTATAGAGTTTGACCATTGTTCTTGTTAAGAAAAGACACTGATAAAGAATAGAATACAGACAGATTCTCTTTGTTCCTAGTTCTAGAGTAATTCCTTTAAACAACTATTGCTTTAGAGTTAAGTGAAAGATGTACTAATAGAAAAAGAGAATGCATGTAGCTTAGACTTTAGAATTAGAAGACATCTCAAGGATCATCTAATCCAGCTGTAAGTGAAGCTCAGGGTTAAAATGATACATCCAGGACCACACAATTAGTTAGCATCAGATCTAAAATATGGAATTCCAGGAGGCTGATTCTCAATTTCCATGCTGAATTTCCATTAAAAGTGTTGCACATATTTTTTGCTGCATGCACTGACAAAATAACACAATAACCAAAACGACAGAAATATGCAATTCTAGATATCAACTTGTTCAATAGCTGCATCTTAGAAATGAAGAGAGGGAAGCCCTCACTCCTCAACCTTCCTCCCAGAGAACTGGAAGCTATCAGTGATCCTCTGTCATAGGTTACTATGTGTAATGTGGCGTAAGAGGGAGAGGAGAGAAGAGAAAGGAACTTGGCATTGGAGAAAATTGATTATCTGCCTGCTGGGAGCTGAGCTTGGAGCAACAGCATTTTGCAAGTACTTACGTTTCCTCACTACATGTCACAGGAAGGGAAACCGGTGCAGTTTCTAGCATTGTTCCTTGAAGAGCTGTGGCATGCCGTTATGTAAAACAAACCCAGACAAGGGAAAGGATGCCAACAGTCTCTCCACACTTAGTCAACTGTCCTCCAGGGAGGGACTGACTGTCTCTCTGCCTGCAGAAGTAAAATAATACCACTTGCAGAATGTAGGTTGAATGACCAAGATGAAAATCTGAGCTGAAATCAATCCACCTCCTCACCTGTATCTCAGCCAGGGAAGAGAACTCGGGATACCTAAGCAGGAGAGATAACATGGCTTGGCATGTAGCCATGTTCTCTAATCCCCAGGAAAGGAAGAGCATTCAGAAGGTTGGACCAGTAGTTACAAGAAAACATGGTTGTCCTTTTTTTTTGGTTAATTCTGAGGATCTAAGAAAAAAACATGATAAAGGCTGAAATTGTATATTATGTTTTCCATTTCTCTGGTCTTTTCCTCCTGATGCTCTCTGTCCTGTGTGGCCAAAGATCTCCTTTCTGCCCCCGGCCCTGCTTCATACAGGACCTCATCTGACCTGCTTGCCTTCGGCAACCTCTACATTCTAGTCAAGTTTATGCAATGAAAACAGTGTGGGCTTTGAGATCAACTCTGGATATACACCTTAACTCTAGTTCTTAATAGATATACAACTTAAGGTAAGTTACTTAACTCCATGGAACACATTTCTTCACATCTACACTCAGCTCTTTTCTGTGTCACATGCCCTCCCTTTTGACTTATCTGGTAGAAAGGAAGACAATATGATAGACCAGGGGTCTAAATGATTATCTTTCCTAGCAGCATTTCATTTTATAGGGGATTCCTGTAGACACAATGCTTTAACTCAGTCGACAGGATTTTCAAAATTGGGATCTCTGGGATTCATGAGTCCAGCCTCATATCCAGAGCCACTGAAACTAAACTGAGAAGGCTGACAGCCTAAACCACCATAAAGTCAAACCTTAGTACTGCTCACATCTGGAGATATGAGCTTCCAGTGATGGTTGGATTACATGATGAATAAGAATAGTCCCAATTCTAATATCTTATACAAATCTTAGATTTAGTTGTAAATCCTAAACAGATTACATAGATGATTAGAGAGAAAAGACAGACTAAAACATTCTAATATGAACCTAGAATAATCTTAATTTTTTTGAGCACAGTTTTAATTTTGAAGGAAAATCCATTTACTCAAAATATCTAAGGTGCATGCAATAGTGAAGATTTTCCTGTGAAGAAAAATGACATTTATGTTCAAAACACACTCTTTGTCAGTGTGTGGAGATTTGATAACTTTGCTAAAAACAATCCTTAACATGAATCATGGAGCTTCAGGCAATCATGGTCTCTTAAATTTCTATTACTTATATGTTTGTACTTACTTGTTTTCCTCTCTTATCATCTCTTAATAGTGCCACTGTTGAATTCTAATAATGATAGGTTTGCAGAAGTAATGATGCCTGGGAATTACCTCTGAAATTTTGGAATTGTAAGTTTTAAAAAGTTAAGGAATATTTATTACTATTGGAAATTAAATATACTTATAGTAACCAATGTTTATTGATTATCTGCTATAAGCCACTCCCAGTGGGAGGAACTGAAAATACACGGGTGAATGAGAACCTCTCAGCTCACAAAGTGCCACTCATGTACAATGAGAAGTAAACAGGTAATCCATAACACTGTTACAAGTGCCACAAAAGAAGAGAATGAAGGAAGAGAGGTGCAAACATTGTCAGGGGTTGCTTCATCTCAGCTGAATCATGAAGGACAGAAAGAGTTGTCAGGTGAAGAATCCAAGAAAATGCTATGTAGAAGAAAACAGCAAGTGCAAATTCCCTGAGGCATGTGAGAGCCTGAAATATTTGGGAAACTACAAACAGTTCTGTGGGTATCAGGTAGAGCTTCAGGATTGAGTGAAGAAGGCAGAGAGAGAATGCTTGGAGAAGCAGATATTGAGGCTTACATATATTATGCTAAGGAATTTGGAATTCGACCTGAGAGCAATGCCCAGCATTCCCTAGGCCTTCTGCCACATTATCACGGTGAATAGGGAAACCTCATGATAACATTTGCCTTCTTATAAAGTTTCAACTCTATTTAAAGCTTTCAGGTAGAGTCTCACACTTGGTATAAGCTCATTCACCCACAACTGAGGTCAAGAGTGAATCCACATAGTAGTGTAAGACTGTGATTTCCCTAGCCTTTTCCAGTTGTCACGGATCAGTTGGGGAGAGGCCTGGATCACATACTGGCATAAACATATGATTTTCCAGAATGCCTTTCCTCATCTGTAAGGTTGAAGGAGGAGACACAGATAACTTCTCCCTAGCCATACCCTCAACAACAATCCCAGCAGTAGCCACCTTGAGTGTTCCATATCTAATCCATATGCTCAGATCATTTCCCACTTATTAAAGATTTTTAACTCTTGGCTCACTATCGCACTCTCTGACATCCTTTATGTAAATTCTGAGTTGTCAAAGATCACTGCATGATCTTTATAAAACTCTTTGAGTTCCTTAAATTCCTCTAGTCTGCTGATATAATGACAGTGACCTCAGTGCCACTTTATTCACCCACTGTGTGGCACTGCAACACCACTTTATTTATTTTTTTTTAATTTTTTTAATGTTTATTTTTCAACGTTTATTTATTTTTTTTTCAACGTTTATTTATTTTTGGGACAGAGAGAGACAGAACATGAACGGGGGAGGGGCAGAGAGAGAGGGAGACACAGAATCGGAAACAGGCTCCAGGCTCTGAGCCATCAGCCCAGAGCCTGACGCGGGGCTCGAACTCCCGGACCGCGAGATCGTGACCTGGCTGAAGTCGGACGCTTAACCGACTGCGCCACCCAGGCGCCCCTAATGTTTATTTTTGAGAGAAAGAGAGAGAGAGCAGGGAAGGGACAGAGAGGGAGACACAGAATCTGAAGCAGGCTCCAGGCTCTGAGCTGTCAGCACAGAACCCAATGTGGGGTTCAAACCCACGAACTGTGAGATCATGACCTGAGCCGAAGTCAGATGCTCAACTGACTGAATCACTCAGGCACCCCTGCAACACCACTTTTTAAAAATTAACTGCAACTGTTCCATAATCTCTACTTTTTGAATCCTACTATGTGATTAAAATCTCTTGTTTCTAGTTAACTTTCTCTGCTACTCTGGTCTCCAAAATCTTTTGACCCAACAGGGACCTTCAATCCATAGTTTCTATAAGCTTTTTATTCTCCCTTGTCTCCTCCGTATCCTCTCCTCCCTTACTCTTTGTAAATTCTTTGTCTGATCATTACACCATCCCCTTATACTCGCTCAACTTTGTTGCCATTCATCACATGCATCTGTGAAAACCACCACCTTGGTTAAAGTAAAATTCCTTGTACCAGATGCCTATTTCTAGTCTCGCTGATCTTCTTGATGTTCCTGAGACAGCCCAAGAATCCTTTTGCCTTAGGAACTTCACAGTAATTAACAAGTAGTATCTAGAAATCTGAGAATCTTAACTCCAAAATGGTGTATAGGACCCCAATAAACCTTATATATCAGACCTTGAAGTATAACTACTCTGTTATAATGAGGCCTCCTTAGTGCCCATGTTACCCACAACCTTAGTTGGAAATGGTTTGGTCAGTAGAACCCAGATGACTATTATTTTACTCTCGTAACAAAATTTAAAATTATTCATAAAAACAAAAATTAATGCTAGAAAGGATACATGAGGAAATAGTGAGATAATATTGAATATCCAGAGAATTTAAAAGGACTCTAGCACCAAACATAGTTGGCTCAAAGATTCAACTGGAAACAAATAAATATAAATTCTAGGAATTAAAACATATGTATCTAGGCCATAAATTTTTCTAGTTGTTTCTCTACCAGAAAGTGAAAATCTTAGGATATAGAATATTTATCCCAAGGCCTTTTGTTTTCAGACTTAATTATTTGAACTACTGAACACATAGGAGGTACACTTGGAAAGATACCATGATGCGACCCGAGAAACCCTGTCTGGCATTCAGTTTTTCATATGCTTAGGTGCAAACATGTCCCTCTATTCCAAAAGGAACTGAGAACAGTGTACCTTATTTAAATGCATTTAAAAGGCACTTAAAAAATGCTCTTTCTGGATGACTTATGAGGTCCTTTGAGCTATTTTGTATGGCAGTATTTCAGTTCTGTTTCATGGCTTTTGGAAATATTTAAGGCAAGCTAGGAATGAAGGGCTGGATCTCTAGCATTATGTGCCAAGTAGAAAATTAAGAAAGGGAGTCAATTTTTATGATTTTTAGGTATAGATTTTCAAGTTAGACCAAGTTGAAGGTATGCTTCATCTCCACTCCCAATGTTTTCCACCCTGTGAAAGAACTTCATTAGAATAACACTACTATCCACTCTATAGAATTTCAATCCATCCCAGGGAAGATGGAATTGTTTAGGTGAGTGATGAGCTTTAGAAGAAGCTGGACAGTCATTGCTCAGTGCCTTCCTGTTCCTCCTTCTTCTTGGCAGTGAGTGCCTAAAGGACATACCTGTTTCACTCGTTATCCAGGTATGGGTAATCTTAGTTCTTCTGGATGGGTAATTCTAGTTCTGGGGTTTAGTATTGTCAAGCTCATGCTCACATAGGTATATGTGAGATTTTTCAAAATCAAATTCTCTCCCTCTCTCTCTGACCTTCCACTGCATGCACTCTCTTTCTCAAAATAAATAAACTTTAAACAAACAAACAAACAATTCAGCTTTGCCAGTAATGAAGAAAACACTTTGGTTGCTTTCCATTTACTTGTTTACTTTTTCAATTGTTTTAGAACAGGAGAGGTAAAAATGTCATATTACTAATTGGATTCCTTAAACACTCAACATTTACAATTGTTTGAATAAGCTTGGTCCTTCCTACATCTGAGCTCTTATCCTTGGTTAAATGCCTCTCCTCACTCCTCAGTCTAACAAAATCTCACATTAAAACCCCATTCAAGCATGCAATCTTCTAGGGAGCCTGCTCTGGTTTATTTTGCATCTCTAAGTCTATACTGAGCATTGCTTTAACTCTAATTTACTGTCCTAATCTTGACTTGTTGCTTACTGCCCTGTTTTGATATGTGAACATAAGGGATTGACTTTCCTCATATATTTTGTGCTGATTTATAATTTAAAGATGGTGCCCCTATAGTGGGAGTTATTTTAAATGTTTTACACACAAATGAAAGTGTTAACACAATGATTATTTAAGTACATTCTTTGGAGTCAGAAGGGCCTGTTTTCAAGTCTTGGCTTTGCCACATACTAAGTGACACAAGGCAAGCTTCTTCTCCAAATCTGTTTGTCATCTGCAGAATACTAATAATTCAGTTCCTCATAATTACTTTTTCTCAAATATCTAATGATTATCATGTTTAATATGTTCTAAAGTGCTTTAATTAATATTAAATGTTAATATTGGTGGTTTCTTGGCTGTATCAGAATCTACTTATCTTACAGGTATTGCAAAATAACATAGATTTTAAAAGGTGTCTTAGGGGCGCCTGGGTGGCTCAGTCGGTTAAGCGGCCGACTTCGGCTCAGGTCATGATCTCCCGGTCTGTGAATTCAAGCCCCGCATCGGGCTGTGTGCTGACAGCTCTGAGCCTGGAACCTGTTTCAGATTCTGTGTCTCCCTCTCTCTGACCCTCCCCCATTCATGCTCTGCCTCTCTCTGTCTCAAAAAATAAATGTTAAAAAAAAATTTTTTAAAATATAAGGTGTCTTAATTTTAGAGATACTAAGATATAAAATGAATGTGCACTGTAGAATCAGAGAGTAAGTTAACTTTTCAGAAAGATTTATTGAGAATATATGGCAGATTCTATGTGAGGGTATATAAAACACAGACCGAGAGACAATGTTCCTACCTTAATGAACACCAACAAAAATTATAAGGGAAATGTATGAAAAATAATAAAGTTAGGGATTAAAAGCATCAAAAATTGAAGACAAATTTTTATTCAAAGGTAATTTTCACTTAACTACAATCGACTAAAAAATCAAAAATAAACTTTTAAAGGATGTTAGTAATGGTAAGAACAAGAAAAAAATAATCGTACAGATGTCCATTTTAAACTGCAAAAAAACTGTAAAAAAAGAACCTATATCACACCAAACCTCCTGATGAGACAAAAGTATAAAAATATTTTTAAAAATAAAATGGATAAAGTTTTTTGACAAGAAATGAAAGCACATAGTTTGAAGGCATCAGGTAACAAAGGAGGCATCCAGGACCTCTCTCAAAATTCTAGAAAAAAGAAAACTACAGTCACTTATATTTGTTGATTCAGCACTTTCATGTTGCTAGGACAGTAAAAAAATGGAGTTCCAGGACAGACCAGAAAGGGGAATCTGGAAAACAACCTAAGCTTTCAGTTGAGTTTCTAATTATTATTTCTAATATAGAGAATAATAGTGATTTTTCTGTTGGCATTTGATTTAGTGATTTTACTGAGTTTTTATTCCAGAGAGAATCTTTCAATATTTCACCTCTGAATATTTGCCTTCGTTTTTTTTTTCTTTTCTTTTCTTTTTTAAATGCTGTTTATTGTATTGGGGACATTCTTTTTTATTCTTAGTTTACTAGTAATTTTTATTATTAACGTTAAGTCTTCTAAATGAATATTTTTGCATCCAGAGATAGAATCATATGTATATCCTTTTTTATTTTAGGACTGTGATAAATTTAGCATGTAATTATTGATTTTATAATATTAAGCCAGTTCTGCATTCTAAGAATAAACTTGACTTGGTCGTTAAATAATATTCTTCTTAAATAACACTGGAGTAGATGTGTCAACACCTTCATTACAATTTTACCTCCAAGTTCATGAGCAAGGTTGGTCTGAGTTTATTTGTATGTGTTCTTTTTTCTTGCTCTTTTTGTTTTTGCTTTTGTTTTTCTTGTTATTATTCTTGCCCTTCCTTCTTGTTCTCCTCCTCTTCTCCCTTCTTTTCTTTCTCCTTCTTGGGCTTTTTCTATTTGTCTTATAATGCACTTTTATGATGTCTAATGAAAAACGTGCAGGACTTATACATGCATGCATGCACATGCACACACACAGACATCTACACAAAAGGTATGATTAAGTAACAAATTAAGAAGATCTAAATAAAAGGAGACATATACTTTGTTCATAGAAGGTTGATACTATAAAGATGCCAGCTGTCCATAAAAGATTTATAGAATCAATACAGCATCAATTGTAATTTCAGGTATTTTTAAAGTTGATAATATTGCTTTAAAATTTATAGAAAAACATAATGATATTTTTCTATATGTTAACCAAAAAAATCAAGCTGAGGATTTATTAGATAATTAGATTAGGTAACAAGATGTTTACAAACTAGAGTCATTCAGACAATGTGACACTGGCACAAAGGTAGAAAATCATACTACATTTACTCTAAGAAACATATATATGGTCACTTAACCCATTATACAATTGCCACTAACCTGCATCTGGAAAAGACAGTCTTTTAAAAAAATGCTGATAACATCATTGAATATACATTTGGTTAAGTTTGTTGCTTGATTGCTACATGACACCTTACACAAAAACAATTCCAGATGGATCATGGATGTAAATATGAAAGGTCTAACAATAAAATGTAAATTCTAGAACATAGAAAAATTTCTTCTTGACATTGGGATAGGCAGAGAGATCTTCAACATGACACAAAAGGCAGTTAACCATAAGAATAAAATTGTGTTACATTAAAGTTAAGAACTACTATTGATGAAAAAGCATCACGGAGAAATTAAATGGCAAGTCAGAGAATGGGAGAAGACATATATCTATCTATCAAAAGCCTTGTATCCATATATTCAAGAATTCCCACAAACCAGTAAGAAAAACAAAGACAAAAAAGTTGGATAGTCTTGAGCAGACACTTTGCAAGGAGAAATAAGCAAATGACCAATAAGCGTATTTCAGAAGCCATTAGGGAAATCAAAGTTGAATCTACAAAGTGATGCCACCATTCATCCATCAGAGTGGCTAAAAATTAAAATTAAAACTTAAAACAGTAACTTTTCATGGAAATCCCAAGACTTGTCTAGAATGTAGAGTATCTAAAACTTATACTGAAAGTGTAAAGTGATAGAATCACTTGGGAAACTAGCAGTTTCTACAAAAGCCGAACATCTGCTTTCTTTATGGCCCAGAAATTTCACTCTTGGTTATATATCCAAAAGTAATGCATAAATGCACCAAAAGATATGCATATCAATGCTTATAGCAATGTTATTTATAGTAGTCAAAAGTAAAACAATCAAAATGTTCATCATGCATAAAATAAGTTGTGGTATATTAATGAAATTGCATATTACATATCAATGAAATGATTTATTGCTGCTCAGAACACGGAAGAATGTATTGAATCTAAGATACTAGATGAAAAAGTTTGCATACCATATGATACCATTCATGTAAACATCAAACTGATAAAATGTCATGTAAATTTCAAAACCTGATAAAAAACATAGCTCAGAAAATAAAAAACCAGAATAGGGATTGAGGTAGTGGTAGGTAGGTATTACTAAGAAGGTGTATTAGGAAGGCTTCTGTGGTGTTAGTATTATTCTATATTTTTATTTGGGTGGTGAAAACATGAGTGTGTTTGTTTTGTAAAAATTCATCAAGCTGAAAACATTGTTTTTGCACTTTACTCCATGTGCTTTATTCTTTAATAATTACATTGGCCAAGAGATAGACACAAGGATCAATGGAACAGAATAAAGAAGCCCAGAAATAAATCTACACATATATGGTCAATTAATCTGCAACAAAGGAGGGAAGAATATACAATGTGGAAAGGATCCTCTTCAGTAAGTGGTGCAAGGACAACTGGACAGGTAGATGCAAAAGATTGAAACTGGATCCCTTTCTTATACCATACATAAAAATAAACTCAAAATGGAATAAAAACCTAAATATAAGATCTGAAACCATAAAATTCCTAAAGATAACATAGACCATAATCTCTTGGACATTAACCTTAGACAAGGGAAACAAAAGGTAAAATAAACTATTGGGACTATATCAAACTAAAAAGATTTTGCATAGCAAAGGAGCCATCAACAAAACTAAAACTTACTGAATGGAAGAAGTTATTTCCAAATGATATATCCAATAAGGGGTTAATATGGAAAATATATATTTTTTAAACTCATAGAACTCAACACCAAGGAAACCCCACAAATAATCCTATTAAAAACGGGCAGGCGGGGCACCTGGGTGGCGCAGTCGGTTAAGCGTCCGACTTCAGCCAGGTCACGATCTCGCGGTCCGTGAGTTCGAGCCCCGCGTCGGGCTCTGGGCTGATGGCTCAGAGCCTGGAGCCTGTTTCCGATTCTGTGTCTCCCTCTCTCTCTGCCCCTCCCCCGTTCATGCTCTGTCTCTCTCTGTCTCAAAAAAAATAAATAAACGTTGAAAAAAAAATTAAAAAAACAAACAAACAAACAAAAAAAAAAAAAACGGGCAGGCAATATAGGCACTTTTCCAAAGATACACAGATAGTCAAGAAACACATGAAAGGATGTTCAACATCACTAATTATCAGGAAAGTATAAATCAAAAGCACTATGAGATAACACCTCACACCAGTCAGAATGGCTAGTATCAAAAAGATAAGAAATAACAAATGTTGGGGAGGATGTAGAGAAAAGCGAACCTCGTGCACTATTGGTGGGCATATAAATTGGTGCAGCCACTATGAAAAACAGTATGAAGTTTCTGCAGAAAACTAAAAATAGAATTACCATATGACCCAGTAATTCCACTACTGGTATTTACCTGAAGAAAACAAAAACACTCATTTCTAAAGATACATACACCCCTAAGTTTATTGCAGCATTATTTACAATAGCCAAGATATGGAAGCAACCTAAGAGTCCATCAACAGATGAATTGATAAAATGTGGTACACACACACACACACACACACACACACACACACACACACAGTACAGGCACACAGGCACGGTGGAATATTACTCATCCATAAGAAGAATAAAATCTTGCCATTCACAAAAACATGGATGGACCTAGAAGGCATTATACTAAGTGAAACAAGTCAAACAAATACCATAATATTTTACTATATATGCAATATAAAAAACAAAACAGGGGCATCTGGGTGGCTCAGTTGGTTAAGTGTCCAACTCTTGACTCTGGCTCAGGTCATGATCTTACAGTTCATGAGATCAAGCCCTGCATTGGGTTCTGGGCTGACAGAACCAAGCATATTTGGGATTCCCTCTCTCCCTCTCTCTCTACCCCTCCTCTCTCTCTCTCTCTCTTTCAATAAATAAATGTTTAAAAGTGAACAAAAAACAGAAATAGACTCATAAATACAGAGAACAAACTGGTGATTGTGGGAGGATGGGCAAAACAGGTGAAGGGGATTAAGAGGCACAAACTTCTAGTTATAGAATAAATAAGCCACAGGGATGAAAAGTACAGTATAGGGTGTATAGTTAATAATAATGTAATAATTTAACATGGTGATGGATGGTAACTACACTTCATATGGTGAGTATTTCATAATGTATGTAATTGTCAAATCACTGTGTTGTACGCCTAAAACTAATATTTTATGTCAACTATACTTCAATAAAAAGCATTCATAAAAAAGCAGAATATTGTTACAGGTGTAAAAGCCATAGTAAGCAAAGTTTTAGGTGGTATATGTTGTCTAGAAATATCTATTTAATTGTTATTTGGCTTATATGATTTATATTTTAAGAGATCATAAAATGTCAGTCATTAACAGGTCATTTCCATCTCATGGAATTTCACAGACCCCATAATAAAATGTCAGGATTTTTTCTCAGTTTCATTGGTGGGGCCTGTAATGCCACTACTGGAAATGAGGCTTAAAATACATGATCATGAATTGCAGATGGGAAAGCAAAGAATAAACTCATAAAATATTTTAAGTCTGTACATTTATCGTGCAGGTATCATCAAGTGATGTGGTTCCTGTAGTGAATAAAACACTAGATACAACAATAAAAGCATGGTGTTTTAACCCTAGCTCTGTCACAATTTAACCCAGTGTTCATTAGGCCTCAACTTCTCCATTTCTAATGAACAGATTGGGCTTAAAGTCTAAGAATTCAATATATGTACATAACGTGATTAAGAATGTTAAGACAAAGACACAAATGAGCAACTTTTGAAATTGGACCCTTCAGAATTTCTTTTACAAGATTCCTGTCTTCTATTTCTTAGCTTATACATTTATATTTTATCATTCACGCTATTGATTTCAACAGAGTTTACAAATAACCAGTTGGATAAACAGTTTTATTCCTCTTTAGCCCACACTCACCTCCACTCCACCTTTCAACGTTTATTTATTTTTGGGACAGAGAGAGACAGAGCATGAACGGGGGAGGGGCAGAGAGAGAGGGAGACACAGAATCGGAAACAGGCTCCAGGCTCTGAGCCATCAGCCCAGAGCCCGACGCGGGGCTCGAACTCGCGGACCGCGAGATCGTGACCTGGCTGAAGTCGGACGCCTAACCGACTGCGCCACCCAGGCGCCCCTCCACTCCACCTTTCATGTTGTCACTGACACTCACAGAGGTTACTCATAAATTGCTCAACAGTTTCACTTCCTTGGGGTAGAAACTTGCACTTGAGCTGTGTATGATAATGCTCATAAGTGTATCCTGATTTCTTATCTGTAGATATTTTCCTAAGAAAATAATCCCATTCTAGAATGGATTGAAGATAGTGTTCTGTTAAATAAAATACGAAACATCAAACTATATTTTGCCCTCTATATTATCCATTTAATCCAACTAAACTTTGAAGTAAATACTGTTTTTTCCATTTTACAAAGAAATGGCCATTTAAAATAGACCACATGAGTGACTCACTAAACTGACCAGTTGTGGGTTTGTGGTTTAAACCTCAACTTTTCCTACTATTGAACCCATATTTTCCCAATGCTTGTTTAAAGAACCAGGGCCAGCTGGAAGTTAATAATTCTAAGTTAAATCAGTGTCTTCCTAGATGCCTGCCTTTTGAAATATTAGAATCTTTACAGTATTATTTGACCATTGAGACTCCCACATCACCACATAGCTCTTAGTCACTTTGGTCAGATGTTGTAGTAAGAAAGAAGCCATACCTTTTGTTACATTCCTATCATATCTACAAAGAGAACAAGAGTTTCCCTGTATCTTTGCCATGTCTGGATTAATTTTCTGAAGAAGGTCAATGTACTCTCCTTTCCTAGGAGCTATTCCAAGACCTCTACTTAGAAAGCACTGGTGGTAATCATAGGCAATAAAAAAAGTACAACCAAATATGCCAGGGGACTAAAAGGCATATAAAATACAATAGGAGGGACTTCAAATGATAGCAAATAGAAGACAGGAATACAGGATGCATTACACAATATAATATGGGAAGAAACTTGTTAGGGATGGACTGAATCACTTATGCAATAGGAAATAAAAAGGCCAGCTTATCCTTAGCATCTGAGGCAGCACTTCTAAAACTTTATTATGCCTAAGAATCACCTTGGGATCCTGTTTACAATGCTGAGTCTAGGGCTGCACATATTGGGATTCTAATTCTACAGATATGAGGAGGGGTCTAGAAGTCTGTATTTTGAGTAAGTAGCAAGAGCAATGCTGGAGTACCCATAATGTCTTCTGAGAAAAAACACTCTAAAAATATCAAAGGAGTAAAGGAAAAATTAACAAGGTGATTCTACTTTGTTTTATTTCAGAGCCCTCACATTGCTATAAAAGAGGAAAGAACCAATTGTCTTTTTAAGTCATTTTAATGCCCTGCATGGGTGAGAAACACAATCATTTGGATCAACTGCAGAGATTGAAGTAAAGACATAAAATCCTTTCCCCCACTCGTCTTGGGGATAAATGTGTTCCGAAGCCATTTGCTAAAAAGATTTTACAAAATGAACACTATGCATATGACATGGATTATGGAACAATTCAGAAGAGTCTGGAGCAGTAGCCATAATCAAGCATATTTGTGTTACGATAATATTCATACTAAATGGGACATAATCTATAACAAGCCTCATGTCTTTATAAGTAAGTTCTTTCAACCAAATTAGTTGAGATCAAGTTGTATTACTTTTATGATGAAATAAAAACTACAACTGTCAAATTAACACTTTTACTTGAAATTAATTACTGTGAATAAGACACTGAGGACTTTAACAGCTATACTTTATTAAACACTTAATATTTGCCTGGCATTGTATTTAGTGTATTACATATGATCTTGTTGTTGTTTTCACTATATTCCTATGAAAAACATCTTTGTGGTCTTATTGTAAAGGTGAGGAAACTGAGGCCCAGAGGGTTAAAGTGACTGGTTCAAAGACAGGCTAGTGAGTGGCAAAGCCAGGATAGGAGCATGGCTGAGACTCTAATGATAGTCTTCTTTATACTGTGCTACTGCTTTGCTCAAACATTCTCTTGTTCACCACTAAGTTAAAAAAGAAAAATGTGCTTCAGTGGCTATATAACTACAACTTTGAAATCTTTTTTTTTTTTTTTTTGTTAATTCCTAAAATGTTTTACTAAGTGTCTGTAGAATGCTTATGCAGTTTACAAATATTCTTTCTGGACCAGGGTAGAAAACCATTCACCCCCTTTGAAGTTAGACATGGCCATGTGATTGCTACTGTAGTATAATCTAATCTCTTTGGATTGAGACAGCACTCATAATCTGCTCTTAACTGTTTTATATTATTGGCTTCATTTTCATTCCCAGTTTATACAGTGACCGAAGTAAACATTAATAATGTGTAAATTTTGCTACTGACAATACCACTCTTTCCTACCTTGGACCATTTCCACCAAGAATGCATTTTTTAAAGAATACAAGAAAATATGTTTTGTTTAAGCTCTGATACCAAATATTTTTTTTTAACCTCTAGGTTTTACATTAAATGAGAAGTGGTAAATTTGATACTGATATATTTTTAACTGATTTTTCTTTTTACCTATTTATTTTTCTTGGTACTAGGATTTTATTCAAATAGTCTCAGGGTTTAAGAAAATGAGTATTATTATAATTTACTTACTATCTCCTCCCTCCCTCTTTGACCCAAGTACCTTACTTTCTTACCTTTGGTTATTTTCTTTCTCAGCCACTAAATTTGGGAAGTACTCATCCCACTCCATATCCTATGGAGAGGATTACTGGGACAATCCTATCCTCATGGCTAGAACAATTGGTTCAGGAATGTGAAACTGACCAAATTTAAAGTTAATAGGGGGCTACTGGGTGGCTCAGTTGGTTAGGCGTTCAACTGTGGTTCAGGTCATGATCTCATAGTCCATGAGTTTGAGTCCCATGTTAGGCTCTGTGCTAACAGCTCGGAGCCTGGAGCCTGCTTTGTGTTCTGTGTCTCCCTCTCTCTCTGACCCTTCCCTGCTCATGCTCTGTCTCTCTGTCAAAATAATAAATAAACATTAAAAAAAATAAAGTTAATAGTAGATAAATACCAGGAATTCCAAGGAGAGATTTTGTCTTTGACAATGTTGGGGAGATATGAAGTCTGTTGCACTGTGGCCATTTACTACCAAAAGGTGAGGAGTCAGATATTTCCTCTAGCTGTCTTCCTTCAGTTGTACAATAGACATTTATGGAACATTCTCTGTGTCATGTCCTGTGCTAGTTGCTAAGGAGATAACAATGAAGATGGACTTCCATAACAAGACTTTCAGTCTTATAAAGGAGAAGGCCTCTCCTCAAATATAAAGAGCTTGTGGTAGGCTGTCTTTAGGTGCATTTTAACCTAAAAATTTACAAAAAGTATACTTTATCCACCACTTAAAAAAATAGACCCAAGACTCTTTCTTTGGAGAAGATTCTACCAATTGTTTATCAGTGTTACCTTCCCCACATAAATAGATCCTAAAATTATAGACCATAAATCTAGATTCATTTACTTTAAAAATTTGAAGTATAACATTTGTTTTAATATCTATTATTTTGATAATCACTCACAATTTACCCACACCCAAATATATGACTTCATGTAATGTCTAGTGTGTCATTAAAATAGTTTGCCACTCATAAACATATTTGGGCAAAAATAGAACTCTGGATAAATAGTAAATTCAGCAGAATTACATAGACATGTAATAGAGTCAACCATGAGCCTCAAATGTTCAAATTACCAAGGGCATCAGTCAATACTTTTAGTTGAGGGAATGGAAAAAGTAGCTATGCAGACTAGTTTGAGTTGAATTAAACAAGGAGAGTAAAGAGCTTCTCTCCTCTACAGTTTTATAATTATTTCAATGAATAACTAGGTTTTAAGCTTGACAGAGATATTGATACCTCATGTAACTTTGAACCTAGTATCATGTTTTAAATAAACATTTTCTTTACCACATGTGCTCTGGAAGTACCAAATGAATAATGGACAAAGTAACTAACTGAACTTATATAACACTATACAAATGATCCTGTGGAGGTATGTAGTGCTTTGCGATTACAAAGCCAATTTCATATACTTTAATCTCATTTAATTATTAGAGATATTCTCTATGGTTGACTAAATATGATATTTTGGTTTTATTTATAGGCATGGAAACTGTGGCTAAAATAGGCTAGAAACTTGCCAAAGTCCATGCAGCTTACAGAGATGGCCCCAGAGCTCAGGTTACCTGACTCCTCTTCCAGAATTTACCCAAGTCAAGAGGCTAGAAAGATTGATTATTCAAGTGAAACCTAGAATAGGCTGGAGTGCTATTAGAAAGGCTGGAGTGCTGACTGTAATTTCCTAATATCACCACTATACAGACAATTCTAGTAGATATAATGTCATGTTTAGACACGAAATTGCAATGCTAGAGCTGTAGGTCTCAAAGAGAACTTGGTACTCTTTTTTTTCTCTCCTGATACCCTTCTTGCTATGACCTATTACAAAATGGATTCCTGAGGGACTGAGCATGGATTGAAAGGTTGGATGAAACATTAAATGACTATCAAATCTGGAACTACAGACAGATCAGATTTTTCTGGACACAATGCTCATGCCTGGTACTTACATGGGCCAAAAATTGAATGAAAGACAGGGAAGTCAACTAGAAACAGTTCAGAATTTTACTCATCATTAAGCCAGCATAGGTATAGAAATGCCATACTGGCTGGTATGTTAGCAAATGCTCCCCAAATTGGTTTTCAGAGTGCTAGACTGGCAGTTGGCTTCTGCAGACACCTCTCTCCCACCAGCTTCTATCTGGGAGGCATTGAGCATCATAGGTACAGGGGCAAGCATCCCAACTGCCAGAATGAGGGGTGGATGGAAATAGGCAACTCACTAAATGAAGCCCCTAGAGCAGTCACAATTAAGAACTACAATGTCTCTTAAACAAGATAATGAGCATACTGGTAATTTCAAATTATGTTGAAAATGTATACTAATGTATTTTAAGAACTTGAGATGTTTTTATAACAATAGTTTCTTCATTCAGGGGGAAAAAGAGTGAGGATGGCATGCTATTGAAGCATGTATGCATTAACATGCTCTGGTTTAGTGAAAAGTATGGGTTTTTGTGTGTGATACTTCATCAGTCTTGTCACACAGAGATTCATGTAAAAGTTATTTAAAATTCAGTTAGATGCAGCTCATTGTCAATCCATTGGACTGTGGGCTGCTCAAGGGCAAGGACTATGGTTAATTTATTGTCTTGAACCCTATTAATGGTGCTTAGAACATAGGAGGTCCTGCGTAAATAAGCAATAAACGGAACTTAGGTGACCTCAAAGAGGTCAGAGCTTTCAGCCACTCTTGGTAGAGTTCAGCAGCATTGCATAGATATACAGAGGGAGGCTTTGTGGTCTCAACTGAGTCTGAATCCCAGCTCTTCTGCTCACTAGCTGTATGACCTTGGGTAAGGTACTTATCCTTTCTGAGCATCGATTTTTCCATCTGTAAAGGGGCTGTACTGGGGCACCTGGGTGGCTCAGTTAAGCATCCAACTTCGGCTCAGGTCATGAGCTCACTTTTGTGAGTTTGAGCCCTCCATCAGCTGTGCTGACAGCTCAGAACCTGGAGCCTGCTTCGGTTTCTGTGTCTCCCTCTCTCTCTGCCTCTCCTCTGCTCACGCTCCATCTCTCTCTCTCTCAAAAATAAATAAAGATTAAAAAAATTTTTAAGTGGCTGTACTAATTTACCCACCGCATGGGGTAATTGAGAGAATTAAATAACACTGGTAGTAGGGATCAATAATTCCAATAGCAAAAAAAAAAATCTTTTTTAGATTTTTTAAACATTTCCTAAAAAGGTACAGTTTCTGTAAAGGATTGAAAATCCTGGGCCAGTTTAAAACAAAACAGTGGAGAAACCATCTTTCTATGCAGTATGTTTTGAGCGGGTTTACCCACTAATTTTCATGAATCCCTCATCTACACTGACTTTCTGACTATTCTTAGAGTTGGTGAAATTCACCAGTACATAGTATTTAAGAAATAAAAAAGCTGAACCATTCAGGGACATGGCAGGTGACCTTTACCATTTTTTCTTTTAATTATTTAACACAGGGTGAGGGAATACTACAGAGAAATGAAGCACAATGTTGAACCTGCCTTTGGCAAAATCTACTAACATCTCTAGCAAGTTCTCTGTCCATGCTGGTCTCAATTTACAGTGATTTCTCAAGTAAATTTTAACTACAGAATTATTTTCCTTCTTCCTCTTCATCCCCTGTCCCTCACCAAAAACATCCTCCTAAGGAATTCTACTGAGTAGAATGTTTAAGAACCTGGGATATGTGACCTGTTCAATCTGATTTCAAATCCTCTATTTCTCTTACTGCTTGGGAGGGCTTGGACAAGTTACCTAATTTCCTTGAGTTACAGTTCTCTTATCTCTGAAAGGAGGGTAGTTGATCATATCTACTTGGAGGTTTTTATGGGGATTAAGAAAGAAGTTTTATAGAAATTACCAGGGGCAGTTTGTTGTACATAGTATGTATTCAATAAATAAATCATGTTATTAATTGTCCCACTGAATAACTGTGATGTCTTAAATTAAGCACCATTTATTCCTAGAGAAATGTTCAGTGAGGATACTCGTTCTTAAGAAGAAATAAGCATCTCTTTTTCTTAGTCCGAGACAGAATGGAGACTGGCACTAATGCTGACTCTTGTCCTTATTCTTGCACCCACACTTGCAATCATGAGAATGCATTGAATATTTTGAAAGGAAAAGATAATTTTCTTAAAATATGTTTCTAAATCCCTACACGAATTTTAATTTCAAAATGTTTCCCATCCTATATTTTCCATATAAGAGTCTAACTTTTAGGGCTCCTGCGTGGCTCAGTCAGTTGTATCTAGCTCTTGATTTTGGCTCAGGTCATGATCCTAGGGTGGTGATATCAAGCCCTGCATCTGGATCTGCACTGGGCATGGAGACTGCTTAAGCTTCTCATTCTTATTCTCATTCTCATTCTCATTCTCTCTCTCTCTCTCTCTCTCTCTCCCCTGCCCCTCCCCACTCTTTCTCAAAAAAAAATTTTTTTAATAAACAAACAAATAAATAAATAAAAGTTTAAATTTTGATCTCAAGAAAAGTGAAAGCATTGAGTTTAGCCTGCTTGGCTCTCTCACAAACCCACAATGACTTAAAGATTGTCAAACGAGCAGGTCTTTTATTGACTTTAGGTGAAAATGCATTAATCCTAAGGAACATCCAAATTCCATTTTCCTGTGCCTTCCACTGAGTATAACTTTCATTTTCCTTTCATTTGTACATTTAGCCTTGATCTTTTAATATCAGGTTCCCCCAGAGAGTAGCAAAAACAAAAACAAAACAAAACAAAAAAAAACCTGTTGCTTTAATAATACCCTTAATTTTGATCAGCTTGTCATCCTCATCAAGTCCTGATGACAAAATCTGATCCCAGGGACCCAGGACTGAAAGGCAAGAATTGAGTCACACTCCCAGCCTTGCCCCATCTGGGGCTGAGATCAATGATTCAATGATTCAGGTTTGTTTTGTTTTGTTTTTCATTTCTCAGCTTCCTTACTGGCACAAAGATATATACATCTTTAGGCCTTAGCTTTACGACATGACTCTGGAACTTCAGATCTAGAGGAAGCCTTATAGGTAATTGTTAAAGTGATGACAATGATGCTTTGGATATGTGCTGCACTCCCAACATGTTATAAAGCATTTTCACATCCATTATCTCATTTGATTCTCCTCACACCTCTATGAGAAAGGACTCCCGCTAATGCCATGCACATCTTACTGACAGAAACTAAAACACAAAGGGATAAAAGGATTTGATCAAGGTAATGCAGCAAGTTAGATGCAGACTGTGAGTGGAACCTGGGTTTTAAAACTCTTATTCTAGTTTTTCTGTCACCACTCCATAAGATTCTAACTAATAATGTAGACTTATGCTATCAGCACTGCTAAGCCACATATGACTTATTTCTCAGACAGCACTGAATGCAACATCTTCTGCCAACATAGAAATAGAAATAGGTCATCTTCTTAACTCAGTCATTCTTTCCCTTTTGGTTTTTATTTTTCTTCATTTTATTTTACCTCAATATCTGATACATGGGAAAGGACCTGCCCATAAACATTTGAGTTATAGAACTTAACAGAGAGGCTTGAGAGAGTCTGTTGGAATGAAATCTGGAAGCCAATTGTTAGATGCTTCATTTCCTGTGAAACTAGTTGGGAGACCTTAGGCTGGCCATGTCACTTCCATGGACTTTATTTTTCTTTTTAATATGAGAAATAAGGACAGTTTGAGTAGGCAATTCTGGAGTCTCTTTGACTTACATGTTTTTGTCTTTATTACATAACTGCAGCATTGAATATTATTGGTACTGTGGAATGGAAAATAATGAATTTCTCTGACACATCTAGCGTGCGTGTGTTTGTGTGTGAGTGTGAGTGTGTGTGTGTGTGTGTGTGTGTGTGTGTGTGTGTGTTAGAGACCCCAATCCGGTCATGTCCAATCAAATCAACAAGTCCACTTAACATCTCTTTCCTAAATCTTTCCAAAGTCACTTTATGGGACAGCTATTAAAAGAGCACTCCCACACACACATCTGCCCTTTTTGGACAAAATTCAGCCTTCTTTCTTTTTTTAGTCTAAATTTAAGGTTACAAAAGCAAGCAGAAGTGAATCATTGCATCAATCACTATCTTCTATGACCTTTCAATAAATTATAAATCACTTTTCTTTTCTCAGTCATTAAATATGCCTGAAATCATCATGCAGAAATATGTGAATTTCAAAGGTTAGGGAAAGGAATGAGAAAGAGGGGAACATACAATTATATTATGATCATGTTGTCCTCTATTTCCGAAGCTATTCACAATTTTCTAGGCATTTTCAGATACTCATACCAACTCTTGTAGGGCAATTATAATTCTTCCATTTTACAGATAAACAAAGTGAGGTCTGACAGGTTAAATGACTTGCTCAGATATATAAACCTATTGATAAAGTCAGCTAGGACTTAAGGCCAGCTCATATCACCCTTAGCCAAGTATTCTTTCCTTTCAACTTTTCCTTAAAGTCATGTTTTACTAATATAGTATACATGTCATTTTGTATAGAGTTTTGAGTCATAAAAAATACTTCTAGTAATAGAAAGCATTTTAACTAGCCTTGTTCAAGATGCTCCTGTTACTTCCTCATTCTTATCTTTGTAAAAAAAAAAAACTGACTCTAACTTGATATATCCAATTATCAACATTCTAAACGTTGCCATCAACTTGAATAGTGGAACATATTAGGTTGTTATGGTATGCCGGGACATGAGGTACCTTGAAAGCATGTGCCCTTTATTGTATACTACACACACACACACACACACACACACACACACACACCTGTTGATGTGAATAGCTTTTTTTCCTTAATAAAAAGGAAATTGCTATTTCCTACAAATGAGACCTCCCAAAAATGCTATGGCTCAGTCTCAGAGCACAGGTTCAAACCCTGTCTCTGCCACTTCCTAGCTACGTGATCATAGAAATGAAAATAAGGTCAGCCTTCTAAAGCTGTTGTAGGTATATATTTAATAAACCTTGTAAAATCCTTAGCACTGAGCCTGGCATACAGGAAATGCCCAATAAAACCTGGCTTGAACATTTTCCTCATCATCCTCATCACCACTACCACCCCCTCATTATCAACACTACTCATCTGTGCGTAGATTAATAGGAGCAGATCTTTAGGACCAAAATATCTCTTATTACTCACTTATTTGGCGTCAGCCAGTGAAATGAAAATTCCATTTTATATTAGCTTCATTTTAGATAAGTGGCCAGGGAACAGTGACTTGGGGACACAGATTCTTGTTGATTAGTTGCAATTGTACTGATAACTAGCCACGAAAAAATGTTTTAATTATTGTTATCCTATACTTCATGTGCTTCACCTATAGAACAGAGGGACAGAATTAATTTTAAGAATGTTTGTAAAGGAAAGTGTTAAAATTATAGCTTTATTGTTAAGATTAAATAAAATGATTCCAATTTTACTTGAAACTACTGTATTTATACTCTTTTCTTATGCAAGACTACTACAGATTTTTTATCATGATAAAATAACAGCAATCAAGACAGCCTGACCTTTTCATTATTTTGTGGCCATTCTTTATTAAATCATGTTCAATTACTTCCTCCTAGTGACAAGAGGATGATGCTAGTTTATTGTTTCTTAGAAGTTACACTGCCTAATATCTGTAAAATTTGATTTAGTATGGGACCAATATTTACGGACTTGTTTTTCAATGTAATTAATAAAGCTGTCCCAGAAGTATAGCAGGGAAAATCCTGCCCATGTTTATAAAATGTGAGAGTTCATATCACCCTACAATCATTTCCATGTTAATATTGTATCTTTTCATCTGCTCTTTCTGAAGCCAATTTTACATAAATAGGAAATGATGGCTGGGTCATTGACAAAATAAGCAAGCTTGACCAAAACAGTCTCTTTTAAAGAGAATAATTCTCAGAATCAGAGACATTTTAAAAACTGGTTTCTATTTTCTTTGAGAGTTCATCATTCCTCCCCCTTGCTAGTGGGTTTTTTCCCTGCCATATCATCTCAAGCTACACCTGCTCACCTGGCCAGGGGATGGGCCATGTACAGCAGAAAGGATTATAATAATGGTAAATTTTGGTTATGACTTGGCAGTCAAATATTTGTTATCTCTTTCTACCAAGTCTTTCCCTACAAAGGCCTTGCCCAGTGACCCTTTGTGTAAGAGAAGCATGCATTCTACCCCATGGGCAACAGGCTTGTCTATGTGACTTGCTTTGGCAAAGGGAATATGAGCCAAATCACTTATGTTTATCAAAGCAGGAAGTTTAAGAATCATTTTATTCTTCTATTGCCCCCTCAGCCAATAGAATAGTATGCCAAAGAATGGAATATATTTTTTTTCAGGTTTAAATCACTGATATTTGAGGGCTATTGCTACCATAGCATAATCTAGCTTAAACTGACCAATATAGTCCAATTCTGCCATACACAGATGCACAGATGAAAGCTGGACAGGAAGCTGTCTGTTTAGTGATCTACTCTATGATTTGGACAAGGTCTTTGTCCTCTTTGGGTACTTTTCTACAAGATTGGTTATACATAATCATCTCACCTGGAAAATGAACATCACATTATAGAAATACTGTGAAAAGTTAATGAGGTGATTTATATAGAGAGAGCTTACAAATGCTAGTACATCATATTATTTTAGAAGTAGTAGATCAATACTACTTTAAGGGATCACCAATTCTCAGCACAATATCCATTAGCCAAATTTATACAATTAAGCTCTTAAAAATAATACATTATGGTCATACTACGCACACTTGAGGGCAAGTGTTCTTTTTGTTGTAGGATACCAAGTGCCTCTTCTTTCTCCTCTCAGAAAGCCATGCCAAAGCCACTGTCTTACCTTTGCCCTCTCCTAATTTCTCATTCAGAATAAAGGTGGTTCACATCCACCCTCTCTCCCCACACCCACTGTGGGCCTATTTTTCCCATGCCAAATTCATTTTTCAGACCTTAACTAACTTACCAACCATCTCGATGGCAACACTCTGGGCCTCTTGCCCCCATGGTTACCACTGAAGTTCTCTATACATGATAGATAAAATAGATCTGTTAATTTCTAAGTTTCATGGAATAAGAAAACATTAGGAAGTTTGTGCTAGGAACTTGTGCGGACATAAATGCCCACCAGAAGATTGCTTTATAACAAAACTGCCAAATATCAGGAAATATAACATAGCATTTTAGAGGTGAAAGAAGCTTCAAATTCAATATAGTCTGGGGTTTTTTTGTTTGTTTGTTTTTTTGAGACAGAGAAATTGAGGGTCAAAACAAAATATGACTGTTCAAGGTCATTCAACTATATGATAGTACAACCACAAAGACAACTCTTACATAGGAATCAGGTTTTTTGTTTGTTTGTTTGTTTGTTTGTTTGCTCTATATCCAGCTGTCTCATTTCATCTGGGATAATAAAGAACAGAGCTTTATTGCAGAACAATAATTGTATCAATCTTCAAGAAAGTACAACAGGAAAAAGTGTCAATTGGCTATGCAAGGCTGCTACTCAGTAATGTTCAGGAAAATTGCAACCAAGCTTTTATCTGCTTAGATGTGAGCTGAAAAAGACAAGTACAGACAAGACTAGATACACAGATGTCCATCTATGTAACTACACCACTTTATGTTTATTTATATACAAATATATTTAAGTTTATTTATTTATTTTTGAGAGAGGAAGAGAGAGAGAGAGTGTGTGTGTGTGTTCAGAGTGCACAAACAGGCTCTACACTGTCAGAGAAGAGTCCAATGTGGAGCTTTATCCTACGAGCCACAAGATCACGACCTGAGCTGAATTCAAGAGTCGGACACAACCAACTGAGCCACCCAGGATTTTATTTAAAATCCATCTGCCAGGAAAGTGGATTATAGAGATAAACTGAATAAACTTAAAATTGATTTGCACTGCATATACTATATATTTATGACAAATAAATCCAGCTGTAGAATATAAAAAAGCAAGTGAAATGTAGATTGGATAGGTTCTGGCACTTCCCTGCAAATCACTGTCTATTCTCAAGTAAACATTGGCTGAATAATAGTTTCCATGTTCATTTCTTTTTGCCTATTAAAAGTAAAAGCAACAGCAACAAACAAACAAACAAACAAACAAAAGCTTCATTTCCAGGCATACATAAGTGCTCATTTGGGGATTATCTTTCATTTTCCCCAGTTTTCCACAGAGATATAGATGCACTTAGTTTTCAAAATAAGGAAACTAACAGAAAAAAGACCCAAAGCCCCAAAAATACAACAGGGACTTTGGTAAACTGGTAATGATGCACCTCACCTTTTCAGAAATGTCACAATCCAACTCTACTCAATCATGTTCAAATGAAAATGAAGACCCAGATGTTTAAGATGTAAATATGTTTAAGATTTTCACATGAAAATTTTCAATTGTTCAATACTGACTAAAATTAAATGAAACTCATCCATGTCTAATGATTCATGCTCTAAGCTGGAGTTGGACAAGTGGCTACCAAGTTACAACCAATGACTCTACCTCTTTGGAGTAATTTCCCTGTAAGTAAAATTACAATTGGGCTTGATCTTCAAGATTTAGCCCTAAAATTTCACCTTTCTCTATCCATCTCTTTCCACTCTCAATACTGATACTGCGAGCAAGAAATCACCAGCTAAGAAAGTATAATCATTAGGTGGTTATAATTGATGTCCATGATTGCATTGTCTGGTTAACAAGGAGCTATTACACAGCTCATGAATTACACATTGTCTTATATGTTATGTAGCTCTTCACCACTTACCAATGAAATTCCAGGTGCTTAGTGCTTTAAGTCACGTGAGCCTAAACATACTAGAAATCATGTTTGGAAACTATTCCAGTAAACTCAGCGCTCTTGACTGAAGCTTTATCTTCTAAACAAAGCCACTTATTTATTGTACTTCAATGTTCTTATAGAGCTGATAGAGAAGCATTCAAGGGCAAATCAATTCGATTTGTGATGGGGATGGAAGAACAACTGTAATTTTAAGAAAATGCTATTTTTAGTATTCTTTTTGTCATTATTCTGATAGATAATTCATAGCAAGGAAAAGCTAATTTTGGGGAAGATAAACTGGAAGACAAATATGAAAAATCAAACATTTATGATGTGACTCACCTGTTAATGAGAAGCACTGTCAATTTCTTAAGCAGTGGAGATATCGATATATAAAAAAAATAATTTAGTCATGTTTAAGGTATTTGTCAATTATGTTTTCCTTGCACTTTCTGACCTATTTCTGCCCTTTGGGAATAGACTGTTCTTGCTTTTCTGAATGAGACAGATTACATGAGAGGTAGGTGAACATGGTAAACAAATTCTGGTCAGCCACTGCTTATATGTCCAGCAAATTCTTTTCTGAGCTGTTTAGCACTGCAATGTGTCGTGACCTTCTTAATAAACTCTTTTTGGGAAAAAAAGTGAAATATTAAAAAAAAAATTTCCTCATTGCTGTCTGCTTCCCTTTTCAGTCTCTGATATGCTTAAATTTGCATATCTATAATGCTTGAATAGCATTATTTTCTGAAAGTGCAAAAATAAGAAGAGGAAATTAGTCAATTGCATCAAACAGAGTGAAAGGAATCATTAATGAGTTTGTGTGGAGAGCATGATGTCTGTAGACTCAGTATATCTCCCATTTTTATATTTTAATACTTATTTAATATTTTACATTTATTTGGGGCAGCAGCTTGACAGGAGGGCTCTATTAGTCATATCAGTCACATGGATGAAGGTGTCATTTAAATATGGCAAAGTAAGATTTTCGATTGAATTAGGAAACACCAAAGACTTGGATAAAAATTAATGTCTTGACTTGGTTAGTTCTCATAGACTGTCACAATAAAGTATTAATCCCCAAAATTACTGTAAATAGTAGTCATACAAACCCTTTATTAGGTTTTCTTTCTTATAAGAACAAATAGCAAATACACTGGATCTGACAGTTTCTTAATTAAAACCTTATTTAGATAGTGACCAATTGGTCCACTAAGCAAGTGAATAGTATTAGCTCATAGGCAGTAAACATGCTTCTGAAAGATGAAAGGCTATCATTGCTAAATTGTTTCTCACTTGTTATTGCTATATACAAATATAATTCCTATTCTTATAAGTTAACATTTTTTTGATGCATATATATATAGGGTTATTGTATGACTTCATCGCATTGTTTGTGTAATATTACCTATTTTCAAGCTTAAGAATTAACTTTTTCTGGGGCGCCTGGGTGGCGCAGTCGGTTAAGCGTCCGACTTCAGCCAGGTCACGATCTCGCGGTCCGTGAGTTCGAGCCCCGCGTCGGGCTCTGGGCTGATGGCTCAGAGCCTGGAGCCTGTTTCCGATTCTGTGTCTCCCTCTCTCTCTGCCCCTCCCCCGTTCATGCTCTGTCTCTCTCTGTCCCAAAAATAAATAAACGTTGAAAAAAAAAAAAAATTTAAAAAAAAAAAAAAAAGAATTAACTTTTTCTTTTAATTAATTCATCTCTTTGCCTAATATGTTTATGAGAGGCAATGGGATAAAAATTTGGTATCTGGATAAATAACTCTGCTTTATTGAATATCCTTGAATAAATTATTTAGCCCCTCTAAACTTAAGTTGCTTCATGTGTCAAATAGCAAAAAAATGTATTTCTTAGAGGCTTGTTGTGAGAAATAATATGATAGCACACCATGTTGCACAGATGCTAGAAAGCCATAAAACCCATTGTTCCTTCCTAGTACACAACTGAGCTACATTTCCCAGACTCATTTTATCATCACGGGAACATACAATATTCTTGCCAGTGGAATGTAAGCATAAATAAAGTGTATCACCTTGAAGCCAAACAATTTTCCTTAGATTTCATATGACTTCCTATGCAACCTCTATCTCTCAAGCCCTGTCTCCCCACTAGGCAAGGTCAGAGCAACCTTGGAATTTAAAATTCTGATGTGGAACTTTTTAAAATGTAATATATAAATACTGCAGGGTTACAACTGAAAGAAAGAAAAACATAAAATTTTGGGTTAACATATATACCATCATATGTCACTAAAAACAAATACATGCATGGGACTGTTATTCCCCTTAAATTAAAAATCTAAAGGAGTTTGTTTCTGTATTTGACTTGCTTTGAAAACCTATTGAAAACTTGATGGAGAACATTCTAGGAAAACTTAATTTATATAAAAAAAAAAAGGCATTCCTACATTAGGACATCTATAGTGTAACTGTGGTGACGTCAGAGGTTCTGGATAGGTCTAAGAACAAGGATTTCAAAGAAGCATCTAGTAAAATGCATTCATCTTATTATAAGCAAGGAACTTTCATCCCAGAGATGGCTATTCCTGGTCCAGCTCTCTTTACGTTATTCTTATGTTTTCTTCTATTGAAACCAAACTTATTTTTTTTTCTAAATCAAAGCTTAAAAATAAAATAAAACTCAATTACTATGAAGTTTTCCATGGATTTATTTTAAGACATTACATTTCTTCAACTAGTTTGAAAGTATATTTTTGACTAAAATGAACTCACAGCTTATTGTGACCCAAAGTCACAGGAGACTGTGAGATGAATGTACAGTTGTTTCTATCCTACCAACTAGGTTTCTGAATTTTTTTGTTTATTTCAACCTCTTCAGAAAAAAAAATACTGTTAACTTGTATCTTTGTTCCCCCTTTTCTTTCCCTTAAAATAGTTCACCTTCATTATGAGTAAAGTTTTCAAAAGTGTCCCCCTGGTTTGCCAAAGACATCTAAATTAAAACACATCGTGGAAGGTGGGAGCTCTTCCTTTTTTTTTTTTTTTCTACTTGGATAATTATTTGGCCAATACATATAGGCTGATACAGGTAGAGAAGGTTGGATTTGAGCTTGGTATTAAATAAGGAATACAGGACACAAAGACATGAAGTACGTACTACCTATACAGAACACCTCAGGGGGTTAAGGGTATGGGGGAAGAATAGTGGTCAAGCTTTGAAGGTATAGGGTAAATTTTAAATATTTTAGAAATGAAGCAATGAACATGGACTCTATCCACAGAGCTGGTATTTCTAAAATTGTAGTCTGACCGGTACTGTTGGAAAGTAAGGTAAATTTAGTGATACAGGGACTTTTTATTTTAATATTTATGTATTTCTTATAATAGAAATTAGGAAAATACAATAAGCACATGGAATCCTAACCAAAATGGTGAATTAAAGACAAAAAAGTAAATAATATCTAATGTTCATGGGTTCACCAAAAAATTTATGAGGATTTTCATGAAACACTGAAATTTGCATCCTCAAGAAAATATGGAAGCTTTCATGGTATTCTAACATGGGAAGAATGTGATACATTCTTTGTGATTCAGAATGATGGCACTTGGATCACAGATTCTCCTAAGAAACTTATTTGCCCACTTTTGTAGCCCACACATCAGGATAAGAACATGAAGGAAAAAAGTTCTGCCTGATACTAAAAATCATGTAGATAATTTGGTGAACTGGCAATGGCAACATGATCAGAAAGAACAAAGTCTTCTACTTTAGAGTAAACAATGAGTAATGAGAATATACATAATAGAATTCTGCACCGCTTATTAAATTGAGAGAAATTTTGCAGGTTTATCAATATAATTGTCATAAACAATCAATTCTACAATTGCTACTCATCAACAACTCTAAGCAAGCCCCTATACTAATAACATCATGGGTACAAAGATGATTAAAAGAAGTGAATTTTGTGAAATTTATTATTTATTGGAATGAGGGGGCAGAAAGGGGTAAATAAAAAGTGCCTAAGCCCTATGATCCAGCAATTGCACTATTAGGTATATATTCAAAGTATTAAAAAAAACAGATTCAAAGGGGTACATGAACCCCAATGTTTACAGCAGCATTATGAACAATAGCCAAACTATGGAGAAAGCCCAAATGTCCATTGACTGATGGATGAATAAAGAAGATGTTGTATATATACGTATACACACACACACACACACACACACACACACACACACAATGGGATATTACTCAGCCATCCAAAATAATGAAATCTTGCCATTTGCACTGATGGAGATGGAGCTAGAGTGTATTATGCTAAGCGAGAAAAGCCACTCAGAGAAAGACAAATACCATATGATTTCACCCAGATGTGGAATTTAAGAAACAAAACAGATGAACACACGGAAAGGGGAGGGGGAAAAGAAGAGAGGGAAACAAACCATGAGACAGAAGGGGTGAGGGAGGGGCCAAATGACTGAGGGGTATCAAGAAGGGCATTTGTGGTGAACACTGGGTGTTTTATATAAGTGATGAATCACTGAATTCTAACTCCTGAAACCAATATTGCCACTGTATGTTAACTAACTAGAATTTAAATCTAAATAAATAAATAAATAAATAAATAAATAAATAAATAAATAATAAAATTAGTAGGGAAAAAAGTGCCTTAAGCAACACAAAGCAGAAATTATGTCTTCATAAAGTGGGTGAAAATGCTCTGAGGGAGAATTAATGGAATGATGACGATGATGATAATTATTAATAAGAATGTCTTCTATTACAGAGTCTTTTCTGTGTGTCAGAGAAAGTTTTAAGCATTTTTAATTGAGTGTTATTACTTAATCCTCAGAACAATCCTGAAATATTGGTGATACTGAGCTTAAATATATTAAATAATTTATACAAGTTAATATTCAAACTTGAGCTGCCTGACTCCAAGAGTACACATTTAAAAATTGCTCCAAGTTGTTCTGATGAAAGGTAGTAAAGACCTCGTTGAGGAGATGCTATGCTTTTAAGCCTTAAAGTCATAAAGAAGGTAGAAAGGATTTGTGAAGCCATTCAGAGAAGAAAAATTAAGATTCAGTGTGTGTATAGGATTGGCTATTTATATTCAGAAAAATATAGTTGGATTAGTTCTGTCACAAGGTGGGAAATTATAGAAAACAATGTTGGAAAGTTCCTGAGAACAAAAGCTTGTGCTTAATTGACCTACTAAATTCTTGAAACATGGTGAAAGTTGTGTTTTCAGAAGATCCATTAGACCACAGTGGGAATAAAATAGCATAATAATTAAGAGCACAAGTCTAGGAGCAAATCACTTGAACTCATAGCCCAGGTTTTGTAACCAATCCCTGCAGTAAATGAGCCTCTAGAAGTCTGTTTCCTCATCCACAGTGATACCTTGGGTGTGATGTGTAGGAAATAGGACCATGGCTATGAAAATTCAACTAGGTTGTTTGGATAAAAAGTTTGCTACAGTACATGTAGTTAGTGCTCAGTAAGCGCTAGCTTTTATGATTAATGTGTAAAAGATAGACTGTGGAAGAGAGAGACTGACAGCAGGGACATAACTTAATAGGCTACCAACACAGTCCAGATGGGAACAGACAAATCCTGAACTAGGACAGGGGCATTGGCAACAGAAAAGAGGACAGTTACACAAGATGCTTTAGAGGCATAAGTGCCTTTGTGATTCATTAGAGGTGGGAGGTAGAGACATGACTCTAACTGTTCACGCCTGGCTCACTGAGACAATGATGGTGCTATTCCCAGATGCAGAGCAATTATAAAGACATGATGGTTTGGAGGAAAAATCATGGATGCAGAATCTGTTTTGATATATTGACTGTGAACTAAAGATGTTCTTCAAGTCATATCCATCTACCACCAAGGCAATATTATTCTCAAGTATGATACAGATGTGACTGGTGGGAAATTAAGAAGGTTCAGGTGGTGTGAGCAAAGGTTGTCACTGATGACATTGAATTACATGGTGAGAAGATTCTTTCCTGAGAAATGGTCCTTCTACTCTTCTGTTTACATCAATGAAATGTTTTACTTTGGTGCCAGCTGCAATTTCCCATTTCTCAAATATCTTTCCTTCCCTCATTTTCAATATACTCAGTCTGCAGAACACTAATATATGCACTTAAAATTTAAGAACATTTGTTCGCTTTTCATTGTATTTTTGCATCAACTTCTATTGTGTCAAATGCTTCTGCTTTTTCATTATGGCCCTAATATGAACTTTCTTTTTAAAAATTAATTTTACTAAAAACAATAATGAATCAATTTAAAGAAAAAAATACTAAGGAATCAGCAGTATAGTCACCACTTGAATATAATAAAGTCATGAGAGGTGGGCTTGAATGAATGAAGGTTAGAAAGCCTTGCAGTAAGCTAGGTCAGATATTAGGCAATATTCTCACCCAGTTTTGACCAAGGCTTCTTAAACTGATATACATTTATGCTAAGTCTAGGAGAAAATCACATTGTAATAATGTATTTAAAAGGAGTATAAATTTAAAAGGAGTATAATTTGATCTGATAATTTCCCAAGAAAGCTGTTTTTATAACTTCATTGTAGATATTAACTAGTTGTAAAGCTCTGCTTTGAAGGTAAGAATGGCATCAGAAATCAAACAAAAGGTCATGCAGAAACTTCAAGTCATTACAAAATCAACTGTCATGAGAATCAGGCTGCCTCTCAGCATTGGTGTTAAGTTTCCATTCAGTCCTTTCTCTTCACAAATACAACTAAGATGGCGCTGCACACAAAATACAAACCAACAAGAGCAGGGAGTGAACAACAAGACCAACAGGGAGGCTAACCACCGTATTAAAATTCACAAATGATGCAATCAATTAAATCATGCTACTCAGTATCAAATCTGATATCAATGCAGTCTTGCTTTGATTTCCCTAGGAAGATTAATAGCTTTGTGGCACCTTGGTAATATTTCTTGCCATGCTTTAAATAAGTAGGTCATTTTCTTCTGGAAATATCTCATAATAGACAGTAAATACTCTAGATCATTCTCAAGATGAAATATTGGGGAGGGAATGATTTAGGCCCTAAGATATAAAGCCAATACTTCCCTTACCACCATTTGGTTTTAATGCCCCTCTGGGCTCAAATGACTAAAAAGACTGGCTAGTCATCAGTTTTGGGGTTCTGTTTTAGGGTGCTGGAGCAATTACAGAAATATGAATATACAACACAATTTAATGCCCAATTTCTCATTCTGGAAGCATGCAGACTTAGAAATTATTTTTACACATGTTCTTCCTTTCACAGATGGAAAACCAGTTCTAAGGCAATCCTAAATCTTTTTTAGGGACCAAATAAAAGACTGTTCTAGTACTTGATGTTCAGGATTTGCAGTGAATAAGGGAACAGAAGGCCACTTTTCAAAAATATACTCAAGCATTTCTTTGACCTTCTTTTAAATTCTTTTTGCAAATTAAGAGAGTTGGAGAAATATGCAAACACTGTTGATAATAGTGTTAAGACCAGATAGTTCTTTGATTTGGAGAACGATGGTTATAAAGATATAATCTTAAATTTCTATTTTTGCATAGGTCCTTAACTTGCTTCTCTATGTATAGCAGACCAAGACCTTATTCCAAATTAGTCAACACAAAAGTATATTCTATGAATTTCAGGGAAAAAACTCAGGTTTGTGCAAATAAATCAACAGAAAACAGTTGATATATTCCTGAGGAATATATATCAAAGGAATATATATCACATGTCTTAATAGACATTAAGCTGAGAACCCATAATTTATATTTGAAACTGGGACATATCAAACTCACTTAATTTTAAAAAGGAGTAGCTGAAATAATTTGCTTGGAGTATGTACTCAACATTGCAGAGGGTTTATACTGGCCACCCAGGAGACAGATATGGTCTCTGAAATAGGCTTAAATTATATCACATGGGTTTTCAAATAAATTCAATTAATGCCATTAAAATCCATGATACTTGTTGTAAAAATAAAGATTTTTAGTTTCTCTTAAGAAATCTGAGCTCCTGACCACGTTAGGTCCCACACGCACTTGTATTAGTAAAAGCTACTATTTGTTGAATGCTCACTAAGTTCCAGGTATCATTCTAAGCACTCTTCTTTTTTGTTTTTTTTTGTTTTTGTTTTTTGTTTTTTGTTTTTTCCTTTATACACACAGTATGCCTGTGAAACAGGTTTTTTGTCCACATTAGTTATCTGGGAGATTTAATCCCTGAGAAATTCAGTAATTTTCTCAATATCTATAGCTAGTAACTGATGCAGTTGGGGTTTGAAACGAGGCCTGTCCCTTATCCATAATAGAGCCAGTTCAAAATATTAAATTAGTGAATGCGGAATCAGTCCATATCGATTATGATCACATTTCTGTACTTGCAGAGAGTTAATTTTCCCTGTGTGATTACTTTAAATGCTGCTATTTTAATATACCATAAAACTTATTTCCTAAAAGAAACATTACACCTACACCTAATAAATATTGTCTGCTTTTAAAATAATTGCTAGTCATTTTTGCTTAAAGAAATTAAGCAAATAAGTTACTAATCCAATTTTAATCCATTTTGCTTCAAACTGATAGAATCCATTTATATTTATCTATTATGCTAGAATACCAATTATAATTTTCTCTGGTAAATTAAAACACTTCATTTAATTTTCTGCATATCATTTGTAGACAGGTATTGAAAAGTCTGTGAATTATTTATACCAGAATATTAACTCTGGAAGGGGTCACTCAAAATTGCTTTCAAGAGCATCTTACCAGAAGTTGTCTTCACTACTTCAGTGGTATTTCTCAGTCCAACAAATGAAAATTGATAAAGCCTCCACGATCTTGTGTCACCTACTTCAACAGAACTACGCTTCCATTGGTAGACAATTTCTTCACGTGGATAGCCATCTGCCATAAGATGGAAAAGCACATATTTAAAATTATTTATAAATGAATGTATGTAGCAACCACCTTCCATGAACAAGACACTGAGATAAGTATGAGAGAGATGGCGTTTTAAGTTAGAAAAGGATCTTGAACTAAAGAGCATCACAATAGAGGAAATAAATACATGACATCTTATCCCAACAAGAAGTTAAGAAGTCATAAGGTCAAGATTACCCTTGAAAATAACTTAATTTGCATAGAAGATATGCTATACATGGTTTCGGATATACTATATGCATGCTTTACATTGTCTGAGGTAAGATATAAAAAGTATCCAATATGTGATAAATAGCACATATGCAAGATATTATTTTATGATGATGAGGAGTAAACAAGGCAAGGTTTTGAGAGTCATGCAGAAACAGAAAATAATGGAAGAGGAGACTCAAATGCCTCTCCAGGGTATGCCCTTAGAGTGAAAGATGACTGAGAAAAAAAACCTCAACTATTTACATTATTCTCTCTCTCTCAATTTGTTGGGACTTCATTTTAATACATGCAGAAATCTACAATTAACAGTAGTAAGTAGTGGGATGCCTGGGTGGCTCAGTCCATTAAGCATCCAACTCTTGATTTTGGTTCATGATCACACGGTTCATGAGTTTGAGCCCCATGTTGGGTTCTGTACTGACAATGTGAAGCCAGGTTGGCATTCTCTCTCTTTCCCACTCTCTCTGCCCCTCCCCCCCCAAAACTAAATAAACTTTAAAAAAAAGTAGTAAGTAGAAATGCCAAGGGGAAGATACCAATGAGCACTATGTAGATTCTGAAGAAGTTAACTATGTTCAGCCAAGAGAACAGAAAGCCTTCATGAGAGAGGTATTGCACTGATTATGTAGAGATTATCAGTACCATTTGCTAGCCATAATACCCTAGACAAATTTCTTTGTTTTTTTCCCTCAATTATTTGTTTCTTTATGGAGATGATGGTAGTACTTATTTCATGACTGATGGCCAATGTATAATTGTTGAGTGGATAAACATTATGAAGTAAATTATAGAATAAACTCTGTAGGGGTGCCTGGCTGGTTCAGTCACTAGATCATGCAACTCTTGATCTCAGGGTTGGAAGTTAAAGCCCCATGTTGCGTGTAGAGATCACATAAAAATAAAATCTAAAAGAAAAGCATAAACTCAAGTAAAAACAGATAGATAGATGATAGATAAATGATAGATGATAAATAAAACTAGACATCATCTCAACTATTTATGAACTAATAATGCTATATAAGTCTTAATTATGGAGGCTGATTGACTACCTGGAATAGGATCCCTAACGTGTTCCCTTTTTCTTTTCTTTTGGTCCAACTAGGCTTGTGTTGTGTGCTTATTAACTAAGATGCAAGAAAAAAGAAAGCATGATCCCCAGACTGGCATGGAGAAGGGGTAGGGGACAGGATGTGTTGAACCAAGAAAAAGAATAGTAATGTTAGGGAACTCCCTATGGAGAACATGTTGATGATTTAACTTTTTTGATAGCAGTAAGAAACATTAAGTTGTGTTTGGGTTCAGAAGACAAGTGTCCATCAGTGACCTAAAGACACAGAAATCACCAGCTCTAGATTTTATCTGACTCAGAAGAGTAGTCCCAGTTGAAAAAATAATAGAAAAGAAGTCTCATCTCCTAAAGCTTGGGGAGGATTTTACTTAAAAATATTCCATTCTTGGATAAAGTAAAACATATGAAATAAGATTTATAATGGGAAATTTTCTTTTTTTAATTTTCTTAATGTTTTATTTTATTTTTGAGAGAAAGAGAAGCAGAGCATGGTTGCGGAGGGGCAGAGAGAGAGGGAGACATAGAATCTGAAACAGACTCCAGGCTCTAAGCTGTCAGCACAGACCCAGATGTGGGACTCAAACTCATGAACCCATGAGATCATGACTTGAGCCAAAGTCAGATGCTTAACTGACTAAGCCACCCAGGTGCCCCAATTTAATGGGAACTTTTCTAAATAGATATGATAGATAGTGATATTTTTCCTCTAGTTCCTTCTGGAATTTATGTAATGATGAACAGATGATTGCTGCTTTCATCATTGATTTTTTTTTTCTTTTTGAAAGGACAGCTATTATTATTTAGTTGGTTTGTATGGGTCTCTGTCACTCCCTGCCTGGGAAATTCTACTTATAGAAATATAAACTTAAAATTCATAATAAGTTTTTCATTCTGCCTAGTATCCATAGTTGTCAGACCAAAAATAAAAAAGAGGTGAGCAACCTAACGTGGACCTGAACAATTAGTGAGGCAAACATCGGGGGGACACTGAAGCTTGGGTTTAGTTCAGGCAGGAAATTATCTATGAAGCTTAATTTGTATTATAATCATCACAGATCATTTTGCTATATAATCTATTGCCTGATAATAATAATTAATAGAAATAATAGAGCTTTTTACTGAATCCTATTGTGTGTGAGGTAGCATATCAAGCATTTTACATATATTACATCAACAAAACAATATTGCGGGAGGGCACATCTCAAAGTCTCTGCTGGGCACCTGAGATTGTGGACTCACTGCAAGATTTAATAATTTGCTCAAGTCTATAGTGATGGAGTTGGGATATGAACTAGACCCAAAAGACACCAAAAATTAGTCTTTTATTCACTGGTAGATAACTAGTTCTAGATATTATTCAAACTCCATATGAAGTGGGTAATTTTCAATTTTGCTACCTTTAACACATATACTGAAATTGAAATAAGCAGATGATACTGTAAGGGAGAGAATAAATAGCAAAGATGCTGCTACTCTCTTCTTCTGAGCCAATTGGGGGCAGGTGGGAGCCGGGAAGAAGGATGTAAAACCTACCATTATAACTTTCCATTGAGTTCAGGCCTGCCTTTACAATCCTTCTTGAGAAAGGTGTCTGGGTGGGGCGTCTGGGTGGCTCAGTAGGTTAAGCTTTGGACTTCAGCTCAGGTAATGATGTGGGGCCTGTGGGTTTGAGCCCCACATTGGGTTCTGTGCTGACACCTCAGAGCCTGGAGCCTGCTTTGGATTCTGTGTTTCCCTCTTTCTCTACCCCTCCCCTATATGTGCGCTCTCTCTCTCTCAAAAATAAATACAAATTAAAAAAAAAAAAGAAAAGAAAAATATCTCCAGGCAACCACTGTGAATTTATTAAAAATGTATGCCCCAGTGAAAGCTACTTGTAAATTCTAATAAAATAGATCCTTTTTTGCAGGAAATCACTCTAATAGGGTTAAGCTGGTATTATGATGAAAGTAACTGTCAAAATCTTCAAAGTCAACAACATTGCTTGTTTCTGCATTCTCTAGGAGTATCCCAATTAGTTGGCATTGCAATTAGGAAACTGTTGGTGAGAGAGGATACAGAATACAGAATGAGATTACTTACAGCTGGAAAACTCCAAGGGGCAGGAATGTTCGTCCATTGGAAAATTGTGCAACTGCAATTGGCACTCTGCATCAATTGTCAACCTAAACAGAAGGATATAAAACACAAATAGAAAGAGTTTAGACACAGTTTTAAGAATGTACATGAATGCAATTTTTAATGACTATTCTTCATCTTTGTTCCTGGAGAATATATCTCATATTCCTATTGATAATTCAAGGTGATTCTCCCTGAAGAAACCCACCAAGTCCAGGAGAAAATTACTTAAGACTTAATGTAGTCCATTCATTTTCACAGAACAAACAATAGGATCTCATTGGCTTCAATTCCATTTTTTCCAAAATTTATGACCATGTAATTTTTTTGGCAAATAAATTGCACACATGAGATTGCTTGGTGAATATATTTAACTTAACAGAACAAATTGTTTTAGGAACTTAAGCTCATTTACTGTTTGCATGTAAATTAATGCTGATAATTCTCAGATCTTATCTGCTAATTAAAGCAGAACCTTCTGTTTGTAAGTACTTGGTAGCTGTTAGATTTAAATTACTATATGTGAGTTTTAACATACTTATATTTCACAATGGAGTATTATGCATTCTTATAATGGAACACTATGAAGCCATTAGACAGGATGTTACAGAGTAGAAGAATACTTAATAGCAAACAAGAAATGTTAAATACACATATACAGACATGTTCGAAAAATGTTTGCCAGTGAACCTCAATTAGTTTGCATCTGGGGTGTTTATTAAAGTTACAGATTTTCTGGATCTTGATATTGGCTAGGACTCTAGGATGGAGAAATTTAATGGAGTCCCAGATGTTTTGGACCATCTTTGGACAAGTAGGAATATACTCTAAAATTGTAATGGAAGTGGGTTGATTATTTTTAAGATTTCTTATTTGTTAGCTATATTTCTTACAAAGTACAGAGAATAATCTTGAACTAATAAAAGTATTATTTTATAAATATTAATTTATTTTAAAAGATTTTATAACTCAGCATAATTATTAATTGGGGAGATTTCATTTTTCTATGGTATAATATAGCAACTACTGATCTTAAAATATAAGTAATAATTATTCAGCCTTTAATCATCTATGTGACACTGGGTATGATAAATTTTTCTCTCATTTAATAAATGTTATTATCGCTTTAATGTACTTTAACTTGTTCAGTCACAAAACCAGCAGCACAGTTGAGATTTGAACCCAAGATTATTTGTCTCTAAACCTGAAGGTTTTAATCATTGTCGTTCAATAATTATATGCTCTTCCAAAGAAAAGGTTAGTTTTATTTGTAAGTGAAATTATAATTAATTTGATATTTTATTATTTTCAAGTTAAACTGGAATTATTAAAATTGAAAATACCTTTAGACAGATTGCAGATACAAAAATAGATACACACATATATAATCTGTGCACACACAAATATTCATAACTTATAGATTGGCAACAAGAATAAAATCATCTCTATAGATTCACAACTCATTCAAACTTTGAATCTTACAGGTGGAATTTTTGAAGTAACTTCCATAATTAAATATTGGATAGAGATTCTGCAAGTTATTACAAGTTAAAAAATGACTATAGTTATGAGGACAAGAAAGGGACTTGAGATAGTGTGAGTGACTCAATTTTGCAAAAGCTAGACTGAGCTCTGATTTATCAAACTTTGATTTCCACTAGATTCTAATTTCAATCACTACCTTATCTCTCATTTAATGAAACCCATGATGAATACAAACTATATGCAATGAATTTCTTTTGTAATTGTGGCCATTTTTCCTAGTTACTGATCTTGGGTGGGGGAATGTGTCATGAGGGTGGTGGTGCCTTATTTCCAATAATCTCCATCAATTCCTACCTAATTCCTCTAAATAAAAATGTAACCAAGTAAAAACATTAAACTTACTAATAAAGCTTTGAGATATACCTTCTACCATCAAGACCCCTGCAACCAGATAGCTGCCCTTAAGTCATATACATAGAAATTCTGGAGAGTTGCCCTAATTCATATTGATAGTCAAATAGAGCTAAGAACCAAAGTCAGATCCGTCTGGTTCTTAACTTTATATACTTACCTATTATGATGTTTAATAATATACTTTCCCCCATTTGAAACCTCAACATAAAAACATTTTAAATGCATGTAAGTATAAGGGGTGCCTGAATGGTTCAGTAGCTTGAGTGTCCAAATTCAGCTCAGGTCATGATCTTGCGGTTTGTGAGTTCGAGCCCCACATTGGGCTCATTGCTGTCAGGGCAGAGTCGGCTTCAGATCCTCTGTTCCCCCTCTCTGCCCCTGCCCCATTTGCACTCTCTCAAAAACAAACATTTTTAAAATAATAAATAAATAAGTAAATAAGTAAGTAAATAAATAGATAGATAGATAGATAGATAGATAGATAGATAGATAGATAAAGTGCTAAGATAATGGCATACAGGAATTTAAGTAGAAAATCTCCCAAAAGTTATTTCATATTTAAGTTCTGAAAATAAAAGATACTTCCTTCAACTTATCCCTAAAGAAGTCTATTCCCAAAATAGCCAATAAATTAAGTCAAATAGCCTATCAGTGTAGTGGGGAGTGGGTGCTGTCAGATAGAACTCATTGTAGTTACTTGCTATTGTGCAGAAAAGAAAAGGAGGTACAGGAGATCTCCACACCAAAATTTCTCCTTTAGCAATGGTTTCCTTGGAAACATAGACATTTCCAAGCATAACAACTGGCGATCCCAATGGTAACTGTGTTTCAGTCTCCTTATTTTAAAGTAGCAGGACACACATGCAAAAGCCAAGGCAGGCACAAAGATCAGGTAACCTTATGAAGTCAAGGGACATTTCATGTCCGTGTGAGAAAACAGAGTTCTTACATTAGTCAAAGAAATAAGTTCTACCTATGACTTTGCAAAGCATATTGAAAACAGAAAGAAATACAAATTTTGTACTACCACATACTGTTTTGATCAAACATGCACACCCTGATGTAGGTTTGAAATTTCTTTCATTCCTCTTGTTTCAAGAGAGTGTGGGTGATCTTTGTTTTATTCCCAGAGATTCCTCTTTTTCTTTTTCAAAAGAATACCTTAAAGTGTAGAGCACTCGACCATCATTCCAAATTCTCAGCATCCTATTAGGGGTGGTTATCCAGTGTGCATCAGCTTTCTTGGAGTTTCTGAAGAAAGTGTCTGGAATCCAGATTTTCCCTACCATGTTGCTATTCAATCGGAGGACTTTAATGGTGCTGTTAAATTTCAGACGTCTGTCATACCACGTTTGAGCAAAAAATATGTCAATTGTATATTCCTGTTTTTTTTAAAAAAAAGGTGAAATAGAACATTTTAAACACAGAATTGTAATGTAGAACATTTGTTTGTATTTATCATTTGTATTCTCATTACCAACATAAAGCAAAGGTACTCCGGTTTTAATTAATTTAAAGAAGGCAAAAGCTTTGCTAAGGAGATACATCCATCTTTTATAGACAAATTGATAAAAAAATAGACCTGTTTAGATGAATTCTAGCAAAAGATCATAGTTGTAATATAGTCATTTGCATTCAGTGTCTGTACAGCAGTTTCTCATGTTACTTTGGGCCAGCTAATTCTTTGTTGTGGGGGCTGTGTTGTGTATGTTCGAATGCTTAGTAGTAGCATTCTTAGCCTCTACCCACTAGATGCCAGTAGCACCAACACCACCACCCCCAACGCAACCCCCTGCATATTGTGATAGCTAAAAATATCTTCAGACATTGCTACATGTATCTTGAGGAAAACAATCACCTACGTTCAGAATCACTGCTAAAGAGTGAACAAAGTCCATAATACTCAAAACAGTCCTCAACTGGAGCTCTGGAGAACAGCTCAGTTGACTCAAAATAAAATTGGGATCTTTAAGAACCTGCCTTGTTAGGTAGTGTGAAGATGGAAAAGGAGAATTCACATAAAATGGTTTTGGTCTGGCAGATAGCAAAAACCAAATGCAAGGTAACTTTTAAAATATTTTTACTATTATAGTTGTCCTTTTCACTAATAATGAGGAAATTAACCAATTAAAAAATAATTTTTACTAATGTGCTAACTCCATCACAAAGCACATTCACAAAGTGCTGTGATGAGACATGATTCTGTAATGACTATGCTCAAGTATACATCACTAAATTGGCAAGTGATTGACTTTACTTGAAGAGAAGTAAGTTTGATGTGAATTCAGACCATTAGACCTGGAATCTGAACACCCAAGTTCTGGTTTGTCACATTTAGATATTATTTAACATTATTTTATAACAATTTCACTGATGCCTATAAATGAGAAAAAACTCAGTGTTCTTAGAATATGAGAGCTGAGTGTTGGGAATCATCCACATTTCCTGTCTAATACCATCAACCAACCACCACTTTATAATGAAGAACACATATAAAACAGGAAGGTTACCCAAAAATACATAGCCTGTCAGGATCAGACTAAAATCTTCTTCCTTTGCCTCACTTGCATTGCTCTGTGTGATTTCTTTGCACCTCCTGCTGAGGTGTCTCACTGTAGCTGACTACATTTCCACTGGCGTAAGCCACATAACACTTTGTTCCATATTTGTTGTCTGTAAGTAGTAAGAAAGGAACCTATCTTATGAAATTCTTTACCAACTAATTAGTGAATTAGTGACGTACCAGTAGATAAAGTAATTAAATAATTCTAAACTACATTTTGGCAAGAAGCAAAAATAAATAAATAAATAAATAAATAAATAAATAAATAAATCCCACAAAAATAAAATCTTTTTTTCACTGAACCAGCATTTCATAAAATGCGATCCTGGGATAACAATTCTGGGGACTAGTACTCCTGAAGTTAAAAGTTCTATGTTTAAATAAACTACCCATATAGCTTCTTAGATATTTAGATTTTGCATTAGAATGCTAAATATGCTGAAAATTTTATTTATAAGGAAGAAAACTGTTGGTATCTGTTTCATTCTTAAACAAATGAACTTACTTGCTTGGATTATGCAGGTGATATACTTTATCATCACTGTACATGAGAACACTTAAAGTTTCTCATCTCTCTGACTCAATAGAGTGTCCTTATTGCTAGCTTGATAAACACCATTTCAAAATTATAGTATCACTAATATTATGTTAGGTTAGGTTAGGTATTATGTTATAGCATGTTCTACTCTATTCTATTCTAGACTCCAATCTAGTTTCTTAGGTCAGATTTGGGCAGAAAGAATCATATAATAATAAAGCTACATTTATCATTATATCTAATGCACTATTTTCTCTGATAAATAATTCCAGTATGAAGCAAACTCTGACCTCTCTACCCCATCACTTTCCAAAAACTAGTGGAACACTGTATTTTATTCTGTAGTAACGAGTACTTGCCAAGTAAGCAATGATTGTTGAATTTTAAAAGTATAACATATTTACAAAAATTAATTTGTACACATATGATTACATTTAAGTCTCATAACAAATTATAAAAAATAATTATCTTCATATTACAATAAAAAAATCTGAACGACTATCTCTCCCTTATGGATTTTTTGTTAGCATATTGTTTGCTATTTTTATGATACCACATCTCCTCTCTAATATGTTAATAAAATTGACAAACCATTAGAAACTTACCATATTAATAGCATTCACTGGACCGATGCTGTTCACATACATGTCTGTGTGAATTAACGTTGGTTTCACTTTAAAGAGAATGATAAAGATATGTGAATTAAACATTTTAATGTTTTAGTCTGTGTTATTCTAGAAATAGATTTATTTTGCCACATTAGAAGTGATTTATTCACAACTAATTTGGTGTCGGTGACTAATTTATTACATTTAAATAACTATTTACTTTCAAAAACTCTCCTTTTAAGCATGTAAATGCAGTAACTAAGCATATTAGAGTTTTGAAACTGATTAAGCTTTAAAATTACATTAAGATGAACAAATGAGAAAACACTGCTTAGATTTTCTTCAGCCTTCTCTACATATCCTGAATTTTACCATTTTTCTTCAAGCCCCAGAATCTTTTGGGCATCATAGTCTGACTTGACCCATGTAGAAAAAATAACTACTTAGTGATCTAGAAAAAACTAAGCATTAGAAACACGAAGTAGACATTTAGTACAACAAATTTTGCAAGTTTCTTTTAAAATATTTCCCTCTGTTGATTCCTTTCATGACCACTTAATTCTCATACACTTCAGCCAACACAAAATCAATCTTCCTAAATGACTTATTCAATCGTGTGACTCATCAAATAATATGAGGAAACCATATGGAAACTCAATACACACCTATTTGTCAAAGATGAATGATATTAAAACTCATGAAGTATTTCATCCATGACCAAATGGATGTGCTCCATTTTCATTTAACAGTTAATGAACAAGGATTCATAATATCATCCTGTACTTCAAGTCAACAAGTACATTTTCTCTCATCTTTATCCACTTTCCCTGAAAGTGCCATGCCCTAATTTTCTGTGTTGGATTGAATTCTTCAGTAGTCCCTGCATCTATGCCCCTGCCTGTACTCCAGTGAGGCTACTTCTCTGCCTCTGAACTTGGGGCTTGACCATCTGACTTGTGTTGGCTAATACTACACAGATAAGTGAGTACACAAGTTCTAATCCCAAGCATTAAGCCTTATGATCTTCTACTTTCTGTCTCATTCTTTGTGTTTTTTTTTTTTTTCATGATAAAGATACTCCTGGCTAGTCTGCTGCTCCCAGGAGTAGAATGAGAATACAGCTTTCTTAAATGAGCAGCCCTAACCTGGCTTAGCTTAGATTAGACCACCCCTGGCAAAATGTTAAATAAATGCTTATTATTATATGCTACTGAGAGTTGTGATATTTTATTTCACAGAAGTACGTAACTAATATATCCTTTCTTCTACTATTATTTTGATATTACTTCATAACATTTTGATATTATATATACATATAACATATAACATTTTGATATTACTTCATAAATCAATTGTCACATTTCTTCTACAGCCTTTGTCTAAGATATCTAGGAAATTTTGAATTTCTAGTTCTCAGGCCTCACTTGAAGATCATCTTTCTTCATTTTGCATTTATCAATGCCCTCCCACCTCCAAGCCTGAATGCTATTTATACATTCTGTATCCATCTTTACAACATATAATGATCATTTAAGTATTTCTGATTATTAAAATATGCTAATTTTTTTCTTCCAATGTGTTTGCCTCTGCCTGTGCCATATCACAAAATATTTTAATATACCTCCTATATCAGGCCGAAGTTTATTGTCATATCCTTCCAGGAGGTTATTTAAGATGACAGTGACATCCCCCTCAGGAACTTTTGGAGTCAAGACCCATGTTTTGTTAGAAGCATAATCTTCATAGTCATCATCAGATTTTTGGCTGGTGAGGCTAAGAAAACAAAAATATTGGTCAGGAAACATATAGACTACATCCAAGAGGACTTTTACTCACAGACCACTGGGGAGAAAGGAGAAATGAAACAGAATTACAGGAAGGTATTACAATGGATGAAAATGACATTTTTCATTGAGGGTTAGTCTAGCTAATTAAACTGCATAAATGTAAATTAAAATGTATTAAAGTGTACTCTTCAGTTTTCCAGAATGCTCTGTCTTCCCATCTGTAAGTATATTTTTGCCTTTTCCATAGTTGATTTTCTTCCTGTCTACCTGCCCAACCTCACGAAGGACTTATTAAGAAAAAACAATTTTTGTGAATGCTTAAACTATTTTAAGTAACACTTAAATGATCATAACGTAGTTCAAGAATTCAGATGTAATGTCTACTTCTTCCTCCTCTACGAAGTTAACTTGCTCCAACCTATTAATGAAAGTAAGAGACTGATAATTAGATTCACTCCCACAAACCACCAGACAAGCCTCTCCCCTCTCAATTGAACTACTAAGGAGAACTCAGTCGTGCTGCTTTTTCTTCCCCCAGGGTGTGTGTATGTGTATTTTTTCCTCTCACTTGCACTGAAAGCAAGGGCGGTTCATTTATCTTTGATTGTTTAGAACCTGGCACTATGGAGGTTGGTTGTAGACTTTAAACCAGTCTTTATTACAGCGAAAGTTCCTGATCTGAAAACTCATACTAATGGTTAATGTACTATAATTGTATAATTGAAATTACCTACTTTGAATGATCAAAAAGCCATATAATATCCTGTGATTCAGATTTCAATGCCCGAACCTGGGAGAACCCCCCCGCAAGTAGACCAGAAGTTAAGGCTGACTTTGGAAAGATATTGGAATTCCTAGACCTTGCTTCTCCTCTTGCCCCAAGGTCCAACTCCCCTCTCCCTGCTGCCCACACAAGAGAATTACATTTTTCAGATCTAGGGCCAATGTAAACCTTGCAACAACTGCCATTTTCATTTTTAGCATCATTCAGTGAATGTTGGTTATTTCCATGGTTTATGGTAAAATTTTTAAAATTACAAACTTAAAATGTAAAGTGTCCCATCCCTATCTTCATTTTACTTTTGTAAATATATGGTAAAGAATGGATCTGATCAGAAATCCAACCACTGCCACATTACCCTGAATATACATACATACGTATGTACATACACACACAAACCATATTTATCATCTTTCTTCAATCACACTCATTCATCAATTTACATATATAAAATATATGTATGTATATGTGTGTATGTATAGGTAAATAGATGACTACATATGGCAGACGAAAGCTGATTGCATGATTAACCAGGTTTGAGAATGTGGATGGGAGATGAAGTTTTAAGAGTAATCACTGGCATGGATCAACTTAGTAAGCAAGTAATCTCCTCTTTCATTCCTTTAAAGCTTTATAAATAGGAAATGTTATAAAAACTGAGCCACACATCTGCATAAAACCTAACATAACCAGCCTTACATCTTGCACTTCAATTGCCATAATGACTTTAAACAACATTTAAATTTCATAAAGCACCCATATAGGGGACGATGGGCTAGACAAAGCTTCAAGGAGCTCTCAAAGAGAAAGGCCTTGGTGCTGGCGGAGGCAAGTTCTCTGCTAGGAAAATCCTTCTTGGACCTCAATTCATCATTTCTCTAGAGCACTGCTGAACACTGCCTAATAGAGCTCTAATCCTATGACCTAAATCCTACTAGTTTAAGAAGAAATAACAGCTCTCTGATAAAGAAATTTTCAAATCCCTTCAACAACTTTGAGAAAAGACTGTGCTTAGCCCATTGGACATCATCACTATGGAATTGTACCACCATTTAATTCATCCATGCAAAAATGTCTTTAAAAAAACATTTCTCCCTCTTCCTTTCCCCTGCCTTCTGTGTGTCTCTTTCTGTCTCTGTCAGACAAATGCACCCTATTCAAGTTTCTTCAAGGGAAGGGAAGAAATGTTAAATCATTTGGCTTGCTCACTTATAGCAACTCCTCATACTAACAACTAAATGACCCAAGCATGATGGTGCTGTGTTACTGGTGTTACCATCATCTGGCAGACAAGTAGGAAAAATACATTAAGTAAAAATACAAAGGATACTTGCTTAGAAAGAATACCACTTTGTAGAATTGCACCAATAATTTATTTAGAGTCATCTTCTGTTAGATGCCAAAACAGTAAATAAATCGATTATTTCATATAAAAGTATCAGTGACAGATTTTATCATACTTGAGGATGCCTACTGAGTCAGAGAGAGGTTAAAAAAAAAGAGTTGAGAAATTAAGAGTATACATTTTGAAGTTAGGAAGTACTAGTACTGCTTTCTAGATTTATCATGTCTTTCCTCTATCACTTACTATTTAATGGCCTGGGGCATGTTATTTAACCTTGCTCTACTTCACAAAGTTATCATCTTTAAAATAGAGTTAATGCTAGTATTCTAGCATTTTTTGACATTTTTATGTCAGATTAAGATAATGGTTATTAAGTGTTTCACACAGTACCAGACACACAGCCCTGAAAATAGGTCCATTGTAATTATTGTTATAAAGTGACCACTGTTAGATTTATACCCACAGGTCCAACCATGTATCTAAAACCTGAATCTATAGAAGCTGCTTCCAGGCTTTTATGTAACACATGCTGAGAAGAACTAAAAACAGATGTTTTCCAGGAAGAAAAATAATGAACCCTACATTATAATAAATGAAGTTTTTATTCTCTACAGTTTTCCCAGCTGAGGTCTAAATTAATGGGACTGATACATAATCTGGGATTGTTTCCAGATTTGTCTTAAAAAAAGAAAAAAAGCACCTCTTTCATTCAACATCGGTTGTTTCTTCAGAATTCTGAGGAGTCAAGACTTCATTTATAGGTAGGCTGTCTAGAAATAAATGAAGTCTGATCATTAGAAAAGGCATTCTGTGGAACTGTTAACTCCATAAGAAGGCCTGGGTGGAAATAAATTGATAATGATTCAAGAAAATGCACTTGACCGTTGAGTGCGCTGAGCACAAACATAAAGGTGAACTTCTAGCTAACAGCATCTATCCAAATTTAAGTCTTTAGAAGCAATTACTTGTTCTTGTACACTTTAGTTTAAAAAATAATCTTATAAAGAGAGAGAACCAATATTTAAATTAGTCTTAAATGAACTTACCATCCTGAAAAACATCTTTTGTAATCTGAGTAAAATTTGTCAAAGACAATACCCAAAAAGGTTGTAAATTTTTCATCATTGAAAGCTTTTTATTTTTTATTTTTTGAATGTTTATTTATTTTTGAGAGAGAGAGAGAGAGAGAGAAAGAGAGAGAGAGAAAGAGAGAGAGAATGTGCAAGCAGAAGAGGGGCACAGAGAGAGGCAGATATAGAATCCGAAACAGGCTCCTGGCTCTGAGCTGTCAGCACAGAGCCCAGCAGTGGGGCTCAAACTCCTAAACCCTGGAGGTCATGACCAGAACAGAAGTCAGATGCCTAACCTGACCCAGGTGCCCCTCATCCTTAAAAGCTTTCTAAAAAAACGTGAGAAAGCCATCTGACCACAAACCTTGGACAAGCAGCATGAATATCTCCTAAAGATATTAATACAAATGCAGAACCTTGGGCCCCACTGAGATTCCTGAATCAAAATCTTTAATAAATTTACAAGCGATTCATCTGCACATTAAAATTTGAGCAACTCAGTCTGTGTTTAAACCAGTGATGTGTACTCCTGCGCGGAGCGCGGCGGGAAGGCTCTTTAAAAATACAGATTCCCAGTTCCCCCTTTAGATCTGAGTCTCCATGTTGTAAATTAGGTTATTATATTTTTATTTTCATGTTTACAGTTTTATGCATTATTTTCATTTATGCATGATTACAAACATGTTTTGAGTTCATGTTTATAATCAGAAACAAAAATTGATTTTACCTAGAAAAATAAAAGTGGCTTAGAAAAAAACAACAAAAAAAAAGAGGGCAACTGGGTGACTCAGTCGGTTAAGTTTCTGACTTCAGCTCAAGTCATGATCTCATGGCTTGTGATTTCAAGCCCTGGGATCAGCTCTGTGCTGACAGCTCAGAGCCTAGAGCCTGCTTTGGATTCTGTGTCTCCCTCTCTCTCTGTGCCTGCCCCACTTATGCTGTCTCTCTCTCTCTCTCTGTGTCAAAAATAAACAAACATTAAAAATTTTTTTCAAGAAAAACAAAAAACAAATACTTGATTGATGTTCAGTGAAAGTTCAATTATATAGAAGAAGCTAAATATTCAAATTTTGGTACATATTCTAGATGTTTGACACTAAAGATTAATCATGCAGTTTATGGAATTTTAAATTTTAATCCATGTATTTCACATTTCCAGAAATTCAATAAGGATCTAAGTTTTGTGAGAGGAAAAATCTCGTCATTGAATCCTCCCAGGGTAATATAACAGCAAACGCTTGGGTGAGATATAAAAACATCTGTCATTTCATTCAGGTATCTTAAAACCCACTGGTATTTGGCATCATAAAGGCAGAATATATATATTTTTTTCTTTCTCTGACATATGTTGGTAAGTAGAATAAAAAATATACAAAAACTCATTCATTTTTATGCTTGAGCTCTTTTTAAATAATTCGTGTTTCATTTGTTCCTAACATTAGATTCAATATTTTGTTGGTACAAATCTCGGTTTATTTTTATTTTATAGGTGCAATCAGTTAAATACAGGGTATTTTATATGTCAAAATAAATCTCCCAAGACATATATGTCAACAAAATAAAACCTTTTTAATCTTTTCTATTAAAAGTTCCTATGCATTGCATTCTCTGCTCTGTTAACATTACCTGTTGTGAATCTCCACTGCTTATATAACATAAATCTCTGCTCTCAAAGAGATCCCATTCGACCTCACATTCTCATCAGGCCATAGAATCCAGTGAGAATCCTCACACTCCAAAAGCATCAGGAACAGAACAATGTGCTATTCCTTACATCATCATGTTACCCAAGTTTGATGAGTTTTAGAAACTTGGCCAAACACCAGTACATTTACACATATATTCCTTCCTCCTACAATCTTTTCTTCTCGTCACCTCCTAAACCAGTATTTGGTATGGCTTATCCCTTCTTACTTTTCAACAGAAATAACCTTCACATAGAAGTCATCCCTTATTGTTTTATCTAACACTGTCACCCACCCCACCCTTCATACGCAATAGCCAGTCCCATGATTGCTTCGTAGCATTTGTTACAATGTCTGTGTACTGATTTGCTTATTGTCTGTTTCCATTACTAGACTATAAATTCCATGAGTGCATGCTTAATTAAGATTTGTGAAAAAGAAATATTCTTGCTAACCAGTTTTTCTGAGGCAAATAATAATACCAACAATAGCTACTTTCCAATATTCACCATGTCCTAGGAATAACTTTAAAAACTTCACATACATTCTCCCACTTAATCCTTAAAACAGTGGTATTCCTTGAATTATCCCCATTTTGCCAATGAAGAAACACAATGTTTCCACTAGTCACTTCAGTTTGCCAAAACCAAAACATTTCACCATTATGCTGCAAGGCTTTGAAAAAGAAACTGGGTCCAAAGAATCTGCTACTGTACATTCATGAAAAAATAAGATCACCCAAAATAAATAGTTGTTCAAGCTCATTTTCCTTTAGGACAATAAATCCGTTTATGCCTGAGCTCAATAACAGTATGGCAACTTCAGCACAAAGTTAATAATATTCAAATTTCATAAGCTTGTTATTCCAGATACCAAAAATTTGATCTCCCATTACCAAGGACTAAAAGCAGAGATGCCTGGGTGGTACCTGGGTAGCTCAGTTGGTTAAACTTCTGACTATGGCTCAGGTCATGATCTCACAGCTTGTGAATTCAAGCCCCACATTGGGCTCTGTGCTGACAGCTCAGAGCCTGAAGCCTGTTTAAAATTCTGTGTCTCGGAGGATCCTGGGAAGATGGTGGTGTAGGAGGACACTGGGCTCACCGCGCGTCCTGCTGATCACTTAGATTCCACCCACACCTGCCTAAATAACCCAGAAAACCACCAGAATACTAGCAGAATGGAGTCTCCAGAGCCAAGTGCAGACAAGAGGCCCACGGAAGAGGGTAGGAAGGGCGGAGAGGCGGTGCGCGCTCCACAGACTGGCGGGAGGGAGCCAGGGCGGAAGGGCAGCCTGCCAGCCAAGCAGAGCCCCCGAGTCTGGCTTGCAAAAGCAGAGGGGCCAGACGGAGTGTGTTCCGACAGCAAGCGGGACTTAGCCTCTGGGAGGTCATAAGTTAACAGCTCTGCTCAGAAAGCGGGAAGGCTGGAGGACAAAGGGAGGGAGGGTTGCTAAGCCCCGGGACGACAGAGCTCAGTTTGGCGGGGAACAAAGGGGCTCACCAGCGCCATCTCCCTTGCCCATCCCCCAGCGAAAATCCCAAAGGGAACCAGTTTCTGCCAGGGAACTTGCTTGCACCGCGCAAACACCCAATGCTGTGCTTCTGCGGATCCATCCCTCCAGCGGGTCTGACTCCCTCCCAGTGCCACAGGGCCCCTCCCGAAGCGGATCACAGAAGGAAAAGTGAGCTGAGCCTGCCCCTCCCACCCCTGTGCACCTTGCCAATCCACCCCAGCTAATACACCAGATCTCCAGCACCACAAGCCTGGCAGTGTGCAAGTAGCCTAGACAGGCCACGCCACCCCACAGTGAATCCCGCCCCTAGGAGAGGGGAAGAGAAGGCACACACCAGTCTGACTGTGGCCCCAGTGGTGGACTGGGGGCACACATCAGGTCTGACTACAGCCCCGCCCACCAACGCAAGTTATTCAAGACAGCACAGGGGAAGTGCCCAGCAGTCCCGCACCACTCCAGGGACTATCCAAAATGACAAAACGGAAGAATTCCCCTCAGGAAAACGTCCAGGAAATAACAACAGCTAACGAACTGATCAAAAATGATTTAAACCATATAAAAGAAAGTGAATTTAGAATAATAGTCCTAAAATTAATCACTGGGCTTGAAAACAGTATAAAGGACAGCAGAGAATCTCTTGCTACAGAGATCAAGGGACTAAGGAACAGCCAGGAGGAGCTAAAAAATGCTATCAATGAGATGCAAAATAAAATGGAGACAACTATGGCTCAGATTGAAGAGGCAGAGGAGCGAATAGATGAACTAGAAGATAAATTATGGAAAAAGAAGAAGCTGAGAAAAAGAGAAAAAAAATCCAGGAGTATGAGGGGAAAATTAGAGAACTAAGTGATGCACTAAAGAGAAATAATATACACATAATTGGTATTCCAGAGGAGGAAGAGAGAGGGAAAGTTGCTGAAGGTGTAATAGCTGAGAACTTCCCTGATCTGGGGAAGGAAAAAGGCATTGAAATCCAAGAGGCACAGAGAACTCCCTTCAGACATAACTTGAATCGATCTTCTGCACGAAATATCATAGTGAAACTGGAAAAATACAAGGACAAAGAGAAAATTCTGAAAGCAGCTAGAGAGAAACGTGCTCTAACATATAAAGGGAGACCTATAAGACTCGTGACCGATCTCTCTACTGAAACTTGGCAGGCCAGAAAGGAATGGCAGGAGTTCTTCAATGTGATGAACAGAAAAAATATGCAGCCGAGAATCCTTTATCCAGCAAGTCTGTCATTTAGAATAGAAGGAGAGATAAAGGTCTTCCCAAACAAACAAAACCTGAAGGAATTGGTCACCACTAAAGCAGCCCTACAAGAGATCCTAAGGGGGATCCTGTGAGACAAAGTACCAGAGACATCACTACAAGCATGAAAACTACAGACATCACAATGACTCTAAACCCGTATCTTTCTATAATAACACTGAATGTAAATGGACTAAATGCACCAACCAAAAGACATAGGGTATCAGAATGGATAAAAAAAACAAGACCCATCTATTTGCTGTCTACAAGAGACTCATTTTAGACCTAGGACACCTTCAGATTCAGAGTGAGGGGATGGAGAACTATTTATCATGCCACTGGAAGTCAAAAGAAAGCTGGAGTAGCCATACTTATATCAGACAAACTAGACTTTAAATTAAAGGCTGTAACAAGAGATGAAGAAGGGCATTATATAATAATCACAGGGTCTATCCATCAGGAAGAGCTAACAATTATAAATGTCTATGCGCCGAATACAGGAGCCCCCAAATGTATAAAACAATTACTCACAAACATAAGCAACCTTATTGATAAGAATGTGGTAATTGCAGGGGATTTTAACATTCCACTTACAGAAATGGATAGATCATCTAGACGCACGGTCAAGAAAGAAACAAGGGCCCTGAATGATACATTGGATCAGATGGACTTGACAGATATATTTAGAACTCTGCATCCCAAAGCAACAGAATAGACTTTCTTCTTGAGTGCACTTGGTACATGCTCCAAGCTAGATCACATACTGGGTCACAAAACAGCCCTTCATAAGTATACAAGAATTGAGATCATACCATGCATACTCTCAGACCACAATGCTATGAAGCTTGAAATCAACCACAGGAAAAAGTCTGGAAAACCTCCAAAAGCATGCAGGTTAAAGAACACCCTACTCACGAATGAGTGGGTCAACCAGGCAATTAGAGAAGAAATTAAAAAATATATGGAAACAAATGATAATGAAAATACAACATTCCAAATGCTTTGGGATGCAGCGAAGGCAGTCCTGAGAGGAAAATACACTGGAATCCAGGCCTATCTCAAGAAACAAGAAAAATCCCAAATACAAAATCTAACAGCACACCTAAAGGAAATAGAAGCAGAACAGCAAAGACACACTAAATCCAGCAGAAGAAGAGAAATAATAAAGATCAGAGCAGAAATAAACAATATAGAATCTAAAAAAACTGTAGAGCAGATCAACGAAACCAAGAGTTGGTTTTTTGAAAGAATAAACACAATTGATAAACCTCTAGCCAGGCTTCTCAAAAAGAAAAGGGATATGACCCAAATAGATAACATCATGAATGAAAATGGAATGATTACAACCAATCCCTCAGAGATACAAGCAATTATCAAGGAATACTATGAAAAATTATATGCCAACAAACTGGACAACCTAGAAGAAATGAACAAATTCCTAAACACCCACACGCTTCCAAAATTCAATCCGGAGGAAATAGAAAGCTTGAACAGACCCATAACCAGCGAAGAAATTGAATCAGTCATCAAAAATCTCCCAACAAATAAGAGTCCAGGACCAGATGGCTTCCCAGGGGAGTTTTACCAGACGTTTAAAGCAGAGATAATACCTATCCTTCTCAAGCTATTCCAAAAAATAGAAAGGGAAGGAAAACTTCCAGACTCATTCTATGAAGCCAGTATTACTTTGATTCCTAAACCAGACAGAGACCCAGTAAAAAAAGAGAACTACACGCCAACATCCCTGATGAATATGGATTCAAAAATTCTCAATAAGATACTAGCAAATCGAATTCAACAGCACATAAAAAGAATTATTCACCATGATCAAGTGGGATTCATTCCTGGGATGCAGGGCTGGTTCAACATTCACAAATCAATCAACGTGATACATCACATTAATAAAAGAAAAGATAAGAACCATATGATCCTGTCAATTGATGCAGAAAAGGCCTTTGACAAAATTCAGCAACATTTCTTAATAAAAACCCTCGAGAAAGTCGGGATAGAAGGAACATACTTAAAGATCATAAAAGCCATTTATGAAAAGCCCACAGCTAACATCATCCTCAATGGGGAAAAACTGAGAGCTTTTTCCCTGAGATCAGGAACACGACAGGGATGTCCACTCTCACTGCTGTTGTTTAACACAGTGCTGGAAGTTCTAGCATCAGCAATCAGACAACAAAAGGAAATCAAAGGCATCAAAATTGGCAAAGATGAAGTCAAGCTTTCACTTTTTGCAGATGACATGATATTATACATGGAAAATCCGATAGACTCCACCAAAAGTCTGCTAGAACTGATACATGAATTCAGCAAAGTTGCAGGATACAAAATCAATGTACAGAAATCAGTTGCATTCTTATACACAAATAATGAAGCAACAGAAAGACAAAGAAACTGATCCCATTCACAATTGCACCAAGAAGCATAAAATACCTAGGATAAATCTAACCAAAGATGTAAAAGATCTGTATGCTGAAAACTATAGAAAGCTTATGAAAGAAATTAAAGAAGATATAAAAAATTGAAAAACATTCCCTGCTCATGGATTGGAAGAATAAATATTGTCAAAATGTCAATACTACCCAAAGCTATCTACACATTCAATGCAATCCCAATCAAAATTGCACCACATTCTTCTCAAAACTAGAACAAGCAATCCTAAAATTCCTATGGAACCACAAAAGGCCCCGTATAGCCAAAGTAATTTTGAAGAAGAAGACCAAAGCAGGAGGCATCACAATCCCAGATTTTAGCCTCTACTACAAAGCTGTCATCATCAAGACAGCATGGTATTGGCACAAAAACAGACACATAGGCCAAGGGAATAGAATAGAAACCCAGAACTAGACCCACAAACGTATGGCCAACTCATCTTTGACAAAGCAGGAAAGAACATCCAATGGAAAAAAGACAGTCTCTTTAACAAATGGTGCTGGGAGAACTGGACAGCAACATGCAGAAGGTTGAAACTAGACCACTTTCTCACACCATTCACAAAAATAAACTCAAAATGGATAAAGGACCAGAATGTGAGACAGGAAACCATCAAAACCCTTAGAGGAGAAAGCAGGAAAAGACCTCTCTGACCGCAGCCGTAGCAATTTCTTACTTGACACATCCCCAAAGGTAAGGGAATTAAAAGCAAAAATGAACTGCTGGGACCTTATGAAGATAAAAAGCTTCTGCACAGCAAAGGAAACAACCAACAAAACTAAAAGGCAACCAACGGAATGGGAAAAGATATTTGCAAATGACATATCGGACAAAGGGCTAGTGTCCAAAATCTATAAAGAACTCACCAAACTCCACACCCGAAAAACAAATAACCCAGTGAAGAAATGGGCAGAAAACATGAATAGACACTTCTCTAAAGAAGACATCCAGATGGCCAACAGGCACATGAAAAGATGTTCAGCGTCGCTCCTTATCAGGGAAATACAAATCAAAACCACACTCAGGTATCACCTCACGCCAGTCAGAGCGGCCAAAATGAACAAATCAGGAGACTATAGATGCTGGCAAGGATGTGGAGAAACAGAAACCCTCTTGCACTGTTGGTGGGAATGCAAATTGGTGCAGCCACTCTGGAAAACAGTGCGGAGGTTCCTCAAAAAATTAAAAATAGACCTACCCTATGACCCAGCAGTAGCACTGCTAGGAATTTATCCAAGGGATACAGGAGTCCTGATGCATAGGGGCACTTGTACCCCAATGTTTATAGCAGCACTCTCAACAATAGCCAAATTATGGAAAGAGCCTAAATGTCCATCAACTGATGAATGGATAAAAAAAAAAGTGTGGTTTATATACACAATGGAGTACTATGTGGCAATGAGAAAGAATGAAATATGGCCCTTTGTAGCAACTTGGATGGAACTGGAGATTGTTATGCTAAGTGAAATAAGCCATACAGAGAAAGACAGATACCATATGGTTTCACTCTTATGTGGATCCTGAGAAACTTAACAGAAACCCATGGAGGAGGGGAAGGAAAAAAAAAAAGAGGTTAGAGTGGAAGAGAGCCAAAGCATAAGAGACTGTTAAAAACTGAGAACAAACTGAGGGTTGATGGGGGGTGGGAGGGAGGGGAGGGTGGGTGAGGGGTTTTGAGGAGGACACCTGTTGGGATGAGCACTGGGTGTTGTATGGAAATCAATTTGACAATAAACTTCATATATTGAAAAAAAAAAAAAAAAATAAATAAATAAATAAATAAATAAAATTCTGTGTCTCCCTCTCTTTGTTCCCCTCCCCTGCTTGTGTTCCCCACCCCCTCAAAAATAAATGAACATTAAAAGAAAAAAAAAAGCAGAGCTTGTAATTTAACTTCATGGATGTGGTCAAGCATCTCAAACTCTTTATCAGTTTGGAGAGCCGTGCACACTCCAGGAGCAAGACATACATATCAACCAGTTCATTTTAAACGATGTCCTCCAGCCACTGCAAAAAGTGTCAGAGCAGGTATGGAAGATGAAATATATGTCTCAAAGGACATGGGGACTCATAATGTGATCATGGGAGGAAGGGACTCCACTCCGTATTGTCCAAGAAGACTGGGAACTCTCACAGGATGCTATGGTGTTCTGTAAACAAGAGCATTGGGGCACCGGTTACTCTTTCACCTAGGCCTTTAGTGGCCTATGCGATTCTGTACCTCCCAGTAAGGACATGTAAGGAACCTGTGCATAACCTGTTGGGAATGCTCTCTGCCCGTGTGTGTACCCAAGTGCGGATATACAAAAAGGGGAGTGTTACAGCAAGGAAGCAAATCCCTAAGTATCAATTCTGGTAATGAATTTTCCTATTTGTGATGATTTCCTTAGCTCTTACCAGGTTCAATTTTTTAATATTAGGTTAACAGCTGTGGAGCTGTGGGTAAATATGCTTATTTGACTGAGTCCATTATCATACATATATATTCCAGTGTGTAAATGCAGACTGTTTTTTTTTTATTAGCAATCACCAACGATCCATATCAAATAACTCTCTGTGGGGTTTTATTAGGTAAGATAAATTTCAAGGCAAGTCTCAGAACATTCAAACTAAATTGGGGAGTACTGGAATATATAATCATAAAGCCTAATGTAGGATAACCTTCATGGTGCCCTGGTTAGCTTCACAACTATGTATTTAAAAACTCTGATTCTTTGTATCTCACCCTTCTATCCTCCACGGTGTCAGCTTCAACGCAAAGGTAGCTTGACTTTGCAGTCAGGAGAAGCTAACTCCAACTCCTAACTTCTATGCCTCTTTATTTACATCTATGAAAACATAGAGAAACTCTTCCAGAAATTCTCTCAAAAAGAAGGAAGTCCTCAGAAAGTCTAATTTCATGCATCACTAGCCAAATACATAGGAATTCACACATATGAAACTATGATCCAAGGCCAAGGGTGGGATTATATTAATTATTTTAGTCTAACTATCCTACCACTAGTATTCAAGATGGAATTAGCTTCACAAAAAAGCATGAGGACTTCACAGACACCCAAGGGAAATTGGGACAATTAATAAAGTGAGGAGAGGAAATGTGGAAAAGGCAACCACAACACTGATTGGGGTCCAGGGGTGTACACAGAAAAAAAAAAGAAAAGAAAAGAAAATCAATGTTAGGTCTAGAATTATCCCTGAAGTCCATTTTCTCTGGGTTAGCCACTTCACCATCCTTGTTGGTTTGTTTTAACTGTTCTTGAATAAAAGTGGGAGACTGTGGAGCAACTAGGACTCATTCACTACTGGTGGGAAAACATTTTATCATTGTCTGCTAGTGATAATCACCCCCAAAAAGTCCATCCCTAGATTTATTTCAAAAAGAAACACATGCACATATACACTCAAAGACTTGTCCAGAAATATTCGTAGTTGCATTATTAGTAATAGATATAAACATAAAACAAAACATGACCCAAACAGATAAGAACATAATTCAGTAGAATGGATTAATAAAATACAGTATATTCACATAATATTATACAACAATACAAATTGGTGAACTATTACTAAATTCAGCAAAATGAAATCTGAAAAATAAAAATTTGAGCAAAAGATACTACACATACACTCATATACACACACCCACATGCTGTTTCTGCATATAAAATGTAATAAAAGGCAGGGACTTCTGGGTGGCTCAATTGGTTAAATGTCTGACTCTTGATTTTGGCTCAGATCATGATCTCATGGTCGTGGGATTAAGCCCCATGTCTTGAGATTCTCTAGCCTCCTCTCTCTCTCTACCCCCTCCCCTACTAGTGCTCTCTCTCTCTTAAAATAAATAAACCTTTAAAAAATTTAATAAAAGGCAAAATTCAACTATCAAGCTCAAAGTCAAAACAATGGTTTCTTTGGGGGAAGGGAAAGAAGAAGAAAATGAGGAAGGAGGTGAGGCTGTTTCCTAGGGTGCTAACAATATTTTATTGCCAGTTGTGGTTGGTGATTATATGGATTTTGTGATGATTCATTGAGCCATCTTTAGTCCTTTTTTACTTTGCATACATTTTTGCTTCACAACAACAATAACAATGACAACAAAGCATTTATAAATTAGGTTTAGGTGTGAGCGCTAAAAGTAGAACATTAGGTTCCTAAGAGCAAGAAATGTTTCCGTCTCCAACAGTGTCATTTTCAGAAAATTTGCCAAGTGCCTGCCACTTGACAAAACACACAATGAATAGTTTCCAAAATACTGAATGAATCAAGGAGAATGTGGGTTATTTTTAAAAATTCAATGTTGGCAAAATTCACATGGTAAAATTTACTCTATTTAAAAATGTACACATGTAACAATTATAGCTAATATTAAAATGAGCTGCTCATATAATATGCCATCATATAATTGCCATCACCTTTTTTGTTAAATGCTATAATTCTTTGCATGTGAAAACTCAGGTAACATACACTGAAGATGTCTTTGAGAGTTAAAAAGGAAACAAGGCCATGGCTAACTCTAAAAACCAGACACCAACTGTCTATAGCTGTTGGATAGAATAGAAATAAAGTGTTGATGGTAAATTGTGCTAAGAAAGAAATGTCAATGAATACTACATACACATACACATACTACATACACTTACTTACACTTACTACTTACACTACATACACTTACACTACATACACTTACACTTACATACTACATACACATACACATACTACATACACTTACTACATACACTTACTACATACACTTATGGTGTAAACATTGATATTTATATAGATAATAATGATTATTAAACTGGCACATTCCTAATTTATCCCTTTATTTATAAAGTATTTTTATGTCATTTTTTTTACCAAGTGATAAAAATAATAATATTCTCAAATTCTTGTTTGGGTAAACTTTGCCACAGAGTAAAAGCTATGGCTTCAAAACCTGAATGATCTTGGGAAAGTGAAACAACTCTTCTTGCAATCTATATACTAATATGGAACTTTTAAAAGGCAGTACCCTAAAGTGGGGCCATAACATGTTGATCTCATGCAACAATTTTTTTTCTATGAGGTAGCAGAACTTAGCCACTGCACTTGCATTATTGTCAGACTGTGACAACGCAGTGACAAACTCGACCAATATAATTTAGGGGGGCTGCTCTCCTTCATTCTAGAAATACACAGTTTTCTATTTTTAGAAATAGTGTTTCAGGGTACACTGGAAATTCAAGATAGCATTATCCTCAAAATTTATGTCCTATTAAGATCATCCCATATCAGTATTTCCAAGAACTTAGGACAATTGTCCTTGGTAACCAAGGCAGCTTTAAATGTCAAATAGGAATAGCATTAAGACACTGAAACATGTAATTTGAAATTTTTCCCTTTTTAATTTTCTTTTAGCATATTCAGTTATATTAAGGACACTGTCTTGGTTTATTTGTAATTTGTCTTTAGCCACATTTGCCAATTTACTAATCTGCTTTCTAAGGAGAACATCAAGCTTAGCACTTATGGCAGAAAGTAATATATACATTTAAAATGTCATAACACCACCCTGGTTTCATTGTATTTACTTTGCAGTTGTCTTGCATTATGAAAAGTAAAAATGATTTTTAAGATTTTCTTTTATTATTTAATGTATTAAATAAAATAATATGCTTTAAAAAGATACCAGTTTTATGAAAGATATCAAGGAAATAAATGATCAGATGTCACTGAGATGTGGCAAAAACCATGAAGGTAGCCAAATTTGGGAAATAATGCCTTATAGATTTAGATTTCTTGGTCCTTCACTTAATTAGCATGTATTTGAGATTCTTTTGTGCAGAGCACAACTGCAGATGGAAAGAAATAGAAAGTTCAATGCTGATATCAAAACACCTTTCATCTATTTGAGGAAACAAATACCTGAAAAGTTAGAAACAGGCAACACTTAACTAACAACACAAGGCAATAATAAAAACACTGTCATATGGTAGACCATGACTAATCTCTGTCTGCAGTACCTCCAACTTGATGTTAAGGTTATTTCTATGAATGTGCTTTTGCATTTGCTGCAAAACCTTAATTTCTGTAGTAAGAAGGATAGTTTTCTCTGGAACATAAAACATTTTGAAGAACTGATACAACTTTTGCTCTTCCAGCAAAATAAAAGTCACACATATAAAAACTGTTCCCATATTTGCAAGGAGGCCACACATGTGGTTAGGAGGACCTCTGTGTACTTTCTCCCAAAGGTTAAACTGTCCCAGATTTAGGTTAGTTTAAGGGTCACTGAAAACTAGTGTAAGAAAATGAAGGGTGGGGGCACTTGGTTGGCTTAGTCAGTAGAGCATGTCAGGGTTATGAGTTCAAGCCCAATATTGGGTGTACAGATTATTTAAAAAATAAAATCTTAAAAGAAAAGAAAAGAAAGGAAAAGAAAGGAAAATGAAGGCTGATTCTATTATATGCAATATCTACATATATTCAGATGTTTATTCAAATGTATTCAAAATATATTGAAAATTCCTATCTTTGGACACTGTTCTGTGAGAGCAGAAAGTAAAATATTCCAATTTTGTTTTAATATTCAGATGTTTGGAAATATGGAGCTCATTTATTCAGGTGGCTGATTGAATTTTCACTTTTATGTGGAATTTTACCAACATCAGTACATACATCTGAGTGAGCATAATTATAGGAAATTTTTTTCTCTCCTTTGTTTCTTTATTTTCTAAAATTGTACTGTATCTTTAAGTTCAAGTCAGTATAATTTCCAACACCCTCTCTGTGGCCATGGTTACTTCTAGATCACTCTTAATGTTTTATTATTTGGCTCTTCCTGCCTAAAACATTTTCTTAAAATCAAGGTTTTATTAGTCACTTTAAAAAATTAATCAAATCTGTTGCACCTGGGTGTCTCAGTCAGTTAAGTGTCTGACTTCAGCTCAGGTCATGATCCAGTGGTTCATGGGTTCCAGCCCCGCGTCAGGCTCTGCGCTAACAGCTCAGAGCCGGAAGCCTGCTTCATGGATTCTGTTCCCTCTCTCTCTGTCCCTCCTTTGCTCATTCTCTCCCTCTCTCTCTTTCTCTGTCTCTCTCTCTCAAAAATTATTAAAACGTTAAAAAAATTAATCAAGTCTTATCTTTCAGTTTTCTTCCTCCTCAATTTCCCTATCCCTGTTATATAAGTAATCCATTTTTATCTCATTATAATGTAAATTTACGTAACTAGGAATTATAAATACTCCAGATCATAGAAATTTTTATTCAATCATTAATTCACTTTGTATTAATCATTATGAAAGTACTGTAGATGTTAACAAAAAAAAAACTGTACTGAAATGAGAATAAGTGCTCTGTAGATGTATTTTACAGAGTCCATACTTACTTTCATTCTTAGAATTCCAAAACAATGTAAAAAAAAAAGAAATCCCAATAGAATTTGAAATCACCCTAACTTCGCCCCAGTTTAAGCACGTTTTAAATTGTCATGCTGGTTCATAGGCAAATTAAAAATTTTAACAGAGAAAGCCCAGTTTTTATCATTTATGTACTAACAAACTTAGATCCTGTATCAGGAAATAAGGTTAAAAGCTTTAAGTGATAATGAATTCACATCATGTACAGAGTGCCTTAATGGAATAACAATGTCAATTAGTGTCTTTTCTAGATAGTGTATTATTACTTTTTTCAAGAGACTGATAACCAAATGCACAAACTACAAAAAGAGGCTCCCACAGAATCCATACTTCCATGTGTTCCCTAACGGTATTCTTTCCATTCTTTCCAGTATCCTCAGGTACATAATCACCAGTGGTGTCAAAGTAGATCAAATTGCTGGTTACCATTTCGGTGATATCACTATCATTGAAAAAGTCCTGATTAATTCAGTCAAGAGTACAATCTCGAGTCAATATAAAAGAAACTTCCATCTCATCTGGAAAAACTTAATATGATCATGTTGTGTAAGCATTCCAGAAAAAAATAATCTAGTAATCCATTTTTAAAGTTATTATTCCATAAGATATTTAATTCTGTCATACAAATAGTAGATTGCTGAGTAATAGTATGTATGTTTAACCTTATACAAAATTGTCCAATTATTCCCACTAGCAATGTATAAGAGTTTCAGTTGCTCCACATCCTTACCAACCCTTAGTCTTGCCAGTATTTTTTTTATTCTACCCATTCTGATAAGCATATACTGGTATCGTAATGTACATTTACATTTAATGGCTATGACAGTTGAACCTCTTTTTGTGTGTGCTTACTGACATCTCGATAACTTAGATGAATCTCAAAAGCACTATATGAGTCAACTAGATGATGCCACTTATATAATATTCTTCAAAAGAAAACAACTACACTAATGATTAAAAGACCAGTTTTTGCCAAGATTTAAGGGAGGGAGAATGGTTTGACTACAAAGGGTGGTAGGAGGGAGTTATTTTGGGAAGGGGAATAATAGAACAATTCAGTATCCTGATACTGAATTACAAGAATTTATGTTTGTATTAAAATTCATAAAACTCCCTACCAAAAAAGGTCAGTTATGCTTGATGTTAACCTAAAAATGAAACAAAGAGCTATTACGCTGTAAACTTAAATCACTGAACATTTGAAAATATTCTTTGATATGAGATATTTGTGAAATTTCCAGATACTAAAGTATGAGGCAATTGAGTCTAAACATTTAAAAATCTTCTGGGGAAAAAGGAATTTTATTAATGAAATGGTAATGTGATTTCCTTTTAAATTGGTACAATGATATTTGGATTTCTTTCAGCTTTTTAGATGGAATATTACTTTTCATGGCTTTGTTGTTCACAGATTACGTTCAGCAACATATTTTATGGATAAGAAATAAGTATACTTTTGTTAATGTTCTCGGAGAATCCCTTAAAATCTAAAATTCAGTCATCCAAATAACTGCTCTTAAGTCATATTGATTAATTTGGAAACAAGAGACTACGTTGCTACTTCTTAGATACAGAATATTCATCTTTATAAAATGTATTTGTTTAAACACATTATTTAAATATAGTGCACTCATTTCATAACAATGCCACAAAATAATTACTACACTTCAAATAATTGACATAATAGCAGAATTAATAACTAACTCTTGATCCCATTAAGATTCTGTAGCAAACTGTAGAATGCTACTATATATAACTCTAAGGAAGGTTAAAGACAAAAATTTCATTAATTGCAGGCAATTGAGAATTGGTAGGTAAATTGCAACTCTTACCATTCCCCAAATCATAGAGGCACACTTCTTCCTTAAGAAAAAAAATTGATGGTGTTATTATATGAGGCATTTCCCCTGACACAAACCCCTTATCTGGAATATAATTCAACTTTTTCACTAAAGCTACAACTCCATGTAATAGGAAGTAGATTTCTGCCTCCTAAATCCTATGTCCTGACTTTTTCATTCTTAGTTACTATCCTCCAGCCATCTGGGCCTTTTTTTAGTTCCTAAATCACACCAAGTTCTTACTCCATTCAGGACCCTTGCACATGCAGTTACCTATGATAAGAACCATCTTCACTTCAATCTGTTCATGGATAATTTTTTAATACTCATATAAACTCAATTTCTTATCCATTAGTCAGAATGTCCTTTCCTGACCATTCTACCTAAAGTAATTCTTTTCTTTTCTCCATCATATCAAATTTTTATTTCTTCAACACTCACCTCTCTTTGAAGTTTGTTTGCGTACTGTTTTTCCCTAGACTGTAAGGTCTAAAAGAATTAAGAAGGTATCTATTTTTCTCATGGTTTTACCTCCATCCCCTAGTATAGTGCCAAACAAGTATTGGGAATGCAACAAATATTTATTTATGGCAGAAAAGCAGGAGACAAGAAGGAGGAAATTTGTCTGCTTTGCATTTGTTAAATTCACATTTAACATAGCAATTTAAAGCTCAACAAGAGTCTAATGACATCCCATGTTAGCCTATTTCAAGGAGAAAATGGACAGAATCACATGGACCTATGGGTTGAAAAAAATGAGCATGAAATGTTTACCTGGTTACACAATTTCCTTAAATCAGAGGCAGTAAGTGAAACAAATAAATATAAAATAGAATATTTTCTATAAGTAAATTTATAAAAGTATAATTATAATATATAATAAACAGTATAGTGTTTTGCTTTTAAAAGCACGTCTTTATTCTAGAAAATAACTTCCACAAGAGCAAGGACTGGTTTGTCTCATTCAATGCTTTTCAGCATCCGGCATAGTGCCAGGAACATAGTGGCTATGGATTAAACAAAAAGTGATTCACAAAATAAACAGGAATTAAGAAGGGCACTTTTCAGATCACCTAAATCAGAGTATGTAACCACTAATTCCAAACTTCTGCTTTATGTGCATTTTTCTGATAAATTTCATTTATACCTAAACATCTACTAAGATTCTGCTTAGGAGATTACTTGGAATCTGAGGTCCAAATAATAAAATTAATGAGAAAATATCTCTCTCCCTATTATGATTCTCTACAGAGTCTATTTTCATACTTATTCATCAGAGAAACTGAGCTGTATATGGGAATGGTAGCATATCTACAAAAAGGAGCTCTTATCATGGACCTCAGAAACTCTGTAAATGGCCTGTTGACCACAAGGGTATTTGAAAAGTCACATGTTTCAAGGAGTACTTAATGGCCAACAGGGCCATTATGTTGTCCATTGAGTTCATCTTATTTGTTGTTTATTGTATTATATAAATATTTGGGGGAGGTGACATGTGGTGTGACTAAGAAGTTTTCTTTTTCCATTTAGGTAAGGTATCACTACCGGATATTTTTCATCCTTTTAACTATAAGAATTAGTTCAGTTAAATATCTTTTACTATGATCTCTCCTTTTTAACCATGAAATAGAAGAGATTTATATTGAAAATATTCTTCAATCCTAAAACATCTCAATGATGGAAATTCTGAATTATAGAATTTCAAAATCTTCAAAAGAAAATTGAGAGGGAAGAAGCTCTGAAAGTAGTATGTATAAAGGAGATAGGAAAATTAAACTAGCATTTGAAAGAAAACAGTAAAATATAGTGGGAGAGTCAAGTTGTATCTGATGAAAAATCAGAAGCTGACACTCGAGAGGTTGTCAGGGATCAGATCATGAAAGACCATATTGAGTATTCACATGCCCAGTTTGCCTGGGAAAGTTCCAGTTGGCACCTGTGATCCTGACAGAATTATTAATAATTATACCCTTTCACTATAAAAATGTCTCCATTTTGTATAACAAATATGTGGTATATTACCTGCAAGTCTACCTAAGACAACTGGATCTTATGGTATTAGGGGAGTTACTGCAAATATTTAATGTGGCAATATAACAACCATATTTGTATTTCAAGAAGTCATTCTGGGGGCCTCTGGGTGGCTCAATTGGTTAAGCCTCTGACTTCGGCTCAGGTCATGATCTCATTCATGGTTTGTGAGTTTGAGCCCCGTGTCAGGCTCTGCGCTGACATCTCAGGGCCTGGAGCCTGATTCGGATTCTCTCTCTCTCTCTTTCTCTCTCTCTGCCACTCCCCCCCTTGTGCTCTGTCTCTCTCTCAAAAATAAATAAAATGTAAAAAATTTTTAAAAAAATAAGTTATTCTGAAGTAAAACTATTTTTATTTGCAGATAACAATATTGTATATAAAAAATCATAAGGGACCTATAAGAACTACTGGAGTAACTTTTAGAACAAATACCAGAGGATATAAAAGTAATATACAAAATATATTGTTTTTCTATATAATAATAATAAACAGAAAATAATTTAAAAACATAACTTGAAATGAGACAAAATACTTAATAAACTTAAGGAGAATGTGCAGTGTCTACATTGAAATATATAATTAGTGAGAAGAACTTAAGAAAACCTAAACATAAAGAAAGATAAACCATGTCCATAGATTGTAGGACTTAACATTGTCAAAATGTCAATAATTTTTAACTTGATCTATACATTCAGTACCACTTCAAAAGAGACACAGCAGGACATTTTCGTTTTGTTTGTTTTTGTATAAGTTGACAAATTTACTAAAAATATGTGAGGATATAAAAGATGTAAAATAGACAAATCAGATCTTTCAAAAGAAAAATACATAAGGATCTATTTCATATTCAGTGCCTTGTTTCAAGATTTATTACAAGGCTACAATGATCAAAGTTATATGGTACTGACTTAAGAATAGTCAAGTAGACCAATGGAATAGAAAACAGATTTCAGAAACAGACCTCAACATACATGTTAATAACATTGTGACAAAGTTCAAAGGAATGTCAATAGGAAACGGAAAATCTTCCCAGAAAATTTATCCCATTGGATAAATGTATAGGGGAAATGAATCTCATCCTCTAACATATTAAATGAAAATAAAAAATTGAGATGGATCAAAGAGAAAGCTATAATTACAAAGCCTCTAGAAAAAAATATGAAAATATTTTTGCAAACTTGGGGGAGGCAAATATCTTAGATAGGCTAGAAAACCACTAACCAGAATAGAAACAATGATGAATTATACTTTAAAATTGAACATTCTGTTCATCTAATCAGTAAATAATAAGCCCATAGACTGGAAAAATATTTTCACTACTTATATCTGACAAAGGACTTTTATTTATAATTCATAAAGTACTTCTATAAATCAATAATAAAATATATCAAAACAAACAAAAAACCTGAATAGGTCCAACTTTACTCCCACTATAATGGTTAAAACCCCAAAGGCTTTAGTTACCAGCTTCTGACATGTCCCCAGTGATCCTTATCTTCCTGGTATTCACACATTCACTTTTACCTAAACCTTTCCCACTGTGTATCAGGATTGTTCTCTGTTACTAACACCACATGGCAATAGTATTGGTACATAATTATAAGATTTTATTACAAAATTCTATGGCTTCTATCTTGAGTTCTCTCTTGCACGCATGAGCGTGCATTCTCTCTTTCTCTCTTCTTTCTTTTCACTCCACTTCTCCATCACCATGGAAAGGCCACCAGTCAAGGAAATGGAGCTTCCTATCAATATAGGAGTGAACTTGGAATGGATTGTCCAGAACCTGCAGATAACTGGAACCCTGTTCAAGAACTTTATTGCAACCTCATGAGAGATCGTGAACCAGAATCATCCAACTAAGTCACCCCTGGATTTCTGATCCTCAGAAACCTTGTAAGATATGCTTTGGATACCTGCTTATATAGAAATAGATAACTAAAACAAAGGCAGACAATACCTAAAGTTGTAAAGGTTTGCAGCAACTTGAACTGTCACACATTAGAAAATTGTTCCAATAATTTCTTATAATATACAAATAAATCAATTCTGTGTTCCATCAATCCCACCAAGAGAAATGGAAACGGGTCCAAAGAAACACTTGTACAGTAATGTCCTTGCCAGCTTTGTCCAAACTGCTTCAAATTGGATACATCAAGAAAAGACTCAGTAAACATGCTGCAATTCATGCCATGGATTCTTAACAATAAAAAGGAACTCATAATATCTGCAACATTATTATGTCTCAAAAACGTTATGTTTAGCAAAAGCAGCTAGGTACAACCTGTTGATTTCATCACTATCAAGTTCTAGAACAGGAAAAAAAAAGTCTATGGTGAGAAAAGCCACAAGAGAGACTACCAGAAGAAGGGAGGAAAGGGAGAGTAGACAGGTAGCTAGTTGGAAAGGAACACAAGAAAATCTACAGGTGTGATGGAAAGTAATATATATTAAAAACCTGTGTGTGTGTGTGTGTGTGTGTGTGTGTGTGTGTGTGTAGGAGGGATGGTTATACTAGTGGATACATTTGAAAAAATTTCATCTAACTATACACCTAAATTCTGAATATTTTATTACATCCCAATTGTCTTTATTTAAATAATATATTTGATACAAGGAAAGTCTCTTTGCTGTGTGGTAAATTAGTAAGATAGCAAAACTGGAATCAGAATGATACTTTGGGTGACTGATATAGTACCCTACACAACAGATAATGTTGAGTTTAATTCTATGATCATATCTATTAGGCACAAAGAAAAACATGAGTTAGTCATGACACTTAATAGCACAATATCAGCTTGGATTGTCTCCTTCCTCCTTACTCTCCAGGGTTTGCTGGACAACAACATGGGTTTGCTCTGAAAAATGGGTTGAGTAATTTTGCTCAGAAACTCAAAGACAGTGATTTCACACTATCTCTGGAAAAAGATGCTCCTTTGCATATCATTAAGGAAGCTATCTTCAAGAAGTTTCATATGTTGGCATATATTTTCTTATTATATTGGCATCTAATTGACATCTGTTAGAAATATTAAGTTTACAATAATGATCTAAAATCAATGATTAGCATTAAGTTTACAATAATGATCTAAAATCAATGATTAGCATAGACAAACTTGGGGACCTCTCCCCTATTTTCTTTTCCTATACAAGTTAAGGTAGGAGACTAAAGAACTAGAGAATTTTTATTAAGAAACTCTCTTCTGCACTCTCCTAAAATTTGGAGTTTAACAGAGGTGGAGAAGACACTTCTGCTTCTAGGAATATCCCCAGGAAATAGACCCTGTAGTAGTAACAAAAACAATAACAAAAATGACAACATACAAGGGATGATTAACATGTGTGAAGCCCTTTACATGTATCATATCAATTACTACACAAAATAATCTTATGTAAAATTATTATCTTCCTTTTTTTATTTGAAGACACTAAGACTACATGAAGGGAGCTGAGGGCCATCAAGTGATGGTAGGGATAGCAATTGGAATTCTGGTCAAGTGTGGCTCCATAGCTTATGTTCTTTAAGGACTACATTACACTATAGGACCTATTTGCTTTTTTTGTTTTTACTGGCAGCTGTATATGCTGAACTTAGAGTGAGATACTGTTAGGAAAATAAAAAGGCTTTTCTTTCTTCCTTTTATAAAAAACGACAAATTTCAGGGAAAAGAAAATGAATTTTTAATTATTTAATTGAAAAAGAATTATTAAAGATCTATTAGAGGCAAAGCCCTTCTCTAAAAGCCTGGGTTATATAAGTAGACAAATCAGCAACCTTGCTTTCATTAATCCTGGCTTCTAGCTAAGGGAGGCAGAAAATGAAAAGTAAAAAATAATAAACCTGTAAGCAACATATAATAAAATTATCTGCTTAATTACTGAAGGCTTGAAGTATAACGAAGGATCAAACATAGAAGAGGATAAGTGGAATTTTTAGTACAAGGTTGAGGGTTGTTTGCAACCTTACATTGAATAATCAGTGTAGGCCTCATTGGGAAAGTAATATTTGAGAAAAGACTTGAAGTAGGTGAACTAGCCAGTGGATACTTGGAAGAAATATTGCAAAGGTAACAGAATTTTTTAATTAAAAAAAATTTTTAATGTTTATTTTTGAGAGAGAGAGAGAGAGAGAGAGAGAGAGAGACAGAGACAGAGACAGAGAGAGAATAGGCGGGGGAGGGGCAGAGAGAGAGGGAGACACAGAATCTGAAGCAGACTCCAGGCTCTGAGCTGTCAGCACAGAGTCTGACTCAGGGCTCAAACCCATGAACCGTGAGATAGTGACCTGATCTCAAGTCAGACCAGACACTTAATGACTGAACCACCCAGGCGCCCTGGGAACAGAATATTAAATATACTTTCCCTGTTGTCATGACCAATGTCGAGAACAGAGAAAAAATGGCAAGAAGTGTTAGGATCTCATTTAATACAAACATGTGAGGCACCAAAAAGAGGCAGACCTTGCTAGAGAAGGCTAAAACAGGTCATGGATTCCTTTTCCTTTTCCCAGTTTGGAGCCACATAATAGATGTGTAAGGAATCAATGACAGAGGTGTTGTTACAGAAGAAGGTTATTGGCCTATGAGTAGAAAGAGCTGTGCAATTTCATATCCCCTCCTCCCATGGAGGTACTTGCTCCACTTCTATCTCAAGACAATTAAAAAAGAAGTCACAAAATCCACTCATAGATGTCCCCTGTGAGAGAAAACTAAGGAGGGCAATTGCTATCCCTACCCCAAACAGAAAATTGCATACCTGCTTTAGTGCTCTCTGAAACAGAGTGGATAGAGAACTCTTAGGTAAATTTGGCCTTTATTCTCTATAATCTGAAGAGTCTAAATGACTAGCCTGATTCTTTCCTGAAGAAGTCTAAAGGTAATAGGCTTATTTGAATGACCCAATAGTGAATAGAGTTAGAAAGATCTTCACTTCTAGAATCTGACAGGGAGTTTGCTAAGTCTATCAGTTCATATTTTATTCCTCCCTCACTCCCTCCCTCCTTCCTTCTTCCCTCTCTCTCTCCCTCCCTCTCCTCTCTGCCCTTCCCATGAATGCCAAAACAAATAAATGCCAAAACAAAACAAAATCATGTTGGAATTGTCTTTAAAAACTGTCTATCTGGTGAGATGATGCTAGCAGGGAATCAGGGTGGATATATTTTGGAGTGGAGCTGAAGAGGTGTCATTCAACATCAGCCATCATATAGTATAACTCATGTCAGGGAATAATGTGATGCTATAGGTCCCCAAAAGTGGGAAGGAGAAAGAGGGTAAATTCATAGAACCCATCCAATCTCCCCATGAAAGAATAATTCAACATTTAGGTATCTGTCACCCAGATAATACAAAGTAAGATCTTTCTCCTCCTTTGATTATCTTCTATCTTTCCACTCCAATCTCAAAAAATAGTCAAAAACAAGCATAACAAGCCAAATCCTAGGTCAAGCCTGATCAAAATAATAGAAGAAAAAACAAAACAAAACTCACTGGGAGGTTGAAAGATCAATTTAGATGAGAGTTTAATACCTAAAAACAAGATTATTCTAAACTCTAAAATAAAGAGAAAACTTATAGGATTTGTCTTAGATATTGTCCAGGTGTGAGGAAAAGAGATTCAACAGATGAGGTATGAAGAGAAACACAATTTCTAGGCTGTACATAGCAAGTTCAATAAATCTGTTATTGGGAGGTTCAGGAAAATTTTAAGTATCATCTCCTAAGAGAAGACATGAAATTAAAGATCTACAAAAATCCTTAGAAAAAAAAAATAATGAAAGACGAAATCAAGGCAACTAAACTAAATATTCAAGCAGAAATAATATTACTACTTCAATATCTGGGTATCTCTATGTTCAATATGTTAATATTTAAGGTTGACATTTTAATCACCTCAATCATACAAGCAACTGCTTAATTAACTTTGGCATATGATAGCTTAATATCAAAGTGCTTAAGCTTTAATTTCCAGAGGAGTATGAACTTACACCTAGAAATTGGGGCTTTATTTTTTTTCTGAGAATTTTTGCATGCACATTCTTTTCTCTGGTCTCATGAGTTTGATAAGGAAAATAATATTTTCTTTGTGAAAGGTGTAGGAAATGAGATATGGAGAAGTTAAGGGACTAGTCTGAGTCTTCTTGAATATTAGTTGTACAGCAGGATTAAAACTCCTCTAATCACATTCTTAGGGCAATAATCCAAACTACACAAGTATAGCCACCCTTTTGCTTTCTAACGGTAAGAAAATACTTGGATTGTTTTGAGATATGAAAGGCCTCTCTAGTTGACTTTACTGGGAGGGTTGTTTGCTATTCATTTCTCCCATATTCTGGAGAATAAATATCCTTTAAAAGAAAATAAAAAACCCTTCTTTAAGTTACACATTAGTGGCTTGGAGTAAAAATAAAATTTAACTCCAAATCATATTAATCCCTATAGTATTGTGATAAGATTGCAAAATATGGTAATAATTCTATATCATTAAAAAATCATTGTATAACTCTACAGATAAAATGCCATGTAAATGCTAAATAAGTAGCACTGGCATTACACTCTCCACCCATTAATAAGGAAAACCATATGAATAGCAAATAAAATAATAGTGGGGAAAACAAGAATACTTTTAAGCAAATATCCTTTATAATCATTGAAACCCTGCCATGAACACAAGTTTGGTTGTAGAATCAAAGTCTATGTAGTAAGACAAATATGTACTTGTTCCCCTTCAATTACAAGTATGTGTCATTCCAGGGGCACCTGGGTGCTCAGTTGGTTGAGCGTCTGACTCTGGCTCAGGTCATGATCTCGCTGTTCATGAGTTCGAGCTCCACATCCAGCTCTGCGCTGACAGCTCAGAGCCTGGAGCCTGCTTCAGACTCTGTGTCTCCCTCTCTCTCTGCCCCTCCCCACTTGTGCTCTGTCTCTCTCTGTCTCTCAAAAATAAACAAATGTTAAAAAAAAACATTTAAAAAAACAAGTATGTGTCATTCCAGCAAAGTCTACTTGTATTTGAACAATGAAAAGCCTGTTTTGGAATGGCTAGGAAACTGTGGCAGTGACAAGGAGCCAGAGACCTACTAACATATTTACAACAAAGATAAAGTCTCCAAAGTTAACATTATTTCCCTTCAATTTGAAAAATTCTTTTTTTTTTTTAAAGTTTGTTTATTTCCAGGGGCACCTGGGTGGCTCAGTCAGTTGGGCGTCCGACTTCAGCTCAGGTCATGATCTCACAGTTCGTGAGTTCAAGCCCCAAGTCGGGCTCTGTGCTGACAGCTTAGAGTCTGGAGCCTGCTTAAAATTCTAGGTCTCCCTCTCTCTCTGCTCCTCCCCCACTCATGCTCTGTCTCTCTCTCTCCTTCAAAAATAAGTAAAAACATTAAAAAACTTTAAGTCTATATATTTTCAGAGAGACAGAGACAGTGCAAGTGGGGAGGAGCAGAGAGACTGAGAGAGAGAGAGAGAGAGAGAGAGAGAGAGAGAGAATTCCAAACAGGCTCCACGCTACCAGCACTGAGACCAATGTGGGGCTTGAACTCATGAACTGTGAGATCATGACCTGAGCTGAAATCAAAAGTCGGATGCTTAACCAACTGAGCCACCCAGGCACTCCCAACTTGAAAATTTTTTGACATGGAAGCAAATTTCAAGTGTGTAGAACAGAGACCTGTATCATTAAGTATTCTGTAGTTCAATTATTTTGAGGAGATTATTCTAAATGAAGTCTAAGATATCAGACAGACACTTATGTAACTATTTAAATTAAAAGCCAATTCTTAAATTCCTGCCTATAAGTCAAATATTTTGTGTAGATGGTGATGGGCAGCTGGATTTTGAGAAATACTGGGTGATCATATTTTTCTTTTTTCTTTTTTTTCCAGGTGCATGTTTGCCCCAGGGTAGACTGTTTGAAATTTTACACCTACAACTAAGCAATTAACTATGCTGAGGAAATTATTTTTCTTCTAAATAAGACCAAGTGGAGGATTTAGAAATATAGGAAAGAATAAGGTTGTAGCTAGAAATGAATTCTGTTAACAAACAGGGTTATAGTGAAGAATCACAAGATCCTCTCTACAAGCAGGATCATAGCCTGTTAAAGTTAAAACTATGAAAAAATTGGTTATGGGTCAAAATCTTTAGCAGCTCACCATAAGAGTCACCTGAAGCATTTCTGTTCAGAGAACAGCTAAGAACAGAAAATATTTACAAGTCTTGAACTCAGTTTTCTTCTTTTATAATTCAGTGGGGGGCACCTGAGTGGCTCAGTCAGTTAATCATCCAACTCTTGGTTTCAACTCATGATCTCAAGGTCTGTATAGGTTCAAGCCCCAAGTCAGGCTCTGTGCTGAGAGCGTAGAGCCTGCTTGGGATTCTCTTGCTCCTTCTTTCTCTCTCTCTCTCTCTGTCTGTCCCTCCTCTGTTCATGTTCTATCTCTTTCAAAATAAACTCAAAAAAATAAAAAATAAATTAATAAATGAAATAAAATTCAGTGCTCAAACTTCAAGGTAAGGGTTACATTTAATATCAAAAAGTTAATCAAATTCATGTCTATTCAACCTTGAAAAAAATTGTTATAAAAATCTTATTTTATTCTGATAGAAATAAAAATATATTTGCTTTTAACACTTATTCCTATTTATTCTAAAAAGTTTCTATTACATTAAAATTTCTATTTCTTTTTTCTTGTTAGGGTATCTTTACTCTGAGGTGGAATGTAGTTACATTGAAAGAGTTTATAAAATTGTAAAATTTGTTTTGAAACCTGCATGTATGAAAAGTTGTACATGGAGTGTATGTAGTTTGTGAATATAATTACACACACATTCACACATGTATGCATATTTTATTTTTTCAGCCAATGTTTACTCACACATGAGTTGGGTTTACTAAAATTCTTTCTAGGTATTCCTTATCCTTTGTGGTTTATATAATATGCCCAATGTTACAAATGAAAAATTCTGTATATGAAATTGACTCATTATGCTCAGTTGAATAATAAAATAGCATTAATCAAAGCACTTGTAAATATTAAATATGGTGATAAATAAACTTCTAGAAATCAGCAAAGTAAATACCACTTTTTTTCAATGTGGGTCTAGGGTACTTATTGAAAGTGAATATTCCTGAGATCCATCCCAGAAATAAAGATTCAGAATCTTTCAGTGTAGGGTTCAGGAATCTCCATTTTGGTAAGTTTTTTAGGTGATTCTTATGACAGCACTATAAACAAGATACAGGACAGTTTACATAACTTTGAGTTTCAGAAACTAATATTTCCCACACAAGAAGAGATATTAGGTGCTAACATCCTCATCCCAATGCTTTATATCCTCTTTGTTTTCCTTTGGTATAAACACAACGTAATAAATTTAGTCAATTTAATAAGGGGTAACAACTTATTCTTTGCAGGTATATAAATGAAAAAGTCAATTAAATATTTGTTTCTTAAAGTTCCCTTCAACTTTCTAGGTGGTTCTACTGCCACTATTTACCCCCCAAACCTCTTTTAAATTGGCTCCTAGGATCCCACATTTTCCCAGATGCTTTTTTGTCCTCCTTTAGAATCAGCTTTAGACATCAAAGCTTCTATTTCCATCCGGCCCTATTCAGCCACTCAAATGGCTTTTTTTTTTATGAGATTGCAGCAAACTAAAACTCTGATCACATTCTCTGCACTAAACTGCAATGACTCCATTCCCTCTCATTACTGAGAAAATATGCAAATCCTCCTATTGGAGAGTTTACATTACACATTATTTACATTATTTAGAGCTATCTAAAAAGCTCATCTAGGGTACTAAGCAAAGAATTGAAAATTAAAATGTATCACTAAAGTTTTACTTTTTATATAATATTGGAAAAGTCAGAGCTGTGGCAACAAAAAGGCATGTTAAATATGATACTATTATGAAAAATAATAAAATTATATATTTTTCATTAAAATAAGGCTATTGGAGATAAATAAGAATATCTTCATTGATTTAATTATAAAATTGTTTACTAAGATAGACATGAAGAGGAAGGAAAGACATATTTCCCTATGTCCTGTCTAGATTTCAATCCACAGGTTTCATAACTGGTAACAATATGAGAATGATATTCTATCCATAAGCAACTATCAACTCTTTAATTCCTGAGACAAATTAAGAGCTACACAAAACACTGAACACAAATATATATGCATAATTTTTAAATAGAAAAAATGATTTTCCAGGATTCCACTCAAATGTATTGCATAGAACAATTTCCAGTGAAAGGTAGTATACACTTCTGAGAAAGCTACCTAATCTTATACTCTTAATAAAAACACATTCTCTTTTTATAGTAAAGAACAAAGGTATGAAAAGTGCTGAAAGAATTAAGCAGAACCTGTCTCTGCTTAAAAACTCCAAAAAAAGGCTTTCACTCCTTGTTTTCCCTGTGTCTCTTCTTTATCAGAAATCTTTATCTGCCAATACCTACCCTAGAGAATGGAGGACCAGAGAAGTTAACTAGAAAATTTTGATAAAATAAAAGTTTAACCCTCATGCCTTTTGTCTTCTTTTGCCACAACTACTACACAAGAGTATCAACTCCCACAAAAACCTTAGGGCAATGACTTGATTTCTTCTATAGCTAGTTTTTTTCTCTTCTTTTTGTGGGGTGCTAGGTGGAGGAAGATGAGAGTAATTCTTCCAGAGCTTTACTTCAAAATGACAGTATAGAGGAAAGTAAGAAATGTAAGTAGTGGACTTCTAACTTGACTTTGGCCCTGGCTAGAAATCCTGAGGGTATGTGTACGTGAGGTCCAGGGGCTATTCAGGTGTGTAGATAAATGATGATCTATAGGTGGAAGAATACTCTCCTGATACTTTTGGTGCAATGAAGTTCAGGAAAATTTGGGTGCAAAGCACTCCAGAGCATATAATTTTGCTCAGCGTTTTTAGGAATTCATCTTCCCCTTACCCATTTTCCATTTAGTGCAGCAAGACTTTAAGGCATCAATGCATAACTTCACAATTTTGGCTTAACATTTACTTCGTTCAGCTTATTTTTCAACACTGCAGCAAGACCACCTCTTTTCTAGCCATATATCCTCTATAAATCCATCAACTACATTATCCACCCCATGTCCCAGTCCTCCTCCCACCCCCTGGAGGGTGTAGAGAAATCAGAATAGCCCCCCGCCCCCACCACCACTCCCAGAGGTTTTTAGTGCTCTCTGGCTCCCTTGGCCTTCTGTCTGCACTATAGGGATGTCCTGTATAGAATTAGAGATGTCCTATGGGATTAGATAAGCTTCTTTCCCTTTTGGCCCTAACTGGGACTGCTGTCCCTGGTGCTGAACCATGTCTGCCCATCAGGGAATCTGCTGCTAGGTCAAAGGGGCTGAATAGAAAATCTGGCTGACTGATCTTAAGAATGTCCAGGTGCAGGAGCAAGCAATACTTTGGTGTACAGGAACAGAACCCCTCCCTGCCACATACATACATCTCCTGGGTGTGATCCAGGATCCCATTTGCAGTTTTCTGCTCTAGACCCCCCACCCAAAATGCCTCCAACATGGCCTCAATTGCCGGCATGTATCAGTTCAGCCCACCTCCATATCAGATTGCAGTATTATCAAAATGCTACTCCCCAAATACAAAGTCTTCATGACGTTAGCTTTTCTACTCTAAAACAAAACAAATTAAACCAAAAAAATTAAGAAATAAATGAAAGTGACCTTCCTCTTTTCTCCCTCTCTTTTCTACCCCCCTATTTTCACATTCCCCTCATTTATAACCCCATATCCCAGAACAGTGTTTAAAATCTGGGTGGTCTCCCTATTTCCACATCCCTCCCCCTCCCCCATGTCTCCGGAACAAAACAACGCTGAAAACAGCACATCTTACCCGGGGTAGAGCGATAGCAGGAGCAGAATCCACACCGTCATTTTCTGTGAAAATACAGGAGTCGAGTAGTCTGAGCTTCCTGTGCTCCATATATTTGTCGGACTCATCGCTTTTTTTCCTCCTCTGCCTCTAGCCTCTTGGTTGCAGAAGGATCCCTCCCCTTTGTATTATTATTATGCTTATGATCTGATGGTGGCTCCCCCCACCTGCCTCTAGTAGGTCCCTTCACTGAGATGCTGTGTTGCCATCAGCTCTGGGAATTAATATTCAGGGGGCAGAAATAAGATCAACACAAACGCTTGCAGATACCATCAAAGCGTCAGCTCTGGGAGCGGCTTCCAAGACTAGGGGAATAATGTATTTGAGGCAGGGGGAGGGTACAGGGAGAGACGCACACCGAGACAAATAAGGGAGAGAGATGCGCGCACACTCTACACATACTCCTGCCCCTGACACTTACACATACTCCCCCGGTACATCGTTTTAGGATTATTTGTTTGCTGTTTTGATTTTTTTCTTTTAGTGAGGGCAGGCAGGGCTAAGGCTGTGTGTGTGTGTGTGTGTGTGTGTGTGTGTGTGTGTGTGTGTGTGTTTAAAAGAAATTTAAAAAAAAATCAAAGAGTCTCTGCGCGATTAACTATCACGCAGATTAACTATGAGGTCAAAGTGGAAGTGATGCACGCTGCTGCAGCACGAATTAACACATGCGTGGTGTCTTCCCAGCGCTTTTAAACTCCTTACTGCACACACAAGCATGCAAAGACTGACTTTCATGGGAACGAGAGATGCTTTAGCAAGCCCCTAAACTATATCACCAGTGACAGAAGGTTTGTCTCATCAGATCTGCCAAGAATCCTTATTAAAATCGTGAAGTCTTAGAAGTCACGGTTACACTGTAGGAGGAGGAGGGGCAGAAGTGGGGGATGGGGGAGGAATGACTGTTTCTCTCTAAATCTCCCTGTAGGGAAACAGATTTGGTGAATTTTCCATTTGAATGAAGGGAGAAAACATTGATAGAATTAAAAGACAAGAAAAAATTCTATGCTCCCCAGGATTCACCCCTCCCTTTTTTGTTCCCCTTCCCCAGTAAAAATGTAAAGACACAAACACTTGAAGGATGAAAATAATTACACTGAGATAGTTGTTTAAGTAAAGAATATAGACCACAAAATTGTGGCTGCTTTTTGAAGAGAGTTGGTCAAGGAGAAAGGTCAAGAGGACATTTAATAATATAAGGAGATTTCTATTCACTGTATGGGAATTGCCTTTTTTGTTGTTGTTGTTCTGCTTGGTGACAATCCTGAAAATTTCTGGGGTGGATGAGTCGTGGTAGCATGCTTCCTTCTTGCTTAGAATGTTACCATGGATACTGATACATGGAAGATATCCCTCTGTGCCATCCTAGTTCATCTGCCACAGAGGAAACCCCATTACTCATCATAAGAAGAAAGTGAAAATTGTTTCAAGTTTCCAGTAGAGTCCAGACCACAGCAAAGATGTTTATGAACAGATACAGGTGAAGAGGACTAATAAGATGCCTTGTTGCCATATAGCAGGGAGTCATTTCAAAACCAGAGGCTTTTCTACAGAAAGTCTTCCAGGTGAGGAACTTGAGTAAGGAGTCCAGGAGGCAGAGGAATAGAATATTCCAACCACAACCCTAAACTCTGCCCAAGGAAAGCAGAGAGAATTGATAGAAGTTGAGGAAATTCATTCTGACAATGAAGCAAAAAGGGTCTAACAGACACACCTGGAATCCTAAAGGCCTTAAAAATCTGCCTCATTTTATGACATTTAAACAGAATCCAGTCAAAACAATAGTCACAGGAAGCAGGCAAGTGACTTCTTTCTATTGTTATTAAAATAGAGGGAGAAAAATTGTAAATCTCTATCTTTGTAATTTTCTTGTTCCTTGCTATACTGTGAAGAACTTTGGCCCTCTTTATGTTTACATTTATTTACAAAAAGATGCTAGGTTGTTAATAGTTGTATCTTTGTTTTGTTTTAATTTTTGATGTTTATTTGTTTTTGAGGGAGAGAGAGAGAGAGATGGAGCATGAGCAAGGGAGGTATAGAGAGACAGGGAGACACAGAATCCCAAGCAGGCTCCAGGCTCTAAGCTGTCAACACAGAGACTAAAGTGGGAAACAGGTTCCAGCCCAGGAACTATGAGATCATGACCTGAGCCAAAGTAGGACACTTAACTTACTGAGCCACCCAGGCACCCCAGCTGTATCTTTGTTTTTAATGAAGATATCCTACTGTATTTTTTAGGCTAAGGCCAGATGCCTACCAAAACCAAGCCAATAAGAGAAATGAAAGAAAAGGACTGTGTTTCTGAATAACTTAAAGGTTGGAAATGATACACATTGAAGTGTTCACACTCCTTCTGAATGGAGTTGCCACTGCTCTGTTCTAGTTAGAGTTGCCAGAGGAAATGGAAATAAAATTATGAGAAATGTTCCCATTTTTAAAACACAAAGGAAGCCACACCAAACATATGTAGGCCATTAGCTTGCAAATATTGTTTATAGCACATGAAAAATTGATGTGACAATTCTGTCGTCTATATTTCCAATTTTGCATCTTAAGGTTTTTTTTCTCCTGAGTTTAGTGACAAGCATATTAACCTGAGAGAATGAATGCTATCATATTCCCAAAGTACTAATTCATATATTGATCCCTTATCAGTATCATAACAGTCTCTGTAAATTCTAATCTATTTTAATAACAGAACACCTTTCAGCATATTAAAAGAATCTGTGAAATTTTACACTTTTAAAATTTTTTATAGCATTTGTATACAATTTTACCTGCCCTATTCCTGGCTAGGCTTCAGTTTGCCTCTCAGGACCTTTCTTGTCTGATGAGTACTCTGAAGAAAATTATTTTAATATATTTTCTAAGATTTGCAATACATATTATATTCACTAGTATTTGGAAGACACCTTATCCACTAATTTATTTTTTAATTACCTTTTAGTTACATTTATTCTTGCCCATTTTTAAGAAAATATGTTTAGGGGCGCCTGGGTGGCGCAGTCGGTTAAGCGTCCGACTTCAGCCAGGTCACGATCTCGCGGTCCGTGAGTTCGAGCCCCGCGTCAGGCTCTGGGCTGATGGCTCGGAGCCTGGAGTCTGTTTCCGATTCTGTGTCTCCCTCTCTCTCTGCCCCTCCCCTGTTCATGCTCTGTCTCTCTCTGTCCCAAAAATAAATAAACGTTGAAAAAAAAAATTAAAAAAAAAAGAAAATATGTTTATAACACATATTTAACCATTATTTGGTAATTATGATGCTTATACTTTCATTGTAAATAATATATGTATACCTATGCAAATATGCATTTATATTAAAATTTTAAAATTGTTATAAAACAGAAAAAAAACTACTACCTGATTCTGTCATCTAAGCAAGCCATTGCCAATGTTTGAGATTCTTTTTGCAGTTTAACTTTTTCTGAATAAAGTTTTATTTTTACTAATAATTTGACATTATTATTATTATTATTATTATTATTATCAAAAGTGAATTATGAGGTCAAAAGTTGGACCAGTTTGGTTGTTGATAGCAAATCTCTTATCACTTGGGAAATCAAAGCATATTACTGCAGTTCTAGTCCTGGTAATGTAGAAATTGGCTAGCCATCCTGCATGCTAAAAATTATAAGTAGTGGACAAAATATTAAACAAACTGCGTAAAGTACTAGAAAGTTACCAAAGCAAGCAGAAAGTGTTGAACATCTGACCACAGAAAAATGAAACTGAATTGGATGAGATGTACAATTATGTGGCTTTTCCACAGAGGGCAGTTAAAGGATGACCAACTTGTCCCTATTAGCCACCAATTTGCCTGATTTGAGCATGGGAGTTCCCAAATGGGGTTCCTCAACCCCAGAAAGGATGGCTAGAATCAGAAGGCAGCAATCTTATTAGTTTGAGATTCCAAAGAAGGACATGGGGGTGCCTGAGCTGCTCAAGCTGAGGGGGAAATCACAGAAAAAAAAAAAATAACAGAGAAGTAAGGTCAAAATCTGTAAGCAAACTTCCCTTACCTGTTTGTTTTGGGGTGAAAGACACCAAAAAGTCTGGAAAAAAGTTAAAAACAGAAAGACTGAAAAAGCTAAGCCAGTATTTCAGCTGCCACTCAGTGCAGGAGAGACTGAGTTTGGAATTTCAATCCACCAAGTTAGAGGATCATAATAAATACATCACACTTTTCTTAAAAACCCTAGAAGGACCATGACCCTTCTCTGCTGTAGGAACAGGATTTGTTCTAAGCCTAAGGACAAAACTGAAACTAACCTGAAAACAATATAGAACTAATCCTGCCCAAGATGAAGGTCATTTGTCAATAATTTAACTCCTAATAAAACAAAAATCAACATTCTTTAGAGGACTATTAAGAATCAGAATGTTGATAACATAGAAATTGTTTTGATACATGGTACAATTGTTTGATTCATGATAAAAAAATAAAGACATTCTAAGTCTTATATATACAGGATAATAGGACACATATTTTTTAAAAATAGCATTCAATATAAACAAAACCTGAGATGTAATTAGCAAATAAGGGATATTCAGTCAACTAATTTTATCATGATAGTTATGTGGTCAGTGAGTGTACAGTAGGGAATCTCAGCAAAGAAATAGAAACTACTTTAAAAAATAGAAAATTCTAGACCAAAATGTATAATACCTGAAAGGTATGGGTTTTAATAACAGATTGACAATTGCAGAATGGAAGCAATAATCAGTAGAATTAAAAATAGATCAATAAAAATTATCTGACATAAAAATCACAGAAAAAATATTGAAAAAAATTTAAAAGAGCTACGAAAATCTGTGTGACAGTCTCAAGCCTCCTGATAAGCTATCGTAGAAGGAGAAGAAAGTAAGGCAGAAACATATTTAAAGTAGTAATAGCCAAAAGATTTCCCAAAATTGGTAATAAAAAATTTATTATAGATCCAAGAAGCTCAGTGGACTCCAAGCAGAGTAAACATAATGAAAAGTACCCCTGGGAACTTTATAATCACACATATAAAATCTAAAGATTAAATGAATATTTTGAAAATATTCAGAGAACAGTGAAACACTTTAATTGCTAGAGGTTAACATTGCAATGATGGTTGACTGATCAAAACAGTTTGGGGCAGAAAACAGTGGGTGACATCTTTAAAGTGCTGAAAAAAAGTATATATAGAATTCTATATCCAGTAAATGGATCCTTCAAAAGTGAACCCCCCATAAAAAAAGACATTTTCAAATAAATGAAAGGTGAGAGAATTTGTCACCAGCAGAGCTGCGACAGCATTAATAAAGTAAATTCTTCAGGCTGAGGGAAAGTGATACCATATAGAAACCCAGATCTACACAAGTGAAGAGCGTTGAAAATGGTTAATATGTGAGAAAAAAAAAAAACACATACCTTATTGTGTTTCATGTAAAAGAGACCTTTTTCTTTCTTTCTTTTTGTTTATTTTTATTTATTTTCAGAGAGAGTGCTTGTGCACACTGGGGAGGGGCAGAGAAAGAGAGAGGGAGAAAAGTTTCCAGGCACTGACTGTGAAGCCCAATGCAGGGCTCATACTCACGAATGGTGAGATCATGACCTGAGCTGAAACCAAGAGTTGGTTGCTTAACTGACTGAGCCATCCAGGCACCCCCAAGAGACCAGAATTTTAATGCAAATATTATAACAGCTCATTCTGGAGTTAATAACACATATGTGTATAATAGCACAAAGTATCTCAGAGATGGGGTTAAGTAAATTACACTGTTAAAAGTTTCTTCCATTTCATGAAGTGACATAATAGCAACTATAAATAGACTGATAAGTTAAAGATGAATACGGCAATCCTTAAAGCACCCCTGGAAATACTACAAAAGGATATAGCTAAAAATCATTAGAGAAATTAAAACCAAACTCTAAAAAATAATTCATGAATGCAAAAGAAGGCAGAAAATTACAGAATGGGGAGGAAATAACAAGATAAGGAGAATACAAATAGCAAAATGCTGGCTGAAAATAGATATAAATATAAGGAGTATTAGAAGATATAAAGTGCTATTTATTATAATGACAAAAAGATTGATTCATAAAGAAGACATAAAAATTAGAAAATTTTACACACCTGATAATAGAGCTAAAAATAAAATGAAGCAATGACTGACAGGAGAAATAGATCTATCCCACAGTCCTAGTTGGCAATATTAAAAGTCTTCTGACTTCACAATTATACAACAGTATGCTCAATAATTATAGAGTAAATTAACCAATGTGCATAACTATGAAATGTTCATTAAACAACCTCAGTAAATTTCAAAATTTTGAAAGCTTATAGTATATATTCTCTTACAACAAAAGAATTCAATTGGAAAACAATAATAGAAAAGTTCCAAAAACTGTGACAATTGAACAATATATGTCTAAATAATTCATAGACCAAAGAGGAAACCACATTTGCTTCAAAACAAATGAAAATACAACATATCAAAATTTGTCTTGTGGAGCTAAAGCAGGATATGGAGAAAATTTATAATTGTATATATATAGAAAAGAAGAAAAATTAAAATTAATTATCTAAGCTTCTGGCTTCAGTAGCTAGCAAAAAGAATCAATTAATGAGTTCTACATATACATATTCATTTGACTTTCAACAAAGATAAGCCATTTTAAAGGGGACAGATTAATATTTTAAACCAATAATGTTGGAAAAATGGGTAAATTTTATCTTATAATTATTATTTTTTAAGTAGGGCTCCACACCCACCATAGGGCTTAAACCTAATGACCTTGAGATTAAGAGTCATGGTCTATTGACTGTGCCAGCCAGGTTGCCTCCAGATGGATAAGTTTTTTTTCAAATAATCTTTGCCTTTTATTCTATCATACTTGCAAAAGCTAAAAATTATGGTCTTTAGAAAGACTATCTTCATGACTTTGGGGTAGGAAAAATTTCTTAGAGAAGGTATAAAAATTATTAAACATATGACATTGATAAGTTGAACTTCATAAAAATCAAATTTTCTGTTTATCTAAAGATTCCACTAGAAAAAAATAAAAAGAAAGAAAGAAAAAGAAAAGTCAAGTCACATACAGGGAGAAAATATTCCCAATGAAAATATCCAACAAAGAGCTTGTATCCAGTATACGTAAAGAAATCCTACATCTTGGGGCACCTGGGTGGCTCAGTTGGTTAAGTGTCCAACTCCTGATTTCAGCTCAGGCCATGATCTCACTGCTCATGAGATACAATCCCATGTGGGGCTCTGTGCTGATAGCACAGAGCAAGCTCAGGATCCTCTCTTTCTTTCTGTCTGCCACTCCCCTGCTTGTGCTGTCTCTCTTAAATTAAATAAATAAACATTGAGAAAAAAAAAAAAAAGAAAGAAATCTGGGGCACCTGAGTGGCTCAATCTGGTAAACAGCTGACTTTAGCTGAGGTCATGATCTCACAGGTTGAGTTCAAGTCACCCCCACCCCCCACCTTGAGCTCTGTCCTGTTAGCCCAAAGCCTGGAGCCTGTTTCAGATTCTGTGTTTCCATCTCTCTCCCCTCTCCTGCTTGCTCTCTCATCCAATCTCTCTCTCTCTCTCATTCTCTCTCAACCTCTCTCTCTCTCAATCTGTCTCAAAAGTAAGATGAAAACATTAAAAAAAAAAAGAAATTCTACATCTTATGAATGAAAATACAAATAACCTAATAAAAATGGTCAAAATACTTGAATAGGCATTTAATGAAAAAATTGTATGTGTATCTAATAAGACATGAAAAGTTTCTCATTGTCAGTACTCATTAACCAAATATGAATTGAAACCACAATGATTTTTTCATATTAACAAGACCGGCAATGCCAAAATTTTAGAAGGTGGAGAGCAACCAAAACTCATTCTTTTTCTGGTGAAAATGTAAAATGGTACAACAATTTTAGCAGTTTCTTACATATGGTAAACTTCTGCTTACCATATGACCAAGTGATTCTACATCAAGATATTTTATCAAATAAAAATAAAAATGTATGTCCCCCCAAAAGCCCTATACAAGAATTGTGTTGAAGATTTATTAGATGTGGAACAATCTAAATATAATCAACAGAAGAATGAATAATCAGATTCCATGCCATATTTAAAAAATGGAAAAATAAATTTCTTAGCAATAATCTTAAAAGCCACTTACTCACATGCACATATATATAAACACGTATCTCTATCTATCTGTCTATCTATCTATCTATCTATCTATCTATCTATCTATCTATCCATACATACATACATACATCCACACACACACACATACACACAGGGGCACCTGGGTGGCTCAACTGGTTGAGTGCCCTACTCTTGATTTCAGCTCAGGTCATGATCTCAGGGTCATGAGATTGAGCCCTGCATCAGGCTCTGTACTAAGGATGGAGCCTGCTTAAGACCCTCTCCTTCTCCCTTTGCCCTTCCCCTGCTGTACTCTCTCTCCCCCCTCCCAAAAAAACAAAAATAAATAAATAAAATATATATACACACATACATATATACATTCAGTAACATAGTTGAGTATCAAAAATATGTTAAGCAAAAGAAGCCAGGACTAAATAAATAAATAAATAAATAAATAAATAAATAAATAAAACATTCCAGTTATATGATCTTCAGAGTCAGCAAAATAAGTCTATGTGACTAAAATCAGAACAAAGTTTGACTATAATAAGTGCTAATTGAGGCACAGGAGAGATTTCTGGGATAAAGGAAATATTCTATATCTTGATTAGGAAGGTTAGTAGACAGGTTTATCTACTGATAAAATTTATGAAATTCACACTTAAAACCTAAGCATTTCACTATATGTTAATTTCACTTTAATTTAAAAATTTTATGGATAAAATAAGTAGTATCCTTATCAAAAGGCATAATTTTTATCAGGAACTGTGCTGTGTGACATTGGTTGATCTTCCTAAAAAAAACACAAGGCAGGAACTATTACCATTGCAGTGTTCCACAAGGGAAGATAAAAGTTTAGGGAGGTTCAATTATTTGCCTTTAATAACACACAGACTGGTTATACAGTCCATGGCAGAGCAAATATTAAACCCAGGCAATCTGATTTAAGAAACTGAACTCTTAAGCACGATTGCATGCCATTTCTGAGTAACATGATGGCAATTTAAAAAGCGACAGTTTTTATGGGCTTCTCTAAAACTTGAGAAGCATTATGTTGTAATACAGAAAGCATAGAGTCCAGAGTCAGGAATCTTGGTTCTATCAACTGTGACGTTAGGAAATTCACTTCATTTCTCTAGGACTTATTTTCTCATCGATAAAATATGGGATGATACGTGTGGTATAGATGGATCTTTTCAGTTCTAACATTCAGCAACCTACGGTTCCAATAGCATTTTGAGGGTAGTGGCATGGAAGGAGTATCTATAGTTCCTCTGAATAGATTTATCTCCCTCAATTACAGCATGACATTCACAGGGTCGATGTCTATGTTCTTGCATTAAAAAAAAAAAAAAAAAGTTTGGCTTTATTATCTCAATCTCAGTCTCCTTCTGTCTCCTGGGAAACTCAAAGTACCTCAATGCTCAGGGTACTAGACAAGCCACATTCTGAGGAAGAGTCTATGTCCCCATAGTTGAATTTGGACTGACCTTGAATTTGCTTTGTCCAATAGAATGTACAGATGTGTGAGTTCTGCAGTCTGAGCCTCAAAGGTCATCTCCACTTTTATCTTCATCTCCTTGGAATGCTCTTGCCATCACATAAAAACATCAGTTCTCCATGACAACAGGGCATTTGCTTGCTTGATTTTCAGTGCACTTTATCCAGCACCTAGAAGAGAACCAGGAACATGGTATGTGTTCAATGAGTATCTGCTAAAATCTAAAAGTTGAATCTTATAAAGCATGCTCCAGAAATGAGTCCATTTACATTTGTAATAACAGTGCATAAATGCTAAGAATGCCAAGTTGGCCATTCTTTCAAAATCACAGCGTATAATTTTTTTTTTAATATCAAAACTATGGTCTGAAAATTACAAGCATTCTCAACATATACTTACCATGGCACACCATGTAAGCACTTGATCAATGCTGTGAATTACCTTGTAATGATTCTCAGATGTTCTAGGCAATCATGACACAGTAAAGCAGACTTTTCCCAGGCTAATGTCTCTCATTGCTAATTATGGGCCTCCCAGGGATTTTCTTTTAGACTCTGGAGTCACAAGAGTGCCATTGAGTGTGGCAATGTTAGTGGATAGGACTGGTGGGGCAGACAGGCCTGAAGCTGTATACAGTTTGAACTCCCTGTTACTGGCTCCAGAATCAAGTACCCCATACAAGAGGATTTTAAACCACAGGGGAAAATAAGGACAAATAAAAATAACAGCAAATAATTATAATGATAATTATTGGCATTCTTCAAATCAGTTTAATTTCATTCTTTTTGTTGTTGTTGTTCAGTTGAAAGGTCAAACAGCTTTTAAATGATTGATTTCATTTTTTAAAAAATTTTAATTTTCAAATTAAAATTTTTTAATTTAAAAATTAATTAATTTTAATATTAAAACTTTCTAATTTTTAAAATTAATTTTTTAAATTAAAATTAAATCCTTTGGTAAGGGTGCCTGTGTGGCTCAGACAGTTAAGTGTCTGACTCATGATTTTGGCTCAGGTCACAATCTCACGGATTGTGAGTTCGAGCCCAACATTGGGCTCTGCACTGACAGCATGGAGCCTGCTTGGGATTTTCTGTCTTCGTCTCTCTCTGCCTCTCCATGCTTGTGCTCTCTCTCTCTTTCAAAAATAAATAAAGATTTAAAAAAAAAAGGAGATTTTTAATTTTTTCTCTTTTTTTTCTTTTTTTAATGTTTATTAATTTTGGGGAGAGAAAGAGAGACAGAACATGAGCAGGGGAGGGGCAAAGAGAGGGAGACATAGAATCTGAAGCAGGCTCCAGGCTCTGAGCTGTCAGCACAGAGCCTGACACGGGGCTCGAACCCACCAACTGTGAGATGGTGACCTGAGCCGAAGTCGGATGCTTTACCTACTGAGCCACCCAGGTGCCCCTAATTTCTTTAATGTTTAGTTACTTTTGAGAGACAGAGACAGAGTACAAGTGGGGGAGGGGCAGAGAGAGGGAGGTACAGAATCTCAAGCAGGCTCCAGGCTCTGAGCTGTCAGCACAGAGCCTGATGTGGGGTTTGAATCCATGAACCATAAGATCATGACCTGAGCTGAAGTCGGCTGCCAGACTGACTGAGCTACCCTAGTGCCCCAAGAAGAAGAAGATTAAAAAAAAAATTTAACTGTGGTAAAAATATAAATATAAATCCCATCATTATTGCAAACATCACAGTTTATTTCACATAGTTTTCATCAGTAGAAAACAAATGTGGAAACTTAAAAAAAGAAATACAATATGGATCTACCAAACTGAAAAAACTTTCAGGGGACTTGGTGGCTCAGTTAAGTGGTTAAATGTGTGACTTTAGCTCGGGTCATGATCTTGCAGTCCCTGATTTTGAAACCCACATCAGCCTCTCTTCTGTCAGTGCAGAGCCTGCTTCGATTCCTTGGTCCCCCTCTCTCTTTATACCTTTCCCAGCAGAGGTGCTCATGTTCTCTCTTTCTCTCTCACACAAATAAATAAACATTAAGAAAAAAACTTTCAGTTTAAAATTTCAGACTATTGTATTGAGGAAACTAATTTCAGCTCCTCAAATTGACACTTAAAACATGGCTTCTTTAAAGTTACAGAAAATATGTGAAAATTTCTACTGCCTTTGTCAAAAAGGGAGAGGTTTCAACATGAAAAATTAATCCATGTTTTAAGTGTTACTAGAAATCTTACTACATGTGTGAATCACAACTGATAAGGATTTATTATATTTGCCTCATCCATATATGGGCTAATAATACTGCTGTGTGTGTATATATATTGTAATTTTAATAAATATTATCTATTATTATCATTATGTATTTTTCTATTATTTAATAATATTCATCAAAATTTATTAGCACCTAAGTTATCAGGCCTTAGTGTAGGCATCATTTATTTATTTCATTTCTAAAGTTTATTTATTGAGAGAGAGAGACAGCAAGTGCATGCAGAGGAGGGGCAGAGAGAGGGAGACAGAGGATACAAAGTAGGCTCTTCACTGACAGCAGAGAGCCTGATGTGGGGCTCAAACTCAGGAGATCATGACCTGAGTTGAATTCAGACGCTTAATGGACTGAGCCACCCAAGCACCCCCAGTCTAGGCATCATTTAAATGAAGTTGCTTGAAACCAATTTTGTGCCCTTGCAGAAATTACAGTTTAACTATCTGAACTGCTACCATCTCACTCTTAGCACACCCTTTCCCCATCCTCCTCCCTTTCCTATGTCCAACTGCAGGCAGAACAAACTCAGTATATCTAATACATAGGTTCTATAATATCTTCCTTGCAAAAATTCATTTCAAGTCTCTCTCTGTGCTCATTATTCTTTCTTGCACATGAAATTTCAGGCATATCTCATAGCTTTTCCTGGCACTGTCAGCTGACAAATGACTAGGTATTTACCAGGTACTAACATGTACAATTCAACTTAACATCAAACTCTAAGCATTTTCCAATGCATAACATTCCTGCTGCAGTGAAGACACCTACCTCATGATAAGACATCTGAAAAGAGAAGGGGAGGCAAATTGGCATTTCTGCTTTTCCTTGGTACATCTTCCCTCACTCTGTCCCTAATGCAGAAGCACCCACAAAAACACAGCAAACACACACAAACATATACACACCTTTTAGCTGTTTTTTTAACAAGAGGCAAAGGGTAGATATCGCTTGATTGGTTTATCAGCATCTGGTGCAAGTGCCTTAGATACATAGTTGCTATCTTCTCATATTGCACTTTTGAGTGTTCCTAAGAGATATCCACTAAGAGCCACCAGAAGTTTTCTGGTACAGACAACGCATCTGAGTGGTGGTGAGGATTCCCTAAATTTGTGCATTGCCAGGTAGATCTCGGTCTTCGTACTGATCAGAAAGGCTTTATGTGGAATCTCTCAAGACAGCCCACAGCTGACTCCCTTTCCTGGGAGCCATATCTGACTCATGGAAAACACAATTTTGTTGCCAAGCTCTGAAAGTACAGAGTGTTTCCAATGCACCCAGTCTCTTCCTCTGCTACCAGAAAACTCTAGTCATAGTCTCTTGTCTTTAGACTGTTAAAATCTGAGTCATATGCAGATCCCTCCGCCCTCACCCCCATCATTCTCCAAAGAACTCTTATCATTCTCTTTGAGTGGCGCATATATATATATATATATATATATATATATATATATATATATTTTTTTTTTTTTTTTTTGAGAGAGTGACTCAGAAAGTTTGTAAGCAGGGGAGGGGCAGAGAGAGAGAGAGAGAGAGAGGGACAAAGAGAATCCTAAGCAGTCTCTATGCTGGCAGCACAGAGCCCAACCAGACCTGATCCCACAAACCATGAGATCATGACCTGAGCTGAATTCAAGAATCAGAGGTTTAACCGACTGAGCCACTGGGCACCCCTTTGAATGGTTCTCTTGAATTCCAAACCTGTGGCCTAAAATGAAGGGAAGAAATCCTAACAGCTAAAAAGTGGAAGCAATCCCAGTATGTGTCAATAGGTAAATGGATAAACCAAATGTGGTACTTATATACAATGGAAAACTTTTTAACCTTAAAAAGGAAGGAAATTCTGACATATGTGACAACATGGGTGAGCCCCATGAACACAGTGCTAGGTGAAATAAGCCAGTCACAGAAAGACAAACACTGCATGATTCCACTTATATGAGCTACTTAGGGCAGTCAAAACCATAGAGACAGGAAGTGACATGGTTGCTAAGGGCAGCAGTGAGAAGGAAATGGGGAATTATTGTTTAATGGGTATGGAATGTCAGTTTTATAAGAAGTAATGTGTTTTGGAGATGGATGATGGCAATGGTTACTCAAAAATTAGAAGAGAGAATTCCGTTGACATTGATTCCTCAATTCATATTAGTAAAGCAACTACTTCACTTATTTATAAGTTTATTCTGATTTGCTTGAATCCTTTTCCTAAAAGAAAATTCTTTTGAACTTCATTCTCCAGACACCCAGGTAACCAGTATGCTTTCAAGTTCATTTATTAATTCATGCAGTCATTCATTTAACAAGTACTTTTAATTGTCAGCTAAGGTGTCAACACTGCACCAGGTGTTGGTGATATAGAGGTAGGTACACCATGATTTTTGTTCTCAAGCCCTACACAGATTTGTTAGGAGGGCAGCCTGGTGTTCACTTTCAGGGCACTGTATATGCATTTTGGAAAAATGATTTAAGAAGATAAATACTTGTTGGTATTCTAAGAGATTATACGTGGCTGATTTTGGGAACTTGATATTGAACAGGCTATCAACTAAAGGCATGTGAATGGCTCAGTTGGTTAAGCGTCTGACTTCAGCTCAGGTCATGATCCCATGGTTCTTGAGTTTGAGGCCCACACTGGGCTATGACAGTTCAAGCCTGGAGCCTGCTTCGGATTCTCTGTCTCCATCTTGTAGCAGTGAGTCACACACATAGAGTCAGGACATCAAGGCTTTCCTTTCCAGGAAGCAGCTTTATTTGTGCCAGCACGGGCTCAGCAGGCTAAGACCCAAAAGGCTGAGCCCCGAGCACAGTGGGGGTTTGCCATTTGTACAATTTTTGCTCCTTTGTCTCCCATATATGGCAGCATACAGTCTGAATGGGTAGTCTGTATTACAGAGGTGCATGTGCACATAGTCAGGTTGTCTTCCCTTATCTTGAGGTTTTTACCACATCCCTTAGGGAGGGGCTCTACCACACTCTCTCTCTGCCCCTCTCCCACTTGCACTCTTTCTCTGTCTCTCAAAAATGAATAAACATTTAAAAAAATTTAACTATCAATTAAACATTTTTAAATGATTGTAGTTCATTGATATTCTACTTGTAAAATTAAATACTTTAATACTTTTTATTACCTTTCCATATTTCTATTAATCACTATCAAATTATTCAGTAAAAAAGTTATGAAATATAATATGGGGCCTAAAATTGATTTTAGAAAATAGCCAACTAATGTTTCTACTTTTAGGAAAAAAGAAAGAAAGAAAGAAAGAAAGAAAGAAAGAAAGAAAGAAAGAAGAAAGAAAGAAAGAGAAAGAAAGAAAATCAGGCCAAGAGAGTTTTAATGACTAATCCAAAGTTACTCAGCTAATCAATAGCAGAGTGAGGATAAGAAATAAATACAGTGTTCCTGACTGGGAAATGATCTTCCTCCCAAACCACAACAAAACAACTTTAGTTTACAGTTTAAGACAACAGTATAGATTATCACCATAAAATATTTGTTTCAGTACTTCTTGAATCCTCTGCAATATGAGATTCTTTCCCGTTTATTTTATCCTGTCTTCAAAGGATAATTTACTTTTTATTGAGTCTTGCCATTTAACTCTTCAATATGGTAGAAGGCCAGTTATCATTGATGACACCAGGGGATGAAGAAGAAAGGCATGCATACTCCTGAAAGGCAGAGTTTTGGGGTGTTCAGGTAGGTAGTTGCAGTTGGTTGTGAGTTTGGTTCAATAATACAACTTGGTTTGAATCATAGTATTGGTAACATTCTCAACCTCCTACTTGTCCCTTCAGATAGCCTTATTTCTTTCTTGGAATCTTGATTCTACCCAGGTAATTACCGACTGACAACTGACTATTTTATTTTCACTACTTTTTTAAAAAGTACTTTGTATACCTTAAGTCTACATTCATGTAAGCCGTGATTGTAAGTTTTATTTCTCTTTAAGAAAAATTTGTTCATTTAAACTAGGCTAGCATTAAGCGTTTAGTATGAGCAAAGAGATATGAAAAACAAAATGTTCTTTCCTAATATAAAAATCTATGCTTTCAAACATTTTCATTTTGCTTTAGACTATATTAACCTTGTCATCTCCAGTTGCTGGAAGGGAGGACTTATCTGGTCATTTATCATTTTATCTCAGACTTTGGGCTTCAGTCTTTAAAAGAATGAAAAATTCCTGGACAATTGAAACTCCAGTGCAATATGCAACTACTTAAAGGGGCTGGTTGTTTTGCTTTGTTTTTTTAGGCATTCTTAACTAATGAATACAGAATTAACTTTAGAACAACATGTTACTTATTTTATGAATAGCTGTTGAGTAAAATGCCATGCTTCTTCAATTTTTTAAAAAGCTAAAGATTGATTTGTGTTGAGGCGTAGGTTAAGTAACAAGAAAATAAAAATAGCACAATTTACATTTGATGAAAGATAAGATAATGTTAAAAACAAGGAAATATGTGTGTTTCATGAAGACTATATTACAATATTTAGTGACATGGAAAATGTGGGTGACATTTTGCTAAATAAAGAAGCAGGATTGAAAAGTATGTAATTATATAATTTTAATAAAGTTATAAATTATTGAAAGTTGGGGAGAGAGAGAGAGAGGTAGATGGGGGGATAGTAGATAGACAGATACTCAGAAAGACTATATTGTGGCTGCCAGAATTGACTGACTGGATAGTGGCTGAACTTCACTAGTTCTATATTAATTATTTTTCATACCTATTTTTTTTAACATTTATTTATTTTTGGGACAGAGAGAGACAGAGCATGAACGGGGGAGGGTCAGAGAGAGAGGGAGACACAGAATCTGAAACAGGTTCCAGGCTCTGAGCAGTCAGCACAGAGCCCGACGCAGGGCTCGAACTCATGGACCGCGAGATCATGACCTGAGCCGAGGTCGGCCGTCTAACGGACTGAGCCACCCAGGCGCCCCTTAATACCTATTTTTTAACCTTTTGCAGTCAAATGCTCTACCCCTGAGCTATACCCCCAGGTCTATTATTTACCCTTTTGAATCTTAGTTTTCACATCTGTAAAATGTGGGTAACACTGTTAACTACTTCACAGATCATTATGAGTAAAATAATCCCAGTCAAGTACATAACATAATAATGAGCAATATCATAATATAATAGTGAACATTTACTGCTAATATTTTAACTATATGCATTTTTTTTTATTTTTTTCAACGTTTATTTATTTTTTGGGACAGAGAGAGACAGAGCATGAACGGGGGAGGGGCAGAGAGAGAGGGAGACACAGAATCGGAAACAGGCTCCAGGCTCTGAGCCATCAGCCCAGAGCCCGACAAGGGGTTCGAACTCACAGACCGCGGGATCGTGACCTGGCTGAAGTCGGATGCTTAACCGACTGCGCCACCCAGGCGCCCAACTATATACATTTTTATATACAATTTGCTGTGTGCAAATTTTTACGTAAGTGTCTCACTGGTAAACAAAAAACATTTAAATTTTTGAATTTGATATTTGTTTCAGTAAACATTTATCAATCACCTATTATGTATAGGTTTGTGAGAGAGATATGGACATATACATGCGCCATAATGCTATGAAGTCAGAGAATGGTAATCACAGTGGGTGGAAAGCGAAAATAAGAGAGTTCAAACTTAAGAGCCAGGGAGTGAAAGTTCAAAAATGAGAGCATAAAGACCACATGATTTTTTCTCATGATTTCTATTATTAAACATACTGTAGGGGTGCCTGGATGGCTCAGTTGTTTAAGCGTCCAACATCGGCTCAAGTCATGATCTCACAGCTTGTGAGTTCAAGGCCCATGTCAGGCTCTGTGCTGACAGTTCAGAGCCTGGAGCCTGCTTCATATTCTGGGTCTCCCTCTCTCTCTCTCTGCCCCTCCCTGCTCCTGCTCTGTCTCTCTCTCTTAAAAACAAATAAACATGGGGCGCTTGGGTGGCGCAGTCGGTTAAGCGTCCGACTTCAGCCAGGTCACGATCTTGCGGTGCGTGAGTTCGAGCCCCGCGTCGGGCTCTGGGCTGATGGCTCAGAGCCTGGAGCCTGTTTCCGATTCTGTGTCTCCCTCTCTCTCTGCCCCTCCCCCGTTCATGCTCTGTCTCTCTCTGTCCCAAAAATAAATAAACGTTAAAAAAAAAAATTAAAAAAAAAACAAATAAACATCAAAAAAAAATTTATACATACTGTACACCCAAGAGGAAGCAGAGGATGAAGTGAATTTAATTCTTTATTGCCTTATCTGTCTTCATTTCCTACATGCCCTCACAATTGAGCATTCTACCAGTCTGACATTATTTTAATAAAATTAATTTCATGGACAATTTTGGTATTTACAGTGTTATTTAAATTATTCTCATTTTTACTTTGCATGCAGCATTGAGAACTTAAAATCCCAACAATTAAGGAAAACAAATTATAAATTATATACTATTGTTTTCAAACAGAACCATACAGTTATTTGTTCAATGACCTCTAGTGACAGGTAATTAAATCTAACCTCTTTTATTATTTTATTTTATTTTGTTTTCTTTTCTTTTCTTTTATATTTTTATTAGAGAGAGAGAGTGCAGGTATGAACATGTGCTTAGGGGAAGGGCAGAGGAAGAGAGAGAGGGAAAATCTTAAGCGAGCTCCACACGTAGAGCCTGACACAGAGCTTAATCCCACAACCTTGAGATCATGACCTAAGCCAAAATCAAGAGTCAGATGCTTCACTCACTGAAACACACAGGCACCCACACCTCTTCAATTTCCAAAAAAATAATTTGAAGTTGGAGCACCTGAGTGACTCAGTCAGCTGAGTCTCCAACTCTTGGTTTTGGTTCAGGTCATGATCTCACGATTCATGGATTCGAGTCCTGTGCCAGGCTCCACATTGGCAGTGCAGAGCCTGCTTGAGATTTTCTCTCTCCCTCTCTTTGTGACCCTCCTCCACTTGTGTTTTTTTTTCTCTCTCTCTCTCAAAATAAATAAAACTTAAAAACAATAACTTGAAGTCTGGAAACACTGAGTGACTGCCTACTATAATATAAAGAAAGGGCAAAAGAAGCAGGCAGAAGCCTTCTAATCTTTCTGTGTTTTCCTCCATCAGAAAATACACATTTCTCAGAGGGAGAAAACTGGTCCTATGTGTGTAAGATATATTCCTTTGTTAAATCAACTATGACAAGAGGACAGGGTCACAAGACGAAGTGGTCACTGTCATGAACCCTCAATACTAGCTGCCTCAGAAAAGGAATTAGTGAATGCTTTGTACCAAGTACATCTTAGCTGGTTCATGTGTGATCTCCTTTAGTCTCAACAACTTGAAATAGGAAGCAGTGTTTGTAAATTTCACAAGTAGAAAACTGAAATTTAAAGAGATTAAGTTACATTTAAAAAGTAACACAACTCATAAGTGTCAGAGCTTCCCTTAGGAACTAGATCTGCTTGATAACAGAGGCCATGTCCCTAGCCACTATTCCATGCTATTGGAAGAAATTCTTTCAGATCCTCTGCCGCCCATGCCATGTCCCCCTTCTTCCTTCCCTCCTCCACCCTTTAAAATTATGGCTTGTCCTTGAAGAGAAACTTCAAGAAAAGACATCCTTGCATTTCTCATTTAATTTACACCCATCTACTATGCATTAAATAAAGAACCATTATAAAATTAAACTGAATCATCGAGGTGTTTTTTATGCTCTGTGCACTTTAGTACTCTGTATACCTTGTCAGAAATTCTATAATTGCTCCTTAGAAAGATACTTATTTGCAAAAGCTTTCAGTCAGATATTTTGGTGCTTAATCGACACGACACAGTTTAATATGGTATTAAATTCTAAACCACCAGTGCAGATAAGCATAAGCTTAGTACACTTACAATCTTTCAAGTTTTGATTTTTATTTTGGTTTTGAAAATTATATGTTTCATTATATATGGACTGTGCCCCCTTCAATGAAAAACCTAACCTATATTTGTGTAACTACCTCCACACTGCCTTAGGTTATTTATCTCTAGCCAAAGACATTAACAAGTGGCAAAGGTTATTGTTGAGTTAAATTCCTAAACAGAAGTAAATGGGACAAGATCACTAGGGAAAGAGGATATTTGTGAAGTGGAATAAGTGAAGTCAAATCCAGTTCTGATGAGAGGGTTACACTCTGACACCCTTCCTCTATTGTTTGCATCAATACACACAAATATTTTCAAGCCTACCTAATGTTTTTCTTTCTTTCCTTCTTTACTCTTTCTTTCTTCTTTCTTTATACCTTTTGTTCAAGTAATCTCTGCACCCAACATGGGGCTCGAACTCATGACCCTGAGATCAAGAGTCACATGCTCCACTGAGTGAGCAAGCCAGGCATCCCATGTTTTTCTTTCCTATAGTTTATGCAAACAACAGTGGGAAAAACAGGAGCAAAAAATAGAATAAAGAAGTGTTTTCAGTCTCCTAGAACTATTGGGAATATCTTGGAGGAAATAATATACATAAGTAAAATGTGATATTTGTTGTGTTGGCCTCCATCTCTTACTCATTAGATGCAACTATTAGAAATAGAATGATAAAGAAACTATTAAATCTCAGTCACAATTTGCAAAATGGTATCACTCATAGGTAGGAGATTGGGGAGATTGTAGTCAATTGAATTTCTAGTTGTGGGGCAGGGGGGAAAGTCTGTAAAATAATTAAGAATAATTCACGGACTATGCCGATGTTACTTCCGAGAAATCAGTCTTTATACTTTTTATAATATTCCCCTTTTGCTGATTGTAAAAGGAATCCACATTCCAGGCACACTACAATTAAACTTTGGATTGCAAATAACTTGTTCTGTGAGTGTTCTGCAAGACGAGCAAACATTTCTAATAAATTTTAACTTGATAAATGAGCAATGTCTTGCAGTATGAGTAGTACATGACCCTGAACATCACATGATCACAACTGATCCAATGGTTCTTCTCATTCTCTCTCTCTCTCTCTCTCTCACTCATTCACTGCAGGATTAAACCCATCACTCTATTGCCTTATTGCCAGTTACATTAAACACAGTATGTAACAAGAGTTTAATAATATTGTACTGTAGTCAACATCTGTTAGTAATAATCACAGTCATCCTACACAATAACCCTCCTGTCTCTTGTCTCCCTCACACCAGCCACGAAAGTTGCCAAAGGTAAGTGCAGGTTAATTTCTTTATTTTTCCTTTTATTTTGTACTTTCTTTAATATTTTATATTATACTACAGTATTATAATCATATAATACATAATTATATATAATCATATATATGATTATATATAATCATATAATTATAATTTGGATTACAAATTGTCTCTAGAACAAATTATGCTCACAAACTAAGGTTTTACTATATTTGGAAAATGTATAAACAATAGAGAAGAAAGTAAAAGAAATTCCCCTTTTAATGCTGGCTGTTTGCTTTGGTCATTACATTAATGCTGGCTGTTTGCTTTGGTCTTTAAAACTCCAAGTGTGATGATTAGATAATATTCCATCATGCTTTGTCTGACATGTCTTTTTATTTTTTAATGAGTCCTTTTTTATTGGGCATCAACATAATTTCCAAATATCTGCTGTTGTAAATAATACTTACAAAAACTGCTTATGTGTAAACCTATGATTACCTCTCTACTTGGTTCTCTGGAATCATTTCTTGACATTGAATTATTGAGTCAAAGGGCACAAGTATTCTTAAGTTTATTTATTTATTTTGAGAGAGAGAGAGAAAACACAAATGGAGGAAGGACAGAGAGAGAGGGAGAGAGAGAGAATCCCAAGCAGACTCTTCACTAGTTAGCACATAGTCAAATGTGGGGCTCGAATTCATGAACTGTGAGATCATGACCTGAGCTGAAGTCGAATGCTTAATGAGCTCAGCCACCCAAGTAAAATGGCACAGGTATTTTTATAATTCTTGACTTTTGATCAATATTGCCAAACTTGTGGAATTTGGTGGCAACCAGAATTTAGAAACAGACCGTCCAGAGTAATAGCTCTTTTCTTTCACTTGTTTGACAATGGAAGGCTAAGTGTTCTTTTTCTTCATGACACACCTCCCCACTTCACTTTGTGTTATTTAACATATACTATTGAAAACCTCTGTGCCAAGCAATGTGTTCTAGGTGTCCTGAAGATATAGCAATGAATAAAAAGGGAATAGTCTTTTCCTTCTTTGAGCTTATTTTTTAGGTGGGAAGACTGTTGTTAAAAACAAAAACACATACTAATAAACAAACCAGTTGTGAGAAGTGCTATTGAGAAACTAAATAAGTTGGGTAAGAAGCGATAGCAGAATGGAGAACTTGTTTGTATTGAGATGGGGTCAAGGAAGGCCTCGCTGAGTCCTTAACAAATACTCCCTGTGATGCTTCATTTATTCTAATAAATAAGTACCTTATGGCAGGCAATTCTCCCTTCACTTTATCCTAATACTTTTGTATCAAAATATATCAGAATAAGTATTTAAATGAGTTAGATTTACTTGAAAAGTCACAAGAAAATGTTTTTATAGCTTAAGTAAGACAAAAATCCAGGATTCAAAAAGATGGGGAGTCAGGAGAATGGAAACCTTCATAATAAAAGTGATATATAAAAGAAATCAAAGCCCAACTATAGACCACAAATTTTTAAAAACGTATTTTACTCAAAATGTATTATTACATTATTCTGCCAAGAGTTTGTATAACCAGCAAGCATTTCATTCCAACAGAATAATGAGAACATGTTCTAACAGTCAGTTAACAGAAGAAAAATTACAAAAGGCCAATAAATAACTGAAAAAAAAAGATTTAATTATACCAATAGCCAGGGGAATTCATATTAAAACAACTGTGTGGGGACACCTAAGTGGCTCAGTTGGTTAAGTTTCGACTTCAGCTTAGGTCATGATCTTGCAGTCCATGAATTTGAGCCCTGCATCGGATTCTGGACTGAGAGCTTGGAACCTGGAGTCTGCTTCCGATTCTGCATCTTTGGATTTCTCTCCCCCTTCCCCCATTTGTGCTCTGTGTCTCTCTTTCTTTCTCTCAAAAATAAATAAAAAAATATTAAAAAAATATTTAAAGCTATTTAAAAGAATTATGTGATATCCTTATGCCCATCAGATGGGAGCAAATGCTACCCTTCCAAGACTGAAAATAAGAGATGTGTTGGTTGCCTAACCACAACCAATTACCTCTTTATTTCTGAAAATAACCAAATTCATTTAGTTTTTTCATCCTTGTCAACACACTCAAATACTAGAGACTATGCTGGCTCTACTTGCAATTCCAGGGTTAAATCTTGTTGAGTCAATCCATTTCCAGTGATTGGTTTAAGCATGGATTTCTCATATAACTCAGGCCAATAAGATAAGAGGTAAAATTCTGCAGGTTTGCACACTCTTTATAAAATAAATCAAGAAATCCGTTTCTAAGGTTTTGCACAGTGAAGTAAACCATCAACCAAACCAAAAGGCAACCTACTAAATGGGAGATGATATTTGCAAAAGATATATCCAATAAGGGGTTAATACCAAAAATATATAAATACCTTCTACAACTCAACACCAGATCAACAACTCAACACCAGATCATCAGGGAAGTGCAAATCATAACCACAGTGGTATCACCTTATATCTATCAAAGTGACTAAAATCAAAAAGAAATAACAATTATTGATGAGGAGGTGGTGAAAAAGGAATCATTGTGCACCTTTGGAAAGAATGTAAATTGTTAGAGCCACTGTGCAAAACAGTATGGAAGTGCCTCAAAAAATTAAAAATAGACATTGGGGCGCCTGGGTGGCGCAGTCGGTTAAGCGTCCGACTTCAGCCAGGTCACGATCTCGCGGTCCGGGAGTTCGAGCCCCGCGTCAGGCTCTGGGCTGATGGCTCAGAGCCTGGAGCCTGTTTCCGATTCTGTGTCTCCCTCTCTCTCTCTGCCCCTCCCCCGTTCATGCTCTGTCTCTCTCTGTCCCAAAAATAAATAAACGTTGAAAAAAAAAATTAAAAAAAAAAAATTAAAAATAGAAATACCATATGGTCCAATAATTCCACTACTGGGTCTTTGCCCAAAAATAATGAAAACACTAATTCAAATAGGTATGTGTAACCCTGTGTTTATTGCAGCATTATTTACAATAGCCAAGCTATGGAAACAACCCAAGTGTCCATCAATTTATGAATGGATAGAGATGTGGTGTACACACACACACACACACACACACACACACACACACTCCACCGGAATGTTATGCAGTCATAAAACAGGGTAAGATCTTGACATTTGTAACAACATGGATGGATCTAGAGGATATTACACTAAATGAATTAAGTCTGAGAAAGACAAATACCAAATGATTTCAGTCATGTATAATCTAAAATATAAATGAAGTAACAAAAAAGCAGAATCAGACCTATAAATACAGAGAATAAACTGTTGATTGCCAGAAGGAAGCAAGATGGGGGCATGGACAACATGGGTGAAGAGGATCAAGAGATACAGGCTTCTAGCTATGAAATGAATAAGTCATGGAAATATGAAACACAACATAGGGAACATAGTCAGTCATAGTCAATACCGTAACAATATTTTATGGTGACTGACAGCTGCTACACTTGTGGGGTCATAGCATAATGGAAAGAGATGTTGAATCACTATGCTGTACACCTGATATTACTGTAACACTCTGTGTCAATTATACTCAAAGAAAAGGAAAACTAAACATGTCCATTTCTGTATCTGAATGGTGTTAGATCTAGAACAGACACCCAGAAGAGCTACAGCCTCTTTCAATATCTTGAAGAGCTATAAAAGGATAGAACAGAAGAGGAATGAGATCTGAAGAGTATCCTTTCATCTTCTGAACTTAGAGTTAAGCAAGATAATGAATCTTATTATTATTTAAATACACTAAATTGACACTTTCTATTCATTGCAGCCCAAAGTACCCTGGCCAGATCTCAAATACTAACAGTGATAACACAAATTATTTTAACATTTTGGATAATCATCAGCAAATAACTAAATAAACTAAAATTTTCACCTCATTTTGTCCCAGTTAGCAATACTAGAAATCTTAAGAATATGTCCAGTTTAAATAAAGTATATACATTGCAACCTACTTGTAAAAGTCAAAAATAAATAAATAGAGAGAGAAAGGAAAAGCAAAAGAAACCTTGGAAATAGAAAGGCCCTTACAAAGCTGTACGACTAAATATATTTGGTGCATTTTAGAATGGCATGGAGTTCTATGGAACACTATACAACATTTAAAGTGGATAAAGTCGATCTATAAAATGTAGGTTGAAAAATATTGATATCACACAATTTTATTTATTCATTTATTTACTTATTTACTTATTTGCATAATCTCTACATCCATTGTGGGGCTAGAGTCACTACCTAGAACTCACGACCTCAAGATCAAGAGTCACGTGGTCTTCTGACTGAGCCAGCCAGGTAACCCTGTACCTCTTCTGTATTGGAAGAGTTTTAAAATCATATTCTTAGGCATAACGAGAAAATTGTGATGGAATTTTGAGCAGTGTTCAATCTGAAAGGGATCTCAAAGATCATCTGTTAAAATCTTCCCATTATATGAAAGGGGAAACTGAGTTCTGAAAGGGTTATGTTATTTGACCCTGTTCTCATAGGTAGAAAAGAATCCCAGCATCCTGAATTTCCTATCTATATATGGATAAATTTGTCCCTGATGGTGAGATCAATAAATGGGGAGTGGTGTCAAACTGACTTTCCACGGGAGGGTAAATAACCATTATTTCAGGGGCTCAGAAAAATCTTCTATATTAAGAGATGCCCCTGATTTATTAGGGACAGCATGCCTTAACACTTAAGATATCAGGTGCCAGACTCAGAAACATTTCAACTGGAAATCTGCATTTGTCATATCAGGTGTTTACTCTTTTAGTTTACTTAACCTGAGATATGGCTTCCCCGTTCTACATAATAGGAATAATTATCAGAGTAGTCTGTAAGAACGGTTTCCAAGGCTTAGGAAACACAAATATGAAAATATTGGATTTCCCAATCTACAGTTTTGGTAATGTCAAAGTTCACTTGTCTTTTTAAGAGGTACACATTACAAATTTTGTACACATTACAAAATTTGCTTCCAATTCTTAGTCTACAGAGCAGTTTCAGCACAAAATAAGGAATGAAGATAGATCACTTCTATTTTTTGACAACTTTGCTGATAATTTCATCCCATACTCCTGTATACAAACAATCCATGTGGAAGTTCTAAGAGTCATTATCAAATATACTTTCCAACTGAAGTTTACCCAGTACCTGATATTACTATCAAACTTCATTTACTGGGGACTTCACAGCACAAGCTTGAACTGATAACTAATAAAATATGGATATATTTAATAAAATAATTATAATTTAATTAAATATATTTAAGAATACATCCAATTTAATATTAATTAATTAAAATCAATTAATAAAAGATCATTTCGAATGATAGTTTTACAGTTCTACAAAACTATAAGTTCATCCAATCAATAGAACAGAAATTATGGAACCAGGAATCCAGCACTTTATTTCGTGTATCTGTTTAATTTTTTTAAATCTATATAGCCTCTGAATGCCATTTTATTTTGTCTTACATAGTAGTAACAGGCAGGATTCCACCTTGCTTTATTGGAGACCAAAGAGCTATAATATCCCTCTTCCCATGCCCAGCGAAGTGGGGCACAAGCAGTGGACTCCAGAGTAGTCAGCACATACTTTTACATTTGATCCAAAATGAATGGCTGAGTTAGAAATTAATCAAGGTAGTATAAGCAGTTACTATCAAGTATTAATACTATTCCTAAAATATTCCCTGTTACCATATCTCCTTGATGTTCTCCAAGAAGATTTTGACTAGAAAGAACATTGTCACAGTATAGAAGGCAACGATGTTAAATCTAAAATCAGCTCTTAAGGTTCATTTAATCCAACCTCCCCACCCCCTGTGACTTTACACAGGTTATCTCAATTTGCTGCATCTTACATATTTCTAATCATTATATAGAAATAAAAATAATCCTATATATACACAACCTTGGTAAAATTGTGGAAGAAATTGGTATGTGTGAAACAACTTTTCAAATTCTGAAAACCCCATAGCCACTAACAACAGCATGACAGGTTATTTTTTCCCAATTTCACACTCAAATAAAACATAGTTCCATATGGAGTGTTAACTTTTTATTCCATTCCATTCAGTACATTCACCTGACTTCTCTCACCTCTTAGTCTTATCCTTTTATGAGGACTAAGAATCTAAAAACAGCCAAGTAGGATGTGGGTCGTATGATATTTGTAGAGAAACTTGAGTGAGACACACTTCTATATTTAAAGTGAAAATTCTTTGGCCTGATTAAAAGAAGGCAAACCTAGCCAGAGACCTCTCCTTTTATTTTTATTTTTTTAAACTCCTAAGTCCAGATTAATGTTTTAGGGTTCAGATCAGGGCAGGAGGTGGGTAGGTAGAATAGGATGATGAGGAAATATTAAAGGTAAAGGAAGTCTTTAGTAGTATCTTAAGAAATCAATAGATAAATCTATGTTCTTATAAACTACTTTCTACTATTTTCATAGAGTATAAGTATGCTCAAAGTTTCACTTCAGTTTGTTTCTCTGCACATTCTTCCACCCCATAATAGATCCTAATATTCTACTGGGATATCCCATATTCTCTAATTACTATACCCTTTTAGGAAAAGGTAAAGAATAGAACAACTTACAACAGCATTTCTCAAAGTCTATTACCCAAATCAGCAATCCCATGGAATGATACTCCAAAGGGGAAAAGAAATCAGAATCAAATACATTTAAGGAAAGATGTGTACATGATTTCCTGCTTAGGAGAATCACATGGCTTAGGTTTTGCATCCTCTAAAATAATCTGTACTAAAGAAACTTATCACCTTTGTTTGATAATGTATTTCCCAAAATTGTTTGCCCATGAAAGCCTATTGTGCAGAACTTGTGTTAGGTGGAATCAGCTTTATGATGGTTAAATAAGTGAGCACTGCTTAAATCTCCAGCCTTAGGCTACACATGGGATGTAGACTTTGACATGTAATACAGGAGGGAGAAACCTATGTGAGTTGACTGTACCACTTTCTACTACCCACACCTCTCCTTTGAGGCCTGATAGCTTTGACTTCCCTGTGACAGATGACAGTTCACCATGTAGTCATAGTGATAGGTCATCAGTCAGGTCCAGTGAATTCATCAAACATACTTCACAGCTCTTGAATGGAAAAATGGTGTCTCAAATGGATGTAAGTGTTGACCTGTTTCGGTACCTTCCATGTGTGGGGTGTGTGCATGCACACAAACACAAACACACACGTGCACATCTACTCCAAAAGAACTACAGACTTAAATTTGGTTAAGAACCTGCTTCTTTGAGAATCATAATGATATAAATTCTAGTTCTTATCAGTTTTTTTAATATTCTTTATGCCAGAAAGATCTAGGGATAGGCAAAGCTTGAGTCAACAGCTTAACTACACCACAGATGAAAAATAGGTAATGAGAGTAGCTAATGCCGGGGATCCCAAGTAATACTCTTGGTTGGTTTGTTTGTTTCTCTTTTTAAAATTTTGTTCTGAGTTTTAATTTTTATTTAATCAAAAATACCTATTTTAAACACAAATGTTGCCCAGTTTTCTATCACTTTTCATGAAATAATTTTTAATTCAATATTCAGTAGATACAAATTGAGTATGTGTGCAATATATGTAAGGGGTAAATAATAAAGATTTTGCAATCCCTTGTGGGCACAGAACTCAGTTTCATTAAAAGATTATTAACAATACCCTCATGTTCTCTATATGCCCAATTCCTTTTCCATCTCTTTCCCTACATCCTTAGAACAGACACTATATTGAATTTCTTTACTGTTTCTTTGTTCTTTTTTAACTGTTTATGTTTATATCCCTAAACATTTTGTTTCATTTGAAATATATCTTAATGGAGTTACACTGTTATTCTCCACTTTTTAAACTCAATTTACATTTTATGATTTATCCAATATTGTTCTATCTATCTATCTTGTTCTAGAGTGATCTATTGAAATACTATATCACAAATACTTTAACTCTTCTAATATTGGTAATTATTTAGATTATTCACTGTTCAATTACAAAATAATTCTTTCATAAACATTCTTGAATATTTTTTCTGGTGCACATAAACAAGGATTGAGAATACATAGGGCATATACTTAGGAATGGAAAATAGTGGACATGTAGTTTATGTAAACTCTGTTATCAGGTAACACTAAATTATTTTTCAAAGTCATTATATAAACTTTTTCCCCCACCAGCAATATATCTATTAGCTCAACGATGTCACTGACATTTGGCATTATCTACTCACACTTTTTTTGGGGCAGAGAGCACAAGTAGGGGAGAAGAGCAGAGAGAGAAGGAGAGAATCTCAAGCAGGCTCCATGCTCAGTGTGTGTAGCCTGATGTGGGGCTCAAAGCCACGAACCATGAGATCATGCCTGAGTTGAAATCAGGGTTGGATGCTTAACGAACTGAGCCACTTAGGAGCCCCAACTGCTTAGGATTTTTGTAAGAAGTATTGAGATTACCAGTTTATAGTTTCTAATCAGTGATTAAGTCTATCATCTTTACCCCTTCATTTGGAAAACATTTACATTCATCAGCTCACACTCCTCATAAAAAATTCATACATAAATGTGAATGCAAGGGAGTTCACTTCCTATGAGAGGTGTATCCTTTGCTAATGTAATTACTGAATGTATTATATTTAATGAGAAACATATTCAATTATTTATCACTAAATATGCCCTCAAAATTAAAAGACAAAATGGGAAATAAAAATACAATGCTAACCAGCAGGTATACTTAATGCATGGGAAAAATCATAATCCATCATTATTTCTTTGTGTTTGCTTTAAAAACCACTGCATCTGAATATATTTAAAATGATCTTTAAAAGAGAATACTTGTAAAGTTTACTTACATCTTTCTACCTATAGATAAGTTTATAAATGAATGATAATTCAAGTATGGCTGGCATACCTTGTAATTAATAATTAATATGTCTTCCTTCCTCCCTTCCCTCTCCGTTTCTCCCAATAAATGTGTTTAGTGGTTTACAAAGAAACAGACATTATGCTAGGTCCTAATCTAAATATACGCTTATTTAAAAATAGTTTTATATTTTAGAACAATTTTAAAGCAATGTTTAAAAATATCTGTACATATTTTTAAAATATCTGTACATCTATTTTTTTTTAAATCTTCTGTATAGGCAGGGAGTGGTAAAGGGAAGCTGTGTACTTTATTAAAAAATATACTGATCCTCCAATCATAATTTCTCAGTTGTTTAACAAAAGACCTATAGGTCTTATGTAAATCGCTTCTCTGCTTAGCAACTCTATTTCCCATACAGAAAGAGAGGATTGACTTTCTGGAATTCATAAAACGTAGTACAAGATACTCTTTCCCTGTTGAAGGAATTAAAGTTTCAGTTTGTTATTATAAACAAAAAATGTAAATTATGAATACTTATTAATTTCAAATGTAAACCTTTCAAGCCATATGTAGAATTAAAACAAAATATAATGCATTCTGCCCAGTAGGTGGTACATCTGGAAAATCTTGATTGAGGAGAAGTGGACAAGCAGGCATTTAAAAAATTACCCTTGTGATCCATTGACTGAAAAGCAACAAAAAACCAAGCAATTTACAATGAATATATATATATATACACTTGACATATATACATATGATTATATATTTATTACCCCTAAATGAGATATATATACATATATATGCCCACATCTATATCTCTCTCTATATATCTGAATATATCATTGATATGTATACTATATATATTCATTGATTATATATAATCATATATAATTGTACATATTATTTCCATAGGTTAAATTCCTGATATTGGTAGTTAAGTCCAAAGAAGTACACTTTTTTTTAATATTTATTTTGATAGAGAAAGGACACATGTACAGGTGGGGGAGGGGCACAGAGAGAGAGAGGAAGAGAGAATCCCAAGCAGTCTTCACACTGTCAGAACAGAACCCAACCCCACAAACTGTGAACTGTGAGATCATGACCGAAATCAAGAGTTGGACACTCAAATTACTGAGCCATTCAGGCACCCTAAAGGAGGTGTACTTTTTAAAGTATTTAAAGTTACTTGCTGAAAATTATCTAAAAAATGTCCCGTGATTTACATTACCACATTACCACTGATTATATTTGAGATACAATATCAGGCTATTTTGAGCTGAGAATTAACAGAAAGTATTGATTTCAGTTTATTTAATAAGAAAATTCATAATTTCCCAATACTGGAAGTTACAGTTGTTTTCCACAATAATAAAAATATTTAAATAAATAACTCAACTCTCACTACATTACAGGGTGTTACATTTCCGGAGTTTTTATTTCAACTCCCTTTGTGAATTTGTGCATAATTACTTATCTACTTTTAACATACAAAGTGGAGGAGGGATAAGAGATCAGAGATGTAGATAGACAATCCTGAGTAAATCGTTAGATAATATGTAACTCAAGCTATCCGGTTTGCCTATGCCCCATTGGAAATACTCTTGTGTTCATGTGGGTGTTGTGGGAGGAGAGGGTTAGGAGATGGACAGCTAAGTTTTCATATAAATGCTGAGATGCTGAATTACTCCAGGGATTTCACATAACTGAATAAATTAGCTCAAGTTACTTGGTAGGCAAATGAAGTCACACATGATTCTCAGAAGATTCTTGAAGAAGAAAGCCTCACTATTTAAGATCGTTACAAAGAGGTAGCAAGTGGAGAAAAACAAGAAACTTATTTTTCAAATAACCATCCCTAACGGATCTTACAAAGAATGTGCTAGAGAAACAGAGGATTGAACATCATGATGATTGTTCAGAGAAGATATAAAGGAGTTAACAAAAAAGAAATTTTGGTTACCAAATCTTGCCTTTAGCAATTGTTCATTGTATACGGCACCTGTCATATCTTGTCTCTTTTATAGATTTTGAGCTTTAGTTTGGAAATACAGCTATTTCAAAGCCATGTACACATGCCATAGAGAATAAAGGTTTGGCTATGCTTCCCCAATAAGGCCTAAGCACTAGTGAAGTGAAATTCTTTGCACTAAATCTGCAGTTATACCTTGTCCCAGCTAACACAAAATAATTAAAGGAAGCAAAGAGAGCCAGTGGTGCTATTCTTGCCTTAAGAGATTATATCACCTCAATTAATCAGAAGCAAAAATGTGCATTACCTTTTTGGTAGTAAGAATATAAATATCATTTTAATCATAGTTTGACCATAGTAAAATAACACATGATCACAATTTGCAATGATATTTCAGAATTTTAATAGGTGTTGGGTGTTTTGTCCTCCAAACTAGAAATGTTCCCAAAGCCTTTCTTGTCAGTGGCACATTTTCCCTTGTGTAAGGCAAGGTTTTAACTGCCTCGATTCACAAAAGTTTTTATATGATGCTATCAGGTAATACCTGGAAACATTACAAATAAAAAACTTAATTTGAGGTTACCTTAGTAAAGGTCTAATAAATAATATAAATTTTAGGTATATAAATAAATAGTAAATAAATACAGCAATGTATTGCCATTGTGAGATGCATTTTGTGTGTGTCTGTCTAGTTTTGGTATGAATGCTTTTTCATTATATTATAAGGTAAACTGTAGGAAAGTGTTTGGTTCATACAAGCTGTTAATGATTATTTAAATGAAGAAAACCAATTAAACCATAGTGCCTAAATGACTACTGGGTATTCTGAAGACGTTTCTCCCATCTACCTGGTTGATTAACGTTTTTCCTAACACAATAGGGAAAAAAAGAGACTCACCATCATCTCATGAATTGACATACCTCTTCCACTAAGCAGATCACTTTCCTTTATTAGAACCATGTTCAACAAGAACCATGTTCAACAAGAGCAAGAGAGGCTCTTTGAAATGGTAAGGAATAGCAGTGGAAAAAGTAATCACTTTTACTTTGAAGTTATGCTATCACAGGAGACAATTATCCTTTGCAAGCAAATATTCTTACTGTAAAGCAGTATCTATAATAAAAAAAAATAGCAATAGAAGGATGCATCTCCTTTTGAGGAGCTCAAAGACTCTTCCCCTGAAGCAGTAATACAGAAATGGAGAGCAAATCTCAATTTGAATTAAGCAAACCCAACGCTTGACAGGTATGAAATTTAGGCTTTAAAATGCAGGTGAGTTATACATTTTATCAACTGCAATGTTACTTTGACTAGAAAGGCTTCACTGACCATGCTATCTAAATTTCATTCCATTTGTAGCATATTTCATAATTTTCATAGAACTTATCACTATTAGAAATTATCTTTTTTTTATGTTTATTTATTCTTGAGAGAGACAGAGCAGGATAAGAGCAGAAGGGAGACACAGGACTGCCTCACTGAGACAGAGCTGTGTCACTGAGCTGTCAGCACAGAGCCTGACATGGGGCTCAAACTCTTGAGCCATGAGATTATGACCTGAGCCGAAGTCAGACACTTAACTGAGCCACACAGGCACTCCACTATTAAAAATTATCATAATTATTTTTCTTATTATCCTTATTGTCAGTCTTCTTTACTAGCACGTGATTTCCCTAAGAGAGGTATTTTGTCTGTCTTGTACATTTCTAATGGCCAGGAGATCTGCATTCAGTAAATATTTGTTAAATGAGTTAACAAATGAGTGAATGAAATAATGAAAATGAACACTGATGTGGAAATGTTGTGTTGGGGTTTGGAGCCAAGGGCCAAGAAAGAATTCTTGAGACATCTTCAGGGCAAAAAGGTGGCTTTTATTAAAGCATGGGGATAGAACCCGTGGGCAGAAAGAGCTACAATGAGATTGTGACAGGTGACTGATTATATACCTCCAGGTTGGTAGGGAATTAGGGATAGCGGGTTTGTAAGAAATTTTGAAAGTAAGGTTTCCAGGATCTTGAAGGGGCTAGCTGTTGTTAGCAAAGGTCATTTACTACTTTCTAGTAAACCCTCAGTCATGAGACCCTTTGAATGTAGATCAGTGGGCTATAAGCTTGGAGTAGGATTGTCAACAATTACCTTGGGGGCAAGAGGTAGAGATAAAGGACATTTCAAAGGAATTTTTATATGTTAAAGTAGATTTACAGGATGGGGGGGGTGTGGTCAGCTAAGATTGCCTTTTGCCCTTAGCTGCATCACTGAAGCAGCTTGAGCTCCTAGAGGAATGTCACTCTGCCTGTATCAAGTACTTGTCAAAGGGCTGTAAGTAGCAAAGAAATTTGTTTCTTTTGCCTTTGTTTTCCACATCAAACATCACATCCAAGTGGAGGTAGATTAGAAGTGGTCTTGCTCTCTGTGACTTAATTGTCTAGCCAAAAAAAACCAGTTGAACTAAATTTGCATAACAGTGAAGTTAGCTCAGAAGCAAAATGGCAAGGTTTTGAGATCCCTAGCCTTGAATCCAGAGGGATGTGGGGTAAACACTGCTTTTAGACTAGTTCATTGCTTTGGACTAGCTTGCAACTGTGATGAATCACCTAACCATCTTGGGTCACAGTTTCATTTGCTTCACAATGGGGATAAAACATTATCAGATATTGGAAGACTTAAAATAGATAATTTATGCAGTGTTTGGTATTTTATTAAGTACTCAATAAGTGGTAGCTCTGAGAATTTTTATTAGGAATCTGTGGGGTTCCTCCTGTACAAAGTGACTTCATATATCCATAGGTCATCGATTACAACATGTCAAATTGAATTTTCCTCAGTGTCCTTTAATCTTTAATTCTACATGTCAGAGTTTATATCTAGAATGGGCACATCAGTTATACCACATGTAAGGAGTTGACACTATACTTAGGTAGACTTTAAATACTTTCTTTTAAGAGGCAATTTAACCAACTCTATTTTGGAGACATTTCAAAGCTTTCTTCTGCATGAATGTATCTCAGGCAGTTACAGCAAGGGATGTCTCTTTGTGCTAGCTTGATATTCTTTCTTTATTTCATATTGGATTGAGCTCACCGGAGCTAAGTGATAAATCAAGGACATTTACTTGAAATTGGTTTGTGATTTTACAAATGCAATGCTGGTAAAAATAAAACAAGTCATTTGTATTTAACATCCACAAACATGACTTCAGAGTGGAGAAAAAGGATGTGAACAGAATTAAGTCAGAATTTGAATGCCTACATGACCTTGACACTTAACTTTTGCATTTGATTGACTTTTGTGGGCTTTTCCCCCAATTCTTTCTAGCTACTTAGGAAGAAATATTACTTATTTGCTTTGGGCTTGGAAAACACCTTCCTGAAAGAACAGAACTTGTATACTAAGATATTGAAATTAAAAACTCTATGAAGTAACTTTTCTTCTCAAGTACCATTATTACTTAAGCCCTAGAACACAACACTCCCAGAAGGCATCTTTGTTATGTATTCTTAAATACAGATACTCTTACAGAAACGATCAGGAGAAGGTAACAGCCTCTACCAAATGAGTATCTCTCAATTATACATGCTAATGGACATAGGGAATAGTTCAGAGAATTTCAAACATCAAGCAAGGTTCAAATTATTTATATATTGTTCTGATGAAATTATATATTTCTCTGATCAGAAAATATCTAAGTTTTTTGCTAATCAAATGAGAAAAGACAGTAAATTAAAAAGCTCTAAACAAAAAGACTTGCTATTGTTGTAAACCTTTATTTTTTTTAAGGCAGAGAGATTATATAACTTCTTTGGATGAAGTGAATATGTAAAGATTCCCCCAGTATCTCTTACTTTTGCCTTCATTTCCACCCCTTTCTCTTCTTAACGTTATGCCTCACATCTTTCTTTGAGGTCAGCAGAGGAAATTTAGCACTGTGGTTTAAGGAAGATTTGTTTGTTTATTAAAGTTTATTTATTTTGAGAAAGAGAGAGACAGAGGTATGGGCAGAGAGAGAATCCCAAGAAGACTCCATGCTCAGTACTGAGCCCAATACGGAGCTCCATCCTAAGACCATGAGATCATGACCTGAGCAGAAATCAAGAGTCAGGTGTTTAACTGACTGATCCACCCAGGCACCCCCAATTTTTTTTTTTAATATTTAGACTATAAGCTTCATATGGAAATAAGATTAAGAGAAGACTATTGGTTCTGACAAAGCTGGAGTAGCTGTCATCAGACCATCCCACTATTAAAAACATATAAACTGTAAAAGCTGGTGAGAGTATTTAAAAAAAATCAGTTGTCTGCTGTTTGGTATACTCTGGATAGCGGGTGCCATTATTGAGAGAAGGGATACATAGATGTTAAACTCCACTATTACCTTGGCTTTTCCCCTGAGAGAATGTTGTAACAACAGGGTCAGCAATAGACTCCCCGTGTTTTACTATTGAACTATTTGTCAATCCTTGTTCTAAAATGTGGCACAGGAACATAGGTTCCAAGCAGAGTAGTGGTCTCAACCAGCAGAGGACATAGAGTTGGAGTTGAGGGCTGCCCTCAGAGCTGGGGTTTGGGAAATCTGGCCATACAGAGAAAGAAGCAGGGAAGGAGCTTTAGAATCCTATATAAATGACTATTCTTGGCTTCTTTACCAACCCCTATGCTATACATACATAGCAGTAGATTTGAGGAGGCCTAGAAGTGAGAACCACTTAGAGGCTGGAGATGTGGACAAGTCTTTCAGAGTTTTTACAATATTGGGAGAAAGAACTTTTAGTCTGAGCCCAGCTACTGAGAAACCCAGGAAGGGCATGGCCTAGGAATAAGGATTGTGCCCTAAGTTTATTATTGTTGTTGTTTTTAATTTTTTTAATGTTTATTTTTGAGAGAGAGAGAGAGAGAGACAGAATGTGAGTGGGAGGGGCAGAAAGACCGGGAAGCACAGAATCAGGAGAAGGCTCCAGGCTCTGGGCTGACAGCACAGAGCCCACATGGGGCTGGAACGCAGGAAAGGTGAGATCATGACCTGACCCAAGGTCCAACACTGAATCGACTGAGACACCCCTGGATTGTGCCCTAAGTTTAAGGGAAAAATGAAATTGAGTCATCTCTCAAAAGCCTCAAAGTTTAACACTGTCAAGTTAATCTGCGTGTAATCTATCTGCCTGACATATTTTAATTAAATACTCTTTAGAAGAAGGTAATATATATCAACCACGTATCTTCCATGGTGCCCAATGCATGATATGTATATGATATATACATATACACATACATATATATTCCATATATATACATACACACACACATATATATATATACACAGAAGAGAGTGACAAGTAATCAAGAGGAAAAAAGATTCAGTCATAGCAAAATCAGTGATGACTGAGATAGCAACTATAGACAAAGTCATCAGTAGAACTATAATCATATGATAAAGACACCTGAGAAAAGGATAAAAAAATGGATTAAAAAAATACAGAATTTCAACAGATATAGAATTCATTTAAAACCATTAAATAGATATCCTAAGACTACAAACTAAGAATTCTAAGAATTCTTCAGTTGGTTTTTAAGAGCAAACTGGACACAGAATAAAGCCCGATTTGTGAATTAAAAGACAAATTAAGGGGCGTCTGGGTGGCTTAGTGGGTTAAGCATCTGACTTCGGCTCAGGTCATAATCTCGTGGTTTGTGAGTTCAAGCCCTGCATCAAGCTCTGTGCTGACAGCTCAGAGCCTGGAGCCTGCTTCAAATTCTGTGTTTCCCTCTCTCTCTGCTCCTCCCTGTTCATGCTCTGTCTCTCTCTCAAAAATAAATAAAAACATTTAAAACATTTTTAAAAAATCACACAAATTAATAGAAAAGATCCAAACTGGAGTACAAACAGAAAGAAAAAATTTAAATAGTATCTAAGTATCTAAGTATCCTATTACGTAGTGTCTTTCAGTCAGTGTTCCTTTAAAAAGAAAACTACTAGAGCGTAAATAATATTTGAAGAAATATTGTTCAATAATTTTCTTAATATGATGAAAATAATTAACCCACAGATTCAAGAAATTCAACAAATCCCATACAAAATAAATACAAAGAAATGACACCTAAGTGATAGTTAGAAAGTAAACATCTCAGGGGCATCTGGGCTCAGTCCGTTAACCATCCAACTCTTGTTTTTGGCTCAGATCATGATCTTGCAGTTTGTGGGTTTGGGCCCACATCAAGCTCCATGCTGACAGTGCAGTCCCTGCTTGGGATTCTCTCTCACCCTGCACCTCTCTCTCTCTCAAAAAATAAACTTAAAAAATTAAAAAAGAAAGTAGACATCTCAAATATAACCACATAAAAGTACATAAACAACAGAAAGCAGTAAGACTGACTGCAAACTTTTTAAGAAAGTCTTTGAAAGTACAAAGAATCTTTGAGTGTTAAAATAACAATACTGCCAACTTAGAATTCTGTTCAGGTAAAATATCCTTCAGTAATAAAAATGAGAGAAATGTTTCTTTTTTAAGATAAAAAATAAAAGCAACACTGATATTTGATGAATTTATTGCCAGCAGGGCTAATGTACAAAAATTAGCAAAGGGACCTCTTCAGGTTAAAAGGAAAATGATCCCAAATGGAACCCTAGAATTTTAGGGGAAAAATACTAGAAAGGTAAACATGATAATAAATACAAATGAAGATGAATAGTAGCTACTTAATAAAAGAAAAATAATGTCTCGTGAAAGATATACTGAAAAATCATATTTAACACCAAAGATTGGAGGTGTGAAATGAAAATGAAGTGTTACAAATTTCTTTTATTCCCTGAGAAGTGGTAATGAATGAATTCAATCAACAGTGTAATAAATCTAGGATGCACGTTTTAACTTATATGGTAACCACCAAAAGAATAAAATGAATAAAAAAATAAAGTGTTAATGAAGAGCTAATAAAGGAATAACATTAACACTGATTTTTTTCCCTTGGCTATGTTGACTACCAATGGGCCCATCAAAGGTATTATTTCTTGCTCTTACACTTTTTTTGTTTGTTTGTTTGTTTGTTTGTTTTTTATTCATAGCATTTCCCTTTGACTTCTTTTAGAATTTCCATCTCTCTACTTGTATCACCCATCTGTTATTGCATTTGGTCTACTTTTCCATTATATAAAAGGTATACTTGGGATGTCTGGGTGGCTCAGTTGGTTAAGTGTCTGGCTCTTGGTTTCAGCTCAGGTCATGATCTCATGGTTTGTGAGTTTGAGCCCCACATCGGGCTCTGCACAGATGGCATGGAGACTGCTTCGGATTCTCTCTCTCCCTGCCCCTCCTCTTGTTTATGCTCTCTCTCTCAAAATAAACTTAAAAAAATGTTTTTAAAGGTATACATACTGGAAAGGAATAAATCAAACTCTATTCATAGATGACATGAGTGTCTTAGAAACTCTCAAGGAATCCTCAAAAACTAAACAAGACAAAAGCTAAAAACAAATGTCATGAAAATGAAAAGCATGTATAAGATTGCTGTATATATATGGCTAATATACAAAAGTCAATTGCTTTTCTTTATGCCAGCAGTGAACACTGGAATTTTTAAATTAAAAAGTCAATACCATTTATAATAACAAGAGAAAAAGTACCAAGTTATAAATCATACAATATATGTAGAAGACTACAACACATATATAAAAGAAATCAAAGATCTAAATAAATGGAGAATCATTCCCATTTATGGACTGGAATCAGTATTATTAAAACATCAATTTATCCCAATTTAATCTAATCCCAGGTTAGATACAATTCCAATAAAAATCCCAGCAATTAGAAACTAATTGTTACTTCTTGTCTGTTTGATTTTAGCCATTCTGGCAGGTATAAGGTGATTTCTCACTATAGTTTTGATTTACATTTCTTTGATGATTAGATAAATGGATAAGGAAGATGCCATGTATATAACACAATGGAGTATCATACAGCCATAAAAAAGATGAGTTTGCACCATTTGTGACAACATGGATGTACCTAGTGGGTATTATACTAAGTGAAATAAGTCAGACTGAGGAAGAAAAATGGTTATATGATTCTACTCATATGTGGAATCAAACAACACGAATGAACAAACAAACAAAAGAAGTAGAATCAGACTTATAAATTCAGAGAACTGATGAGTGCCCGAAGAGAGGTAGATGGGCAAAATGGGTGAATGGGAGTGGGAAGTATAGGCTTTCAATCATGGAACGAATAAGTCATAAGAATAAAAGGTGCAGCATAGGGAACACAGTCAATAATATTAGAATATGTTGTATGGTAACAGGTGGTACTTGTGGTGAGCATAGCATCAAGTATGGAGAAGCTGAATCATTAGATTGTACACCTGAAACTAACGTAACATTGTGTGTCAACTGTATTTTTTAAAAATAGCTCAAATAGGGAGCCTGGTTGTCTCAGTCAATTAAGCATCCAACTCTTGGTTTCAATTCAGGTCATGATCTCATAGTTCTGGGTTTGAGCCCCACATTGGGCTCCAAACTGACAGTGGAGACTGCCTGGGATTCTCTCTCTCTCTCTCTCTCTCTCTCTCTCTCTCTGCCCCTCCCCAACTCACACTCTCTCTCTCTCTCGCTCTCTAAATAAACTAACAAAAAAATTAGCACAAACGTCTATCAACGGTTTAATGAGTACATACACTATATATATAACTTGTTTACTCATACATCTGAAAATGAAAACATCAAAATGCTAAAAATTATTCTCTATGAATGGTGAATTAGAAGTGATTTTTGAAAAATTAAATTTCTGTGTTTTTTTTCTGTTTCTTGAGCTTTTTGCAGTGAGCACTTATTACTCTTTAAAAGTTGGACCATACATACAAATCAAAGATGCTAGTAAAAGCAAGCAAACAAACAAACACAATCAGTGTTTGATGCTTCAGTGTCAGAAGATGACTTTCAGAAATAAGAAATGACACCCAGAAATGGAGACAATTACACTTACAAATTAGCATGTACAATTCTGTTTAGCTTTAGACAAAGTAAAAGATTTGAAATAATTTTTATACAAATTCTTCTAGCATTTCAAGCTCTTGTGGACACTTCTTCTAGCCCACTGCACCTTGAGGCATTAATGTCAGGTTGTAGTCACCTTGCATTAACTTAGACCCATCCCGATGGCAGACTACTAAAATTAGAAGCTTTTTTTGGAGATGAAATAATGACAGCTTAAGTGAATTTTCTTCCCTCTTGAGAAAATGCTAGGAACAAGGTACCATCTGGTAGGTGTATGTACACAAGTCAATACAGTAACAATGAACTGCATAACAGTTCATCACATCCTTTTGAGAATAAAATGGCTGCAAAATCAAAAGTTCACATTTGGAGCAGTGTATTTCATGTATCTATTAACTTTACACCAAATGATGCTCTTAATATTTTCTGGAATAAAGGATAGTAGGCTACAGAATATATTTTAAAACATTCTACTTAATCACAAGGGCAAATCTGAGTAAAAATTACAGATGTTTTGAAGTAGTAAATGGAGTAATATGCACGGCCACACTTATTCCCAAATATGTTTAATAAGCATTTTTTAAAGTAAGGTGATGAAGGGTAGAACATGACTTTTTAAATTATTTTCTATAGAAAAATGATAAAAATTATTTTTACATAGAAATAATTTAGACAGCATTTGACCACCTATAGTTCTGTTTGTATGTATGCATGTGTATATATATATATATATATATATGTGTGTGTGTGTGTGTGTGCATATATATATACACACATATACATATATATTGTTTCTTCCATTATTTTAAAGTTTATTTATTTTTATTTTTTTAATATTTATTCATTTTTGAAAGACAGAGAGACAGAGCACAAGCAGGGGTGGGGCGGAGAGAGAGGGGGACACAGACTCTGAAGCAGGCTCCCGGCTCTGAGCCCAACGCAGGGCTCGATCTCACATCATCTCAGATCATGACCTGAGCCAAAGCCAAACGCTCAACTGACTGAGCCACCCAGGCACCCCTAAAGTTTACTTATTTTTGAGAGAGAGAGAGTGTGTGTGTGTGCCTGCATGAGTGGGGGAGGAACAGAGAGAGAGGGAGAGAGAGAATCCCAAAATCCCAAGCAGGTTCTATGCTGTCAACATGGAGCCTGGCACGGGGCTTCATCTCATGATCTGTGAGATCATGACCTGAGCCAAAATCAACAGTCAGACACTTAACCAACTCAGCCACCCAGACACCCTCCAATCCTTTTCATTAATGTCATAATATTCTTGCAAAATAATAGCAAATGAAAACCAATAACTTAAAATGAATAAGGAAGTTATGGGCATCCCTGAAAGGAAGGAGGTCATTAACTTTAGGAAATTAATGTAATCCATCCAATTAAGAGATTAGACTAGAAAATTACCTGATGTTAATAGATTCAGAAAAGCAATTTGAAAAAAAAGCAACCACAAAATATACTGCATTTTAAGTAGCAAACTAATAAAGTCCTGATAATATGTGTTTATAGAAGTCAGGGGAATGATTACCTCTAGGGATAGAAGGATGATTTGACTAAGGGAAGGCACTGGAATCTTCCAAGAAGTATTATTCCAATATTATATTTCTTGATAGTGGTTTCGTGTATTTAAACTTTTCAATTAAACACGAATTATGTAATTACATATTCATGTTTGATGTATTTTATCTAGTTAAAATATATCACAATAAAACTTAAAAATAAATCAAGTTATATAGGTTATATTAAAAATCAAGTATTATCAATCTCTGGTCACACAACAATTTTAGGAAGCTTATAGATACCATAAAATAATAGTACAAATTTGTGAGATTTTTTTTAAATTTTACAGATAAAATGCAAAATTTTCACTTGTTTCTGGTTTTGCACTATTTTGATTTGCAACTTCTACCCCAAAATGATTTTTGAAGAAAAAAGCAAACTAAGAACATTATGTATCACTTAATCATAAACAAAATAAACATAAAATAATCATTCAGAAGTTTCTTATTATCAACGTGACTGTATCTTTTGTGCTTTTCATTGTTCAAGATAAATGGAAACGAAGAGTACAATTATTATGTCTTAATGTGCTTTTATTCCAAATCTTGTGGTTTTGCTTAAAGTGAAGGAAGAGAAAGAGGAAAAAGAAATTATGATTTACCATATGAATGAAAAGTCAGCCTATTTTTAAAGACTTTTTTCTCCTTAAATCTTCAATCATTTTTGGAATTTCCAATTCAATCTTTTAAACTATGAGAAATGCTTTAGGTAATTTGGATAAAACACTGACATTTAAATGATGTTTAAAAGGTACTATAACTTGAAGCTTTAAAAATGAACCATCAGTTTTAGTCTTGCTGTTGTTTTAGAACTGCAATTAAACATGCCATATGTTAGCTAATCTGCAAATAATACATCTGTGTTCATTTGTGGAATTTCCCTCCTCCAGACTTCTATTCCAAGCTCCACTTAAGAAGCATCCTGTGAGTTACAGTTACCACACTTTCCTTCTGAAGAAGAAAAGGCTGAAGATGTTGAAGTCCTCCATGTAGCCATGTGTAATCCAGATTTAGCATAAAATAATTAGGTTCTTGGAGGGGAAGGAAAACAGAGGGATGATATAATTTTTATCACCTTTTCACCAATAGTCAAAGCCTTTACTAAGTATCTATAATTCACCAAAAAGATGTTAGGAATAATAAGTGTAATACATAGTTTTACCTTAAGAAATGTATCGTATGATTGAAGAGATTATGTACGGATATCACACACAACCACAAATTGTATGAAGTAACAGATGCATGGGGGGAAAAGTATACATTAGAAGAGATAAGGAAAAAATCACACCTTTGAGGCGCATCTTCTTTCCTGGCAAACTATTAATTTTTCAAAACTCCATTTAATGTCACTTCCTCCATAAATACTTTCCTGCCCCCTCCACCCTCAGCCCAGCCCTCACTCATGGACAGATGTAAATCTTCCTTTCTCTGTGCTCTCACAGCACTTTCACAGATTGCTAGGACTTTTGTGTTCTGAGCCTTTCCCTTTAGCCTGTACCTAAAAGCAACTACAACTTCAGCAAAGCTTTCTCTTTTTTTCTTCCTCAAAGTGTAAGAAAGTGTTGCCCCTTTTTTGGGTTAAGTGATTTTGGTTACATGCTTTTTTGGGTTAAGTGATTTTGGTCTTAAACAATCTAGAGAAGAGGAGGATGGGAGAAGGACCAAGTTCAGAAGGAAGTATGTATCTCAATGCTTGGACGTTAAAAGGATATATTAGAAAACTTGCTCTAGGCATTTATTAATCAGGCCATTAATCAGACCATTTTCTTCACAACATGTGAAGAAAGAAGAGAATCCCTCTTCAATATTTGTTTGTAAATCATTCTGTAAAATAGTAAACAGTCCTTAGAGGCTAAATCATATGGGTCATGGCTTCATAACCATATAGCCATGGCTTCATAGACCTAGAACACTTGAATATTACACTTTTCATTATACATGGAAATAATCTAAATTTGTAGTGGGATAATATTTTGATACTGTAATTGTTGGAGATATCCTTTCCTCTCTGCTGTCCCCCTCCAGTCCACCCCCTCACTCTGCTTTTTATGTAGTTATTCACATTAAAATAGATCAGAGTGATGCATCAAATGCATAGAAAAAAAAGTTTAAAAAAATTCTTGAAACTTTGGAGAGGATTTAACCTTGAAAGCAAAAAGTTTTAGTTTGTATAAGTTTGCTAATTTAGAACTCAGAGGGCTAAGCCCTAAAAAAGAGAAAGCTCATATCATAAAAAATATATATATATTTGCAGGAAAATAGACAAACTGTCCTTATTCCTAAGGCCTAAGAATCATAGTAAGGTTAGAGAGTTCTGTGGGGTCCCGAACAAAAAGAACAGACTGTCCAGTAGCATGCTGTCAATGACTGATTGCCCAGGAGCCAATGGGGGGCTGTGCCACATCCACAGACACATGAGTGCCATCTAACATCCATATGGAGGTTATAATCCATGTAAGACCTGCTAGCCAATGTTAATAGGTTCAGCAGAAAGGATATGCAGTTTTCCAAGCCATATCCAGATTATTCCTTGCCAATAAGGTCCCTCCTTTTGCCTATAGAGCAACACACGAAACACAACAATGGAACAAAGAAACACCACCACCCCCTCACTTCCACTTAAAAAAAGTTAAGAAAAACAAATAGAACTTTAGATACCTAGAAGACAGATGACAGTTTAAGAGTTGAAACCTTCAGCTTGTACACATATGTGGGGCTATAGTAATTACCTAAAATTGTTTCACATATTAGTGACTCTCAATGAAGAACAACTTTATCCCTTCCTTCTGGAGACATCTGACCATGTCTGGAGACATTTTTGGTTGTCACATGTTGGTGGGGAGGAAAAGATGGGGTTGCAGAGGATGTGCTATTGGCATCTAATGAGTAGATTCCCACAATGCTGCTGACTACCCTACATTTCACAGAGCAGCCTTCTTACAACAAAAAATTATTTATGGCCCCAAATGTCAAGAGCATGGAGATTGTGGAAAACATGCCCTAGAGCATGGCCTATAGTAAAACATGCTTTCATCATGCTTTCTCTGTATTAGGACATGATCTGCTAGCACATGTGTAAATTTTATTTTTGCCTAAAAAAATAAGGATAAGTGGAAGAGAAGAATATCTCTGCAAATGGGAGAGAAAACTCCCAAGATGATTTTAATTCTTTTTCCCCAACTCTGTGTTCAGTGATATCATATTGGCAACTTGAAATTGGTCATAGTGGAGTATTTGCATCAAAGAAGTTGGCAAACATAACAAATAGGAGCTTTGTGTTTTCCCCAGAGAGCATACCACGGACAGTCAGATTAGCATTTTTAAAAAATTTAGTAGGAGCTAGTTTGGGTAATAAGAGTGGAAGGAGGAAGCCGAGTTGGAGTCTTACATTAAGAGTCCAAGTGACAGATTGTTAGACCTTACTGGCCAGGTATATTGGGGTTGTAAAGAAGGGGACATATTAAGAGAATTAAGGAGATGTAGTAGTGATTAATTGGATGTGGGACATCAGTTGCTTTGGGCCATTCAGTGGATGATGGTGCCATTTACTGAAATGAGAAACCCATGAGGGAGAACAGGTTTAAAGTGAATGGTGGTAGGTTACCTTTTGGACATGTTAAGTTTGACCCACCTCTGACATTAAGTTAAAACATCAATCAAGCATATGGACACAGACACATGTTCATTAGTCTTAACATTATAGAGGACTAATATTTCCTATTGTTACTACTTCTGAATCCCAATATTCAAACTGAATTGGAATTAATTTCACTTAATGGCATGGGATTTTATAATTTCATCCCATCTTATTGCTCCTCCTCCACCATCACACATATTCCTTCGTTTTCAGATGTTAGACATCAATCTGGAAATCCCTATTCTGACCCCAAGGACTTCCGTTGCTTTTTAGTGAGCAATTTTAATTTATAGCTAGACCTATGGGTGAACAGCTTTGTCCTCTCAGACAATTTCTCAGGGCTATTTATACCTGTCGTCTTCTCCAAGAAGACACAGGTAGTTTCCACAAAGTCACAGCAAGGGGTAGGCAGTCACCATGGTCATGGACATGCTACATGCCCAGAGAAAAATACACCGAGACTTAGAGCCTCTGCAGGTAAATGTGATTTAGAAAACATTAAGCAATGTTGGTCATGGCACTACAATCATGTTTGGCTGTTTTGGAAAATTTTCTCTTTCGTTTTGCTTTAAAATTCTTTGGGAAAGACAAACAGACAAAAAATAAAATAAAACTCTTTGGGGAAAAGGCCAATGTCATGAGGAAGACCATTTAGAAAGTGACTGCAGCATTTTGGGGAGCGAGACACATGATGTCTAATGCTGGCAGGAGCAAGGGTGAGCAAACTGAGTTAGCAAGTATTATATTTATGCCTAATATTGTCTTCGTCTTTTGACATATTCTTTCAAGCCCCTAGCATTTCCCAAGAGTCAAGTGAATGAATTCTTCCCTTGCCAAATGCCAGATGGCTGGCGTCTTATTTGTGGAAGTAAAAATAATTAAACAAATCCTTCTCTAATTGTTTTGCCCCATCCTCGAACGCACAAGTCTTTCTGGGTCTTTCTTCTAGATGATGGATAAACAAATGCTGAAGTTTTAAGTGTCCTTGTTTAAACTCCAGACCTCAATTCATCCTGCAATCAGAGCCCAAGTTTCCCATAAAAGTTATTAAGCAATTGTCATAGATCTGGTCTTCTCCACTACTGCTGGGCAAGTGGTGAGCCGAAAATAGAAATATTTCTCTCTTAAAAATAATGTATCCTCCTTGATTTGTATATTCCAGAAGTTCAAAAAAAAACCTGAATTTGAGTCCTTATTTCTGCCAAATGAAAATTATATTTGTATCTAGCTCATGGAGTCTTGGAAAATATATAAAGCTTGTAGGGTAGGTCACCAGACTGGCATTTTATATGGACCTAACCAGTAATGTCTGATAGCTACTATGGACCAAATTGGCCACCTTACATTATATGTGGATCATTTTTCATAGTCCTGAGAAATTGGCTGTGCAACCTCTACTCTACAAATTACAAATGGATGCATCGTGTGTAGAGTAAAATTCCCATAGTAACATACATAATGGTGGCGGGGGGAGAACTGAGATTCAAACTCAGTCTGCCCAGGTTCAAAGTAATTGTTCTTTTCCATATGTAATTATTTCTCATATTAGACCTGGCTTCCCGAACTCCTCTTTTATTAGCATTACACCTAATTTACCTGTAATCAAAAGTTCTTAACATTAATTCTTAACATGTCAAGAAAAAATACTAATTATACAATACTTTGTTATTCTCATGTCTAGTGAAAAAATAACAAATCTGTCTAGCTTAATAAATATGTGTTAAGTACCTAATGTTTCAGGTTCTGTATTAGCTCAGCAATAGTGAAAATTAATGCAAAAAATTACTAAAATTATTAAATTTAAGGGTAGGATGCATCCAAATATTGATAGAGTTATAGAAAAAAGGGTAATCAAGTTCAAGATTACTGGGATCATAAATTGGCAAAAACAAAAACAACAACAAAAAACCCCACAACCTTTGGGCAATTATTAGATGTTATCTACCAGAATGGAAAATATTAAATATCTGATTCCAGTTTAGATTCATAATCCATATATTCTTTTGAATTCATGGAAGGAGACATATGCATGGGTATTCATTTCAGTATTATTTGCAGCCAGTGTGGGGGGGGGGGGGATGGTAACACTCTGAAGTTCAGTGACAAGATAAATGGTAATTATGTCTATGTTCCAGAACAGTGTGGATTAGTTACAGTGATCGAAAGATTTGTATCTACTTTTTCAGAAAGAATGCTAAGACTTTGTAAAGTTAAGAATGTTTCAGAAAAGTATGATAACATTTCTTTAAAAATCAATTTTCCTCTATTTTGCAAAAGAGTAAACTCTCTTTATAGATTAAATTTCCAAGGGTCAAGAAGATCCTTTTATGATACAAACTTAGGTCTATCAAGTATCTATAAACCATGCTCCTAGAGTAGGAGGATTCAGAGTTATTATAGGTGGAAGGAACGTCAGATTGTCTAGTTCAGTGGTCTCTTCCACACATTCCTAAGGGCCTAAGAGGGATCCTGAGTTTACTAAGAAGGAACATCCTTGACTTTTACTCTTCCTATGTACTCCTGTACCCCTTGATACTTCAACTAGAACAACTACAAATTTTTATTGATTTTAAGAGTTTACTGGAAAAGAATTTTAAAAAGTGTTCTATTTTACACCCATGTGAATATGAATGCCTCAAATTAAAAATAAGGTAACTAAAGCCCAGAGAGGGAAGCTAGGTTGCCCAGAGTCACAGAGCAGAAAACAGCTCCATCTCCAAATCCAATTGATCTACTGGTATATCATGCCGCTTCTATGCATTCTCAGATCCTATCCCTGTGCCTCTTTGTACTAGGAGAAAAGGTCCCTAACTAGGAAAGGTCATGAAGAAAATCAGGTAAGAGAGGCACCAAAGATCAAACAAACAGAGGCTGGGCCCCAAAGAGGGAAAACTCAAGCTGCAGACGGAGAAGAAGGGTGAGGAGACTTTCTTCATATTTTTGCTTTTGACATACATTTTCAGAGGTTCAGTTTTTCTCCTGGAGCTGGAATAAATTTTCAAAGGGGACTAATTGCACTCTCTTAGGGGAAAAAAGTAATTGCTTCGCAGTTTAATTGAATGAGGACAGATTAGTTTCCGCCGATGGTTTGTCTTCTTTTAGTAGTGGAGACTCACTGAAAATGAGCAGCCGATGAGCAGAGGAAACCAGTTCTTAGGGCCCAAGCTGTTGGGTGCTCAGAATATAAACACTGGTCTCATTTCCTCTGCTGAAATTTCAGGGCTTATTTGTCTTCTTGTGTTTACCCTTCATCATTAGTTCCTGTGGCCTTCACATGCCACCAAGAAGCTCCAAACTTAGAAATACTTTTTTACAATGTTGTATGAAAATACTCTAGTAGAAAATAGGACACCTGCTTTAATAAATTTGGGAAAATCCCTTTCAAACCCACAGCATCTCCTTTTCACACCTATAGTTAGAGCTAAAGAACGTAATTCATTCCAAGAATATTTATCCGTTAGTATTTAGGAAGACATGCTTGTCTCTCACTTTAGGTATTTCTGTGTCAAAGGACATCAGTTAATGTAAATATTGGCTTCTCCCTGCCTCTTCACATACTGATTCTCTGGGAGGGAAAAGTGACCTTAAAGGATTAGAATAACTGAGAAGAATAAACTGATCAGGTTCAATGTAGCTTCTTTTTCCCTTGTAAACCAGGAATCTTATCTGATGTTCCAGGGGCATATTCTTTTGCATCAAGCTGTCCTAGACGGGAATTGCCTGAGATAGAAAGGGAGAGTCTGCTATTTGTTGAGTAATGTCAATACATTACAGCTAGTAATGTAGATAATGCTTTGACCTCCATCTGGCCCTCTTGTTCTGTCTGCCCATCTCTGTTTCTTTTCGTTTTCTGGAACACATGTGGAAAAGATATGGCCTCTCAGAGACCTCGAAACCTCCAATGTGTCAATTACTCTTCCAGATCTGGGGATGCAATGGTGATATTGACAAATAAGGACTCTTCAAATGGAGCTTGCATTCTAGTGGAAGAAGCAAATAATGAAAAAAAGCACTAAACAAATATGTTTTAGGATGGTGGTATGAGACAATAGTTAACTGAGGGTGTAACTTCAGATTGAGTAGTAATGGACATTTAAACTGTTTCTAAAAAGAGAAAGACAGGCAGGCATGTGAAAATCTGGGGCAAAAATATTCCAGGCATAAGGAAGAACACATGGAAAAGATCTTGGCATGTTCAAGGAACAGGGGGGGAAAAAGAGGCTAATATGCCTGGACAAAGTGATAAATGAGGGCAAATTTAGGGGAATTAGAACAAAGTGATAGGCAGAAACTTATTTGTTCAAGTGAAAGAAATGATACATTTTTGATACAATATCACAGGCATGCTATTTTTTAAGGTGGTTATAGGGAAAGAGAAATAGGTACTCATTCAGATCTTTCCTAAAGGAAATGTTTTGAAGTCTGAATAGCAAGGAGTTTTATTACTGAAATTCCAATGAGTATTTTGTTTTTATTGTATTACTTATTGTTTCATGCCCAACACCCTATTCCCCAGTTTCATATTTTCTTATGATCATGCACAAAAACAAGGAGCTTATCTGTGACATGCTGTCATCTCACTGGGTCACTCACACACACACACACACACAGGCTGAGAAAGACACAGGAAGTGGGAGAACCTATTGAAACTTTTCAAGAGATAAGCAACTGACAGCTGGAAGTCACATCTGGGTGGTTTTTACGTCTATCTCTGCTATCACTTGTGGATTTGAACAAGCCCTCTTGATCTCAATTTCTTCTTTAATAAAAATCAGGAGAATGTTAACTCTTCCCTTCTCTCAGCCACCCAAAGAAAGGAAGTCCTTTTCAATTCTATCTCTGAAATATTTCTTAAATTACTGCTCTCCTTTCATCCCCAAGTTAGCTAGACAGACTATCTCATCTGCCTCCAACTTTTTCTATACAACTTGCCTCTTCCTCCATCTTGTTTCACAATTTATGGAGGTTTAATAATAATGCCACAAAGGAAGAAGAGCGCTCAGAGAAATGTAGAGCAAGATAGAGTATGCAGCTCATTTATCTGAGGAAGAGCACAGTGTTCCCATGAAGTGATTCATTCTAGGAACAGCAGGTTGAGAAAGGAGAAGTAAACACAGTTAATTCTGCAGTAGTGACATTGAGTCAGAGTAAGGGTATTGAACTGTTTAAAACACCATACATGTATAGCATGAGAAATATTTTATGTAGCCTCCCAGATGCTAGGACTTAAAGGAAATTGCATACAGCATTCAAATATTTACCTTCTCTTTAATCTTTCAAAGGTCCAAAGACTAAAGTTATTTAGTCTACATGTTTATATGCCAACTATTATCTGTTACTATGTAGGAGTTGCCCATCTCCAGAAGATATGCATATTTGTGACTTTGTTCATCTCTACCCTGCTTACTCCATCAATTTATATTGCCTGCCTTTCTCTTATAGGTAGTGAAATTTATGTCTCTTGTCTTAAGAGAATGCAAGGTGATGCTCCTAAAATAACAAGGTAATTCTATTTATACATTCTAATTTATATATTCTAAACCAGATATGTTTTTATATACTTGGTTTTTACCTAACTTGCCCTGGGGACTTGCACAAATCCCAGATAGGCTTCAGTTTGTGCATTTGAATAGGAGATAATATTTACCTCACAATATAGATATGTAAGTTAAGTGTTTCAAGTATTTGAAAACAGTGAAAACCAACTTAGAGCTTACCAATTAAGTAGTTGTTGCTGAAGATTGCACAGGAATTTTGGAAGCAGTGCTGGGGTTTTCTAGAGTAAGAACTGGTGATTAGGAATCCAACCTGCCTTAAGCAATTTAATGGCCATCTATTTTGGAATGTTCCAGGCATCCATAAAATCTTCCTTCAATAACGTCTTAATTATTCTCATTGGAGAACAAACCCTTCCATATTAAAATCCATTTAATTTGGTTCTGGTGGTATTAAATTCACGTCTGGCTTTAGGAGTAATTGTATGGCTCAGCCTTCAGCCATTTAAAGCATGGCAACCCTCTCCCTCTGCCCTCTGTCATACACAAAGAGGGATTTGTTCAGAAATGGGTAAGTAGACAAAACAGAACTAATGATGTAGGTGATGCACTCATGGGATTTTGTTGAGATGATTAAAAGAATCTCTAACTCCTTCCTGTCCTTGGACAGTGAGGATATAACTTTGGACTGTCAGAGGCCACCTAGTGGAAATAGCTTGGAAGTATCCAACATAATTTCAGCAAAGCTGGCTGAAAAATGGATACTAGAGGGAACAGACTTCATGATATATTCTTGGACTTTGGCATATTTCGGTTCTGTGAGTCAGGAGATGCCAACACCAATTTCACCAGTTTACAGGGAGAGCCCTATGAAAATGAACCCAACACAGACCAAAATGTAATAGAGAAGTAGAGACAAACTGAGGATTGATGCAATTATTTAATTTCCTGGATCCTGTGGTACCCAATATCTGCCTGAAGTCTTTCATTTATACAAGCCAGTAAGTTCATGTTTGTATTTCATCTAATTTGAGTTATATATTGTTACTTGAATCTTGAAGACTCTTTATAAATATATTACAGGGTCAACACTTTTTGCCTTGATATGTAGCCTTTAATTTTACAGTTCATTTTATTATTCATGAATGACTCCTGTGAATTAGTCTGCTCTAATTCAGCCAAAAAATCCAAGAAAGACCATAGACCATCCCTGCCATATACTCCTAAAGTATCTCCCAGTGGCCCTTCATATAGTATATAGTAGACTCTAAATAGATGATGCCTGGTAATAAAGATTTGTTGATTGATGGGGAACAGTGGATGATTGCTATTTGTAAGAGTACATTTGATGGATGAACTAGTAATACAAGCTGACCTGGTGGTGGGGGTTGGGGGTAGGGAGTATTAAATAACTTCTATCCACACTAGTATCCAGAAGCTTCATTTCATATTTTCTTATATTATAGTCAAGGAGCACTAACATGTATAATAATTGCCTACAAATAATAATGACACTGATAATAGCTAACTAATGTGAATTAGACACTTTCTATGTGCCATATACTCTGCTGGCCACTTCAAGTGCATGATATCATTTAATCATGTAACAACCATGTGAGGCACAGAACTTACTGTCCTGATTTGACAAATGAACTTGGGGCTCATTATAATTAAAAGTTTTTCCTAGCGTCTTATAGTGGTGGTACTGTGATTCAAATCCACGTAGTTTCCCAAGACTGTGTTTTGTATAAAGTCCATGAATGTTTGACAAGAGAACAGGAATTCAACCACCAAAGACTTTTACTTATCAGTTAAGAAAGATGTGCATTCAAGTCAAATCATTTCAAATATTCTTCCACATCTGATAAAAATCTATCCAGCACCTTTTGCATAGTCTAGTAATAGACATATACTAAAACACATTTTTTATTTCTATAGATTTGCCAGGAAAAAAAGCTAAACTAAACAAGATCGTTTCTGGCTCTATATTCTGTTTTGGCAAAATTTGAAAAGATACAGTTTTTCACAAACTGTGTCTTGGATAAGTTATTCAAAGTGTAACTTTTCTTCATTGCTTTCAAATACCACATTGGCCTTATGTCCTTTACAGGCCATGGACTTACTCAGAGTGAGAGTTCATTGCTTTCCTGATGAATTAGAAACATCTGTGAGGTTGATCGATTGCTCATCTAGGAAGGACAAAGTGAAATACTATTAATTCTTTATTAAGGTTAAAGAAGCATCAGCATTACCAGAAAAATTGATATGCCTAGTCAGCTAACTGAAGGCTTATGTTCACTTGATATATTGAATGTCATCTCTTATGTGAAGTCTGATTTATGCTTATGTGATTAGCTTTTTAGAAATACATAAACATTTTGTTTCATTTTAAGTATATGTTCTTTTTAGGGTAATTTAGTTTACTTATCTACTAGAATATGTAACAGTTACTTGACCTTGGAGAATGAATATATAACAATTATACAGAAATCAAAAATTGACTCAATTGGAAAAGACAAAAAAATGAAATCTAAATATAAACACAGAAAAGTTTAGAGGCACCTGGTTGACTCAGTCAATTAAGCATTTGACTCTTGATATCAGCTCAGGTCAGGATCTCATGGTTCATGTGTTCCAGCCCTGAGTCAGGCTCTATGTTCATAGTACAGAGCCTGCTTGATATTCTCTCTCTCCCTCCCTCTCCCTGCCCCTCCCCCTTTTGTGCTTTCTTTCAAACATTTATTTATTTATTTTTTTAATTTTTTAATTTTTGGGAGAGAGAGACAGAGCATGAACGGGGGAGGGGCAGAGAGAGAGGGAGACGCAGAATCGGAAGCAGCCTCCAGGCCCTGAGCCATCAGCCCAGAGCCTGACGCGGGGCTCGAACCCACGGACCGCGAGATCGTGACCTGGCTGAAGTCGGACGCTTAACCGACTGCGCCACCCAGGCGCCCCTCTTTCAAACATTTAAAAAATACATTTAAACACAGGAAAGTTTATGCTGAGATCTATTACAAATTAAATCTTAATATCCTTCCATTTCTTTAAAGAACCATTACTTCTACAAACAGGAAAAAAAAAAAAATGGCCTAAAACCTTTTTGAATATTAAAAGGTCAAACTTGACTGTATGGAGTTATTTTTAGTTATGCTTTGTAATATCTTTAACAATCAAGAAGATAAGATGGGGCGCCTGGGTGGCTCAGTTGGTTAAGCGGCCGACTTTAGCTCGGGTCATGATCTCGCGGTCCGTGAGTTCGAGCCCCGCGTCGGGCTCTGGGCTGACCGCTCAGAGCCTGGAGCCTGTTTCAGATTCTGTGTCTCCCTCTCTCTGACCCTCCCCCGTTCATGCTCTGTCTCTCTCTGTCTCAAAAATAAATAAATGTTAAAAAAAAAAAAATTAAAAAAAAAAATAAAAAAATAAATAAAAAAAAACAATCAAGAAGATAAGAGACTTATGCTTCTATTATCTCAGATGATACAAAGATCAAAGCTGGTATTAATTTTTTTAATAATTACAATGTAATATGTATTAATAAAGTTACTTCTCTAAAAAGTATTCATAACTAAAATGATTTCCAGAGCCCAAATAAGAGTCAAAAGTGAAAAATAGAAGAATCTATAATCTGTTTAGCTTATTATCATAAATCGACTTTCCATTTGTAATACCAAAGCAAAGAATTTAACAAAGCTTAGCAGATTATGGATTCTTTAACTATAATTAAACCTATTTCATAGTCTAAGGTCTGAGTGACAAAGCTAGACTCTGGAACAATTTAAGACAGTCAACATTTTAGTAAGGATAAAGGCCATAGAAAATCTGATTAAAGGAGGCTTTTGAAACATTGATATTAAAAACTTTATAGGACATAAAGCAAATTCCTAAAGAAAAGGAGTCCTGTGAGCATAAGCTTTAGATAAAAGGATTAAGACTTATGTGCCATCTATATTTCTGATTTGGTTACATATTTATGAATATGAAGAACAACATTACTTCTTTACAAGGAATGTGCAGTACAAACAGATACGTGTTCTTTCAAAAAAGCCTCTGAATATCTTCAGGAGATGACTAGACTACAGCTTTAGTATCTCCATTGTGAATATAAGAAAATCTAACTTATTGGAAGACTAATGGGTGGGGGGAGGTCAGATTTCCAGGCTAAGAATATGTCAGAGAGCAGGACTAAGAATTGTCCAGAAGCAAGACAGAAAAATATCACTGAGTTCAACCAGTAGCAAGTGGTTCCATTTGAATCCAGCAAGATTAAATTCTTCAATTCTCTGGATACACATTTTCTTTTAGTTAAAATATAACCTAATAGAATGGAAAGCAATTTAAAGAAATAGACAAAAGTACTTGTTTTATAGATTTATTTTTATTTTGCTTTAATATCTGAATTCTCTAATATTAGACTCTTAAAGTAGACTCAATTTGCACAAAGTATACACATTTTTAGAACCAAGTCTATATCTAATTAATAACTGCTAATGGTGAACAATGCACGTAAAAAAGGCTGTGTTAAACTTGATGTATATAGCATACATTAAGTTATATAATCATTACCCTATGAAGTGGGTACTATTACTTTTCTAGTTTATCCATGTAGGCACAGTGAAACTGCGTTATTGACCAAATATTCAGCTCTTAAGTAAAAGGAGTGAACCCTGAACCCTGAACCCAGACGTGTTCGAGAACCTGTCCTCTTAACTAGGACATTGTACTGCCTTCTTCTTAAGTGGAGACACTCTTATTTTTAACATTTAAGACAGTTGCTTTTGCCTAGCTGGTGTTTGCTAGGAACAGAAAAGTATCATAATGACTCTTGTATAATACATAGCAATTTAGCATCTTTTCAAAATGACTGTGAAAGTATTGGGTATTAAATGATTCATGACAAAAATCAAAATCAGTCATTTTCTGAGGCATGAGATAGGAGGAAATGATGGACTAAAGAGAAGCAAGCAGATAACTTGGAGTTCGCTTGAGTATTACGATAGCTATAGTCTTTTTCTGTCTCACACATCTGTGTGTATGTGTATATACATTTCATATTAATGAAATATATATCAATGAAATATTCAACTTACATTGGTAAATTTTTCTATATATAAATTCTACCACAATAAAGCTGATTTTTAAAATATTCAAACTTCAACTCAACATTTTAATGTAATATTAACACTTTTCTATTTTGATAAATGTTTAAGGAGGTATGAGGACTTGCTTTTTGTTAGGCAAGTTCTGAGATTTTTGACAGTATTATACAGAGAAGAAATACTTTTCCCTCAAAGCCATATTAATAGTCATTATAGCTATTCTTATTTTGGTGATAGCTATAAATTGTATAGGATAATGAGTATGTACAGAAAATGTCAGAATACAATTTATCTTTCTACTTATCAGTATTTTTCATTCAACAAAGTAGGATTTTCAGAAATTACATTCATCTTAGAAATGAATTTAAGTAATGGTTTTGGAACTATACATGGATTCTAAAACTTTATGTCTATTCGGAAATAAGGCATTCACTGAAAATAGTCACTTTTGCCATTTGGCTACACCCATGGTGATAGAATATTTGATTCAATACTTAGGTTAAAATCATATGTTCTCTATTTTCTGATGCTTAATAAGTACATAGGGTAGAAGTTCTCTATTTTATTTGGATTAATTTCCTTGCTGCCATTTTTTTTTCAGGAATGATTAAAGTAAGTTTCCTGATTTTGATAAGGAGGGTGGCAAGATAAATTTTTCATTTCCACTTTTGAATTAATGCATTTTTATTGCCCTATCTCTAAAGTCCAATGAATTACAGTTCATTTAGTTCATCATGCCAGAGGTAATTTTATTTTTACATTTATCTTTATGGATAAATTTTATTTTTTATTATCCATCCAAAGTTTTCTCTGTATATCAAAGAAGAATGTTCTAAGATAGCACAGAGCTATTCTCTGACATTTTTACATTATGTTTTTTTAAACATATGGAAAATAAAAGGACATTGTGGCTAAAAAGCCCTATTTTAGGTGGCAAAGTTGTTTATCAAATATTGCTTCATAAACTCACGAATGTAAGATCGTGTGTGTGTGTGTGTGTGTGTGTGTGTGTGTGTGTGTGTGTGTGTTTAAAGAGTAGATTTCTAATGAATGCTTTTCTGTTCTTAGGAACTTTTAGGTAGTACTAAAAGCTTTGGAGTAATTTTACAACCCTAATATGATGCCACACTTGTCTTACCAACTGGGTGAGTTAAGTTGGAAGATGGCAAAGTCCCTCACTTTGCATCAGTTGACTTTGATACCATTGTGTCAAAATCAAGGCTCATGAAATCTTAATTTAGAGGGATTCTAAACAGCAAATTTAAGACAATTCTGAGAAAAGTTTTAATGTTAGTTAATAGCATGGCCTGTATAGGATACAGATCTCCCAATTCATATTTCAGTGAAGTCTTTTTGATTTCCTAACAACTTTGACTTATTGAAGAAAAGGAAAATTATTAAAACTTTGTTGGCATTTCTCTTTCTGCCATTTTGGAACTTGTGGAGGCCTGCCAGGAACAAGACTTCTAAAAACGACAAATATGTCTGGAAGGCAATGGTCCAAAGTCATTTTTGCTCTAAGCAGGGTCTCTGGAACAAGAGGGAGCACACAGCTCCTCTGAAAATTAAAGGTGCTTATGCTTGAGATGAAACTGAATTTTATGTAGGCAAGATATGTGCGTATGTGTAGAAAGCAAAGAACAACACAGTGACTCCTGGTGACAAACCTAACAAAACCAGAGTAATCTGGGGAAAAGTAACTCATGCTCATGGAAATAGTAGTGGGATTTCTGCCAAATTCCAAAGCACCCTTCCTGCTAAAGCCATTGGCCACAGAATCCATGTGATGCTGTACCCCTCAAAGATTTAAACTAACTGAAAAGTAAATAAAGGTGTAGATTTGTTTTCTTGTAAAAAAAAAAGTTAAGTTTTTTTCTGTTAAGAAAACTCAAGAACTAATGTTCTCGGTTAAAAAAAAAAAAAGATGTCTTAATATAGCTAAGCAAAAGCGTATCTTCACTAAATGTATTGTATGTTTTTTTCTGATGTACAACTTAATTTCTGCATTTCAATGCTTTTTTGTTAATAAAATGAGCATTTCACTTATTAAAATCTATGTATACATTTTGCCTTACATGAGTTTCTCTTTTCTACTGATATATACTTATTTGGTAGCCTTGAATAAAAGGTACTCTATTCTTATAAGGTCAAACTTGATAGTAAGGAGATATTTTCAACAATGCAAACAAAATCAAAATAAGATCTCAGTTATGTATCTTAAAATGAGATACATTTTAAGAAAATAATTTAAAATACAATAAACTTAAGAAAATTGTGGATAGCTTTGACAGGTGAACCAAAATTCCTTTGATTACAAAAAGTCCAAACGGTTTCATTACAGTAACCTATTAGAGCAGTCTTAGAACAGAATCTATTTGTATGCTTATATACTCTACAGATAGAGCTAGAAATTTCCATTAAATATGTAATTCCATTCCTTGGATTTTAGTATGTTGCCTTTACATTATAATTTAGTTTAGATTACATAGAATGGTATTTCTTATTTCCCAAGCATAGGGAGTAATTTCCTGTTGATTATACCTCAATTTCTCTATGAGTAGACAATGTATTCTTCATTGCCCAGTATTGTAATATTTTAGTCAATGTTTTAGATGCACTAACACACAGTATTTACTCTTTGTTGTGTTAGTAGAACACCCTATTTGTCATAAATCCAATTTCTTCATCTATTCTTACTGATTTTTTGTTTGCTTGTTTTCCTTTAGTTACAGAGAGAAAGGAGTTATTTTCATTTATGATTGTGCATTGATCTAGTTACCACTTTAGTTACAATGACTTTTTTTGTACTAAGAACACTTAACATGAGATGTACCTTCCTACAGTTTTAAGTGTATAACAAAATATTATTAATAGACAAACTGTTGTGCAGATCTCTGGAACTTTTCATCTTGCATAATTGAAATTCTATTTCCATTGATTAGCAATTCCCTACTTTCTACTCCTCCCAGCCCATCAACCATGATTCTACTTATTTTCTATGACCCTGACTATTTTAGACACCTTGCATGTAAGTGGAATCATGCAGTATCTGTCCCTCTTTGAATGGCTTATTTCAGTTAGCATAATGTCTTCAAACTTCACCCAAGTTTTCACTTTATGTCAGGTATTTCTTCTTTTTCAAGGTTGAATATTCCATTGCATGTATATACAACATCTGTTGATGGATATTTAGGTGGTTTTCACATTTTGGCTATTGTGAATTATACTGCAGTGAACATTACAGTGCTAATATCACTACAATCTCTGTTAGTATCTCAACGACATTTTTTTTTGCAGACAAATAAAACAAAATTCTAAAATTCATATGGAACCACAGAGGACCCTAAAAAGCCAAGACAATTTTTACAAAGAACAAAGCCAGAGGCATCACATTTCCTGATTTCAAAATATTTTACAAAACAATAACAACAACAGTATGGTGCTGGCACAAAGAGAAACCCAACAGAATAGAGATCCTAGAAGTAACTAACAGTTATGGTTGCCTGAAACACACAATGGTGAAAGGAGAATCTCTTTGAAAATGGTGTTGAGAAAATGGCAACAACTGAATAGCCACATGCACAAGAAATAAATTGGAACCCTATCTTATACTGTACACCAAAATCAACTCAAAATGGATTCAAGGCAGATTTCAGACCTGAAACTGTACAACTCCTAGAGGAAAACATAGGGGGAAAGTTCCATGACACTGGTCTTAGCAATGATTTTATGGATAGGACCAAAAAAAAAAAAAACAACACCAAAATAGACAAATGGGACTACATCAAACTACAAAGCTTCTACATGCAAACAATCAACAATAGTGTGAAAATGCACCCTATGGGTTGGAAGAAAATATGTGCAAAATATTTATTGGGTAAGGTGTTAATTTCCAAAATACATAAGGAACTCCTAAAACTCAGTAACAAAAACAGACAGAAAACCCTGATAATCCAAATTTAAAAAATGAGCTCAAGACTGGAATAGACATTTCTTCAAAGAAGACCCACAAATGGCCAAAAACTATCTGGAATGATCCTCAATGTTACTAATTGCCAGGCAAATAGCAATCCAACCCATGATGAAATATTACCTCCCACCTATTAGAATGGGTATTATCAAAAAACAAAAACAACAGGTATTGGTCAGGATGTGGATAAACTGGAACTTTTGTACACTATTAGGGGAAATGTAAAACGGTACAGCCACTGTGGAAAACAGTATGGAATTATGGAGTTTCTTCAACAGAGAAAAAAAATAGAACTATGATATGATCCAGCAATCCTGTTTCTGGGTATTTTCCCAGAAAACAGATCAGGATCTGTTAGCACATCAGGATCTATTAGCACATCAGGATCTATTAGCACATCAGGATCTATTAGCACATCAGGATCTATTAGCACATCAGGATCTATTAGCACATCAGGATCTATTAGCACATCAGGATCTATTAGCACATCAGGATCTATTAGCACATCAGGATCTATTAGCACATCAGTGTTCACTACAGCAGTTTACTGAGAGGTGTCTTCAGATTACATGACTGTGGCACCTGGGTGGTTAAGTGTCCACCTCTTGATTTCAGCTCAAGTCATGATCTCACAGCTCATGAGACTAAGTCCTGCAACTGGCTCTGTTCTGAGAGCGCAGAGCATACTTGGGATTCTTGCACTGCTGTATTTCCCTGTTGAAATCACACCTTTTTTTCCCCAGTATGGATAGTTCCTTATACTTGTAAAATTTCTTAAATTCTACTTTATCTGATATTATAATAATTAAGCAATTCTCCATCTTTCAGTGCTTTAAAGATGACCTTTAATTTTTTTCTGCCTTCCCCACTTTCAAAATGCTGCTGTGGGCTGCTCCCCTGAATATATTATGTCCTTTTTCCCCTCCTCTCTTTTTAATATTTTCTCTTTAGATTAAGAATTTTAACACAATATGTCCAAGACTTGTTTCTTTGGTTTTATTTTACTTAGCATATCTAGAAACACTTGACTGTGAGATTTAGCTCACTAGTTTTGGAAAATAGTAACTCTTTAAATATTATCTAGAGCCATCCACTCTGAGTTTCCACTTTGAAAGTTTCTGGAATTTATGTGTATTTTAATGTTAAAAAAGCACAAGAGAGATTTTTTTCTTTGTTCCAAAACATATTTACTCTTTCTTTTATTTCCCTTTTTTTTCCTTTCTGGGCTTCAACTTTGACATTTTCTACAGGCCTATCTTCCAATGCATTCTGTTTTCTGACATGTGTAAATAACTACTAAAGCCATTAATTATGTTTTAATTTCATTACAATCATTCTTCTAGTATTTCCTTCTGACTCTTTTAGAAAGCTGTACTTAGATATTTAGCAGTAAATGGGCTTCCAAAGTCATTCATTTTCACAAATTGCAAAGTACAAATGTTTAATTTTATGCTATCACTTGTAAATATCCAGGTACTTAAACTCTGAATAGAAGTAGGTATACAATGACTTTATTATCAACAGAATATATTTTCCTTAAATTCTAGAGATGAATGATATGCTAGAATTTAACAGAATTCTAATGGATAAATTATGAATAAATTATGAATAAAAAGTGAATGAATATAAGCTCAGGGTTGGTGGGGGCATGGATATTGGTTTGTCTTTTCATTGCTGTGTTCCCAGCATGCAGAAGAAAGCCTGGCACAGAATATGTGCTCTTTGGTGTTTCAGTTGAATAGATGAATTAATAATCAAAGTGGAGGTAAATGATCAACTCAGTTTTTTGCATTTTTCACCTTCTCGTAGAATAAGATCTCAAATTAATCTCTGTGAGCCACTAATCTAATTAATACAAACAGCAACATTAAAAGATATTGTACAGCATAAGTGGCCTTGACTGTGTAATATTAATGAAATGAAAGATTTTGTGATAAAGAATATTATCAGAAATAAAACTGGCATTTCATGATATAAAGGATCCATTCATATAGAAGATAAGGCTGAATATGCATGTGCTTAATGGGATTCAATATATAATGATGGAAACATTGATAAAACTAGAGGAGAAAATAGAAAAAATAGACAGTCATGGAGATTTTAATAGCATCTTTCAGTATATGATAAAATATATACATATCAAATATCCACAAGAATACTGAAGATTTAAAAACCAGCTTCAAGCAACTTCTAATTGACATTTTAGAACACACTGAACAACTTGTAGGATACACATGTCTTTCAAATACATAGGCAATATTTACCAACATAAACCATACAGTGGGCAATAAAACAAGTCTCAATGTATTTTAAGGGTAAAAATAAGTACACCATATTTTCTTGTCAAAGGGTACTAAGTTAGAAATTATTAATAACTAGTTGTATGTCAAGGTCTCCATATATCTGGAAATCAAACACCACACTTCTAAATAATCTATGGTTATGTGAAGATAGCACAAAAGGCATTAATAATTGTTTGTTTATGCTCCAGATTATTATTAAAGTCCTGGTATTGAACTGCTGTTAGTGAGGAATTATCTATGTTCCTTCCATGTCTTCCATTATTAAATGAACTCCAGCAACCTCACTTAAAAAGTAAATGTAAGAATAGAAGGAGAGATAAAGGTCTTCCCAAACAAACAAAAACTGAAGGAATTTGTCACCACTAAACCAGCCCTACAAGAGATCCTAAGGGGGACCCTGTGAGACAAAGTACCAGAGACATCACTACAAGCATAAAACATACAGACATCACAATGACTCTAAACCCGTATCTTTCTATAATAACACTGAATGTAAATGGATTAAATGCGCCAACCAAAAGACATAGGGTATCAGAATGGATAAAAAAACAAGACCCATCTATTTGCTGTCTACAAGAGACTCATTTTAGACCTGAGGATACCTTTAGATTCAGAGTGAGGGGATGGAGAACTATTTATCATGCTACTGGAAGCCAGAAGAAAGCTGGAGTAGCCATACTTATATCAGACAAACTAGACTTTAAATTAAAGGCTGTAACAAGAGATGAAGAAGGACATTATATAATAGTTACAGGGTCTATCCATCAGGAAGAGCTAACAATTATAAATGTCTATGCACCGAATACCGGAGCCCCCAAATATATAAAACAATTACTCATAAACAGAAGCAACCTTATTGATAAGAATGTGGTCATTGCTGGGGACTTTAACACCCCACTTACAGAAATGGATAGATCATCTAGACGCACGGTCAATAAAGAAACAAGGGCCCTGAATGAGACACTGGATCAGATGGACTTGACAGATATATTTAGAACTCTGCATCCCAAAGCAACAGAATATACTTTCTTCTCGAGTGCACATGGAACATTCTCCAAGATAGATCATATACTGGGTCACAAAACAGCCCTTCATAAGTTTACAAGAATTGAAATTATACCATGCATACTTTCAGACCACAATGCTATGAAGCTTGAAATCAACCACAGGAAAAAGTCTGGAAAACCTCCAAAAGCATGGAGGTTAAAGAACACCCTACTCACGAATGAGTGGGTCAACCAGGCAATTAGAGAAGAAATCAAAAAATATATGGAAACAAACGAAAATGAAAATACAACAATCCAAACGCTTTGGGACGCAGCGAAGGCAGTCCTGAGAGGAAAATACATTGCAATCCAGGCCTATCTCAAGAAACAAGAAAAATCCCAAATACGAAATCTAACAGCACACCTAAAGGAAATAGAAGCAGAACAGCAAAGGCAGCCTAAACCCAGCAGAAGAAGAGAAATAATAAAGATCAGAGCAGAAATAAACAATATAGAACCTAAAAAAATGTAGAGCAGATCAACGAAACCAAGAGTTGGTTTTTTGAAAAAATAAACAAAATTGACAAACCTCTAGCCAGGCTTCTCAAAAAGAAAAGGGACATGACCCAAATAGATAAAATCATGAATGAAAATGGAATGACTACAACCAATCCCTCAGAGAAACAAACAATTATCAGGGAATACTATGAAAAATTATATGCCAACAAACTGGACAACCTGGAAGAAATGGACAAATTCCTGAACACCCACACTCTTCCAAAACTCAATCAGGAGGAAATAGAAAGCTTGAACAGACCCATAACCAGCGAAGAAATTGAATCGGTTATCAAAAATCTCCCAACAAATAAGAGTCCAGGACCAGATGGCTTCCCAGGGGAGTTCTACCAGACGTTTAAAGCAGAGATAATACCTATCCTTCTCAAGCTATTCCAAGAAATAGAAAGGGAAGGAAAACTTCCAGACTCATTCTATGAAGCCAGTATTACTTTGATTCCTAAACCAGACAGAGACCCAGTAAAAAAAGAGAACTACAGGCCAATATCCCTGATGAATATGGATGCCAAAATTCTCAATAAGATACTAGCAAATCGAATTCAGCAGCATATAAAAAGAATTATTCACCATGATCAAGTGGGATTCATTCCTGGGCTAGAGGACTGGTTCAACATTCGCAAATCAATCAACGTGATACATCACATTAACAAAAAAAAAGAGAAGAACCATATGATCCTGTCAATCGATGCAGAAAAGGCCTTTGACAAAATCCAGCACCCTTTCTTAATAAAAACCCTTGAGAAAGTCGGGATAGAAGGAACATACTTAAAGATCATAAAAGCCATTTATGAAAAGCCCACAGCTAACATCATCCTCAACGGGGAAAAACTGAGAGCTTTTTCCCTGAGATCAGGAACACGACAGGGATGCCCACTCTCACCGTTGTTGTTTAACATAGTGCTAGAAGTTCTAGCATCAGCAATCAGACAACAAAAGGAAATCAAAGGCATCCAAATTGGCAAAGATGAAGTCAAGCTTTCGCTTTTTGCAGATGACATGATATTATACATGGAAAATCCGATAGACTCCACCAAAAGTCTGCTAGAACTGATACATGAATTCTGCAAAGTTGCAGGATACAAAATCAATGTACAGAAATCAGTTGCATTCTTATACACTAACAATGAAGCAACAGAAAGACAAATAAAGAAACTGATCCCATTCACAATTGCACCAAGAAGCATAAAATACCTAGGAATAAATCTAACCAAAGATGTAAAGGATCTGTATGCTGAAAACTATAGAAAGCTTATGAAGGTAATTGAAGAAGATTTAAAGAAATGGAAAGACATTCCCTGCTCATGGATTGGAAAAATAAATATTGTCAAAATGTCAATACTACCCAAAGCTATCTACACATTCAATGCAATCCCAATCAAAATTGCACCAGCATTCTTCTCGAAACTAGAACAAGCAATCCTAAAATTCATATGGAACCACAAAAGGCCCCGAATAGCCAAAGGAATTTTGAAGAAGAAGACCAAAGCAGGAGGCATCACAATCCCAGACTTTAGCCTCTACTACAAAGCTGTCATCATCAAGACAGCATGGTATTGGCACAAAAACAGACACACGGACCAATGGAATAGAATAGAAACCCCAGAACTAGACCCACAAACGTATGGCCAACTCATCTTTGACAAAGCAGGAAAGAACATCCAATGGAAAAAAGACAGCCTCTTTAACAAATGGTGCTGGGAGAACTGGACAGCAACATGCAGAAGGTTGAAACTAGACCACTTTCTCACACCATTTACAAAAATAAACTCAAAATGGATAAAGGACCTAAATGTGAGACAGGAAACCATCAAAACCTTAGAGGAGAAAGCAGGAAAAGACCTCTCTGACCTCAGCCGTAGCAATCTCTTACTCGACACATCCCCAAAGGCAAGGGAATTAAAAGCAAAAGTGAATTACTGGGACCTTATGAAGATAAAAAGCTTCTGCACAGCAAAGGAAACAACCAACAAAACTAAAAGGCAACCAACGGAATGGGAAAAGATATTTGCAAATGACATATCGGACAAAGGGCTAGTATCTAAAATCTATAAAGAGCTCACCAAACTCCACACCCGAAAAACAAATAACCCAGTGAAGAAATGGGCAGAAAACATGAATAGACACTTCTCCAAAGAAGACATCCAGATGGCCAACAGGCACATGAAAAGATGTTCAGCGTCGCTCCTTATCAGGGAAATACAAATCAAAACCACACTCAGGTATCACCTCACACCAGTCAGAGTGGCCAAAATGAACAAATCCGGAGACTATAGATGCTGGAGAGGATGTGGAGAAACGGGAACCCTCTTGCACTGTTGGTGGGAATGCAAATTGGTGCAGCCGCTCTGGAAAGCAGTGTGGAGGTTCCTCAGAAAATTAAAAATAGACCTACCCTATGACCCAGCAATAGCACTGCTAGGAATTTACCCAAGGGATACAGGAGTCCTGATGCATAGGGGCACTTGTACCCCAATGTTCATAGCAGCACTCTCAACAATAGCCAAATTATGGAAAGAGCCTAAATGTCCATCAACTGATGAATGGATAAAGAAATTGTGGTTTATATACACAATGGAATACTACGTGGCAATGAGAAAAAATGAAATATGGCCTTTTGTAGCAACGTGGATGGAACTGGAGAGTGTGATGCTAAGTGAAATAAGCCATACAGAGAAAGACAGATACCATATGGTTTCACTCTTATGTGGACCCTGAGAAACTTAACAGGAACCCATGGGGGAGGGGAAGGAAAAAAAAAAAAAAAAAAAAAAGGACGTTAGAGTGGGAGAGAGCCAAAGCATAAGAGACTGTTAAAAACTGAGAACAGGGGCGCCTGGGTGGTGCAGTCGGTTAAGCGTCCGACTTCAGCCAGGTCACGATCTCGCGGTCCGTGAGTTCGAGCCCCGCGTCGGGCTCTGGGCTGATGGCTCAGAGCCTGGAGCCTGTTTCCGATTCTGTGTCTCCCTCTCTCTCTGCCCCTCCCCCGTTCATGCTCTGTCTCTCTCTGTCCCAAAAATAAATAAACGTTGAAAAAAAAAAAATTAAAAAAAAAAAACAAAAAAAACTGAGAACAAACTGAGGGTTGAAGGGGGGTGGGAGGGAGGGGCGGGTGGGTGATGGGTATTGAGGAGGGCACCTTTTGGGATGAGCACTGGGTGTTGTATGGAAACCAATTTGTCAATAAATTTCATATATAAAAAAAATAAATAAATAAATAAAATAAAAAGTAAATGTAAGTAATTTAAAAGAACTGGGATTAAAATGAGCATTCCAAAGACCTAGAGGATAAAATGAATTCTAAGAGCCTGAATGAAAAGAGTGGCTACCTAACTTACAAACATCCTGGCAGAAAGGGGTCAGGGCTATTCAATACCAGCCAAAAGAGGTTTGCCTTACAGGGATCTTTGACAGACACTTTCCCACTTCATGGGGTAGATCTATGTTGTGCAGAATAAGCCTTAGACATGGGTGGCCTCACAGACTGATTTATAAGATCCTATCATCACTATCAACATAAAATCCTCACAAAATGCACCATCTCAATGATTTAATATTCCAGTAAGTGGATTCAAAATGTTTTTAGAAAAGAAACTACTGTTAGTTTGATTTATATTATTGCAAAATAACAACAGTGTCCTAGAGACTACAGACCTTTCTCCCTGAGATGAATGTTTATTTTCAAGATTAGTTTTCTTCTCTCCAATTAAATCAGTAGATTTCACTTCTCCCTTATCTGCTGTGTTCACCTGGCCAAGGTTTTGTGATATTCCAAGCCTCAACAAAAGTACTACTTTTTTACAAACCCATTCCTAACTTTGCACAGATACAATTGATGGTTATTCCCCATGTGTTCAATAAATGCTTCCACTACATTCTACTGCCCTTCACTGGATACACAATGCCAGTCTCTGTTGCAGACACTGCAATTGTATTCTTAGTTAAGCCTCCCAACAACCCACATGACAGTATTGTGGTTTTAGCACTGCCATTTTCCCAGGGAGGAAATTAAGCCCATCTTCTAATTTCCAGTGAGCAGTAAGTACTACAGATAGGATTTTAAATCAGATGAACTGAGTCCTAAACTGATGCTCCTGTCCACACTGCCTGCCATCTACTCAACTGTAGGTTATATAAATGTAGATTTATAGATACTGTAACATAGAAGATATATCAAAACATGAAAAAGTATATATTGTAATACTGATTCTTCCTCCTACCATATCCATCTACCCAAAATATCTCCAAGTTTTCTAGGTATTTACCCTCTGAGTCTTTAAATCTGTAATCCTTTATGACCAAAGCATCTTTTCTCACCTTGAGAACCTCTTGCAATCACTCTGATACTTTGTTTCAATCTTTTTCTCAGTCTATTATCCATAGAGAAGCAAGAATGGGTCTTTTATAATGCAAACTATATTTTATCACCCTAACTTCAAAATTGTCAATGGCTTTCCACTGCTTCTTGTGTAAGATCTGACTCCATTTCCTTTTCCAGCACCATCCCATACCACATTAACACTCATGCAATATTGTCCTGGAGAACTGGCCTCCTCTCTTTTCCTCAAAAGTTCCAAGATTTCCACCTTGCCCCCATCTTCCAACTTAACTCTGGTTGTTGTTGTTTTTTTTTCTTCAAGTTTATTTATTTATTGGGAAAAAGAGTGAGCAGGGGAGGAGCAGAGAGAGAAAGAATCCCAATCAGGTGCCATGCTGTTGGCACAGAGGCTAAAGTGGGACTCAATCCCATGAACCATGAGATCATGACCTGAGCCAAAATCAGGAGTCAAACGATTAACTGACTGAGCCACCCACCTGACCTGCTTTTCTTTCTACTTAAAACATGATTACATTCAAACTGATCTATTCCTACAATTCACAGTCATGTTCAAATCTACAAATGACTATCTCTTTTTAATCTTTTGGATCTAAACTTGGATACGATCTCTACAAAAATGCCTTTATTGATTTTCCCTATCACAGCTCTATGAGCAGTTCCTTAAACAAATACATTAAACTAGCTGGCATTTGGAGGCATCCCTGTACTTACCAGGCAGCGGGTATATAAGCATCTAACAGCCATACCCCCTACCCCCGTTTCCCAGAGCTCAGTGGCCAGTGGCCAACTTAAAATTTCTCTCAAGTTTGGCTTTTTCCCAAGCCCCATTTCCATGGTCTCCTGGTTGCAGTCATTGGTCAACAACCTTGGGAATTTCCTGAATGAAATCTAAAATTAACTTCAGAACAGAGGGCAGGGAGAGACCAGAGAAAGAGGTAGATCACTCTGAATGGGTAGGTGACAGGTTTAATAAGCAAGGGAACTTACATATGAGATTTGTCCCAGGGAACCACAAGGCAACTAAACCTCCACACTTCCTTGTGAGAATCTTGAAGTATATATAGAGCTCTAATGAGGTTTAATTACATATTCATTCCAGGTGATCTCAACATGCCTTACTCTTTCAAAGCTGCATCCTTGAAATGGCTTCAGCTGTGGGAATGGTGGATGTAAGTTCCCTCCAAGGACACAAAGGAGACCAGGAGCCTCCAGTTGCCTGGGTGGAGCTCTGAGGTCAAATGAAAATCACAATCTCTGGATCGTTTCCTTCAACACAACACTCCTAGGCATTTATACCAGGAAAATGAAAACTTGTATCTATTCAAAAACTTGTGTAAGATGGTCTTAGCAGTTTTGTATAGTAGTAAAAACCTGAAAGTAACAAAAATGCCTTCTATTGGTGAATATTTAAACAAATTGTGGTACACCCATTACTCGGAATATAACTCAACAAGACAAAAGAACAAATTATTTCATTGTGCTGTGTGAAAAGAAAGACAACCTCGAAGGTCAAATACCCTATGATTTCATTTATATAATATTCCCCAAATTCCAAAATTATATAACCATAGTTTGGGGATATGGAGTGGTAGGGGTGGGTTTAACTGTAGAAGCTTAGTAGCAGGGAGATCTTTGTGGGGCTGAAATATTTTTATGTCTTGATTGTGCTGGTGGTTACATAAATCACAAATGACACAGAGCTGTATACACACATTATAGTTATGTCAAACTCCTGGTTTTAATATTGTACTACCTATTAGGGAAAATGGGTGATAGGCACGCAGGACCTCGCTGTATTATCTATCAATTTTCCATGCATCTATACTTATTTCAAAATAAAATTCAAAAGAGAATTAAGGTATAGGTAGTAGATGAAAAATGCTGGGATATTAATGGTGCAAATTGATAATATTTGGGGTACAGGGCATGCTATTATAACTCGTGTAATCCCCATAATGAAGACATCCTGTAAGGTTTTCTAGAAAAAACTTTCTAGCAAAAGCAACAAAGGATTGCTTTTTCCAAAATTGTGGATTGTGGTGGTATATTTGCATGGAGGAGTGGAAGTGTTGGGGTTTGGATACAGTTATCTTCTCATGTGCGCTTCATTTTAATTCATTCAAAAGGCCTATATTTTCCTCCCAGATGTTTTATTTTTCTATACATGTCCATTCAACCACTAAAGTGAGTAATATTTAATTAAAGATGTTCAGTAGCACAACCTTGTTAAATTCAAAGTTAACACAAGACACTCTGTAAGTTATTGAGGACTATGTTATGGTTACTAGGTCAGCAAAAAATTGGGGTGAGAAAAAGATGACAGAAGAGGATAAATTATCAGACAAGAAAAAATGTAATTAAAGTCTAGTGTACCAGAAAGTAGTTTAATTAATACTAACTTATCTACAGTGTTTTTTAGCTTCAAGTAAATTTCCAGTGATATGGAGCAAATCTTTTAATACACTATTTTTCCAGTTCAGTAACTCTTCCATCTTCACTTAAATTTATTATACACTCACTTTTAACCAAACATCCCCTAGACATTTGAAACTTGGGCTTCCCAATACCTGATATTCAATAATCACTCAATCTTTAAATGTATAGCCATTTACTCATTCAGGACATCATTAGTTACTCCAAACAAAATTTAATGTTCCTACAAAACATCAGGATCAAAATTGTAAATAGAAAGACTGGCCTCAACCATTAAGGGGCTCATAGTCTAGTGGGGAAAGATGGAGAAAAGACTATTGCAGTGCAATGTAATAAGAACTATGTGGAGAATTACAGGGTACCACAGAAGTACATGGAAGGTCATTTGACAAAGGTTGGAAATAGTAGAGGAGTGGAAGTGATAACTGGACTGATATTGAAAGTAAGTAAAGTTTTCCATATGGAGAAATTAGAGAAAGTGGTTCAGGCTAAGAGAAGAGCATGTGTGTTTTTCCATAGGAAAAAACAATAAACAAAAACAAAAACAAAACAACAACAAAAAAGCCTGCCCATCAATGGTTACCTTTTGGAGTGTTATAAAGAGAGGGATGACACCTGGTTAGTTTGGAGTTTCTTGCATTAGAAAAACAAACAAGTACATGTAGATAGGAAGTCAAAGGGTGATTAACTAGGTTTCTTATTCCAGAAGTGCCCTGATTGCTGTGTAATAAAGCTCAGTATCTTTAATAGGCAATATTTCTTTTGGTAGAAAATATTTGGTATGTTGATTTTGTGATTCAGTTTTGTTTTATAGGAGGTTTTTGTTTCTAAATTTTTAACACAGCATATAGCATATATTTTTTGAGTGTCTTCATGTGTTTGCTCATAAATTGAAAGAACACCAATGAAGTAAAGGGTGTATTTGTGGTACGCAATGTAAAGAGCATAAGCTAAAATGACAGATAAAGACTTAAGACTGACCTATAAGATAATTAAGACACTTACCATTGTATAGTTTAATTACAGCAAATGTCTGGCACAGACCAAAGGCAAAGAGGAAAACATTTCGACCCTCTGAAGGGAGAGGAGGCATTTGTTTCTTATTTTTTCTTTCCATTTTAAAGATTATAATGGCATGTATGCCCATTATGGGATTAGTAGATCTATGTGAGTTCTATGTTTCAGGGGCCTATAATTTAACTTCATATACACAAGAGCTGAACTCTTTGCTGAGGCTTGTACTTTATCTTGTTCTGTAGGAACTTTGTTTTCCACTACTTGTTTTGTTCATTCCCTTTACTCCAAGCATCTAAGATGTCAGAAACATTACTCTTTCAAGAATGTCGTTTATTGTTCTGACCAGTTTTGAGGACCTTTCTGTTGATTATTCTGCAGACTGTGTTCTGATCTTGTGTGATCTTAAATCTATTCCTCACCCAGGTGTTTCTTTCTCTTTTAGGGAGGGCCTTCACCTATCTTCTATCATCACTGGGCCTGCCTCAGCGTGGGTTTTAAGACAGGCTGTGCCAAGCTTGGGACTTTGTCTTTAAACTTACATGGAAATTGACAGGAATAGTATCCTGTATGATTTAATTATACAGTAAGAATGGGTTTATGGGTTTATTTGTTTGTTTTTATTGGAATCTCTTCTCATGGGTCTGTCTGTACCTGAAAAACAGATTTAATTTAATTAGCTGCTATTATCCTATGGACTTGAAAACCCACTTTTAGGAATTTTGAAACTTAACTTAGGGACCCTAAAAATTTGCTCCTGGCCAGCATGGGATATTAAAAGATGAGATCATTTCACTGGGAAAAAAAAAGCTGAAATCAGATACCTCTTAGTGTCAAAAATAAAAGCAATAGTAACAAGCTAATTTTTCCAATTTCATTTTGTGTTTCCTTATTTGATTATTAGAATGGGGAAAAATGACATGGTAGGAGAAGTCTGGGCAAAAAAAAAACTTTGTAAACATTTTTGAATAATAAATAATGCCATTTGATGAAAGCTGGGTTTCTCCCTTTACTAGCTGTGTAACCTGGGCAGGTTATCAAACTTTCTGTTTTAGTTGTATCACAAGTTATTTAGAAATAAATCAGATAAGTTAGAGAAAATTCTTACAACAGTTCCAGTCGATGGTAAGAGTTCAAAATATAGTAGTTATTATTGTATGCTATGAAAATCAGAAATCAATTATTAAATTATACTTGAGTAAGAATTTGAGTAAGTTGTTCCCCGCTTAATTGACTTCTCAGGTTTCTACCATTTCTTTTGTCTGTGATTATTCTAACACCATCTCTAATGCTTCAGAAAAATGGACTCAGTTGTTGAGCCAATGTTCTTGAAGTAGCCTTTTACATGTATCAACAAAACCAAAGTTGGTGTGTAGACTCTAAGATTAGATTAGTAGGAAAAAAACCCACAATGCTTTGCTTTTACATGGAGAGGGAAAGCACAGAAAATGCATGTGTTCTGGCTTTTAAAATTCACTGTTTTGTAGCACTGTTAAAATGACTACCTTCTGAGGCTTGCCAAGTTAAACCCAGCTGGGCCAAATAATGCCCAGCTGGAGCTCCTCCTAATAGAGGTAACTGGATGAAGGTCAAAGTGAGTAACTAGTAAAAACTCACCACTCTTCCTATTTGCAGATAGTGGAATGGTTCAGTGCAAGATCAACATTTCTTTCATAATATTAGAGAAAAATGTTCCAGTTCTAATTATGAGGAAAACTATCCAGTTATTTCTCTGGATATAGAAACACAATTGCTTTTAACAGAAAGGGAATCAATTGAATGTCATCTTAAAGTAATCATAGTATTTTTCTCAGCTAAGTCATCTCATAGCAATTCATGCATAAAATATTTCTTTTAAAGTTAAAAAAAATCTGTATTCAGGGAGTACATACATTTGATATATCTAAAAGACTGCCTTGTTAAATTTGATGTAGGGATCATAATAAAATTTCAGGATCTCCTGTCTTACTGCAGGTCAAATGCAGCATGCATGTTTCCACTTACTAACTCTGTAGAGGGGCAAACCCAGTCTTAATTTAAGTTGATGAACCATTTCGCTTCTAGATTAGCATCAGGGATGTTATTTACAATTAGTGAAATGCATATCTGGTCTTCCATCTTTATAGGTAATGATTATTTATCCCATAATTTATTCAGATGCTTTTGTGTTTCTCCTTTTGAAAGAGAATGTCATCTTGACATACTTTCTAAGCAAATTTTTGGGGGGAAATAAAAAGAAGGGTTAACTACAATACTATGAAATATTCTTAAATGGCAGTTCCTGTCAAATGAGAGCAAAAAGACATAAAAAAAGATGGGGCACCTGGGTGGCTCAAAGTCTTGATTTCCACTCAGGTCATGATCTTGTGGTTTGTAAGATTGAGCCCTGTAGGATTCTGTCTCTGCCCCTCCCTCTCTAAATAAATAAATAAATAAATAAATAAATAACAATCATTTATATTATACCTGATGGAAAAATAAGCATTTTAGTCAAATATTCTAATAACTGTTTAATTTTTTATGTACAGGAAAAAAAAGTGCAGAAATCAAAAGGACCACTATCATTTAGGAACAAGGACTTTATCTGCGAAATTCTATTGAACATTGGGGATAGAATATGCTCACATTTAGCTACACTTCACCTTGAAAAGGACTTATCTGATTGGTTTTAATTCAGAACAAGGTTTTCTTCTTAAGTACAAAACACTTACCCATACAAAAGTGGAGGCAATAATTCCTCTTTAACCAAGAATTGTATTGATAGTGGGTAATAATTCTTGATTCTGGATTTAAGAAAGGCCAAAGTACTGATACTGAGTTTCTAAATATCTACTTGTTGATTTGAAAGAGAAATCTTCTCCAAGAACAAAATGTCAATGAATATATCTTACTATGCTCCCTTTTAGGAGAAGACAAATATTAATTAGAAACTAATTGGGTAGCAACCAAGAAATGTTCTGACTATTGTTGATTGAGTAAATATAAATGCTGAATATTAGATTTGGTAGTCATTTGAATTTTAGAATTATAAGATAACAGAAACAAACTGTTTCTTCAGGGCAGAGATCATTTCTTGTTATTCTGTGTATGGTTGGTTTCTAACATGTACCTGAACCACAATGTGATACATAATGTGACACAATATGACATACCTTATTCAGCAGATTTTTCCAAATGCCTGAATACAGCGGACACTCAAGAATTTTTTAAATAAATTGCAAAATGTGCGAAGACAAGTTTATGATGTTACAGGTTGGCTTGGAGAATAAATTATACTTGAAAATTTCATTTTCATTATAAGTAATTCATCTCTTTATTTCCCACTAAACTTCAGCCAATTTTTCTGTTGTATTTAACTTTTTAAAGACCCTTAAAAGGAAGACTAAAATGTCAATTGTAGGCATCTTACTGTTGAAATCAACAAATGGTACATTCAGCTGACAGATCATACCATCCTGATTGGTCTTACTGGCTTCTTCTTGAAAGGAAAGCTGATTCTTGAAAAGGCTCAGCAACAGAACCAAAGAATATCTTTAATTTTCCCATTAGCTAAAACTGATGCCTGAAAGTCGTAAATCTAAACTTTCAATAACAAGAAAAACAAAACATTTAAAATGAATGATGAATTTAATGTTAAAACTATTAATGGGCCGGGGCGCCTGGGTGGCGCAGTCGGTTAAGCGTCCGACTTCAGCCAGGTCACGATCTCGCGGTCCGGGAGTTCGAGCCCCGCGTCAGGCTCTGGGCTGATGGCTCAGAGCCTGGAGCCTGTTTCCGATTCTGTGTCTCCCTCTCTCTCTGCCCCTCCCCCGTTCATGCTCTGTCTCTCTCTGTCCCAAAAATAAATAAACGTTGAAAAAAAAAATTTAAAAAAAAAAAATTTAAAAAAAAATTAAAAAAAAAAAAAAAACTATTAATGGGCCAATTGTGCCCTAGAAAGTTACATGATCAGTTTGCTCATTTAATCAGGTTAGGTGTGTTTTTATAAAACAAACAAAATATTTTCTTTGAACACACATCTGTAAAATTCTATTTGATCATGACAAATGTTTTTAAAAGGTTTTTTTTCTACATTTATTTATTTTTGAGAGACAGAGAGAGACAGAGCACAAATGGGGGAGGGGCAGACAGAGAAAGAGACACAGAATCCGAAGCGGGCTCCAGGCTCTGAGCTGACAGCACAGAGCCCAATGCAGGGCTCAAATTCACAAACTATGAGATCATGACCTGAGCCAAAGTCAGACACTTAACTGACTGAGTCACCCAGGTGCTCCATGATCATGACAAATGTTTTTAGAGCCTGCTTTTACTTACCAGGAGGCCATGTAAAACTTTCTAGTAATAAATGATTCTTATCGGGCATTGTCAATTATGCTCACTTCCAAAGTATTTTAGAAATAATAGTTCTTTAATTCTTACCTACAACCTTGTGTGGCATATATTTTACAATTGAATTTTTTACAGATGAAGAAACTGATGCATAGGAAAGCAAGAAAAGTTTTCTAAAATAATACAGTTAATAAGCAGTTGTTAATAAATAGTAAAGATATGAACACTGGCAGTCTGGCTCCAGAATGTTCAGAGCTATGCTCTTATTGTTGCAGAACATGAAGTTGAAGTAGAATAGACATAAATTCTGGTCCCAGAAATCTTGGACCAATCTTTTAAATGAGTTCCTCAACTTCAAAATGGAGATACTATGCATTTCTTACGCATAATGTAGTATTTGAGAGCATAGATTCTGGAGCTAGACTGGATTTGAAGCCAAGTTCTGCTACTTATCAGTTGTATCACTTAACAAGTTATGTAGCATATCTATACTTTGGTTTTCCCATTAATATTATGGAGAAAATAATACACATAAATAGATATTTTGAGGGTTAAATTAGTCTCCTTTCTCTCGCTTAGAAGAAAATCTGGTAAATATAAGTGCTTTACAGGTGCTGGTCAAATATAATAAATGTAAGAACAAAATTAATTTAAATACGTGGCAGTAAAGCACCAAGTAGAAACTCAATAGAAAGTAGACACTGTTATCTTCACTAATCTAAATGTCTCTGTTATCACATCTCCTCAATCTTATCCTTGTCTTCTTGTGCTTTATGCTAAACTACTTTTAGTTACTTTGAAATTTCAATTTTGTTCTCAATGCCTGGCCTCATTACTTGTTTCTGATATCTGAACAACCTTCTCTCTGTGTCTTTTTCCTTACTGCTCTTTAATATCATCATAATCATAGTTATTATCATTGTCAATTACTTACCTTTTAACTTAACCCTCACTTTTTCTGGGAAGCCTTCTTTAGCTCATTTTAGATCAATATGGTAGCCCTCACTCCATGTTTTCTTTGCACCCTAAGCTGACCCTGTCATAACACTTACCACCAGTCTGTATTGTAGCTGATTACCTGTTTGCTGGCCTGTTGTTTCTCCTCAATTAAACATATCTTACAAACTGTTCCATCCCTGAGGCACTTATCACAGTTTCTGACACATAATACCTTTTTCTGTATGTTTATTGAGTAAATGGAATGTTTCTTTTTTGGTCTACTGAGAACAAACTCTACACCAATGGTTTTTATTATTATTTTTTTAGATGTTTATTTCTTTTTGAGAGAGTGCAAGCAGAGGAGGGGCAGAGAGAGGATCCAAAGCAGGCTCAGCAATGACAGCAGTGAGCTCAATGTGGGGCTCGAACTCAAGAACAGAGAGGTCATGACCTGAGCTGAAGTCAGACGCTCAACCAACTGAGCCACCCAGAAGTCCCTAGATCCGTGGTCTTTAAAAGATGGTGTATAGAAATATTTTCTCAGCCAGTGAAATGTGGTCAATTTTCAGAAAGATACGTGTAATTATTTTTTTTTTAATTTTTGAGATTATGCTCTTATTTTAATGATAAAAATTATTCCTTAAATGAAAACAACAAATGAATTAGTTCATTTGTATTCTCTTTACTTAGAAAATTAAAAAGCTAGCAACTATTACTACTGGAATTGCTATTTTTTAAAATTTAACTAAGCCATGAGATCCAAAATTCTGGTGGGAAGGAAATGAGGCATAGAAATAAGGACACAAGTAAATGATGCAGAAAAGTAAGAGTGAAGAGGTTCTAAAGAGGATAATGATATATAGTATCATTTTTTATAATATTGTTTAGAATTAGTGATAATTTTATTGGGATAGCCACGCATGTTAAGCTATTTATTGTAATCTAAGTGAATATCCTATTTGTTGTACCTCTCCCAAAATCGAGGTTTTACAGACTGAAAGAGTGCTTCTGCATTTCAGTAGAGCATTTGACAGAGTTTTAAGAAATGTTATTGGACCAGGCACAAAAATATATCATGGTTAATAATGGAGAGGGGTGGAATCACAACCTAAAAGTGATGATATATGTCAATGTCAAGTTGGAACGTTATGACATTTTCTTTGACTCTACCACATTCAAAATTTTATTGACTTTGATAAGAACACTGATAGCTTGCCTAATTTGGAGGTGACAGATATTATAAAGAAACAAAAAAGATCAATTACAGTATCAGATACAAAGAAGTCCTTGAGAGGTTAAAATAATTGTCCATTTGAAGAAGAAAAATATTAAGTGACAATAGAAATGTATGCTTGCTTCCCAAAAGGAAATTCATAAGAATAAGTTAGTTACCAATTGAAATAAATGTAGAAAGATGTAGCGATTTTTTTAACGTTTATGTATTTTTGAGAGAGAGACAGAGACAGAGACAGAGCATGAGTGGGGGAGGGGCAGAGAAAGAGAGGGAGACACAGAATCCAAAGCAGGCTCCCGGCTCTGAGCTGTAGCACAGAGCCCAATGCAGGGCTCTAACTCATGAGCTGTGAGATCATGACCTAAGCTGAAGTCGAACGCTTAACCAACTGAGCCACCCAAGTGCCCCAGATGTTGCAATTTTAATTCAATACTACCCAGTAGTAAAAAGTACCTAAAAAATAATTGTGATCTCCCTTGTAATAATAAATGAAAGGATAAGGTCAGCACGAGGGAAAAAACAATTCTTTGCTTTGGATAATGGATATTGCATTCCAAGATGATTTGATAAAGGTAATATATCTGTAGATGAGCTACCAAATGTTGAAGAGAATTAACCTGTAAAAAGAGAAAATTAAGAAGAATTTTTTCTTTATCTTCAAATATTTATTTTAATTTAACTTTTTCATTCTGGGGAGTGTGTGTGTGTGTGTGTGTGTGTGTGTGTGTATTTATATTTAGTCCCAAGTGAGAGATTATAGAAAGGTATCTATCAAAAGAAAATGTTTTTCATTTATTTGTAAAAATATTTCAGATTATGTAACATCAAAATAAATGATTATAGAGACAGTCTATTGCAAACATAGAAAAGTAATAATGAAGTCATTTTCCTACAGTTGAAGGTCAGAAAAAAATAGTATTTTATTTCATCTCAGGAGACTGTTGAGAAATGCAATTACTGTCCTAACTTATTTAAATATTGTGAACTGTGAAACATACATCTATTTAATAAACTTGAATTTGATTTTTGCAGATAAATAATGTCATAGGTGAAGGGATGAGGCATATTTAGAGGACAATAAGTCACATTTGAATACATTTTATACATTTCTGCTTCTGAAATGCATTTTAGTCATAATAACTAAGGAGAGCAAACAATAGGGAGCTGAGAAAGTGGCTCTATAAAATATGTTTGCATTTGGTTAGCGTTGACCACAAATTCAGTCAGAGAATTAAATGGGAAGTGATGAGTCTAAACTCATATGTCACTCCAGATGCTTTTTTTTTTTAATCCCAAATTCTGCATTTCCATCTTGTTCCTATTTATTGTAATGGGTCAATGTGATGAAATAAGTATACCGGGAAATCTGAAATTACTGTAGTAGGGGAATAATCTTTAACTTGAATAGACTTTCTTTCTCTATTTTTTTCACTAATTTTCTTTTATTATGGTTGTCCCACTTCATTGGCTCAGCTACAGGTAATGTGTCACCATGATGAATGCCACCCACTTCTATCAGACAGTGCTGGCTACTGAAATGAGGGCTCCATTACGAGCTGTAGTTCATTTCTGATTTTAACACAGATTGGTTGAGTGACCTTCAGTAAATCGGGTCATGTCAGCATATTGGAGCTTTTTGGCTGCATCCTTGCTGCCTCATATATAATGAAGGTATTGCATATGGTAGCCTTTCAATATGAATAATCAAAGTTATCACTAAAACATCAACAATATTTCACTATTGTATAACTAGCATTGCTAATTTCCTAACTTCATCTCAATCACTAGCTTCTTTATCAAGATTATAGGGATGCTTCTCTTTCTATATGTAATGTTATAGATCTTCCTTTAAATATTTTTTAAAATGTATTTTTCTTTATTGAGGTATAACTGACAAATAAAATTGTAGGATTGTAGAACACAATGTGATGCTATCTCACACACACACACACACACACACACACACACACATTGTGAGGGGTTTCCCCCTACTGAGTTAATCAACAGTCCATTATCTCACATATTTATATTTTTCACTTTTTAGTGAAAACTTTTAGTTCTACTCTCTTAGCAACTTTCAATTACACAATATAGTGTTATATATGTTATATATCTTCTTTGTCTTTGGTAGAAGTTATTTGGGATGTTCAGCTTAGGATTTAGTTACAAACATGATTGAACCAGTAACTTGTTCAGGTAGTATAGTTCCTCAAAAGACTTAATATTCTAGCCAGATATTCTTTTCCTAAAAAGAATATGTACTTTTCATATAGATAAAAATGTACAGAAGCAGAAGCATATAAAGTAAAACTAAGTTTCCCATCCCACTGCCAATAATTCTGATTTCTAGAGATTTTTTTGCCATGAATTAATCTACAATATAAGTGTGTGTGTGTGTGTGTGTACATTTACTTATTAATTTAAGTGGTATTCAAATCCACTTATTTTTACACAACTTAGTTAATATCACTTAAAAATATATCTTTGAGATTGTCTCACATCAATGTCATATAGATATGTTTTATTCTTTTAATGACTACGTATTCTTTAATTATAGTTTGTATCATAATTTATTTACTCAGTTGCATATTGGTGGACATTCAGAGTTTTATAATATTTTGTGATTATAAACTATGCTGCAAAAAATTCTTGTGTGTGTGTTTATATATATACTTAATGTATATATTAAGTGATGTACAAATTACTTAATGTTGCAAAGTATACTTTACATTAAGTGATTTTTATACTGAAACTCTTAGAATCAACAAACCTGCAAAATGAAGAGGTTGAGAATGCAATTGTATAAACATTTTCACCAATATCCATGTTGTCATTCCTTGAAAATTAAATTAAGAATAAAATATTGCAATACTAAATATATTAGGCCTAAATGTACCATGTCTACTAGTTATTTATAAAGACAGCTGGGTGAAAAAAAAAGTGTTCCACTTCTTGTTATTTTTATTTTCCCAGTTCTTTGATCTTGCACCAAGTTAGAGATAAGCATTGATCAGTAGCACTGATTGTATCTACACCTTTATATGAAAGGTGTATTTGATGAGATATGTACATATCATTGATATCTTTTACAGGTACCCAATTTTCAGGTATTAGAAGATAATGCTGAAGACTGATGATATTTTTCTTTGAGCAATCCAAGATAAGCAAATTGGAAGTTAAACAGCAATTTCTACTTCATTACATATGTATAAATAATATATGTGTTTTAACATAAATTGCTGATAGAATATATTTTAACATTATGTCTTTGCATGGAAAGTGCAGTTACCACAGAAGATAATATTTTTCTTGCCATACTGATTTAACACTGTATTCTGCCATCCCTCTTTTTTCACTTGATACTAAACATAGTTTATTTTAGATCATGTGGTAATAATTCCTGAATTGTTTACATATTGTGCATTTGGAAATCTTTAAAGTGTTATTTTTCACTGTTCATAATCCAGGCTTAAAAATATGAGTGATCTGGGGCGCCTGGGTGGCGCAGTCGGTTAAGCGTCCGACTTCAGCCAGGTCACGATCTCACGGTCCGTGAGTTCGAGCCCCGCATCAGGCTCTGGGCTGATGGCTCAGAGCCTGGAGCCTGTTTCCAATTCTGTGTCTCCCTCTCTCTCTGCCCCTTCCCCGTTAATGCTCTGTCTCTCTCTGTCCCAAAAATAAATAAACGTTGAAAAATATGAGTGATTTTTTTTTTATTAAGGTGACCCTTTAGTGTGAATCTGCATAAATGCAGGCATGGTTAAATGTAATTAGATTTATTACCAAGAAGGGTGTGTAAAAGCAAACAAACAAATGAACAGAAATACATTTAGCACTTCAAGTACAGGATGGATATCCTGCCAGTGTTGGTAGTATGTCATTCATTCTTCATGAGTACAGGTTATAGTACCAACATGCAAAAAGAATTTCATCAACTGTCTTAAAGTGGTATAGAGACCATGCTGATATTGAAGGTTGTATTTTATTTCATTTTTACCATTGTCTTTTAGAAGACATTTTAATGTACTGCCTTAAATGCAGTTAGTTACTTACACATTTTGAAAAAATATGAAATATATTACAAATACTATTGTACTATTATATAAATAATTCAACAGTTACATGGCAGTTTTATGCGTCTTTGGTAAAGTGTGACTTTTACTTTAAGTTTAATATTTAATCCCAACCCTTCAACTGCTTTCTTCTTAAGTCTCTAGGAGAAAGCCACCACAAAGGGAGGACACTGTATGAATTTAGGAATTAATCTTAATCTTACTAAAGATAATGACCATAATAATAACTCTTTATTCATTGCATATGCACCATGCACCAAGAACGGTGCTAAGTGTTTTTATGAATGATCCTCCGTCCACACAACAACACAAAAGATATGGTTAAGATTATTCCTTCAGTGAAAAATTGTGCTTTGAGCTATTCATTAACTTAAAAAGATCCTGCTATTAATAAATGGCAGAGACAGGCTTAAGCTCAGGTCTGTTTGGAGACTTGAACAGTTATAATTTTCTGATACATTTTACAGTGAAGATTTACCTAATTTACTGAATTTTTATTTATTTTGAATCTTGCTAACTATAATTTCTTTGGTTTTGTTTCTTTTCAGTTCTTTGTGTCATATATTCTAAAAAATTAAATTGATAGGACAATCATCTGATAAGGAAGCAAGCCACAGAAAAGCCATGTTTTCAGATGTAAGTTTTGTCAGTAAGAATCAATTCTTGTACCAGTTTTAGACAATAAAAATTTTACCAAATGATTTTGCAAACTAAGTTTTAGTCCCTATTGATTGTTTCTACAAAGTTAATTTTTGCTGTTAGTGTAACTTCTAAATGGTATTGAAATTTGCTCATTTGTATCAAATTTGAACTGCCTGCAGTGCTAGCTGCTCTTTATTTTATTTTAGGTTGGTAGTCTTATGTAGTTATATGGCTTTTGAACTGAGTAAAAGATTTATGATTTGGATTTTATTTCTTAGCTAATTTATAAATTTTTGAGCAAATTATCGCACTATTTCAGTACTGAGCTTTGATTTAAGATGGACAGGTATTATAACTGTGATAGTTTTTAAAATACATTTCTGACCACTTTGAATTCCATACTTGACATGTCCATGCTATTTTCAGAACAAAAAGCAAATGAATGATGAGATGAAAATGCCTTCCCAGTAAACAATGTCTTTATGACTGAATTAGTGTAGATAGAAAGGCAAAGTCAAAACTTGGCTTTACCAGAAAAATGCATGCATAAGTGTTCAAAATGATCTTGGTCTGAATGGTGAGAGTATAAAATTTTATATTCTTCCTTTTGATAGTCTGCTTTCTATATTTTCTGCAATAAACATGCATTACATTTTTCAAATAAGGAAAGGAAATGAAGCAAAAGAAAGCAATCAAGCAGAGACAAATGATATTGGACTTAGAATTAAGTCTTTTGGGTGTTTTAGAATCAATACATCATAATTGCAAAGGCAAATTCAAGTTTTGAAGGAATCAGTAGCTACAGTATGCAAAGTCCCTAGAGATGGACCATCTCAGAGGCTGGAAGCTCAGGTAGGGAGGCTATCAGGATATTGTGGATGAGGAATGATGACTTCTTGAACTGAACAGGCATAGGGATAGTGGAAAGTTAGCAGACCAACAGGTGGAACAGTTGAAAGACTTAGCCCAGCAGAAATAAGGAGTAAGAAATGTCCAAATGGAACAGGTTTCACCCTGAGGTTCTCAACTGTCTTTCAATGTCAAAAAATAAACAAATAAAACAAACAAAAAATAAAAAGATATAAATGGTCCTCAGTCAAAAATTCTGTAGAAAACAATTCATAGTGTCTCTAGATATTTGACTTTGTATTGGAACAACTGAATTTCTCTAGAGAAAAATTTTCCAGTATGCTACCTGGGGTGGGCTGGAGGTAGGGGTTGAATTTTAATTTCTTATTATCACTCTGAACCACATTCTTAGAAAGGTGTTAGGGTCTATGATTTATTTTAAAAGGTATGTAATGATACATAAGAGAAGTGTTGTGGAAAAAGTGCTGACTTTGAACAAGAAGCCCTGAATTCCATCCTGATCCTATTCACTGACTACTTGTGTAGCTGGGAAATGTGAGGCCATAATTGTGCTGTAAGTTGCAAAAATGAAGGAGGGGAAATGATTATAACAGATTGGTTTCAGGCTGACTTTAAGTATTTTCTTAATATTTATTTATTATTGGGGTGCCTGGGTGGCGCAGTCGGTTGGGCGTCCGACTTCAGCCAGGTCACGATCTCGCGGTCCGTGAGTTCGAGCACCGTGTCAGGGTCTGGGCTGATGGCTCAGAGCCTGGAGCCTGTTTCCGATTCTGTGTCTCCCTCTCTCTCTGCCCCTCCCCCGTTCATGCTCTGTCTCTCTCTGTCCCAAAAATAAATAAAAACGTTGGAAAAAAAATTTAAAAAAAAATTTATTTATTATTTTTGAGAGAGAGAGAGAGAGTGGGGGAGGGGCAGAGAGAGAAGGAGACACAGAATCCGAAGCAGGCTCCAGGCTCTGAGCTGTTTGCACAGAGCCTGACACGGGGCTCGAACTCATGAACCACGAGATCATGACCTGAGCAGAAGTCAGCCACTTAACTGACTGAGCCACCCAGGCACCCCTCAGACTGACTTTTAGTTTTAAATTTCTGTGTTTCCTTCCTCTTTAACATATTAGTAATGTGCCTAAATGAAAAACTTGAATGCAAATTACATACCCATCAATAAACAAAAGGCTACATAATTTAAACTAACATTTATTTAGTAACTACTCATTATATACTGGTTTTCTATGCGTCTTAGTCTGTGTAGGGTGCTATAACAAAATACTATGGACAGGATGGTTTAACCAACAGATGTTTATTTCTCATAGTTCTGAATGCTGGGAAGTCCAAGATCAGGGTGCCAGCACTGTAGGAATCTGGATGAAGGCTCTGTTCCTGGACTGTAGACAGTTATCTTTTCTCTGTGTCTTCAGGTAGTAGAGAGAGAGAGACATCAGGCTCTGGTCTCTTCCTAATCTTATTCAGAGGACCCTGCTTTCAGGATGTCATCTAAACCTAACTATCTCTCAAAGGCCTCACCTCCAAATACAATAATATCGGGGGGTAAGGAGTGAGGCAGAAAGAGAGAGTCCTCCACACTCAGTGTGGCGCCTGATGCGGGGTTCCATCCCACGACCCTGGGATATTGACCTGAGCCAAAATCAAGAGTCTGATGCTCAACCAATTGAGCCACCCAGCTGCACCAAGACTAAGAACTTCTAATATCTTCCTTTAAAAGATTAGGAAATTTTTTCTTTTTTTTTTTTTCTACGTTTATTTATTTTTGGGACAGAGAGAGACAGAGCATGAACGGGGGAGGGGCAGAGAGAGAGGGAGACACAGAATCGGAAACAGGCTCCAGGCTCTGAGCCATCAGCCCAGAGCCTGACGCGGGGCTCGAACTCCCGGACCGCGAGATCGTGACCTGGCTGAAGTCGGACGCTTAACCGACTGCGCCACCCAGGCGCCCCAGGAAATTTTTTCTTGAGAGAGAGAAGGAGAGTGTGAGTGGGAGAGAGGGACAGAGAGAGATAGAGAAAGAGAAAGAGAGATAGAGAGAGAATCCCAAGCTGGCTCCACACTCAGCACAAAGCCTGACACCAGGCTCCATCCCACGACCCTGGGATCATGACCTGAGCTGAAATCAAGAGTCAGACGCTCAACTGACAGAGCCACTCAGCCACCCCAGAAAATGAGGAAACTAAGTAGTAATTCCCCCTAGGTCACCCAGTTAGGAAAATAGGTATTCAAAAATGCAAATTATAAAACTCATATTCTTAACCACCGTGTTTTACAATTGTGATTGATTATATGTTGTAGCTACTCAGAAAAACAAGTTAAATCTATATTCACATTAGGGTTGTACCTTTTTATTCAATTTAGCAATAGGCTAATTTCAGGCACTGGACTGTTCCTAGATGTGGAGTATGTCATGACAATAAAATCTAATCTAAGATCCTAAGCTTTGTGGCTTTTCTGAGATACTCAGATAAATTTTTAGCAATAAACTTTTCCAAAAGCAATATTTGTTATATGAGAACACAAAGCCCAAAAATTATAAATATCGCCTCTAATACCACCATTTAGGGAAAAAAAAATCACTGTACTTAATTGTGTGTTAAAAAATAAAGAGGGGCGCCTGGGTGGCGCAGTCGGTTAAGCATCCGACTTCAGCCAGGTCACGATCTCGCGGTCTGGGAGTTCGAGCCCCGCGTCAGGCTCTGGGCTGATGGCTCAGAGCCTGGAGCCTGTTTCCGATTCTGTGTCTCCCTCTCTCTCTGCCCCTCCCCCGTTCATGCTCTGTCTCTCTCTGTCCCAAAAATAAATAAAAATGTTGAAAAAAAATTTAAAAAAAATAAAGAAAATGACATCTTAGTAACTAAAAAGCATTTAATCTGTTTTATTTTAGGAAATATCAACAAACATTTTTTATTTTAAATCTATTTGGTAAATATTTGTCCTTGTTTCTTGCTGCATCCATTGCTTATTTCAGTGATGGATCTAAATACTCTGAACCTCAGCTTCATGAGAGTCTGTATTAGAAAAGCCTTTTATTATGAACTAATATTTTATTAGTTTCGTTCTATTCTTTCTCTTTCCTACCTTCTTTTTGCTCACTGTCTCTCTCTGTCTCTTTCCCAAAGAACAACTTTTAATCTTATTTTATTAATTCCCAGATCATTCAGTCTGACAACTCAATCTTCCTCTAAGAAAAGTGTTGTCATTTCATAATTTTATCTACTGATTTCTGGAACATGTTCAGAAATATGTAGAATATTTAGAATGTAAATTTATATCTGGTAAAACTACAAGCATATGTGTACATGGATGGAAAGTGAGTCTGTAAATGTGAACTATGCTAACAAGTCTTGTTACTTTACAGGTAGAACTATAAACATGAGTGTTGCTGGGGCTGGCCGACACGAGCAAATGAATTAGCTCCACTGTAAGAAAAACTGTAAAGTTTATATGCTTATCCTTTGTTTTCTTACTTTTTATAAAGACATGAAGAATTACGATTTTAAGATAAAACTCCAGTATATTGAACCATTGAAATAAAATAACATAAACATCTGTGACTCAACACATGGTTTACAAAATGTGACATTATCCAATTGGTTTCAAAGATATTTCAAAGAAAAAAGCAAAAATAAATGTTGAAAGAATTAAAATTCCCTGCATAACTTTCCCAGATCAAACCAGGCATTGTTCTAAGGCTTTACGTATATTACATACATTAACTGATCTAATGCTAATGTTTTTATGAAGTAGATTTATTCATCATACTCACTTTACAAATAAGGAATCAAAAGTTTATAATAATTAGGTAAGAAGGGTTTGAACCCAGGCTATCTGAGTGCAAGTGTCATTGTGCACACACCTCACTGGGGTCAACATAGCCTAAATCTACCAGATACTGTCAACAGCTGTTGTATCAGTTGACACTCCCACATCCTATGTACGAGATTTCATGATTCTCCACATCCTTGTCCACAGTTGGTATTTTCAGACATTTTAATTTTTGCAAATTTGATTATGGCATATTATTGCATTTCCCCTAAATCCCAGTAAAGTTGAATATCTTTTCATATGCATATTCGCTATATAATGTTTCGCTAGATTTTTCATTTTTACATTTTAATTAAGTATATTAAGGTATAGCTTAAAAACAACAGCAGTATGTGGTCTCAACAAATTGTGAAATAATTTGCCTATTTAATCTCAATGAAGCTTATTTTTTATCAATCTCTCATTGGCTTGGACCCAGGCAAATACTAACCTGCTTTCTGTCACTCTTAATTAGATTTTATTTTCTGGAATTGTATGTAAATGAAATCACATGGTACTCAGTCTCTTCTGTCTGGCTTTTTTCACTCAGCATATTTTTGACTTTAATTCATGATGTTATGTACATTAGTACTTTGTTCCATTTACTTCTAAATAACGCTGTATTGAATAAATATATTACAACTATTCGTCCTCTCGTTGAATGACATTTGAGTTTTTCTCTTTTTTATGCTTACAAATAAAGCTTCTATAAGTATCATGTACAAGTCTTTACGTGGACATGTTTTCATTTCTGTTGGGCAAATACCTAGGAGGGCAATTGCTAGGTCATATGGTGAGTCCACATTCTTCAATATTTTTATTATTTTTTAAAAAACATTTTAAAATTTATTTATCTATTTTGAGAGAGAGGGACAGATATATAGAGAGAATGTGAGTGAAGGAGGGGCAGAGAGACAGGGAGAAAGAGAATCCCAAGCAGGTCTCACACTGTCAGTGGAGAGCCTGATGTTGGACTTGATCTCACGAGCTGTGAGAGCATGACCTGAGCTGAAACAGAGTCGGCGCTTAACTGACTGAGCCACTCAGGCCCCCCATTCAACATTTTTAAATTTAGCCACTTTGGTGGGTGTGTAATGGTTGGTGTTTGTTGTGGTCTTAATATGCATTTCCCTGATGATTAATGATGTTAAGCATCATTTCAACTCAGTGAGACCACTATGCTAACTCCACCTGCATCACCCATGCTGAGACATTAGGATATTGCACCTAGACCAAAATCTGGGATGATCATTTGCTTCTCTTTTCTCTATGATCATAGTCCTTTTTGTCTGGGCTACAATGTCTGAATACTGTGGGTTTTTGTGCTATCCCAGTTTTCCAATTGTTTGCAATGAGAAGGTAACTTTCATCTCAGTTACTCCATTATAGCCAGAAGCTGACTATGGTTCTTTTACAAAATAAATTTAAAAATATTATTTGTAAACAATTAGGAGTTCATTGAACTTAGTTTTGCTAATGAAAGTAAATTGAATTAAATATATGGAGTTTAGGAGTTTATGTTTGTTCATTCCTTGTATTGTATACTTTCCTTCTGGATTCTGGATTACAATGATTAATCACTACTTTAGTAAAGTTAATTTGGTGGTAAACTCCCACATTCTTTATAAGTCTGAATGTCTTTAATTTTTCTCTCACTTCAAAATGATAATTTAGGTACACACTAAATTCTAGTCTGTCAGTATTTTTTTCAGCCTTTTGCAGGGAATAATAGTTTCCTGCCTTCTTGTATTTATTTCTGCTGATAGCTGTCTTATCTTTTTCTTAGGTTTTAATCATTTTGTTAGCCTCAATACTCAGTAGATTGAGAGCAGAGCACAGAATGGTAGCTTTTTATAATATATTATAACATATAGCTCAATAATAAAAAAAAAGAGAAGAGGAGAGACTAAGAGAGGAAGAAAAGGAGAGGTTTACTGGCAGACTGATCAATGAGATTCTTTTAAATTTGAAGTGTTCATTTGAATTGCAGCAGTGTGCCCAAACTGCCCTTACAATCATATTCCCTTAATCAAGAGTAAGCCTCAGTTGTGAGAACAGATCATTTTTTCCCCTTTGAGGTCAACTTGTTACAGATGGAACCGCATGGCACTGTGTTTATACTGACATGGGTTTTTGAGCTGTGCAAGAGCAGAGGTGGTAATACATGGAATGATTACATTTAATTTATATTTCAATTCTAACTCTCTTGAGCCTTGGTTCTGCTTTCTCATTTTCCTCTTTTTGTGACAGTGGTGCATAGAGTGATGACTATAGATTTTCATCAGTAACTCCCAAATCCCTAGCGGAGTCAGTTTGCTACAGCAACTTCTGTCTAAAATGGTTTCCTATTGTTTTGTTTTGGAACTTTGGTGATTTTCTTTTTCCCTTGCTCATCTCTCTCTGTTCGAGAAACAAAATTATCTGCAATTTGGGATGCCATTATACCAATTTAACAAGTAAAATTATTTAATGAATTCATATAAGATTATATCAAAACATTAACATCCATATCTTCCAATTAATTGCTGTTAAATTCCATGTGCAGAGTCTGTTATTTATGTTTTCTTAGAAATGGGTAAAGAATGTTGCTGTGTTTATTATAGTTGTGGAAGAGAGAAAAGCTGAAATTAGAGCTTTTTAAAAGCCATCACCATTAACGAATCTAAATTTCTAGGATATTTATCACAATTAGTCTTACATGTCCTCTTACTACGGCTTTCTACTTTCTTGCATTTTAAGCAATGCCTGCAGGTTAGGAACACTATTTTTTCCTATATGTTCCTTTTTCTTCCCAGATGAGATTCTCATTCAAATGAGATGATTGCATTTTCCCATGAACAAGTGTGTATTTACTTATCATTAGGCAGCAAAACTATAAAATAGTGGGATTAAAAATAATTATTGTAAGTGATGTGAGAAATGAAGAATATGTTGGAAAAATGTAGATATTGTGATGCATAGAATGTGTACAAACGCACAAATTTACTAAGCACCTCCTAAGCCACAGAGTTCTGCATTGAAGTTGCATCAGTAGATATTTTCTAAGCTCCTGCTTTGTTCCTGGAAATATGCTAGCTGCTGATACATATTATATCCTCTCGCCCTTTTCGTTCTACAGGATTAATATCTCTTAAACTAAATTCTTCTCTCTGTCCTTCCCACCTCTTTCTTTGTACAAATATCCATACATCATCTCATACCCAGGTGCCTGCAGCCCCCAGGATGGTCAACCCCTACTCCATTCTTCTTTATGCTTGTCCTTGAATACAGTCCTGCTCATATTATTCTCCTGTATTAACTCTTCAGTGTCACCCCCTTGTCCTCAGTTTAGCATTCATACTTGATACAGTGTGCATCCTAGTATAGAAGGCATCTCTTGAGTTTGTTGCCTTTTACCCATTACAGCTCCTTTTGCCAGCATGGTGCCACCCAACCATGCATACTTGTTTTGGAAGACACCACCTCCCACTGCACAGTATTCTGTTAGAACTGCCAACTAAAGTGTCTCTTTAAGGAGTAAGTACATGACCCAGGCTAGACCAATCAAAATCTCCCAAGAACTAAATTCACAGTTGAGTGCATGAAAGGACCTGAGGTGGATGGAGCTGAGTTAATGCAGTGGCTGTGCCTTAAAGAAAATTCCATGAGTTCCTGCCACTGAGTTCCCTGGGAATCTCTTAATTCCTGTACTTCTTGAGATCTAGCTAAACAGCTCCTCCAACAATTACGTGATTTAACCAGTTCAATGAGTTCCCTTACTTTCTAAAAAGTTATCCACTGTTGGTTTTGATTGCTTTCAAGAGCATTTATTAATAGACACTTCATAGACCTTCAACCCCATCTCTTACAATGTTCCACCTTGCATCTGAAACTTATTCCCATTTTCCCATTGTTTTTACAAAGTGCTCCCGTTGTTTTTCATCTGACTCTAGATAGTTGCTCCCCAGGCCTCCCCCTTTTTTTTTTTTTTTTTGTGGAAACTCAATTTCTCTTATCTGTACTTATCTAATTCCTACATATCCTCTGGAACTCAACTTGCATTTTGTCCAGCAAGACTTCTTTTATATCCTAGATGTTTCTACTCTATGCTTCTGGAACCCATTTATTATGCTTTTCAGTTGTTGATCATCTGCTGTGAAAGAAGAAGTTTCCAATAAGTGGAGAATCTGTGTCTATCTTCTTCATATTTTATTCATAGTGCCTAGATGAGTGTGTAGTACATAAAAACAAATTAGTAAATATTTGTTGAATAATGAGTGAATGGATGAACATAAGAAAAACTTATTATCATGCTTCTAACTGAATATAATCAAGGTCCAGGCAACAAGTTTTCTGACTGGAGAGAGAGAGAGAGAGAGAGAGAGAGAGAATTTCTGTACTAGGTCAGGTTCCTGGGGAAGGATGTGAGAAGGACATGGGGAGAACATTTTGGCCCTAGCATTGTGACCCTGCATTGAAAATGGTGCTTGTGAAATCTACAGCTTTCTGTAAGGTAGCATTTCAGCGCAATGTAGATATGTTGACAGATAAGTTTTATCTCACGTATCAGTCTGGTTTTTAGTGGGATAATGAGGCCTCATCTAGTCTTGCTTGTCATGAATGAGTACGGTGATTGATTAGCAATATCTGCCTTGGGAAGAGGAATGAGGAAGTTTGAACAGGAGTGATAGGTATTTTCCCTTCATAGGCTGGTATAATCCATTATTCTCTACTTGCCCTTTAGAATTAAATGGTTCCAGGAATTTCTCAGGGAGATGTAGAAAATGTCAGTTTGAGGAATCTATTGAGGGCTCATATAAAATTATAGAAACATAAAATTGTTAAGATGTCTCAAATGTATATATTCACATTACAGATTTGGAAGTTAATGGGTAGAGAGAAGAGGGCTTGCCCAAGAATGCCTACCCACTGATTAGCAAAAAAAACTTATTTTTTTCTATTTTCTGGTTTGGAGTTTTCAGTTTACATAATTGAATTTAAGAGTTGTTTGTTATCAAAGACTCCGAATTAATAAAAGTCATGTATTAGTTGTGATGAGTTCCCCAATTTACTTTAGTGCCTCCATTTTTAAGTAAAACAGAGTTAATGGTTGAATCACATCATGCTGTATGCAAAGTTGTTAGCCAATACTTGTCCCATAGTAAGAAATTAAGTGTGATCTCATATTTCTATTGTGATATTTTAGTTCAAACATAACATTTAAATGACTCAACTTCCAAATTTCTTAAAGAAACTTTGTGTCAGTTTTCAAGCTTTGATAAAATTAGCTGTTTAAGGGAGTAGGGTCCCTTGTCATAAAGGTCTACCCATTCCATTGTGACTTCTTTTTTTAAGTTTATTTACTTATTTTGAGACAGAAGGAGTGAGCTAATGGGGGGGAGAGAGAGAGAGAGAGGGAGAGGGAGAATCTCAATCAGACTCCAGGCTGTCAGCATGGATACTGATGCAGGGCTCAATCTCATGAACTGTGAGATCATGACCTGAGATGAAATTAAGAGTCAGACGCTTAACAGACTGAGCCACCTAGTGCTCCCCACCATCATTGTGACTTCTTTATATGACCTTTTCCTCTACTTCATACAGTATAGGGATGAAGACAGTCTAGAGAATTGTGGGCAGGACATGGATCATGGAAGAAAGTGGAGAGGAGAACTGGGTGATAGAGGTCTAGAGAAGAAGAAACATGGAAGAGAAACGAAAGACTCATGCATGATCTTTTAAGCAAGGTTGTCTATAATTCCATCTCTTTTGCAATCTGGTGTTCTATTTTCAAGGTTAAGTTCTTTTTTCAAAATAAATTTTATGAATTATATTTTATTTACACAAGCAGAGCTGCAGACACGGCTTTGGAACTGTGCCCAACACTCTTAACTCAAAGTTATTACCATTAATAAAATAATCAGTGATCAGCAGAGCTAGCAAACACAGAGTCTTTGTTATATGCTAGCCCCGAGCTAATTGCTTACACACAATACCTAAGTTAATCACCAATAGTAACTCTATGAGAATTGTCCCCATCTTATGGATAAGGAAAATGAGGTTCGCAGCAGTAGGTGCCCAGAGTTAACAACAGTAAAAGCCAAGTACAAAAATACAAAACCTCAGTATTTCTATTGTTTTTAATGTTTATTTACTTTTCAGAGAGAGAGACAGAACACGAGTAGGGGAGGGATAGAGATAGACAGGGAGACAGAGAATTTGAAGCAGGCTCCAGGCTCTGAGCTGTCAGCACAGAGCCCGACAAAGGGCTTGAATCCAGGAGACCTGAGATCATGACCTGAGCTGAAGTTGGACATTTAACTGACTGAGCCACCCAGGCTCCCCAAAACCTCAGTATTTCTAAAGTCCATGCCTTTAGCTGTTATAGCAAACTAAATGAAACACTCACCTCCCTCCTCTTTCTCTTTGTGATTTTCACGCAGGAGGTAACATCCTCCACCATCTGCACTTGCGTTAGTGTGAATAAAAGGCAGAGCCTTGCGGGACATCTGGGTAGCTCAGTCTATTGAGGGACCAATTCGATTTCAGCTCGGGTCATGACCTCAGGGTTGTGGGATCAAGCCCGCATTGGGATCCACACTGAGCATGGGGCCTGCTTAAAATTCTCTCTCTCCCTTTGCCCCTCTCCCCTGCTTGTGCTCTCTCTCTCTCTCTCTCAAATTAAAAAAAAAAGTCAGATCGTTGGGAAACCCTCCAGCCCCGTCTGTCCTGGCTGGGTATGCTCCAGGTGAACTGTTTGGTGGGGCTTCTCTGAACTCTGTGAGGCCTCTGCACCTGCTGTTGCCTCAGCTTGGAAGATCCTTCCTGGATCTTATTAGCTCATCACTTCTAAATCTTGGAAATCTTACCTGACCTCCCAAGTGTGGATCAGGTAAGAATCAGACCAAGTGGCTGCTTACTCCTCGGCAGGAGACCCAGGGTTTTGTACTTAACTTAATCACATTATGTATGCTATGGTATTGAAACTATTGGTTAAATTCCCACCTTCTTCCATAGATAATAAAGTGAGAACAGAAAATCAATTTCACTCATCCTTCTATACTTAGTGCCCAGTACAACAAATGGAGCCTAATAGATGCTCCAAAAAGGGTATTGGATGATTGAATAATTAATATAATATGTATTATTAATATAATATATATTAATATAATTCCTGAAAAAATCTATGTGCTAGGCATTGTACTTAGTTTTTCTTTGCATCATCTCATTTGATTTTTCTAGTCAACTGGTAGCTAAATAATATTATTCTCACTATAAATCACAAAAATAAGGCCTAGAGAGGATATGGAATTTACCCTTGTTCACACAGATAGTGCCAGAGGAAATTTGAATTTTGGTCTTTCTAAAGTAGAATCTATACTCATAAGCACTGCACTTTATTAGATCCCTTCATGAATGAAAATAAATCAAACATCAAGACACGTGATTTGAGAACATGGTCTTACTTCCATTATTGTTCTCCCATTTAAAAAGAAAATAGCTTAGGGGCTCCTGGGTGGCTTAGTCGGTTGGGTGTCCGACTTCAGCTCAGGTCATGTTGTCAGGGTTCGTGGTTCAAGCTCCGCATTTGGCTCTGTGCTGACAGCTCAGAGCCTGGAGCCTGCTTCCGATTCTGTGTCTCCCTCTCACTGGCCCTCCCCCCATCATGCTCTGTCTCACTCTCTCTCTCTCAAAACTAAAATAAATAAATAAAATTTTTAAAAAAGAAAAAGAAGGGGCGCCTGGGTGGCGCAGTCGGTTAGGCGTCCGACTTCAGCCAGGTCACGATCTCGCGGTCCGTGAGTTCGAGCCCCACGTCAGGCTCTGGGCTGACGGCTCGGAGCCTGGATCCTGTTTCCGATTCTGTGTCTCCCTCTCTCTCTGCCCCTCCCCCGTTCATGCCCTGTCTCTCTCTGTCCTAAAAATAAATAAAAAACGTTGAAAAAAAAATTAAAAAAAAAAAAGAAAAGAAAAAGAAAAAGGCTTAAACAGCTCATTTTCTCATTGCTCTTATAACGTGCCTCAGATGTTGCTGGACTGACACCTTTGTCTTGTATTACCCCTCTTGTGATGTCCCCTACCTCCAGTCTGTTTATTCAGACACTATCCATTTGGGGTGGTTGAAGTTACATTCTTCCCTAATTTTCTGAACTCAAACTGATACACTCACCTCCGAACTCACAGTGCATTTTGTCGCTTCCATTCGTTCATTATTTTTCATGTGGTTTTAGTGAAATTCTGCTGAAGTGAAGAGCACAGGCTTTGGAGTCAATCGGGGCTAAGTTTGTGGGCGATTCAACGGCACGGTAGTTTTACCTTTGGATAAATGCTGACTTTACACGTTGGATGCTTCCATTGAGGGTCACTTGGCCAGTAAGTCTCAGGATCCAGGGTCAGACAGAGCCTGAGGCTGCGAGTGCTGGGGAAGTCAAATGGAGGCTGGGTTGCCAGTGAAGAGAATAAGGAGAATAAGGAAGGGAAAACCTGCCATTCAATGGAGTAAATTAGACTTAGAAATCGATCTAAAACAAAAGTTCCATCACAGAGGTTGGAGAAGACTTTGGAGGGGTTGAGATATATACTGTAAGGCAAATATTCCCAGGGAGGTTGTATTTTTGGTCCAGGAAATTGACCAAGCCCATGCAGCAGATATTCCTCTTGAGGGCAGCGAAAGGTTAAAATGACACATTCTATCAGTAGAAATCTTTGACCTTGTGGTTATCCCTGCCCTTTTCTGACAAATAAGCTATTTTCATTGTTACAGTTGGTTTTTTTTTTCCTGTAGGTTTGCATTTATTTTTTATTCTTAAGGATAAAAAGGGAGGATATTTGACCTCTCCTTAAAAGCAGGTCCTCTTTGCTCCTGAGGATATTTGTATCAAATGAAGAAGAGCCAAATGGAACAGGTGGAAGGAAATATCCACTATTTCTCCTGCATTATATGAGGGTGTCCTGATCTCCAGGCCACCTGCATCCTTCAGCAGTCCTGATGAAAGAATGAGCACAGGGCCTGGCAGTCTGTTGAAGGTTTGCTCCCTGGTGCTGTCTGGACTGCCGTGGGCTGCTACCAGCCTTATGGTCTCCAGACAATCTGTCATTTCTGCTTTGTCCCAATAACCTTTGGCAACAACAAAAGCAAACAGGTACCTGAAAGCCAGAGATGCCAATATAGAGAATTTGCCCTTTCTTTATTTTAAAAAATGTAGGTGTCATTGGCACTGTAAGAAGTCATTAGCTCTTGAGAAGGTTGTTTTAAACCTTGTTATAATTCTAGACCAAAAAAAAAAAAAAAAAACATGTGGTCATCATCTGTGTTATGCATTACACATTCTTTATATCAGATTCTGCAAATAGGAGGAAATATGTGAAGAGATAACAACTATGTATGTATATATGTGTGTATATCTTTAGATTCTTTTCTTTCTTTATTTATCTATCTATTGAGAGAGAGGTACAAACAGATACACACATTACACACACACACACACACACACACACACAGACACACACACACACACACAGCTATTTTTTCCCAAATATAAGAAAGAGGGAGAGAGTGAAATACCCAGGTATATGAAGAAAGTACTGCATCAGAAAGTCTGACAGCTCACTTTCCACTGAGATTTCACAATATTATAGACTAGGAGTCTCCAAATGCCTACAACATTGAGAATAATATCAATGAGTGAAGTCAGGTGTGCATGCTGGTTAGACACAGCATAGTAGAGGGTGGTGAGATTATAAAGAACTGGAAGGTCCATGCCCAATCTGGAAGGGGCACAGACACCTTTAGTTCATTGCTTCCTTTTAGGATGCTAGTCTACTATTGGCAGATTTTAATATCTCCTTAAAACTGGAAAAATGTATATACAAAAAATTTTTTAAATTCTTTTATATTTTATATTTGTTTATTTTTGAGAGAGAGAGACACAGAGAGAGAGCACAAGTGGGAGAAGGGCAAAGAGAGGGGGGCAGAGTATCCAAAGCAGGCTCTGCACTGACAGCAGTGAGTCCAACGTGAGGCTCGAACTCACAAACCATGAGATCATGACCTGAGCCAAAGTTGGATACTTAACAAACTGAGCCACCCAGGCACCCTCTAATTTTTTAAATTCTTAAAAATAATTGTAGATGTCTAATTTTCCCATCCAAACCTCAGCTTCATCTACTGCTCATTATTCAACTGGCCCTTTCTCATTTACTAGTAGCAGGCTTTCTTTACACATCTAACTTTACAACAAATTCCAACCTGTACCTACTATTTTTCATATTTCCTTTCTTACCTGATCAATAAAAACATAAATAAAATGCACATATTAATACATACCCAAGCAGAAGACATACTCTTTAAATCTGTAAACAATATAAAGGCCTAATAATCTCATTGCTCGATTTTCTAAATTTCTCATCTGGAGAAACATGGTTTCTTTTCTTTCTTTCCTTTTTTATCTTTTTTCCCCTAGAATCTATGTGGTGTGTGATAATGATTTTTTTTCCTGAAGCAATTCTTATCTATTTTCTTTTTTTTAAATTTTTTAATGTGCATTTGTTTTTCAAAGAAAGGGAATGCATATGCAAGCAGGGGAAGGGCAGACAAAGGGAGACAGAGGATCCAAAGTGGGCTCCACACTGTTAACGCAGAGTCCGATGCAGGGCTCCAGCTCATGGAACCACGAGATTTTGACCTGATCTCTACATCAACTCTATATGCTATCTCTATCTAATCAACTCTATGTGCTTTTTCTCTGGCAGTCTTAAGAAAAAGATGTGGAGGTATAATATTGTGAGAGTTGAAAGGACATGAATTTTTAATTCAGACAAAGCAGACTGACCACTATCATTTGAATAACTACAATAGTTTCTCATAAACTTAAAATTAATTCCAGCCTCTTATTAATGGTCTACAACACCCTCCAAGGTATGGTCCCTGCATACCTGTCCAACATCTCCTACAACTCTTACCCATAACACTTCAGCATGTATACTTTATTTACCCTCTAGAATTTTTACCAGTGTATCCCAGCCATACAGCTTTCTGTTTGGCTTGGGTAGATGATCAGTTTCTGACTTCTTGTCACTTATGTCTCAGAACATATGTTGACCTCTCACAGAGATCAACCAAGGTGTTATCTCTGTAGGTTTATGTTCTTCATTGTATTTATTATCTTAATGATTTCACTTTATCAAGGTATGATTGACATACAAAATGCTGTGCATGTTTAATGTATACAACTTGATGAGTTTGGAGTTAAGTATATACCTGTTAAATCATCTCCACACTCAATGCCATAAATGATTTCATTATTTTGTGTGTAAATCTCCAGTTAGGGTTTTTTGTTTGTTTGTTTTGTTTTGTTTTGTTTTGTTTGTAAAAGAGGAAGTTTGGTTTTGGTTACATAAAACTTAACTATTTGCAAGGCTGTTTCAGAAGCTTACCTAGACCATCCCTTTTTCTAAAAGAAAATAAATTATTTTTTTGATCCATCCTGCCCTCTGCTCTAGTAGACTGACTTTTCACAAGTAAAATGGCATAGTAGTTTTTACTAATGAATGTAGTATTTATGTTCTTACAAGTATAGTCTGAGTAATTATTTTCATGTTAAGGATATTGCTAGCATTGTAACTTACTTTTGACAGAATGTATAAAAGAATCATAAACCTCTATATGACTTGACAAGGATGTGTAGTTCAAATAAATACTCCCATAATAGCCTGGTAGGCATTAGGAGATAAGACCTGTGTTGACTAGAAACCCTTCTATGTGCTTTCAACGGGTCAGTAAGAGAATTAGCAATACCCTAATGCCATCTATTAGAAAATACTGCTTATTAAGACATCATATTATTTTCTAACCCATCAAAATAATTTCCAGATATCCATGATTACTAAATATAATTTGGGCCACTATTCACATGTGAATTTTGTTGTAATTAAATGAAATTTGTTGACACTTCTCTAACTTCTTCTCCCTAAACCAATGCCTGCAATAAACTTTCAGTTGTCTAAGTAACATTGATACTGCAATTGTTTAGATAGGAACATGAAAATAGGGCATCTTGGAAATAGTATTGGCTAGGGAGTTGAACTAACATTTCTGATACCATGCCTGCTATAAACTGTGCAAATTGGGTAGTTCATGTCTCTATGTTTTAGTGACTTTGTCTATGAAATAAGGCTATTGGCCAGGATGTAGCTTTCAAGTTTCACATACTAAATTTTCATTCTTAAAGTAAGTGGATCTAATTTCTGGTATTTCAGTGTTTAAAAATAACCCATTCAAGTTTATTTATAATCTTCTGGGGCTTTTTTTCTTCATTTTTTTCTTACAACTTAATGGTACTTCTGTATATTGGAAATTTTAAAATGTTTATTTATTTTTGAGAGAGCACAAGCAGGGGAGGGGTAGAGAGAGGGGACAGAGGATCCTACGTGGGCTCTGCACTGACAGGCTGACAGCAGCGAGCCTGATGTGGGGGTAAATAATACTTGCTTGTGTGCTTTTGGATATATGAGAAATAATTATTTGACTTCAAATGGTGGCATATGGAAGAGCTACTATACACCATTAAATAGATCATTAAACCCTTGTATATTACTGTGATAAAATCTTAGAAATATGCTATGAGTCATAGTCAACAGTAGTCAAATGTCAAGACTCCATCCTGCAGCTCATAGGTAGCTCAGTTGGCTGAGCATCTGACTCTTAATTTAGACTCAGGTCATGGTCTCATGGTTTTGTGAGTTCAAGCCCCATGTCAGGCTCTACCCTGTCTGCAAGGTGTCTCCTTAAGATTCTCCCTTTCTCTCTCTGTCTTCTCCCCACCTCCCACCATGCTCTCTCTCAAAATAAATGAACTTAAAAAAAAAGATTCATTCCTTTGTATCATAGATAACTGGGAAAATTTCTTATATTGGAAGCATTGACTCTTGCTTGATATAAGGAAGGTCTCTGTCTGTTCACTATTTAGATCACCAACACATGAAAAGGAGCTTAATGACAAATCTGTTTTTAAAAATGTTGCTTAGTGGGAGGAGCCAAGATGGCGGAACAGCATGGAAGTGTTCTTAGTGTCTCGTGTCCATGAGATACAGCCAGCTCAACACTAAACCATCCTGCACACCTAGAAAACTGATTTTCTAGAAAACAGAGTCTGAAACTCCGCAGCTCAATACCTGGCGGTGCTCTGGTGGGAAGGGAGAATCCCCAGGAGCAGAGTGGGGTCCAGAAGGTCCTTGGCCACATGGGCAGAAGTGGTTTCACTGTGGGAAGGACATTTGGTAGAGGCTGTGCAGCCACCAGGTCCCAGCAGACCCCAGAAAACAACCATATTCGCTGGTGCTAGAACAAGGTTGTTAAGGGTGAAGCCTAGTGCCAGATGTGTGTTGTGATTTTCCATAATCCCTGAAACGCTGCTGCTACACAATCACATGAACTTTTTCTGGGTTGGGCTGGCACCCAGCCGCAGCCTCTAGGCATTGGCAGTAGCAGCATTGTCTGGCAAATGTTCCTGGGTGTGGCCGGCAATTGCTCAGTGAGATCCTCCCCCAGATGATTTGAGCAGGTCAAAGCCACAGTCCCTCAGAAGTGAGGGGTCTGGAAACACAGCCACATCTAAGAAAAAACTCAGGAAGGAGGTGTTTCCTGGAAACCTGATGGCTTGGTCACAGACGGTGTCAAATCCCCGGAGACAAAGGTTGGGTGCACCATTCTTGGTCACGGAGAGCACAGAGTTCCAATACTAGAGACTGGGCAGCTGGGTGATGCCATTTTCACCTCTCCCACACATGCACATACACATCTACAAGTGCCACAAAAATCCACCCCAGTAGGCCAAGCAGTGCCATCTAGTGGAGAACGGAGCTGTTACACTATGCCCCACCCAACTGGGCCAACTTTGTTCTTCAGGAACACCGCAAATCTCCCTGCCTGCTTAGTTTATGGACTATAAAGTGGTTCATAGTTTGACTTCTAGGGGAAAACAATGCAATTTCAGTCATATTTCAGTCTGTTCACTAGCCCATCTATTCAATTTTCTTTTTTTTCTCTTTCATTTCTTGTCTTTTTCTTGAATACAGAAAGTGAAAAAAATTTATTTTTATTTTCCATTTTTATTAAAAATATTTTTCTTTATTTTTTTCTACTATATTTTTTACTTTTTTGTACATTTTTCCAATACTATTTTACTTCCATCATTTATTTTTTCTATTTCATTGTATTTAATTTCTCAAATTTTCAAATGTTTCCCTCTTGTTTTTCTTGTTTTTCCTTTTTTTCCCTCTTTTTTTTATCTAATCTATCAAGCTCATTTCAATAACCAGACCAAAACACACCTAGGATCTAGCATCATTTGCTTGATTTGTGTGTGTGTGTGTGTTGTTTTTAATTTTTAATTTTAACTTTTTTACCTCATTAATTCCTTTTCTTCTTTTGAAATGATGAAACAAAGGAATTCACCCCAAAAGAAAGAGCAGGAAAAAATGACAGCCAGGGACTTAATCAACACAGATACAAGCAAGATGTCTGAACCAGAATTTAGAATCACAATAATAAGAACACTAGTTGGGGTCAAAAATAGATTAGAATCCCTCTCTGCTGAGATAAAAGAAGTAAAAGCTAGTCAGGATGAAATTAAAAATGCTATAACTGAGCAGCAATCTCAAAAGGATGCCATGGTGACAAGGATGGATGAGGCAGAGCAGCAAATCAATGGAGAGGACAAACTTATGGAGAATAATGAAGCGAGAAAAAAGGGGGAGACTAAGGCAAAAGAGCATGACTTCAGAATTAGAGAAATCAGTGACTCATTAAAAAAGAACAACATCAGTATCATAGGGGTCCCAGAAGATGAAGAGAGAGAAAAAGGGGTAAAAGGGTTATGTGAGCAAATCATAGCAGAAAACTTTCCTAACCTGGGGAAAGACACAGACATCAAAATCCAGGAAGGACAGAGGATTCCCATAAGGTTCAATAAAAACCAACCATCAACAAGGCATATCATAGTTAAATGCACAAAACACTCAGGCAAGGAAAGAATCATGAAACCAGCAAGGGAAAAAAAGTCCTTAACCTACAAGGGAAGACAGATCATGTTTGCAGCAGACCTATCCACAGAAACTTGGCAGGACAGAAAGGAGTGGCAGGATATATTCAATGTGCTGAATCAAAAAAATATGCAGCCAAGAATTCTTTATCCAGCAAGGCTGTCATTCAAAATAGAAGGAGAGATTGAAAGTTTCCCAGACAAACAAAAATTAAAGGAGTTCATGACCACTAAACCAGCCCTGCAAGAAATTTTAAGGGGGACTCTCTGAGGGAAGAAAAGATGAAAGAAAAAAAAAGACCAAAGGCAACAAAGACTAGAAAGGACCAGAGAACACCACCAGAAACTCCAACTCTACAAGAAACATAATGGCAATAAACTCATATCTTTCAGTACTCACTCTAAACTTCAATGGACTAAATGCTCCAATCAAACGACATAGGATAACAGAACGGATAAGAAAGCGAGATCCATCTACATGCTGGAGCCCACTTTAGACCTAAAGACACCTTTGGCTTGAAAGTAAGAGGATGGAGTACCATCTATGATGCTAATGGTCGACAAAAGAAAGCCAGAGTAGCCATACTTACATCAGACAATCTAGACTTTAAAATAAAGACTGTAACCAAGAGATGAAGTAGGGCATTATATTATAATCAAGGGGTCTATCCACCAAGAAGACCTAACAATTGTAAACATTTATGCTGTAAATGTGAAAGCACCCAAATATATAAATCAATTAATCACAAACATAAAGAGACACATTGATAATAATACCATATAGTAGGGGACTTCAACACCCCACTTACAACAATGGACAGATCATCTAAACAGAAAATCGATAGGGAAACAATGGCTTTGAATGACACTGGACCAGATGGACTTAACAGATATATTCAGAACATTTCATCCTAAAGCAGCAGAATATACATTCTTCTCCAGTGGGACACAAATCATCCCTCAACAAATATAAAAAGATTGAGATCATACCGTGCATATTTTCAGAACAGAATGCTATGAAACTCAAAATCAACCACAAGAAAAATTTCGGAAAGGTAACAAATACTTGGAGACCAAAGAACATCCTACTAAAGAATGAATGGTCTAACCAAGAAGTTAAAGAGGAAATTAAAAACTACATGGAAGCCAACGAAAATGATAACACCATGGCCCATAACCTCTGGGACAGAGCAAAGGTGGTCATAAGAGGGAAGTATATAACAATCAAGGCCTTTCTATAGAAGGAAGAAAGGTCTCAGATATACAACCTAACCTTACACTTTAAGGTCTGGGAAAAGAGCAGCAAATAAAACCTAAAACCAGCAGAAGACAGAAAATAATAAAGATTAGATCAGAAATCAATGCTATCAAAACCAAAACATAACAAAACAAAACAAAACATTAGAACAGATCAATGAAATTCTTTGAAAAGAATTAATTCTTTGAAAGAATTAACAAAATTGATAAACCCCTAGCAAGTTTGATCAAAAAGAAAAAGGAAAAGACCCAAATAAATAAAATCAAGAAAGAGGAGGGATCACAAACAACATAGCAGAAATACAAACAATAATAAGAGAATATTATGAGCAATTATATGCCAATTGCAATCTGGAAGAAATGGACAAATTCCTAGAAACATATAAACTACCAAAACTGAAACAGGAAGAAACAGAAAATTTGAACAGACCCATAACCAGTAAAGAAATTAAAGGAATTGAAAATCTCTCAAAAAACAAGAGTCCAGGGCCAGATGGCTTTCCAGGGGAATTCTACCAAACATTTAAGGAAGAGTTAACACCTATTCTCTTGAAGCTGTTCCAAAAAAATAGAAATGGAAGGAAAACTTCCAAACTCTGTCTATGAAGCCAGCATTACCTTGATTCCAAACCAGACAAAGACCCCACTGAAAAGAACTATAGACCAAATTCCCTGATGAACATGGATGCAAAAATCCTCAACAAGATGTTAGCCAAACAGATGCAATAATACATTAAAACAATTATTCACCACGACCAAGTGGGATTTATATCTGGTATGCAGGCCTGGTTCAATACCCACAAATAATTAATGTGATTCATCACATCAATAAAAGAAAAGACAAGAACCAGAAGATCCTCTCAACAGATGCAGAGAAAGCATTTGACAAAATATAGCATCCTCTCTTGGTAAAAACCCTCAATCAAGAAAGTAGGAATAGGGGCGCCTGGGTGGCTCAGTCGGTTAAGCATCCAACTTCGGCTCAGGTCATGATCTCACGGTCCATGAGTTTGAGCCCCGCGTCGGGCTCTGTGCTGACAGCTCAGAACCTGGAGTCTGTTTCAGATTCTGTGTCTCCCTCTTTCTCTCTTCTCCCCCACCCCCTGCTCTGTCTCTCTCTTCTTAAAAATAAATAAATGTTTTAAAAAATTTAAAAAAAGAAAGTAGGAATAGAAGGATCATACCTCGATATCATAAAAGCCATATATGAAAGAACCAATGATATTATCTTCCTCAACAGAGAAAAACTGAGAGCTTTCCCCCTAAAGTCACAAACATGACAGAGATGTCCATTCCTGCCACTGTTATTCAACACAGTATTAGAAGTCCTAGCCTCAGCAATCAGACAACACAAAGAAATAAAATGCATCCAAATCAGCAAGAAGGAAGAAAGAGGATCTCTTTTGCACTGCTGGTAAAAATGCAAGCTGCCGCAGACACTCTGGAAAACAGTATGCAAGTTCCTCAAAACATTAAAAATAGAACTATCCTACAACCCAGCAATTGCACTACTAGGTATTTATCCAAGGGATACAGGTATGCTGTTTCAAATGGGCACATGCACCCCAATGTTTATAGCAGCACTATCAACAATAGCCAAAGAATGGAAAGAGCCCAAATGTCCATCAATGGATGAATAGATAAAGAAGATGTGATATATATATATATATATATATATATATATATATATACAATGGAGTATTACCTGGCAATCCAAAAAGAATGAAATCTTGCCATTTGCAACTATGTGGATGGAACTAGAGGGTTAATTATGCTAAGCAAATTTAGTCAGTCAAAGAAAGATAAATATCATGACTTCACTCATATGAGGACTTTAAGACACAAAACAGTTGAACATAAGGGAAGGGAAGCAAAAATAATATAAAAACAGGGAGGGGTACAAAAACATAAGGGACTCTTAAATATGGAGAACAAACAGAGGGTCACAGGAGGAGTTGTGGAAGGGGGGATGGGCTAAATGGGTAAGGGGCATTAAGGAATCTACTCCTGAAATCATTTTTGCACTATATGCTAACTAACTTGAATGTAAAATAAAAAAATAAATTAAATATTTAAAAAGATGTTGCTTTGGGTCTCCTGGGTGGCTCAATAGGTTAAGCATCTGACTGACTCAGGTCATGATCTCCCAGTTTGTGAGTTCGAGACCGACATCAGGCTCTGTACTGACAGCTCAAGCCTGGATCCTGCTTCAGATTCTGTATCTCCCTCTCTCTCTCTGTCCCTCCCTGCTCGTTCTCTATCTCTCTCTCAAAAATAAATAAACAGTAAAAAAATTAAGACTATAAATAATTGAATCTAGGACCAGATAATCCAGAATGACCTCACCTTGAGATCCTTAACTTAATTACATCTGCAAAGATCCTTTTCCCAAATAAGGTCATACTCACAGGTTCCAGGGATTAGGATGTAGCTATATCTTTTTTGAGGTCATCATTCAACTCATTACAGTTCCCCTCATATATGTTCATATAAAATCCTCTTTATTCTATTACTGTGCATGCCATGCACTTCTGTTAAAGCAGAAGTGTTCTGGGGGAACACTTGTGACCCAGTGTGTAGAGAGAGCAGTTCCTGTCACATAACAACTCCTGACACGTATCTGCTTAATGATGAGTTTCTCTGAATACCCATAGCATTCAAAATCTTGATTGGACTAAACATTCTTTTGGTATGATTTCGGTGAAATATCTCTCTTCTCTTAAAGTATAATAGCTAAACATTAAGATAGTAGTGCAGTGGAAAGTCCAACACAGAAGAACAAGTTTATATTTTTGTTTTCTCATTAGAATTCAAGAAATGTAGGGGCACTTTGGTGGTTCAGTTGGTTGAGCATCCAACTTCGGCTCAGGTCATGATCTCACAGTTCATGGGTTCGAGCCCCACATTGGGCTCTGTGCTGACAGCTCAGAATCTGGAGCCTACTTCAGATTCTGTGTCTCCCTCTCTCTCTGCCCTTTACCCATTCAAACTCTCTCTCTCTCTCTGTCTCTCAAAGATGAATATACAGATATGATCGAACATCAAGATTTAACTTTTTCTTGGGGCACTGGCCAAAACTTGTTGAAAAGAAAGTATCTCTTCTTTGGGCCACATAGCACTTTAATCTTACCTTTAAATAATCCCCCTTACTCAAGGAAATTGTTTTTGAATAAAGCATGCTCCTGAGAGTACTGCTTTACTGGCTACTACCTAAGGCTTGAATTTAAAAACAGTTTTGGTATATTATTTCTGTTTCTTCTATTTTTGCAGTGGCTATGAAGGGAAGAAGCAGAACTTATTTGGACAGCTGACCTCCAAATATGTGGATTCAGTTTCCACATGTCAACTCATCAACTCCCAGTGGTAATCTGTGCAGAAATAGGACTGCTGAAGAACAGAGAGTGACCAATTTTAATAAAACCAAATTCAAATGTTTAACCTTTTAGTACTTGAGTAACTTTTTTTAATGTTTATTTATCTATTTTGATAGAGAAAGAACAGGGGAGGGACAGAGAGAGAAAGAGAGAGAGAGAGAGAGAGAAGGAGAGAATCCTAAGCAGGTTCCACACTGCCAGCACAGAGCCCGATTCAGGGCCCAATGTCACCAACAGGGAGATCATGACTTGAACTGAAGTCAAGAGTTTGATGCTTAACCAACTGAGCCACCCACATGCCCCAAGTACTTGAATAAATTTTTTAAAGAGAAGTGCTCAACAATATTTTGAAGAGATCCTCATTCAACCCCTCACCCTGAGATTATTGTGATGCCAGAAATTCTAATTATATTCAACAATGTGGTTTCACAAACTTGAGTGTTGGGAATATGTAGGCAGTGTGTCATTGTGTGCACATTTGCCACCCTCCAAAACTAGATCATTCTGAGGGTAAATTATACTTCATCTTTCAAGATTATAAAAATTTATAGTAATTATAATAGCCACAGACATTTCCCTGCTCTTACATCAGTTGAAAACTATAGCTAATGGGCAAGTGGAGACAGCTACAAACAGCAGGAGCAAATGTTACTGAATGATCTACAAACAGCTGTACTACAGCGAAGAGAGGATAATATCGTCTCATTTATAATGTCTGAAATTGAGTTTTCTCTTTAAAGGACAAAGTAATTTAATTTTCAAAGATACTTGAATTTTATTATTGAGAAAAAAAAACCCTTTATTTTAACAGGTTCATTGAATTTTATTTCTTCATTTTACTTGTACTGACTTTCCCATGTATAGGTGGAATTTATTATAGTTAGCAGTTTTACACCTAATGAGACAAAAATGTCTAAGATTTATTTTAATAAAATTTTGAAGTCCTTCTCATTTACAGTAAAATGTATATTCTTTCCCTGGTAAACCTATGCTTTATTGTTTAAATGCTCAGTGTTTCCTCCTTCCTTACCCCCAGGTATTGTTACTTTAGTTTCTGGAGTAACAGAAACTAGTCTAGTACTTTAGTTTCTGGACTAAAACCAATGAACGCATAAACACAGGCTGTAATATGGGTACCACATGCAAATAATAAAATAATAGCTCAGATTTGTTTTTGAGCTCCTCTGGTAACTGTACCACTCCCGCTATTCCTATTTCCAAGTCTAGATTTTCCTTTTAGATTTACCTTTTTAATGATTTCTATCTCTTCATTGAGATTCTCTATGTAATGTATCATTTTCGTAACAATTTTATTACATGAACATAGCTTTTTATTCTTCAAACACACTGATTATATTGCTTTGAAGTCAGCTCAATGTGGATGCCTTATTATCCTCATCTTCCCATTAAATTTCCATTTCTGGTTCTTTAAATTTCCATTTCTGGTTCTTCTGCCAGTCTTTTGTTTTCTCTAACCAGGATTGTAACTTCTGGCTACCTTCAGTATTAGTCTTCTTATCCATTTGCTTATAATATTGCTACTGTTTCTAACAGTATCCATGGGTTTAGAACTTTTGCATGCTTTGCCCTATATTAAGTGAGAACCTCTGCAGGTGGGAAGGTGTTTATTAACCCAGCTTGTCCTTCTCTGGTAGCATTATTGCAGAAATGTAGACAAAGAGATCATGAGTATAATTCCAGGTTAAAACATGGCATTATACACGCTCTTAAAAAAGTTGCAGCCCTATTATGCTTTTATGTCTTGAGTAAATATTCCTTACTTTGTTGTGTGACTTTGGTTGATTTCTAGAATTCTGAAATTATTGTTTTAGAAAATCTGGCAAGTTTCATTTGTCTTGGGAAAGTTGATTTGCTTGGGTCCTTCCTCAGCTATTCTAGCAATGTTCACATTAATTATTATTATTCTTGTTTCTTGCATAAATAAGGCTCAGCAGGAACTGCCCAATGGGCCATGTCAATCTTTAACGTGAGGTCTCTAATTTCAATGGTTCTTTATGCCATGATGGATTCCAAAGTGTCCAATATGAGCCACCCTAATCATATCTAGCTTACCTAAAATGACCTTTCCTTTTGATATGAAATGACTATTCATGGTGTTTGTAATATATTATAAGATATTAATTTTCTTTTTTTTAAGATATTAATTTTTCAAACAGACCTTTAGTCAAGGAGATCCAGTGTAAATGTGTTTTTAAAAGATGAGTTTTGAAAGTATCAGCTTTATAATGAAGGCAGTATTACTTACACAGTGTTTTAGGCAAATCAACAGACCTGTATGAATTTCTTTTTTTATAACTACACTGTTTATGGTAAGAATCAAAGAAAATAATATCCAGGATTATACTTTGATGGACTATTAATGAAGAAATCATACCTTCCATAATAAAATTTGCTACGTTATAGAGAAAGGTAAATTACCAACGAAAAACCAAAAAGAACCTTACTGTTTTTCAGCCCCATGCAGATATTGATTTCTCTTTACACCACAAATATTTTGTTGAAAAATAGTATGACTTCAGAAGATGTAGGTAGTTAGTATTCTTTCTAATACAGTTTTAAAGCTTGCTCACTAATAATGAGGAGGATCACCTGCCCTTTCTCTGTGAAATAATTCTCACACCAAACATAGTATAGGCTGTTCAATTAATGACCACCAAATGAATGCATGGATCTGCATAGATTTTCTGAAAAACAGAGATCACTGATCAGTTGAATTAGCCAAATTCAACTGGCTCATATATTTAATAAATGTAGTAGTTTCAAAATTAGAGTTAAAAAGAATTTCAGTACTGAATGTTTTTTTGTAACATTGGAGTAATGTTACAATACATGGACTCTTTCTCCACATGGCACAAAATAACTGGGGCTGAGGCTAAATACACTGGGAATGGGGTCTGTTTCTCACGGTACCTGGTGCTTCCTTTAGTGTCATATTTGGTCTTCACTCACATGTGTTAGTTCCCTGGCAATAGACTTTGTAACTCTCTGAGTTAAGTTTTAATGTGTTACTACCATCTTTGAATGAAAGGCCTGCCCCTCATCACCATCGGCCATCCTCAGCAATAGAGCACCTGATAAATACTGAATCATCTTTTAAAAACTAGCTCAGCTAACACATTGATTTGAAGCCTTCCCTCATACCATTTCCCGAGTATAAATGCCCCATACCTTGTACATTTATTGGTAGATGTACATCTTGTTTAAAGTGTTGTAACTTTGGGTTCCCTTGGATTCTCTATGAATTATGAACTTTCCAAGATCACACAGTCATCTTCATTTCTGTAATCTCAGTACCTACCACAGTATCTGAAGGTTTCTAAGACGTCTCAAATGTTAGATGGTGGTTAAATGGCTAACAACGCATAGTGCTGGCATTATACCCCTAGTCCACTGACAAACTGTCCAAGACCACTTCAATTCCTCTGACATTTTAAGTTTTATCTTGGATATTATTAGTTCCTCTAGATAAAAGCATGTACCTTATGAAGAGTGCCAAATTAGCCCTGCCATTTGTCTCTTAGCTTCCTCTACTTTTCTTACAGTATTTATATTATTATTTTTGCCTGATTCTCTTCCTCCCCGATCATAATTTCAATTTCCTAAAGGAAAAAGGCCATGAAATATTTATGTCTCCATCCTATCATGTAGCACAATACTTAACACAGGTTAGAGACGCAGCAAATGTTAGAGAATTTAGTTTAATTAAATTAACATTTGGAGTTTATTTGACTGAAATGTGGTTATAATATAATGAGTCAGATGATTGTTCTTGTTGGTCATCAGAGTTGGATAGATTTTAGAAAACTCCAACAGAAGGTATTAACAAACAGATATAATGAAATTCAAACAGATGGCCAACTACCATGCCAAGTTCATTCTTATTTTGATACCTTAGATAATTATTATGGTGAGCCCTGACATGCATATATTTTGATAGCCAAAATTATCATCATTCACTACATTCATTTTTGTGAGAGCCAATAAATCAATGGATGTAATAATTTTCCTAGTATATTTGGATTGAATAAGTAATTTGGAGGATTTTTAAATGATTAATTTTGCTAAACCCTGAATCATTTTTTAGGAAGATTATTTGTAAAAATACAATTTATTTTGTTTTTGCCTGGCCACCATCTGACACAGAAAGATTGTGCCTCACATAGTCTTATCTGTGGAAACCAAGTACAGTTTTATGCCTTACACTGAAATAATTTTTCTATTGTCTTTCAAGTAGTTATAAGTATTTTGTACTTTAATCTGACTTTGTGGTTATAGAAACATTGAGGAATGTTATAGCTCCAGGGGAGACTTAAAAATACAGTGCTCAGATTCCTCCCTCCAAAAATGAAACCAGTCTCTACGAAGTAGATCAGAAAACAAATGTGCTGTATTGACAGTCGATACTCTATTATCAGCTCAGTGTTTTGATTCTGTTCTATTTATGTTTTATAAATTTTAAGTTGACGTGCTACTGGCAGCATCAGATACCGGGTGTTTCATAACTCCTCTTTGTAAAAGTGATTCAATTAAAACCACAGTTTAGAGTCATACTATTTATACATGTTCAAAATTCTTCTCTGTACCCGAGATTCTTGCTAGCACTTGGCACTTTTAGGTGCTCCTATGTGAAAATGTTTAAAACGAGTCGCTGGTAGGTCCTATTGATAATATGAAAAGAGAGTCAAGCATTCCATTTTGTTATTGAATAATGTTAGCTTTATTGTTATAATAGAATACAGTATGACATAAAATTAAGAGCTTTTGCTAAACTCTGTAAAGCAATACATGCATCTGCCATAAACAACCTCGATTCATGTTAGGTTTTATTGCCACTTCACTGCACTGAGGTGCAATAAACATTCAGCGTCATCTTTTAAAAAATGTTCCTGGGAATAAACAGGAACTGTCCTCTATAAGAGTGTATCTTTATTTTCAAGGAAGACTTAACTAGTATTACATGGTTTAGCAAAGCACTGTAGAAAAGCTACATAGAATAATTTATCTTTGATAAATTGTGCAGTCAATTTATACAATAGAATACTATCCACACACACTAACAAACTAAGAAATGATAGAAATGCAATCATTGCATAGCAGAAAGCAGACTAATAAGAAATATTCACATCTAATGAGTAAAATACAGACCAAATGTTAGGCGTGAGGAGTCTGGAAGATAAAATGCTCTTAATAAACACATTAAGTTAACGCCGAAAAATAACAGATATAAACAGCAACACGGATGTTAGAGCCATATATATATATTTTTTATTTTCTATACATGATATCTACACATGATACCAGAGGATGAAACGTCCTTGGTTCAGTCTTTATTGGCCTAGCTCACTGAATTTAGGCAGGACCAAATCAAACAATAAAGCACATTTAAAAAGAAAACCAGAGTTTGCTTAGGAAAACACAAACTGTTTTTTCCTACATCATTGGATAGCAGCTTTTTGAAAGAAACATTGCTCAAAAGTTGGATATGGATCCCAATGGACTTATTTGGCAATTATGCTGATAGGTTTATATGTCGTAGCATTTTAAGTGTGGTTAGACTATGACCTGTGGATTCTGGATGCTAATTTTAAACATCTCTGAAATTCTGTTAGACAAAAGGAGACTTCAAAAATACCTTCTGCATAAATATTCATCTCTAAAACTTCTGGGAAGTAATGAAACAGACCAGAATTTTTATAGGGAGTATTAATGGACCTCCTATAGTTAAAGCCCTTACATAGTATACCTACAAATATATTGCTACAGTATAAATGAAATGTAATAATGTTATTCAATAAAAGCTATTTCCTGTACATTCTTTCATGTATTTTTATATTTAATGCTACATATGGTACAACACTTATTGAAATAATTGGTATCAGCAAATATAGCGATAATATACAGTTGATCTTCTAGCTCCAACTAATGCTTTTCCATTTTCTTTCTATTTTACAAGAGCCTAAAATAGGGAAATGTGGCATGACTTGAGCAGATAGCAGCTGATTTACTACTGTACCCCAGATAATAGTTCGAAATTACAAGCTTTCTCTACATAAGTAGACTTTATATTTTAAATTCCATCTGATCCCACAGGCTGTTCTGTTTTTAATGCAGGCTCTAAAGGTATTTCCAAATAGCACTTAACAACATTCTAACAGCTAAGAGCGGTGAGTCCTACACAATATTTTAAGAACACAACTTTAAAAAAGTAAAAAATGTACAATCTCATGCTGTATATTTACATATATAATTTGTTTATATAGTCTATATTTGTTTACTAATCATAAATTTCAATCTAAAGCTTTTAATGTACTGTTATATAAAATAATACATTCAACAATTCTAGAGCTTGCAAAATAGGTTTGCCTCTCTAAAAACATCTTCATAATGAGTATCAAGTGATTATTGGACCCATGTGCTATCTGGATATAGACAAGGTGGCAAAGGGAATATTTTTAATTGTTTTATTTCATTTTTATTAATATTTTTTTTTAGTTTTTAGTTTTTATTGAGTGTATGTCTCTGTTAAAATGATTTCTCATCGAAGCAAGTGGTAAAAGCTCAGATGATGATGAAGTAGCCTATTTAAAGCATTTCTCTTTTTTGGATTAAATGCTTAAGGAACTGTACGTTTGCTTATGCAATCTCCATGGATTCTAAAATAGCATTTAACAGCAATATAATGCACTATCCATTTTTAAAAGGAGGAAAAAAAATTGGGATCTTTAGCTTTGGAAACAAAGTGTTAAAGCTATACATCCGTTCAAAAAACAAAACAAAATGTAAGCACACTGTAGTTTGTGCAATAAAGACATAGATTTTTAAAATTGTTGTCATTAAACATTTATAATGTATTCTTTGAAACACCTCCACATAAAAATATTTTTGACATATACAGTATCTTTTTTTTAGAATATTTGGAAATAAATATCTACAAATGACCTGGAGTTACAGACTTAAGTTTTATTTTCCTTCTACTTTCCCTCATAGCTTGGACCTCCTTCCCCACCTTTCCTCTCTGTTTCATTCTGTCTCCTTCTGTCGTGATTTTTCTCTCTCGCTTCCTCTCTCAGAATCCTGTCTCTCAGCTGTATGTTCTGCTTTGCTCTGGACTGCTGGACAGGGGTCTGTTGTTCTCGTATGAATTATGGAAATAAGGAAACCTTCAAATTCTTTAAGACAGAGGCAAGAAAGCAGATGGGAATCACCGCGTTGAGAACAGAAAGCAATTCCCAGTGCAGAAGACTGAACAACGGAATGTGAATAGAAGGACTTATTGATGTGGGGTGGGGGCTTTCAGCTGAGGCTCTCTGTTTAAATATGTAGCCCAGTAGACCAAGTTAAAGATTCCGAATAGCAGCGGGAAGGCTATTCTTGACAGTCGGTCAATTTTGCTGACACTGTTAAAGGTTTTCTTGGGTTCTGGTGGTTTTGTTTCCGGCTTGACTTCTTTGGGTTCTATGGTTGCACTTTTAGCAATCGTGGCTAAGCCAGGGTCACCCCTGGCCAAATTCGGGGTATAGCTGGTTGCTGTTGGAGCATAAGTGTTGTTTTTCTTAATGAGAGGATCCTTCACTTTCTTTGGCTGTTGAAGGAAAGAGTAAAAGCATTTTGTTCAGTAAACTGTGGGAAGGAAGTTTATAAGTTGCTGAGCAAAATCTATACTTTGATTAACATGTAAGAAATGGAATGTATACCTGCTTTATTGAGACAAATTAAAAATGCAGACACAAATGCCCAGTTATAAGATTGACAAGTTTGGGCATCTACTGTACAGGATGGTGATTATACCTAGAGACATACATATACTTATCATATACTATGATATACTAAATACATATCATATACTTGAATGTTGCTAAGGCTAAGTCTTAAATGTTCTCACCACAAAAAAAAAAAAAAGAAATGGTAACTTTGTGATGGGATGGAGACAGTAGTAGGGTAGGGTAGTAATGACTTCATAATATATGAATGTATCATCAATCATATCAACTACATGGTATACCTCAAACTTACACAATATCATGTGTCACATATCTCAATAAAGCTGGGGGAAAAATGCAGACACAGTATTTTCCAGGCTTCCCTATCAAGAGGTAGAGTGATGTGATGCCATGTTAGGGGCCTATCCTCAAGAAGATTTGCAGCCTCAGCATTTACCCTCTGAAAACATTACTGCCTCATGAATTAGCTTGGACTAGAAAACTGAGTGACCAGAGACCATGTACAGTGAGAAGCCCAGTCCCAGTGTCAGGCCCCAGATGAGTGAGAGGCCATTGTGGATCCTCTGCTCCTGATGGAGTCTCCAGTTTACTGCAACCATGTTGGTGAGCCCATATCCTAATAGAAGTACCACCAGGTTGCTCCCAGCCCCACACGCCTGGAGGTTGCTGTAGGTCACTAAGTTTTGAAGTGGTTTGTTTTGCAGCGATGAGTTGCTGAGACAACAATTATTTGCTCCTTCTCCCCAGGTTGCAAGTGGGCAAATGATAAAACAGTTATTCAGGGTATCTTGAAGCCAATTTCTTGTTCAATGTCAGCGGCTTGTCAATGTTATCTGCACAACTGCAGCATTTCTTGGGGTTTCTATCATATAGACATTTCCAAAAAATGAAGTGGATCATTGTTCACAGCTATGTGGTCTGATATACTGTCATTAGCCACTTGTGACTATTGAGCACTTGAAACATCGCTACTCTGAGATGTGTGTAAGTATACAAATGCACATAGGATTTTGAAGGCCTAGTATAAAAAAAGGAAAAGAATGCAATATATCTCTTTAATAATGATTTTTATTGTTTACACATTATAAAGATGCTATTTTGGATATATTGGTAAAATCATATTACTAAATCACTAAATTCTATACCTAAAACTAATATTACACTATATGTTAACTAACTGGAAATTAAATCAAAACTTGAAAAAGAAAACAAAAAAAATTAATTTCCCTGATTTGTACTTTTGAAAAAAGCTAATAGAAAATTTTAAATTATATACATCATTCACATTTGTGGCTCACATGTTTCTGTTGGATAGCAGTAGTTTAGAAGAGTAGTTCTCATTCTTTTGTGCACACTAAATCACTAGTTAAACACTTTTAAAGGGCAAATATCTTGGGCACAATCTCATATTTTGAATCAGAAAACCAGAAGTGGAGTCTGGTTACTGATGTTCCAAAAAGGTATAGAGAATACTGATGAACAGCTAAACTTAGCCAACCAGACTCAATGTTCTCTGAATAATCCGCATTTTTATTATTGAATCAGAATAAGATTTTACTACCAAAAGACCTGATGCTCTTCACAAGAAATACTAGTTAATTTTAACAGGTTAATTTCTTTATTATCCAGCCCTGTGATGTCTCTGTTACCTTTTCCCCTCCTTCAAATCTGTAAACATTACATTAGGAAAACAACAGAAAGCCCAGAAATTGTTTTTTTCTAGTATTACATCATAAAAAGTAAGGCCACTCACTCTAACTGTACTCCTATTTTATAGTGAAGACAGATTTGGTTAAGCTTTATGAAGAATGACAGAAAGTTCCATAATTATTTGTACAAAACTGAGGCAAGTAAAAGTAATTCTCTCTTTCACTGTCAAAATGACTACAGGTCAAAAATAGATATGGTTTAGTAAGTTACACAGAGAAAGACAAATACCACATGATTTCACTTATATGTGGAATCCAAAAAACCAAAACAAATGAATAAATAAACACAAAGCAGAAACAGACCCACAAATACAGAATAGGGTAGGCAAATACAGAGGGGGGAAGGCAAAATGGGGAAAAGGGAGTGGGAGATACAGGCTTCCAGTTATGGAATGAGTCATGAGAATAAAGGCACAGCATAGGGAATATAGTGAATGGTATGATAATGGCATTGTATGGTGACTTGGTAGCTACACATGTGGTGAGCATAGCATTAAGGTGTAGAGTTGCTGAATCACTATGTTGTAGGCCTGAAGTAATGTAACATTTTTTGTCACCGTACTAGAATTAAAAAAAGATATGGTTTGTTTCAACACAGTTAAACAGCCAAACTGAACTTATAATAGTCCACTTCTTAAAAAATAAGAATTCTAATATTGCAGAATACAAGCATGCATGTCCTTTAGATAAAATGTATATGTACTCTGATGTTGAAGAGAGGCAATGGGTTCCAATCTAACCAAAACTTGTTGAATGACAGACACCTTATTAGATAAGCTGAAATGGGTAATCAGCAAGAAGAATAATTCTTGGAGGAGAGTTTATATTATTAATAGATTTCATTTCTCCCAGTGCCAAATTATTATAGTACTCCAGCACTAGAATACTAAAATTTATCAAGTTAAGTGCTTTTATTTGCAACATCAAGTTGAATAACATATTGAGAAATATCTGGTTGGCTTATCAGGAAAGAGCACTTAACTTTTTTTTTTTTAATTTTTAAGAACGTTAAGCTCCCCATATTCTCTAAGAAGCTGGTGTTTCTTTCAGCAATTTAGTATATGAGAATGGATCTTAAGCCGGCTACTGAATGTTGACTTGATAATGTGATGACTTATGGAAATTTTCTTTTTATTTTCAAGTTATATCATGTTAGAGACTGAAATTTAACTCTCCTGATCATAGAATACACTCATCTGGTCATACAAAAAATATTTTATTCATCCTCTCTGAATGTCAAAATGAGACCTGGGTCACATTGTGATCACACTCCCTGTAATAAGCAAATCAAACTGTCAAATCCCTGGGGAAGATTTTTACAGAGGCATAGATAATTTACAGAAAATATTGTCTTTCTTCTTAGGATGATAGATATAGATGATTCGCTGATAAATATATATATGTGTGTATATATAGGTAGGATATGACTATACCTATATCTACATTTATATACTGAATAACATAGACTATAGACTGATAGAGATTAGAATATTTTCATTAAGACACAGGACTTGGAAACCTAATACAGCATCAGACAGAGATAAATATAAACTTACCTGTGAGCTCAACCAATGCTGCAACCTAAATTCTATGTTTTCCAGACCAAATTCATGTAACAAATCACTAACAACCAATACTGATGAGCCAGAATCAGAAAGACACTGGTCTCATGCAGCAAAGTATTAAGACAGAAAAGCAATTTTTTCCAATGTTTGCACATCACTTCAGTTGCATATCACCCACGTTTGCATATCATTAATTCTGAAGAACTTTAGTAGACTATTCCAGTGATTCTAAGATGTGCATTTAAAAATTGTTCACATCTATGACTCTGGGCTATGTCTTACGACTGGTAGTGTCTTATGATTACCCATCTCTATGTTTGGCTCTCTCTCCTTTGGGCTGCTCTTCTTTTCTAGGACAAATGGAGGCCATCAGTGGCTAAAGTAAGTATTTGACAATTCTGTCGTCACTCTTTTCATTCCTCTCTCCAACTAGTAAACACAATCCCTTTGTCTTATCTCCTCTCTCTACTGAACCTGAGCCAAGGTTCTTGGTTTGAAAATTCAGATTTTTTTTTTTAATACTTGCCAAGCATGTTTCAAGGGAAGGCAAATTTTGAGGGTGTGGTTCGGGTACTGTTGGCTGCCACAGTGCATTCTACACAGAGCCTTCCTTCGCTTTTACCTGTGTAGGAGAGCATGGGGGTGTTCAGCTGATTCATCTGGGGTAGATCTAAAAGGGCTTTTACTTGGCAGTATATTTTCTTTCATATGCATATATTAATGACTCATCTTATAATCAGTAACACTATAAATTCATTTAAATACGGTAGATGTTTCCACCACAAGCATTCCTTTTTCTAGTACATCTGTAGAGCTATGAGGAAAACACCATTAAATTAATTTCTTTACTATAGACCCTTTCAGATTCTCAAATATATTGTGACTCTGTGATATAGTATACACCATTATATAAGTGTATTCAACCACACAACTTTATTTTTAGGGACTATCTCATGAGATTAGTACTCTGAGGAACAGAATTTTGGGAAAATTACTATAGAGTGAATTCTTCTAAATTACTTCTAGATGTCTTACAATCTCTGTGTCTCTGACTTTGACCTTCTTTCTACCATCTGAAGGTTCACCTGCATTTTGACATACTTTACTTTCAAGCCACAGAAGTAGAAATATCCTCCTTTCATGTGCTTTAAAATACACTCTAGAATAGGTTCTAATTTAGAAAAACAGTAATGAGCTGTACTTCATAATTTTCTACAAAGAAGAATTTTTCTGTGATTTCTGTGTATGATCCTTAAAGCAAAACTCTAATTTGGGGAAAGAAATATATTTGTTGCCCCTTGCTTTACTGAAAATTGGAGATAATGCATCTCACAAACTCAATTCCACTGAGGCATTATAGTCATAATATTTATGACCAAGGTGATTAGGCTCAGAAAACGACCAAAAGGCTATGATTTTCAAATTCTAAAAATTATAATGGCATAGCTTTATTAGCTCCTAATGTCAGGTTGATTAAAGCTGTTCTCAAATCGATGGAGGGCACAGGAAAGCATACTTGAGTAGAAATGTTCTCCTTCATCTCTCTATGATCTCCTTACTCTACTCTGCTCTGCCTATCTGCCCACTCAAACAACCCCTCTCTTTAGCACTACCAAAATTACCATAGCACATAGTCATTGATTATCTAAGAAACAAAGAATCCTCATCACCCTGTCTCTGCATTCTTCAGCCATTTCCCAAAGTCTGAACATGCCATCTCACAGGGCTAATAAGACATACCAGTGATGCATTACAGGGGATCTTAAAGCATTTACCTTTTCTGGAACCACACTTTTGCCATCCCATGCATAACCTCTCTTGGTGAAATAATTTACTGTGGCAAACTCGATCAGAGCCGAGAACACAAAGGCATAGCACACTGCAATGAACCAATCCATTGCAGTTGCATAAGCCACCTTCGGAAGGGAATTTCTGGCACTGATACTCAAAGTTGTCATGGTGAGCACAGTTGTTACCCCTGTAAAGAGAGAAATTAAGTGAATTTGTAGGTTCATACTGCAAAATTTGATCACTGGAGGCCAACCTACTTGTGCAAAAGGTAACCAACAGTGCCATAGATACAGTGGGTTGTTGTTGTTGTTGTTTTTTAATCATCCCATGTTGGTTTGGGATGAGTGAGTTTTAATACAACCCCAGTGTAGTGTATAGTTCATGGTATGGCAGTATTGAGGGGGATCTCTTGGAGAGATAAACTGCTCTGCTACCGAGAAGCTGTTAATAAAATCATGAATTCCCTTAAACGGGCACCTTGAACAAGGTGTCCTGGGCAGGGAAGGAAACAATACTGTCTCACTGTCCCCAATGCTTTCAAACAGAAAGCATAGATCTTCATTGTCTCTGATCCACAAGAAATTGTTTATCCTCATCTCTGTTTAATATTCTATCTGCATATCCTAAATGTATAAACCAAGAAGCTAGTAGCTTCTTGTTAATCAATAATTGATAGATAATTGAATTATTTTAGGATAATATTTTGCTACATTGTTAACTTTTCTGCTTTTATACTATTTTCCCCCTAATTCTAAAATAGCTCCTCTTTGGGGCACCTGGGTAGCTCAGTTGGTTGAGCCTCCTACTCTTGATTTTGGTTCAGGTCATGATCAAACAGTTCGTGATTTCAAGCTCTGCATTGGGCTCTGTGCTTACAGTGTGGAGTCTACTTGGGATTCTCTGTCTCCCTTTCTCTCTGCCCCTTCCCCACTCACTCTCTCAAAAATAAATAAATAAACATTAATATAATAAAATAAAACAGCTCCTCTTTTGAAGAAATTCCTGAAATAAGTTGCATGTCATTTGCTTGAGGTTATACAGCTCAGAAGTGGCAAGACAAAAATACGAACACAAGTTTGTCTGATTCAAATGTCCACAATCTTTCCCCTTTTTTTTGGTAATGCTGCCTCATTTGCCCAATTCTGTGAATCCATTCTTAGTGATTAATGTTACCTATATTCAAAGCAGTTTTCAAGCCAGTTGTTTTTAGCTTATTTAGACAATTATGAGTTGGTATGTGAATGATATCCATTAATGTTCATTTAATAAATTGATACAATCAACCTACTATATGCAAAACCCTATAACAGAAGCATTGTAACGTACCTCTTAAGCCATTTGAAAATGTATCAAAAAACTCACAGTAGTCCCATGGGGTGGCTCAGGCTGCATGGTATGGAAAGACTTCTAACCTCTTCCAGTGACTAGTCCCAACCTTACCACTTACTAGCTCTATGGCCTCAAGTAGGCAAATTTACTTGTAGGGACCTCAGTCTCCACATCTGTAAAAGGGGTGATTTAGATTTCATTCTCTCAACTATCTATAATTGTTAAAATTATCAGAGAAACTTCTGTACAATTTTTCACAAGATTACTTGAGGATTAAATGTAATAATAGGTAAAAGAATTTTAAAGATGGTAAATTATTTCCATGGAAGATACTGTCATCTCATGTAAAACTCATATCTATGATTACCCTTTTGGATTAATATTTAGAGAATCAGCAGTGTCACACAGCTGGTAGGTGACTAATTTTTCTAAGCTGCTTTATGCCATCCAGTATTTCCTAGTTTTCCATGAATTTTAAGGTAGATGATCTTTAAAATTTTTTTTTCCAACGTTTATTTATTTTTGGGACAGAGAGAGACAGAGCATGAACGGGGGAGGGGCGGAGAGAGAGGGAGACACAGAATCGGAAACAGGCTCCAGGCTCTGAGCCATCAGCCCAGAGCCCGACGCGGGGCTCGAACTCACGGACCGCGAGATCGTGACCTGGCTGAAGTCGGACGCTTAACTGACTGCGCCACCCAGGCGCCCCTAAGGTAGATGATCTTTGTAACTATGTTAGGGAGTGATAAGATTAAAAAGAAACATTGAGACTTTTATTAAATCATATTTTTTTGATACATGGTCACAGATATAGGGAGCAGACTTACTCTAAACTTTGGAGGTGTTACAGAAAGTTCTGGGGAATTATCTGTATTATATAACCAACAAATGGTTTAAGAAATATTGGCCGGTAAACAGTTCTTAAATTTACATATCAATATTAACTAGAGCTAAGAGCAAAGTAATTAAATGTCAGTATTTGAGGAACTGAACAACCCAGTTCAAATCCCAACTCTGTAATTGCTGAATGACCTTGGGAAAACTGCCTCACAATCCTGAACTTTTTTTTTTTTTAATTTTAATGCTTATTTATTTTTGAGAGACAGAGAGCATGAGTAGAGGGAGGGCCAAGAGAGGGAGACACAGAATCCAAAGCAGGCTCCAGGCTCTGAGCTGTCAGCAGAGTCTGACACAGGGCTCTAACTAATGAACCACAAGATCATGACCTGAGCTGAAGTCGGACATTTAACCAACTGAGCCACTAAGGCATCCCTGTTGTCTTTTTTAAAAATTATCTCTTTTGGGGGCACTGGGTGGCTCAGTCTGTTGGGCATCCAACTTCGTCTCAGGTTGTGATCTCACAGCTTATGAATTTGAGCCCCACATCGGGCTTGCTGCTGTCATCATGAAGCCTGCTTGGGATCCTCAGTCCCTCTCCCACTCGTGCTCTCTCTCTCTCTCTCACAAATAATAAATAAATATTAAGAAAATTATATCTTTTAAAATTAATTTTAATAAGTCTAACTCAGAGGGATATTATGAATATTAAATAAAATACTGTAAAAAAAAGTGTTTAGTATTAAGCCTGATACCAAGAACAAAGCTAATGGCTACTATTATTTTTTTAATGTTTTTTAATGTTTTTATTTACTTTTGAGAGAGAGACAGAGACAGAGCATGAGTGGGGTAGGGGCAAAGAGAGAGAGGGAGACAGAATCTGAGGCAGGCTCCAGGCTCTGAGCTGTCAGCACAGAGCCCGACATGGGACTTGAACTCATGAGCCACAAGATCATGACTTGAGCTGAAGCCGGATCCTTAACCGACTGAGCCACCCAGGTGCCCCAATGGCTATTATTATTGACAACTTTGGTCCTTGTTAGTAAATCTCTGCTGCAGTGAATTTCATTTTTTTTTTTAATTTTGGTTCATGTAGACAACTGTCAGAAGTAATTTGGGAATGGGTGTTCTTTAAATGTATTGGTAAATTAAGAGTGAAGATAGCATAAACAGAGGTGTGTGTGTGTGTGTGTGTGTGGTCTTCCAACACTTGCTACAGGGGCAGAGAAAGGAAAAAAAAACTGTGTTGAGCACCTATTAAAAGTTCCAAGAACTCAATCTGACAATGCATATATTTTATTTCTCTCAATATTTTAAAAAGCACTATTTTACTTTAATTGCTCTCTCATTTTACAGGCAACTGAATCTTTGAAAAATGAAGATTGGATCTAAAACTTGGACCTATGTGGCAACAAAATTACAGGACCACACTGCCTCTAAATGACAGCATGGACCATCAAAATGATGTTTTAAGACATAAAACAGGCTTTGACTTTGCTGCATTCTTCAACCTTATACTAACCTGTTAGAAAGAACAACTTTTTTTTTTCTTTTTCCTTTGTATATTTTTTCTTTAAATATCCATGACCCTGTCAGGCATCTGACACAGCACAGAGGAATGTGCTGAATTGAGACTAAAAACAATGGAAACATGTGTACTAAGTAAATGTTAAAAGGCTAAAGGTCTAGAGAAATTGTACTAGTGATTGTATTGAACTTAAAACGTTACAAATATATGACTTGATACACAGAAATACTTGCCACAGCTGAGTTTACAAACACGTAGTTATGTTCACCAGAAGGGCATGAGTTAGCTGAGATATCATGTTGTTGGAAATGTGAAGAGCAAGGGTTTGACTTATAAAAGATTCCAAAATGCTTTAGAGAATTTCCAAAAAGGAAGGATAGAATTTATTAGGGTAAGAAGGAGGGAGAGTGAGCATTAAAATAAATAAATAAATAAATAAATAAATAAATAAATAAATATAACTTTTTCACTGCACTTCTGGGTTCATTCTACAAAAATAAACACAAATATTAAAATATTTTCTCTATTCCCTTTCTTTTTCAATTTCCAGTGAATAAAGGGCTCAAATTAAATATACATATAGAAGTAAGCACCTTGACAAGAGTTCAATCTTCAGTTCTAGTAAGTGGCTTCAACACTAGTTAATATTAACAAATGGTAATTAAAGAAAGAATTTGAAATGAGCTACTCTTGTGCTCTGCAGCTTGAATCATCTGGGATCTTTTTTAATGTTTATTTATTTATTTTTAGAGATGTGGGGGTGGGTGGCAAAAGGGGGAGAGAGAGAACCCTAAGCAGGCTCTGCACTGTCAACACAGAGCCCGACGTGGGGGCTCCAGCTCGAGCCCACAAATTTCAAGATTATGACTTGAGCTGAAACGAAGAGTCAGATGCTCAACCAACTGAACCACCCAGGCGCCCCCATCCCAGACCTTAATACAGCTATGTTCCTAGACTACACTCAGAGCAAAGATTTGGTCATTTCCAACCTGGAAGCACTTTGCTAAGTTCAAAAGAAAAGACTCTTTCCTGGGCACTCGTAGCAAAGTCTTGTTTTTTTCATGAGATAACAGATTTTTCATGCCTTGCCTGTTATTGAAGATTGATGCCATAGGGATCTCGGCACATGAATAATCCTCAATTTAGATTATAAGCTTCTTAAGGTTTTTTATTCTCTGGTAGAGAGGGTTAAATATGGCATGTGCCTAGTTGATGTTTTAGAATAAACCTTGATAATTTCACATTTCACCAATAAATATGTGATTGTTATTTCCAAATGAATCCCACAACCACCTGATTTCATGTCTCATCATTGCATCTATATAGCATATTGATTTTGGTTTGGAATGGTCATTAAGGCACCAACTCTACAGCAAAGAGAGAGTCTGGGTCTTACTACAGACACCTTCACCTAATAGCTTCTGAAGGTGCTATTCTTGGGCAGGTTACCCAATTTCTTATTCTTTAGCTTTCTCTTCTATGACACAGGGATAATAACAGTACATAGAATTTTTTAGCATTAAATAAGAGAATATAGGTTTATATAATATAACCTGATATAAGAGCATTCAATAAATATTATCTATGATTTTCAATGTGACTCAAATTTTAAGCTCCAGAATATAATCTTCATAAGGGGAGCGGTTTATGTTCGGTTCACTGTAGCATTCTATGCCTACAACATAGTAGAAGCTCACAGTAGGTTTCAAAGAAATGTTCGCTGAATCAATGTATGAATCAATCAATGAATTCATTTTTTGTAATGGAATATTTTGTTTTCATCAGTCTTTAAAGTAAAATTAATATAGTGTACTACAATACAGGCAGGAAATCCCTCTTTATATGAAATACAAGCTTCTAAAATTATAAGTTAGGGGGTGATTTTTCCAATAAGTAAAAAGTTTGTTACAATTTAAACAATATTGCAATTAGATTTCCTTAACTCATAACATACAGAACATTTAAAACATCTTGATAGGAAAAAACAAAAGTGTATTTGAAACTCTTCAGAAGCACACACATGAGGTAAAATGAGGTATTTCTATACTGATGATGGTCATTCATGAGCTCTCCCTACCTAAAGAATCCCTGCCTTCATATATGTAAGGAAGTAATTCTGCTGATATTTTCTCAGATTCTCCAAAAATACACTGATACATGATTATACATTCTCAATATATGATTTCAATATTAATATTTCTGTTTTTCATCTATCACCATGTATTTTATGTTTGCTTCATTCCTCAACTCTCCCAAAACATCACATCAAAATTTCGTTAGTTCCATCTAACTACATGCACCAGAAACAGCTTTTGCTATTTAGAGAAAAAGTTTTTAAAAATCATACCATAATGAGAATGGTAACTCTTTGAACCTTTCTATTGTGCTAACTTCAGATTTTAATGTATAATTACTTTTTCATTTCATCAGCAATGTCACCAATATGATATAACTTGCCCTCCATGTTAATCAGCATGCAGATGTTAATTGGCACTCACCAAAGACAGTCCTTGCTGGTACAGACTCTCTGTTGAGCCAGAAAGAGACTTGGGAGAGAATAACCGTCATTATGCATGGCAGGTATGTTTGAATAACGAAGTAGCCAATCTTTCTCTTCAGGTGGAAATGAGTGGTCATTACAACATATTCTCCTAGAGGGTAAAACAGACAGTAAGGTGAAACAATTTGACCTTGAAAAGAAGTTATCTTTAAATTTTTCCAGCAGCAGCAAAAGCCTGTTCTTTAGACCTATCCTGTCTCCAGGTGACATTTGGTTCCCAAAGAGAAAAACTTTTATCCAGGAAAAGAAAGAGATATTACAAAAACACACCAAGACGGGTCTGAGGATGAGACTGAGGTGCCAGAAATGTCATAGATATTGTCAGAACCTTATCATGGTACATCACACATTTCAGACATATCTGAGCATCTATTTACAGATTGGCTTTAATGACCATAAAGGCAATGTGTGAGTCCCCGATGACACATACTAATGGGTTAGAACAGATCAGATCCCCAGTTTATGGAAGACATTCAGGCTGTCTAATGAAGAAGCTTTGGTGTCCAACTTGGGGGAGTTCCTCGCAACACCAACAATTTCTTTCAGCAGCTCTGTCACCTTCAGTAAGTTATTTAGCTTAAGCCTGATCTTTGAAATAGGAGAGTGAGCTATCCCCTGGGTTCTATACCCAGGGTTTCTCAAAATTTATTTTGAGGAATACATTCATCAGAATCACCTGGAAAGGTTTTGACATTCAGTTCTTCAGGTCCTACCTAGATACACAAACCATTCTTTAAAAAAAAATTTTTTTTAATTTTTATTTTTTAAAGAGAGAGAGAGAGAGACAGAGCACAAGTCAGGAAGGAGCAGAGAGAGGAACACAGAATCCAAAGTAGGCTCCGGGCTCTGAGCTGTCAGTACAGAGCCCGAAGTGGGGCTCAAACCCATGAACTGTGAGATTACGACCTGAGCCAAAGTCGGACACTTACCGACTGAGCCACCCAGGTGTCCCCACAAACCATTCTTCAGGCAGGCCCAGGAAAATCCATTCCAATACAACTTTTGAACTTGTCCCAATTCCTAGCCTAAGCTAGGAAACAGTAGACTAGGTAGGCACAATTCATGGTTTTGGTATGTAACAAAATCTGATTTCATTTAGAGGTCGAAAGTGATAGACATACAAACCAAATTGTAGGAGTTTATTTTTTTAATTGATGTTATATTTTCTCAATTATAAACCTTTAGAATCGATTCTGAATATATATATATATATATATATATATATATATATATATATATATATATACTTAGCTATCTGTCAGTGGGTAGAAGAGAACTAGGTGTATTCTTACACTATCACTTCCTTTGGTATTCACATTTCTCCATCTTTCTCCTTCCCTTCAACTCCAAACTTCCTCCTATGCAACCTGTTATATATGTTTCAATCTGTGGCCATCCAGCTTCAGACCTTAATGAGGCTAAAACTGTTCATGATCTCTTAATATCCTAAACTTCATCTTTCTGGAAAATAATTATAGAGGTTCTGAGTGTAGTTTGGCTTTCAGCTTTCTTCCCCTTTTTTTCTTGACTCTAGCCAGGATTTCCTTTCTCACCCCTGACCCTAGTGTCATTTGTACCTAGAGGGATGCCAAATCTAGAGCTCTAAGTAACATCGTTTTTAAAATCAACCTGTATTCCCAAATATCTACAAGACATCTCAGACATTCTAATTTTTTATTGACATCACCAACTAAATACATTCAAAAACAGACATTAGTTAACCTTTCCCATAAAAAATAATGACCAGCATACAGCTGTGTTGAATTTCCACTTAGAGTCCATCTTTGAATTCATGGTGCTCTCATCTTTCTACTCACTCAGGCTAAAACCCTGGAATTGATCCATGGATGTGAAGTAGGGCTTCAGAGGGAGAAATAAAGGAATAAGTTGAGCATAACAATTTTAATTTCTCCTGTGCAGTATCTCCCAGTCTATCGTTTATCTGGTGGTCACTGCTCTTATTGCCTTTGTAGATCCGTTAATTGTCTTGCTCATCTCTAGCCACTCCCTCACTCCGTTTTCCCTAAACTTTGATGCAGAGTAATCTTTTTAAAGCATATGTAGGTGCACCTGGGTGGTTCAGTTACTTGAGCATCCTACTCTTGATTCCAGCTCAGGTCATGATCTCATAGTTGTGGCATCAAGCCCCGCGTCAGGCTCTGCGCTGAACATGGAGCCTGCTTAAGAGTCTCTCTTTCCCTCTGCCTCCTCTCTTCCTTGTTCTCTCTCTCTCTCTCTCTAAAATAATAATAAAAAAAGGATATGTAAAATCTTAAAATACCTTAATGGATTCCCATTGTCTACATTAAGGTTTCTCAACCTCAGCACTATTGACATTTCTGACCAGATAATTATTTATTGTGAGGGCTGTCTTATATGTTGCTGTATATTCAGCCTGACCTGTACCCACTAGATGCCACTAGCAAATACTCCACTCTTCCCCAGTGTCACAATCAACATTGTCTCCAGTGTTACATACTGACAAGCAAACTCCCTAAGCTGTATTTAAGACTCTGTCACAGCTCTAAAAATGCATTTTAGCATTATGTCTCATAGCTCAGCACTCATTCTCACAACTCGGTATATTGAGATACTGATACAAAATTCTCTACATGACATCTATTACTGCTGAATATTTTGTTCACCTATGGGTTGGGATGAATCCATATCAGAATAGGAAGAAATGTACCGTAAAGGAAAGCTTATTAGCTTTGGAAGCAAATGGATTTGAGCTCAAAACTTAGACATCTTATATTCTTACTGTTAGCCTTGGGCAACTCAGTCTCTGATCCTCTGTTTCCTAATCTATAAAATAGTGAGAAGTATACTGTGGGGAGAATGAAGAATAGGGAGTCTATTTAAGATCATGTTGTGTAAGAGTTTTAAAATAAATTTTAGTTCCTTTTCCCATTTTCTTATCTGTTCCCTCCAATCAGAATTGGTAAAAGTATTAGTAAAATAAATGCATTTATTCTTCACAGTAGGAAATAATTCACAAGTGCAAATAAGCTTTCACTGATAATTGTTAATAATGATAACAATTTTAATTGTTATCAGTAATGTTAGTTGTTTTAATTGCTATCAGTAATTTTAATTGTTATCAGTAATGATTTACTGATCCCTTGTAAGTAATTTCAAATTCATTTATAGCTTGTTTACATTTATAATAATATCTTATACTTTTTAGTTTATCTAATTTATATGCTTTTATTCCTCTCATCAAACTTAAAATTAATTGGAAAAGGATAGTTCTTTGAATATAGCATGGTTTTACATATTTTAAGTATTCAAATATCTGTGTATGGTGAAAAGGGACACACTGAGATTTAAGGGCACTCACTCAAATCAACATCCATCAGAATCTCTCTTTGGGAGGGAAATATGCTTACTAATTTCTTTTAATTTTTTATAGATACATTAGGTGACCTCCAAGGTCACCCAAAAGAATTAAATGATCCAAATTTGAGAAAGATGCAAAAAACCAATTTTCCCCGGGCTACTAAAATGTCATCTTATGAACATGGCCATGTTACATTTTATCCTCTCAGGAGTACGCATTATTATTCTAACCATTCATTCAGCTGAGGTTTACAAAATTTTACCAGCCCAAAGAAAAAATTCCAGAATGTCAGAAAGATGAATATCTATACATATTCCATTATCATCTTTTGTTGTTCACAATGAACATTTTAGGAAGATTCTGAAAATAATATTATTTTGGAGGAACTATTATTCAACATATTTGTTATATAAACCATTTTGTCACTAACAAAATAGAGAAAGGAGGATTTCAAATCTTCTGAAATCATTTTCTTAAATTAAACAAAATCTAAGAAGCTTTGGCACAAAACATTTAAGTAAGGAAAAGAAAAGGCAGCAAAATCAGAATCATGTTGTAATAGTTTAAAAATAAAAGAAAAACACAACAAAAAAAATCAGTCTCCTAAAGAATATCTCTAGACATCAAGTGCTTATGCACTAAGCATGTCAAATTCTTTTCCTCTAATTCAATAATCTAGAAGAATTGTAATTCAAATATCCTTGCATATCATGTAACCCTCAGGGAAGCTTGTAAATTAGATGTGACAATATTTCTGATACATTACCATACAAAATTAAGGAGAAGGAAGGAAAAGAAACAGGGATCTAAGTCAGAAAGCAGCTTTGAGGGTTTGTTTAGAACTTGAAGAGCAAATTCCTTGCTTAACTTTATTTGACTTCAGTTTCCTCATTTGTTCAATTAAAATGATAGTGCTTTACTTAATTATTTCCTTGGATGCTGTGAGGATAAAATGAAATGGTAGATATGGAAGTTATTTGAAAAAAATTGAGTCACATGCATATTTATAGCGTGTAGACAAAAGGATAGAAAGGTATTCTTTCCATATGTAGAAAGCAACCATTCACTTCAACAAAGTTGTAGTGAACATTAGGTCCATATAAAGTTGATCCTTTCCTTCCAAGTACTCTAAAATTTGTGTTTTCTAAGTTATGTGTTTCCTAAGTTTCTATGATACCTTTTTAATGGGAACGAGGAATGAAAAATATCAAGGGAAGAATTCGTATTTTAATATCTGCTCAAAGGGTTATGAAATAGAAATAAGAAAAAAAAATGGTTAGAGTTCTAGGCCACTTAGCCTCTCTAGACCCATCTCTTCATCTGAAATAAGAATAGGTTGATCAGATGACTATAGAGTCTTTTCTCCCCATCCCCAACTGCCAGGCTTTACATTTTATGGCTACAGTGATTTCTCTGGAGATCATGTACTAGGTTTCATAAATGGGAGACTTGAGGCTCCTTGACCCTGCAGGGTCGTCCTTAAATAAAGTCATCCAGAGAAGATTTTAAGGATGTCACAATTTCTTTTGGTCTGATGTTCTAAGGATAAAAGATAGTCATTCACAAAGAAGAAATATTCATACTCAGCAAAGCTCACCTAAATTTCCTCTGATCAAATCCATCTAGTAACTTAGGTAAATATGAAGGTTTTAGTCATCACTGTGTACTTAAAAAATGCATTACATATTATTTTGTTATTGTTTTCTGGCCATATTTTCATTACACCTAATGACAAATTATTATACTTATTTAATTATTATACTTTCTGTATAAGTTATATTTCCATGCCTCTTAATGACTACTATGATTTTTGCATGGGCTCTCCTTAAAGAATTATTTAGGAAACATAATGTGGTATAGTAGAATGAGATGGGGGCCATGTCTGTGGTCTAGTTCCAAACTGCTTTCTCTGATATGTCAAGCAGAAATGACCTCTTCTTCTTGCCATGTGGCTCTCTTGCACTAACCCTATCACTATTATTGATAGTAATATCTAATATTTATTACATAGTTTTTACATGTCAGGTGCTCTGCTAAGGAGGTCACGTGCATTTTCTCATTTCAATCTCACAGCAGCTCATGAAGTAGATCCTCTTATTATCTCCAAATAGCACAAGAGAAAAATGAACAGAGAAATGTCTTGCCAAAGGTCAGGAAGTTAATAAGTGGTAAAACCAGCATTCAAAACTTCACAGCATAATTCCAGAGCCCACACTCTTAAATCCATGATGCACCACATTATAGGATTTCACACATGTCTACATTTCCTATTTCTAGTCATGTGGTTGAGAGCACTCTGCAGCTAGACTACCCAGGTTCAAATCCCAGCTCTGCCAATGCCTTGCTGTATGACCTAAGAAGAATAGTTAAATCTCCCTGGATTCAATTATGTCCCATCTGTATAATGGTTATAGTAAGAATAATACCTATATCCTGGGATTGTTGTGATGATTTGAACAATGGCAAGTGCAGGTTAGCTACTTATATCAATCAACTATGAGCTTCTTGAAGGCAGGAATTATGTGTCCTTCATCTATCTTTTCCAGGCCCAATTACAATGTCAAACACAGTAAGTGAGCAAATGGCTGAAGGAATTAGTTAATAAATAAATTAATAACATAGGATTGTACTGGATTTGAGAGCTGACTGGTCTCATCATTTAGTGTGCCTTTAAGGTTTTTCTCTGCCAGGTGACTAGCTGTACTTCAAACTAAATCTCCAACTTACTTTCTTCTCCAAAATTTTATGGCAGACTCCAGAAAAAGATTGTGCTTTAGTGGGTTTGTACTGAATTTAAAAATCCAGGGATTGAACTGAACCTCTTATTTCCCCCCTCCTAGGTCACAGAAAAAGACCACTGAAAAAGACCACTGGTGTTCACATGTGAGTTGGCTCAGGCAAGTAGGGCAACCCCTTCTAAGAGGTGATCTATATTGCTTCTCTCCCCACAGAGAAATTTAAGGTAGAAGATGTTTTTTATCTAATAATTCTCAATGTGTGTGCTCTTTCTTGCTATCATTCCTAGTCTTCTGGCAGAAACAGGGAGGTAACAGCACTCAGTGCCATTTTAACTTACTGTTTTTAGGGCTCCACAAGGATATTTGAAACATGGGATGGAAGACCTTAGAAAAGATCTTTGTTTCTTCCCCCACAGAAATCTATCAGGGTGGGTTTTTGATGAGCTAAAGGGGACCCAGAAGAAGTATAGTTCAGTGACTTATCGTGGAGATGAAAATGTACACCAAACTGAGCTCCTACATTGGAGAATTTGCTCACTATTTTCCTCGCCTCCCTTTCTCCCATCCCCCAAACAATATCCATTACGGGAATGATAAGAAAAAACTTTTATTTGTACAGATAAACTTGCTGTTCTAGCACAGATGAGTACTTTTAATGTACTCAACTTATGAGGTCCAGCCAGCGTGGTGGTGGTAGATTAGGCCACTGCCTCTCATCTCCTATCCCCAATTTGTGCCTGTGTCTTATTTCTGAATAACTAGAACGTATATAGGCTAAAGCCTGATGAGGCCAGAGAAGTCTCCGAGTTCATCAGACTAAGCCTTTCACTTTGAAGACATGGAAACTGGTCATAAAGAGGGATGCAGAGACATGTCAAGGTCACCAGCACTAGAAGTAGAGTGGAGGCACACCTTCCCGTGAGTAATCCTCATGGCTTGTGTATACTTTTACTATTGAATACCTGCATGCCACTGAATTTGAATTATTGTTTCATTCACATCCCTCAGCCTCCATTCTACTGATATTAGATGGAGAATTTCTAGAGGGAAAGTCCTATGATTATTATTTTCAATGTTCTGGGCTTAAAATACTGATTATTTGGTTTCCAATAAATACAAATTAACAACATGAAAGTCAACCCCTGCAGTTACTCTTCCTTGATTATTCTAGGCTGGATACATTTCTTTTTTTATTCATTAATTCAAAATATTCAGTGTCTCCTCTGTTTTAGCTACTATAGTAAATAATAGGGATACAGAAGACAGATATGGTCCCTGCCCTCACAAAATGCTAATCACGGCACTTACCACCCATTTTGATAATTATAGTTTATATGTTTGTCTTCCTTTAGATTTCACATTCCATGACAGCAAGATCTCTGCCTTGTCTGTCATCGACTCTCCAGTGCCTGCCACAATATCCAAATAGCATTCGATTTTTAAAAGTAAACACTGCTCATTTTAGTATGTTTTCTCACTTGTGAAGAAAAAAACATTTTCACTATTTTCCATGTTATGGAATATCTTCAAGACTATAGCAATGACTGCTACATACCATTTTGAGTATTTACTATATGTAGCACTCTGTTTAATGTTTTATATTATCTCATCTTTAATGCAAGATTATAGAATCACCACTTCTTAGAAGACACCAGAGTTTCTAATTGGATACAGGACTTTCCCAAAGTCACCAGGCTTCTATGTGGCAGGACCAAGATTTGAGTCTACCTATTTCTCACTGCAAAGTTGAAAACTTTATACTATGCCACACGTATTTTTAATGTTGGCAAAACTGAGGAGCAATTTTCTCCATTTTTCAAAACAATAAACATAAACATTTGAATTTACAGATTAGCCATGGTTTCTATAAAGTAAGCAAAAGGCAGATACCATTAAGCAGGAATTTTCCAATAACCAGAATAAGATATATTGACCTATTACATGAACATGTTAGAATTATCAGGGTCCTAATATAAAGCCTGAAACATAAGGAAGAAATTTTTCTTAGAAAATCAGCACTTCTACCCTTACATATTACCAAATTGCATTTTTTAGAAATTACAAATCAAAGTGAATGAACTAATTTAAAATTTTAAAGACAACTATAAACTTGTTAAGTCTTCAATAGTTGAGCATAACTAAAAGTATTAGGATTGAGGGAGGGTTGGGGCGCCTGGGTGGCGCAGTCGGTTAAGCGTCCGACTTCAGCCAGGTCACGATCTCGCAGTCCGTGAGTTCGAGCCCCGCGTCGGGCTCTGGGCTGATGGCTCAGAGCCTGGAGCCTGTTTCCGATTCTGTGTCTCCCTCTCTCTCTGTCCCTCCCCCGTTCATGCTCTGTCTCTCTCTGTCCCAAAAATAAATAAACGTTGAAGGATTGAGGGAGGGTTAAAATGCAAACTTTATAATTTTCCAGCCTGATGATCACATTACATTTAGTCATAAAATGGATATTTATATAACTAAACTCTTAATTTCTTGAAGCAACTTTAAAAGTTTAAAGTTTTGGGTCCAGCTGCTTAATAGTTATCTGATCTAGTTCTCAGTATTCTGTTGGTAAAGCAGTTACAATACTAAGAAGAATGGTACCTCACTTACTTTTAATTCCAAAGTGAAGTGGTCAGTAATGTAATTATGTTTCTGTGGAATTTAGCTGTGGAAGATCCATCGCTGGAGACATGAATGGATAGGTTTATGTTGAAGAAATTGACTTTTGGTATCATATGTGTAGAGGTCACTGCTACAAATGCACGAAGATTCATCGAATCATGGCAATAAATTGGGCGTAGATGATATTAATAGCTAACATTTATTAAGAATTTTTTCACGGGGCACCTGGGTGGCTCAGTTGGTTAAGAGTCTGACGTCAGCTCAGGTCATGATCTTGTGGTTTGTGAGTTTGAGCCCCGTATCGGGCTATGTGCTGACAGCTCAGGGTCTGGAGCCTGCTTCAGATTCTGGGTCTCCCTCTCTTTCTGCCCCTCCCCCACTCATGCTCTGTCTCTCTCTGTCTCTCAAAAAATAAGTAAACATTAAAAAATTTAAAAAAAAAAAGATTTTTTATGTGCCAGAAAATATCATAAGCACTCTTTATGCATTTAATTTATTTCTTCCACAATCATCAGGTAAAGTAGGAGTAAGAATTTAATCCATACATTCTTCCCCAGAAGTTCACATTCCTAAATACTCTGCTACCCTGATCACATAGAACCAGTACCTTATTTTGCCAACAAAGAAACAGAGGCCAAAAGACGTTAAATGCTGAATCCAAGGGCAAAACTCTGTAGAGTGTATACTATAAACTCGCTTAATTGGTCCTGGTTTAGCAGAATTTCTTGTTTCTATATGTGTTATTGAAGACCTTACTGAATTCTCACATTCTCACAAAAACTGCTTATATTTCTTCTGAAATATCTGGAATAATCAAATGGCACTTACCTGTACTAGATTGAACAATTCCAGAATCTACTGTTTGCCCAAGAAGGTCATACTGATTTAGGCGTGATCCATCTTCTGCTACAACCACTGAGCGTGCTGGCTCTCTGGTCCACTCATAAACAACTTCTGCTCTGGTATAGGCATCTGAAAGGAAAGAAGGGTACATGGCCCATGTGTTATGCTACTTTCATTCTCCTAATTATTTGGTGAGTCCTATCAGTTTCATATTTTCTATTGCATGGTTGCAGAGGGCAGGCCAGGAAAGGAGAGCCCATATCCCTTAGTTTAGAACACTAAAACACATTTTCCTGATTTGTTCAGTCATCTGTTCACTCTTACAACAAATGGTTATTAAGCATCTACAAAAGACAAAGTGCCTTACTGAAAATATGCTACTGAACATAACTAACAAGGTTCCCTACCGCTGTGACAGTAATGGGGACAAAAACAGATAAGCTAATAAACATATAACTTCAAGTAGTGTTAAATGCAATAAAACCATTCACAATAGGTAAGAGGGTAGAGAATGCACTTATTTTAGGTGAAAGACTCAGAGAGGGTCATTGTGGAAATGACAATTATATGCATGACAGAAATGAGAGTAGGCTATATAAGTCTTAGGGAAGAGTTTGATAGATAAATGAACAAACAATTTTTTTTTCCTCTGGTGCAGGTAAAAGCGTGATATATTTGAGTAAGAACAGGAATACCAATATGGGCAGAGCTGAAGTCCATATGAGATGACATAAGGCTAGAGGTAGTAGCCTGGGTCCAGATTATGTCTGGCCAGCAGAAGGTCATGATAAATGTAAAAAGTAACACTGGAAATTTTACTGAACATCTGTTTCTAAAGGAAGTCTGATTTTACTTCTTTTTACATTAATTCTCCTTTTAATAGATATTTACTATGACAATGATGATGTTGATGAGTGACACCATTTAGCTCATTACACTTCTGAATTGTTTTCATTTACCATATCAGTTTTAACCTAGTCATCCTTCTATATGAGAAGCTAGGTCAAAATCCTGATTCATTACTCAGGGAAGTTGGGGGAAGAATTGTACAGAATAAGTGAGAAGAAGAAGAGATTCCATAGTTTTTCTGGTGGTCACAGAACACCCACTATACATAGGGTGGAAAGATAGTACACACTTTCCTCTCTTGAGATGTAGAGTGATATTAAAAGTTAAAAGACTATTAGATTAGCAAAAGCAAAGTTTCCAGGGTGATTGAGAGGCAGATAGGTTGGCAAAAGTTGGCTTTACTGTAAAAGCTTTATCCCTTACCCAATTTCTGCATTAGGCACGGTAGACAAAATGCCCAGGGTCCACAATACCTTTAGGTGGACAAATAATGTTTTAATTTCTTTTAAAATCAGAAAAAAAAGTGATCCCATTTGGGTTTTATTAATCTTTATACAAATATAGTCCTCAAGTATAAAAGTTAAAAATATAAAATTATAAATCAAAGTATAGTTTTAATATACATTTTTTGAGGAATTGTTCAAAAAAGGCAAACGTGCCCAGAGCCCATAAAAGTCATAATGCATCCCTGCTTTACCCATCCCCTCCCATCCCAAGGTAACCAAACTTGGGTGTTTTTTTTCAAATCTTTATTTGTCCAAACCCAAATATTATGAGATATGAAGTGATCATTGCATTTTTACACACACGTGAAGCTGCCATAAAAAAGATGCGAGCCGTGCCCCTCATTCTCTGAACAAAAGCTTTTTTCTGTCTCTGGGATGAGTTTTGCAGAAGGTGCAGTCAATATTAGTATTAGTATTCTCCTAATTTTACATGGGTACCCCATCTGCTCCAGCATTACTTCTGGACAGATTGATAGTCAAGTTCAAGTATATTTTTTTATCAAATTTTCCAGGAGTTTGAGAGAATATACTAGAAATTAATTTAGTGGTTATTGCTTCTTTCATAAATATGTAAGTCTGATAAATGAATAGTTTTGGAATCTGTTCTCACTGATTTTTCTTTTTTAATTGTGGCTGTCCTCATTGACTTTTTTCATGGCACTAGTCTTGTATGTATGTACGTATGTATATACGTATATATGTGTGTGTGTGTATTTATTCACAGCTTTATTAAGGTATAATTGACAAAAATGTAAGACATTTAAAGTGTACAACATGAGGATTTGATATACATATGCATTGTGAAATAATTCCTACCATTGAGTTAACACATCTCATTGACTTAAAAATGTTTTGAATCATTTTAGCATTGCATTTGTTAGAGAGGAGGATTGCATTTGTTAATAGCATCTGAAACATGATTTATTTTTATAAAATCCCTCAAAGAGTGCAGAGCACATTAGTTTGAGAACCCTATTGCTTACAATTTGTAGGTACCTATATTCAGTAAAATATTTTTCTGATCGTGATAAAATTTTTAATGGGCCTTATCTAAGAAGACATATCAAGTTTATGATAACAAAGAATCATTGATTGTTAATATGGAAGGACTTTAGAGGTTATATAGCTTATCTCATTTTACAGATGATAGACCGAAGCACAGAAACTGTGAATGACTTGTTTAAGGGTGCATAGCTGTATAGTGGGAAAACCGAAGTAAGAGCATAGGATGACATCCATTCTACTCCAGTGCTATTGATAAAGATATTCTAGGCAAAAACTGTATATTAGATGCTTAAAATCCAAGTAAGGATACTTGTTGGTCAAGTAATTAGGGATGAAACCAATTATACACTTTCTGTCATTTCATAACTAATAAAAAAAAAACTCTTGCTACTGTATTACACTAGCATTAGCAACAGTGCCTGGACTCCCTATTTTTTTGTACCTCATCATGTGTTGCCAATGGGCTGCTAATATAATTTTAGAGGAAAAGATCTGTTACCATTGACTTCTCATGTCATATAATTCCATGTCTGATTCTTGCAACTTCTTAGAAACTCCACTGTGCACAAAATCTACAATAAACATGACATTGTTGTGAAAGTGGAGATTACGTATTGTTCATGTCTCTCAGTGGAAATCTCCCAAGATGCAGAGTAGATCCACATGGTGAAATGGGTGATGGGGATTAAGGAGGCCACTGTGAGGAGCACCGAGTGTTTTATGGAAGTGTGGAATGACTATATTGTACACCTGAATACATTACACTGTATGCTAACTAACTGGAATTTAAATAAAAATTTAAAAAATGGCATTTTAAGATGTAAAAGACAGATATACATAAGGCATCGTAATAGGTAATATACCTTATTTCTTCATTTCAGTATCTAGTAGAAAGTAGGTCTATGAAAACTTCCTTCCTTTGAGACTATTCAGCAAAGAGAAAAGAAGCTTAAAGAGAACCTTCAGCTACTTAGTCAAAATGTTAAGCTCAGATTTCAAATAAATGAGCAGATTACCTAAGAAAAATTTAAAATATAAGACAAAAAGTTTTGGTTGGGGTTATGAAAGAACTTTCTGGGGCTACAGCACTGGAAGCATAGACTTGGTATCAGAAGAGCAGCTACTTATAGACACTATCACTTTACATTTAGGAGCCTTCATCTCTCCATTTGTATGAAGCAGGTGCACTGAATAATTTCTAACATTATTTATTGTTCAGAATTCACTTACATTTCTACTTATCCCTCTCTCCTTATTTACAAAGCACTGTGCTTGATAGTCAGGGAACCATCACTTATCAAGTCCTTTCTAGATCTAGCACTTGCTTAGATATTCTTTTCAGAATATAACCTGAATCTCTTATTTTAATTTTTTAAAGGTTTATTTATATTTGAGAGAGACAGACAGAGTGCAAGGAGTGGAAGGGCGGGGGGGGGGGGGGCGGGGGCAGAGGATCCAAACTGGGTTCTGAGCTGACAATGCAAAGCCTGACGTGGGGCTCGAGCTCATCAACCATGAGATCATGATCTGAGCTGAAGTCAGAAGCTCAACCGACTAAGCCACCCAGCCACCCCTGAATCTCTTCTTTTAGTATCAAAGCCCCATTTGTATTTTCCTCAAAATGCAGTTAAAAGATGTCAGCTGGAGCATGCATGTTGTCTTCCAGTTTTCTGGCCTTATGAAGAGGGCTCTATCCCCAATAAGCAAAAAATGTGATGTAACACTGACAATCAGGGTCTAATGGAGAGTGGTAAGGAAAAACATTTGCTTTTCTGAGCTTAGTTCTTATCAACATATGGATGAGGTTGCCCTGGATGCTTCATAAACATAGATTACTTAGTGTTCTACTAAATTATTACCAAATCCTCTATCTTATCTCTTGCTTATTCTCTTCTCTGACATTTTGGCAAGACATTTGCTTCAAAAACTGGGTCAAAGCAATTTTAGCACACTTTTGCCTCAGTTTCTTCATTTCAGAAGTGTGCTGACTAGGCCAGGTCAGAGAACTAACCATACAATAAATCAACCACCGCGACTTCTCAAGCCAATGGCAGGCAACGGTAATTAGTCATGGTGCTCTCCCACTGAGCTCCAATGCTTACCTTTCAGTGTCAAGTCTTTTCTGTTTCTTTAATTCCCCACAGGCCTTAAATTGGCTATCTTTTCTGAGACTTAAACATTGAAGGGGCATTTTAAACCTGATTGTTATAATTTTTATCCATTCAATAAATATTTACTGAATGTCTCCATTATATCAGGCTCTGTGCTAGGAAATGCTGAAAAAAAATAGACTGTGCTCTCATGGAGTTTATAGTCCCCAGACAATAAAAATGTTAACCAACAAATAAAACTAATAATTATTGCTGTAATACATCTAAATTAAACATGTATTGTAATCAAGAAGACTGGCAGGACTGTATGTAAATTTAGATAAGGTCATTAGGGAAGGCCCTAGGAAATGTCATTTATACTGAGAAGTGGAAAAATAAAAGAAGCCAGTCCCATTAAGAACCAAGGGAAGAGTAACCCAAATAGAGAAAAGAGTATGTAAAAAGGCTCTGAGGTGGAAAACAGATTTTTATTTTTCTTACACAAGACACTATTTGTTTTCTACTCACTATCCATTTCCCCCTTCCTAAAATACCTCCTATTTTCTTCTTAAGTAGGCTGACAATGTGCCTACTTAAGAATATTTCTTCCCAGCCTAATTTGCAGTTAGCATGGGCAATGGGACACATCTTTGATTAATGAGATGTGAGTAAATGCCTGCTAAGATTTTAGGGAAAGCTTTTATCTTTTTGATACAGGTGCTAGTTCTTTCTTCTTTGTCCACTGTTCTTTGTTTTTAAAGCAAATGCAATGACTAGAGTTGCAGCAGCCATTTTGTGATCAGGAAGAACATCTAAGGGCATCTTAAAACATCATCCTTGTTGAGATGCTGACTAACTAATAATCAACCAACAATCACTTACCTTAATTCATCTCATATAAAAATATAAACTATTTTTTTCAGCTATACAAACTGCTTGAAAACATTCCTGACTAATATACTAAACAAGTAATTTGTTGTCCAAGACAAGGTATTTCTGAAGGTAAAAGGGGGCACTATTAGTAGTTATGCCATGATATTAGGCATAAAATAAGTATAGTCCCAGGCAAACTATAATGAATGATTTTCCTAACTATAAGATTATTTTGTGGATTAGATGAACTGATACATATTCAGATGTTTAATATACTATCTGACATACAAGTAACACATAATACATCATATTATTGTTAAAAATGAAAGTGGTAACCAAGAGAAAACATAGTAGTCCATAACATAGAATATACATTAAATTGGGGAAAGAGTGGGGAGGGGAGGGTTACCACCAAAGGCCTGTTTGGCTGACAATTTTTTAAGTAGTTTGTCCTTGGGTTTCAGTAGGGAATTAGATTTATAAATAGAGACACTTGTCTCTCCATGAGGAGTGCTGCTAGGAGCCTGAAGGCCCTTTGCTATTTTCTTTGCTTGCTGTCTTCCTACACTACCCCTATTTTTTTTTTTTCTATGAATCATATCTTCACCAAAATAGTTGCTTAGACTGTCTGTCTAGTGGGAACAGAAAGCTGGTTAGGTAGTCCAGCAGTTGACTCAGTATTTGTAAGTAACTCTCCTGCAGGAAACCAGGAATACACTGGTCTCACTCACTTTCTGCGTGTGTGCTATTCAAAGCAGAAGGATAAAGGAGGACCAGAGAACCTGACTCCATTGGCCAAGGTTCTCTTGGGTCCTCTGATGTGTGCCTGCATATTTTCAAATAGCAGAAGCCCAGACAATTATCATAAAGGTATCTAGGATACCTCCAAAAGCATTAATAGACACATGGATTTCATGGTATATCCAAACAGACCTAGAAGTCTTCTAAAGACTATGATTAGGGTAAGTTCTTTTCTGGCAATATATTTTTTTTGGTGTAGGCTTCATTATTAAGAAAAAAGTACCATCTGTTGCTGCCACCTACCAATATTTCTATCTGATAAACAATGTGCAATATTCTTTTTAAAATTTTTTTAATGTTTATTTTTGAGAGAGAGAGAGAGAGAGAGCAGGGGAGGGGCAGAGACATAGAGACACAGAATCCAAAGCAGTCTCCAGGCTCTGAACTGTCAGCACGGAACCCAACGCAGGGCTCAAACTCACAAACTGTGAGATCATGACCCAAGCTGAAGTTGAACGCTTAACGAACTGAGCCACCCGGTGCCCCACAATTTGCAATATTCTTAAGGTCAAACAAATGTCATCAATGATGCAAAATAAACATAATGATCTCCATTTATTGGAAGGAAGATATTATATATGGGGTAAAAACATCCATACTCCTCTTGTTTTTTTATTAATACAACTTTAACAAAAGTAGAATTTTTCTAATTAATTAAATCCATTCTTTCTCATTGAGGAGATAGGGAATAATGTCTTCCTGAAATAACATTAAAAATGAAATAAAAGATTATTACTTATAGAAAGTACTTGCAGCAAATAGCTATTTAAACTTTCTTCATGCTCTTTACATTTCTAACAGACATTATTAACCGCAGCTTTCTTTACTAAAGATGTAGGTCTCTCATAAGAATAAAGAAAAATTAAAAGAAATTTACTCACAGCTTCCAAATTTTAGTGGGCAGGCATGGGCATCCATAGGGAAGTCCTCTAAATGCATTGGACACTCAGCTCTCACTGTCAGCCTTATCAATTAAAGAAAACAGCAGAAATAAACAAGAGCCCTATAGATTAGATACTTTCTGATAAGTACAAATGGTGTGTTACTAACTATAGCAAATATATTAACAAAGCAAGAGAGGCCCACACAAACTGCAGCACTATTCTGAGCTATTAATCAAAAGATCTAAAAGGAATTATTTACAACAATGACTGGATGACACCAGATTTTGTATGATGAGTAAGAATTGTTACTGTTTCCCAAGACAAGGATCATCACCTCATCCATTAAACCCAGCAAATATTTGGAGACTAAAATTAAATGTAAGCAAATAAATGCTGGTATAAGACTTGGTGGAGAAGACATGGGTGGTGAGGAAGAGAAGAGAATGCTTTCTCTCCTCAGTGCAGCTCTCCCTATCTCCTTCCATCTCCTTCCCAAAAAAGCACCAAATGCATAAACCAACAAAGGAGTAGGTAAAGGAGGAAATGTCCGCAGGCTTTGTGAGATTGACAATAACATAGAGTCTCCTTGAGATTTTGCATGTGATCTCACTATAGTCTAACCATTTCATTTTCTTTACAAATCTACTGACTAATGGAAGCCAGGACTCTGCTGTGCTTCTCTTTAGTTCTTATCTTCAGAGAATATGAATTCTATTTATGTTTGAAAAAGGGTAAAGAAAAAATTTCACTGAAATATGTTTGATCTTGTTTGGTGGGAATTATGAAGGGATTTATGGTTTTTATAAAATATATTTACCCATATTATTAAGTAGCTCAAGAAATGTGGTCAGGATGGCTTTATAGCCAGTAAACTCATTAAGTGATTATAATACTGACTGAAGCAAATATGAAATGGGTAAATTAATGATTAAACTCACATTTTAAAATTAAACTATTAAGGAAAGTGATAACATATTAGCAAAGGTGGTGAGAAATTTATGAGATGGGAGATACAGTCTAGTTATTGATGAAGAAAACTGAATATATCAGAAATCATTAATTGGTAAACTTATCAGATATGCAAGTCCTGCCCTAAAAGAGTGCCAACTTGGAGGAATAAATACTGAACTTAGGCTCAAAAACAAGATATTTTACAAGGGGAGAATATTTCAAGTTTCAATTATAAATAGATCCTATTGGATGATCTGGAAAGGTCTCAACACATCTGTCCACTGATCTTCTATTTTCTTCCTTTCTTTTCTTTTCTTTTTGTGAGTTTTTTTTCATTCTTTAAGTCCTATTATACATTTACTAGTTGAATCCAACATCTAAAATGGCTCTTGAAGCATTTTATTTTTCTTTCTTTTCCATTTGGATATTTTTGTATAAAAAGGTAGGAATTCTGGCAGCTTTCTTCAAAAGCAAAATATCGCTCTATTCCCATGCTAAACAAACTCCATCAAGTCCAGGATTTTGCCTCCGTTACCTTTTCATGACAAACGAATAATTGGACAGTCTGAATTACCAAGTACTGTTCAGATCTACAAAAACAACATTCTAACAAGTCACTTGGGTATGAAATCACTGCTTCCCTTAAGAATGAGTTCTGGACAATTTTTAATTTCTCATGAATTAGCAGTATTCTAAACATTTTTTCTTTAAAAATATTCACAACTTTTTTGATTCATGTTTCCTTCATTCAGTCATGAATGAATGAATGGTATCCAGCTGCTGGATTTTCAGTAATCTCAAAATGAGGGAAATGTTTATAAAGCAGAAATACATACATATATATATATATAATAGTATCATTATAAATTCTTCTAAATGTATACCTTCACATGAATCTATAGCTTTTAAGACCCTTGTGCTGTCCTAATTTTTCCCCTTCCTTTTATTCCCTCCCCCCCTCTTTTTTTAGGTAGAAAAACTTTCAGATATATACTTTGAGATAGCTTCTAGAAATTTAATCTAGACTTTACTGGGATGCAGGAATATATGGGGTTAATAGTAGGGGAAGAATTTCCTTATACTGAATTAGAGTATGTTGGAGAGATATATCACTTAGTATACATTATAAATTTTTTCCCATTTTATCTAATCATTTTACTTAACACCTCAATACTTGCATAACATTTCAGTCAATTTATTTCTCACAACAGAGTAATTATTAAAGTTGTAGAATAGGGCAGACAGGAAACGAAACACTCTACCATGGCCCACTGGCTTCATGATCACATATATATGGAAGAGAAAGAAGTTCAGAAAGAGACCCAAACAGAACACAGTCATCCTTACCTCATGGTATACAACAAGGTACCATCCTCTGTGATCCTCAGGAGTTTGTTGGGCATGGTCATGTTGTGTGCCACTGACTTCTTTCCATTGTGAAAAAAGGTATCTGGAGTCCAGATCTTACTTGCCATTAGGTTATTTAACCGTAGAACTGTCATGGGTCCTTTAAATTTTAATCTTTCATCCTTCCAGCTTTGACGGAAAAATACATCTATTGTATATTCCTAGGTAATTTTGGAAAATGGCAAAGAGTACACTGAGCTATATTTTGCAATGCAAATAGCTTACACAGACCATGCATAATTTCTGTAACTTTAGAAGCAAAATATGAGCTAGGTGATGTTTCCAGAAGTAAACTTGTGGTAGCCTGTACATATTGGTGGCAGGTGAATCATTGGCTGGCATAATCATTTTTTAAAACACCTAAAATGCCTGAAATATTTCTTGGTCAGAAAATTTCCACTGATTATTTCCTGAGATATGTGAAAGGAAAATCATGTCCTACTCCCTACAGCTCCACCACACCAGCACTCAAAAAAACCAGAATACAGTACACATAAAAAATAAAATTCATGTTAGAGTTTACTACATACAGGAAAATATTTAAATTAGGTTAATTCCAGTTATGAAGACCCAGCATAGTATTTGGAGCGGGGGTGGGGGTGGGGGGGTGGGGGCGGTGCTTCCATAGTTTCTGAAAATCTCAGTCAATCTCAAATCATCCACTGTGGCTTCTATGGCTGTGTTTTCCTCTCTCTTGTTCCAGCTTCTAATAAGAGTGTGAGAATCCCATATCCTTTTTGGCTAAGTAAATTTTTTTTCTTTTTCACATATAATGTGCAGAGACTTTCAATTCTCCACAACAAAAAACATTATGAGGATAAAGAATCTGTTTCACTGTTAATTGGGATCTTTGCCAAAAAAAAAAAAAATACAGAATACGCGGGTGTGTGTGAGTGTGTGTTTGTGAGATTATGTGTGTATAAGACACATGAGAAATGTGTGAAGCTCATCATCATTCACAGCCAGGGAATCTATTTATTTGAATAAACACAGCATTCCTTATGGCAATACCCAGAGACAAACATCTGCTAATCTGAAAACAAGCAATGTGACTTACCAGCTCCTAAAATTGAAAAGGGTAATATCCATCTTCCTTGCAGCACTTGCTACACTGACACTAAATTTCGAACTTAATGGTTTGAAATAAAGATTACCACATTCTCCATTAATCTTAGCTTGCTCCAAACTGGAAGAAAGACTAACTTGAAAACATCATGGTACATTTTCTTAATCCCCTAAACCTCAATGCATCAGAAAGCTGTTGTTGTTGTTGTTGTTGTTGTTGTTTTTAATCTTATACATATAATCTTAAAACATGCAGAATATATAATGTCTGTGTATAGACATTTTGTGCATGACTTTAACCACCTGTCTCTTTCTCAGGGTTTAAGTAAGATTGGGTAAAGACTGAATAAAGGTTTATGCTTCAGCCACATGTTTGGCATTGCTGAGCTCTTACTGATCAAGTAGCTAACAATTATTACTGCATAGTTTACAGTGTGTCAGGCATAGTGTTAAATGCTGATTGAGACAGCAACAAGGAAGTGTGACATAATGCCAGTTTATTTTTGTGGGCAAGAGAAAATACCTTGATTTTTGCTTAGGTTTTCCTGTGTCCGGAAGTGTGAGGTGAAAAAGCACTGAGATACATGACATAGGAATTTACTCACCAAGAAACATTTGTTAAGCATCTTTTAATTTAGCAGAGGGAGAAGCTGTTTAGATTTGGATGCTGTAAGGGAAACTCATGTAGTGCGATGGGCTTGGAAAGGCATTTTCCATGAGGAGAGAAATGGGGAGGGAGCCTATGGGCTACGTGGGGAAGTGATACAGAGTAGCAGTGCTTACCCTGAAAGCAAATGGAAGGATTTACCCTGAGCTGTGTTTGTTCTCATCTCTGGACAACAGACAGGCTTATGAGATAGGGACATGATAATGATGATATTTCTATTACTCAGGAATCAGCCACATAAGCTCTATTTTCTGTCCAACTGAACTACTTTACCCTGTCAAACAGTAGAGGGAATAGTCACTTGTAAATCAAGATTTCAAGGATGCCTAAACTGACCATATTCCCATGAATCCAACAACTTTGCTTGTTTACTCACTCCAAGGAGATCTTTGAAAATGAAATGTTAAATATTTTAAAAACCTTAAAATGTATTTATTATCAAATCTTTAACAAGCTCTATCCCAAAGTCAATGATTCCAAAAAATTATGTCAAAACTTGCCAAATTGCTTTTTTTACGTATTTGTCATGTTTACAACCAGCTTTACTTACCTGTGCTAATGGCAGACATTGAAATGCCCAAATTCATTTATGAAATTCTCCCTTCAAATACCGTACTGGTGGCACAAACAGGCACACACACACAGAAAATTAACTGGATAAGCTTTGATTCCCACGTTCCCTTCAGTTCGAAGTAGAAATGAAAACTGAAATAAAAGCACTTGATAATGATCAAAACCCATCTAATCAAGAGTGTAAATATTTGGTTTCTCATTTTCAATGAAAGGCCCTGCAATGTTGCCATGGGAGCGGCAGGTGGCTCTTGGCATGACCTAACCCTCAGGGTCAGAGTTCATTAGGCCAGGATGGGCCAGAGCTTTCTTCAGGAAGCTGGAACAAGAGAGAGGAAATAGACCCATACATAGCATGATGGTTATGGATGTAAGTTCCAAACTTGCTAATTAGAACTGAATTGTCTGTCTTCCAGATATATGACTTTAGGTCATTTTCTTGGCTTTCTAAACTCCAGTTTTTGACCTAGAAAGTGGGGATCATGGCAATACTGATTTCACTGGCCTATTGTGAGAAGCGAGTTAACGCAAGTGAATAGCTTGCAAGAATGTCTGAAACATAGGAAGTTCTCAGTAAACATTAGAAGTTATTTGTCTCCCAATTTTTTTTTTGTTTGTTTCTAATCAACACAGATTTAGACTAGAGTTCAATGTCACTGGGAATGAAAAAGTGCTATTTGTTTGGACAGGTAGCAGGATAGGAAACCTGAGGAAAGTGAGGTGGTCATAACTAAGCAAAGAAAAATCAGAAGGCACAAGAAAAGACTCTAGAGAAGACCGTCTGAACAAAGAGGAAGCTCTGGTGAAGAATCTGTTCAAGGTCCAGTGTTCCAGCCCCCACCATCCAAGTGAAGTCTCTCCAAGTGACCCTGTTCACTACAGTGGTCCCTGTAGAATTTGAGTCTTATTCTGAAGACTGGGATAAAACATCCGATATGCTTCTAAATAAATATTGTGTGGAAGTGTTCCCACTCGCACCAGCTATTACCATCTGTGTGTGCTCTGACTTCGTACATTTTAAGCACCATGGAAAACAGGGCTCTGTGATTGTGCTGCCTAGATATTTCTGTCAGAACCTAGTGCCCTGGGAATGTGCTGTTTGATTGCCAATTAATGGTTTTTAAAATAAAGCTAAGGAGTTGTCCTAATTTTGTTTTCTATTCCAGATGAAGTCAGATGCCTTGGGAGCGGCAGAGTCTCTAGGGACACAGAGCCTGAGTTCAAGTTGCTACCTAGATAGGTCACTTTCCTCCTCTGGAAAATGTGGATAATAATAATAATACGTAGGTAAAATACACAGTATGAGTTACTAGATGAAATATGATCTATAAAACTGTTAGCATGGTGCCTCACATATTATAAACATTCAATAGTGTTTATTATTAATCACATATTTTAGTAATTCCTATTTTAAAAACTATGAAGTTTTTCTGGTCTTGAAAAATAGCTTTTTCATTTGGCCTTCTAAATAGCCTCTAAATCATACTTTACTGCTCTTTATGCATAATTCTCCCATAATGTGGTTTAAAGTTTTGTTTGTTTGTTTGTTTGTTTACTTATTTTGAAAGAGAGAGAGAGAGAGCAAAAGAGGGGCAGAGAGAGAAGAGAGAGAGAGAATCCCAAGTAGGCTCAGCACTATCAGTGCAGAGCCCAGTTCAGGGCTCGATCCCACGAACCGAACTGTGTTATCATGACCTGAGCCGAAGACAAGAGTCACGCTTAACTGACTGAGCCACCAAGGCGCCCCTCCCATAATGTGGTTTAAATAAGTAATCTTCCCAAATGAATTGGCCAGGTATAATTTCCACTAGCCACTTAGCATTATCAGTTGTAGACCTGACTAATTTGGTCCTTTGACAGAACAATTCAAACATCGTCTGGTTCTGGAATTTTAGGCAATAAGAAGTATAACTGGCTTAGACACTCTGTTCCTTCTTCCTATCTGATATATGACAAAGGCCATGTATGAAAAGTAACTCATGATAATCATAGGGTTAATGCATGCACCTTTAGTCCAAGACAAAAACAGACAAACAAACAAACAAACTGTGGTTCCTTAAATCACAATCTAAACCGATGACTCAAAAGTATATCAAATATTTTCAAGAGAAGTTTTTGACTGCATATACCTTTACTTGAACACTGTCCCTTAACAACTCCTATTGGGCATCTACTCTATGTGAGGCATTATGAAAGATGCCAGAGATAGAGAATATTCATTTTTCATTATGATGATGATAATGATAATAATGAGGAGGAGGAGGAGGAATAATATCATTATTAGTGTATGATGTTTGTAATGCTTCATCCCCTCTCAATGTTTCCACTGATGAGAAGAGAGCTTCAGCAGTGCAAAATCTTCTGAATGCTCCCCATTCCCTCATACCCTTCTATTCAGGGAGGGGAGGAGGAAGAATAATTTAATTTGATGGGTGAATTTGGAAGGAGAAATCAATCTTGTCTATCTCAGCCTCTTCCTGCTCTGCGCTGTCCATAAGACTCATAAATTCGGCTGTTTCTCTATGCTAGAAGTTTTACATAGACAGTCTATGCCTTAACAGAGGGAGGCCAAAGTGTTGCCTGTTAACTAGGTGGTAATCTAGCTGATTCTGATGTTTACTCTCTGCAAACCTACTTTTCTGCAGTTATAAGCCACTCCTGCAGTACCACCATCATTAGTAATAAAGATGATATTCTCATTTTCCAAACCCCTTACTCTATTACCTTATTTCTAAAAAGGCTCAGAACTCACATAGGAAAGAGGGCATTATTTATTGAGTCCCATAAGACTGTATTTTTTTAAAGACAATATAGACTCCTAAACCTATCACTAAATAAGTAGTAAGTCAACACATACTGCAGCCCAGCGATGCACTGATACTGTGAGGGATATGAAACAAATGTGTCTTTATATTTCTTGGCATCACTTGAAGAAAATAAGACACTTATATAAGAGAAATAACTTTACAAAGTATTGTTATAAATGAGACCAAGAGCTAAGTTGTTATTTTACCATCAGTAAATGTGACTATAATGCAGAAAGGGAAACTTAATCCATTATTGGATTGGTAAAAAAAAGTTTTCATTAATCTTTTAGGTTTTGATTTGGGCCTTTATAGAAACATAGGATTTAGATGGGTACAAAATAGAGGGAATTTCCATGAAGGGTACATGGCATGATAAGGAGTTCAGAGGCAAAAATAGTAACTATTATTTATTGAGCACTGTCTATGAACACTTTATATAGGTCATTTAAAATTCCTAACTATCTTATAAGGATGGGCAATTACAATAGTATATCCATTTTAGTACTTTGAGGCTTACTCACTTACCCAGGTTATATTGTTAGTGGTAAGATTTGAATTCAGCCAGCCTGAATCCTAGGCAAGTTTGCTCATCCCCCAGTGGTGTTGCCTCACAGAAAGTAGTATGTAAGCAAATAACTAAAATAGTCAACATTAGGAACAAGAGAGGATGAGTAGTAGCATCATCTATGGACTGTATGAAATACAGGCAGAGGAGTTTAAATCTGACCTTAAATCTGACTGGGATCTTTTAAATGTTCTTAATTAGAGTAGTAGCATAAGAGAATAGTGTTGTAAGACAGAATTCCAACATGGGAGAATCACAAGACGTTCTCAGAGAGTGATCAGTTTAGCAAAAACTATGTAGAACACAACATTTCAATAAAGTAGTCTACAAACCAACCACTGTAATAAGTTGCCAAAGGAATAAATCCACAATTGTGGATACTTTTATATCTCTATTTCTTGCATAGTAGTAATGGCTGACATTTGTTGAGTGCTTCCTATAGGCAAGATTTTTTTTTACGTGCTTGTCATGTATGAATTCATTTAATATTTGTGATAACCCCATGAGGTATTATCATTACTCCCATCTTACATGTAAAGAAACTGAGGCAAAGAGATATTAAGGAACTTCCAAGAATACAACAATATAAAATATAAGTGCAGAAGCTGGAATTATAAACCCAGGCAGCGTTCTGGTTCAGAAATCTGTATTCTTATCTACTACTCTGCTGTCTCTCTTATGTTCTGCTGACTCTAATTGCCATAGTTGGTACATTTCTTAACCTGTGTTAAGATCTAACATATGTAATTATCCTGAGCCAGCACTCCCCAGTGTTTGACTCACAGAGTACTAGGTCCACAGAATGTCAACAGGTATCATATAAAAGGTTTTAGGCAAATATGATTGGAAAAACACTAGCTTAAATGTAGTTAAACACGTTTCCTTACCTCGGGATTTATCAGAGCTTTTACCCTGCCAAACTGTGAGCTTCCACACTTTGGGAAATGCTGGTCTAAATTGATACTTTCTGTAATTTTTATTCTGAATCATCTGAACTACTCTGAAATGAGAGGACTTTTATGTAAAGATGGTGTCAACAAAAAGGCATTTCAAAAATGATATTCAACAAATAGATCTTTGAAAAATTCATAACAATATGTCTTCATGACTTCTTTATGATTTTTTTGGCTTCTATAGTTCACAAATATTACATAACATCCTGAGAGCTCTACTGATTTACCAATTCCCATCAGACAGAAGAGATATCCATGTTAATTTATTGGGTTGGGAAAAGAAAGAACAGGTATGTATCAGTTTTATTTTCCTTCTTGGTAATAATTTAATGAATGTCTTTTGCAGTGAAGCTAAACATTTCCCTCCAGTGTGTTTTATTTTAACTATTTCTCTGTCTAATATATTCCTATTATGCTAATATTATACATTATATGTAAGTATATATTACATATTACACTTATGGAAAGACACAAAGATACAGCCAAGCTATTTGAAGTTATTTTCGACATACTTGGTCTGTACTTTTCTTTCCAAAGTTAAATTTAGAAAATATACCAAGAAAACCAAAAATGTAGTGTCACTTACCATATCATGGTCTGAAACAGGGCCGAAACTGGTGACGAAGATGTCAGTCTTCACTTCAGTTACACGCTCTGATGAAGCAGGAAATTAGGACAGTGAATGTCCATCAATAGTCCTTATTAGATCTCACCACCACATACTCACACCCAAATGGGAAATTTATTGGCTTTGATTAGCTATTTCTAAAATTGGTCCACTGTGTAGTCCTGATAATTTGCTGCTTACACATGAAATTTCACAGTTAATATTTTTCAATGGAGAATGCAGCCCAAATATGCCACTTTGGGAGGCAGACTCCATGGAGGAGTCAGCGGCTGCTTAATGAATTCTTCAATAATGGACACACTTTCCTAAATGATACCAAGCCATTTCACATTGTCATAACAACATTAGCATATGGGTATGATTTCAGCTTAAACATTCTTACAGAGCTCACCAGATCCTCCAGGTATTTAGGATACTCTTGGGAAGTATATAGTATACTGCAGCAAGCTTTATTAACTCTTTAAGGACTTTTTGTATGTTTTACAAATGACTGCTTGCTGGCACTAAATCATAACTGAACTATCCAAATTACTCCCTGGGAAAACTCTGACAACCTATACAAATATTTTCAATTTTGAGGATAAGAAGGACATATATTGGCACAGAAAAAGTTCCTTTAATAGATTCCATTTCAAGTTTAATGTGGTTTTAATTTACTAATCTCTGAGGCATATATATCAACCAACAAAACATATTTATTGTAGTTAGGTGACAACTCAACACAGACATTTTGAAGGAAATAGTACCCCCTCCCCCCAAAAATTGAAAAATGTTGCTTTCATATAAGGACACAATTTGTTTGAGGTGAGAATGAAAAAGGTGGCTTTGTCATTTTCAACTGTAGCTCTGAGAACTAATGGCCCAGTATCTTAAGCTACTCATTTTATTTATCAGGACATTTGTATCTCAAAGGTAGGACATTAAGAAGGTGATCTGATATATGCAATAATGAATTCTTTTGAAAATCAAGAATTTTATCTTTGAGCAAGTCACTTGCAAACAGTAAATACTTTCAGTATAAATTTCTCTCAAGAAGGTCTTATTATATACTACACATAATGTGTACCACAAATTATAATCTAAGTTGGAGGTACAGATAATCCCTTCAACAACCAATCCAATATTTCTTTTTTTTTTTCCTTTCTATGCTTTTTTTTTTTTTTTTTTTTGGCTAACAATTTCAGTGGCTCCGAAATGCTTAAATGAACCCCTTGATGTAAGAATTATCTGGGATTTACCCTTTAAAAACTTCAAAATGGAGGACATAGTTTGAGACAAAGAAAATAGAGCTATGTATTTAGAACTTATTTCCAACATCAGTGTTAACATTCTACAGCAAGTGTTTCACTTGTCCTTCACTGTTCCTTCACAGCCATCAGCAATGTCTAAGCTGCAATAATCATTTGCCTCTTCTACCTGCCCCCATCCTCTCCCCTTCTGCAGTTATTTTCACAGTGCACACATCTCTTTTTTTATTGCACTCTCTTTCCATAAGTATTTTTTTCTTAATTTTTTTAAATGTTTATTTATTTTGAGACAATGCGAGAGACAGACTGCAAGCAGTGGAGGGGCAGACAGAAGGAGACACAGAATCTGAAGCGGGTTCCAGGCTCTGAGCTGTCAGCCCAGAGCCCCACACAGGGCTTGGACTCGCGAACCATGAGATGATGACCTGGAGCCGAAGTCGGACGCTTAACCGACTGAGCCACTCAGGCGCCCCTCCAAAAGTATTTTTTACTAGACTAATTCTTTTCCTTAGCCTAAACATCTGCTATTTCTTAAGACTCCATCTAGAGCTCATACTTTATTAGAATGTCATGGCCTGACTTCGAATTAAAACAATAATAAAAAGAAAAATGTATGCTATCTATTCACAAAAACTAGAATTTATTTTATTAATTGAGCTCATTTTTGGCCTTTCTCTTTCAGCATTTTCCTTTCTAGTTCAAGCAAAGGAACCATCACTTGGACTTTCTTTGATATGACAAAATATGCACTTACTGTCATGAAAACAATACAAAAAGAAAGACAACAGATAATACAGAATTGGGCATATTTGCATCCTAATTCTTTGAATACCAGGTATGCTCCTTATAGGAAATAATTTTCTTTATTATTTACAGATTAATTTCTTGCAATTAAAAGCACTCCAAATTGTGTGATAAGAGAAAAATTAATGTCTGTATTTTCTTTCTACATAAGTCTTGAAATAGTTGGATCATCCTGTTATTTTATTTATTTTTCTAACTGTATGGCTCAACCTAATTTTGTTTCTAAGAGTGAGTTTTGATTCTCTGCAGATTATAAACTGTAAGACTTACAGTGAATACCTTATAGATCTGAGAGACATCTGCAGAATTAAAATGATACCCATTCTTTCATTTTTATTTTTGTGGCAGGGATCCACTATTAAATGCATGTTCATTTAGGAAATATATATGAATCCCTGTCTGCACACTTGCAACTGCTTGGCAGTGTGGGGTAGTTTTTTGAACTCCTTTATCACCATTATCTATTCTTGGGTGCAGGTAGGGCATAATTTCTGCACTTCAAGGTAACTCCCCAAGGTAGCTAGTAGCTTTACAAAAATTGACTTAGCAGATGTTTTAGGAGCAACCAATCTGTTTAATCTAGCATGATAAAGCACTGCAAAGAAGTGAGATACCCACTTTCTAAACATATGGGCCATTTCCCTTTGCAGTTTTAGACTGTTAGTAAATGACGATGCTATATAACTAACAAATTATAAAGACCAAACAGCCTACTTATAAAGATTACTGTAACAATAAAATAGAATGTAAAACATGGTTAAGTTTACATACATTTATTGCCACACATAATTGTTAGTGTGCCATATAGAGGTTAGGCATAAATGCAAAGCAGTTCACACAAATGGCTATAATCACACTTTGAAAGTATATTTCTTTAATCTTTTATCTATCCCTACCCCTAAGTATACTTGCCATACCAGTTCATCATCTTCAAGTGCTTCATCTTATTTTCCACTAGCTACCTCCCTCTGATATTTCCCAAAAGTCACCACTGTAATATTCGCAGGTATGTACCCTGACCAAGAGCCCTTACCTCATGCATCCCTCAAATGACCTCACCCTGCACTCTAACCATACAGATATCTTTAAAGAGTTTCTGATTTTTGCTGTCTGTTCATCCTGTTTCTCCTCCAAACATAATCACAAACCCTAAGGTTAAGGTAGCAAAATTTCCAAGTCCCCAAACTGAAGTTGCCTGGGGGTGGGGGAGGGGCCTGCAGGGACCACTCAACTACTGAATGGAAGAGGTGGGTGATGGCACCAAGCACAATGCAGTGAAATCCAGGAAAACATCTGGACCTTGGGATAAGATTAACTAGAGAAAGGAAACAACACCTTCTGTATTTTCCCCTCTAAAATATTTTCCTTACAGCATACCCAAACAGTTTTCTTTGATTTCTCATTGGCTGTTTGTGATTGTCCAGTTTCCACTGTTTATTATGCATGCCTCTGGAAGATTCATCATGAATATTAGCGTGCCAATGTCTCTAAGATGTCATGTTTTAAATAAATGCGATCAACCTTGTTTAGCCCCGTATTTCCCAAACTTATCTAGGAATGCTGCTCTAAAATGTTACAAAAGCTTTTGGGTAAACATGAAGCCAATAGAATGCATCATGTTGTTTATTTAATTTTTTAAATCTTCATAGTATGTTTGGAAATTTCAAAAGAAAACATAAAAAAAATTAAACTCCCTAGAATACAACCATTCACATAAATCCACTGCTAACATCTTATGTATTCCTTCCCTTCGTTTTTCCTTTTCAAATACATACCTAATGATTACCCTCAAACCACATTCTCGTTCAGTTGAGTACAATTTCAGTGACAAGAAATAGGTTCCTGTGACCAAAAGTATGTCTTTCACTCCAGCTCACCAGCAATTTCCTTAGTGATAAGTGAAGTCATTGTTCTTTAAGACAGAAGATTTATATGGGGCGCCTGGGTGGCGCAGTCGGTTAAGCGTCCGACTTCAGCCAGGTCACGATCTCGCGGTCCGTGAGTTCGAGCCCCGCGTCAGGCTCTGGGCTGATGGCTCAGAGCCTGGAGCCTGTTTCCGATTCTGTGTCTCCCTCTCTCTCTGCCCCTCCCCCGTTCATGCTCTGTCTCTCTCTGTCCCCCAAAAAATAAATAAACGTTGAAAAAAAAAAAAAGACAGAAGATTTATAATTCAGAGTGCAAGGGTTCAAGATAGAGGACTGTTATGAATGCACTTTAGCCAAACCGTAAAAAGTGACATGGTTAACTTGCCTGTTTTATATATATATATAAATATATATGTTTTATAGATAGATAGATAGATAGATAGATAGACATTGCACTGACTCTTAAAGTATTATTAGAAACATCTAGAAAATACTCAAGGCCTTTCTATGGATCTCATGAGGAAAAGTGAAGATATTTTTATGTTTCCAATATTCTACTTAAGAGCACACAACATGAGTCAGGAACTTCTAATAAAGTTCAGCTGGAATGATTTTACAGCTAGCCAAAGTTAAACATGAATGGACCCCTTATGTAACTAGGAAATTGTCTGAAAATGGAAATCAATTAAAATAACTCAGCTGGAGGAAATGTTCAAAGAGCAGATTAATTAGCAAATAAATTTTTTAAAGTATATTCTTCACAATAATCTATCTCTGTCCACTGTAAAAAAAAAAGATCAACAGTCTTTAAAATTTTTGTAAATTTATATGTATGTTCAAGTGTCAAAGGGATAAATGTGGAATCATGTAAAATGAGATGATGATGATGATGATGATGATGATGATGATGAATACAGTGGTTGGGGATACCTTTTTTTAAATGTTTATTTATTTATTTTGAAAGATAGAGAAAGAGAGAACATGTGCTTGTGAGCAGGAGAGGGGCAGAGAAAGGGGGAGAGAGAGAATCCCAAGCAGGCTCAGCCCTGTCAGTGCAGAGCCTGACACGGGGCTCGATCTCATGAATGAGAAATCATGACACGGGGCTCAATACCATGAATGTGAAATCATGAAATCAAGAGCTGAAATCAAGAGTCAGGTGTTGGGGCACCAGGGTGGCTCAGTCGGTTAAGTGTCCAACTTTGGCTCAGGTCATGATCTTACAGTTCCTGAGATCAAGCCCCGCGTTGGGGTCTGTGCTGACAGCATGGAGCCTAGAGCCCACTTCAAGTTCTGTGTCTCCCCATCTCTTTACCCCTCCCCCCAACCCCTGCTCACATTCTGTCTCTCTCAAAAATAAATAAACATCAAAAAAAAAGTAAAAATAAAAAAAAAGAGTCTGATGCTTCATCAACTGAGCCACCCAGGTGCCCTGGGGATATCTTAAAATAGTATATCAATATAAATAAAATTTATAATGATAAGTAAACCAATCAAAATCAGTCTTTAAAGAAGCATAACCTTCAAAGATACACTTTACATACATATATATAAGTATTTTATGTGCTTTATATATATGATTTATATACATTTATATGCTTTATATATATATATATATATATATACACACACACACACAGAAATATATATATACATACACATACACACACACACACACACTATATTATATACTCTATAGCTGCTAGACAGCAGAAATTTGTTTTTACCAGGGATTTCTTACAATGTTGATATCCTGCTGATAAGTATTGAAATAACAGATGTTTTTAAGTGATAATTCAAAAAGATGATTAGTGCTTGAGGCAGAAATGAGAAAAGCAGTGTGGTATAGTAAGAAGTAAGCACATTGGATTAAAAGTCAAAACACTCAGATTTTTACTCTGATTCTCCTGGAGAACAAGCTGTGTGATTGCAGGTACAATACTTTAATCTCTCTGAGCCTGTTTTCTTGCCTTTTCAGTGAAGAAATAATACCTGTGCAGTTGATTACATCACACTGGAGTAAGGGTGGAATAATATTTGATGCCAAAAACACTTTGAGATGCGTTTGTTGGGTACATTAATTTAACCAGCAAATGTTTATTGAGCATTTTCTAAATGTCAGGCAGGCACTGTTCCAAGTTATAGTAATATTATGAAAAAAAAAGTGTAAGTGTTCCTATTCTGTAGTTTATCTTTTAGTCTTGGGGAAAACATTTTAGATAGATTAGAAACATAGATGGGATAAATAGATGATAGATTAGAAATATAGATTGGTAGATCGTAGTTATATACAAACACATACACAAATTATACTAATTAATTTCAGATCATTATACATGCTCTGAAAGAATGACTTTTGAGGAGATAACTTTGAACTGAGACCTCAATAATGAGAAATATTCAAGGATGAGCAGAAAGGGAAAGACAGTTAAAGGAGGAGATTTCAGAAAGAACAAGATCTAAGGTGAGAATAAATGTGTGATGTTTAAGAAACAGAAAATCTAATAATATATCTGGAGTCTGGTGATGCTGATGGTCATAGTAAAAGATGACACTCTGGATGCAAGTGGGGCCACACCTAAAGAGATTTGTGCATTTTACCAAGCAGTTGACCTTTATTCTAATGCAATAAGAAGCCTTTGGGTAATGAGGTGAAATGATGTTACTTGCAGTTTAAGAAGAAAGCTGATGCTGTGTGAATAATGCATTATAAGAGTGTAATAAAGAAAATGGAAGAGGGAATCAACAGTGAAGAATTACAGGTGGTGGTTTATTAGGAATGCCTATCCCAATAATTTATTTAATATGGTACTGGCCATATTTTTCCTGGAAATGCTGTCTGCTGAAGAACTCAGAGTAATATTCACTAGGCCCTGTTCTGTGGACTTATAACTTATGAGGGAGGTTTATTGCCTCCTTTAAGTTACTTTTTGTCTATTAATTCAGAGAGGCAGTCACTATATGGAGACTAAATGGACTAACATTAGTCATCATAATAAAGTATATCTTAAAACCCCACTTGGAAATAGTCCTGTTTGGAAATTGAAAATATCCTGGGCTCTCTACATAACCATCAGTGTGTACTCTTGGAATGGACAATGTTTCAACTCCTTGCCAATATGCCTGGGGCAACATTTTTGTTCCCTATCCTTCATTTTCATTCCCTAAATTCTTTAGAATAGTTGGCAACTTTCCCTAGCTAATATGTAGAGCTACTTAATTGTGGCTGCCTACAGCCACTATATCTGGATATGGGGTAGGAACTCACATTTCAAGATATCTAATCAATCCCTAATCCTTTCGTGCTTTCAGATTCAAAGTACTCAAATGATACAGGCATCTTCCAGGACAAAAATAAATAAATAAATAAATTTTATTGTGGCAGGGATTAATCTCATTTCCATTGAGAATTTCCCTCCTTTCTTCCTTATATTATAGGCAGTTTTTCCTGGGAGAGGGTAACCTTTAGAGAAGAATATGATGGTTGTGCTGGAGAAATGGGTTTCTTTTGGTCTATATTAAGTCTTGAACAAGACTGTATAACCTGTAATAGCTTTGAGGCATCATACTTCCTGTTCGCATGATAGCATTTTAGTTACATGAGACTAAACTATAGCACTCTTGGAGGAATATGACATCCACTTAGGATTTTGTTTTCTCTTAAATTTTCCAAAATGGCAGAGTTTCTCATCTCAGAAACACTACAACATTATTTTTCAAAGAACGAGTTCAGATTCTACCTGAAAAAAAGCACAATCATCTACAGAAAACATTTTTAAAAATATTCTACATTGGTTGTAGAATCAAGATGAGAAATAAAAACTATAAAAATTTTAAAAGTAACTGCACAAAAAATAAACTGCAGCTGTTCACTAATAACTTGATCTTTATAACTTGAGCATAATCTCAGTAGCTACATTTTATCTCAGGAACTTCTTGGCACTGATCAGAAGATGATTTATATACAACAGGAAAAGATGAGAGTAGAAAGTTTCTAAACATGCTACAACATTCCTTTGGGTATCTAGGTTGGATTCATTAGACAAGCTGGCTTCAGGAACTGACTGGAGATCTCAGCCAGGAAAGGTTAAAAGGTGTTCTCTGTTCATTTTAACAATTCCTCTTGGGTTTTTGGTAACTGCTTTTTCTCAAAAATTCAACTGAACTATGGAATGTCTGGATACAGTATTTCTGGGGAAATGGATTACATTATGCCAAAGTCTGAGCATCGGTTTCATACCTCACATTAAAAGCACCCGATAAAACTACAGCAAATTCAGAGAGAAGGATCCCAGAGTCCAATTTCAAAAGACAGTACTAAACACCATTATCTGGCAACGTAAATATAACACCACTACCACCAACAAAAAGTACGGGATGAATCTAACCTTTTAAATTGTTTTGGATATTGTCAGTAACTTAGAATCTTTCTATTCTGTCAAAAGCCACCGCATTGTCCTCTTAATATCTCAGCCTCTTAATTTTTGCAATTCTGGCTGTTTAATATAAATATAAAATGTATGTGTTAGCTTCTGTTGAACATGAATAAAATGGTTGCTTCTGATATCATCATCACACAGGATACAAATAATAATACAAATAATACAAAGTTGAATTTTGACAAAGAGGTAAACCATACTGCTTTCTCTACCCCCTAATCACCTAAACTTTACAAAGTTACACAAAATTTCACAAAAGTCGATTTGCTTTTTTTCCAGAGCACTTAGTTTTCCACCTTTACTTATTTTGATGTAGAAAGAACCGTAACCAAAGAACCTAAACTAATTCTCCAAGGAGTTAACACCATTTTGCCAGCTGTGCACATATCCAAGCCAGTCACCTTCCTTAGTCGGAGACGTTTGCATCTTAAAGCTGAGATCTCTTGCAATAATTGGGCTAAAAGAAGTCTAAAAGGTCTTATATAGCATAACAAATCCAAAATTGGGAAAATTAGGAAGTTAAGGAGAAAGTTTGCTTTGAAGCATAAGATTGTTTGTTAAATATTATGTTAGTGCTTTTAAAAAAGATTACCTTGAGAGAAAAACCCCAATTATATTCCAGTTCCAAATATTCATCTAAATGATATATTCAAGTAAAATATGAGAGAAGTAAATAAATAAAAACCCCAAATCTATAAGACTTACGGAAAAAGGAGAAAATCTTAACTAAATATCCCTTAAGGGTGTAGAAGGGATAAGTAAAGTACATTATCTACTCATCTAGCTATCTACTTCTCCCATCCACCTAGGTTTGTCACGTGATGAGTATGCATTCACTCTCTTTCCTTTACCATCTTCATCTTTTTGGCTTAATGATGAAGTCTTTGAGAGGCATCCATCACCCTAGATGTTATTCATTGAGGTTAAACCTAAGGCAAAATTAAGAAATTATATTATTTCTAGAAACTACTGTTACAGGGAGGGAGAGAGTCAAAAATGTTCTGTAATCCTTTCAAAATGTGCTTCAACCAAGAAAGATATCATTCCTTTGGCACTATCCTTTTTGAGTTCCATTAAAAATGGTGTTACCCTGGGGCACCTGGGTGGCTCAGTCGGTTGAGCAGTTGAGCGGGCCTGCTCTGGAGTTTATTTAGTTCAGGTCATGATCTCACGGTTCTTGGGATGGAGCCCCAAGCTTTGGCTCTGCACTGACGGCACAGAGCATGCTTGAGATTCTCTCTCTCCCCCTCTCACTCTGACCTTCCTCTGCTTGTGCTCATGCTTTCTTTCTCTCAAAATAAATAAATAAACTTTAAGAAACGGTTTTACCTTAATCAGTTTTCCAAGGAGTGAAATAAAATTGTTTATAGAAGAAAAGGTCTTTTGTAAGCAAGATGCTTAAGAAGCCTGTGAACAGGAAGAAGGGCAGCCCCTCAGCCTGGTGTTATGTTCCAGACAATAAACTGCAAACATCAGCCCTGTTCACCCTGGGATTTTGTCCTATTATTGATAAAATGTAGCCTATATAGAAGGCTGCGCAAAAGGAAAGGATGTCACTGGAAGGGCATTACCTATCCTTAAACACTGAAACCTCCCTTCAGAATTGAGTTTGGGAACTATGTTTATGGGTTGTTTTTGTCCCCCACCAAGAGTGCAGGGGGAACCAATGTGATAGAGTGGCCAAATTTTAACTCAGACGGTTGCAATTCAGGGGCTGCATCATTTAACGCTTTAGGAAGCTGGAGAAAATTCAGGTTTCATTAATATATTTTAATCATAGTCAATAAGGAGAAACCTTCAGAAGGTGAACTCAGAATGTGTTTGGTTTGGTCCTGATTTAAAGAGAGAAGAGGAATCTTGATTAATCAAGGAACATGTGAGCCTACCAATCTTCATAACACAGATTCCTCTCTTTTACCATCTTCTCTGTGTTCTTCTCCTTTACCTTCTCTATCCCTCTCACTTCCCTCTTCTTATTTTCATTTTATTTACTTATTTACTTATTTACTTATTTATTTATTTATTTATTTATTTATTTATGAGAGGCAGGGAGGGGCAGAGGAGAGAGAGAGAAAGAAAGAAAATCTTAAGTAGGCTCCACACTCAGCTCCTATGTGGGGCTCCATCCCACAACCATGAGATCATGACCTGAGCTGAAGTCAAGTGTGGGATGCTTAACTGACTGAGCCACCCAGGCTCCCCTCCTCTCCTTATTTTCAATGCCCAATTTGCTCACCTTTCTTATCTAACCTTTTGTATCTCATCTTGCCATTCTTTCTGGCTTTTACCTTCTCCCCTCCCCCAACGATTGTATTCTGTAATGACCAGGCTTTGGGCAAGAGCCTTTCCAAAACATGCTTTAGTCCCTAGTTCAAAGAAGAAACAGCCCTCTATACCTTGCCCTCAAAAAAAGAGATTTTTAAATAAGAATGAATCCCACAATTTCTGACAGTTTTGTTTTGTATTTTCTGGCTACTGATTATTTCAAATTGAGTCTATTTAAAGGTTTCTTCATTAACTTTGTATTTAAAATATGAACATGGCCAAGGGTGCCTGGGTGGCTCAGTAGGATGAGCATCAGACTTCTGGCTGAGGTCATGATCTCACAGTTCCTAGGTTGGAGCTCCATGTCGGGCTGTGTGCTGACAGCTCGAAGCCTGGAGCCTGCTTCAGATTCTGTGTCTCCCTCTGTCTCTGCCCCTCCCTTGCTCATGCTGTGTCTCTCTCTGTCTCTCAAAAAATAAATAAACGTTAAAAATTTGTTTAAAAAATAAAATATAAACGTGGCCAACTTATTGTTCTCTTTTGTTCCTGACTAAAGTACATCCTATCATTAGAATTCCACACATTGTATCATTGTATTCCTTTTTATTTCTTCTATTACAAAAAGAAAGAAAGAAAGAAAGAAAGAAAGAAAGAAAGAAAGAAAGAAAGAAAGAAAGAAAGAAAAAGAAAGAAAGAAAGAATGAATATCCCTTCCAGGGTATATTTCTTTATGTGATCCTATCATTTTCCCAGGATTGCTCTCCGGGCTCTGAAAAGGTAGACTTTTTAAATACTGTAACAATATCTGCAAACTGGTTTCTATCATCTAGATGAACCAAGCTACATATTTTGTTGCTTAGTTATTAGATCCACTGTGTGTGTCTCCAAAGAGTATTGCTATACCTTCGGATGGCAGTGTGTTTTTCTGAAAAACAGGTCATGATGAATTTGCACATACAAGAGTTTCTTACATTTGTCTCAAGTCTCAGTTTATTACATTTCTATACCTTTGGAAGATACTCAGAATAAAATATCCCTGCCTTCTTCTGCATATGTTACTCTTCTTATGAAACCAGACTTTTGTCCTAATAGAGAAGAGAGTGGGCCCATTTCTCTTGCTAGAGATTATCTCAATTGTGATCACAAAGCTATTAAGAGGAAACTTTTACTCTCTTAGAAGCTAATGATAATCTTTCAAGTACTTCGTCTACATGGACTTTTCATCAGTGAAAATGGGTAGATAAAGAAGCAAATGGATCATGTGACAATAACAACAACAAAAGTACACTTTTGCAATGGAGATCTCCTGGAATTTATGTCATACTTAGCACAAATCTATGGTAAAGAAATGAAATTAAAATAACTACAGAGAAAATGCATTCAATAATTTCAGCTTATAGCATCCAGAAATCATGGGGGTAATGTTTTTCTAATTCTGTAGCTGATTGTGTCTTCGAAAATATCTAAAAACTATGTTTGATATTTTAAGGTGTAGTTTTCTAAAGACAGAGAGACATTTTCAAAATGTACTTAAAAATATTGATGACTCAGGAGATACATGTAATAAACACATACCAGTATATCCCTTATGGCTAAAAACTGCACTCCAAGAAAATTAACAAAAATTAAGTGAGTCAGTATTAAAGTTTCCTCATAACTCTCAAGTTTATCAGATTTAATTACAGTACATTACAGGATACATAAAATAGAAACAGAAGCAAAAATTTGAGCTACTTTTCAAATTGTTTGGTCTATCATATCCTTAAAATCACTGTTTCCAGGAATCATAAATATGAGAAAAGTCATCTTTAGTAAATATTAAAGCACATCCATTCTTTTAAATTTTCTTGAGTCCTTGAATTCTCTATTATCATAGCACATTTTATCAATTTCAATTAAAAAGAATATACCTCGACTACATTTGGCTAACTACTATTTCTGTTCTTTAAATACATGTCTATTTTTGTTATTAGGAGGCATTAAATCAGTATTAAAAGTAAATTCTAACAAAGTAGTAATGTTGCAGTGTGAATCAATGTAGTTGTTTCTGTTAACAAATCTACCATTATCTCAGTTCTTGAAAATTAGCTTTTCAACTTATTCTTAGTCTACCTTATATGTCTTCGAGTTCTGTGTCTCTCCAAGACCCAGGTGTGCACATAAGAAGTAGATAAATGCTTCCTGCTTACACTATATTTGATTAAAGAGTTAACATACACATGTCTATAATAGTTAAGATATATAATTAAATGTCAATGAGCAGTCAGGGTCTATTACTTACACTCCAAACAACAATACAACCACACAGCTGATCATTAAAGATGTGTGTGTGTGTGTGTGTGTGTGTGTGTGTGTATTATACAACCACACAGCTGATCATTAAAGGTGTGTGTGTATATATTTAAAAATCCTTTCACAAACTGAAAATTATGCACACCAAGCTGACAGAGGATACTCATATTCATATGTTGAAGTATTACATGAGATTTCCTAAGCCAGAATGAAAACAACGTTTTCTAGATGCATTATAAAATTCTGCTGATTTAGTAAGGACTGGTGTCATGGAGCAGGAAGTAAACGAATCAGATGCATGCCCATTAGTACCTTAGAAAGTCTTTCTTTCTAAAAGTTATATCATTATCCTGTTTTTCTTTTTGTACATTCATCCCCTACCTGCAGTCTTTGTAATTTATTTCAAATTTTATGATTTAAGGACAATTTTCCTGCAGCCAATTGAGATGTTTAGATATACACAAACATTACTGCAATACATCACATACACGGTTATGCATTCCATTTTCTTAACAATACATTTGTTCCTTAAGATTTTTTTTCTAAGAATGTAGAAAAGGAAAACTAGGTGGAATTCACACCTGAAGGAATTTGTACAGCATGTGCAAGAATGAACTTTTAAAATTGACAAGAAAAAACACCTGGTAAGACCTCTGAGATATATTTGTGTTGTGTCTTTGATACAGCAGTTCCTTTTAAACCTCTGAGACACTAAGGGCATTTGGCAGCCTCAAAACAGATCCATGATCCCCATCTATGTGATTACACTATTCAAAATATTAAAAAAAAATAGACTCTAAGTGCAGTCTACCATTCAGTTTTAAAATCAAAATTTGGATTCTTAAGCTTATTATTTGTATATGTTTGCTACCTAAGTAAAGAAGAGCTGACTTTCTTAATATTGCCACTTAATTGTAATTTAAATATTCCTGTTAAATAGTTGCTAACAAATGCTTCAGAGAAAGTGTAGCATTAGCTATAGCTGGAAATCATAGATCCTCACCTTCGTTTCCTATGTGACATTAAACAATAATTTATTTCCTTGCTTCCCTTGTTTTACTCTTAGATCAATATTTTGTTTTGTTTCATTAGTCTTTGTTTAAATAAGATTGGTTAATTATCTTATTCAAAGGTTATTCAAATAAGTGTGTAATAGCTAGCACTATTTGCTCTTATTTTTATAAATATTGTATTATTAAGTTCTATTTTCTTCCTAAGTAGAAACTCATTAGTGTAACCAATTAATTGGTAAAGAAAGAAAAATATATTTTTACTACAGAAAATTGAGATTTAAGTTCAAATGCATGGTTAAAAAAATTACCATCTATCACATTCACCTTTTATCCTAGAGTTGGTGCTAATCTAATGCAAAATAGTGGATCAATACGTAATATTACAAAATAAAAGTTTAGAGCATTAGGCTCAGAGATAATCTACTTGAATTCAATGCAAACATAGCAACGCCAAATGAAGTAGATGTAGCCTCTGGGCTGGAAGGGAGAAAATTATCTTCATGTTTCCCCTGGATAATCAAGTCATTGCACAGAAAACATTATGATTGACAAGCAAATGTAACATTTTTAATGTAATTATGAGAAGTTTGTATCTGCCTTTTACTACATATAGGTATGTGCACAGAACTACCTTAGTAAATTGAGTTAACACTGAGCCATCTATTAAAAATAGGATTAGTCCATTAAACTACATACTGCCATTCTTATTACTCTATCATTTAGAAGGAAAGCAAGGCTTCATTAGTAAATATTTAATACTGTTCTCTAAAATAAAAACACAATAATGTGACCCACCTCCCAATCCTGGTCGCAGACGATTGTCATAACCATCGAGGAGTCGGTCCAAAATCCTGGTGAAGACTGTAGTATTGTCTTTAAGTTCATCTTGTAATGAGGGTTGTCCATAGCTGAGAAAAAAGCATAAATGCAGGTATTAATCTAAATTATACATTTCTATTAAAACCTTTTTCCGAATAAACCCTTCCCTGGATATTCCTACCTTCTTTTCTATTGGATCTTAATTTGAAAATTCCTTTTGGTAAAGTAAAAAAAAAAAAAAAAAAAGTAAGATTTTAATTTTTACCATTTTCTCATATTTGTTCTCACAGATGGTAAGTTCTTTATTCTATTATTTCTTCTATGTAAGCAAAATAACACTAAATGTGTTTTGTCTCTTTACATGTATAAATTTCAGCACATATACAATGCTATAATCCATGTTTTCTCTGGGCAAGCAAGAATGTTAATGCATGCTAGGGAGAGAAAAAAAATCTGGCAAACCTCTTCCAAAATTAAAAAAAAAATGTATTTATGAGCTATCAAATTAATAGTTTTGTTTTCATTTAATTAACATGCAGCATTAGTCTAAGATTTCACCTACCAACATAACCTTCCTTCAATCCACTTTATATATATATGTATGTATATATATATATATATATATATATATATATATAAATTTGTCCTGATGTTCTCTCAGGGTATTTAGATGAGACAAATAGTTAAAACTTCTTTCTTAGGATAATTATAGTTTCAAGTCAGTGTGTAATTTCCATTCCCCTAAGGTTTATGAACCAATTTTTGTGACGTGTCTATTTAAAACTCTAATTGAATTTGTATCATTTCTGTCTTAAAAGTAAAAGATACCTTGAAAAAGATATGTTCCAATATTCTTAATTTATGGTTTAGTAAACTGTAGTGTGGGATTAGATTTTGTTTAAGAAAACACAGCTATTTGTGAGCAGAGCTTAAACTCGAACTCAGTTTTCTTCAACTTTTAGTCTAAAACTTTAATTCTATTCTTCTATCCTGGAGTAATTGTTTCTATTTAAATCTTTTCATTTGCAAGTATAGTTCCTACCCCTTACCATTAATCTTTGAGTTTCAACCACATAGTGACCACAGTTCAAATATTGTGTATTTCTTATATTAATCACATTATCATTTTTGCTCATTGAATCATATTCTATGTAATGATTAGGATGACACCTCCAAAAGCCTTTGAGAGAAGAGTTTTCTATCTTAGGGTGGATCACACTCACTGATATATTTCAATAATGGCTCTGACCTTGAGTACAAGAAAAACGAGTTCAGAATGTAAACTAAGAAACACCACAAAAATATCACTTTCATGCTTTCAACTTAATATGCTTTCGGCTTCACTCTTGTGTGTTTATATTACTGCTCAATGTAAAAAATTAGTAATTGAAACCAGGATACACTTATTTGACCGGAACAAGAAATATAATCAAAGTAACATTTCAAAAACAAAGACTATTTTTTAAAAGGTAATTAATTTTATATTGGCAAAATTCAATGGACATTTTTCTGATAAAATTTGAATTTAATAAAGCTATTAAAACTAAAAGCTCTTCATGATATTAAATATATGAAATATACCTCTATGAAACAATTTTTCATTCTCCTAAATTCAACATTATACCATATAGATTGAGAGTTTACTCTCCTTTGGCAAAATTAAACATCTTACTAGTTTTTTAAATCAAATTTTTACTGAGCTCTGTGTCTTCCAGGGTGTCTCATTAGTAGATAACACCAATAAAGCAAAAATAGTTGTCTGAATGCAATTATTTATAAAAACTCGTCACAAAACGAACTGCCATGTATGCATCTTTCAAGGATATTGGAAGGTCATCTTGATAAAGGTGGAAAAGAAATGCTAGTACACTTTAAGTTGTGAGGAAGGCCTGATCAAGGGGTCTAAGGAAGAAAGCATGAAATAAGAAGGGGGAAAGATGAGATGGGGCGATGTGACAGAGCACAATTAGATTGTTGATAGGATTCCTAGAATATGCGGTTGTCTATTACCTTTTCCTGCATTTTCTTTGTGTTTAAGCTTATATCAAATTCAGGAAATGTTTTTATTTCTGGTTTTGTCTTACAAATGCCATTTCCAGCAATTGTATTCATTGTCATACAAAAGCCAAAAGAGACTTTCCTTCCCTCCCAGAAAACTAGTTCTGCTATCCCAACTGGATAGTAATCTTTATTTCATGGGATTTTTCTAATCAGGTTATTCTTTTATCTCTACTTCTAATTTACCATGTCCAGTTGTAATTGTCAGAAAATAACCCCAGGATAAAGAACAAGATTATGTATTGCTCTTAAACACTTATGCCAATGTAAGGTTTCCTAAACTGAAAATATAATTCAAAAAGAAATGTCAGTTACAGTACCTGATTTTGATTCCATATGAACCACTATATAATAAAACGCTGTGCACTAACTCCATCTACAGGTCATTACAATAGTAACACTTCTTATAATTTTTCAAAAGCAGTGAATAACATTTAACTCCTCAGATTAAGAGTATCTGGTTATAGTGAATCTCCTCATTATCTGGTAAGTCATTATTTACCATACACAATAGCAGAAAATAAAAACAGACAACTTCCCAACTCAAAAAATCCTCCTAAATTCATATCTTTCCAGCTAGTGCTTCTCTCTGCCTTAATTCATGAGAGTTCACTTTCCATTACATTTTGAAGAACCTTAGGTGTTTATAATACGTCTAAAACGTTCTTATGGGCCATAGGAGTAGACTATGCAAGAAATATAAAAGCAGATAAAGAAAAATCTTTAGTTCTTCTTGGTTCTTTGGTCATTTATATCATTGCTTCTATAATGTGTTTATATGCTTGATTTGATCACTAGTAAATATTTTGAATATGGTTAAGCACATTATTAAATTTTTATCATAACTCGTCTCCATAGCAGTTACGCTTAAATGGGAAAGTTCAATTTTACTTAATGTTCTCAAATAGTTGTTTGGCATATTCTACCTCAATCGATTACACAAATAATGGTTTCAAAACAATATGCACATGCATTTATAGAGACGTATGACTTTCAAATTACAAATATTTTAAACTTCCCACTTTCATATAGTCACAAGTTACTCTATGATCTTTACAACTGGCTAGAAATTTTCTTGTTGGAAAATCAACTCACATAGTACACAGACATTAATTGGAGTAACTTTTTCTATGAATTAGGAAACAACTTATTTTGTTCAGTTACAACTGAACAGTAAAAAGTTCAATTTAAGATTTAAATGTTGAATGAATACATTCCTTTAACAAAAGCGTGTTAAGTGTATTCTAACTATCACGCAAATAAGATGATTATTTTTTCATACTGCTCTTCTTTATTCTTAGTTGGAATTTTATTGCAGTTAAGTTTTTTTGGATTCCCTTAGTCATGAATTCATCCAAGGACAATTTTCTTCCCCCTGAAAGAATAAACAAAAAGTTACAGAAATTCTCATGCAGATTTAAAATAAAGTGCCCCCACCTTCTTCCAGTCAATGTGCTCAGAAGGAGGGTCCAGGCCCAAAGATAGTCAGAGAGACCCGGACTTTTCTTCATTGCGGGCTTGTGCAGCTGAAAAGTAGAACAAGTAGAGATCAATGTCTCTTGCAAGAAACATCAGGTTATAACCACTAGGGCTGACTGAGGCAGTTCAGATGAATGCTTTGAAGTCAGGAAATGACCTCACTGGGATATGACACCTCATTGGAAGCAATGGAAACCTGGACCATCCATTCTCCACTTTCCCTTCCATTTCTCCATTCAGAAATATATCAGTGCCTTAATTTCTCCTGTAAAAGAATACAAGTTGAAATCCTTTCAGGTGACAATACTGCTCAACATGAAAACTGTGAGTTTTTTTTTCCTCCAGGTTTTATATTTCTAATATAGTTTGAATTACTCTCTTCTTGTTGTTTATCATTTGAGAATATTGACCTTTCTGATTTGAGTTTCCACGCCTGAACTGTGCATTGAAATTTGTAAGCTGGTGTCTATAATGGGGAGAACATGCTTAGGAGCTGAAATGGGGTTGGTTAATATGCTTCAATGACTGACTTCATCTTTGAATTCTGGATTTACCTTGGTTTCGGAAGCAACTGTATTTATCTTAAAAAAAACAACATAAGAAACACACTGTTGAATGCTGAAGTCGTGCTTATATTCTCTGCCTATGATTGCCTTGTTAAATATGCTCACTAATGCTTCTGTGAGGCTAAAGGACACACTTTACAGTCAAGCCATGTGCTAATCTCTCTCATACACACAAACCACACTCACATAAATGCATACAAACATGCCCACACATATCTTTTAAGCCCTCTTGAATTCTGCCAGGTTGCTGCTAGAAAATGTTTCATCTCAGACAGATGGGAGCTAGAGTGCTTTGCTTTGCATGAATAAGGGAATCTTTTTTTCCCTCTTAGGTAAAGTGCAATCAATCACCATCTGATTGTCGAATTTTAGACTTGATAGTGGGATGCTGGAGGAAAGGAGGAGTATGGAAAGCTTAGAGAATTTTGAAAAACTAGGACCTATTTGTGGAGATGATTTTTAAAAATCAGTGCACTACCTGGGTAAGAGCAGATGTGGCAACACTTTATTTAATTTGCTACAATTAATGGCAGCTATAACATGAGAAATGTTAGAGGTATTTATTAGTCCTTCCCTGAATCTATACTCCTTAGTACGGTGAGTGATTCATGGATTGCATGTCTTTTAAAGCATGTTTTTTTATTAAGCACTGTATAGTTTAATGTGGTATGCCTTTAAGTACATCTACACAAATGCTTTCCACACTCTTGGGGATCATTTATATCAGTAAAAACCATTACAAACAGGCATGTAAGCAATGAAACATAATTAATGTGTTTAGAGTGAAATGGTCTAGATCTAGAGATAAGAGCTGTGAGCTTCATAGTTTCTACTTAATTTAGTCACTGATTTTGGCACAGATGACAAGAATTATTGGATAAATATCATTATGTTAAAATATTGCATCTAAATTGCACAGTTATAATTCATTCTTGCATTAATCTTCAACATTTGTTATGAAGGAAAGACAATTTCTCTTATCCATTAATAATTGTTAGCCTTTGTAAAATAAAAAAAATTTAAAAAAAGGTGATTCCCAAAGGGGTAAATGAAACAAAACAAATCCCAAGGCATGGTACCATAGCTTTTTGTCCTCCTCTGGCATTTTAAAGAGAAAAACAAACCTATCATGGCACTTGAGTTGTTGAGTAAGAAAGTTTCTTGCAAATACAAACATAATAGTTTAAAAGAAATGCTAAGCTGCCTCCTTACCCTTTTCCACCTTCAACCTCCCCCCTGCCAAACACACACCCTCCAAACACCTATATCCCGCACCACCCATATCAAATGATAAGTTGAGTTTTTTATGTTCAGAACCAGAGAGACCCCTACACCAGAGGGCATTTTAGCAGCGTCCACTGGAAAGGAGAAAAGAGGCATTTTTGCAGCCAGAATGAGAAAGTGCCTTCCCAAGGATGGAACATTAACACAGGTTTTCTGTCCCAGCATCTTAACTTTAAACGATGCCCCCCAAAGCCCCTCCCCACCTCATCCCAGCTCCCTCTTGAAAAAAAAAAAAAATCAAAACAACATGTCACCACCCACCCCGCGGAATAAATTCATATCTGCCTAAGAAAAGAAGGAAAGACAAGAAGAGGTACGGGGGGGGGGGGATAATGCTTCTATATCGCTGCGGTTTTCACCCTGAAAGAAAAACATTCGTTGTTTCTACCTGCTATGGGATCAGGCTCTTATCCTGTTCCCTCTTTCTCTTTTTTTTTCTCTAGCATTCCCGTCTCTCCAGCTAGGAAAAGCCACGTTCAAGGCTGTGCGTGTAGCGGTCCGAAGCCGCACTTACCTCGGGCCCCCTCTGGGCACAGGATCGCTCAAGACCCGGGAAAAGTGTGCGAGAGAAAATCGCGGAGAACCTGGAGCCAGCGCGAGTCCGCGAGTCCCGGCGCGCCGGGAGCGGAGGGGCGTCCTCGCTCTGCCTCTCACTCACTCGGTCTGAGCCATCATGGACTCTGCGTGCTCCTTTGCTGAAGATTTCACACCCAAATTTGCTTCCCGGTATCCGATCTGCAGCTATACAACAAAAGATTTCTCTTTACCAAGACAGTAGTAATACGTCCCAGGGCAAACCGGATGTGAAATAGGCGGTGACTTCATGCCAGAGAGATTTTATTTTAGAAAGGAAGGTGGTACCAGCCTCTGGATCTGGAGACCAATCCGCCCATTTTTTATATGCAGCACAATTTAACTTGCATCGCTCTGGCCCTAATCCCCTTCTCTCTGGCTGCAGACTCAAATCCTTCCACAATCTGCTGCAAGCTTTCCCTTTTTTTGTGGGGAGTAGAGATGAGGGAGGAAAGGGTAGCAAGGGTGAGAGGCGTAGGGACTCCACTCAGTACCTTTTCACACTTCCAATTCATGAACACTGTTTTAAGGTGTGCCCATCAAAAAAAAAAAAAAAGACAGCTGATAAGTATAACTAGTCCAGCTTTGATCAAAGATTCAACCACTGCATGCACATGAATGAGTGCAGGGAGCTAGCTGCAGGGTTGCACATGTGGAGAGCCGCTGTCCTCTCGCCTGCCTCCCTCGCACGCACTCCCACACACATGTCTGAGTCCCTGTGTCTTGCAGAGTCACGAATGATGAGGGATGGTGGGGAAGAGTTCTGGCCAGTAGGGAATTGGCCACCGGGCTTCTCGAGGCTTTTGCACTTTCACAGGTTGTGAGCGCTGTCCACCCCACCTTCGTCTGTAGCTTAGAAGACAGCAAGAAACGCGCTCCGGAACCGGGTTTTCAACCTCTGGAGGCAACTGTTTGCCTGTTTACGTTATGTAGGAGAAAACACAAGCTCCTTTAAATAAGAATTGTGCTGGGTTCCCGGGGCGAGGAGTATTTAACTTTAAATAAATCACCCAGATCATTTCTAGGTTTGAGAGTCATATCTCCATTTCCGGAATCATTGCCTTGCCTCGAACTCCATCATTCTCCGGATTGGGAAAATGGGAGAGGGGGAGGAGAGAAAATTAACAAGATTTTCAGAAGTCAGGACAAAACCGTCTTCTACTTTTTTTTTAATTAATTAATTTTTTTTCCCTCTGCCCTCTTCTATTACCCTCCCTGGTGGCTCTCCACCCACGAGTAATTATACACTTAGGGAAGGAGGGTGTGTTCCAACATCAGTCTAACTAAATCTCCAAGGAACTAGGGGCGACTGTAGTTCTCTCTTCGGATTTTGTGAATGGGTGTTTGTAGCAGAGAGGAGATGGGTACTGTCTTCCTGGGAGTGCTTTCTGAAACGATCTGAAACTCTGGGAGCTGTCCCTTCAGCACTTGCACACAACTAGGTAGGTAGCACACTGAAATGGTGGGGTGCCTCCATGTAATGCTTCTGGTGAGTAAGGTCCGAACTTTGATGAGCTCCCTAATCATTTTGTCCAAGAAGACTTCTAGCAGGGGAGACGTTTTGGATAGGGGCAGAGCTTGGCCAAGTGAAATAAAAAACCTAAATGGTCAGTCTATACCACTCATGGCTTTATGATGCTACAAACGTTCCTTGACCCTGTGCTGCAATACAATCAGCTTACATAGTTACAACTTAAGACAGGTGATTGAGATGATCAGGAATATAAAATTGAAGACCACCTTCCGCAACCGGCTTTGTTATCTTGAGTTTTGAACGGGAAATGTTGCTGGGAAATGATTTTAGAAATAAATCTTTAAGGAAGAGAAATTTAAAGATCATTTTATGTTGCCTCCTCTGTTCAGACACAACAAAGGTCAATGTACTCTTAAAGATATCCTTTGAGGCTCATCATAGCTTCCCTATGTGATATTACTCAATTTTTTAAAATTTATTTATGTGCTTATCCATTAATCATGTATTGATTGAGCAGTTTACTAAGATTTTGAAATCCTGGGTTAACAATTAGAAAACACTATTTTCTTACCTGACAATATATAATGCAATTCCATGGTTATGTTTTGATTCAGCAAAGACTGATAGTCCCAGAAATGTAATCTTTTCATCTTTTTTTTTTTTTTTTCCCTCCTGGTAAAATTGTCACAGCTCCTTCTACTCTTCTACACTGTTTTGCAAATGGGAATGACTTTCTATCCTATATCTAATGCCACACAACCAATCACTCTACTGCTTATGGTTTTTTTTCCCAAGCACAGTTACTGAAACATTATCATTTGCACAATAATCACATTGAGAACAATGCCAGTGATATCTTTCTTCAGACTGAAAGTATTATGTGACAATTGTGCAGCATTTCCATACATTTTAAAACAAATAAATATTTATAAATAATTATTGGGTTTATCTTAAAAATACAGTGCACATATGGAAATGGAAATGTCCATACTATGAGTTTCTATTTAAAATACAACACTCACGTGGGGGCACCTGGGTGGCTCAGTCAGTTAAGTGTCTGACTTCAGCTTAGGTCATGATCTCGCAGTTTGTGAGTTTGAGCCCCGCATCAGGTTCTGTGCTGACAGCTCAGAGCCTGGAGCCTGCTTCAGATTCTGTGTCTTTCCCTCTCTCTGCCCATGCTCTGTTTCTCTGTCTCTCAATAATAAATAAATGTTAATTTTTTTTTTTTAAATACAACACTCACAGGGCAGTTTTTACTAGATGATATTTGTATAATTTGCTTTTGGGCATATATGTTTTTAATAAATGAATTTAATAAATAAATTGTAGCCATTTAAGTGTTGAAAATTTGACTACTCCAAAAACAGCAATTGCAACTCTAGATTATCAGTGTTTATTATTTCCCATCAAGATATCATTAACATATGAACATAAAACCAAGGAATAAATATAGGAATATAAGAAATTAATAGTAAGGAATTAATTTACTTTATATTGTCCTGTTATATTGGATCTTTTATTTATTATTTTTTTATTCTAGAGGGAGAGTGTGTGAGCAGGGGAGAGGGTTAGAGGGCAAGTGAGAATCTTAAGCAGGCTCTATGCTCAGCATGAAGCACCCCTGTGGGGGCTTGATCCCAAGACCCTAGAATCATGTCCTGAGCCAAAATTAAGAGCAGGACATTCAACTAACTGAGCCACCCCAGGGGCCCCTTGAACATTTTAAATAATTGTTGACACTCTTGTTTTTTTTTCTTCTACCCAGGGGAATAAATCCCTTCAAAGTGTGTATGCACCTGATTGAAGTAAATTCTTGAAATAGTAATAACCATGATATTTAATATTCTTAAAGGGTTTACTTGGTGCCAAGTAATGTGCTAACAAATTTGCATAAACCTAACAACTTATTCCCAAAACATGTCTGTGAGAGATAGTTCTAATACACCTGTTTTACAAATCATTCAATAAATGATAGGTTAGAGAGAGTGAGAGATTTGCCAAAGGTCATGTGGGTAGAGAATGTTCATGCATTTCAGATCTTCTAACTCCAAAGCTTAGTTTCTTAACCACACTTCCACAGTACTTTATGTCCTTTGTTACTCTGGTTGTAAGCTCATGTTAAAATCTGTTGTATTCATCTTACTCTATGTTTAACCATCTTCTTATCAGTTACATAAAACCTTCCTTTGAACATTTTTTAAAAACATGTATTCACAGTTCGCCTGGGTGGCCCAGTCAGCTAAGCATCCCACTTGGGCTCAAGTCATGATCTCACAGTATGTGAGTTCAAGCCCCACATCAAGCTCTTTGCTGTCAGCCCGGAGCCCACTTCAGATCCTCTATCTGCCTCTCTCTCTGCCTCTCCTGCATGTGTGCACACACACTCTCTCTCAAAAATAAATCTTTAAAAAATAATATTTATTCACGACAAGATTCTTCCTTTTGCTGGTCTAGTGCATCAAACTACAACACAGCGTCAAGCCTACTTTAGTGTTTCAGAGGTTCCTACTATTTCCCTTCTGTCTTACAAGGCCATTCCCTTAAGGGACCCTCAAACAGTCACTGGTTCTGGGACGAAGGGATTTGAGGTCAAACCTAGGACCACAGATCCTGGGGAGGCCTGATAGCTCTATTTCCAGTGTAGCAGTCTGGTACATTTTGCTTTTTCTGTCAATTTTAAATGGCAGGAAGCCCTGACCTAATTGAAGAAGTGGTACTGATTCTTTTCAACAGAAATGTTTTTACTTTCTCCAACTAAATGTGAACCAAATGAGAAAAAAAAAATAGCAAGAGTGTTCTCATTAATTCAGTGTGGCTTTTTATCATTTACAAAATAATTTGGGGTGAGGGAGAAGAAGAGACAAGTGAAAATAATGAAATATCAAATAAGTTTCAACTGCAATCTAGAATAAAGTGGTCTTTTTAAATGTCTTTGCATGGTTTAGACATGTACACTGAACGTATGTTGTAACATATATGAAGCATGGTTATAAATCTGTATCAGTAAATGTACAGGTTGCAGTTAAACATGATGACACCTGCATTCATGCATATAATCTCAGATATTTATATGGAATTTTTACACTCACTAAGCTAGTCCTCCTTTTCTAATTTCCCTGTATATAATACAGACCATCTTGCTAATGAACTATACTAGCACATTCAGAGAGCGATGACTTTTTTTTTTTAAGTTTACTTATTTTTTAGAGAGGGAGAGAAAGCAGGGGAGGGGCAGAGTAAGGGGGAGAGATAAAATCCCAAGCAGGCTCTGCACTGTTGGTGTGGAGCCCGATGCAGGGCTCAAACTCACGAAACTTGAGATCATGACCTGAACTGAAATCAAGAGTCAGTGCTTAACTGACTGATCCTCCCAGGAGTCCCTAGAGGACTATACCTTCTTTTATAATTGGTATTGAAATAATAGCTCAGTGGGAAGAAGAACTGTGATTTAAGTAATAGACCACTTTTTGAACCTTAACCTAGATACATTTACCATCTGGGTTACTTAGACAAATTCTTTCTCCCATGCTGGAAGGCTAGTTTGACATCTCCGCACAGTGAGAGACAACGTACGTATAATAAAAACAAAACAAAAATTTTCTCATATTTGAGTCACAACTGTTTAACACTCTAAAAGGATTTAAAGATTGTTTGCCCCAACCAGTTTGACAGGTCACAAAGACTATGTAATTCTTCCTGTGATCTTTATAGAAGTAGAACTTAGGTTAGCATGGCAGTGACTGCTCACGCATGGATAGATATCTGAAGCCACTGGTATCTAAAAGCTACGTGACCATTGGTATATTGCTGAAATTTTCTGAACCTCATTTTCTGAAGTTTTAAAATGAGGTAATGTTACCTCACTAGTTGATTGAGGCATTGTATAGGAAAACAAAAGTGACTCACATAATCCTCTTGCATAACACCTAGTAGGTATCCAATGAATGCCACTTTCCTTCTCTTTCACCCCAATACAGATTCATTACTTTTCAACCCTTGTTATACATTCTGTATACCATATTCACATAACTCACAATAATGATTATATTGCCTACATTACACGTTAGACTTAATGGAAACATAAAATTCCCAGTTAATAGACTAGCTAGCTTGCACACCAGGCTAAATCTTAGGCCCATATTCTTATTTCTAGGGTGTTCTGAGAAAAAGAATGCATCTCACTACACCTGCCTTAGGCATTGTATATTTTACATATACTCTAAACCAGGAGGATTTGAAGAGTCTGCTCCAAGATAGAGCCAATCACAGTTTCTACACTAAGCCATAGACCCTTTCAAAGGTACATTTTACAACACTGTCCCATAAGATTTAAGAAAAAGCCAACAAATAACTTTTAGGAATAAAATATAGATACAAAAACCAGACTCTTTTGAAGAGTCTTATAAGCAGGACAGTATCCAATCTTCTTTTGCGGCAGTTTTCAGTTTATCAGCAACTCATGTGTAACCCAGATTCATCCCCCCATTTTCTTTCAAAATCTTTTCACAGATGTCAAACCCATCAACCCAAGTGGGAAAATGCAGATTTATTCAGGGTTCAGAGGAATGATAATAAGCTGATAGTTAAAATAAATCATTTATTTTCAAATATCAAATAAATATCAATAACTTTCAAAACTTTGAAGACTCTGCAGATTCCATCAGCCACATGAAGATTGCAATGTAATTCAGGAGGGGGGGTAAGAACATGAGCACAGTCTATTAAAGTGTTGTCACAATTCTAGATTAGATATTTTATTGTTATTTTCTTTATTTATTTTTGAGAGGAGAGAGAGTGGGAACACACGCACAGGCAAAGGGCAGAGAGAGAGGGAGAGAGAGAATCCCAAACAGGCTCCGCACTGACAGTTCGACCTGGGGCTCAAACTCACAAATCGTGAGATCATGACCTGAGCTGAAACCAAGTGCCTGATGCTTAACCGACTGCACCACCCAGGCACCCTAGATTAGATATTTTAAAATAGATGACTTGATGGAGGAAACACGCATTCTCTACTTTTATGGTAAAATTAAGGTATTCAGGGTGTGTATATGTACACATAATCAGCTTAAAGTGTGTATATGTACACATAATCTCCATGTAAACTCCTTTAACCCATCGGAATGCTTATTTTTCCCTATTTTTCTTTTTTCAGGTGAACATAATGAATAGATATTTAATCAATATCATTTATTAAGGGTTTAGCATGCAGAAAGGAAAAATAAAGATCTGAGTTGGGGAATCAATTTAGAAAGATTACTTGTGAGAAATAATAAAAATAAATAAATAAATAAATAAATAAATAAGCTTGTTGGTACCAAGAAACTGCATTTAGTTGATGCAAAATCTTCTGACATGGTAAGGATACACCCAATTTAGAATATTTGAGGATTTTAATATGGTTTCATTATCCTGTTGGGCAGTTGCATTCACATATTTGTTTGAAATCATAAAACTCAAAAAGTGACATAAACATTAAAGCAGCCTTAAAAAAAATCACTCATCATGCCCTGAATTGCCACAGGATTTGTGGAAAGGATATGAAATGGAAGGATTTACTAGAACACAGATCAAGAATTAAGACCCTAATGCCCCATCTGTTCAGTAACTCCCAATTCTTGATGTTTACAATAATTGTGTTCTGTGCAGTGAAATAAAAATGAGTTGGTAGATATGGATGCATTTTTTATTATGATTGTTCACAAATATATCCCAAATTATCTACTGGCCTTGCGTTAAATGTAGAACATAGAACCAATTCGAATTTTTTTTTTTTTACTATAATTTACAATGAAACAATGTCAACTAACCCATTTCTAATTTCACTTACAATAGCATTCACCATGGTTTTTCTTGGAAGAAATTTCACAACTTCCATTTTAAATGTACCTATGATCTTGGGCAGTGGTAGGGAGGAAAAAAAGGGTTTTAAATGTGAGTGATAATTACTCTTGAGTAATTTCATTTGTGAAACAATTAGCCCATGCAAATCTCAGGAATGTAGATTGTCCCCCATGAGAACTGGAGATTTAGCTCAGAAAGCATTGCTCTGGATGGGCAAAGAGATACAATATCAGAAACCATATAGTCCAATACTAACTTAACATAAAGGATCAAGATGACAACTGAAGATATATTTACTTGTTCCATACTTCATCTGCTTATAAAGATGACAGCACATAATTGCCTTTAAAAGATGTGAAGTGTGATTCTGAAAGCAATGGAGTGGGCTCACTGTCACTATTCACTTTCAATGTTAGAATTTCAATATAAACAAGACCATTCTTAAATTTCACTTAAGGAGATTAGGGAATGGACTCCAAATTGCCACTCCCTCCCCCCATAAAAGAGATTATCTCCTATTTAGTAGCTAAAGTATACCAGACACTGTACTGGGTGTTTTTCCTCCACATAATCTTTGCAATTGCATTTTCAAAACAATGCCGTTTACAGACAGAAAACCTAGATTCAAAAGAATAGGGGGCATTCCCAGACACACATGGCTCGTAAATTAGAGCCCAGATTTGAACCTGAAAACATTGATTTTGTGGCTTCCAAAAATTCATGATAACAAGGTAAGTGAAGGTAACTTCCTTCCTCAGAGGCTGGCTGTAGAACTGTCATGACAGACTGATGAAAGTATTTCTGATAGCAAATTTGTGATTTGTGAAGAAATGTAATTATATGAATTAAAAATTTTTTAAATGTTTACTAGAGGGAAGCAGAATAACATGTTTAAGAAAGTGGAACTTGGAGTCAGACATTTTCTTTTTCCATCAATTACTTACTGTTTAGCCACTTCTCCGAATTTCTGTTTCCTTTTTTGTAATGGAGGATTAATAATTTTGTTTTACATGGAATTTTCATAAGATAATACCTATAAAATAGGTAATACATTAAAATATGTGCAACAACTGGTAGTTATGGTTATTATTACACAATCGTTACACTGCAACAATCTGCGATAACATACAACATACCCTAGAAGATTGCTTAGCTTTTCAAATATTGAAATTATGTTTTTATATATGGTAACCAATTAAGTTAAGGCTCTGCAGTTGGAACAACTCACTCAGCCAAAATTTATTAAATATCAGATTGACCATTTGATTTTTTTTTTCATCATGGAGTTATAGCCTGAAGCAAGAAAGCATTGGCTTCTACAAGGAAAGTGAATTCATTATTTCAGAGAAATTCGACTCAGCAGGTGGTAGAACATAAGACACAAAATGCTTAAGGCGGAAGCAAGACTCAACCATAACCCCGCGACAGGAGGTGAAAAATCCTCTATCCAACTTCTGCTCAACTATTTTGCAAATAAGATGATATATATTTAGTCAAAGTATGGGATGGCTTAATATTAAAATCAGATAAAATGGAATAAATGGGATAAAACTCAAAAAATGAGATAAAATAAAACAATGAATGAAAATTAATGAATAAATAAGAAGTTAAGAAAAATTACCTACTCTTATTCTTTTTTTTTTTTTTTTGACAATTGTAGCAGATACCTCTGAAGAAGGAAGCAGTTCAGAAAATTACAGTAGGGAGCATTGAAAAATGGGTCATTTATTACAGATTCAGCAAATTCTGAAATTGAAAAGTAACTTTTACTAGACCAAGAAAGGATCAGAAAAAACTCTTGCAGAGATTTATTTTTTTATACCATGATTTTGATCTTATTTATTTGTGTAGGAACATTTTATTTTATCAGGGAAGTTAATCCCATAATGGACGATTTGAATATCAATGTTTTAGAATTCAAATAAAACACAGATATCAATTAGTATTGAATTGTAAATCAGACAAAGCATTTTGTCTAATTTACAATTCTTTCTATAAGCTAATTTTAGTTAAAAGTGTACTTTTCTAAACTACCAAAGTAGGGGTACCTGGATGGCTCTGTAGGTTAAGCATCGGATTCTTGATTTCAGCTTAGGTCATGATCTCAAGGTTCATGAATTCAAGACCAGCATCAGGCTCTACTCTGACCGTGCAGAGTCTGTTTCAAATTCTCTGTCTCCCTCTCTTTCTGCCCCTCCCCATCTCTCTCTCTCTCTCAGAAATAAATAAATCATTAAAAAAAAAATTTAACTGTCAAAGTAGAATAAAGGCAGAACTTGGAAAAGGTGTTTGAAAAGCAGCTTCACTAGACTGATGTTCTGTTCTTAGCCTTCATTATTAGTTCTGTGAACCATGTTAAAAGATTATAGTTACTCTTTGGGTGACCTTGAGAGATTTGATACCTCTAGGAAATCTAGCTATTTCAGGGATTGAACTGTTCTAAGTTAGTCTGACAGCCATATGTTTAAATCATGATTTCAGTGCCTGGAGAAATTTTTGTTAGGCTCCCAAGCAAGTCAGTGAATTCAGGAGAATTGCCTTGTGGCTTTGGAAGAACATGGTTGGGGAAGGTCAGTCAAGGTTCAGAAGCCTTTATCAAAGGCTTAAGGAAGGCGCAAACACAAGTCCTGTTCTCAGACAGAACAGCATCTATCTCCCATTTAGACTCCCGTGGAAGACCCTATAAATCACCAAAAAATAAATAAATAAAAAGAAAGAAATCCATTACAAATTGTGGCCTCTCCTCACACTTTAAAATGAATGTATGATTTCACTCTAAGCAATATATAAGAACCAAAGAAAATTAAAAAAAAAAAAAACAGAAATAGAAGATGGGCTAATATTTTCCTTAAGAAGAGCTTGTGAGTCAACAGAAAAATTTAAGACAAAACCAAAATATTTTAGGACTAGTTTTGTTTAAACTGTGTAGTAGTTCCTCTACTATAATTTATGGGTACAGGTAGAGAAAGTATTGGTAACATTTGAAATTGTAGGCCCACATTTTATCATTCTTTCCTTTTGAAGTATCATGCTAACTTTACATTTGCTTAACTCCCTTCTCTTTCTAAGCACATTAAGACATAAAGTGAAATATGGTCTTCAGAGTTCAGCACATTAAATATCATGCAAAAATAAAATTTTATATAAAAATCTTAATAAAAAGACTCCTGGACAATATTAAATATTTTTTAATCATGCCATTTTTATTTAAAGAGGCCTCACTAGCCATCCTTTGTATAGATCCTTATTTTTATCTAGTTTCCAAATCCAAAGCCAAATGTGAGATTTCCTCATTTAACAACGTACTGTATTCAAGGACTCACTTGCTCGGGCCAACTACTTTCACTGTCTCATACCTATTTGCAGAATTCCTATCTATAGTTATTACTGGCTTAGAGTTTCCAGAATGTGTTGCATACAAAATCTTTACAAATGCACCAAATACTCTAATCAGATTATTCTTAGAACTGTTTAAAAAGTCAATTCAAATGTTCTTCTGAGGAGCGAATATGAACAAAATCATCACCAAACCTTTGGGGAAACAAAAGTAGGCATAGGGATTGTTTGACCAGATATAAAAATGAACATAAGGAAACCATAGTAAATAAATTTTAAATAGTTCTGGCCCAGATGCAGGTGGAAGCTTAATTAATGTAAATGCCCCTAAAGTTAGAGGCATCTTAAATGTCCACAGACAGGGGAGGAATTGAATAAATTTTGGTATATCCATATCATGAAATTATAGGTGGTACTTTTAAAAAAATGAAGTAAATTTTTACCCACTGACATAAAATGATGCTTGCAGTGTATTGCTATATCAAAAAAAGCAAACATGAAGAAGTATGATTACTGTTTTGCAAATACATTTAATAGCAAGATAAAATATAGACCTGAAATGGTACACAGTTTAGATACATAGAGCTGTCATTTTATCCTTTCCATAGCATGATTTTTAAAAAATGTTTATTTATTTCAGAGAGGGAGAGAGAGAGACAGCACATGAGCAGGGGAGGGGCAGAGAAAGAGAGAGACACAGAATCCAAAGCAGGCTCCAGGCTCCAAGCTGTCAGCACAGAGCCCGATGTGGGGTTCAAACTCCTGAACTTTGAGATCATGACCTGAGCTGAAGTCGGACACTTAACTGACTGAGCCACACAGGCGCCCCTGTAGCACGATTTTTTTGTGTGTGGGTATGTATACCTTTTGTAAAACTTGTTGTATAAGACAATAACAAAAAGAAAAGTATATGATTTAGCTTCCTGGATACAGAAGAAATGAGGCAGTGACACTAGAATTCATTTAAAACCCCAGAAGTCTGAAAAAAAAAGCCAGAAGTCTGACTCTAGGTTTACAGAGTGAGGTTTGTTATTATAATTATCACCCCGGAAGAGTTGGATTCTCAGAATTGCTGAGATTTCATTCACTTATCTTAGAGGTTGAAGATGAAGTGGCAACATAGTGCTAGAAAGTCATACTCACTTTCTTCATCTTTCTAATTATATAGTGATCCAGGAGCAAAACTTCCCTGGAGAAATAAGGTACTTCATTCAGAGTCTTAGGCACTGCTTCAAATGAAATTATAGGTTTACTGTGAACTCAACAATAAATGGCCAAAAAATAAAGGCTGTCAATCAACTGAACAGACACGGTTGAGTATGAAAGAGGCTCTGGTACATACTATAAATCCCAGATCCTTTTTTTTTTTTTTTTAATGTTACCAGTGCAGAGACTTACAGCCACTTCTTTTTTTATTTTTTTATTTTTATTTTTTTTTGGTTTCAGGCAGAATTCATTTTGTGCCTGCTTAATACCCTAGGGAGCATATGTTTAAGTATGTTAGCATCACATTGACGGGAACTAGAGCTCTTCACCTAACTCTCTGCCTATAGACCTTGGAACTGTTCACCAGTCACTTAATTCTCATCATCCTGTTGTTAAATGAATCACTTTCTATCCCTTATGTTGGAAGATATGTAAGCTTGGCTGTGTGGTTTTGCACAACAGTTGTGTAAGTAAACATCTCCAAATCCCTATCAAGCATGCTCTTTTCTCTCATTTGAAAGGTTCTCTCCTGCCTCCCCCTGCCCCACACACACATAGCCTTAGCAAGAAGATCAAGTTTTAAACAGAGAGAAAATTTAAATGACTCAAACTTATTTGTTTTCACTCCTAAAAAATGTACCATCATAAGTTAGTGTTTTTTTAAAACATTGAAGAAACAGTTAACCTCATGGTCAAGAGAGAAGTATACCTCTTCTTTGCATCTTTGTATGAAAAAAGGAAAACAATTTTTCCATATTTGATCAATATTGGACTTTGGGCATCTATTTTCCCATGGGTTGAAAATAACTTTCTATCTAAAGGCTTAATCATTGAATATATCTGTGAAATTTTATTAAAACGCTTTTAAATTTAAAACTCTGCTCATTACAGTTTACTATTAAGCTGTGGTAGAAGAGGTTAGCATTTCTTACCTCTCACCTAGCTTAAATAGGTTTGCATTTCAGATGAGTATGTATGCAAAGATAAACCTAGCCATGTAGTATGGGGTCAGTGAAGTGTCGTATGCATTAGTCTCCAGACTGGTTGTAAAAAGATTTCCTTTCTTCTCCTGAGATCAGAGGAGGGTAGATATTGGAAGTAGGGGCTAAATGTCCCATCTTGGATGCACATAAAGATGGCAGAGACATTTTGTTCAACACAAACTCAATGAAATAGAGGTCCAAGCAGAGGTACAGCAGAGCAGTTTCAGGGAAACACGGGTCATGTCCTGGCTCAGCTAATTACTGAGCTGAGACAAGTTACTTAACTTTTTTGTATTTCTGAAAAGAGCCACTTTTTTCTTAAGAAACCTAAATTAGATAACTTAAATAAAGTGCACAGCGTTTGGCACATGATACTCAATGAACATTTTTTAATGTTACTGATATTATTTCTACTCATTAATATTATATCATCACTATTATAATAAAATCTTTCTGATACTCAGTTTCTAAATTAATGGATTGTGATTCATATTTCTTCCTCACAGTGAGGTCCAAAGGAAATTGTACTATCGATACTATTACTGGAGACAATGACATTATAAAGTTGCTTTTTTAAAATTTTGTTTAATGTTTATTTATTTTTGAGAGAGAGAGAGAGAGAGAGAGAGAGAGAGAGAAAGCAAGTAAGCAGGGGAGGGGCAGAGAGAGAGGGTGACACAGAATCCAATGCAGGCTCCAGGCTCTGTGCTGCCAGCACAAAGCTCAACGCAGGGCTGAAACTCACGAACCGCGAGATCATGACCTGAGCCAAGGTCGGACTTTCAACCAACTGAGCCACCCAGCAGGCCCTTTATTATAACATTAAAAAAAATTTTTTTTAGTGTTTATTTTTGAGAGAGAGAGAGACAGAGCATGAGCAGAAGAGAGAGAGGGAGACACAGAATCCGAAGCAAGCTCCAGGCTGTGAGCTGTCAGCACAGAGCTGGACATGGGGCTTGAACTCACAAACTGCAAGATCATGACCTGAGCCAAAGTTGGACATTTAACCGACTGAGCCACCCAGGCACCCCCATTATAATGCTTTTATTTAGGAAATATTTTGGTCACCATCACTTGGGAATTTACAAAATAGCCATGTAAATGCCACACATCAGGGAAAACATGTCTCTCTGAATGCAGTGTACAATTTAGGATTTAATGGATGAATTCAAGATTCCTAGAAAAAGTGATGCCAATGTATATTAGCATAAGCAGTCACTGTTATCTTTAGACAATCTTGTCTTAAATACTTTAAGCTTTAAGCTTAAATACTTTAAGCTTTAAAAAGATTCAGGTTATAGGAACACTGATGTTAGATTAGTCAGAATGCACAATTAATTCTCCTTGGCTCCATGAATCTATGCATAGACAACAATATTTCATGTTGCATTTTGCAAATTGTGTATGCTCCCATCCTCTTCTCTCTTTATTTTTGTTGCTTTTGTTTAAATTTAAAGTTTGTTTATTTATTTTGAGAAAGACAGAAAGAGAGAGAGAGAGAATGAGAATCCCAAGGAGGTTCTGCACTGTCAGCCCAGAGTCCAATGAGGGGCTCAAAACCATGAACTGTGAGATCATGACCTGAGCCAAAACCAAGATTGGATGTTCAACCGACTGAGCCAACCAGGCACTCCTTCCCTGTTTCTTTTTGAATACTAAAGCTTATGTCTCTTATCACAATAATTAAGCAAGAAAATTGTTACCCTGCATATCAGCCCATATATCTCTTATGCATAAGACAAAGACTTTACTGAATATTTGCAAAAACTTGACAGCTCAGGTATTGGTGCCTAGGATTCTACTGGACTAAAAACTTCCCTCCCTTAATCCCAACCCTATAAATATACACTGATTATATCCCAAGCTATGACAGACACATTGCCATCCCCAAACTATTGGAGTCATGCTGATTAGGGATATTCTGGTTATTACATATTCTAATAATAGTGATTCACATGAAGGAGTTCTCATGCTTGAACTTCTCCTGCTGGGTTTAATACTTCTAAGTGCTTCAGAGGACACCCAACCCTTCATTCTTAGCGGAAAGTATTAGTTGACTACCTCCTGTCAACTATAGTTAGGGAGATAGCTCCAAAACACAGTGTCAACCACTCCAACTATTTATGAGGCCGTGGTCATTGGAGTGAGATAGGTAAGGAATGCTGGTTTTGGAGCTGGAAAATCTGGATTTCCTTATTCACTAACATTAGATTGTAGGCTCCCTGAGATCCAGGAACATTCAGAGGAAACAGATAGATTGAATAAGTCACATATAAGGTAGAATTTAGAAGAGCAAAATAGACATTGGGGTGAATTGTGAGTAAGAGTTAGAGGGACTTAGTAGGAGGCGATTCTCTGTTGTTTTCTAGCATTTCTGCACATGTTATGAGCAGAGAAAATGATTGCTTTGTTTCAGATTATTTTTTCAAGGATGTTTCTGTAGTAAGGTAGAGATAGCATACATGTTTCTCATAACAAGAGATGTGGGTTCTTGGGGCTCCTGACTGGCTCAGGTAGTAGGGTATGTGACTCTTAATCTCAAGGTCATCAGTTAAAACCCCACGGTGGGCATGGAGCCTACCCCAAATAAATAAAATAAAATAAAATCTTAAAAAATAGAAGAGAGAGATGTGGTTTCCCTATATTCCGGGTTCCTCTCCTGTAATGCACTGCGCTCCATATGCAGGTGCCATCTGGCCCTCTTCAGGTTGTCCTATGGAAACTGGGGTATGGGGCACTGATGCAAACGTTACGCTGCTGGTTGTGCTTTGAATAATAAAATCCTTTGTCTTTGACCCAGGTGTCTTATGTCCTCTGCCTGCATCCAAGAAATTGCAGCAAAGTGTTAGCTTGCAAGTAGGGTGCAGCATTAGACACCTCATAGTTCTTGATAGAATATAGCAAAACAAAAGGATGCAGCATATAAAGAAAATCTAGAAAGGTGAATGAGCAAACGCTGGCCTGCAATTCCCTTCCTTTGTGTTTAATAAAGGTTCACTTAACATTAATTCATTTATTCATATATTGAGGACCTTCCAATGGGGCAGGTATTAGTCAAGGCACCAGGAATACAGTACTGACTATGACTGACAATTCCTCTTCTCTCTTGCTGCATGCCTACTAATAAGTAGAGACAAATATAAGTAGGTAAACAAATACATTTTAAAATTTCAGATGGTCGTAAATAAATAAAGTTAAGTAAAAAGGATAACATAATTAGGGACAACTTCTTTCATTAGAGTGGTCAAGGAAGGCCCTTCTGAAGTGGCAAATTTGGTGTAAAGTCTGTCATGTAGAATTTTGGGGGAAGAACATTCCAGGGGGATAGGGGAAAAGAGAGGGAGAAAGAGAGTAAGGAGGGAAAAAGGAGAAAGAGAGAGACACAGCATGAGTAGAGACACAGAAAGCTTGAACAGGAGAAATAAAAGCAGTGTTGCTGGAACATGGGTAATGAAAGAGAGGAAAAGTGATATTGGATGATTTTAGCAATTTGTGCAGAAGCCAGACCATATTGGAAATTATAGACTATGGTAGGCACTCAGATGAGATAGATGCTCTTTTCCATTATGAAGTTATATTGGTTCAATTTCTTCATTATTTTTAAAAATATTCAAAGTTTACTGGTACTATGAGTATTCAGAAAATAAGGAATACATTTGTGCTGTATAAGGCAGGTGTTTGGATTTATTTGAAAAAATGGAAAGAAAGCTTTTGCCTAGAAACTTCTGGAGAACAGAGCTAACTACTATTATTACTATTAAAACACTAGTGCAGTACTTGTATTACTACTAAAAATAACAATATAAATATGAGAAGAATGAAGAAGGCAAGAAGAAAAACAGAAAATTATGGAGACAGCCATGTGCCAGGAATTATGCTCAATGCTTTACATACTTTTTTTTAAAACTTCAATATGAAGCTGCAAAATGCTTTGGCACTTCTTTCAGACATGGAAATTCAGGCTCAGAGAGTAAGAGTTCTTTCCTGAGGGGCGCCTGGGTGGCGCAGTCGGTTAAGCGTCCGACTTCAGCCAGGTCACGATCTCGCGGTCCGTGAGTTCGAGCCCCGCGTCAGGCTCTGGGCTGATGGCTCAGAGCCTGGAGCCTGTTTCTGATTCTGTGTCTCCCTCCCTCTCTGCCCCTCCCCCATTCATGCTCTGTCTCTCTCTGTCCCAAAAATAAATAAACATTGAAAAAAAAAAAAAAAAGAGTTCTTTCCTGAGATTTTTGAGCTATCCTACGCCTGTGCTAGGATTTGAACCTTGGAACTCTCTTGCTCCAAAGCCTGGAACTTTGCAGAATATGCAGCCTATATTCTAATGTAGCATCTCTATGCTGAAGATGTTCCTTCCCTATAAAGCAGGCAGCTTTGTCATCAGTTGATACAGAATTTTAGTATCCCAGAGATTGTTAGGTTTAGTCATGGAACAAAATGATTGGTTGTTTTTATCTGCATTGTTTGAAAAGTCTGGCTCTATACAGAGGTTGAAATACAGCACATAACATTTCCTTTTCCAGTGGATGCCATAGCAGACAGCAGATGTACAATGTCTACATATTAAAATGGGAAAAAAATGCTTAAATTGATCATCAAGCATGAGAATATAGCTGACCCATGTTTTATTCCAGGTGCTTCTAGACTTTGGTCCTTTGGAAGAAAAATGATGAGGTTCTGTAAAATATCTCTAAAGAGAAAGGATTATTATCATCCTAGAGAAAATGCTTTAAAAATGTACAAATTCAGAGGTACAGGAACAGAAAAAAATTATCTGAACTAAAAAGGCAGGTCTTGATCTAATAGAGTAATAAAATATCAATCTAAGGGGATCTGAAGTTTACTTCTTAGGTAATTAGTGACTACTAACTTGTCACTGGGGAAAAAAATTCTGAAACAGATTGTCTAGACAGGGGTTTCCAAAACTGTTGCAAAGAATGCATGTTTCTGAAAATGCCAACATTTTATGAAATTAAGATTCCGTTGTTTGGAAAACCTCTAGCAAAATGTATCCAAGTCTCTTCTTTCTCAGTTTTATTTGGGGTTGAAGATGGAGGCCAATGGTTTGGTGAATTTAAAACATAAGAGTGGGAATTCAAAACAAGGAAAGAGAAAAACAAGCAGCCAGATGGCCTGTTATTGAAATCAACAAAGCTCTGTAAAACAAAGGAATATGGAGAGGGTGTCCTGGCTCTTTCTCTAGTCCTGTGGCTGGCAACTTGTTTATTGGAGATAGCCATCTTTGAAGAGGATGCCCCTTTGAAATGGATGTCTCAGCAATCAAAGCTTAAGTCAGGCACTTGCATCACACACACACACACAAAACAGCCAACTGTCAAGATTTACACTACAAAAAGCTGCAGAGGAAATTTAAATATACTCTGTGGCACTGCCACATCAGCCCTGGTGTATCTATATCTTAACTCTGTTTTGGTGAAAATACAAACTCTACTGGGTTTAAATGATTGTGACCAGATCTCTATTACTTACCAGCAATTAGGTGCAATTCTTGATACACCCCGTGTATTGCACATTTCTCTTAAAGGTTTACAGGCATATTTACTCATTAAAGACCTTGAAAATTAATGTCAGAAATAATACATTCATAAATAAAACAACTATTAAGAAATTACCATGTGCCAGTCACTGTGCAAAATGCTGAGGGTGTGGGAAACTAAAAGACAGAATGATTGAGTATGTCATGGATGCCTTTTCAAAAGAAGCTCAGTTAAGGTTTGAGGGGTGAATAGGAATTTTCTAAATAGAGAAGAAATGGAAACACAAGACCTGTAGGGAATGTAATAAATGAAAAGAGATAGCATTATTAGGTTTTCCCAAGAACACCAGCATCCTTTATGACAGCTGAGGAATAGAAGTGAGCTGCTGTTTGGGGTGGCTATGTGGTCCTGTGACAGAATTACACATTTGGAGAGGTAGACAAAGGCCAAACTACGCAAGGCTTTTATGCCAATCTAAGACATTTAGGTATTATACTCTAGACAATGTGGAACTATTAAGCAATTTTAGACCAGGAGAAACAAAATCATTTTTGTGTTCTTGAGTGACCTCTCTGGCATTAATGTGGAGAATGGGTAAGGGAGGCTGATTGTGGAAAGCTGGCAAGATGGGGCATGAAACCAGATATGAGAAAGCCAAATTGGACTCTACTCTAGAGGACACAAATCATTTCAGTAATCACTTCTCTGACTGACTAGCGAAAGGCCACCAATATTTACTCACGGAACAATGCCAGTTCCATGAATCTACCAAAGTTCTTAGTAGATTCTGACTCTTACACCAATAGAAAGCCCACATTTGAGGAAACTTATTCCATGAATTAAAATTAAAAAAAAAAACCAACTTCCCATTCTCCAATTTGTTAAAGGACCACTTTTTTTTTAAGCACAAAAGTGAACATACTTCTTTGATCTATTCTGATTCTACTAACACTCAGCTGCATACTGAAGATGGTTTTGATTTCTTTGCCACTTTGTAGACATCTCACTATACCAAGTTAAGAGTACAGAGTCTACTCATCTCTTCATATCTGTGATCAAGAAGATTTCCATTCTCCCAAGGCCCACTTTTCCTGAAATTGAGAAGATGCTGAGAAACAGCCCACTGTGGTGTTTAGCATTACTCTTGCTTGGAACATTGTGACTGAAGCCAGTATCATCTTCACTGACTTACTACCATTGATACTAAAGAGCCAATGGCTGCAACTTCAATAAAAACCTGCACAGTCCTGATTTCAGAGTCCCTTCTGTGGGAGGTCATTACAACTTTAGGATTCCTTATCATCCCTAAAATGAAAACAGCTACAACAGTGCATACCCAACCTCAAGAGTTTTTGTAACAACCTTCTACCACACCAAATTCTGAGGAGATTCTGAACTTTTGAACAACCCCTCCTCTGAAGTATAGAGTGTTTACTTTGCAACCTTTGTGGAAGATCTATAAAATATTTCTACATGAGATTCCTAATTACCATTTTTTTTTTATCAGTATCTTCCTCTTGAGGTAGTTGGAGGTAGATTATCTTCTTTATTGTAATAGTGGTGTTGTTATCATTTCTATCCCACCCACAACTCTCATCACCTCCACCCTGCCAACTAGATTTCTGGGAAGAATCAGTCAATGTGTGAAGAATTAGAACTCAAGTTCATCCACGCTGCTTTTGCCCACCATCTGTATTTCTTTACAAAGACTGCTGCCTCAGACTTTATTCCTTTAGGAAAATTTTTCCTTTCAAACATGAAATATATCACCTCATCAAGAAAAGGTATCCAAGAACCTTTACTCAAAAGGATTTTTGGCAGAAGGTATCACTACCCATCAGATAATGGCAGAGGTTGGGTATACAATGGGGGACGAGGGGGATATGTGATTTTGTTGGATATCCACTCTATTTGATGAATATTTTAATTAGAAAGCAATGATTAGATGACTTAAAAGTATATTACATGAAAGTCTACTTATGGAAAAGTATAAAAGTATATTTTGTTCATTTTTATTTGGTCTCCACCTAGTTCCCAAAGAGAATTAGGAGTGGCTACTGGTATATACTCTGTCTGCTTTATTAATTATTCTAACTTTTGTTGATGTCCTTATATGAAAGGAAAGGACATTTACACATAGTACTTTCTCTTTTACTCAAATTAAATTCAATTTTTTTATTTCTGGAAAAGTAATATATTCAATGAGATGAAAAGGCAGTAATAGACAGTTTGGGAATTAGAAAGAGAAAGAGCCATGTGTGGCTCAGTCTTTGTTTTTCACAAATGGAGAAGAAAGCACTGAGATAAAAATCATGGTAGTGAACCTTTAAAATATTTACAAAGCAAACCTTTTCAAGAATTATAGGCATGCCCTCACGTCTAGGAAACATCCTGACTACAGCCCTATAAAATTAGTAGGAATCACAAAATCCCACAGATCCTGAGATCAGTTTCTCGAAAGATGATTTTAGAGCATTTAATCCAATGCTTGTACGTCACAGTAAGAAAACAAAAATTCCAGAGCATGAAAGCAACTTTTCCAATGTCACCTAGTAATCGGGGCTAACTGGAGCTTTTTGAAACCTACTTCAAAATTATTACTGTATGGTGTGCTCCCAGGCAATGTATTCTGGGGGGAAAGCCCTGGGCTAGGACTCTACTTTTATCCCTTTCACAAAGTAGATAGGTGTGCCTGTAATTTAGGACACATTTATTAAACTGTTTGTTTGTTTGTTTGTTTGTTTGTTTGTTTGTTTTGAGACACAGAGAGAGAGAGAGAGATCTCGCAAGCAGGGGAGGGCCAGACAGAGAGTGGACAGAGGATCCAAAGCAGGCTCTGCACAGGGAGTGGAAAGCCAGATACAGGGCTCAAACTCATGAACCATGAGATCATGACCTGGGCTAAAGGCAGACGCTTAATGGATTGAGCCACCCAGGTGCCTCTACGACATCTATTTTCTGAATTTTTGTTAGATGATACAATCTTGATTTTTAAGAATCGAACAAAACCACCTAATGTAACAACATTTGAACCAATGTCTGAGATCAAATACTAAAAGATACCTTGCTTTAGAAACTAAATGTGACATAATTCAGATCGGATTTATAAAACTAGGTAGAGCATTTTATGTAATTACTTCTTTTAAGGAAAAGAGACTTGACAACACCTTATTTCAAAAAATAAAAAAAAAGGCTTTTATTTTATTCAGTTGTGGTTCCATCAGTTAAAAGATTAAAGAAACTTTCTTAGGTTTCTGGAAATACTTAGTAACCCAGTTTCGTAAGATCCCATCACATCCCAGCAGGATGCATGTTTGAGAGCTCTTCGATATAAAAGTTTAGACCAGGGAAAAAGAAGAGCCAATCTAGTGGAAGAGAAGCATTCTCTTTTGTGGAGTTTTACCTTTAGTAATTAAATTAATCAAATAGATATTTTTCATTTTTCTTCCACAAAATACACATTTAAAGACCATTCAAATATAAATTGCTCTCACAATCATGCTAATTGGCTCTCTGGTAATTCAAGAGATAACTTCTTGATGAAGAAAATAGTGATGAGCTCTCAAGGGAATGTAAGGAAATTTGATTTTTAAGAGTAGTCCTACTTACAGTTTGTTCAAGTTACAAATAAGTAGAAAACACTTTAAAGTGGAAGCTGGAGAAGGGTTCCTGAAAGGGATAGTAATGCTGATATTCATCATCTCTCATCCTCAAGGTAAAAAGGAGGGAAACCTCTGAATTACAAGCTTACAAATTGAGTAAGAAGACAAACTCAGATAATAAGATAAAGCTCTGTGTCCCACTTAGCTTCACATTTATGGTTTTCCCCAAACGTAAAGACTTTGTAATTGCTCATATTTCATTATTGTGTGTGAAAAAGAAAGACCATTTTCCACCTCTGTGCTGCAAAAAGAAATGCTTAACATTTATAGAGCAGAGAAGTAGAAATGTTCCTGGAATCTAAGAGCCTGGTAGTCTCAGCTGGTTGCCCAATGTGGCTGCTTCTTTGCCGCAGAACCTCCATTTGTTTGGATATTCACTCTCACATGTTCAGAAACAAAATAGAGGAGGAGAATTATCATAGGTCTCAAACTCCTTAGTAGTGATTGATTAGGTATGAACGCATGACCCAATCCTGACCAAAGGGATAGACAGGTAAACCTCTCAATGTGGCTTCCCAGGCAAACAAACAAATAAAATGATACAAGAGTAGAAATATTTATTTTTTTCACTAGATATGGCCAAATGTCAAGATGATAACACAAAACTGCTATAAATATCTCTCAACCGTAAGTAAAAACATTTCCAACTTGCAAAGGATAACAGATTACTAATATACCAAGCATCTGGGTCCATGATGATATGCTGACTTGAAAAACCAATTCTGGACTCAACCTTTGGCTGAGCATGGAGAGAAAATTTTCCATGGGTCTCTTGCATTTCTGCATATCTGTACTGTAAGCAATGGTTCTGACTGCCTTTGTCTCTGACTACATTTTCAAGGATGTTTGTATAATGAAGAAGCTTGGAAGATAGAGATAGTGTCTCCCTGTGTAACACAGAGGCAGTTTGTTTAGTTTTCAGCATGATAAAGTTAATGTTTGCCTCCAAGACAAAGTGTAGGCAAGCTTACAACCAATTAAATGAAAAAAAGATTCTGGTTTCCTGAGTTTAGAGTTCTTCGCTTGTACAATGCAACCAACTTTATGTGCAGGTGTCACCTGGTCCTTTTCACTTCCATACGGAAATGAGTCTCATGGAACTAGTGCAAAAACTGATACTCTGGCTGTTGTTACTGTTTTGAGTAATAAAGCATTTGTATCTGACCCAGAGTCTTGTGTTCATATGTACTCCTGAAACTATTACAAGATAATTATTTTAGCCACAGGTAGAGTAAAATCTCAGACCATTCACATTTATTGACACTAAACTTCCTGTTGTGTGAGGTTATATATATACCCAATAATTAATCTCTTTTTAATGGGATACTCTACTGTTTATGGGTAAAATAGTTCATCAAGGTATCATCACAATACTTTGTATTTTTGGAAGAGGAGAGCAAAATATTCTCTAGGTGTATGTTTCATGTTATCCCAAAGTCCATGGCATGATACAGTGAAGTTGGAAGAACTGGATACTTCTGAGATCTTAGGAAACTATTTGATCCTTTGGATTAAGTATTCTTTTTCATTAAATGGTGACAGTAAATATGCTCTACCTACATATGCTCTTATGTAAGCATTGTGCTTTGCAGAATATACATATAGTTGCTTTAGTAGATCAAAAAGTCATAAAATTTTATCTGACTATTCTCTAGAAATAAACAGAACTGTTATATAATTAGTATTGCAGTACAACATGTTTTATAACTAGGTTGTTATTGCAGTACAACTAGGTTTTATAAATGGCAGATATCTTAAATTCTACAATAAATACCTTTAATTTAAATTTTTGGGGGGTAGAACTGCAAAGAGATCATCTTAGGTACAAGTGTAAAGTCATTTCTTTAGATAACTCACATTTAAATATGTAACCCAAAAGCAACCAGGAAGAGCTATGTACATTCCCTCTTCTCTTCCTTTCTTTTTCCTTGTTGGTAGAGGATGGACTATTTTTTTTAATGTTTCTTTATTTTGGGGAGAGAAAGAGAGAGAGAGAGAGAGAGCAAGTGGGCGAGGGGCAGAGAGACAGAGAGAGGGAGACACAGAATCCAAAGCAGGCTCCAGGCTCTCAGCTGCCAGCACAGAGCCTGATGTGGGGCTGGAACTCAAGAACTGTGAGATCATGACCTGAGCCAAAGTTGGATGCTTAACTGACTGAGCCACCCAGGACCGCATAAGTGGATTCATTAAAGAATCATTTGCAAAGTACCCTTCAGTGGACAGAAATTCTGTTAAAAATTCTTTACCAGTTTTCTTTCCTTTTCCTTCATTGGGTAGAAGAGAACATTGGGCAATGTTCTGGAATGGTAGGTAGAGAGGGAGCGTCGGGGAACTGAACAGAGGTATGGAATGGCAGGGTTGATGGTGCTCAGGGATTCAGGGCAGACTAGAATATGTGATGACCAACATGGGATTAACGACAGGAAGGTTAGAGATAACAGAAGAGATGGCTGGCTGGCTAGAATTCAGTTACAGTAAGCAAATAAGGAAATGTGTTGAGAATAATATGAAACCTTTGGAAACAAGAGAAGATGTTAACAAAGAAAGGTAAAATGATGGAAGGAAACATGAGGTGTGGGACTAAAATTATAGATTTTAGTATAGACTCATGATTTTGTAATATACATACACAGCTATATGTGTAATAGTTGCAGTTGTATATGCATTATATACATGCACTTCCAAGCTCTGTCCATTGATAGGGCAATGCTACTCCTGTAACAATAAGTATGGTGAGTGCCAAGACACTGCTTTTCTAAATGCTGACCTCACTAAAAGAAACCAGTTGCCATTTGGCAACTATCAGAGATCATGGTTAATTAAGTAGACGTTATCAATAGACACTAAAGTCATTTGGTGGTGGTTTGATGAGGAATGGGTTTGTAGAATCAGTCTGAAATATTTCCCTACATGACTCTAGTCAATTAATCTGAGAAAATGGTGACTGTAGAGGGGAAAAATTTGGCAAAGGCCAATATTACCAGCTAACTCAGTTAAAGTCACCAAATGAAGGATTGTTCCGCAAATTTCTCCTGAGGTGACGCACCAAGAAGCGTGCAACAAAATTTTTGTGGAATGCCTGCCAAAAGTGCATGAGCTGGATCAAGACAAGAAGAATCATCACACAGGCCCAGGTTGCAGGTCATGCTATATAGAATGCAAGGCCTCCTCCTTTTAAACTTGTCACAGACACAAAAGACAGGAAAACACTGAGGGACTGAAACAGGATGGAAGAATCAGGAGACATAACAATCAAATTCCATATGGTACCTTGGATAGTAACCAGAACCAGAATGGAAAAGTTTTAACTTTTGGGGCAACTGACAAAATTTGAATGAGAACTTGGGCTTGAATGGTCATATTATACTAATTTTAAATTCCTGATTTAGAGGGTTATATGATATTCGAGAAAGTATGCTTGTTTGGTGAACAGAAATATTGTATTGTTTGGAGTGATGAGACACTATGTCCACATCTTATTCTTGACACTTCAGGAATAGATAAAGGATAATGGCTATATATTTATATACAGAGAGATAGACTGGGAGACAAACAAATGTGGCAAAATTTAACAAATGGAATATCTGGTATATATATACTGATATTAAAGTGTACATGACTATTAGAAAAAATGTAATTATTTCCACTTGAATTTAAGGTGGGTATTCAATGCATCATTTATGAGTCCAACAAATATTGGGATTCTGCATTGTTTGCCCCAGTATTTTGGGTGCAAGATTTACAGAGGGAACAAAGATTCTGCCAATGACTATATAGACTGTAGTGGAATTCACATAACCATGGAGGTCTGTGATGTCTTTTTTGAAGTATTTACTTCATTACAACATTATTTTCATTTATGCTATTTTTAGACATTTCAGTGGCCTTGTGAAAGGAGGTGAGGAAATCTGAGCAGAAAATTGTAATATTCAACAGGATAATAAGTATATCCACCAAAGCCTGTACTTTACAGCAAATGTACTCTATTTCCTAATTTCTGGGATCTTGAATCTACAAAGTATGTCATTTCCATTATTGTTACCAGAATTATGAATAGAGGTTTTTGTTTTTGTTTTTTGTTTTGTAATTTTGTCAAGGACTTTAGCAAATATGATATTGTTTTCAAGGCTGAAAGCAGTCTGGTAGTGAACTGCCTCTTCAAATAACAAATACTATATTTCTTCCCTTCCAGCTCCCAGTTCCTTACATTTCAAAGGTCAGAAGTATTTTGAATAAAATAGTAAAGACCAAATATCTTTATAAATTGTGGTGGAGGCCCTCCGTGGAAATCTTATTTTTAAAGTGCTTATATCTAAACAATAAAGAAGGTAGTATCTACAATGTATTGACACGTTTCTTCCAAGTTCTATTAAACAGTAAAGCTTTCATTGGCTTTAATTTATTCTTTATTCTGTACTATATCTATCATAAATATAGACTTCCAAAACCATAAAAAATATTAAAAATTCTTAAGAATGTTGGCAATCTCACTAAGGATCTATGTTTTACTTCCCTTTGTTTTGTTAAGCTGCAATACTTTTTGCCACTGGAATTTGACAAATGACTAATAATAATTTTCCTGGTTTTCCTCTTATTGCATATAGTGAATTTACTTTATTTGTACATGAATAGTAGTAATTCAGAATATCTGCATATATGAAAAGTAGATTGCAACCTAGAACATACTTGTCTAATGACTAAACTGTCTCAAGCCCAATGCTACTATACACATGAAACATAAAACAAATGAAAAGTAATGCCTCAACAGGAAACACATTTTGGTAACAAGTGAGTAAGAATCCAATACAGAAATTTATTAACATATTCATAAATAAGGGGTAGAGAAAATGTGCAGAAAAGTATGACTGTCTCCAATTAAGGAAGTACCAGAAATGGCTTTCTGGGGAAGAGGACAATAACCAAGGTTTTAAGATTGAATAGAACTGTATCAGACCAGAAAAACAAAAGCACCCAAAGATATGGAAGCATAGAAAAATAATAGAATGTAATGAATATATTCAGAATGGCTTTGGCACAGAGTACGGGTGTGTGTGAGATGGATGAGCAGGACCGCTTGTAAATGTGAGATTGGAGAGGGATTTAGGGACTAGATCATGAAGAACTTTAAATGTCTTCATTTTATCCCACAAAATAAAAAAAAAAATGGGGAGCTAATAAAGAACATTAGATAGAAGAATCACGTTTCTAGAAAAAAAATTAAAAAATCATATTTAACAATTGTATAGTATACAGAAATAAAATGCATCTTAACAATAGAAACTATGTTAAGTCACTGTCATACACTGAATATTTTACATATGGAATTATATGTAGTACAGTGTTCCATTCACATTAGAGTTGCCATCTGTACAGTAGGGTCTCATTCCATGAAACGTTGCTCATGCTGCTGCAGAGGGCAGACAGCCAGACAGAGAAAGAAGGAGATGTATCATTTGGTGTTCAGAGACTTGGTATGCTATCATTAACTTCAGTGTCACCATGTGCCTAGTCCTATGCAAAATCATCCTTTCTCCCATCTCCTAAATCCAAAGGCAGTATGTAGGGTGTAAAGGTATATATGCATGTATATATTTGCCCATTCCTAGTTCATTCTCCACATAACAGCTAGAGTGACTTCAAAAATTCAAATCAGATCATCTTACTCTTCTGGCTTAAAACTTTCAGTGGCTTTCTACTGCATTTGGAATAAAATGTGAATTCCTTTACATGACCTAGAGCATCATGTAGGATCTAGACCTTACCTACTTCTCAAACACTCTCCTTGTAAATCACTCACTGATTTCCAACCATGCTGGTCTTTTTTCAGCTTGTAGAATATCCATGTTATTTCCTAACATATGGGCGTTTGAACTTAATGGATTTTTTTGCACAAGATATCTTCTCTATTAGCAGAGTGGCTGCTTTATATACTTTATGTTTAGATAAACCCCACTCAACTCTGAAAAGCAAATCCTATGGTTCAAACCAATATTACACAATGTTGCTCTTCATGGCCCTGATGACATTAAATGTTGGAAACAAGATGGAAACAGTTGGCACAATGGGATTTGACTCAAATCTACAGTTAATATTCCAGTTGTACAACTTACCAGCTGTGAGTGTTTGGATAAATTCCTTACAAATCTCTTAGCCTCATTCATTCAATTTTGTATTCACAGATTCATTCATTTGTTCATTCAGGCACTGTTATAGACAATGGGGATTAAGCAGGGACCAAGACAGTTAATACTTCTGCATTTGTGATGTTTTCATTGATGATGAGGGATATAGGCTAATAATCTATAACTGAGCCACCCAACCACCCCTGTTAAGATCTTTTAAAAAGTTTTAAACCACAATGGACTGTAGTTTCTCCAATAATGATAACTACTGTCTTTGCAGAAAGGTCAGTGGATGATTGTTCTTGAAAGTGGTAATACTCAAGGTTATTTATATTTCAACCATATCATCTACTTATTAAGGATCACATGATCTTGTTCAGCCCATGCCACCCCACTTTCCCTAAATACACTGGTGCCCATGTTAGCATTGCTTTGTAATGAATATCAAATGACTATTTGGGTTTATCCTTTTTTTTTTTAGGTCCTTAGATGACACCCTATTCCTTTATCCTTATTTCTCCAGCACTGATGCCAATACCATTCAGGTGTTGGGATTTTTAATGTTTTTTCTGTGCCCATAGGGCATTTCCATGGAAATGTGTCCATGGAAAGAGTTTATCATCAAGGTTTGTGTAAATATTAACTATTGATTTTGTTTGTTTTTTATGTTTATTTATTTTTGAGAGAGAGAGAGAGAGAGAGAGAACAAGTGGGAGAGGGGCAGAAAGAGAGGGAGACACAGGATCGGAAGCAGGCTCCAGGGTCTGAGTGTCAGCACAGAGCCCAATTTGGGGCTCAAACCCATGAGTGATGATATCATGACCTGAGCTGAAGTTGGATGCTTAACTATCTGAGCCACCAGGTACTCCAATTTTACAGGTTTCTAAGTGCTATTTTTATACTGAAGTGTGAAACAAACATCTAAATTTTGCTTTAGTCCAGCCCTAAGGACAGGAGTGCCATCTGCTGAATTATTGCTCACGTTTCCTATCTTGCCCAGATTAAAGTGTGAAGACATCAAATGTTGGAATAAGTTAATGTGGTGCTTAAGTGTCCCATAAGCCTCAAAGGCATGATGGACTGTTGGCAATTTTTAGTACAATTAAGCCACTAAATTTGTTGTCTTTAATAAATGTTTCATTAAATTTAAGTTTTTAATTATTTTGTGGTATTTTTCTTTTACAAGGTATCCTCAGAGATTTTCTATCTAGCTCTAAATTACATACAAGGGAAGAAAGATCTACCAAGGAATCATCTCAAAAATCACTTGTTTAAGTTCTGTTGTTTTGCCTGTTTTTAAGTTACGGTTGTTTTTCCAAATAGATGCAACACATACTAAACCTAACATACTGAAAAGTTTAGTAATTGAACACAGAAAAAATATAATGATAATCTCACTGTTTAAGTATGTCTGCCATTAATATTTAATTTCTCATTCTCTTTAACTTTTGTTGTCAATAGAAAAATAAATACCCACATATAGAAATTAATCTTTTTTTTCCTCTTCATTAATGTCATAAAATAATGAACACTTCTGGAAATCCATATTCAAGTGAGTAAACACTGTGTCAATATGGCACTAAAGTTAATTCAATATCCCATAAACTGGATGGATTTACATTTGAAGCTGGTAGCAATTTAACAGAATGTTTTATTTAATTAATCTTTCATGATGCTTCTGGATTTTAAGGATACTTTACCAGAACTAGATTCTTTCAAAAACTGAGTTACTATCATTTATAGTCCAGATTCATAACTTTTTTCAAGTATGTAAATTGATTTGCTTAGTAAACACTATGCCATTCAATATTTTTCAAATGGAAGTTTCAATTAAGTTTAATACATAAGTTCTAACTACTTGCCAAGGAAGATACACGTTATCAAGTAGAGAACATTGCCCTTTTTTGTATGCCTATTATATTGTAAGTAAGGTAAGTTACACACACACACACACACACACACACAAACACACACACACAGCAGTGAAATAATATGAGATTGCTTACATTTGGTGAAAATAAATAAGCAAAACAGAAACCTTGCTGTTCCCTTCATCTACAGCAGTACATGCTATGTGTTTCTGAGATCAGAAACAGGAAGTTTCTTGTCTGGAGTCCGTGATAATCTCTAAAGAGTCATTATTCACATGGTTTCTGGGCCTGTGGCACTATACTTCACACTGTATCCCTGTGTAGAATAATGAGGGACAGAAAAAGTAATTTTGCAGTATGAAGAATGGTTACTTAAGGAGTGAGCCAATGTTGGATTTAGAGACAAATGGATGAAAATGAAAGAAGGATGTCAGGTGTATATGGTAAAGAGCCCCCTATATGTACTCTATTGTACACTCTGCACCTACTCTTTAGTGTAGGTAGTCAACAATATTTGTTGAATGAGGTAATGAGTCAGGTTTAAATGTTCTCAATGACTGGAAAGAAAAGCTGGCATTATTGATGGATATCACTTACATTGACCTGATGAAATTCTTCTCTAAAATACATGTGCCTATAGAAAACGAGCACCCTCAACTCCTAGTAACAAAGGTAAATTGAAAAGGTGATTTGAATGTCTTTAATTTTCTGAGTATGTTTCCAGTTTTAAGTAAATAATACTTCAATGTCATAGCTTTTTCCTAATAGAGCCACTGTGTGGGAGGAAAGTGGGGATGAGGTCAGAAATGGAACCCAACTCAAGGAGAGACACTTTCCAACTTCTGCTCTTCTGATGAAGACTCTCCTGGCTCTAATTCATTTCATTACAAAAGTCTTAAAAGATTTAAAGAAATTTCTAGTTTTGTTGGAAATAGTTTCTCACAATCTCTAAATAAATTAATCCCCTTCAGTATTGCTATGACATGCTATTTCTGCTATGGTTACATTTTTTTTTTTAAGCAGTAGAAGAAACTAAAAAAAAAAAACCACAGATTCATTAGTTTAAATTCATTTAGTGAAGGAAAACTGCCTGAAGATTTTTTTTTAAGTTTCCTTCCCTGAAGCAAATTTTTAACAGGAAATTTTATCTAAAAGTTTGCTATATTATAGCACATTGCAATTCCCTTATGCTTGATCCAAGACCACTTTAATAATCAAGAGACTGATATCCGTGCTCATGGATTGGAAGAATAAATATTGTCAAAATGTCAATACTTCCCAAAGCTATCTACACATTCAATGCAATCCCAATCAAAATTGCACCAGCATTCTTCTCGAAACTAGAACAAGCAATCCTAAAATTCATATGGAACCACAAAAGGCCCCGAATAGCCAAAGTAATTTTGAAGAAGACCAAAGCGGGAGGCATCACAATTCCAGACTTTAGCCTCTACTACAAAGCTGTCATCATCAAGACAGCATGGTATTGGCACAAAAACAGACACATAGACCAATGGAATAGAATAGAAACCCCAGAACTAGACCCACAAATGTATGGCCAACTAATCTTTGACAAAGCAGGAAAGAACATCCAATGGAAAAAAGACAGTCTCTTTAACAAATGGTGCCGGGAGAACTGGACAGCAACATGCAGAAGATTGAAACTAGACCACTTTCTCACACCATTCACAAAAATCAACTCAAAATGGATAAAGGACCTGAATGTGAGACAGGAAACCATCAAAACCCTAGAGGAGAAAGCAGGAAAAGACCTCTCTGACCTCAGCCATAGCAATTTCTTACTTGACACATCCCCAAAGGCAAGGGAATTAAAAGCAAAAATGAACTACTGGGACCTTATGAAGATAAAAAGCTCTGCACGGCAAAGGAAACAACCAACAAAACTAAAAGGCAACCAACGGAATGGGAAAAGATATTTGCAAATGACATATCGGACAAAGGGCTAGTATCCAAAATCTATAAAGAGCTCACCAAACTCCACACCCGAAAAACAAATAACCCCGTGAAGAAATGGGCAGAAAACATGAATAGATACTTGTCTAAAGAAGACATCCAGATGGCCAACAGGCACATGAAAAGATGCTCAACGTTGCTCCTCATCAGGGAAATACAAATCAAAACCACACTCAGATATCACCTCACGCCAGTCAGAGTGGCCAAAATGAACAAATCAGGAGACTATAGATGCTGGCGAGGATGTGGAGAAATGGAAACCCTCTTGCACTGTTGGTGGGAATGCAAACTGGTGCAGCCACTCTGGAAAACAGTGCGGAGGTTCCTCAAAAAATTAAAAATAGACCTCCCCTATGACCCAGCAGTAGCACTGCTAGGAATTTACCCAAGGGATACAGGAGTCCTGATGCATAGGGGCACTTGTACCCCAATGTTTATAGCAGCACTCTCAACAATAGCCAAATTATGGAAAGAGCCTAAATGTCCATCAACTGATGAATGGATAAAAAAAAATTGTGGTTTATATACACAATGGAGTACTATGTGGCAATGAGAAAGAATGAAATATGGCCCTTTGTAGCAACATGGATGGAACTGGAGAGTGTGATGCTAAGTGAAATAAGCCATACAGAGAAAGACAGATACCATATGGTTTCACTCTTATGTGGATCCTGAGAAACTTAACAGGAACCCATGGGGGAGGGGAAGGGAAAAAAAAAAAAAAAAAAAAAAAAAAAAGGACGTTAGAGTGGGAGAGAGCCAAAGCATAAGAGACTGTTAAAAACTGAGAACAAACTGAGGGTTGATGGGGGGTGGGAGGGAAGGGAGGGTGGGTGATGGGTATTGAGGAGGGCACCTTTTGGGATGAGCACTGGGTGCTGTATGGAAACCAGTTTGACAATAAACTTCATATATTGAAAAAAAAAGAGAATGATAGAATGATTTTCATTTAAAAAAAGTAAAAAGAAAAATTCCAGACTGAAATAAAAATATTTATCAGTAACAGTTAATAAATGAAGTTAGAATTCTGTACTTACATTAAACCAACTGTATAAGTTGAGCTCATCACTTCCTCTCTCTGAACCCCCGTTTCCTGATGAATAAAATAAAGATATTGAAATAGAAGTGATCTATAAAATCTTTTCTATCTTCCATGTCCAGTTACTCTAACACTCTACTTAAACCAAGTAGTCTACTGGACTTTAGAAAAAATCCCCCAACACCACTTGCAATTTCTGCCACCCCTTTTCTCATTCTGCAGTCTTTGAGTCAGAATTAACTATCACAGAGCACACTGATTACACCTCTCTAATAGCACTTACGGTCTCTTGCTTTATTTGACAAATTGTTTCCATGACAGCTAATACTTAATGGATACTTATGACCACTTATGCACTTCACAGTTGTAGGAATCATTAGAGAGTAATATTGTGAAGCACCGTCTCTCCACCCCAAGTGCTCAAGTTGTTATCTTCCATAGACTGTATGTTGCTTGAGGACCAAGACTCTGTGTTTTACTCTCCTTGAAGATAATAGAAAGCTTCACTCAATGTTCCATACATACTAAATGAATAAATGAATAAATGAATGAGGAATTAAATGTGTTATCCTCTATTGAGCAATTAATTCCTAGTTAGGCTTTAGGTGGAAAACAAACACATATATCAGGTTTGATGGCTAATGTCTCTTGGAAAACAGATCTATTAAAGCTAGGTCCTCTGCCAGTGAATGCAGGCAGATAAATAGAGGTAGGAGAGAGGAGGTGGAAAAAAAAAAGCCATGAAATCTGAAACTACAATACTGTTTTATTTTTCAGGATGTGATTTTTGTTTGTTTTTCATCTTTATCTTTTCTGTTTCAGATGTTTTGAGCTAAGGACTGAAACTAGGTAAAACTCATAATTTCTTTTGGATCTTTCTAAAATGTAACTTAAAAAATTCCTCTTTTGTTATTGGGAAAGTATTTTGAAAGCAATAATATTCTCTAAGCTAAAATATATCTTGAAAAACAGAAACTTTAAAAGATTTCAGGAACTGATACCGAAATCAGTGATAAATTATTTAGTTTAAAATTGATTTGGCCTGCTTAATTTTTAAATAATTGTCTAAATATGGAATTATAATATTCTAAGTATTTAGGCAAGTCTCCTTGGTTGTTTCATCCACCAAAGTCTCTGTTTGTGTGTAGTTTACTAAAATAAATGTAAGCATACAGTTATATTCATCAATTAAAAATTTCTTATATTAATAGCATTCACTTAACATATTTTCATATATTCCTATTATGAGTAAGACAGTGTTCTAGGTGCTGGTTAGTATCAGCAAAAAAGCAGATGAAATTCTCTCCCTACATGGCACTTTCATCCTAATGGAAGGAGATCACATAAATAACATAAAAATTCTATACTTGGTTAAAAGGTATTAAAGAGAAAAATAAAGCCAAAAGGGGAACAGGAAGTGGAGACATGAAGATGACATTTAAAAAAAAATTAATATTTAGTTATTTTTGACAGAGACAGAGACAGAATAAGAGTGGGTTGGAGCAGAGAGAGAGGGAGGCACAGAATCTGCAGCAGGCTCCAGGCTCCGAGCTGTCAGCACAGAACCTGATGCAGGGTTCAAACTCATGAGCTGTGAGATACTGACCTGAGCCAAAGTTGGATGCTCAATCGACTGAGCCACCCAGGCACCCCCATGAAGGTGACATTTTAAATAGAATGACCATAGAAGATCTCACTGAGCAGATGATATCTGAGCACCAGCTTGCAGGAAGTGAAGGAGAAAGTCCTATGGTGGTTTGAGGAAGTGTTCCAGACAGAAGGAACAGTGGGGGCAAAGTTGTAGCACACAATGCCCCCCCATGTGGTAAAGATGCTACGGTGGCTTGTGAAAAATGAATGACTTTAAAAATAATTTCAAAGATAATTTAAAAATAAAAAAATATTTCCCTTAAAATTCTCATACATTGTACAAATATAAAATCAATAAGTCATGTGTCTATCCCCAATTTTTACATTGGAATATTGTAGGAATAGAGAACAGGTATTTTTTTAAGGTTTTTGTTTTTGTTTTTGTTTTTTGTTTTTGTTTTTGTTTTTTTTGCGAGAGAGAGAAAGACAGAGAATTCCAAGCAAGCTCCACACTGTCAGCACCCAGCCCAGCTCACAAATCATGGCATCATGACCTGAGCCAAAATCAGGAGTCTGATGATCAATTGACTGAGCAACCTAGGTGCCCTGAGAATAGGTACTTTCTAATCATAACTGATGAAGAAGCAGAGCTGGGATTATGCCCATAGAACATATGTTCAAGACAAAGGCTTATAAATGAGATCAAGGACTGACAACTTTTTGCTTCAACTTTCCTCTCCCTCTCTCTATACAGCATAAAATAATGTGTCTCTGTATTAACCTATATAGCACCCAGCCACAGAAAATGTATGTGATTCTATATTCTTTTCTTGACATTGCTCCAAAGATAGTATCCCTGTTTGAAAAATAAAGCAGACCATTATGATGCTATCTGTATAATACAAGTAAGCAGAAATCCCATTAGTCTGAGTTGCCAAGATAACTTCACCAGGTGATTGCATCAGCAGTTTCCCTGCTCGCTATAAAACTAAGCAGTGCTAGGTCTTTGTTTCTTCTCTCCTCCTCTTTTCTTTATGACAACCCTGTAGACAATAAATCATTTATGTGGAATCCAGATTATCAAACATATCTCAAGAGATTATCAGATCACTCTGCTTTGTTAAGACCAAAGTTGCAACCCCCTTATAGTCTCTCAATGGGCCCCCCATTGCATGTTACCTTTGGATTGCACCCCCTCACTTTTTCTTTTGTCCTTTCAGCTCTGCTTTCTCAGGCAGACATCTAAATCTATCCCCTGAAAATTCATTCACAATGAAATGATGAAGAAGAACTTCAAATAGTATCTCTCCTAAGGGAAGAAGTTTGCAGGGTAGAGTCTATTTTCTAGTCAGCTGTAAGGCAGGCTGACTTTGTCACCTGTCTGTTATTTTCTGTCACCTGGGCATTCTCTAAAAGAAGCCAGGTCCCTGGATAAAAGGAACAAAAGCATTAACCCAACCCACTTTTCTTTCTTATGCTTTATATCACAGACCCTTAAACAAGGAAACAGAAGATGTCAGTATCTGCCAGGAAAGACATAGATAGATAACATATTTATATATAAACAGTTATTTGAGTTCACAATATGATTAAATGGCATAAAAACATTTAAAATTGAACTTTGGAAAACCTAAGTTAGCAAGAGAAAATTTTCAAGTTATAAGAATAAGTGAAGAAAGCATGACATAATGTGGCATGTGTTTGTTAATAGTTGTATTCATGCATCTGTATACAAATACATATAGGAATGTACAAATATACAGGCAAACATATGTGCATAAAGGAAACAAAACATTATCTTTAGTAGTAATATTATAGGTAACTCTTCTAGTTATTTTTTATATTCTTCTGTATTTTCCAAATGTGTATAGTTCATCTACAAAGCTCATTTTACTTCTCCCTTTCCTTCAAGACTCCACACAAAAAAACAAACATTTAAACAAATTAAAGAAAAAATGGTTAGAACTAGTAAGTGAGCCAGTAAAGTTGCAAGATACAAAATTAACACAAAAGTCAGTCGTGTTTCTATACACTAACAACAATCAATGTGAAAAGAAAACCAAGGAAACAATCCATTTACATTAATTAGCATTAAAAAGAATAAAATATGTAGGACTAAACTTAACCAAGGTGAAAAGACCTGAGCATTGAAAACTAAAAAACACTAATGAAAGAAATTTTTAAAAAACACAAATAAATAAAAGGACATCCCTTGTTCATTGACTGAATAGTTAATATTTTTTATATTTCCTTATTTCCCAAAGTGACTTGTAGACTCAGTGCATTCCTTATCAAAATTCCAATAAAATTCTTTTTACAGAAATAGAAAAAAAAATTCCTAAATTTCATATAGAGCCACAAAAGACCTTGAATAGCTAAAGCAATTTTGAGCAAGAACAAAGTCAGAGGCATCACACTCCCTGGTTTCAAAACCTATTACAGAGCTACAGTAATTAAAACAGTATGGTTATAGCATAAAAACAAACATATAGATAGATCAATGGAAGAGAATTGAAAGCCCAGAAATAAACCTTTTCATATATAGTGAGCTGATCTTTGACAAGGACGCCAAGGACACACACTGAAATTGGATCCTTACCTCACAGCATATATAAACATGAACTCAAAATGTGGTAAAGAAATAAGCATAAAATGTGAAAGAATAAAACTCTTAGAAGGAAACTTAGAGAAAAACTCCTTGATGTTGGACTGGGTAATGATTTCTTGGATATGACACCAAAAGCACAGGCAGCAAAAGCAGACAAGTAGGGTTACATCTTTCAGGAAAAAAAAAAGAAATAAAAGGCAATCTACAGAATGGGAGAAGATATTTACTGATCAGATACCTCATAAGGAATTAATATGAAAAATATATAAGGGACTCCTCAATACCATAGCATAAAACAAATAACCCAATTAAAAAAATAAGAAAAGGACCTAAATAGACATTTATTTAAAGATGACATACAAAAGGCCAATAGATACAACATCACTAATTCATCAGGGAAATACAAATCAAAACCACAATGAGACATCACTTCACACCTATTAGGATAGCTATTTTTAGAAAAACAAAACAAAAACAAAAACAAACAAATGACAGCAAGTGTTGTTAAGGATGTGGAGAAAAAAGAATCCTCATACACTCTTGGTAGAAATGTAAATTGGTAGAACCATTATGGAAAATAATATGGAGGTTTCTCAAAAAAATTAAAAATAGAGTTACCTTTTGATTCATCAATCCCAATTTTGGGTACATATCCGAAGGAATTAGGATCTTGAAGAGGTGCTTGCACCCCTGTTCTTTGAAGCATTATTCACAATAGCAGGATACATAAATAATCTAAATGTGGAAGAATGGATAAGAAAAATGTGGTATATACATACAATGGAATACTATTTGGCCTTAAGAGAAAAGGGAATCATACCACTTTTCACAACATGGATGGGTTTGGAGGATATGATGGTAACTAAAACAAGCCAGACAAAGAAAGACAAATATTGCATGATCTCACTTATGTATGAAATCTAAGATAGTCAAACACAAAGAAGCAGAGAACAGAATTAATAGATCTAAGAGGATAGACCTTATGTTAAGATTTCTAACCACATGAGGAAAAATAGAGGGGTAGCAAGAGGAAACTTTTAGAAGTGATGAATAAGTTTAAGGCCTTGATAGTGATAATGTTTTTGCAGGTGTGTACTTATCTTCAGAAACATCAAGTTGTAGAAATTACATATTTACAGCTCTTTGTATGTTTAATCATACCTCAGTAGCACAGTTTAAATTGTAGTGTTTACAATTTAAATTTTACAATCAGGGAAAACGATCTTTTCATATGATGTGTTATCTGCATTACTATTTTGCTTTTGTCCTCAACAGGGAACAAAATGTACGTGTTAAGTAGGGACATCTCTTAAAAGCATAAATTCCTTCCAGGGGGGGAAAAGATCTTATCATGAAATAGTTTCTCTCTAGCCTCTAAGGCACCAAGTACAGAGATGCACAAGTTGCTAAGGTCAAGGAGTATGTGTCCGCTATTGTGTGTGGACTTGTCCCCGAGGGGGTAATTCAGAGGACACTCAGCCTCATGAACATGGCACACAAATGTCCTGTTTTCTTAGGCTGTTGCAACATTTAAATGTATTTGGCAGTCCAAGCACATAGTTTCTTTCTCAAGGAGTTTTTCTGCTGAAGGTTATGCTATGTATGCCACTAAAACATAAATCTGTTGGCTGTTTGTTAAACCTCTTGTACAATGAAATCAAAGCAATCGTCAATGGGTATGGTTCACTGGAAAATGTAAACTGGCTTCTCCACCCCAAGAGAAATAGATTAAGCTATGCAGTTGCACATACTCTCTATAGACACCATCTCTTTTTGTAGGGAAAAGCTTTAGTGCAACCCTTCTCATTGAACCTGCCAAGTTCCTCTTTTCTCCTGAAAACACAAATTCCCATTCCACATCGAAGAATGACTAATGCCTCTCAGTGCCCAGAATGTGTTTGTAATAATTGATATTTCATCCTCTGGTGCCAGGGCTACATGGATAGAATGCTTTATGTTGAAGGCTCAGGAATATGCTTTGGTTTCTTTGGTATTGTAGGGGGGGGAATTTTTCCCTTCTTCCCATCTAGTTTCTTTGGTTGGCCTAATGATTAAATTGATGTGAGACAGATGACATGAAGAAAGCAAATTTAATTTTGTGTGTACATGAGTGCTACAAAGACAGGAGAGACTCCCTGACAGGTAATTTAGGTTTATATGCTATCCCGAACTAAGGAGAACTGGCAGAGGTCTGAGACTTCAAAGGGGAGGAAGGAAGACTAGAAGAGCAAAAGTTTGGTAAACTAATGCTTGCCATGCCATGCAGAAAGGTCTTACAGAAAAATAAAAAAGCAAAAAAAAAAAAAAAAAAAAGAGCAGGGTACAAGCTTGTTATCTAAAATTCTTTCAGGAAGTTAAGGGGAAGGTAAAAAGCTCTTGAGTTTGTTGGACCCTAATCATTTTCAGTTTGAGATAATTAACATGCAAATGTGGTACATTCTGGGGTGGCCTGCCCTGAACCCCATTGGTATCCTGCTCAGATGAAGTATGCCCACAATCTTTACAGGACCAATGCAACCCAAGCACATAATACAGGTATCTCATAAAACACAGGAGCACCAGAGGCTTACATAATGTATCAGAGATATGAAAGTGTTCTTTGGGAGAGATAAAATATGATATAGAAACTACCTGGGTGAAGAAGAAGCACCTCAAGTTCTTAGAAGTCAAATTTTTATTAATAGGGATCACATGGCATGGAATTTAGGCTCCAAAGCTTATCATGTCTCTAAACTGCCTTATTCAAATCAAGTATTATAATTTATTGTCATAAAGTGTCTCTGCTCTTCACCCAACCTATCTCCACTGCTGTATTTTATATCAGTGTCTAATTATAAAAGCAAATACCTCTTACTTTAAGTAATTTTACCACCATGATTAAGATTATCTACTTCAATAACAAAAGAGAATAAAAGAGAAGTGAGAAAGTAAAAAATGACCTTGAAAATAATATGATGGTTGGGATGTGAAAATCAAATGTTTTTCAAATACTGGGAGTATAGGAGAGAAAAAACTTTTACCATCACATGAATCTCATCTATTATTTTATGAATATAGCTTTATTAGTTTAAATAATTATTATCCATTTATTTAAACTTCTCTTGGATATTCTTGATGGCAAAATATGAATTATCAGCATTGAGAGCAAAACTGATAACTGCCTCTGGGTAACTCTAAAACATGGATAGTTGCTGATCAATTAGTTATTGTGCATTATTAATTAATTGATAAATTAGCATTTTTCAATTCTCTATGCTATTTCACCTCACTTACCTATCCCATCCTCACACCTTTCCAATGTATTATTTTTGCCAAATCAGGAAAGGATAACCTGAGCCTTACCCCAAAATGCCATCAACTGAAAGTCAAAGTGCCCATTTCTCATCCTTTGAGGATATCTCCAATTGTTATCCCCAGTGAGTTTGAAAGTACTCTTGGCAAAAGAAATGGGGGAGAAAAAAGATCAACAACAAACGTGACTTGTTAGCTGTTTGTTATGTTTGTTTCTTCCTTAATGGAACATGCACATATTTTTAACTGACCACCACCGAGACACTTCCAAGCTTCCCAATTTTAAGGACTTGACTCTGTGCCAGAGCCAAGGTTTTCAAATGTAGCTTCTCACAAGTTCCCAGAAGTAAAACCATTTGGATATAATGGATTATTAACTTAAACACAGTTGAAAACCAACAATGAAATATCTGAAAAAGAAATGCTTGCATATTCAGTCAACTAATATTTGACAGGGGAGCAAAGGATACTTAATGGGGAAAGAATAGTCTCTTCAACAAATAGTAATGGTAAATTGGATAAGCACATGCAGAAGAATGAAGCTGACCTCTTATTTTACACCACTTACAAAAATTAATTTGAAATGCACTAAAGACTTAAATGTAGACCTGAAAATGTAAAACCTCTAAAATAAACCAGGGAAAAAGCTCCCAGACATTTGTTTTGGCAGTGATCTCCTGGGTATGTCACAAAAAAAAAAAAAAAACCCAAGCAACAAAAACAAAAATCAATAAGTGGGACTACATGAAACTAAAAAGCTTCTGCACAGCAAAAGAAACAATCAACACAATGAAAAGGCAACCTACAAAATGGAGAAAATACTTGCAAGTTGTCCATCTGATAATGGGTTAATACCCAAAATATAACAACTCATTCAACTCAATAACAACAGAAACAACAACAACCACAAACAAAAATAATACCCTCAAACAGTTCAGTTAAAAAATTTGAATGGACATTTTGCCAAAGAAGGCATACAAATGGCCAACAGACACATGAAAAGGTGCTCAACATAACTATCAGGGAAATTAGATCAAAACCATAATGAGATATCACCACACCTCCTTTCATAAGGACTATTATCAACAAGTTAAAATATAAGTGTTGGTTAGGGTGTGGAGAAAAGGGTGCTATTCATGGGAATGTAAATTGGTACAACCACTACAAAAAATGTCTAAAGTTTCCTCAAAAAATTAAAAATAGAACTGTCATAAGATTCAGAAATCCTACTTCTGGATGTATATTTCCCTCCCAAAAATTGAAATCAGGATATCAAAGAGGTATTTGCCATCCCATGTTCATTGCAGTATTATTCACAACAGCCCATATATGGAAACAAGCTGTGACCATCTACAGATAAATGGATAGAGATGTGATCTGTATATTCCACTATATTCAGCCATAAGAAAGAAGGAAGTCCTGTCATTTGAGGCAACATGGATGGACTTTGAGGACATTATACTACTAAGATAAATCAGACAGAAAAAGATAAATACTGTATAATCTCTCTCATATGTGGAATTGAAAAAAACCAAACTCACAGAAACAGAGAGTAGATGGTAATTGCCAAGGGCTAAGTGGTGGGTGTGGGTGATGGAGACATATTGGTCAAAGGGAGCAAACTCAGTTTTAAGATGAATAAGCCTTGGAGATCCATTGTACAGCATGGTGACTATAATTAACAATATTGTATTATATATCTGAAAGTTACGAAGATCTTAAACATTTTCACCACCCACTCACACACTTACACACACAAAAGGGTAATTATGTGAGATTATAGAAGTGTTAATTGACCCTATGCTAATTGCTTCACAGTTTGATACATGTATCAAATCACCACCTGTACACTTGAAATGTATACAGTGTTATGTATCAATTACATCTCAATAAAATTGGAAAAAATACATCGTTGAAAATAGTTTTCTTGAGTTCTGTTTTTGATATTTGTCCCTATCCAGAGTCTGGTATTGATACTACATCTGGTGGAAGGTCGTCCTCTGGCTTACACATGTCCCCAACACCACAATGGCCTGGCTGCTGCTCAGGTCTTATGTAGTGTTTATCACATCTTATACAAGTCGAATAAGTCATAAAGCCTTAAATTTGTACTCCAGTCTTTCGTCCTAGGTTACTCATCTAGGCCTGAGCCCAATTTAATTTACTAATCTAGCCATGTATCTTATGCCACACAATCTAATTTTTTGGTTTCAAGCCTCTGTGAAAGGACTTTGCCTGGGTACACAATGTTGAAATACAAAGAAGAATAACTAGAAGAATAGAGACTGGCTGTCAGAGAAGACATGGACATTAAGTCACAGTCATAGCAAATGATTTGGAAAATGATGGCCAACATCGTGTGCCAGAAAATGTCCTCCAAACATGGCAATGGAAAAGTTTGAGAACAGGTATCCCGTAGACGTTAGGACTGGTTTTATTCATCATAAAATTCAAGAATTAAATGTATAACTATTGAAGTTTTTCTGAGAATAAAACATCTTCACGAACAATGTATATTTCACACATTTCAAACATTTATGACTTAGGGAACAGAGACAGTTCTGACACAGACCTGCAATACAGTCCACCACAGGAAGTTGTCTCCTGCAGATGTCAATCAAAAGCCTGATTTTTTTCATCAATATAGATTTTATATAATTTCAGTGGATAAAGCTAGTATTACTTGAAATGCTACTCCTCCTATGAGTTTTAAATAGCAGTAGTATTTATTTTTTGTTCCTCTCAATATAATCACTGACGTTAGCTTTGGGCTTTATCACTCATTCATTCTTTCATTCTTTCTTTCTTTACTTTTTAAAAAATTCACTGTAGAAAATAAACATTTGATAATTGCTTATTATTTGTCAGATGTATGCTAGTCACTGGTGATATAAGTGAATCAAATTGGTGAGCTTTCTTCTCTCAGTATCCTAACAGTCAAATATGGGAAACAGACCTTCATCAAATTATCATAGAAAAATTACAGTTGGCAAATTCACTAAGTCCTATGAATACTAATAATTAACATTTCTGGAGGACTTGCTCTGTGTCAGATACTGGTGTGAATGTTTTAACAGTATTAACTCACTTAATTCTTGCCACCACCCTAAACAATATATCCTAGTATTATCTCCATCTTACAAGTGCAGCCACCGAGGCCAGACACATTAAATCATGTGTTATCTTAGAACACAAAATATCGGGGCGCCTGGGTGGCTTGGTAGGTTAAGCGTCCGACTTCGGCTCAGGTCATGATCTCAAGGTCCGTGAGTTCGAGCCCCGTGTTGGGCTCTGTGCTGACAGCTCAGAGCCTGGAGCCTGTTTCAGATTCTGTGTCTCCCTCTCTCTCTGCCACTCCCCTGTTCATGCTCTGTCTCTCTCTGTCTCAAAAATAAATAAACGTTAAAAAAAATTAAAAAAAAAAAAGAACACAAAATATCAAGTACCAGAATGGACATTGAATATTGGAGCTTGATCTTTGAGCCTGTCTTATACTATCATATTCTTACTTCCTCTCATGTTAAAAAAAAAAGTATATTTTGACAATGCATGAGTCAGCTGTCACTCTATTATGCTGAAATAACAAATATACCCCAAGTCTCTGTGGCTTTTAACAATAAAGGTTGATTTATTTATTGGTCATGTTAATGTCCCTTGTGGGTCAGCTGCAACTCCACTCCATGTCCTTTTCTTTCTGGAATCCGAGAGAAAAGAAAATCTCCTGTCTTAGTTATACCAGACTTGAAGCTTCTTTGTGCACATGACATCACTTCCACTTGCGTGTCACTGTACAAAGCAAGCCTCATTATAATATTGGGTATCAGTGGGGAAGGAGATATCCTTCTCCTGCAAGAAGAGATACCAGGGAGGGGTCATACCAGGGTGAGTCTGGAAGGCAGGGAATATTTTTAACAAATAATATAACACACAAAATACATGTAAAATAAATCCTTAATCCAGTCAGGGAGTCAAAGAAATCTTGAGGTACTGTCTTAGTCGTGTTCTAATGGGTGAAATGTCCACAGAGAATATTCCATGCAGTAGAAATGGCAGGTCCAAATATCATGAGATGCAAGCAAGCATGGTTTTTCAGGGAATTGAAAGAGATAAGGCTGAAGTAAGGACAGTAACGACAGGGGAGACTGTCCTGAGAGGAGTATGTAGAAATAAGCAAGAGTAAGATTATGCAGGCCCTTCTAGGCCTCACTGAAGATTTGGACACTGAGCTTAGTAGGAAGCCACTAAAGTATTTTAAACAAGGGGGTGATTTCACTGGTGATTTTGGTTGCTTTACAAAAGAATCGTTCTAGGTAAGGCTCATCACCTAAAGATGTCCCCATCTCCCAGATCTTCCTAATACTATTGCTTTAACTGTTTAAGAGGAGAAAATAAAGCTAGCTTTTATATTGTTACCCCTAGCAGAGTACCCTGTCAGATCCATCCATATGCAGTGATTCAGAACAGTCAGTAACTTCCTCCCTTTGTCTCAGAGAGCAGTTTATACCCTCTTACCTTTAGGTTCAGGTTCTCCCCAGTCAGTCTCCCTTTTGTTCTCCCTTTTTGTCTTCCTGAGGAGCTGAAAAGGGAGCAAATGGTGACATGGCAAGTCTGAGCATGAGGCCCTTTGCCCTTTATAGTAATGGGTGGGACTCAGCTGAGAATTGTAGTAGTTTAGGGCAGGAAATCTGTGCAAATTACCTCTAAGTAGAGCTTTCAATTTGGAAAAGGTGCAGCATGTGCCTCAGATGTTTTTAGTAGAAATAAATGCTACCACTCCATTGTCATGGCAATCATCATTCGCTTCTGATGTGAACTTGGGTCTGTCTCAGGCATTTCATGGAGAATTGTGCTATCCCCCAAAGGGTGTGCAGCCCATCCCAGCCTGTCTTCCTGCTACTGGTAATTTAGGGCTGTTTTATTTGTCTCTTCAACTGCTAACATCAACTTCAGGATGATGGTCAGTTAAGAGGAAAACAAATGAACAACAACAAAAAGCACCCACCATATTTTTCACTAGTTTAATACCTGAGAAAAGCTATCAGTCAATATTTGTATCAGCTATAGAGACCACACTGTTTGTTGGAATAATGCCAGGTTCTACAACTGTGAGGAATCAAAATCCCAAATTCCACTCCACATTAACTGATCATAGACACAAGTGAGAACTTTCAAGGGATCATTCAGGAAACCAGAATCCTTCTATCTTGTGAGTCTACTACTTTTGAAGTCCTCTCATTAATCACTAGATAATGCAAAAGCTTGGAGGAACTATCCATGCACGTATTTTACGGAGCAAGTGTGGAAGGGGAGAATGTTAGCTTCTGCTCACACTCCACATGCTATGAGCTACAACCCAACCATATGGCCACACTGAACTAATGGAACAGCTGGGAAATAAAGGATAGCTGTAAGTACAGGAAACAGAAGAAAAACATCTGGAGAAATCTAAGTATTTGCCACCATACACATTACATCTACATTTCATCTTAAAACTTGGGAATGAAATGGTAAATTTCATATTACATATATTTTACCACCACCACAACAGAAAATAATGGGGGGATAGGATCTTCAGAAACAGTCAATTTCTGTTTCATTAAGTTGTACTAAAAAATATCCTTTGAATAGTCCTGCTCTTAATGTTGAAAGTGAGATTCAATTAACTCATTTTCCTGTCTTGTTTAGCCTAACACGGTTTGTAATTTTTGACATCCAGATTGAGGGTCCAAAAGGGTGATTTAAAAACATCACTAAAAGTCATTCTAATTATAAATAGCTTTAACATGTTTTTTCCCCTCAACATCCATTATTTTGTTTATTTTTTCCAACAAATATTAATTGAGTAGCTATTATATTCAGAACTGTATGAGACAATGGGTACATAGAAATAAACAAATGGATAAATCCCTAACCTGAACCTGTGGCATTTATATTCTACAGAGGCGGGGAAATATTACACAAGGGGAAAAGGCCAGTTTATTAACAACTATATGATATTTGTTACAAAGAACACAGTCTGCCATGACAACGTAGAGCTAGAAAAACAGCTGTGTAGCCAGCAGAAGCTGGATGCAAGAAGAGGGAAAGTGGGTGGAGGAGCATTTCAGCCACCACTGGGACAAACACACTCTAGTTGGAAAGAGGTATAGCAACAATAGAACAACACCCTGAGGGAGAGGGAAAGGGACAGGAGATAATAATGTGGAATTAGGTAAGGCCTGACTGAGAGCAGCGTAGAGCCATTAAAATTTTGGAGCAAGATATCAGTTACAATTTGGAAAGATGACATTGGTTGTTCTTTATCATACAATAGAGGGATACCAGCTAGGAGGCTATTACTTTTCTTAAGGTAAAAATAGCCAAAAATAAATGCTCAAAGTTAACTAGCAAGGGAAGAGGAAGAAACACAGGGAGGGAGAAGTAAGGAATGGTAGATTTATACAGACAATGTTGGAAGCCCATATAGAAAAGCAGAGGAAACCAGTGAATTATTACATATGTAAAGACATTATCATTTCTCTAGTATCAATTTGCTTTCAGGAAACAACTATGTTGTCATAGGGGCACTTGGGTGGCTCAGTTGGGTAAGCATCTGACTTTGGCTCAGATCATGATCTCACAGCTTGTGAGTTTGAGCCCCACATCGGGCTCTATGCTCATAGCTCGGATCCTGGAGCCTGCTTCCGTTTCTGTGGCTCTCTCTCTCTCTCTCTACCCCTCCCCCACTCATGCTCTGTCTCCCTCTGTCTCTCAAAAATAAAAAATAAAAAAAACATTAAAAAAATTAAAAAAAAACAACTATGTTGTCATGACCTTTAGATTTATTTCCCTGTTCTCTGCTAAAGTACACAAATGGAGGGCAAAACAAATTAGTTTTCTATGGCTCTAATAACTTCCCCAGTCTGGTGCCCCCCAAATGTACCTACTCAGTGTACTTTATTATGTCTAGCATGTACCAGACACTGTGCTAGGTCTTAGAGATAAAGTAGTGAAGAAGACAGAGTTTCTCCACTTATGGATTTTATAGTTTGGTGGGTCTCTGGGTTGTATCTACCCAGACAGTTTTATCCAACTGAATATCATGCTTTTCTACATTTACATTTCTACATTCTACATTTCTACATTTCTACATTTGTTTATTGAAATGCCTTTCTATATGTTATTCTAGGCTGTGGCCATGGCTTTTGAAATTAACGAAGTGTACATGGATAGGATCTATCAAATACTTTAGACATGTTGACTCTGGTGGCAAGTTAAAATGTCTGAATTAGGAATATTCCTTCTATAAACCAAATAAACTACATAAGAATACTTAATTTCAACTGTATTGAATTTAAAAAATATATCAAAATGTCTTCTCACTTTTGTCATTTTAGGTTAAAGCATTGACTCTCCAGACTCTAATCTATTTCCTATCACTATTTGATTTCTTCTTTTATCATCAAACTTTTCCTCTTCAGACTTTATTAATCTATAATTTCATTCCACTTGGAAATCTTCTATCTATGTATCATAGCCTTCATGTCATCAACAAATTCTTGGAACAGTAGTTTGTATTTTTAATAATTTACTCCTACCATTCTCTAGTTTGTTTACGACAATTTAATTGATCCCACAAAACCACTATAAATGGCTCAGAGCAACAGTGACCCCTGACTACAAAGTGTACTGGGCAATGTTAGCTTCCAGTTTACTTGATCTCTTTGCCGTGCTTGGCAAAGTTGGCCACTCCCAACCCCCCAACCCCTTTTTTGAGCTTCTGAAACATTTCTTCTCTTCTTTGATAACACTGAATTTTGAGGAACACTGGTTCTCAGTCCCCTTTAATATCTCCTTTCTCCTGTGTAATTTTTAAAATATTCATTATTCTTAGGGGGTTCCATTTTATACCCTAGGTTCTTCTTACCCTTTATACTTTCCCCAGCTGATATTTTCAAATATGATTTATGATCTATTATGATCTATGCTTTTGACTCTCAAAATTTTATCATCAGCTTCTATTTCTCTATAGAGGTCCAAATTTATACACACAATTACATTTCATTCAATCACTTCAAACTTAATAAAGCCCAAACTGACCCTACCTGGCTCTGCATATATACAGAGATCCACCCCCTACTAATAAACCCACTACAAATTCAGCTCTTTTTCTCCAAAAATCACATCCTGTGGGTGGATAAACACCATTGACTTTACCTCTTAAATATCTCCAAGTTTCTTCACTGTTCTCTAAGACTTCAGTATTGTCAGCCACTCTTTATCTTCCTCTGGGTCATTCTAACAATCTCCAATTCGACCTCACCTTCAGTGGCTTGTTCTTGCTTTCAAGATAAATTCCAAACTATTTGAAAACTAGCAGAGACACTTCTTAGCTGGCCAAATCTCTCTCTTCTTTATCTTCTCCAGCTACAAACTTAACCAGTTTGCATTTGTTTTATAATAAGAATTTAAGTATCAATAACAAAGTGATGTCATTTTCCCTAAGAAGTCTTCATGGCTTGTTTCTTGTGGCAGAGTTCTTGTGCCATTTCTTCCTCGCGAAACCTATAGCTCTGTATGTATTCTTCTTTTATATCACTTATAATATTTCATTGTAATAGGTTGTTTCCATGTCTGGCAACCACTTTGGGACTTGGGGGCATGGAAAAACATTTTATTCATATCTATGTGTTTGATACCTCCCACAGCCTAGGCTTACAGTATATTTCTAATATTTACTGAAAAAGAAAAATATAGGTGAATAGATCATTAATTTTAAAATGTGGAGAGTTGTATTGATGGTGTGTGGTCTCCTGGATGCTATTTTTTTCTTTTTAAAAACTGTTTATTTATTTCTGAGAGAGAGAGAGAGAGAGAGAGAGTGAGAGAGAGAGGAGAGAGAGAGAGCAAGATAGAGCATGAGCAGGGGAAGGGCAAAGAGGGAGACAGAGAATCCCAAGCAGGCTCCACACGGCTAGGGCAGAGCCCGATGCAGAGCTCAAACCCACAAACCTTGAGATCATGACTTGAGCCAAAATCAAGAGTCAGATGCTCTACCAACTGAGCCACCCAGGCACCCAGATACTATTAAAATCTTCCAAGAATTTTGATTATGTGTTTTTCATAGACTATTGCAAATCTGAAAGCAACTCCAAAATAAGGAACATTCTCAATTCTAGATTTCATATTTCAAGCACTGACAACTCACTCTTCCATTATTCAGAAATCTTGTCTTTGAACTTTATAGAAAGAGTCTACTAGTCATCAGCCTTATGCTAGGGATAATTGATAACAATTAACTGATAGCTTCTTATATAATTACTAAGAGTAAAAGTAAATACAAACTTTAATAGATATGATTTGATAATATATTTTTATAGTCTTTAAAAAGTTCATGAAATTGATCCAGTAATTTTATGTCTGGGAATATACCTTAAGAACCTAATCAGGGTGCCTAAAGTTTTTTAAGTAAAAGAATATTTACCATAATGTTATTGTGTGTATAGGGCTGATTGCAGTGAATTGGGGTTAAGTAAATAAAGGTGATGAATTTCTAAGAGAGATTATATAGTCACTTAGTGTTTTTAAGGGGAATAAGGAATATATAAAAGCAACAAGAAATGTGAGATTTACAAAAATACATAGAGTGAGATCCCACATCTTTTGAAAAAATGTACATAGTACACAGTATTGGAAACATATAAATGAAAAAAGACTGGAGGAAAATGTACCAGAATACATGTAATAATTCAGTGTTATGAAGATAATCATGAATTTTCTTTAACCATATGTTGATTTTGTAATCTGAAAAAATAGACAGCAAGTATGTTTTCCCTAGTTCTATTTTGTGCCTCCCCACTTTTCCATGATTTCTTCTAGAAATTTGTAACTGTTGGAACCTCTACTGAAAGGTCAGCGTGCTACATAACCCTGAGCCACAAATTGCCCTAGATTCAGTCTATAATTTGAGGGGCTAGTTACTTACTGTCTGAACAGAAAACAGGAACTTGACGAACAAGATCCTTCACTTGGTGTTTTAAAATAGGATATTGAGGGTGTTACTTAGCATTTGGAACCAAAGTACAAGTGTTATAATGAAAGAGGCAATGGAACCCAAAGGAATTAAAAGGAAAACAGGGTGATAATATATTAAGAGCACTGAGAAGCAGAGGCAGTGATTTAGCATTGAGAGAGTGCTTGACTGGGCAAGACTAGAAAGACTGGACTGCCCACCATTCAGCTCCTGAGAAAGGCAGAAAGAGCTGGGTCTGTTTCTGAAAGTTTTTCTGGTTCTGTGATTCCTGGCTATATAGTGATCTTTTACCTCAGTTCCCATGAAGTATACGTCTTGTTAAAATACATGCCCTTTCCCTCTTTTAAGATTACTTGTGTCACTGTTCCTTGCACCCAAAATAATTCTAAAAAAAAAAAAAGTATTTTCCAGTTCATATAGGCAGGATACTGGTCATTAAAAGATTTAATGATTCCCCATTTCTACTGACTTCACCTACTGTTATTAATTGCACTGGTCACATAGGATGTTAGCTCTTCCTTATAGCACTTAGGATATTTGACCTTGCAATACGACTGTTTCTATACCATCACCTCCAATAGAGGGCAAGGTCCGTGCCTTTGTTTACTGTTTTTTTTATTTTATTCATTTTATTTATTCCATTTACAATTATGTATTGAATGCCAACTTTTTTCAAGGACCTAGCACTGTGCTAGGCTCTGGGGATACACTAGCAAACAAGACAATCATTTCTGATATTACAGGATTTACAGTGCAGTGCAGGGGATTAAGTTCTAAGGGTTCACTGAATAAAGACTAAATTAAACATTACTCATTTGGTTGGGAAAGTTAGATATTCTCCATATGTTTCAAAGCCATCTGTATCATATTTTTAAGCTAACGCTTTTAATGTTTATTTATTTATTTTGACAGAGTGCATCAGGGAGGGGCAGAGAGTGAGGGATAGAATCCCAAGCAGGCTCCACGCTGTCAGTGCTCACCCTAAATCAGGGCTCAATCTCAAGAACCGTGAGATCACGACCTGAGTCAAAACCATGAGTTGGACTTTTTAACTGACTGCCCACATTTCTATCATATTTTATCTAAAATAAATTACTGGGAAGAAATTCTGGTCTCATCGAGTCTTTATGACTTTTGAGTAAAGTATTTTGTCACTCTCATTTTCCTTTTCATCACTGCTGAAGAATTTTATTTTGCTGTTCAAGAAAACCAGAGAAAAATGCTGTATGAAATGTCATTAACTACTATTTGGGTGCAACATGCAGAGTTCATATGACCAAGCACACCTACAGTAGTTTCACATGAATGTTTTATAAAATGCAGACAATTTAGGATGGTTTTTTGTTTGGTTGGTTTTAGCTTTGTGATGAGAGTTATTTAAAAATTTCTCATTTGGGCCTCATGGAAATTTAGGAAACACAGTTGATAAATTTAAAAAGTAATCTGTATCACTAGGGTACTGGTTAAATATTGTAGTACATTTGTACTATGATCTGTTATGAAGCAATTTTAAAAGAATACTATGGAACTGTATGATGGCATGAAAGATGTTTAGGGTATTTTTTTTTAATTTTTTTAATGTTTATTCATTTTTGAGAGAGAGACAGAGTGTTAGCAGGGAGGGGCAGAGAGGGAGAAACACACAGAATCTGAAGCAGGCTCCAGGTTCTGAGCTGTCAGCACAGAGCCTGATGCAGGGCTCAAACCCACAAATCATGAGATCATGACCTGAGCTGAAGTCTGACACTTAACCAACTGAGCCACCCAGGCACCCCTAAGATACGTTTATCTATATCTATAGATCTATAAATCTCATTTCTAGAGAGAAAACTATTTATTTGTACATGCCTAGTACACATTTAAATTGTTTCTTTTTCATCCATACCTTCTGTTCTTCTTTTTACCGAAATCCAAATTGTCTTCGGGGATTTACATTCTTCCATGTGTCTCTATGGCTGGTGGTCCCACTTAAGACTCTCTGAACGCTTCTTCCTTGCCAATAATTGGTTCAAGAATGTGATCCAACATAGCCCTATTTACTATGAGAAGGGGTTTGCGAGGTATTTTCTAGGAAATTTCTTCTTCACCTTTTGGGATAGTTTTTGAAAGCAGCTCTGTCTTTCTTAGGATGTAGCTGTATGTGAACATAGGGCCCAAAACTGCTGAAGCCACCTCTCTTAAAGCTCATTGCCCAGAGGCACAATTCAATAAGAAATTATAGGAAACATAGCCACAGTACTGGAGTAAGTCAACCTTGAAACCTATGTTTATCTATACTTTCAGTAAGGTGAACCAGAAAGTTTCCTTAGTTCACAAGCTAGCTTCTTTTGTCTAGTTAGCCTGTTGCATCTAAAATCATCCTGAGGTTTTGTATGTTCGTGTGTGTGTATGAGGTTATCCATTCATAGAAAAAAAAGGGAAGAACATATATCAATTAATAAAGAAAAATAATGGAAAAAGTGGGTTGGGTGTAAGAGAAAGAGGTCCCTCACTTTTTATCTACATGTTTTTTATGGATGTAATAGATATTTAATGATATTGTATTTAAAGCATCAAATAAAATAGAAATATTAAGAATAAATTTATTATCAATACTATGCTGTATCACTATTCCCTTAGACCACAATACCATATTCTAATTTTCAATAAAATCACTGATGAATCCACCAGAGAGTTCACTGATGAATACTTCAAGTTTTAAATGTTGGGAGCCATATTGGGAAGGAGACAAGAGCCAGAGTCAGATATTTGAGTTTTTCTCCTGTTTCTGCCCCTAATTTAGGTACCTGATCTCACACAAGCATAGAACAATCATGAGCCTGATTTACATCATCCGCAGAGTGATAAGAATGGACTCAAATATCTATTCTAAAGATTTTCCACCATTCTCTGACTTTTTGTTTGTTTGTTTGTTTTAACTTACATCGACAAACAAAATAGTTTAGATTGGATACAAGCTAAAGGCAAGACAAGGAACCAGATGAATTGGCAAGGTTTATTTCCAGTGATAGCAGAATTGCTGTATCTAGTACTACCTGAGGGATGATGAGAAAAAACAGATAGAAACAACATTTGTTTCATTAATTTGTTTATTTTCAGGTTAATGTTTTGTAGTGGTCATTAAAGACTTCAAAAGGAACTGGGATGCTTTATATATTAATTAATTTCTCTATTGTCTTATAGTTTTATAATTTCATCTCTATAATGATGTTTTCCTTAATCAGGTCAAAAATGCATTCACTTTACTCCCACCAAAACAAACAAACAAACAAACAAACAACAACAAAACAAACAATCCCATTAAAAAATGGGCAGAGGACTTGAATAGACATTTTTCCAAAGAAGACTCACAAGTGGCCAACAGATACATGAAAAGATGCTCAACATCACTATTCATCAGGGAAATGCAAATCAAAACCACAATGACCGCAATGAGATATCACCTCATACCTGGTAGAATGGCTAAAATCAAAGGCAAGAAACACTTAAGTGTCGGTGAGGATATAGAGAAAAAGGAACTCTCGTGTTCTATTGGTAGGAATGTAAATTGGGGCAGCCACTGTGGAAAACAGTATGGAGGTTCCTCAAAAATTTAAAAATAGAAATACCATATGATCCAATAATTCCTCTATTGGATATTTACCCAGGAAAAATGAAAACACTAATTTGAAAAGATATATATACCCATATGCATATTATAGCATTATTTATAATAGCCAGAACATGGATGCAACTTAAATGTTCATCATTAGAGGAATGGATAAGGAAAATGTGATATGTATATATAAATATAAATATAAATACAAATATAAACACATGTAAACAATGGAATATTACATAGCCATAAAAAGGATGAGATTGTGCCATTTGAGGCAACATAGATGGACCTAGAGGGTATTGTGCTAAGTGAAATAAGTCAGACTGAGAAAGAAAAACATCATAGGATTCCATTCATAAATGAAATCTAAAAAAAATGAATAAACAAACAAAAAGCAGAATCAGAACTATAAATACAGATAACAAATTGACAGTTGCCAGAGAGGAGAGAGGTTGGAAGTTGGGCAAAATAAGTGAAGAGGAGAGGGAGACACAAGCCTCTAGTTTTGGAATGCATGTCATGAGAAGAAAAAGCAGAACATAGAGAAACCAGTCAACAACATTTTGTGATGTAATGGGACAAATGGGAGCTACACTTGCGATGTGCATAATACAGTGTATAAACTTGTCAAATTACTAAGTTGTACACCTCAAACTAACATTGTGTGTCAACTATACTCAAATTTTAAAAAATCAACACAATAAAGGCTATATTTTCTGACTGTAAAAAAATCTATTCATTTTATTCTTAAGCATTAACCCCCTTTTTTCCCTTTTATATGCTTTTTTTCCCTCTATTATTAAATATCTTTGAATAAAAGAGAGAGCAGTTCTTGGGAATGACAAAATTAACGCTTTGGCAGTTAGCACAGTTGTTCAGTTACTTTCTTATCAACTGTATTTTCTCCTCCTCTGTCATTTTTTTCCTATACAAATAAATGCATTTATATTTCATTAATAAAATAATTTATAATTCTTTGTTGGATGTTTATTCTTACTTTTAAAACAAATAATGCTAATGATTTTTATAAGATAATATTTTATAACCTTCAAAGGTGGTTTAATACACATTTTCTTAGGAATTGAAAATTCTTGAGAAGTAGTTCCAAGGAAATAAAGTCTCCAATGTACAGATGATGAAGTGAAAGTCTTAAGATGCTAATTATTTTTCTTAATTAGTTAGCTAATTATATGGCCAGTCAGCCCAGATTTTATAATAAAACAAGGCTCACTCTATATACTGCTTCTTTTTTCCCCATCTTTTTGACCTTATGTTTTCTAAAGCATCATTCAATTTATTTTCTGGCAGAAAAATTATGAAATTAAAATATGTCCAGATATTTGCAAGTATTAGTAAAACGTGCTTCAGGTGAGAAAATAGAACGATTTCAGCTTATAATACCCCTGCATCCACAGTTAACAGTTGTTTCTCATCATAGTGTGTTCCTAGGCCAGTAAGATGATAGGAACACAATGTAATATCTGGAATCTACAAAGTCCCCAGATAATGCACAACTGTCACATGCATTGGTGAGAGAGATGTCATAGACATTGGGGAAATGATCTCAAGTTCTTTCATGTGGGTGTGATTACAACCTGGCTCACAGACAGCACACATAAGGCAGGGGAGTTCTACAGCCTGTGTGAACAGCAAATTGCCCATGTCCTCAAATGTCCAGTTTGGTGCCCAGCTGCCACTGATACCACAAGATTAGTGTAAAGATCTTGTCAAGAACTTTGGTCTTGTCATTGTCAAGTTGACTGGCATGTGGTGAAGGAATATTGCATTCTTCTGATATTCCCAACTTTTTTTGAGACATTTTTTATGAATGCTCATTGGGTTAAATAATGGAAACCACCAGTGTCATTGTGAATCACAAATTGCTATTTGTTTCAAATTTGCTATTGTTTCATCCTCAGCAAGCTGAGGCTTTCGTCTACCTTAGGTCTTTCTGATACAAATTTACCTGATTGATATCTTTTGGCTGTCACTACTACCAGAAGCAAATAAGAATGCAGTCAGGACTCACAAAGTAGTTATAAAATTTAAGGACCCTTCTGTGTGCTACTTTATTTTCTAAGCCAGTTAAAAAGGCCATCTGACTTTTGTGACAGGTAGCTAAGTTTTCTGCTAGACTTTCTGTTAAGAAACTTCACTTAACCAGATGCCTATTCTCAGACTGTTCAAGGCGTTCTGTCTGTGTTTACACCAATCTGTGTTCATCTACCAAGACTCCTCAAATACAGATTCTCAATCTTTGTTTGCTTTCTTGGTTTTGATGAGTGTCAGTGCGGGTAGACTTCTAAACACCATGTTCTATGAGAGGAAATTCTTAAATAGTAATGCTATGTGCAATGCTAATTCTTTTGAAAGGTTAAAAAAAACCTCAATGTGCCTTATATAACATGATCTATTTATACTCTGTCACCAAGGAGAGTCAGCTGCATTTATGTTTGGGGTGAACAGAACAATTTATTTGTCCCTTCTCACCCAACTGATTACGACCAGTTTATCCAACTCACTGACAACACTCAGGTCATGAGACACTATCAGAAGCACTAACATGTTTTGAACTGAATTATGTAGCATAAAAATACATTTAAAATAAGAATTCCACGAACAGAGGAATTCAAGCCCAAGAGTTTCTATATCTTCTTCCAGTATCAGTTAAAATATTAAGTTCTGTCAGAGGATGTTCTACATGATGACAGCTACTAAGAGACTCTTGCAGTTTCTATATCAAATTGGATGCTTTCAAAACTCCTTCAGTATTTCCAGCACCTGGTAGTGACTAGTGACACCCATGTGAGTTTTTTTTTAACCAATAAGAAGCTCTTTAACTGATAATAAAGCAAATTATTGAATTGTTACCATAATAGAAAATTCAGGAAGGGGGGGAGGCAGATTCTAGGTTATATAGCTTCTGAGACCAAAATCTGACTATGGTTTCCTAAGACTATTAATCATGTCTCCTTCATTTATGTATGGAAGCTACCATGAAGCATCAAATGTTACTATATTTACAACCCTTTCTTCTCTAGCCCTCTCTTAATGCTTGTATCTGCTCTTGTATCTGCTTGCATCTGCTTAATGCTTGTATCTTACTCATTTGATGCTTAGTGTATCCTTTCTTCTGCTTTAGTTTTCCTCACAATACAGAGCTTGTTGTACGGTGCACAGTATGGAGCACATTACATGCTGTATTTCAATAAATCATCACAACAACCTTATGCAGTTGGGACTATCGTTATACCCATTCACAGAGGTGGAAACTGAGGTTTGGAAAGTTAAGTAAATTGCCTAAAGGGATGTAGTGTGTAAGTGATAGAAGATTTCAGTCCTGACCACCTGCCTTCAGCTTCCACTTTCTTACTGTCCTTCCTCTTTCCCTTCCCTCCTTTTCCTGACGTCCCCCTCCCCAACATGACAGCAAAACCCAGGTGCTAGGAGTCAGAGATGAGAACAAAGCGAAGTCAGTGTCTACACAATGCAAGTTGTTCATAGGATTAAAAATAATTTTAGAATTAGACTTTATTTCCATGCTTCCTAATTTTTATTTCTTTTCTAAATTGTAGCGATAGGAAGATGTCACTATTGTATACATGAGCACTACCTGGCTGCAAAAAACTGGAAAACCTGTCACGCTGAAAGGAACCACAGGAAGCGTCCCACCTTAGTCAAACATCTATTACACAAAGGGCACTCGATAAAGATTTGCTATTAAAGGCTTCAAGTTCCTTTTTGTGTCGTTTCATATCTCACTAATGGGCTTCAGTTTAATTCAGTTTTATTTATTCTTTGCTTATTTTATTACAGTAAAAAGGTGCAATTTATAACCTCACAAATTACATTGCTCTTTATATTTGTGTTGTGTGGGAGTTTTTTGGTAAACCTCACAAAGCAAGGTATAATGAAAAACGACCTGCAATTCAAGAAACTAATACAAAGAAAAAAGTGCTTTGAGAATGTAAACATAAACAAATGAAGAATAAACTGTCAAAGTGCATTGTCATAATCACACATCTTTAATGTATTAAATTACACATAATGTTAAATTCTTCAAATAGTTACTTAAGGATGCAGAAAGTTTTAAATGTGCTGTATTTTTCCAACAGGTGACGCTAGGGTTGGTGTTTCTCTTAATGTCATCCTTTGTATTTTTTTTTCTCCACACATGATAATATTTCCATGTTTTATGTAATATACATTTCCAGCTCCCCCAGACTAAGAAGTAAAATAAAGTAGATATGAACTAGATACTGCAAAATTATTTAAATCAGAGAACTGACATATACCTGAGAGATTTCATCAGGTGAAAATAATTGATAGGCTAAAATGAATATATCCACCTTTAAAATAATCTAAGATATAACAGTTTATAAAGTTGCAAAGATAAAAAAACCGGCTCTAAACTTTCTCCTCATTTCAAAGCTCATGTAGTCTGAAGACTTTCTCTACAGTATAAACATTATTTGAACTGCAATGAGCCCAACAAGGAAATTGTACAAAAAGGGGTGTGAAGAGTCAGGATATAGAGTATTTGCATAAATTTGCATTACTTACACATCCAGAAAAATTTCACTCACCAGCCAAATTTAGTTTAACAGATGAGAGCATTTTGATTCAGGCTTCAATTTCTGACTGCAACATTTATTTGCTTCAGAGAGCCGTGTATCCTCTACTCTTAGAAGGGCTTTTGCTGCTTCTTGTGCACACATATCACAATCCACTGCACAAATTTAAGAGAAAGTATTTGCTTAGTGCCTTTTTTCTCCTACTATGATAGTATTCCACAAGGGCAAAACCATTGCCAAGTTTCTCCCTGTGTCTCCCAGTACTCTATTCAGTGCTGAGCATATAGTACATGTTCAATGCCAATCAAAATTGCACCAACATTCCTCTCAGAGCTAGAACAAACAATCCTAAAATTTGTATGGAACCACAAAAGACCCTGAATAGCCAAAGTAATGTTGAAAAAGAAAACCAAAGCAGGAAGCATCACCATCCTGGACTTTAGCCTCTACTACAAAGCTGTAATCATCAAGATAGTATAGTATTGGCACAAAAACAGACATATAGACCAATGGAATAGAATGGAGAACCCAGAATTGGACCCACAAATGTATGGCCAACTAATCTTTGACAAAGAAGGAAAGAGTATCCAATGGAAAAAAGACAGTCTCTTCAGCAAGTGGTGCTGGGAGAACTGGACAGCAACACTCAGAAGAATGAAACTGGACCACTTTATTTTGCCATACACAAAAATAAACTCAAAATGGATGAAGACCTAAATGTGAGACAGGAAACCATCAAAACCTTAGAGGAGAAAACAGGCAACAACTTTTTGGTCTCATCCTCAGTAACTTCTTACTCAACATGTCTCTGGAGGCAACAGAAATAAAAGCAAAAATGAAATATTGAGACCTCATTAAGATAAAAAGTTTCTGTACTGCAAAGGAAACAATTGACAAAACTAAAAGGCAACCGATGGAATGGGAGAAGATATTTGCAAATGACATATTGGATAAAGGGTTAGTATCCAAAATCTATAAAGAACTTACCAAACTCAACACCTGAAAAACAAATAATCCAGTGAGGAAATGGGCAGAAGACATGAATAGACACTTTTCCAAAGAAGACATCCAGATGGCCAACAGACACATGAAAAGATGTTCAACATCACTCATCATAAGGGAAATACAAATCTAAATCACATTGAGATATCACCTCACACCATTCAGAGTGTCTAAAATTAACAACTCAGGAAATAACAGATGTTGGTGAGAATGTGGAGAAACAGGAACCCTCTTGCACTGTTGGTAAGGGTGCAAACTTGTGCAGCCTCTCTGGAAAACAGTGTGGAGGTTCCTCAAAAAATTAAAAATAGAACTACCCTATGACCTGGAAATAGCACTACTAGGAATTTATCCAAAGGATACAGGAGTGCTGATTCATAGGGGCACATGTACCCCAGTGTTTATAGCAGCACTATCAACAATAGCCAAATTATGGAAAGAGCCCAAATGTCCATGAACTAATGTGTAGGTAAAGAAGATGTGGTTTATATATACAATGGAATACTACTTGGCACTGAGAAAGAATGAAATCTTGCCATTTGCAACAATGTGGATAGAACTGGAGGGTATTATGCTAAGTAAAATAAGTCAGTCAGAGAAAGATATCATATATTTTCACTCATATGTGGAATTTGGGAAACTTAACAGAAGACCATGGGGGAAGGGAAGGAGAAAAAATAGCTTCAAACAGAAAGGGAGGTAAACTATAAGAGACTCTTAAATACAGAGAACAAACTGAGGGTTGATGAGCGGGGAGCAGGGGAGAGGGGGAAATGGGTGATTGGCATTGAAGAGGGCACTTGTTGGGATGAGTACTGGGTGTTGCATGTAAACGATGAATCATGGGAATCTATACCCAAAGATAAGAGCACACTGTATACACTGTATGTTAGCTAACTGGACATTAAATTATATTTAAAATAAATAAATAAATAAATAAATAAATAAATAACACATTTTAAAAAATGAACAAATGAATACACTGGATGTCTCATTAAACTTCTCAGAAGAGGCAAAAAGCAGATCATCTAATGGCCTAATTTAAATCCTTTTATTCCAATGTTATGCTCATTCTTTGATGAGCCTGGTTCATTCTGAGGACTGGGAATAACATCGCTCAAAGTAACCCTAACGGAGCAAGGGAATTAGAGCTAGAGAGATACCATGGGTAGTTTGGGCTCAGAATAGATTTTGAAACTGTTTAGACAATGGTTAGGTTTGGCAAATTAACATTAAATTAGAACTTATTAATGGTACTATAAAAATGTTTTAAACTGTGGTATGGTTTGGATTTCAGTTCTGAGAATGGTTTAGTTTATTTTTTTAATTTCAATTAAGTTTCCTAGTAATAACCTACATTCCAGCATGCTTCTTAGAGCAAACTTACATGTATATGTATAAGAATGGAGATGTGTATATGTCTCCAAGCTTACATGTGTATTTATAAGGATGGAGATATCTATCTATCTATCATCTATCTGTCCATCTGTATCTATTATCTCCATCCTATGCCTTATATAAGGATATTTGTTCAAATGTACCCCTCTGGAGCTCCATGCCTATCTCTTCTGGAGTCTGATATTGTCAAAATAATGTAGGAGGCAGAATTAGGGGACCTCTTTGTACACGTGAAGTTATTGTTGCTTACATCCTTTATATACTACATGAAGACAGAGATGTTTAATCCGATGACATGTAAATTTCCTTTAAGCTTTAAAACTCTGAAAAAATCTGTGTAGCCTATACTCACATTTTACAAAAGTACACATCTACATTAAAGTATGTCAAATAATATCTGTATATTCAAGATTATAAACACATACCAATTTCTAGATATAAACAATATTGCAAATCCTTCACTTGTTTAAAAAATAAAAGATAGGGGAACCAGGGTGGCTCAGTAAATTAAACATCTGACTCTTGGCTTTGGCTCAGGTCATGATTTCACTGTTTTTGAGTTCGAGTCCTGCCTCATGCTCTGCACCTCTACACTGACAAGGTGAAGCCTGCTTAGGATTTCTCTCTCCCTCTTTCTCTCTACCCCTCCCTGGCTCACTCTCTTTCTCTCTCTCTCTCTCTCTCTCTCTCTCAAAATAAACATTAAATGTTTTTAAAAAGATATATTTATTCTACTTATTTAGTTTACTTCTCTCCTAGCTTTTTTATTAACTAAATTAATTTCTGATTTGTAGAATCATAGAAATATCTCTGCATTAATTTCTAATGCCTAATTTCACTTAGCGTTCCTGAGCCAAAACTTAGAATCGCCTCACTGGGCAATTTCCACTCCTTACCAATATCTTCAGCCCTATCTAAATGGAGACCAATTTGCCTGTCTCTTCCTTTAGGAGTGAGCAAAGATTATAATGAACAATGATTAAGTAATAAGTTCAATTAATTAATACATGTTTTAGCCTCTCATTTCTTTTGTTTCACCATTTTCTTCCAAAGTCCTCTTTTTGAAGCTCTGCAGAGTGGCCCATTGCCTAAACATTTTTTCTTCCTGTGTCTCTTCTAATTCAAACATGCAAAAGTGTTATTGTGTTGCTTGCTTTTAAGCATTCTGCCATTTTTCAAACTGAATCTGGACTCAGCCATAAATATATGCTTCAGCATATGTGAATCTCAAAAGCCACCTTAGGTCACTACCACTCACTGTGACCTCACTCCTTCTGAACTCACAGTGTGTGAACTACTCGTGACACTCACTTGGTAATTAATCATGCCTGCCTTGTGACATTTCTGATGATGTATATTTAACATCACACAGTTACATAATTTGTCAGTGTATCTGTGCCCAACCACTTCAATTGAACTGCAAGCTCCTTGAGGCAGATTCAATGTCTGTCCTACAGAATGCATCGTAAACAAGGAAAATATATGCTGATTGATTATTCAATTGATTGACTATGCATTTAGTTATGAAAGAAGTCAGGCAGCATGAATAATGGAAAGTTAAAACTGTCTTCCCCTAATTAGATTTTCTTGGTTATATTAGTGTCTAGGAAGCAATTGTGATGGTTCTCAAAAAAGAATCCACCACAGATTTCTTTGCTTTGTCTGAAAAGTCAAGAACAAAAATAAGGTATAAAATGTCATACGATGAACATTATGCTTTATTTCTTTAGGTGACTTTTTCCACGTACAATTCAAATCTTTCGGCATTTAAGAAGAGGTCACGTCCTAAAAATGGTGCCTAGTGAAGTAACAGTGTGAATTTAATAATGAGCCCAAGAGTCAAATAAATTTGAGGATGACTAGCATAAATCACATTAGATAGGAGTCTATCTGCCAGAACTCACAGAGCTTTAATATTCTCATATTTCCCAAGATGTGGGACAGAGAATACAGTGCATCACTTTACCCAAATTTGGGTACGCATGGATTTGTTTTTAAAGCATCTTACAAGATCTGCGTGCCACAGTGGTCAATTTTAGAAACCCTGAGATAGAAATTTCAGGCACACCTGACATAACTCATAATGCCTAAAAATGGCTTATCAACTGCAGAGGACCATTTCTTATTTTGGGGACAAAAGTCCAATATTAACTTGACTTTGGTTGTTCACTCCTTTAGTACTGTAACAGTCACGGCAGATCCTTCAAACTTTCTTTTTCTTATGTGGCCATTTTCTTGTGATGTGTTAATGAGGTTTATGTATTTTGATACTGTTTTATTGCTTTTCTAAAATTCATCTCATTAAATCTACAGGACTTTAGGAATGTATATTATTTTTGTCTTTTCTCCCACTGCACTGTGATGTCCTCTGCAGATTGTGTAAGCATGTCTGCCTGTGTTGGACACACATGTCTGCCTGTCTTAGAGACAGAAGACCTATAGCAAAGTCCTACTCTACAGCCATTAGCTATATGATGTAATCTGTTACTTTCCCGTCTAGGTCTAAGTTTCATCCACTGCATGAAAATAAAAAATTATGGGGGTACCTGGGTGGCTCAGTCGGTTAAGCATTCAACTCCTGATTTCGGCTCAGGTCATGATCTTGCAGTTCGTGGGTTCCAGCCCCACACTGGGCTCTGCACTGACGACGGGGAACCTTCTTGGGATTCTCTCTCTCTCTGCAACTCCCCCATGCATTCACGTGCATGTGCGCGCTCTCTCTCTCTCAAAATAAATAAACTTTAAAAAAAGATGAAAAAATTATAAATGCAAGATCTTAGTTAACTATAAAATACTTTGCACATGCAAGGTACTATTTTATATCATCGTATAATTAATTTCTTATATTTATTCATATTTTGGTTAATGAGAAACTGTTAGTAGTTAAGTCTGGGGTGTGAAACAGGAGGTAGTTAAAAGCACAAGGAAGACTTATACATTATACCTCTTTGTGCTTTAGAAATTTTATTATTTTACTTTAAATATATTTTCCAAATATATACAAAAAAGTAATATACATTCAAACCAAGCCTCATCATAATATCTGTTTATTTCAAGCGACACAAGCCTAAAACTATAACTTAAACAAATGTGGAACTTGCAAGGGCAGGAATAAATATTGATTAACATGTTAATAGCCTATTTATTCTTTATAACTCTAGACTGAAAAGAGCGAGCTAGTGCCATATCCAAAGGGAAAGCACAAACGATCTGCCAAAGCATAGTTGTAATCCTTGTACACCTTTGATGGGAGAAGGCAATGTCCTTTCCATTTTCTTTTATGGATTTGACAAAAACATTAATCATAGCTTTTGTTTGTACTATGAGAGCATCATTTTTTAAAGGAACCTCTTGTGTTTCTCACATTCAGATGCTAATCAATTATGTCCTCCTTTGCCTTTGGATAAAAATCAAACAAAACATCCATTAGCAAATTATCTTCATTAGACTCTGGGGAAATTTTGAATAACACTTTCAGAGATTCATGGTGCTCCCAGGGAAGATAGTTGTTAAAGAAGCACTGATCATAGAATTAATATTAGTAAAAATTTACTCTTACTACTGAAGATTTTTATGACAAATGGTGTTTTCATTTACTAAATTATAGGTTTTTTTCTCAGATTAGAAGATCAGACTTCTACATTAAAAAATACTTTTATAGAACAGAGGAAATAAGTCTGCCTTATTGCTTATATCAAAAAATTGGGTTACGTTTTGTCCAAATTAATAAGAAAATTACCAGGGTGCCTGAGTGGCTCAGTCGGTTAAGTAGCAGATTCTTGATTTCAGCTCAGGACATGATCTCTTGGTTTGTGAGATCAAGGCCCACATCAGACTCCACGCTGATAGTGCGTGGAGGCTGATTCTGATTCTCTCTCTCTCTCTGACCCTCCACTGCTCATGCATGCTCTCTCTCAAAATACATAAATAAACTTAAAAAAAAGAAAATTACCAGGCATTTTCTCAGTATAAGCATTTATACTTATTATAAGTGTAGTAAGTAATGTAAATGTCTGTGGCTCTGGATGGACTTCTGTGCATGTAGCTCTGGATGGACTTCCTTGCCTCACCAGAATCACATGTATCAAGAAGTCTAGAATGCTTATACTTACTCTATTTTAATAGTTTATTTTAATAGTTTAATAGTTTATTTCTCAACTTCCGTTGGCTTTTAACTACCCTCATATTTTTCATTTCTATGACTTTCAAAAAGATGTTTGGTATTAAAGTGATGTAAGCTTTATTAGAACTGGAGAAGTTTTTATTTCAATATAAATAAAGTGACTCTTACAAGTAAGAGTTTCTCCAGGCTGGGGCTTTCAGAGACCTTGACCTTTCAAAGAGCTATAGATTTCTTATCTTTAAAAAAAAGTCATTACAAAGCCTTGTTCATCTTATTTCAGGCTTATAGCTAAATAATTACAATACTACTTTAATAAATATCTTTAATTCTTGACCGTTCTTTTTCATATCCATCCTCCTAGCCTCCCTTTTCTCCACCCCAAATCTATTCTGTAACCAATGCATAAGTTTCTTTGTGTCACCAGTATCCTCCCCAAAATTTTCATGTTCCAACTGCCCCACCCTACTGTAGGATAAAACTAAGATTTAAAATATTTAAGACTCTTCTAGAATATGATTTTCTTGACCTTGCTAAAATTTCCTCCAATTTCTGGTCTACTCAAGGATTGCCAAACTCATCCACACTTTTCTGATTTTATCCTTTGTTTTATTGCCCTTTATCCTCTTTAATCTCTACCTCTCGCATATGTCCACATTTCTGGGAAGAGATGCTGGGGATTTTGAATATCAGATTTCTGAGAGCTGTATTTTGTTGTTTTCTTTATAGATTGATGCACTTTATTTTGTTTGGCAGTAACTTGCAGCATATCTGAATCCTTTTAAAACTGGTTTTTATGCTTTGTTTGAGCAGATCTGTTGCAGTCTTTACTGTCAGTTTGGCCTTCCTACAAGGTAATGTTCTCTTTGCTTAATGGCATGAATGTTCAACAAAAGCTTCTTTTCTCATTGCTTGGAAAAATTCTCCCAGCTTTGAGTAAACGCTAAGAATGCTCTAGTTTACAATCCCCTACTTATTTTTCCCACTCTTGTAGAGTTTCATTTAAAGTACACATGGTTTAGTATTCAAACACAGACATATGGGGATCCCTTTGTAGATTTAATATATTGTTTTCTCTGTACAGCTTTCTCTTCTCTGGTGCTGTGACCACAATGTTAGGTGCCTCAGGCTTCCCAAACTCCAATCTCTGTCTACTCAATGGAATGATTTGCTGTGTTCTGTTTCATTTCCTTATTCCTATACTCTGGTCCAGAAAGTGCTTCCAGAAAGCCGAGGTAATTGTAGGCTCAACACTTTTTTTTCTTTCTTCTAAGGGCTCACAGTCTTACACAGCATTTTGATCAATGTCTGTAGCAGTTGATTCAGACATTTGTTCACTTTTTCATTTACCATTTTGGAACATCACTTCTGGCTCCAGTTACTTCATCATGACTGGAAATGCCATACTTAACTTTAAATAACACCTAGGGTCTCAATTACTTGTTTGGTTTGAGATGATACAATTCTCTAATTCTATTTTATTCACTGTAAAAGCAGAGATTATTATGTGTTTACCAAAATAATAATAATAATTATTATAATACTTTTCCCTACTGCACTTGCAGTAAGAGGAGGCCACATGACTATCTTCTGTCCAATAGACTATGAATGAAAGCCACGATAACTCTGTTTGGGCTTGTCCCATTAAATAGCACTCAGTAGTCCTATACCCATGCCTTGTCTCTGTTTACTGGATGAATGCAGAATGACGCAAGGACTTTTAAAGTAGTTTCACAAAATGGAAGGCTGACTATGAAGATTATCCATATTCGTGAGGGCAAATAAACTATACTATACATTAGGGTTGTCCATTTTGGCAGTTTGTCTACCTTGACTGAATGAGTGAATAACAATAATGCCCATACAACGCATTATTATTTCATGACAATGCTATTAAATAAAATTAGAAAATATATTTAAATCGATATACTAGTTAAGTGCCTGTTAATGACAAATTTTATTGTTGTTATTATTTTTCTTACTAATCCTACTAGGTATCTTACTATTTTAGTAAAATAATAGTAGATATTTTAAATTAACATTAACATGCTAGATAATATTTTATAGAGTAAATGCACAAAAATACACTCAACTTTATATATGTACACATACAACAAATGTACATAAGTTTTAAGATCTTGAGTTATCTTGTAACATTTTAAATTGCTTTTTGAATAGGAAAGTTGTTCAATAAGTGGATATTCAAAATAGGAGCTTTTAAGGCTGGCACTGATAGCTTCATCAAAACAATCCTTTCCTTTGCTGTGTCTAATCTAAGATATATTCTGCCTTTAGATACTTGGATCTGAATGGCCTCTCAGACTTAATATTTTATACTCAATACACCCAGAACAGTCATAAAAAAAACCAAAGTTGAGAATTCTGTGCTGATGAAGAAACTACTGAAGGTAACTAAGAATCAACTCTGATAGTCTGTGAGCAGAGAGAGGAGTAAGTATTTCTTCTTATAACTCCAGGCTTTCTCCTTGAGGTGTATTTTCTATTATTAGCAATTAAGTAGACTTTAGAATGTCACTTGAATTCTCTGTCTCAGCACTGAACTTGGATGATTAAGCAGCCGCAAGAGTTAGTAATGATGTAAGGTTGCTTTTAATAACAGCTATGTTTTAGTCAAATCAGGTTGAGGTGGGTGTTAAAGAAGGGGGAAGTTACTTTCTGCAGATTAAACAGGTTGAAAAATACAATTTCCTACCAAGGTGCAGAGTGTTGTCGTACACTGTGGTGTGCTTCTAAGTCCTGATGCATTACAGTTCCCCCAACAAGTAAACATCATGAACACACTAGAAAAAGCCTGGATGACAAAATCACTTCCTGTTTGTGATATGGTAAAAAATCATGCATTCACCAGACAGATTATTAAAATAATTAGTTGTTAGTGATGTTTCCAATCTTAGCACTTTATTAATGGTTCCATGTATTTAGTTTAAGCAAAATTTTTTTAAAAATCAGAAAATTATTTGTTTAGGTCTTAGAAAAAACTGTTTATGTTAATTAGCTAGCATAACAAGTTTTAATTTTTTGTGTCATAGGGGAAAAATAAACATTTTTCTATTAACCAAAAGAATGGTTTTCCAACAATGGCTCCCCTGGTAAATAGCTGGAAAACTGCCATGTCACTCAGAAGTTATTGAAATGGAAACAAGGGAAGAGCAGATCATAAACATGGTCACTTGGGATAATTTAATAACACTTTATTTCACTTAGAAAGTATATGTAAAAACAATGACACACTGAAGATAATGTTTCTTTACATTTACACTGAACAGTGAAATATCTACAAATACACATATTTATGTAATATATGTATACTTTGTATATGTCTGTAATATATGTACACTTTGTGTGTATATGGAATATATACATGTGTATTTGTGTGTACACATAATAGTAAAATAAAGAAGATTATTTCAATGGATCTCATTTAGAGGGCTCAGCAGAATTATCTAGTCTAAAATGTTCTGTAATTGTCCTAAGTCTGCATGTCCAGCTGTCTCCCTCCCTCTCTTTTTCTCTCTCAAACCCTCTATAAACTGAGCACATCAATAGCCTAGCAGTGTGAAGGTTATGGTCTTTTCCTCAGGGTGTTGTTAGTCTTCTCTACCATATATTTTTGGTTGTTGTTGTGGTGGTGGTGGTGGTGTGGTAGTTGTTTTTCAGATTCAAGAAGCTTTCAACTCAGTAAGACTACATTTTTCTTTAATAAAGATTTAGCAACTTCTTACCATGTGCTATCATTCTTGTAGGTGCTGGGGGAAAAATGGCAAAGAAAAACAAGCAGAGTCCCTGCTGTCATGGAAGATGCAGGCCAGTGAAAGAATAGATCAGTTAAAAAATGCATACAAATACATAAAATTGATAAGTATCATAAAGAGCTGATATTTGGTCATGTGAGAATACAGTAGGCAAATTTGCCTGAATAAGGGAAGCCAGAAAACACTTTTTCCAGAAATTAATGATTGAGTTAAAATCTACACAAAATAATGAATTAGATGTTTTCCAGAGGACATCTATGTGCAGTTTATTTTTCTGAGGGGAAACTGATATTCTTGACATGGATTAAAAGCTATCCTTATAAAAATAAAGCTTAAATAAATCTAAATATGGAAAGCAAAATGTAAACAAAACCTCAATTTATCTCAAAAGTATGATTTTTTTTGGAAAGGTCAATATGGTTCGTTTTAAAGGTAAGTTAGGAGCACCTGAGGGGCTCACTCAGTTGAATGTCCAACTCTTGATTTTGGCTCAAGTCATGATCTCATAGTTGTGAGATTGAGCTGGGAATAGAGCTTGCGTGGGATTCTTTCTTTCCCTCTCCCCTTTCTAAGAAAGAAAGAAAAGGAAGAAAAGGAAGGAAGGAAGAAAAGAAGGAAGGAAGGAAGGAAGGAAGGAAGGAAGGAAAAGAGAGAAAGAGAAAAAGACAGAAAGAGAAAGAAAGAAAGAAAGAAAGAAAGAGAAAGAAAGAAAGGAAGAGAAAGAAAGGAAAAAAGAAAGAAAGAAAAAGAAGGAAAGAAGAAAGAAAGAAAGAAAGAAAGAAAGAAAGAAAGAAAGAAAGAAATGAATTGGGGGGGAGTGTCTTCTGGTAGTGTGCATTTTATTTTTTATATTCATTTGATTCCAAATGCTCTTTTTGATGACAATGATAAAAAATGCTAGTTCACAAAGGTAACAAAGGTAAAAGTTAGAAAAACTTTCCTTGTTGGGTGTTGATACTCATGCAATAATGCTCAGCAGGATTCTACAGGATTTGCTGAGGGGATTGGATTTGAAGCATTTACTTTGCTCACAAGATTGTATTTGGCAAGTTTCAGGTCATCCATAATCTGAGATGCAGTAAAGGAAGGTAAATCAACTTTAAAGTTATTTAGGAATAATTAACCTTCAGAAAAGTTTGACACTGCTCCTGTATGCCAGTTTCAACCTGCAGAGGAGTCAGCAGGGTTTGCAACTAAGAAACACTTACTCCAGCACAGCAAAGTCCAATTATTTTCCCCCATAACTACTTCACTGTACAATGCAAACTGGTTTAGTAGTACCTTAAGTAGTAGCACTTTGAGGTGGCTGAATGAATGACACTAAATATTAAAATTTACCTTATTCAACGGTTCAAGTACCTTATCAATTAATCTAAGCAACTAATAAACACCTTATTTTAATGTTTAATGTTCAAGTTGAACACTTTTTCACTTCTCAAAAAAGCAAAAAGTGAAATACCTGTAAAAATATTTATTTTGCTAGTAAGCCCATAGCTTGTCTATATAGGCAGAGATTCTTTTGACAAACTTTTAATTGGGACTTTTAAGCTGGTGGGAAAGAATTACTTGAGGGTTATTGGCAGCATCTTCCACATCATTTTGATGCCCATGGGTTACAACGACAGAAGAATTTCTTGTTCCAAGAGTAGCAAACTGGATTTGTTGCCAAGATCCCAGATGGCCCATACTTTTTTACAGTCAAAACTTTGCTTGACAAAGAAACTTTTTATCATTTCAAAGATCTCAATTGCCTTTGCAGTTTCCAAAAGGAGTTTACAAAAATAGGGAGGTTTTTGATGTTGTTAGCAAGCATACAATAAAGGGAAATCAAACAGTTGCACTGAGAGAAATCATTAGTTTCTTTGTTGAATGATGAAAGAAAATGGTGTCATTGCAATTTCACTAGGTCCTGTGTCAAAGTCATAGAGAGAAATGTCAGCAGACACATAATGGATGTCATAATTTATTAGAGGCTTGCTTCAATTTTCTTCCTCTGCTCTAAGCCACAAACTATATTAATTCATGCATGTTAGTCTGCTAAAGTTCCACCTGTCAGAGGTCCTACTCTGACAAAGCAATAGCATTAAGGTGTAATTAAAGTCAAAGCTTTTCTGTTGGGGCAAACCCAGACTTTAGTAAATTTCCAGCAATTCCAGACTGAGATGCTATCGTTTCAAAAATGATCCACATTATCTAAAGTATTTCTCAGCACCAGAAAAGGTAACGTGCTTCTTCAGCTTTTATTACTGTAAGCTCCTATTGCTGGGAGATTTGCTATAGAGTAAGGTCCATAACTTCCATATCCTATGTGTTTTTACTAATCAGAGTTCTCTAGAGAAATAGACCCGAATAGGAGATACATATGTGTTATAGACTCTTGTCCAGATTTGAAGGCCTAAGGACAGGAATGCCAAGGGAAGAAGATTGATGTCTTAGCTCCCATGGTCAGCAGAAAGGGAGTTTAACCTTCCTTCACTTTTTGTTCTATCCAGGCTCTCAACAGATTGGATGATACCCAACTACCCCGAGGAGAACAATCTGCTTTACTCAGTCTATCAATTCAAATGTTACTCTCCTTGGGAAGCACAGACAAACCCCAAAATAATATTTAACCAGATATCCGGACATCCTGTGACCCAGCCAAGCTCACATACAAAGTTAACTATCACAGTGTTCCTTTACATTCAAAAAGCAAAGCAAAAATAAAGTACATGTAATTTATCATACTTGGTTTCTGTCAGTTTTTACCTGAAGCAAGATCCAAAGCATAAAAAACAATATATCATAATCATAATGGCAAAGTGTTTTTCGTTAATTTTCATTAAAGTGTAATAGTGTGAGCACTCACATCATGTAAATAATGACAATTGTATATTATGTGAATATGCCTCCATCCTGACCTGCATGGTTGACAAGAAGAAAAATCATAATGACACGAGTACCAAATCATTAGTAGCTCATAAAGAAAATTCACAGAGTAACATGAGAGGAAAGAAAGAAGGAGAAAATTGTTCCTGCATTAGTGCTCCATAATATCCATTTATGTTGACATAGTGGAGTTGTTAAGATCAAATTCCCATCCTTGCAGAGAAACAGATACTCATCAGCTTGAAAATAAAATACATCCTTTAAGACAAATTAATATAATCAATGATATTTTCTGAGTGTAGTAGTTATTTCCCTATGGTATTTATTACTATGTCTCCTCTGGACATTTGCTGACTTTTTAAACCTTAATTGGCTAAACATGTTTGTGAAGTTCCTTATTATCAAATTCATTATTATTGTTGTCAAAAATATACTAAGCATTGTACTAATTGCTATGTCAATCTCTACTTATATATGCTTTTATGTGTGTGTGTATATATATATATATATATATGAGATATATAAGAGATAAAAAAAGAAGGTAGATATTGTTATCTTCATTTAGAAGTCTAAGGCCTCACCACTCAAAAGTCTGAAGAGCCTCTCACTCTAAAATAGTTATTCATTTTCAGGAAAATGTATAAATTATGATTTATGAATGAATTTGTATTTTCTCATCGACATATTTTCAGAGATTATAAATTTTTGTTTCTCAATAATCTTCCATTTCTTATAGCATCTAATATTTCAAACCTAATTTCTTTTTTATATTAGAAACTTTGCATAAACTAATCAATGTTTTGTGATTTAATTAAGAAAATATTTAAGTAACCCAGATAATTCAGTTTAACAGAAAATTCACTGACTTCTCTTTGCTAGCTGAAGATTTTAAAGCTCTGTTTACCAGAACAGAAAAACAGCTTTAATTTTAAAATTTTTGATAAAGTTTCCAATAAACCTGTGTAAGTGGAAACTTATTATTACATTAATCATAGCTGCCATCTATCACTTACTATGTCTAACTACGGTACTCATATACACATTTTATCTTCTCAACCAGACTATGAGGTAGACACTCTTATCCAATTTACAGATAAAAGAATAAAAGAACTGAGGCTTACCAATGTTATACAGTTTGCCCAAGATTATAGAAGCAGTGAGCAAGTTGGTGTTTGAAACTAGATAAGACTGATTCAAAACTAGGTATCTTAAACATAATAGTACACTGAACCTTTGGTCCATGAAAAAGATCTCTATTAATTTAAGGTTGTATTCCTATCACAAGTTATAGCCTAACAATGCTGTAATAAACACTTTCTTCAAAATTGAAGGATTTGATGGTGTCTCATTCTCAAAAAATTTACATTTCGGGGCGCCTGGGTGGCTCAGTCGGTTAAGAGTCCGACTTCGGCTCAGGTCACGATCTCACGGTCCGTGAGTTCGAGCCCCGCGTCGGGCTCTGGGCTGATGGCTCAGAGCCTGGAGCCTGCTTCCGATTCTGTGTCTCCCTCTCTCTGCCCCTCCCCCGTTCATGCTCTGTCTCTCTCTGTCTCAAAAATAAATAAAAAACATTAAAAAAAAATTTAAAAAAAAAATTTACATTTCAAGATTAGTGCCTATCTCTAGAAGGTATCTATGTTCTTCCAGTGTATAAGTTGTTTCTTTTGGATTGTGGTTTATCTTTGCTTTAAATTCTAACAGGGATTTTCATCTCTTCACTCAACACGCAATTATTTAGTATTTATTATATTCTTTCCTAGACCCAAATCATTCAAGGATGAACATTACATATAGGTTTCCAGATTCATGGAATTTATCATCTGAAGACAAACTACGAATATATTACTATAGTATTTTCTTGTGTTGTGTCTTAATTTCCTAAAATATGAATGTTGAGAAAAAAGAAGTAATTTAAGATTTCTACAAATTTGTCTGTTCTAATCAGAATTTTACTAAATTACTTTCTTAGAGTGCATGTATTCATCAAAAATAAATTCTTAAATACTTTAACAAGTATGTCCTGGTATTCTTGGTGGTACTTAGTATGCAACCAAAATTTACTAATCTTTATCCTGCCTAAAAGAGTTAAGTAGCAAATAAGCCCCTCTCAAAATTAATATAACTCACAGGTAACCGATGTCAAATTCCATTAACAATCATCTTTTCTGGCACAAAAACAGACACTCAGATCAATGGAACAGAATAGAGAACCCAGAAATGGACCCAAAAACATATGGTCAACTAATCTTTGACAAAGCAGGAAAGAATATCCAATGGAATAAAGACAGTCTCTTTAGCAAGTAGTGCTGGGAAAACTGGACAGTGAATGAACCTGGACCACTCTCTTACACCATACACAAAAATAAACTCAAAATTAATGAACAACATATATATAAGACAGGAAGCCATGAGAATCCTCGAGGAGAAAGCAGGCAAAAACCTCTTTGATATTGGCCGCAGCAACTTCTTACTCAACATGTCTCTGGAGGCAAGGGAAACAAAAGCAAAAATGAACTACTGGGCCCTCAACAAAATAAAAAGCTTCTGCACAGCGAAGGAAACAATCAGCAAAACTAAAAGGCAACCAATGGAATGGGAGAAGATATTTGTAAACGACATTTGCAAAAGATATTGCAGTATCCAAAGGGTTAATATCCAAAATCCATAAAGAACTTACCAAACTCAACACCCAAAAAACAATCCAGTGAAGAAATGGGAAAAAGACATGAATAGACACTTCTCCAATGAAGATATCCAGATGGCCAACAGATACATGAAAAGATGTTCAACATCACTCATCATCAGGGAAATAAAAATCTAAACCACACTGAGATATCACTTCACACCATTCAGAGTGGCTGAAATTAACAACTTAGGCAACAACAGATGTTGGTGAGGATGTGGAGAAACAAGAACCCTCTTGTACTGTTGGTAGGAATGCAAACTGGTGCAGCCGCTCTGGAAAACAATGTGGAGGTTTCTCAAAAAATTAAAAATAGAACTACCCTACGACCCAGCAATTGCACCACTAGGTATTTATTCAAGGGATACAGGTATACTGTTTCAAAGGGACACATGCACCCAAATGTTCATAGCAGCACTATAAACAATAGCCACAGTATGGCAAGAGCCCAAATGTCCATCAATGGATGAATGGGTAAAGAAGATGTGGTATACACACACACACACACATACACACATGCACACGCACACACAATGGAGTATTACTCGGCAATCAAAAAGAATGAAATCTTGCCATTTGCAACTATGTGGATGGAACTAGAGGGTATTATGCTAAGCAAAATTAGTCAGAGAAAGACAAATATCATATGAATTCACTCATCTGAGGACTTTAAGAGACAAAACAGATGAACATAAGAGAAGGGAAACAAAAATAATATAAAAACAGGGAGGGGGACAAAACAGAAGAGACTCATAAATATGGAGAACAAACTGAGGGTTACTGGAGGGGTTGTGGGACGGGGGATGGGCTAAATGGGTAAGAGGCATTAAGGGATCTACTCCTGAAATCATTGTTGGACTATAATAATTAAAAAATTTCTTAAAACTGTGAACCAGAAACCATAGACCGAAAGTGCTGTATATATATTTTAATACTTCTGGCATATTATTAACCAAATTCAGTGTGCTAGAAGATAGCCACATATTTTTTCCCTTTATATAGAATTTTGACACTTCTGTTTTGTACACCAATATTCAGTTTTGAAAAAATTTTGAATCTTGCCTAAAAAGGATGGTACTGTGTATTTTACAATATAATAAACATATCTGCTTTTCTAATGAAAAAAAATCATCTTTGCTTGTATTATCATTCTTAAACAGAAAAGAAAAATCTTTTATTAGTTTAGGTATCATATGCTTAATATTCTATTATTTCTAAATTTAAAAAATCAAATTTCCTTTCCAATTATAATTAGCTAATTATAATTGATATCCAGACAGAGGGCATGTTTCTGTCTGCAAGGTTACCCTTAAACCACTCAACTGTATTCACTAAAATATTCAATGAAATTGATGCTTTGTTTTCCCCAGATCTTAGTATCAAGGCTTTGGTAAACAAATGGATTACATACAGGTTACCATTTAAAGTGCTAGAAACAGGGGTGCCTTAGTGGCTCAGTCAGTTAAGCATACGACTTTGGCTCAGGTCATGATTTCATGGTTCATTGGTTCAAGTCCCACGTTGGGCTCTGTACTGACAGCTCAGAGCCCAGAGTCTACTTCAGGTTCTGTGTCTCCCTCTCTCTCTGCTCCTACCCCACTCATGCTCTGTATCTCTCTCTAAAAAATAAAATAAACATTAAAAAAATTTTTAAACCCCCAAGTTACTTCTTTAAAGTTCATTTCCCCTTTCTTTAATTTTTACTTGCTAAAAAACATAATTTTAGTTGATCAATAACATAACCATATAATTAACATTATATTATGTTAAACCCAGGTGTTAAGTAATGAAGCTAACATCAATTGACCGGTTTGTAGTCACTAAGACAGGTCTCCTGACTTAAAGCTGTACTCTTTTTAAACCATGACTCATTCATGTTGAGTTCAAATTTAGATTTTCAAAATTGTTGACATACTTTATTTGAATACCCATGACAGATAATGAAATAATTTCAAGTAATTCTGAAAATATGTTTTATTTCTATGTCATTTTTGTTTTAGAAGATAAATGCATTTCTCCTAATATTTCAAAATTCAAAGAACAAACAAAATTGATCTTCCAGAACTATTCTCCCTTTTGGTATGCTCATGAAAACATTTCCAACACTTTTCTTAACTTATTTCAAGTGTGGTTTTAGAATCCATACCACTATATTCCTGGAGGCTAGCATCAGTCCATCTTGGTGACATAAAAGCTAAAACTTCTTTGAAATTCTTTGTTTAATGATGGATAGTTCTGAAACATCCTGCATGTTTTTCACCTTTAACAGAGTCAGCCTTTAGAAGACAACTTTATGGGGAAGCCGCAATTTATAATGGTCTTGCATCTTCCAAGTTTTCTCTAGCAAAAGCTAGAATCAGGGTCCTAAAGTTGGAAACAGTATTGGAAATCTTAAATCCCCCTCTAATGAAGGATTAGATCCTTCTTTTGATTTGTGTGTGATTCAGTCAAACCAAAAAATGTGCTATTCTTTTCTACACAAAAGAACTCATATTTGTAGATGCAGATTTTATCTCCCTTTAGCATTTGCTTCTCTAAGAAGAAAAGATTGGGTCCTTTGAGGTTCTTAATAGAATATTCATTCTAGAGTTTTCACTATATTGGATGCTCTAAACTGAACACAATTGAAATTATAACTATCTTTTTAATTATAGAGTCCCAAATATCCTGTTTATCACTTTCTTGGGAACTATTTGGTAGTCTGTTAATCAAAAAATGTGAAACTATTACTTAAAAAATTATTTCACTCAGAAAAAAAAATTATTTTTGTCTTAATTTACTCAAAATACATTTCCAATCACTTTCCACTTCACTAAGAGTCCCATTAAAAATACTTTCTGCAAAGCCCCATCTAAATACGCATCTTGTCAGCTTATTTATCCCATTCTTCCCTCCCTACCCCTTTCTCTCTCCCTCTCCCTCTCTCTCTCTCTCTCTCTCTCTTCTCTCCCCTCTCCTCTTCTCTTTCTCTTTCATTTCATTTTGCCAGTTAGAGCTGGTAGCCTGGATCAACATTTTTGTTGTTTGATTTGTTTTTTGTTTTTTTAAAGATGCATGACCTTCTCTTGGCTCTCCTTAATTACCTAGCCGTTCTGAGCCTGGTGAATATCTGCAAATTAATTTTTTCCTTCTATGTCCCTTCTATGTTACTGGCCCTGTGGGAGTAATTGAGATATATATATATATATATATATATATATATATATACATATACATATATATATATGAGAGAGAATACACACACACATATATATATATATATACATATGTGTATATATATATGTGTATATACATATATATATATGTGTATATACATACATATATACATATGTGTGTATATATATATATATATATATACTTCCCAATCACTCTTCTATCACTGTTTCTTGAAAAAGAAGCCTTTCTCCTTGGCATTTCATTATGACCAAGCCCATGTCATATAATCAGAGAAAACTAGGGAAAGTATCCTGGATTATTCTGAGATACTTATATTAAAGGAGTTTACATTGTGCAGGCAAGTCTGAACACTTTTGAATGTGTTCCTTTTCTACATACCCCCTTCATATTTCGTATATACCCAGATATCTAAAATAGCTCTTGGGTTGTGTGTGCGTGCGTGTGTGTACGCAAAACAGATTTTTTTTTTTCACTAGTAGAACTAAGTGTTTTCCAAACAGCAGACTGTGACCCATAAGTGGTGATTATAGCAACTTACGTATCATAAGAAACTTTTAAATGAAATGAAACAAAATATGTGAGTATAGAATACATACTGCAGGTAAATATATATGTATATGTAAGTGTAAATATAGGTGTATATGGATGTATATGTAAGCATGTACTGTGTCGTGATATCAAATGGATTTTTATAGTGTATCACAATGAGGAAAATGTTTGAAAAGCACTGATTTAGTCAATTTCTTTGGGATATCCTCACTAATTTTCTTTGACTCTTTTGCTTCTAAGTTTCTATAGTTTTATAGATAATCCTCTGTAGTTTCAAAGTTAGACAATTTAGGAATTAAGGAGCAAGATGCGGAGATAATCAGCAAACAACATCTGGAGACACTCTGGAATATTCTAAAGTACACGCGACTTTAGAAAATATAGACTCCATAATCCTCTCGTCCTGCTATTTCTTGAGATGCTTGTTTCAGAATGTACTCTATGAGATAATGATAAGACATCACACTGCTTACTCCTGTACTGAATGACTTCATAAGAATAATACATTCATCCAAGTTTGCAACTGTTTTGCTTTCATGTCTTCAAGCTAACTCTGAGATCTACCAGAGACCACTACTCTAAGAAGGAGGGGTCTATGAACCTAATGGTTTCACTAAATAATAGCCTTGTATGGTAGCTACACTTGTGGTGAGCACAGCATAATGTATAAACCTTTTGAATCACTATGTTGTATACGTGAAATGAATGCAACATTGGATGTCAACTATAATTAAATAATAACAAAAAAAGAATGAGAATATTGAGTTCATTTAGAACAAAAAGTCCTAATTATGGTAATAGGCTTCTCTTCTATATTTGAATTTGCCCTTTTCTTGCATTTACTTTTACACAGAATCTGTGTGTACATTTATCACAAAATGCTTTGTAACATAACAACTTGATGAGGACATTACATCTCCCACATCAAGTGACATGAGAGAATAGCTCTGTCCCTACTTTACAGGTCAACATAATGCACATAATATCACATTTCAGCATGTAAACAGGTTAACACAACACCCAACATTAGAGCAGAGTTTCCTCAGAAAGTGGCAAGTGAGGGACAAAGGGCAAAATCATGAGTCTCTCTTACTAAAAGCCCAAGTACTGAATTTTTAAATGAAAATAGATAATAATGTTTTTCTATTCATGTTAAGATAAATGGTTAATTTCCCTATGTAGTGTGTATTTAGCATAAAATGGTCCTATATACTCTAGGGTCCTTAGTATTTGTTAGCCATTTCTCTTGCAAAATCTGATCTCCTGGAGAGACACAATCCATTTAGAAATTTGAATCAACAATTAAAATCTTTGCTTTTCAGAGTATCACACATCTTATTTTTAATAAGAAAGGCTAGTGTGTGTGATTATTTCCTCCTTCTCTCCCTTTCACCCTCCTTCATTCCCATTCCCAACCTTGGAATTTCTCTCCTCTTCTCTCTTTCATCTCTTACCAGCCTGTTAAGATGCCTCTCACACTTGGAAAGCTGTTATGAGCTGAAAAAAGGAAAGAAATGACAGGTGTACACTGAGAGGGTACAGTGTGAAGATTGTGTAGAGATGGTGCTTATAGGAAACTCAGAAATAATGAGGCTGATAAACTCTAGTCCAGAATGGCTCCTTCTAGACAAAAATAAATCAGTACTGGGAAAAGTCCAGTGCACAAAAATCTCATGATACCATATTTTTCATACTATGAGCTTTCATTGACTTACAGGCTAAAATTAGTCCTCTCTAAAGTCCATTAACTACTTCAGAGAGGTCTATGGATAATGATGATGATGGTGATGCTCACATGGCTTCAGGAACAGGTTATTTATTGCAAGCTCTTGATTCTGCCCCCAGGCTGTTGCTGCTGTGATGATCCTCATGAATACACATGTCTGAAGCATTTAGTGACTATCCTATTCTTCTCCTTTCATGAGCTCAGTGGATAAGACCCCTCTTTCCACTTTTCTAGTCCACCCCAAGCATAGAGAAAGACCTTCCATTCTGTTCACCATGTTACTGAAACTCCCAGACTGTAACTTCTCATGAGAATTTACCAAAAGTTTGAGATAATAAGAGGGAAATATAACACATAGACTAAATTACAGCTTTTCCGCATGAGCTCTGCCTTAGTTTCTTCTCTGTGTTGCTCTGGGCCATCTTCACATATCCAGAGGAAATTCAACCTCCACTCCCTCCATGGACAACATTCTAAGATTGTCCATGCTCTGGAATGGTTCTTACCTCCTACCCAGAGAGACGAAGAGGAAGATTTTTCTCACTAGTGTCTGAGGCTCATATTCTGGATTTCCATTTTTCTGCCCCACGTATGACCTCTTCTTAAGATAGATATCTGACAGGGGCGCCTGGGTGGCGCAGTCGGTTAAGCGTCTGACTTCAGCCAGGTCACGATCTCGCGGTCCGTGAGTTCGAGCCCCGCGTCGGGCTCTGGGCTGATGGCTCAGAGCCTGGAGCCTGTTTCCGGTTCTGTGTCTCCCTCTCTCTCTGCCCCTCCCCCGTTCATGCTCTGTCTCTCTCTGTCCCAAAAATAAATAAACGTTGAAAAAAAAATTTTAAAAAAAGATAGATATCTGACAATGAAAAATGTCATTGCTTAGAATAAAAAAAAATCCTGTCCATAGTCATTCACATGGTTTTCTGACATTAGTACTTCTATTGGACTTATTATTTAATCAGGCTTAAATAAAATTATGTATGGGACATAGAATATAATTTAGATAGACCAAAACAAGCTAATGCCAAACAAGCTTGCAAATATTTGGGGGATCTTGAATCACTGTGGTTCACCCAATGGGAGTCCACTAGTATGAAATTTATGGGCTTTGTAGGGTAGTTATCCTGATGTTTTCCTTTTATCAAAAAATGAAAAAAGATTTTTGAATCAAAGTATTAGAAATGTGTTACCTATCTCAAAAAGCAAGAAAATTTTCAAAATACAAAACATAAGCTTATACCTAAAGGGAGCTAGAAAAAGAACAAAAAATGAAGCCTAAATCCACAAGAAAAAGATAAATAGTAAAGATTAGAGCAGAAATAAATAATATAGATATCAACAAGTAAGCAAACAACAAAACAACAACAACAAAAACCCCAGCACAATATATTAATGAAACCAGGAGATGGTTCTTTCAAAAAATTAATAAAATTAATAAATCCCTAGCCAGACATAACAGAAAGTAAAGAGAAATAACCCAAATAGATAAAATCATGAATGAAAAAGGAGAAATCACAACCAACACCACATAAATACAAACAATTATAAGAAAATATTATGAAAAATTATATGCCAAAAATTAGGCAATTTGTAATAAATGGATAAATTCCTAGAAACATATAAACTACCAAAACTGAAAAAGGAAGAAATAGAAAACCTGATCAGACCAATAATCTGCAAAGAATCTGAATAAGGAATAAAAAATCTTCCAACAAACAAAAGTTCAGGGCCAGATGGCTTCCCAGGGGAAATCTAACAAACATTTAAAGAAGAGTTAATACATATTCTTCTCAAAATACTCCAAAAAATAGAAATGGAAGAAAAACTTCCAAATTCATTCCACATGGCCAACATTACCTTGATTCCACACCACACAAAGATCCTATTGAAAAAGAGAATAATAGGTCAATATCCCTGATGAACATGGATGCAAAAATATTCAACAAAATACTAGAAAATTGAATCTAATAGTACATTAAAGAATCATTCACCATAATAAAATAGGGTTTATTCCAAAGTTGCAAGATGAGTCAATATTTGCAAATCAATCACTATGATACGCAACATTAATAAAAGAAAGGACAAACGTTTGTGGGTCTAGTTCTGGGGTTTCTATTCTATTCCATTGGTCTGTGTGTCTGTTTTTGTGCCAATACCATGCTGTCTTGATGATGACAGCTTTGTAGTAGAGGCTAAAGTCTGGGATTGTGATGCCTCCTGCTTTGGTCTTCTTCTTCAAAATTCCTTTGGCTATTCGGGGCCTTTTGTGGTTCCATATGAATTTTAGAATTGCTTGTTCTAGTTTCGAGAAGAATGCTGGTGCAATTTTGATTGGGATTGCATTGAATGTGTAGATAGCTTTGGGTAGTATTGACATTTTGACAATATTTATTTTTCCAATCCATGAGCAGGGAATGTCTTTCCATTTCTTTAAATCTTCTTCAATTACCTTCATAAGCTTTCTATAGTTTTCAGCATACAGATCCTTTACAAACGTATGGCCAACTCATCTTTGACAAAGCAGGAAAGAACATCCAATGGAAAAAAGACAGCCTCTTTAACAAATGGTGCTGGGAGAACTGGACAGCAACGTGCAGAAGGTTGAAACTAGACCACTTTCTCACACCATTCACAAAAATAAACTCAAAATGGATAAAGGACCTAAATGTGAGACAGGAAACCATCAAAACCTTAGAGGAGAAAGCAGGAAAAGACCTCTCTGACCTCAGCCGTAGCAATCTCTTACTCGACACATCCCCAAAGGCAAGGGAATTAAAAGCAAAAGTGAATTACTGGGACCTTATGAAGATAAAAAGCTTCTGCACAGCAAAGGAAACAACCAACAAAACTAAAAGGCAACCCACGGAATGGGAAAAGATATTTGCAAATGACATATCGGACAAAGGGCTAGTATCTAAAATCTATAAAGAGCTCACCAAACTCCACACCCGAAAAACAAATAACCCAGTGAAGAAATGGGCAGAAAACATGAATAGACACTTCTCTAAAGAAGACATCCAGATGGCCAACAGGCACATGAAAAGATGTTCAGCGTCGCTCCTTATCAGGGAAATACAAATCAAAACCACACTCAGGTATCACCTCACGCCAGTCAGAGTGGCCAAAATGAACAAATCAGGAGACTATAGATGCTGGAGAGGATGTGGAGAAACGGGAACCCTCTTGCACTGTTGGTGGGAATGCAAATTGGTGCAGCCGCTCTGGAAAGCAGTGTGGAGGTTCCTCAGAAAATTAAAAATAGACCTACCCTATGACCCAGCAATAGCACTGCTAGGAATTTACCCAAGGGATACAGGAGTACTGATGCATAGGGGCACTTGTACCCCAATGTTCATAGCAGCACTCTCAACAATAGCCAAATTATGGAAAGAGCCTAAATGTCCATCAACTGATGAATGGATAAAGAAATTGTGGTTTATATACACAATGGAATACTACGTGGCAATGAGAAAAAATGAAATATGGCCTTTTGTAGCAACGTGGATGGAACTGGAGAGTGTGATGCTAAGTGAAATAAGCCATACAGAGAAAGACAGATACCATATGGTTTCACTCTTATGTGGATCCTGAGAAACTTAACAGGAACCCACAGGGGAGGGGAAGGACAAAAAAAAAAAAAGAGAGGTTAGAGTGGGAGAGAGCCAAAGCATAAGAGACTGTTAAAAACTGAGAACAAACTGAGGGTTGATGGGGGGTGGGAGGGAGGGGCGGGTGGGTGATGGGTATTGAGGAGGGCACCTTTTGGGATGAGCACTGGGTGTTGTATGGAAACCAATTTGTCAATAAATTTCATATATAAAAAAAAAAAAAGAAAGGACAAGAACCATATCATCCTCTCAACAGATGCAGAAAATGCAATTGACAAACTACAGCATCCATTCTTGGTAAAAACCCTCAACTAAGTAGGGATAGAGGGTACCTCAATATCATAAAAGCCATATATAAAAAACCCACAGCTAATATCATCATCAATGGGAAAAAAATGAGAGTTTTCCATTCTCAACACTATTATTTAACATAGTACTGAAAGTGCTAGCCTCAGCAATTGACAACAAAAAGAAATAAAAGGTATTCAAATTAGCAAGGAAGAAGTCAAACTTTCACTGTTTGTAGACAACGTGATACTCTGAGTAGAAAACTTAAAAGACACACAAAATTGCTAGAACTGATACACAAATTCAGTAAAGTTGTAGGATACAAAATCAATGTAAAGAAATGTGTTGCATTTCTATACACCAATAATGAAGAAGGAGAAAGAGAAGTCAAGGAATCCAACCCATTTATAACTTTACCAAAACCCATAACATACCTAGGAATAAACCTAACCAAAGAGGCAAAATATCTGTACTCTGAAAAATACTTATGAAAGAAATTGAAGATGATATGAAGAAATGGAAAAAACATTCCATGCTCAGGGTTGGAAGAACAAATATTGTTAAAATGTCTATTCTACCCAAAGAAATCTACACATTTAATGCAATCCCTATCAAAATACTACCAGCATTTTTCGCAGAGCTAAAACAAACAATCTTAAAATTTGTATGGAACCGCAAATGACGCAAATAGCCAAAGCAATCCTGAAGAAAGAAAAATAAAGCTGGAGTCATCACAATTCCGGACTTCAAGTTATATTTCAAAATTGTAAGGATGAAGACAGTATGTTACTGGCACAAATACATTGATCAATGGAACGGAATAGAAAACCCAGATATGGACACACAACTGTATGGTCAACTAATCTTTGATAAAGCTGGAAAGAATATCCACTAGAAAAAGTCTCTTCAACAAATGCTGCTGGGAAAATTGGACAGCAACATGCAAAAGACTGAAATTGGACCACTTTCTCACAATATACACAAAACATAAGTTCAAAATGGATTAAATACCTAAATGTGAGACAGGACACCTTCAAAATCCTGGAGGAGAACATGGGCAGCAACCTCTTTGACATCAGCCAGAGCAGCTTGTTACTAGATACATCTCTGGAGGCAAGAGAAACAAAAGCAAACATAAACTATTGGGAGCTCATCAAGATAAAAAGCTTCTGGGGGCGCCTGGGTGGCGCAGTCGGTTAAGCATCCAACTTCAGCCAGGTCACGATCTCGCGGTCCGTGAGTTCTAGCCCCGCGTCAGGCTCTGGGCTGATGGCTTGGAGCCTGGAGCCTGTTTCCGATTCTGTGTCTCCCTCTCTCTCTGCCCCTCCCCCGTTCATGCTCTGTCTCTCTCTGTCCCAAAAATAAAAATAAAAAACGTTGAAAAAAAATTTTTTTTAAATAAAAAAAAAGATAAAAAGCTTCTGCACAAGAAAGGAAACAGTCAGTAAAACTAAAAGGCAATCTTCAGAATGGGAAAAGATATTTGCAAATGACATATTTGATAAAGGGTTAGTATCCAAAATCTATAAAGAACTTATGAAACTCAACACCTAAAAAACAAATAATCCAGTGACGAAATGGGCAAAAGACATGAATAGACACTTCTCCAAAGAAGACATCCAGATGGCCAACAGACACATGAAAAGATGCTCAACATCACTCATCATCAGGAAACTACAAATCACAACTGCAATGAGATATCACCTCACACTTGTTAGAATGGCTAAAATTAACAACATAGGAAGCAACAAATATTGGTGAGGATGTGGAGAAATGAGAACCCTCTTACACTGTTGGTGGGAATGCAAACTGGTACAGCCACTCTGGAAAAGAGTATGGAAGTTCCTCAAAAAGTTAAAAATAGAACTACCCTATGATCCAGCAATTAATTGCACTACTAGTTGTGCCTCCAAAGAATACAAAAATACTGATTTGAAGGGATATATTCACCCCAATGTTTATAGCAGCATGATCAATAATAGCCCAATTATTGAAACAGCCCAAATCTCCATTTACTTATGAGTGGATAAAGAAGATGTGGCATATATATATATACCAATGTATATATATATACCAATGTATATATATATATATATATATATATATATATATCCGAATATTACTCAGCCATAAAAAAAGAATGAAATATTGCCATTTGCAATGACATGGATGGAGCCAGAGACTATTATACTAAGCAAAGTAAGTCAGTCAGAGAAGGATAAATACCATATGATTTCACTCATACGTGGAATTTAAGGAGCAAAACAGATGAACATGGGGGAAAAAAGAGAGAGGCAAACCATCATACAGACTCCTAACTACAAAGAACAAACTGAGGGTTGCTGGAGGGATGTGAACAGGGTGGGGGATGGGTTAAAAGGGTAATAAGTATTAAAGAAGGCACTTGTGATAAGCACGAGGTGTTGTTTGTAAGTGATGAATCATTATATTCTACACCTGAAACTAATATTACACTGTATGTTAACTAAATGGAATTTAAATAAAAACTTGAAACATGAGGAAAAAAAAGAAATGTGCTGCAAGAGAAATATAATCTGATAAATAAAAACATTTTTCTTAGCCCTTTTTACTTCCATTGCATAAAAATTTTTTGTAGTTGTTCAGGCACATTTATACAGCCTGGTCACTTGGCAACATTTTGAGGTGAGTCTGAGTTTCATTTACTGAAAAATATCAAACTTTTAATTTCAAATAATTTTAAATGGAAATAATGGCCTAATACATCTACAATGAATTACCCAGGATTTTTGTCTTAATTCTTCTCAATCCAGTAAATCTGTAAAATAACTCTCAAGATTTACAAAGAAGTTATGGATTCTAATCAACTACAAATTACCTGTGTTGTGAGGAATCAAATAAATAGGATGGATTAATAGAACCCTCAGGAAATCCAAACACCACATTTTAGCGAATAAATTCATGTGAACTGCTAAGAGGTGGCCAGAATGATTGATTTAATATTGATTTATTTTTCCTTACTCTAAAAAAAGTTATATAAAATGTTTTAGAATATATAAAAGGGGAAAACAAGAGAAGCTTTCATGACAATATGCATACATACACAAACACATGCACAAGATACACACATTTTTGTGGAAGAGGGTTCTTGTCCTTTAAATTGGCTATTGTATATAAATAAGTACAAACTCTCAGTTTGAAAATTTGGCAATGGTGTTAACATGTTAGCATATTTCACACTTTTTTTCAACCAGGAAATCTATGTCTAGAATATATGCTAAAAAACCATCATGGCTGTGGGCAAAAATCTAGCAACAACAACAAAATTATAGCATGTGTACTTTCCATGAATACAGAACATACATCAGTTTTGTTTACTATTATATCTCCAAAACCTTATATAGTACCTAAAAACATTTGGCCGATAGTCAACATATATTTATATATTTTATGTTATATAATGTGTGTGTGTGTGTGTGTGTGTGTGTGTGTATATAATGTGTATATGTGTATATATAATGTGTATATATGTGTGTGTATATATATATATATACACATACACACACATATATATTTAGAGAGAGAGAAAAAATGCCATCAAAATAATAAGATTTATTCAGAATCAATGGTATTAAGTATTGAAGATACTAGAGAATAAAAGAACAAAGTAAAAATCATGAGTACAATATAACAAAACTTTTTCAAACAGAAATGACATATTGCAATATATGGCTAGTAGAATTTCTAAAAAGAGACAGCAGAGATTGTAAAGTCAATATTCAAGAGGATAATTGTTATAATTATCCACAGTTGATGGAAAACAAGAGAGGGGAATTAATAAGAATAAGACCATACAAAGACACAAGGTAGTGAAACTTCAGAGCAACATGAGCAAATAATAAAATTGTTGAAGCATCAGAAAGAGAAAAAATGTATAATTTCCTTAGAGTGACTAAAAAATGGAAAGAAAATACATATATATATAAATGATATATAATCTTACATATAATGCATTTGGAAACTTAAATAGATAACAAATACCAAAACTACCTAGAGAAGGAAAAGGAAATCTGAATACACTAACCATTGAACAATGTGAATCCATAGCTGAAAATCAACCCATGATATCAACAATGCCAGATCTAGATAGATTTATAGAAAATTCTTCCAAATTTCAATGGAAAGAATAATTTGTATCTCAAACAAAATATTAAGGATCATAGAAAAATGGGAAATATTCCCAAATATTCACCTTATGAGGCACAAATAAAACCAATGACAATGCAAGGCAAGAATGGTATGAAGAATAGTTATGGTCCAACCTTACTTGTAACATAAACACAAAATTCCTGAAATGAAAAGATTAAAAATCAAATTATCTCAATTGCTGCAGGAAAAAAAAAACATTTTATAAAATTCAAACCAGTCATTATAAGGATTCTTTCAAAATTAAGATTTGAGGGGCGCCTGGGTGGCGCAGTCGGTTAAGCGTCCGACTTCAGCCAGGTCACGATCTCGCGGTCCGGGAGTTCGAGCCCCGCGTCGGGCTCTGGGCTGACGGCTCAGAGCCTGGAGCCTGTTTCCGATTCTGTGTCTCCCTCTCTCTCTGCCCCTCCCCTGTTCATGCTCTGTCTCTCTCTGTCCCAAAAATAAATAAACGTTGAAAAAAAATTAAAAAAAAAAAAAAACAAAATTAAGATTTGAGGACATTTTTAATCTGGTAAAAAATGCATCAAATACTTTGTGTTCTTGCCCCCAAACCTCTCAGATTTTGTCAACTGCTGCATCATCTCATTTTTTGAAGATCTAACTTGATTATAATTCTTTTTATCTCCAATGTATATTTCTCACCTTCTGTTCTAAAGTTTCTCTGATGTCATGGGTTAAACACTTACAAGAATTTACTTGGCACTGACATATCTTAATCCTGGGATTGCTGGATCATATGGTAGCTCAGCTTTTAATTTTCTGAGGAACCATCATACCGTCTTCCACAATGGCTGAACCAATTAACATTCCCACCAGCAGTACAGTAGGATTTCCCTTTCCAGGCACCCTTACCAGCATTTGCTGTCTATTGTCATTTTGATACCAGCCATTCTAACAGTTGTAAGGCAACATCTCATTGTGGTTTTGTGTCACACTTCCCTGATGATTAGTGATGTTGAGCACCTTTTCATATACATTTTGATCACTTGTGTGCCTTCTTTGGAATAGTATCTATTCAGTTCCTCTGCCATATTTTAACTAGATTATTTACATTTTTTTTTTGCTTTTGAGTTGTATGAGTAATTTATATATGTTAGATATTAACACCTCATCAGATATATGGCCTGTGAATATTTCCCCCTGTTGTGTATGTTGCCTTTTCAATTTATTGTTTCCTTTGGGGTACAGAAACTGTTTAGTTTTATGTAGTGCCCTTGTTTTACTTGTTAATTCTGCTTTGTGTGGCTTATCCAGGAAATCCTTGATGACACTAATGTCAAATGTCCTTTTCCTTATGTTTTCTCCCCCCCCCCCCTTGGAATTTTGTGATTTCAGGTGTTATATTTAAGCCATTGATCCATTCTGATTTAATTTTTGTGAGTGGTATGTGTCCAGTTTCATTGTTTTGCATATGGATATCCACTTTTTCCCATTGTGTGTTCTTAGTACTACTGTCAAAAATTAGTTGTATGGGTTTGTGTCTGAATTCTCTATTCTGTTCCATTGGTCTATGTATCTTTTTTTTTTTTAATGCCAGTATTATACTGTTTAGATTAGCTTTGTAATACACCTTGAAATCAGGAAGTATGGTGCCTTCATTTTTGTTCATTCCTAGGATTGCTTTGGCTTTTCAGGGTCCTCTGTAGTTCCACACAAATGTTAGAAGAGTTTTCTTTCTATTTCTATGAAAATGACATTGGAATTTTCATAGGGATTGCATTGAATCTACAGATTGCTTTGAGTACTATAGACATTTTCTCAATATAAATTCTAATCCAGGAACACAGGATATTTTTCATTTATTTGTGTCTTCTTCAATCTCTTTCATCAATGCCTTATAGTTTTCAGTGTATAGGTCCTTCATCTCCTTTGTTAAATACATTCTCAAGTATTTTATTGTTTTTGATAGTATCATAAATGAGATTGCTTTCTACTTCCTCTTTCAGATAGTTTCTTGTTAGTGTATAAAAATGCAACTGAGTTCTGTAAGTTGATTTTGAATCCTAAAACTTTATTGAATTCCTTTTTTAATTAGTTTATTTATTATTTACTAATCCGTGTGTGTGTGTGTGTGTGTGTGTGTTTAGTGGAGTTTTAGAGTTTTTTGTATATAAGATCAAGGACAACTTTCCTGGGTAATGTGTTCTCATTTGGATTTTGTTTGTTTGTTTGAACACTTTGAATATACCACCACATTCTCTTCTGGCCTACAAGGCTTCTGCTGAGAAATCAGTTCATTGCCTTATTGGGATTCCTATATATGTGATGAGTCTTTTTTCTCTTAGTGCTTTCAAAATTCTCCCTTTGTCTTTGATTTTTGAAAGCTTGATTATTATGTGTCTCAGTGAAGATCTCTTTGCCTTATATCTGTTTGGGGATCTGTGAACTGCACGTACCTGGATGACCATAATTCCCCCCAGATTTATGTTGCTATTTACAGATTTGAGGGCACAATCATTTCTTCTGGCCTTTTTGGGCTTGCTTCAGTGGGGAAAAGTATTTAGCTGAAGGTAGCTGCAAGGATACCAGCTAGATGGGATACAGTATCTTTGGTGCCTAAGAGATGCAGTGATGTAATCTTCATTTAATTCCATCAGCTGAGGTCAGCATTAGTGCAATCGCTGGGGCGGCCATGATTGTGGCCATGATTGTGGAGGACCTGTGAGTGGTAGTGGTGGATAAGGCTATTAAGCTCCTCAGAGGCTACAAGTCTTAGGCTTTTCCCATTCTCTCTCTCTCTCTCTCTCTCTCTCTCTCTCTCTCTCTTCTCTCTCTCTCTCTTTGCCTGTGGGAGAAAGTTCTCACTGAGGGGAACTCTCATGGTTCCTTAACTGGCATGTTGGGACTCAGACCAGTAGCAGAACTAGGGTCCTGGCATAAGGTACATACAAAATTACCACAGTACTGGGGCCTGGGACACAGGCACACTTACTGCAGTAATGACACTAATGTCTGAATTGTGGGTCTGTGCAGATCTCTCATGGAACTAGGTTTTGGATTTCCAGGGCTCACTGCAGTGACTGATATTAGCAGTGGAAAGCAGAAGGGTGACAAAGTGCAGTAGTAGCTTGAACCAAGGGGGCACAATGAAGTAGCAACACGGCCTGGGACTAGTGGGTATCAGTGCTAGGCCCAGGTGGGAGGGGGAGGAGTTATAAGACAACAGCTTATCTCCAGTTGTAGTCCATGAAAGCCACATATAAGGGCACTGAGAGCAGTGCCAAGATCAATGACAGTGTGGCTGGCCAATGACACATCAGAAAGATATGACCTGAGACCCAGGAGATGGATTTTAGGACAATAGTAACTCTGGTCCTGTCTATGTCTAAGCACTATGGCAACTTGATCCCAAAAGGTGGTGCAGAGCCATGACTGTGGACCCTAGTGCCAGGTCTCACTGTAGTAACAGCTCCAGCCCTGGGAATTCGATGCAGTGGGGGCAACCCCAAGTGACTTCATCATCTGGGATCAGCATTGGTTTAGATTGTAGAAGACATTGGTAGCAAATGCTGCAAATGTCCACAGGGGTAAGGTTTGCAGGGATTCTTCTGTTCTTTGCTCTGTGGGATGAAATTTCTCTTGGGGATACCTTCTTGTGCTGAGCTGCACTGAACTGGGGGATCGTGTGAACAGGTGAAATGTTTCCTGCACTTTTCTCTGTGGTCATCTTCAGTCTTTGAGCTCTGCAGGATTTTTGCTGCTTCCTCCTTATAGTTCAAAGCTTTTGCTGAGCTATTTTTGTCAATTTGTTTTTGTTTATTTATTCAATTTGTTGCTTTTTGGGGGAAGTTGAGCATTGAAATCTCCTAGACCTCCACTTTTCTGACCTCCTAACCTTCCATTTACTTTGAGACGTTTTTGAAAATTAGAAATCACATAAGACTATGTACACAGAAGTAAAAAGTGAATAAATCATTGCTCAAAATTTGTGAAGAATTTATACTCAAAGCCAAATTCTATGACAAGGAGGAGACCATAGTGCATCCAACTCAGTGATTATTTGAGTAACACCTTCAGAACAGTCATGTTTATTGACCAATTTCCCCTACTAGGATAAACACAAAGAAGCATTTGTGATTACCTACAGGCTAAAGTAGTGGGTTGAATACTGTATCTACAAAGGTGTGGTAGTACTCTTTGGCTTTTGACCCAGAGGAGTGATGCAGAATGCCAACACCTATGATTAAAACAATCAGAGCACACCTCCCAATAACACATTCTGTTCTTCCCAATCACTAGAGGTGGGTTTGGGAACAGAAACTGAAACCAGATTCAGGAAAAGTAGAATCTCAAATAGAAAGGTGATCACACCAGTAGAAATAAAAAATAATTTTTAGGGAGGAAAATAAAAATAGGAACAAGAGACATCTCATTCACAAAAAAAAGAATAAAGATTTGAGGAGAGTGTTATTAGAGCAAAACAACAGAAACTTTGAAAAGACATGCAGCATCCAGGAAATAACAGAGAACACCAAAGCAGTAAATACAAGTGGAAAATTATTGTATTATGTCATTAGTTGCTTATTTGTTTGTAATTTGGTATTCTAAAATGCAGTTAGGTATGCTAACATTAAAATATGTTAATTAAAGTAAAAACTCGATAGATGGACTAGAGCCCATTAGTTATAAAGAGAATTAGTGGTGTTGAAGATTGAGTCCCGGGAATCCTTCAGGAAAAAATAAAATCCCCAAATAAAGAAGAACCTGAAAAGTTACAGAAAGTTAAGAATGATGAAGTCTCAAATCTTCAACATCATTTGGTGTTCCAGAAGGAAAGGTCAAGAATAAAGAGGAAGATAAGTAAGTGGCTGCTTTCTCTGTGTCAATTCTAGAGAGACTACAGAAGCTAAAACAAATAAACAAAACACAAAAACAACACACACACACACACAGACACAAACCCCAAAGTGAAAAACCATTGAGCTATGGGTCCGAAGAGCTTAAGAAAAGACTGAAAACCTTGGAGAAAGGAAGAAGCTGTGCTCTGCTATAAAAAAGGAACATCAGTTTGGACATAGGAAATTAGAAAATCAACTGTTAGATTTTTTTTTTAATTTTTAAAATTATGTAATGATAAAACTAGAAAAAAAGTTTGTGTGCCACTTTATTTTTCAAATATTATCTACCTGCTTTATAAACCTTCCATGCACACTTTTAGAATTTTTGCTAGAGTATTTCAACTCCTTTTGACTCCTGTACTATAGTATGAATCTTGAATAAATACTTATTTTCATTTCAATGCCATTATCATATATAACAAAATAATTATAGTGCTTTTGGTAACATCAAATAACCAGTCCATATTCAAATTTCTTTATTGTCATAAAACTTTCTGAGTGTCATTTTTTAAAATTAGGTTCCAAACAATTTCCATATTGCATTTGAATGTCATATCTCTTAACTGTTTTTTTAATTTAACTTTTGCTTCGAGATAATTATTGATTCACATTCAGTTACACAATATAAGACAGAGAAAAGTGGGTGTGGCCACAAAAGGGCAACATGATTGATCTTTGTGGTGATGAAAATGTTCTATATTTTGTTTCCAATGTCAGTATTCTGGTTATAACATTGTACTATAGAGTTACAAAATGATTCCACTTGAGGAAACTTGTATTGCTTACATTATTTGGTATAACTGAATGTATTCAGTCAGTATTTTTTTTCAAGATTGCTTTAGTTATTCTAGTTCATTTTCACAGGGAAGTTGATCTTGACATTCTTGAACTACTGAACAAATGCCGGGATTTAACTTTTTCAGACCTAATATATGGGAAAAAAAACCCTCTTAATGTAGATTTTTGTAATTAACAGAAAATGCAGTCTAAATGAAAACAAATACTAGCGCGCCATACATTAAGATGTAACCTGAGAACCATAGTCAGCAAAATAATTATAGTAGTGGGAAAGCAATAAGTTAAATACACCAGACAGACAAGAGGGTAGAAAAAAAGACTTACAAATATATGAGAACCTGACATACAACAAGGATAACATCAAAAGACAAGTTCTGGAACAAAATGGCATAAATTCACTTTTCCCTGATCTTCCCCTTTGAATACTACACAATACTCTGGAAATAATTCAATAATTCAATCATAAAAGTACTCCCTTTTTTAGGAGCACCAGGGTGGCTCAGTTGGTTAAGTATCTGACTTTGGCTCAGGTCATGATCTTGTGGTCTGTGTGTTCAAGCTCTGTGTTGGGCTTTGTGCTGACAACTCAGAGCCTGGAGCCTGCTTCAGATTCTGTGTCTCCCTCTCACTCTGCCCATCCCTCACTCACACTCTGTTTCTCTCTCTCTCTCTCAAAAATAAACATTAAAAAATTTTTAAAAAAGAACTATCTTTTTTAATGTTTGTTTATTTATTTTGAGATTGAGAGAGAGAGAGAGAAAAAGAGAGAGAGAACAAGCGGGGGAGGGAGAGAGAGAGAGGAAGAGCAAGAATTCCCAAGCAAGCTCCATGCTGTCAGCACAGAGCCCAACATGGGGCTCAATCTCATGAACCGTGAGATCATGACCTAAGCTGAAAGCAAGAGTAAGACACTTAACCAAAAACCCATAAAAGAACTCTTAATGATGGATTGAAGAAAGTAAACTGGCCAGAAACTACTGGACCTGAAGAATGACACTAGTGAGTTTTCCATATATTCTAGACTGACTGCCAGAGAGTCCTACAACCCAGAGCTGCCAAAAGTCATATAAAACAAGCAAGCGAGCAAAAAGCAAACAAACAGTAGACTCTCTCTGTGCAAAGGATCAACAAAAGGTAAGCCCAGATGTGACTTAATGAGGAGATCTATACACAATGGCAGTGGTGGGCCTGATCTGCCTGCAGCAACAGTACTAGTAGAGCCCAGATGAGCTATTCTATCCCATGCCCAACAGCCGCCAGCAGCCACAGTCCTGATCTTCCTGTGGTGGTGATACCAGTAGACCTCAGAGATAATCACATACCCTTCCCCATACCTGCTGACAGCTGTTCACCTGATCTGCCTACAGGAATGGCAATAGTTAAACCTGTACTAGCTACCTTGTATTCTGCCCCACACACAAGAACAAAGTAGACCAGAAAAGTATTGCAAGGGCTTAGAAAACTAAATCATCACTGGAACTATATCCCACAAAAGCAGACTAAAACTTACACACTCAATCTAAAGAGGGTGTTCAATCTAAAGAGGATGGATTCTTGTTAAAATATAAGGTTTAGGGATACCTGGGTGGCTCAGTTAGTTAGGCATCTGACTTCGGCTCAGGTCATGATCTCGAAGTTTGTGGGTTTGGGCCCTGCATCAGGCTCTGTGCTGACAGCTCAGAGACTGGAGCCTGCTTATCATGCCAGCTATCAAAAAATCAACAAGTTAAATAATAAATTATAATAAATTGGTGCCAATAAGGAAATGAACCAGATATTGAAATTACCCAGTAATGATTTTTTTTAATTCATCACAAAATTGTCTCAATAGAACCTTTGTATTTCTTTGAAACAAATAAAAAAAACCTCAGCAAAGAAATATTTTATTTAAAAAAACTCATACTATAGATATAACAAATAACTGAAATAAAAATAAAAATTTGCTCAATATAAATTTAATTAAACAATACAATAACCTAAATAAAAAATGGATGAGCTCAGTAAAACAGTAGAGATGACAATGACAGAGTTGGCAAACTTTGAGGATAGGTCAACAGAACATTCATCATGTAAACAAAGAGAGAAAATAGACTGGATAAAAAACGAACAGAGACTTGGGAACTGTAAAAATAACAGAAGAGCTAACATATGTATCACTGGGGTCCCAGAAGAAGAGGAGAAAGGATATGTAGTTGAAACATTATTCAAGATAATAATTGCTGAATCTTTGTAGATTTAGAGCAAGACATAAGTCTATAATACAAGAAGCTGAAGGAATCATAAATAAGATTAACTCAAAAAATCCATGCCAAGACACACCAGAATTAAACTTTTGGAATCTGAAAACAAAGAAAAAAGCTTAAAAGCAACTAGATATAAATGATTATTACCTATAGAGGAAATTAATTTGACTGAAAGCCAGTTTCTCATCTGAAATCATGATGATAGAAGGAAGGAACACAAATTTTTCATGTGCTGAAAACAAAAAAACTGTCAGTAACTTTTATACCCAAAGAAACTATCCTTCATGAATGAAGAGGAAATCAAAACATTCTTAGGTTTAAAAGACAATAAAAACAGTTAAGAGAACTGTTTGCTAGCAAAACTATTCTTTAAGAATGACAAAAGGAAAAATGAGCACCTGGGTGGCTCAGTCAGTTCAGTGTCCGACTCTTGATCTTGGCTTAGGTCATGATCTCAGGGTTCATGAGTTCAAGACCCACATCAGGCTCTGCAATGCTGGAGCAGAGCCTGCTTGGGATTCTGTCTCTCCCTCTCTCTCTGCACCTCAACTGCTTGTGCTCTCTTTCTCTCTCTCTCTTTCTCTCTCTCTCTCTCAAAATAAATAAATAAACTTTAGAAAAAGAATGACAAACGGAGGTTATTTAAACAAAAGGGAGATGATAATACTGGAGACTTGAAACTTCAAAAAATAAAGATAAACAATAAAATAGTTTAAAAATACGGTAAACCAAATAGATTATTTTTCTCCTAATGCTTTTTTTTAAATGTTCATTTATTTATTTTGAGAGACAGAGAGTGTGTGTGCAAGGGGCAGAGAGAGGGGAAGAGAGAGAGAGAGGGAGAGAGAGAATCCCAAGCCGACTCCACATATCAGCACAGAGCCCAATGCAGGTCTTGATCTCACAAACCGTGAGATCATGACCTGAGCTGAAATCAAGAGTCAGACGCTTACCCAACTGAGCTACCCAGGAGCCCCCCTTCCTAATATTCTTCTTAAGTCATATTTGGAGATTGAAACAAAAATTATAACACAATCTTTAGTTATGTTCAATGTATAAGGAAGAAATTTCTAAAACAACAGTATTTTAAATGTGTGAGGGTACAGGGACCTAAATGGAAGTAAGGTCAATAGTAATAGTCTGTAGTAAATTACTCATGGACATTATAATGCCTAAAATACCTATATAGTTTACTCAAAAACAGTAAAAATAAGATGGAATCCCCCAAATATTCAAATTACTCGAAGTAAGGCAAGAAAAGAAAAGAAGAATGAGAAATAGAAGATAGGAACATAAAATAAATAATAAAATGATAGGCTGAAACCTTAACATATCAGTAATTATATTAAATGTAAATGCTCTCTATACATCAATTAAAAGAGACACTGGTAGAGGGGAATAAAAAAAAGTTATGACCTAAATATATCATCTATAAGCTATCTATAAGAAAATCACTTCAAAAACCATGAAGTAGGTAGATTGGAAGCAAAAGAATGGAAAATACAGGGATGCCTGGATAGCTCAGTCAGTTGAACGTCCAACTTCAGCTCAGCTCATGATCTCACGGTTTATGAATTCGAGCCCCACATCAGGCTTGCTGCTGTCAGAATGAAAAAACTCAACTATATGCTGTACAAAAGAAACCCACTTTAAATATAAAGACATATATAGATTACAAAGAGAAAGTTATGCCATGCAAACAAGAAAGGTGTGGTAGCTTTATGAATTTCAGACACAGCAAACTTCAAAACTAGGATGAAAACTAAGAAAAGAAGAGCAATAAATAGTCAAAAAAGATTCTTTGTCTCCAACATGACATAATAATCTCCAATGTGCATTCACCTAACAATAAGAAGTCAAACTAGGTGAGCCAAAGACTGATAGAACCAAAAAGAGAGGAGTGCCTAGGTGGCTCAGTCGGTTAACTGACTCAGTCGGTTAACTGACTCAGTTGGTTAGTTGACCTCAGCAGGCAACTTCGGCTGAGGTCATCTCATGGTTCTTGGGTTCGAGCCACATGTCAGGCTCTGTGCTGACATCTCAGAGCCTGAAGCTTACTTTGGATTCTCTCTCTCTCTCTCTCTGCCCCTTCTGCTTGTGCTCTGTCTCTCTCTGTGTCTCTCAAAATTAAATGTGTTAAAAATTAAAAAAAAAGAACTGAAAATAGAAAAATCTACTATGATATCTGGAGACTTCAATACTCATCTGCAAAATCAAGCAGGCAGAAAAATCAGTAAGAATATAGATAAACTGAATAGTATTGCCAAACAATTTGTTCTGATCAATATTTTTAGAATACTACATCCAACAATAGCAGAATGAAGTTTCTATTCAAGCTCAATGGGACATTCAATAAGACAGAACATATTCTGGGTCATAAAACACATGATAAACTTTTAATAGAGACTTTACACTGTATATTCTCAGACCACAATGGAATTATACTAGAAATCATAACAAAAAGATTGCTGAAAGATTCCAAGATATTTGGAGACTAAGCTGTACATTTCTAAATTTGATGTGGGACAATATAAATAAGTCTCATGAGAAATGAAAATACATTTTGAACTAAATAAAAGTGAAATATAACTTAAAATTTGAAGGAGGCAACAAATGCAGTGCTTAGAGAGAAACTTACAGCATTAAATGCTTACATTAAAAAAGAGGGGCTCCTGGGTGCTCAGTTGGTTGAGCATCTGACTCCTGATTTTGGCTCAGGTCATGGAATCAAATCCTGTGTCAGGCTAAGCATGGAGCTTAAAGCCTGCTTAGAATTCTCTCTCTCTCTCTCTCTCCTGCTCTCTCTCTCCCTCCCTCTCCCTCTCTCCTGCTCACACTTTCTCTCTCTCTAAAAAGAAAAGTAAAAAAAAATATGTAAAACCAATAATCTAAATTTCTACCTTAGGAAGCTAGAAAAAAAGAGAGAAATTTAAACCTAAAGCAGGCAGAAGAAAATAAATAATAATAATTTGAGCAGAAATCAATGAAATTGAAAACAAATAGGAAAAAAATCAATAAAACAAAAGTTGGATCTTATGAGAGGTCAATAAAATTGATAAACATCTAACCAGGCTGACCAAGAAAAAAGTAACGAGACATACTTTACTAATGAACACAAGAGTATCATTATTGAACCTATGGAAAAATTCCTTGAAAGACATTTACAGTTCACACAAGGGGCAATATATAACTTGAGTAACCCTATATCTATTAAATAAATTGAATCAATAATTAACAGCCTTTTGAAAAGAAGGCAACATAAACAAATGGTTTTACTAGTGAATTCTATCAAACATTTAAGGGAGAAATAATCCAATTCTTCACAATCTCTTCCAGAAAGTAGAAGCAGAGAGATGCCTTCCTAACTTGTTAACTTAAAAGTAATTAACAAGTTAGCTTCATTAACTTGATGAAGAATATCTAGAAAAAAAGGACAGTTAACATCACATTTAATAATGACAATGTAGATGTTTTTTCCTCAGGCAAAAATGTCCTCTCTAACCAGTCTTGTTTTATATTGTACTAGAGATCTTAAATAGTACAATAAAACAAGAAAAATAAATGGTAAAAATGTTGAAAATAAATAATAATACTTTTATTCTCAGATGACAGTATTGTCTATGTAGAAAACCCCAAACCACCCACTATTACTCTAAAACTCCTAGAAATAGTATGCAAGTATGACAGGGTCTTAGAATAAACAGGTCAATATATAAAGCAATTGTTTTTCTATATACTAGTGACATATTTTTGGAATTAATGTTTAAAAAAATGTATTTTCAATAGCACCAAAAAAGCAATACTTAGGCAAATATGTAACAAAATATGTCTTTATTCTCTTCATACATTTATCTATCTCTGTATCCATTCATTGCTTCATTAAAAAAGTGTTTCCAGAAATGTATAGGCACTATGTATTTGGAAAATGAACTAAAATACCACACAAAAAAATCATGCATGTTGAAAAATGTTGACAATTAGGGAAACAAACAGATGGGGGACTGCCATGAAGTCCTTTCTAAGAAGTTGACACGTAAGCTTTGAAGTAAATGTGGGCGAGACAGTCACGAAAAGAGGGAGATGAAGTACAGTTCAAGGAAAAGCAACAGATATCTAGAAAAACCCTCAAAAGGGAACAAGCTTGTTGTGCCAGTGAACTGAGCAAGGCATCGTGGGCAGCAGAGAAGTTGGCACAAAGAAGCTGGAAAGGTGAGCAGAGGCCAATCTTGAAGCCCACATTAAGATTTTACAATTGTCATCCTTTTAAAATGAATCACCTATGTGACTTTTTGTTTATTGTAATAATGAAATGAAATTCAAGTCACTCAGTTAAGAAAGAGGAACTAATCATGACACTAAACGGGTATACATGAGAAGCCAAAGGCAAGATTTTAACAGCCCCAAGAAGAACCTAGAATGTGATATGGAAAAGCTGACAGGACTCTCTTACTACTGCTTTACTCTTTTCTAATTAATCCTTTTGGCTTCTCAGTCCCATGGCTTATCTTTCCTTAATAAATGCAGGTAAGTGAGGGGAAGGGCGTATTCCTTAACATATTCCTAAATATTTTTATTTGAGTGCTTATATATATATATATTTAATTTTTTAATGTTTATTTTATTTATTTTGAGATAGAAAGATAGTGATCAAGAGAGGGACAGAGAGAGAATACCAAGCATGCTCTGCACTGTCAGTGCAGAGCCCAGTACGGGCTTGACTGTGAGATCACGACCTGAATCGAAATCAAGAGTCAAATGCTCAACCGACTGAGCCACCCAGGTACCCAGAGTGCTTACATTTCTTGTCTGGATTATTATTTTAGCTTGCACTTTGGAACTTGCCTAGCTTTGCTTCTCTTTTAATCAGCCTTCAACACTGCTGCTTAAGGGGTCCTTCTAGTGCATTTATCTGAAGGTTCACTGCCCTGGTTTAAACCCTTGAGTGGATTCTTTCCACCATTAGGTTATAATCCATGCTACCATGACATTCAAGGTCCACTATAATCAAGCATCTCTCCACTTAGTTCTCTTGAGTTGTCTACTGCCAGTCATCTAGAGATATACTAGACATTCTGTGTTTTCTCTCACTCCCAGCCATCCTCATTGAACTCTACTCACTCTTTAAGACTTAGCTGAGGAAGCTCCTCTTACAGTCACTGAGATAAAGAACTGATGTTCTCACCCTACAGACACCAATGGTCATCATGTGATAAATCATGAATCTAGCAGACTAGGGATAGACTCTTTGAACTCTTTTTAATCAGTTCCTACTAGCACATGGCTTGGATTATAAGAATATATTAACTAAATGGGGGAAAAAAAAACATCTATACCCAAAGACGACCTTTAAAAAAGCTTAAATTACTTAAATGGCCAAAGGAGTGATTTCTGCATTTTGTGCAAAAAAAAAAAAAATGGATTTTGGATTGAGTTAATATTCCCAGAACAGAAAAGATCTAGACTATTTAAAAGCATCTTAATTAGAAGCCCATGAAAATATCTAAAATCAGATTTTTTTAAGTAAACAGGCCTTGCATAACCTCAGTGACCAGACCATCTGTTAAGCATTTAGTAACATCACTGAGAGTGAATTGCATTTTCTAAGTTTGGCCCATCACTCATCTGTTCTGTGTGGTAAAAGGCATGGCATTTTTAGCATGTTCAAATTGCAAGTAATTTAGCATTTCTGAAAGTTCCTTGGTGATTTGAGTCATATTCAGACAGTAATTATGATTTGTTTGAAAATGGACCATAATGCACGATTATTGTATCATATACATTGAAATGCATTTATTGACTTTCTAAGTTTTGAGTACAGTAATTACTCTGAAATGAGGCAAAGCCAATTTTACATGTTTTTATCAACTTCAAAATGTGCAAGTTAATGAGATTTATACTCTGACAATTTTTATTATTTTACTTTCTCTGTTGTGAATGTTAGTATCTCAAATCAATATATTATCCCTTTGATATCATCAGAGGAATAGGTTAGGTTTTATTGTCTCTCTCTCTCTCTCTCTCTCTTTTTCCAAATAGGTGGCACTCTACATCTTGATGACAAGTCAAGGTGGAAGGAGTTTATTCCCCACAGAGTATCTTTTATGATTGCTCAGGAGTAACATCCTACCTATTCCCACTTTCCCATCAACCCCAGGTGAATTGAATGGCAGGCTTAGAATCAATGGAGAAATGAGCCTAGGCTACTTACATTCCTAGTAATGGGTAAATCTTGTTCTTTCATTCATATGTATTTAATAATCACTTATACAGTAGACACCATTATAGGCATGGAAGAATTCTCAAGAGAGACGAAAGACATACTCTCTGCCTTCACAGAGCTGATAATGTGGTATGGCAGAAATGTAAGTAAATAGACTAATGCACCAGTATGTGCAGTGATCCAAGAAACAACACTCAATGAATGTAGAGGAAAGACAGGAAACCCAGTTTGGGGAATAGGAAAAACTTCCAGACCAAAGTGACAACTCAGCTGAAAGCTAAATAACAAAGGAGGGGGGGGGACCTCCCTATCTAAGTGATGCAAGAGACATATATAAGATCAGCTATGAATCCTGAAAAGCAATTTTGACCACGTGGTCCACGAAGAACCAAAACAGTCATAAGTGTTCCTAAACAAATATCACTACTTTCCGCTTTCACTGGAAACTGCCATATTCGTCGTTAAGTGAGTCAGTAGCAGGTCTCCTCCTAAAAGGAATAACCTTGTTGTACTTTTGCTCTCCTTTGAGAAAAACGCAGAGTTCTGCCAGCTTTTCCCTATTTAATCATGTGTTAAATCTCAAGAGCTCCTTTCAGGACAATTTTTTTCTTTAAATGCGTCCCTTAACAAGTCTAGTTGCTAAAATCACACATCCTCACCTGAAAATACTTCAGAGGGTTTGGTGCTGTGCACGAGTCTTCATTAGGAAAGTGACAGAGTCTTGATTGTTATTTAATTTAGAGAAAATGATACCTCGTGTCTGGGCATGCTAGTTTGTGGATTTAAAAATAAATGTGAGATCTCAGAGTCAGGTGGACTTAGCTCAGGCTGTGGAATTCTGAATAGGGAAAATGATTCAGTGATTAGGAAAATTTAGGGGACTATTTTTATTCATTTTTTAATTTTGCATTTTAAAGGATCCTCGTATTATTTGCAAATTTACCACAAGAAGTGTTTAGTATATAAGACTTTTCACAACACGTCATTTTCTACGTTGAATTAGAAGTGCATACAATTGATCTGTCATTAGAACTCTGTAGGATCTTGGGCAGTAAATTCCTTCCTTTCAAAAGGCTTCTGTTTGGCCATCTATAAAATGAGTGAGCTGATTTAGACAATAAATGGCAAACACCTGAGAAACATTGCAATTTCCACCTTCTACACCCATGGTAGGTACCACTAATCAACCATAGCACTCTTCCCTACTGAAGCCAAGGAAGGCTTCAGAATCATTCTTGCACAATGCCTCTGGCAACTGTGAACCAATTAAAGCTAGAACAGAAAAATGTATTTACCATGGTTTGGTTAGATCTCTTAGGCTTCTTATGCCACCAACAATCCCCAAATAGGATAATTCTGTGGAGTGTTTTTAGTTTTAGTTCTTAATGCAACTTTTATGTGAAGTATAGATGTATATTACAAAAGCAAACTCAGGTAAGCAAAATAATGAAAGAAAAATAAAAGAATAATCCCTCCAGATCGCATACGTAGAGATAGCTCTTATTAATATCTTGAGAATTTTTATTTTTTAGTACTATCCCTAGCGCTAAATTTTTTAAAAAATATTTTTAATGTGTATTTATTTTTGAGAGAGAGGGACAGAGCAAGCAGGTGAGAGGCAGAGAGAGAGGGAGACAGAGGATCCGAAGTGGGTTCTGTGCTGATAGCAGATGACCTGATATGGGACTCGAACTCACAAACTGTGTGAAATGTTTAACTGAAGTCAGATGCTTAACCAACTGAGCTATCCAGGTGCCCCTAATGCTAAATTTTCTTAAGAGTCTTTTATTCTCAAAATGTTTGGCCTCCAGATGAACGACGTTTCTTTATTTTGAACACCTACAAATTAACATGATTCATTCAAAAAGCATTTTGATGATTTTTTTTATGTGAGATCTCATCTTTACAGGCCAATTCTTGTCTTTTCTCTAGGAAATCAAATTCTCATGTGACCACTTAAGGTCTTTATAACTAGAGGCCAACTGGCTCCTTATGCAGAGAACCCTTATTTCATGGCCTTAAAAGCCTTCACATCCCAGTAGGTCCTGCCAGCCTGCTGGAACCAAACTGTTTTACTCATTCTTGGCTGGCACCTTCTTTTTTATTCTCCTTATAACAGAAAAGTAGTCTGTCTAAAATTTGTGAGGAATACAAGCCTGTGTGTTACGTCAGAGGGAATGTAGTGAAAGGGAAGATAGAGGGGAAATAACATCTTATTAACATTGTGTTTAAGACATGAAGACACTAGTGGCTATTGTAGTTTTTTAAACATAATACTTTATAATATGCAAATTTCCAGGAAATAATGTATTCTATTACAATGTTTCCCTAGTAACCTTGTGATTTACCCACAGCTAAATTTCTAGACTTCTCATATTTCAGTATATATACACACCTTCAGTATATATATTATATATAATATACATATACTAGACAGTGTATATATATTTTCAGTGTATATATATACATACATATATATTCAATAAAATATATATACTTAATATATAACACTTAAATATATTATTTATATATTTATATAAAATACAATTAAAATATATACTTACTATGTATACTTCAATACATATATTTATGTATATTATATATATACTTTATAGTATATATACACATATACTTAAAAACACTATTCAGTTTTCATATATTGAAAAATTCAATAATTATATAATTAAGAAATTTGAGCACTACACTGAGTCTTTCTCACATCCTAAAGGTATTCTCCAGCAATTCTCCTCTCTCCTACATTATTTTTCACCCTTTAGTGGATCATCTCCATCAACATATAAAAAGATGTTATTATGCTCATTAAAAAAATCATTAAACTCAGTAACAGGAAAACACACTACTCAATAAAATCAATCAATAAATAAAAGAATTGGGCAAAAGACCTGAACAGACACTTCACCAGAGAAGATATACAAATGCTTAATTTAAGCACATGAAAAGATGCTTCACATCATATGTCATTTAGGAAATGCAATAAAAATAAAAATGAGAAACCATGATTAATATCTATGAGAATGGCCAAAATCTAGAATATTGACAACACTCACAAATGTTGATGAGGATGTGGAGCAATGGGAACTCTCTTATTCATTACTGGGTGGAATGCAAAATGGTGCAACCACTTTGGGAGACATTTTGGTGGTTTCTTAACAAAACTGAACATAATTTTACCATAAAATTCAGCTATTACACTCCTTGGTATTTATTTAAATAAGTTTGCAATGGACTGCGTGTTTGTGTCCCCACAAAATTGTATGTTGAAACCATAATGCCAATGTGATGGTATTTGGAAGTCTGGCCTTTGAGAAGTAATTAGATCTTGAGGGTGGAACTTTCATGAATGGGATTAGTGCCCTTATGAGAAGAGGCCAGAGAGCTAGCTAGCTTTCTTTCCATCAAGTGAAGATACAAGAAGTCAGCAGCCTGCCCTAAAAATTTTCTGTACTTCACCTATTCAACGTCCCTCCCTCCACCCTATGCCCTGGCAACAACTGATCTTTTAACTGTTTCCAGAGTTTTGCCTTCTCCAGAATGTCACACAGTTGGAATCATGTAGTATATAGGTTTTTCAGGTTGGATGCTTTCACTTAGTCATATGCATTTAAGTTTCCTCCATGTCTTTTTATAGCTTGATAGCTCATTTCCTTTTAGCCCTGAATAATATTCCATTGTCTGGATGTACCACATTATTCATTCACTACTGAAGGACATCTTGATTGCTTCCAAGTTTTGGCAATTATGAATAAAGCTGCTATAAACATCTGTGTGTAGATTTTTGTGTGAATATAAGTTTTCAACTACTTTGGGTAAATACCAAAAAGCACGATTGCTGGATCATATGGCAAGAGTGTGTTTAGTTTTATAATAAAACACCAAACTGTCTTCTAAAGTGGCTGTACCACTTTGCATTTCTAGGAGGAATGAATGGCAATTTCTATTGTCTCACATCCTTGTCAGCATTTGGTGCTGTCAGTGTTCTGGATTTTGGTCATTCTAATAGGTATACAGTGGTACCTCATTTTTTCTTTTAATTTGCATTTCTCTGATGACACATAATACAGAACGTCTTTTTATAAGCTTATTTTCCATCTGCATGACTTATTTGGTGAGGTGTCTGTTAAAAAAGCATTTTTAAGTCAGGTTGTTTTCTTATTTTTGAGTTTTAAGAGGTCTTTGTATATTTTAGATGACAATCCTTTAACAGATCTGTCTTTTCTCCAGTCTGTGGCTTGTATTTTTATTCCCTTGCCAGTGTATTCACAGAGAAAAAAAAAATTAATTTTAATGCATGGCTTATCAACTCTTTCTTTCATGATTGAGTCTTTGGTATTGTATCTAAAGAATCATGGCCAAACTCTAGGTCATCTAGAATTTCTTTCCTTTTTTTATTTTTTTTTTATTTTTAAAAAAAAATTTTTTTTTTCAACTTTTATTTTTGGGACAGAGAGAGACAGAGCATGAACGGGGGAGGGGCAGAGAGAGAGGGAGACACAGAATCGGAAACAGGCTCCAGGCTCTGAGCCATCAGCCCAGAGCCCGACGCGGGGCTCGAACTCCCGGACCGCGAGATTGTGACCTGGCTGAAGTCGGACGCTTAACCGACTGCGCCACCCAGGCGCCCCTCCTTTTTTTATTTTTAATGTTTATTTATTTTTGAGAGAGAGTGAGAGAGCAGAGGAGAGGCAGAGAGAAGGAGACACAAAATCTGAAGTAGGCGCCAGTCTCTGAGCTGTCAGAACTAAGCCTAACGTGGGCCTCAAACTCAGAACCGCAAGATCATGACCTGAGCCAAGTTGGAGGCTTAACTGACTGAACAACCCAGGTGCCCAAGATTATTTTGCTTCTAGTAGTTGTATAGTTTGAATAGCTTCTAAGATATTTTGAAGGAGTTTTATATCTTTACAATCATATTATGTATTTTTGTACCCTATACTTAATATCTTCTCTTTACTTGATTGCATTGGCTGATGATTCCAAGACAATATTGTGCAATAATGTTGACAGTGGGTCCTTTATTTTCTTTGTGTCTTTAGTAGAAATGCCCTTTGTGTTTTCACAGTGGTGATGCTGATTTAGTGTTTTATTACATAAGGGCTAGTACCCAAACTCTATAAAGAACTCACCAAACTCCACACCCAAAAAACAAATAATCCAGTGAAGAAATGGGCAAAAGACATGAATAGACACTTTTCCAAAGAAGACATCCAGATGGCCAACAGACACATGAAACAATGCTCCACATCACTCATCATCAGGGAAATACAAATCAAACCACACTGAGATACTAACTCATGCCAGTCAGAGTAGCTAAAATGAAGAAATCAGGAGACTATACATGCTGGCAAGGTTGTGGAGAAACAGGAACCTTCTTGCACTGTTGGTGGGAATGCAAACTCATGCAGCCACTCTGGAAAACAGTGTGGAGATTCCTCAAAAAATTAAAAATAGATCTATCCTATGACCTAGCAATAGCACTGCTAGGAATTTACCCAAGGGATACAGGAGTACTGATACATAGGGGCACATGTACCCCAATGTTTATAGCAGCACTGTTAACAATAGCCAAATTATGGAAAGAGCCTAAATGTCCATCAACTGATGAATGAATAAAGAAGATGTGGTTTATACATACAATGGAATACTACTTGGCAATGAGAAAGAATGAAATCATGCCATTTGCAGCAATATGGATGGAACTGGAGGGTATTATGCTAAGTGAAAGAAGTCAGTCAGAGAAAGACAGATACCATATGTTTCACTCATATGCGGATCTTCAGAAACTTAACAGAAGACCATTGGGGGAGGAGAAGGGGAAAAAAAGTTATAAACCGAGGGGGAGGGAGGCAAATCATAAGAGACTTTTAAATACAGAGGACAGACTGAGGGGTGATGGGGGGTGGAGGAGACGGGAAAGTGGGTGATGGGCATTGAGGAGGGCACTTGTTAGCCTGAGCACTGGTTGTTGTATGGAAGCCAATTTGACAATAAATTATATTAAAAAATAGAGTTATATTTTAGATTTTCTCCTTGGATTAACAATAGTTGAGTAGAAAGGAACTTTCTCTACTCACATATACTTTTTATGCTTTTTAACAAATTTTTTTCTAGATTATACTTTGATTGGTGAATAATTTCTATGAAATGTCTACTTTATAGCATCTACAAATGTTTATTTTGGGGCCTAACATGTGGTCAATTTTTTAAAAATTTTTTAATGTTTATTGTTGTGAGAGAGACGGAGTGTCTCTCTGGGGAGGGGAGAGAGAGAGGGAGACACAGAATCTGAAGCAGGCTCCAGGCTCCAAGCTGTCAGCACAGAGCCCAACGCGGGGCTCAAACTTACAAGCCATGAGATCATGACCTGAGCCACAGTCAGACGCTTAATATGGCTAGGCTCCCTTAATATGTGGTCAATTTTTGTAAATGGTCCATATTTCCTTGAAAATATATTCTCTATTATCATATCTATCCTGTTCACCTAACAAGCTTATTATTTATTTTTTCTCACTTATTTTTGTGTCATTTTGAAATATAATGGACTGAAAGAAATGTTAGTCACACTACTATTTCAATTCCATAAATGTTTCCTTGCTTTTCCTATTGATTTTATACCCTGACTTTATAATAGGGGCCTTCTATATGTAGTCTTCTATTATATTTTCAGAATAAAGATCCTGCATTCTCTTACTCCATTTATGTTAACGTATTTTGGAGGAGTCGGGAAGGAACTGCCCTCGTTTGTAGGTAAAAAATTGATTTTTTTGTACAAAGATGTTATTTGTACCATAATTATGCATAATGATATTGATCTCAGAACACGAATTGCCATTGATTTTTTAATATAGTATTAGGAATAATTTTGCCTTAAAAAGAGCCATAGTTTTTCAACCAAGCTCTTTGTAAACACGAATAAAAAATTATAAGATAGACATCACAGGTTAGAAGTTTAATCTGAAGTCCATGGAACAAGATGGATTAACCCAGAAAGGACTGATCTTTATACCCTCCTTACAGAAACTGATGTGGCAATTTAAAATAATTTTTGTGGGGCGCCTGGGTGGCTCAGTCGGTTAAGTGTCCGACTTCGGCTCAGGTCATGATCTCACAGTTCGTGAGTTCGAGCCCCGCATCAGGCTCTGTGGTGACAGTTCAGAGCCTGGAGCCTGCTTCACATTCTGCCTCTCCCTCTCTCTCTGCCCCTTCCCTGCTCATGCTGTGTCTATCTCTGTCTCAAAAATAAATAAACATTAAAAAAATAAAAAACAAAATAATTTTTGTGTCTTGTTCCATAAATATTTGAATATTTTTTGATAGTCTGTATTAAAAATTTTAAAGGAAGAGAAACAACATTGTGGTAAGTACTTGATAATCTTTGCTCCTAATTCTTAAGATTCTAAAGATACAATATAAAGTTTTCTTTCCTAATTTATATACAAAACAACCCAGTAAGAGTCCATACAGTAGAACAAGTAGTACTTATTCCACTGAAAAGAGCAAATAAGATCCTTTACAGATGAAGATGATGGTATTGAGGTTTTCTTACCAGTGCAATATAACTATATTTATGATAAAATTTGACTTCCTGACAAAGTAAGTAGACTTGTTAATTTATGTTTTATAGTGCCTGCACATAATTTCTTATGTTAAAGATTTCACAAATAAATCCAGAATGCATAATGCAGCTCAGCAAGTGATAAAATGTATCAGGAACATTATTGTCTTAATCAAGGCATTATTGTCTTCTATGACAGTAAAACAGAACTGTATTTGCTGGACTGTGTTTGAACTCCAGCACTTGCCATAAGTATCATTCACATAGTCACACACACACACACACACACACACACACTCATTAAGTAAGTGAATATATCAAAGAAAATAACATTTCAGTGATTATGAATGCTGGTAACTATAGCAGTGATATAGATCATGCAGATTTCTCTGCACTATCAGTGCAGAGCCTGACTCAGGGCTAGAGCTCACCTACCGTGAGATCATAGCCTGAGCTGAAATCAAGAGCCGGACACTTAATCAACTGAGCCACCTAGGCATCCAGGTAATCATATTTTTAAATTAATGAGTAAAAGGAAGAGCTATACAAAATTTCTCATGTAAAGTGTTGTATGAACAAAGAAAAATCTGAGACCAATTGACGAGGACCTATAGAAAGACAAATTTCAATTCAGTAAGTACAGTCTATCAAGGTATCAAAAAAGAATTGATAGTAAGTTCTATGTTGCAGAACTATGTTTATGTTCAAGCAATGACAAAATCATCACTGAACAAAGGATAAATAGATGACATTCAAGCATTGGCTCTTCAAGCTTCTGACATGCTACAAGGTGGTAATATGCACAAGCTTTGGACTTAGACCTATCCAGGCTTGGCTTCAGTTCTGACACCGTGCGTATTCACTATGAACCCCTGGGAATGTCTCTGAGCATTACATTGCATTTTTACGTAAAATAAAGATAGTAATAATATACTCTGCCAAAGATCGATTAGAGGAGTAAATGAGATATTCTGTGTGAAGTGCCTCACACATAAGCAAATGCATATATTTTTTAATAAAAATAATTATTAAAAAATATTAGGGGCACCTGGATGACTCAGTCAGTTGGGCATCTTACTCTCGCTATCAGCTCAGGTCATGGTCTCGTGGTCCAGAGATGGAGCCCCATGCTGACAATGTGTAGGTTACTTGGGATTTTCTCTCTCCTCTCTCTCTGCCCCCCTCCACTCACATGCACGTGCTCTCTCACTCTCAAAATAAATAAGCATTTAAAATAATAATAATAATAATAATACTGATTTCTGTTAATTTTTTCCAGAGTATATAACTTTGTCTCTTTCATTTTAAGTATTTCAGGTTTGTTTTCTCTACCTTAACACCCACCATATTTTCCCCAGAATCTTGCTAAGGTCAGAAGCTAAATCAATCCTCAGAGTCAGTATAGCATTATTACATTACTCTTCTGTCAGCCAAGGTCCTCTTTCAAAGTATTTAGGATAAGTTCTCGGTCTCATTGATGGCATGCCTATTACATTTTAAATGTTTAGAAATTTTATCTTCATAATAAAAATGAGAATTTTATTTGCAGAAATTTTCCTTTAGCTCTTCTTAACCTCTGTGCTGTGAATCTACCAAAGGGCACTGCTATATTTTGATCACTATGTAACACATTTTGGTGTAAGTGGTAAAGATGGTTATAGAGCAGGATAAAGAGGGTCAAAATCTTAGTACAAGTGAAAAGTTAGAGTTGCTATCTGAAGTTGATGCCAAAGACAAGATTGTATATGAAATGCAGTGTTTGAAAATCTGCTCCTGAAAAAAAATTTGGCTGCTGAGTATATAAGAAAATTACATCATGGGGGGCCCCTGGGTGGTTCAGTCAGTTGAGTGTCCCACTTCGGCTCAGGTCATGATCTCGCAGCTCGTGTGTTCAAGCCCTGCATCGGGATCTGTGCTGACAGCTCAGAGCCTGGAGCCTGCTTTGGATTCTGTGTCTTCATCTCTTTCTGTCCCTCACCTGCTCATGCTCTCTCTCTAGACTCTCTCTCTCTCAAAAATAAATAAACATTTGGGGATTCTGGGAAGATGGCGGCGTAGGAGGACGCTGGGCTCACCGCGCGTCCTGCTGATCACCTAGATTCCACCTACACCTGCCTAAATAACCCAGAAAACCGCCAGAGGATTAGCAGAACAGAGTCACCAGACCCAAGTGCAGACGAGAGGCCCACGGAAGAGGGTAGGAAGGGCGGCGAGGCGGTGCGCGCTCCACGGACTGGCGGGAGGGAGCCGGGGCGGAGGGGCGGCTCGCCGGCCAAGCAGAGCCCCCGAGTCCGGCTTGCAAAAGTGGAGGGGCCTGACGGACTGTGTTCCGACAGCAAGCGCGACTTAGCGTCTGGGAGGTCATAAGTTAACAGCTCTGCTCAGAAAGCGGGAAGGCTGGAGGACAAAGGGAGGGTGAGCTGCGGAGCCCCCGGACGACAGAGCTCAGTTAGGCGGGGAACAAAGGCGCTCGCCAGCGCCATCTCCCCCGCCCATCCCCCAGCCAAAATCCCAAAGGGAACCGGTTCCGGCCAGGGAAATTGCTCGCTCCGCGCAAACACCCAACTGTGTGCTTCTGCGGAGCCAAACCTCCGGCAGCGAATCTGACTCCCTCCGGCTGCCACAGGGCCCATCCTGAAGTGGATCACCTAAGGAGAAGCGAGCTAAGCCTGCCCCCCCTGCCGCCGTGCACCTTGCCTTCCCACCCCAGCTAATACGCCAGATCCCCAGCATCACAAGCCTGGCAGTGTGCAAGTAGCCCAGACGGGCCACGCCACCCCACAGTGAATCCCGCCCCTAGGAGAGGGGAAGAGAAGGCACACACCAGTCTGACTGTGGCCCCAGCGGTGGGCTGGGGGCAGACATCAGGTCGGACTGCGGCCCCGCCCACCAACTCCAGTTATACACCACAGCACAGGGGAAGTGCCCTGCAGGCCCTCACCACACCAGGGACTATCCAAAATGACCAAGCGGAAGAATTCCCCTCAGAAGAATCTCCAGGAAATAACAACAGCTAATGAGCTGATCAAAAAGGATTTAAATAATATAACAGAAAGTGAATTTAGAATAATAGTCATAAAATTAATCGCTGGGCTGGAAAACAGCATACAGGACAGCAGAGAATCTCTTGCTACAGAGATCAAGGGACTAAGGAACAGTCACGAGGAGCTGAAAAACGCTTTAAAGGAAATGTAAAACAAAATGCAAACCACCACGGCTCGGATGGAAGAGGCAGAGGAGAGAATAGGTGAACTAGAAGATAAAGTTATGGAAAAAGAGGAAGCTGAGAAAAAGAGAGATAAAAAAATCCAGGAGTATGAGGGGAAAATTAGAGAACTAAGTGATACACTAAAAAGAAATAATCTACGCATAATTGGTATCCCAGAGGAGGAAGAGAGAGGGAAAGGTGCTGAAGGGGTACTTGAAGAAATAATAGCTGAGAACTTCCCTGAACTGGGGAAGGAAAAAGGCATTGAAATCCAAGAGGCACAGAGAACTCCCTTCAGACGTAACTTGAATCGATCTTCTGCACGACATATCATAGTGAAACTGGCAAAATATAAGGATAAAGAGAAAATTCTGAAAGCAGCAAGGGGTAAACGTGCCCTCACATATAAAGGGAGACCTATAAGACTCGTGACTGATCTCTCTTTTGAAACTTGGCAGGCCAGAAAGAATTGGCACGAGATTTTCAGGGTGCTAGACAGCAAAAATATGCAGCCGAGAATCCTTTATCCAGCAAGTCTGTCATTTAGAATAGAAGGAGAGATAAAGGTCTTCCCAAACAAACAAAAACTGAAGGAATTTGTCACCACTAAACCAGCCCTACAAGAGATCCTAAGGGGGACCCTGTGAGACAAAGTACCAGAGACATCACTACAAGCATAAAACATACAGACATCACAATGACTCTAAACCCGTATCTTTCTATAATAACACTGAATGTAAATGGATTAAATACGCCAACCAAAAGACATAGGGTATCAGAATGGATAAAAAAACAAGACCCATCTATTTGCTGTCTACAAGAGACTCATTTTAGACCTGAGGACACCTTTAGATTCAGAGTGAGGGGATGGAGAACTATTTATCATGCTACTGGAAGCCAGAAGAAAGCTGGAGTAGCCATACTTATATCAGACAAACTAGACTTTAAATTAAAGGCTGTAACAAGAGATGAAGAAGGACATTATATAATAGTTACAGGGTCTATCCATCAGGAAGAGCTAACAATTATAAATGTCTATGCGCCGAATACCGGAGCCCCCAAATATATAAACCAATTACTCATAAACAGAAGCAACCTTATTGATAAGAATGTGGTAATTGCTGGGGACTTTAACACCCCACTTACAGAAATGGATAGATCATCTAGACACATGGTCAATAAAGAAACAAGGGCCCTGAATGAGACACTGGATCAGATGGACTTGACAGATATATTTAGAACTCTGCATCCCAAAGCAACAGAATAGACTTTCTTCTCGAGTGCACATGGAACATTCTCCAAGATAGATCATATACTGGGTCACAAAACAGCCCTTCATAAGTTTACAAGAATTGAAATTATACCATGCATACTTTCAGACCACAATGCTATGAAGCTTGAAATCAACCACAGGAAAAAGTCTGGAAAACCTCCAAAAGCATGGAGGTTAAAGAACACCTTACTAACGAATGAGTGGGTCAACCAGGCAATTAGAGAAGAAATCAAAAAATATATGGAAACAAACGAAAATGAAAATACAACAATCCAAACGCTTTGGGACGCAGCGAAGGCAGTCCTGAGAGGAAAATACATTGCAATCCAGGCCTATCTCAAGAAACAAGAAAAATCCCAAATACAAAATCTAACAGCACACCTAAAGGAACTAGAAGCAGAACAGCAAAGGCAGCCTAAACCCAGCAGAAGAAGAGAAATAATAAAGATCAGAGCAGAAATAAACAATATAGAATCTAAAAAAACTGTAGAGCAGATCAACGAAACCAAGAGTTGGTTTTTTGAAAAAATAAACAAAATTGACAAACCTCTAGCCAGGCTTCTCAAAAAGAAAAGGGAGATGACCCAAATAGATAAAATCATGAATGAAAATGGAATGATTACAACCAATCCCTCAGAGATACAAACAATTATCAGGGAATACTATGAAAAATTATATGCCAACAAATTGGACAACCTGGAAGAAATGGACAAATTCCTGAACACCCACACGCTTCCAAAACTCAATCAGGAGGAAATAGAAAGCTTGAACAGACCCATAACCAGCGAAGAAATTGAATCGGTTATCAAAAATCTCCCAACAAATAAGAGTCCAGGACCAGATGGCTTCCCAGGGGAGTTCTACCAGACGTTTAAAGCAGAGATAATCCCTATCCTTCTCAAGCTATTCCAAGAAATAGAAAGGGAAGGAAAACTTCCAGACTCATTCTATGAAGCCAGTATTACTTTGATTCCCAAACCAGACAGAGACCCAGTAAAAAAAGAGAACTACAGGCCAATATCCCTGATGAATATGGATGCCAAAATTCTCAATAAGATACTAGCAAATCGAATTCAACAGCATATAAAAAGAATTATTCACCATGATCAAGTGGGATTCATTCCTGGGATGCAGGGCTGGTTCAACATTTGCAAATCAATCAACGTGATACATCACATTAACAAAAAAAAAAGAGAAGAACCATATGATCCTGTCAATCGATGCAGAAAAGGCCTTTGACAAAATCCAGCACCCTTTCTTAATAAAAACCCTTGAGAAAGTCGGGATAGAAGGAACATACTTAAAGATCATAAAAGCCATTTATGAAAAGCCCACAGCTAACATCATCCTCAACGGGGAAAAACTGAGAGCTTTTTCCCTGAGATCAGGAACACGACAGGGATGCCCACTCTCACCGTTGTTGTTTAACATAGTGCTGGAAGTTCTAGCATCAGCAATCAGACAACAAAAGGAAATCAAAGGCATCAAAATTGGCAAAGATGAAGTCAAGCTTTCACTTTTTGCAGATGACATGATATTATACATGGAAAATCCGATAGACTCCACCAAAAGTCTGCTAGAACTGATACATGAATTCTGCAAAGTTGCAGGATACAAAATCAATGTACAGAAATCAGTTGCATTCTTATACACTAACAATGAAGCAACAGAAAGACAAATAAAGAAACTGATCCCATTCACAATTGCACCAAGAAGCATAAAATACCTAGGAATAAATCTAACCAAAGATGTAAAGGATCTGTATGCTGAAAACTATAGAAAGCTTATGAAGGTAATTGAAGAAGATTTAAAGAAATGGAAAGACATTCCCTGCTCATGGATTGGAAAAATAAATATTGTCAAAATGTCAATACTACCCAAAGCTATCTACCCATTCAATGCAATCCCAATCAAAATTGCACCAGCATTCTTCTCGAAATTAGAACAAGCAATCCTAAAATTCATATGGAACCACAAAAGGCCCCGAATAGCCAAAGGAATTTTGAAGAAGAAGACCAAAGCAGGAGGCATCACAATCCCAGACTTTAGCCTCTACTACAAAGCTGTCATCATCAAGACAGCATGGTATTGGCACAAAAACAGACACACAGACCAATGGAATAGAATAGAAACCCCAGAACTAGACCCACAAACGTATGGCCAACTCATCTTTGACAAAGCAGGAAAGAACATCCAATGGAAAAAAGACAGTCTCTTTAACAAATGGTGCTGGGAGAACTGGACAGCAACGTGCAGAAGGTTGAAACTAGACCACTTTCTCACACCATTCACAAAAATAAACTCAAAATGGATAAAGGACCTAAATGTGAGACAGGAAACCATCAAAACCTTAGAGGAGAAAGCAGGAAAAGACCTCTCTGACCTCAGCCGTAGCAATCTCTTACTCGACACATCCCCAAAGGCAAGGGAATTAAAAGCAAAAGTGAATTACTGGGACCTTATGAAGATAAAAAGCTTCTGCACAGCAAAGGAAACAACCAACAAAACTAAAAGGCAACCCACGGAATGGGAAAAGATATTTGCAAATGACATATCGGACAAAGGGCTAGTATCTAAAATCTATAAAGAGCTCACCAAACTCCACACCCGAAAAACAAATAACCCAGTGAAGAAATGGGCAGAAAACATGAATAGACACTTCTCTAAAGAAGACATCCAGATGGCCAACAGGCACATGAAAAGATGTTCAGCGTCGCTCCTTATCAGGGAAATACAAATCAAAACCACACTCAGGTATCACCTCACGCCAGTCAGAGTGGCCAAAATGAACAAATCAGGAGACTATAGATGCTGGAGAGGATGTGGAGAAACGGGAACCCTCTTGCACTGTTGGTGGGAATGCAAATTGGTGCAGCCGCTCTGGAAAGCAGTGTGGAGGTTCCTCAGAAAATTAAAAATAGACCTACCCTATGACCCAGCAATAGCACTGCTAGGAATTTACCCAAGGGATACAGGAGTACTGATGCATAGGGGCACTTGTACCCCAATGTTCATAGCAGCACTCTCAACAATAGCCAAATTATGGAAAGAGCCTAAATGTCCATCAACTGATGAATGGATAAAGAAATTGTGGTTTATATACACAATGGAATACTACGTGGCAATGAGAAAAAATGAAATATGGCCTTTTGTAGCAACGTGGATGGAACTGGAGAGTGTGATGCTAAGTGAAATAAGCCATACAGAGAAAGACAGATACCATATGCTTTCACTCTTATGTGGATCCTGAGAAACTTAACAGGAACCCATGGGGGAGGGGAAGGAAAAAAAAAAAAAGGACATTAGAGTGCGAGAGAGCCAAAGCATAAGAGACCTTTAAAAACTGAGAACAAACTGAGGGTTGATGGGGGGTGGGAGGGAGGGGCGGGTGGGTGATGGGTATTGAGGAGGGCACCGTTTGGGATGAGCACTGGGTGTTGTATGGAAACCAATTTGTCAATAAATTTCATATATAAGAAAAAAAAATAAATAAACATTTAAAAAATGGTATCATGGAAGAAAACAATTCTACTCATTGATAAAGTGACCAATACTAGAGGTTATAATCTTATATATGATATATTGTACAACAGGATGGTTGTGTAGTGATTCTTGGTGACACATTAATGTTATTTTGGTGGTTAATTTTATGTCAACTTGACTGGGCTAAGATTACTTAGATAGCTGGTAAAACATTATTTCTTGTGGTGTTTGTGAGGCTGTTTCCAGAAGAAATTAGTATTTGAATCAGTAGACTGAGTAAAGAAGATTTACCTGCCAGTGCAGGTGGGTGTCATCCAATCCTTTGTGAAGCTTGAATAAAACAAAAAGGTAAGGAAGAATGAATTTGCTCTCCACCTGAGCTGGGACGTCCATACTTGCCTGCCCTTGGACGTCAGTACTCCTGACTTTGGGACTTTGAGACTCAGACCAGAACATATCCCATCAGTTCCCCTGGTTCTCAGGCCTTTGGGCTTGGACTGAATTACACCACTGGCTGTGCAGACAACAGATAGTGGGACTTACTGGCTTCCAAAATCACGAGAGTCAATTCTTGTAATAAATCTCTTATGTATACCTATGTGTCCTCTTCTGCCTTTCTGGTGAACGAACCCTAAGACACAGGTGTATGCTAGCTCAGGTTGCCATAACAAAACACCACAGGCTGGGTGGCTTAAACAACAGAAATTTACCTCCTTACAGTTCCAGGGGCTAGAACCCTTAGATCAATCAGCAAGATTGGTTTCTGTGAGAGCTCTCTTACTGGCTTATAGATGATCACTGTCTTTCTGTGTCCTCACATGGCCTTTCCTAGGTGTACATGCAGAGAGTGATCTTCCTCGTTTTATGTCCATATTTTATGATCCATTAGGATTAGAGACCTACACTTATGACCTCATTTAACCTTAATTACCTCCCAAAGGCCCTGTTCCCAAATACAGTCACATTGAGAGTTAGAGTTCTAACACGTCAATTTGGGGAGACACAATTGAGTTCATAGCAATCCCTTCAGGTGTTCCCCCCAAAATATACTGTTTAAAAGTGTGCCATCCACAGGCTCAAAATGTTTGAGAATTAGGAACTAAGTATCTCAGGATCCTTAACATGTTAATAATTACAATGCATTCTGTCACCTCTCCAATAATTCCATTAGATTTAATGCCTCAATTGTGTGTTTCAACAAATTCTGTGATTTTGTCAATTCATCTAGTAATTGACAGATTTGAGTATTTAGCCTAAAAAATACATTCCTGATTTTTATTCCATAGATCAACTTCTTCTAGTGTCCACTTTCCATAATTGTTGTAATGTACCTGGTAAAAACTTACTAAATACTTAACCACTTGTAGCTCAAAGTGTCCTTACTGATGAGTGTAAGCTAGATGATTTAAAGCACAGTGGCTGTGCTGAAAATCTTTTATTGTCTAAATTCCTATCACTGTACCTTCAGGATGTTCTGATGACTGCATTTTAGTCATATGAATCCAACTTTTTTTTTCCAGCTGATGGAGGAAAAGAGAATGAGACAAGGAGACAGGGAGAGAAAAGAGAAAAGAGAGAGAGAGAGAGAGATGAAGGAGAAGGTAGGAGAGAGGGAGAGAGAGAGGGAGGGTAGAGGGAGAGAAATACAGAACAATTTAAAATTTTTTAATGTTTATTTATTATTGAGAGATAGAGAGAGACAGAGAATGAGCACAGGAGGGGCAGAGAGAAGGAGAGACACAAAATTTGAAGCAGGCTCCAGGCTCTGAGCTGTCAGCACAGAGCCCAATGTGGGGCTTGAATTCATAAACCGGGAGATCATGGCCTGAGCCTAAGCCAGACGCTTAACCGACTGAGACACCCAGGTGCCCCTAATTTAAAAGACAAGGTGATTTCATTTTCTACTTTTCCCCATGAGTATATGGGCTGAAGTGATCTTGAAATGATGGAAGTGAATTTCCTATTTTCTCATTCATTTTCAAATACTCTGAGTATATCATGCAACATGTGATTCTAGTATTTCAGTTATATAATTTTCATCACATGACCCTTTAGTATGACCATAACTGGACATATTGTATATTTTATTTTCCATGGACATTTTAAAGAAATACAACCTACTTCTGATGGAATATAATACTTACCTTACATATTGGTTTTGAGAGCAAATCTCATATACTATGTTTCTATGTCATACATCCTAATTTCAGACAAGTTAAATATGTAACATTTTGTATCATCGATATAGGACAATTTTTTAAAAATGAAGTATCTGCACAGTGACAAAAGTATTATTAAGAATTGGTACTTCTCAGGGGCGCCTGGGTGGCGCAGTTGGTTAAGCGTCCGACTTGAGCCAGGTCACAATCTCGCGGTTCGTGAGTTCGAGCCCCGCGTCAGGCTCTGGGCTGATGGCTCAGAGCCTGGAGCCTGTTTCTGATTCTGTGTCTCCCTCTCTCTCTGCCCCTCCCCCATTCATGCTCTGTCTCTCTCTGTCCCAAAAATAAATAAACGTTGAAAAAAAAAAAAAAAAGAATTGGTACTTCTCAGAAGAAAAGTAGCTAACTTATCTGTAGTCTCTTTTAGGGCAAAATAAATGTTGATTTTTAAAAATAACAGGGGCGCCTGGGTGGCGCAGTCGGTTAAGCGTCCGACTTCAGCCAGGTCACGATCTCGCAGTCCGGGAGTTCGAGCCCCGCGTCAGGCTCTGGGCTGATGGCTCAGAGCCTGGAGCCTGTTTCCGATTCTGTGTCTCCCTCTCTCTCTGCTCCTCCCCCGTTCATGCTCTGTCTCTCTCTGTCCCAAAAATAAATAAACGTTGAAAAAAAATTAAAAAAAAAAATAACAGCTCTCTACAATTTAGTACTTCCCACATTATGTCTTGTAAAACAATCTTTTCAAATGTTTGTCTTTCCTTTGGCTTAAAGAGCCTTTGCAAAGGTACTATGTCTTACTAGAATTACAGCAAAATGATAAGCAATAGTTGCTGGGGTTGAAACAATGAGGTATATGCACAAGTGAAATTAGAAAGTCAAATCTTCCTGTATTCAATTACATTATTAAGATAGAGGCATTAACTGAGTTTCACAATTTTTTAAATTCAAGCATTACATATGCATCCTATATAGATCATATATCTGCAAGTATTGTCAAATAGTATTTTTGAAGATGCCTGAACTGTTGGAACCGATTGCTGTGATGTCATGGGTTTTTTTGTTTGTTTGTTCTTGTGTGTTCCTTTTTCACTTAAATTAATCTTTGGCTGAGAAAGGCGGTTCTTAAGAGTTATGACTGTAGTCATGTTTATTCAAATAATGAAAAATAAGGTTATCAGCAGGAAAGTACAACTTTGGGCCTTGAATTACAATTTTCTTACACCTTTACAGAGGAAATTAAAAAATCACATTGTCTCCACGTGGAGATATCTTGTGGTAGGAATAGATACTGCAATTTTTCTGTGGTACAAACATTTCCACACTGATCACACTCACTCAGGAAATGCGCAGAATCCAAATTACAATAAAACTATTTCAGCCAAGAGGGATTCAAAACCAAAACTGTTTAAACCATCATAGTACTTAGAATATATCTCAGCTGGGGACTTAGAATATATACCTTAATATCTTAGGAGATAAATATATTACATATGCCACCGTTTGCTTTGGTAATAAGGAGAAAAAGAAGACGTGATTGAGAAAAGCAGAAGAAATGTGATGAAGATAAAATCACCCTTTCATACATAAATGAAATGCAGCTATTTCCAGCTTACCATCTTGGCTATTCTAAAACTTTCATTTTGATTTGTTTTCAAAGCTATCTAGAAAAATATGCTCATGTGTTATACTTACTGAATGTCATTACCTGCTTATTAACAGTTGAGCTGCCTTTAAGAGATATACAATGATAGAAATCCTGAGTGTTCTTTCTTCACTACCCTAATGTATCCACCTGTAGATTTTTGTCAAAACAATGTTGAATCAATTATTAAGATTAACTTAAATATGAAATGCAATTTTTTTTCCTTTAGCTCTTTTATGAGCAATTCTAGACCACTGTGAAAACTTCACCCCAGGAATGGCAGTATCTATTTGACTAAAGAGTAGCTTAAGTTATTATTTTGAAAAAGAAGACAGCAATTGCTTAGGCAACATCAGCAATACTGCATGATGAGAATAATTCTATAAAGCCCCTGTGTATGTAAGCCATAGCCACATAATACCTCCCAGGAAAAGAAAATATGAATGTTATATGCCTGTAGATAAATACAAAAGGAAGACTGGAGCATCATATCTATTAATAACCCAACAATTTTTTCCTCAAATGCCCTTGTTTTCAACTTTCCTTTAAATTGCTTTAGCATTTCTCTCAGTACTTGCGGCAATTTTAAGATTTTCTCCAACTTCACAGCATATAAGCTGAAAAATATATAAATAAGTCAACAACATTATCAACTATTTTAGAGAGTTTATATATATATATATATATAATTTTCTACAGTGGCTCAAGAAACAGATCAAAAAAGCTTTGAGCAACAGCTTTAAGTCTGGATCATAGGGTCATAAGTGGAATTTGATATAAAATTATTGCCTCTGAAAGTTTACAGAAGATATAAAGAAACCATCTACATTATAAATTTAACTTTGAGGAAAGACTCCAAAAGAGTTTTAAAAATGCAAAAAATGTGGGAAAGTGATGTGTCCTCTTGACCTTCCTCAAAGCATGAATAATTTTGTGGTATTTGTGAGCTAAGAAAAACATTTGTATGGAAATCTCTGAAGTCTTTGCCTTTCCAGCATGGTTCATGTTATTGGCACTGAAACAGAGATATGAGTCGAGATTTTCTTCCTATTCAGACACAACCAATTTCCAGGCCAGATCTTCATCTTGACCTTAAAAAACAATAACCCCTTCCATGTATGTCTAAAAGAAAGAGCTGTGGAATACTGCCTTACACTATTATACTTTGCCTGAACCATATTATCATATTTTATGTATTTGATTTTTATGTGAATTTTGTCCAGATTTGGTATCAATTATCATGTCATGAGGTGGAATGCTATAAAATTAACTAAATGCTGAGACACACAGAGTTCAGTTCTATACCATGCACAGCAACTGACTCGCTATGGAAACCAAAAAATCATCTGCCTACTTGTGCCTTCTATTTTCTTATCCATAAAATGAAAATAATGGTACTTGATCAGGTGGATTTTACTGAGATTCCAAGAGACTCAGCTCAGAAAACAGATTTCATGTGCTTTGAAATGTATAAAACATGAAGATAGCAATAAAATATTATCAATAAAATGTTGAGAATAAGTGAAATTTCAAAGAATGAATAAGCTTACAAACAGAGATCTATATTATTTTGTTTCTATGGTTAAATTTAGAAAACCTTATCATTTTTTCTTACACTTTAACAATTGGTACATGCACCTTGAGATATATATCAAAAAGAAGTCCTTTACATCTTTTAAATATGTAAATTTTAACAATAAATTTTCTAATCCATGAACATGCATGTCTTTCCATTTATTTTTCATTTATTTATTTATTCCATTATTTATTTTATTTTCCATTTTATTTCTTCTTTAATTTCTTTTATCAATGTATTGTAATTTTTAGTATACAGGTCTTTCATTTTCTTGGCCAAGTCTATTCTTAAGTATTTTGTTCCTTTTGACACTATTGTTAATAGAATTTTCTTAATTTACTTTTCACATATTTTGTTGTTAGTGTACAGAATTGCAACTTAATTTTGTATGTTGATTTTGTATCTTTCAACTTTACAACCCAAATATCAATCAACATATGAATGGATAAAGACAATGTGATAGCCACAAGCACACACACACACACACACACACACACACACACTGTAATATTATTCAGCCTTCACAAAAGAAGGAAATCCTACCATTTGCAACAACACGGATGAACTTGGAAGACATTGTGCTAAGTAAAATAAATAAGTCAATCAGAGAAGGGCAAACTGCATGATTTCACTTTTATGTGACATCTGAAATAGTCAAACTTGGCAGAAGCAGAACCTAGAATAGTTGTTTCCAGGGTACAGGAGGAGGGGGAAATAGGGAGTTGTTCAGTGGGCATAAAGCTGGAGTTATAAAAGATGAATCAGTTCCAGAGATCTGCTGTACAACATAATGCCTATAGTTAGCAATACAGTATTATGTACTTAAAAACTGTTGAGGGTAGGTTTCATGTTAAGTGTTCTTATAACATTATGGAAGAAAAGAAGGGAGGGAGAGAGGGAGGGAGGAGAGAAGGAAAAAGAAAAGAGACACAGGAAATGTTTAGAGGTGATGGATATATTTATAATCTTGATTGTGGTTATGGATTCATTAATATATGTAGTTTTCAAACTCATTAAATTGTATATATTAAACGTGCACAATTTTTTGTATATATACCTCAAAAAAGTTGCAAAAAGATTTTAAATAAAACTAGAGTACACACACAGACATACAGACATAGAATGGCACTGATATACTAAAGGACATACAGTGAATATGTTGAACTATGCAAAATAAATAAATAACCGACATTACAAATTATTGATGTTGTATTCCAAAACCTCATTTAAATAATTTGAGAATTGAAATTGATTTTCAAACAGAAAGAAGAGGGGCGCCTGGGTGACTCAGTCAGTTAAGCATCCGACTTTGGCTCAGGTCATGATCTCATAGCCTGTGAGTTTGAGCTCTGCATCGGGATCTATGCTGACAGTTCGGAGCCTGGAGCCTGCTTTGGATTCTGTGTCTCCCTCTCTTTCTGACCTTCTCCTGCTCATGCTCTGTCTCTCTCTCAAAAATAAACAACTAAAAAATAACTTAAAAAATAAAACAGAAAGAAGAGTAAAATAAATTGAAAAATAACTTTTAAACAAAGCTTGCAACAAAGTTGTTTTATTATTCACCCATTTTCCTGTGGAGGTAAATAAGTTGAATTAGGTAAATAAGTTATAGACATGACTGCTTGAAAGAAATGTCCTGTATAACATTATTTAGGTATGTTTGCTCTGTTCATTAATTCAAAATGTTAATCTTTAAAATAATTCTTTTAAAACTATTTGAACTCCCTGAGGTTATCATCTGAGTAATTGACCCCATAGGTAAATAAATACTGAGTTGATGTAAAAGGGAAAATGGGCAGACACAGCTATAGTTTCACGAGAGTCTGGTACTTATGCTAAAACAAAGAAGAAAATAATTTTGGTACTAAACAAGTGGAGGAACATTTTCATCTATTGATTTATACTCTTAAAAACACTTCATTTATTTTTCTAGAGGTGGCATCATAGTAAATGTGAAATATGGACTTTAGTTTTTTACATCATCTGGAGAAGAAATAATTGATGTCACTGATTTGTTGAGCTCCAGGCAGTTGATTAGCTACATTAATTATAACCTGAAGGCTTTTTACTTGTGCCATAAGTATAGTCTCTGCTTTCCTACCAAAGTCCAGAGTGGTTTTTACATTACTGTGTGTAAATTCATGATTAACAATCTCTTGTAATTCTCATTATGGACATCATCCTGGTCAGGAGCGATCACCTGAGCAATCTGCATGCCGAAAATAAACACTTGGGTTAGCATAGAATCTCACCACTAATATAAATGACTTTGGTGTTGTGTTTTTTTTTTTTTCAGATGCCAGGAACATTGTCTGTTTCAGGATCCATATCTCTTCTACATTGAAAAGAAGATATACTCTGACACTTCTCTGAGTGCCCAGACCCCAAAATGCCCAGAGACTGAAGAGAGAACCATTGAGCAGTAGAATAGAAAGTGAAAGAATTCAAGTCGAGTGTACACCAAGCAATAGTGTTATGTGGGTGAAATACTTTACGATTCTGGCTTTCTGTTTTCTCATATAAACTACATGTTAGATTAATTACTCTCTCTGATTCCCTTCTGCCTTGTCATTCTATAATATGTGTCTGAAACTGTGTTGAATCCTTTTAGATGTGGCTGCCAAACAGTAGAAATTCAATTCTTCAAGGGTGGTTCTGAGGACTAAAGTTGCACAATGTTTTCAACTAAAATTTGCCTCTTTTTATCCTTTCCGTAACCTCTTAAAAGAGTGTGCCTCAAGCATTGAGTGACTTTTCTGTTCTCCTCAAAGAAACAATAAAATTGAAATTGAAGTCAAGAAAGTAAAAATTGGAGATAATTGTGGTGAAATCATGCTAATAATTTTGAGTACTCAGTTTTTTTCCATAAATTATTCTCCATCATGATCCAATTAATCATCATAATATCTCCTTGAGGGAGTTAAGTAGCTAATATTACTAGATGAATAAAGATGCCCATTTTACTTTAAGAAGTATCTTCCCCAGCTTTATTTTTAACACTAATTACCTCCTTACCTAGAGTAGGATGAAGTATTCCAATAATACCACATATGTTCCTTTCATGTGGCCAAAAATAGATTATCTTACAGATTTATTTCATGAATTTGATGGTATTTCAAAAAAAAAGCAATTAGATACCACAGTGTAGTGAATTCTAAGTTCTTATTTTCTAAATAAGACTTTAATAACTAAATTGAATCCACAGGCTTCATGAACTTATCAGCTCTTCCATTAATTTGCTATGCATTCTTGCCCAAATTCTTTAACATATTTGTTCCTCACTATAAGATGCTGATAATTTAATTGCTCTGTTAATATTTAAATTTCTTAAATACATTGTACAAATTCAAAATAGTATTATTTTCATTATGTCCAATATCAATATTTATCCATTGAAATGAAAACTGCCAGGGGAAACAATGACCAGCTGATGTTCTAAAACTATTTCAAGTTTGTACAAATGTGTGTACAAGGTTACGATCCTATGTATGCCCGAAGTATGTACAAAGCATACATCTAACTAGGTCTTTCTTTTTATTTTTCAACTGAATAAGTGAATCATGGTTAAGGCAGATATTAAATTAGGAATTTTCTCAAAGTATTTAGTATGTACTGAATTATTGAATTGGACATGATCTTAGAAATAATGTGCTCCTATTCTTGTAATGTACTGATGCTGTGTAGTAAAGTGATTTAGGAGAAAGTATTTGGGGACAAACACTGGATTTTAACTACCACTAAGCAGCTCTGTAGACTTGGCCAAAACCTACCAGTTAATTTTTTGCAGTTTTGTAATTGAGTTATTAATTTCTAATTCATTGAACTTACTTAGTGTTAAGTAAGACAATGTATTCAAAACACTTGACATACTGAAAATAAATGGAGGGACAGAGAGTGAGAAGAGATGAAATGATGTTTCTTTGTCCAGCGAACTACTAGGTGAATTCTTTATTTGGTCCTTTAGAATTCTCTTTGACTCAATTTTCTAATGTCCTCTGTTTTCAACTGGGCCATGGAAAAGGAATGTATAAGAATCAGCCTATGGATATTTCTACTTTGTCTTCATATCTCTTAGGTTCCATTGTAGCAGTTTCCACTGAAAAACAAAATGAACAAGTTTGGGGAGTGAGCCAATTTGGCAAAGATCACTCTTCTCTTCCTGTGTTACTTAATGCCCCTAGCAGAGCATGGCACTCACTCACCCATGTCTTCTTCATTACTGCCATATTGTGTTACAAATATCTCTATTAGCACTTCCTTCCCTAGATTCTAATTATCTGTTGATGTTTCTCTCTTTTTCACTAGACTGAGTTCCTTGAGGGCATGGGGTATACATTACTTTTGTTCTTTTTTTTCTTTTTTAATTTCAACACAGCTCTGACACATGGTAAATGCCATTCAGTCTGAATGAATGAAGTTTATGTGTCAGATTAATAATGGGAAATGAATTAAGACAAAAAGAGAAAAGACAGAAAACAATCTACAGGTTTGAATTACAATTCTGTATCGTCCTGCCTATGTGAGCCTTCTTTACAGCCTGATGGCCACACTTGATATGAATTAAATAATTGTGGGATAAATGAAGAATTGGCCACAATTACTTTAAAAATGATTATTCTATGGATATTTTAATTTTAAAATTGCAACGTTTATCCTAATTGCTATTCGCAGTATGCTATGGTTTATTGGTCTCTGCATATGTACCAGGCACTGTAGAGGGATCTCTATATCAAAATTTAAGCTCCATGGTTATAGAGAAGTAATTTTGGTATCCTTATTTTACAAATGAGTACATTGGAGCATGGAAGTGAAATTGATGAACTAAATTCATAGGTAATTGTATACACGTACTGGTGTTTCTCTTTCTCCAAATGACTTTATGATCATCTACTAATGAATGTCACAATGCATTCAATGTCTGATTGAAACATATTTTTGCTAATGATAGTGAGAAAAGGGTTGGACAGTTGCTAGAAAGATGAAAGGATATGAATAATGTGCATACTGGCTAATTGACCCACTTGCATTGCCTATATAGGAATGGAGAGAGCACTCCACCCTCTTCTAGTCTATCCTAAATATTGCTCTTCAGTGTCTAGGATAGACTCATAAACCAGGAAACAGAGGTGCCTGATTTGCTAAAGAACTAATTAAGAGGCTACTGCTATAAACTTGCTAATATGCAAATGTCTTATATTGGCATATGTTTCTCAGTATTCTAAGCTCTTTCTCATAAACTAGCATATAATAGGCTAGGAGAGAAGCAACAAAGTGTTCTGGTTCACACACAAGACCGAACTGGATGCAAATTCTGACTCTGCTTTTCTTTGCTGACTGTGAGCAACTTCTATGACTTTCTTTGTAAAAGATGGGAGGAAAGATCTTAATAATACCTTCCTTAACAGATTTTATAAAAATAAACTACTTAGAATATTATATGAATTTTCAGTTAAGCAAGGCTAGCAGTTTAGGTCCATTTGAGATGACAAAAACAAACAAACAACATTAACAACATTAAAATGACATTCAATGAAAAATGTATGGAGCATCTGTAAGATATCAGATACTGCACTAGACACTAGGTAAATAAAGAAAAATAGATTCCAAATAGCCTTCAGTTGTCTCAAATTATCAGTGGACTCCTAAGTCATAGTTCTGTAGTCAGCTAACAGTAATGAACATTTTTTTCTACACTACTTTATATAAGATGATATTTTACTCATTTTATCTTCACAACAACCTCTTAAGATAAGAACTATTATTATTGCCAGCTTTTAAATGAGAAAACCAAGGTGGTGAGAATTTAAGTAACTTGCCTAAGATGGCATATTTAAAAAGGGTTTAGCTGTACCAGACACACTCACAGTCTATGCTGTCTTCTGTGAGATATTGCCTCATGTGTGTTATTTCCACTCTTATAGAATGCTTACGGGAACAAAAGGGGGGTAATAACTTCTGATCAAGATGTCACAGCAGATATTTGTGCATTCCTGCTCAATTCAAATACCCTGAAATAATATAGATTTTAAAAAATAGGCAATTAGTCATATTCAAAAAATAAAACTATATGTATCTGCAATCCCTTGGTGATAAGTTGGTATTCAAGTCATATGGTGGCACAGCAGTGGGAATCATGTTTAATCATTTGAATACTCTTGCAGAAACTGGGACTACCTGGTAAAACAGCAGAACCTATGGCTGCAGATAGCCAGATGCAGGGGCCATGCTCCTCATCAATGAGCTGTGATTGGTAGAGCACCACGTAACCAAGAGTTACACGTTCAACTTTGCAAACCAGAAATTTGTTGTTTGCCTGTGACCCAGGAATAAAGCAGAAGCACCATGCAGGTATAGGGAGTTTATCTGTACTACTTGAGAAGGTAATACAAAATTTTGCAGAAGACAAAAATGGATTGTGGATCTTGTTTCACCATGAGATATTGTGCAATTAACATCCCTTCTGTGAGATTGTTTCCTCACTTGTAAAATGTGCATAAACAAAATACACTTCATTGAATTGTTGTAAAGATTAAATCAAATAATATATCCAATACAGTAAAACCTTGGTTTGTGACCATATTTCATTACAGAAACACGCTTGTAAGCCCAAGCACTTGTATATCAAAGTGACTTTCAAGAAACATTGGCTCGGTTGTGTTTATGTGACATTTAGCATCATTTACTACTCGTATTGCAAGACATTGCTAATTTATCAAGTTAAATGTATTAGAAATGTTTGCTAGTCTTGAGGAACACTCACAGGGCAAGTTACTCATAATCCAAGGTTTTACTATAGTTATAAAAATGCTTCACTCATACATGTACTTACTCATACTAAGACCAAACCATTTTTACTTTAACTGTTTATAGTAGAAATGCTTTAAAATATTTTAACTCACTCTTAGGACATTTAAAATGGAGTCACTGAAAATTCATTATACAATTATTGTAAAATAATAGAAATTTAGGTTGTTAAAGGATTTTGGAAAGCATCTAATCAAATCTCCCAATTATAAAGATGTAGAAATGGAGGCTCAGAGAAGTGAAATGATTTGCTGATGGTTCACCTAACCTAGTGTAAGAATCTGTTCCAATGCACTAGTCCATTAAGGCTTCACTCCTTTATTCTTATAGAGGAGGGCTGTGTGCCCCAGATGCACGGTGAGCCCACAATTTTGAAACTGGTTTTTATATTCTTCTGCCTCACTGCCTTCTATCTGCTGTCATTTCTACTTTTGGTCTGCCTGATTCTAAAGCCCCTCCTGTTTCTCCACAGTTTACTTGTCTCTTCCACTTTGGGGTAAGAAACAAATTAGAGTGAACTAGGTTTAATATATGAGTGAACAGGCTTTGAGTGAAGGTAGTGATTCTACTGTGAGTAAAATACTTGCCTTTCAATACCTATATTTTGGTTTATTTACTTTGAGTATTGCCTAGTTGTGGATGGTGGTGGGAGTTGAAGGGAATTCTGGGCTAAGCATCAGGTTATCAATTTTATGAAAAATTAAAATCCTTAGAAAAACAAAATACAGATAAAAGCGAGGCATTTTTACATTAACATATGGATAAATATAAAAGTCAGGTAAATGAATTAACTAGCTACCACCACTAACAAAAAATAGCCCAAGGATAGTAAATAAATTATGAGATTTTAATGTGTTCAATTAGAACTAATATGTGAAAGTTAAACAGAGAAGGTTGTCTGCCAATTCATTTTGTAGTAATTGAGAAACAAGCAAATTAATTTAAGAAATGCAGGAAAAGTCTATTTGCATATTATCTTTATGACTGTACATAAAGCATCTAGTCTGGAAGAATTCCCATTCAAAGGGACATTAAATTAGCATAGTGCCGGTCTATAGGTCTCCCCCAATAGTTACCCACATGCTTGTGAACACCCATAGTCAGAGAGATGAATGTTCCTTCTAGCTCAGGTTCTGGAGAATTTAAGACAATAATTGCTTTCAATGTTTCTGGGGCAGAAAGCATTAGATGGCCAAAATCTGGGTTAAGGACATTTGTAAACCATAGAACTCTTTGAAAATGTACCCTTTGTGTTACTAACACCTCATATCACTCAGACTTTTCTACAGCAATTTGTAGTTTTGTTTTCGCTTGGTTTTGGTGCGATAGTACACATTTTATTTTTTCATCTGCAAATATTTGTTATAAGCAACTTTATGATTACAGATTTCATAGACCTGATATGGAATATTTATAATTTTAATCTTATCAATTGTGTATCAATGCTTAATACTAGCATATAATGAGATGACGTGATGAAGGTGATGATGATGGTGATGATGATGATGTTATTAACACTCACTTATTATGGTGCCTTATATATACCCGACACTGTTCTAAGCAATTTCCATATATAAATTCATTTGATGATAACATATGGAAGTAGGTTTTTACCAGTAAGTGCTTTCTGACAACAAGTCCTTCTGCTCCTAATGGCTCTACCACCAGCTCATTATGGTTCCTGAAATCCAACCATGAAGTAGTGTTTTAGAGAGCTTAACCCGGACATCAGAATAGTTTAGGTTCCAGTCTGTGTTCATGTTTAAACTATTGTCTCTCGGTTGCAAATTTATCCTTCTATGTTTTGTAACACCGGTACTGAACTGCACAGCTTTATTTCTCCCTTTAAGATGTTTCCTACTCAGTTCTGGGAATAGGAAGCCCTCTAGGGAGATGAGAAGAAAGGAGAGAAAAGGAAGAAGGGCTTCCTCATTCCATCTTAGTCTGTTTTTCTATGGCCCTCCCCTCTGGCAGGAGTACTTAGTTCTGCCTCTAGGTGCTTATGCATTCCCAGATCTAGCCTCGTGGTGACCCAGGCACTGACCTCTTTTAAAAGTTTGGGCCCAGGCTCTTTGGAATCTTTCCAAGATGATATTCCTAGCCCTTCTTCTTTTTTCCCATAGTTTTAAGGATAACAGCTATTTCTCTATCTGAACTGCACTTGATACCAGGAGACTCTGAGGTTTATTTGATCATGTCCATGTCCTTTAACGAAGCATCGATCTCCTTTCCAATAGGAAATGACATAGTAGTAATTAATAATATGAAGTCACATCACAATTAATTAAAAATGTCACTCTTGTTGATGATGTAATGAAGTAATCCTGAGAATCAAGTGCTTTCAATACTTAATTTTTATGGTAGTTATGATGACTACAAGAACTATGGGTGGTTGGTCTGCTTCTGACTGCATTGGAGAATCAACAGGCAGAAAAGTATAAGCTCAGGGTTTTTCCTTCTCAGTTGAAGTTATAGAGAACAAAAGACCTTTTATGGCAGTCTCAAAAGAATTTCTTATTTCTAGTAGCCATAGGGCTGGCTTCTCCTAAAAAGTCGATGCAGATTTTAATTGTGCTGATTATAGAACTATAATGTAAATCAAAATCTTACACTGGCCATGTATCTCATGAGAGAGGTCAGGATATTAATTGGGAAGGAAAGTGAGGCTAAAACTTGGATGGTGACAGCTGAGTGGACTTGAGCAGGGCTGAGAATCTTAGAACTTTAAGGCTTCCTAAGACTTTCTTATAATGGAAACAATCCACCTTCCTGGATGTGAGAAGACACTCCTGCTCTTGAATTCAGATCCTTCAGTGATTCTGTCAGATAGAAAACTGCAAATCAACCAGTTGACAGGCCGACTGAAAAAAAAAGTAGTAGAGGAAGGGTGTTATTGTGTCAACTACAATCATGTAACTAATTACAGATATGGGAATTATAGAAGGTATGAATATTTCCATTCCTTGCTCGCTATTACTTTCCTAAATATATATAGCTCTAGATATCTCTAAAGATCACATGGGCATTTAAACTAATTGATATTTGTATATATTAAATAGTTTCTTTTGACCTCCTTTCTCCTATCCCTTTAGTGTTCTACATAAAGGTGTTTTCATCATAGAAAGGCTTACAATGGACTCTTTGGGAAACAGATTATTCAAGTGTGACTGTGATTATATTAGATTAAATGTCATCACTCAGAAATGGATACTGTAACTGCTGCCCAGAAATGGATATGATGGCTGTGTGGATCTTGTATATCTCCTTTTTGGACAAATGTTGAGAGTATTTTGTTTGCATCAAGGATAATTGCATCTTCTGGTTGGGAGTCAGCATACATATACAGAAGTGAATGTGTGATATCAATTAACTGACAGGGTGAAGTATATCTGTTATTAAGCATTTTTCTGTCATCTCCAAATCCAACCTTCTATACCCTATTTTATGATGCTGGGCCGAGAACTCTTTAATTTCCATTTCTTTTCTGCCCCTGACACGTTATTCTAGTAGAAGGTGCTGGAGGAAGATTAGAAAGCAGGTGGAAAGAGAAAGGAACATTCTCCTTTCTATCAATTTGTTTTGCCTTTTAATGTTACCCTTCACCTTGCAAAAACAGTTGATTAGAGTCTTCAGTGCTTTGCATTTCCAAAGCCAGTCTCCCGAAGGTATCAGTTGCAGTCAAGCAGCACCTCCTCCTTGCGAGACTGATCCTAAATGTGCAAGTGTTCTTTGGCACGTGACTGAGATCCCAGCAGCACATGGGCAGACCACAGAGGTCTGAGACCCAACCCTGAGGTGCCCCTTCTCCAATTACCTGTGATTCCAGCATCGGGCAGGTGGCACCCTGTCCTTGTCTGACTCCCAGCATTGGGGTTTCCTTCTCTGAGCTGCTGAGCTACTTTCACCATCCAAGTAGTGTCTTCTCTTCACATAATGGAGTCCAGCTCTAGAAGGCCTCTTGCCTAACTTTCTAGGCTCTGTGAATAGTACCATCTTTCTTTTGGTGTCTGCTCCTATAGTTACTATCTCTATGTTGCTCATTCATCAGTTTCTTCTGTATTAAATTATCTTTATTGAAATACCTAATCTGGTTTCTGTTTTATACAGTTCTAATTTGTGTTGACTGGGATAACTCATGTCCCCATTCAGACTCAATTCCTTACCTGTTTAACTGCTGGGTGGTTATAGAAGGGATTGTACAAATAATATCTAAGGTGATGTTTCCCAATTTTTTTTTCTGGGGAATACTAGTCCTAACACTGTCTCCCTGCAAAATAATACCTATGGCTGAGGGGATTTGGGAAATGTTAAATACTGTAGCAATCTGTGAGAGAATCATAATGCACATAAACATAATAAAGGCTCTGAGAAGTCCAACAGAAAAGAAACTTATTTTACTCTGATTCAGCACATCTTCCCAAATTACTTGATTGGAAAAACTGCTTTATTTTCATTTAACATCTATCACCACTCCATGACATACACTGAGAAATAGTATTCTCTAAAATCCTTAGCAATTCAGAAGTTTTATAATTTTATGGATTTTTAAGATCATTTTATTGGGGTGAAATCTGCCTCTAATATCTAATGAGTTTAATTGGTCTTACTTACCTGTTTCAGTTCTAAGCATAAACGTTGACTGAAAGTAATGTCCTTTGCAGTGAAATGTAGAATGATTGCTGAGGACGCGGCAGGAAGGATGTCAGAACACCAGAAAATTACTACAGGAAATGAAAGACGAGATGAGAGAATTCTGGAGGGGATTAAAGAACAGAGTTACACTGGGTTTGATGAGGATATGTATGGTTATGGCTATGTGAACAAGCTATGGATTCGCACACTGTGGGTGTGGCTCTCAGTTATACCATCTGAGTGCCACTGGCTTTTGAAGAAAATTAGTTATCTTCTCTGTACCTTGGTTTCTTATTTGAAATGGAAGTCTGGGGTGCCTGGGTGGCTCACTAGGTTAAATGTCCAACTCTTGATTTCAAGTCAGGTTGTGATCTCAAGACTGTGAGGTTGAGCCCTGCATCAGGCTCTGCACTGGGTGTGGAGCTTGCTTAAGATTCTTCCTTTACCTCTCCCTCTGCTCCCCACCCCCCAACTCTCTCACTCTCATAAATAAATAAATAAATAAATAAATGGGAGATAATAGTGGTACATACTTTACTGATTCGTGAGGAAGGTTAAATGTAACATAGAGTATAAGATGATTAACCTCTGCCTAGCATTTAATGTACTTTCTAAAACAGAAACAGGCCCTATATAATTAGACTAATTTAATTTACATAGAAAAGAATAGGAATGACACAAGTATAAATTGTTCAAAATGGAAGGACCTCAAAAGGGCATCTGATCCATCCCTCTTATCCTATAGCTGAGAATAGAAGGAAGTCTCCCAGAGACCAAGAGATTTGGTCACGGAGCTAGTTAATGGAGATGTTGGATGGAGTTCTCTGTCTCCCCCCCCGCCCCCCTTAGTAGAGAGCTATTTCAATTAACTTGTCATTTGTTAGGCTGTAGAATTTTCCCATTCTTCTGTATTAACTCAAGAGTAGTAATCTTAAAATGTTTTTTTCTGCATTCATAGCTCAGGGTGACATCAATGACATTTAAGCCCCAACAACAGCAATGAAGAGTTTATCAGTTTGGACAAACCACATCACATGCTTAACTCCTAGTTCCTGTTTCTCTAAGAGTATCATTCAATATGGGAGAAACATGGCTGGACTTAGAATCAGGGAGAAGTAGGATAGCATAAAAAGAGAAATAGTCTCAATTAATTTTTTTCAGCTTTATTGAGGTATAATTGACAAAATCACAAGGTATTTAAAGTGTACAATGTGATGATTTGATATATGAATACATTATGAAATGATTCTCCCCACTGAGTTAGTCAATTAATGTATCTATCACCTCACATATTTACCTTTTTTTTTTTTTTGCTGAGAACATTCAAGTTCTACTCTCTTACCAAATTTTAATTATGTAATATAGTGCTGTACTCTAGTTGTCATATTATACACTGGATGCTCAGACCTTATTCATCTTACAACCGAAAGCATGTTGAGTGAAGCAGGAAAGACATGAAAAATCATCTCTGTGAATACAAACTTAACTCTGTTTAGAGTGAGATGACTGAGACTGCCTGTCCCATACCTTCTACCTGTCAGAATCACTGGGGACTCTAACATTGGGTAGAGGTAACCACTTCATTTCTTCATATTTAAGAGAAAGCTCTTTTTCCCTATCTTTATTAACCAGATCCAGGGAACCATGTTTATTTTTGTTTTATTTAGTGGCATACTTAAAAAGGTAGAAAATATGAGATATAACCACAGTCAAAATATAACAAAGTTTCCTTATAGTCTCATTTTTTTCTACAATCTCATGGAATTATGATGAGCATATCATTTTTAAAGGAGATCCTAATGAGATAAAACACCACTGTATTGCAGCTTAATTAAAGCGATATACATATGCATACTTTATGTATTTATTGAGGTAAAATAGCACAGCAAGGTTAAAAACAAATGGCTAAGTTCAGGCTTAACTGTTAATTGTTAATACAGGCTTAACAATGTCACTGGAAACCATTTTACTAGCACAAAGGCCTTCAACATGCTGGTATTAACCTATTGATAAATATTTAGACTATATTGTGTACTCTTTGACAACTAAGCCAAAATAAACATATTTTAAGGCAACCTTTGGAAGTATTAGCATTTCTTATTTTATCTTTGTGGTTAATGCTCTTCACAGTGACAATTAAAATATTGAACATTGAAAGACAAAGATTGGCAAATTCATCTTCAGGGCATCTTATTCTCATACAAATTCTTCCTCTAACATATAGAAAAGTCAGTTTTCAACAACCTTCAACTTCCAGTTTTGAGGGGTAACATTATTGCTTTTTGGCCCAAATATGCTTACTCAAAGCTATGTGTTACAGGTTTTCAATGTTTAGAAAAGCATCCATACAATTCTTAATGCTATTTTTAAAAATTAGAAAATGAGAACTTATAGAATAGAAGTTATCCTGGCTGCAAGCTATTCAACACTGCTGCTCACTTCCATTGTGTCTTTGGAAAGATAAACTACCCAGTATACAAGGTTAAATCCTGCAAATGCAACAGGGAACAGAATCCGAGAATACTGGTCTATTTTACTGGTGCCTCCAAAGGCTGCAGATAGTGGTGGGGGTGTGACGGGTGTTGACTGTAAGATAGGAGCCCTAGTGAGGACTTTGCTGGCCTCAGGGGATGGAACTATTGGCAAGGTCAGAGAGGAGATTCTTTTCTTCAGATGATACTTGGAATCAGGATGCTGTAGGGAAAAGACATAAAATTCAGCCTAGGTAAAAGACTAGAGATTACTTAGTTATTCACTTTTTCATCACTGACAGATATTTATTGACTACTTACTATGTAAGAAAATATTAGCAAATTGTTAATAGTATTTGATAGTGCTGCTTTTCCAAGAAAGTGTTAAGTTTAAAAAAATGTTTTGTTTCTATCTAACATCCTGTAATTTAATCCATCAGAAATTGATGCCAAGCATATTCCACATCCCAGAAACTGTGTTGCGCATTAGGCTATTAGGAAGAGATGAACCGTGTTACAAAGGCTTATCTAGCCACTTGCAATTGCTGGTGATGCATAAGCCTATAGGGCAATGAGTGTGGGCAACGAGAGGGGAATTCACTTTGGAATATATGGACAATTAGTTAATATAAGAAAATATAGCGGTGTGCCTGGGTGGCTCAGTTGGTTAAGCATCCAACTTAGGCTGAGGTCATGATCTCATGGCTTGTGGGTTCGAGCCCCACATTGGGCTCTGTGCTGACAGCTCAGAGTCTTAAGCCTGCTTTGGATTCTGTATCTCCCTCTCTCTCTGCCCCTTACCTGATTGCACTCTTGTCTCTTAAAAATAAACAAACACTAAAAAAAGAAGAAAATATAGCAGTTCAGTTAGTTGATATCATTCTTCTAGCCTACATCTTTATGATCACACATTCATAAATTTGAACCAGCTGAGATGACAACAACAAAAAATATTAAGGTGCTTGTATATGTGAAAAGCCAGTGGCAAAGTATCAATACCTTTAAATTGCATGGGATGACTGTTCATTCCTTGAAATACAATTGCCTCTTAAGCCCAGAAGTTTTATATTGAGAGCTTTCTGCTTCCCATTCAGAACTTCTCCACTGGTCTCCCTCCATTCTAAGTCACCAAAAAATGATTCATTGACTGACCTCAGAATTGTTATATGTTCTTTTTTATCATTTGAAATCATGAGACAACTAATTTTTGTCTTGAAAGAGGTATTTAGCATATTAATTGTTAGGTGAGAAGTCTAAGTCCAGAAGGTGGAGGTGAAAATGCCTCGTCCATAGTTGCACAGCTATGGTGACTAGTAATAAACTACGCTGGTCAATTTCAATGCTTGTTTCATCATCCCCACATTTTCTTGTTTTTACTCTGAAGGATTGGGTCTAGTTCAGAGACTCTAATTCCGTTTGCTTTAGCCTCTTTTCATACTGTTAGAGACTAGGGAATCTTCCTTTGATTTGTATCTTTTCCTGTCTACATCCTGTAATAGTCACTCTCCTTGTGGCCAGGTTGTTGTTGCTGGGTCTGCCTTCGAACACTTGCTGTACATTATCTCTGCTCTTGTAAAACTGCCTTGTTTTCTCCCTGGCAGCAAAATCACCACTTTGATGCCTGGCAGGGTATGTTACTCACATGGGCAGACTCCTGTGGCTTTAGCCAGCAACCCCGCGGCAACAGGATGAGGCAGCTGCCTCCCCTGTGCTGGTTGAGCCACAGGACCAGAGTGACCTGCCGATGTGGTGACATTTGGAGTGTGAGAAACAACAATTCCAAGAACCTCTTCTCTCTGTCTTCCTCTCCTGAATTTTGCTGTTTGATTTGTCATGGAATTTACTGAGTATCTAAATAATAATAGACATCATTGACAGTTCAAGCCCAGTGTGCTTTTAGAGACCATGGGAAAATCTCTCTCTTCACCAAAAACAGAAATGAATCTCTATAGTCAAGTTTTATTTCTCAAGCCCATGGTGAATTTCAAGGAAAGTGTATCTTTATTTGTTAGGTATTGGCGCAGAATTGAGCTAGGTATTCTGGACAGAATTAAATAAATCATAGGTCTTGGGAGTAGAAGATAATTTAAAATAGTAGAGGTTTCAGTCTGCTGACCTTAGGAAATAAGTGACACTTTCTACTAAAAAACATGTGACAAATAAGGACTACTGTGCTCAGGGTCACCGGTCAGTATGAGGATAGGACCAGAGTAGTGGTATTTTGGTCTCAGTGTATGCTGCCTGTCTTAGGAAATAAACACAGTAACTTCTTTCAAGAGCTTTCTATTGTGTATCTCAGATTCTAATTGGAATTTTCAGCCATTGAGTATGTTATTGAAATATTCTCCACATAAAAGAGCAAAATGTATTACTGTTGCATTTTCCAAAAAGAGTTATCCTCCTCCCAGATCCATGGAACACTAAAAAATTTTACTCTAGTAAAATTTCTAAGGATCGTGATGGAGTAGAAAGAGGGCAAGCCTTTAAAGCAGATTCTCTTTTTAAATCACCTTGATTTTTAATGGCATGCATTGCCTGTGTTCATTTCTTTTTTAAGGAGAAACAGGGTAGACATAAAAAAAATTCATTGAGACAAAAAAGTGATTATAAAACATAATCTGCCATAAAAATATAAAGCATTGTGTTATCTTCCCCTCTTTAGAGCTGTGGGGCAAAAAGGTATTTGTCAATCTTTTGGCATTGTCACACATAACTTAATAAGAATTACCAAATGACTTTTGTCCAGCGTTGAGCAACATCACTCAAGACCAAACACCATGAAAAAATTAATGACATTACGTTGGAATTAAAGATTTGCCATTTCCTCATCTACTTCTCCAAACAATCTCTATGGAGGCTTGCTGAAGAGTTAAGACAGCAGAGTCAAAGAGCCCTGGATTGCAATTCCACATATACTACTTACCTACTAAATGAAGTTTCCATCTTTAAAGTTAGGAATTAAGTTTTTTCTTTTTGTTAAGAATTTGAGGAAGAAAATGTAAGATATATTTATATAATAGATTTATAGATAGATGGATAGATATTTTACATATATATATACTTTTTTGCCTTAAAGTTATTATCATGTTCTTACATTCTTCCTTCTAAACATTATTGTGCCTTATCTCCTTTCCTGACGTGAAATCCACTTATTGGTAGAGGGCATATATTCTTCATTTAAAAAAAATTGTTTTAATATTTATTTATTTTTGAGAGAGAGAGAGAGAGAGAGAGAGAGAGAGAGACAGATTGCAAACAGGGAAGGGGCAGAGAGAGAGGGAGACACAGAATCTGAAGCAGGCTCCAGGCTCTGAGCTGTCAGCACAGAGCACATGTGGGGCTTGAACTCATGAGCCACGATATCATGATCTGAGCCTAAGTGAGATGCTTAACTGACGAACCACCCAGGCACCTCACAGGGCATATTATTCTTAAGTATGAGTGTCCCACAGTGCCTAGCCAGTGCATAGAACAGAATATATTCTTAATAAGCATATGCTGATTCAACAAATGAATGAAAATCTAAAAATTTCCAGAATTTCTTAGGCAAAGAGGAGAAAACAAAAAGTTTTATGATTGTTTTACATTATATTTTAGTATGTTGTTTCATATTATACTGTAAGTACCATATCTAAATGCTTACCAGTAACAAGCACTGCACAGCATTTTGCATGCATTATTTTGCTTATTCCTAGAAAAAATCTGTAAGGTAATAGTATTATTTTCATTTTAAAGGTGAACAAATGAAGGCTTAAGCAGGAAGTTCACACAATAACTGGCAGTGCCTGTGATGCTACCAATCACACTCTTAATCATTTTTGTGGTTTCTTCCCATAAGCTTTAAGGTTCAGGGCATGGATTCCCAACCACTGAATTATTGACCTTTTGTGTAGCATACTTCTTTGTTGTGTCCTGTACATCATGAGACGTTGAGCAGCATCCCTGCGCTCTACTCACAAGATACCTGCAGCAACCCACTCCCCAATGTTGTGACAACCAAAAATATCTCCAGACATTGCCAAATATTCTCTGGGGAGAAAAGTCTTACCGCTGAGTATCACTGATTTAGAGTCACAGCTATCTCACTGCCCAGCAGTGATTGGGGGGTATTTCTAGCAGGCAGTAAATACGATATGCTCAAGGAAATGCAAGAGGCCTGGCTAACCCACATGCTGGACAATCAGTTCCTGCATAATTGGGAATTGGCAATACAGAAAACTGGACTACGATTTAGAAGAATCACATTGAATTTCTGAAATGAAAAAAGAAAGCCAATTTTGCAAGCCATTCAAGATACAGGTTTGCATCAGACCCCGCCTGCTCTATTGTAAGCCCAGCAGCTTCAGCTGATGGTAAAATAGGTTTTTGTCAGAGTCCAGATGAGGGCTCAGCTTGGGGCTGTCACTGTTTTGAGTGGAACACCTGTGGTTTTGAATTTTTCCAGCGCTCCCCTGCTGCTGAATGCCATCCTGCTCTGAGTATTTATAGAGTACTGCTTTGTTTTAAGTAATGCCACATTGCAAAGGTACATTGAGTCAAAGTGGACTTTATGACAATCAGTTATTTGATGTAAGGATAAGACATTTGGAAAGTGGTTAAGGCAATTTTGATATGACGTTCAGTGAATCTAATATGTTATAGAGGAGGGGGCAATGGGTTACCTCACAAGAGAGTGATTCTAACCAGGGCTGCATTACTCAAGGAACAAACAAAGCATCTGTTTTTAGAACCAGCAAACAGGGCAACAAATATAAGAGAGAATATTTTTGAGGGTGAGAGAGAGAGAGAGAGAGAGAGATGACACGTGCCAGAGGAACAGAGGGAGACGGAGGGAAAGAATCTTAAGCAGGCTCCACACTCAGCACAGAGCCTGATGCGGGGATCAACCCCAAGAACTGTGAGATCATGACCTGCTCTGAAATCAAGAGTCAGATGCTTAACCGACTGAGCTACCCGGGCACTCCAAGAGAAAACATTTTTGAAAACATTTAGTACTTGATATTTTAAAAAAACCCACTATTATATTAATTATTATGAAAGAAATAAAAATTCCATCAAATTTTCTTGCATCTACGTAATAGCTGGTAGAATTGGGACAGAGACGATTCCAGAATTTCTATAAAGAAGCAGCTTATTGGCAGCAATCTGGTGGGTTAGTGGTGTGGGGCACATGTCTACAAACCATATTGGAATGCTTAGAGGGTAGAGAAGGAAATACTGGATGGGGATTTGATAGAGGGTATGGGGAAAGAACTAACCACCTACATCCCTCATCTAATCCACACTACCCTCTCTATAATTTATGCAATAGCACAACCATGGTGAAGGGACTCAGAGTCTCTCATTAACTTACTTTAACCCTTAGTTCCACAGAGTAATGTTAGTATTCAAAGAAATCTTGGCAATATTTGGAATGCAGGAGGCAAATCTTTCATTATATGCTTTGTATCTCTTTACATAGGTGGAGGGAAACATAATAATGGCTGAGCAGATCATCCCACCCTTGAAAGGGATTATAAAAAGGACATAATATGTCTTATTTTGCTCTCTATGCCCAAGTTTCTAGCAATTGACTTAGTGTTTCTAGAACAGGACCAGGTTCATCCTTCTATCTCAGCTTAGGCATCACTTCTTTCAGAATCATGACCCCTCCAGTCGAGTTAGATATTCTCACATGGCTCTTCCTTAGCCACTATACGTCTCTAACCAAAACCTTTATCACAATGTTTTGTCATGGCTTATTGGTTTGTCTTTCTTCCTGTTGAACAAGAAGCTTGTGAGGGAAGAGGCCCTATTGATGTCAATCACTAAATGTATTCCCGGAACTCTACAAAGGATATGGAACATAAAAACATTTAACAAGTACTTATGGTATGAATAGTTCAATGAATACATAGGTATTCAATAAATGGGTTCCAGATGAAAAGAAAAAAAATAAATGAATAAACAGCATAATCAGTATAAATATAACTATTGTCCTGGCTAATGAAATTTTGGGCAATTTTGTTTGTAGATAATTTACCAAGAATATCACACCTCCTGTGAAGAAGAAAAGCCACACTGGATGTGTCAATAGGTGGGGGAATACATTCTTAGGAACATAGGAATGAGGGCTTAGACCTTTAAAATAACAAGGAAACTAGAAAAAAATCCAGAAATTGATTGAGGTCCAAACTTGGTCTTACACACAAAATAAATATACCCTAGTCACATAATAATTAACGAAACATGAAGATAAGAATAACTCTCTAATCCCAAGAGAGCATGCCAGATAAAAATAATAAGGAAGATACCATATAAGCAAGAAAGAAGCTGTGGACAGTTTCTTCTCAAAATCTAAGAAGAAAGAAAGAAAGAAAGAAAGAAAGAAAGAAAGAAAGAAAGAAAGAAAGAAAACAAAGAAGGAAGGAAGAAATGAAGAAAGAAAAGAAGAAGGAAAGAAAACCCAGTATCTACTTCCAAATGCCTTAAAACCAGGAGGATCATTTGTCTACAGAACACTGCTGAGGATTTAGTTTTAGATGTCTCTTTGGGTTTGAGTACTACATTTAAAACTCCTGAATTTCTTTGCCATTATTATATTACATTTCAAGGTCAAAATCAAAGTGATAAACTTTCTCCCATATTCATTCTAAGTAGTTTCTTGTGAAAAGCAATGAGGACATTAAAATATAAACTTAGAATCACATGAAATATCTAAGCACGTAATTTTACTTCAACCTCACCACATTGGTTTGCTATTTTAATGTTCAAATTACTCAAGTAATGTTATTTTGATTACAACTGAATAGCCATTTTTAAATGTCATGGTATTTGAAAGAAAAAATGACCTGGCAATCATAATATACCATTGTGTTGTATAAACTGCAAATGTGTAATTTATGTTTGTTCCTCTGCATTATATAAGGCAAATTGCCAAGGTTTGACATGAATAAATAAAATGTAAATGTTCTATGTAATCATCTATATTTATTTTTGATACCTACAAGGTTTGCATTGTTAGGTTTGCTTATTTTGGTTTTTATTTTTATTTTTATGCTTTGACCAGCCTTTTAGAAACAAAATGCAGCTTTCCATTGCCTTAAAATATTTTAAGTGAAACCAGGTTAAGAAATAAATTTTTTCATAAGAAAAAAGTCAACTTGCAGTCAACTTTGAGATGATTTAAAATGCATTTTTTATCTAGCTTCCCAAAGGACCTGCTCATTATAGGTTACTATTTTAGAATCATAGAAGATAGCTTATATGAAAACCTGAGATCTTAAGTTCCATCTTATTAATAAATTATACCTTTAAAATAATAGACATAGGGAATGCTAACTCTATACTTTCTCCAAGGATTTGAAGTCATTTTCCTCTCAGTGATCCATATTCCAAAAGAATTGAATAAGGAAGTTGGTCTTTCTTTTTATCTCAATATCAGATCAAAGAACATATTTAAAATCATTTGAGTTATTTTTTATCTTTTCTTTCATGAATTTCTCTTTTGATTTTAATTGCATTTCTCAAAGAAAACTGTTAAACTGAATTCTGATAAATACCAATTCTTCTTTCTCTATAGACACATGTTAAGATAATGTATGGCCATTGGGACATATATTGATTATATGTCTATATATATACAGACAGTTTATAACATAATCACTTATTTTTACAAACAAAATAATTCTCAAAAATATTTTCTGAAAAAAAATATTTTCAAGTGTTTTGGACTGAGTCTTCAGAGTAGCATCTTTTTTGCTATAAAATTGATATTTTTGTGGCCTTTCAAAACATTTATATAGGGGCGCCTGGGTGGCTCAGTCGGTTGAGCGTCCGACTTCGGCTCAGGTCATGATCTCGCAGTCCGTGAGTTCAAGCCCCGTGTCGGACTCTGGGCTGATGGCTCAGAGCCTGGAGCCTGTTTCTGATTCTGTGTCTCCCTCTCTCTCTGCCCCTCCCCCGTTCATGCTCTGTCTCTCTCTGTCTCAAAAATAAATAAATGTTAAAAAAAAAAATTAAAAAAAAAAACAAAAACATTTATATAAAGAAAACAACATTAGGTCATGGGAAGAATTTTGGGAATGGCCTAGCATTCTGAAAATATTTTATATTGCAGTATGCATTCCTTTATATTTCAACCTTTGAGAAATTATTGGGGAGGGGATGGCCTCTGCCTCTGGTGGATATCAGGACTTATGGAATCAATTTCTAGTTTTCCTACCAACTAGTAACTAACATTTCCCCCCCTCTGAGACACTGTTTTTGATTTGTAAGCAGAGGTAGTTAGTCTGGATCACTGGTAAAAAGAATGGTAAACTTCTTTTTTAATGAGAGCTAATTTAAGAAAAAAATCTTTAAATTATATCTTATTTTATCTTATCCTTGGAGAAAATAGATTCCAAGAAATATACCAAGAAACTTGTTTCTTAGTATATCAAACCAGATGTTTCAATAGGAAAGTATCATCTTTTTACCCAAATACATGCCTGAGTATTTCAGAAGTACAACACACATAGTAATTTTTATCATTAAAGTTAACCAAGGATTACCTAGACTTCATGTGGTTCCGTGATTTGGAAATGTTCACAAGAATTGGTTATAAAGACATTTTTAGTTCAAAGTGTTTGCAGTACTTGATGTTACAGAGCAAAATTTTCTTGTTTTAAGAACTACTATTTGGAATTTGCATTGACATAAAAACTTGCATTTGTCAATAAGTTCTAAAATCCATTAAAAAAAGTGTGTGCAGTTGAACTGTTGTGAGAATTTACTCAGATGTGAAATTGAAATTTGGGGACACATTCATGACCCTTGAATTATTAATGCTATCATTTATTTCTTTTTCAAAAAACCTTTGAGGACCAGAGCTGAGTAACAGAAAATCTAAACTGAATTTTATAGGTATTTATCACTTATTATTAAGTCTTTGAATAAGAACAGGTTGGGATATATGCATTTAATATACAAATATGAACATGAGAATGTTTTCACGTAAATCAAAAACTTTGCTTATGACTCAGCATTCACAGAACCTATTATTCACATCTTGCCTTCATGAAATAAAGCAGCAAATAGACAATTTCTAACAAAAATTGTCTACTCTATAGGAGTCCCTATTTATTTCCCTAAGACTCTGAAGCTTCATTAGGAACTTTTTCTTTTTCACTTTATTCTCCCTAGTTGGTAGAAGTAAACCTGCTCAAAGGAAACATCTAAAGGCTGAGAAGAATTTTCTCATCTCCTCTGAGAGCACGGAATCTGCTAGTACCAGTGAGGATGATAAAAGAAGAATGCCAAAAGTTTAGAGCAAAGATAAATGAAGGATTGCTGCTTCAGGTTTCTTTTCTTCTATGAAGTTGGAAAAGAAGTTGGCCTTAGAACCAGAATTATGTAACTTGTGCTCAACTAATAGTATTTTTGGACTACTAAGTTGTTTGTGATCACCATTTGGCTGCCTTTTCCTAACTGGTAGGTAACATTAGAAAAGTAAACAATTACCAAAACAATCTCAGCTTCCAAGGGTTCAGTCGCTTTTGATATTGTCACTGGGGGTGAGGCTGCAATCTGTGCCCTCCTTTTGGCCTTCTGTGTCTGAAGATTGGTAAAATAGTTGACAGCCGCAAATTCAATAAGAGCAGAGAAGACGAAAGCAAAGCAAACAGCTATGAACCAGTCCATGGCAGTTGCATACGACACTTTTGGCAAGGAGTGCCGGGCACTGATGCTTAGTGTGGTCATGGTTAAAACAGTGGTGATCCCTAAAATGAAAAAGAATGAGAAATGCAGTATTAGCATTTAGAATCTGATAATAACATCAAATGACAATGTGTCAGTGGATTAAACGTTCTGCAAATGTAATTTTTGTTATTATTGTTTTTTTTAATGTTTATTTATTTTTGAGAGAGAGCACAGGCAGGGGAGGGGCAGAGAGAGAGAGAAAGAAACACAGAATCTGAACCAGGCTACAGGCTCTGAGCTGTCAGCACTGAGCCCAACATGGGGCTCAAACCCACAAACAGTGAGATCATGACCTGACCCAAAGTCGGACGCCTAACTGACTGAGCCACCCAGGCACCCATGTTATTTTTGTTTTTTAATTGTTGACAATTACTGTCATAGGTATTAAAATTTTTGTATCCTTCAGTACCCAGTGCAGTGACATGTACACTGGAGTTGATCAAAAATTATTTTTTAATTTGATTTAGTTTAACTATTGTAAAGCTTAACTCGCAAATAATTCTAGTTGTTTACTTCTTAAGAAAACTCACAGCAAGTAATTATCATGTAAGTTCTAAAACCTTGAACTCCTGGTCTATCTGAATAGATGATAATATCTATTATCATATTTAAGAAATCTATCTGGTATGAATAGTAAACATAAATTAAGTCCCTCATTTTTTAAAATTTCTAGCTTGATTTTAAGATAAAATATTTACTCATGAGAAAATAATTTCACCACTGAGTTGTTAACAGTTTCATGTCTTGTATTATACTTGGGGAATTTATGTAATTTCAAGATGGTCAACATCATTGTATAGATATTCTTTTATAATTTGCAGAAGGAGGTCTATTTTAAAATATACTAAATTAAAAAGTCAAAATTCATGTGAGATTTCAGTTCAACTCAGGTCTTACCTATGAACTTCTAAATTATAATCATGAAAACTCAGAAAAAAATTGGATTTTGTTGTTGATGATATTTTCGCTTACAGCTCTTTCTCTTATTACATTTTGTTCCATCAAAACTAATAGTGATTCTATATATCATAAATGGAGCTCATTATTTATGTTGAACCATGGGAAATTGGTTATATTTAACTATTTTCAGATCTTGAAAAATGGCAACGTTTTACAATTCAATCTAATAAAAGCAAGATTTAATTTATATATTAGATATAATTTATATATCAGGGTTCAATATCTTAGCCTTTGTTTTCATGGGTTTACATGTCAGTTGTTACTTTTCTGCTTTTCCTTAGTTATGAAATAGCAAATTAAGATTTTATTTTATTTTTTTAATGCTCATTTATTTATTTTTTAGAGCAAGAGGGTGAGAGAGCACAGGGGAGGAGGGGAGAGAGGGTCAGCTGTCAGCACTGAGCCCCACGCAGGGCTCAAACTCATGAACCAGGAGATCATGACCTGATTCCAAATCAAGAGTTGGTGCTTAATTGACTGAGCCACCCAAGCATCCTGAGATTTTAAAAAAGAAAAAAACAAAAAAAACTAAAACGAAACAAAAAAGCCTCCTTAATAGGGCACATGAAAGTCACAGGAATCCAGCCAGAATTCTTGCTAAGACAAATTTTTTGTAGATTCACCACACAGCTTAGGATAATATAAGGGTCATTTTATGTAATACATATGCCTGAATAAGATAGGAGTCTATTTCCTTTGTGGATTAAAAAAGCGCACTAGTGTGAATATTCCCCTAAAATACACAAGCAATAATTGCTGGAGGATGGGTGAAGTATAGCCAAAGAATGAAGCATACCAAAGACAGTTCTGGCTGGGACAGACTCCTTATTAATCCAGAAAGACACTTGAGAAAGAATGACTGTCATAATGCAAGGAGTGTATATCTGTATCATGAAGTAGCCCATCTTCCTTTGCAAGTGGAAATAAACTGTCATTATTACGTATTCACCTGTTGGAAGACACATATATATCAGAATTATTGCTCTTGACAGTATGCAAAAAGAATGCAGCTGGAAATAAATCTTGCAGATCTTTAAATTAACATGGGCTAGAAGAAAACAAGCAAAGGCATATTTCAATGTATGACAAAGATACTTAATCAGTGAATGATAGATACATCAGCTCACTGTTTTTGGTGGTGTTCTTTGTGTCATATACATAGAAAACTACTCATCCCAAGGTTACACAAATCCTTATACGCACATGGTTGCAAAATCAATTTTAAAGAAAGCTACTCATCACTTCAAAACAGCAAGCGTAGCTGAGGATGGCTAATGCAGAGAAGAAAGAAATATATACTTTGAAAATGTGCATTGGGGTCACCTTGTTGGGTTGCATTCATGAGTTGGTCTAATTCTTACCTGTGTTAGATTTAATTGTCTCACTAGATACTGTTTGTCCAATCAGATCATACTGGAGGAGGCTTGAAGATTCTTCTGGGACTTCGACTGAGTAAAGTGGTCCTTTTTTCCATGTATATATGATTTCACTTTTGGGGTAAGCATCTGAATTTTTTAAACAAACAGCAGTGAATATGACTAGTTGTGTTTTTCCTTTTTAGAGCAAATCTTGTCCATATAAAAAGGAAAATACAAACATAAATTTTCTTTAATGGTATTCTTTACTCTGTGTGACTAAAACCTCTATTTATAAGATTGACAGACATGATTAAGTGAGTATATTCCTGGAATCTCACTGAGAGTATCATAGTAATATTTCTCTTTTGCTTCCCAGTCTCTGACTATAATCAAATAATTGTATATTTTGAATGCATTATTTGGCTTTCAGAAGTCTTTTGTAACTTACAACTCCCAAACTTGAGTGGACAAGCATGCCCATCCATAGGAAAGTTAACCAGCCTCATAGGACAGTCAGCATTGATGGTAAGCCTAGGGACATTGAAATAAATGGTTCCGAGTTAGTATGATGGACAAATCATTTGGGTAGAGGAAGCTGAATTGGGAAAACCTCACCTCATAGTGTATAAAATAGTTCCATTCTGCATTATTCTGAAGAGTTTATTAGGGGTTGTCATATTGTGAGCAATTGATTTTTTGCCATTCCTGAAAAAGGTGTCAGGTGTCCAGATTTTACTGACCATTAAGTTATTCAAACTCAAAATCTCAGTTGGCCCCCCAAACTTCAACCTCTCATCAGTCCAAGTCTGGCGGAAGAAAACGTCCATTGTATATTCCTAAGAAAAAAAATAAGATATTCATGCAAACTGGGGAGATAGTTTATTAAGAATAGTTGATTCACTAGCTTATATACCCAATTCTAAAATTTAAGAAATAAAACAACTTTTTTATGACAATAGCCTATCAGAAAAACTATGATTTCAGTAAATTATTATTTTTCTCAAACGCAAAGTTTGCAACATTATTATAAAAGATAGTATTGTGTCGAGCAAACCTCCCTCCTTCACCTTTACCCTCTTCCACATTCTTCATCCTTTCTATTAGTCATCCACCTCTCCATCTATTGGCCTATCAATTTTGCCTTCATTAGCTTAGAAGAAAAATATGAAAAGATTTACAGTCTAGGTTTTGTGTTGGCCATCCCACCATCAGTTAGTCTAACCATTCCCCTCAATGTCTTGTCTACCTTCAAAGGTGTCTCCAAGAACCCTGGTACCATGAAATCAACTTCCAAGGATAGACAAACTTTGCTTGATAAGTGTACTCTGGCTGCACATCGTAATTATTTTATATTGTTCTCAGAGAACATAAAAGCAAATGTTACCACAATTACTCAGAGGATCATTTAAGTATGCATAATTAGAACTTTGAGTTTTAATTTGTGGCTTTTATGAAATAACATTAGAAATCTTAAGAATTATGGTGAGGGCATTGCAAAAGTCAATAATAAATAACAGCTTGTAAGTATATCAAAATATTGCCAATAATTGTTTTGACTACTTTATAAGTTCCTTTATGAGACCTATTATTACAAGTGGTGATTAGATTTTCAAAGTATAATTTGACACATAATATATCCATATAATAATGGTCTAGAGTATAACCAATCTCCACTGTATAAATATACTTTAAAAATGAGACACATACATAAAATGAAGTTCCAAGTGTTCCCCAGACTTCAATAATATAATATAATATGGTTGTGATTATTTATTCTGAAGGTGAGTCAGTAGTCAATGAAAAATATGATAGTAAAATAATTGAGGATTCAGGATAATTCTGACTCTCCCTTCTTTCAAGACCTAATACATTTATCTCTTAAATAAAGTCCTCCTCCTTCTCCTTCACTTCCTTGTTTTCTTTCTTACTTTTGTCCCTCCCTCTCCCTTTCCCTTCCTCTTGTACTGCTTCTTTTTTCTTTTCTTCCCTTCTTGCTTTTTTCTTTTCTTGACAACTCAAAAAAGCAGAAGATAAAAAGTCTCCAGTAACTACTTATCCAGTTACATTTTCCTAATTAAATGAGGCAACTATATAAAGATTTATTTTTACTTCAATTTTAGTATTTATATTTTACTTTTAGGGGGAGATAGTACCTGAGAACTATGAAAAAATACCATGATACACTTTGTTCTAGAAGACTAGTTCAGATTTTCATTGCCACTTACTATAAATACTCTCTTACGAATCCTACAGCCATCTGTACCTGGAACAGAGTTCCCAGAACACCTACTGGTCCATTCGTAACACAAAAGGTACAACATACTAGCCTTTCCAAATGATGCTCTCTACTGTTTAGTAAAATATACTGAGAAGGATGTGCCACAGAAAATAGCTATATTTTAAGTTTCATAGATATTCTCAATATACTCTTATATGGCGTATCATCTTTGTTGGTTTTTCTTTTTGCTACTCTAAAAATTTACCAGGACTTCATAAAGATGGGGAAAATCTTATCTTTGTAGAAAAAAATCAGTGCATGATATGTGGCCAGAAGAGAGGACTTTAAAAAGTCCCTTAGGTTAAAGCATTCAAGCAAAGTAGTGAAATGTGAGGGAGATTAAGCCAGGAATCTGCTCTAATGGCCATGCCCTCCAAGCATGAGCACACATATTGTATTAGGGCTCTGGAACCAAGCTTGGTAACAATGCCCAATACTGTTAGTTCTGGGACTCTGCCCTCCCTTCACCAAATAAAACTACCCTCCTCACTCAGAAGTCACTCACCATCTCCACATCTGACACGGGCCCAAAACTGGTCACATAAATGTCTGTTTTGACTTCAGTGACAGCACCTGAAATTAGCCCAGAAGAATGGGGGCAATTACCACCAGTGATGTTAAGGAGACTGAAATTAATGACCTTATCACAAAGTCCCTTCTCATGGTCAGAATCTGCAACCTATCCTAAAGCAATCTCAGTAGCAGGAACCCTTGGGTTTTTCAACTCTGAAAACTCATACCAGTTGTGTCATTTTGAAATTTTTCTGGTCAATTTGGGGGAATTTAATGAATGCAAGAGAACTAAGTTAATACTCTAATAATAAAAACTATAACAATAACACATCTTGATAGCTTTAATGGGACAAATGTTAAGAAAAGTGCTTTACATGGAGAATCTCACTCTATACTCACGTAACTCTATGAAGCAAGCACTGTTCATACACCCACACTACAGCTGAGGAAGCTGAGGCTTAGAGGGTTCAAATAATGTTCATAAAAGGTCACGAACAGAGGAAGGGGCAGAGACCCGATGGGAACACATGGCCTTTCCCAGTACCCCTGCACCTTACCACTCTGCCATCCTTCTGAAGCCTCTGGGTCTTAGAACAGCAGGAAGGGAGAAGGAGAGAACACATGTTTGGTCTAGTAGGGATACTGTCTCTCACCTCCAAATCCCGGCCTCAGACGATTGTCATAGCCTTCAAGCAAGTTGTCTAGGATCCGACTGATGTTTTCTGAGTAGAAGTTGCCTTCATCTTCAAGTTTCCCTAGGGTATTTTCTACCCTGTGAGTAGACAGTCAATGATCCTCACTCCCAGCCTCAGAGAAAATAGGCTGTCCAATCCACCCTCATATACTCCACCACAAATACATGCCATACCACCCAGGCTTCTTCCATGATTTGGTACAGAAGTCACCCAGTGGGTGTGCGCTTTCACTTTCCTTAGCGCTGAAGGGAAAAAACAAAATCTTACTCACCATAGAATAATGTACAGCCAGGGCAGAGGCGACGCCATCCTGCAGAGCACTGCAATGCCCCAGTTCACCCTCCTCCTGGCTTCTCCTCCCTCCTAACAAGCACCCCTTTGCCAATCAACTAGAGTAATATTCCAGACCCCTCATATCTCTTTTCCCTGTTTGCGTCCAGCCAGTAATCCGTAGATGAAGAGGTTACCAGAAAAACTTTGAAGGTCTCCCTTGCTCCCTTGTTCTCGTTTTTGCCTTTTCATGTGGAACAAGGTGGCTTATGGTCTTAGGCTACATCCTGATGGACATTCAGCCTCTTCTGGTGGACTCAGTTAGGAAACAAGAGTCTGAAAGGACACTGTATGGTCGGAGAGCAGTGACAATAATTGAATAAGGCATTAGGGGAGATTAGAAGGAAGAAATCCACTGCTAGTTTTGGCATGGAATTAGCAGGTCCCTGTGAGAAAATCTGGAAAGCTGTGGCATCTTGCTGATTGAGATTATGTTCCAATGGCTCAGCATTTATTATTTCTGTGGTTCACAGAAGGATTCCTACACAGCTCTTACTGCTTATAAAATCTAACAATATTGAGATCCTTTTGGGTTATCTTTCTGATTTCATCAGCTTTATGGCATCAGATGCACCTTTCCTCCACATTTAAAATTACCCATAATTATTCATTGAAAAGCACTTACAATACACTAAAACAACTCCTGGTCATCTGGCTGTTGGTTTAATTTTTTTTTCTGGTTTTTTTTTGTTTTTTTTTTTTGTTTGTTTGGTTGGTTTGTTTGGTTTGTTTGTTTGTTTGTGTTTATTTATTTTGCTTATCCTTCCTGTCAAAGATATGTTATCTCAAGCTAAGATATAAATAGGTCCTACCACTATCTTTAAAAACCCGGCCAATTTCATGGATGCTGCCTATAAGAGACAATGTCTGGAAATAGCTGATTAAGGTTCCCAATGTACAAATACTGTAAGAATAAAGCATCCATGGACATGGTTAATGCTGATGTTGTGGGCACTATTTTAATAGGCTTGCCACAGGTGAACAGAGAAATGTTTGAACTGAAAAAATAGCATTCTTTACCTAGTCTGGTAGATGGAAGTTGGAGGAAAGGAAGTCGCTTTAAACGTTAAAATTTTAAGCATTGTGAATCCCCCCTCTCATATATGTGTATATATATACTGTGTATATATATATATATATATACATATATATATATATTTTAAATAGTAATTCAGGAACACAAGAAATAGAAACAAGTGTCTCACATCACCATCTTCCTGCCAGATCTACACGGCATTCACCCACTTCGCAGTCTGTAGCTTCAGAATCTAAATTCTACAAAGGTGACCGTTCCTATTGCAGACACATAGCACAGTCTTAAGAGTCATTTCTAAAGACATAACATAAATTATTTGTGGAACATTTCAATAAATTAGCTGTGACTAAGAAGAAACAATAGAAAAAAGGAAAGACTGCAAGATTTCTGTGAAGTAGTTTTTTTTAAGATTACTGAATCTCACAGTTGTGTGGAATTTTCTGGTTATTCATCAACCCCCCCCCTCCCCGACACCCTCCAGTATTCCTGGCAAGTGGTATCCAGCATCTGTTTTCTCACATTGTCTTACTTGTGCTGAGCTGAAACCTGCCCCTAGTCCTAGCTCTCACATTTGAAACCATACACAATGATTTGCTAGGGAAAGACCACATGGCAGCCATTTAAACAAAGCTATGTATCATGTCCTCTCAAATTTAAGCTCCTAAACACTCCTAAAATCTTCTCTTTTTCATTACAGGACCTGGTTTCCATACCTCTTCTTCTTTTCACTCTAAACTTCTCCAGATGATGACTACAACACATTTTCTTTTTTTTTTTAATATAATTTATTGTCAGTTGACTTACATACAATCCCCAGTGCTCATCCCAACAAGTGCCCTCCTCAATGTCCATCATCCATTTTCCCCTCTCCCCCACCCCCATCAACCCTCAGTCTGTCCTCTGTATTTAAGAGTCTCTTATGCTTTGCCTCCCTCCCTCTCTGTTTGTAACTACTTTTCCCCCTTCCCTTCCACCATGGTCTTCTGTTAAGTTTCTCAAGATAAGTTTTATCAAGATGAGTGAAAACATATGATATCTGTCTTTCTCTGACTTATTTCATTTAGCATAATACCCTCCAGTTCCACCCACATTGCTGTAAATGGAATGATTTCATTTAATTTCACTATACTCAGGTATGAATAAAGAAAATTATTGCACAGAAAAAGCAAACTGAGTACCAGACACTAAATAGTACTTTCTATGATACAAAAGAGGCATTAGTATAGAAGGGGCTTGAACCAAAGGATTCTGGTATTTATGTAACTACTTCCCACCTAGTAAGGACATTTTTCCCTGTTTGCTTAGAAACTGTTATGGAGAGCAAGTCAGTCTAAAAATAATGAATGCAATTTAAGACTGTATTAGTGAAAATTAACATAATATTAATAATAAATACCAAATATTTAGCATTTACCATATTCCTAGAATTATGTTAAGAGCTCCATATACTTCAACTCATTCACTACTAACACAAAAATCTGAGTTGTCTATAATTGAGTCCATTTTGTAAATCAGCAAGTATGTAACTTGCCTAATTTCACAGCTTAAAAATGGCAGGATCAGAATTCAAAACTAGGTATAAGCTAAGGCCATGGGGTAGAAGCCAGTGAAAAATAAGTTTCCATTCTATTAAAGAAATAGTTTCTAACTGTGGTATTTATCCAAAGAAGGAAGGAGTACCATAGGAGAAAATGAGTTTCCTGTTAACAAAATGTTCAAGTATAGCATGAAACACCATGGACAGGTTTCATGAATGTATGTTTCAGGAGGAAATTACATAATCCCTAAGAACATTCAGTAGGAGATTGAGGCTATTTGGGGGCATCCTAAAGAAGTGCTTTTTGACAGAGACCTTGAGTGAATATTTGTGGGTTTTTTTATGTCTATTTTTTTTTTTTTATTTTTTAGAGCATGGGAGCAGGGGAAGGGCAGATAGAGAGAGGGAGACAGAGAATGTGAAGAGGCTCTACATTGCTAGTGCAAAGCCCAACATGGGGCTCGAACCCACAAACATAGAATCATGGCTAAGCAGAAGTCAGACATTCAACTGGCTGAGCCACCCAGGCACTCCTCAAGTGAATATTTGGATTCAAAGATTCTGCTATGGAGTTATTCTGCAGTGATATGAGAAGGAGGATTTAAAGAGCTTCCTCCTAGTGGTAAAATGGGTCTGGGAGGTACTGGAGGACAAAACTACTAAAGGAAGAAGAAAAAGTGGTAGATTGTATAATAATAGTTAATATTTATTGAATGCTTATTATGTCAATTGGGTACATTGTCATTATCTCTAATCTGTGCAACTGCCTTACAAGCAGCTATTTTCATTTTTATTTTACAAAAGGATAAAATGAGGCATACAACAGGTATGTAACTACCTTAATGTCCCAGAGCTAGTTATTACTGCTGATTCCAAAGTATACACTATTATACACTATGATTTATGTATGACAACTCTGACTCCATTTTCTAAAGTTGGTCCTCTTAAACTCTCTGGACCAACAATATTTTTTTATATTGTTAAGGGATACCCGACCTCTCAGTGGACACTGTAGAAAATTCCCATGCAATATTGTTTGGGAATCCAGTGCAATAAGGACAAAATTGCTCTGGGAAACAAATGGCAATAAAGGGATGGTCCTCTGGTCACCAGCTTAAAATTGTTTTGGCTTGGTTAGCAATAGAGCATTGAATACATTATATGGCAGAAAAGTATAGGCAGGCAATATCAATTTCAAATCTGAAAACACAAATATGGAGGGACTAAAAGTCATGTCAGGGCGTCTGGGTGGCTCAGTTGGTTAAGCACCGAGCTTCCACTCAGGTCATGATCTCAAGGCTTATGAGTTCAAGCCCCCTGTCAGGCTCTGGGCTGACAGCTCAGAGCCTGGAGCCTGCTTCAGGTTCTGTGTCTCCGTCTCTCTCTGCCCTTCCCCCTCTCAGGCTCTGTCTGTCTGTCTGTCTCTCAAATAAGTAAGTAAATAAAATAACAGGTTATTGAATTCATGATTTATACCTGTTCAACCAGTATCCGTTGAATTTAATGTTTGTTTATTTATTAAGTGCTTGTTTTATGCTGAGGATATAGAAATTAAAAAAAAATAATGTTCACCTTCAGGAAGCTCACATTCTAGATGTTAATATCAATGTAATAGAACTGAATGGTAAACATATATATTATTAACCATGTGCTATGGTAACAGTAAAAAGGCATCTGTGGGGGATGGTGGTCAGTGATTATTTCATGAAAGACACAACATTTGGACTGAGCTTGAGAAGTTGAATAAACTTTTAGTAGATTGAAAAAGGCCATTCCAGGGCACCTGGTGGCTTAGTTGGTTAAGTATATGACTCTTGATTTCAACTCGGGTCATGATCTCATGGTTTGTGAGATTGAGCCTCACATCAGGCTCTGCACTGACAGTGTGGAGCCTGCATGGAATTCTCTCTCCCTCTCTCTCTCTGTTCCTCCCCCCACCTTGTGCTCACTCACTCTCTCTCTCCCTCAAAATAAATAAATAAACTTTAAAAAAAAAACAAGAAAAGGCCATTCTAGGCTGCATGATGAACTCAGAGGTGTGGCCATTCATGTTGTTTATAAACAGCAAATAACTCTGAGAAACTGGAAAATAGGAAACAAAGAATGTCATGGATAAAAAGACTGGAAGATAAACATAGTCCAATAGAGGGAGATTTTCATGCTCCTCACTGGAGGATTTGAGAAAGGTATGGCCATGTGTAGAAGACTATGATGGCATTGTTTAAGTAATTCATAACAGCACTTTTTCTCTGAGAATTGCCTTGCTATTTTATAGGGGTAGGGACTTATTTCTCATGTTTGTCCTGCTTGATCTCATATCAACCCACCATTGATTATACAGAAGACTGGGATACCACTTTGATATCAGGTAACTTGGGTTCATTAGCAGGCAAGTTACTTAGGAAAATTAGTTATTATCTCTAGGTATCATCTTCATCACCATTAAATGGAATTACAGGGGCTTGGTGAGGATGAAATTTAAAAATGCATTAAGGCGTTTTCACAGGATATTGTCCATAGTAAATAAAAAACAAAAATACCATCAACATCACTACCAACATCACCCATAATTATCATTGTCATTGTCATTTTTGGCCATTTTTTTTCTCTAGCATTTAAAAATGAGATGAAAAAATTACAGATTGATCTGTGTCATTTGCTAAGGTTGCCAGTGTTAGAGGAAGGCATGTTTGCCCAAATTCATGCAACATCAAAGAAATATCTGTGAAGAGAGAGGAAAAAACAAAAATGCATCAGCCTTACAGAAAGCAGCAGAAACAAATCACTTCAACCCCAAATCTGCAAGAGCAGCTGCCCAGATTTTTGATGGCCTCCCTGATTCCATTCCTTCATAATCTAGGTATCATTTCTTCCCTCGAGTTCCTTCTGAAAGCACTGTATCCTTATTATTAATTATTTTTAATTTTTATTTATTTATCTTTGCTCCAGATAAGTGGATTACTGTCACTAGCTCCTAAAGGGTCTTTTAACTCAGAGACTACATCCCAAACTCGAAAACAAAATTTCAGATGATGATACATTATGACAGCTGGATGGACTGACTGCATACCTAGAACAAACCTAGACAAAGTGGAATTATGAGTGTACTTCCTGTGCCTTCTGGAAAGGAAGGTACTAATTGGCAAATACATAATGATCTTGCTGCCTAATGAATCTCTCACACCTCCACAGAGCAGAATAAGCATTTCAGTAAACTGCATGAACTCTTTCAGGCCACTAGGGGACTACTGAGCATCATCTTCTGGCAGTGCTACCCATGCCCCAGAATCTGTTTGCCTATTTATCAGGTGCTTGGAGTATAGGAAAAAGAGGACAGAATTTTGGGTTCAAGCCCAGTGATGAGCTCTGGGGAAATGTTATAGAAGAACAAAGCAGAATGGAAGTCTATTAACATGGATTCTGTTGGACTTGGATAAGATGTAAATTCCAAACCTACTGCCTGTAAAGGGATATTCTCAAAGCAGGTTATAAAAATAAACATTTGAAAGTGCCATGGAAAGGTCAGAGGCTTCCATGGGAATAATTTTGTCCTTCATGTTGTTATATTAAATGACTTTATGTTACTTCTTAGAATAAAATAGAAGAGGCTTGCCATTTATATACGAGTGATTTAATCTGAGGGGGAAAAAAAGTGATGGGGTGGGTGGGAAGTCTCTTCCAAAAAGAGGCTATGAGGTATTTGATGCATAATTTGGAGCTAATGACTCAACAGTGACTGAACAATGTTACACATGCATGCTGCTGGTAAATGTTCTCTAACAAACCCTGACCATCAAAGACACACACAAATTATCTTAAAATAGACTCCAATATGCTTTGGAGAGAACAGGCTAGAAGTAGAGTATCCGTTATGTCAGAATTAAAAGAGCTATATAGCACTATGAACTTGCAGTGAGCATATTGTCGTTGTTGGTGCCCATTTTACTATCATGGCACTGTATCAGTAAGGAATGTGTTAGATGTAAAAACAGAAAACTCAACTTGCAGTGTTGTAAACAAAATGGATTCTTTTTCCTACAGAAAAGGAGAAAATGACGGACCTAGGCAGCTCCTGGCTTTGGCAGCTAAGTAATGCCAGAGCTGACAAGGCTGCATTTCATGGTTGTAATATGGCTACCTCAGTTTCAGTCATCATATCTGCATTCAACAGAAGAAATAAAGAATAGGGTCACAGGGCCCTGTCTGGTTCCAGAGGGAGTTGAGAAAGTTACAATATAGTCTTTGATTTCTGATTTAGGAAATGAATAAATACAAATAGATGTTCAGATTAATCCACAAAAATCTTTTCATACTTACTATAGAAATCTAGGAAATTGAGTTGATTGCATAGCAAGTAATATTCTTTTTTAGTTTTGTCATCCTTTATAATGTAGGTGGCCAAACAAGATGAGGATTAGGAATGAATGTTAAATGGGCCATCTGTCACAAGCAGGGAACTGCCTCTAGGTAGATTAATTACAATGAGCTACCCCATATTCTGGTATAAAGTCTCAGGGAGTGGACTGCAGGCTACATTTCTGTTGCCACTGGCACACTCAGCTTTTGGGCCAGGCACAATCTGCACAAATACGTGGAGAAGCCTGGCAAGAGGCATATGAGAATTTTGCAAAATTTTTTTCTCAATAAATTCTTTCTCAATATTTTAAAGATATTCTTCTGAATTCCGTTGTCATCTAATGCAAATAATACAGCTACTATCCAACGGTTAATAAAATAAGAGACCTGATAGTTAAAGCACTTAGACCATCAAAGGCTTAAATGGTTGAAGCACATTAGTTTAGCTCCTACCAGAATTATCCTTCCTGGGTTCCATTTCCAAGTTATAAACTGATATCTATGTATCTATATATCTATATCTATATCTATCTATCTATCTATCTATCTATAGTTTGTTTTTTTTTAATTTTCCTACAGGAAAGAATCAAAAGACATTGTACCTATTACATCAATTAGTAGCCATTATATTAAGTCCCACTTGGGAAATTTCTTACAAAATTAAGTAATAGGAAAAACTTTGTCTTGAAAAGAAACTAAAATAATATTTTTCTTTCTACAAACTATATAACTGAGCATGTTTCTCCTTTTGACCTTGATGCCTGGATACTCGGAGTCAAAACTGAATTATAGCTGACTTTTTTTGTGTTAATCTTCTCTTACCCTTGTACCTGTTTTTCGATTTCTATTCTACACTTTGCATTTGCTTTTTTCTGAAAGGCTCCTCAAAACTTCTGGGGAAAAAGATAGAATATAAATAAATACTAGTCAGTGAAATAGCTATTGGTGATTTTCTGGGCCACTCATTCATTTGGATCAATTATATCATATTTTCTATTGACTACCTGGTATACTGTTTGAACTGAAACCCAGGATTAAATAAAACACCAAATGGAGAAGACATTAAGCCTGAGAGGACAGTTGGAATCAGAAGATTCAGCAAAATCAGACACTGAACTAGAGATAATATATTTTACCAAAAAGAGGCAGTTACTTTGAAGTTCCTGACAATTTATACTTTGAAACTACGTTAGCAAAATGTCACATATCTTCTCGTTTTAAAGGTAAGAAGGAAATACTGTTTTATTTATATGGTAAAAAAAAAGTACTCTTTTTTTCTTTAGGTCTTTCTTCTTTAGGTTCACAGTAAAACTAAGAGGAAAGTACTGAGATTTCCCATATACCCCTACTCCCACACTTGCACTGTCTCATCTCTTTTCAACATCTCCCACCACAGTGCTACATTTGTTACAATTAATGAGCCTACACTGGCACATCATTATCACCCAAAGTCCATAGCTTACATTTTTTTTTGTTCACTCTTGTACATTCTATGCTTTAGACGAACGTAGAATGACATGTGTCCAAACGTCTAGTATCCTACAGAGTAGTTTCACTGCCCTAAAAATCCTCTGTGCTCTACCTATTCAACCTTTCCCTTGCCCAACCCGTGGAAACCACTGATGTTTTTACTGTCTACATAACTTTGCCTTCTCCAGAATGTCCTATAGCTGTAATTATATTGCATGTACATTTATATTGCATGTACATTTTCAGATTGGCTTATTTCACTTAGCAATATGCATGTAAGTGTCCTCCACACCTTTTTACGGCTTATCACTTCATTTTTTTTAAACACGGAAAAATAGTCCATTGTCTGGATATACCACAGTATATTTGTCCATTCACCTACTGAAGGACATTTTGGTTGCTTCCAAATTTTGGTAATTGTGAAGAAAGCTGCAGTAGACAACTATGCGCAGGTTTGTATGTCAATGTAAGATTTCAGCTCTTTTGGGGAAATACTAAGGAGCACATTTGCTGGATCATATAAGAGAAGGTTTAGTTTGTAAGAAATCACCAAACTGTTTTCCAAAGTGTCTGTACCATTTTGAATTCCTACAAGGAGTGAATGAGAGGTTCTCGGGTACCGTGTCCTCACTAGCACTTGGTGTCATCAGTGTTCTGGATCTTGGCCATTCTTATAAGCATGTAGTAGTGTCACATAATTGTTTTAATTTTACTTCCCTAATGATATATGATATGGAGCATCTTTTCATAGGCTTATTTTCCATCTGTATAATAATTATTATACTTGGTGAGGTGTCTGAAAAAGTCTTTTGTCCACTTTTTAATCAAGTTATTTGTTTTCTCATTTTTGAATTTTAAAAAATCTTTGCGTATTTTGGATAAGTCACTTTCCAGATATGTCTTTGGCAAGTATTTTCTCCCAGTCTGTGGCTTGTCTTCTTATTCTCTTGACATTGTCTTTTGCAGAGCAGAAATTTATTTTTAATGAAGTCCAGCTAATCAACTATTTCTTTTATGGAGTGTGTCTTTAGTATTCTATCTAAGAAGGTATCACCATACCCAACATCATTCAGGTTTTCTCTTACACTATCTTCTAGTTTGGTGTTTAACATTTAGGTCTATGATCCATTTTGAGTTAATTTTTGTGAATGATGCAAGGCCTTGGTCTAGATTAACTTTCTTGCATGTGGGAGTCTAGTTGTCTAGTTGTCTTAGCACCATTTGTTGACAAGACTGTTTTGCTGCATTACATTGCCTTTGCTCTTTTGTCACATATAAGTTAATTACATTTATGGGGGTCTATTGTCATCTCTATATTCTCTTGCACTTACCTATTTGTTTATTCTTTCACGAATGCTACACTGTTTTGATGAGTAGCTTTATAGTAAGTTTATGAAGTTGGATAACATAAGCCCTCCAACTTTGTTCTTCTTCAATATTGTATTAAGTATTCTCCATCTTTTGCCCCTCCATATAAACTTTAGAATCAATTGTGAATATCCATAAAATAATTTGGTGTGGTTTTTATTGGGATTGCATTGATGAATTGATGAACCTGTAGATTGAGTTAGAAATGACTGACATCGAGGGGCACCTGGGTGGCTCAGTCATTAGGTGTCTGTCTTTTGGTTTCAGCTCAGGTCATGATCTTACAGTTCTTGGGTTCCAGCCCCACGTTGGGCTCTGGGCTGACAGTGCTTAGCCTGCTTGAGATTCTCTCTCTCTCTCTCTCTCTCTCTTTCTCTCTCTCCCTGCTGCTCCCTCATTTGCACTGTCTCTGTTTCTCTCAAAATAAATACATACACTTAAAAAAAGAAATAACTGACATGTTGACAATAGTTATTTTATTTTGAAGAGTGTTTTAAAGTACGGAAGTGTATAGAGAACAGTTACCATCATTCTGTTACCTAGCACGAGAATTACAAACATTTTTTTTTTTCTTTAGGTAAAATGTTTTGGACAGAAAATTCCAGATCAAGGTGAAGTTCTATTTGTTTCCTTTCAAATTTTTTTCTACTCCTTTGAGAAAGTCAGATAACGTCTTGAATATGCTATATACTTTAAAGCACATGTTTTTGTAATTTTACTATGTATGCAGATGTAGAGAATTTAATGTTTTTAATTTATAAAAATGTTGTTACACTCTATCAATATTTCTTTCACTGTATTGCTTTCTAGACATGCTGTACATATCATAATACAATTTTATATTCCCCACTGGATAAACAGTTGGTTTGGTTTTTTTAAATAAATTTTATTTAATTGTTTTAAAGTGTATTTGAGAGACACAGAGACAGCGTGAGTGGGGGAAGGGCAGAGAGAGACAGGGTGAGAGAGAGAATCCCAAGCAAGCTCCCCGCTGCCGGTGCCCCGGCCCAGACCCCACAATATTGTGAGATCATGACCTGAGCGGAAACCAGGAGTTGGATGCTCAACCAACTGAGCCACCCAAGCACCTGGGTTTGGTTATTTTTTAGATTATAAATAATGTTATAATGCATATCCTTTTATATATCCCTTATACATGTAGGGTTTTATAGTTGTGCATTTTAACCTTATTAGATTTGCAAAACTGGTTTCCAAAGTTGTTTTACCAATACATCATTAGGACTGTTACATGAAAATTCTTGTCTCCTATATACCAAATCTTGATATTTTCAGATTTTGTTTTGCTAATCTGATATGACAAAATATATCATTGTTTTAATTTGCCTAAATTTACAATTAAGATTCAGGTTTTTTTTTTTTTAAGTTTAATGGCCCTTTGGATTTCTTCATATTTGAATTGCCTATGTATAGTCCTTACCCATTTTATTACTTCATTGTTCATCTTTTTCATAGTAATTTATGTTATAATTTAAATACATATATATAAATAATATGGGTTTGAACTCTGAAGGTCCACTTATACACAGATATTTTACAGCACAGTACTGTAAATGTATTTTCTTTTCCTTATGATTTTCTTAATTACATTTTCTCTTCTCTATATTATTTCATTTTTTTTTATTTTTTTTTAATTTTTTTTTCAACGTTTATTTATTTTTGGGACAGAGAGAGACAGAGCATGAACGGGCGAGGGGCAGAGAGAGAGGGAGACACAGAATCGGAAACAGGCTCCAGGCTCTGAGCCATCAGCCCAGAGCCCGACGCGGGGCTCGAACTCACAGACAGCGAGATCGTGACCTGGCTGAAGTCGGACGCTTAACCGACTGCGCCACCCAGGCGCCCCTATATTATTTCATTTTTAAAATACAGTATAGAATGCATATACAAAAATGTGTTAATTGATTATGTTATTGGTAAGTCTTCTAGTCAACAGTAGGCTATTATTACAGTGTATATGTTTATGTATATATTACTTTGCCCTTTTATGTTCAAATAGGCTCTCAGTCTATTACTTTGTTTACAATATATTGTCATATATTTTTTAATTTAATATTGTAAACTTTATTTTGTTTTTCCTTAATAACATGTGATCTAGGGTGCTACCTAATAAATCATGTCCTCCTGTGAGTGAAAGTATCTAATACATTTTCTTCTGATAGTTTTAAATTATTTTTTCCATTTAAGTCCTTAATTATCTGAAATATGTTTTTGTGAATGGAGAGTATTAAGGATCTATTTTCTTGTCCTAATTTTAATACAATTGTTCTAATGCAAGTGTGGAATAGTCTGTATTTTACTCTCAATTCTGTTCTATTGACTTATTTGCTCATATGAACACCATTGTTTTTCACTGTTTGCCTTAAATACCATGTATAATGAATGTTATGCTGTGCCTCTTCTAGTAAATCTCCTGTTAATAATGAAGGACTTATGTCTCTACCTGCTGGGAATGCTGTAAGCCCTTTTCCAAATTTCTTTAGCTGAAGAGTCTTGTAATAAGCATGAATCTTTTTCGGGGTAGGCAATCTTCAATAACATGGATACAAATATTTAGACACCTTCCCAGAACTTGAGAAAAATGTATACAGCCATCTCAGGTTCAAAGCTCCCATGGGTTTGTCCAGGGCTATTTTTTTTCATTTTTAAAAAGTTTATTTATTTGGAGAGAGAGAGAAAGAGAGACTGTGCAAGTGGTGGAGGCATAAACAAAGAAGGAGAGAGAGAATCCCAAGCAGGTTCTGCAGTGTCAGCACAGAGCCCAATGCAGGTTGGATCTCACAAACCCTGAGATCATGACCTGAGCTTGCCAATAGTAAGTTTCTTAACTGACTGAGTCACTCAAGCTCCTCACAGGGCCATTCCTGAGATTGCAAATTCTCTAGTACAATCCCTTCCTTTCCACAGGTGGTAATCCCAAAAGCACTAAGAAACTGCCTGCATGCCATCCCTCTGTTTTATAATATTCAGTTCAGGGAATGAAGCCTGTGACTCAATGCAGATTTCATTGGAAACCTTCCAGTTCCTGGCCTTTTGCACAAACTTCTCTCTCTCTCTCTTTCTATATGTATGTGTGTGTGTGTGTGTATGTGTGTGTGTGTGTGTGTATACATATATATATACGGTATACAATATATATATACAGTACACACACAATATACACATACATTATATGCAAATTTCTCTCTATATATATTGTATAATATAATATATATATACAACACACACACATATATTTGTATATATATATTATACATTACAAACACACATATACACACACGCATATATATGTTTTCATATCTTATATTTCTAAGTGGTAAGCTACTTGTTCTTGAAAATATTTGTGAATATGCCACAACAAGGAATTAGACCATATATGCAATTTTTTAAATATCACCAAAGAGTGTTATGAAAGAATCAGTTATGGAAATACATACACTAAGCATTTTTTTCAACATTTCAACAAGCCTCTAGATCTAGTATGTACTAGACTTTACGTGTGATTCCAGAGATTCAGACAAAGAGGCTGAGTACTGTCATCATGAAGGTCATTGCCTACCTTTTGGTTTCTCTTTTAACCACTATGTCAGTATTTCTTTTGATTTTCATGTGTTTGAAATGCTGTGGTTAAAATATTCTTTTTCCGTGTGTGTTTAGTAATTTGTTTAGCAAACAGTCAGTGGTAGTTATATGCCAAATACTGAAGTGGTTTTTAAGGGGGAAACAAGGAAAGCAAGACACCTGATCTGTCTTAAGGTAGAACGTGACAAGTGTGAAATGACCATGTGGCAAATAGGCTATCAACTGGGATATGTGGAGGTGCAGAAGGCAGTGGACATTTATGTGAGGGAGACTTGAAGGCTCAATTTTATTCCACTGGAAAATGGATTCTCTGTTTTTGTTTCAATCATCTATTGTAGACCACTCTTATTCCATATTTGCTTGGAAAACATTTTGAAATCTTAATTTGTCTTTTCTTTCCTCCCCTTCATTTTTCTTTAATTTTCCCCTCTTTAGGCAGTTGGCAAATTTTGTCCTTTTTTCCTTCAGGCGAGTTTGTGGCCTGGCAGAAAGCAATGAATACACTTTTACCTCCTAAATTTTGTGTCCAGAAAGCCCTATAGCGGTAAGCATATACAAGGTGGTTTGAAAAAGCGTGAAAAAAGAAAGATTTCATTCAGATTCCAAGATTACCCCTGGCTAGGGGAGTAGAGAAATATGGACATATACATAGATCTGGGAAAAATAGGATTGCGATACCGTGCTTCCCAGCTACAACATCTGAAAGGCAAGGAACCAGCATAGAAATAATAGCATGGTACATCAGTCAAATGGGATTACAAGCAGAAGTTTGCCCCCCAGGAATAACTCAGAAACTATGGAGAACCACTAGATGTCACGGGGCCACATAGGCAGGGACAGTGATAATTCACTGTCAACTCTGAGCTGATGTTTGAGAACAGATGCCCTGTCCTCAGTCCATGTCTTGGCACTGAATAACACCCTATAGCTGTAGCATCAGGAAGGAAGAAGTTTCATTTTTTGCATACCAGAATTTTCCAACAGAGATTTATGTTATGTCTACAACAAATGTATATTGTGGTCTTCTGTTTATTATTTGCCTTTTATTCAAATACTGCTTCTTTTGTTGTTTTATAATCCTTCTTTAGGACTTTGTATGAGGTCAAGATAAAAGGATTTACAGAGAAAATGGGAGCTGGTGCAGATATAAGCAATAAACTAGTTTTCTTCTCAAAAACCATTTTTTTTTTGGCCTCAGTCTTTAGCTGCAAAATGATGTTTCATATGCAGTGGTGGTGGTAGAATTACTAATCATTCACGGACTTGATGCCTAACTTTTATTCATTAGCTGCTCTTTTTCTCAGAGATTTCTGAATGTATAATCCAAGGAATGGATCTTTTATGATGAATATCACTTGCTAATCCTCTTTACCTTGCAACTCATATTCCAGGTTGCAACTTAAAATGTCAATTTCACCACCAAATCTACCCTTTCCCAATTTCCTCCCCCAAATAACTGGTTTTGATTCTTCAATTATGTATTCTTACAGCACGTAGCACTTCTATTATGCACTTACCATAATAGTAGTTACATTATTTTTTACATAATTCTTTGACTAAGGATCTCCTTTCTTCCACTTAGAATGCAAACTTTTGTTTAAAGAGTTACTTCTATAGCACCTAGTACAATGTTTGACACATAATAAGTACTTAATAAATATTGCTTGAGTGAACATGGGAATGAGTAAACTTCAGTTTATCACTTCCATTCTTCTCTACTACTTATATATAAGTATATATATAATATAAATGTGTGAATATGAATATACACATACATATATTCATAAAAGATTACATTTTTATAATTGTCATTTTACAGTGGATAGAAAGAAACTCATGTAGTAACATTTCATATGAGAATAGAAGAGATTGAAAAACTGCAAGTTGAATGAAGGATTTTTTTGGATTCCTTTCTACAGTCTCTGCAGTTAGATCAAGCTTGCTTAATATTCCATTAACACATGTTCAGGGAGATCTATGGGACCAGATAAGAACCATGGTGTGATGAGCAACTCCAGGTTGCTCTCGGTTATATTTCTTTCCTGGAGTGCTCATGTATTTGCACATCTGAGGGAGATTTATAGAGCTCCTAGATTTTATGCAAAAAAAAATTATTGAGAAAAAAATTAATTATGTACCTCTAACACTTGCAGTGTGCTGGGTAGCAGAATTTGAATATAGAAAGCATTGTCAATAGAAGCATGAATATGGCAAAAGAAAAATGCAGTTCCCAAAGTGTCCAAAATAACCCATTATATACTACTTGTAATTTGTCACATCACATCAATCAGTTACATTTGAAGGTCTTGGGTTAAACACAAGTCCCTTAAGATTTGTAAAATATGAACGATGATTTCACTTTAGCCTCCAGTACCCGACTGCTTAAGACAGGTGCCTTCATTTTAGCTGCAATTAAACACACACACGCGCGCACACACACACACACACACACACACACACATATATAGGTATATACCATATCTATATGTGTATATATATATACATATACATATGTATATATGTATATACATATATACATATACATATATATACACATACATGTATATATATAGGTATATACGTGTATGTGTATATATATGTATATATGTATATATGTATGTATATATATATATATATATTACTCACAGGTGTGTGTGTGTATATATACACACACACATATATATATATATAACTGTAGAAAATATGTATACATATATATTCTAGAAGTGAAGCCCAGTAACAGGCAATTCATTTCTTTGTAATGTGCTCTGGATCAGAAACTCCATAAACACATTACTGAATATGTTGTCTTAAATGTAAAATAAACATTAAAGCCAACTCTGGCCATTTCTGTTTTACTTCTATTTCTGATGCACAAGACTAGGAAACAGCTTTTAAAAGACACTCATCTTGCCTTCAAGCTTTGTTATATTTTGTTTAAATCTTACTTTTATTTATTGCATATATCAGTGAAATAGGGCATAATTTGAGTATTTAATTGAAAATATAAGTAATGCTGTACAAATGTTTACGTGGTTGCAAATAATGTTATTCAACCATTTAAGTAAGTACCAATGTGTGGGTGATTAGAATATAAGAGTGCATAGATATTATTGAGAAAATCACCTATTTTATCAGTACTTTATTTTTATTTACCTCTATAATAGAAAGATAGATATAAATGCATATCTATTTCTAATGTTCTTCACTTGGGATTATTTATAACAAAATCACAATAGCTGGTACAATATTGCATTGTGAGAACTGTGCTTATTTTATTTAGTGTGGATTTTTGTTTTTAGATAAGTGTGTAGGTGTTTAGGTGTCAGCCATATGACATCCCTGTGTACTCTGAAAATTACCCAGAAAGCTACAGGCAATGTTACATCAAAGTTGGAAAAGAATAAAATCTCAAGCATTCTTATTAAATTATTGTCTTACTTGGTTGGTGCCACTGAATATTCACTGCTAGATAGATCAGAAACTCAATAGAAGAAATGACGATATTCTTAGAATTTGCATGAAGGCAGAAAGAGGGGAGTAGGAGAATAGGAAATGATATAGATCTACACTGGGGCAAAAAAGACCTACCTATACTTTGTTACTCCTTTGTGTTAGTAAGGATTCTATAGACAATTAGAACCAACAGCATATAAAGAGATTTATTATAAGGAATTTGTTCACATGGTTATGGAGGCTGAGTATTCCAACAATCAGCAGTCACAAGCTGGAGACTCAGGAGAGCTGGTGATGTAAGTCGCAGTCTGAGAACCAAGAGAGCCAATGATGTTACATGTCAGTCCAAGTGCAAGAAGAAAACCTACTTCTCAGCTCAAAAACTCTCAGGCAGAGAGCAAATTCCACATTTCTCTGCCTTTTTGTTCTATTCAGATCCTTAATAAACCTGATGCCACCCATATTGGGAGGGAAATCTGCTTTATTCAATCTACTGATGCAAATGCTGACCTCATACAGAAACACCTTCACAGACATATCTAGAGGTAATGTTTAACCAAATATCTGAGCATCCCATGGCCTACTCAAGTTGATATACAAAATTAATTATCACACCTATTTTTATTCCGAATATCTTTCATTGTAAGCATGCCTGGGTTCAAAATTGCTTCACTACTCTCAAGTTATAAATGCTCTGTGCCTTGACTTTCCCTCATCTGTGTCAGAGATAACTGACAGATAACCCTGTTGTAAGGTTTAAGTGAAATAATACATTTAAATTGCAAGGTACAATGCAGGCCTTATCAGTAAGCACTCAGTGAGTGTTATTTGTTATTAGCATTATTAACATGAATAGAAATAATAAAAGTTTGAGTGCATCTAAAATCTACTATCTTGGTTTTCAAGAGAGCCAGCATGTACAAGTCTACCACTAGCCTACAGGGCAGAGAGTCAGAAATATTAGACCAACAGCATGACGGAAAGCCAGTCACGTGAAGGTCAAACAACAGTTGCATAGAAAAGTGACAGGAAACATAAAGTCAGCTACTCTCCTTTGAGTCTCTTGGCCTTATTCACTGGTAAAGATGCATATCTTCCACCTGGTCCAAAACTTCTGTCATAATGATGAGATACTTTGCTGTTCATGTAACTGACTCATCCTGGATCTATTTTACTTCAACAGTATTCTCATTGAGACTCCTTCAGCCATCTATTTTCAGGGACACATCTCGGAAACTTTAAGACCTAGAAAAGCCTTACCTCAGAAATATATAGCAGTATTTACCCTCTGAACACCAGCCCCATCAGTCCAAATTTTTACTCATATCATTCTCACCCATTCTGCTCCTTATTCTCATGGAGAGTTCCAATCTGTTGGTCTGTCTGATTTCCTCAACCTATACACCTCTTCTTGGTATCTCTTCCTGACTCTAATGGAACCACAAGCTTGATTGTCTTAATGGTTTCTCACCAGTAGTACCAACTGGCAGGCAAACTTATCTAACAATGTATCTGTCAGGAAAACAACTCTATTCTGAATGCAAAACATTTCAGATTACTGCTTACTTTCGGAAAAAAAATTTTAAACATTATGTTTATAAACATGCTAAATCCATTGTGTCCAAAATTACCATGATTCTCTGTGCATGCATCATTCATTTGACTTATTCTTGGTTGGTCAGAGCCCTCCTATTCTCTAATGCCTATTCTAAGGCTTCATCTCTGAGCCAGCTAGATCCATCGTCTCTCTGTACTCAAATGATTCTATAGGAAGTATTTGGTAAGTAAAGATTCAGGAGATTTTATTGAACACATGATGCCCTCCATGACTGAAAAAAGCAGACATTCGAGGGGATTGCATAAATTTCAATATCCATCTTCTTTTCTAATGAAATCTGCCAAAGAACATCCTTAAAGTATTATTAAGAACATGTTACTGTGTATAGATTTTAAATTACATAACTCAAAAAATAAAATAAGAGTATGGAGACTGTTAAAAACTGAGAACAAACTGAGGGTTGATGGGGGGTGGGAGGGAGGGGAGGGTGGGTGATGGGTATTGAGGAGGGCACCTTTTGGGATGAGCACTGGGTGTTGTATGGAAACCAATTTGTCAATAAATTTCATATATATATATATATATATATATATATATATATATAAATAAAAAATAATAAATAAAAAATAAATTAAAAAAAAAAAGAGTATGGACCACCAGGGGCTCCTGGGTGGCTCAGTCGGTTAAGCGTCCAACTTCCACTCAGGTCATGATCTCATGGCTTGTGAGTTCGAGCCTGACGTCTGGCTTTGTGCTGACAGCTCAGAGCCTGGAGCCTGCTTCAAATTCTGTCCCCCCCCGCACCCCTCCCCTGCTCATGCTCTGTCTCTCTCTGTGTCTCAAAAATAAATAAATATTAAAAAATTTTAAAAGAGTAAGGACCACCAATTATTATTTTTGATTCATGACAGCTCTTGTGATTTTTAAAAATATATACTGTATGAAATCACTTCAATTATTTTTCCTACCTTGGTGCTCCTATTTTTCTGGAATTTATGCAGATGTTTAATTTACCTATTGGGTAATACAAAACTTAACACCAGAAAGACTTGCATGTAAAAAAGGAAGGGAGTGTGATGAAAAATATTGAGAAATTTTGCAACTTTAATTCTTTGTATTGGGAAATCCTTTCCCATTCTTTAATATTGTAAGTAATTCATGAATTGATCTCCTCGCTCCTCATGCTATGACTCAAAAATGTAAATTTATATAGTTACTATATCAGAGGGAGAAATGGGCACTGTGGACTTTTTATACCTTTCCCATCTTAACTCATGTTTACAAAAGGCTGTAAATGTGTCCAAAAAATGAACCCTGTGTGTTGAATAGAAATATTTTAACTCATTTGGCTGCAAAACTATAAAAGAAAGTGATTTTTTTAGATGTGTGTCCATTGAAAGCCACCCACATCAAAAAGATTCATTAAAGATTGGGTCAATGGTAACAGATTTTAAATTTTACTGATCAGTTCATTTTCAATTTCACTTTAATCTTAGACCTCCACATTTTTTCAATAACAGACTTAATGATATATCATTCAATTCAGATAGTATAAAATTCACCTTTAAAGTATTACAATTCAATAGTTTTTGGTTTAGTCACAAGGTTGTGTAATCACCACTGCTATCTAATTCCAGAAAGCTTTTCACACTGGAAAGAAACTCCGTACTCATTAGCATTCGGTCTATTTTCCCCTCTCCCCAAGCCCCTGCTAACTACTAGTTTACTTTTTATTTCAATGAATTTGCCTATTCTGAACATATCATAGAGATGGAACTATACAAAATGTGGGCAATTGAACTAACTTCTTTCACTTAACAAAACGTTTTCAAGGTTCATCCATATTGCAGCATGTATGAGTACTTAATTCTTCTTTCTATTTAGACTAGTTTTACATTCACAGAAAAATTGTGGGAAAAAATAGTAAAGTATGATCCCATACACACTGCATCCAGCTTCCCTTACATTAGTATGGTACATTTGGTACAATTAATGAACCAATATTGATATATTATTATTAACTAAAATCTATACTTTCTATTTCCCTAGTTTTTATCTAATGACATTTTTCTGCTTCACAGTCTCACCTAGGATATTACATTACATTTAGTCACCATGACTTTTAGGCACCTCTTGCCTGTGACTGTTGCTCAGAATTTCCTTGTTCTCAATTACTTGCACCATTTTGAAGAGTATTTTTCAAACATTTTGCAGAATGTCCCTGCATTATGATATGTCTAATGTTTTACTTATGATTAGTTTGGGGATATGGGTTTGGGGGACTAAGACCCTAAAGATAAAGTGCCATTGTCATCTCGGATCAGGGGTACTTAATATCAGCAGGATTCATTATTGTTGATGTCAACTTTGAAAATGTGGCTGAAATAGTGTTTGTCATATTCTTCTACTGTAAAGTTATTCTTTCCCCTGCCTTTCCATGCTGTTCTCTTTGGAAGGTAGTCACTATGTGCAGGCCACATTTAAGATAAAAGGAATTATGACCCATCTGCTTGAAAGCAAAGTATCTACATAAATTGTTTATAATTTTTCTGCATAAGAGAATTCCTTTTTCCCCCATTTATTTACTTCTTCAAATTTTATTTATACCAAAACTTTACTCAGTTTATTTCTTTTTTTAAAGTTTATGTATTTATTTATTTTGACAGAGATAGAGACAGAGAGAGCATAAGTGCACAAGCACATGAGTGGGTGAGAGGCAGAGAGAGAGGGAAACAGAGAATCCCAAGTAGGCTCCATGCTGACAGCACAGAGCACTGATGTGGGGCTTGATTCCACAAACCATGAGATCATGGCCTGAACTGAGATCAAGAGTCAGATGCTCAACCAACTAAGCCACCCAGGTGCCCCTATTAATTTTCTTTCTGAATAATATCCCATTTTATGAGTATACCACATTTTGTTTATTCATTAAATAATTGTACATTTGTTTTATTTCTGTTTTTTGAAGTTATTATAAGTAATGTGCTGTGAGCGCATTTATATAAATTTTTGTGTGGATGTGCATTTCAATTCCCTTGGGCACATATCCAGGAGTGAAATTGCTGTGTTGTACAGCAAATCAATATTTAACATATTGAGGAACTGCTAAAGTCTTTTCCTAAGTGTCATTACCATTTTACAACCCCTGCCACCAAAAATATATGAGCGTTCCAATTTCCCCACATCCTTGCCAATATTTATTATTTTCTGTATGTTTTATTTCAGCCATCCCAGTGGGTATGAAGTATCAATTGACTTTGGCTTGATCCTCATTTCAGTAATGATTAATGATTTTGAGAATCTTGTCATATACTTATTGGCCATTTATATATCTTCTTTGTAAAATGTTTATTCAAATCTTTTCACTAATTTTTGCTTGAGTTGTTTGTTTTTTTATTATAGAGGGTAAGAGTTCTTTATTTATTCTGGATACAAGTCCCTTATCAGAACATGATTTTGAATTATTTTCCTCATTCTATGGGTTGCTTTTTCACTTTCTTAAAGGTGTCTTTTGAGGTACATCTTTAAAAATTTTTGATGAAATCCAATTTACCTACTTTTGGAATGTTACCTAAGTTTTGGTGTCATATCTTAAAAAAACAAAAAATAAACAAAAAAACCTGCTTAATCCAAGGATGTGAAAATTTTTTTCTGATCGTTTCTCCTAAGACTTTTATAGATTTCATTCTTATATTTAGGTCTACAATCGATTTTGAGTTATTTTTTATAAATTGTATAAGGTAGTTATCCTTTGCATTTGGATGTCCAGTTGTCCTAGGAACATTTGCTGAGAAGACAATTATTTTCCAATTAAATTATCTTGGAACACTTTTCAAATTTAACTGACCATAAATGCAACATCTTATTTATGGACTCTCAATTGTATTCCATTGATTTATATGCCTAGCCTTCAACTAGTCCCACACTGTCTTGATTACTTTGTAGTAAGAGATGAAATTGGGAAGGATGAGTATTACAATTTTGTTCTTTTTTAAACATTGTTTAAGCTCATCTGTGTCCCTTGAATTTCCACATGAATTTTATAATTACCTTGTCAACCTATGCAAAATAGCCAGCAGGGATTTTGATAGAGATTGCATAAAATTTGAAGACAAGTTTAGGGAGTATTGCCATCTTTGGGAGACTTAGTGTTGTACTTGAAATACTTTTCCATTTATTTAAGTTTTCTTTTGTTCCTTAAAACAGTATTTTGTAGTTTTAAGTATATAAACTTTACTAGTTTTACTTTTTTGCTAAATTTATTCCGAAGTATTTTATTCTTTTGATGTTATTGTAAATGAAATTGTTTTCTTTTTTTCTTAAACATTTATTTATTTTTGAGACAGAGAGAGACAGAGCATGAACAGGGGAGGGTCAGAGAGAGAGAGGAAGACACAGAATCTGAAGCAGGCTCCAGGCTCTGGGCTGTCAGCACAGAGCCGGACGCAGGGCTCAAACTCACAGACCACGAGATCATGACCTGAGCCGAGGTCGGATGCTTAACCGACTGAGCCACCCCGGTGCCCCTGAAATTGTTTTCTTAACTACAATTATATATGTTTCATTTTATTGCTAGTTTATACAAATACAATAGATTTTTGAGCATTACTTTTGTATTTTGATACCTTACTGAACTTGTTTGTCCCAAAATCCTTTACATGAAATCCTGCAGGATTTTCTGCATAAAAATCATTAGCATCTTTGGATAGACATAGTATAACTTATTCTTTTCCAATATCAACACCTAACTTTGTGCCTTCATGAATAGTTGGAGGAGGAAGTTCATCTTCTGTGGTGAAGAGTGGATATCTTACTAGATAGACATGGTCTCTGAGACTGAACCTGAGTCCTACTTAATGTAAAAGAAATTAATTGAGTAGAAAAAGGGTCAAGTGACGGAGAAAATGAAGGCTATGAAGAAAATGATAAGAAGATGAGGAAGATCATTAATCAAGGAAGTAGGGTATAGATGAGATCTTCTTAGCCAAACTGAGAGATCTTGTTCCAGGGGTGAGTTAAGTGATAAGTGAAACTGATAATCTTGGATTGACAATACAAACATAACACAGAATAAAGGCAGAAACAAATTTTCCATGTAAGAATAACTGGCAATATACCTGGTATCTACCAGGCATACACAAATGTAGAACCTGTGTGAAAGGTTCCCAGGCATATTTGTGGGTTGTGTAATATCTGTGAATCCTTTTTACATACATATACATGTCTTAAATTCATCTACCATGGGATAGGGGCAGCTGGGACAAAGTAGCTGGAGTTCATTACGGAGGAAAACCTTATTTTTGGTGAGGAATTCATTCATTCTTTGCTCTCAGCAAGAATTTCAAAAAAATGTTGGTTTCACCTCTCAGTCCATGCTCTCACTACTTTTGAAGAAAAACTTACCCCTCAGATCCTCCATTTTCTCTAGTGACTTCAGCTTTAGAGGAGCAAGATCTAGCTCCCCATAACTTTTTTGTACTTTGAAATATTTTACTCAGTTATATTAATTAAATTAAGAAGACAACACAAGCACCATTTCTTCCAGGATGCCATCTGGATCAGATAGCCCTTATCTTAAATCTAAGTAAAGTAAGATAGAAATAGAAAAATTGAACAAATATATATTCAGTCTTGTGTTGCTGGAAAGACTGAATTTGGAATTGACCTTCAACAAAGGTAGAAAGGATTTGACAAAATTCCTAGGCTTTCAGTTGAGACCCTAATTTACTACACCTTAGATGCATGGGATATTCCCTAGGATTAAGAGTGAACCAGAGAAAAAACATTCTTAACAGAACCTTAAAACCCAATTTTGTCTGTACACTAGTCGCTTGGCATGGAAAAAAATATATATATATGTGTGTATGCATAAATACATATATATACACATGTGTATATGTATATATACATACATGTGTATATGTATATACACACATATATGTATACTTACATATATGTGTGTGTATATATACATACACATTAAATTAACTTTGAAAGAAGATAACAGCAGCCAGAGCCATTTTATTTTTTCATATTTAATACAGAGCATTCATTCTTTTTTAAAATTTTTTTAACATTTATTCATTTTTGAGAGACAGAGAGTGTGAGTGGGGCAGGAGCAGAGAGGGAGACACAGAATCTGAAGCAGGCTCCAGGCTCTGAGCTGTCAGCCCAGAGCCCAACACTGGGCTCGAACTCATGAGCCATGAGATCATGATCTGAACCGAAGTCGGATGCTTAACCGACTGAGCCACCCAAGCGCCCCTAGAGCATTCATTCTTACCTTACCAGTTATGCCCAAAAATGAGCAAATAAACTCCAAGAAAAATAAATAATAGAAATAGACCTACATTGGTTCAAATATTGTAGTTATCAGAAAGAAACATTAAAACTGTGATTAATATTTTCAGTAAAATATGCACATAATTGGAAATTTTCAGCAGAGAACTTTTTAAAAGATGAATCATTGCCAAGAGCTGAAGATTACAACTGTAATTCAGAACTGAGCATATAGTTTTTTTTTATTTTTTTTAAATGTTTATTTATTTCTGAGACAGAGAGAGACAGAGCATGAGTGGGGGAGGGGCAGAGAGAGAGAGAGACACAGAATCAGAAGCAGGCCCCAGGCTCTGAGCTGTCAGCAGAGTCTGACGTGGGGCTTGAACTCACAAACCGCGAGATCATGACCTGAGCCGAAGTCGGCCGCTCAACCGACTGAGCCACCCAGGCACCCCTGCATATAGTTTTAAGAGAAGATTTGATGTGGCAGAAGAAAGGATACATGAACTGGAAAATAAATTAGTAGAAAAATACCCAGATATAAAAATAAAGAATTTTAATTGGAACACCTGGGTGGCTCAGTCAGTTGAATGTCTGATGCTTGATTTCAACTCAAGTCATGATCCCAGGGTCATGGGATTGAACCCAGTGTTGGACTCTGTGCTGAGTCTGGAGCTTACTTGATATTCTCTCTCTCTGCCCATCACCCTCACTCATGCTCTCTCTTTCTCTCTCTCTCTCTCCCTCAAATTTTAGAAACAAAAAAACCTCTAAAAATAAAGAATTTCAAGATACAGAATATAAAATATGTGTATATACATATATATACACACATATTATATATATATATATATATATATATATATATACAGTGAAATTTTTTAACATGAATATTTAGAGGCTTAGGATAAGAGGAGAAAAAGAATAGAGAAGAAGCAATATTGGAAGAAATAACAGCTGTGATTCTTGCAAAATTGATGAACACATGAATCTATAGATTTATGAAAACTTATGATTCCCAAACAAATTAAATGCAGAAACAACAAGACAAAACAAAGTATATCCTGGCACATAATAGAGAAATTATTAAAAGCCAAAGGTAAAAGAAAAATCATCAAAATTTTCCAGAGTTCTTTTATCACTTTCTGAGTTTTTCTAATTGTGATTTATATTATTCCTTCACATCCTTCACTGTTGCTAAGTATCTGTTAGCTCATTTTAAAGTGGTGACTTGTGGTTTTGATCTGGTTTCATGCATATAGATTTCTGCAAGGAAGTTATTTTGTTCTTTATGATTTTTTTTGTCTTGTAATAATTTTGTGCTAGATCTTATCTTGATACTTTTCTGTTATTCTTTATGTGAAATTAGCATTCCTAAACGTTTAGAATGAAGTGGAATTTAGAAAAGCGGTTCTAACTTCACAGAGCTTCCTCTTCTGTTATTTTTATGTAAGGTTCAAAAACAAGGAAGCTTGCTTTCTGGGATTATTTTGGTTACTCTTTCACAAACTTTGGTGTGTATGTTCTCTTTCCTGTCTCTTTCTTGTGCCTATCCTGCTCAATTTTTTATTCTACTCTTAATAGTTTCTCATCATGGGTTGTACTCTGGAAGGGAACCTCTGGTGGTCAGTTTGAGAAATCATAAGGAGAAGACTATTTTAAGGGCTGGAATTCCTTGCACTCACTCATTAGTAAGGAGAATACAGCCCCCACCCATTTCTGCTGCTGTCTGAAAACAATCCCATTACTTTACAATGGATATCAGTTAGCTCTTGGGAATTATCTTCTTTTTAGGTCCTTAGATGACATGCTATTCCTTTATCCTTATTTCTACAGCACAAGGCCAATACCATTCAGGTACTGGGATTTTTAATGGTTTTCCTGTACCCACATAGCATTTTAGTGTTCATGGAAAGAGTCTGTCAGCAAGGTTTGTTGTAAATATTGACTATGGTTTTTTTTAAATGTTTATTTATTTCTGTGCGTGTGAGAGAGAGACAGAGAGAGACAGAGAGGGAAAGAGAGACACAGCACTAGTGGGGGAGGGGCAGAGAGAGAGGGAAGCAAGAATCCGAAGCAGGCTCTAGGCTCTGAGCTGTTAGCACAGAGCCCAATGCAGGGCTCAAACCCATGAGCTGTGAGATCATGATCTGAGCAGAAGCCAGATGCTTAACTGACTGAGCCACACAGTCAGTGTGGTTTTCATCTGGTTTCAAAAGCCTTTGGTTTTGTTATATAGTTGCTCTACATGCTTCTATTTGTGAATTTGGAATGCTACCACCACCTGTTTCTGAAATCGTCAACCTCATTTATGAGACAAGTTTTAATATCATAATCTGACAAAGATATCATAAATTAGTAAAATAGTAAGATAAACTCATGACTATAAGTGCAAAAAGTTGAAACAAAGTATCAGCAAACAATTCCAGCAATATGTAAAAAGGATAATACATCATGAAAAATAGGAATTTAGTTCAGTCATGCAAAGTTATCCAAACTTAAAAAAAAATTGACGTCCATCACCACATTAACAAAATTAAGTAAGAAAATCACAATATCATCTAAAAAAAAATCTTAAAATAATCATTACCCATTTAATAATTAAAAGAAAAACCCTGTCAGCTAAGTAGGAATAAAACTTCCTTAATCTATAAAATTTTCACAAAAAATATTATATTTAGTTGTAAAATATTGAAAATGTTCTCCTGAGATTAAAAAAATAAGACAGTTATGCCCACTATCACCAACTCTATTCAATGGTATATTAGAAACTCAAAGCTAGTAAATAGGCCCCACTCTACTCCCAAAATGTAAAGATGTAAGGATTGGAAAGTAAGAAATAAAATTGTCATTGTTCATACACCATGATTGTGTATACTAAAAAATCTAAAAAGATCACTATTAAACTATAATTAATGATCTAAAGAGGGTTGTTGAATACAAGTTAAATATAGAAAATAAACTATATATCTATATCTATATCTTAATACTGCAGTGATATGAAAATAGTGAAATTTTACAAAGTAACATATCTATCAAAGTATCAAAATCAAATGCCTAGGAATAAACCCCCAAATTATGGGAAAGATCTTTACACAGAAATTTAGCAAAACATCTGTGTGAAAATAAAAAGAGATCTAAACAAATGAAGGATTATATTAAGTTTAGGGATTTTAAACTTTCTTTTTTCTTCTTTAAGTTTATTTATGTGAAAGAGAGAGCACCCACTGAGGGAGGGGCAGAGAGAGGGAAGGAGAGAGAATCCCAAGCAAGCTCCACACTGTCAGTGCAGAGCCTGATGTGGGACTCAAACTCACAAACCATGAGATCATGACCTGAGCCAAAACCAAGAGTCAGATGTCCAACTGACTGAGCCACCCAGGTGCCCCTAAGTTTAGGGATTTTAAAACTTAATATGATAAAGATATCAAATCTCTCTAACTTGATCTATAAATTTATGCCATGCTACTTAAAATCCAAGCATTTTCCTTTATGTAAGTTAACAAGTTAATTTAAATATTGATATGAAAATGCAAGCAAAAAAGCCAAAAGAATCTTGAAGAAGAGCCAAGCTAGAGGATTTATATTATCATATATCAAAACTTATTTCAATTTACAAGATGTGCAGTGACATAAGGCTATACAAATATACTACTTGAAGACAATAGTAAACTCAGATTAATAGACCTTATCATATATGTGGACATCTGATTTATCTGTCATGAAGGCACCACTACAGTGCTGAAAAGATGGTCTTTCTGATAAATAATGCTAAATAAATTGAAAATTAATTTAAAAAGAAACTTGGCCTGCACTTCAATAAATTCCAGATGGATTGTACATCTACATGAAAAAGGTAGATCAGTAAAATTTCTTAAAGATAACATAGGCTAACTGAGCATATTTCTTGACAAGGGCAAGCTAGATTACAGGAAAAGGAAGTAAATGAGATCAGACATTAATCATCACTCCAAGGTCTTCCTCCATCCATGAACTGTAAATCCTATAAATAAATTACTGCTCTGTAAACTATTCCTGGAGAGTTATTGTACCTCCTCAGTCCAGTCACATTATAGACCAGGATGTAATGAAGAAATATTTTAAGTAGAATATATTTTTATCACAATGCTGTATTAATAGGTCTTGGTATTTTTGGCCTGTAGCTTCTAGGAGTCAGAGACCATGTCTACTATCTCAAAAATATACTAATAAAGTATATTTCATTCTTCATTCATTTCTCAAGTCATCACACGTTAATTATTAGGTGCATCCTATGAGTGAATGCTAGGTTAAGATAATGAGGAAGTGTACTTTTTGTTCTCTTTAATTGACTTACAATCTACTTAGGAAAATATGTATAATTTTAAACTGTTTAAGTGCCCTTTTGCTACTTCATATCTTAATACCATAGTTTAAAAATATAAATTCACTTCCAGACAATTAATATTTATTAAGTATCTACATTGTGCTTAGCACTCTGCAATGTCATATATGCCAGAGATATGAAAAAAATATGATCATGGTTCTTGCTCTAAAGAATTTTATAAAGCAATTGAATGAAGGCTATAAAGACTTTCTACTCTGTGATTTCAATAAATTTTTACTGTAATCACGACTCTATCCCCTTGAAATAAAACATAAATCATAAATAAAGAGGCACTGCTTCCCATACAGCTCTGTATATTTCATGGTAGAAAATTGATAAGTCAAATAATTTTAAAATGAGTTTGAATTACAACAAATTCAAACTCTGTGGCAGGATGTTGATAGTTGGGGAGACTGTGTGTGGGGAGAGAAATAGGGGCTTATGGGATTTTTCAGTACTTTCTGCTCAATTTTGCAGTCAACTTAAACTGTTCTAAAAACTAAAATTTTTAGGAGTGCCTAGGTGGCTCAGTCAGTTAAGCGTCTGACTTCAGCTCAGGTCATGATCTCATAGTTTGTGGGTTTGAGCCCCACATCGGGCTTAGTGCTGACAGCTCAGAGCTTGGAGTCTACTTTGGATTCTGTGTCTCCCTCTCTCTCTGCCACTCCCCCACTCTTACTCTGTCTCTCTCTTTAAAAAATAAACATTAGTTTTTTTAAATAAATAAGATAAAATTTCTATGTAAAAAAATAGGTTTATCATGTTATGTTAATGATGTGTTCTTTTAGAAGCTATGCCTAACACTTTCTTATTTTATGAGACCAGCATTGCCCTAAAACCCAAACCAAATAAATAGATTATAAGAAAAGTAAATTGCACACGAATATCTCTCATTAATGTACATATAAAATCCTCAACTAAATATTAAAAGCTTGAATCCAAAACAGAATAAGAATTATATGCCATCACAAAGTATAAGTTATCCAAGCATGCAAGACTGTTTCAAAATTTGAAAATCAATTAGTATAATATACCACAGGGACAAAAGAAAGAAGCAAAATCATATGATTGTATTAATTGACATTGAAAGAGATTTGACAAAATCAACACTCATCCATGATAACAGCTCTTAGCAAACTAGGAATAGAGGGGAACTTAACCTTGATAAAGAATAGTTACAAAGCAAAACAAAACAAAAAATTACAAGTAACATAATAGTTGTGAGAAACTAAGGACCCCTGTAAGATGAAGGAAAAGGCAACAATTTTCCTTTTAACCCCTCTTGTCCAACATTGTACTGGAAGCTCTACCTGGTACAATAAGACAAGGAAAAGAAATATTATATATATAGATTAGAAAAGAATAAATGATTGTCTTTATTCATAGATGACATGATTGCATAGAAAACCTAAAATAATCAGAAACTATCTCCTGGAACTTATAATAAGTATTGTGAAATCACAGATATAAGGTCAATAAACTAAAGTCTATTGCTTTCCTATGCCAGTGATGAATATTAGACATTGAAATTGAAAAGACAATAAATTTATAATAACACCAAAATAAGTTAAATATTTACATACACATCCAAGAAATATGTACATGATCTGTAGGTGAAAAACCACAAAACAGTAATAAAGGGAATCAAAGTAGATCCAAATAAATGGACAGATATTCAGTGCCCATGGATTTGAAGACTGAATATCATTAATGTCAATTCTTTCAAACTTTATCTACAGATCTCCAACAAATATCCCTATTTTATATATATCAACAAACTGATTCTAAAGTTCTAATTGAAAGGCCAAACCTTAGGGGCGCCTGGGTGGCGCAGTCGGTTAAGCGTCCGACTTCAGCCAGGTCACGATCTCGCGGTCCGTGAGTTCGAGCCCCGCGTCGGGCTCTGGGCTGATGGCTCAGAGCCTGGAGCCTGTTTCCGATTCTGTGTCTCCCTCTCTCTCTGCCCCTTGCCCGTTCATGCTCTGTCTCTCTCTCTGTCCCAAAAATAAATAAACGTTGAAAAAAAAAAAAAAAGGCCAAACCTTAGAATAAGCAGCACAATACCAAAAGAAAAGAAAAAGCAGAAGGATTCACACCAACCAACTTCAACACTTACTATAAACCTGTAATAAGTAGACAGATTAATGGAAGATAATAGAGCACTGTGATATTGTGATTTGATCATTCAGATGACCAAATATATATTTGGTACATCAGTGAGGTGACTTTTGGAAGGCACTTGAGGATGGGGGCTGGTAGCCAATGGAGGCAACCATGTCATTAGAGGGTTGAAAAGTTCAGCCCCACCCCCTGATCTCTAGGGAGAGGAGAGGGGCTGGAGGTTGAATCAATTGCCAATAGCCAATGATTCGATCAATCATGTGTGTATACTGAAACCTCCATGAAAGAAACAAAAGAACAGGGTTCAGAGAGCTTCCATGTTGGTGAACATGTGGAGATACGAGGAGAATAGTATGCCCAGAGAGTGCATGGAATCTCTTAACTCCTTGCCACATACTTTGCCCATGCATGTTTTCTAACTGGCTTTTCCTGAATTGTATCCTTTTATAATAAATCAGTAATTTAGTGTGTAAATGGGTTTTCTGAGTTCTGCAAGCTGCTCTAGCAGATTAAGGAAACCCAAGGATTGAGTCTTAGGAACCTCTGATTCACAGCCAGCTCATCAAAAGCATAGCTAACAACCTGGGCTTATTAACTGGCACCTGAGGTAGGGGGTAAAGGATAGTCTTGTAGACTGAACCCTTAAACTGTGGAATCTGATGGTATCTCTAAGTAGATAAATGTCAGAATTGAGTTGAATTATAGATTACCCAGCTGGTGTTCTGAAAATTGCTTGTTGGTGTGAAGAACCATCCCTGCTCTACACTGGAATTGGGTCCAGGAACCCAGAATTTAAGAGGCCAGAAACAGATCCACATAAATATAGTCAACTAATCTTTCTCAATGTTTCAAAGGCAATTCAATACAGAAAGGATAATATTATCAACAAATGGAGCTGGTGCAATTGAATACCCAAACTTTTTTTTTTTTAAATGAACCTAGAAAAGATCTTTCACATGTCTCAAACAATAACATTCAAAGAACCCTATACCTAAAGGTAAAACTAAAAACCTGTAAATCTTTTAGAAGAAAGCACAGAAGTAAATCTATATGATTTAGTTTTGTAGTGAATTTTTAGATATAACACCAAAATCATGATCCATGAAAGAAGTGATTGATAATTTTGTCTATTTTTTTACATTAAAAAAAATTTTTTGAGAGATAGAGAGAGAGACAGAGTGTGATCAGGGGAAGGGCAGAGAGAGAGGGAGACAAAGAATCTGGAGCAAACACCAGGCTCTGAACTGTCAGCACAGAGCCTGAGGAGGGGCTTAAACTCACAAACCACAAGATCATGACCTGAGCCCAAGTAGGTCATTTAACCAACTGAGCAACGCAGGTGCCCCTAATTTTGTCTATTAAAACTGAAAATATGTGCTCTGAGAAAGACACCATTAAGTCACTAAAAAGACAATACACAGACTGGAAAAAATATGTGCAAAATCTATTTGATAAAGAACTTGTATCCAAAATATGCAAAGATATTGTTAAACTACAAGAAAAAAACCTAATGTAAAAAACAGCAAAAGATCTGAACACAAAGATAATATATATATTATATATTATATGTCATGTATTTTTTACATATATGTGTGAATGATAAATACACATATAGAAATATCTAGCCCAATTTGTCATTAGGGAAATTAAAATTAAAATAATAATGAGACACTACTACACATATATGAGAATATCTAAACTCTATAAAACTGACAATACCAATTGCTAGTGACAATGTACAGCAATAGGAATTCTCATTCACTGCTAGTGGAAATTCAAAATATTCAAGTTTTTTGTTTTTTTTTATAAAGCAAACCATACAATCTGACTGATCTGAAAATTATAGCCACTACACAAGCCTGCATGTAAGTGTCTACAGTAGCCAAAACTTTTTTCACAATTGCCAAAAAAGTGGAAACAACCAAGATGTTCTTGAATAAGAGTATATATAAACAAGTTTGTGGCATATCAATATAATAGAACACTAGTTAGCAATTTAAAGGAATAAGTGAAAGAAGGAATGTCATAAAAGGCTACATACTATATGATTTCATTCTTTCAATATCCTGGAAAAGTGAAAAATATGGAAATGGTAAACAAATCAGTGGTTGAAAGTGTTGATAGAATGTGAAAAAAATGACCCTTTAACTCTGTGGTCTTCCATCCAAAAACACACAATGACAGTCTAGTCATGAGAAAACTGTAGATAAATTCCAACTGAGGACCATTCTACAAAATGCCTAATCACTACTTCTTAAAACTATTAAGATCATTAAAGAAACCCAGAATCTCCAGAAAGGAAAAATTTAGTTTGGGCTATATGAGAACTCTATTATACCTTCACAATTTTTCTAAATCTATTCTAAATGTCAAAATTGATTTTTTGGGGTCACCTGGGTGGCTCAGTCAGTTAAGCATACAACTTCAGCTCAGGTCATGATCTCTCAATTTGTGAGTTTGAGCCCCACATTGGATTCTGTGCTGACAGCTCAGAGCCTGGAGCCTGCTTTAGATTCTGTGTCTACCTCTCACTCGGCCTCTCCTCTGCTCATTCTCTCTCTCTCTTTCTCTCTCAAAAATAATAAGTGAACATAAAAATAATTAAAAATTTACTTTTTAAAGAAAAATCCATCCTTTGTGTGAAAAACAATTTGTGTGAAAAACAATTTGAGTAAGTGCACAAGAGAATTTTTTATGATGATAAAACTATTCTGTAATTATTATAATAGTGGATGTATCACATTATGCATTTACAAACCCATAGAAATTTAGAGAAAAAAGAGTGGGAGTTAATACATAGAAATTAAATTAAAAATTTAACAATTTGGTGATCTCAAAACGGAATGAAAACTATGAAGAAAATCAAACTATATTGTAAGTATACGAAACAGTCTCATTGAAGGGACTGGCCAAAATGTTGCTGATCTAAGTAACACTGGAAATGAATGGAGTCTGTAAGGCTAAAGCAAAAGGAAATGCACAAAAACACTTTAGTTCATAAAGTTTTTTTTTTTTTTTTAATTTTTTTTTTCAACGTTTATTTATTTTTGGGACAGAGAGAGACAGAGCATGAACGGGGGAGGGGCAGAGAGAGAGGGAGACACAGAATCGGAAACAGGCTCCAGGCTCTGAGCCATCAGCCCAGAGCCCGACGCAGGGCTTGAACTCACGGACCGCGAGATCGTGACCTGGCTGAAGTCGGACGCCCAACCGACTGCGCCACCCAGGCGCCCCAAGTTTTTTATTTTCCTCTACAGGGGTATGATTAAAAATTTGGAAACCACTCTACATGTGTACTGGAATTGAACATTAGTTCAATAGATGGTGAATTGTGGAAGCCAGGTTTCTCACTGTTGGAATAGGAGATTACACACAAACAAGGAAATAAGGCTATGATAATCCACATGATGACGGTTCAGAGTTGGAGACACCAGTATTATCTCATGTTTAGCTCAATATAGATACAGATGGATAAATGTTACATATAATGAACATCACAGCTGGTGTCCATATCTTTTTTCCTTCTGTCATTCTCTAATAAAAGGGTCAAGACTCTGGAGAAATGGTTGATTCTAGGACAAGCAGCAAATATACAGAATGAGTCTGGAGCATTTTGTTTTTCCAGAAAGTAAGGAAGTACTATAAATAACAAATACAACAATAGAAGTATTTCAAAGGGACACATAAGCCAATTGAAATATTATCCAATGATCAAAGCTAGAACATTGTGAGCAACAGAATAAATAATCTAGTATTGGAATATAATTCTAAGAATAAAATAAGTATCTATGAGTCTATGCTAATATAGACAAATATATAATTAAACACATAAATGGGAGACAACAAATTTCCCATGAGAAAATTCGAAATAATTTTTGTAGGTACTCCACCCTCAGGGAAATGGAGCATAATTCCCTACACCTTACACACACACACACACACACACACACACACACACACACACACAGATGTTATTTTGCACCATGAAAGAACAGCCAGAGTTCAAATGTGAATATTCTTTGTAAACTGAAGAGGGTAAAAGGAATAGAGGCTGTGATAATAATCTAAATATGCCATATTTAGATCAAGTAGATGATGAAATCTGGGAACTCCTTGTTAGTATACTTGGAAAATGGCTTCGAAAATATTAAAATAATAGCTCTTCATTTATCCTCTGTTGTAGTAATCTGGATTCTTTCTACTGCAGTTGACAGAGCCCAACTCAAACTGAAGCAAAAAAGGAGAATTTCTTTGGTTAGAGAACTGCAAAGCTCTGAAATGTCTGCTAACTTCAGAAATGGACAGAACTAGGAGTTCAAAAGTGTTTTTAATATCTATATCTCTCTGTAGTCAATTCATGATTTACTCTGGCTGGCTTTATTCTGAGACTTCCACCTCATGGCAGCTACAGGCTTATATTCTTCTAGCTCAGCAGCATCTCTAGAAAATATGGCTACCCTTTCCAAATAAATTAAAAAAAAAAATACAAGTTGAGTCTTATTGGGCCAGCTGGGCTCATAATTTACCACTTCTGTAAAGTACAGTGGGATGTTCTAGAACTGAATAATGCAGTTATCTCTGACAGAAGCAGTAACTCAAAGGAAATGGCCCTTTATGGTTAATTGAATAAGGACCATTTTTTTTTAATGTGTGATTTCAAGTTCTATACATTGGATAAATGACTACATGTAAAAACAGTAAAAATGGATAAATGTAGAAATAGAAACAGGAGTAAGTTTAAGGCAAAAGTAAGATAATGTACCTAGTTTTGAGCAATTTGACTTTCAAGTGGCATGGGGATAATGAATTGGGTTTGTCTAAAAAGAAATCTATGTTGAGAGACTATTGAATAAAAGTTAGGAAATGAAGAACTTTCTGTTTGTAATTTAATTTTATATACTATTGGAAGTTTTATGTACATATATATTTTTTTAAAAAAATGCTACCAGAATCCTGTGTAGAGTAGACCAAATGTCTCAATGTGTAACTTACAGGTTCAAGTGACAAATGTGATATGGTATTTTGTTGCTCTTTGAGCTTAAATAAATAAATAAATAATGATGGTTTAATAAAGATTGAAATAATGCCTAAAATCACTCCTCATATTTTAGGGAAATAAGGTATTCAACAACAAAATGAGGTGTGATATACAAAAAAAGTACAAACTTAAGATTTTGATCAAAGGTGTCTGTTATTTCTCCTCTGTTCCCCAAATGACTTTCCCGTCTCCTTGAATAGACAAAAACTCCAATAGTTGCCAGGAAAAAAAAAAAAAGCTAAGAACACAAAATTTCAAAAAAATTGTTTGGCTCTAAATAAAGGTAGCAAAAGTGTCCATACTCAGTCATGCTTCATAAAGTTCCTTTCACACAACCGAATGACCATATAGTTTTATATTCTCTGTAAACAAGACATAAAATAGCATAATGGTTCAATGAGTCCCATACCTGAAATATATATATATACTGAAAGAAACTGTAGTCCATTATTGTTGTTTGAGTACTTTGACTGCAAGCAACAGGGACTGATTCAGACAAAGCAAAACAAAACATATATGGGTATAGGGAGGTTACAAGTCAGTCTCAAAATTAAAGAGATTATTTGTTATGGGTTCAATTGTGTCCCTTCCCCCCAAATACATTTATAGAATGTACCTCAGAATATAAACAGTGGAGATAGGACCTTTAAAGAGGCAATTAAGGTGAAGTTCTATGGGTGGGTTCTAATCCAATATGACTGATGTCTTGATAAGAAGAGGAGATTAGGACACAGATATAACACAAAGGAAAGACCATGTGAAAACACAGGAGGAAGGCCATCTACAAGCCACTGAGAGAAGTCTCCTAAGAAACCAACTCTGCTGATATCTGACCTTGATCTTGGACTTCTGGACTCCAGAAGTATAGGAAAATACATTTCTATTGTTTAAACCTCCCAATCTGTGGTACTTGTTTATGGCAGTGACAAATACCACTGAACACTAGGTCTCAGAAAGAATGCAAATAAAGTTATTTCCAGATATTGCTATAAAATCCAGTGAATTGTTATTTCAGAATTGTAGCTTTGAATTAAATAAGTATAAACTCAGTCCATCCTTACATAAATTCGAAGTACACAATTCCCAGGAGAAAGAAGCTGATTGGCTAAGACTGAGTAACATACTTACCTTTTCACTAGGACAAAAAATATCTTGATTTAACAGCTGCACCAAAATTGCATAAAATAAGAGAAATGGAAAATAAATAATGTAATAAATAATTTCTACTACAGCTATTAACATCTTCCAGAATGTTACACTCTTCGCAGAGGAAGGTAAATAGAGTCTCAAAGTTCACTGAACAGGGAAAAGACCAGAATATTCTATAGCCAGACAGAAACTCTGCATTCCTGGAGAATGATGGGGGAAGGGAGTTGTAGGCTGCAAGATCAGAGAGGAAAAGAGAGAGGCCATAATTTTTAGAAATGGTTTCATAAGTCACAGAAAAAAGTTTAGATTTAATTCTCAGTGCAATGTAAAGCCATTGCAATTTCATTCAGGGAAGTTACATATATATTTTTATAGTTTTAAATGATATTATGATAGGAATATGCCAGGGAAAGTATGTAGCAATAAACAAAGCAAGATGTCTGGTTAAGAGGATGATCACATTTTATATGAGGGAGATACTTAGACCAAAGCAGAAGTAGAAGAGATGTGACGTGGTTAGATGCAGGATATTTTTTGAATGAAAAGCTAAGAGAACTTGTTAATTAATTGAGTATCGAGGGGGAGGATAAAGGGGAGCCATAACTCTTAGTACTTTGACTTGGATAATTAAGTGAAATATATATAATTAACTGAGAGAGGGAATTTAGGGAGGCACAGTTGGGAAGAAAGGGGTGCTTGGTAAGAAATTAACAGGTCAGTGTTGACTATGTTAATTTAAGATGCTATATTCTCTAGTAGAGAAAAATCTTCAACTGGGTTAAATACTAAGGAAATAAGACAGGTTAAGAAATTAAATTTAGTAAGATTGAAAGCCACTATTGATGTTGACAAAAGTAATTTCTGAGTATTAGTAGAAATAAAAGTCTGATGGGGGTAGAATAAAATGTGAAGATTTAGTAAAAGCAGATGTAAATGGTTTTCCCCAAAGGAGGTACATTGATTGGGGGACATTATGGTATATTTCATGCTGATGAAGTGATTCAGTAGAGAGAATAGAATTAATAATACAGTGAGGGATGAGTAGATCATTTCAGAAGCGAAATCCTTGAGCAGGTGAAATGGTGTTGGATTTTATGTCCATATGTTGAGACTGGTTTTAGAAGAAGCAGGAGTACTTTGATCATAATTACAAAAGTGGAAGCAGCATATTTTGTTACAGCGCCAGTACTATAGGGTAAAGATATGAAATAGTCATTGCATAAGGGAGGCAACAAGTTTACTAGGAAATTCAATGGAATTGTCAGGGAGTACTGAGTCCCCACTTGTGATCTGTGGTCATAAATTTAAAGCACAATTGGTAGTTTTTTTTCCTGCCACATTAACCTCTTCAGAAGTAGGATTTCAAAATAGAGACGTGGGTTTAATCTGGGTTGAGAATTTACCTGGAGAGTCTGATGGCGAGAGAATGCCCAAGGAGTAAGGAGTCACTGTAAAAGAGAGATCAAAATGTTGACACCAAGACATAGATGGGGTAAACAAAGAAGCAAGCTACCAAAATTGCTTGTAAAAAAAAGCCAGTTCCAAAGAACTACTACATCATGAAGAATACAACTATAAAAGCCTAACACTACAGGTTCCTTCCATTGGAAACGTACAGCTGGTTGATCACGTGAGGCAACAGAAGTAGGAACATAGATTTCTTCATCCTAACTAAAACCAAGTCATTGAGAGCGTAGCAGAAGTTCCCGAACCACCTATTTACTTCCAAGACCATCAGCAGCATCCCTGTGAACTTGCTTTGTCCAAAGAACAATCAAAATGTCTGCAAGAATGTAGAATATTTATGATTTGTCTGCAAGAATGTAAACATTATTCAGCCTCCTATTTCTTATCTTTCCATTTCTTTCCAAAGTCTCCCTTGACATTATCTTCTATTATCTGGAATTCATGAACTCAACATGTTCTTTACACTGAATAAATAACCAATGCCTTTTCATCTCCAGATACGGAAGATTCATGTTTTGATTAATAATTCTTTTTTTAAGTTTAATTTTATTTATTTTGAGAAAGAGGCAGAGAGAGTAAGAGAAAACAAGTGGGTGAGGGGCCAGGAGAGAAGGAGAGAGAAAGAATCTGAAGGTTCTGAAGAAGAATCTGAAGAAGCAGGCTCCACACTTTCAGCATAGAGCCTGACACGGGGATTGATATCATGAACCATGAGATCATGACCTGAGCCAAAATTTAGAGTCAGATGCTCCACCAACTGAGCCACCCAGGCACCCCTTAATTAATAATTCTTAATACTGCCACAGATGTATTAACTCCACTGATATATTTTTAATTGCTATTTCCTCATTCATGTGATAGGCTCATTCATAATGAAGGCTCATAGTAACAGGAATTTTGGAATTAGAGAATAAGAAGGCATCTTAAGGGCGTATTTTAATAGGAATCATTTTGTATACATTCTAGGTACCAGACATTACATTATGCTGCATTAACTCTTTAGAGTGCATGGCAAATATAATTATTCCCATTTTACTAGTATATCCCCAGTTTACGGGGTGAACAACTTGACCCAAATCATAGCCCTTCACATACTTGAAAGTCAGGTTTCACTCTCAGATTTCCATGTGTGAAAATTTGGGCTCATATGTAAAAACTATGCAGTGTTGTTCTTCCCTCTCTAAATAATATGAACTCCTTTCCCAGATAAGAGTAAATTGAAACCCAAAATTAAGAACAGACTTACCTAAGCTCCCACAGTTAATTGGTAACAGTGCTCAGGTTATCTTCCAATGTTTTAAAATGTAGGGAAGTTTTATTGAGTAGGGGACTATATTTTTAACATTGCATAAATTATTACTATTGTTTATTTTATTTTATTATTTAAAATTTTTATTATTATTTTAATTGGAATATTGTTAGTTTAAATATACTGTTCATGACTAAGAACTGTGCTGCAAGTGGGGTGGTTCAATTTTTGCAAATCAATCAATGTGATACACCACATTAATAAAATACAGGATAAGAACCATATGATCCTGTCAATAGATGCAGAAAAATATTTGACAAAATACAGCATCCATTCTTGATAAAAACCCTCAACAAAGTAGGTATAGATGGAACATACTTCAACATCATAAAAGCCACATATGAAAAACCCACAGCTAATATCATCTTCAATGGAGAGAAACTGAGAGCTTTTTCTCTACAGTTAGGAACAAGACAGGTATTTCCACTCTCACCATCACTATTTAACACATTACTAGAAATCTAACCCTCAGCAATAAGAAAACAAAAAGTAATAAAAGATATCCAAATTTTCTAGGAAGAAGTCAGACTTTCACTACATGCAGATGACATGATAATCTATGTAGAAAATCCAAAAGACTCCACCAAAAATTTGCTAAAACTAATGTATAAATTCAGTAAAGTCTCAGAATATAAAATCAATACAGAAGTCTGTTACATTTCTATACACTAATAATGAAGTAGCAGAAAAAGAAATAAAGGCATTGATCCCATTTACAATTGTACCAAAACAATAAGAAACCTAGGAATAAACCTAATCAAAGAGGCAGAAGATCCGTACTCTGAAAAATATAGAACACTTGGAAAGAAATTGAAGAGGACACAAAGAAATGAGAAAAAATCCCATGCTCATGAAAGGGAAGAACAAACATTGTTAAAATGTCTGTATTACCCAAAGCAATCTATACATTTAATGCAAACCCTATCAAAATACCACCAGCATTTTTCACAGAGCTAGAACAAACAATCCTAAAATTTGTATGGAACAACAAAAGATCCTGAATAGCCAAAGCAATCATGAAAAAGAAAACCAAAGCTGGAGACATCACAATTCTGGACTTACAGCTATATTATAAAGCTGTAGTCATCAAGACTTTTTGGCCCAAACATAGACACACAGATCAAAGGAACAGAACAGAAACTCCAGAAATGGACCTACAACTATATGGTCAACTAATCTTTGACAAAGCAGGAAAGAATATCCAATGGAAAAAAGACAGTCTCTTCAGCAATGGTGTTGGAAAAACTGGACAGCAGCATGCAGAAGAATGAAACTGGGCCAATTTTTATACCTTACACAAAAATAAATTCAAAATGGATGAAAGACCTAAATGTGAGATAGGAAACCATCAAAATCCTAGAGCAGAACACAGGCAGCAAATTCTTTGACCTCAGTCATAGCAACTTCTTACTAGACATGTCTCTGGAGGCAAGGGAAACAGAAGCAAAAATGAACAATTGGGACCTCATCAAGATAAAAAGCTTCTGCACAGTAAAGGAAACAATCAACAAAATGAAAAGTCAGTCTACAGAATGGGAGACGATATTTGCAAATGACATATCTGACCAAGGGTTAATATCCAAATCTATAAATAACTCATCAAACTCAATACCCACAATACAAATTATCCAGTTAAGAAATGGGCAGAAGGTATGAATAGACATTTTCTCAAAGAAGACATCCAAATAGCTAACAGACACATGAAATGATGCTCAACATCACTCATAATTAGGGAACTACAAATAAAAAATACAATGAGATATCACCTTACACCTGTCAGAATGGCTAAAATTAATAACACAGGAAACAACAGGTGTTGATGAGGATGTGGAGAAAGGCGAACCCTCTTGAACTGTTGGTGGGAATGCAAGCTGGTGTAGCCACTCTGGAAAACATTATGGAGGTTCCTCCAAAAGTTAAAAATAAAACTACCCTATGATCCAGCAATTGCACTACTAGATATTTACCCAAAGGATACTAAAATACTGATTTAAAGGCATACATACACCCCAATGTTTCTAGCAGCATTATCAACAGTAGCCAAACTACAGAGAGAGACCAAATGTCCACTGACTGATAATGGAATATGACTCCACTATTAAAAGAATGAAACCTTGCCATTTGCAGTAACATGGACAAAGCTAGAGTGTATTGTGCTAAATGAAATAAATCAGAGAAAGACAAATACCATATGATTTCACTCATATATGGAATCTAGGAAACAAAACAGATGAACATATGGGAAAGGGAAAAAAAAAGGAGAGAGCGGAAAGGAAACCATAAGAGACTCTTAACCATACAGAACAAACTGAGGGCTGAGGGAGGGGAGATGGAAGGGGGAATGGGCTAGATGGGTGATGGGTATTAAGGAGGGCACTTGTAGTGTTGAGCACTGGGTCTTATATGTAAGTGATGAGTCACTAAATTCTACTCCTGAAACTAATATTACACTATATTTTAACTAACTAGAATTTAAATAAAAATTTGAAAAAAAAATAACTGACTACAAGCGAAATTGTGGAGTTGAACAGACCAAAAAACACAAAACCGTGTGGCTTGAAGAGAAAATAAGAAAACTTGTTTTATTTTTTAAATTTTAAAAAAATGTATCTATTTTGAGAGAGAGAGAGAAAGACAGCATGAGTGGGGGAGGAGCAGAGAGAGAGGCAGAGAGAGAAAACCCCATCTGTACTGTCAGCACAGAGCCTGATGTAGGGCTGAAACTCATGAACTGTGAGATTATGACCCAAGCTGAAATCAAGGGTTGTATGCTTGGGATCCAACTGGGATCAGCCACTGGGAGCCCCAGGAAACCTTTGTTTTAGTCAGTTCTGATCAACCAATTAGTTATTTTTTCTTATTATAATAATATACCCTAAGATTATAAAAATATCTTTGTTATTCAAAACACTGAAAAAAGAAAAACAAATTTGCTTTTGTGAGTTTAATACAGTAAAACCTTGGATTGTGAGTAACTTGTTCTGCAAATGTTCTACAAGGTGAACAAACATTTCTAATAAATGTTAACCTGATAAACAAATGATACTTTGCAATACAAGACATGATGCTGAACATTACATGATCACAGCTGAGCCAATGATTCTTCTCTCTGTGCTTCTCTGTGTCTCTGTCTCTGTCTCTCTCTCTCTTGGGGATTGTGGGTGATCATCTCCCATGCTTGGATGCTCAGTCCCAGGCTGCAATATTTGGCAGAGATCAGTGATTTTTCAGAACATTGGAAGTGCCCCCAACTGGCACTGTGTTTTTGTTACTTCAAAGCACCTATGGGCAGTCCTTTGCTTTTCCATACAAGAGTAAGCTTGGGAATGGTTTGCTTCATTCTAGGTTGGGCTGCCTGTAGATACAGACCCTTCCCTCTGCTGCCTTATTGCCAGTTACATTAAATACACTTTATGACAAGAGTTTATTTTTTTTTTAATTTTTTTTCAACGTTTATTTATTTTTGGGACAGAGAGAGACAGAGCATGAACGGGGGAGGGGCAGAGAGAGAGGGAGACACAGAATCGGAAACAGGCTCCAGGCTCTGAGCCATCAGCCCAGAGCCTGACACGGGGCTCGAACTCACGGACCGCGAGATCGTGACCTGGCTGAAGTCGGACGCTTAACCGACTGCGCCCCCCAGGCGCCCCGACAAGAGTTTATTAATACTGTACTGTAGTCAACATCCATGTGAGTGTATACAATGCCCCCCATTCAGAAAAAGGATGAAAAGAAAGGCAGTAAGAAAAAGGAGATAATTATGGTGGAAATTAATAAGGAAATCATCAAGAAGTATGAACGAGGTATGCAAGTGGCCGAAATTGCAAGATTTTGGAAGTCTACGTCTACATCTCCTCTGCAGAGGAGGAGAAAAAGGCGGAGGAATCCCTCACTTCAGATGAAATTAGGGAGATGTGTAAAATGTGGGAAACAGTGCAAAATTTTGTAGAAAAGCACCACCCAAATAAGGCTGTAGCAGTGTGAGTGATGAATCTGTTTAACGACAATGCAATGTCATATTTCCACGAAATCCTCTAAAGAAGGCAAAAGCAAGTGTCATTGGATAGGTTCCTTGTTAAAATTGCATGAGGGAAAAAGATTCCATTGAGCCAAAAGATAGCAGTGCTTCTGTTAGTGATAGTGAAAGTCATCCTACACAATAACCTTCCTCTCTCTTGTTCCCTCACACCAGCCATGAAGGTTTTCAAAGGTAGGTGCAAATTAATTTGTTTATTTTTCTCTATATTTTGTATTTTCTTTATTTTTTGTAGTATATTACAGTATTGTAATCATTTTTATATGAATATTTTTGGGTTCTGGAATGAATCATCTGAGTTTCCATTATTTCTTATGGGGAAATTCGCTTTGATACACAAGTGCTTTGGATTACAAGCATATTTCTGGAACAAATTATGCTCACAAAACAAGGTTTTACTGTACTTTATAATCCATAAATGCTTTCTTCAATTGAAATAATTAAACACCAAGTTGCAATGCAATACAATTATTGCAATGCGGTGTAATACAACAGTTAGGAATTTCATGAATTAAGTGAATAAAAATTACATAGACAAATAACCAAACTCTTTCTTTCTTGTATTGTATACAACCATTCCTAAGAGAAATTATCATTTTTCTTTTTATCACGTCTTCAAAATGAGAGCTTTTAGTGGGTAACATTCTAATTTTGCAATATTGCAACCTTAAAACTCTTAAAAATGTAAAATAACATTAAAATATGAACTAGTTGTAGCTGTACTTGTAAACTTAAAGGTTCATTTTAGCAAGGGAGAATACATTTATAATTAAATTTTTCATAGCAACAAAAATATATGTTCATTTATAGCAACGGCTTTAAGGGAGAGTAAAACATAAGTAACCTTAATCTTGTCTATCAAAACAAGATTTTAAAAGAAATTTGATAGAGGAAAATATTAAACAATGATTATATTTTATTCAAATTTCTTAATCAAGACTTTTCCTTTGCATTGATGCAAAATAAAGATAAGTAAAAAAATACATATGTTTATATAAATTAATGAAAAGCAACAAAATATTCTTGGCATAAAAATTGATGACAAATTTTTTTTAAACGATAAAGTTTTGCTACACAATATACATGCATTAGAATATATTTAATTTTTTAAAGTTTATTTATTGTTTTGACGGAGAAACTGTGCAGGAGGGCAGAGAAAGAGAGAGAATCCCAAGGAGGCTCTTCACTGACAGTGCAATGAATGCACTGACAGTTCAATGTTGGGCTCGAACCCACGAACCGTGAGATCATGACCTGAGACGAATCCAAGAGTCAGATGCTCAACCAACTGAGCCACCCAGGTGTCCCCCCTTGAATATATTTAAAACTACTTAAGCAATTGTTTAAAACAACAAAACTCTTCATTGTTTGATGATTGAGTGGTTTGATTTTTGATTATCAATTTCATCTTTTTCTATAAGTTTATTTTCCTCTTCACTTAAGAAAAAAGGAAGGAGTGACAAGAGGGGAAATTATGATGAGAATCCCTTTTAAAATTTATTTTCAAAATCTCTTTTAATTAGAAAAAATTAAATATGAGTTTTTCCAGCTTATTATCAGATAATCACTTTGCAGATATACCTAGGTGTGAAAAAAAAAAATTAAGCAACTTCCTCAAACCATTTTGCTATACTATATTCCATGAAAAGTGTTCAGGTTGCTAGAAGTAAGAATCAGTTCTTTGACATAAATATTTTGAACTAAAGTGCAAAGTTTATTGTTTCTAACATCTGTAGATAAACAGTAAAATATGACAGAAATACATTTCCGTTTTTGGTGTGAATTTGTGATCCATATGCAGGAAAGATAATTTAATCTAAGCCAAATGAAAATTGTTATGTCATATTCAGAAAGGAAGCAGTTTACGTGATCTCTGAACTATAGGTTATGTCCCATGCCCAACTGTAGTTGAGTCCTTATCTATTCAAATCATTTTGTTAATTAATATGTTTTCTTTTACTGTACCAGAAGTCATTTTGCTCCCTTTTTTATTAAAGGAATCTGTTCCACCTCCTTGCCAGCCCCCAACCTCCTTCTCTCCCATTGTATCAAATGCCCTATCATGTTGGTGTTGGCAGTAGCATGGCAAGTGATTATCCAGTACTACAGACTATCAGTTGCAGAGTGATTTTTTTTCCCTCTTCTTTTTCTTCTTTCCCTTTCCCTCCTCCTCCTCTTCCTTCCTCTCCCTCTTCTTTTCCGCTACTACATTTTTACAATTGATTTCTAAGTCTTTGAAAGCCTAATAAAACAGTTGGCAGTTCCTAAATTCATTACTTTGTACTCAGTAGTGCTTAAGTATCTTGGGATTTTGCTCTATGAAATTATACTCCATAATGTAAACAAGTATTAGCTCTTTCAGAAAACAATAATAAATGAATTCCCAGGGCAAAGGCTAACAAGAAAAATAAACTACATCAGGTGTTTTAGGTTGATGACTTTCTAGAACTTAATTCCAGCCGTATCACTGATGTTTGGATGGGGGAAAAAAAGGAAGAAAAGGTAGGCTGTGAATGGTTCTTTCATTTGCTAGTAGGCTACATGTTATATGTTCTAGAAAACAGAGAGGGGGAAAAAAGATTATCTTCTGTTTCTCTACTTACTCTGTACCTTCTAGGGGCATGTACTTACAAATCAATGCTTCAGTTGTGACAACTCAATATCAAGTCATTTCCCTCCCAGAAGTGGAATAATTTTTTTCTGCTTTATTTACAAAATTTATTATTACAGTGTTCTTTCAGAGTTCTGTGATGAGCATCCTTAGTATCCATGTATTCAAATACATGTGTCTCTCAAATCATTGTAACACCTTTTCAAGGCTGTTCAATACTCTTCTCATTGATCGTAACACCAAGTACAACATCTTTATTTGGTAGCAATTAAATAGTTTGTACCTGTAACATTGAAAAGGCTTTTAGGAATGGGTTGCAATGAGGTAACTCAGGTATATCAGCCTGAAGTATTCTGGCATTATAGTTCTTCATTCTATTTGGATGAGAATCAAATTTGAAGAAAAGAAACACTTTTGGTCTGGCAGAGAGGTGAGTGATACTTTTGAAATAGCGACAAATCCCATTTTCCTTTCAAGTTCACAGTACTTTTGAGGAAGATTCTTGCCAATATCTCAAGGAAGCTGCTTGCCTCAGAAGAGAGCCCCGGGAAAGGAAAGTGGTGTGAGAGGCGGAGAGTGTAAAGGATGGAAAGCAGGCATTTCTGCAATCTTTTACTTGGTTTATCCTCAATCTACTTTTGAATTTGTTTTGGCTAGAAAACTTCCTTCTTTTGCACTTCATAAGAGATCTGGATTTTAAAAAGACAAATAAGATTTTTACATGAGAAAAATTAGATACTCAGTTAATTTCACCAACATAATTCCATAAAGCGAAGTCTTAGTAGAGTCTCTAAAATCACTCAAATATGTGCCAGTCTCACTAGGAAGTGATGACACTTGGGATATTTCAGCACCTTCTGTGTCCTTTCAGTGTTGAGAGCATGAGAACAGAGATTCACATCTCAGATCCTCAAGTCTCAGTGCTCTTCCTGTTCCTGAAAATGTCATCTTAACAGATCTGTTCAGCCTGAAACATGTCACCGACTTCAGTTTGATCCAAGGATGTTTCAGGGAATTGTCTTTGATGCTGGACATATGTTCTAAGGATGTATCGCCAAAGTGTAAATGGAGGCTAGTAACACTATTGAGTTAACACCTACATACATTTTTAAGAATACTTTTCTTCACAGTCATCATTCTATTTTCACACCTCAGAACTAGTCAATGACTATTGTTTGACAGCCAAATGGCAAACTGAGGTTCCAAAAAAGAATTATTTCCTTTATATAAGTCTTTTGGAAGGCAAGACAAAGGAGGACTTTATGGCTAAGCAATTCATAAAATGTAGCTTTCACCACCCAATTCTACAGGTATTGTGTTCATATTATTATGGATATAATGTTAATATTATTAATTTCCACATAATCTTTTGTAAAACACCACAATGAATTAATCACTTTACATTGATTTTTTGGTGCACTTTGTGCCTTTGAAGATAGGAGCTGAAATGTTCAGCAATCAATGACTATATTTTTCTTTTGTATCTTTGAATATAACAAAGATATAAAATATATAAAAATATATATAATATATATTATTAATATATAAAATATATAAAAATATAACAAAAAGTATATGTATCTTTTGTCTGAGTTATTAATTAAAGAGAAAAATAAATTGTCCTTTTTTTCATTTTTCATTCACAAGTATGTGATTTCTCAGGTAAAATTGTTGATGAAGATAGCTGGCAAAACAAAATGAAGTGTTGCTATGTTGTATTGTTAGTGATGCTTTGATGAAGTCATTGAACCAAAAGAAAAACCTATGTGAAACTGATGAATTAGTTAACATGTATAAGTTGTTCTTTATTTATATTGGAAATATTTGAATAATGGCTTGAATTTTACAGCATCCAAATATGTGTTGGTGTATTTGTCGAAAAATATGGGGATATTTAATTGATTTTTTTTCATTAACATGTACACAAACTTTAAGGCTTGGATTATACATTTACCTTGTTGAATATACCTAGATATCTCCTCAAAAACATTATGAATGACAACGAAAGTAAAAAACTGTAAATCCTACTTTTATTACCAGAATTATGAAAAAGTTTAGGTATCAAAGCAAAAATGGAAAGAAAAGCCAATAGGCCAGCATAAAGTTAGGACAAAATTTATTGTTTTGTATTTAGTCTCAGGCCTCAAATTATTATAGTTGCAGTTCCCAAACCTGTGAACTATGAAGTAAAGGAAATTCAACAATTCTTTTATTAGTCTGTTCCACATAAACACCACATTTTTAACATCCACATAATCACAAAATTAAAACACAGCAGAATATATATATATGTTATTATATATATATATATATAGATAAACAAAAAATTCAATTTTCTTATAAAGACCAATTAGAAATTGCACATTTTTCACTGAAACATTTAACTGAGACAAGTGAAAGGGATACGATGGAATAACTTGGGAAATCAAATCTACAAATCTGTCATTAGAAGTTTTCTGAATTTTATCTGTGTTAGCACTGTCATCATATCATGCCTTGGCAATAAGGGAAACAAATGTTATAGCAAATAGGAATAAATGTTTGTCAAATATGACAAAGAGCTGGAAGCATTATTTTATTTCAGCTGTTCTTAGAAAATACTTGCTATATAAAAAAAGAAGCTTTGATCTCTTTTTTTTGCAGGTAAGGAAACTGAGGCCTACACATATTAACTAGCTGGTGTCAGATAACTCTGTTGGATGAATGGAGTCTTGGGGCACCTGGGTGGCTCAGTCGGTTGAGCATCCAACTCTTGATTTTGGCTCAGGTCATGATTCTAGGGTTGTGGGATCCAGCACTGTGTCTGGCTCTATGCTGAGAATGGGGCATGCTTTAGATTGTCTCTTTCTCTCTCCCTCTACTCCTCTCCCCAGCTTGTGCTCTCTATCTCTCTCTCTTCCTAAAAATAAAATAAAATAAATAAAAATTTAAAAATAAATAAATAAACCCCAGTCTTACTGATTCCTGAGCCCATTACCAGAGGGCCAGTTTGCAGGACAGGAGAATGAAACAGGAAGGAAGTGGATTTCAATGCAAACACGTGTTACATGGTTTGTCACCACTAAAGTGGTGAGTGAGAACTATGGGTTCTCCATCCTGAGGGATATCCTAAGAAGCCTTACAAAATATGTCCTTAAAACTCCAACTGGTGATGAAAGGGGAATTATTTATTTATAGACTCCTATCCCTCATTGACCAAGAATGACCCCAAGGACATTAATTCAAGCAAATTTCCAGGTTACACATTTTGAAGTGTATAATAAAAATTCCTAAATTTGGAAGCAGATGTTAGGAAGTTCTATCTAGGTGAAATAGGTCAATTAAAATAGGTCCTAAATTGGTCACAGGGCAGTACTGGAATGGGAGATGAAACCAAAAGACTTTAAAGTGGTGTACAGGAGGTATTTAATTCACTCTATTTCTATTTTCTTTAGGAAAACCAGTTTGAGAACCAATAGTTTCCAAGTAACTTCATGATACTCAGAAAGACCAAAAAGTAAAAAACTTTTATATTAACCATAAAGCCTAGCATAATGTCCTGTATGTACATGGTAGGTACTCATAAAAAAATGTTGATTTATTTATTATTCTCTCATTAGGTTGCATTTTTTAAATGTTTTATTTATTACATTTAACTTGTTATTTCATTTGAAATTATTTTGGTGCATTATTTATTTTTTCTTACATTGGTTTTCTCATTACCAAAATAAAATACTGAATAATCCATCTATTCTTCCACTGATTTATAAATCTTTTCTTTTCTATTAAAGATTTAATCCAGGGGTGCCTGGGTGGCTCAGTCTGTTAAGTGTCCAACTTCAGTTCAGGTCATGATCCCATGGCTCGTGAGTTCAAGCCCCACGTAGGGCTCTGTGTTGACAGCTCAGAGCCTGGAGCCTGCTTTTGATTCTGTGTCTCCCTCTCTCTCTGCCCCTCTCCCACTCATGCTCTGTCTCTCTCTCTCAAAAATAAACATTATGAGTTTATTTTTGTAAATGGTGTGAGAAAGTGGTCTAGTTTCAACCTTCTGCATGTTGCTGTCCAGTTCTCCCAGCACCATTTGTTAAAGAGGCTGTCTTTTTTTCCATTGGATGTTCTTTCCTGCTTTGTCAAAGATGAGTTGGCCATATGTTTGTGGGTCTAGTTCTGGGGTTTCTATTCTATTCCATTGGTCTGTGTGTCTGTTTTTGTGCCATGAGAAAAAATGAAATATGGCCTTTTGTAGCAACGTGGATGGAACTGGAGAGTGTGATGCTAAGTGAAATAAGCCATACAGAGAAAGACAGATACCATATGGTTTCACTCTTATGTGGATCCTGAGAAACTTAACAGGAACCCATGGGGGAGGGGAAGGAAAAAAAAAAAAAAAAAAAAAAGGACGTTAGAGTGGGAGAGAGCCAAAGCATAAGAGACTGTTAAAAACTGAGAACAAACTGAGGGTTGATGGGGGGTGGGAGGGAGAGGAGGGTGGGTGATGGGTATTGAGGAGGGCACCTTTTGGGATGAGCACTGGGTGTTGTATGGAAACCAATTTGTCAATAAACTTCATATAAAAAATAAAAAATAAAAAAATAAAATAAACATTAAAAAAAATTTTAAAGCCTATCTATTTTATTAATTATAATAAAGCCATGAGTACCACAAGAAATAGGGCATGAAAAGTGCTGAACAAAATCTCTGGAACAAAATATGCACTCAAGAATAGTCACTTTCTCCCCTTTGTCACACTATCTGACTCTAACCCTACTAGCATGTGCTAAGAATGACTTCAGTATGAAAGAGAGACTATCTTAAGACTTTCTCATTAAACTGGAATCACCACCATTCTGGATAATAAGCCCTAAGCCTATGTTTTACTCCTCTATCACCCTTTATTTCTGTCTCTCTTAAATATAACCACAAGAGACTAACCTAAAACCTTTGGTTTGGAATATTTAGCCTTCACATTTCTCTTCTGTGTTAGGAAGATTTGGAGAATTTCAATATTTGGCAATTATTGCAAAGAGTTTTTAACTTATTGTTTTTCTACTGTCTCTATTCAGTAATTTTCTTAGCACACAACTCAAACACATATCAAATTAAAGAAGACATTATACTATAATGATTGTCATATTTACATATTCCACATAAGGAAATAAAGAAAAAAGAATACATCTTTGGAAAGAGGATCATGGCACCAGTGATAGGAAGGATGACATGTGCAGAGAGAATAATTCCACAGTTGTCTATTCCCAAAGCAACAGGCCAAGCAGAAGTCTTCTCTGTTGCATGTGCAGATCATTGCCCACATGTGCACAAAAGAACACTGTGTCTATGATATGCAGATTATAATCCCAGTTACGTGTGTGCATATATACATGCACACGTTTTATTTATTTATTTTGAGACAGAGACAGAGATAGAGAGAGAGAGAGACAGCGAGCATGGGGGAGGGGCAGAGAGAGGGAGAGAGAGAATCCTAAATAGGCTCCATGCTGTCAGTGCAGAGCCCAAAGTGGGGCTCAATCCCATGAACTGTGCGATAATGACTGAAATAAAGAGCCACTTAATTGAACCACCCAGGAGCCCCCCTCCTACTATATTTTGAACATGTTTGCAAAATGAAACAAAATCTGATTTCAGAACAATTCTGATTATGGTGATTTGAGCCATCAGAAACAATCAACCCAGATTAACTGCAGAATCAATTCACTCACCCGTATATAAAGAGGTAAGAACTATTACCCAAACAATTAGCTCAGCTACCACATTACAACCTAGTTAAATTCATCAGAGAGCCATATTTCATATGGTCAATATGTCCAGTATTTTCAATTCCTTATATTCCATATGGTCAAATTACCCTGTGTTTTCAATTTCTTCTGTGCATTAGCAATAGCTGTGATGACAACACTTCTTTGATGTAAGGGAAACCATGTGATCTATATTATGAAAGCAATTTATTTTACATGACAATATGGGTATGCCAATTATTGCAAAGAGTTTTTAACTTATTCATTATTTTTCTACTCTATCAGTAACTTCCTATATCCACTAATTTTCTTAGCAAACAACTCAGCCATCAAATTAAAGGCATTATGCTATAATGACTGTCATATTTACATATTCAATGGATGCATTGTTTTATTTCAGCATTTTTTTTTTCTGGTTTTGTTGAGGAATAATTGACATACCATTTCATTTTTGTAAAAGTTTGTGTCATGTATTCAGCTGCCTTTTCTATTTAGGAGTTGACGAAAGAATATATTGAAATAAACTTGGAAACATTTAAATGGACAACTAAGCAATGATATTTTAGTTATATACTATTGTTTGACTTTTACTAAATTAGAATAAACACTTTTGAATGTGTTATCCCATGCAACAGACACTGATTTTGTCTAAGAAATTCAAACTTCCAGAGTGAACATTTGAATTTTCAGTTAGTTTTAAGTTTTTGGTTATATACGAACTATGAAGAGACAGTTTCACTGAGGAGGCAGATTACTATGGTGAAATCTTTTGTTTTGATGTAAAATGTAGGGGAGGAATAATAAATTTCCCTCTATCCTTCTAGGTTTTTGAATGAGACACCCTTTGTAATAAAAGAGATATTAACAGGAGAAAAATGTATTTAATTTCACAAATATAGGGTCCCCAAAGATATGAGACCTAAACCATTAACCAAAGAAGGCAGCTTTTATACCTTTTTTGACAAGGAAACAATAAATTTATGAATTGATAAGACAAAGAAGTTTCAGTTTGGGGTAGTAAATTAGTAAACAAGTAACAAGCTTTGTTTATACAGCTTTCTCCTTCCTGATTTTTATATTTCTGGGGATAAGGATGTCACTTTTCCTTCTGGTACAGAGAGGATACCCTTCACAATGAGAAATTATTTCTTGCTTTCAGGGGATCAAAGAAGGGTCAGAGCATCCTTTTTGCATTGGCTGTTTTTTTAGTAACTTTAATTCAAAATAATCAATATGCCAAAGTGGCATATTTTAGGGTTGCCTGCTCTGAACCCCACAAGTACAAAAGCATCTTTCCAAAAGAAATTGGAAAATTCTCTTCCTCTGGTTATTGTTTCTAAAGGAAATAAAATTAATGTTGATATCTATGAGTTAAGAATGAAAAAATGAGAGGGGCGCCTGGGTGGCTGTCGGTTAAGCGTCTGAGTCTTGATTTTGGCCGGAGTCATGATCTCATAGTCATGATATGGAGCCTCACATGCTGGGCGTGGAGCCTACTTAATAATCTCTCCCTCTCTCTCTCTTCCTCTGCACCTCTCCTACTCACTCTCTCTGTCTCTCAGAGAAAAAAAAATGAATGAAAAAATGAGAAAAAGATTAATAAAAAATTGAAGAAATAGTGACAAAATCATAAGGATCTCATAAATGCTGAAAGCAGTGAGTTTAGAGAATAAACAGAAAGTGATAAAATTATTTTAAGGTGGTAAGAATCACCATTTCATCAGTTACATAAAGAATGAAGAATTAAAGCAATCCATAGGTTGTAGTTTTTTCCCCACAAAATGCACTATGCTAAAATATAAACTGAAATTTGCATGAAATATTGTATGTGCCAAATATTTTCCTGATGGATTATGCATTTTTACTAAGGTAAAAAATTATGAAATAAGTATTTATTTTTTCATTTATAGAAATACTTAAAATGTCTTGCCTAACATACATTAGGAAATTTCATGTGCCATGGCAGATAACTCAATTTTAATTGTCTGCAACTATTAAAGGGAATTTAAGGCTCATGCAATCAGGAAATATAGTGGTAGAGCTGGTTGTAAGCTTTATGTGTAGGCTCAAAAGAAACCACTTGTGAAGGTTAATTTTATATGTTAACTTGACTGGGCTAAGCAATGCCCAGATAGGTGGCAAACATGATTTTGGGTGTGTCTCTGAGGGTGTTTCTGAAAGAAATTAGCATTGAATCAGTTGACTGAGTAAAGAAGATTGCCTTCTAATGCAGATAGGCATCATTGAATCCACGGAGAGCCTGAATAGAACAGTAAATGGTAGAGAAAGGGCAAATTCTCTCTCTGCTTGAGCTGGGACATCTAACTTTTCCTGCCCTTGGACATCAGTGCTCCTGGTTATTGGGCCTTTGGACTCAAAGTGGGACTTACACCATTGGCTCCCCTGATTCTTAGGCCTTTGTACTTGGATTGCAACCATACCACCAATTTTCCTGGGTTTCCAGCTTGCTAATGGCAGATCATGAGACTTCTCAGTCTCCATGATCTTATAAACCAATCTCTCATAATAAATTTCTTTCTATATATCTATATCTGTACTATGTATGTGCTCTATCTATCTATCATCTACCTACCTACCTACCTATCTATCATCTATCATATGTTTATCTCCAATTGGTTCTGTTTCTCTGGAGAATCCTGACTAATAGACCACCAGAGCTGAGTTTTACCTGTTTCTGGCTTGGCTTCTCCGGAGTTGATTTCATTATTAAGCAACCTCTGCCCTCATGATTGAAGGATGTAAATCAGGTAATCCTTAAACTATATGCTTCTCCTCTCCCCCAATCCACCAAGAAAGATAAAATATTCTCAATAGCTATGAACTTCATATACTCCCTTTAATTGGATGTCTAGATTATGTATCCATTCTGGAGCCAATCATGAGGGCTACAAGAACGTAATTAGATTGGTTTAGGGCTGGTCAAATGCACCACTCCTAGTGACAAGGGTGTAATCATTTTTAATCAGAAGCACAGGAGTAAAGATTAGGGAAGGAATGGTGATCCAAAAGAAAATCAGTGTAGTGTTACTTGTATTAGTTTCCTGAAACTGCTGTAACAAATTACCACAACTTTGGTTGCCTAAAACAAACAAAACAAAACAAAACAAAACAAAACAAAACAAAACAAAACAGAACAAATTTTTTTTTTCACAGGTCTGGAGGCAAGTAGCCCAAAATTAGGCAAGGCTTCACTCCCTCTAAAGAAGAATCTGTTCCAGGCTTGCCTAGCTCCTGAGGCTCCAAGAATCCCTTGGCTGGTGGCTACATCACTCCATTGTCTACCACTGTGGTCACTTTGCCTTCTCTTGTTTGTTTCTCTCTAAACCCCTTTGCCTTTTCTTATAAGAATACCTGGATAATCTAGGTTAATCCCTTCATCTCAAAATCGTTAATTTTATCTGCAAAGAGCCTTTTTCCAAATATGATAAAATATATAGGTTCTAGAGATTAGCACTTAGTATCTTTAGGTAACTATTATTATGGCTACCAAACAATATGAAATCAGAGCTGAATGACTATAAACAACAAAGGTCCACCACACTCACCATATTTGTAAACAGAGACAATATGATACAGTATGATAGATGAGTAGAAGTTACCAGCTTTGATAACTGGGTTGGAATCTTAGATGTGCCAAGTAGTCATTGTGTCCTGGGCAATTTACCTAACCTCTCTGAGCCTCAGTTTCCTAAGTGTAAATAAGAGATAGTAAGTGTCTATCTCATAGTCTTTAGTGGGGAGTAAATAAAATGCATGTAAAAACAGCATACTACACAGTACATAGTGCTGAATAAGTACTGGCTAGTAGTATTTGTCTGTTCAATATTTTTATGTTTACATACCAGAAATAAAACACCCTTGATTATTTTAGTATTTTAGTGCCATTTGTTTCCATACTTTTTTTTTTTTTTTGCCATAAATAGAAGTGATGTAACAGTGTGCGAAGAGTGAACAACTGGGAAGTAGAAGCCCTGACTTCCCGTCATTGATCTGAAACCAGAGGCAAGTTATGTCCTCTTTGGATAGCACTCTATCTACCTACAAATGGAGATAAATTTAGATCAGAGATCAGCAAACTATAGCCCATGGGCCAAATCTGGCCATATTCATTCATTTAGTTTTTGTCTAAAAACTGCTGCCCTATAAAAGCAGAGCTGAGTAGTCCCTAGGGTGACTAGTCTAGACTACAAAGCCAAAAATATTTACTATCTGACCCTTTCCAGAAACAAATTACCAATTTCTAGTTTTAGATGCTTACTTAGGACTTTCTGTCTTAAGTTTCTGTCATTCCAAAAATGAGTTTTTGGAACCATTCTTTTTACCTTCTTTTGGAACAAGTAAACCAACTCATGATGTCAATTTATTTAGATCATACATTGAATTATAGAGCCTCATGGAGATAATGTATTTATAAATCATAAATTTCTAAACAAATCTATTGGTACTTGATAATATAATTGGAGGAAGATAGAATCAAAACAAAAAGGAAACAGTTCCTTCAGTGTAAACGAAAAAGTCTTCTCAAATGAATAAATACCCAGATAGCCCTGTTTTCTGTTATGATTTTAGTCTAATTAGGAGCCATTTGAGAAATAAGTGTTTTAGAATATAAAGTGCTATTTATTAGAAATACACAAACAGCGACAACATTCTATACTTCTCTAGTCACTAAGTAGAAGTCTGTTTTAAGGAATAGATAAGAATAATTAAAATTGGCATATCAAAATACCAATTAAGTAAGACTGGCCTCTATTGGTATTTATGTTACAATGGGCTGGATGCTAGGTGTCTATGATTGTCTCTGAGGTTCATGCATTGATAATACCTTTCCCTTAAGATTACCATTCTTTAGAGACTGTGCTAGAGAAATAAAATTAAAAAAATAAAATAAAATAAAACAAAAGCACCTTGCATCAAGTTTAATAAGCACTCCACAGAAGATTGTCTTTGCACCTGTAAGGGAGTGGTCTGAGTGTAGGGCAGCCAGATCCCTCTTCTTGCTATTGCCTCATCTGTCTGCCCTCATGTGCCAAAAAACACAATGGTTTATCTGTGCCATAATGTGATGAACACTGGGAAGCACTCAAGAATATGAGTTGGGGAGGGGGATATATTAATGGGTGAAATTGTTACAACTTTTGGAGATTCTGTGCCACTTGATCACCCATCCACTCCTAAAATTTTGTATTTTTATTTTTATTTTTTTCAATATATGAAGTTTATTGTCAAATTGGTTTCCATACAACACCCAGTGCTCATCCCAAAAGGTGCCCTCCTCAATACCCATCACCCACCCTCCCCTCCCTCCCACCCCCCATCAACCCTCAGTTTGTTCTCAGTTTTTAACAGTCTCTTATGTTTTGGCTCCTTCCCTCCGTCTCTAACTTTTTTTTTCCCTTCCCCTCCCCCATGGTCTTCTGTTAAGTTTCTCAGGATCCCCATAGGAGTGAAAACATATGGTATCTGTTTTTTCCCTGTATGGCTTATTTCACTTAGCATAACACTCTCCAGTTCCATCCACGTTGCTACAAAGGGCCATATTTCATTCTTTCTCATTGCCACGTAGTACTCCATTGTGTATATAAACCACAATTTCTTTATCCATTCATCAGCTGATGGACATTTAGGCCCTTTCCATAATTTGGCTATTGTTGAGAGTGCTGCTATAAACATTGGGGTACAAGTGCCCCTATGCATCAGTACTCCTGTATCCCTTGGGTAAATTCCTAGCAGTGCTACTGCTGGGTCATAGGGTAGGTCTATTTTTAATTTTTTGAGGAACCTCCGCACTGTTTCCAGAGTGGCTGCACCAATTTTCATTCCCACCAACAGTGCAAGAGGGTTCCCGTTTCTCCACATCCTCTCCAGCATCTATAGTCTCCTGATTTGTTCATTTTGGCCACTCTGACTGGCGTGAGGTGATATCTGACTAAAATTTTTAACAAATTACTAAATACACTTCATTAACCAAATGAAGCAGAGTTCTCAACATTACTGTAAAGCAGAACTGGAGAATGTAGCAGAGAGAAATGCAAATTCTATTAGGCATTGAGAAACCTATTGCTAAATTTACTTCCTTAGACTGATAAATTTCTGCATGGAAAGGGGGAAATAAGGAGCTGAAGGGAAGAAACATAAATTCAGATATTCTTTCCAAAAAATTGGAACTTCCTCCTCCCTCTAAATACAAAAATAAAAGGGTACAAGCACATCTCTTAACAAATTTACATAGAATAATAACACAACTTTGACCTAAGCCCAGCAATTTGGGATACTAGCTCTTTACTAGTGTGTTGCTAATACTAGCATGTACCTTAACTCCTCTGAACCTCAAATACTTCTATTATGTATAAATTAAAATATCTTACCTCTTAGAAGTCATTGTGCATATTATTATGTGCATTTCCTTCTCTTCTAAAATCGGTGATAATGTAAAAATTATTAATAATCAGTTCTTGGGAGGATCATAAACTTTGACTTAATTAGAAGAAATTAATTTCTCTCAAACATCTTATTCTAAGAAAATATAGTGGGGAGTGGGATGGCATTGTACCATCATATATATATACCCTACGTTTTTCTTGACTCCTTGTTTATAAATGGCAGAATCATTATTGCCTGTGAGATTAAAATTGCTTAAAATATTGTGCAGGAAGTATGATTTTTCTACTGAAGAGGAAGTATTGGTGGAAAAAAACAATAACTTCTAATAGAAAAGGCACCCTGGGAGAAAATAAAAATAAACAGATAAACAATAATCTTGGGTCATGAATTAAAATATATAATCCTTCTCAAAATCTGCTAGTAATCTTGAGAGAATGTGATAATTGCATTATCATTAAAGATTTTATCCCAGGAAAATTAGCCCAATAAAAAATAATTTTGATTTTGGAGAAGCTTATATTATAGAATAATAATATAATCTCTGAAGCACAAAACAACTTCACAAATATACCCATGAACATATTAAAATGAAACAATCAATTTTCCTTAAATATTTTTCATCTATTTTATAGTCATTTAGATTAGTAAATATAGTTAAGCTATAAAAGGATATGAAAAATGATTTGCATATTCAATGTTGAAAGCATTGTACTTTTGATACAGACTTACATATAAAATCTTTTGTCCTGTGTATAAATTATAATATAAAGCAATGTTAATAATTTATTTTAGCTCTATTCTTCCCAAATAATTACATTTGTATCATAATAGGAACTATCTTAAATTTAATGCTAAAAAATCATAACTGTCAGTACAAAAAAATCAATTTGTAAATTTTCAGAAATATTCACCAGAAACATAGATACCATCTGCATTAATAGAGTGTTTTCTATTTGTACAGTGCTTTTGTTTAATTGCCTCTGCAAAGTTGTCATTTATAACATCACAGCATTCATCTTCTGATCCACAAATTTCAAGATGTTCTAAAAGAAATTATTTTCTAATGTATTTTCTTTTGGCAGGGGTAGAGGAGAGAGAGTCATGCATATAATGAAAGAAATTTTGACCCTATAAGGTTAGGATGAGGAATAAATAATATATGTAATTCATCTAGTGGACTACTTGGAACAGTGCAACTGTTCAAATCCTACAATTTTGCCATTGGTGTTTAGAACAAAAAAAGTGATCAATATTAAATTAGTAACAAAGGCTTCAAGGTAGAGATGGGTGTTTGAGTTCATTCTACCATTCATTTAATCAGGAAAATTTTATCTGTCACCTTTTATATGCCAGACACTGCACTATACAATGGCGAAAAAAAATCCCTACCTATAGTTTAGAAATATGGAAACTAATAATTAGGGAAAAAGGTTATTCAATCCTATACACTATGTTGATGGAAAGATACAAGAAAATAACTGCTGAACAATAGCCAGAATTGTAATCTATAAATCTCTTCTTGTTTAAAAAATATTTTTAAGGTTTTTTTGTTTGTTTTTTAATTTTTGAGAGAGAGACGGTGACAGAAACAGAGACAGAGTATGAGCAGGGGAGGGGCAGAGAGAGGAGATGCAGAATCTGAAGCAGACTCCAGACTCCAGGTTCCAGGCTCCAGGCTCCGAGCTGACAGCACAGAGCCTGATGTGGGGCTTGAGCCCACAAACCGTGAAATTATGACCTGAGCTGAAATCAGATGCTTAACCAACTGAGCCACCAAGATGTCCCTATAAATCTCTTCTTAAACTAAATGAGATCCATATGTAAAATCACCTAATCTAGTAGTTAGCATAATCTAGAAATAGGAAAATAACATTATGGTTGCAACTGTGCTATAATACAAACATCTGCTTTTATAACTTAAAATGACAGACATAAGGTGTCAGGATCATACATAAAAAGTATGCACTGCTTTGATTTCATTATGTGCATAACTAAATATCTCTTCTGACACCTGTAATATTATTTTGAAAACTTTGTAAGTTTCCTACTAAGTATATACCAGGTATTTCAATAGCATGGAGAGAGCTTTAAAAAGTAATCAAGGGGCGCCTGGGTGGCTCAGTTAGTTGAGCCTCCAACTCTTGAATTCTATTCAGGTCATGATCTCAACAGTCTTGAGACTGATCCCTGTGTCAGTCTTGCTGGACATGAAGACTGCTTGAGATGCACTCTGTTTCTCTCTGCCCTTCCCCTGCTCATACTCTCTTTTTCTTTCTCTCTCTCACTCTCTCTCTCTCTCAAAAAAAAAAAATAAATAAATAAATAAAATAAAATAAAACAGTTAAGAATCTTTGACAACAAAATTTAAGTACACAACTGAACTAGTTTGATGTATTACACCAGTCCAAAATGATTGCTATTATCATTATTAGGAATTTTTAAACTTACATTAAAATGCTTAAAATCTTAGATGTTCTGGAAAAGAAATGAAGAGTTCTACATTCTAATTCATGTGTTGGCATTAATTAACTCAAAGAGATGCAATTGTCTCTTTTTAATTTATTTTTATTTTTATACTTTCACCTTTTATATATAGTAAAAAGTATGAATCTTAAGTGTGCAGTTCTGTAAGTTTTAAAAAATGAATACACCAATATAACCATCAAACAGAGGATATTCCCACTGCCCCTAAATATTCTCTTTTGCCCTCTTCCAGTCAGTAAACTTCAAAGATAATGGCTGATGTGCTTTCTGTCACTATTGATTGCCAATATAGATAACCAATTTTAGAATGAATAATATCTCTTTAATTTCTAGTTGGCCCAAATTTTCATTATAAATGGTCATTGAATTTTATCAAAGGTAGTTTTTTCACATTTACGATAATCATGATTTTTCTTCTTTATTCTTCTTATGTTATGAATTACATTGACTGATTTTAAAAGTTATACCAAGTTTGTACCCCTGTGATAAACCCAAGAATTTAGTTGCAGTATATTATCACTGTCTATATTATTGAATTTTGTTAATATTTCACTGAAGTGGTCATATTTATGTTAATGAGGGACACTATCTTAAAAATTTATTTTCTTACTATGTTTATTGTCAGTTTTGGTATCACAGTTATTATAATGACCTCAGAAAGCAAGTTAGTGCATATTCCTTCTTCTCCTATTTTTGAAAGATTTATTATAAATTGGTGTTATTTGATCCTTAAAATGTTTGATAGGATTCACCGGTGAAGCCATCTGGCCCTGGAGTTTTTGTGGGAAAGCTTTTTAGTAATTAGTTCACTGTTTTAATAGTCATAGGCATTAAATTTTTCATTTCTTTTTGTGTTAATTCTAGTGAATGGTGGTTTTCAAGGAGACTATCCATTTCATCTAAGTAGTTGAAGTTATTAGGCTGTTTTTCATAATTGCCCCTTACCATCCTTTTAATGCTTGTAAACTATGTCGTGATGCTCCCTACTTCCTTCCTGATATTGTTAATTTGTGTTTCTTCAGGTTTTCTCTACAAGTCTTTGCTATTGGTTGTATCAATATTATTAATTTTATTATTTTTTTCAAAGAAACCAACTTTAGCTTTGTTAGTTTTCTATACTGTTTGTTTTCTAAATCTCTAACATTCTTATTTTTATTTGCTTTATTCTCCTGTTTAATTGCTCATCTTTTTAAAACATCTCCTTATTAGCTTATTTCAAATCTGCAATCTCTTCTAAAATATAAATATAAAACTATGAATTTCCCACTTAACAGGATTTTTTTTTAAGTTTATTTATTTTGAGAGAAAGAGAGAGAGCTTGAGTGGGAGGGACAGAGAAAGGGAGAGACAGAATCCCATGCAGGATCCACCCTGTCAGCACAAAGCCCAAAGCGGGCTCGAACTCATCAACTGAACCATGAGATCATGACCTGAGCAGGGATGAAGAGTTGGATGCTTAACCAACTGAGTCAGTCACCCAGGCCCCCCCCCACTTAACAGGATTTTTGAGTTTATTTATTCATTGTATTTGAGTCAAAATATTTTCTAATTTTCCTTATGATTTCTTCTTTGCTCCAGGGACTACTTAGAAATGTGTCACTTAGTTTCAAGTATTTGGATATTTTCTAGTTTTCTTGTTATTTATTTCCAATTTCACTGCATCATCTGAGAATATAAACTGCATATTCTCAACCTTGAATCAATTGTTGCTTGATCTATAGTGTAGTATATGGTCTATTTTGGTAAATGCTTTATATATACCTGAAAATATGTATTCTCAAGTTGGTTCAGGTACTAGTCAGTAATGCCAATTTGGTCACATTGGTTACTAGTGTTGCCCAATTTTTCTACATCCTTACATGATTTTTATCTCTGTGCTCTATTAAATTTTGAGAAAAATAATTTATCATTATAAAATGTTTCTCTTTTGTATCTCTGGTAATACTCATTTTCTTAAAGCCTACTTTGATATTAGTATGGCTTTCTTATGATTAGTGTTTGTTTTGTCTCTCTTTTCCCAGCCTTTCATTTTCAATCTATATGTTTATTTACAATTTTAGAGTGACTCATCACTAAAACCAGTCTGACAATCTCATTCTTTTAAATGAAATGTCTGTTTAGTCCATATCCAATGAATGCCATTATTGATATATTGGATTTAAGTGTATCTTCTGGCTCATTGTTTCCTCTGTGTCCTGTTCTGTATTTTGGTCCTTTCTTCTTCTTCTACTGAGTACTTCATATTGTTTCATTTTATCTCTTTGAATCTACTACCGTCATTTCTTTGTTTAGATTCTCAGTGGTTGCTTAAAATCATAATTTCTCATTGTCTAACTTAATATTATACTTTAACGTGTATAACTTAATCTACCCACTCCACTACTATTATCATATATTTTATTTCTATGAATATCATTATGCTTTAATGGTCAATAGACATTTGAAGAAGTTAAGAAAAATATAATTCTTCTTATATACCCATATATTTACCAGTTGTCTTCATCTTTTCTTACATGTGGGTTTCCTTGGTGGATTATTTTTCTTCAGGCTGAAACCACTTATTAACTTTTTTGTGACAAATTATTTCAAAAAAAAATGTCAATTACTCTTGCATTTATGTAAGGTATTTAAGGAAGGGATCTAGAATTCACAGCTCTCATACCACCCTCACCCCCACGAGTACTTGAGGAGATATCTTTCTATTATCTTCTGGCTTTGATTTTTTTTTTTTTTCAATAAGAAGTGAGTCTTCATTCTTATTGTTGTTCAGTAGGATACAATATATTTTTATTCTTCTAGCTGTTTTTTAACATTTTTTCCCTTATATTTGGTTTCAACAGCCTGATTTTAATGCACATAAGTGTGTTTTTCTTTGCTTGGTTTTCCTGAGAGTTTTGGTTCTGTGACTTGATATCTTTTATCAGTTTTGACATAGTTTTACAATTATTTTGACTATGATCTTTTTTATATATTTGTTTCCATCACTATAGTCTCTCCTCTGCATAAGGGACCAAATTTATATATTACCTTGGTATCATGCAATAGGTCTCAAATGCTCTGTTGTGATTTATATTTTGGTATTTATACTTTGTTTCAATTTGAATAATTTCTATTGATCTGTCTTTGTATTTATCAATTATTTCCTTCTGCTCTGTCTAGACCATCCAAAGATCTTTTGTAACTTAGACGTATTTTTTCCTTATAAAAAAATTCCATTTGGTTGTTTTTTAGGTTTTTTCATTTTTCTGTTGTGATTTTTCATCTGTTCACCAATTTTCACCATATTTCTCTGTGTCTTTCAATATGGCTATAATGTGTTTTTAATATGTTTATTAAATTTGGCTTAAAGAATTTTATTGCTAATTTCAATATCTGAGTCATCTGTGGTTCTATTTCTGTTATTTTGCTTTTATTTTTGTATCAAATCTTTCTCTTCTCATATCTTGTAAATTTGAACTATATGCCAGACATTGCAGATATGTTGTAGAAAATCTGGATTATGCTATCTTCTTTGAAAGCATGCTGTGTTTCATTCCAGTAGGGAATTGGAAAACTGGCATATTGACTTGATTTGACTTAAGCTTTGCTTTAAGTGGGCCCCTCAAGAACTTTGGTTTTCCTCTTAGAGCTAGAATATAGTTCTGGATCCTTCTTCTAAAGGCATGGCTCTTCTGGGATTTCGGTGGAAATTCTAAGATGTTTACCAAGCCCCTCCAACTTATTGGGAGATGAACTCCAAATGTCTCTCTAACACTTGGTTGCTGAAATTTCTGTTCAAGTCTTGATTATTCCAGAGGCAACTATCTTCTAGGTTCTTTTTATCACCTCACACATGCAGAGTTGAGGCATCAGCTGATATTTGACAATTTGCACACAATTTTGGTGTTTCCCTCTCTGTGGTATCCACTTTTTAAGAATGTTCTTCCTCAATTTCCAGCCATACAAGGGGCTCCAAACACCAACCTCTGTCCCTTCATCCCAATAACACTGATGATTTCCATGTCAAGTTCCGTTCCTTCTTTGCCATCAGACACTAAGGAGTGTCCTTGGGGAAAACCTATTTAATTGCTAAATTTGCATAGTTTGTTTCCTTTCATTTAAAGACTTTTTCTTTTATTTTCTACATGCTTTTGATTCCTTTTCAGACCTTTAAAACAATTGTTTTGTCACAGTTGTTTTCATAATTGTCGAAGTTTATCATTGTTATTAGCAGGTTAATTAGTGTGAATCAGGCTGCTCTATCTTAGTTGAAACCAGAATTTTTGAGTATTTATTTAAAAAGTTGCTAACGTTAGCTGAGTACTTTTTTAAAAGTTTTTATTTAAATTCCAGTTAGTTAACAAACAGTATAATTACTTCCAGGTAATTTCTTACTTCCAGTGTAATTTAGTGGTTCAATACACATAGTTGAGCACATTTTATAAAAGTCAGGTACTGGGGCACTTGGGTGGCTCAGTCGGTACGACTTTGGCTAAGGTCATGGTCTCCGGCTAGTGAGTTCAAGCCCCACGGTCGGGTTCTGTGCTGACAGCTCCGGGCCTGGAGCCTGCTTCGGATGCTGTGTCTCCCTCTCTCTCTGCCCCTAACCACTCGTGTTCTGTCTCTGTCTCTCTCAAGAATGAATAAACATTAAAAAAATTGTTTTTATAAAAGTCAGGTACCATGTTCTGCATGCATTTTAAAATTTAGTTATCAGAAAAGTCTTGTAAGGTATTTACTATCTTCATTCCAATTTGTCAGATAAGAAAACTGTAACATGGAGAATAAAGGTAACCCCCACAAAACACATAACTAGTAGGAGGAAGCACTGGGATTTAAAGCTAGGAAATCTGGCTTTGATTTCAATTGACTATTATATATTGCATCTCCAAACTAGTCCTTTGCCTTAATACTAGAGTGATTGAAATTTTATCTAGATTATTATTTCCACATCTCAAACATACATTTTTTTTTCTATAAGATTTTCTGTGAGATATTTCCTTTGGCTCTAGAGGAAAAAGTGTCATGCAAATAAATTTTGTATCACTGGAACCATGCTATCTCTTTTAGGGCTTGTTCATATCCAGTGATTTACCAGACAGTTGCAATATCTCAAATACACATCTAAGGCCCTTTGAATTGTGAATTCCCCCAAAGTATGTTGGCCTAAAGTGACTATTAGCTGAGCTTACCCATGAATTGGTATTCTCAAATGACCTCATACTAAAGGCACATTTTCAACTGGTCCAAGTAGAAAATACAGTGTCCTAGATTAACTTACCTTCATGTTGATCATATTTTTGGGATCTATACATTGCTTCAAAGAATAAGAGATTTTAGACCCCAAAAAGCATGGTTTAAGCCTTTGCTGTGTATATAAAAAACACAGGGCCAAGGAAGTAAAGTAGCATCATCTAACATCACAGCTATTTAGTTGCAGACATAGGACCCAAGTAATAAATTCACTTCTCTTTGTAATTAACAAAAGCAACAACCATTCTTACATTTAAAAAGAGAAAGTAAATATAACAAAGAGCATTATTCTTAAATTAGTAGAAATCCTTTGTCCTTGACCATATAACTTCTGAAATAGTGTGATTAATTGATTGTTTCCACAAAATAGCTCCATGGATTGAATCTATATTAAATATCATTATATCATTCAATTTTCCCTTTTATACTGTATTCTGAAAATTCACAATTAAGTTCCCTTACTATGAAATTTCGTATTATTTCAATTGCCCAAGTCAATAATTTTTTGGTCCATTGTTTTAGAGACATACATAATCAAATCCAATAATATATGACTGAATAGTAATAAACTATTAGGGCTCTGTTGAAGAAAATGGGAGAAATCACTAAAATTCTCTGGATGGTCCTTTGAGAGGGCCATAGCTCTTTCAATGAGCTGCACCAACTGTGTTAACCACACCCAACATGTTCTTCCCATGTCCTATATTCATAACTTCTTAGGCACACTATTGTTCATGTTTCATCCTAATAGTATTATAAGCATAAATTCTTCTTTTCAAAATTGGCAATGATAACAAAAAAATCATAAGGCCTATACATCACCATTATAATACAAATCCATTGTTATTTAACTTGTACAATGAAAATAATTTGGCCCAGAGAGGTGAAGTGACTTTCTCAACATTAAATAGATTCTGAAACTAAAAATTAAATCTTGATTACCTTCCAAACTGGATACCATTCTCCTATGAGACATTGTATCTCCATCAATATGTATATGTCAGCATGTGAGAAGACCTTACTTATAAGCTATATTGAGACAACACTAAATCTGACAGGGTTTATTTTCCAGAGGGCTATCTATTGGTAACTTATACAGTTGGATGAGATAGGGCATAAAATTATTTTTCCAGTAAAAAAGTGTGGGAGAGCCTGGGTTAAATAAATATTTATCTTTAGTATTGGACTTATTTGAAGCTTTCTTATGCTAATATGCATGTATTTCTCTAAAAGGAGAATGGAAACATTTCTCAACATAATTGACTAAAAGATTTTGTTTTTTGAAATACTACCTACTATAATAAATAACTGGTAGAATAATTTAGAAAAAATTCTCTAGAGGTTTAGGTGACAAAATCCTCAGAATATTGTGGCCACTTAATAAAATTTTACTGAAAGGAGAAATGGACATTAAAATTGTATGTACATTCATAATAATTTATACCTAAAGTCTATCCATTATCAAATCCTGTTTCACATAATGTCACTAAGGACCATCTTGTGAGAAAAGAAGGTAGTTTATCTTCATGACAGTGACCTCAGTGGATGGAGACATATTCCAAAGACTTCTAACTTCACTCTATATCCTGATGGGATACCATCACTCTTAATCTCATTTAACTGCTATGTTGTTTAAAGTGACTGTCTTTTAAAAAGATTAATAGAATCCATTATTGTATGTGAAATTTTAACTGAGTTTAAACAGCTACAGAAACACCATCACCTGGGAAAATTGCCATGTTGTTTTCAGAAAGAGAAGTTTGTGAACCAACAGCCCTTTTTAAGTCTCCTCCAGCTAAAGTGACTCAAAAAAAGAAGTAGGTTAGCCAATTTTAATTTCCCTGGAAGCATTGATTTTACTTTCCAATGGAATAAAGTATTATATTAAAATGCATTAGAAAAAGAAGCACAATTAGTAGCAATGATTTCCTCTAAATTTATTTAAAAGAGGAAAAAATCATCCAGATCACTGAATTGAGGATGGATTTTAGCATATATTTGTAATAAATATCTCCTTATTTATTTATAATGTTTTGTTTTTATTTTAGTTACAGCCTTGGAAATGAGATTTAAAACAAGCATTAGTTTACTTGTTGGGATTTTCAAATTCAATAAACACTGAATGAATATGCTGCAAAGAATAAAAAATAAAGTCCCTACTCTCAAGGAGATTGAAATCTAATAAGGGAGAATGACAAGTACAAAAAGAAAAAAACAAACTATAATGACAGTCGGAAAGTGGTAAGCCAATTTTAAACAAGACAAAGCACTATAAAGTTTTCCAAACAGGGAGAAAATACATTCCGCTGCATATAATCAGGAAAGATATCACAGAGTTGGGTATATTTGGCTTCTCAATCTAGTGTTACGAAGGATCCATGCAAGGTTTTACATAACCATATTGCATAGAGCCTGCCATTTATCAAGTACTACTTCTTCCTTGTATCTTCTGAGTCTCCGTAACTGAACAATCTCTGCATTTGAGGTAAGCATAGATTGCATGAGTGGAAGTATGGAAGAGAAGAAGTATTGTGCCCAGAACATCAAGTCCTTTGATTGGTAATTTTATTAAGTAATAAAATAATATTGGAATTTTTTAAAATTAAAGAATAGCAAAATCAGGGTTGATCTGGAGACATTGTTTGTGAAAGGGAAACAGAGAGAAGACAAACTGCAAGCAAGAAAATAAGTGCAATGATGCGGGCAAACAGCCCTCAACTTACACACTAGAAGTAATAACTAAGCAAAGGAGTTGTACAAGAGGTTTTACAAAGAAGAAATGACAAGATAGAACAATTAGTGCACAGTGGAGGGGGATGGACAACTGAAAAAAAAAAAAAAACAAAAAAAACTTTAGTTTCCAAGCCTAGTGGAAAGAAAATCATCATGCTATATACCAAAATAAGCAGTAGAGGGAAGAAAGCCAATTTGTCAGAGCAGACAATGAGTTCAGGTTTAGTGATTATGTTTGACAGCTTGGTGAGACTTCCAGGTGCAATTTTTGAAAAAGAAGTTGGAAATGTGGGACAAGAATTACATAAGACAAAGGTAAGAGTTAATGACTAGTATGGCATGGGCAATGAGCAATAAAGTGTGTGCATTGGGCAATCAGAACAGTTGCTGGCTGTAAATAGCTGGTATCAGTAAAAAGCACTGGAAGATCCACCCTGCATGGATGGAAAATAATTGAATCCACCTAGTGAGAAAGGGTATAAAAAAGATAGTTGGGAGAAAGCTTTAGGGAACATTTATGTAAGAAGCTTTTGGAAGTGGAGCCAAACAAAAGTCCAGAGAGGAAACTGTTGGAATAGGAGGAAATAAAGTACAATACACATATTCAATGCCTTTAGCTGCTATGTATGTATAGCTTAGAAGATATGATCATTCATTTTATCTCATTCTCTGCTTGATTCACTTATGGGGCTGGTCTTCAAACTACAGTGGAAGAATCTGAAGAAAGATAACCTGTCTTCTATCTAGGTATTCCTTATAGTGTTTTAGGTCCTTGTGGATATGGAAGGTTTAAATTTTGAATTGACAAAGTTTACAAATCGCTTGAACACATAAAATTTACATTACCCAATAATGTGCGTTAAGCTGGACAAATGCAACAGATTCCATTTTAGAGATAAAACTCAGAGAGGTTAAGTGATCTAGCCAATGTCTTTAATTTAATTAGTGGAGGGCTTGGGACTTCATCATGGCTTTACTAGCTCATTGTTAAGTGTTCTTTTCTGAATGTCTTACAGTTTACAGTCTACTCCTATTCCTTTGAATTCCTCAGATAATCAGAATTTTCCCAGTACCTAGTACCCATGGGAATATTCACAGTCCTTCACCAAATATTGCAGAAAACATCCCACCATATTGCACAGTAGACATTTTTTCCAGGAAGTTAAGCTTCTTCTTCTTCCTCTAAAATATACTAAGTTCAGACAACTTGGGATAATAGATTTTTCCTATGTTTGTTTTTTATTATTATCATATTTGTTTTTGATCATAGTATACATTAAAAGTATCCAATCCTTTTGTCCACTAGTAGATAACAGATGATATATATCAGCATCAAAACCAAATAAACACATCTGCCAGGACAGTGGAGTAATTGCTTCAGTTTGAGCCTCCAAAAGTCCACTGATGATTAAAATTGCCCTTAAACAACCTTTTAATGAATTTAAGCTAGAGGGCCTTTCTGAATCCTCAGATCTTCACTCTGATTACTGTGCTTGGCTCTTCTTTTTCTGAAGGCTATCAAAAGCATTTGGATCGATCTTGTGTTGTAGAAAGCATATCCCTTTCAGCTTAGGTAATGCCATCAAATCATAACTGAAAATGGACTTCACTTTGAGTTCAAGAACCCTAAAAGGACAGCTCTACTGACATTGACCCACTGCATCTTCAGGAGTCTAGTTTCTTAAGACACATTTCACAGTTTTTAGTTGAGGTCAGCATTTGTCTGGTAGGCTCAATGAGCTTGAAAGTTAAATATTTTAGAGCCAGACTTAGAAAATAAATATTTAAACATATTTTGCTTTATTTGTATACCCACAGGCTTATTTATAGGATTATAAATGTCACATATACATATATTTACACCTAAATGGGCATGTTCATGCAGTAGTTGATATTTAATGCACATACCCCTATAAAATGCACCACCATAAAATGGAACTACAACACACTTGCTGAATCACCATTTTCATATTCTGATTTAATGTCTGACTACACTATACATAACAAAACTTTTTTTGATGTAACCCTAGACTGACGAGCAGGAAGGATTATTGTAGAGGACTGTATATGTTATCCAAATTATAGAATTTTTTATTAGGAAGGCAATAGATGTCATTAATGTCATTTTCTTGATGAGGAAGCTCAAGTATTCGGAGTAATCTTGAGGATCATCTGGCAGAACTAAAATTGAGAACTTGCTTCATCCAATCCTGAGACAAATGCTCTATCAATAAAAATTGGTTTTAAAATATGTAGTCATATGACTGAACCATCTTTAAATTAGATACTAGAGATTTGTTTTCTGGGCAAAATGGGTCTATGCTAATCTTTCTCAATAAGAATTTTGGTTTTAAAATATCATATCACTTTTACAGTCATTCTAGCAGTTACATTGATTGAACATTTATTTTGTACCAAAAATTGCTCTAATGATTTTGCATAGATTGTCTCTTTTCATTCTGGTAAAAATCCTAAGGGTTTATACTATTAACATAGAACAGAGGCCCAGAAAATTTAATTTCTCAGGATCATACAGCTGGTGTTGGGGATCCAGGATTCAAACAGAAACTCATCACTATTTAAGGCACTCCTTTTAAGTACTACATCATCGAAACACTAAAAGCTATGCCCATTTAAAATTTCTAGATTCCAGTAAACTTGAATGTTTACAATGAAATGTTTCCAAAGAAAAGATGCAGAAATAATATAGACCACAAAATAGCATTGGGGTAAAATTAATTATTGTTATACATCCATGAGATGGCTTTGTTGTAATAATTAAATGAGATAATTCCCTATTATTTAAACACATTAGGTCTGTCAGGCTCTACTCTTGACTACTCAACTGTAATTAAAAAAAAGAAAGAACACAGAACCATAAAAATAAGGATTAGACAGGAGAATCTCTTCTTCCCTCTGTCTCTTTCACCTTTATTTGTGATTGAAGGCATGTTCGAACAACTTCTGTGGAGCTTTCCCAAACATCTCCACCTACCCCTAGACCTGCCATGTCCCAGACAGAAAAAATAATAAATTTTACCTCTCTATTTCCATATAGCACTTCACTTACATTTCTACTACACAGCATATAATGCAGTAAATTTTTATAAGCTTATACATTTGTTTTCCCGGTAGACTATAAACCTCTCAAATTCTTATTTGACTCTAATTATGTAGTCCCTAGCATAGCACTTTCATGGGTATTTGTTTATATTCAACTTTTTTGGATGAATTACTTAAGTAGAATTTCATATGAAATAGAACATTATTATTTCTCCACTTTTCTAACTATAATTACTAAATTCCATTGGTACAACCATTCCTGGCTTTAATCCATCGTGATCAGAACTTCAGATACATGTATATAACCTAAGTCTAAGTCAATCTGAACAATTTGCCATGATTGACTTATATATGCACACATGACCCAAATTGGTCCAATCAGACTACATGTTAGGATTTCCTAAGGAGCTACCAGGAGGAGGAAGAAATTTCCAATATAACTCTCCATATATTTACATTTCCCACCTAAGAGAGAAGAAAACAAAGTTGAGAAATAGTAAGAAAAAGGTTTTTTTTTTGTTTTTTTTTTTTTGTTATCAGTGTCATTTAAGTTCCTGAACTTAGTCATTTCTGAATCCATCACCACAACCCTGAACTTTCTTAGTTTTTAAATAAAAGTTCATTTTACTTTAGGTTTAAGTTGGATTTTTTCATCACTTTAAAAAAAATAATGTTTATTTATTTTTTAGAGAGACAGAGAGAGAGAGCATGAGCAGGGGAAGGGCAGGGAGAGGGAGACACAGAATCTGAAGCAGGTTCCAGGCTCTGAGCTGTTAGCACAGAGCCCGATGTGGGACTTGAACTCAACAGACTGTGAGATCATGACCTAAAGTTGGACACTTAACTGACTGAACCACTCAGAGGTCCCTTTTTATAACTTTTAAAAGAAAACACACACACACACACACACACACACACACACACACACACACACAATTCCAAGTAACACAATTAATTTATTCAGAACATCTCAATGTCAGGCAGGCCAAGGAAAAGAGCAAGAAAAACAGAAAACATAAGGTCCTAATTCTTAAATCAAGAGCTAATGTTTTTCCAAGCCCTGTCCCCCTCAAAATTCAATGCTAAGAAATGAGTGAAGGAGAGATAGCAGTAAAATAGAACAGTTTTTATCAGGTAGATAAAGCCCAAATACTTCACTCAGGGTCTTAAGTCACTGACAACCATAATCAAACATTACTCAGGGTTTCATTGCTGTCCAATCCCTTCACAGCCTGGGGGAATCCCTTTATAGACACCATCTTTAATGTCTAACAACTAGGTTTGATGGTGACATGTAAAGTACCTATTGACAGACCCAGGAGTCTCAGAAGTAGAGACCATCCACATAAACATGTCCATATGGCATTTCTCATTGGTGAAGTGGCTTGTTGGCAAGATTCAGGACAGATTCAGCCAAATAACTCTTTTCTCTTATATGTTGTATGTTCTTCTCTTTTCCCACTTCTGCTCACTTGATAAGTGAGCCTATTATTGTTCTGTGTATCAGTTTCTTAGGGTTGTCATAACTAAGTGCCACAAACCGGGTAGTTTAAAACAACAGAAATTTCATAACAGAAACAGTTATGAAAGCTAGAAGCTTGAAATCAAGGTGTCATCGGGGTTGATTTCCATCTGAAGGCTGTAGAAGAAAAGCTGTTCCATACCTCTCTCTTAACCTTCTGGTGGTTTGTGGGCAATATTTGGCCTTCCTTGGCTAATATCTACCTTCATGTTACATTTTATTCCCCCTGTGTGTGTGTCTGTGTCCAAATTTCCCTTTATTAGGGTATCATTCATATTGGAGTAGGAGCCCACCCTAGTCCAGAGTGACCTCATCCTAACTATATCTGGAACAACCCTATTTCCAAATAAGTCTCATTGTGAGGTACTCGGGTGGTGGAAACAATACATCCTGTGTCACTCTGGCATCAGCAATGTCCTTATCTTCAAGATAGAAATTTATGGACCACTATGTTTAATGCCATAATGCTAAAGAATAAGAGTTTTATTAAAAGTAACATAGGAATCTAGGTCTGTTAATACACTTTTAACAAAAATTTTAAAAGAAGAAGAAAGTTAATCCAATGACAAGTGAAGTATTAGGAAGGTTACAGCTGAGTCATCCTGATTACAACAATATACATACATACAGAGTTTCAGAAACCTTAAAATTAGAACTTACTGGCTCAGCTAACACTGCCTGAATTTGTTTCACCTGTGGAAATTTTCTAGACCTGATTTTATTTTAATCTACAATTTGAAAGCTCTAAGGCTAAAGTATGAACAATGCTTTATTTCCCTATTTCTAAGTAAAAGTGAAACCCAAGTGACTTTTAGAAATGATTTCTGAGAACAGGAGTAGAAACAGAACTAAATGCATTAAATATAGATCATTCTAACCAGAAAGGTCAAAGGACACACACAAAAAGAGGGTTTACATTTAACAGATGAAGAACATGGGAAGAAGATTTATCAGAAAGAGTATTGCAACAAATTAGATTCTACAGTTGGAGTTATCGTATTTTGAATGAAAGAAGAAAATTAATATTTGGAGTGAAGATTTGCAGCTTCTTTTTTTATATATGTTCACTTCATTTTTTTTAAATGAATGTTTGATTAAAGCAAGGAAACTTGTGATCCAACCCAGAGACCTTTCTTGACGAGGACGTGGAATGACTTATCTTTCTTGGAGAATTTCCCAAAGAAGAAAATGCCAGGGGAATTTAAAGCAAGGAGCTAGGTCAGCTGATTTTTCCTTCTTTCTGTAGGCTCCTTATGATTAGGATTTCTAATAGATGTTTCTACCTCCAATTCACTGACTATAAGAAAATTGCCTCATGAAATAAACAGATTCAAACCTGCATGAAACTACTACTAGGGTTTATATAGCCACTAAAAGTGGTGATTTGTAGAAAACCAGACTGAAATGGTTTTCATTAACAGGTGGAAATCACATCAATGATACTCTGTCATATGCTTCAGCATCACAATTCTGAATCTGAGCAGGCTGAGAGTGTTGAAATTGGCCTTACCTTCTTTAAGCTTTCTATTTGTGACACTGTGTGCCATATGAACCACATAAATATAATGAAAATTAAAACTAACACATGCCTCTTAGAATACCTGACAATGGTGTCAATAAGTTCATTGATAGTATAGTTATAAAAATGTTTAACAAATAATGAAATGGGAAGAGAGGGTCAGAAATATTTGAATGTAACTAACATTTAGTAAGCAGAATATATCTGAGGGAACTCTGCCAGCAATGATGAAAAATCAAAGGTGAATGAAACCCAATCCCTAAACATGATAGCATAAAAGGCAAACAGCTGGATCCCCTCCTTCCTTTCTGTTATAATGGAGAAAGCACCCTCCTGAAATACACTGATCTTAAGCGAATCATTCAGTAAATTTTAGAAAATAAATATACACATAAAATCTAAATCCCAGCAAAATATATGGCATTTTCATCACCTCAGAAAAGTCCCTCGTGCCCCTTACTAGTTAGTATAATGTCTTTCACTCTCAGAGACAACTCCTGTTATGATTATTTTTTCACCAAGATTAATTTTGCCTGTTTTAGAATTTCAGATAAATGAAATAGTATGGCATGTACTCTTTGGGATAAGCCTTTTATTCAGCATATTAGTTTTGAGATTCATCCATGCTTTTGCATATATCAGTTCCTTTCTTTTTAATGCTGAATAGTATACTATCATATACTTATGCCAGTTTTGAGCAAGCAGGTGCTGTGGGTGTGGGTGAGAAAGAGAGAGAGAGAGAGAGAGAGAGAGAGAGAGAGAGAGAGAGAGATTTAATTATTCCCCTCTTGATGGATACCTAGTTTTTGGGTTTTGGCACTGTGAATAAAGATGCCATGAACATTCTTGCACAAGTCTTTTTGTGGAAAATATGGTCATTTATCTTGGGTAACATCCAGAAGCAGGATTATTGTATATGGGGGGCCTTTGTTTAGTTTTATATGATTACCATACATTTGTCCAAAGTAGTGGTAGCATTTTCATCTCATATTGTAAGGTATGAGAGTTCTGGATGTTCCAAATTTTCACCAACATTTGGAGTTGTCCATCTTTTTTAACTTTAGCCATTCTTGTGGATGTAGTAGCATCTCAGATGTTTAATTTAAATTTTTCTGATAACAATGTTGAGTATATTCATGTGCTTATTGGCAATTCATATATTCATATCTTTGGCCTACTTTTAACTCAGTTATCTTTTTATTACTAAGTTTTTGGAGGTCTTTCTATATTCCAGATATAAGTGTTTTTTCAGATATATATTTTGTCAATACGTTCTTCCAATATGTAGCTTGCTTTATTATTTTCATAACTGGTTTTGCTTAATTTTTGAATATTTAGGGATTTCCTGGATTTTTTGTTGTTACTTATTTCTAATTCAATTCCATTATTGTTAGATAATATATTCATTAGAATTTCAGTGGATGTACCATGCACATTTGAAAAGAATGTGTATCCTGAAGTTCTTGGGTTTAGAGTTCTATACATGCCAATTAAGTCAAAGTGTTACATAGTGTTCAGATCTACTTGCCTTTACTGATTCTTTTGACTCATTATTTTTTCAATTACTGAGCAGGAATGTTAAATCTCCAAATATATTTGTCTATTTATCACTTTTAATTCTGTTAAATTTTACTTCACATATTTTGATACTTCGTTATTTTATGTGCATACATATTAGGAGTTTTATGTCTTGCCGATGAATTGACCCTTATATTACTTAAAAATGTTTTGCTTCATTGATGGTAATGCACTGTAATGAGGTCTACTTTATATGATATCAGTACAGATAGTCACACCTTCTTGTGATTAGTGTTTGCAAAGAATATCTTTTTCCATCCTTTTACTTTCAACTGACTGTGTCTTCATAATTACCATGTAATCCTTGTAGAAAGCAAAAGGGTTGGGGAACCTTGGTGGTGCAGTTGGTTAAGCGCCCCACTCTTGATCTCAGCTCAGGTCATGATCTCACGGTTTGTGAATTCAAGCCCTGCATTGGGCTCTATGCTGATGGTGTGGGGCCTGCTTGGGATTCTGTCTCTCCTCTCTGCCCCTCCCCTGCTTGTGCATGCTCTTTCTCTCTCTCAAAATAAATAAACATTAAAAAAAGAAAGCATAAAGTGCTGTCTTATTTTTTAAATTCAGTCAGATGATCTTGTCTTTAATAGGCAGGCTCAGTCCAACCACATTTTTTTTTCCTATCTTTATTTTTGTCAGTCTCATAGGTGTAAAACAGAATCGCATAGTGGTTTTAATTTCTATTTCTTTAATTAATAATGAAGATAAGTATCTGTATTAGTTTCCTAGGGCTGCCATAACAAAGTGTCACAGACTGGTTGGCTTAAACAACAGAAATTTATTTCCTCACAGTTCTGGAGATTAGAAGTCCAAGATTAAGGTGTTGTCAGGGTTGGTTTCTTCTGAGAGCCTCTCTCCTTGATTGTAGATGGCCATCTTTTTCTGGTGTCTTCACACGGTCTTCCCTTTGTGCCTGTTTGTGTCCTAACTTCCTCTCATAAGGACACCAGTTACACTGGATTAGAGCCCACCCATTATGACCTCATTTTACCTTAATAACCTCTCTAAAAGTCCTATCTCCAATCACATTCTGAGGTAATAATGATGATGACTTCAACATATGAATTTTAGGAGGACAAAATTCAATCCATAACAGCATATTTTTATATCGTATATCTACTTACATATTTTATCCTGTGGGTGGTCCATCTACATTTAATGTAATTATTGATATGGTTGAATGTTCTATTTGTTTTCTGCTTGTCCTTTTGTTTTTCTCCCTCTGTCCCTCCTTTTATCCCTTCTTTTGGTTTGCAAACCTTCTAAAATTCTATAACAATCTCTCTTTTGGCTTTTCAGCTAATCCTCTTTTCATTATCATTTTCTAGTGCTTTTTCTAGATATTAAAATTTATATCTTTAACATTTCACAATATAATTAGAGTTAATACTGTACCAGTTTATGTAAAATGAAAGATCTGTGCATCATATAACTTTATTCCCCAGTTTTATGATTGTTGTCCTATACATTACGTCTAAATATGTTATATAGCCCACAATACAATGTTATGCTTTCATTTTAAACAACATCTAAATTTTAAGCAATTAGGAGAAATATAGAATATAGTGCTTTGTACTTATTTAATATTTACAATCATCTTTACTCTTCTGCACATTCAAGTTTAATCTAAGATTATTTATCTTCAACCAGAATTATTTCTTTAGCATTTTTTCTCAGGCAAGTCTACAGCGAACAAATACACATACATATATATCATATATATATGATATATATGTATATATATATATATGATATATATGTATATATATATATATATATATATATATATACACCCATATATATTATATATGAGTATACATATATATTTATCCTAATATGCAGTTACTTCTTCATTCTGGAGTGATATTTTTCTTGGCTATAAATTTCTGGGTGATAAATTTTAATTCTCTCAGCGCTCTAAATAAATTGTTCCTCTGTCTTCTTAACATCCTTGTTTCTGATAAGACTTCAGCAATAACTTATATCACTGTTATTCTTGTATATACTGTGTTATTTAAAAAAATTTTAATGTTTATTTATTTTTGAGAGAGAGAGAGACAGAGTGTGAGCTGGGGAGGCGCAGAGAGAGACAGAGACACAGAATCTGAAACAGGCTCCAGGCTCCCAGCTGTCAGCACAGAGCCCCACGCAGGGCTCGAACTCTTGAATCGAGAAATCATGACCTGAGCCGAAGTCAGATGCTCAACGTACTGAGTCACCCAGGAGCCCCTATATGTGCTATTTTTGTCTGTACTTTAAAGATTTTCTCTTCCTCTTTGTTTTTCAGTATTTCAACAATGATGTGTCAAATGTGGCTTTTGTTAGTTATCCTTCTTGAAATTTGCCAAGCTTTTTGAAACATGTAATTTCTGTCTTTCAATGACTTTAGGAGAGATTTTTTTCTGTCCCATTCTCTCTCTTCTCTCCAAGGGTCTAAGACACATATGTTAGACATTTATGTGATTCTTCACAAATCTCTGAGTCCCTGCTTATACATTTTCAATGTTTTTTCCCTTTTGTTTCTCAACTTGAATAATGATTATTGACCTATCTTCACTGACTCCTTTTGTCCTCTTAAATATGCTGTTAAGTGTATCCAGTGATTTTTTTCACTTGCAACATTGTATATTTTAGTCTTCAAATTTCCCTTTGATTCTTTTTATAGTGTCTTTCTGCTGAGACTTGCTATCTTTTTACTCTTTATGTTCTTACTTTCCTTTACATGTATAGTTTATAATACCTTGAAATGTTTGCTAATTGCACAGGTGCCTGGGTGTCTCAGTCAGTTAAGTGACTGACTTTTGATCTTGGCTCAGGTCATGATCTCACGGTTCCTGAGTTCGAGCCCCCCATCGGGCTCTGCATGGACAGTGCACAGCCTGCTTGTGATTTTCTGTCTTCCTTTCTCTGCCCCTCCTCTGCTTGCTCTTGATCTCTCTTTCTCAAAATAAATAAACATTAAAAAAATTTTAAATGTTTGCTAATTGCAAATTCTGGGTCATCTTGGATCAGTCTTCCGTGATTGTCTTTTTTGTTGAGTATGGGTCATGTTTTCCAGTTTCTTCATATATTGTACATTGGATTATATCCCAAATACTGTCAATGATTTGCTGTAGAGGCTCCATATTCTATTATGCTCTTCTCAAAAGTGTTTATCTGTTTATTAGGCTGCTAAGTTGCTGAACTCAAACTCCATGCACTGTCCCCTATCTCTGAAATCTCTATTCAATTATTTTAGCCTAGCTAATAAGCTTGGAGTTCATCCTGCACGTGTATATTTCATGGGGAGCGAGGTAGTTGGCTGAAGTTTATATGTTGTACAGGATAATAAATAGACTAAATCACACCTGAGGCACTAGAGTCAAGCAGCCCATAATTCAAATTTCTCCTCTGTGTGTTTTCTGTTATTTGATCTTGAGAAAGTCACTCAATGTCTCTGAATTAGGTTTTCTCCACCTTAAAATGAAGAGAATAATAGCTGCTTCCCAAGCTTGAGTTAGAGATTGAGTTAATTAGCTTGTACTTGGCACATTAGCATGTGAAGGCCCTCATTATTATTTGAAGTGAGAAAAGTTTCATGAGAAGAGTGTAGTGTTAAGGGGTTCAAAGGGGGCAGCAATAATTTTCATTTGGAAGGGAGACTTTTGGAGGGATTTAGTATTTGAGGTATGCTTTGAGGGATAAAAGTTGTTTAATTCACAGTATTTGGTTCCAGTGTTTCACATTTACATATGGTGTCCCTATTTACCTCCATACTTACATATATTTACATTTATATTTTCTATAGATGAAACTATAGATGTCTATATTTTGGTATCCATACAGCTCTCTTTATATATGCACATACATATATGTATACATACAGAATTACAGATATAGATAGCATACATATAGATGTGTATGTATATGCATATATGTATATACAGAAAATCTATAGATAGAAGTGCAGATGTGAATATGGCTTAGATATATCTATGGATATATGGATATTTATTTCAATATCTAGAAAACACATACACACATACAAACACACATATGAGAATATACACAAAGAATCAAAATGTCATTTTAAAATAGGTCAAGAACAAAGTCAAAAGTCCTTGAATACTAAGACTTTTGAAAAGCTAGAGATGAGGAAAATCATGAAATGTATGAGTTCAAACACTTACCAGAATTATTATACTCCCTCTGTCAGAGATATGCTAAAATCAGAATTAGCGTCATGTCTGACACTTGAAATTTGGATACAAACTTCCTTATTCAAGAGAATTACAAAATGTGTGCTCCAGAGCTGAGTTTTTGTTATCTCTAGAGCTAATCTGGTTGTGGTTTCATGTGATGTTTGAAATTCTACTAAGGTTACAAAAGGAATGGGTTACATAAAATATTCAGGACTTCCTCCTCTGACATGTCAGACTAAACTTTGACAAGGGTCTTGATGGTCTGGTATACTAACATGAAATATATCTGATTGGAGTGTCTCAGTTGGTTAAGTGTCCAACTCTTGATATTGGCTGCGGTCATGATCTCCCAGTTGTGAGCTTGAGCCCTGCCTAGGGCTCCACACTGAGCATGGAGCCTACTTGGGATTCTCTCTCTCCCTCTCTCTCTCTGCCCCTCCCCCCTGGTCCCCCCCCTCTCTTTCTTTCTCAAAACAAACAAACAAACATTAAAAAATATACAGCTGATCATTTTAAGTCAATGAGACCCAATGATAGGGAAACTACTATCCTAGAGCTCTGAGTTCTGGTCCTGGCTCAGCTACTTGTGGTGCCAACCTACCAAGCAAAGCAATGTCCTTTGCTCATACCCTCCTGGTTAAAACTGAGGAAGGTGGGACCACAAAACATCTCATTTCCCTTCCAGATGGCACTTACAAAAATGAATTTGTGAACAGTCAGCAAAACGAATAGGTGCTATCATGCTGAAATTTACCTACAATAATATAGCACTTTCAGGATATTTTTATTTGCACCACTTTCAATAACAGAAGGCTAAAAATTACTTGTAACCACATAATTTTTAAAATAATGTGTAATTATAAAAAGAAATATTAAGTCAAACTTATTCTTGATTAGTGATCAATGACTTTGTTAAAATAGAACTTGAAAATTATAATCAATAATGAGGAGCAAACTGTTGTTTTGAATTTGAAAGAAATCTGAAATTGTTCACATGGAAACCATTGTATACTTTCAAAAATACAATTTTTCAAATATATAATGCATTTGCTTTTACACATAGGTCCGATTTTTTTGACAATTTAGCTTTGTTTCTTCTTGATAATCTCTCACTTTGGGAAATTTCAAAAAGATACTTAAGGATAATAAATAAAATATTTTCATTTGGGTCTAGGATTTGGTCTGAATTACTTTAACTGTGATCATCTTGCAATCTAAGCCTGAGTTGTTCTACTATTTTTATGGCGGTATTAATCAGTTCTAAAAATATAACTGATTACAATGAAGAGTGATTGAAAATGTTATCAATGATCCTGATTGCAAAATAAAATTTCAGATTTTTTGCAGAGCTGAGTTTAACAAAATGCTTCTCTCTAATGTGGCAGGAATGATCACTACCTCTACAGACCTCCCTCCTGCTGCTGTCGCTGGATAATAATTCTTGGCTCTGGGATTCTCATCCCAGAATTTGTCATTACCTAGCTATTTGACCTTGAGCATGTCAACTATTAACTTTCCTGTGCCTCAACTGTCTTTGCTTGTCTTGTCTAAGTCACAGGTTTACTGCGAAGATACCACAAGTTACTACAAGTTACTTATGAAAATACTTTGTAAACCATAAAGCGTTATGGAAAGTATTTTTATTTTCTTGGTTTGGCTTTTAAAAGATATTCCAAAGAAACAGTATCACAGACAAATCTTTTCTAGAACCACTAAGTCTAAGTGAGTTCACACAAAAATACATATATTGCAAGCACTAATTCAAGTCCATTAAATAAGTTTAATGGTAAAGAGTTGGGCTCCAAAGTCAGAAAGAATTGTTCAAATCACAGTTCTGTCTTTTATTGCATCTTTCACCTTGAACAAATTAGAAAATTTACTTGAGCCTTCAACTTATCAGTAAAATGCAGGTATCTACTTGATAACGTATTAATTAGAACAGGTTAAAACAGGTTATGCTTTGATAACAAAGAATTCCAAAATTTTAGTAGCATATAAAGTAGCAACAAAGGTTGGTTGGTTTATTTTCCCTCTCACTCATGCTATATGTCTTTTGTAGGTCAGTTGAGGCACTCCACTCCATTTCTTCTCACTCTGGAACCTTTGCTGTTAGAATAACTGCCACATAAAATTAGCTGATCACTAAAGCAGAGGGAAAGTGAGAGCAGTGGTTGTGTGTTGATTTGGCTTTAACTGCTTATATTTCACCAGCCAAAGAAAGTCATATGGCCTCATTCAAACTTCAAGGGGGCAGAAAATTGTAATCCTACCATAGCCTTGGAGGAGAATTAGAACTATTGGAAAGAGAGTCCTAATCATTGTTACAAACAGCTTGTTCTAAAATTACATATATGAATTACTTATCACAGTGACTGGCAAATATACTAAGGTTTCAATAATGTCTTATCATATCTCCATTAACTTATGTTTATACACAGAAATAATTTTGAGATTTCCATCATCTATACTTACAATGCCTTGACCCATGAAGCAAAAAACTGGAGAACCTATCAGAAATTTGAGTGCCTACATTATTCTGTCATAAGGGATCATGATTTCTCCACCCCTCCCCTGCTTACTTACTAAGAACAATTGCAAGGAGAAATATTGTGACTTTGTGAAAGTATTACATGATATTGCAAAGCAGTTTGAGTTTCTAAGAAGTACCTGTGTGACACACATTGCATCTATTTTTTACTGAGAAATACCCCAGGGATATCATTCCTGATGCTTCAAAGAAGGGATAAAACTTACAAATAGACCTTGTTTTTTTAAATGACTTTGTGGTTCTTTTCCTGGAAGCCGTCTGACTGTAACTTCCATTCTTCATGAGACTGTGATTCAGGTTGACTCTCTGTGATCCCAAAAATATCCTAGCTTCTAATCCAGATGACAATTACAAATAAGCAAGTCAGAGGGAGGGGAAAAAATGAAAAAACAAAGGCGCTCACAGAGCAACTAACATAGTTCCTTGGTACATAGTATACACACTGACAGTTTCTTCTAGTTAGATGGTCTGCACATTACCTCTTATTGAGTCCTACAGTTGTCCATTTTTCTGAAACCTATGCAAATTATTCAGGCTTTTTTCCACTTATGTGAAAATAAATATTCAGGCTCTGTATTTTTTATGTCTAATGTAAAGTTATGTGGTACAAATCAGTAATATTACATAAAAATAATGAATGTCTGAAACTATACTATAAGGTCCACAAGAGAAGAAATGAGTCATAGTTATTTGGAGGCAGCCACTCTCAGCCCTTGTCTCCCCTGCCCTATCCCCACAGCTCCAACACAAGCTCAAAACTGTTCATTAAAAAATGAATAATGATGGGCGTCTGGGTGGCTCAGTCAGGTATGTTTCTTGCTTCGGCTTAGGTCATGATCTCCCAGTTTGTGAGTTTGAGCCGCACAGCACAGAGTCTGCTTCAGATCCTCTGTCTTCCTCTCTCTCTGCCCCTCCCCTGCTCACACTCTCTCTCTCTCAAAAATAAATATTTTTTTTAAAAATGAATAATGGTATTTAATGCCAACTCAAGTATTTGGGTTGCTATGTATCAAATTCTAGGCAAGCTTCTTGAATATGGTACTTCAGAATGGGGTGGCATGAGTAGGTAGTATTCTTAACCACTTTAGAATTTGGAGTTATAAAAGAATGGTTGTCTGAGGGGAGGTGTTGGAGGATGGACTAAACAGATGATGGAGACTAAGGAGGGCACTTGTGATGAGCACCGGGTGCTGTATGGAAGTGCTGAATCACTATATTGTACACCTGGAAAAACATTTCACTGTATGTTAACTAACTGGATTTGAATAAAAACTAAAAAAAAATGGTTTGTTATATTCAGTTCTAGCAAACATTTTCATATTCTCTAGCCTATCTGTCCCATGACCAGAAGTGTTTAACTATGAGACCATTTAGACATAACCAGATGCACTGGTTTTGAGACAGCAACTCTCAGTTGCTTTGAAAAGTACTATTTTGCAGGTGTGGGCACAATTAGATATTCAATTTATGCAGGTGTTACATTTCTGACAGGCTTTTATTTTCTCTTCTTTCCATTTCTGCCTTATCTTTTCATTTTATTTTTGTAAATCTATTTGTTAGAGTAGAGTTCTGGCCTGGAGAGCCACAGCATTTGTCAGTGGGAGAAGGTGTAGGTGGGAACAAATATATTTTTCAAGTCACCACCTCACTCTGAGCGCAGAGCATGGTTCCTCCTGCTGGGTGGACACCTAAGAGTGCTCTTCCCTCAGGGGCAAGCTTCGATACTTAATTTATGGATGTGCTCAGCCTGATTTTAGAAAATACCTGGTGATGTAAGACTAAGAATTAAGAAAAAAGATCAAGTTCTCACAGTAGCTGCTTGCTAATTAATCCTGGTGATTAACCACCTGAGAGAATCATCTAAGAATAGCTATATTGGGCAGTATTTCTATTTTTTCCCCTCTACCTGTGGCTATCCACAAACAGGATGAAATAGAGGGTATTTGGAAGTGAATACTTTGACAGTTTTAAAACAATACTCAAGGCTGTAATTACTTTAGTAAGTTTTGCTTCAGCGAACTCTCTCGAAGAGAAGAAGGTCTGCATTTCTTTTCATTTGCAGCCTTGTTTTCCTTTTCAAATAATTCACCTTGGGATATCTTCAGTTGTATGCACAAAACCGTATAAAAGATTTGAGACTTTCATAAAACCAAGATTTTGGAGGCAACATGATCAATTCTAGATAGCATAATGCATTTCACTATAAGAAATGTAGCCCTATCAGAACTGAAAAGTGTACAATTAATGCTTTCATCATATAGACAGAATCTGAATTAGTCCATTTTAAATTATCTAAAGTACGTAATAACTTATTAAATAGTCAAAAGGGTTATGCTGCAGGTATGTTTTTATATATGCACAAATTACATATAAACCATTAAAAAATGTATTGAACACCTACTATACACCAGGCACTATTTTATATTTATACACAAACCAGATGTATAATGTTGTAGTAATGTTAATATATTTATCTTAAACCTAATAATGAATGTGTTGGCTAAAATAGTCTTAAAATCAACTTTATTGTTCCATAATTATGAGATGACATAAAATTCTACCACCCAGAGATGTTTGATAGTATTTCATTGTAGGTCACTCTAGAAAGTTCTATCTGCATACATATATATAGAAAATTTTCAGAAATCAGATCTATAGACCATATGGAAGTATAGCATGATTTAAAAATCATAAGAATACATTTTTTTTCAATTGTATTACCTTTTTAAATGATCATTACTATGCAGAAACTTGAAACTTACTGTTAGAGTCCAATTCTGCCCTCTAACAGATCACATATATTTCCTTGAAAAGGGACTGCACTGAGCTTCATCATCCAACAGTTAGTCCATTAATTCCTTCCAATCATACCCATGGTACAGTAGGAAGATGGAACAAACTCTACTAAGCTCAACTTCTGTGCCAGGCACTCAAGATACAGGGGTAAACAAGAAGATGTGATTCTCCATCTAACAAATTTTATATTCTGGGTACTTAAACTTTCTCTAGTCTAGATTTAAAGGTAACTCAGCTAGATTTTAGAAATTTTGGATGTTCATCTGGGGACTACCAGGGCAAGAGACCAAATATAAAGCCTATCTAGTTCGATGCATCATATCATTCAGGTTCTACTCTCTCGTGGTAATTGCTGAAAAATGGCATTCGAGGATTTAGAGATCCTGAAACTGGCCACATACCAACATAGTTCTTTGCAGTTCTATCAGTCTGTCATATTTAGTTAGGCCTAGTATACAAAAAAAATCATTAATTTTTGAATGTTAAACATTTGTTCAAAATCAGTTATGATACCAGTCAGCATTCCCACACCTGACACATTGTGAGGACTTAATACATGTTTGTTAAATTAATTACTCAGGTTCATCTCTTTTCAAAGTGTTAAATTCACACTGGAATATAAAGGTAAGAATCTGCAATTCATTTCATCTATTTAGATCTCAGCTATAACATACTGATTGCATCCTGGATCAGCAGAAAGCAAAGTCAAATTTAAAAAAGGAAAAATGGCCAAAAACTACTGTTAGTTTTCACCTTAATCTGGTGTTTGCTCATCAACCACTGAACTAATCATGCTTGTGCCTTGAGTTGAGAATAGAATGGGGACATTATAGATTTAGAAAGTCCGGGGCTTGTTCCTTATTGATGCAATAATTTTTTGTTGAGAGCCTGCTATGTCTTGAGTATGTTCGACATTCTGTAAGTTAAAACACAAATAAATGTTTTTCAATATCCACCCAATCAGATCTTTATAAAAAATAATCCCAACAAACAAATCTTAGTTTAGACTGAGGATAGAACAAGAATGCTATTCTAAATGATCTTTTCTAGGAAGTTAAACACATTTTTCAAATCACCACTATTTTCAGTGTTATCATCTGTAACCAAATTTCAGAAGACAATCTTATTCATAGATTCGAACAAGAAGGGTGTTCTGGTCCTTTGTTTCATTGCTTTGTTGGTTTTTAGTGTCCTGTTTTTTAAAAACTGATCCTTGGTATGTATATTCATATATTCTTTTTAGGAAGAAAAAATATCAGTAAGGTGAAATTGCTGCAGTATTTTTCTTCTCAACTGTGTGCAATTCGTTTCTTTAGCTGTGTGTCCGTTTCCTAGGAAACCTTAGTGGAGTAATGTTTGATTGGCTGTCATGCTGGACTTATCATGAGAGTTCTGAGCAAAGAGTCAGAATGGCATAGCCCCAGATAAGTTGCTCCAAAGACATAACAATGCCTCTCTGTGCATATCTGCAAGCTGATGCAAACCATACTGAGTTTGAGGTGTTACCGTGTTGCAGGAAGATCTGTGCATGGAATTTTGAAGACTCTCCTAATAGACATGATATAGCACAATTTCTCAGTACTGCAATCTTGATCTCTTACCAGGCATTTAAAATTTGTTTTCTACCGGGGCGCCTGGGTGGCGCAGTCGGTTAAGCGTCCGACTTCAGCCAGTTCACGATCTCACGGTCCGTGAGTTCGAGCCCCGCGTCAGGCTCTGGGCTGATGGCTCAGAGCCTGGAGCCTGTTTCCAATTCTGTGTCTCCCTCTCTCTCTGCCCCTCCCCCGTTCATGCTTTGTCTCTCTGTGTCCCAAAAATAAATAAAAATGTTAAAATAAATAAATAAAATAAAATTTGTTTTCTACCTAGTCTTAATTAAAGATTCAAATTTGAAATTCTTAGTTGTAATACCTCTTCAGAGAAATAGAACTGTTTACTACCCTAGGATATTTTACCTGCTCATGGTTGATGATTAAAGTATCCATGACATATTTTACAGTGCTATTGCACTGCTTACATAATATATTTAAAAATAATTTTCATATCTAATACACTACAATTTATGAACTTACTGTAAATATTACCTCATTGAATTCTTTCTGGACCTATGAGTCAGGTAGACAAAAAGTCTAATTAGCTTACTTTAAAAGATGAGATACTGGAAGCCTCAAACAGATGAAGCAATTCATGTGTGATCACACAACCGAAAAGTAGCAGACATGAGACTGATATCTGCATCTGTTCATAAACTTCAGAGCGCTCTTCCTAAAAATTTCTAATTGTCCACATCTAATAAAACAGTATGTCCTGGTTGCCTCCATTTCCAAAATATATCCCCAATTCATCTATTTCTCTCATTTTCTGTTTTATCACTTATTTTTCCTCCAAAGTTCCATAATAACCTCCTAAATAGTCTTTTTGATACTAATCTTCCTAAAATTCATTCTCTCCACTGTAGCCAAGTACTTTAAAAATTTTAGTGTGGGTGTTTTCTGAAGTAAAATTTACATTCCATGAAAAGCACAGTTTGTAAAAACAAAACAAAATTTAGTGAGTTTTAATACATATATACTTCATGCAACTGTATCAAAATTGAAATATACAACATTTTCAAAACTCCAGAAATTTCTCTCATGCCTTCTTCCAATCCCCATCCTTCAGCAGCAACCACTCTTTTGATTTCTTTCACAGGGAAGCTTATATAGATTAAATAATGCAGCATGTACTCTTTATTCTGCTTCTTTCCTCAATAAAATATTTTTGAAATGCATCCATATTGTTGTATGAATGAGAAGTTTGTTATTTTCGGCGCAGTGTAGTATTCCACCAAAAGCATAGACCTAAATTTGTTTACCTATTTTACTGTTGATGGACTCTTGAGTTATTTACTATTTTTGATTATTATTTCACTGTAATTTTAAAGTAAAATTCTTATTTTATAATCGTTTCAGATTTACAGAAAAGTAGTAAGATAGTAAAAATAGTTCTCATATAGTTCACATCTAGTTTACCCTATTATTAACATCTTACATTAGTGTTGTATATTTGTTGCAACTAATAAACCACTGTTGAGACATTATTATTACCTAAAGTTCACACTTCACTCGGATTTACTTAGACTTTTATTTTATTCTTGGGCATTTTATTTTTTTCAGTTTTATTGAGAAATAATTGATGTACCTCACTGGATAAGTTGAAGGCTGAGGGCATGGTGATTTCAGTTATACATATTGTGAAATGATAACATAATAGGTTCAGCTAACATCCATCTTCTCATATAAACAAAATAAAAAAAAAAAAGAAAGAAAACCAGGAAAAAAGGAAAAAAAATTCCCTGTGATGAAAACTCTTACAATTTCCTCACTTAACAACTTTCCTATGTATCAAGCAATGTTAGCTATAGTCATGGTGTTATATGTCCCTAGTACTTGTACCTGGAAATATATACCTTTTGACCACCTTCAAATTTTCCCTCTCCCACTTTCACCTCTGGCAACCATAACTCTCTTTTTCTTCAAGTTTTTTTGTTTTGGTGTTTTGTTTTGCTTTTTGATTCCACATATAAATGAGATCATGCAGTATTTGTCTTTAACTTATTTGACTTAGCATAATGGCTTCAAGGTCCATCCATGTTCTCACAAATGGAAGGATTTTTTTTTTTAATGGCTGAATAATGTTTCATTATATATAAACCAACTTCTTTATCCATTCATCCATTGATGGACATTTAGATTGATTCCATGTCTTGGCTACTGTCAACACTACTGCTGTGAACGTGGGGATGCAGATATCTTTTTTGAATTAGTGTTTTTATTTCCTTTGGATATATTCCCAGAAATGGAATTGCTGCATCAAATGGTAGTTCTATTCTTAATTTTTTGCTGATTTTCCATACTGTTTTCTATAGTGTTTACACCAATTTACAATCACACTAACAGTGCACAAGGGTTCCCTTTTCACCACATCCATGCCAATGTTCGTTATCTCTTGTCTTTTTAATAATAGTCTTTCTAGTATTTGTGAGGTGACACCACATTGTAGTTTTAATTTGTATTTTCTTAATGACACTTTTTTTATGTACCTGTTGACCTTTCATATATCTTCTTTAAAGAAGTATCTATTCAGGTCCTTTGCCCATTTTTAAATTTTTTTGTTTTGTTTTACTGTTTGTTTTTTGTTTGTTGCTAATGGGTTCTATATATACATGTATATATATGTACATATTTTTGTATATATTTTAAATATTAACCCTTTACCAGATATATGGCATGGAAATATTTTTTTCCTAATCCTTAGGTTTTCTTTTCACTTTTTTCATGACTTCTTTTGCTGAGCAGAAGCTTTTCAGTTGATATTCCATTGTTAATCTTTCATTTCGTGGTTTGTACTTTAGGTGTCATATCCAAAACATCATTAACAAGACCCATATAAAGAAGCTTTATTTCTATGTTTTCTTCTAGGAGTTTAATTGTTCAGGTCTAACATTTAAGTCTTTAATCCATTTTGAATTGATTTCTGTGAGTAGCATAAGCCTAGTTTCTTTCTTTTACATGTGAATATCCAGTTATTCTAACACCATTTATTGGAAATACTTTTTTTTCTCCATTAAATATTCTTAGCTCCCTTATCAAATATTAGTTTGCCATATATGCTTGGGTTTATTTATGGGCTCTCAGTTCTGTTCTGTTGGTCTATATTTTTGTTTTTATGCCAGCACTATACTTTTTTGATGACTATAGCTTTATAGTATATCTTGAAGTCAGGAGGTATGATACCTCCTGCCTTTTTCTTCTTTCTCGAGATTTCTTTGGCTATTTGAAGTCTTTCCTGGTACTACATGAATTTTATGAGTGTTTTCTCTACTTCTGTGAAGAATGACATTGGAATCTTGATAGAGATTATATTGCATCTATACATGGATTTTAGTAGTACTCACATCATAACAATATTAATTCTTCTAATACATGAACACAGGGTACATTTATTTATTTATTTTTGTTCAATTTCTTTCATCAATGTTTTATAGTTTTCAGAGTAGGGATCTTTCACCTTAGTTAAATTTATTCCCAAATATTTTATTGTTTTTGATGCCATTGTATATGGGATCAATTTATTTTTCAAAAAAAAGTTCATGCATAGACACATTACTGATTTTTTATGTTAATTTTTCATCCTGCAACTTTGCTGAATTTATTGATTAGATCAAACAGTTGACTATATAGGATTTTCTGCATATAAAATTATGTCATTTCCCTTTTTTTTTAATGTTTATTGATTTATTTTGAGAGGGAGAGCACACAGACAGGGGAGGGTCAGAGAGAGGGAATGAGAGAGAATCCCAAGCATGCTCCACATTATCAGTGCATAGCCTGATGTTGGACTTGAACCCACAAACTGTGAGATCATGACCTGAGCCGAAATTAAACGTTGGACATTTAACTGACTGAGCTACCCAGGCACCCCTAAAGTTATGTCATTTCCAAATAGAGAAAATTTACTTCTTCCTTTCCAATTCTAACACTATTTTTCTTGCCTGATTGTTCTAGCTAGGACTTCTAGTATTATGTTGAATAAGAGTGGTGAAAGTATGCACCCTTGTTTTGTTCCTGATCTTAGAGGAAAATCTTTCCATCCTTCACCAATAAGTATGATGTTAGCTGTGGGCTTGCCATATATGGCCTTTATTATGTTGAAATATGTTTCTTCTATGCCAAATTTGTTAAAAGTTTATATCATGATTAAGTGTTGAATTTTGTCAGATGCTTCTTCTGTACCCATTGAGATGACCATGTGATTCTTTTATTCTATTAATGTGATTTATCCATTGATTTATTTGTATATACTGAACATCCTTCAAACCCACAGATAAATCCCAATTGATTATGATGAATGATCCTTTTAACGTATTGCTACATTTGGTTTACTAACATTTTATTGAGAATTTTTCATCTATATTCATTAAAGGTATTGGTATGAATATTTCTTTTCTAGTAGCAACCTTTTTTGGTTTTTGGTATCAGGATAATGCTGGCCTCATAAAATGAGTTTGGGAGTCTCCCCTCTTTGATTTTTGGAAGAGTTTGAGAATCGTTATTGCTAATTTTTCTTTAAATGTTTTGTAAAATTCACCAATGAAACCATCTGATCCTTTACTTTTCTTTTTCTTTGTAGGGAGATCTTGATTACTGATTCCATCTCCTTAGTAATAATTGGTTTATTCAGATTTTCTTTTTTCTTTTTCTTTTTTATCTTTCTTTGCTTTTTTTTTTCCTAACTCAGTACAGGTAAGTTGTATGTTTCTAAGAATTTTTTACTTATTCTAGGTTGTTTAGTTTGTTGGCATATAGTTCTTTATACTACCTTCTTATGATCCTTTGAATTCTGTGAGATCTGTTCTGGTGTCTCCTTTTTCATTTATAACTTTGATTTGGGTCCTTTCTCTTTTTTCCTTGGTTAGTTTAGATAAGGGTCTGTCTCTTGTTTATCTTTCCAAAGAAGTAACTTAGTTTGTTTAATATTTTCTATTGTTTTTCTGTTCTTTATTTCATTTATTTCTGTTCTAATTTGTATTCTCTTTTTTTATGTGAAATCTGGTCTCAGTTTATCTTTATTTTACTATTACTTAAGTATAGAGTTAGGTTGTTTATTTGGGATCTTCTTTTTTCTTAATGTAGGTGTTTATTGCTATGAACTTCCCCCTTATGACTGCTTTTGTGAAATATCATATGTTCTGATGTATTGTATTTCCATTTTAATTCCTCTCAAGAAACTTTTTTATTTATCCTTTATTCTTTGATCCATTGGTTGTTCATGAGAATGTTATTTAATTTCCATTTGTTCATGAATTTTCCAGTTTTCATGTTGTTATTGATTTCTAGTTTCATGTCATGAAACTAGTGGTCAGAGAAGACACTTCGTATAATTTCAATATTGATTTGCTATGTATGACTTGTTCTGTGGCCTACATGGGGTATATCTTAAAAAGTATGTTCCATGTATACTTGAGAAGAATGTATATTCTGGTATTCGATAGAATGTTCTTTGTATGTCTGTTAGGTCCAATTGGTCTACAGTGTTGTTCAAATCCACTGTTTCATTATTGATTCTCTCTCTGGATGACCTTTCCATTGTTGAGAGTGGACAATTACAGTCCCCAACTATTAGTATATTATTGTTTATTTCTCATTTTAACTATGTTAGTTTTTGCTTTATATATGTAAGTGCTCCAATGTTGGGTGTGTAAATATTTACAATTGTTATATCTCCTTCATGTATTGACCCCTTTATCATTATATATGTCCTTCTTAATCTCTTTTTACTATTTCTAAAGTTTATTTCTGATATATGTATAACTATCTGCTTTTTGTTGTTGTTATTGTAACCACTTGCTTGAAATATCTATTTACATCCCTTCATTCTCAGTCTATGTGTGTTTTTAAGGCTATATCTCTTATAGATAACATATTGCAGAATCTTTTTTTTCTTTTTTTTTAATTCACTCAGCCATTCTATGTCTTTAATTGGAGAATTTAATTCATTTATATTTAAAGTAATCATTGATAGGTAAGAACTTACATTGGCTATTTTGTTGTTTTCTAGCTGTTTTGTAGACCTGTTTTTTATCTAGCTGTCTTTTTTTTTTAATGTTTTTTTTTTTAAAGTAAACTACCCCCAGCATGAGGCTTGAACTCATGACCACACGATCAAGAGTTGCATGTTCTACTGACTGAGCCAGCCAGGTGCCCCATCTTGCTGTCTTTTTTTGCATGTGTTGTGAAGTCTTTTGCTTTCATATGCTTTGACTTCTTATCATGTTCTTTTGTGTAATGACTACAAGATTTTCCTTTGTTACCATGAGGCTTACATAAAATATTTGAAACATACAACACTCTATTTTAAACTGATAACAACTTAACTTCAATACAATTTGTAAACTTTGCACTTTTGCTTCTCTTCTCTTTCACATTTTAGGTTATTTCTATTACAATTTATATGTGTTTTTATATTGTTAACTAATAACAGATTATTATAGTTAAGGTTATTGTTACTTCATTTATTGTTTTATTTTTTTAGTATTAATTTATTTTTGATAAAGAGAGTGGGGAGAAGCAGAGAGAGAAGAACACACAGAATCTGAAGCAGGCCTCAGGCTCCCAGCTGTCAGCACAGAGCCTGACGTGGGGTTCGAACTCATGAACCATGAGATCATGACATGATGTGAGTTGAAGTTGGACGCTTTAACCAACTGAGCCACCCAGGTGCCCCACTACATTTATTCTTTAAAAAAGAGTATTTAAGCGAAATATGCATCACTATTACCATATTGTAAAATCTAACTTTGACTATGTATTTAAAATTACCAACTATTACTAGTGAGATTTACACTATCTTTTAATGTTTTTGTGATGTTAATTGGCATTCTTTATTTCCACTGAAAGAGCTCCCTTCAGCACTTCTTATAGGGTAAGTATGATGGTAATAGAGTCCCTCAGCCTTTGTGTGTTTAGAAAAATATTTATTCTTCATTTATTTCTGAAGGACAGGTTTGCCAGGTATAAAATTCTTGACTGACAGGGGTGTCTGGTTTGCTCAGTCTGTTAAGTGTCTGACTTTTGCTCAGGTCATGATCTCACAGTTCGTGAGTTTGAGTCCCATATCATGCTCTGCGCTGACAGCTCAGAGCCTGGAGCCTGCTTTGGATTCTGTGTCTCCCTCTCTCTCTGCCCCTCCCACACTCACACACACTCTCTCTCTCTCTAAAACAAATAAACATTTAAAAAAAAGAATTCTTGACAGTTATTCTTGAAGTTATTTTTTCCCCTATTTTGAATATAACTTTTCATTCTCTCCTTGAAATTTCTATTGAGAAATCTGCAATAATATTATGGGGGTTTGTTTCCTTGTACATAACTTCTCTCTTTTTTATTGTCACTCAAAATTCTTTCTTTATCTTTGACTTTTGTAAATTTATTTATAATGTGTTTTGGTGTAGTCCTATTGGATTCAAGTATTTGGGTCCTTTGGGATTCATGGATCTGGATATCCATGTCTCTCCCCATTTGAGAATTTTTGAGAATTTTTCAGCCATTGTTGCTTTAAATGTACTCTCTGTCCTTTTTTCTTCTTTTCCAGGAATTCTGTAATGCAGATATTGTTTCTTTTCTTTGTGTCTGATAATTCCCATGGGTTTTTTTTTTTTTTTTTCATTCTTTTTCTTGTTGCTCTGTCAGGGTAATTTCCAATTTCCTACCCTCCAGATGATTGATTCTTTCTTCTATGTGGTTGAGCCTATTTTTGAAACTTTTTATTGAATTCTTCAATTTAGTTATTGCATTTTTCAACTCTAGGATTTTCTCTGTGTCTGTATGTTTTGATGTTTGCTATTTCTCTGTCAAACTTCTTGTTTTGTTCATACACTGTTTTACTAATTTTGTTTAGTTGTCTGTGTTTTCTTATAGTTCACTAAACTTTGTTAAGATTATTCTGAATTCTTTATCTGATAATTCATAGATCTCCATTTCTTTGGGGCCAGTTTATTGGAGATTTATTAGTTTCCTCTGGTGGTATCACATTTACTTGAATTTTTGGTGATTCTTGACTACTTACATTGACATCTGCATATTGAGTAATTGGGCTCCTCTTCCAGACTTAACATGTTTGCTTTGGCAGAAACAGTTCTTCATCAGTTAGTTTAGTTTAGGTTTCTGGGTGCTTCTGCTATTATGGTCTATTTTTGGATGTGGCAACTGTCCAAACTCTGACGACACAATAGGGAGTGTGACACTGGCTGAGAAGAGTTGGATAAGACTGCTGGCTTGGTTCTCTACCCAAATGTGGCTGTAGTATAGGTTCTGCACTTGCCTGGATTCTCTGGTGAGGCTTACTAAATGGCCAGGACTAGGTACTCCATTCTATAGTAGATGGGGAGATGAATTAGCTTCCCTTCCCTGACAGAGCAGCAGGATGGGACCCAGGGCCTGTACAGTTCATTGTTTGAAGACCCCAAATCAGGCAAGAGTGTGCACTGAATTCCCTGATTAGGAGAGGCCACCTTATGCTGTTCAGATGGGAGAAGTCATGGGTTGTGCTCTTTGTTCCACTGTACATAGGGCTATTGTATATAGTGCTACTGTATATAGGTGCCACTATACATAGGGCTATTGAGTGGGCCATGCAGACTCATGCGTTCTTTGGTAATGTTCCACGGTTTGACTGACTTTATTCAGCAAGGACCAGAGCTCTGAATTAGATTCCCTACCTGGTCACAGTGGGAGAATCAGCTCTAAGTCTGGTAATGTTATTTGTTCGTTGTCTTAACTCAAGCTGACTCATACCCCTAGTTCCCTAATCAAACAGGGCCACTGGCTTTGCTCTGCGACCTGCTGGTTCTGCCTGTTCTCCTCTCAGCTTGAGGGCCACTAGGCCACACTGCTTCCAGGAGTTGTTGCCAACCCTTCTGGTCAGATGGGGTTGAAAAACAGTCTCCACAGTTTATGGGGTTACGTCTCAGTTTCTTTGCCTGGGCAGGAGGAGGAAGGGCCTGTCCGGACTACTCTCAATTTCCAAACAGTATCTCCAGTTGCATGGGGCCAGGGATTACCCGCAGCCTTAGTTATGAATTAGTAAGCCTGCCTGTTCATAGCACTGGAGCACTCCATGCCTGGTACTTGTTTTGCTCTGGGGGTGATCAGCTCTGCCTGCCCACCTCTCAGCTCAAACACCACTAGGCCACACTGCTTCTAGGAGCTGTCACCAGCCTTTTTGGTCAGATGGTGCTAGAAGACACTCTCCACAGTGGATGCGTGGGCCTGCAGTTCAGCTCCTTGTCTGGGCTTGGGCAAACTAGGCTCTATGGCCCCAAATTCCTCATTTGAAGATGCAAATCAGGCAGATATGCACTCCACCAAGTTCCCTTGTCAGAGTGTGCCCCAAACATGATTCTGCAGATGAGCAAAACTGCTGGTTGAGATTACTACTTAGGCACTACAGTTATGAACTCACTCTTCCAAGTTATGTGTGCTGATTGTTGGAAACCCCTCCTCCCTTCTCTGTCAGATTCCCAGTGGTTGGGCCCTCAGCAACCCCTGCAATACCCACGGTTTCGAGATCAGAGTAAGGTTTCCCACAAAGTAATCTACAATGCTAGTGGGGAGAGACTGGTTGTCCCCCCAGGTTTTCTTTCCGCACTGGAGGAACCAGTGGTTCAGGGGACACCTCTCTGCATGATGCTGTGCTGGCCTGGAAGAGAGGCAATGCAGTCTTAACTTTACAATACAGTCTGTCTTGGTGTCTGTAGTACAGGGACGTGCTTCATCCTCGCTGTCATATTTTAGTATTTTCTCAGTGATGTCCTGTTCTTGAATAGTTGGTTTTGTGAGGGGGAGTGAAGTCAGAAACAACCTATTCACCATCTTGGTGACATCACTTGCTTAGATTTCCTTAGATTTTACCTAGTGTTATTTCTCTGCTCCAGAATTACATCTAGGATACCACATTACATTCAGTTGGTGTGTTTCCTTAAGCTTTTCCGGACTGTGACAGTGATTTAAACATTCCATGTTTGTGATGACTTTGAAAGTTTTGAGGAGTACTGAAGAGGCATTTTGTAGAATATCTCTGAATTGGGGTTTCCTTTTTCTTGTGATTAAACTGGAATTACAAATTTTTGGGGAAAAGGCCACATAAGTAAGGTGCCATTCTCATCATATCATAGTAAGAAATCATGCTATCAATATGACATTGCTGTGAATTAAACCATGATCACCTGGCTGAGGTAGTGTTTGTTAGGTTTCTCTACTGTAAGCATACTCTCTTTTCTCCTTTCCATAATGTGCTCTTTAAATGGAAGTTATTATGTACAGCTCACACTTAAAGAGTTATGCCCACTCCCCACATCTTGATGGAGGAGTATCTATATAAATTTTTCAAAATTCTCCTGCAGAGGGCACTTGGCTATTCCTCATTTGTTTATTTACTAAATTACTTGTTTATATAAGTATGAGGTCATGGATATTTATTTTATACTTTATGCTATAATCCAATGCTAGTTATTAATTTTGCCTTTCAAGTCATTCCAGCTTTAGACATTGGGAGCTCTTGCAGTTGGTGTCTGTGCCTTTTGGCATACTCCCACAGTTGTGTATAGCATTTTGTTTTCGTGTATTTTGTTTTGTTTTCGGAGTTCTTCCTTACTTTCTGGCACTACAATATGCTTCAGGTTCATCTTCCATACACCTGCCCTGGTCCTAAAATCAGGCTTTTTGCTAAAGAGACTTGGATCCTTTCATTTGGAGAACAGTATTAGAAACCAAGAGCTTCTATAAGCCCATCTATATCTTTCACAGCATGAAAGGTGTTAATTTTAATAAAGACCAATTTATCATCTTTTTTTTTCTTTAATGAATTGTGTTCTTAGTGTTGTATTGAAAAGGTTATCACCAAACCCAGGGTCACATAAATTTTCTCCTATGTTTTCTTCTAGAATTTTTACATTTTACATATCATTTTACATGTAGGCATATAATCAATTTTAAATTTTGTATAAGTTATGATATTTGATTAAGTTCATATTTTTATATGGATTTCCAATTGCTTTTTTCAGCACCGCTGTGAAAAAATACTCTTTTCCAGCACCATTCGTTTAAAAGACTATCCTTTCTATATTGTATTGCCTTGTGCCTTTATTAAAAATAAGTTAGCTAAATTTATGTGGGTCTATTTCTGAATTCTCTATATTGTTACATTGATCTATGCACCTATTCTTTTTACCAAAAGAAAGGTTTTGTGGTTACTATAACTTTATAGCAAGTCTTGAAGTAAGGTAGTTAAGTTAGTAAATTTTATTTTGCTTCTTAGGATTATGTTGGTTATTCTATGTCCTTCACATTTGCATAGAAATATCAAAATCATTTGTGCTGATATCTATAAAGTAGCTTGCTAGAATTTTGACTGGGGTAGGGTTGAATCTATAGATCAAGTTGGAGAGAACTGACATCTTAATGACATTGAATCTTCCATTCTATAAACACACAATACTTTCCCACTTATTTAGGTCTTCTTTCAACAGTGTTCTTTTAGTTTTTCTCCTATGGACCTTGTGCATATTATCTTAGATTTATAGCTAAGTACTTACTTTTTGGAAGGGGGGCTGATATATAAATAGTACTTTTTTAAATTTCAGATTCCAATTTTTTATAGCTGGTACACATAGTAAATTTTGAAACATAAGCAGATCATGTTTAATCATTACATTTAAAATGCAAATTCCTTAACTCTGTCCTATAAGACCCTGCCAATCTTTCTAAACTAGGTTAACCTTTAAGTACTAAAGTTTCAAACTCACTGTTTTTTTTAATGTTTATTTATTTTTGAGAGAGAGAAGAATGAGAGAGGGAGAGAGACAGAGCATGAGTGGGGGAGGGGCAGAGAGAGAGGGAGACACAGAACCCAAAGCAGGCTCCAGGCTCTGAGCTGTCAGCATAGAGCCTGATGGGGAGCTCAAAGTCATGAACTGTGAGATCATGACCTGAGCCAAAGTCAGATGATTAACTGACTGAGAAACCCAGGTACACCTCAGACTCCCTATTTTTTTTTTTTTTTTTGATTTCTTGACTTATTCTAAGCTTTTTCATACCCCAGGGCTTTTGCACTTGCCCTTCATTTTGCCTGGATTTGTCTTCACCTAGGTGTTTTCCTCTTTGCTTCTGTCACTTTTCATCCTTCATGTCTCATTTTAAATGTCAAAGTGGCCTTCCATAATCACTACATCTAAAATAGCCAATTTTTTCTTCCACCACTTCTCTTCATTTATCCTTTATAGCTTTCATAGTACTTATTACCATTTGGCATTATTTTGTTTGTTATTCTTCCTAGTTATTATTGGTCTTTACCCAAATAAAATATAAATTAAATAAGAGTACAGTCTTGGCCTTTTTCATTTACTACTTTATTCCCATGCATATTACCATGTCTAAAATATAATAGACACTCATTTAAATATCTTTGAATGAATTAATGAATATGTATATATATACATACATATACATATACATATATATACATATACATGTATATAGTAAGAAAGACACACCAAGGTCAAATATCTCAATTTCAGCAAAATCTTCCTTCAGTCCTTAAACTGGAAATGATTATTCTTTGCTCTTGTTCTCCCTTAAAATATATCCTTTTTATGCAACTATTTGTAGTACTTGTTTATGTGCATCTTTGTCTCCTATAATCACTATGAACAGAGGCAGTAATTTATACATGTTTGTATTCACCATAACTTCAAAGAGAGTATCTTACATCTGAATTTTTAAAAATGAATAGATAGCAAATGGGTTAGTTATTAGAAGACCTTAGATGTGATCCAAACAGATCTCACCAATTAATTGTGTAACTATTTGAGAACCACCTCACCTTAGTAGGTCTTGTTTTAAAATAAGGAAATTAGATTAGATTGGTAATTCTTAAACTTTGTTTCTTTTGAAGGAGGTATAGCATACATGGTCAGTGCTCCACCCATATTCCCTGGGATCTCTTTCCCACTTTCATGAACATCAGATTCCAGTGTGTTTTTATTTTCAAGAGCTAGAACCTGCCTCCCTTCATTGGAAGACTGACCTCGGGATTCCTGAGAAAGCTTTCTCTGAAAACTGAGAGAGTCAGAATTACAACCCCCATGCCTATCCCCAGCACTGGGAAACCATGATCCAGTGACTAAAGATGTAGGTTATGAATCTCCCAGCTTCTTAGGCCCTTGATATCCACCACTCTGAGGGGGCTCTAGAGACCACTGAAAAACAGGAATTTGGTTTGATATCTCACCCTTGCTTGTCTTGCTTCCATTCCTAGTCTCACTTCCTCACTTGGCAACCTGTTTCTCATGGAAACACTTCCTAATGCATCACTTTCACATGAATCCTCATCTTAGAGATGCTTCTGGGGAACAGGGGAACCCAACTTGAGATATGAGATATTGGTTAAGAGACCCTTTCGGGAGTATGCTGAAAACCATGGTTTATCTTCAGGAACACACACACACACACACACACAATTCATGCAAAGATATTTACATAATCTATGGATTTCAATTTAAGAATCACTTGACTAAAAATCTCTAAGGTAGTGTCTTCTCAAGTTCATTCACACCTTCAACAATGTTTATTGACTACTTACTTATACTTGTTATTGTAATTCCTAAGGATACTGGGAGTGAACAAAACCAGTCAGAACCTTGTTCTGTGGAGTTTATCTTCAAGTGGAGAAAAATGATAATAAAATGCTTAAGAAAAAGATAAGCTAATGTTAAGTGTAACACAGATAATTAAATTAGAAAATTAGTGACTACCTTATGCATGATGATCAAGGGAGACCTCTGGGAGGATGAGGCATTTAAGCTGAAATTGTAATGACAAGCAGAAGCTAGCTATACAAAGATCAAGGGGTGGCAACACAAGCAGAAGGAACAGCCAGTGCAAAATTTCTAATTAGGAATGAGCTTGATAAGTCTGAGAATCAAAAGTGAGTGACTCAAGCATAGTATGCAAAGTAGAGAATGGTATGAGATAAAGTTCAAAGAGTTGTCAGTCATTGATGATGGAGAGTAAGTCAGAGTAAGGAGTTTGAATTTTATTCTAGGTAAAATGGGGATAATGATGATCAGTGCCAGTCTTCTACAGGAACATTCCACTGCTAGTGCTAATAATAAAGGGTTTGGACTCTAACTGCTCTTTGATCAGTTCCATTGACACCAACCCTTCACTCTTCTTTCCTTCACTCTTCTTTCCTCACCTATCCTTTCCTTATTACCTAGCTATAAGCTTCTTCTCACTTAATCTTCTCTCACTGGAGAAAAAAGGGAAAAAATATGATGACTAATTGTATGAATTAAAAGTCATTTGTGAATGATCCTGATTCCACGAATGATGAGAATTTCCCTGAATACTTGCACTGATAAGAATGAGCCATTCTTGACCTTTGACTAGATCTAGAAAGAGGTTTCTATACAGAGGAAGTCACACTGAGGTGATAAAGTCTTACTGACTACAGAATATATGTTACTGACATCTTCACTTTTGTTTATGTTGGGTGGGCAGAGATTTGTACCGATGGCCATTCTTAGTATTGATTCCATGTGAGTTTAATTTCAAAGAAAAAAGCTATAGAATCTCATTTTCTATAGTCCCTAAAATTCAGTGAAAGGTTGTCTAAAAGCACAGTAGATATTATTAGTATCTCAAATGCTAGAGAAACAAACAAAATAAAAAACAAAAACAAAACCTACAATATGGGCTCTGAAATATTTTTTTCCTAATTCTTTCACTGGCACCACGGTGGTACTTCTACAACTCATGTCCCCCCAACAGGAAAGGTGTCTTTCTGACAACGCAAGCTTGATAAGACAGCTGGAGTTACTTAGAAAATGTTGACCAAAGTAATTACCCTTTTTCTGATAGCAGCTGTAAAGTTTCGGTTGCTAGGGTGGAATTGAACCCCAAACTGACTGAATTCTAAAGAATTTATTGTTAGAGTTTGCTTACATACACATCAGGGTATACTTTTAAAAACAAGAGCTACTTAATTGGATTAACAGCAATGATTTTTTCCTTAATACCCAAGGTTCAAAAGCTTAGCAAAAATATTTATAAAACAGATGAAGAAAAGGAGATTCTCCTTACTGGTCAGCTTGTTGCTGCTGTTGTTTCCATAGTTGCACGCATCCTAACATTCAGCCTACTTGGCAAGCAACAAAACATAGGCTGCTTTTGGATATAATTAGGGTTGAAGCAATATGGAGGTGATATAGTGTAAAATGCAATACTTTCTCTAATCCCAGATTGTCAAATTATATCTAAATTTATGTCTCCTACTCTTTTCCTAAATTATCAAAAGTCATTGTTTTGTAACAACCAGTTGCCATGTATTTGCTAAGTGTCTACTATTTATAAAATCACTTATGGATTACAAAGAAGTCTCAAGTATAATTTCTGTCTTCAGAGTTTATGCTACAGGTACAGAACTGAGATGTATGGAAAAATAACTATCTAGAGTAGGTAATAAATTCACAGGCATCATCATGATCAAAAGTTTATTATTTAGTGCCTGGTTGCTGTGCAGGAGGATTCTGAGGAATACTCAAATAAATTATGTGCACAACATTGCTTTAGGAATTTTGAAGATGTCAAACTGTGAGAATAAAATGCTACCTTGATTATAGCAAAAGTGTTTATGGCCGTCATAATAGCAGTGGCAAAGTTAGTAGGTATGAGAGTAGCAAACACTTACTACTCAGACACCACATGCCATATCCACCACATTTTGACAAACAAGAACTCAGGCTCACCTACACCCAAATTAGGAATCAATCAGAAATCCAAAGTTGGGGCTTCTTGCCTCAGCCATGATTCCCTTAAACACATCAAATCAGGCTTCAAGGTGGAGACTGGATCAGATATAAGTTTGCTACATAGGAAGCTTGTTTCAAAGATTCAGCCCTAAACAAGTATCCATTTATTTTCTATAAATCAACCTAAAACTTTTCACAGTCCCCTAGCATGTGGAACATCACATAAGTTTTTTTCATTCTATCTCCAACCATTTGTACAGAGGTTCTGAGTTTGTTTAAATATGGGGAGGAATAAGCTTCCTTCCATCAGTGACCAAGATTCTCTATTTTATGTGTTAAACTTGGGGTGTTTGCCTCTCTGGCAAGGTTGGAAGCACTGTTGCTAGGTTCCTGCACCCTAGATACAGAATGCAGTCATCCCCTTAAGCATTTTGGCCTCCTCAGACTTCTATTTCCTTCCCAGCATGGGATTCTCCTCACTGCTACCCCTTCTCAAAGAGCCAGACTCTTTCCTCCTCCCAAAGAAAGCCAACACAATTCCTCTCAATTGCTTATTAGGCTTTAGGAAAACAAAAAAACAGACTAGGATGTATCTTAAGTCACTTTTTGGGCCCAGAAACAGAAATCTCTACTGGAACAAGAAGGCACACAAGGTCATGATATCTCTGTGGAATGGATGAAGAATGAGAAAGGACTATGAGGGAAAGAAAGTAAATTAGTATCTTTGTTAATCACTCTGTCACATAAACATTGAAGGCAAGTAGAAATGAGATAGGCAAAGAGGACAAGATAGGGCATTTTGGTTCACCTGAGATTTTATTAGCCCATGTGCCTATGTGTAAATGCTTGGTACCCAAGTATGGTTCTAGCATCGACAGCAATTGTATAACATGGGAGTTTGTTAGAAATGTAGAACCTCATTGTGCTCCCATGCCCAGCTAATGAACACTAATAAACATGTTCAACAATAAATACTAGTAAACATGTACTTTAATAGGATTCCCAGGTGATTTGTATGCATATTAAAGTTTGAAAACCAGTGGTATAGAGGGGAAAAAGCGCAAAGTGCATTCAGGGTATAGTAAATAGATAATTTGGCTAAAACACAGGTTTCTGCAAAAGCAAAAAGTTTGAAACATCTAAATGACGGTTGGTCCTGATGATCAAGAGACTTGAAAGCCATGTTCCAGGAATTAAAAGTTTTCTTCCAGTCATTGGAAGCCATTGCAAGTTTTTGTACTGAGGAATGACATGATCATAGATGGCTTAGGAGGATTGGAAGAAGGGGGTCATTTGTGAAAGAACATGATGATCTGTAGTCTCAAATCTTTTCTGTAAGATACTCTTTCAAATCCATTAGACACTTTCATAAATACATAGGCTCTTTCAGGTTTCTGAGAGACTATTAAATATACTAACATGATGCAAAGATGTTCCAACTAATGACTTGAAAGAGTCATTTTAGTTCTTAATGTCACTGGGTTCTGCAAAGAAGCAACGGGAACTAAGGTCTCAGGGATGAGATACTGAATATTCACAGCCAGTTGGAAACTAATACCAAACAGAAAACGCAGGCAAAGAGGGCCCTGGGAACACAGTATATGTATCTTTCAGGTTCCTTAATGTTGCAGTCTGTATCTTTTTCATCTGCCCTTTGGCAATTTCACCACTTATTTGAGTTCTTATCTGAGGTAGGTCAGGGTGCAGAGTGGAGCCAGCTGTTGTCATCCTGCTGAAACAGCCTTAAGGTCAGTGGTTTGCAGCCATCACTGCACATTAGAATCACCTGGGGAGTTTTAAACACTACAGGTGCTCAACCATGTTCCCAGGCCAATCAAATGATTATTTCTGGTGGTTCTAACAATCAGCCAGGTATGGCTAAAGTCAAATAAATGCCCTCAAACTGAAAATTACAATAAAAAGAAAATATCCTTCTAGTTTAGTGGGTGGAGTAAAATATAATGGTTACCATTTATTAAGTCCGTATTAGGTGACAAACACTTATAAATGTGTTTCACATGCATTATCTGTTTAGCCTCCCCCTAGATAACTTGTGTTTCAAGTAAGATTTTTTACCATAACCTCCAGTTTACAGAACAGTACACTAAGGCTCAAAACAAAGAATGCAGTTGCCTACATTCAGGAAGTGGTCAAGCCAGGATTCAACCTAAAGGAGTAAGGTTTAGAGCCTGATCCTTGGTCCAAATCACAAATTCTGAGGACAATTTGTGGATTCATTCATCCCTTCTACCCTAACCCAAGTCTACTGAGTACAATTTTTTTTTAATATTATGAAAATAATGTATTCTGTGATTCAGTTGGTAAATGCCCAAATTTGTTTTAGCATGATGGCTCATTTCTAAATGCCATCACTGCATAGGGTGGTGCCTTGCATATTGCAGGCATTCAATAATTGCTTTTTATATGATGATATGAGTGAATTCACTCATTTATAAATTTATAAATTCACTGTTTTCTTGTAAAAGAAGAGAAAGGTATCTGATTGAATCAATCATACCACCAAAAATACACCTGGCAATGTGTTTTTAGCAGCCATTGTCAGTAGTTTCATCTTACTTGGTTTACTTATCAAATATGGTCTATTCTCTGTGTTTAGGGTCTCACTTGCTCACTTTACTCCAGTCACATTGGACTTCCTCAGTCCAGTCAGTCTTTCTCCTATCTCAGAATGGGGAGAACTTCATGCTTATTGTTCTCTCCACTAGATTCATCTACTTCTACTGCCCTCTCCTCTTTCCATCTCAACACCATCACTACCAGTGTATGCCTGGGTAATACCTTCAGATTCCAATTTAAAAGTAATTTTGTCATGGGGCGACTGGGTGGCTCAGTTGGTTAAGTGTCCGACTTCATCTCAGGTCGTGATCTCACAGTTCGTGGGTTCGAGCCTGCTTCAGATTCTGTGTCTCCCTCTCTCTCTCTCTCTGCCCCTCCTCTGCTCATTGTCTGTCTCTCAAAAAGAAATAAAAATGTTAAAAAATTATAAATAAATAAAATAATTTTGTCACATAGCATATATAGTGACTTCTCAACACCTCCTCCTCTGATAATTTTCCCTATTTCCCCATTCTTTACTTAAAATGACTTTATAACAATTTGTTATTATGTATCTCTTAAGTTTATTTATTCAATAACTTATTCCCTATTAAAACGTGCCTTCCCAGAGCAAAGGAATCCTGTCTTATTTACCACTGTGTTTCTAGTACCTAGAAAGTACCCAGCACACAGTAAATGCTCAGTGAAAGCATTGAATGTTCAGTGTTTCTAAGTATTAGCTGTGTTAACCCCTAGCAATAGCATTTGTTTCTCTCAATTCCCAGTCTTACTTACTAGGTGATCTAAATTACATGTAGTTGTTTTTTCTCACTTTAGTGTTTTCAACCGATGCTTAAAAATAAATAACCAACACAATATGTACTGTTTCCATTTAGTAACCTACTTTTTTTGAAAAGCTATTTATCTGTAGGAAGTCAGAGAATCATTGAAAATTCAAGCAAATTTCCCTGAGGCAGAAAGTAACCAGAAGGTGAGTCCATTTTGAAACAGGAGTTTTGTGATATGGAGTTTTAATCTAGTGAGAAAATATTGTACCTCAAACCAATATCCTGGAATTTCTCAATAAATTTTGAAAGGATTGGTTAATTTTCACATGCAACTATACCATTCTCTTACGCTAATTCGCCTTAAAGGTTATACAGTGATGACTCTGCCTCCATATTTGTTTGGACAGTCAATTTTATTCAGTGCAGAACGAGTGTGTACTCTCAAAATTTTCTAGGAAATTTTCCTTATTTTTATCATGTATATCCATTTCATAAATTCAATTCAACAAGCATTGATAATATGTCCACAACATGCCTTACACCATGCTCCTTGCTGTAGGAATGCAAAAGGAATCTATAACAAGGTTCAAAGAACCATTAACCATATCAAGATTACAAGAAAAAACCCATGACTTGGGGTAAAGGGTAAGGATGGGGGAGAAAAACATATGAGACAGCATTTACTAAAATGAGATAGTGAGCACAACCAAGGACCTCACTTTAATATTGCCATATATGAGAAGCTCGTGACACATTCAGTGGTGAATGGTTGAAACCTTTCCCCTAAGATCAGAAACAAAACAAGGGTGCCCACTCTTACCACCCCTGTACAACATAGCACTAGAAGTCCTAATCAGAGCAGTTAGGCAACAAAAAAGGCAAATAGTTACATAGCTTAATGACAAGACTATTGCTCTTAAAACATCTTTTATTCAAATTCTGGTTCTGATATTTATTAGCTTTGTCAGTTTTCATGAGTATATTACTGGTTACCTCACAGAGTTGTTAGAAGGATTAAAATATGCAAATTGTCTCACATAATATTCTCAAAAATACACAACTCTTATACCTGATAAGAGGAATGAAACAGCAATATTAAGTTAAAGAGGAATGATTCATGGGGAAAGAAAGATTCAAAATTTAGTCATTCATTCAATGTAAATTTTATTTTAGTCCTATTATGTGTCAGATCTTTTGGATACTGTGTTGAAGTAGATGGCCATGATTTCTTGAAGTCCACATTTTAATGGAGGAAGACAAACAATGAACAAGTTTAAAAAAAAACAACAACAACTCAGAAAAGAAGATAGTGAATGGCTGTAACAGGACAGAGAGAGTTGCCTGGAGTTGGAGAAGCATAGGAATGACCACTCTGAACAGGTTACATGTGAGATGACGAGACCTGGACATTCAGTTATCCATGTGAAAGGGGGAAGAATATTCTAGGCAAAGGACCACAGGGGCAAAGCTCAGAGGCAGGAGTCTGCTTGGTGTGGGTGGCCAGTGTAAACGGAGTGTAGTGAAGGAAGGAGTGACCTAGATGAGGGTCCAGAAGTAATTCTGGGCTGAAGAAAGAATGCCTGGAAGGTCATGGAGCAAAAGGATCTCTTCAGATGTACCTGCTGCACCCCTTGAAGTTGTGAAGGGAAACAGAGCAAGTAAACCACTTTGGAAAGAAACCGCAGCTTAAGGAATGAGACCAGGGAAAAGGAACTTGGCTAGAATATAAAGTCATGGTTTGTGTAAGTTCATAGAAGAGAACTTTAGATTTAAGCAAAGGAAATTTGATGCATAGTTACTACTTATGATTTTCTTTTCTTTTTTGATTTCAAGTTTTTATTTGAATTCTAGTTAACATACATGCTAAAATTGGCTTCAGGTGTAGAATTTAGTGATTTATCACTTACACATAACACCCAGTGCTCATCACAAGTGTCCTCCTTAATACCCATCACCCATTTAACCCATCCCCTACCCACCTCTCTCCATCAACCCTTGGTTTGTTCTCTATAGTTACCTTTCCTTAAAAGGTATATATGGATGGCCAACAGAAATTCATCATGCATTCTAATGCCTTCCAGGGCTTGTCTCTGGATTCCATTTCCTTATGGGTCAAATCTTAGTGAGAAACTTTTGACAAAACAAGTTGTTAAATGCTAAGTACATTATATTCTTTATAAACAACCCTCCTAAAAATTAAAAGTATTAGGGAGTCACAATTTATATTTTTAAACAGGCTTTCTGCTTTGAACTTTTCATATTACTCATCAAGAGACCTTGTAGCTTTTTCTCTAATTTTCCCTACACTATTCCAGTATCAGGGGCAGATTCAGTGATTTTCATACCTGAATTCCACATGCATAGCATTAAAATATGGGTGAATAATGATGTATATTTCTTTCCAAGCAAGTAGATATTATTTAAATAATGGATATTTTCAAAACCATGATACGTTGTCCTTTGCTTTCTTTAAATCAATTTTCAAGAAAAAAACAAAACTTTGCATTCCCACTAACAGTGCAAGAGGGTTCCCCTTTGTCCACAGGCTATTGTTCCTCGTGTTGTTGATTTTAGCCATTCTGACAGGTGTGAGGTTGTATCTCATTGTGGTTTTGATTTGTATTTCCCTGATGATCAGCGATGTTGATCATCTTTTCATGTGTCTGTTGGCCATCTGGATGTTTGAGGAAATGTCTGTTCATGTGTTCTGCCCAGTTTTAATTGGATTATTCATTTTTTTTTTAATTTTTTTTCAACGTTTTTTATTTATTTTGGGGACAGAGAGAGACAGAGCGTGAACGGGGGAGGGGCAGAGAGAGAGGGAGACACAGAATCGGAAGCAGGCTCCAGGCTCCGAGCCATCAGCCCGAGCCTGACGCAGGGCTCGAACTCACGGACCGCGAGATCGTGACCTGGCTGAAGTCGGACGCTTAACCGACTGCGCCACCCAGGCGCCCCGGATTATTCATTTTTTGGGTGCTGAGTTTATAAGTTCTTTATATATTTTGGATACTAACCCTTAAAAGGATAAGTCATTTGCAAATACCTTCTCCTATTCCATCAGTTGCCTTTTAGTTTTATTGATTGTTTCCTTTGCTGTGCAGAAGCTTTCATTTTGCTTTTGTTTTCCAATATTACTTGGCCATAAAAAAGAATGAAATCTTGCCACTTGTAACAATGTAGATGGAGCTAGAGAGTATTATGCTAAGCAAAAGAAGTCAGAGAAAGACAAGTACCCTATGATTTCACTCATATGTGGAATTTAACAAAACAAATGAGCCAAAGGGGAAAAAAGAGATGGAGAGGCAAACCAAGAAAAAGACTGAACTATAGAGAAGAAGGAAGGGGAGCTTCCTGAAAAAGTCCAAGAAAAAGACTGAACTATAGAGAAGAACTATAGGGAAGGAGGATGGGGAGCTGGGTTAAATAGGTGATGAAGATTAAAGAGGGCACTTATTGTGGTAAGTATGGTGCTGTGTAGAAGTGTTGAGTCACTATATTGTACATCTGAAACTAATATTACACTGTGTGTTAACTAACTGGAATTTGAATAAAAACTTAAAAAATAAACTTAAATTTATTGAAAAAAAAGAAAAAAAGAAAACTTTGGAATGTCCCTAAATAATCAGGGCTTTTTCTTCTATAAGCTTATAGTAGCACCACTTTATAATGAAAAAATGTTTAAATTTTTTTTAACATTGTGTTTATTTTCAAGAGACAGAGCATGAGTACGAGAGGGGCAGAGAGAGAGGGAGACACAGAATCTGAAGCAGGCTCCAGGCTCTGAGCTGTCACCCGATGCGGGGCTTGAACCCACGAACTGTGAGATCATGACCTGAGCCAAAGTTGGATGCTTAACCGACTGAGCCACCCAGGCACCCCATGAAAAATAATTTTAGCTTACAGTGAAATGCCAACCTGCTTCCCAATGCTACCCCACATCCTCATTCTGCCTTGCTACTTCTGTAGTTGTAGAAAAGGAAATTAACTTCTCTAGTCTCTCCTGTATTTTGGGGAAGAGTAAATAAGCTAACACATACAGCCTGTGTACAATATTCAACACAAAGTAAGTGCTCCACAAAAGCTGATTTGTTTTCTTAGTTTAGAAAATTTCTGCTTCAAAATCAGCTCCCTTTACATCTTTTATGTTAATGAAAGATGTTGGAGTTAGTAGGTCTTTCAATGCTGGTTCTGAGTCCTTGTGCTGTTCTGGACATCAGCCACCTACCTGTCCCCCAATCCCTAATCTCTAACAAGTTTCTGGCCAGGATAAACGTTTTTTTAACTACCTTGGTGAATGATTATCACCATTCTGACTTTGGTAATACAACTTCTTAACCTTCTCTCTGTCGTTCTAGATTCATCACTACGATCTGATCCCTACTTGGCAACCTGTATCTTTCTTGGTTCACATTACTACTTGAGTGTATCTATACTTTATCTGTTTGAGTTCTTGTATAGGATTTAAGGCACACTGACCTGAATTGGGATCTAGGGTGTATTATTTACCAGTTTTGTCACTTTGGACCCACCTCTTAACTTTTAATAATCTTTATTTCTTCACTTGAAAATTATAGATAGCAAACCTGACCTCAGAATTAATGTGAATATTAAATGAAGTAAAGCATATTAAGCACTTATCACAGTGGCTAGCACAATTGTATACTCAGGCAATCATTTAATTATGGCAAAGTTAAACACACACACAAGCACATACACGCATGAACACACACAGGCAGAGAGAGAGAAGGAAAGTGATTTAATCTTACTGCAGACACAGACTCTACTAAAAATGGCCACGTGAGGAAACTCTGACCTGGGCAGAGTAAGGAATGTATCACCCACTTTTCCAACATGAGGAAAGGTATTAAATTAGAGCTATAATGCCCCAAACCAGGTTATTTTAGCCAAGTTCACATGATGCAATTGTCAAATTGTGAGTGGCAAAATATTTACCAGAAAAGAACACCTTTTCTTAAAAAAGAAATATAAGTTCATATTAGCTACCCCTATTCCTCCATGATTTAAACCCTATCATTCATTTGAGGAAAATAAATTGAAAAATGCCTCTCCATCCTATCTTCTTTGGGATTTTTCCTTCTTCCTCCACTTATATCAGTATGTGAACTTGTTCCATCCAAATGAGTCTTTAACTCAGTGGAAAAGGATACACAAATATGTGTTGAGGGAATTTATGTCAATGGGCTCTAAAACAAACAAGCAGAAAATATAAAACAGACTGTGCTGTTGTAGTATAACACTGTGGATTGTCAGAAGTAAAATTGTCTACCGTTGGCATTGTCATCCATCATGTTGCCTAAGCAAAACTGCAATCGCAGAGGAAGTAGGAGGGGTGAGAAGTGACTTAAAATGATTAGTTCCGCTCCACAGATGCAGGAGCTGGCGTGCTAAGGACCAAGTCAAGCATCTTAGTTGCGAATTTGTTTGTGAACGTGTCTGTGATTTGCACCATGAGGGAAAATGAAGAGAACACAAAACCACATTTTAGAACTGCATGTGATGGTGAAAAAATAAGTAGGCTATATTTTATTCTTGTTATTTCCTAACAACTTTGTGGAACCTGCAGACGGTCCCCCCCTCCCTCTCCTCCATTCATGCTTTCACAAGTCTTCCTGTTAATGTTAACCCTGCTCCCAAAAACAAAATAAACACAATGTAGTTACTATGAGTCAGAAGGATTTAACATTCATTTTTATTATGACCTTCCCAAATGATCACAGTGGCTAAAACCACCAACTCTGAAGGCAGATTGGCTGAATGTAAATCTCAGCTCTGCCATTACTTGCCTTGTGGACGTGGGCAAGTTATTTAAGCTTACTTTGTCTTAATTTCTGCATCTAACTTAAAAAAATGTTGAGGATGATAACAGACCTACAACCTATGCTATTCAATTCTGTAGTTGTGGCATAATAGCAAGCATTGATAGTATCTAAAATAATGAGTTCGGCCATGAGCCTATAAAACAGGATCAAGCTATGTTTGGTTAGTGATCCATAGTTGTCAACTGCCTGATTTAGGTCACAGAATTTTAGATAGAGAAGGAACTTTAGGGATCACTTAATTTGACAGCCTTATATTACATATGAGACAACTAGGAGACAGGAAGAAGCTGTACCTTGTCTACCTCCTCTTCACCTCCCCACCCTCCTCCACCAAAAAAAAAGAAAAAAAAAATCACATAGCTAGTGTGAAAGTAACAACAAAAGTAGTTGTTTTTCTTATATAACTTATGGTATCATTTGCATCTGCAGAGTTCTTTTTTTTTTAATTTTTTTTAACGTTTATTTATTTTTGAGACAGAGAGAGACAGAGCATGAATGGGGGGAGGGTCAGAGAGAGAGGGAGACACAGAATCGGAAGCGGGCTCCAGGCTCTGAGCCCGACGCAGGGCTCGAACTCGTGAACCACGAGATCATGACCTGAGCCAAAGTCGGACACTTAACCGACTGAGCCACCCAGGCACCCCCATCTGCAGGGTTCTAATAATGATGTCTTATTTTTCAAAAACAAAGGTTTTCCCTGGATTGGATCTCATACTTTCCAGTGCTCTGAAGCTCACTCCCCAGAAGCAGACCAAGAAAGAAAAACTTTTGGGCACGTGATAAGCAAGTAGGGGAAATAAGATAGGGAAGTCGGAGTAAACCAAATAAGGGTGAAATTTCAAGCCAAAGCCATTAGGCAGGTAAGTTTGAGCCTGACTTCACGAGGAAACTCTGGAGTATAAGTTGCTTAAGGATCGCTCTACTGCCCACCACATAATCATTGGTTAATGGGCACTGAGGAGGCTGCAAATTCTCCAGTATTTTCCAGTGGTCCAAAGCTGCCCAGTAGCCCAAGGGGTGGTATACTGAAGAGGGTGAATGCAGGTACTGCTCATAGAAATCACTCCAAAATAATGTGCATGGGGTAGGTGGGTGGTGTGGGGTTGGGAGGATAAAAAAATTATCTGAGGGAATTTAGGTAGAGCACTAGTTTAGTCTTCTGTATGACCTTAATAACAGAGGAAAATAAATAAATAAACCTGTTTGAAGGATTAGACCAGAAATTTCTGCTGCAAGCTAGCTATTTGAAGTTTTTTGTTTTATTTATAAAAATTCATATTGTATTTTACCTTAACATCTCAATGATTACTTGAGGCTCTTTCCAAAACTATGAGTTTGATTTGCAAGCTTCAAAAGTTGTTTTAACTGATATCTGACTTTTTTAACTTTAAATTTTAGGGTTTTTTTTCTTTCTTCTTTTTTTTTTTTTTTTACCATCACTCTCCTACTCTACTTTCTTTGTTTTCTGGTAGAACATCAGTTTTTATCCAAATAACATCTTAATGGTTTTCTCTTCTCATACCCATTTATACCTCCCTCTCCATATAGAAGGATGGAAGGGGGCAGCCAGTTCCTTGTATGCCACATAACCCCACTCCCTAGAGGAAAAAAAAGAGTAAGCATTCATTTCACTATTCAGGCTTCTTGCAGTAAATTCTTCAGTGCTTTTCCCGTCTAATTTTAAAAGAATCTAAGATGTAGTGTTTCTTCCCCACGTCAGTTCAGCTTCACACTAAGATTAAAATGATCTATGATGCCATGGCATTCCTTTCAGATCTCACGCCCCTTTGTACGTGGAAGTGACATACAAGATCCTCTCAAATTACTAGTATGATTTATATAACATGAGAAGTGTTTTGTTTGTTTACTTCGTTTCCTGGTAAAGATCTTACCATATTTTCCCAGTAGTGTTTTGTTTTTTGTCTTTTTTCCCCTTCTTTATTGCTCCTTGCTCCCTGACCTCTCTGTATTGTTGAAGTTTATATGACTGCTTTCATGCTACTACTGCATACTTAAGTTCCTACAAAACCTAAAATATTTACTATCAGAAAAGGTTTTCTGATCAAAATGATGTGGCAACTATAACATAGCCAATAAATGATCAAAGGATGACTGGATTCCAGATCTTACATCTATTTACATAACTTGAAATCTTCATCCTGATGTCAATGTTTTCCACATCACGGCTGACATTGCCAGTCATTTATTTCTCTAGCCAGACACTGGTTTGCCAATGAGGAAACTTACCTCAAATGTTTCCATTACCCACCCTTCTAGGTCCATTTCAAATCACATCTATTTTTTTTTCAATGCTTATTTATTTATTTTTGAGAGAGAGAGAAAGCACAAGTTGGGGAGGGACAGAGAGAGAGAGAGAGAGAGAGAGGGAGACATAGAATCTGAAGCAGGCTCCAGGCTTTGAGCTGTCAGCACAGTGCTCAACATAGGGCTCAAACCCACAAACCATGAGATCATGACCTGAGCCAAAGTCAAATGCTTAACTTGCTGAGCCCAGGTGCCCCCAAATAGCATCTCTTCAGTAAAGGCTTTCTCATTTAATTCTAACCGGTTGTGGTCTATTTTTCCTTCAATTTTCCTTGGATTAGGTTCTTCTTGGTATATACCTTTCTTGTGACATTAATATTCTACTGTTTAATTATTTTTTGCTATCCTCCTCACTCTGCTACAACTTAGCTCCTTGAAAGGAAGAATCTTTTTGTTTACCCCAGAATCAAGAACACTTGCAAATACATAGATGCTCAGGATATTCATTGAATTACTGAATTAGATTTTGATACCCTACATATAGAGATGACTTTGCTGTTTTATGATGTTTAGTTTCATCTCATATCTTCTGGGTGCTGGTCACTCACACTAGTGACATTTGATAATAGATTCTTAAGAGTTAGAAGGCTTTCACTGTAGCCTAAACTATGAGAATTTCTCTTTTAGAACTTTGACAGATTAGGGGCGCCTGGGTGGCGCAGTCGGTTAAGCGTCCGACTTCAGCCAGGTCACGATCTCGAGGTCCGTAGGTTCGAGCCCCGTGTCGGGCTCTGGGCTGATGGCTCGGAGCCTGGAGCCTGTTTCCGATTCTGTGTCTCCCTCTCTCTCTGCCCCTCCCCCGTTCATGCTCTGTCTCTCTCTGTCCCCAAAATAAATAAAAAACGTTGAAAAAAAATTAAAAAAAAAAGAACTTTGACAGATTGATCCTGCCCAAATTATTTAGTCAGTTTCCCAAATGTTTTTATACCAGAATTTTTATATACTACCTACATTATTTTTGTCAAATGCATGTGCCACCTGCTCTGTTATTTTTGTCAGTAGTTTCTTGAATTTACTCACCTTTAACTTGCATAAATGTATTTTAAAGAAAGGCAGTATCACCACCTTTTGTGTAAATTTAATATTACTGGCCATAAATGGAATATAACCATAATAAGAAAGATCAATACATTTGGATCTGAAGATTTACATCTCTCAGTTAAAATAGAGAAGGAACAAAGTTGTTAGGGGAATGTTGATGACATGTTGCTATCAAACTGAGACTTTCTTGGCAGTTTAATCAGGATGGAAAGAAAGCTGATACGTGTTGTGATACTATCCTATTTAAATCTCTGTCCATATATCTACAATCATCTCCTGAAGCATCAGGGTTTACATATGAACTTCTCAGTAAAGTGCATCTTTGAAGCCTACCAAACTCCCAAAGTACTCACTGCTTCTTGTTGAATTATCATTGGCTCCAACAGCTAAGTCACTTAGTTCTAAACTCTCATTACAATAAAGTATGTCTAGCAAAAAAATAAAATAAAATAATACAATTTTAAAAGTGGACAAAGAGGGGTGCCTGGGTGGCTTAGTCAGTTAAGCATTGGACTCTTGATTTCGGCTCAGGTCAGGATCTCACAGTTTTGGGGACTGAGCCCCACAGTGTGGAGCCTGCTTGGGATTCTCTCTCTCCTCTCTTTCTGCCCCTCTCTGTGCACACATTCTCCCTTTCTCTCAAAAAAAATAAATAAACATTTTAAAAAATGGACAAAGGACCTGAATAGACATTTTTCAAAAGAAGACAAAAGAATGGCCAACAGGCACATGGAAAAGTGCTCCATGTCAGTAATCATTAGGGAAATGCAAGTGAAAATCACAATAAGACATCAACTCACACCTGTTACAATGGCTAGCATCAAAAATACAAAAGATAAATGCTGGTAAGGATGTGGATAAAAGAATCCTTGTCTACTGTTGATGGGATTATAAACTGGTACAGCCACTTTCTAAAACAGTATGAAGGTTCCTCAAAAAATTAAAAATAGGACTATCATATCATCCAACAATTCTACTTCTGGGAATATATTCAAAAGAAATAAAATTACTATGTTGAAGAGATATCTGCACCCTGACATTCATCCATAGCAGTATTATTTACAAGAGCCAAGACATGGAAACAACCTAAGTGTCCACTGATGGATGAATTGATAAAGAAGTTGAAGAACACATACACGATGGAATAAAAACCAAGGAAATGCTGCCTTTTGTGACAACATGATGGAAATTGAGGGAGTTCAATGCTAAGTGAAATAAGTTAGACAAAGACATATACTGTAAGATCTCACTTACATGTGAAATCTAAAAAACAAATAAACAAATAAACAAACAGACTTGTAGAAAAAAGAGACCAGAGTTGTGGTTACCAGAGGTGGAGGGGAGGGGAGGGATAATTTGAGGAAGGTGGTCAAAAAGTACAAACATCTAGTTGTAAGATAAAGAAGTACTAGAGATGTAATCTACAACATGATGACTATAGTTAACACAGCTGAATGGCATATTTGAAAGTTGTTAAGAAAGTAAATGCTAAGAGTTATCACAAGAACAAACTTTTTTCCTTTTTTTTTGTATCTATATGAGATAATGGGTATCACTACACTTATTGTGGTAATCATTTCATAATATATGTAAGTCACATCATTAAGCTATACACATCAAACCCATACAGCCCTATATGTCAATTATATCTCAAGAAAACTGGGATTTTTTTTTAAAAAGATACATTACACTCATAAAAATAACACTGATAGATATTGGCTGTTGGGCTTTCTATCCTGAAAGGCACTGTCTTTATTTTATAATGCAATGGCTGTGCTCTAGGCTACCACATACCACATCACTCAGTAGGACACTTCCTTTATGGTTGTTAATAATTTATTTGAACCTGAAAGCAAATTCATTTTCTCAGGAAGTAGGAACAAAACGTGTCTTCATGCAGTTTCTAATATGGGAGAATTATGTTAAAACATGAAAGGAAACATTGGTTGTTATCACCTACTCTTAAGGTTTCCAATTAAAGAAAATCTTCACTCTTACAGACTGACTACTTCTCCTCTCCTCCTTTTCTGCGGAGAAGCTTTCTCAATCACAAAATCTTGACACTTTCATAATATTGTGAAAGACAAATAATATTAGAACTTACCTCATAGTATTTTGTGAAAATTAATGAGGTGTAGACAGGTGAGAACACCAGTATCAGGAAAGGTCATTTGGTATCAACAATGACTTATGTGTCATGGTTAAATACCAAACAAAAGTATATTTTTATTATTAAGAAAAATCACATATTAACACTAATTAAGAGGCTATTCTATGATTATTAATATGCTACTATTCTATTTAAATACTTAGCAAAAATGTTGCTGTGGAATTCATTCATTCAATATATATTGATAAGGTTTTACTATGTGTAAGTAGAGCTAATACGATTATTTGACATTAATATTATAATGTTTTTACTAATAGGTCTTAGTTACTCAAATATTAATTTATGAGGACCTTTTATCCCTGGTTATTCTCATTAATAATTTTATTAATTTATATCATTTTCCTACATGTATTTACTTATGTTTACTCAGTTATACCATGACTTTTTAAAAACAGTTTTCAGGGTGATTGTTTCACATATGATTATGTGAGCTGCTAAAATGTAATGTAGCAATCATCCACCCTTGACATGAATCTGAGAGACCAGATGTCCTAGATTGATATATTCATTCATTCATCCTTCCTGGCCAGTTGCAGGGACATTCATGCAAGACAGATATGGTGAATTTGGATTCTTCTTCTAGCAACATTCAAGTCCCCATGTCATAATTTCTGTATCTAAAGCATATGGTTAGTAATAATACCTATTCCACCTCTAGGAGATATCTGTGACTTTATCTGTTCAGCATCCATTTCCTCTCTTTCTGGTAACAGAACATTAATAGTCTTACTTTGGGTCATTATTCCTCAACCATTCACAGTCCATATTGTTTGAATATGGTTTATCCCAGCTTCAGGATCCAGGGCAAGTGACTGGTTGATGATAGGAGTGGGATCCAAGCCCCCACAGAATTGGGTGGTGTAACTAAATTGCTAATCTTCTCAGTGTTGCTAAACGAAGCCAGTTTATGGTTATCTTTGGAAGCCAAACTTCATAAAACAGAACTTTGAGCCTTCTCAATTTACCTGCACTCAGAGTTGAACACCCTTAACATGACCTAGTATTCATTTACTTTAGCTAGTTTGAATTTGGTTTCTGTCCCTTTCAATCCCAAGAGCACTGAATAATATACTTCACAGAGTTAAATGAGTAATTGTTGATGTTCATCACAGAATAAACAAGCTAGTAATCAAGCACTCAATATGTATTAGTCATGAATAATAATTGGAATTACAATTTATCAATTAATGAGTGTCTCATACAAGTTAGGTGAATGTAGTGAGCATAGAGAATAATAAAATAAGAATACAAGTCCCTTGTAGAATTAGCAAATGGAGATGTTTCTGAAGGTAATTTAAAGAAAAAAACAAAGCAAAACAAAAAAGCAAGACTCTACAATTGGTTTAGATTGAAGTAGGGAAAGGACTAACTTTCCTTGAAGCTGATGACAGCTGGAGATTTTCACAACCTTCATATGCCCGAGTCCTCTAACTCGTGGAGGCCCCATGACATACAAAATAAAACATATTAAAAATGTATATTTCGGGGCGCCTGGGTGGCGCAGTCGGTTAAGCATCCGACTTCAGCCAGGTCACGATCTCGCAGTCCGTGGGTTCGAGCCCCGCGTCAGGCTCTGGGCTGATGGCTCAGAGCCTGGAGCCTGTTTCCGATTCTGTGTCTCCCTCTCTCTCTGCCCCTCCCGTTCATGCTCTGTCTCTCTCTGTCCCAAAGATAAACGTTGAAAAAAAAAGTTAAAAAAAAATGTATATTTCCCATGTGAAATTTAAGTTTGATAATTATAGACATAATATTATGTTTTATAGACATTTAATTAAACATTAATTTCAGCATTTAGTTTGCTTTTCTAATTTGGAGCTAATATGTACATTTTTTTTTCAAGATTACAGCATTTTTATAGGCCCTCTAAAGGCTTGTAAACCTAGGTTCTCTAATTCAGGCAGCTAGTGGATAAATAGTCCTGGTAGAGGAGCATCAGGAAAGGGCCTCAGCGTGGTGTGACCCACATCCTGGAAAACTCCATTGGTCATAGTGGATTACCTATCTTTGGCCATCCCTCAAAGCTCATCCTTAAGTAACCAACAAACCTGACGGAAATTTTCAAAAGTTACTCCTTAGAATCTGCAATGTCACTGCTCGTACATCAGTTTTGTTCCTTCACTTGTATTGATGAGGCACACCTCTCCTCCTCCTTCAGGTTTGGAGAAGTGGTTGGTAAAAAGATAAGGGATGTGGTGTTTTGTTACTACTGAGACTGAATACAATTAGTATCCCCATGGTGTCAGAAGTTAGGCAATTTCCTCATTTAACAATTTTACCTCCATTTGGAGCATCAGTAATTTCATTTTGTACTTTAAGGTACACTTTTTCTGTACTCTTCAAGATCGATTAATTTGAGGTGGTGCTGCAAGGTAAAAGGACCTTCAAAAAAATCTGGTAATTCAAGCCCTGAAAATTTCCTGTTGGTCATCTGATTGTTATCAAATCTCTGTTAGATGCAGAGATCCTTTGGGCTAAGATTTTATTTTGTTATAAAACTCACTAGATGAGACATGCTGAGAACTGACTGTAAAGTAGACAAATTTATGGAAGTTTTATTTATAAAGTTGATAGTTATCAGGAAAGGCCTGAGTCCTTCAGTATTTTCTTATAAACTGTATAATCTTATAGTCACTTAATTTTTGCTTATATTTCTTCATATATGAAAATATTGTAATAATAACCTTTCATAGGCATATTGTAAGGATTAAATATTATATGCAGAGAATTTGAAACACTATGTGACACATTAATATTGCTATACTATTATTACATGTTAATTTTCAGTTAAATAGTTTAAATTGGTTTTTATGTCATCAGGCTTACTATGGCCAAGAATTTTACAGAAACTCAGACTTAATGTTAGTCTTAAACTGTTGAAGGAGAAACACTCAGGACTCAGTGAACATAGAATTCACATTTCTAATTCTATGTGATAAAACATCATTAAGACATAAGCCCATACTTTGCAATTTATAGTAATTTAGAGATAATTTTTATTTTCCAGTGTCTGTGAAAGCAAGGTTTGCCAGACATATAAATAAAGGGTATTTTTAATTAGCATAAGAGAAAAAAATATTTTATAACAGTTAAACTACTCTAGGATCCTTTAGCATATACAAATAAATAAAGGTGCATTAATGCATAAGATATATGTAAATATTGTTTAAAAATGATTCTTATTTGTATATTACACTAGGTTCCAGGAAGCCATATACTTGACACACTTTATTAGTAATTGGTAAGTTTATATTATTGTATGTACTGAAAGTAATAAATGTATATTTTCTTCCTACATAGTGTTTCTGATGTTCTCCCTAGTCTTTAGTATTACTGAAATTTCTAAATATTATTTTATAAGACCCCAATCAATATTTAAAGCTAAAAGATCCATTATTCATTTAAAAAAGTAATAGTACTTTTTTAAATACTTTTTTTGAAAAGTAATCATTTAAAAAGTATTTAAATGATTTGGCAAAATAGGTAACCCATGTTCCATGAAACCTTCCCCAAAATCATCACTGCAGATGATTCACCACCAGCAGCAGGTCAGTGAAACTGACCTGGCACCGTGGGCATATTCCATACTTGTTCTTCATCAGATAAAAGGCTATGATACAGAATTCCACATTACCCCCTCCCCACGGAGTTGTGTTAGTTTCCAGGGAAGGAATCAGGGTGGCAGAGGGACAGAGTGCATTACCTTCTGTATTTTATACCATATGCACATAATGTCTACTCCAAAATTAACATACATTTTAAGAATTTAATACAGCTGAACAGTCCTTTATCAGAATATTCTCTTTCCTTGGCTTTTATCACCACAGTATCTTCCTCTTACCTTTTAGGCCAGTCCTAATTTGAGTCTTTTGATGGCTGTAACTGTCTTTTGCCAGAAGATTCCTTCTAGATCCTCTAGTATCCTCATTCTGCTCATCCTCCTGAGAAAAGTCTTATGTGCTCTTATGATTTAAGTTATTTACACCCTCAGCATCTTCAAATATATACTCATTCATTAAAACATATGTATTAAGTGTCTACTATAGGCACTAGGTACTGGAATACAGCAGTGAGTAAATCAGATAAAAATCTCTGTGATTTCTTTTTAACTTTTATTCCATGCAGTAAGATGAAAATAAAATGTGTAAAATATAATACGGTAGTAATATTTTCTAAAGAGAAAATACAAAGCAGGAAAGGGCAACAAAGGTGTTAGGATGAAACATGGAAATTTTCTATTGGTCCCACCTCAACCCTCACTTCTGAGCTTCAGGTGCATATATCAAAACATCCAGTGTGCCTTGGATGTCTAGCAGGTACCTTAAACTTAAACTGTGACCCAAACTGAGTGTATTATCTCCAGCAACTTTTTCCAGCACCACTACTGAACTACTCAAACCAGAAATGTGTGAGTCATCTTTGGATACCTCTCTCATTCCCCATATTCCATCTGTCACAAAGTGTAGTCAGTTCTATCACATAACTTGGGCCACTTCTCTACATCTTTACTGTCACTATCCTAATTCAGGTGAACATCAATTCTCCTCTGGATTCCTGCAAAAACAGATCTCACTACAGCTACTACCATCTTCCTCCAGTGTCACTAAAACTCATCCTGTCATTCCCCTACCTCAACAGATCAATGGTCCCAAATTGCTACTGCCCAGATCTCTAACTGCATCACTCTTGGGACCACTCTTACCCTTCTCCTTTAGTCTCAGGGTTCTTCCTTCATTCTTCATCTATGCTATCCTCTCTTGGCCCAAGATATTTGCACATACTATTTCTTCTTCCTGGAACATTCTTCCCCCAACTCTTCATTAGGCTAACCCATCTTTCAAATCTCAATTGAAGCATGAATTTATCCAGCAAGTTTTATTCAAATAAACTGGTTTATTTGCAGCAATTATGGATTCCATAATATCCTGTCTTTCCCACTTTACACATCATGCTACACCAGTTATTACTTCTATAATGGCTCTACCCACGTGGGAGTGTGAACTCCAAGAGGATAAGGACCATGTCTGCCTTTACCACGTCATCCCCAGTGCTTGCCAAATAATGTTTGACATAGAGTAGGTGCCCAGTACATATTTACTGAATAAATGAATGACTATTTTAGTAAAGATTAAGGGCAGATGATTGATGATTGCTTTTATCTGGCATTTATATGCTTCATGCACAGAGATGATTTTGAGTCATGATCTCTAAATAGTACTTACAATTTTGCCTTCTCATTGTGTATCTGGGATCACAGAGGATGCTCTCCAGCAACTGATACATCTTCAGATTCCAGTAGTGCCCTCCCTTGCACATTATTGTTCCAATTTTCACATTCCTAGGTAGCGATATCAGTCTTCCAGAGAGAAGTCCTAGAGAAGTCCTAGAAGTCTGCTGTACAATAAAGACCCATTTCAGGTATAAGTTGATCTCAGGTTTTATAGCTAGTGGAAATATCTCTTTGATTATGTTAGTAACATCTATTGGTAATAGATATCCCTGAGATGTTACCACATAGAGAAAATATTTTTTCTCCTTTTGATTGGTTTCAATACATTGCCTTTTTAACCTTAATTCCCTTGAAATGTCTGTTTCTCTCTTCTCAAGCCAGTCTATGATAATTGCATTAAATTTATGTCCACTCAGACTATATAGATTAATGCTATTAAACCTTGTTTGTTTTCCTGTCCACTCATTATGCTTTATTATTAAAAATTGTTAATATTTGTTAATTTCATGCCAAATACTCCACATATATTTATGTCATTGTAAAATCAAATGGAGAAGGTGCAATTATCATTCTCAGTTTTACACAGGAGTAAACCATGGCTTAGAAAGGCTAACTGACCTGTCCAAGTCACAAAGATACGGAGTATTCAAACTGGGATTTAAACCCAAAGTTCTGCCTCCAGTTCCTTTGAAACTCTCAGTTTGCACTGTGCTATTGTTTTACATGCTGAGACACAAGTTATTTTAACTCTTTGCCCACCTCTCCCTTAATTTTCTGTATAAGGTAAGCCTTCAATAAGTACTTGTTTAACTCTTCACTGGGCTGTTAGTATTACTGCTGAATGACAGTATTTGTGGTACTGTTCTTTTTACTAATTTTTTCTTTCCTAACCCAAACTGAAGAGAGCGTAAGCGGGAGAGGCTGGCAGTGCAGAAAGTGCAACAAGGATAAATAAAAGTCGGAAGGAAAAGACAAGATTGCTAGGGTTTCACCAGTTAGTTACTTGGGGTTCAAACTGCTTTAGGAATCCGCTGGACGTAATGCTAGTAATCTAAACTTTGTTCTTCCTTCAGGACGTTCGCTTGTGTAAAAGATTCCCATTGTAGAGAAATGTAAAAAGAAATGGAGGAAAATTGGCAATTTTGCTCTATCATGGGTCTATATTTTGGTTCCTGTAACTCGCAACCTGAGTAATTAATGATGGAAGAATTACAGATTTCACCTTTCTCGTTTACGGCGCTGATTTTCACCTGTCCCTAATTCAGAAACTCCCTTACTCGGTGAAGGCACACAGCTCTTCCTTCCCGCTCGCGTTTCCTCCCAGGGGCGCTTTCGGATTCCCGCCTCAAAGCCCTCCCGCCTCCACCCTCCCCTCGGAGTCACTCCCCCAAGCCTCCCCAGGATGACCCTCTGACCTAGGCGGGGGAGGAGGGAGGTTGTCCGGAGGTAAATGGGTCAGGAGCAAGGCTCGGACCTGGACCGCGGGGAGGCCCGGGTGCTGCGGGGACCGAGAGCCGGCCGAGCGCCGCCAGCCCCTGCCTCGGCTGCGGGCGGCGAGCGCCCCTCCTCCTCTCCGACTTGGTCCGCAAGCGCGCGCCTCCCACTCCCGCAGCGGCCGAGGGCTCCTCGGGCCGGGGGAACTGCGCCGCGGCCGAGAGCCGGCAGCCGGCAAGGTCTCGGACGTGGGAACCAAGCCTGTCTAGTCTAGTGGTTAGGGACGCTGGCTTTGGAGTCCAATTCTGTTTCCACCTCTCGCCTCCTAGGTGACCTTGGGCGAGTTGCTTCGCTTCAGTGTGCCAGTTTCTAAATCGATATGGGGAAACTGAGGTGAGGGCTAAATCCTAGGATTGTTGTATTAACAAAGCACTCCAGGCAAGTAGTAAGCGCCCAGTTAATAGACAGCAACGGTCAGCCCTCAAGAGTGAGAAGCGAAAACTGCTCTGGGTCCAAGGATGTAGGTTTGCGCTCTCGCTTTTCCAGTTCTGCACCGAGGAGTAGGGGGAGGGGCCGCCGGGAGCACCTGCCCTCCCTCCCCTCCCCCCCCTCCTCCCCTGTTCCAAGATAACTCGGGAGTAGCGGGGAGGCATTCGTCCCAGCCTTGGGTTCGGGCTCCTTAACGCGGCCCAGATCCCCCAGCCTAGAGGCAGCCCGCGGCGCCCGCGGCACGTCTCTCTCCCGCGAGCTGAGGAAACATTTCTGCCCTGAATTGAGTATCTCCCTCCCTCTCCGACCACAGAGCTCGCTCGCTGCCTCCTCTGGGACTCGGCAGCCGTGGGGAGTCCGGCAAAGCCTCGGGCGGGAGGGAAGAGACAACCTCAGGGTGTGAGAGTGTCCCCCCGCCCTGGGAAGGGAAGCGAGGACGAGGGGTGGCGCGGAGACCGGGGGAGAACACCGGGCCCCCTGGCGCTCCTGGGCCCCATCCTCATTTTGCTGCCTTCTAGGGACTGCTCTGGCTTTTCCCGTCCCGAGGCACACACATCCCCGGAATAGCCAGGTGTCCCAGGCCGCCACACGCCCGGCTCTCCGCCTAGGGCAGAGAGGCCGGAGGCTCCAGCTCAGCACGCGGCGGGAGTGGGCGGCGAGCGCCAGCTGGCGAGGTAAGGAGGGGCGGGGGGCGGGTGGGGAGAGTGCCTTCACGTGCGCGCGCCTGTGCGCGTGCTCCGAGGGGGCGTCGGGTGGGGGTCCGCCCCAGGGCCACCCGCCCTTCCTGCACCGTGTCCCCGCCCCAGCCCCCTCGCACCCTGCACCCAGGCTCCGGTGCTAGCCACGCGCGTTCCCCACGCCCCCGTGTCCCAGCACCCCCTGATCCAAACCCCACCCTCCCCACTAATAATTTCCCAATGCAGAATCAGACCGAAACCTGGAGAGAGAACGTTGCCTTTCTGCTCCCTTCGCCCCCCCCCCCTTCTATAAATAATCCGGACTAGCGGGTCAGGCACGTCACACGGCAAGAAACCGGGACCCCGACGTTTTCTTCTCTGGGAATAGGGGGTAAAGGGTGAGGAGAAGGAGAAAGAAATCGCTCGTGAGTAGTGAAGAAAAGCTTGCTCCTTGACTCCTAGAAGAGACCAGGCACCATTTTATTCTTTTTTTTCTTTCTTTTTTATTTTTCCATTTCTTATTCTCTACCCCCCCTCTCCGCCCCAAATCCAATGGATTGCTCAGCACTTCTCCCATTGGTTTCTTTCCTCCCTCCCCCTTCGACTACTGCACCCACCGTCCCTCCCCCCCAACCCCCGCCGCACAACCCCCACCTCCAGCACACGTCTCGCCCCACGCAGGGGATGCTATTCTCCGGGAAATAAAGTTCAAACTCCTCGCCTCATAGGCTTGTTGAGACCAGAAATGGGCTCCCAGGCACCCGTCTTCCACTAGCACTCCACACCTGCTGTCTTTTAAATTCCTAATCTGGTTTTGCATATTTAAGAGGAAACATACATACACGCCCCAAAAACCCACAACCCGTGAGGTGCAAAACTGCCTCCCGCAACTACCAAAACTTACCCGAGGCTCTAGTTGTTTTTGTCTTAACGGAAGGAAAACAAAGATTTTACTCTGGGCCCTCCAGTGGGGTGATATTCAACTATGTATATGTTGTACACATATATGTTTTTTCTTTCTCCCCTTTAATTTTTTTTTTTTCCTTAGCAAGAAAATCTGCTCGGTCCCAGGCAGCCGCCGCTGCCCCTTTGATGTTTTGGTACACCGTGCGCATGCGCCTCACATTAGAATTACTGCACTGGGCAGACTAAGTTGGATCTCCTCTCTTCAGTGAAACCCTCAATCCCATCAAAAACTAAAGGGATGTGGAGAGTCCGGAAAAAGGGCTACTTTGGGATTTGGTCATTCCCCTTAATAATCGCCGCTGTCTGTGCGCAGAGGTAAGTGTGCCCAGCATTTCTCTTTTTCATTTCACTTTGAAGGGCTCTGTCTGCATACCTCTGTGAGCAGGGATCTGTAGTGAGGATCGGATAGATGCTGAAGACGCTGTTCCTGCTGCCTTATTGATGCCTGTTTATTGTCTTTTCTTTCTTTTTTTTTTTTAGTGTCAATGACCCTAGTAATATGTCGCTGGTTAAAGAGACAGTGGATAGACTCCTGAAAGGCTATGACATTCGTCTGAGACCAGATTTTGGAGGTAATGGGGTTGCCTTGGAAATAAGAAACAGCCTAGTTATAGCCTAAGCTGTCTTTTGAGCTTTGTGTGCGCTGTGCCTTCCCTCTCCCTATTGTTGGCTGCATGTGGTATATCGGATGTGTCTCTGTGTTACCATATTGAGAAAGTGATCCAAACTTAAGCCTATTTGTCAGTATCCAGCACTTAGATGGTCTTTCAGTGAGACCCTCTTAGAGTTTATAGGTGACTGCTGTTCTTCACCTTCACTGCTAAAATCCTTTGCTTCACCGCCTTTGCTTCATTGAGATACGAGCCTCTTAAGTTTAGTTAATGGTGTACCCAGAGAACCTGGCTTACTGGAGGCCATCGTGAACATTTTTGAGAATAAAATGTTCAGGCAATTGGTTGAAAAGTGGCATTAATCCCCTGTGCCCGCCTACTTTGGAAGAGTTCTGGCATGGTTTAAAGTGGCTGGTGTCTGGGTATTCTCCAGTCCTGGAAGCCCCACTGCTTAGGGCGGGGGGAGGGAGGGGGGGTTCGGGAACGCCAGAAGGTAGGTGGGGAGGTAGCTGGGAGAAGGGCGAAGGACCCCTTGCTGCAGCCTTAGATACACTGTTATGCCCATTTAATTTTGCTTTAGACTCTTATGAAGCTCAAAGAGTTAAACCTGCTCACTGAAGGACAGTGGGAAAGAATGAGGAGGAGGGGGTTTTAGTGCAATATATAAAATTCCCTCGGGCTAGACTGATTCCTGTGCTTCTGTGAGTTGTGTGTATTCTCACACTGAGACAGCTACATATGTAGACAGAATTGGAATCTCTTCCACAAAGGCACGTGTGTGCATGTTCCATAGAGCGTTTCCTAGAGGAGTGCCTGGCACTCTTTTTAAAAAGGAGCAATGAGGGTGAACAGCGGGGGGAGGGATCTGGGGCAGAATACCCCAAGCCCAGGGACTACTCTTGCTGAGAATGAATGAAGTTCTGAGTAATCACGTGGATGGCCATCTTGGTTCGCAGGTCCCCCTGTGGCCGTGGGAATGAACATTGACATTGCTAGCATCGATATGGTTTCCGAAGTCAATATGGTGAGTACTGAGGTTTATAGTTGTACCTCTGCAGACCTTCATTTGGGGACAGGAAGTAGGAAGGGGTCAGTCAGTGGGGGTGGCATAAGCATGAGTAAGCATATGAAATGGGGATGAGGGCTGGGAATTTTGCTTTGGAACCCACTGTGTTTGAGGTTTCAGAGCCCTTGCTTTTTGGTCCCTAATGATTTTTCCAACCTGGTTCGGATACTTGAGAATTGGTACAGAGCAAGTAAAATGCATCATAATTCATGTGCAAAACACAACCACATGCACAAGATCCCTTGCAGAAGCTACATTTCCTAAGGTTTATTGAGGAACCAGGTTCATCAAGTGATTTTCTGAGTTTGGAGTGGGGTCAGGAAAAGAGGGAACGGTTTTGAGGCTATTTCACAAGGAATATAATCTTACAAACTAAACTGTCGCTAATAGACTAAATAAATGACCCTGGGATACAGATGTCCACTTGTTGCTTTCAGATATGGCCTTTTTACAAGCTGATAGCTGTCACCTCCCCCCACAATTGTTCACCTGCTCTTTTAATGTCTCTTCCCCACAAAAATAAATTAAAAAATTGTCCACTCTGTGTTCTGAAGGTAGGCTAAGACCCATGTGCCCTATCTAGTCACTTTTGCAGTGTTGTACACTGCGTGTCCTAAGCTTGTACAGTTTATGGACAGCAGCACTCCTTAGTGGCTACCTCCTTGGAATTGGGGCAAATGCTGAGAAAAAGCCTCTCTCTTCCTGACCAGGGACACTTGTGGGGGGTTTGTTTCATGCAGGAGCGCCCCCTGCTGCCCATGTGGGGGCACTGCAGACAGACAAAACCGTGACAAGTGTCCTAGATACCCCAGAATACTTGGGCTGCTTCTTTCTCCAGTAACTTTTCTACTCTGTGTTGTTAAAGTTTTCTCCCTTGGAAAAGTCTGTCTAGAAAGGCCACATTTGACTGTAAGATGGTAATGTTACTTTCAATACTGAAAGCACACCGCACATTTCAGAAGACTGTTGTGGCATGGTTCTTCCTAGAAATGAAATGCACTAATAAAGAAAAGGGTGTAGTGTGTAAAGTTTTATGTAAAAGACTTCTCAGCCAGCCATCAGGACTTGAAAGTTAGGACATTTACTAATTAACTCAAGACAGCAAAAGTAGTTGATATGTTCTTAACATTATGCAGATTTTCATATTCCCAGAGCTTAAATAGAGAGAAAACTCAAATAACTAACCTCATCCCTATACATTGTCCAAAGACAGGTGATAGTCATTAGCATTATGACATTATAAAACATAACTACTCCAGGGAATATTCAACTCTTTCTATAAAGTTTCCACAAAGTTTTAATGCCATGTATCTTCTTATATTCTAATTATTGGGAAGGCTTTTTTCATATAGGATATAAACACAGACTGAGACAATATTGGGTGATTCAGAACCACAGATTTCCCACATATTATGAAAATTCCCTGTGTGTCTAGAGAATACATTTTCCTTGGGAAACTAATTTCTCAGATGCACAAATATTCGCTTTTGTGGAATTCTAGAGGTCTTTCATTAGTTTAAATTTTGAGTTTTACTAGAAAAATTTAAAAAGGTCCTAATGTGGGTACTTCCTAAGTCCCGAATACTTGAATCTAAATTGTGTTGCTAGACACAAAGTGATGACAGAAATCAGATGTGGTTCTGTGCATCCTGCATGTGGTTAAATTAGGCTGCTTTCTTTTGCCTTTTGATTTATTTATGTTATTTTTTTACAACCCTCCTCTTTGGAGCATCACAAAAATGGTGTTCTATGGAAAATTAGGAAATAGATTCTAAACAAACAATGATGAGATGATAGGTCACCTGTGATAGGTCAGCTATGAACTTGGATATATTATATCCCCCAACTGTTTAGAGTAGTGCTGTGCTGTGTGTGTGTGTGTGTGTGTGTGTGTGTGTGTGTGTGTGTTTTAAATTTTGTTCACCTTTTACCTGCATACAGCATTTTGGAGAGGTATCTGAGCTGGACACAATGCCAAGACCTGCTAGTCAAAATATAGACCCAGCTAAGGCGGGGTGACATCTCTTAAAGCTATTTACTGTTGATGAAAAATCATGGGATGTTGAAAGTGCAAAAACAAATGTCAGGTTGTAAATAGGCCAGTACTGCAGCATTAATGATTAGAACGAAATGTTAAAAATTCCATGCCAGATTCCTTTCTTAGCCTACTGCTACCACATGTGGACTTGTCCAGACACATTTTTTACTTGTTGAAAAATTATCACTTATTTCAGCTAACATTATAGTGACTTAAATTAATCCTTCAAAGAAAAATTTTGTGATGTATATTATTTTTAAGTATGCTTATTTGATTTGAAGCAACAGATGGGAAATTTCATTATTGGTGTGTAAATAAAATAAAGATGCTTGTGGCATATTACCTCTAGTATAGGGGTCTAAAAGTGTTAATATGTCTTGATTATTTTTAGTTCTGAAAGAATGGTTGATTATTTAAATGAAACCTCAAAAGTGATTAACATACATGTTTTTGCCTCATTATCTTTTATTACCTGCAACCTCTGGTAATTGTAATTTTCTTTTACTATGGCGAATCTTCCTTTGAAGGATGGTAGGCTCCAGACCATTTAGATTGTCACTGACTCATTTGTACTGAAGGAAAAGAGACATGTCAATGTGATACTCTTGGTAAATGACAATGATCAAAAAATCTGAACCAAATCAGGAGTCTTGAATACTAGTTCTGCTTCTGCTGCTCAGTCATCCTCAGGGAATTCACAGATGGACAGGGCTAAATTTCCTCACCTGTTAAAGAGGAGGAATAGTCCCATTGTACCTATTTCAGGTGACTACCAGAATTAACAAAACTATATATGTGAAAGTGTTGATGTTCCATGAACACAGCTTATGTAGAAGACTGAATAACAGGCTATCATTCAAGAGAATTTGTGTCCACTCCAGCTGCTGCCCTAAAGGTAATATACTAGGTCTCAAGTTTGTTTTTTTTCTTTTTTTTTTTTATGTGTGAATTGAGAGGGGACATATTAATTTGACTTCCAACTCAAAGTTATATGTATTTCTGGTTTGGTTTATTTAGTAGCTCTGTTGAGTACAAAAAAGTTCCAGGAAAACATGGAAATCTAGCATAAATGTAAGGAAAGTGCAGAATTCCTAAATGTCATACAGTTGTGAGTTCTTACTCGTGAAGGTGAGGTTGGTAGCTTACTCAGGTGACTGTTGGCCCAATGCTAGATCTTTGGAAGAATGTGATTTCAATTAGAATGCTCCTGAGTGGAAAGCTTGGCTCTAGAATGAAATATTTTTAGATGTCTTGGTTACATTGGCAGGGATCTTTTTGTTAAGGTTCTTTGATGAAAAGTGCATTTTAAGATCCAAAATTGGCTCTGAGAATTATGGACTGAAATAGCTTTCTCTTCATTTAAAGTAGATTCTTCTCCATCTTGAAACAACACATTTGCCAACCAAAGAGTGAAGCAATATTTCACTTTTGAGGAAAGAGTTCTAGTAAACACACACACAAATTACCTTTTTATGGAATGGCAAATGAAGAAAACTGCTGCCTTTTTTTTTAAAACAGATGTTTTCTTGCATCACCAGATGCACAGTTTAAAATTCAATTCAACACAAATGCTTATTTAGCAGCTACTATGATCCAGCCATGTTGTAGGCCTCAGAGACAGAGCAATGAACAAAATTGATTTGTCTCCTGACCTCATGAGACTTAATATCTAGGTGCTCACTATTCTTAATTCTTCTGTAGACTCTTACTGTACTTATGCTTAGCATAGTCTTATCTTTTCTTTAAAGCTTTTTTATGAGCAGCTGAATGAGTACCTAGTGGTCTGTATTTCCCATGAATTCCTTTGTCACTTCTTGGTTTCACCATTCATTTGTTATTTGCCATTTCAAAATGCTGTGTATGTTACATATTCATTCTGTTTTCCTGATCATGTTATAAACTACATGTAGACAGAGTTATAATATATCACTCCATGTGGTTTTGCTCTATACACAATGACTGGTTGGATGTTAGACTCTGGGTGAATGCCACAAATATTGGGTGAACTATTTGTTTTCATAGCAGCAATTTGTTATTATTCACTAGACACCATACCATATATGTGGAGAAACAGAGCATAGAATCATAGTCCTCAAATTCAAGGCATTCGTTGTTTAATATAGAAAAAATCACAATACAGGATTATAAGTGCTTTGAAAGAGGAAATACAAAGGGCATATTGGGAATGCAGAATACTAAGATATTACATAGAAATTTCTAGGTGAAGAAATTAACTAGAAATTAAAGGACTGTGAATAGATGTTCCAAGTAGAAATAATGGCACATAGGAGAAAAAGACACAGAAAAATAAATGGGGTTAGGAATTTGCAAGTAACTTTGACTGGAATTGGGAGTGGGAGTAAGGAGGTGATAAGAGCTTGTATTGAGATCACAGGTGGTGATCAAATTATAGAGACCATTTTTGCAGCTTGAAGTGTTAAATTTTGTTCCAAAGACTGTAGACATCCATGAAAGGATGTGAATAGGAGAATTGCATGAACAGATTCACACTTCAAGAAGATGCTTCTGAAATATGAAGAGTTAAGCAAGACTTAAGTTGGGGGATAAGATGAAAACTCACTGCAAAAATCCAGGAAGAATTGATGAATTGAGGCAGGGATGTAAAATAGAAGAAAGAAAAACAGCACATTTATGAGGTAGAAGCAGAAGGACCTGGTGAATCCCAAATTTCTGATGGTACTATTTATTAATATTCAGAAACAAAAGGTGCATCCAAGTTGGAGGCGGGAGTGAGGGATTAGGTATACGGGCAGATGGTGAGCTCAGTTTGGGATATGTTGACTTTTCAACACACGTGAAATCTCCCAGTGGGGATTGGGAAATATAGGTCTAGAGCTACGTAAAAAAGTCATGACTAGAGAGGTGAGCTTCTACATTGTCATCGTATAGGTAATATTTATAACAGTATGAATGGACACAATTAAAAAGGGAAAGTGAAAAGACAGCTACAGTTGGAGATCTGGTGAGCACAAGTGGAGGAACACTGAAAAGGAGTCCACAAAGAGTAACAAGGAGCTAAGCAACAATCAGAGAGTTAGGAAGAGAACCTGCAGATAACAGTGTTTGGTAGTGGAGGTACAAGAGAGTTTAAAAAAGAAGGAAGTGATCAGTTATGTCACATGCCAAAATGATCAATTGAAATAAGTTGTGAGATTCATCTACCGAGTGTAGTAGTAACAAGAGCTCACTGGTAAATATAGAGGACCTTTGGTAGTTGGGAACTATATTTTTGAAAAGTTTGGATCTGAAGTAAAATGGGGAGAGAGCAATTACTAAAAGGAGTGATATATAATTTGGAGAAGTTTCCTTTGGAAGGGAGCAGGTTGCAGATACAACACAGGAGATGGGTGGGGCGGCGGGACAGGAAGCTAAAGGCTCACTTAATTGAAGACCTCTATATTCTCTCCAACATGGGAGACATTTCCTATTGAGAATAGAGGAGGTTAAAATTGGCCTCTGTGGAGAAAGGGTAAGTAAGTGAGGTTACCTGGGACACACAGAAGGATAGCCAAGAAGCAGTGAAGCATGGTGAAGTGTATGTGAACACTCTCCGACTACAGGCAGGCTTAAGCCTAAGTGAATTATGCTTAGAAGTTCTCCTTCCCAACTTTTAGCAAGCTATCATGTTCTCTCCTTTTTCTTCTACTCCTTTGCACCATTATCCCCTCTCCCTCTCTTGTATATTACCCAACATTTTCCACGTCGTGTAACACAAATAGAATAGAGTAAAGCTAGTGCTTATTGAGTTCTTAACTCATGTAAGTATTCTGTTGATTTGCATTATTTCATCCAATGCTCCTATAAAAACAGTGAGGTAGCTACATCAACCTACTTACAAAAGAGGAACCTGAGGCCAAGAGAGGTTAAGTGACTCGTTCAAGGTCACACAGCTAACAAATGACTGACTTCACATTGCTTGATCTTAACCATGCTGCAGTTTTAAGTTGTAGCAAAGACTCATTAAAAAAAAATCATTTTCATTCCTTGAGAACCCTGTTTTGTTGTAGTTGCTATTTTTTGAAAGAGTGGATAGATCAGAGAAACTAATCATAAGATGATACTTCTCACTCTCTTCGCCTTAAAAAAAAATCTTAATTTTATTAGTGATTCCAAGTAGGTAGTTTATTCAGTATATATTAAATATAAGAAATGATACCCATCCTTGAGAAACACATACTTTAAATTACATCTGTTGAGCATGATTTAAACCATGCAATAAAGGAAAATTTACATAAGATCCAGAATATTTCATGTGTTGTAATTTCTGTCATTATGAATGGGTGCTATTGGTTAACTTGTCTAATAATTTTCTTTTGCCCTAGAAGAATCTATCAGATAACAATTAAGGCCAATAATTGCCAGGAAATACTGGCTGCTACATGTTTATGAATCATAAACTCAGGGGTTATGGGCTGTGAGTGGACACTGTGTGAAAACACCACACCCTTTCCCCCCCTTTTTGTTATCATAAATACCTCATTTTCAATTGAACTTTTTTTTTTCATTGAGAACACATTTTTCTGATTTCTGGTTAATTGCTTCTGCAGATAATTCTCCTAAAGGTGGTTGAATTCTTTTCCTTTTCTTCCCAGAGCTTTCCTTCCTCCATCCCATGTAGTATAAATGAGACTCATTATAAAGATTACATCTCTAGAAGACTTACCTATTTTAAAACATCTATGACAGTTGATATTGACAGTTTATAAGTCTATTTTTTTCTGGTTAACTCTTAGGGCAATTTTTTTTGCTGTTACCTTGTGGGTACCCTGAACAATGCTCTTGCTTAACTATGGGCATGAAATAAAGATGTGATAATGGGCTTCCTCTGCAGGAGACAGCAGGCTAAGGAAGTATCTCAAGTTTCATGTTTTAGTGCATCATGTGTGCTTTGGTGTGCTCCTCCAAGTAATTAAGTGGTTGTGGGAATTTTTTAAGAATGTGAATCAAAGTGTTTTTCCTAACTATATGGGAAGGGTGTATATATGTTAACTTTGGGGAAGGGCACGATTTGTTTTATGATCATTCTATAACAAAGTTTCTTACCTTCAGCCTTGCTGTCACTTTGGACCAGATACTTTTTTGTTGTGAGTGGGCGGTCATGTGCATTGTAAGAAATTTCATGGCATTTCTTGCCTCTACTCCACTCGGCTGCCAGAAGTACTCCTGCTGTTGTGAAAACCAAAAGTGTCTCCAGAAATTGCTAAATGTGCCGTGTGGGGTGAGGGGATTGTCCCCAGTTGAGAGCCACTGGTGTAAAGAATGGTGTTGTGGTTTTGTCTCTAAGCAACTAGAGAAAAGAGATTTGTCACTGAGATTTTCTCATTGATTTTGTGCTTCGTCACCATTTTCATTTATGTTTGGTGGTACATTGTGACGAAACCAATTTGAAAATACCAACAAATATCAAAAGCAAAAATTACCCATATCCCTATTATTTTATTAAAACTGTGTTTTAATTTGTATTACCTTCTAGCTCTCGTCTATTAGTTTATTCATGTTTTATACATTGCACTTGTTTTGTAGAGATAATTTTATAGTCTATATTTTCACTTAACACACCATGCATATTTTTACAGATTTATGCTTTCTTTATAAAAAATACACATCTCTACTACCACCAGTGTAAACTGGTGGGTATTTTTGCTCGATCTTACGAACATATAATGAATATATTGACATTTTATTTTTTATTCATTCTGAGAAACCATTTTAAAATATATTTTATAGATTATTAGTCATAATTATAGCTATTGATTATTTAAAAATAAACTTATTTACTTTATCTTTTAAATTTTTCTTTTAATGTTTATTTATTTTTGAGAGAGACAGAGCACAAGCAGGGGAGAGGCAGAGAGAGAGAGGGAGGCACAGAATACAAAGCAGGTTCCAGGCTCTGAGCTGTCAGCATAGAGCCTGATGCAGGGCTCGAACCCATGAACCATGAGATGATGACCTGAGCCGAAGTTGGACGCTTAACTGACTAAGCCACCGGGTACTCCCATATTTACTTTTACTTTTGCACCATTAACAATAATATATAAATCACATACAAAATAGAGAACTGGATTTAAGTAGCGTATAAATGGAAATTTTAAAAAATGATATATCAAGTTGACTCATATTTACACAGCCACTCTTTACTGTTTCTATTCTGATATTAATCGGTTTTTCCAAAATCAATTTACACTTTTCAGATGACAAAAATACTTAGGAACAGTTAAAAGAGGAACAAGAAGCAGGGGTTATGAGTTTTTAAAACACAAGATTTATGTGCATTTCATTTGCATTATATATACGTGTGTGTGTATATATATATATATATATATATATATATATATATATTTATATGCAAGGAGAGACATGGCTTTATGTTATCCTGCCCCCATTTATATGGAAAAATATAGGAATGTCTTTAGACCATTCATTGGCTCTTGCTGGTGCTCATTTTGTTAACATTCTATCTGCATTTTTATTGCCAAGTCTTATTTTCCTTGCACTATAATTTGGCCCCTACTGCCCACTTACTTGCCAAGAGGTCTTAACTTAGAAGTAATTGTTTGGCAATTGAAGCTAAAATAACTTCTCTCCTAACACAATAGCAACAATTAATGAAGTTTTAAAGGTGAATCTACCTGTATCTTAGAAAAGTGATACAAAAGTAAGCCATAGAGGAAGATCGGAGATTTTGAGGTGTACAAATTCATGGAAAGTGCCCAGCACGATGCCAGACAATTAGTAGATGCTTGCCAAACATGGATTGGCAGAATTGGTTGAAGGGGTAGTTGAAGGACTTCAGTACATCAAGCTACCAGGAAGTGTTTATCAAGGGCTAACTTAAGCAGCACTCTACCAGTTAAGCTGGATTGTGGAAGGATGGGAAATGGGACTAAGGTACTTCCTAGAGTCAAGAAAGATTAATCTTACTGCCTGAAGAGGGAGGTGAGGGTTGATGGAGAGAAGAGTGTTTCAGATGGTGGGAGAGGAGACTGGTATGTCTCTCAGGTAAAAGAGTCAAAATAAAAAATTGGGAATCAAGTTTTACAGTGATTGTCAAATTTTTCTGTGCAGTAGAATCTCTGAGTCTAGTGTTAATATTCATATTTTTAAGGCCCATATTCAGAGTCTGACTCCTCAGTCTAGGATGGCGTTCAGGGGTCTTCATGTTAAGTTTTCTACGTGAATGACACAGGTACGATCTGAAAGGCACTGTTAGAGGAACATGAGTTTTATAGTGAAGTTGGAAGCTGGATAATTAGTAATAAAAGAATTTGACAACAACTGACTGGCCTCTAGTTGTAATAGGGATTTTTACAACAATATAAAGATCTAAGTAGTAAGGGTGGGTGGGATTTGCAGAAAGAGACTTCATGGCAAAGAGAGTTGAACTGAACAAATGGAATCAGTGCAATTTGAATAGATGGAAAATTAGAACAGTCCTGTGGGAAAGGGCAGTAGGGTATAGACAGCATGAAGAAAACCATTGCATATTAGCAATAGTAATATTGCAAAAATATAAATTTAGGGTGTGTATGGCTATCTTAATGCTCACAGAAATCCAATGACCTAGATAATAGTATTATCATCTTCTTTTAGAAATGCAGAAACTAACAACTGGATAGATTATATAATTTCTAAGATTTCACAGCTAATGTAAGTGGATGAGAATGGTAGGGTGCATATGGAGGGTATGAATATGTAGAGTGAGACTTAATTGCATAGGATCTTGATGGCTCTGCAGAAGAGACCTTGGGATTTCTTGGGTGGGTGCTCTGACACTGTGAGAGAGCCTTAAGCATCTTCACAAGGAACAAAGTTAAAGGCAGAAAACACTTCATAAAGGAAGTATGAGAACATTGAAAAACATTTTCCAGATCTGATTTCTATTTTTATAAAATGTCCTTTGGAACTTCCACAATAATTTTATTGACACACATCATTAAAATGATCGCAGTTCTATATTTAAAAAGAACAAAGGTTGAACAATGGTTGCAAAATGGTGGAGGGATGAGCACCTAGCACACAGTGTTTGATACTATGAAAAAATTAATAATAACTGTATTGATTATTTAGTTTTAAGATGTCTGAAAAATATCAGAAATACTTATATTTTAATATACATTTCATGGTAATATGATTTCGCTATCCTTGTTTAGAAAGGTAGCTATGTAATTGGTGGTTAGTAATAGTAGCATTACACGTTACATATAGGGACAATGGCACTGAATAGCTCCCTATTAATTATTTATGGCTGCCTAATTATAATTCTTGAAGTATGTTCTTAAACTTTAGGCCTCAGTGATTAAACAAACATCTTGAGGTTGCTCCTCTAAAGATCAATAATTCAGTGCCTAATTGGTAGAAGACCATTGCATCAAAAACATTTTTATAAAATGTTTATCTCTAGACTTTTACATAGTTTATTAAATTAAATGGTTTTTAAAAGACACTTCTTATGTGGATCCTGAGAAACTTAACAGGAACCCATGGGGGAGGGGAAGGAAAAAAAAAAAAAGGACGTTAGAGTGGGAGAGAGCCAAAGCATAAGAGACTGTTAAAAACTGAGAACAAACTGAGGGTTGATGGGGGGTGGGAGGGAGGGGCGGGTGGGTGATGGGTATTGAGGAGGGCACCTTTTGGGATGAGCACTGGGTGTTGTATGGAAACCAATTTGTCAATAAACTTCATATAAAAAAAAAAAAAAAAAAAGACACTTCTCACTCAACTATTTTATTTTTTATTTTAAATAGAAATGATGGTTGCATCATGAGAATTAATCTACTTGACTTGCTTAATAAATGTGTATTTATCTAGCTATGAACTAATACATAATGTTCACTATCAAACATACTCAAAGTAGAGATTTAAAGAGGATTTGAGGGGCACCTGGGTGGCTCAGTTAGTTGAGCATCCAAGTCTTGATTTGGGCTCCAGTCATGATCTCACAGTTGTGTGAAATGAAAGCCCACTCCCACATTGGGCTTTATGCTGACAACACGGAGCCTGCTTGGTATTCTCTTTCTCCCTCTTTCTCTGCCCCCCCCCCATCTTTCAAAAGAAATAAATAAATAAACTTAAAAGAAGAGGATTTTATAAAATATATATAAAGTTATATTTGCATCTCATGGTCATCTTGACACTGGTTTAGGGTTTTGCATTTTCCATGAAAATAGCGATACAGTGAATAATAATGGAAATTAAAGGCCATTTTATTCTTCATTATTATCCTGCTAAGGGGAAATATTGGATAGTATGGCTTGGAATATAGATATTTGAAAGGTGACTTTTTTCTGTGGAAACAGTCCCATTTATTCCTACCTTCCAATTTCTAAAGCATCAACATAGAGCAAGTAATATTTTAGAGAGTGTGCTGTTCCTCCCTTCCAGGAGGGAGCATTTGTTTTAAAGTAATTATTGAATCTTCTTGCTTCTTAGGACTACCGTTTAAATGGATTTTACAAGGGACTGTATAAACAGACAGGTAGCTCTTAAATAATCATGCAAAGATCATCTTTACAAATTGTCCTGTTTTGTGAGGCTGTTGACATTTCATCAACTGTAGATGTTTCAGGAAATATTTTTAACATTAATCTTTAAAGAATGATTTATAGGCCATTTTAAGGAATATCATAAATAAGAAGGAGAGTTGTCAACAGCTTTAAATATAAGTGAATAGGTGCCCATTGTTAGGTTGTAAAATCTAATCACCTTTCTGTATACTTACCATTGTTGCAGATACTGTGATCCAAAAAATGAAATTTAAATATTTTTTTCTGTTTGCTTTCTTTGACCTACAAAGAAACTTAAAGACTTATTTTGTAAAGACGTATTTCTATTTCTTTTTCCAAATGAGTGTTTGAGTTAATAGACTGCAGACCTCTTGAAGCATTCTCCCATCAGTCAGTTGTGTAAACCTTTCCTCTTTCAAGCACTGTTAAGCCAGCTCTTTCTTTTGGTGGGGCTGATCTGCTAGGCTGCGTAAATTTGCATCTGGCTTATGTGTTGGAAGAATGCTTTTAAGTGTTTACTTGAATCATACTAGCTTGTCGGTGTGACAAACCATTTTTCTAACTGAATTCATTAGAGAATACCTTTGTTATTCTAAAAGTCATAATATTTTAAGTACTTGCCAAATTTACACGTGAGAGATATGTAAAATTACAGAGCATATGAAAAACATAGTTTCCTCATTTCCTTCAGATTTTTTTCAGTGCTTTATTTTAGACTGCTTGTTGGAGGCTAAGTTCTGTTCTATAAGAAATCTGAATAAAATCATTTTGCCAATTGCTTTTTAACACTACAGAGTAATATTTTCTGAAAAATATATATATACATATTATAAAATATATATATTATAAAATATATATGTATCATAAAAAATATATATATTATAATATTATAATATATATATTTTTTATATTTTATATATATATATATATATAATTCTCTGGTTATTCAGAAAGATCAGCTTTCATGTTCGTATCTTAATTATACATTTTCTAACAGACCAGGAAACTCTTCCTGTCTATCTATTTAATGAACCATCTTTGAAAGCCACATTTTAAAATATCTTTATTTCATTAATTTACCAAACTGACTCTGATCATCATCCCCACCACTTAGGTGGAAATTTGTTGTTTAATGGAACTTTTTCTACTTAGGATACTTTAGTCAAAGTGGCAATGCTATAGGTGTGTCTTGGTGTTAAAATTCCCAGATTTGGACAGAATACCTCTTAATTGTTTATGTTCTCATTAAAAAAGTAGCCACAATCCTAGAGCTCTGGGTTTCCCATTTTGTTGTTGTTTTAGTGCCTAGTGCAAATACGGCAGGAACAAAACTTGATTAAATCAAATGCTGCTGTGTCTTTGAGCTTTAAAGAGAGAGAGGGACAAAAAGAGATGCAGAGAGGGAGAGGCGAAGAGGGATAGACATATGTATTCCTGTTCTTGAAGAGTGTGTAATGTGTTTTCAATAGTTGAGAAATAGCAGAAGGCCTTTCCTACATAGTCACTGTGTCCTGTTTAGTATAAATGAATATTTATATATGTAAAGTATGCAACAAAGATTACCATGAAAGAAAGATATATATATATATATATATATATATATATATATATATATATATATATAAAATCAGGGACTGTCTTTTTGAATTACGTGATATGGAATCAACAATACCAAAATGCATGTGGATTCTTTCTGTACTTTTAAGCATTTGATAATTAATACATATTTTAATTTAAAAAAAGTCAATGAAAGCAGTTTTGAAAAATTACAGTATACCTAGAACTGGAATTTGAGCCTGATTTGTCCCCTATCCCATTTATTTTGTGTTTTTCTGAAGTGAAAGAAAAAGGAAGTTGAAAAAATTGAATGGACCTGCCTCCATCATAATCTCCCAGGATGATTGTTAACAATCCACATTCCAGATTCCCAGATGACTTTTGGGAAGCCTACAAAACTAAAATAAATAGAACATAAGGAAGTAGGCAATCTAATTCATTGAGAGGTCAGTTAAATTAGTAATTATCACTATGTCAGCATCATTAGAGTTTGTGGATAAATTGAAGATTATGATTTACCTTTTTCCTGGCTATTATAAATCCTCTTTCATCACTGAGGAATAAATCCAATTCATGCTTGAAACAAAAATCTGCTCTGCAAAGGATATGGTAATCTTGAGAATTAAGAACAAAATTAGATCTTGATTAAGTTTTATGACTTTCAGAATGAAGAAAATATCACCCCTTGATACCTTACTTGTTATTTTAATGAGGTGGTACCTATCTCAGAGCATCTCAAAATATTCAGTAGGCTGATGATTAGCATTTGTGTGAAATAATAATTGTGATGTATTTCAAGGTCAATCTAAAAACTTCAGTTTGAATACAGTTGTGTTCTTCAAGGTTGAGAACAATATGTGGCTTAAGCAAAATGTTTCTAATTTCTTTTTATCTACTTTATCAAATATACAATTGGGTTGATTAAAATCAAACATAAAATTTAGGGTATGTATATTTTATATATCTAATAATATACACACACACATATAATTATTAAGCTCTATGTTTCTTTTGAAAGGTAGCAGTCCTTGGGCTAAAAGTATGTTATTGAATTTTTCTAGAGATTATTTCTATAATTATTGTGAAAAAGTCAGTATTCATATCAAAAGCAGGGACTGGGAGTTCTGGATTTGTCCTGAATTTGTCACTGGTGATAAAACCTTGTACAAAATTCTTGTTCAGCGTTTCTGTATTTGGAAATTAAGGGAAATAAATGAAAAATTTTTGTCATATTTATTTTGTTAAGTGGGTAAATTTATCTGTTCTGTGATTTTCTTAATTTTCTTCCATTTAAAAAATATTTTCTGTTTTTATCTAGAATTGTTTTTATTACTTATTTCTGTCCATTATAGAAAAATCAGTAACAGTGTAAACTATAATTAAAAGTGAAGATGCCTATTAATATCACCACCCAGATATAAATACTATTAGCAAAATGATCAGTAAGCCTCCAGACTTCTTGGGAGGTACGTGAAATATTATCAGATGGTATCAGACATCATGTTTTATGATTTTTGCTCTTAATATTTTGTGAAAATCTTTTGATGACATCTAAAATTTTTCTACAACATAATATCCAAGGGTTGCATAGAATTTCATTGATTTTATTAAATCAATCCTATTTTGACAGACATTATGATTATTTTGTGGATTTTTAGTATCATGAATGAAACTATATAAAACAATCATGTATTGTCAGATTTGACAGATAGGTAGATAAATGGATAGGTATTTGTCACAGTAAAATTTAATGAAATAGTCTATCCTTTCCCTATTATTTGAAATCTTGTCTTTATCATATAGGAAATCTCATCTGTCCTTAGGTCTATGTTTTTACTCTGTAATTTGCCTCATTAATATTTCTCTCTCTCCATCTTTCTCTCTCTCCCTCTCTACATATGTGTGTGTGTGTGTGTGTGTGTGTGTGTGTGCGTGTATAGTGTAAGCATAATATGGTTTTAATTATTTTAACCTTAAATATCAAGGCAAATCTCCCCTCATTATGTTTCTATTTATTTATACTTAACCATTATGAGATAGTTAAACTTTCATACAATCTTTATATTTTGGCAAGTTAAAAAAAATGCTGTGCCAGCATTTTGGTTGTAATTGCTTGAAATTTGGTAGAAAATTTAGTTCTCAACGGCAGTGGCTCCTTGTATTGAAAACCATACTATGTCTCACCATTTATACATAGTCTGCTGTGTCCGTCAGTAAAATTATAGTTTTCTACATGGAACTCTTGCACATTTCTTGTTAAATTTATTCCCATAGGCTTTACATAATTCTTGTTAAATTAATTCTTAAATACTTTACAGTTTGTATGGTTATGGCGATTAGGATTTTTATATTCAATTATTATTTTTGATTCTTGGCCAAAAGAACAAATGCCATATAACCATCTGAGAAGGGTGTTTTTTATCTTTACCACTCCGAGTACCATTTCCATTGCAATTTATGCATGAAATACCTTTGGTATCAGTAACCTGTTTGAATAGATAGATAGATAGATAGATAGATAGATAGATAGATATTGTGCACTTTTTCAGTTTATTATTCCTAACCAACTTAAACATTTAAAATAATTGTTTTATTTCCATTTCAATCTCCAACATAGGATTGACTTACTTGGTCCCATAAAACCAACATGAATTACCATTGAAGGTGCAGTCTTCCATTCCTTTACCCCAATGAGGTTCATAAAATTTAGATTTAAAGCTAAAGTCTCCTTTTAATATATCCCCTTTTTATCTTGCATATCGCAAACCTTGTGAAAATAAGAAACCTTTTTTTGCTGTAAACCAAATCATCATCACATGCTACATTTAAACTCTGGTATCTATTACTTGATATATGTATGGATGATTTAATTACAGACAGTTGAAGAGGGCATGTTTTATGTTGAGGGCAGATACAACCAGAGAATAAAACAATGTTAACTGACACAGTGTGTGAATATAGCCACAAATACCTTTTTCAGAGTGAAGACTTGTCTGGATTTAATACTAAACCTAACTGACCTTGAATCATACTTGATCACCAAATATTGAAAACTGTAAAGGTTAGGCTTTCCCATTATGGTAGTCTAAGTTCATAAGTGATTTGACCATCTTAAATACACTGACTTATCAATCTGCTTTACTGAGCAGTTTTTAGTTTTCATGTTGAATCCTTCAGCTAAGAATAGTTTAGTTGTGCATGAAGTTAGAGATTACTATGTTAAATTTTAGGGAAAACATAGAATACCATATACATTTTAGGGAATTATAGTGTCTCCTTGGTTGAGTTGTAACTTTTGTATTGGTTAAGTCAGAAGTGCCTTTAAGAAAAAGCAAAAGCACAGATGGAGGAAGACTTTCTACAAATTAGTCCAGCATTGTCAATAGCATATGGTATTTGGCTGTCACATACATAGATACCCACACATACATACATAAAATAGAGTATAACTTTTTTTCTGTTTAAATAAGAACTTCTAACCTTCACGTTGAATTATTTGATGTTGGTAAATTTAAGTTAGCTGCATTAGTAGATGGGGATATCATGTGAAATAGCAATGCCACATACATCAGTTTGAAAAGACTATATATCCTTGGACAGGAAAATGTGTTTCTTGTAAATAAATATAGGAAAACTAAAGTAAGGGTAGAATTCCATGCTGTTTTGCAAGTGTGTGTGTGTGTGTGTGTGTGTGTGTGTATTAGATGGATGTTTTTAATATTAAAATATTGATGTGTTACACATCAGTGAATTTAGGCTTCTGACTGATGTATCAAGTAAGGCTTGATCTTTTGACAAATGTGTTTTGGTTCTGTTTATTTTCATAAAAAATACAGGTACAGTACTAATATAAATAGAAAACTTACTAGCACAATTAAAAGGAATCCGATTCTTAATTGTCTATAGATTTATTGTCCATTCTAAAAGATAATGATAAAATTTATCTTCAAAGATATATTGTAGAAATTTTTATTTTTTAAACTGGACTTTAGTGAGACATGGTTTGATAATCATGCTCATCTTTATTCAGCTAGTTTTGGCCAAAAGATTATTGATATTTTAGAGGAAGGGCCTAAACTTGCCTATTTTTATAAATAAACTTTTATTGGAATGCACCTGTGCCCATTTGGTTAGATATTATCGATACCTGCTGTTGCAATTTATTTGTTTTTAATGTTTATTTTGAGAGAGAGAGAGAAAGAGAGAGGGAGAGAAAGAGAGAGAGAGAGAGAGAGAGAGGGAGAGAAAGAGAGAGAGAATCCCAAGCAGGCTCCACACTCAGCGTGGAGCCTGATGCAGAGCTTGATCCCATGATAATGAAATCGTGGCCTGTGTGCTCAACCCACTGAGCCACCCAGGTGCCCCTGCTTTTGCATTTTAAATGCAGAGTTGAGTAGTTACAATAGAGACAATATGGCCTACAAAATCCAAAATATTTACTCTTTGGTCATCACAGAAAAAATTTTATGACTCCTGTTTCAGAACAATAAGTATGGTATGAATGTAAGTACTCTGGATATAAACCAATAGAAGACGGAGCATGTGAAATTGCATATCTATTGTTCTTGCTTATGTATCTGTTTCAACTTTACTTAAATGAGAGATGGTTCAAATTAAATAAGAATGTATTGAAAATGTGATTTAATGAAGAAGTATATTTTTGCTAATTAAGATTATGGAAAGCATAAAAAGGAGAACATCTTGTGGCTCCTGGGTGCTCAGTCAGGTTAAGCGAAAGACTTCTCAGGTCATGATCTCATGTTTCATGAATTCAAGCCTCACATCTGGCTGTCTGCTGTCAGAACCTCCATCCCCCCCCCGCCCCTCTCTGCCCCTCCCCAGCCCCTGTGTGTGTGCTCTCTCACGCTCTCAAAAATAAACAATTTATTTAATAAATATATAAATAATTTCTTTTTGGGAGTGTGAGAGAGTGAGTAATGGGGAGGGACAGAGAAAGAGGGAGAGAGAGAGAAAATCCCAAGCAGACTCAACACTATCAGTGTAGATCCTGGTGCGGGGATCACACTTATGAACCAGGAGATCATGATCTGAACTGAAATCAAGAGTTGGATGCTTAACTGACTGAGCCACCCAGGATCCCCAAAATAAATAAACATTTTTTTTAAAAAAGGAAAATAACCTTTGTATTAAAATTGGGAGAATTATAGAAAATAATGTGAAGCTTTTTGTTTCATATTAATTATTCTTAGATTTGCTTTTTAATATTGTTTATAAAAAGAAAAGTTATAGTAACTTATGTTCAGGTTTGCTTTGTAGTAAGTTGTGAATTTGTATGGCCTAAAAATGTATGGATGCTCCTTGTTAATATATTGATTAATGTAAGAATTAGAATCAAGAAAATCTTTTCTACTCATAGTCCTTAACAGTTTCTCTCTACTGAGAAATGATCCCATAACCCATTAGACTGTGCTTCATGAGGTCAGGACCATGTCTGTTTTTTTGACTATTTTAACTACTGGCAGATCTAGCTTAAAAAAGGTCTGACTCATGGAAATTACATAAGAAATGAGTTAAGCTAGTGGTAGAATAACATATAATCCCTTTTATTAGTGCTTCTTTCTCTTAAGAAGTTATAGCGCAACAAAACCATAGTTTGGTTCAGAAGTTTTTATCATTGCTTACCTTCAGTCTTCAATTTTTATTCAAGGATATTTTGGTTGATTTTCATAATTTGTTCTAGAAGTCATTGTACAGAGCTCTCACAGTGGTCATACAGTTATGTTAAGGGTCTACATATCAGTGCTGGTGACAACAGAGTACTCAGAATTTAAGGAATGGTTCCTAACTTGACATCTTTAGACAGTCCTCATTCCTTTCTGAAGTTTGTGGACTAGAATTTATGGCTAGGATTAAAAAAGTAAACCTAAGAGCAGAACAAAGCAGGAGTACCAGATTGTACATAAAATGAGGTATAATTGTTGTGACTTAACAGCTAATAAATATGCCATAATATTTCAGATGTAAGAGTAGTAAGGAAGTCAACAATGAACTAAGCCTACCAGATAAATAAAGTTTAAACCTCAATCCTTGAAAGTCTTTGTTAATGTTGAATGTCTTTGAAATTGGTTGAAATTTATTTAAAGAACAGAATGAGACAATCTGTTTTTTATTGCTTGATTACAACTAAATACATTTGGTAGTTATGTCTCCAACTACAAGAAGAAATAGTTTTCTTTCTTAAAACTTATAAAGGCAGGTTTGCTTATGAAAATTTCTAAGAGTATGTTTTTCTTTGACAGTTTTATAAACATTGGTAGCATTTCATAGTAGTTGAAGATCTGGGCTGTGGAATTTTGACTTTTCTTATTAGCTATGTAATATGGTCCAAATAACCTAATTCCTTAAATCATCACTTTTCTCATCTATAGAATAGGAATATTGATAGTATCAGCCTCAAAAGAGTATTCTAAAAATTAAATGATTTAATATACATACAAGGCTTAGTAAAGTTCTTTGCACATAATAAATCTCAATAAATTATATCTATTAATAACATTATATACATACAAATTTAATTTTGGTTGATGCCACAAGCCCGCTGACACATTCATGATTTCAGTTTTATGCAGAATGGACACCATATCAAGGGTAATGGTATCTTGAAAAGCACATGGTCATTTGATGGTCAAAGAAGCTATGTGCTGGAAAGGAATCCTAGGGCATTAGGCTAGTATTCAGGAGACCTAAATTCTCAGTACGATTCACCTACACACTAGTGTGTCATATCAAGTATGTCATTTTATCCCCCCTCTGGACTATAGTTACATTTTTGTGTGTGGTGTGGGGACAGGTGGGGATGAAGGTAATGAAAAAATGACTAGATTGATATAACCTTCCAGTTCTGAAATCCTGAAAATCTTTGAGTAAAAAAAACCCAGTTTTTTTTAAATTCTAAATTCTTAAAGATTTGCAACCAAAGTTGGAAAGAACTATGAAAAAAAAAAAAGACAGCTTTGCTTATTAGGCCAGAAAAAAAGCTGACAAACAGTAGTTGTGTTGTTTATCAGAAAGTGTTCCTCTTTCTAATGGAATATTTTGCAGTTGTTTTGCAGAATAAGCACTTTGCTAATTCTGTAGAGCTTTAGGGGTATAATCCTCTTAAGGTGTTCTGTCTGCAGGAGTCTGCTATGAAATTGTTAGATGCTAATACTTCTAGATGCTAATATTTGTTCATACTTGTGAAAAGAATTTTATTGAGAAGTTAAAATGCAAGTAAGATACAGCTCTACTTTCTTTCTAAAAGTAATTTTCTTTCTGAATCAAATGTGTCTCATCTTAAATGTGTGATAATACCTAGGGGGGGCTATTAAATATATGAGACTAACCAGAGCTTTATGTTCAACAGATAAAGATCCAAGGTTCGTATATGGAAAATGACACCCTTCTTATTGGAAATAGCATAAGATTTCATCTTGGGAAGTGCAGATGCCCTACAACGTAGTTTTATAGCTACTATTTGCTTTCTGTGATGGAAAAAATAAAAGAACTGATTGTACAGTTTAGTAAGGCTAGAAGGATAACTGTCTTCTCTGATTCACTTGGAAGACATTGCCAAGGTCATTCTCAGAGCACGAAAAACTATTAAAATAAAATACAAATGTTCAGAATACACGTCCCTTCCTACCTTCAAAGTTTGATTTAGTGCTTTGCCAAGACAGAAAACTAATTTGTTATCATAGGGTTGCTCAGATCTCAACCACAATAGTTTGGTTTAGAGATGGTCTTTCAACATGCATCATGGCTATATATACATGTATATACATGTATATACATATACATGTATATATGTAATTATATATACCATATATATATATACACATATATACATATATATATAATTTTATTACGTGCTACCAAGGCTATTTCCTAGTTGAAGGTAAATACCTCCAACAATGGTAATACCAGTAGTAACATTTTTATCACATTTGAGGATCTTAAAAGTACGTTAATATCATCTATTTCATTTGATTCTCCTACCATTCCTGGGAGATAAACAACAAGGTGTTTCTATTTTTTTCCTCCTTATCCTGCCTCCAATCCTCCTTTCTTGTCTTCCACTCTTCTTTTCTGCCTCCCTCTCTTAGTTTTTTCAAAAATAAACTCCAGAGACAGTAATACTTAGCCATATGATTAACTAAATGGTAGAATTTGAACTAGAATCTTGATGTTACAAACTCAGATCTAATATTCTATTTTCTAATTCAGGAAGCAAGTTAACGGAAATGTGATTGAGAGAAAGATTTTTTTTTAATCTTAAAAAAGAGTGATAGAGGTATTGGTGACCATGGATAAAGTACTTGGAACAAACACCAAATACATTCCTTTAAAGAGCCAATAAACCTAATAGTTAATGCAAAAGGAGCAGCTTGGGTTTGCTAAGCATCATTTCATTTTAATGCCTTGGGTAATCTCAAGAAACCACTAAAACCAATGTTCCTTCAGCTTGTCTGTCCCCATGAGATTTGTCTACATTTGAAAGATTGGCACAGTTAATCAAGCGTCATGAATCATGGATGTTCCAAGTTACAGCCAACAAATAGACCTCCTACAGACAACCCCCCAAAATCAGTAAATATTACTTGCTCTACCTGTTTTCTGAAGCAGTGTATTACAGCAGTAATTGATTATTTGGAAAGCTTTACTGATCATTGAGATCTAATGGGGCAAGCTGTGATGAGAAGTTTAGCCATGCTCCTTTTTTGTTCATTTCAGAAAGGCAGATATGCTTTTCCATGGTGCTAGGGCCCATACCAAAACAACAGGGCTTCTGTGCTGGGATAGTCAGGGTACCAACTGTCATAGGATATATGCATTCTTGAAAACTGGTTTCATGGTACATGGTCTGGAAACAGACAGACTGCATTAAGATATCAAATATGTGTGAATTTAGGCAGGTTGCTTAATTTCTGAACCTCAATTTCTTCATTTGCACAATGAAGTAAATCTCTTTTGGGAGTTTATTGAAGATGAAATATAATTTCTTTAATGTTTTTAGGATACTTCCTGTGCAAAGAAGGCATTCGTTAAAAATTGACTTTGATACATATGAATGCTGGCTATCACATTATGTCAAAAGGGACACTATGCCGAAAGAAATTATGTAAAAGAGATGAAACAATGGGCAGCCAGGAAATGAATATTAAGAATTTGAATAGGTTAACATAAGTAATTTTTTTTTCATTTTGTAAAACATATTGCATAAAGATTTGTTCTTTGATAAATTCAACCATAAAAATAAAAATTAGGAAAGCAGAAAGGCATCTTGCAGTTCATCCAACTCAGATCTCTATTTTATGATGAAAGAGCTGAGTATCAGGTAAATATTCAAGGTTATAAATGACACAAGACAAGGACTCTGACATCTAGAGTCCTTTATATGCCACTCCTCCCTACATACTAGAGGCAGCCAGAGTAATATTTCCTATTTATACAACTCACATAACCTCATGGCCAGGTAGAAGGTGTGGTTATTATTTTTTTTTAAGTTTTTAAGAACTTCTCTTACTTTTAATGCTTTTATAATTCACTTGGTGGTAAATGATCCTAAAAACAAGTAGCAATGGTTCATTTTATGCTCCATTTTAATGCAAAATCTGACATCAACATTGACTAAAGAGGGGAAAACCACACTGGAAAAGAGCTATAAAAGAAAATATGATCATGGTGTTAGATGCCATTTAAATAATCAAATGTATTATCTGTTATACCTCGACCTTGCTTTGCTCATTGGATAGATTTCATAGACTTAAATTGTAAATCATAAGCTTTATAGATTTAAAAACAAAAACTACAGAATGACTTGCAGAATTTCATCTTTCCTCACTTTCATTCACTTGAAATTGTTTTTTGTTTCATAAAATTGAGGTATTATTTTTAGTTTCTTTCTGAATTTTCTTTGGTAATTTCAAACCATCTATTGATAGTCTTTTGCTTTATTTCATTAATATGTCAATCTTTGATGAGACTTACATGTAGCAAAACTCTTTAAATATAGTCAATTCCCCTAATATGAAAACTTTTTATTGTAACTACTTTGTTGAATCCTAAAGGTTTCATCATGAGGCTTCATTGATTTTTTTCCTTCATTAGTAGAGACTGGGTGGCTACCCAGTGGTAGAATGATTTTCAGAAGGGTAGGTACATAGAAGAGAGCTTCATAAGTCTCCCATATAAATTAATGGGTGTGAACATTTTAGTTCATCATCTAAGGGTGATGCCTTAGTGTAGGCCATATATTATCACTGTATTTGAAGAAACTAGTTTTGGATTGCAAGATAATTGACACGAACATACGGTGAACAAACTCTGTGAGTCTATATGTGTGCATGGATCAATTTCCAGTCTCTTTTTACAGTGTTATGCTATGGCTCATGGTCTCCAGAAGGCAACCTCTGACCTGCCTATTCATCTCTTTTCTGGTATGTGTTAAAGGGCACAGTGGTTTTCAAAATAACTTAACATCCAAACTTAACCTTTTTTTACAGACTCTGAATGGCCATCTGAACATGTTCATTACCACTTCATAAATTCTGCCCTGAAGCTACATACTGTTCTTTATTAACCTTATAAAATTCAAAGGTAGTTGGTTTTAGGTTGATGCCTAAGAAACAACCACTACTGCTTTTCACAGTGATTTGTTTCAAGTGTTAGTAAATTCTTTTACAATCTAAAATCTGATTGTGGAGTTTAGGTCAATAGCTTGTGTTATAGGTATGGCACAAATAATTCTGATTTCATTTATAAATTATGATTTGTAATATATATTTTCTTAGATTTGAAAATAATGTGTATGCTTTAAGATGTCTTCTCAAAATACCCAATGACTTTATCAGTGTCTTTTTTATTATTGCCCCACATGAATCAGAGCATCTCTCTGTTACATGGGTTTATTTCAAGCAAGTGTTAGAAATCTTTGGCTTCTGTGGGATGCAGTGTTTATGAATGTTGTGCTCTTCAATAATCAAGAACAATTTTATAGTCAAGTAGCATTACCTATAAAGGACTTTTATGGTAGGATCATAGATGGTAATAAATATAATTTCAGTTTTTGAAATCAAATGTACTTTTTACTATAAACTGTTGCAAAAGTTAGGGAAATCCGTAAGACTTTAATTGACCATTAAAATAATGTGAAGTCTATCCCAACTCCTGTTTCTCAGCTAAGTTTTAGTAATGGGATGGTAATTTCTACTACTACAGATGTCTGTATGCAGCCCCCTTTCTAGAATGGATTAGAACTTTGTCTTCATTTTCCTTTTAACTCATTGTTTACAACGTTGGAATTTTTCTAGATCAAGAACTTATTTTTTCAAAGGAATTCTTTTTGTTCATACTTTTTATTTTATAGGGAATAGTTAGAAAATAATAAGCTTTTCCAATGTGGTGCAAAAGGAAGGATTGGCTAACCTCTTTACTTCAAATGTACCTCAGTGTTCTCTCATGAACAAATCAGAAACTTTCAGTTTTATTTTGTCATCTGTGGGTTATTTCAGTTACACTGTCCTCCTTTTTAACAAAATTTAGGTAAGGTGTGTTCACTAGATTCCACCCTTTAAACAGTTCTTGTGCACCAGCGCACCATTCTATGACTTACTATGACCCATTTTGTGCAGCCTGAGTTTAGAGAGTAATGCAGTTAGTGGGTTGTTGCAACTGTTTTAATGTCCAGCCAAATTACATAGGTATCTGGAGAGGCAGTTTACATTAGCTTGTCCTCTAAGTTTTCTTCCGGGCCACAATGAGAATGAGTATTAGTGGCATACAAAGGTATGTGGGGCAACCATATATTGCCCCAGTGGACTTCAACCAAAGTTGCTGGGGAACACAGTGGTTATCCACCATATTTATAAGTCAAGATGGAAGTTAAACCTTTTAAATCTAACTCATATTCTTTCTTTAATGACCTCACCCTTTGCTGCACAAATTTATTCTCAGAAAGTCAAATCTGAGTTTATCAAAGCCATAACGATCCAGTGTTAATACATCCTATCAGATTGAGGTATTTTGTGTTGCCTTTGTCAGGTATGACCATATTACTTCTCCCAGAATGAGGTGAGATCTTTCATCACAATCAATAATCTAACTCCAGGAGAGATGGAAGAAGGAAGCTTTTATTCCTCTCAAGGACACCATAATGATATCCGCATATACCTGATATTATTTATCTTGTCCTAATTCTACCTCCATCACAGCTGTATTCATGAAAAGTTGGGGATAAACATCTAATAACATTTCATATAATATCTCCCAACATGCCAGTTTCTGTCCTGTTAATTTATATATTCACATTAGGAATTGTCAGAGAAGAGCCTAGCAAAATATCTGAAAACAAAAATGGTACTGTTTTATACACAAAAAAAGGTGAGACAAAAGCCTAAGTAAGATGAGATGAAATGTTCCCTTATGTCAAGTGTACATTATTGCTGGAAACAAAAGTAGAGACATGTCAAAGACTGGGAAATAATAGAGCTGAATGTAATGTTTTTCAGTTCCCTGGGTCAGAGCTTCATTTTTATCTTTGTTGCCTAGGCTATTGGTAACAGTCCATTGTGTCTTTTGTTTTGATGATTTGAACATGGATTGAACAAAAAGAAAATATGGAAGTTTGCAATTTCTTAGTAAGAACATTCCCTGAAATGTGCTGTGTATTACATAAAGTCCATTATATTTAAATCTTCCTCAAAGACAAGAATCAGATCTTTTCTTACTTTGCACACCCTGAAGCACATATACAGTTTTTTTTAATGTTTATTTTTAAGAGAGCATGAGTGGGGGAGGGGCAGAGAAAAAGAGAGACACAGAGTCTGAAGCAGGCTCCAGGCTCTGAGCTGTCAGCACAGAGCCTGACATGGGGCTCGAACCCACTAACTATGAGATCATGGCCTGAGCCAAAGTTGGTCGCTTTACCACCTGAGCCACCCAGGCGCCCCCACCCCAAAGCACATATAAAAGAAGCATGTGGCATATCAGAAATAGCATTGCTCTTAAATATAAATAAAATAGCTGAGTTCAAGTTTAGTGGTCCCTTATTAATTATATGTATGTGTGAGGAGGCTTCATGGTATCTTCACTTTCCTCCTCCATCATTTGGACACAGAAATGATTACCTCTGGTTGCTGTGATGAAATCATACGTCTTTTGTGGAAACCATGGTACCCATAGTGGTTAAGAAGAGGGCTTTGGAAGTCATGCAAAGCAGGGATAATAATATTTACTTCACACAGTTGTGAGGATTAAGTAAAAGACTCGGATAAAGCCCTTAGTACAGTTTCTGGCATATACTAAACACTCAATAAATGTTAGCAACAGTATTAAACAATATAAATGGCAAAAGGAGTTAAGATTGGTCAACAACAATAAAAGAGCTTTAACTCATTTAAGTCTTATTATATGCATGTTATGCTAATGATTGCAGATAAGGAAAGTAAGAATGAGAGATAAATACAATGCACTTGATCATTCAAGTAGCAAATGCTAGGGTCAAGGCTCAAAGTCTTGCAAAGGAAAATCCAAAGTCTGTGCATGTTTTCTATAGCAGCTGCCTCTTGACAAACCTGTATGAAGTAGTAGTAGGCAGAAAAGCTACCATGGAATAGAGCAAATGCCAAGTTAGTTATACAGACTTCCTCATGCCACCTTTCTAGTGTGGCAAGCTGTTCGTTCTTTTGTTCCACCTGAATTATAATGGAGGTTTTTGGTACTTGTTGATGAGTCCATAAACTGAGGCTAAACATGTTTTGTTACCTATAAAACAAATATGCTGATGGGTTTTTTGAAGCTAATTGAGAATTACATTTCTAGTGTATTGGAAATCATCTTAAAGAATTATAGCTACAGAGTAGGAACTCATAATTTTGTTGTTATTAACGGGAAAGCGGGGAATTCCTTTATCAGTTCTCTAGCATGTGCTTCTAACCTTTAACTCTAAGAAGCTTACTTAATGCATTTGCATGGTAATTAAAAATCAGTGACGTTTAAAGGAACTTAAACCTAGTGTGGAATTAATGGGATATGTGAAGCATACCAGAACTTAAATATTTTGTTTAGGTAATTAAGCTGCTTAGAAAAAATAAAAACAGGAAAATACCTAGTAAAATTGAGTTTCTCACAGCTATACTTGTATGCACTTCATTCATTTTCTAAATTAAAAAGCTGTGTTTTGCAAATTGTCTTCTGGGTGGAGTGGTACATATTTTCCAATAATAAACTCATTATTGCTGAAGACAAAAATTTCTTTTGCTTTTGATTTTTTTTTGCATTTTAATTTCCTTTCCATGCACATTTAGTCGAAAAGTTAAATACAGTTTCAGAGAAATCTGTTGAAGATTTTCATGTAGAACTGATTATAGAGATATCTGTAATGAAAAAATGTGATGACTCTCAAAGAAGTTGACTTTATAGACTGAGTTTATTTTGCCTAACACGGTCCTTTTCCTTAGGTAAACCATATTTCAAGTGAACTCAGGAGCAGTTGAAATTAACTGATCTAAATGAATAGAATACTATTATGTATAGCAGCATTGACAAATATGGATCAGTAGTATTTTGGTAGTTAATTTTATGTGTCAACTTGACCCTGACTAATACAGTTATTAGAGCTCCTCCTTAATGAGCACTTGCTTTGGTAAGGCTTTAAGATCATATACATTTCCTTAATTAAAAGAAATTAACAATTATGAGACTAAGGTATATTTAATGTGAAGAAACTAGAGATTGGAAAAAGTAAACAATCTTCTAAACTCACACATCTTATAAATGAAGAAGACAAGTTTGGCTCAAAATTCAAGCCTAAGGTATGAGATAATTGGAATTCAGAGTAGTATGTGGACATCAATCTTAGCTGGGGTATCTGGGAGACCTCAGCACTGTAGAATTGCTTAAAGGCCATTATTCTGTTAAAGTTCATAATCAGTGCACATCATTTCTCATGCCCACTGAGGACCATTCGGGGGCAATATAACTTGTAAGAATGACTCCATTAAAAGTGTATATACTTTAATGATAAAGGGAAGGCAAGAGAATTTCCTTTCTCTTTCTTGTTTTCATTTATTTATTCAAATACTCTTTAAGCATTCACTTTAGGACAGGCACTCTTCTATAAGTATTTCGTATTAAGGAGATAAAAAGATGAATGAAACAGACCAGATCTTTCATTTCATGTGCTTCTTCTATAGGAGATAGTAATAAAGTGAACATACAAATAAGAATATTACACATTCTGGGGGTGCCTGGGTGGCTCAGTTGGTTGAGCATCTGACTTTGGCTCAGGTTGTGATCTCGCGATTTGTGGGTTCAAGCCCCACATTGGGCTCTGTGCTGACAGCTCAGAGGCGGGAGCCTGCCTCAGATTCTGTGTCTCCCTTTCTCTCTGCCCCTCCCCTGCTCACATTCTGTCTCTTTCTTTCTCTCAAACATAAATAAACATTAAAAAAAGAATATTACACATTCTGTGCATGAAATAAACAGAATATGGATGTGATAGGTTTGATGGGAAAGTACCTTAGGGATGGAGGGACTTTTAAAGAAGTTGCATTTAAGCTTGTGGTGAAGGATGAGAGGAAGCCACCCTTGGGAAGAGTTGAAGGAAGAGTTTCCAAAACTCTGGTTAGATAATCAGCAAACACATTTGCAACTGTTTAAGCAAAAGTGTCCAGTGATGAGCACATCACTGTGCTGTGGGGAACTGTGATTATAAAGTTCTGGAATGAAATCACTCTTGGCTAATATTTTTGGCATGGAAAGAGTATAACTCTATGAAAAATATTTGCTTTCTTGCTCCAGATGAAATTGAGCCAAAATTGTGACCTTAAAATGAATTTGTCTTTGAAAAAGCAATCAAATGATGAAGAAGCCAAATTTTGGTAATGTATAGGTCATGTCCAGCTTCACTGTACTTAGCGTTTCCACTGTTTTGTTGTTGCAATTTCTTTCCATTGATAGTTTTAGTAGAGATCTGTGGATACATGTTACAGATGAGACTAGTAGAGATTTATCTAAACCCTAGGATGTTACTATAAAATCCTGTTTGAAATTTAATTTGTTTTGTTTGGTGATGTTAATCATCAATTTTTCAAAATGAATATGTAAAAAACATATGCTAAAAATAGTGTTTGCATATATCTCTTATGCTAAAATGTTATTTTGCATTTGTGGCTTTGCTTGAATCTGTCACTTTTCTTTTTAACTGAAGTAATCCCTGGTTTGTCAGTTTTGTTTTAATTAGTAGGTTAGTAAGAATAGCTTATGTAATACATAACTGGATGGTTGGGATTATGAATGTTTCAATTTTTTATACTTAGTATTTTTAAAGTTTTTCCAAAGATGTGTATTCTATAGTCTGAAATTGGTATGTAAAATAAAATCATTTCATACAATATATAATTCATTTTATATAAGAAAAGAGCAAGATTTTCTAAACGTATTGATCTGTGTCTTTAAGTTCCCCCTACCTTCCTTTCTGATGTAGAGTCTCTGCCATCAGACCAAATCTATTCCACAATAGCACTATAATCACTCACGTATTTAGTATGAATGTGAGGTTGCTACTTTCTCAATAATTGTGGACAAGCCCTTTTGTTTTACTGTGAAGCTAACTATGGTATGGTAAGATATCTGTATGTCTACACGCAGTCAAAATACTGATAGCATCATGCTTGTTACCATAACCTGATTATTCTTATCCTGACTACTATGGTATGGAAAGAATATGGTTGCAAGCCTCTAACAATTATGGATATACCCTTAAAAGACCAAAGAAGTATAATGGAAGATGACTAATAAAACTTCAGAATACTCAAATTGTCATAAAAATGAATTTTTCTTTCTCGTTGCCTTCTTTCCATAATGCTTTTTTTTTTTTTTTTTAATGAAGTCTAAGTGGTAGACATACCATTGGATTGTTTGGATACACTGATAGATATGCAAGAAAAAAAACCCTCCACATTATCCTCTAGGCTAGAATAGAAATCCAGGCTTAAGTTACTAAAATTCACAAATACTATGTAATAAAATAAAAGTTTTTTTTTTTAATTTTTTTTTCAACATTTATTTATTTTTGGGACAGAGAGAGACAGAGCATGAACGGGGGAGGGGCAGAGAGAGAGGGAGACACAGAATCGGAAACAGGCTCCAGGCTCTGAGCCATCAGCCCAGAGCCCGACGCGGGGCTCGAACTCACGGACCGCGAGATCGTGACCTGGCTAAAGTCGGACGCTTAACCGACTGCGCCACCCAGGCGCCCCAATAAAATAAAAGTTTTTAAAGAGATTAGTGGGAAAATTTTATTCTTTTCATTTATGTGAAAAAAGAATTTTCTGAGAAGGTGAAAGTCAAGCCAGATCTTAAGGAGTAATAATAAATTAGCTTTGAAAGAAAGATCATGGTGGTCAAAATGTGAAGACAGGATTAAAGGGAATGAAACCAGAGGCTGGAAGGTCATTAGGAAGTAATGCAAAAGGCTAAGCAAAGGTGATAGCAGTCTTCCTAGGACTTTGGCAGTGGGGTATAGAGGAGGGCTTTATATTCATCCATTAGAGCTGATCTGGTTGCATAATGTCAGTGTTTGTCCTGTTTGCTTTGTTTGCATACTGTATTCGGTGTGATGTCTTGACTGTGACACATGGAAGGAGATAACAGGAAGTGAGGATTGAGGAATAGGCAGAGTCAAAAGGATAGACATGTAAACAAATGATGCAATCCTGTGCTATGAGTGCAGTAATCAATGTTTAAGATAGAACTGATTCTAAGGAGAGAGTGATTCACTCTCTAAGGATGTCAGAGAAGACTTTGTTTTTAATATTTATTTATTAGAGAGAGAAAGCGTGAGCAGGAGAGAGGCAGTGAGAAAGGCAGAGAGAGAATCCTAAGCAGGTTCCCATGCTGTCAGCATGAAGCATAATGCAGGGCTCAATCCCACTAACCATGAGATCATGACCTGAGCTGAAATCAAGTGTTAGACCCTTAACCCACTGAGCCACCTAGGCGCCCCGTCAGAGAAGACTTTTTAGAAAATGTGATGCCCAAGCTGATTTTCCTCATGAAAAAAAAAAAATGGGATAAAGGCTTTTCAGGCAAAAGAAACAGCCTATGCCAAATTTACAAAGTAATAAAACTGAGTGTGATATTCAGGGACATATACATTGATATTGCTAGATGGTAGTGTACAAAATGAGAAAGCATGCGTAGAAATATTACTGGAAAGCTGTTTTATCCTGAAAATCATTGGAATGGATGGTAGTCATTGAAGTTCACTCAGCTAATTCCTTTTAATATATGCTTTTATCTGATATTGTATTGGTTGTTGATGCCCTTTAATCAAAGAGTGAATTGTACATGCTTTATTTTGCTTCTATTGTTTTGAGACTAATGCAGAGTGAATGAAATAAGAGAGATCTGGAACCCCATTTATGTAGTGTTGCCTCATTTCTTTATATAGCTACCTGTAATGGAGTTAAGTATTGCTAGTTTAGGAAGGAGCCACAAAGCTTCTCCAAAGAGAATAGCTTAGAAGAAATTAGGTTCTGGCCAGTTAATTCTGCCTTACTTATACAATGGTGGTTTACAGATTTCCATGCCTTATTTTTATGATATTAGCATAAAACTTGGTGATTCTGTGGTCATGTACAAAGATGATTGTCAATATGAAGTGTGAAGCCAGTTAAGAAGAAGAGAATAATTTGGTCTACACTGTTATGAATAGGTGTCCAGGCATGACACTGCATTTATTCTTTTACCTACTAAGTACATCTTTCAAGTTTCTGCATAATTATCTCCTCATTGAAACCATAGGCTCAGTCTTATGTTCTCTTTAGAAACCTGGGAAGTTTATTTTCTTTATTATAAATTTAATTAAAAGTTACTTATTATAGTTTGTTTTAATGTCCCTCTACTTGCTAAAGTGACAACTTGAAAGGAGGGGTATTGTCTTAAGGAATAAAGAGTATGGTATGCTTTTTGGCATGATCCTGCAATAGTCAGGGATTCTGCATTTTGGGTCAGAGAAATTGGATTCAGTTCCCAGCCACCGTCTCTCAAGCCTTATCTATAAAATGGGGGACATGGGACATGGGACAATATTGTTACCCATGTTAGTTTGGTCTTCATGAGCTATCTCCCCGTGTAGAGTGCAAGCTTTAAAAGAACTAAGAACTTGACATCTAGTTTGTATGTCTCTGGTGCCTAGAACATTCTTTGCACAATATAGGTTCTTAATGAATGTTTGTGGAATATATGTATTAATAGACAACATATGTAGTTACCTAAGGTTTTTGTGAGAGTGAGTTAGTTTGCATCTATAAATATTTTAACATAGTGCCTCTCACAGAATAGGCATTTCGTAATATAAAGTTTTTAATTTAATAGCTAGTATTTTTTTAAAGTTGATTTATTTATTTTGAGACAACAGACAGCACAAGTGGGGTAGGGGCAGAGAGAGAGGGAGAGAGAGAGAAAATCCCCAGCAGGCTCCATGCTGCCAGCAGAGTCCAATGTGTGGCTCGAACTCCCGAAACTGCCAGTTCATGAACTGAGCCGAAAACCAGGAGTTGGATGCTCAACCGACTGAGCCACCCAGGCACCCCTAATTTAATAGCTAGTATTAAAAGAGCGTTTATCTTAAAACAGTATTTGAATATTGTTAAAATCTTTTTGTATGTGTATGTTTCCATATTTCTTGTATGCGTACCCAGTACTAAGTTGGATTAGTGGGTCTTGTGTAGATAGATGTTTAACTTTATAAGAAACTGCCCAACTCTCTCCAAAGTGGTTATTTCAATTTACACTTCCACCAGCAGTGTATGAAAATTTGGGTTGCTGTATATCCTTGCCAATCGTTGGTGTTGTTCTTTATAAATTTAGCCATTCTAGTGGGGGTGTAGTGGTATCTCATTGTGGCTTTAATTTGCATTTTCTCTATGACTAATACTGTTGAGCAATCTTTCATATGCTTATTGGCCAGTTTGCATATCTTCTTCTGTAAAATGTCTGTTTTAATCTTGTTCATTTTTAGTTGGGTTGTTTGTCATTTTATTATTGAGTTGTAGCACTTATGTACACATTCTGGGTCCCTTACAAGATTATCTCTCTCTTTCTCTCTCAATCTTTCAGTCTCTCTATTTCTATTATCTCTGTCTCTATCTCTATATATAGTTTTTTCCTCTTGGTCTGTGGTTTGCCTATTCATTTTCATAACAACCTTTTTTCCCCTCAGTAATTTTATTTCAAAATAATTTTAGATTTACAGAGGAGTTGCAAAGATAGTACAGAGAGTTCCCAAATACCTTCCCCCTAGCTTTCTCTATTGTTAACATCTTACATAACATTTATCAAAACTATGATATTAAAATTGGTACAATACTATTAAATAACCTACAGACTATTCAAATTTTCCTAGTGTTTCCACTCATGTCCCTTTCCAGTCCAGAATCCAATCCAGGGTACCATATGCATTTAGTTTTCATTTTTTCTCCAATCTGTGACAGTTTCCTGGGCCTGTCCTGTCTTCTACCACTTCAAAATTTTTTTAAAGTCCAGGCATTTATTTTTTAGAATAGGCTTCAGTTTGAGTTTAACAGTTTTTTGATGAGCAGAACCTTTAAAGTCTTCTATGGAATTCAATTTATCAATGTTTTCTTACCTAGTTTATGCTTTCTGTGCCCTATCCAAAAAATCTCTGAGTATCCAGAGGTTAAAGAGATACTCTCCTTCATGTCAGCATTTTTGTATCCTTTGGATAAATACATAATAATGCAACTTGTGGGTAGTAGGGTTGATCTATATTTAATTTTTTGAGGAACGTCCATGGGGTTTTCCAGAGTGGCTGCACCAGTTTGCATTCCCACTAACAATGCTGCAAAAGTGCTCCTCTTTCTCTGTATCCTTGCCAACATCTTTGTTTCCTGAGTTGTTCATGTTAGCCGTTCTGACATGTATGAGGTGGTATTTCATTGTGGTTTTGATTTGTATTTCCCTGATGATGTTGAGCATCTTTTTATGTGTCTGTTAGCCATCTGGATGTCTTCTTTGGAAAAGTGTCCATTCATGTCTTCTGCCCACTCCTTCACTGGATTATTTGTTTTTTGAGTGTTTGATAAGTTCTTTATAGATTTTGGATACTGATCTTTTATCTGTCATTTGTAAATATCTTCTCCCATTTTGTTGGTTGCCTTTTAGTTGTGTTGATTGTTTCTTTTGCTGTGCAGAATCTTTTTATCTTGATGAGGTCCCAATAGTTCATTTTTGCATTTGCTTCCTTTGCCTCTGGAGACATGTAAGAAGTTGCTGTGGCTGAGGTCAAAGAGTTTACTGCCTGTTTTTTCCCCTAGGATTTTGATGGTTTCCTGCCTTTCATTCATTTTGAATTTATTTTTGTATATGGTATACACGGTTTCATTCTTCTGCATGTTGCTGTCCAGTTTTCCCGATTCCATTTTTTAAGACTGTCTTTTTGTCCATTAGATATTCTTTCCTGCTTTGTCAAAGATTAGTTGGTCATGCATTTGTGGGTCCATTTCTGGGTTTTCTATTCTGTTCCACTGATCTATGTGTCCGTTTTTGTGCCAGTACCATACTGTCCTGATGATTACAAATTTAACAGCTTGAAGTCTGGAATTGTGATGTTTCCAGCTTTGGATTTCTTTTTCAATATTACTTTGGCCATTCAGGGTCATACAAATTTTCAGATTGTTTTTTTCTATCTCTATGAAGAATGCTGGCATTATTTTGATAGAGATTGCATTAAACGTGTAGATTGCCTTTATGTGGTATAGACATTTCAACAATATTTGTTCTTCCAATCCATGAGCATGGAATATTTTTCCATTTCTTTGTGTCTTCTTCAATTTCTGTCATAAGCTTTCTATAGTTTTCGGCTTACAGATCTTTTACCTGTTTGGTTGGGTTTATTCCTAGGTATCTTATTATTTTTGGTGCAATTGTAAATAGGATTGATTCCTTGATTTCTTTTTCTGCTGCTTCATTATCGGTGTATAGAAATGCATCCAATTTCTGTATGTGATTTTATATCCTTGGACTTTGCTGAATTCATGTATTTGCTGAATTCAAGTTCTAGCAGTTATCTAAACGACACAAAAATGCTGATTCAAAGGGGCACATGAACCCCAATGTTTATAGTAGTACTGTCAACAGTAGCCAAATTATGAGTCTAAATATCCATTGACTGTTGAATGGATAAAGAAGAGATACACACACACATATACATGTAGGAGGCAAAACATTAAAGACTCTTAAATATAAAGAACTGAGGATTGCTGGAGGGGAGGTAAGTGGGGAGCTGGGCTAAATGGGTGATGGGCATTAAGGAGAGCACTTGTTGGGATAAGCGCACTGGGTGTTACATGTTGAGTGATGAATCACTGGATTCTACTCCTGAAACCAGTACTACACTGTATGTTAACTAACTTGAATTTAAATAAATAAATAATTTAAAAAATTATATTCTCCTGTGTATTTTTTAGAAGCTTTGTAGTTGTTGCTTTTGTGTTAGGTCTGTGATCCAACTTGAGTTAATTTTTCTCTATGGGTTGAGATAAGAAATCAAACTTCTTTTTTTATGGATTATTAGTTTACCAACATTGCCCATTCCAAAGATTGACCTTTTTTCATTGTATTGCTTTGTTGCCATTGTCAAAAATTAAAATATGCAAGTATGAGTCTGTTGCTATATTCTAGTCTCTTTCATTACTCTGTTCGTCTCTTATGTCGATACTGCCATTTTGATTACTGTAGCTTTAGATCAGGGGTAGATAAACTTTTCCTTAAAGGAGCAAATAGTATTTTAAATTTGCAGGGTGTAAGATCTCTCTTAAAATTACTTAGCTCTGTTGTAGCATAGACAATATGCAAGTAAATTGCTGTGGCTATGTTTCACTAAAATTTTATTTACAAAAACACTGTCCGGCCTATGGACAGTGGTTTGCTGAGTAAGACTATGAAATATGATGAACAACTTTATGTGTACATACTTTCCAAATTAGGTGAAGGGGGGACAAATTCATTGACAGAGACAACTGACAAAGATGGTGCACGAAATAGTAAATATAAATTTCAGAATAAGACTCAAAATCAGGTGATGTTAAGTCCTCCCAACTTGATTTTTCTTTTCCTATTGTTGTGTTTATTCTGCATCCTTTGTAGGTTTATGTAAATTGTGAAATAAGCAATTAATTTTGAAAACAATACCTGCTGATTTATTTTGATTGCATTGAATTTATAGATCAATTTGGGGAAAGTTAATACCTTAACAGTATTTTGTCCCCCAATCCATGAGCATGATACATTTTTCCCTTTATTTAGGTCTTCTCTAATTTATCTCATTAATGTTTGTGTGGAGGTATTGTACACAATTTGTTAAAATGTTTCCTAAGTATTTTGTGGTTTTGATGTTTTTATAAATGACATGAATTAATTTATATTACAGTTGCACTACTGTTAACCTTACATACTGTGATCTTCCTAAATTCCTTAGTAATCCTAGCACTTTTGTTTGTAGTTTCCTTAGGATTTTCTATGTACATAATCATCTCATCTATGGAAAGAGACAGTTTTATGTCTTCCTTTCTAATCTTTATGATCTTATTTACTTCACTTACTTATTACAGTGGTTTTGATTTCCAATAAATTATTGAATGCAAGTAGAAGTAATGATAGCAGGGAAACTATCTTTGATTCTGATCTTAGGAGGAAATAAACAGGTTTCTTAATATTAATTATGATATTATCTGCAAATTATTCAGTGATGCTTTTACTGGAATAAAGATGTTCCATTCTATTTCTAACAGCTGTGGATTTAAAAATAATCACAAATGAGTATTGAATTTTGCCACATACTTTTCTGAACTTAATAATATGTTCATATTATTTTTATTTTATATCATGTTAATGAGTAGGATAAATATATTGATTTATTTGAAAAAATTAAAGCATGTTGGTATGCCTAAGATAAACTCAATCTGATCAGCTGTATTATACTCTTAATTTATTACTAGATTTTATTTGGTATTTTTTTTTGGTGTCTGTGTTCATGTAGGGTGGAAAATAGATATATAATTTTCTTTCCTTGTAATACTCTTTTCTTGTTTTAGTATCAGGGTTATGTTGGCTTCAGGACAAGATATGGGAATGTTGACTCTTCATCATTTTTTTGAAGATGTTTATGTAAAATTAGTTTTTTTAAAAATGATTGTTTTGAGAGACAGAAAGAGAGCATGTGCACATGAGTGGGTTGGGGCAGAGAAAGAGGGAGAGAGAGAATTCCAAGCAGGTTCCCACTGTCAGCAGAGACTGACCCTAGGCTCCATCCTGTGAACCATGAGATCATGACCTGAGTCGAAATTGTAGGCTTAACTGACTGAACCACCCAGGTGCTCCTGTTTATGTAAAATGAGTAATATTTCTTTAAATTTAACAGCACTCACTAGTGAAGCCATCTGTGGTTATAGGGCTTTTTTAGATTCAAAAATTTTCATTATGAGTTGTTTTTATATTATGGTTTTTGGGGAATTTATATTTACTATTTTTTGTGAGTTGTCTCTGTCAATGAATTTGTCCCCATTAATCTAATTTGGAAAATGTGTGCACATAAAGTTGTTCATCATATTTCATTTTTTTTTTATTTTAATGCCTTGAGGCTTTGTACTGATACTACCTTTTGCATTTTGGATATTGGTTTGTATTCTCTCTTTCTCTTTTTTCTCTCTCTCCCCTTATTAATGTGATGAAAAGTTTATCAATTTAATTGATATTTTAAAGAGTTGCTTTTGGTCTAATTACTTTTTCTCTTATATTTATTAATTCCTTCTTTCCACTTTGTGCTTGATTTGTACTTGTTTTTTATAATGTTTTATGGTAAACCTTAGATTACTAAATTTAACTTTTCTTCTTTTTAAATGCAGACATATAAAAGCTATCAATTTCTCTATAACACTGTTTTGGCAGCATCCCACAAATTTTGAAATGTTATGTTTTTGTTATTCAATTCAAAATATTTTAATATTCTTTGTGATTAAGTCATTCATGAGTTACTTAAAAGTATTTTGTTAAACTTCTAAATATTGTGTGAGTTCTTTGTTGTCATTGTTCTTGAAATCTAAATTGATTGTAACGTTGTCAGAGAACATATTATATACCTGGCCTCAGTCCTTATAAATGTTTGACCTATTGAATGTCCTGGCATATGGTTTCTTTTAGTGAATATTCCTTGTGCACTAGAAAATTATGTATTTTCTTCTATACAGGTGTATTGTTCTATAAATATTAATTTTTTTGGTCTACTTTATCCATCAAGTACTGAAAGATAGTTGTTAAAATTCCCAACCATAGTTACGGGATCAGTCTGTTTCTCCCTTTAGATCATCAGTTTTTGCTTCATGTTTTTGAAACTCTCTAATGGGATGTATATGCATTTCATGTTGTGTCTTTTGATAAATTGATGCTTTTATTGTGACATTCCCTCTTGACAGTCATGATCCTTGTATAGAAGTCTTATTTGCTAGTTTTTAATATTTCCACTCTTGGCTTCATATGATTAGTATTAGAATTGTTTGTGTTTGTACATATATATATATATATATATATATATATGAATGTATATAAATATATATTTATATGTGAATACATATATAAATACTTATGTATATGTGAATACATATATAAATATATATTTGTATTTCATTTTTTGTACCTTTCTGGATCTTCATATTTAAAATCTATCTCTCATGGACAGCATATAATAGATTTTTTTTCTTATCCAGTTTGATAGTATATCTTATAAAGAGTCTACTCCATTTATATCTTCATTTAATATACCTACTGAAATATTTTAGAGGTCAAATAAACTATACTGCTATTTCTATTCCTTTTGTTCCATTTGCTTTTTTGTTCATTTTTCATTCTTGTCACATTTTGGATTTATTGAAGATTTTTAGTTACATTTTTTCCTTCTCTTTTTAAATTCTTTGATCTTTATTTGATTTTTAAAAAACAGTTTCTATACCTCAGCTGAGACTTCCCATCTGTTTCCTTATTATACACAGCTTTATCTTTGAATCCACGAAAATATTTATAAAAGCTTTTTATTAATGTCCTTATCTAAGAATACTGAAATACTCCCCCCACCAAACAACTACAACAACAACAGCAATAACTAAAAACTGCCCTTGGTCTTCTTTTATTGACAGTTTTCTCTGTTATTGATGAGTTACATTTTATCTTTTAGCCTAGTAATTTTTCAATGTATGCTGAACTTTTTTAATGCTAGATTATCAATGGTTTGGTGTTTTCCACATTTTAAAGTTGTTGAGTGTAGGTGTAGGTTGTTACTTTTCTTTCTTTTTTTCTTTCTTTCTTTCCTTTTTTTTTTTTTTTTTTTTTTTTTTTTTTTTTTTTTTTTTTTTTAGCTACAGTAACCTGACTCCTAGGAAGTGGCCTCTTTGAGTCTCAACAATGACCAGACTGTTTCTTTGAAGTCTTTGTTCTCTCACTTGTTGGAAGTCCAGTGTCTGCAATAACTGTGTGAGCCATAGAATTCTCATTCAGCTCACAGAATCACAGATCCCCAGAAGTTATTTTTTTCAAGGCCTTACAGAGTTTTTAGCTTTATTCTTGCACTGCGTAGCATTTGGCCAACACTCACTGGAAAGCTCCTATGGGGATTGCTGGAGTTTCTTCTCTTGCACTCTCTCCTCTCCAGTATTCTGCTTAGTTACTATCTTGCCCCACAGATTCCAGCTGCTTCACCAGCCCCAAATCTTGGTATCCATTTCTTCTACTTACCAGGCTACCTATTTAGTATATATGTCCTTCTGCTGTGCTTTGAATAGTGCTTCCAGGTTGGAGGTTGTGGTCCTTGTGAACCTCACTTCCTGTGTTTCCTTTCCTCCAAGGATAACGGCCCTGTGCTGCATGATGTTCAGTACTTGAATACAGTTGACACGGTTGATATATATTTTTTACCTGGTTTTGTATTTGTTTACAGTAGGCACTAAAAGGAGGAGGGACATGAGATATGGAAATATAAGTCTAATGTCCATTAGTCTTCATAGCCAGAACCAAAGTTAGAAATAGGTTTTAATCTCATGTTGCTTATCCAAGATAGCTTTTGACTTGTAGAACATTCAGTTCATTTGGACATACATGTATGCATTTCATATCTATTTTAATAAGCAACTTGTCTCTTTTATGGTGGTTTTATTAAATAATGAAAATACTGACATTTTAAACGACACACTTTTGTTTGTAATCATTTGCATTGAAGTATATGTAATTCTGTAGTGAAGTTTATTGTACCAAAATATGACTTTATTTTTTTCTCCATTTTATATTATTTAGGTCGTATTTTCTCCATCAATACAATAAGGTTACCCTTAGGTTTTCATAACACAACAGAAATATAAGTAATTTTATAAATTATTTAAGATATAAAATATTTTATATTAAGTATGGAAACATGTTTATGCATAAGAATAATTATGCAATAATTATAAGAGTAATTGTAATTATATATAATCACATTATATATTATATATGTATTTTATGTGTGCATATAAAATAAGTTTAATAGTAACATAATATTTAATTAAGATGCTTTATACATTTCGTTTATTTAGCATGTCACTCCAGCTTTCTTTTTAGTTGTTAGAGAAGAAGAAATAGATAAATATTCAGATTTGAAAACAGATACATGCACAGAATACCTACAAGAAAATCAGGATCAATGTCAAGTAAATTTTACTAGATTATTTTTGGAGAATACTCTAGATGTCTGTGTAATAATGAATAAGTATAGCAGTATCTTAAGACAGAACACTTCAGCTGGTAGGTCTCTAAAACTGAGTCATTAACATTGAAAAATAAAAGCATAATTAGGTCACTGTCTTTTAAATTGTCAAAAGGGAAGTGGAACAAATATTTTTTTTAAATGAAGCACTCAAAAGGCTACTGTGATTTAAGATGGATAATGGAAAAACTGAACTGTCTGTTTAAAGATCTGTGGTTGAAAGGTAATTAATTCCGCCTTGCTAAAGGCACATTATTTTCTCATTCTTCAAATACTACTCAGCACGTTTTTTTTTTTAAGTGATAAATACTTGGCACAAAAAAGATTTTTTAAAAGAAACTTAGATTTCTTCTGGAAAGTAAATCTTGTACATGGGCATAGTTTTTTGTTTTCTTCTTGATTTCAGGATAGTTTTATAAGTTTGTTAATGATCTTTCAATGTATATTTTCACAGGACCACTTATTCAAGAAGTTTTTTTTTTAATTGAAGCAATTTTTATTTTTTTTAAGTTTATTTACTTATTTTGAGAAAGATGGAAACAGTGCAAGCAGGGGAGGGGCAGAGAGAGAGAGAAGAGAGAGAATGACAAGCAGGCCCCACACCTTCAGTGTAGAGCCCTATGCAGGGCTCAAACCCATGAACTGTGAGATCATGACCTGAGCCAGAACCAAGAGTTGGCCACATAACCTACTGAGCCACCCAGGTGCCCCTCTCTATTCAAGAACTTTTAAGGGGTTTCACTAAGCAATGAAAACTTATTTATTATTTAAAACATTCCATGTACTGGATGATACATGCCTATTTTAAAATAAATATATCTGGAAAAACTTGGTTAAAAATAGTAATTTGTGATTACAAGATTTGGAGAAAGTGTATTACCTTGCCTGATACGTTTGGAGACATTTTTAAATGACATAAAGCCTGAAGTAGAAATCACTGGTCAGTAATTCCCTTTGAATTAAATGGATTTTTACTTTCACAATATGAGTCTATAGTTATTGAAGGCTTAAGGGAGATCCATGCTAATAATTTGATATTATTCAAAAAAGGGTTATAAAGTAAGAGAAGGGAGGGGAAAACAAATCAAGGACAACAGCAACAGCAACAAAAAACAAGGAAAGCAAAAAGTCCTTTAACTAACTGCCGTTACCCAAAATAATACCCAAAATAATAGTCTCTTTATAAACATTAACCAAATAATCCTCACAACAATCCTAGGATATCCATTTTACAAATGGAGCCCCATTTACCAGATCCCCAAATCCATGTTCTTTCCATTACTTCACATTATCTTCAAGATCATTTATTCTAGCCACTTTGTTTTATACATGGGGGGGGGGGGTGTTGGTGAGAAGGAACCAGCCAAATACACAGAAAACAGAAACTGAGTCCCAGAAAGATACTTAGTTTACTTAAAGATAGACAGTAAGTAGTAGCTTGGATATTTAGTCCCAAATCTGCCTACTGCTTGCTTCTTTAGCAGACTCAACAGTATTATCCTCAGAGTGATAAAACCCATCCTAGGAAACGAATCTTGTGAGAACTTATATATTTAAATTTTATAAATCTGCAATTTTGCATCCACAAGATTCCCAGGTCTTTCAGCTTGTAGATTTGCACCACTTACCTTGTTTTATTGTTTCCAAATGATTTCTTTTTTTCATTGCTGCCTTAGCTAGAAGGCTTAGGATTTGAACCATGAAATCGGTTTTCTTCATCATAGAGTATGAAGACCTATAGGATATAGTAGTTTATTTTAAAACAGTCAGTAGCGTTAAGCAAAGCAATTAGTTAGCTTTCATGTTCATTATGGCTTGTATTCCTTCCCTCTCTCCCACCCTAGAAGGAAGACAAAATACTTGGCCTATTTACGCTTTGCTTTTATCCCACCTATCCAGTGATCATTGTGATAAATGGATTGAAAATATTCCTTGGGTGGTTCTCATATTAGTAGAAAAAATATTTTTGTTATATTTTAATATTTGTCCAGTTGATTGATGCTCCATAGTAGCAATTAAAAGGCATGGTATTGGCAATGCTGGGGCAGGGGGACTGATAATTCCATTATTTAGAGATAGTTGAATTCCATGTATTTTACTAATCTCAACTATCTGTTGAAATCTTGAACTCTTAAATATTGGCCATGAAATTTCAATGCTTAGAAGGGCCCATAGAAGATTAAGCATTCTAGTTTATTTCCCTTATTTTACAGCTGAAGAAATGCCACATACTTTGTAGGCTCCTAACATAATTCAGTTTCAGAAAGAAAAAAAAAATTGCTAATCTTTTTCCTGTTTTCAGTATGAGATTTTGTTCTCACGTTTGGCCACCTTTTATTGCTGGTAGTGTGGGCCTCAGGAAGTAGTGCATGCTTTCTCTCTCAAATAAGAGAACTGATACTTAATTCTTTATTTTTGAAATTATTCTTAAATATTATTTTTGAATAATTTGAATAGTTTTTGAATAATATTTGAATTATTTTTGAAATATAGTGATTGATAAGGTATTATTGGAGGAAGCTTAATGCATAAACTTTGAAAATAGGGTGCCTACAAGAAGACGCTAATAGATTACTGTCTTTGATTTGGTGAGTGGAATTTAATACTTTTTCAGTGAAAATCTATTGTAACTCCAGGGTATCAGAGCCAATAAAAATACAGGAACATGATTTTTTTATCTTAATTTTAATTTTTTAAATGCAGTAGCATTGGTACTATTTACGTATGGCTAACAAGTGATATTCAACTAAATAATTTTAATTATTCCTTTAATTATATTTATTAAAGGAAGAACAATGATTCCTCAAGGATACCAGGGAGAATCCCTGACACCAAATAGAGTTAACTTAATATACTTATGTAATACACACTCTTTGCTATGTGAATATTTAACGGGATCAATTGTGATGTATTTTAAGGCATCCATTTCAGTCTTCTTTTTCTAGATTTGTATCCTTTTGGTCTGACTCATGATGAAAACGTGCTCAAAGATCCATGCAAAGCCTTCTAAATTTCATAGTTAAATTAGTATTCCCCATATGCAATAAAGTAGTATTTTCATGACTGTACCACTTTGCAGTAACTTCTCAAAGAAAATTAGGGTTGAAGCTATGTTTACCCTCTTTATTTCCAAAAGTTGATTATTATTTCCAAATGTTTCTTTGTGAAACATCTCTAAATATTCCACATTTAAACATTGCAATATCTCATATTGCAGTCAGGAAATCTTTAAATCTTGAATTTTACCAAGAGACCCAAGTAAAGCAATATAGGCAAGGGATACCTGCACTCCAAGAACAGAGGCAGAATTACTGGAGGTTTCCTGACCCATGCTCACTTTAAGGACAGACTAGCAGTCCATTGTAGAGGGAATAAAATAAGTGATCTCTATCAAGTAACTTGAAAGGTAGTAACAAAAGTCAATTTATTTGATGGGTAGAAGAAATTGAGCTGTCGGGACAAAGAGATTTTGTAAAGAGAATGCCGTGTTGGGATTACTGTCTTGATTATACTGTTGCATAAACCAGGCTTTATGGGTCCTGTCACCATCACAGCCTGGCAGTCTTGCACCCAGGCTCACTGGGAAATTCTAGTTATTGTTCAAAAAAGAAGACAGTACATTTAAACTTGAGTTCCAGTGGAATCATGTGATTATGCCATGTTGAGTTCACATTAGATTCTGCCGATTAGATGTAACACTTCAGCAATCTTAATGCCTCAGGACTCAGTGGTGCTTTCTACCTGGGCAGTGCTAATGATCATTACCTCACCTAGAGCTGTGTCCTTCAGATTTAGTACTCTAGCATGACTCGAAGATCAAGGATTGGGAGAGGTTTGCCAGATGCTGAGTGAATTATTGCTAAGATTCTCTGCTGCCTTCTGTTCTTAAAGAAGTAATCTATTGAAAATCATTTTTGAGCTTGAAGCATTTTTTTAAATCTAAAGCATAATACAGAGGCTCATTGAATTACAACTCATCTTGAGAGATTCAATAACTTTGAGCTCAGTTTCTAAGTATGCCAGAGATAAGATTAAGAACTTCTGTCTTAGGGGGCATATCCCCTCAAATGTTGGACATTATTAGGTTATTTACCTTTTGAATGGAAAAAGGGCCTAAAGGCACCTGAGGAGTCATGAGTCTTATGGAGAAAATAGCATTTATTATGTAGTAGTTATATCAAATAATAATAATAAATCTAAACTATTCCCTAAGAAAATATTTTGCCAAATGTATAAAAATACAATATTTAAGAATGTCCTTACAAATTTATCAGTTTTATTAAAAATATCATACAGATTTAAAAAACATACATTAATAAGAGACGTGGTATTTAAATTTGAGGGGAGTTCTCTGTAGACACTGAAATTATGATGTAGAAGATATTTAAGATATAGACATATTGAAAAGTGAGTAAAAAAACAGCATGTATAATATGGTCATATAAGTGTTTATATTTATATTTTTTTCTGGAAGTTTATATGACAGTCTTTTAATAGTGGCTATTTCTAGGTGATGGGTTATGGTTGATTATTTTCTCCTTTATTCCTTATTGTGTTTTCTAGTTTTTCTGCAACTGCTATAGATTATTTTTATAAGAAAAAGAAATCCCTTTCCATTTTGAGGAAAATAATCTTATCTGGGTACAAAATAAATTGGAAAATTAATATATAATGAGCAATCACTATGTAACTTATACTTGTTTGGGAATGTTGAATGATTAATTTACTTAATCCTTCCATAAATCCTCTAACAGAGGTATTTCGGTCACTAATTTATAGGTAGGAAAAAAAACAATCAGAGAGGTTACATAACTTGTCCAATGTCAAATTACATGGCTCGTAAGGAAAAGAATCAGGGATTCTCTGAATCTTTCTGCTGTGCCCACGCTGCCTTATTAAGGCAGTTTGATGGCATGTTGTCAATGGCCTATCAGTCCCGGGAAGGGAAGAGTGGTATGTGCTTGTCATCAATGCTAATAGCCCTCCTTATCACCTCTCTTTCCCAGTGTCAGTTGTAGCACCATTTACAGTGTTCACTTAATAATTGAAATGTGAGAAGACCTACTTGGTTTCAGAAAGTCTAATGTGAAGGTTTACAGTAGTGGATCAAAGGAGGCATGTACAGCTTATCTCCTTCAATTTATTATTTATTTTTTATTTTATAATGTTTATTTATGTATTTTTTATGAATATAATTTATTGTCAAATTGGCTTCCACACAACACCCAGTGCTCATCCCAACAAGTGCCCTCCTCAATGCCCATCACCCACTTTCCCCTTTCCCCCACCCCCCATCCACCCTCAGTTTGTTCTCTGTATTTAAGAGTCTCTTGTGGTTTGCCTCCCTCCCTCTCTGTTTGCAACTATTTTTTTCCTTTCCCTTTCCCCATGGTCTTCTGTTAAGTTTCTCAAGATCCACATATGAGTGAAAACATGACGTCTGTCCTTCTCTGACTGGAAGGTGTTACGCTTCAATTTATTTTAAGTTTTCCAATTCATTGCAGAAAACATAGGGGATAGAACTATGAAATCCCTTTCTTGTGTGCTGCCAACTCTGGAGGAGGTCTCACTCTGTCCTCTGTTTTATAGTGGCATATTTCCTGTGGACTGTGTCCCTAACTTAATTTCTGGTTCAGCTACTAGCATGGCTGAGACTCCACTAATAATAGCAGAGGGATTTTCCATTTATGGCCACAATTTTAATCATTGAGTCTTGAGTACCATTCAGCCTCTGGAGTATAGAATCTACTCTTTTGAGATGTTGACATTTAATTTCTCAAGGGTACCTTGATAGAGTGGAAATTCAGGGTGATTCAGGGAAACCATCTTCAAATTTTTCCACAGGAGAATAAACTGTGAAAAAAAATTCTTTGAAGTGAGTAAAACAGAAACAGAAAAGGAAGGCAGTCTGATGGCATTAAACCACTTATTTACTTTAAATTATTCTATATGAATCATTGAATCATGAATCATGAATCATATATGAATTCTATATGAATTATTGCCCTTTTTCTATAGCATTTTGTTGTGGATAATAATTGATTTTTTCTGTATTATTTATCAAACTTACAGGATTCAAACACTATGAGTATAATTTGTAATAGATAACTCTCAGAAGCATACAAGGAAAAGTTTATTTAAGAACATTTTCCATGTAATAAGTGTTTAATCAATCTAACACTTAATCACACAAAACAGAGTAATCATTTTGAATTCAAATTTAAAGTATTCAAAACATGAGTATTATAACTTCAGGAATAGCTGGATATTAATTTGTGACTTAACAAGATTTTTGGCTTTAAATGCAAAAACAACAACAGTTTATAACAGCAAACACTTTAAGCGTAGTATATTTTGTAAGCCAATTAAAATTGTAAAGGCCAAACTACTGGGAATGATAGAGTTCGGGAGCTAGAACCTATGATGAGCACTTCGTATACACTAGTTTTCTAAGTTTCTACTCTTTATATACATATAGAGTTGCTGAGTAATGAAATATAGTCTCTGTCTTTGAAGAGGCATTATGATAAATAAATATGAGATGTTCTTTTACTGATTTGATTTTTTTCTTTAAATAGGATTTTAAAAGAAACCAAGATACCACGGGGCATTTCAGATTTGGAAATGCACAATATTCCAGTAACTCTGAACATTACAAGGAAGAAAAAATCTGAATTTGAATAATTTTATAAACACACATAATTAATGTTATAAATACCTCAGTCCTCTGAAATTGATCTGGAAATGCAATAGAATTTGTATCAAAATCTCAATTTTTTAAGACAGAAGGAGAATCCTTCATCTCAAAGGGTAAATTTGTGGATTAAATAGATCAACGGAAGTTAGTATATGAAAAGGTGACATTTTAAATCAATGGGGAGAAGATGAAATACCTAAAATGATTAATGGCTATATGATAAAGCATGGCGTTAATAAAAAAGCTTTTTCTCTTCTTATTTTCCAGAATCAAGAGAAGGAAAAGCACTTAGAACAGAGTATTATTATCTATAATATGTAAGCATCTCATTTGTATCAATAAGAAAAATACAAAAATGAGAAGAGACATTAATGATAGATTAATATGTGAAATATTCCTTAGCCTCAGTAATAATTGGAGAAATAATAAAATAAGAAAGAGATACCATCTTGTTTTTGAAAGATGTTAAAATATCATTAGTACTCTCAATAATTCAAGACATTGTTGCTGGCTATTTGACAATATCTATCAAAATAAAAAATGCAGCTTGAAGCAGCTTTATTTTGGTTTATATATGTTACTGGATGCAGCTAACTTTCTTTTAAGAATTTATAATTGAAAAATGCTTGCATTGGTTCAGAAATATATGTTTGCAATCATATTTGTTTCAGCATTGTTTGTAACAGAACAAACAAACATTGAAAGCAATGTAAGAGTACCTAGGGGTGCCTGGGTGGCTCAGTTGGTTAAGCGTCTGACTTTGGCTCGGGTCATGATCTCGCGGCCTGTGAGTTCGAGCCCTGTGTCGGGCTCTGTGCTGACAGCTCAGAGCCTGGAGCCTGCTTCTGTGTCTTCCTCTCCTTCCGACCCTCCCCCTTTCATGCTCTGTCTCTCTCTGTCTCAAAAATAAATAAACGTTTAAAAAAAAAAAAAAAGAAAGCAATGTAAGAGTACCTAAATGAGGAAATGAATGTATCAATTTTTGTAAACCTGTAAGATAAAACAGTAAGTAGAAATCAAAATAATAAAGTAGATTTACTTATACTTACTTGAAAAATGTCTGGGATGTATCATAACTGAAAATGCCCGTTGGATATAAACATAACTAGAATGAGCCCATTAGACCTATACCAAACTGTTTGCAATGGCTACCTTTAGGGTGTGGGTGTAAAATGATGAAGAAAGAACATTCACTTTTCACATTTTATATTTTGTTTGAATATATTACAAGTATTTGTTACTTTTTAATTAAAAAAAAATGAACAAACTCTAAAAAAGGAAAAAAGAAAAGAAATAAAAAATAAATGCAAAATTATAGACCCTGATAGTCATGTGGAACATGTGTGAATTGCAGGCAAATGGGCTGAGTAACAGGAATATCTTTTAGGAGCTCCTTGCATTAATCCAAGGAGTGCATGAACGTTTAGGGGTAGAGACTAGAATGAGGAGAAGGGATCGGTTATATAGATATTTACAAGATAGAATCAACATGCTATACAGAGGAAGAGACAGAGAAATAGTAACAGTAACATCTAATGATAGCAACTTGGGGCTAATGTTTTTATTTAATAAATTAAGACCCTCTGCCTAGATTATAGGTATGATGAAAGACGTTTGTTGAATCTAGCTACCTGATGTTAAATTTAAGAATAATCAGGGGCACTTGTGTGGCTCAATTGGGTAGGCATCCAACTCTTGATTTTGGCTTCAGATGATGATCTCAAGGTGAGTTGGAGACCTCGTGTAGAGCTGCTTGGGATCCTCTCTCCCCCTGTCTCTCTGGTCCCCTGCCCCCTCTCAAAAATAAAATATTTAAAAATATTAAGAATAAATTTCTCTTTTTTAAAGTTCTAAAGTACTAGTGACATGTCTTCTGAGGTCTTGTAGTGAAGACATAGATTGTTAATAAGCAAGCTTGAAACACGGGCCTGTAATCAGATAGAATTCATAAACATACCACACTGTTTTTTCTATTGGGAACACAAATTTAGTTTAATCTATTTTTGCATCTACGTTACAGGGAGTCACCCTACCTAACTCACCACTTCCTTTATTGACCGCTTCACATTATGCTGTTACATCATCAAAACTTGATATGTCCCTGCTTCTTGATACTCCTAGTTTTGTAGATAATGCTAAACATACACCAAAAGGTAAAACAGCTGCTCTTCTATAGACAGAATACAACGTGTATGCAATCAGGATGTCAATATACTTAATTTGCTCTGAGACATAATCTCTGGTAATATATGGAAAGATTCTTCAAGTTGAGAATTCTGTAGGCAAACATCTTTTACCTTTACAACAAACTTCTAGAAGACTAGTCACTTTTCTTGGTTTTGAAGATTCTATACTTTATTTGTGAAATTTAAAGACTCCTAGGCAGAGAGAGTGAGCATAGGTAAGTGACTTAAGTGGGTACACAGTGAACACATTGAAGCTTAGATAATCATATCCCCCTCCTCCCAAAACCACTGAAAGCATTTGTTTGTGGGGCTAATTTATTTTTCCCCCTGAAGTCTAACAATCACCTTCCATGCTTAAAGCACACACATTGGATTTTCTGACCTCCTACAAAAATATGTTCCTATCCACTGCCCCATAATCCATAATTTGAGGCAGATAGCATGCTTTAAGGAAATATTTGATTGAGTTTAGAATGTAAGTGTATAAAAACAGCTCATCCTCATAAAGAGAAGGAGCTATCATCAAGCAAAGAGCTTTTAATAAGCCTAACACGAAACATTTTGGGCTAGCATTATTATTATTATTATTATTATTATTTTCTTTTCTTTTCAAAAGACTGCTCCCTGATTACATAAATCCTTCAGTGAAGCTTGTTTAACTTGGTATAGAGAAGAAAAATTATATGGCAATTTGAATATTGCCTAATCATATGGCCTGATACATTTTTCTCAGTGTAGTCTCTGTCAGCAATTTCACTAAGAAGCTGTATTGGTGAAAATTTTGGCTCACTAGTCAACTGCATGGATTTGAGTTCAGATTCTCTCATTTACTATCTGTGTGAGCTTGACACATTTACTTACTCTGTCCCTCCTTGGGTTTCCTCATAGGTAAGAAAGGAAGATGGTGGTAATACCTACCTCATAGTGTTGTTATTTAATTAACTGAGACAACTGTGGAAATTGGCTGGCCCAGAAAATGTGTGCTTTAAAAGGGCTACTTATTACTATCTGTCTCATTTATGTTGTCTTTTTCATGGGCTTATAAAAATATTTATATATAATTTTGATGATGATTCTGTTATCTACTGTATTAATATGAGATATAGTTTACTATAAAACTAGGCTGATCATCTTCAGGGAAGAAACAGATTAGAAAGCCTATTTGTACTTTTTTTACTCAGCAGCCATCTATCTTCAACATCAATCATCTATCTGTTCATTTGAAGAATGATGGCTATTTCATTAGAGTCCATGGTTCCAACCCTCAAGTGATGGGCAGCATGAATTTCAGTATGTCTTGAATTTCTTTACAAGGCATTTCTGCTCTCTAATCATATGTTAACCTCTTGACATATAATCGAAGTATAGGCAACCATGATATCAATCTATACCTTTTGTAAATATTTTCTTCTGAAAAGGTACTGCACAAAATTTGTAACAAAGCAACAGGTAAGCACATTTTGCTTTAGGCCAGAAAAAAAGCTTTTTTGGTGCTATGCGTACTGAATGGATTAGACAAGAATTTAGAAGAGAAATGAATTTTATCACTGGGGGATAATAAGAAGATAACTGTAATGTGAAAAAATCATCTATTTTAACAACTGAGAGATTTCCTTAAAACACTCTGTAATCAAAAGCCAATAATCATAAAGTAGTAAAAGGCAATAACTTTTTTTTCCCATCCTAAGGGTTTCATAAGTATCTCTTCAGCCATAAAACCATATTTATACAATCATTTCTTACCAAAACTGCATAGAGTGAGATAATGAGCCCCAGGTAAAGAAGAATAAAGACCAGGATGAGACAAGTAGTACATTCTTCCTCAAGAGAGGCTGAGAAACAAAGCCCCCTGGGCCTGGAACCTTGTCCTAATGCTGAACCTCAGTGTCTACATCAGCATGTGACTAGAAGCATCTCTTGAAACTGTTGGAATCTTAAAGTCTTCAAGTCCTCAGAAAAAAGTGAAATAACAAAACTTAAACAAAACAAAACAAAAAAACATTTGTGCCAAGCCAGGTTTTTTTGATTCACCTTCTCTAAGGCTCTCCACTTTTCATCCAAAGCATTTTGACCCTGGAAGCGTTATTTATATTAATAGAAAAAGCCATGGAGGAGGAACAATGATTAATTTGTTCCTCTTTCTAAACTGCTCAGTTGTTCTTGTGTGTGAAACTATATGGAAAATACTCATATGCATTTTAATGGAAGTGGGCATACTCTGTACTTTTCTAGCTCTTAAGGATTTTTTTTTTTTATCCCTGCTACTAGATTATCTGGCTCCAGTCAATAGTTTTACAGAGTTAGGCATAATCAAACCTTCCTTTCAAATTTTGGGTATTAAAAACAATAGAACATAGGAATTTAGGAGTATAGCCATAAGGAAATTCTCTTTACCTGTTGTAATCCCCATCACTCTAGCTATCATTTATCCAGTGCTTACTATGTATCAGGCACTAGTATAAATGTTTGTTACATGTTATTTTGTTTAATCTTTGTGGCTACTCTGAATTAGGCATTCATATTACAGGCAAGCAAACTGACAAAAGGATAAATGACCAGCCAAATTCACACAGCTGAAAAGGAGCAGAGTCAGGCCTGGATATGCTATACCTCTTGCTATGGAGCTTTCAACAACGGTCTATAGTCAAGGGATAGGAAGCATTTTCATGACATTTAAGATCTTTCCCAAGTCTTTCTCTTTTCCTCTTCAAGTCCAAATTCAAAAATTCAAGTCCAACAACTTTCAACCAAAATAGTAATTTATTTACAATTTCACATGTATGGCTTTTTAAAATTATTATTGTGATTCTGCCCGCAAATCTCTCATATTACCAGCCTAAGTCCAATTTTTTATTATTGTCTACCACTTTGGGAGGGGGGGGACACATGGGAGAGCTCTGTGATTATTTATCTGGGAAAGCAGCATTGTTTTTTTTCTATAATGAGGTAAAACACCAAACCTTGAATTAATTTTTCAGATTAGCTTGTCACTCAGAAGAAAACCAGGGGCAAAGGACTAATGGTTTTCCCCAGGAAAATTGGAGGGGGAACAGTTTTAAAAATCCGTGCTGCTACTGAGTCAGACCTAGGAAAAATATCTTTTATATATTTTAGACAGCATGAGGCTTTTACACAGCATGAGGACAGGTATAGAATGAGGCACTTATCATCTCTAATGTTGCTTAGGGCCTATCTGATCTTTTTGCTGAATCAAAAATCAAATTTATTCTTTCTTCTTGATAAATTTGGTAAAGATTCCTTGTCTGTTGGAAACCAAAGCATGTAGAAAAGGTAGGGCACATGGACTCTGTTCAGTGATGTCCAAAATTACTTGTATGAGGCAGTTCATCACAGTGACCTCTCTAGCATCCAGAAGTAGATGGCTAGTGTTGAGCTGATGGCCTTTCTGAAATGAATATTTATTTTCTCCAGCTGTGGAGGAGGAGACTTAGAAAGATAGGACTGTGTGGGAGGAAAAAGCATATCAGTCTTTTCAGGGTGGCATAAAGAAAGCCACTGAGTTAGTATATAAATTTATGCGTTACACGGCTGACTAAACATGTCACAAACTAATGCACTTAAAATTGATGCACCATTCTTCCAGCCTAACCTGTTGTGTGCTCAGTCTTAGATATTGTGATGTGCCTGCATAAGCCAGGCTGGAGCAGATCAGAGATGGATCAGAATCTTTCAGTGATATGTGTAGGAAATTAAAATGTAATCCGTCATTGTTGACAAAGAGCCTTCATGTGTGTATTTTCCTGGGAGTTAGATTCAATGGGCAATATATTTAGTTCTAGAGATTATTCAGTTGTGATAGATGAAATGTACACACCAAACTCTGAGAACCTTGAGGGCAAGGACTGTGCCTTATTAGTTTTATAATGCCTATTTCCAAGCAGGTGGTATAGGGTTGCCATTTAATAATAAATTTTTGTAGAGTAGCTTCTTCTCTTTTATCTCTTTTCTGAAAATTCTTCCTATTTTTCAAATGAACCCATTTGCCTGTGATTACCCTAACCATAAGTAGGTGTACCATATATTAGGCATGGTTCGCTTAAATGGCCAATGACAGAAACACAAACAGGATTAACAAAGAGGGGATGTATTATCTCAATAATTACAATGACCAGGGATTGTTCTAGTTTTAAGTATAGCTGAATCTAGGTGCTCATATAATATGATCAGGAAGTAGCCTTTCTCCAACTCTCGGTTGTACTTTTCTTAATTCCCAGGCAAGTGCTTTCAAAATGGTGACTGTGAAAGTTCCAGGGCACAAAGGCAAACAGCTTCTTTCTTTTCAAATTGCTGAAACAGAAGTCATGGATTGAGTCTCACTGATTTAGCTGGAGTCACGTGACCATCTATAAACCAACAAGATGAAATAATCTACCCAGATGTATCTTATCTCAAGAGTGGGAAGTCAATATTATCCAAATTACATGGACATAGTGGGGAGAGGGTTTGTTCCTTGAAAGAGAGGTTTAGGTTGCAATAGCCAAAAATTGAAGAAATGGAATTTGGGCAGGCAGAAGCAACAGATGGCAACTACTCTCTTCTAAACTCCAGTGTTGGACGTTCCAGTCTTCTTAGGTTGTAGTTAGCGGTGGTCCTTCAATAAGTAACTAAATTCTCAGTTTCCTGACTTTGAAAAAAAACCTGAGAATAAAATTATAAAGTTATTGTGAAGTTATAAGTAATTTATATGAAACATAAAACAGTGTGTTTTGCACTTTAGGCCCTTAATAATGAGTGGTGGTGGTGGTGGCAGTAGCAGCAGTAGTAGTAGTGGTGGTAGTAGTAATAATAGTAGTGGTAATAGTAATAGTAGTAGTAATAATAGTACTAATAGTAGTAGTAATAGTAATAGTGGTAGTAGTAGTAATAGTAGTAGCAGCAATAATAATAGTAGTAATAGTAATAGTGGTAGTAGTAATACTAATAGTAGTAGTAATAGTAGTAGTAGCAGTGGTATAGTAGTAGTGATTCCTCACTCTATAATTATGATGAGCTATTAAGTCTTTTCTGATATTTGTCTTCTCTACATCATGGATATCTACAATGATCTTCTGACAAGTGATTTTTTTAATCTTATGTATGCATGGCAGGCTCATTCATGGCAGGCTATTTCTTTTGTTTCATAGCAGACATATACTTTTTGATAGCTATAATTTTCAGATAATTAGGCCTTTTGTTAAATCAGATTTTTCTCCTTAAACTTCTACCTATTAACAATGGTTTCTAGTTCCAGAGTTACATATAAGTGGTCTCTTTTCCTTCTAGATAATGGCTTTGTTATTATATGTCCAAGTGAGCCTACATGAACATCCCTTTCCCCAGATGTCTTCAAACCATCTCCTTTAACTATTCCTCATGTTGCAGGGTTTTGGGTCTTATTGTCTTTTTGATGGTGTATTTGGAAGTGCTTTATTCGTCCATCCATGTGTTCAACAAATGTTTTTGGATTGCTATTCTGTGCTAGTCATCAGCAGGGCAAAGGGTACAGTAATAAGTACAATGCCCAGGACTGCGGCACGTTCAGGGTTTTATGTGTACAGAGGTAGAGGACTGCAGTAGAGGTGAGGAATCAATCATTAGAAAGGCTTTGCATAAGAAATGATGTATATTTTAGGACCTAAAGAATTCGTAGGAATGGTTAAATGAAGAGGAGATGGGTAGATGGGAGGGAAGGGGAAAAGTAATACAGGCAGAAGAAACAGCTTGTGCAAAGGTCTAGCTGTTGTGTAGCTTAGCAGATCCAGGGCATTAAATAAGATCAATGTTCTGAAGAATAACTTCTGAGCTTATAAATTTCTGGCGATGAGGCTGGAAACATAACAGGTCCTTATATGCTACACTGAAGAGTTTGAGGTCTATACTGAGGGTGACAGATCACTATTGAAAAACTTATAAGCAGGGTAATGACAAGATCAGAATTGCATTTTCAGAAGCTCTTTCCAGAAAAATGGAGAGAACGTAGTTTGATGGAACGAGATTGCATGCAGAGAGACTAGTTAATAAACAGGTGAGACATAGTGGTAGCCTAAATACAGTTGGGAGTTGTGGGTGGAGATAAGTGAATACATTATGTATGCTGCATTTACATAAAGTTAACTCCTTCCTGTGGAATTCAGATGCTTTTTAAGGTGTTTTAAAATTTTTTTTTCCAACGTTTTTATTTATTTTTGGGACAGAGAGAGACAGAGCATGAACGGGGGAGGGGCAGAGAGAGAGGGAGACACAGAATCGGAAACAGGCTCCAGGCTCCGAGCCATCAGCCCAGAGCCTGACGCGGGGCTCGAACTCCCGGACTGCGAGATCGTGACCTGGCTGAAGTCGGATGCTTAACCGACTGCGCCACCCAGGCGCCCCAAGGTGTTTAGTTTTATACATAGCCTAGTGTTACTATAATATGAACAACAGAAACAGTGAGCAGCACGTTTGGTTTCCTTTAGGCAGAAACTGGGTGGGAGAGGGAATTCATGGACCAGGAGCTGATTTCTTTACAGGTCCTTTTTCCAAGGCTGACATTTTTTTTTTTTTTCAGTATAACTGCTTCATCTCTGCTTCTCGTTTGTACTTTGAAAGATGAGCCATTTAGCAGTGGAGAAGTGTCCACTTAGCCACATGGCGGGGGGTGTAGGGCATACCTGAGAAGGGAGATTTAGTAAGATAGTTCATGAAAAATAAGAAATGGACACAAGTTGGTCACTTCTTTTTAACTCAAAAGTGGATGGTCGGTACGTGTGGATGTCTTTAGGAAATAAATAAATCTCTCTAGATATATTTGGGCTGATGTGTTAAATCCAGGAATAGTTGTAAAGAAACCATCCATGCAAAAAATTGAAGACTGAATCAAATAAGATGGGCATAGTGATAACCAAGCAGGCATGGAACATGCTTAAATGAAATAAAGCCCTGCTTTTTTCTTCAATCATTTCCTTTGTCTTTGAGCCATAGTTGATAAGAATTTCTCAAGCTTCATATTAGTTACATTTTAAAGGATAGAATCAGTTTTAGTATACTGTATGGGTGGAAGTCATAGGGAAGCACATTTCTTATAATTGTCATTATCCAAGAATGCAATACCAGACTTGCCAGGTAGAGATTTTTGTTACTGGACATATCCAAGCAGAATTTGGGTTACCATCTGTCAGGGATTTGCGAGAAAGGCTTCTTTTATTAAAGAGGAAGGTTGGAACCAGAAAATAAAATCACAATAATCCCACCACTTTTAACACCTTACTGTACTTCCATCCGAATTTCTTTAGTCTAAGTCACAAATATATGTATTTATACTCTTTTATGCCACATTTTATACTAGCAACTACTTCTACCTTTCTATTTTAACATGTTTGCTCCTATAACATACCATATTAAGTTTTTTCCCCAAGTTTTCCTTAGCAGTAGACTTCCTTGAAGCAGAATTCTGAATCCAGGATTACAACATGTATCTGAGGGTTGTTTATCTTAAATCTATTTTAATCTACTTCAATCCCATTTTAAAAATAATACTGACTTGATAAAGAGATGAGACAATAGCATATTTAGCCTACTGTTTTGTTTTTTTCATTTTTGTTTTCTTGGTTGTATCCAATTTTTACATAATAGAACCCTTCTACCAGTTCATTCAGAATTATTTTTTGAGATATAACCATGTGTTAGGTTCTCTACTCATCCGTGGGAAAACAGTAGTAAGCAAGATATGGAGGAACTTTGTGTTGGTATGGCTTGCAGGCTAAGAAAGAAAAATAAAGAGGTCCTTTCTAAATAACACAAAAACATCACATGTAAATGGAGAAAATATTTGGAATGTCATTTACTATAATGTGTGATCATTTCTCATTGAGTTTGCAAAACTCGAATTCTGGTAGTTCCTATTTATTACATCGTCAATGAGTTGGAGAAATTCTGTAATGAATAAGGTTAATAAGTTTCTTTACTATAGGACTTCTCAGCAGTAAACTAATGTGCATGGCAAATCTGTAAGAAAAAAACATAAAATGCATGTAATGTTTTCCTAACACAATTAACCATGACACACTTTTCCTGAGAAACATCTTTGTGAAACTATTGTTATGTAGAAAATGTTTTGGCTAGGTTGATTATCTATGTGAAAATTCCTAGGCTGATGATACATGTAAAAATTCCTAGCACAGCCAAGTAGGAAATACAGTGAAAGTCTTGAGACTCTGAAGTCAAATAGAATACTTGTTGCCTGCTTTTCAAATTTCTTTGTAAATGGCAATTAAAGAAAAAAATGATCAACTCAAAATAACATAATCTTCTTAAAGTTCTGTATTAAATAAGACAGACTGGATCAATGGACTTGTATGCCAGAAGGGGTATCTTTGAATATTTGTCACTGATCATGCAGAAAGTATGCATTTTAAAAGAATTAATATGACCATCTATGCTCATGCCTCTGAGGCACCACTTTTTAAAAATTGAAATATGATTAACATACAGTGCTATATTAGTTTCAGATGTACAACACATTGATTCAATGATTCTGTACATTCCATACATTATTCAGTACTCACCACAGTAAGTGTAGTCACCATCTGTCACTAGACAACTTTGTTATAATATTATTGGCCGTATTCTCTATGATGTACTTCTCATCTCCATGGGGCACCACCTTTTTAAGTATTGTGGGTTCCACATTATACACCATGCTGTAAAGATTTGACAATGGCCCAACAATCAACTTGACTACTATAGAGAAGACAGTTTCAATATTAACATATATAAAAGATGCTCCTTTCTCCCATGAGACAGCCTTTGGGACTCTCTTGAGATTCTTGAGATTCTTAAGGAGCATAAAGTGAGAAGGAATGATGTTGGACATCATTTTTCACAATTTTTCAAAATTTTCAAAAATTGTCACAGTAACTATCTTGCTACAAAGTCATCAAAATCCTTTCAATCAGGAACCAACTCTACCTCATGCAACTAAAAGAAGACAGGGACACTAGCTGGGTGGACTTAGAATTGTTTTGTCAGGTCTCCTTTTGTAGAAAGTATATAGTTTCATTTTCTAAATCTCTGAAATCAAAGCACAAATGCACACATTGTGAAGGACCTGTTTTCCTTGCTACCTTCCCACCTCCACCATTGTAAGGTAATTTAATGGTTAATGAAATAATGAATGGTTAATGGTTAATAAATTGAATGGTTAATGTGTGCAAGCAGCAAAACTTACTGTTCATGGTGAAGGTGAGAATGGGGAGAATGTACAAGATGGCAAGGTCTGGCATCTTAGGGTCTGTATCCACTCAGCCCTTAAGTGCCTAGATGGCCATGGGCAGGATTCTAAGTTTCAGGGTTTCAGTTTCCTCTTACGTAAATTTAGAGGACTGGACTCCAAACTGAAGAAGGGTCTCCCAGCTCTAGGAACTGGACTGCCTGTGATGATTTGGGCATTTGGGACCATTGTCTGCCTTCTGGATCATTTGCACTGGAACCTGGGAAAGGTCAATGGCCAAATCAATATAGTTTCAGAATATGAATTTTCAGTTTGGTATTAAGTATTAAAAGCACATCATTAACTCTTCCTTTGAAACTCATGGAGTCAGAACAAACTTGAACTTTTTATAAGACTCTTACTATAATTTTATTATTAAGGTTACTTGCATGGATTAAAGCTAACCATGTAATAGCAGATTTGGGGATAGAATAAATTTTAGAATGCTTCTGCCCTTGGTGAAGGTAAGATGCTATTCCTCTCTATGGAAAAAGGATTCAGAAAAAAAGCCTATTCTAAGTGATATAGGTGCCATATATAGAAGGGCATAACATATTTTTAAATTGCCATTTATATTTTCACTTTGGGGTAAGTCAGAAATTTATTTTGATGTATAACAACTCCATTTATCATAGGGCCCTGGAACATCTATGACAACTTTTTTTCTCTTCAGAAATAAGTAAGTGTGATTATTAGAAAGAGACATTGAACAGAAAGTGCTAAAATTGATCATAATGATAACATATTGAGATTGTGTTCTGTGCCAAGGCCTTCATGTGTATCAACACTAATCCTCCCTATGATTCTGCCAATAGGCTTCTTCACCTATATGGCTGTTTTTAATGTGTGATCCTATTCACCCACTTGCCTTTAGTCTGCTTTCAGGAAAAACTGGATTTAGTATATAAAATACTGGGCCTGTTATTACATTGTACTTAATTAATACCTGATAGGTAACCATGTATTTGGTTAAATGTATTTGTTGCTTAACTAGATGCATGTTTGTTATTAAATATGTATAGACTATTTCATATTTTTTTTTCATCTGTCATGTATCTCCTGTTAGACAAGAATGGAAGTATACATTTACTGTTGATTTGAAAACTCAAATCGATAGCCCTTTAGCTTAGTTGATAGTGAGAATGTTTTTTTCATCCTTTTAAGTATGCTAAAATGAGAAATTATAATTATATTCATCCTTAAACTATAAACGTTTATTCATTTCTTAATGGATGAAAGTAACACTTTTTGAATTTTATGAAGTGCCCTAATGGCCATAAGTTGACCAAATTTACACTTCCTGCATATCTAGTTTCCTATAACACTAGTTCAAGTCCACTCAAATCTTCTTGAGAAGTAAGATCATACACTATACAAAATGATATTTTAATCTGGTACCAAAAATACAATAGCTATCCTATTAAGAATAGTTATTATTTATTTGCTTTCTTAAATAATAACAGCCAATACTGACCACTTACTTTGTACCAGGTATAGAAACACATGTACTCTTTAATTATTACAAGAATCTTGCAAGAGAGTCACCGTTCTCTTCAGTATGCAGAGGAGACCGTAGGGCTCCTCTTGTTGGAGGCTGCACAGGAAGTAGGTAATCTAGTCATTGAAACTCCAGTTCTGTCATGATCCATGAATTTAATAGATGAACATCTATGCTCTGCAGCATTAGGCTAACACCAGCTTTTGTAACTGACTTAACACAATAGAAGTTTATTTCTCACTCATTGAACAGATGAGTGCATTTGATCCTCTTTGAGCAAGCAGCTTTCCTTTTTGCTGTGACCCAGGGACTCTGGTTCTTTCCATTTGGGAGCTCTGTCATTATCCTTGGAAGGATAAGAAAGGGCCACTGTGTTCAGAAAGCAATACATTGTAATGGTTTGTGTTTAATGGCATCAAAAAGATAATGAGGAGAGTGGATGAGAAGGCTGGGAAAAAGAGTCCCAGGCTTAGCTTGATAAATTGTAAGGATTTTGAAGCTGTGTGTGTGTGTGTGTGTGTGTGTGTGTGTGTGTGTAGGATAAATTTGTAATACCTGGAGCACTGCGTTGAGAAAATTACCTGAAAGGTTCAATGTGTTTGTGGTTACTCTGGATAGTGATATTTTGAGTTGTTTAAATTTTCTTCATCATAATCTTTACGTTGTGTTCAGATATTCTATAATCAGTTTTATGATAATAAAAACCAATAAGCACATTTAAAAAAATCCACTGAGAGACATGTTTATACATCATACAGGGCCAGGACCAGAGTGGGGTGTTAGGATGCACTTTTCTTTTCTTTTTTCTTTTCTTTTCTTTTTCTTTTCTTTTCTTTTCTTTTCTTTTCTTTTCTTTTCTTTTCTTTTCTTTTCTTGTTAATGTTTATTCACTTTTTGGGAGACAGAGACAGAGTGTGAGCAGGGCAGGGGGCAGAGAGAGAGGGAGACACAGAATCAGAAGCAGGCTCCAGGCTCTGAGCTATCAGCACAGAGCCTGACATGGGGCTTGAACTCACGAACTGCGAGATCATGACCTGAGTTGAAGTCGGACGCTTAACCGACTGAGACACCCAGGCGCCCCAGGATGCACATTTTAAGAAGAATTGTGAAGTGCTGACTCTACACTTGCAGAAGGCAGATATGTAGGGGGTGATCATACTCACACAAAAAGGAGGATGCCACTTTGACCTCAGAAATCCTGGTCTGTTGATGTACCTCAGGAGATATTAAGAATATCTGGTACAGACAGGGCAGTGGTAAAGTTCTGTGCCCAATGCCACTTTCGTCTCAAAAAAATTTTTAAGCTGGTTTTGCCTCCAAAAGTGATCGTATGCATTTCTTTCATCTTAGCACATCAGGAATTCTCTTGGAAGCGTTGACTAAGCATATTCTCTTTGTTCCAGCCTGGGTCGGCAGATTGGCCTTCTCAGCTTCTACAAGCTTGTCAAAAATATGAAAGCAATGATATGTACTTACTTTAAAATGTCCTTTCTTTTTAATACTGTCAGATCTCTTCAGAGGCTATAGCTTCAGAAAGAATGAGCCTATTTCACACTGAGCAGAACAAAAATAAACATCTAAAATATGGAAAAGGGTCTATATAGCACTACCTGTCTCTGTCATTTCCTCATGCTTTTCACTTTTCCTATAAAAGCACTGCTTAGAATTGAAGGAAAAGCTGAAATAGCCAGATAAGATAGGATGTTGTCTACCCATTGCAAGTATGCATAAATAAGACAAATGTATATGAAAGGGCACATGATATGATATATATGTCATTATAGTCAGTCATGACAAACACTCATGAAATGTGTGTGGGATATTTGTTTGCCTATTCCCTTCTCCCTAAAATCTCTTGCAAAGTTATTCTTCTGTAACTGACAGATTATAGCACCTTGTAGGAAATTCCATGGGAGATCAACAAATGCAAGAAGTATGTTGTAAATAATTTCATTTTGACATACTCAGTAATAATATGTACCACTGGCCAGTGTGCCATAGGTAGAAAATGGATTATTAAAACTTAATTCCAAAGATCACTTTTGAGACCACCATCAGACATGATACCATGTCTGGTGAATGTAGTAATTTACATCAATGATAACTCAATGAATTTGATTTGAAAACAGAATGGTGATATGTATGTAACTTCTGTTTTTCGAGGTGAGTTTTAAAAGTTAACTTACTGGTGTTATGTAAAGTAGCTATAAATGCAATTTTCCTTGGAGATTTTGTATATATATATATATATCCCAAACAATTTTTTCCTTATTAACTTGGTCAAACCAATCTTTATGTATCATGTAGCAAGAAAGATTGTGACATGAATTTTTTACTCAATTCATTTGTATGAAAGGAGAAAGAATAGTTCCAGCTTTTCTTATATTTTCACAAAATTTTATGTAAAAAATGGGAAGGTTTACTAAATAACGATATACATATCCAAAATTAAAAAGCAAGTGATTGTTGTTGTTTGCAAAATGATTATTTTTCTCACATAGTAACTTAGCTAATAAGTGTACCTAATATATTTTTAAGTGAACAGTTCAGTAGTATTAAGTATATTTATATTACTATGCTACCAGTCTCCAGAACTCTTTTTATCTCATGAAACTAAAACTCTATACCTATCAAACAATTCTACTTTTCTTTCTCCTCCCAGTAACTAGAAAAATAAAATTATATTTTCTGTTTCTATGAATTTTACCACTTTAGATATCTCATATGAACAGAATCATACAGTATCTCTCTCTTTGTGACTGGCTTGTTTCACTTAGCAAAATGTCTTCAAGGTTTATCCATATTGTAGCATGTGCCAGAATTTTCTTCCTTGTAAAGGCAGAAAAAATAATCTATTGTATCTGCTACATTTTAACTATTCATCTATTAATGGATATTTGGGTTGCTTTCATGTCTTGACTATTGTGAATAATGCTGCTATGAACATGGGTGTGCAAATATCTCTTCAGGATCTCACTTTCAATTCTTGTGGATGTATACACAGAAGTGGGATTGCTGAATCATACAATAATTCTATTTTTAATGTTTTGAAGAACTACCATATTGTTTTCTATATCAGCTGTATCACTTTACATTCCCATGAACAGTATGCAGAGTTCTAATTTCTCTACATCCTCATCAGCACTTTCATTCTTTCTGCCTTCCTCCCCGTTTCTTTCCCTTTCTTTCTTTCTTTCTTTCTTTCTTTCTTTCTTTCTTTCTTTCTTTCTCTTTCTTTCTATTTCTTTCTTCCTTCTTCTTTCTTTCTTTCTTTCTTTCTTTCTTTCTTTCTTTCTGCCATCCTAATAGATGTGAAGTGATGTCTCACTGTGGTTTTGATTTATATTCTCTAATTATAAGTAATATTTAGCATCTTTTCATATGTTATTGGTCATTTGAGTGTTGATTTTGGAAACATGCCTTTTCAAGACCTTTGCCCATGTTTTAGCCAGATTATTATTTTCATTATTACTTATTTTTGAGTCGTACGAATTCTTTATACATTCAGGATATCAACCTCTTGTCAGATAGATGATTTGCAAAAATTTTCTCCCATTCTATAGGTTATCTTTTCATTCTTTGGGTTGTATCATTTGACCACAGATGACTTTTAAATTCCTGTAGTCCCATTTGTGTATTTTCACTTTTGTTGCCAGTGCTTTTGGTGTTATATCCAAGAAATCATTGACAAATCCATCTCATGATGCTTTTTCTCTGTGTTTTCTTCTGTAGTTTTATAGTTTTAGATCTTACATTTAGGTCTTTAATCTATTTTGAGTGATTTTTATATGTGGGTGTAAGGTAAGGGTCCAACTTCATTCTTTTGCATGTTGAGATTCACTTTTTCCAACATCATTTGTTACAGAGACTGCTATCTCTTCCTTTGAGTAGTCTTGGCACTCTGTTGAAGACAATTTTTCATACACACAAGAGTTTTTTTCTGGACTTTCCATTCTATTCTATTGGCCTATATGTCGATTTTTATACCAGTAGAACATTTTTTAGATTAGAGTAGCTTTGTAATAAATTTTGAAATTAGGAGGTGTGAGATCATCTACTTTGCATTAATTTTTAAAGATTGTTTTGGCTCTTCAGGATCTGTTAGGTCATCATTGCCATCATGCTACTGAAAAAAAACTTCCTGAAATTGTATGACTCCAAGGCAAGTTTTAGTTTGCTGAAACTATTTTCCAATTGAATTATTTCTGAATAAATGCATTACTACAGATAGTACCATATAGTCTCTCTGAATACTGTGGGTTTCTCAGTATTAAGGTATGCATCCTGCCAAAAACAGGTATTTTAATCATTCTGCAGGATCAAAGTGAGTTTATGCAGTCATCTTTTGTATAAAATTGAGTCTCTGTTTGTTCAGGAATATGTGCCTATATACACAACTTTAGTATTCAAATCCCAGAGAATTCTCAGGGAATATTTTATGTATGCTCATGATTGTTCTAGTTTCTTTGTTGTTGTATGTGGCTTTGTAGGTAGGTACATAGATAGTTAAATAAATAGATAATTTCCTCCATCACTTTTTTGGAGGGGGTGGAGGAAAATAGAAGCAATGTTGGGAAATGATGACTGAAGCTCAAAACTGACAGCAAGGTCAGTGTTCTACAGGCAGGTCAATATAGTACTAAAAACATGGTCTACATGGTCAGATGTTTCCCTAGCCAAATCATGACTTAGAAAATTATTGACTGAGTGACATCAGAAAAGTGACTCACCTCTCCATGTTTCAGATGTGTCACCTAGAAAATGGAGATAATGAAAATAACGATAATTGTTAACAGCAAACGTTTATAGAACACTTAATCTGAGGCAGGCATTCTGCTAATCACTTTCCTTGGGTGAACTTCTTTTCTAATAGGGACTATGATTTGCTTTGTTTTACAGAGCATGATGTCTCAGGGAGGTTAGGTAGCATGGCCAAAATCTCACCGCAGCTAGTAAATGGTAAATCTATCCAGTATATACCCCATAGGGCTGTTGTGATGATTAATGAGATAATGCATGTAAAAAATGTTAGCTTAGGGCCAGTGTTAGGTATTAGAGTTGGAGAAAGGCTAAGTAGATGGCAAAATACTCTAAAGCAATTTGATATAAACTTAGAGTAAGGAAAAAAGCACAAAATGATAAGGGAACAAATCATATACAAAGTGTAATTTTGATGTTGATTATCTCAGAGTGAACCGAGTTCCCTACCAAGGGTGCATTATATCTTAAGATAGGGACAGAGATAACGAATTACACTGGCTCAATTTTTAACCATCCTTGGAATTAGTCCCATTATCACTGAGAAGGTTGGTGTGTAGTAAAATGCAAAGTGAGCTAAGCAAAATAGTGGAAAAGCTCATTGTCTTGACCATGTGCATTTTAGTTTCACATACAAGAAAATAAATCAGTCCCTTCTCAACTTAGATTTCCCTTATGGGTGATCTTAGGTACAGCTCTCATGTCCTGAATGTGTCTCTAGCAATTAGTCAGAGCTGCAGCCATGTGTTTCTTCTGAAATGCTGCAATTGAACATCTGGTGTGATGGCTTCTATTAAGTGGGGGCTGAGTTTTACTTCATTACATTCTAGTTTAGGAGGTTGTGAATGTGGAAATATTGCCATGACCTATAATTGGATCAGCAATTTGTGGGCTCAGATGTGGAAGACAGAGCATTTTAAAGAGCTAGGAATGTGGAAAGGGCTTTGTGGGAATATTTATATTTCTCTCTGAGTTCTTTCTGCTTTGGATAGATAATTGTGTCCTTCAGAAATCCTCATTCTCAGCCCTGGGGACTTTGCTAGTAGAATTCTAGAAGCTCTGAAAAACTGAAAGCACACCAGTAGCTCTGAGGGTTTCGGAGACATGTGGGAAAGGATAGAATGAAAACTCACTCTCAAATGCCATTGGGTAGGGAGAACAAATTCCTTGGGGGATTCAGGAGTAATGATTAATAAGGGGGTTAAAGAATCAAAACTGGAAACCCATAAGGACTAGTGAAGAAGTGAGAACAAGCTTCAGTGTGTCTGTGAATATTCGTAAGGGGCCAATGATGTTAAAGACAAGATGTTCAGGTCACTTTGTAAAGAAATAACAGCATGGTTTTTGACTTCGGAGAACACAGTACAGTTTCATTGGAGAGGTTACTTCCCTGCTCTAAATGACATTACAAAAGGGAACAGTTCAATCCAATAATGCTTAGGGTTCTACAGACCACTACATCAAAGGGTTGAGAGGATGAACATGGACGGTGGCAGAGGGAGAAGAGGGAGAGTCCTCATAAATGCTGAGAGAAAGGGTTGAATTTGGGAAGGCAGACAAGGAAGGGCATGGGAAAAAAATAAGCAAAATGGAATGTAAAGATGTGTTGGGGAGGTAAAAATTCTTTAGTTCAAACAAGAAGTTCAGGAGAGTGATTAGTTGAACATCAATGGAGTGACAGAATCCTAGAACATCTGCAGCTCACACTCTGAAATCTCTGATGCTCTTAATTTCAGTTCATTCACTTTGGATGAGCAAACAGAGATGCAGAGAGGTGAAGTGAGTAGAGCAGACCTTAAGGAGCATATGACATTGGAATTTACAAGCAATGGAGTCTTGTGGAAAGCTTTTTGAAAGAATCCATTAATTCAAACTTCCATTGCAGTGTAAAAAGGTGCTGTGTGTGTTTACATTCTCTGAGTATGATACAAGAAACAGATAGGAAATCTTTACATTAGAAAAAAAGAAATTTCCTAACAGTATAAATAAGACTGATATTAGTGTCAGGGGAAGAATCTAGGATCTCATTTTTTGGTATTTAGGAGGAAAATTAAGGATGGATTTTCATCTCTCAATGGTAGTTACATGTGAATTTTCCTGGTGTGGAAAAACAATTTATCACTAATGGTCTTGTTGTGTGATTCTAGTTAAAATCCCTTAATCAATACAAAGGAGATTTGTATTTTGTTAATACCAAGCCAAAAGGCTGAGGATTTTTCATTTATGACACTGAATGTATTTCCTTTTCCTTTATGCTGAGCTCTAACATGCAGAGAGTAAAAACATATTTTTAATATTAGAGTATCTTTTTATAATATAATTCAATGAGGAATTATTAGTTTATATAGTTTTTGTTGAGAAGTAATTTATATTTATAAAATGAAATAATATAGATTACCAAAGGAATTAAAAATCTCTTGGCAACTTAGCATACAGAAATACCACAGTTAATATTTATATTCTTAGACATCTTTTTCCAATATATATTTATATATTTCAAAATGTGATCATATTATGCATATTTTTTTGCAGTATTATTTAAAAAACAGTAATATATGAGGCACCTGGGTGGTTCATCGGCTCAGGTCATGATCTCACAGCAGTAAGTTCAAGCCCTGCATCGGGCTCTGTGCTGACAGCTCAGAGCCTGGAGCCTGCTTTGGATTTTGTGTCTCCCTCTCTTCTCTGCCTCTCCCCAGCTCGCACTGTCTTTCTCTCACCCTCAAAAATAAATAATAAAACATTAAAAAATTAAAAAAAACAATAACTTATAATAACATGTTGAGAACATCTATTCATGTCAGTAAATATTTTTACAATGTTATTTTAATCCCAGCATATATTCCATCATATATTTGTACTATATTGTATTTATAGTTTTGTGCTGATGGTCTGTGTGTGTGTGTGTGTGTGTGTGTGTGTGTAGCTAATGCAGCAGTAAGCATTTGGGGAGATAAATGTGCATTGTCTTTCATTCAGTCTTTCACAGCTTTCAATAGATAGTATATTATTACTCTGTGCTAAACTCTCTTTTAGACATGAGAGCATAGTGATAAACAAGTTCAAGAAAACTTCAGTTTCATGGAATGTACCTTCTATTGGGAGAGATGAAAAAGAAAGTAAGCCAATAAATAAACATGACTAGTTGAAAAAGATGGTCGGTGTTATAAACATAAGAAAAATGGGGGATGAGATAGGACTGTTGGGGCTGAGAGTAAGATGGTCAGGGAAGGGCCTCCTGAGTAGGTTTGATCTTTGAGTTGAACTCTGAGTCTCAAAGAAGAGCCAACTGCACTCAGGTACATAGGTTCTCCAGTTAGTCAGTTGTTAAGAGTTTGTAAGGCTGAAGGAGCTTGGGATGTTTGTAAAACAGAGAAAAATCGTAGCTAATGGACTTAGTGAGTTGAGGTAACAGAAGAAAAGAGGTTGCCGGAGGCAAGATTAGAGAGGCATGCAGAGTCCAGGTTATGTAGTACCTTCAAGGCCATGGTAGTAAGTTTGGGTTTAATCTAAGTGCAGTGAAAAGCATCTGGATGATATTAACCAAGGGAGACATGAACTGTGTTATGTTTCTACTACCCTGTGAAGACAAGGTTTATAAGCAAGGAGATAGTAACAATGGCATTACAGTCACTCACAAATCATGGTGATTTAAACTAGACTGTTAGAATTGGAGACACAAAAGTAAGAGACTTGTAATGTTTGTATGTAAAGGTGTCAAAACATACTGCTTAATTATTTACTGCAAATATTTCTAGGAATGTAAATATCAGAGCAAAGGGTATGCACAGTTTAGACCTCTCTACATATTCCCAAGTGTTCATAAGGAAATCTGTACAAGCAGTGGTAGTTCTATCATTTACCAGAAAGTATGCACAATATTGGCAATATATACAGGAATGCGGAACATTCTTTGCTGTCAAGGAGGTGACCAGCTTAACATGTTGAGAATGCACTTACTATGTACTTACATACAGTGTCTTCCTACGGTATTTATTTAGGTGATAATTTCTATGTCAGATGTAATGTGTTTTCTTTCATGAAGGGGTAAAAACAGAAGTTTTTAATTAGGGGAATAATTTGGCATCCTATCCATTGAATCAACCTATTGTGTCATATTTTTTTTAAAGTGGAAATTCCAAACAGAAACAATGAAACACTTCTCTAAACATGCCCTATATTAAAAGACTATGCCCCTAATGATAATAAAAGTGATAAATATGCTATGTTGGACAAATTATCATGGTGTTTTATTGACATGAAACTTGCATTATATTTAAATTAAATTAAACTTACATTAACTGTTTCTAAATCACATGTTTTACAGCCTTAAAAATACTGGTTCTATCTTATAAGAGCCAGAAGCTCAGATTATTAGTCCAAAATCTCAATTTTGACCTAGCATATTACATTAAAGGAAAATAATAGATGATAGCATATTAAACACAATTGTTTATTTCAGCAAGAAGTAATTAAGATAAAGCTAAAAGTTTTATTTTCTTTTAAAATATAAAAGCCTAAGTAGAGACAGAGGGAGATTTTTCTGAAAACATTTAATTTTGGAGGCAAAACTATTATCTAGAAGATCTCAAGAAGTAAGGTAAAATAACAAAGTTCAAGATTTTGGCACTTTAGCAGTTATTGTGAAAGCTTAGAGAATTTCATTCCAATAAGTAAAGGAAACTGAATAACCCATAATCACTGATGAAAATAAGCCTTAAACTCTGGTCATTGAAAAATAAACTATTAGGTGTCCTTATGTCCTCAGATAACAGACTAAACACATGTGAAACCAACCCCTTACCCTACCATCTTTTCCCCAAACAGAAAAATAAGGGAAGGAACATAAAGGTATGGAAAATGATGTAATTACATATATAACTTTTCTCACATACATGGCCATGCTCTGAAAGAGGAGAGGGAAAGATCCATTGATTAGAAAGGGTGAGGTCTCCAGAGAAGAAAAAAAAAAGCATATGGAAAACCATAGAAATAAATGAGGGTAGAGAGAATGCTGAAGTTTGTGGTTGAATAGCAATTCGGGTCCATATGTGAATACAGAACACATAGTGCATTTTACAGGCTTGAAACTTGCATAAGGATAAGACCCTGCACCATATATCCAGAGTGAAAGTCTGTAGCTGGGAGTAGGATCCAGAAAAATGCCAACGGTTTGTGAAAGGAGTAGGTAGAGAGAATGATCCTTAAGAAGATAGTTCTCATTATTTAATAATAAAACACCTGAAATGGCTTATGTTGTTATTTACTTCTTTTGGTTTGTCTTATTAATATTTAAGCATTGTCAGTGGACTAAGTACATCAATTCAGGTTGAGGAGAATGAAGAGAATAGAAATTTGGAAAGTGTGCCAAAAAAAAAAAAAAAGGAAAAAAAAAAAAGGCACACAGTGATTATAGAGTTCAGCCTAATAATCTTCTGTGAGTTTTGACAAATGCCTAATCATGTAACCACCACTGCAATCAGGATGCAGGGCAGTTCTATTACCCCAAATCATTCCTTCATGCTGGCCTTTTGTAGTCAACCTCTCCCCCATTTTGAATCCCAGGGAACTACTAATCTGTTCTTTGCCCCTATAGTTTTACCTTTTATGGAATGTTGTATAAATGGCATCATGTAATATGTATCCTTTTGAATCTGGCATTTTTACTTAACATTTTGTATATGAAAAACATGGATGATGTTGCATATACGGAAAGTTTGTTCTTTCTTATTGCTGACTAGTATTCTGTTTCATGGATGTACCAGTTTGTGTTTATCTCTTCATCTGTTGAAGAGCATTCATCCAGATGGCTTTCAGTTTTGACAATTAATATAGAACTGCTGTAACTATTTGCACACAGGAGTAAGATTACTAGGTCACTTGTGAAATGTATGTTAACTTTATAAGAAATGGTCCAACTGTTGTCTAAATGGCTGAAAATTTGTATCCCCATCTGCAGTAAGTAGGATTTTCAGTTGCTCTGCATCCTTATCAGCATTTGGAATTGGCAGTTGTTTTTTTTTGTTTTTGATGTTTTTATTTTAGCTTTTCTAATGGGTATGTAGTGGGATCTCATTTTAGTTTTTAATTTGATTTCCCGTGATGACTAATGATGTTTTGTGTCACCTCAGGTGCTTATTTATCATTTGTCCATCTACATTGGCTAAGTGTTCACATTATTTGCCTATTTTTATGGGGTTGTTTGTTGAGTTTTGAGAATTCATTATACATTTTTATATTCTGGATACCTGTCCATTATCAGATATGTGATTTGCAAATATCTTCTCCCAATCTGTGGTTTGTCTTTTTACTCTCTTAATAGTGTTTTTCATGGAACATAAGTTTTAAATTTTGTTGAGGTCCCATTATCAGTATTTTGTTTTATTGCTTGTGCTTGTAGGTTTGTATCAATGTCTTTGCCTAACTCAAAGTCACAGAGAATTTCTCTTATGTTTTCTTCTCCTAGTTTTATAGTTCTACATTTTACATTTAAGTCTGTGACCCATTTTGAGTTAATTTTTATGGAAGGTGTAAAGTATGGGTGACTTTATTTATTTATTTATTTATTTATTACATATGGGTGTTCCTGTTAATCCATACTATTTGTTAAAAATAGTATGCTTTCTCCAATGCATTGCCTTTGCATCCTTTTGAGAAATTATTAAGCATTTTGTGTGGGTTTATTTTTAGATTCTTCTATTTCATGATCTGTGTTTCTATCAATACCATATTACCACCCTTAGTTTGCTTAATAGTAAGTCTTTAAATCAGATAGTAAGTTCTCCAAGTTTGTTTTTTTCTTTCAAAATTGTTTCATCTATTCTCATTTCTTTGCTCCCTGTATAAATTTTAGAATCAGCTTGTGCATAGCTATAAAAATCCTGTGCATATATTGGTTGGGATTGAATTTTATCTATAATCAATTTGGTGGAATTGACATCTTAACAGTACTTTTCAAATCTAGGAACATGGTATATCTCTCCATTTATTTGCGTTTTGGGGTGTGTGTGTGTGTGTGTGTGTGTGTGTGTGTGTGTGTGTGTGTTTGAGATAAAAGGGAGGAAAAAATAAACAACAAACTCACCATTGGAATGGTCTTTCTTCACATTTTGATTCCCTCCGCAATCTGCGTACTCTTCTTACTTTGCATGGTACTTTGGTAGTTTTGTTTATTTAGCTTTATTCTTTCCATTATATTTAGTTGTGATTAGTGGGAGAGAGAGCCTGTCATGGGCTTTCTGTATGTTGTTCAGCATTCAAAGTCAGTTGGTTTTAGTTGTGGTTATCTAAATCCTTCTTGCATGGTGATGGAATGGATTGAGGAACATCCAGAAGTGGTTTCTGTGTGTGTGTGTGTGTGTGTGTGTGTGTGTGTGTGTGTTTTAATTTTTTCAGTTCCAGGGGTGCTTGGGTGGCTCAGTCGGTTAAGTGTTCGACTTTGGCTCAAGTCATGATCTACCATTTTTGGGTTTGAGCCCCGTGTTGGGCTTTGTTCTGACAACTCAGAGCCTGGAGACTGCTTCGGATTCTGTGTCTCCTTCTCTCTCTGCCCCTCCCCCACTTGTGCTCTGTCTCTATCTGTCTTTCAAAAGTAAATAAATGTAAAAAAAAATTAATTATTTTTTGGTTTGAATAAACCAATTGTGAGACAATTTTCAAAACATAAGGTTGTTAAATGTAAAGGATACACTTTTTATGTGAAAGTTCAAAGGATTTATCTTTGGTAGATAAAGGTTTAGGAGAGAGGGTGGAGCACAGACTACTCTTTCTTCTTAAGCCCAATAATATTTATTTAGATTCAGGAGTTTCTTCTATTCTTGACAGTGCTATGATGTGTCATTTAAAAATAAATGAAATGAAAATTGGTGTGACAATTAGCAGAGTTATTAGGGTCCGTCTGGTGCATTTCTTAGCAGGCTTTGCCTTGCTGACAAATAACAGGAATTAGCACATGACACTGGATTTCACAGTAGTACCATTTATTTAGCCCAAAAGAGAATACAGTTTCTGTGTCCAAATGCATCTCAGCTGACTGAGTACTTTCCAGACAGCATTATCTCCCCTAAATCTCAATGAGGTTTATTATGAAAGAAGCATAAATAGCTTTATCTTCTAATAGAGATAATTATAAAATACTCAATTTTATCTCCAAGAATTGGAAATCACAAAATGTGACCTCTTAAGCACCATATAAATTGCCTATTTTATTTCCTATTTTTTAGGCTATAACACAGAGTCATGCAAAAAGTGTATCTATTCCTTTTCATATTTTCTAGTTATGTAATTCGTAAGTCTACAAGGTTGCTTTTACTATAAATCAAGAAGCTGTTTTAGAGATCTTCATTCTATTTTTTTTTTTTTTTTACAAAAGCAGAGTGCTTCAGAGCAGTTCAGATCACTGACTAAAGTGATCCACTAAAGGAAATTTCATCTACAATTATTTGATATAACTTGAGGATATTAATGTTTCTTTTGTTAGAATAGAAGGTTGGTTCTACACTTCTCATTCAGAAGTTAGCCCTATACTGACTTCTGAATAAGATCAAAATTTGTATATTTGTGAAACAAGGAAAGATGTTTACTTTTTTTGCAGAAGGATTATACTTTTCCCATTAAAACTTTTCAGTGTTTTTAGCAGATAATATCTTACAAGCTGTATTTCTAAATTATATAACCAAATTAGGATGTATAAATATCAATGAGGGTTGGAAGAATTCAGGGACTTCACAGAGATTTTATTGTGTATCTCATCTACAAAAGTATGCAAACGTGCAGAAATCCAGTAGGTGTACCTTATTGGATATTCATTCATTCAATTGTTTGTTCATTCATTCACCATTTGTGCCCTAGGACACAGTTTTCAGGTTGCAGAAATGATTAATACATGATTCTGTTTTTTTTTTTTTCAAAAGCCCTCAAGTAGGGCACTGTGAAATGATTTTAAAATAAATTGGTAATTATCTTTTCCAATGAATATTTGGTCTTTCATTAAATCATTCAAATGAGGGTGAGAGAGCAATTACATAGTGCCCATAGGCATCTAATGGATAAAACATGCACAATACATAGTAAATGCTTTATTCATAATATATAGCTATTTGTAGTTTACAAATTGCATTTGAGTTATACATTTAGTTGTCATAATCTGTGTAGATCAGGTATGTGTTGAAAGCCCCATTTATAGTTAAGGGAACTTAAGCAAAAAAGAAGTTGTGTAAATTTACATGCTAGAAACAATTGAGAAATACAGGAGCTGAGACTCCAAGACCAGTTGCTCACTTTATAGCAACCCATTGTTTCTCAAAAGCTAAGAGCCTGGCCTGATAATTTAGTATCCTGCGATTAAAATCCTCTTGAAATACTGACTGAGTTAATATTGTTTAGATTACTGAGAAGCTACACAAATCTCAGTGTAAACGTCACCTCTCCTGGGAAATTCACCCTGATTAAATGGGTTAGGATTCTCATTGACAAACTAAGTAATTATTCCTTACCATCTTTCTTCCTGGGTAAAATATAATAATAAATTTTGCCAAGATATGCTCTCTTCACTTCTGTATTTACAGTGCCTGCTACAGTGCCTGATACATAGCAAGTTTCAGTAAGAATGGGTTTAATAAATTAATATTTGCCTATATATGAATAGTATATGTTTCTGGGGTTTGGCTGTATATATTTTCTTTTCTTATGAATACTAAAGTGTTTGCCTAACTCCCAAGTCCATTTGGGTACAAAATAACCATTTTCTTCTCACATTCACAGGATTATACCTTGACAATGTACTTTCAGCAAGCCTGGAGAGATAAGAGACTGTCCTATAATGTAATACCTTTAAACTTGACTCTGGACAATAGAGTGGCAGACCAGCTCTGGGTGCCCGATACCTACTTTCTGAATGATAAGAAGTCATTTGTGCATGGAGTGACTGTCAAGAACCGCATGATCCGCCTGCATCCAGATGGGACCGTTCTTTATGGCCTCAGGTCTGTAGTGTCCATTTCAAAATTGAACTTTTTCTGAATGAAATCGTTATTGATTTTTATTGGAGGGGAATATTGTGATGTTTTCCTTATTCCTCCTTCGGTTCTGTGATAAGCAGTTAAATCTCCTATCCAGTAGACATCTGAGAGTTTAGGGGAGCATGTATACAAAGGGACTTAGTCCTAGCTAAAAATAATTTTTTCTGAATTATCTTCTAACATCAGCTGCTGATCCTAAAGCTGCTTTCTTTAAGGAGTAAGGATAAACAATCAAAATAGCTGGGCTATAGTGCTTAATTAGAATGGAAACAAATTATGAATGCTGAATACTTGTTTGAGCATGGCAGATTTCTGTTTAATAAATTTCTCCTAAGCTGTGTGAATTGGGTCTGGTTCTCTGGTGACAGGAAGGCTTTTTGTGCCCTCTCTCCCTCCAAGGAGTAATCAGACTTGCAAATAAATAAAGTTGTTATCTCATGTTTACTAATAATGAACTTTCATGTCAGTAAACAGTTGTGGTGCTCTGCTCTTAAGGTGAGGATGGATTGCAAAATAAAAGTTTCTTCTTTTAAAGTTTATTTTTGTATTAAAAGCAATAGATGGTTTCCTGAAAGAAAAGGGAGAAAAAAGATATCTATCTTACCCTGAAAAATTACATTATTACAATATAAAGGGTTTCTTTGTATTATTGGGAAGAAGCTCTTAATTCTGAAATGTTACATTTTCTCTGACTTATTATTACATAAATGTGTGGTTACCCTATCATAATTATGATGGTAGCAACAATGGTGTTATTCATTTATTAGGGGTTAGTGGTCAGATATTGAGTTAAATCATCAATGCTTTCCATGCATTGTTATAGTTAGTCTGTACAACAACTTCATGAGTTAGAAACTGTTACAATTTTTATTTTCAAATGAGGAAACTGAGGCTGATACAACTTGCCTAAAATCACAAAGAAAGTAAGCTATGAAGATGAGATTTGAACTCAGATCCAAGTTCTGAGTCACAGCTCTTAATCACTACGTGGAGATACTTCTCACTCCCACATTTTTCTTATCTATTATGTCTTGTTTTCATTAACTGGTATATTCTGACAGTCACATTGTTTAGGTGCTTATGTTTATTTTTGACAGAGAGAGAGAGAGAGAGAGAGAGAGAGAGAGAGAGAGAGAGCGCGCATGAGCGGGGGAGGGGTATAGAGAGAGGGAGACACAGAATCAGAAGCAGGCTCCAGGCTCTGAGCTGTCAGCACAGAGCCCGATGCAGGGCTCGAGCTCACCGCGCGATCATGACCTGAGCCGAAGTCGGATGCTCAACTGACTGAGCCACCCAGGTGCCCCTGTTTAGGTGCTTATGAACCAGCTTCTTTGTTGATCATATTTTTTAGAGAAAGTAGCATTTGGCTACCAAGGGAGAGTGGGTAAGGGTGAGGAACAGAGGTAGCATGATTGTGCTCTGTGTCAGCCATTAGAGGTAAGAAGATGGACTGGATATGGGCAGTGTTCACATGCGTGTCTTAGAAAATAGAGAAATGCCAAAGAGATAAATTGACTGGCAGTGTCTGCAAAGATTCCACCAAGGTGGTGGGCTTTGAAAGTGCTAATGGAAAGAACTGTGTTAACAGTTATATTTTGCTAAATTTACCACTTGGAATGAACAATAAAACATTTGGTGTGGGGTGCTTGGGTGGTTCAGTTGGTTAAGTGTCCAACTCTTGGTTTTGGGTCAGGTCATGATCTCATGGTTTGTGGGTTTGAGTCCCCCCTGGAGCTCTTGCTGCCAGTGTGGAGCCTGCTTGGGATTCTCTCTCTCCCTCTCTCTCTCTCTCTCTGCTCCGCCCCTGTTCACTCTCTCGCTCTCTCTCGCTCTCTGTCAAAATAAATAAATAAACTTAAAAAAAATTAGGTGTCACAAAGAATTTGATGAGAGGGTGACCATGCAGGCTGTGGGGGAGATGGGGGATGAAAAGAGGTTTCAGTTCCCACTTTTTAAGAGTTAAGCACAGAGTGTGGTCAGAATCCTGAAGAAGGAGCAAGGAGCTATAGAAATAACGTTATCCACTCGGCAGTAAATGAGGGGGAGGACTGGCAAGTGTCAAGTTCTGGCAAAGCACCAGACTTAGTGCTGGAGGCACTTGCCCAGCAAATCACTTAATTTGCACAGCAATCATGCAGAAATTACCCTGAGCTCTTCCCATTTCCTTGCAACACCCACCTTGAAAGCAGAGAACAAGTTGTATTCTCCTTTGTATATCCAACACTGACAAAGTGCCTACACCATAAATATGCTCAATAAAGGTTGTCAATTCTGAATTCACATGCAAAGTTGAATGGATGGGAAAATCAACAATCAAGATGTCTTTGGAATTGAGAAGGAAAAGAGAGGACCAATATAGATGATAAATAAGGCTTCTTTATATCATTATATACTCAGACAAAAACATTGATGACTGCTCAGTCTTATCATTGAGACCAACTATATGACATTGCTGTAACTCAAACTCACAACAATAGAAAATCATCATTCTCTTATCCCCTCTTCTAACAAGGGTGTCGAACACGTCTGACATGCATGAGATTAACACTACTAGACAGAGAAGGCACATGAATTGTAATTGTTCCAGCAGTTGTATTGTTAATTCTGATTTTGAAATGGATAACAAGTTTTTCAAGAAATTTACAAGTATCCTAGTCCACTTTTTACCGATAAATAATAGAATGATTTATTTCATGGCAAGAAGCTTAATGCAGACCACATACTCCCTTCTCAACTCCAGGAGGTTCATTTGCAATATATAAGTAAAAGGAATTCAATTAAAATTACCATGGTAGGGTTGATTCCACTCTACATAGTCACTTTTCCTATTTACCCTAAAACTCCCCTCCCATTGAGATCCATACACATTGGCAGGGACAAGGGAGGTAGAGAGAACATTCAGAGGATCTGAGTAAATTTCTTTTTGTAGGATTTTCTTTAGTGAAATGTTCAAGCATTAAAACATAGAAAGGAGAAAGTAGTATGCAAAATATTAATGCTTGTTTAATTTTATCATTGGTATATAGGATTTCATTGTGCCGGTCTTTCAATTTTTCGGTAGGTTTGAAAATTTTTATGATAAAATTTGGAAAAGGAAAAATGTTATGTGTCAGAGACCTAGGAATATCTGGTTCGAATATCCAGGAAATATCATTTAAGATTTAAAAGTCTGTAGCCAAGAAATGCTATTTTGGTCTCTTGGAGGTAGGGAATCATCTATATATGTTATTTACTTTCAGGAGCTCTGTCTGAAAATGAGATCAGCACATCTCAAAGGTTATGTGACTCAGGGTGGGATCCTTGACCATAGACAACCAGGTTAAGCCATAACCCAGGAAGGAGTGGTCAAAACTCTTCAGTTAAAACCTTGATGACCTCCTTATGAAATCAGTTGTCCTTCTGCATGAGTGGCCCTTTGCATCTGATTGTACACAGCAGGAACTCTGAGTGCACTCATACGGATACCTTATGTTTGGAGATCAGGAGCTTTGAGGATAGCGCACTAGCTACTCAGCAGGCTTGCATTAAGATACAGTGGCTTTGAGGAACCACATACATAAATGGATATAAGTGGGCAATGCAACCAACTTCCTTAACAAAGTGTAATGATAATGAAACTTAGGTTTTAGTTTGGGCTTTTATAATAAACTTCTCTTTGAACCTTGAGTGCCTTATCCAGGTTTTAATTTCCTCATATATAAAACAGAGGGGGTAAATTAGATGATACCAGTATGCTATGGTTTTTATAACCTGTCATCCTCTGAATCAATAATTAATGAATCTAAAAGAATATATAATCTAACATCAGAGTAGAAAATGAAATTACATATTTGGAGTAGCATAGTAACTGGTAGATAATAAGTGTTCAGTGCTACTATTTAATGAATAAATTAATGTAGGGATATTTGAAGGCTGGCACAAGGAAGGCTTCGCATATCAAGGCCGTTGTTTTATATTATAGAATTATACCCCAGTTGCCTTTCACAATTCAGCAAAGTAGGACACCAGGTCCATGGTGTAGAATGAGAAGAGTGTCAGAGAGCAAGTGGACTGAAGACAATGGGGAAGGTCTATCCCAGGCAGATCTAGAGTGAAAAAGGGAACCACTAAAAAAAATGTATAGTGGAGCCAGTTAACTCCAGCCATTGCATTTGGCAGCGTGAGATCTGGAGCAAGGAAAATGGATGCCTGGCTTGAGACCCAAATGGCAAGGCAGACTTTAAAAGCTGCCCTGTGGGTGCCTGGGTGGCACAGTTGGTTAAGCCTCTGACTCTTGATCTTGGCTCGGGTCGTGATTTTGCAGTTTGTGAGTTTGAGCCCTGCTTCGGGCTCTGCACTGATGGTGCGGAGCCTGCTTGGGATTCTGTCTCTCCTTCTCTCTACCCCTTACCCACTTGTTCTCTCTCTCTCTCTTTCTCTCTCTCTCTCTGTCTCTCTGTCTCTCTCTCTGTCTCTCTCAAAATAAATAAGCATAAAAAAATGAATGAATAAATAAATAAAAACTGCTCTGTAGCCCCAGCCCAGTGCCTCATTTGTTGCATGCACTCAGTAACTTTCATTTAATTAGACGTTGTGCAGTTTCTTTTAAAAAGTCTTTCCTTTTCTTCCCCTGATGTCCTATCATGTGTGTCTATTTTCTCAACTTATTTAACAGTCTATGGGATACAGGAATGATTAACAAAAGTTATAAATAGTGCCTTTTTAAAACTTAAATTTATAGTTTGTGGCTAAAGAATAATGAAATCTTTGAATATAGATTCTCACCTTCACTCTTGACTGGTTGATAGCTCAATTTCACCAATTTGATTATAAAATCAGATTCCTCTTGTCTTTAACAATGCTATTTAGAGATTTCTGTCAGGAGATATATATTCCTCTGTCAGGAGGAAGAATATTTTCTCAGGACTAACCCAGCTGGATAATTTGTGACAAATGAGTTTCTAGTTGATGAAGCCGAAGAATTCCTAGCAATTTACAAAGGAAATATTTCAAACAGAGTAACTATATATTATTCTCAAATAAGATTGGCCCATTCAAGTCATTTTCAGAACAGTTCAAGGAAAAATAATATAGAAAATATTGGATTTCTTTTAGGGAATCCAGCAAACCCCTACCAGGTAAACACCAGATTTAATCTGTGGTTGGTATTATAAAGAATGCTAGATAGAATTTATATTGTTATTTACTTACAATAGGAAATATTTGTTGGATTTCAAAAAGTAAATGAATAATTACATTAAGCAGAAAATTAGGAGGCCTTGTCTTACAATTAATAGTTCTTACAATTACTCATGTAAGTGACTTCTAAATTTTATTCTATCTCCCCAAATTTCGTATTCCTATGATTTTGCTAATGGGTGGCACAAATATATTAGGTATATATACTCCCACCTTTCTTTGTGTACATAAGCATTTAACATGATATTTCAGTTACTTAGCAGTTATATTTATCTCCTTGAAAATATCTGATTGATTAAGAAATCAAAACCAAAATCATTACATTCTGGCATACAAAAAAACCCCTGAATTATCAAATGATGACATCTTTTTTTAATATAATATATATTTTCATTAACATTTAAGATCTGAATCCAAATTGGACTGCATATTATTTATATCATAAGCATTTTATCAAACATTAGAAACTCTTCAACAAACATAATTAAGACAAAAGACTTCCTATCAGGAGGTGGTAGATATTTATTATTAAAAAATTAGAAAATACAGTTATGAAAATAAAATTACTCTTAATTCTATCACCTAGAGATATCTGTACAGACACTATCTGTACATTGCTTTATAGTCTTCTAGATACTTTTCTAGTAAAAAAACTTATAGGAAATTTTTTATAAAACAGATTTACATTTTACATACTATTTTGTGACTTGAATTTTTTTCTGTGACAAAGGATGTATCATAAACATGTTTTCATGTCACTATAACCCTCCTCACCACCATTCTTTAGCCATTATGGGACATATTTGGGATATATTTCTTTATCCCATACAGGATATGGTTTATGGTTTTCATATAAGGTGAAATATGTGGTTGTTGCTATGAAATTCAGGACTACCGTTTAAAATTTACTTAATATTTTAGTGACAGGCAAATAAAAAATATAAATTGTGGCACCATTTATAGTCTTATAGTTGTGCTGTTACAATTTGTAGTCTCACTGGTTAAATAGATGACTCTGGAGATGTACTAATGCTGATTTTATTAGGCCAGTTCTTATGGAAAGAATGACTTAGTCTTTCAGTAATAGCTGACCCATCTAAAAATAGCTGTTTGTCTTTTGGTCTGGGGGGAGGGGGCTTGAGTTCATGTGTCTATACACCTCCCATATGTAGTATTAGATCAGAAGCATGTCACTTCTGATTAAAGGTTCACATTCTTAAAGAAAATTTCAGCAGGAAGCAGAAGGCAATTCACCCACCTCCTGCTATGTGTGTTCTGTCATTGGGAAAATGGCAAAGGATAATGTTAGCTTGTAATGAATTTAGACAGGCAAGATTTTGTTAATTTTGTCTTCTTCCTCTATTCCTAAAGTTTTACCACAGTATATTAAACAAGCAAATAATCAAGTAGCCATCCCTCACTGAAACATAGTCTATCAAACATTAAAATATCAAGTTCTAGTCAGATTTTCTAATTGCTTTAATTAATTTTCTTAGAGATATTGATTGCATTTGGTCAAGCAGAAAAACAGAAATTTTATTAAGAATATCAGTCCTAATGGCCAGGGTGCGACGCCCTGCTCTCTAGACTTTCTCATTCTTCTGAGAAGGAAAAATCATCTTCATCTTTCTCCAACTCTGTGGGAAACAGTGCATGCAATCATAGTGTTTTATAGAATATATCCAGTCCAAGGATCTATAAATAATTTTTTTAGTGTTTATTTACTTATTTTGAGAGAGAGAGAGAGAGGGTGCAAGCAAGGGAGGGGCAGAGAGAGAGAGGGGGAGAGAGAATCCTGAGCAGGTTCCTCACTGTCAGCCCAGAGCCTGATACGGGGCTCGATTTCATGATTTGTGAGATCATGACCTGAGCTGAAATTAAGAGTTGAATGCTTAACCGACTGAGCCACCCAGATGCCCTGAACTGTAAATAATTTTTTTTTTAAATATTTTTTTTCAACGTTTATTTATTTTTTGGGACAGAGAGAGACAGAGTATGAACGGGGGAGGGGCAGAGAGAGAAGGAGACACAGAATTGGAAACAGGCTCCAGGCTCTGAGCCATCAGCCCAGAGCCCGACGCGGGGCTCGAACTCCCGGACCGCGAGATCGTGACCTGGCTGAAGTCGGAAGCTTAACCGACTGCGCCACCCAGGCGCCCCTGTAAATAATTTTTATAGAGATTTCTTGCTTATTATTTTCCCTATTTAGAAATAATAGCTGACATCTTCAAGTTCACCTCCTTTTTTAGGAATGAGAAGAGGGATGTTCAGAGAGGGAAGGGACTATGTCTAATATCACACAGTTAATGGCAAAGCACAGAGTAGAACACCAGACTCCTAATTCTTAATCCAGGGCTTGTTATTGGTGCTGCTGCTGCTGCTGCTGCTGCTGCTGGAGTCATTTGGTTGTATGGAGTCATCATTGTCTGACTGACGTCAGCAAATAAGTCAATTCCTAATCGAAAAGAGTAGAATCAGGATCACACCATTCTTTGGACTTGAGACATGGAGGCAGTGTGTATTTAGCAGCCCTAAGAAATAATCTAGGGCTCTTTCTGTTGCCACATTTTGCTGGACTTTTAGATAAAAAAAAAAAAAAATTAAAGAGGAAAAGAAAGTCTGCCCACTATCTTCTTCTTAACTTTTACGGACTCATAGTGTTCCAGTAGTCCGTGGGTCTCATTCACTGTCAGCTGAATGGGTCCCTAGTTGTCATCATGTCCACTGATTTCAGTCACATGACAGCTGTAGATGTGGCAGCCCTGAAACCAAAGATGTGAAAGAACTTCTGGGGAAAAGAATGACCAGAGACTCCAGGGGTTTTCAAAGAAGGGCAGAAACCAGCCCTATGCCCAATGAGAACATACGTCTGGTATTGAAGGCAAAGGAGTGCCATGGAACTGGGCCTTGTCTCCAATGGAAAGAAGCATTAAAATCATCAAGGACACATTATTCATAGGCTCGTGAACGTATCTGTATACAGCATCGCTATACATAACACATTTTGGAGTTAGCACTTACATATTCCTGATTTCATTGGGAGTGAACTCTCTAGGCCACAAGAATACTGTCAGCATGGAAAGAAGCCAGATCTTCACTTTTTAATTTAATATAATTTAATTTAATTTGATTATTTAACTTATTTTATTTTAAGCAAAGTATTTCCTAGTGGATGATTAAAATTAGAGCTGTTACATATATGTTTGTATACAGGTGTTTATCTCTATTTATAGATATAAATATGCACATGTATCAATTTATAGGTATATAAGTATGTGTACATATGCATATGTGTGTATATATTTGGACATATGTATGTCAGCAACAGGTTTTTTTCCTCTGTCTTATGTTAAAACTGAAGAAAACAGAAGGGACTTCCATAATTCTGACCTTCAAACAGTGTAGATAGTCCTCAGCATTAAAGATAAAGTCTTCTCCAGTGATGTTTGGGGTAACTTTTGTAACACTCTGATTTCATGAAATCAGTGAATTTTGTTGGCAGCTTTTGCTGGCAACTTGCTTGGAAAATAAGCAAAATACAGTTAACCTAGATAGTCTTTGTAAGGAGTTAGCTCCTGTCAGATTTTTAATTAGACAAAGACCTTTCAAGTCAAATATAAATGAGCACTTGTTTAATTAAGAGAGTGATTACCTGCTATTGGTAGTAGTCGTGGTAGGAGCAGTAGTAGTAATGTGTATCAAGTACTTTCTATATGTCATGCCCTGAATTATCTGTATTAAACAACCCTGTGAAGGAGGCTACTGTTATTTCCATTTTATAGTTGAGAATACTGAAGCTTTGGAGAAGTAAATATCTTGCTGGTTGGTTTGAGGCTCAGAATTGAACTCAAAGCCCAGGATCTCAGTCACTTCCTCAGACTCTGCAAAAATACAGTATCTGTCCAGGTAGATGGATGCAAAAGACCCTTAGGGAAAGCAGGTACTGAAAATCTTGACGGAAGAAGAATGGAGAGCCCAAATTTCCAAGGCTCATAAAAGGAGCCTCCCCCTAGAGAGACTGTCCGAGTCGCTATTCGTAAATAAATAATTATGATTTTCTCAGTCTTAAACAGGCTCCATGATGGGGATTTGTGCACTGTTTTTGGCTAGCCTGTAGCCATTTCCATATTTATAGCACGTATAGTATATCCCTCAGGTGTAAGTTAATATCATCACCCCTACTTTCATCCTTTATCCTTGGGGGATTTTCTCTTGTACAATTTAGATGCAGAAAGTTATTTTTGTTTCCTGTTTTTGAATCCTCAAGTTCAAGGAAGTTTGAGTTGAAGTTCAGTTTGAATTGGGGGTATAGGGATTTTGAAATTCTCTTCTTTTCCAGAATAGTATAGCCATATTGTGGAGTTTGGTTGCAGATTAAGTAAAAAGCAGCCACTTCAAGATTAGATTAACTCTCAGCCAAAGATGTAATACCTTAGTAGAAGTGAGAAGGCCACCTAGCTTTTTGGCTCCTAGGGTCTCTGAAAGCCACTCTAGAGTTACTCTGTCCAGCTTTCTGCTGGATTGAAGATGCTGTATTCCTCATAATCTGGGAAGGAATTACCCCAGTAACCTGTACACTTTCATGTCAAGAATTCACAGATGTCATTCTTACACTCAGATCCTTGACCCTAAGTCTACCATCAGTACTCATCCTGAGGAAGGGGGGACAGAGAAAGTACTAAGCTTAGTCATACCTCCGACTTTCAGGCAACTGGAAAAGTACCTTTGTCTGTAAGACTATTAGGGAAGATCCCAGAGTACACTGAAGAAAATCTGTATTTGTTTTGTGGCATAAGTAAAAAAAAAAGATTTATTTCACTGAAGTGTTTTTCAGCCTATTCCCCATGGAGAAGAAAAAAAAAAAATTAAAGGAGATAAAAGGCAATGTAACCTAAGGATATCATCTCTAAAATTTTTTGTTAAAGGACTTTTGGTTAAAGTTTTAATGCCTTGATTTGCTAAATGGTTAGTAAGAGAGGATTTCTTGCGTATCCTTACCTTTTTATTCTGGAGGTCACAAATAAAAGCAAACCTTCCTTTTGGAAACCAAGCCAGTATAATAGCTTAAAGACTCAAATCACAGTCACCACATTATAAAATGCTCAAGCTATTTTACTTCTCAGAAGCAGCCCATTATCTGCACTCTTATGGACAGAATAAAAGGCAACAAAATGCTAACTGGCCATAAATCCTTGGAGGAAGATATTAATTCCATGTTGGGTTGTTCTCACTAGCCATAATAGAGAAAATAATTAGGACTTTTATTTTAGCAGCTGTAATAGTCTAACAACTAAGGGAAACTGAAAAAAATCAGGATAAAGACCAAAACTTCTTGTGGCATCAATATGCTGGGAGGCATTTTCCATCACTGCATAGTGAGGCCACAGAACACAGGAAAAGCAGTGTTGCCCAAGGATCAAGAGCCTGGGTTTGGGATCTGACTGCCTTGTTTCAAGGACTTCCTCTGTCACAAATTAGCTGTGCTTCATCTTTCTGACATTCAGCTCCCTTGTCAGTGATGTAGGGCTTTAGAGTACCCCCACCTTATAGGATTACTGGGGAGATTAAGTGAACAAAGATTTGTAAAGCACTTAGTAGAGTCCTCAGCACACACTGACTTCTCTGTAGAGATTAATTGCCATTGTAAGAATGCCACATGTGTCTAACTTTGACCTATCCTGCTATTTTCTGTTGTGATTAGTACCAGATGATATTTGGCAAGAGGGGATAGCGGTGTTAAATCCTTATTATGTACCAACACTGTGCTAGGGTGCTGGGGTTACACAAAGACACATGAGACAACCAAAAATTGAGACTCAAAACCTGGAGTTTAGTGGGATGAGAAGATATGTAATAGTGAGATGAAGAGCAAAGTAGGATAGGATAGTGCAAGAGGGCCAGGTTCTGGAGTTTGAGGGTTTTTTTTTTGTAGGTTTTGTGGCTTTTTAAAAAGTTACCTACCAACTTTAAATTGAAAATAATATCATTTAACTTATGGGAATATAATCAGAATTAAATAATGTAACTTAGGTAAAACAGCCAGCACCCAGTAGGTGGGTAATAAATACTTGTTGTGGTCTTATTCATTGGTGCAGTTACCAAGATAACGGCAATCATCAAAATCAATTAGGCACATGCTGTATATCGTTTGCTGCTCATTTGTTATACCTTCTGATCCTCAAATCATCCCATATGGACATTTTTATAGAAAAGGAAACTGAGACCTAGACAAATCCAGTAACTTGTTCAAAGCAGCACAACTTCACGTGTCAAGCCTGGGAATAGAATTTAAGCTGTTTGACTCTAGAGTTTATGCCCTTCATGTTCTAATAGGTTTAATGCAGGGGAACGGCCCAGTGAATGGCCTAGGAGGTAGCAGAGCAGACACAGACTCACTCAGAATTTTCATTAGACTGATAGCTGATTGCTGTTAGTAATGGTGACTACCCTAATGTTAGGAATGTCTGTGTAGTGTACTCAAAGGAAGCATGAGAAAATACTAGTGTTTTAATTTATGTTTAATGAAACAAGGCCATTGTAGTCAAGTGAATTTCTAAACCCGCAATTCATTTATCCATCAATCCACCCAATCAGCTGCCATGTAAGCACTTCTTATTTCTCTAGGTGGGGAATGGGGGTGCAGAAGTGAATAAGCCAGACATAGTCCCTAACTCCAGAGGCATGTACTTAATAAAGGAAACATATAAACCACCAGCAAAAAAAAAAAAAAAAAAGAGGCTATTTAATAATAAACTTGAGGGTTGCAAATTGTGATAAATTCCATGAAGAAAATTAAACAGAATGAATGATCTGATAAAGAGTGATGGAGCAGGGGGGTGGAATCCTATCTGAGGAGTGACATCTGAATCAAGATGTTATTTATCAAGACCAACAGCCAGAAATCTGAGCAATGATCCAGTTAGAACAAAAGCACCATGGTCCTAAGGACAGAACACACTTATGTGCTCACAGGAAGAAAATTAAGTAATGCTGCTTTACCCCAAATTTCTGTTTCCTCTCTATCACATTTCTGCATTTTGTGTGCTTTATAACTAAATGCATTTTTCATAAACACTATACTAATAGTAAACAGTAAAATAAATAAAAATAAAACAGTAAAATAGTGTTTACTATTGGCCATGTTACAATAAATGATAATCTCCATGAGAGCAAAGACCTCTATTTTTTCCCCCTGCTGTATCCCAGCAACTTGCATAGTGCCTGTCTCAGAAGGGTCAGTGCAAAACTATTTGTTAAATGAATGTCTGCAAGAATGAATAACTAATAGTAGTTTCTCCACAGTACTTCCTATCTTATCAGTGTAACTACCTGACTTTGTTTATCAGTTAGAGGGGATCCTGTGGTCTCTGGAGGCTTATCTCAAATTGATTTATCATTCAGTATCAATGCAAGCAACTCAGGCAAAATCACATCTAATGTTTTTAAAGAATGGATTTGCATTCTGAGGTAAATTAAGAAGAAAGAGAAGCATAAAATCAAATCGGTATCATGGAGAACCCAATTACCAAAGATTATTATGTTTTAATGAGGTGAAAAAATCTGATCGTCCTGCCTAGTAGACACCGTGTGCATTTCTCTTTATTAGTGGGGAGAACTACGTTACCAGTGAGATGGTACTAGAGGTGATACCGGTTCGACAGATGATAAGAAGGCATTCTGAAAACAAAGACAGGATCAGCATTTATCATGAATTCAGTTTTCCAGGTTGTGACTTAAATGCAAATGAGTTGACTGTGTAGAAATTTCCATTGGTGTAGTATTTTCGTATGTTATTTTATTATTTGCAGTCCCAGTGGTGTCTTAAAGGATACACAGAGATGTGAAGGTGAAGAGAGTTGTATAAATGTGGAATTTAGGTGACCCATATTAGCCTTCTACCACATAATGAGTCAGTGAGAAAACACTTTCTAATGAGAACTAGTGCTTTTCAGACACATACCTCGAAAAATTCATTATGGCTGAGTTAAAGGGAGATGTTCTTTTTTATTTATGATTATCAAATATTTTACGATTAAAATGTGTATAGTTTCTCATTGATTTGTTTAGCAAGTAGCATATCCTTATGTTATTTGAACTATCTTGTTTATATTTCAGTGTGTGTGTGTTTGTGCACATGTGTGTGCACGTGTATGTTTTCTCTATGTGATAGGAGGCAAGGCAGGAAGTGGGAAGAGTGAGGGTTGACTACCATGTGGAAAAAAGAAGCATTTTTATTGCTCAGAACAATGTTTTTCCCAAATCATAAGTATTTTAGCCGTTTTGGCTGGAATCCATGGGTTGGAATCCATGGGTTGAACTAACTTCCTGTGGGAAGTTAGATATATGGAACACAAGGGTCAGTCTTCTGCCCATGTAATAGGGGTTTATGGTGTGATAATGAGAAACATTTCACCGCATCCCCAACTGGCCCTTTCTTAGCCCATTTAGTATGTGACAACTTTATATATCTCACTGCTTCACTAACATTATTCACTAATGGTTGGTTCATGGATCCTTGCTAAGTTACTTAATCTCTGCACAGTCAGTCATCACCCAGTGATGAGGGGATGAGACAACCCATAGGTCTGATTTTTATTTGGTGGAGGGTGGAGTTACTCTCAAGGAGGAAAAGTTTGTGTCAACTGCATGGGTGGCCTGGGACAGGGAAAGGATGCACACTGAAAGAACAGAGGGGAAAATCAACACAGGAGTGAAAATGCACTTCTAAAATCTAGGCATAAAACAAGTAGTATTTTAGTCTGAGAGGCCAAGTTCCAAATAATATGGATTACCTGACATTCCAATTTGAGAACACTAAGGATTGTGGAATCACCTACGAGGCTGAATTTGGTCTATGTCATTGGATGGGTTTTAGTGTTTTTTTTTTTTTAATGTTTATTTTTGAGGGAGAGAGAGACAGAGTGTGATTAGGGGAGGGGCAGAGAGAAAGGGACACAGAGAATCTTGAAGCAGGCTTCAGGCTCTGAGCTTTCAGCACAGCGCCCGACGTGGGGCTGGAACTCACAAACCTTGAGATCCTGACCTGAGCCAGAGTTGGAAGCTTAACTGACTGAGCCACCCAGCGCCCCGGATAGGTTTTAGTTTTAGTGCTTATTTTATTATGCAAATCTCAGACATCTTAGATGAGGAAGAGTCTATATTGCAGAGTTACTTTTCCTTTATTTGTGATTTTGTTCTTTTTGATTGATGCTCAGGCTTCTGTTTCCTCCAACATGAGTGGGATGCTAGGCTCAATTTCATCTTTTGTTGTATTTTAAAAATTGTGTAAAATCAAATTACTATTCTTTAGTGAAAATCTTCTTTCATTTCAAAAAGCTTTTGTCCTTGCAAATTTCCAGCTTTTCTAAGCATGGATAGAAAAAAAAGTGTAAAATATACATGGAGCCAAATTTCCAGAGGTCATTAGTGTAATTGCTGACTGCTAAGATTTGGTAGGGGTTGAGTGACAGGGCAAGGTTTAATTCCATATTTCAGGTGCTTTCAGCTGTTGCACACACAATTTCGTTCAGGAGTATGTCAGGGTATGGACTTACTTAAGCAGACAACATTTGGTACAAACTAGACACTGAACGTGAATGTATTCCCTATGTGAGCCATGACCTTTCTGTGCTTTAAAATGTAGTTTCCAAATCCTCATATATTTCCTCCACTGCTCTGTGTTAAAGAGAACTGACTGCATCAGGAGGGATTTAGGGACACCAGAATTTTTTACTTCTCTGGATACACCATCTGCATGAGCAGATGGGGAAACATGTCACAAGGCTAGAGGGGGACTCCAAATCAAAAAACAGGAGAAACAAAAACGAAATGCAATGCCAGGGTAGAGCAGATGAACGCCAGTGGCTGGGAATTCTTTGCAATCTGACCCAGGTAATGGTCACTGAGTAGCTGCTACCCATGGAATACAAAAGTCCCCAGAACAGTGATGCTCTCTGCATTGCTGTGGGCAGATTGCTCAGCACTGGAAGGGAGCATACACACCCATTTCTCTCTGCTGATGGGAAGAGATCTCTGGTACTGTTAGTTAAAATTCCTCATAGCAGATAGCAAGCTTTCGTTTCCATTAAGCTTTCCTTGGGGCAACTGACCATGTGCTGGTGGGAGAAGATTCTACATAAGACTAGATTTGAATACCTTCCAAAATTGATTGACACATTGCCTGTACTTTTGCTTATAACATTTTATTTATTTCCATGTTTAAAAATTTTTTTTCCATTCATTTATTGCTCATTCAAACATTCATTTTAATTCACATTTATTTAGTAGTTATTTTGTGCCAGGCACAGTATACTAAATACTTCATATACTTTAACTCTTAAGAAGTAGATATTTTTTACACAAGAGAAAACCGAAGCTCAAAAAAAACTAATGTGCTTAATGTCACACAGCTAGTGATTGCAGAGCTGAATATTGGATCCAAGTGTATCTGACTTATGAAATTCTAACAGTCACTCTATATTGCCCTTTTTACCTTTCTCTGGACACATAGGTTATTACAACTGATAAAAATTAGTCTTCATATTTGAAGATACATAACTTGTGAATGATTTGCTTTCCTAGCTATGGCTCCTACATTATAGGAAAAAAATCTTGTAAATTTAAATTCTAGCCACATATTTTGTAGATAAAAGATTTTGTTCATAGATTATTCAATTTAAAACATCATCGTTCTATGTCTGCTATGTCTATAGGCTGTATGAGCTGATAGGATTTGCAGCATGACTGTTGACATTGTTGTAAAGTCATGTCTATAAAATGATGAGGCACTGGAGGTTTGAAAAATTATTAGGTCCTCTGCCCAGTATTTTATATGTATTCATTCAAGAAATATCATTTCTCTCTCCCTCTCTCTCTCTCTCTCTCCTTTCCTTTTTAATTTTTTAATGTTTGTTTATTTTTGAGAGAGAGAGAGAGAGAGACAGAGCATGAGTGGGGAAGGAGCAGAGAGAGGGAGACACAGAATCCGAAACAGGCTCCAGGTTCTGGAGCTGTCAGCACAGATGCAGGGCTCGAACTCACAAACCGGGAGATCATGACCTGAGCTGAAGTCAGACGCTCAACTGACTGAGCCACCCAGGCGCCCCTCCTTTCCTTTTTTAGTAAGACTAAGAGTTTGTCTTCCAGGTACGTAAATAATAAATGCTAGTGATCAAAGATTTGAAAAGTAGAGTATTTTTAAAAGTATCAAATTTTGAAGAAAAAAATACCTTCAGAGATACCTATCATTGTCAGGTTCCCTTCTGTATTCTTTGAATGTTTTTTCACAAAAAACTGTGATTATGTTATATGTCCATTTCATAATTTTCTTTATTCACTTAATATTATTCCTTCATTTTTCTGCAGTATGACTTTGAAGCTACTTAATCTCTTATATTTGGAGGTGATGCTGTATGTTGCCAACCCTCTACTTCAGCATATTTAAGTGGGTTTCAACTTTTAACTAGAGTCATACCTTGTTTTACTGTGCATCTCTTTATTGTACTTCACAGATAACTGCATTTTTTTTTACAGATTGGAGGTTTGTAGCAACCTGTATCAAACATGGCTATTTGCACCATTTTCCCTCTAGTATTTGCTTACTTCATGTCTCTGTGTCACAGTTTGGTAATTCTCACAATATTTACAACTTTTTCATGATTGTTACATTTGTTATGGTAATCTGTGTTCAGTGATCTTTAATGTTACTATTTTAATTGTTTTGGGGCATCACACACTGCACCCCATAAGTTGGCAAACTTAGTTGATAAATGTTGTGTGTGTTCTGACTTTTCTACCGAGTGTTCGTTTCCCCCAGGTGTCCCCCTTTCCTCAAGCCCCCATGTTTCCTGAGACACAACAGTATTAAAATTAGTGTTCTAGTGAAGGGAAGAGTCACATGTCTCTCACTTAAAATCAAAGGCTAGACTTGATTTAGCTCAGTGAAAAAGGCATGTCAAAAGCTTAGATATGTGGGAAGCTCAGCCTTTTGTGCCAGCTTCCCAAGTTGTGAAAGCAAAGGAACAGCTCTTGAAGGAAATTAAAAGTGTTACTCTGTTGAACACACAAATGATAAGAAAGTAGAACAGCCTTATTGCTAATATGGAGAGAGTTGTAGCAGTCTAAATAGAAGATCAAATCAGCCACAACGTTCCCTTAAGCCAAAGCCTAATGCAGAGCAAGGCCCTAACTCTCTTCAATCTATGAAGGTTCAGAGAGGAGAGAAGGCTGCAGAAGAAAAGTTTGAAACTAGTAGAGGTTGGTTCACGAGGTTTAGGGAAAGAAGCCGTCTTCATAACAGAAAAGTACAAAGTGAAGCAGCAAGCGCTGAGGTAGAAGCTGCAGCAAGTTATTAAGAAGGTCTAGCTAAGAGAGCTGATAACGTGACTACACCAAACAACAGATATTCCACGTAGACAAAACAGCTTTCCATTAAAAGAAAATACCTTCTAGGATATCCATAGCTAGAGAGGAGAAGTCAATGCCTGGCTTCAAAGCTTCAAAGGATAGGCTGATTCTCCTGTAAGGAGTTCATGCAGCTGGTAACTTTAAGTGGAAGCCAATGCTCATTTACATTCTGAAAATCAAGAGCTTTGAATAATTATGCTAAATCTATTCTGCCTCTGTTCTACATATGGACCAACAACTCCTGGATGACAACACGTCTGTTTACAACATGGTTTGCTGAATATTTTAAGTCCACTGTTGAGACCTACTGCTCAGGAAAAAAAAAAAAAAATTCCTTTCAAAATATTACTACTCATTGACAAACGCCTGATCACCCAAGGGCTCTGGTGGAGATGTACAGCACGATTAATGTTGTTTGTGTTCCTGCTAACACAACATCCATTCTGTAGCCCATGGATCAAGGAGTAATTGTCACTTTCAAGTTTTATTATTTAAGAAATACATTTCATAAGGCAATACTTGCCATAGATACTGATTCCTCTGATGGATCTGGGCAAGTACATTGAAAACTTCTCTCAAGGATTCACCATTCTAGATGCCCCTAAGAACATTAGTGTTTCATGGAAAGAGGTCAAATGATCAACATGAACAGGACTTTGGAAGAAGTTGCTTCTAACCTGCATGGATGACTTTGAGGGAGTCAAGATTTCATCGGAGGAAGTAACTGCAGATGCGGTTCTCTGGCTGTTTCCACCACCTCTATAGCTACTTACTCCGATTAAGAAGTGGAGCCTGAAGATGTGACTCAGTTGCTGCCATCTCATGATAAAACTGGAACGGATGAGGAGTTGCTTCTCAGAGATGAGCAAAGAAAGTAGTTTCTTGAGTTGGAATCTACCCCTGGCGAAGATGCTTGTGGAAATTGTTGAAATGACAACAAAGCATTTAGAATGTTACATCACCTTAATTGATAAAGCAGTGGCAAGATTTGAGAGAACTGACACCAATTTTGAAAGAAGTTCTGCTATGTGTAAAATGCTGTCAAAACGGTATCTGCTCTGATGCTACAGAGAAATCGTTTGTGAAGGGAAGAGTCAGTAAGTGCAACAAACTTCATTGTTGTTTTACTTTAAGAAATTGGCGTAGCCACCCCCAGCCTTCTGCAATGCTCACCTTGATGGGTCAGCAGATACCAACATTGATGAAAGATCTTCAACCTGCAAAAGAATTACACCTCATTGAAAGATCAGATAATGGTTAGCATTTTTTAGCAATAAAGTATTTTAAGGTGTGTGCATTTTTTTAGACATAATATTATTGCACACTTAATAGACCACAATTGATTACAGATTTAATAGATTACAGTGTAAACATAATTTTTATATTACTAGGAAACTAGAAAATTCACCTGAATCACTTTATTATGATATTGGCTTTATTGTGATGGTCTGGAAGCAAATCTTCAGTATCTCTGAGGTATGCCTATATCTTTAAGCCAGTGTCACAGAGTCAAACATCCACTGGGCCTGGCTGGATTACTTCGTGAAGAGAATCTGAAAGGATGGGCACTTAAAGAATCTGGAAACTACATGTCTTCATTAAAGGCCTTTAAACTCACATTAAAAAAATTTTTTTAAATGTTTATTTTTGAGAGAAAGAGAGCATGAGCGTGAGCGTGGAGGGAGACACAGAATCTAAAGCAGGCTTCAGGCTCCAAGCTGTCAGTACAGAGCCTGATGTGAGGCTCGAACTCACGAACCGTGAGATCATGACCTGAGCCAAAGGGGGACACTTAACTGACTGAGCCATCCAGGCACCCTGAAATTCATATTTCATTTATATTTTTAAATGGGGAAAGAGAGAGGATACGGATATTTAATTTTTTTAATGTTTATTTATTTTTTGAGAGAGAGAGAGAGAGGGAGAGCGATGAGCACAAGTGAGGGAGGGGCAGAGAGAAAGGGAGACACAGTATCTGAAGCATGCTCCAGACTCTGAGCTGTCAGCACAGAGCCCAACACAGAGCTCAAACTCACCAACCATGAGATCATGACCTGAGCTGAAGTCAGATGCCTAACTGACTGAGCCACTCAGGCACCCCTAAACTCACATTTTAAAGCCATGTGCTAACCAATCATTGATGGATGGATAAAGAAGATGTGGTATATATGTGTGTATATATACACATATATATGTATGGATGGATGGATGGATAAAGAAGATGTGGTATATGTGTACATACATCATATGTATACACAATGGAACATTATTCAAAAATAAAAAAAGAATGAAATATTGTCATTTGTAACAAGGATGGAGCTAGAGAGTATAATGCTAAATGAAATAAGTCAGAGAAAGACAAATACCATATGGTTTCATTCATATGTGAAATTTAAGAAACTAACAAGCAAAGGGAGAAAAGAGAAGTGAGAGAGACAGATACCAAGAAACAGACCTTTAACTATCGAGAACAAACAGATGGTTACCAGAGGGAAGTGGGTGGGAGGATGGGTAAAATAGGTGAAGGGGATTAAGAGTACACCTATCTTTTTTTTTATTTTTATTTTTTACCGTTTATTCATTTTTGAGACAGAGAGAGACAGAGCATGAATGGGGGAAAGTCAGAGAGAGGGAGACACAGAATCTGAAACAGGCTCCAGGCTCTGAGCTGTCAGCACAGAGCCTGACGCGGGGCTCGAACTCACAGACCTCAAGATCATGACCTGAGCCGAAGTCAGACGCCCAACTGACTGAACCACTCAGGTGCCCCAAGAGTACACTTATCTTGATGAGTACTGGGTAATATATGAAATTGTTGAATCACTATATTGTATATCCGAAACTAATTTAACAGTGTAGGTTAACTGTACTGGTATTAAAATTTAATTTAAGTTAATTAAAAAATAAAGAAATAACTGGATGGTCAAATTTAGCCTGTGGTCCAATAGTTTGGTCCCTACAAAGTATTATTCTGTATATAACTTGTTCCCTTATCATAGTGCATGTCCCAGTTCCTTAGATAGACAAAACACTCCCAAAATTTTTAGTTAACATTTTGTAATTAAGAACACCAGTCCTATAAATAGTACCAGTTCCATATCACTGAAATAAAATATTACATTAATTATGCTTTAAATATAAAATAGTATTTTCCAGACTGAGAAAATTGAACAATCAACTCAAGAAATTACTAAGATCTTAGATATTTATTTTTAAATGAATCTGAGTATGGAAGTATTTCTTGCTGCTTTGTGTCTCTTCTTTAAAAAAAAAACATTATAAGGTTAAGACGTATAAAAATCATACAGAGGAAATCTAGAAACTACTCTTTATTAAATCCTTTTTCTTAGGTAGTTTTTGTAGGATATTTTACTGATTGTTAGGTATACATAATGTGTTCCCTTCTGTCATGGAAGCTGCTGTTTGACCGAGCATCCCTGTCACTTATGTAAAACAAAGGCATAAATATGAATTTACCATTCCAGATTTGACATAAATTATATCACTTTAAATATAAGAAGTCATCATGTTATCCATGTGTTCAAAGCATTAATTGTAATACTTTTTGCGATAGTAATTTTAATTATTCCCTTTTTATTTTTGTAAAAAAATATCCTGCTTCCCCCTTGACCTCACTCACAGTCTTAAAATAGGCTAGAATAGTGATAAGAGCAGTTACCATCTACCTGACATTGAGGATTTGCAAGTAATTGCTCTGAGTGCTTCATAGACATCATTTGTTTGATTTCTCATAGCACTGATATAAAACAGACATTTCTAGCTACAAGTTACAGAAAAGGAAACAGAGAGGGATTAATAATATCCCAAGTGTCACAGAGCTGGAAATGCCAGATCCAGATTGAAATCCAAGACTTATAAAAAATATTATCCCACCTCTTTTCCAAGAATGCTAATTCTGTGTCTTTGGAGTCACAATTATAAATCCAGGAGAATTCTCCTGTTCTATTAAAAAGCTTTCTTATTTCCCCAACTCATCAGTTTTCTTAAAGATTTACAGTAACTTGGCTCATTTCTTTTAACTGTGAAAATTGGCTTTAACTCACAATTTTTCTGTCTTATAATACATTATACAACTGTACATTTCTATACATTATAAAAGCAATTAATCCTAATAAAAATACTATGTATAACTCATCCTTACATATTTCTGCTTTAACAATGTCGAATTTTTCACTGATCTAGATTATATGAATGGTAGAGCAGTTTTTTTTGGTAATTTAATTGGTTGTTAACATTGCTTAGTTTAAAATTACAGTTCCTAGGGAACTTGAGTGTAAGTACTCACATCAGAACATCCTTTCCTAATTATTAAATTACTCATTCTGTCCTTGACTTTCTTAAATAAATGTTTGAAAACCGAGTTTTATGACATTATCACTCAAGTGGTTATGATAGCATGCCACCAAGTTATACAGTTATGTGTTGTTCTCCAGCAACCCTATATGCTAGGCATCGTTATTTACATTTTAAAGACAAGCAAACTAACCTCCTCAAATGACATGACTAGGAAATGGTAAACACTGGTGTTTGTACTCAAGTCTGCATGACCAAATGACTCCCCAGGACATGTTCTTTCCTCTCTACTGCATTAATGCCAAGAAGAGAGAACCAATACTCACACTTTTTTAAATTTTATTTTGACCTGTATCCATCTGCTACATTGTTTGTTTACTTTGAGACTAATGAGAAATAATCTAGAACTTAAAGACATATATTAATAGAATGGAGATTGCACTGAAACTTCAGAGATGGCCTGGCTTGGGGCATATGTCCACATGATTCCATACTGACTAGAACAAAGCCTTAGCCCCCAGTGTGTTGTAGTCAACTTTGGGTAAAATTATCATTGGTTCAGGTTCCAGTGGTACCTCTAACTCATTCTCTGTGTCAATTAGGATGAATCCCTTAATGTCTCAGAGACTTGCTTTCTTCATTTATAATATTACAGATTGTATCTAGGTATGCCTTCTGTCAGCCCTCAGGACATGTTCAATTCATGAAGGTATTTTTTTGACCAACACAGTTCTTTAAAAAATTAGGACATCTCATTTTTAAATTTACAGTTTCTAATTATTTATTTAAAAATCTAAAGATTGGAAACATTGGCCCTTGTTTTCCACATAGCAACAGTCAACTAGAACTGAGAAATAGATACGTTGTTCAAACAAGGTATCTCTAGTTTACCCCAGTCCCCACCGTTCCCAATTGTCTTATGTTGAGCCTGCTCCACATACTACAGAGGCCATAAGCTGGACCCTCTAGGTGTCTCAGTGTGTGACTGACTCATCAATCAGAATTAAGTGTCTCTTAATTTTAACACTTTGGTATATCATATCATACTACATTCTGCAATTTTCCGTGGATAAAATATAAACTAAGTTGACTGGAACTTAAGGTCAACATCACCCAGCCTCCATCCAGAATCTCAGCAAATCTGGTTACCACACAAGTTTCTCTCTCCATTTTATCTGTATGTCCTGGCTCTGAGCATGTGCTCACACCATGCCATGCTGACAAGAAAATCTTCCCAACTACATTCTATCTAGGGAAGTCTTATCTATTCTCCACCACCTAGCTGATATCTCATTTTCTCTGCAATGACGGATTCAGCTTCCAATCCTCTTCCTAATTGGAGATCTTATGATACAAATTATTCCTACTTAAGACATATACCTAATAATAATAAATAGAAAATAAATATAATCACTTTATATTCATAGCTAAAGTTTGTAGGATTGCTTATTCCATGCTAAACATTTTCTGTGTATTGTTTATACATCTCTAAGATGTAAATGCCCTTATTGTTGGCATGCTATTATTGATGCTCAAAGAGGTTAAATAATTAGTTTTTTTAATGTTCATTTATTTTTGAGAGAGAGACAGAACGTGAGAGGGGGAGGGGCAGAAAGAGAAGGAGACACACAATTCGAAGCAGGCTCCCAGCTAACAGCACAGAGCTGGACATGGGGCCTGAACCCACAAACCCTGAGATCATGACCTGAACTGAAGTTGGACTCTCAACCCACTGAGCCACCCAGGCACCCCGAAGAGGTTAAATAATCAATCAAAAGTTATAAAGCTAATATCCTCCTAGATCAGTTCCTTTCTGTGTCTTGTATCTGGGCTTTGATTTTAAGGTCTTAAGGCTAAAGACCACATCATAATAGTTTTATAAAATATTTCCTCCAGGGGCACCTGGGTGGCTCAGTAGGTTAAGCATCTGACTTCGGCTCAGATCATGATCTCACGGTCTGTGAGTTCGAGCCCCGCGTTGGGCTCTGTGCTGACAGCTTGGAGCCTGGAGCCTGCTTCGGATTCTGTGTCTCTCTCTCTCTCTGCCCCTCCCCCACTCATGCTCTGTCTCTCTCTTTCTCTCTGTCAAAAATAAATAAACACTAAAAAATTTTTTAAAAATATTTCCTCCAGTTCTTAGCAAGCACCATACAAAATGTAGTCTCCCTGTGGGTAGATTAATATTGATCAATCCCTTTATTGTCATTCAGGTATATTACAATTCAGGAGGTTAAATTTTTCTCAAACTCATTGACCAAGTATAATAAATCTGCATATTTTCAATTTTTAAATTAATACATATCTGACTCCAAGACCTTATACTCTCATTAACTCCCTAACGGTAGGTTAAGAATGAATAGACAGTTTTGTTGCATTGTGTTTCTCTCAGGGATGGTGGGCATTTGGCAATTATTACTCTATTCTTCCTGTCAAGAAAAGACAGTTGAATGTGCTTTGTGGTGGAGTTGGGGGTTGGGGAACACAAGAAGTCTATTGAGAAAGCAAATGTAAAATCACTTGTGTCTCAGTGATACAATACATCTTAATCACTTAAAAATAATTGCTCTAGAAATAATTACTCATTAGCAACACTGTAGTACTACACCACCACAAATGCCTTAACAAATGTGAACAGTGAGCATAAAAATTATAACCAACACATAATGTTGCATCCCAGTGCTGTAAGGATAGTCTTGAATGGTTTTGTTAATAATTACCTGACAGAAATATATCTTTCCCTAACCCTTGTTGTCATTAAGCACACATTGGAATACTTTAACGTTTATAGGCTGTATTATGACTCTTTAGTTATTTAATTACATTTAGCAAGTCCTGAAGTTACTGTCTGTTTTATTAAGCTAAAATCCATTACAAGCCAAATTAGCAAAGGTGTGCTGAGGCTGCAAAGGATTTGGACATTTGCTCTGGTTGCTGAAAATTAAAGATAGACGCTGCTTTAGTGAACCAGAAAGGACAGGCCGTCACTGAGATTCCCCTTGTGCCATGGGTAGCCTCCCCCCACCCCCTCCATCACCCTGACAGATGAGCCTATTCTTTACACATCATCTTCAGAAAGGGAAATCTACCATCTACTCTAGGGAGCCATTTCATTATTTTACAGCCCTCATGACCAGCCAAGTCATCTTTCTATTTAACCTAAATCTTCCACGTCCTTCATGTTAGAATTTATGACCATAGCTACCCTTTGGTCCACAGCAGAAAATGTGAACAGCAGATCATCACTCCCTTGAGCCCTCTGTGTAAATAGAGGCTGTTAATATATTTATCAGTCTACTCTCTCTTCTCCAGCTGGAACAGCACAGCTCATCTAGCCATTTGCTAAACAATTAATTTTAAGGTTTTAATACCCAGTAACATTTCACTGAATTATGAAGCCATTTTGGTAATTTTTTTTCTAGAGAGAGGAACAGACAGAGACACAGAGAGATCAGCATGGCAAATTAGGCAAAATATTTACAATGCAGCCATTCTTTAACTTAGTTGTCCATTCTCTCATTCTTCAGTTCTGTTTCTCTCCAGCTTTGACAAAGTGAAATTGTCCTTATTAAAACAGTGCTACATGTGTTTTTCCTTCAGATAGTTCCTAATATCAGTTTTCATTTTTCATCCCAGAATTGGATGTGTTTGTTTCCATTCTTGCCTTTTTGCAATGTGCCATAATAATCTTCTGGTAATTTTTATTGTAAATGGTTATTTTTAATGTGTTTATGCTTTTTTTCTGGGCCTGTTCTGTTTTTTTTTTTTTTGCAAGCCTTCTTTAAAAAGGCCCCAATGGGGCGCCTGGGTGGCGCAGTCGGTTGAGCGTCCGACTTCAGCCAGGTCACGATCTCGCGGTCCGTGAGTTCGAGCCCCGCGTCAGGCTCTTGGCTGATGGCTCAGAGCCTGGAGCCTGTTTCTGATTCTGTGTCTCCCTCTCTCTCTGCCCCTCTCCCGTTCATGCTCTGTCTCTCTCTGTCCCAAAAATAAATAAACGTTGAAAAAAAAATTAAAAAAAAAATAAAAAATAAAAAGGCCCCATTTTTAAAACTATGAACCACTTTATTCTGCTTTAACTCTTCATTAGTCAATTAAGCTTCTTACTAAAGCATGCCATCATTTGGGTACAAAGCAATATTTGTTTTTCCTCTTATATTTTCAAACAACCTTGCATTATAGATGTGTTTTTGTAGGAGTTTTTCAAATACACTTCTTTTTCCCGACTTAGCATCTAAACTTTGTTTGTTTTAATCAGTCTCTAGTTGGATGGGGCTCTCTGAATTTCAGTGTTTAGTTACTATGACCCATATTCACCACTCTCCACACTCATTTCAGGACTTCATCCTAAGTAACTAAACACTTCTGGACAAATAAAGTGATTTCCCCAAGTGAAAAGAAAGTTAGCCTTACTTTCTTTTTGGTGAGATTCTCATGGTCATGTTACCATAGAATATCTGAAGAAATAACTATCTTGAGTTCAAGAGGACCTTTTGCATTGTAGCAGTTCTTTGTATGTTGGTTCAAGATCGCACAGCAAGAGGCAGAATTAAGACCTGAGCCCAAGACTGTTCATCTTCAAGGCCTCTGTTTTTTTATTTCTGTGCTCAAGTGTATGAGAGTCTATCGATGTATATCATCAGTTTACCAAACACCGTCCTCACCACACCTCACTATTCCGTGTCATTCAGGGGTGAATGGCCTTGTACATGCATCTTTGTCCTCTTCTGTTTCCCTCCATAAATTCCCAAAAGTGAAACTACTGGCCAATGTGTGAAAGGTTCTGATAACTAAATTGCCCTTTATAAAGGTTGAATCAATTCATATTTTTATCAGCAATAATGAGAATCCCAGTTTATCCATATTCTCACCATTTATTACCTTAAAAATGATAATTTGCTAAATAAAAAATGGTAGCCCATTGTTTCCATAAAAAATTGTAGGTATGTCCTCAGTGCACACAACATGTCAATGTCAATTTGAGATGGATTTACAAATTGCTGTAAAATTTGAAACTGTGAAAGAGTGAGAAATATAATAAAACTTTATCTCATCTTAGGATGGAAAGTGATTGTCTAGACATAAAGCAATTTAAGAAACAAAAATAAAAATGATTTATAGCTTTGATGAAAAAATGACATCAAAAACTCTAATGAATCTAAGTAAAACAAACACTTCCTTGACAAAAACTGCAAAGTATATGAATTAAACAATTTACATTCAAAGAAATGGAAACTTCTATTAGATGTAGAAAAACATTCTGGTAATCATAGCTTTTCAAAGATGGAATAGGTTCCTTTCAGAAAGAGCCAGTTCCAAATCACTGGGGAGGTTCAAGTAAGAACAATAATTATAGAGATCTCTTGAGAAGAATTCACTCATCAGTAAGGTATTTGTATATCTGTACATGATTTAATCATCCTGTCTACCTTGAGAATCCCTAAGCAAGTGATGATATTTCTGCCAATGTTTTAAATGCATAGGAAATTTATTGAAGTGCCTACTTTGAACACAATTAGCATGCTGACCAACATTTCCAACCCATGGAATCTAAATATCCCAGGAGTTATCAGATGTTGTCAATACAGAACAAATGCAACTGCAAATAGAATAAGTGACTAGTTATGAATGGTCTTGGTGGAGACTAAAGCAGACAGGGAAAATTATCTTAATAACATTTTTTTTCAGGAGAAAAAGCAATATGCATTCATCACAAAAACAGTGAAACTACTGAAACTATAAGAAAATAAAAACCAAATACATTCCCAATGTTTATTTTAGTATACTTTTAGTCATTTAACTGTGAACCAATATACCTTTCCAAATAAATATGGAATTACACTGCACTGCTTTCTAATATGTTTTTTTCTCTGAAGAAGAATTAAGAGTTCTTTTATGTCCACGCTCTTCTTAAAGTATTTTTATTGCATCAGTCACTTAATCAAAATGTATTTAACTATCTTTGTTAGTTAGGTATATAAAATGTTTCCATTTCTTCCCAGTTTAAAGTTGTACTTAACATCTTTGTTTAACATCTTTGTATATAGTTTTGCATGATTTTGTTTTCACTTTAACTTCTTAAAGTGGAATTTCAGAAACAAAGCTTGCACATTTGGTGGGTTTTAATTAGTGTTGTCAAATTACCATCCAGAAAATTTGTACCAATTTACAGTTCTACCACCAGCATGAGATGGTGTGTTTCCTCCCAGAATGTGTAGTACTGGGAATATTATAATTTCTGTACATTTTTGTTTATGTGATAAGCAATAATAATCACGGCTTAATTTCTGTTTCTACAAACTTGTGGTTTCTAATGGTGTTAAGCATTTTCCCACACATTTGGTGCCTGTTTTATGTAAAAGACTTAACTCTGCTGCGATTTATTTGGAAATCTTTTACCATCAGAGTTTAGAATGGCAGAAAGGCCACAAATACTGCATTGTTGTAGATTTTGTTGGAGTTGGAAGGTACAAGGTGAATTGCCAGTACATGACAGGAGGCAGCTTTGTGTAATTCATTTTTTGTGTTTAAAACATAACAGTGACAGTAACAAAGCAGTAAAGCCTAGTTTACTGGTTAAGATTATCACAGTTGCAACCATGTGCAGCAGGGAAAATATGTTGTGAGGGCATGTTAGAGGCTAGATCTACCACGAAAAATGTTTCTCTGATTTTTTATAGGGTATGTCTTTTCCTCAGATGCTGAATGCTAGCTGCTCAAGCAAAGTGTGTGTGTGTGTGTGTGTGTGTGTGTGTGTGTGTGTGCGCGCGCGCACACGCGCGTGTTTAGCAATGGTGGGGAGGGAGATAGTTTAAAGGCCATTTCAGGCCCTTGTGGGCACTTTGACGGCAATATTCCCTCTAGAACCTTCCATGTCGTTGGAACTTCCATGTCATTGGGCCTGAATCCTGCACTGATGTTTTTTTGTCCAGTCATGCTTCTTCTCCCTTTCTTTCATAGCTGATGATGCCCGATGAGCATCCTGCAGGATCTACTTTTGGAAAACCCAACTTCAGATAGACCCTGAATCTACTAGGGAGACAGAAAATAATGAAGAAGCAAATGTACACAGAGGATAATTTCTGATAATGACAAGTATAATTAAAGGAATGAAATGGGATATGACAGTGACCAGTGGGGAGGAGACTTAGGGGTGCATAAGCTAGGTGGAGGGAGAAGGCTTCCTAGAGGGCTGGGAGGAATTGAGACTTCAGTCATAGAAGGAGGAAGTTCATTTAAGGTAGAGGGAAACTTCATCCCTTCATCCCTAAAATTCCAGGGCAGAGGACCCAGGAATGGAATGCTCCTAATTATTTTGACAGTCTGATTCAAAAAACCTCAGATTTTAAATACATTTCTACAATGTATTTTATCAGTCAAGGGCCCAATAGGAAACAGATGGCATACTGAAAATGGGATAGTTTGAGGACAATGTATTATAAGGTCAATTTACAAAGAAATAGAACAGTACTTCCTCCCTCCCAGGGATAGGATCAGCATGTTGCCATTTGGTCCCTAGTGTGCCACACTTGAAGGGGGAGAACAAGGCATGGTTGGGGGAACCTGGACACAAGTTCCACAGGAGCTGAGCCTAGAAAACAGTTTCCCTGGTCTCACTCTCCTACCTTCCCTTACCTCCTGATCTCCTCCCCATTGGCCAACTCCAACCTGAAGCTGGAGAATCAGGGAGACAGTTTTTGAAGTCCCAACATTCTAAGGGTGATTAAGGGTGGAGGGTAGAGCTGGAAAGGCAAAGACCCATGTGAGGTTGTAACTTCAGTCTGTCACTGGTGAGCTATAAATCAGCATCTGTGAGCCATGTATTTTGTTAAAATAAATAAATGAATAAATGGCTAGAATAAAATTGATTAATTTATTCTGAAATGTTATGACTCTAATGTGTTAAAATCAAAATTAAATATTTTAAATATATTTTAATAAATGCAACAAAACGTTTCTGGCATACCTAAACACTGTTTTAAATTTCGAAAACAAACAAACATAATCACTATTGAAATCATCAAAGTCCCAGCTATATGTCTTTCTAGTTGGTAAGTAGCTCTGGATCAACTAAATCACTTACAGTGATCTGAAGTCAAATTTCAGTTGTTAGGTTATGAGTCAAAAAATAGAATGATTGCTTTTTTCAGGGACTCAGATTTCCTTTAAAACATAACTTAGAGAAGTCAGCATATTCTCATTCCTGATATAAGCACATGATTTGCAGATGAGACCATCAGGAATATAATGTGGGAAATCTTAGTAAATAAGGGAATGACTTGCCACCTGGGTGGCTCGGTCAGTTGAGCATCTGACTTCGGCTCAGGTCATGATCTAGATGTTTGTGAATTTGAGGCCCGCATTGGGCTCCCTGCTGCCCGCTTCAGAACTGTCCCCCCCCCCCCGCCCCTTCCCTGCTTGCTCTCTCTCTCTTTCTCTCTCTCTCTCTCAAATAAATCTTTAAGGAACTGACTGCAGAAGAAAAAAGGCTCAGACTGTATGTCCATATTGACTAATATTTTTGATTGAGTAGGATTTATATACTCACAAAATGAAATTTTGTTAGATACTGCTGTTTGGATTATACAGGCAATGTTATTTAAGGAAATGTCTTTGATACTAGCACCCGGATTTGTAGCAGAAACCTGTGTAGCCCTTAAATGGTCAGAGTATCTTTATGGAGGATAAAATTCCAGAAAAGCAAAGAGTCACAGAAGGCCAAACAGCTGCAGAAGAGTACAAATAGCTCTAATCTGAAATGCACGATTTATCAAATGGGAACATGATTGCTAGCAATCTTACTTTTTTTGGTGATTACAAAGTTGAGCATACTGGCACATGTGACTCTATATGAGGACTTGTAAAGAGCTTTTAAAAACAATTATGCATGAGTGTTGGAGATTTTAATTTAAGCAGAAGGACTCTGTGGAGGTAAATCAAGAGCGCAGGCTGGAAGAAAAATGCTGAGGGAGACCTTCAATCAGGGGAGAATATTAAGTGGGACTCCTTGGGGAGAGGCCTGTATTTGCTTGTCTGGGGTAGGCTAATCTACATAATTGACTAAAACAGAATGAACAGCTGTGAAATACAGCATTTGAATGTGTGGGTAAAACACAATTACAAAATATACAGGGTCACAGAACATGTAATGTATTTTCATAGGATTATAGAATTTCCAAGCTCATTTGGGATTTCAGAAATTGGTCAGTTCTCCAGAGAAGCTAAATGACTTTATCAAGGTCAACTAGCTGGTTAGTTACAGCATAGCAGTTAAATATGTGGGCTCTGGAGTCAGACATCCTAAATTTAAATCCCAACTCCACCCCTCATTCTGTGACTATTAGAGAAAAACACTCATTAAATGAGATGATACATTTAAGCAACACTAGATGATGTCTAGAACTCAGTAAGTGATCAGTTAATAGGAGGTATGTTTATTACTTGCAAGAATGCCAAAGTGGGTCATCTAAGGCTCTACAAAATGCACAAGCATATCACAAGAGGGATATATGTGAGAAATTAGCTTCCCAACTAAAATGACTGTAAGACACAAAATAGTATTCAGTTTTCTTAGAGAGAGAGAGAGAGGAAAAATTTTTCAAGTACCTTATGGAGAAGTGACTCAGATGAGCTCCTCAGAATTTTTCAAAATTTCAGTTTGTACTCGAATGCTTGATTTTGGTTTATTGATCTTCCCCCATTCCCACCTGAAGTTTTTAGTTTGTTTTACAGCTAGAAATATATATATCAATATATTTTTTGATAATTGACTGTTTTTACATCCTAATTTTTCTCTAGTAATGATGCCCACTCATACTATAGGATCCTGTTATCCTTTGTAATTAGAGTAAGTTGTGCTTTCAAGTAAATGTGCATTTTGCACAAAGTAAAAACATGCTGTGGATTAGAATGACATGCTTTGAATATAGTTGGGAATAAGACATCTGATTTTCTTTAAAAAACATACATATATATTGAAAAGAATAATTTTGTATGCATGAAATGATTGCATAGTTATCTAGATAAAGAAATCAAACAAAGTAGAAGTCCAGTGTCACTTTCTTGTCATCTCTGGTTGAAATCCTAACAAATTTCTGACTTGTCAAGGCACATGTTTGAGCATATATTCTAGTGCCAGAAGTCTGTTGTGAAGACTGTTGAAAGAACCAAAGCATGTCACATTAATTATGATTCTGAGTTATCTCCTATTGGCTGAGAGGCAAAGGCATCTATTATTACTTAATAACTCTCTTTGATTCTTTTCAATCTTGGAATGATACGGTACCATCACTAAATCTCAGGTAATGACACTATAAAATATTTGTTGTGGCTTTGCTGCAAAATGCTGGCATAGCTGTTGTATTTCTTGATTTTATAGATGCCTTTAGTGAGTGTTTTAGGCTATGTTACATATGTAGTTTTCTTGCACTATGTCAGTATTTTATGACACAAGTAATTTTTGGTTGACAAGACTCAGCGGCTAAGGAACAAAAAGTTTCTCCAAAGATCTTTAGCCCAGTCAGAATATTGGCATTCCCCAAAGGTGGCTTTCATTGCGTAATAATATTCAGCCTAAAGAAGTCACATTTTCAACTTGTAACTGTAGAAAATTTGTGACAGGTAAAAGAGGCACATTCTGAATGCATCATTGACTATTCCTGTGATTGAAGACAACACTATCTCTATATATTTCACTGGACTTAAAATTTAATCAGCATACCTACATAATGAGTTACCAGCTTCACTTCAAAGACTAGTGCTAGTGTTAAGTAATTTAAGGCCCATTAAGGATGTTTATCAGGATTCAGAGTGGAATGTTCATGAAAACCTCATTAAGTATATTTGTTGTATTGATTGTTCCTAGAGAAACTTAGCAATGCTATAAATCATCAGTTCCAAAGAAAAGATTTTGCTGTCGATCATTGAGCTTTTCTAAATAAATTCCTTTCTGAGTAGCTTCTATGATTTTAGAATTTTTACATAAACTTAATGAGCTACTTAATATAGAGAATTGCATCAAAATCTCAGTTTGAGAATACTTATGACCATGGATTTTTTTCTTCTCTTTGTTTATTATTATTATTACTATTTAATCTTGGCTTAGTGATATATACCAGGGACCTGGCAAAAGTGCTTGAAATACAAAGAAGACAAAAACAGATGTAGTTTCTGATATTATAAAACACATGGAAAAGATGCAGGTTTGTTAGCACATGTCTGTACTTTGTATTCAAATCTATTAGAGTTTTATATACATATATAGAATGATTTTTTGCATATTTTTGTGTTTGGATGCTATTCATGTCATATTTTATAGCTCTACTTTGATTTTTTTAATGTTTATTTATTTGAGAGAGAGAGAGAGAGAGAGAGAGAGAGAGAGAGAGAGAGAGAGAGGCAGGCAGGCAGAAAGAGAGGGAAAGAGAAAATCCCAAGCAGGCTCTGCACCTTTAGCACAGAGCCCAACGTGGGGCTCAATCTCATGAACCCGTGAGATCATGACCTGAGCTGAAATCAAGAGTCAGATGCTTAACTGACTGAGTCACCCAGGCACCCCACTCTGCTTTTCTTTTAATATAAGTGCTTGCGTATTCTACATTTCTTCTGTATACAAACACATACATATACATATTTCCAAATATTAACCATTGGTCAAATGAGTTATCACTGTATTTGCTCATTAGCATGTGGTAATAACGAGTTACAGAACATTTTATGAGTTACAGATCTCTTCTTACCTTTATCATCTTATAACAAATTAGGTTGGCAAGTTTTTAATTTCAGATTTTCAGAAGCAACCAAGTATTATAGGATCTAAGTGATTCATCCTAGTTCACTCATTCTGGTCTATATGAACAGGATTCAAAATGGATTATTTTGTCTACAGAGTTTCTGCTTTAAGGCAATAGGAGACACAAGTGCCTTGGAAACATTGACTGGAAAATAGTTATATATATATTTTTTGTGAAGTATAGCATTAAAAGAGTAAAACACAGGTGTAAATATAAACGTTGATGAAGAAAAACACTTTCATATTTTTTTTAAATGTGGGTAGAAACTCATTTCTTCTGCAATAGCATTAGTCAATTTATTTTTCTTGTTCACAGCACTAATGTTTACAGCACTAGTTCACAGATGTTAGTTGCCATGAATATGTATCAGCAGAAAGTGTGAACCACAGCCTATATAGTAGCTATTGCAAACTTCACCTCACTTACTCTGTTGAGCATCTGTTTATGGCTCTCACTTTTTTTTTTTATCATATGTGTGCCCTTGTACCTTTAATGTCCTTTGTGTTCATTCTATCAGATGAAGTTAATTTTCTCTTGTTTCTCAAGATGGAGATTATTTATGCTATTTTACAGAAGTAACATGGGAGTTTTGGCATGCCCATCATGTACCTAATTTTATTTTCTTTGAAAATGTATCTTCTACATAATACAAGCTTCTGTATTCAATTCAGGTTATAGCTACAATTCAGGTTGTAGCTACATGTGAAATTCAGGTTAGTAGCTACAATGTGTTAGTAACAATTCAGGTTGTAGCTACATGTGAAACAAAGACACAGAGAGGAAGGAAGGAAGGAAAGAAGGAGGAAACAAGGGAGGAAGGAAGGAAGAAGAGAAGGAAGGAAGAAAATCAGTAGGCCAGTGAGAAATTCAGCCATGTATTGCATAGCCAAAATAAATTGTCATTTTTAGGCCCTGAGCAAGTTATTAACTGTGAATGTTAATTTTTATATACTTTTAGAATTTATAAAATGTAAGTATTTGGTAAGACCCAGGGAAAGCTGAAACAATCAGTTTGATGATAAGATAAACTCTAGTACTCTTTATGCAATGTTAATTAAATGGATTAAAATGTATTTACTGTTAAAAATATAAGACAAACCCCTAAAACTTAAGACATGTTTTAAGTTAAAAAAAGAGGAGAAATAATGCAGTAAGATAATCCTCCAAATAAAAGATTTATAATCAGCAAAACCAACTGTTTGCCTCTTTATAATTCATGTTTTTATTTATCCAACAGATGTTTATTGATTGCCTTACAATAAATCTGTGCCTTATAACAAAACCCGCACCCCTAAACAGCTTACATTTTATTGAGAGAAATAGTAAAGAAAGAAATAAAGGAAGAAAAAAAGAAAGAAAAGAAAGAAGGGAAGGAAGGAAGGAAGGAAGGAAGGAAGGAAGGAAGGAAGGAAGGAAGGAAGGAAGAAAAAGTTTTTTCCTCTTAATCCCTTTCACCCATTCCCCTAGCCCCCTCCCCTTTAGCCATCACCAGTTCTCTATATTTATGAGTCTGTTTCTCCCTTTGTTGTTGTTTGTTTGTTCATTTGTTTTGTTTATTATATTCCACATGTAAGTGAAATCAAATGGCATTTCTTGTTCTGTGTGTGGTTTATTTCACTTACCATGATATCTGCTAGGTCCATCCATGTTGTTGTGAATGATAATATTTCATTCTTTTCTTATGGCTGAGTAATTGTTAAATCACTATGCTATATACTTAAACTAATTCAATATTATATGTCAACTGTACTTCATTAAAAATCTTAAAAAGTAAGATAAATAAGCAAGATAATTTCAGATTATGATACTTGCCTAAAGGAAATAAACAGATAGGATGGAACATTAGTTAAGGCAACCACTTTGGATGGGCTGCTTGGGAAAAGGCCTCTTAGAGGAGGTGACCTTTGAGGTGAAGGATCATAAAAGAGGGCCTTGTGAAGTTCAGAGAGACACATATTCTAGGCAGAAAGAACAAATGTGAAGACTGGAAGATAGTGAGAAAGGACTTGGTATGAGATAATATTGAGATTTTAGGAAGAGGCAGATTATTTAGAGCACAGTAGGACACAGTCAAAATTTTGGATCTTTTTGGAAGAACCACTAAAATTTGAAGCAGAGGAATGATAAAATCTAATCTATGTTTTTAAAAGATCTGACTGCTGTGTGGATAATGGATGGTAGGGAGGCAAATGGAGAGGCCAGGAGACCTATCTGCAATAATTATATGAGGTGAGGCAACAGGGCCATAGATTTTGAGGGAGACAATGGAGATGGAAAGGAGCCGAGGCAGAGTAGCTAACTCTTGGCGAAGGAAAGGAAGGAATCAGGGATGAACATCAGCCCTAGGATACTCAACTTCCTGCTTAAAAGAAAAACAAAAGTTAACAGAGCACAAACCTTAATGAAGCAGTAACCAAACTAAAGAGGTATGAACTACTTACACTTAGTTAGTCACATATTTCCATCCTACAACTAAGGAGTGGGACTCTCACACCTAACTGAGGAATTTCATAGACTCAGTCTACCTAGATTACTTGCAAACTGTGCCCAACCTTTTAATGAAAAATATCTATCTGGAGACTGTTTATCCCAAGCTGGGGCTGTATCTTATTTTTCTATTCTTAACTCATAGTAAAGTGCCCTTCAGAGTAGAGTGAGCCAAAGTTGGTCAAATTCAATATCAATTTCTTGTTAGTTTTTCTTTTTCCAGCAGATTTAAAGGACACACTGTATGTAGGTACTCTTCTATATTCTGTATACAAATCATTCTTATAGAAATCCTGTTAGGTAACTATTATTGTTGTTAATAATATCCCCTTCTCATAGATAAAGAAACTAAGGTTGGTTAAAGGATATTAACCATCTTGATGTCAATCAGTTAGCAAGACAGAATTAGAATTTATACCTGTGTCTGTTGTTTTCTAAAACTTGTGTTTTTTCATGACATTATGCTACCTTATTGATCAGAAAATACATGTTAACAAATCATTTAGAACTGTATGATTTTTGACTCCTTTTAGTAGATCTTCAATAAGAGATTAGTGAAAAATAATGACAGAGTGGCGCCTGGGTGGCTCAGTTGGTTGAGTGCCCGCCTCTTAATTTCGGCTCAGGTCATGATCCCAGACCTCTTTCTCTTTCTCTCTCTCTCTCTTCCCAGCTTGGGCTCTCTCGCTCTCTCTCTTTCTCTGTCTCTCTCATTCTAAAAAAAAGATGATGATAGAGAAATATAAAGGCATTAAAAGGACATGTTCACATCTTCCTGATAAAAGAATAAAGGTACCAGGTGTTCTAAATAAGTAAATCTGCCAATCCATGAGAGGACATTCTCTTAACAGGTCATGAGAATATCATTTTACTCAGCACAGAGCAAATCAGGTGATACATGAAAGGCTGATACTGTATTGTATTAAAGCACTTGATAAGTACTATACAATGTATATAAATGTCAAAAATGATGCATCAGGGGCGCCTGGGTGGCGCAGTTGGTTAAGCGTCCGACTTCAGCCAGGTCACGATCTCGCGGTCCGTGAGTTCGAGCCCCGCGTCAGGCTCTGGGCTGATGGCTCAGAGCCTGGAGCCTGTTTCCGATTCTGTGTCTCCCTCTCTCTGACCCTCCCCCGTTCATGCTCTGTCTCTCTCTGTCCCAAAAATAAATAAACGTTGAAAAAAAAATTAAAAAAAAATGATGCATCAAATCCAAGATTTAATTAACATTAGAGAGAGGAGGAAACAAATGTGAGTGGAAGAGGAATTATCTATGTTGATATTCTTAATCACCTGTAATGCTTAGAAAAATAAAGAGCCCTGGGACCATCCCTCCCTGCCCCAAGACATTCTGGAGGAAGGAAACTGCCTGTTTAACAAATGCTCCCAGATGGTTTTGGTACAAGTAGGTAATGGACCACACTTTGGGAAAATACTGATTTTGTCCAATTTTTTTTTAATACATCAGCCCAAGACTCATAAAGGAAAATGGTTATCTGAACTTGTGGCACCCTTTTTCGTTAGAACTTTGGCTTAAGTCAGTCTCCTAGAGGCCCAATTCTGTCCTCTTTGATACTTGGATTTAATTTTTCCAGTTCCAGCCATGGACCAGCTAACAGGATGTATCATTGCTATTTCTCTTCTAGAATCACAACCACAGCTGCCTGCATGATGGACCTAAGGCGGTACCCACTGGATGAACAAAACTGCACCTTGGAAATTGAAAGCTGTAAGTTTTTCTAAGAATGAAGCTAGACTGAACTCTGCTTTAAGGTTACTCTGGTTCATATCCAGACCACAGGTCCCGCAAAAGTACTGCTACTACAGTAAATCTGGTGGAGAGAGATGGAGTCAGTATCTTTCCTCAGTGATGCTGCCACCCTCTTAGTCTCATCTCTAAATCCCTGGGAGAGATATATAGGCAAGATGTAATTGAGCAATAAAAGAAAGATGCTAAGACCCTGGAAGAAGACCAAGGGCTATTCTAGGCATTTAAAGTATGGAATTGGTGCATACAGCTGCAACAAGCTTGGAAAAATAGGTGGTAATGGCAGAGAGACACAGGAAATCCCAATTGTCTTTGCCTCTCAGAGAGGTTATGTCTTTGCAATTGCAAAATAAATGTGGCCTCTGGACCAGTTAAAATATTCACAGAATATGGATTGGTGGAATATTTTTTGTTTCAAGGGACTACTATCACTGTCTAAAATTTAGTTTACATTCCTGCTAGAGGCCATATCATGAGCAAGATTGGTGTCTGTGTCTGTGTTTATTTTCTTTCCTGTGCTGACTTGTTTTGCAGTGTTGTTGCTTTTCTGGGCCACGGTTTCTTGATGACTCAATCATCTACCCTGTTGGGTGGGTGAAAACATTGATTTCATGACCCCTCTCCATTTTAGAGGTCATTTGAGATGGAAGAGGATTCGAATCTCTTTTCTTTGTCAGTTCTTTGCAATGTTTTCATGCCTCATCCCACCAAACAATTGGAAGCTGATGATTTTATATCCAGCATTCTAGATAATGAGTAACTTGACTGCTGTGTGGATGGGATACTCTCAGCTGTTGTGAGAAAACTCTAGCTGTGGCAAAGCAGTGCAACTCGAAGTCACTGCTCTGAATGGAAATACAAGCCTTTATGGAACACAGCTTGTATTTGGCCTGTTAAAAAAGAATAGCTTCCAGAGATTATTGAATTTACATGCATTTTTTTGAGGAATTTGATTTCATACTTGTGCTCTCAAATCATCATTATTTTCACTTTTGATCTTTGCAATAAAGAACTATTTAATGAAATTGGTCTATAGGATTTTGATAATTATTTTTATGTAAGTAATTTGGGATAACTTTGCACTTTATTAACTTATGATAGAATTAAAGTGCAGATTGTTCTTCGAAGTCCAAATTCTTTGGTTGTTTCCAATTGTTTATATAAGGATTTAAAAAAAAATTAGGTTGCCGTGTGCTAACAGTGAGGTTTCGGTAAGAGAATTTTTTGTGGTGAAATTTGAGTGGACTTTTAAATAATCAGAATTGTACACATGGTTGAAGCACTTGTACTCATGTTATTTCATTTGAGCTCTTCATAACCCTCCAAGGTAAGTAAACAAGTCCCTTTTATTTTAAAGAACTGATGCCTAAGGACACAGCCAACACCCAGGTGTTTAATGTAATTAAATTATAATTCTGACAAGGATTTTTTTTAAGTTAATGTGACAATTCTTCAGACTTTTAGAAAGTTTAAGTTTTAATAAAGGGGCTTTTACATTTCTCATTTCAATTCACAGTTACCCTATTAAATGGAGTAGAATAGATTTTTTCCACAGCCTTACTGAGATATAATTGATGTATAACATTGTGTAAGTTTAAGATGTATGAGGCAATGATTTGATAGATGTATATGTTGTAAGATGATTACCATAATAATATTAGTTAACAAATCCATTACCTCAGTGACATTGTGTGTGTATGTTGAGGACTGAGCTACTCTTTAGCAACTTGCAAGTGTACAATACAGAATTGTTAACTATAGTCACCATCCTGTAGATTAGATGCCTAAATATTACTCATATTTTAACTCATCTTTGTAAACCTTTAACCGTCTTTGATCATCTTCCAAAAACCCTCACCCCTGACAACCACCAAGTTACTCTCTGTTTCTATGACTTCAGTATTTATTTTTAGATACCACATATAAGTAGGATCATACAGTATTGGTCTTTGTCTTATTTCACTTAGTGTAATTCCCTCAAGTTTTATCTATGTTATTGGAAATGACAGGATTTCCTTTTGATCACCATAGCTTTGCAGTATAGTTTGAAATGAGGAAGTGTGATGCCTCTAGTTTTGTTATTCCTGTTCAAGAGTTCTTTAGCTATTCAAGGTCTTTTGTGGATCCATATAGATTTTAGTATTATTTGTTGTTCTATGTCTGTAAAAATGTATTGGAATTTAAATAGGAAATGCACTAAATCTATAGGTGGCTTTGGGTAATAGAGACATTTTAATAATATTAACTCTGATCTGTGAACATGAGATGTCTTTCCATTTATTTATGTCTTCAGTTTCTTTCATCAATGTCTTATACTTTTCATTGTACAGATCTTTCACTTCCTTGGTTAAATTTATTCCTAAGTATTTCATTGTTTTTGATGCTATTGTAAATGGGATTGCTTTCTTTATTTTGTTTTTAGAGTTCATTGTTAGTATATAGAAATACAACTGATTTTTGTATGTTTATTTTGTATCATGAAACTTTACTGAATTTATTAGTTCTATTTTTTGGGGGGAGGCAGTCTTTAGGGTTTTCTATATATAAGATCATGTCATTTGCAAACATGTAATTTTACTTCTTCCTTACCAATTTGGATATCTTTTATTTCTTTTTCTTGCCTGATTTTTCTGGCTAGGACTTTCAGTACTATGCTGAACAGACAGAAAATCATTGTTATATGAATGATCATGAAATATGTTATATTAATAATATATATGATATTCTGCCATTATTGGTAGGTAGTTAACTAATTAAGCTTATTGAAATGAATTTATGATCCTAGACTTTTAACAACTAGCTCTGAAGTTGATGCCTGACATTCAACCTTATTTATCCGTTTCTTTCTTCTAAGCAAACTTTAGGCATTCGTTTATTCTCCTTTTCCCTCTCCCTCACCCTCTCTTCTCCCTCTTTGCCTCTACCTCCCTTCTCCTTACTTTTCTTCTCTCCCTCCTTCCCCTCCTGACTGTCCTTCTTCCCTACCTCTCTCAAATGCAAATGACCTCAACAGTGGCATTACTAAATCATTATTACCTTGTCTCTATGCCAGCAATTCATATATTGGTTTAATGGCAAAGAAAATAATATAACTTGATTCTGAGTGAGGGAATATTAGGATTGAGTTTATTGCAAAGCCATTTAATATGTCCCATCCAGAAATGAAAAATAATGCAAAGAGAGCAAGGGGAGTATTATGTGTCTTTGAAATGGGAATAGTTAGGGGACTAATCTCTTATACTCTGAGCCAGATTAGTTGCCAGATTAGTTGCTAGAACTTTCCTAACAGCTCTATCATAGATAACTTCACAGGACTATGCCAAGTGTTCACTGAGATAGCCAGTCAGGTTTGTCCTTTTAGGACCTAAAAAAAAAAAAAAAATCCTACTGCTGCCCTTGTAGCAGCATCAGAAACCAGTTCTTGCTGTCCTCTCACAGTCACTGATTACATACATTATGTTGGGAAAGTCAACCCGCTTATCTGAGCCTCAGTTTCCCATAGATAAGAAGGGAATAATAATATCTACCACAACAAATTGTTATGAGGATTAAAGTAACTAATAATGATTAAAAAAAATACTGCACTTTGCTTGGTACATAGTAGACATCGAATAAATAATAACTGGTGATGATGATGATGATGATGATGCTTATATACCAATTTTATTATATTTAAAGATTCCTGTAGTGCTGGAGATTTGACCTAATTATGAGATCTAGTAGATCCAGGCAAGGAGAGATTGAAAACACAGCATTGTCCTTCTCAACTTTTACTTTTACATTCTAAGTAAGTCTCATTGTTTGTAGGGCTGTCTACTTCCTCATAGTATGTCTCAGCCAGCTGTGCCTACAGTATAAAATGCAAATTAATTTCTTTTACTTCTGTCAGTGGGAAAAGAATGAATAGTTAGCTTCAAAATCCAAAGAGGGAGATTTCAAAGCTCTTTGACATCTATCTGTACTTAGATGGAATGAAAGTACAATCCATTTTAAAATGTAATCCATTTGTGGTTTTGCCAACCTTTTACACTGGCCAGAGGAGACAGCCTCACCCACTGATCATCTAAAGTCTGTGCAATCAATGTAGCAAAATATGCCCATAAGTGTGTGTGTGTTGGCACAGGCTTCTTTTTTTCCTACAGATATTCACCATGCTTCAGGAAAGCAGGAAATAGAAATGTGTCTGTTGTTGTTGTGTTGAATTCCAATTTGGATATTTTGTAAAACAACTTGCTGTCAGATTATTGGTGGAATTAAGGCTCCATTTTCTTTTCAACAGCTTTATTTGGAATAATCTTTATTAAAGAGGGCAGTATAGATTGATATACTTAAGCAGACTAAGGTACTGAATCCATGTTTACTATGGCACAGGTTAATATATTTTGGATATAGCTCATGCTGTGTACTGCTCAATATTTTTGGAAATATACATACAGGGTTTTTAAGAACTTAGTGGAAAAGATAATGCATAGTGTTCTTCCACTCCTAAAGTGAAAATTGATGGCATCTTAGAGTATGTCACTAATACTCTAAGTATACCACTTACTATACCACTCTGTGATAATCAGAGCGGTATCACGGTATGTATTGTGGATCAGGGGACATTTATTTATTTTTTATTTTTTATGAGAGAGAGAGAGGGCGCAAGTGAGCAAGGGGCAGAGAGAGTTGGGGAGAGAGAATCCTACACAGGCTCGGCACTGTCAGCACAGAGCCCTAAGCGGGGTTTGAGCTCACCTGAAATGGGACTCAAATTGGAACCATGAGATCATGACCTGAGCCGAAGTTGTACACTTAACGGACTGAGCCACCCAGGCACCCAAGAGGATTTATTGAGTACGGTAACTATCTGGCATTGATTTCTCGAGTTAACTAAACAGGTCACTTAGCTTTTTCAAGCTATGGTTTCTCATCTCTACAATATTGCAATACCTTATAGATAATGAGATACGACAGAGATCTTTGTGCCATGCTTGGTACTGATCTTTCCATAGGTAGCAGCTGTTATCATTATTCCATCGTTATTATCATTATCAATTTCACCTGGAATATTGTGCTCACTTAGAGTCACAGCATTTTCGAGGGATATTTAGCAGTCAGAATTATCAAAATGTGAATGATACATAAAGTATGGAGTATGAAGAACCAGTAGAAGAAATGAGTGGGAGGAGGGATGTATCCTAGGAATGAGAAACCTAGGGAGAGAGTGGCAGTATTTGAATGGGATAGTTGTTTTCAAAAAATTGTAGTATTTCCTCTTAAGAGAGCAGACCATGTCCGCTCTGGGGGCAAAACTAGACTAATGGTAAAAGATGCCAAAAGGAACTTTTGGACTGAAATATTTTAAAAAAAGAAAAGTTCATAGCAGTTACAGCTGGTGAAAATCCAGCAGGTCGTTCAATGCTATAAGACCATTTTCTGGGGAAAAGAGGATTCTTGCTTTGGGCAAGTGATGGGATGATATGATTTCTGAGGAGCTCTGGGTTGATGGTTACTTGGTACCAGCAAAAATAGGAAGGACTTTAGTTAAAGGACAGTTAGGCAAGCGCTGGTTTCTGTGAAGATGCTGATCCCATATGTATATACATCTGGAAGCAATGTTATTTATGAAAAGATGAAAATCACATCCTGGCTACGATTTTAAGTAGATGGTGTGTGTGTTTTGCTGATGGTCTGTTGTTATTTAGCTAGCATCTTTCTTTTCTCAGATTTTCCTCACAGGAATATCTCTTACCATTGTGTGTGTGAGGAGAAACACTCAGACCCCCATATTTTCCTGCCTTTCTAAATAATTTTGGACCCCCTTGAGGGTTTTTAAATATATATATTTAGTTATATTTATAATTAGTTATAATTATTTACCTAGAGAAAATCAAAGAGAACTGCAAATACTCCATAGTGTCACTGCATACAAACTTAATTTGCATCGCTGTTCTATTTTGGTATTTTCTTGACTTGTATCTAGTGGCTTGGAAGTGGGGAGTTTTTCTTCCCCTCCTTGATGTGTGAGATACTTTGCTTCAATGTGATCTCCATTGAACCATCTTTGTTGAACAATCATTATTCTTATTCTCTTGTGACAATAAATAAGTACCAGGATGTGTGTTTAGAAACACTGGCATCTGATGCAGATAGTACTTGTGATTTGGGGTATTTGGACTTTAGAGCTACTGTCCTTACAATTTGTCCATTATGAGAAAGTGAAGAAGTGACTTAGATATAAAGGGTGCATCTTGATATGGAGTATGAAAAATGAAAATATTGAACTCTTTCCATCTAAAGCTTTTTTCCTCTGGAGTAAAGAGAAATCTTATTTTTTATTCACATTTTTAAATTTTTCTCTTTCTGTAGTCTATTTTCTCCTTCTGGGATTCCTACAAATAGATATTGGGTGTCTCACATCTATCTACCATGGCTCTGAAATACAATTTGTAGATTTTTATCTTGCAAATTACTAATATTTATTTTATTCTAAAGAAATTATTATTAGTATTCTATTTTGGCCATCCTGTTTTCAATTTCTAAGAACTGTCTTATTCTTTGATAGCTCATTTTCCATAGTCACTTGTTTTCTTATGGAATGTTCTCTTTAGTTTACAGATATCATTTAAAATTATTTTACAAGTTTTCTTCTCTCTTCATTGTTTGATATCCTTTTGTGATGGTATATGTTTATTTATTATGGTCTTTCTTTTTTTATGCTGTTGATTTTCCTTGTAAGTCAGCTAATCTTGGTAATCAGTTCATATTTGTAAACAAAGGGCTAGTTTGGCCAAGGAGTTACTGATACAGATTTTCTGAACTGATGTGGGTTTCCTTAGCACTTTTACATGACTGTTTTCATAGTCAGATTTTTCCCTGAATAAGGAGAGTGGGGACAGGAAGAGAACGGGGCTTGATGACCAGGCAGCCTTCCTCTTTAGAAGAGTAGGCTAAGACCTTTCACAGATAACCAAGGCTTATCTGAGGTTTAAGTACCTTAGATTATTTCACCCTTTCATTTCTGGAAGGATGTGATAGAACAACTTATCCTTTTATTCCCCTCCATCTGTAGCAGTACCCAGGGCTATCTGGCACTCTGTTCTGATTCTCTCTTCAGCCCAATATGTAAACTAGGAACCCAGGCAGCCCCACTTTGTTTAAGGAGCCTTCTTCCCGCATTGTCTAGGGGCAGTCACCACAGCCAGATATGAGAATAAGAAGTCTGGTGGTTGCATGGTGGCTCCTGCTCTGTGAACTTGCTGAGTCTGCAAATTCTCTAGTGCATAGGTTCTCAACTTTGCTGCACATCAGATCCCTTGGGGAGTTTTTAAAAATCCCAATGAACAAGCCACACCACAGACCTATTGAATCAGTCATTTTAAAAGCTCCGTAGGTGATAACAGTGAACAAAGTTGGGAAAGAGTCCTCTCGGGCATAGTTTTCACTCTTGAATGAGCATGAGAATGTCCTGGACAGTTTGCTAAACACAGATTGCTGGGTCCTATCCCTGGGATTTCTAACTTAATGGGTCTGGAATGAGGCTCAAGAATTTTCATTTTTCACATTTGTTGGTCCTGCTAATGCTGCAGGTGTAAAAACCACACTTCTCTGACTTTAGTGGGAAAATCAGCCCTCTCCGTTGCACTTCCCTGTGCAACACTTGTTTCCTTATTTGGTTTTTTCTATCTACATAACCCCATCTACATTCTAACTTTTGTACTTTTGTGATTTTCCAAAATTATTGGCCCATTGATGTAATGATACCTGCCTATTTTATAGTGCTATTATGGATTTTTACTGTTCTTTCTTTTTACACTTATTTCTATGAGATTTGAATAAGGTGGGAAAGGTAAATATACTGTCTTAGAGTGGAATTCTCCTTTTTCATACACATATTCAATGTTTAACTACATAAACAATTTTCAACCTCATTTTAAAAATTTAATAGCATATCACAAATATTTTATGAAATATTCTCTTCTAATTTCTTGTGTATATCTAGTATTCTACATGTGGATGAATCATAATTTATTTAATGGGTTCCCTATTATACATCATAAAATGACTACTATTTTGCTCTTTTTAATAATGTAATTTGTGCATGATTGAAGCTATCATTAAATACAATCAAGATTACATATCTATGTGTGTATATATATAACATATATATATACACACATATATATATATATATACATACATATATATAAGATTACGTGTGTGTGTGTGTGTGTGTGTATGGCTCGTCTGTACAATGTAATATGTAATGTTAAATTTAAATTAGTTATTTAAAAAAAACACTACAAATTCAGTTCTTCAGTCTAACTAGGCATATTTCATGTGCTCAGTAGCCACATGTAACTAGTATCTGCCATATTGGACAGTGTAAGTATACAGAACATTTTCATCATCTCAGAAAAGGCTGAGTAACACAAATATATGAGGCAAATTCATAGAAGTTGAATAAGTATATCATAGAAAAAATAAAATTTAAAGTCTTTGGGTATGATTTTACATATATCCTGATTTCAAAAATACTATAATATAAAAGGAAGCCAAAGGGCATTAGAATTGAAGTATAGTTATTTTCTTAATTGCAAAGAAAACCATTATTTTATGGTTCCTAAGCGGGCAAACCAAAAGGAAGCATAATTCATAGTGTTATCGAATTAGTATCTCCCATCTCACAGATGAAAATCTGCCTGCCATATTCATTTCCCGCAAGGCATCATTGGGCTCTCTCTGAGATGGTGTTCAGAGCAAAGCAGTTTATGAAGTGTGTATGTATATCTTAGTAAACATTAGCCTAACAGGTAGGATGTGGATAAACTATATTATCCTGGCAGTGATCAAGATTGCCACATGAATTCACAGGAACCTTTGGAATCTAGAGTTCTAGGTAGAGAGAATTTGGGGAGATATATTTTAGCAGTATACTCAGTCCCTTACCAGATTTTTGCCCTGTGTATATCAGGGTAAATACTGTGCCAAACCCAGGTAAATGAAACACAAAGGCTTCCACCCCTCATCTGTAGTAAGCTGACTTGGTAACTAAAAGAGCTCAAAGCTTAAGAGCTGTTCACCCCTCTGACCATGTGGTAAGCGCAGGTGTAAAGTTTCAGGATGTATTGGCACAGGCTCAGCTTGCAACTCAAAGAACAGAGAGGAGCAATTATAAGGAAATGGATTCCCATTATTGGTTCTAAACTGAAGTGTTTTCTTAAAGACTAAATAAGTTCCTGCGTCCCTCAGGACAGAGTTTTGGATTAGGCTCTGCTCAAAACCCTGTGCTATGTATATTTACCTTTCTGAAGGTGATGGCCACCTTTTATGTTTCTAATACTCATTTTTTTTCCTGTTTGGAAACTTCCATTAAAATTAAAAAAATTCGGTTGAGGTGCTCATTGTATTTTACAAATTTTTCTGTGGCAGATCTCATGGTGAGAGGGTGGTGGGGGTACAGACTTGTTTACTTGGTTTTCCTTGAGGCTCAGGAAAGGTGCCAACAGAGCTGTCACCAAAAATTGTCTCTTTTTGGCTGGGCTGCATTTTATACTGTATCCTAATTAAGTGAAAATGCCACATGTGTGGCTTTCTTAGCATTTTTTAGTGAAAGCTGGAGAGCACTTCAGGAAACCTGATGTGAACATCATAAGCCAGAGGCATAAATACACCCACAGACCTTCCCTGAAGCATTTCCAGAAGACTCATGTTGTTTTTGTTTGATAGTTGCAGCCCAATGAATTATAACTTAGACTGACTTTTCTCAGATCCTGACTCTGGCTCCTTGTGTTACCACTTGGAGATATGGTCCTTTCAGTAGGCTTTCAAAACTCTTGATTTGTTTTTGCAAATCAAACACCTTTTTCTTCATGATAGCTTCCAGAGTCTATCATCTATCCCTACTCCCACCTCCATTGCCTTCAGTACCATGATTATTACATTTGTTGTTATCATGATCACCATCATCAATAATAGTCACTACCATTTATTAAATGTTTACTTTGTATTAGATACATTGCTGTGTATACACATATAATCTCATTTATATATCTCATATGACAACTACTAATAGTATTTCTTCTTTACAAATGAGGATGTGGTACCTTAGAGAAGTTGTGCAACTTACAAAAGATCACACACATTAGCAGGTGAATGTCTAGCTGAAGTAAACAGAATCCAGTGAAGCTAGTTTAAGCAGAAAGAGACTTACTTAGCTTACAGAATTCTTGGGAAGACTGAAGAAACAGACTCTAGGCTGAGCTTTTACATATAATCCTCACAGTCACAGCCCAGGCCTGTGTTGACAGGCAGTCAGTGTTCCTGCCACACAGTATAATGACTACCTGCAGAACAGAGGGACCGCTGCTCTCACTAGACCAAAACCACACTGATTTTCAGGTAGTCTGTACTAATGAAAGAGGTGTTTTGTGCTGTGCCTCTCTCACTTCAAGCTCTGAAATCAAGTCTCCAACAAGTGTATCCAATTGGCAGAACCTCAATTACATTTTGAACCATAGACAGAAGTGAGGAATTATTATTAGGGCAGTTATTATTATTATTATTATTATTATTATTATTCATTATTATTGCTTGACCAAGCTGAGATGTAAATACAGATTTAATTTTAGAGCCCATGTCTCTAACCATTATACATATATTCTTTGTTTATACACCTAACATAAAATTAATATATTCCTGTTTGTATTATAAATAATTTATTTCTAATAATTCTATATTTATTAAATTCTACCTGCTGAGATATATGCTCTCAGTGGACTTTGTTACTTTCTTTGCCTGCCCCATATCTGAACATTATATTTGAAGAATCCCCTGCTTTATGAAACAAAGCTCACCTTCCATAACAGAAGTTGAAAAAGCCTCACACTCATTCTCTCAGCCTTACTTGCAACTAGAAGGTGGGTGCAAGACCAAGACTGTACCAATCCCATAACTTTGAATTGGAAATCAGTGCTGTGAGAACCAGTGACGGTGGGAAAGGCCAGCCTAAGAAAGTTAGGAGCTATGGCAGTGGAGGGATGGAAGTGTTCAGGGGAACATACAGCTGTAAGAACCATAGCACCCCTACCCAGTGAAGTTACCTTGATAACTCTACTAGGACAGTTCTGTGGTTTTGGACATTATTCCTGACTTCATAGTTTCCACACCTGGATTTCTGGCCTATTGTAAGTTGTTCAATATCATTTTAATAACTGTGTCTTCTATTTAATTTAACCCGTCACTTTATATTGTTTGCAGCTAAGAACCTTGATTGCTATGCTTTAAAAAAAAAATATATTTATTTTGAGAGAGAGAGACAGAGACAGAGAGTGGAGGAGGGCCAAAAAGAGAGAAGGAGAGAGAGTGTCCCAGGCACTCTGACAGAGCAGAGCCCGACACGGGGCTTGAACTCACAAACCATGGAATCATAACCTGAGCCGAAACCAAGGGTCTCAACCAACTGAGCCACCCAGTGCCCCATCTATGCTTCTTGAAAAAAGGATTATGTCTTATCCTTTATCTTTTATATTGCTTTGCAAATGACAGGTAGGTAGTGAAGAAATTCTTTACCAATTTAATTTAATTCATTGATTTCATCAAATTTCACTCTAGAACCATGCCCTCCCAAAACAAAATAGTGCCATGAGGAATTCCCTCTCTTGGGATTTATCACCCTCCCTGCCCCCAAGCTATTTGGCAATTGATTTCAGATTATTTGCCTGAAAATATTAGAGACTTTACATGAATTTTTCTGTGGCCACATTAGGTAGAGAGACAGGCAGGCAGAATTTATTGAGCACTTAGTAAGTGCTACGTGCCTTATATTCATGGTCTTATTTTATCCCATCAACCAGATGAGAATAAGAAATTAAGTAAAGGTTATACCTGAGGCATAGTCAGGATTCATTCTCAGTCAGTCATCCTCAGGGACCTTGCTATCAATCAGCCTACCACCACTTTGAAAGTATACAAAGGAAGATGATGCTGAAGTCAAATAAACATTAATGCTGGAACTGGGCATTAAGTTTTTAAGCTGTTTTAAGGTAAGAAGTTGCTCTACGCCCTTTGTCCCTGTAATTAAGGGAGTGTTTATACTCTATGGGTATGTGCATGTTAATATCATAATATTCATAAATGTGTCAAGAATTTATCAAACCATTGCTAGTCAGTCACTTTGTTTCTTTTTTCTGATGTTTAGAAAAAAATTAAAGATTTATTTCTCAGTAAAAGAAAGCCATTCATTGATAGTTTGATTTCAAATGGCCCTTTTTGTCACCTTTAGAAATAAATATTTATTATAGATATATATTCTGAAACATTTTTGTACTTGAACCCCTGACATAAAATGCTGTTTGAGTCTAAACTTAATCAAATTTACTGCCCAATGATAAGCTTTAGTGGACAGAAATAGAAAAAATACATTAAGGATGAGCTGGCCTTAAGTTGAATAATTGTTGCTGTTCTGATTACAATTGTATCAAAACAGTTTAATATGTGAGCAGAAGACAAAGTATTATAAATTACTTGCATATGCAAAACAAAGTTGTTACTTTAATGTGTCTTTCCAATTCTACCTTCTCTTCTTAGTGCTTATGTAAATAAAGGTCATGCTGCTTGTCTACAACTTTCTAGTTGTGAAGATACATTAGCAGAATGTTCCTTAAAAAACAAAAGACTCTTAAGATCTAAGGACTATATTCAATGTAATACTAACAATACCTACCATTTGAAATGCCAGTTTTGCAGTGAGCCCTTTACACTGATAAGCTTACTTACTCTTCACAACAGCCCCTTGGGTAAGTACAATGTCACACTATTTTACAGATGGGGAAACTGAGGTTTAAGTAATTTAAAATACACATTTGGAAGTGGTGACAATAGAACTCACTTAATCCTCAAAGCCTAATTACAGAGTATGATAATTTAACCATGTTGGTGATGCTTATTCATTGAGTTAATAAAAACAACATGCGCTTAAGAACACAACTTGAAACTGTAGCTCATAGTCAATTAAACACATACTTACTGGTACCTTACTGGGTTTAGGAAATCATCAAACAAAATGGGGAAAATTTTGTTAAAAGGGGCTCATTAAAGAGCCAGCAGAAGGATTTATTTTAAGCCAAAAGGGGTTTGGGATTCTCATTTTAACCATCTCTCTCCTCTGGGAAATCTGAGACAATGAGAATGCTTTATCAGGTTTTCCAGAAAGAAGAAAACAGATAATCTGCCCTATTCTCCATTGCCAAGTAGGGGATGAGTGACATTCCTGGAGCAATGAGAAGTCCTCAGTCCCTCTAATCACTCTGTTGTAACATTTCAAAGTCCCAGTGGGCCATAATGCAACTCATGCACCCAGAGGAATGGATGGAATATATTTAGACTCAGTGTGGTCTTTTGCTTTCTTCTAGGGCTGGTCTAACGTGTTACTTTTCAAGACCTAATTTCTAGCATTTTAAGCTTCTTAGTTAAACATCATGTGCATCCATAACTCAAGAAGAAAACCAAAAATATATGAGAATAATCTCTGAAGCACAATATGCCATATAAAAAACAATTATCTAAAATTCTCACTGAAACAAAAGAAAGTTTTTCCTCTTTTTGTTTTGGCCACGGAAAGCAGGAAGAAAGGATCAAAGATTAAAGGCTTCTTTTTGATATTCTTTCCTGGACCTTCACAGGTTCCCCCAAAGAAGATGTGTTAACGATTATTATATTCTTGTAAATAACATTGAGTTGGTGAAAAATATCTCTTGATCACAAACTTAGAATGTGTGTGATGTGGGGTGAAGATTCTTGGCTCTTCAGCCCAACCATTCTTTTTTTTTTTATGTTTATTTATTTGGAGAGAGATTGGGAAAAAAGGGGGAGAGAGAGAGGGAGACAGAATCCCAGGCAACCTCTGCACCATAAGCACAGAGCCCAACATGGGGCTACATCTAACTGTGAGATCATGACCTGAGCTGAAATCAAGAGTCAGAGGTTTAACCAGCTGAGTTGCCCAGGCACCCCAGCCCAACCATTCTTTACCTAAGATCCACAGAGGCAAGACACTGCACCTGTACCAGAAAACAAACAAACAAACAAGCAAACAAACAAACAAAAACCATGAATAGCCTCAGGGTTTTCTACCTTGCTATTCTCTGCCTGCAATACTTTTTCCTCCCTTCTTTGCCTAGCTCACTCCTACTCATCCTTCAAATCTAAAGCTAGAATTAATGTCTTAGCATTGTCTCTCCTAATTTCCCTCTCTCAAAGCACCTGTACCCTTTATTCATGCAGTTGTTACAGTTGTCATGTTTGTGGGTTTTATTCTCTTATAATCAATGCTGCTTGCTTTCTTGACTGTAAACTGCACAAGATAAGTACCATGGTTATTTTCTTATCATTCCATCCACAGTGCTGAATGCAAAGCATTGTAAAATTCAAAGTATTTGTTGAATAATAAATAAACAAATGGATTGTTGGACAAATAAAGAATAGCCAGCCCAGCCCATTTTTGGTTATCATTTTCTATATTTAAGGATCTCTGTTCAGTTTTACCCTCAAACTGAGGCCATCACTGCCTCCTCAAATTAAGGAGAAAAATATCAGGAAGGGAAAAATGAGACTACGGTGTTTCATTAAGCCTATTCTCACAATGTAAAGGATATACAGATATCAGCTGCCTCCTCAGTCTTACAAAAAATGGAGAATAAGTAGCCCCTCAGTGGCCAGTCCTGTGGGTTTTTTTTTTTTTTCTTTTTGTCATTAGGGCACTTTGGTGGATCATATTAACTGATTTTGAAGGATAAACCAGTCTTACATTCCTGGGATAAGTCTTACAAGGTCATAGTGCATTACCATTTTTATGTGTTATTAAGTGTGATATTCTAAGATTTTGTTGAAGATTTTTGAATCATGAGAGATACTAAACTATAATTTTTCATTTTTGGCAATGCCTTTCTTAGGATTTGGTATTAGAGATATGGGGCCTCCAAAATGACTAAGGACAGTAGGCATCCTCTATTTTATGTAAGTATTCGTTAGCTTGGTGTTTTTGTTTGTTTGTTGTTTTTCTTTCTTAAATGATTGAATTCAAAAGTGAAGCTATCTGGGCCTAGAGGTTTTTTGTTTATTTGTTTGTTTGGTAGGGAGATCTGATAAATGCAATATCTTTACTAAACATAAAGCTGATCACATTTTCTTTCTTCTTGTGTCATTTTTGCCAAGTTATATTTCTACATAAATGTTTCTGTATCTTCTAAGAGGTTGAATTTTGGCATAAAGTTGTTCATAGTATTCTCTTATTGTTCGTTTAATGCCTATAACATCTGTAGTGATAATCTCTTTTCATTATTAATATTGGTGATTTGTGTTCTTCCTTTTTTTTAATGTTTATTTTTAAGACAGAGAGAGTGAGCGGGAGAGGGGCAGAGAGAGAGGGGAGACACAGAATCTGAAGCAGGTTCAAGGCTCTGAGCTGTCAGTACAGAGCCCTGTGAGGGACTCCAACCCACAAACTGTGAGATCATCACCTGGGCCAAAGTCGGTCACTTAACTGACTGAGCCACCCAGGTGCCCGTGTGTTCTTCCTTTTTTATTGATCAGTTTTGCTAGTGTTTTTTCAATTTTGATAGCATTTTCAAAAATCATCTTTTGGCTCAGCTAGTTTCCTCTAGTGTCTATTTTTTACTTTATTGATGCCTGTTTTTTATTATTTTCTTCCTTTTCTTCTTTTATATTTACTCATCTTTTCTATAGATTTTTGTAGATGAAACCTTGGCCACTGATTCAAACTAACTACTCTGATAGGAGGATTTGAAGATACAAGTTTTTGTCTAAGCCCTGATTTATTTGCTTTTCAAAATTTTAATGTATTTTCATGGTCATTCTTCTCAAAATATTTTCTAATTTCCCTTGTGATTTCCTCTTTGCCTTATTAATTTTTTGAAATTGTGTTGTTTTACCTCCAAGTAGTTGGAGTTTTCCTAGCTATAGTATTATTAGTAATTTCTAATTCAATCCTATTGTGATTAGAGAATATATTCTTTGTAGTTCCTACCCTTTTAAAATTTATGGAGGCTTATCTATCTTGCGTAAATATGCTGTATGCAATTAAAAAGAATGGGTATTCTGTACCCAATGGATGTATTGTTCTACACATGACAATTAGATCAAGATGATTAATAGTATTGTTTGTATGTTCTCTGTTGTTGCTAGTTTATTTTCTAGCCCTATCAAATCCTGGGGGAGGGGTGTAAAATATTCCTGCAATATTTGTGTAATTTTTCTTCCTCTCATTCTGTAAATGTTTGCCTCATGCATCTTAAAACTGTTATTTGTGGCATATGATAACTGATATGTCTTCCTGATTAATTTCCCTTTAATTATTATGAATTGCCACTCTTTATCTCTAGTAATATTATTTGTCTCAAAACATATTTTATTTTATATTAAAAGAGCCATCTGGCATTATCATGCTTGCTTTTTGCATGGTTAATCTTTTTCTATCCATTTACTTTCAATGTATCTATGCCTTTATACTTAAAGTAGGTCTCTGTGGTCTCATATAGCAAGGTCTTACTCTTTATATTCTTTGATAATCTCTGCTTTTCAATTGGATGAAAATGTTTAGACCAGAGGTTAGCAAACTGTGACCCGTGAACCAAATCCAGCCTATGTCCTTTTTTATGTGGCATATTGCTAAAAATGGCTTTTTTATATTTTTAAGGAGTTTTGAAAATGAATGTACTGAGAAACCTTAAGCCTGGGTGGTTACCTTTGACTGCACTATTGATTGACATTAAAATTTGACCTCTTTTCATTTTTTCCTTCACTGGATACCCTATCAATACAGCTTAAAATTGTCCTTACTTTCTGGGAAGTCACATTATCTTGTAATTTCATGTGTAGCTTTTGGTCAACTTTAAAGTTGTATATCTTTCATATCTCTTTTCATAAGAAGTCAGGTCTCCCTGTGAAATTTCATTTTTGTTTACTTTTGTTCTTCCTTCTGTCAGTCATTTCTGTATCCAATTCTTAAAAAAAAAAATTCCCTTCCATTTGTTCCATTAACAAATTTATAACCATATCGCATACACTTTTATTGACACTATTTTTAAAAAGTTTAAACGATATACAAGAGTAGCCCTGACAAACACATCAACTCATTAATAGTTTGTTTTATAAAGTTATTAAATTGGCTGTAGATCCACTTCTCTAATTTAGCTTATATTTACCCTACTAATCAATATGGTTATCCATTGTTTCCCTCAAAAAAGGTATTTTTAGAGGTGAAGTATGAGATATAAATAGCTAACATTTATTTAACACTCTATATGATAACCAGTTTTGAATTATTTATAAGAATCATTAGATTTAATTGTGTGAAGTACCCTTTGAATGCCCATTTTCAGATAGGGAAACTGAGGCACAGAGAATTTAAGCAACTTGCCCAAGAGTTCACAGACTAATAGAATCAGAATTTGGGCCCAGGCTGTTTGGTTCCAAAGCCTGGGCCATTAACAACCATTCTTGCCCCACAATGCAACTGAAAGAGCATTGTATTTGGGGTCAGGAGACCCAAGTCAGAGCCATTGACTTGTGCCAGACATCAATTAAGTTCTTCAGAAAGTGGAGGAGTTATACCAGATTGTTATTAGGTGTTCTTTTAGTTCAAAATAGTATGATTATTTTTATTTACCTAGATGCCTTGTCATTTTCATATAAAGAAGAGGCAAGGATAATCAATAATCATAAATACTGTCACATGGGCCTTTTATCAAGGTCTAAGTATGTGACAGAACTGGAGTTTGAGCACAGCTCTGTCTGCATCCAGAGTTTAACACTCTGTCAGAGTTGGCCTCATGAGCACAAGACCTGGGCAGTCAAACAGGGCCCCGTCTTGGTATAAGCATGCGGGGACTCGTGCTTGATATAATGCTCTGCTGCCACTGTCTGAAATTCATAATTTGTGAATAAGAGACCTCTCATTTTAATTTTGTACCCCACAAAATTATGTCACCGGTTCTCCTTTCAAATCCATCTACAGTAGTCTTGTGCTGCTGCACTGACAGCAGAAATTCATTTGGCATGAGGGTTAGGGCCAGGAGATGCTCACTGATATGGGGACATGATTTGTGATCCAGTACCTTCTTAGAGACAACTTACGACCCATCAGTGAATCCTGAATCTCTTGGGTTGACGGTCTCTTCTCTGTTGTTTCTTGTCTTTTGGATTCTGGAAGAGCAGAGTTTTTCATTACATCTTGTTAATATCTGAAGCCAACTTCTCTGAGTCAGTATCAGTTATCTTTCTAATTGGAGAAATAATGAAACATATTTACTTAGATCTCACATAGACAAAGAGAAAGATTTCTCAATGTGTATTCCTGGTTTTCTCTCTGAACACGATTCCTAATGCTAATATTATGTATTCTTTGTTGGCTATGATGTTAAGTTTTCCATTCCATATGAAAATTCAAAATTTATATTTTAAATGGAACAAGGTTTTATTCCACCCTGTGAAACTACTTCGCATTTGACTTACTTACTCCCACCCACTCTTACCCCCAGGAGAATATCTCAATGATAAAAGAAACTAAATTAAAGCTGTTTTCCACAAAGAATATAGCCTACTAATGCTTCTTTGATATCACAGATTTTTAAAAATCTGTCTTGTTAAAATGACCCTCCATTCTCTCTCTGCCTCTCTCTCAGTCTCTCTCTCAGTCTCTCTCTCTCTCTCTCTCTCTCTCTCTCTCTTTCTCTCTCTTTCTCTCTCTCTCTCACACACACACACATATACACACACACACGCACACACACGAGGGCATGGTTTGCCATTTTTTAACATATGCTCCTGCTTTACAAAGTTAGTTGAAGCAAACTTGTCAAATGCCAAAGTGTACAGTATGAAAATTTCAACAAAATGTCAGGAGAAATGGGAAACCTAGTGAATTTAAGAAAATCTGTCATAAAGATTGCATTGCATGTTTCTTTCTGCCTAACTTTGGGTGACATATGGAAGTTTAAAAATATAACCTAATGATGTGTCTTTATGGTAAGAAGTTTATATAACCTAATTGCCACAAAACTGTCATTGCTGGTTAATTTATTAGAGTAATAAGATATTGTACTCTTAGAACTTAGTTGGAATGAATTCTTCCCAACAACACTGATGGCCCCTGAACCATAAATTTTCTATTTTTGATGCTTGTTTGAAACCTGAGAAGATGCACATGTGGGCATACTATTCTTTTAACCATTTTTCTTGGAGAACTGGTATGGATACCATACCAGTGATCCAGTGATAGGTATAAGTTAGGGACAGTGACAGGTGAATTAGGGACAGTGCTGTGAACCTTCTCTTATGGGAGAAGCCTAAGTGTAAAGGATTGGGAGGAAGGAAATAGAGACTAATATAAAGGCCTGATCATTTATGGGAAGTATGAGCCCTCAGATTCCACCCAAATGCTAGCTTTTTTTTTTTTTTTTTTTTGGGAAATAACCTTAGGTTCACAGAAAAGTTGCTAAGATAGTACAGAGAGTTCACTCAGGATTTTCACCTAGCTTCCCCTGATGTTACTATTTTACATACCATGATAACATTTCTCAAAACTGAGAAATCAACATGGGTAAAATCCTATTGAATAAACTAGTCTTCATTAAGATTTCGTCAGTTCTGTTCCAGAATCTAATCCACGTGCTGCATTTAGTCATCATGCTTTGTCTCTTTTTTTTTTTTTTTTCAACGTTTATTTATTTTTGGGACAGAGAGAGACAGAGCATGAACGGGGGAGGGGCAGAGAGAGAGGGAGACACAGAATCGGAAACAGGCTCCAGGCTCTGAGCCATCAGCCCAGAGCCCGACGCGGGGCTCGAACTCACAGACTGTGAGATCGTGACCTGGCTGAAGTCGGACGCTTAACCGACTGCGCCACCCAGGCGCCCCTCGCTTTGTCTCTTTTAACGTCGCAGTTTCCCAGCCTTCTTTTTTATTTCATAATCTCAGAACTTTGCAGAGAACTTGCTAAATATTTTCAGAATGTCCCTCAGCTTGGGTTTGCCTCGTGTTATATTTTGTGATTAAACTGGTCCACCCAAATATTTAATCTTCTTCCATAAGAAAGTGCATGAAATCCAACAGTGCTGACTTGAAAGCAGGAAAGAGCAGGGCTACATGACCATATTTGACTATGTAAAAGCCAAGGTGATTAACTGGAGTAATAGTCTATTAGTTTAAACATTGGCTGAAAATTTACCATATAGATATTTATTTCACACACAAAAATAATACCAACAATATGTCCCAGACACTGTGCTTTATATACGTTGCCTAATTTTATTGTCAAAACAACCTATGATTCAGGTGTTAGTAGTATTATTACTGTTATTATAATTATCATCATTATCATCATCATCATCATCACCATCATCATTATCTTTGAGTTGAGGAAATTTAAGCTCAGGGAAAGTTAAGTTCCCAGTAGTACAACTCAGTACTGTCTGTGGAATGCATCCTTAAACCTATGTCTTTCTGATTCCAAATACCTTACTATTTATTCATTAAAGAGTAAAAATTTAACTATGTAATTCATTACCCCTTCTCTGAAAGAAGCCCATGTGTTCCAGAGGTGTATTCCAGAGGTTTTTAATTGAGTTATCCCAGATATTGATATTATATTGGTTAAAATTTTTATGGAAACATTTCTTTTATGGATATTGGTCAAAAACATACTCTAAAACATTCCTTCATCCCCTCTGTCTTCCTCTCTCTCTCTCTTCCTCTGTCTCTCTTTCTCCCATCTCTGTTTCCTTCTATATATAACACACACATACATGCATACATATTACAGATATGTGTTTGTACATAAGTATCTATCTATATGTATCTGCAAATATAATACTCAATATGCGATCTATGAAAAATCATGCTTTCTAAACAAATCTCATTAATTGGTGAAATTTTTTATGCTTCAGTGCCAAGATGATATTAGTCAAAGTCTACTTTTTTTTTTTTTTACACTTTTGACATGAGTCAGTAGAAAGAAGGAATTTTAGGAGTATATTTTAGAAGTTTAAATATCTACAGTTTTGGCACAATGCCACCTACTAAATTAGATGGTTACAAATTATTAAACTATAACTTATAATGGTTTGTGCCTTAATTTGGATGCACCACATTCTGGCATTGTTCCCATTGTCTATTGTTATAACAAAGTGCACTAAATTGAGAGTTACTTATTATCTAGTTCAACAATTCAGTTTTAAAGATAAGTAATCAATATCTCTAAGGTCATTAATCCGGTTAATGACAGAATCATGGCTAGAATGTTTAGGTTGTAAATTCCTTCCTCCCTGATATTCTAGGATTCTGAAAAAATAAATTGAGCTAAGTATTGATTAAAATAAAGTTTTCTAGTTTAAAATTTTTTTACGTTTATTTTGAGAGAGAGAGAGAGAGAGAGAGCATGCGCACAGGGGAGAGGCAGAGAGAGGGAGAAAGAGAGAATCCCAAGCAAGCTCTATGCTGTCGGCACAGAGCCTGATGTGGGGTTTGATCTCATGAGCTGTGAGATCATGACCTGAGCCAAAATCAAGCGTCAGAAGCTCAACAGACTGAGCCACCTAGGTGCCCCTCTAATTATATTTATTTTGCACATATGATTATAAGAGACCTATAGTATACTATGTGGGTATTATATGTGATTTTATTTCCATTTTTACCACAAATAAAGCAAAACTATATATTCATGATTAAGGTAGTTAATCAGCATGTTGCCATTGAAGGCTAAATATTTGGTGATACATTAAGCTTTATTTAATTATTAAAGATATTTTTAAAATCTAAACATTATCTGATTTTATGGAGGATGTTGCATAGTGGAAGAATGATTAAATGCATAGTGACCAATATATCTCATCTAGAGTTAAAATTAATAAAAAATATGTGCCAATAAAAATGTGATTTATATAATAAAAAGCCAGCATCACAAGCAAATTACATGTCTCAGTTTGAAAAGTGTTGATAGGCTATAAATAATACATTTCTGAATAATGAACCTTTAAATGGTTATTTTTAATATATCAATGGACAGAATTTTAAAACCTCTTTTGACATCTGATGAATGATATCTTGAAAATATTTTCTACTGAATCTTTCTTTAAATTTTTTTTAACATTTATTCATTTTTGAGAGACAGAGAGAGACAGAGCATGAGTGGGGAAGGGGCAGAGAGAGGGAGACACAGAATCCAAAGCAGGCTCCAGGCTCTGAGCTGTCAGCACAGAGCCCGACGCAGGGCTCAAACTCACCAACCATGAGATCATGACCTGAGCCGAAGTGGGATGCTCAACCAACTGAACCACCCAGGTGCCCCTCTACTGAACCTTTCTGAAATGCTTTTTCACAAGTCGGAATCAAAGGGTGGGTGACTCCTCTGCATGACATCTATAGATACTTCGAGCACCTAATAAAATCACTTTCGAGGAATACGTCTTGAAACAGAATTTCCCACTATTGCAAATCTTTTCATGGATTCTTGAAATTATGGCCAGCATTTTGCTCCTAGTGGAATAAGAGCAACTTGAAAATCAACGACGTATGTATTTAGTTTGTGATCAGAAATCGTAGTTCAGTTGTCTGTGACGTGACAAACCTGCGTTTCGAACTCTTTCAAAACCTGCTTTGGCTTTTCTCTGCCAGTTTTATGAGGCTGAGTTGAAATTAAATCCTTAAAGCTGTTAGGATTTATGTATTAATATCTCCCTAGATTTAATTATGTATGGTTCATTTAAAAAGTGGCATTTGAAAATCTCTAGACGTGTTAGTCTTTAGTAGTTTATTTATTTAAACTAACAGTTTCTTATATCATGTTTTATTTGATTTTAGACTTTTTAAGTACTTTTACCTATATAGGTCTCTCCTAAAGAAAAATCGTTGACATGACTCACATTTATTGCACAGGGTTAATTACCTATTTCAGCACAAAAATAGAAGAAATGTGAGCAGTTATTGGCATTAGGTTATATATAGATTCTGTGTGGTATAGATAATCTACAGTCTTCACACAGCTAATTTGTACCAATGAGTTGTTAACACATATGCTCTTTGATTCTATGAAATCCTTCAAAGGGCTAGTTTGACAAAGATATTTTGACATAATAGAAAAGTTTCAGTTTACTCTGATAACTTCAAAGGATACATTTTCAACAGAGTGAAGTAGGACACATCAGGCTAAGGATGCCTTAAGTGAATGTAGCCTCTCAGGTTCCCAGGAGATTTGGTGGTATTAGTACTTCACCTGTCTCTGGTGAGAGACTGTCAGGACACAGGAAGCCCCATGCTGGGATAAACAAACCTGCCATACCAACAACTCCAACATGATCAACATACACTGCTATGTGTATGGTCTGCAAATATGTCAGTAATTCACAAAGCTAAGGGCAGAGAGGCTCAGTGAGGGAATACAATACCACAGGATTAGAAAATGGACATTTCATTTATTTTAATTACAAATATCACATTTGAATTTGATTGTGATATATAAATATAAATATACAAAGTATAAAATTTCTTTATCATCCCTCCTACAGCATCAATAGATTATATAGCCCCTCTAGAACTTTTTTTCTATGAATACGGTTTTGTGACCACCCCCTCAGGACTGTGTGCATCATGAGTATCCTTCAGTGTCAATGCTAATAGGTATCACTCAATTTTTTTTTCAACACTTGCCTAGTATTGCATCATATGGATGTGCCATAAGTTGTTGAATCATTATGCTGTTGATGAACCTTTATGTCTTCCCTGAGTTTTCACTATCATATACAGTGAAAGCAGTGAAAAGCACAGTTACCTGTCTTTGTGCTCTTGTATTCCATAGCATATTGGGTTAGTAGAACTGGAAGTGTTGGTTGAAAGGGATATTTCCATTTAAAATATTTATAAATAAATTGCAAACAGTATATTTTATCAACATTTAACATTTTTTGCAGTCTGATTGGTAAATACTGATTTCTCTAATTAACCTGCATTTTTCTATGACCACTAGTCAATTTGTGCATCTCTTCAAATATTTATCAGATAGTGATGTTTTTCTTCTATCAATTTTGGTATTATGCTAACTTTTCTTTTTGAAATGTTTTATTTTCTATTTGGGAAAGGATAACCCTTTGTTTCACATTTATAAAGACTCTCTCATCTTGTCATTTGTCTTTTCATTTGGTTTATGGTGAATTGCATCATAAAGAAGTCTAATTTTTTTATGTGGTCTAATCAACTGGTCTTTTGCTATCTTGCCTTTGGGTGTGGTTTTATGCTTATAATATTCTGCTACCCGAGAATAATGAATATGTTCTTATATAATCTTATATATTCTTTAAATATATTGGTATAGCCCTATATTTCCATAACAAGTTAAGCTTCTTAAATTCTTTGGCAGAATTCTAAGTGCTGGTCAGCTTCCCAAAATGTATAAAGAATAGTCCTGTGTATTCTCAATCAGAGGAATAGAAGGAGTTGGCAGGCCACATTTTGCAAAAATGTAGTGTATTGGGGTGCCAAACTTCATATTTTAGTTTCCTGTCTTTACTATAGAGATAGTTACATAATATTAAAAACTATTAAAGCTTTTACTGTGGTATTAAATCACAATAAAGCCCTTTAGGCTGGGAGATTTTAGGGGGAGAATCATGTCACTTTTTAAAATGTTAGCAGAGATCACAAGCTTAAATAAATCTATGAGGGCCACTTAGGTTAAGTACAAACCTCATATGGGTGAAAATAATGATTGGGTAGGTCCATTACATCAAACCACAGATTTTAGTTTTCTAGTGGTTATTTTAGAAGAATAATTTGGACATGAAGGGAGAACAGCTTGAGCTGAGAGTGCTCGAACTTGTCCAGTGAAATCCAGGGATCCACTCAACTTCTGAATATAAGTTTCTTCATATTACATCTCAACACTCACATAGAGACACAGACACAGGCGCGCGCGCACGCGCGCGCACACACACACACACACACAAATACACACACACACACAAACACACACACACACACAATATTAAAAGCTAATTATGTGATAGGCACTGTTCTAGATTCTTTACTTGACTCTCTCACTTGATCCTCATAATAAGGAACTAGGAACTGACTATTCTTTTCCTTGCTTTCTGGGTAAGGAAACGGAGGTGTAAACAAGGTAAATCACTTATGTAAACTGGCACAGGTAGAAGTGAGGGAGGCAATTTGGACACTGGCATTTTGATTCCAGAGCCCAGGGTATCACCCCTGCACAGACCATGCACCTCCTTACAACTCCACTCCAGAAATAAAAATAAATAAATGAAAATGACATAGGGAACACTTGTGTAGCACTTCATTATTTTGCAAGATAATTTCACAATCTTAACACATTTAATTATCCCAGCCATCTGCTCAATTCCCCGAGGTTAACTTTATTATCCTGGATATATGGATGGGGGAACTGAGGCACAGAATTTTTAAACATGTTGTCAAAGGCCACACAAAAATTAATCTCAGACCCCAGCATAAAACACAGATTTGTATCTTTCCAGGGTGATAATTCTACTCTCCTTCCCCATAACAACAGCAAAGACCACATTGGAGTAACGTGTTTAAAACATACCAAGATTTTTAAAATGTAGCAATAGAAGTATCAATATAGCAGTGGATTTATAATTTAAAGTGGGTTTTTGCACACAGTGTCTTTAGACTCAACTGCCTTTTATTGGAAGATAATATTGAAGAATTAAGTGTATACAAGAAACAAAATTTATTTTATTTGAAAATGCATACAATGGAAATATGCTCCAAGCTTATTCCAGATTTGACAGAAAGGACACTTCAAATTGAAAAATAGAGGCTCCTCTAATCGCCACATGTTCTCCAATTCTTCCTGTGCTGCTCTTCAAAACATTTTTTTTAAGTTTATTTATTTAGAGAGAGATAGCACAAGTGGGGGAGGCGCAGAGAGAGGGAGACAGAGAATCCCAGGCAGGCTCCACACTGTCAGCTTGGAGTCTGATGTGGGGCTCGAGCTCACGAAACCTGATCATGACCTGAGCTGAAACCAAGAGTCCGACACTTAACCAACTGAGCCATCCAGGCGCTCCTCTGTGCTGCTCTTCAAACTGGCTGACTCCTTTTCTCCTTATTGTTTTTGCAAATGCTTTTATCCCCTCCTTCTGGGGTATACTTCCATAGCCAACTCTCACAGCTTCACCTGGCTTATTCCTAACCACATAGCTTAAATGTCCCTTTTTAAAAATAAGTGTTCCCTCACCAATCAAATTAACTAAGCCTCCTTATTATTAAGGCTTTTAGTACCAAGTACTTTTAGCTCTTCTTGCAATACATAATTATGTATTTATTCTGGTGTTCATTTGTTTAGTGTCTGTTTCCCCATTATTCTCCACTAGGGCATGGACCATGTTTATGTCACTCAACATTCAGTATCTAGTGGTTAGCACAGAGCATGATATAGAGCAAACAATCAGTGGTTATTTGTTGACTTAATAAAATAAAATATTTTTTCTTTCAGATTTTATGAGTGTAAGCATTCTGAAACTACTGAATGCTAACAAGCTAAGATCCATTTCCCTATTTTCTATTTTGCCACCAAGAATCTTGCCTCCCTACCTAAGAAGGAAACAACCTTGAAATACCAAGGAAAATGTAAAATGACTATTTCAAGCATCAATAACCAAGATTGTTTCTGTTTGTTTCATAAAGAATTTTCTAAATGAGAGGGCCTTTCCACATCATCGCTACTGAGAAAGAAATGAGATAAAGGTTGCTGAAACATGTATTTACAGAGAGATGTTCATGAAAGGTTTTGCATTAAAGACTTCAAAAATGATTGATGTACTAGAATTCAGTTGGGAGTGTGTGCGAAGCACATAGAGATACAGTTGACAGATATTTGCATCTGGAGTAGAAGAGAATATTTATCTCAGCTTTTTTGATGGGGACTCTTAGATTAAGAAAGACTAGAGGAAATCTGAGACCTTGAACTTCCTGGAAAAGGTTACAGATGCTCAACAGAGAGATTCCAGCTGCAGCTGGGGATTTCTCATTTTGTAGTTGACTTCATGGGTGTCTAGACAGTGGTCCCGGGTAAGAATGTGCAAAGGGGCAACAGGCTAATTACCATTTTGGGAGTAGAAAATCAGGAATACAACTTAGAGGATGAAGGAAGAAGTCACAGCAAATGTAAAACTGTGTAATCTCACCTTCTTTTACTTACTGTCCCAAACAGTGTACATCAAGAGACAATTCTCTCCCCAACTCTCAGAATAGGGATATTGAGTGGAATGCAAGTGGAGAATATAATCTCTCTGAGGAAAGGATTGTGTTTGTCTGGATTACCCAGTACAAGGCCTGCCCTATAGTAATTATTGTATAAACATTTGGTGTTGAATTAATAAAACTCTCTAAGAGATCATCTCTTAACCATATCAAAACTGTGAATTTATATCATTGGCACATGGATGATGCTATTAGTAAATAGGCATTGGATGAATGAGTGGATGAATGGATGAATAAATGAATGAAGGTGAACACTTATGGTTACCACAAGAGAAGTTTAGGGCAAACTCTCCACTTTTCTAAGTCTTAACTTAGAAAACAAACTGAGAAGCATGTTCTCTTCTACTCCATACCCAATTATACACTTCCATATGGCAGGTGAAAATTCCAGCCACCCGTCTATATTTTATAGTTAAAAATAATAAGAGGTAGGGCCTTTGAGTGACAGTGACATAAGATGTCAGACACCATGGGCTCAGGAGTAAAAGTTCCTCACAATTTTTGACTGTTGGAAGAACGGGAATAAGGCCAGAAAGGAGTAGGAGATGGTACAGGTAGCTTGAATCTAGAAGATGATGAAGACATGACACTTAGAAGATGGGCAGGGATGATAACTGGGCCTCCAAGAACAATTTGTGAAACTGGATATACAGTCGCAAAATAGAATAGAATCTAAACACCCAGAAGCAACCCCCTTTGTAATATTTGTAACAAAAATTAATAGGAATGGAGTTAATAGTTCTAATGGAGTGGAGGACCCAAGAGCCATATCATTGTTAGCAAATGGCAGAATTCATATAGCATCAAAGTTGTCCTGTAAGAGCTCTGGCGCCTAATGACGTCTAAAGAAAACCTGAAACTCCCTCAGCCACCTGAAGGACAGTGTTACAGCAGTTAATCAAAAGGAAAAAACCATAGGCATCCCACCCCCATTCAATTTAAGTAGTCTTCATTTTCCCTTCATTTTCTAGATATGTCTCATAGACCTCAAAGTACTGATAAGGAAGCTCCCATTCAGAGGCAGTTTATGTTAAGATACTGTAATTGATCCTATTTTTTCATGCATTTGAAATATATAAATTGTGCCATAACAAAAAATAGATGTATAGGAAAAAAGATGTCTCTAAGAATGTATTCTTTATTTCACATTTATAAAGTTAGCTTTGTAGTTGTGTTAGCAATTAACCTACTTCATGTCTTTATTTATCTAGCTGACCACACGTTTTTCTAAGGGAGTGTTTCTTGAATTTGGAGAAACTGACCCTTATCAGAATTTTAGAACTACTCCCATAAATCATCTCCCCAGAAAAAGGCGTGAATATCCTTTAACAAATTTTTGCTTGTAACCTAAGAGCTTTTGCTAAGCCCTTGAAGGCTCCTGTGTACCCCAGGTTAAGAAACTTTATTATAATGGGAAAATTTTAACACCGACTCCATATTTGATGTTATTATATATTATTGTTGTTATGTACTATTACAATGTGTTTATTTTTATAACATTATAACATGTTGTTATATTTTGGTGTTATGTTTAGGTGACATGGTATTTGTTTCAAAATACTCTGTGGTGAGTGTTGGATATAGGTTAGCACTGCCCAATAAAACATTCTGTGATGATGGAAGTGTTCAACTGTTTTGTAGAGTTATATTGTCCAGTATGATAGTCACTTGCCACATGTGGCTGTTGGGGGCTTGAAATGTGACTGGTGTACATGAGGATCTGAACTTCTGTATGTTATTTAACTTTAATGGATTAACAAGTGCAGACATATTTTACTGGACAGTATAGTAACAGATCAACATAGGTGGAATGTCAAGTGATGACCTTAAAGTTGGGACTATGACTGTTATTGAAACTGTTATATGTTTGGAATGGTCCATAATAAGCCAGACACAGAAGGACAAGTACTGTATGATTCCGCTTATACAGGGTATCTGCAGTAGTTGAATAGAAGTAGAGAGTAGAACGGTGGTTGTCAGAGGCTGTGGGTTCGGGAAAATGTGGAGTTCATTTTTTTTTTATTTTTTTTAACGTTTATTTATTTTTGAGACAGAGAAAGACAGAGTACAAACAGGGGAGGGTCAGAGAGAGGGAGACACAGAATCTGAAACAGGCTCCAGGCTCTGAGCTGTCAGCACAGAGCCCGACGTGGGGCTCAAACTCGCAAACCGTGAAATCATGACCCGAGCCAAAGTCGGCCGCTTGACCGACTGAGCCACCCAGGTGCCCCGTGGAGTTCATTTTTAACAGGTAAAGTGTTTTAGTTTTGCAAGATGAATGAGTCCTAGAAATCTTCTGTGCAACATTGTGCCTATAATTAACAGCACTGTATGGTACACTGAAAACTGTCTTAAAAGGGTAGAGATGGGGCTCCTGGGTGGCTCAGTCAGTTAAGCGTCTGACTCTTGACTTCGGCTCAGGTCATAATCTCATGGTCATGGAATTTGTCCCCACCTTAGGATCCATGCTTATCATGGAGCCTGCTTGGAACTCTCTCTCTCTCTCATCTTCTCTCTGTGCCCCTCCCTCACTTGCATATATGCTCTCTGTCTCTCTCTCTCTGTCTCTCTCTCTCTCTCTCTCTCTGTCTCTCTCTACCTCTCTCTCAAAATAAATAAACATTCAAAAAAGAAAAAGTAGAGATCATGTTACATAGTCCTACTACTATTAAAAAAAATAGTAAGAATTTTCTAAAATTAAACAAAAATAAGAAAAATTAGAGGGAAAAACACTTGAATAGACAAATGAAGGAGAAACAATTAAGTCTGGGGCACCTGGGTGGCTCAGTCAGTTGAGCATCTGACTCTTGACTTCAGCTCAGGTCATGATCCCAGGGTTGTGGGATTGAGCCCTGCTCAGGCTCTGCACTGAGTGTAGAGCCTGCTTAAGATTCTCTCTCTCTCTCTCTCTCTCTCTCTCTCTCTCTCTCTCTCTCTGCCCCTCTCCCCAGCTCATTCACTCTCAAAGAAAGAAAGAAAGAAAGAAAGATTAAGTCTTTAAAACCTAGTTCTTTTGATGTCCATCCAGAGTTCTCTTTGAAGGATGACAGATGTTTATTGGATTCTTGGCAGTATTTCCTCAGGAGAGGTTGCCAAGAGACTGGCACAAGGCGATGCATGGCAGGAGTGGAAGGCTCTGGGTATCCACCGAGCTGTGTGAGTGGAAGATGGAAGTTTGGTCTGTCACAGTGAAGAATAGGTCTTTATGACTAGATTTTAGGGTGAGTGTGAACAGTGATTTAGAATTAAGCCATGGAGCTTACCATTGTATAAGAGACAGAAACAACATGTGTATAAGCCAGAAGATTTAGAACCAATGAGTATGATTTAGGTCCTTGAGAGACAAGTCATGTGACAATGACTCTAGGAAGGAGTAAGAGCTGAATAAAAGGAGGACAATATTCATTTGCCCAGCAAGGAAAGAGTGGCTGAGAATAAGCAGAAGTATTATTGATATAGAATCATTCATTCACAAGACTAAAGACCATGACCCAGATAGAGGATTGTGAGAGTTCAAAATATGATCAGTAAGCTCAATGGAGATAGATAGATTTGTGCTATGCTAGGAGATAGGGACCTTCAGTTTTATACCCCCTTAATCTGAGTGTGTAAGTCATTTTGGGAAAGTCTCTGATGAAATACTTCCCCATGCCATAACAATGTGCTGTCCAGCTTTTTCAGACGAGCTACAGAAGACAGAGCTCTTCCTGAGAGTGGAGGGGACCTGAGCCAGAAGCCCTGACATTTGTTCCCATTTGCCATTTGAAGGTTCTTCTCCATCCTTCTCCCCCTTGCCTGTCCCATATTTTCTCTTCAATGCCATGGGTCAAGATTAGACAAAAGAAATACTTTTTCAAATCTCCATAGCAAGGTTTAGATTAGATTGCAGCACTTCACTCTAAGGCATAACAATATCAAAAAGCAAATGAACAGAAAGCCTAACAGGTAGCCAGATAATATATTTTATTAATAATATTAAAAGGATTAAAGTATATTAAAAATATATTGCATATCCAGTACTGTACTCTGTGTTTATAAATATTACCTTCGTTGATCTATATGCCAGATTTATGAAATAGATATCATTCTCACTTAATAGAAAAGAAAACCAAGGTAATTTTTGGCCTAACTTGCAAAGCTAAAAAATGTCAGATGGGATTTGAATCTGAGTTTGACTACTCCAAAGCTCATACTCTTAACCACTTCAGTATATTTTATTTCATGGTCAGCTTGGAGACTTCTAGTGGGTTTCACCTTACCTGCTTCCTGACCTGCCTCCAAGTGTCAGGGGCATGTGTTTTTTGTTCTTTTTAAATCTTTTGTAAAGAACACACTGATAACTGCTTCCTCCCTTCAGAATAAAGCCCATCTCCTTCCACAGGGATGTAGCCTCATCCTAAGACCTCAACCAGTCAACCATATCTGCACATAATAAATAGATCATTCATTCAGATCACCTGTAGACTCTCCCTTTCCCTCCCTAGTCCCCTACACTGGGTACCTCTCTTGTGTTCAGAGGAGGGCACAAGTTCACTTCATATCCATTTCTTCATCCTAATTCTTTATGAAGATGTTGTGGTAGTACTGTTGGTGGTGGTGGCTTGAGTTTATTGAATACCTCATATATCCAAGGAGCTATACTTCGTTCTTGACACATTGACAGTTGTCCCAACAGTGGATAATGTGATCTCCATTTTGCACTTATAGACACCAAGGCTCTGAAAATTTAAGTGATTACCCAAGGTCACTCAACCTGGTAAATGCAAATGCTAGGACTTGAATTCAGCTTTGCCTGGTTCCAATACCTACATTTCTTTTACCGTAAAAGGTTAAAAAGGAAATAATATGTACAGGGAGGATTGAAGCTCTCCCTAAATCTGCCATTTGGGTACCAGCATTTGTCTCTCAACATCTTCTCTTGTTCTGAAGTATTGTGGTAGGACCTGTGAAGTCAGGTAAAAATCTGTTTGTTTTAGAGCCCATGGAATTTTTATATCTTTCCTCTGACTCAAACTTTTACTCACCCTTACACTCGATAAAGCCCATTTCTTATTCCCCTCATAAAATCATGGGAACAATTGATCTCATGTCACATCATGTTGTATCAATACACAGCCATTTTATTTCCACCTGACTATAGTCTTTCATTCTTGTTTCATGTGATCAGTATGTGATCACCCTCAGGTTTATAGTATTGTGTTGTCAAAAGTTTCTGCATTGCCTAAAGCTTGATTTAATTCAGCTCTAGCCACTCTGTTTTCCAATTTTCAAAAGTCAGATTCCTTTTTCACAAGAGCATTGCATGTCCTGAACAGAAAGGTTACTGACTCAGCATTGCTCTTGAAACTTTGCACAGGAGGTGAATTCCCCCCGACAGTCGCAATGCAGCTCAGTTCTTAACTCCCAAAGTCAGAAGTTGTTATTTGCAAATGCAATTGGTAAAAAGCTGGTACACTTGAGTTCTAAGTAGAATCTGAATACCATTTGAGCATGTCACTAAGAAAAATAAAGGGAAAGGAATTTTTAAAGTCCAGAATTTTGATAAGCTACAGTGAAGGTGATCTGGCTTTTCATAAAACAATAAAGTTGCTTTCCATTGCCCAGGTGATAGTTTATACTCTAAATGGTAAGTTAAGTTCCTGAAGAGATAAAATTTTGTGTAAAGTTGTTTGTTTGTTTGTTTGTTGGTTTGTTTTATAGAGTTGCAGAATAAAGCAGACCAGATTCCAATTAATAATAGACTCTATTTCAGAGAGTATGTTTGATAACGTGTGGTTATCAGAACACTGGTATCAAACTGACTTGGGATGTTTTATCTTGGTGAGCATTGAGCAATATATAGAATATGTTGTATGCAGGAAACTAGTACAACATCGTATATCAATTATGCTTCAATAATAAATAAATAAAAATAGATTTCTAGATTCAAGCTTAATGAATCAGATTCTATAGATGTATGGCCCCAAGCAAAAAATTTTAGGGACAGAAAAGTCATTTATAAGGTAATTAAGTAAGATCAGCTCCATAGAGTTAGGGGGTATTGAGCTCTCAGTATTTCGTATCTATTACTGTAGTCATTGGCATCCTTTGCCTCTCATTTGCACCTTGCACCTTTCCTCTTTCAGGCTTCTTCCACTAATTTTTCATATTTGCTCTGTAGAAAGAATGCATTCAGCACTTCCACACTGTGGCACAAATAACTTGCAATGATTTCAAGGGTTATCCCTCCTAGGAGCAGCATATACAATCTAACATTTATTAAACCCTAAGCTTTATTTCAACCAAAGGAGGGAAATGCTAAGAGTACAATTTGAGTTGAATCAGGGAGAGGAGATAATTGGAAGTGGTGGGCAGTGGATGCTAGAAATAATGTATGAAAATATGCTCTGTGGTCAGAGAGTGTTGACTCATCATCCAAAATACTTTAGCACCTAGAAGGCGAAAACCAATGTAATAGGAGTGGAATGAAATTTGAGAATGTGTTATTGCAATATTTTAATAGAGATAATCTTGTAGGTATATTGCTCTTTGATTGATGTATGAGTATTTTAAGTATTTGCAGTGTTTATGAATACAGGCTTACATCTCAGGGAGGGAAAAAGGCAAATCTTTAAAACCGAGAACATTCAAACACACACACACACACACACACACACACACACACACACACACGACACAAACCCTGCAGTACTAATTATTCTGGGACCATTAAGGACATATGTTTGCATCTCCTATAAGTTTCACAGCATGGAAATGAGTATCAAGGCCTGTGTTGCCCACCATTTTGGTTTTGCTTTTGTTTTTGTTGGTATTTAGCTTCATTGAACATGTGTATTATATTGCTTAGACAACTGTAATGGGTTTATGTTTTAAATAACTTTATCTTTCACTGAGCACCAGCTCCTGGAGACCTCACCTTTCTGTTTTACTCAATCACTATATGCGCAACACCTATATAAAGATGACCAGGTAGGTACATGGCTCATGAAAGATTGAAAATGTGTTTTAGATGTTTAAAATGACAATAATGTCATTCCTGATATAGTTTAAATCAGAAAGTAAGAGAGTATAGTTTACTGATGAGTAATGAGAATGAGGAGATTATATCTCTAGTATAGCTGAATGACTTTAGAAAGCCGCTTCTCTAGACTTTTTTGTCTTTAAAATGAGACCATTCAACTAGCTGTCCCACGACCTGTGGGAGTGGACCCCTCTACACCTTATGTTCAAAATTGTATCAAACACTCTGGCTTGAATTAAACTATGACTGATTCTGCTTAATAGTTCTTAGTTTTACTTTAAATTTTAAATATGTGCTTTTCAAATGTACCACATATTATGTTAACGAGACTTACAAGTTCCTGGTATTTTATCATTAATGGCTGTACCTTTCAGAGCCATTGTAATCAATTTATATCAAGTTTTAATTTTAGCACATAGGACTAGTTTAGGGAAATTCCTTTTACTTAGTCTCAGAAATTCTCATAACTCCTTTTCCACTTATGCTAGTAGTAAACACATCACCATGATTACTATTAGCTTAAAACCAGAAATGGTACCAGTTGGTGAAAACATGTGTTTACCCCCAGAACTATAAAAATATCACATGACCTCAATCCAAGTAAGTCTTGCCATTAACTTGTTTTAAGGGCTAGAGTCAGTTCACTGGGAATATATTTAATTATAGGTATTGTAGGAAATTAAGGTTATTGTAGAAATAATGGCTTCTTCCCTCATGAAGTTCATATTTCAGTATAATTATTAAGATCAACTACTTTTACTCTCATGTTTATTAATAACATTACTTTTATTGAACATTCACTGTGTGTTACCTAGTTGCATAATTTAACTTACTTAAGTCACATAACAACCTCCTCTTAACTGTAATTAATCCTCCATTTTACAGATGTGGAAACATAGCTTCCAAAAGATTAAATAAATTTTACTGAAGCATGAAGCTAGTAAACCCGTTTTCTTAAATTGTTCTTTCACAGTTCTCAAAATTTTCAATCTCACAGAAATAGAGTAGAAAAATTGAAATTGGAATCCCAACAGGGAATTTCTTTTTAACTGGTGCAAAAAGGTGCTTTTTTTTTTTTTTTTAAATTTTTTTTCAATGTTTATTTATTTTTGGGACAGAGAGAGACAGAGCATGAACGGGGGAGGGGCAGAGAGAGAGGGAGACACAGAATCGGAAACAGGCTCCAGGCTCTGAGCCATCAGCCCAGAGCCCGACGCGGGGCTCGAACTCACGGACCGCGAGATCGTGACCTGGCTGAAGTCGGACGCTTAACCGACTGCGCCACCCAGGCGCCCCAAAAGGTGCTTTTATTGTAGCACAGGGTAAGGATCCATGAGCAGAAAGAGCTGCGTTTGGGATTGTGAACAGAGACTGATTATATACTCTTTAGTTTCAGGGGGAGGGGTAGAGATAATGTAAGCCTCTAAGGTATTTTTGCATGTTAAAGAGTTTTGGAGCCTGGAGGTTTAGCTAGTGTCAAGATAAGGTAGCTTTTAGTCTCTAGCAAAACTTCATCATTAAGGCAGCCATGAGTTCCTTGAATGTCATGCTCTGCACATCTAAGGTATTTATCAGTGTGCTACACATTGTAAGGAGATTTAAAGTGAGCTACCTTTCTCTTGCCTTCCTTCTCCTCGTCTGTAAGCACTCATGAAATTTAGCTCCTCAAGGCCAAATGCCTGGGGATTCTCTTCCCTTTATAGGCTCCCTGGTGTGCTAGTCTGCCTTTTGCCCCTCTCTATGCCCAAGGTTCCCTCCCTCACTCCCTCCCGTGGTTGGACCCATGGAGTCTAGGTTCCCAAAGTCTTCACCTGTTCTACCCTCTCCAGTAGGGCCTCTTCTCTACAGAATATCTTCCTCATTAGTTGTGGAGTCTGTTCGGTCAGTCTTTGGGTCCCTTTCTGGACTGTTTGCTCTGAAGCAAGTAATTCCTAGTTGTATTCATAGGACAAGGTGAGTTCACAGTCCCAAGAGGGAAATCCTAACTAGATTTCCAATCTAAATAGCATTATATATGGTTGTTAAGTACTTTGTATTAAGTATAATACTCTATTCAGACAAGTTATGAGTTAAAAGATATTGTGGACTGATCTGCAAATGTATCCAGTCTTCACATAGGAAAGTAAGTGCCACTACCAAATAACTTTATTAAAAAAAGGCTTTCTGTAATTAGAAAAATAAGTGTTGAACTTCCTGGGTTCCTAGACCACATATAACTTAGCTAAAACTAGTTATTTAATAACACGTTGAACATTTATCTTGGAACATTATGTAAATTACTTTCTACCTTAAAGTACCCTTTGCTATCAGAGGACTTGCAGTAAGAACAATTCTTGTTCCTTTCTTTGTAGGAGGCATTGACAACTCCATTTTGTTTGTCTTCTTGTTTTTTTATAGACTTCAAATAGCTAATAGAAAAATTCTTGTCAGGTAGAAAGGACTTCAACTGCATTTATTGCTGAGAATATGTTTTTCTCAGTAATGTAGGTTTAATCTCTCAGTAAGATTGATATCATATGCATTTCTTCCTCAGTAAACATTCTCTGTAAAAATGAAAAGTTTACTTCAGAGACTTAGGACTAATTCTTGAAGAGGAGGCACGATTAATATCCTTAGAGAACAAATTTGAGATATGGAGACCCTGTTCCTCCGTTGGCATTTTCCATAATGCTGGTGGGCTACCAAGGCTTTTTTCCATATGGGTGTTCACCCACATACGCGTTTGACCCTTTAGACACTCAAAACTCAAAACATGACATTTATGCCTATATACATTTTTTAACGATTATTAACCAAAACTTCAAAGTTTGACAATTATGACTTCCAATGGAAAAAAAGCTGTATTTTGAAGAGTTACAATAAAATGTTAGTTTAGGTAAAGCTTGAATGTTATCATCAGCACAAGTATATTTAAATAATCTGACATAGCTTCCCTATGTTCCACCCATAGTTTTTATTCGTCTCTGTTTTTTCTTTCCTCCTTCCTCATTTATAATTTTCTCAAATACATGAACTCTCCTTACTATACATACCAAGGCTACCTTTTTAAACATTTAAAAATGTGCAGTAAATATTTTCCCCCAATTGTTTTCTCACCACACTTATCACATGACCCATTTGCCTTGCCACCTGCAATGAAACTGACCATGATTATAGCAGCAACTAAAATTTGTTGCAGGAAATGGGGTATATAGCAGTTCATATTGTTTTTTATGAGCATTCAAAAAAATGATAATATCCTTGATATTGACATATGTTAGGGCATTTAGTTATAAATTTAAATTTAATTTACGTATCGGTTAATTCCCTATAAAATCCAACAATACTATAAATATTCTTACATAAACAGTAGATGAGACCAAAAGTTTTGGATTTCTGCAAACTCTTCTTCCAGATAACTCTTGAATATCTTCTTTTTTTCTGGTTCTAAACTACTTACAACTTAGAAAAGAGGCATTCTGTCTCATCTTTTTATGTATGGACTTGATTTCCCACAATTACCTATGTTGAACCTTATGAGCCATGACAGGTACTTACAGAGTTTAAGCTCCTCTGTATCCTAGAATTCTCTTGACATTGTGACTGGTTCAAGTGAATTATCTGCATATGTGGAAAGTTTGCTCCACCACCATCATCTCTGTTATTAGCATAAACTAAGGTTAATTAATGCTCTATTAGTTCATCACTTACATCTTAAGAAGGCTTTCCCCTCACTTTTATTTTCTACTTTTGTTGAGGAAATGTTTGAGGATATGTCTTTGTGATACCCTACAAAATGATTTTAGATGTTTAAACTTCATTAAAATTTTTGGGGGGTGTCTGGGTGGCTCAGTCAGTTAAGCATCAGACTCTTAATTTCAGCTTCAGTCATGATCTCACGGTTTCTGGCATCAGTTCCCACGTCGGGCTCTGTGCTGTCAATGTGGGGCTTTCCTGGGACTGACTCGCTCTCTCTTACTCTCTGTCTCTCTCTCCCCATCTCTGTCTGCCCCTCTTCCCTTCTGTTTCTCTCTCAAAATAAATACATAAACATGTAAAAATTAAACTTAATTTTTTAAAATAATGAATGTAGGCTTACCTAAATGACTAAATCCTGTAAATTTGATGGGGGGAAAAGGATGCATATTTTTATCTGAGGAGATATTTCATCTTGACATTAAGCAGAAGCTTTAGCAAAAGATTACAGTACCCAATGATATGGTCAATGATGTAACCTTAAACAATGATTGATTCTATTTTATAATGATAAGCCAAAAATAGTAAGTTTTTTTTTTCTGCTTAGACAAGAATTATCATTCTAATCAATATTGGTATCATAGCTAACACTCATCAAATATTTTTAAATGCCAAGATATTTAAGGACATTATCTTATTGAACCTTTGCAATGCCCTGGTGTTGTCCCTGTTTTAAATATGAGAATACTGAGATTTAAAGAATTTAAGGGGCACCTGGGTGGCTCAGTCAGTTGAGCATCCAACTTCAGCTCAGGTCACGATCTCACGGTTTGTGGCTCTGTGCTGACAGCACAAAGCGTGGAACCTGCTTCAGATTCTGTGTCTCCCTCTCTCTGCCCTTCCCCTGCTCACTCTCTGTCTCTCTGTCTCTCTCTCAAAAATAAATAAACATTAAAAAAAATTTTAATAAATAAAGAATTTGAGAAAAGTTCTCCTAACTCCACAGCATGAATTGATGGGACTAATACTGGAAATCAATTCTGTTTGACTTAAAACCCCTCACCTTTGTCCTTGCTATAATATTGTTTTTCTAGGTGCCATTTTTCGTTGTGGAATAATAGGGATGGTCATTTGTGCAAAGGCAGAATCACAAAGACAAGTTGCTATGAAGTCAGGTGGGCAATATCCGTGAGTGAAGTAGGCAATGCGGGGCTTTATCACATGCCGTTTCTAAAGCAGGAAGCACTCCAGCCTCTCTTCAACTCCAGCTGATGGCTTCCAGGTGGGAACAACAAGCCCCTGTTGCTAGATTTCAAGAGAAACTAGATATGTAATTTTTATATAAAATTATTTTTACACAGTATTTGTTTACTACAATATTTAGTCCCCTGGTCAGCAATCTCTAACCTCTATCTTAAAGATTTAAACTTGATCTCTTCCTTCTTGGTGTTTGGAAGTCATTTGTTTGACAAATAATTATTGGATACTTACTGTGGACTAGGATTTATGCTAGTGTCTGAGAACTAGTTCAGCTTATGCATTCAAGTAGCTCCCCGAATAATGAAAGATATGAGAAGCAAATAATCAGTTTCTAAATCTCTGTGTGTTTCATACTGAACTAGATACCATAAGAGATAGTAAGACATATAAAATATGGCATTTTGTCTACTAGGATTATTCATTGATTTATCTATTCAGAAAATCTTTTTTTTTTTATTCCCAAGTTAGTTACCAGTGTAGTCTTGCCTTCAGGAGTAGAACCCAGTGATTCATCAATTGCATATAACACCCAGTGCTCACTGCAACAAGTGCCCTCCTTAATGCCCATCACTCACTTAACCCACCTCTTTACCACCCCCCCCAACCCATCAAGATGTTGGGCATCTTTTCATGTCTTTTGGCCATCTGGATTTCTTTTTTGGAAAAGTGTTCATCCATGTTTTCTGCCCATTTCTTCACTGGATTATTTGTTTTTGGGTGTTGAGTTGGGTAAGTTCTTTATAGATTTTGGATACTAATCCTTTATCCAATATCTCGTTTACAAGTATCCTCTCCCATTCCATTGGTTGCCTTTTAGTTTTGTTGGTTGTTTCCTTTGCTGTACAACTTTTTATCTTGATGAGGTCCCAATAGTTTATTTTTGCTTTTATTTTTCTTGCCTCCAGAGACATGGCAAGTAAAAAGTTGCTGTGACTGAGGTTAAAGAGCTTGCTGCCTGTTTTCTTCTGTAGGATTTTGATGGTTTCCTGTCTCACATTTAGGTCTTTCATCCATGTTGAACTTATTTTTGTGTATGGTAAACAAATCTTTTAAGTGTTCACTACATGCCAAGCACTGTCCTCAGCAATGCAGATAAGTAGTTAAAAAAAAAAATTCTTGCCTTTGAAGTGAACATATACTGAAAGGAACATATAATAAACCAACAAATATATAATGTGGTAGGTAGTAGTATGTGTCATGAAGATCATAACATGAGGTAGGGAAGTAGAGGTTATTGGAGAATCACTGTTTATTAAGTACTAATTTATATATGGTGACCATGGAAGGCTATTCCAGTGAAGTGATATTTGAGCAGAGACCTCTACTAAGATAGGGTTTGGACCATGTGTATATTGAGTAAAGATTATCCCTAGGAGGAAAGTAAGTGCAAAGGCCCTGTAGGAGCCAGTTTGAAGGCTCTTGCTGATAGTCCAGAGAAAAATTTGATAACTTGGACAGGGTAGAATTTATGAGAAATTATTAATCGTAGATGTATTTAGAAGGAAATACCAGTAGTATATACTGATGTCTGTTAAGTGAGGGAAGAAGTCAAAGATGACTCACCAATTAGAAGAATGGAGGTTTCATTTACTGAGGTAGAGACTACTGTGTGAAGAACAGGAGTGTTGTAAAAATCAAGATATCTGTTTAGAAAATGTCAAATTTGAGATGGTCTCTATACGTTCAAGTTTATTTTTTTAATATAATGTATTGTCAAATTGGCTAATATACAGTGTGTAACGTGTGCTCTTGGTTTTGGGGGTGTTGTATACATTCAAGTTTAGATGGAATGTCAAGAAGATACTTGGCTCAGAAGGGAAGAATGAACTAGAGATGGCAACATGAAAAAGGTGGTGGAAGAAAAGAGTCAAGTGAGTGACACAGACTTGAAGTACCATGGGTGTTCAGAGAATGAAGGACTTGTGATCTGAAAAATCTGCAAACTGCTTAGTAAAGAGAGGAGGACCATAGAGGAGGAGAAGCTATAGAATAAATGTAGCTTGAGGCAGCAAAACTCTGGAATGCACGGAGACTAAAGAGGAGAATAAATGAGAAAGAATCACAGTATTTGAGTATCCTAACTTCTTTGCCCAGGACAGTTCTGAAACTTTTGATACCTAGGATTCAATTTTAAAGATGGTCTATTGGAGAGAGGGAGGGTAGGGAAGGAGAGAGAAATGCCACATCATGAAAGTAGAAAGGATTAGTACATAATGGCTGATAAAATGTGTTCCACCAGTGGAACAGTGGGTGAAACATTAATTCTTTTTTAAGTTTATTTATTTTGATTTACTTTGAGAGAGAGAGAGAGAGAGAGAGAGAGAGAGAGAGAGAGAGCAAGAGCATGTATACAAGGGAGGGAGAGAATCCTAAGCAGGCTTCCCACTGCCCTGTCAGCTCAGAGCCTTACATGGAGCTCGAACTCACTAATTGTGAGATCATGACCTGAGCCAAAACCAAGAGCCAGATGTTTAACCAACTGAACCACCCAGATGCCCAGAAATGTATTTTTTTTTAATGAAGTTCTCATTTAGTGTGAACTCCAAAGGAGCACATTTCCAAAATTAATGTAGGTATCAGCATTGCTAGGTATACCATTTCTACTATATTTTCCTTTATTTTATGAGGGTACTGAGGTTGATTCTCTTGAACTGTATTGTCTATTGAAAGGCTATTGTAAGTCACAGAATTGGTGGTAATCTGTGGGGAAATTTAGCCCAGAAAGGCAGCTTGTGTGTCTGTGACTGGTACTTGCCTTGTATATGAGGTGAGAAAGGACTGTTACTTGGGTCTTTTTTATGATAATTTACCCACAGTTATTATACTTGGATGCCCAAGGAATATCCTTATGTAACACATATTTGCATATGGAATTTTAATTTGCATTGGAATTTCTGAGAAAGAAAAAGAATCTAGAAGTGTGTTAGTTTGGAATATTGATGCCCCTGGCACTTTACAGTTTTGATTTTCCCCATAAATAAGTGTTCTAGGTTAGTGCTTTATTTCTAGACATGCCAGGGGCTGCTCATTCCCCCAATGGGACAGCCCTGTTCCAATGATTTTAATGTAGTAGAACTTAGTGCATGCTGCCATACTGAACAGGTATAGATCTCAGTTCTACTACTGCCTTTGTGTATGGTCCTTTAATTGTCTCATCTGTAAAAAGGAGATCACAATACCCAATAAGAATTAACATGGATTTTAAATGAGTGAATGAATCATGCAAAAAGGTTGGGATGGTATCTGGAACAGAGTAAGCATTCAATAAATATTAACCACTTCTATAATTATGAATACTATCTAAATTTTGTTGATGGAGGGAAAGCAGGTACATGAATGTTTTCCTTATGATGGGGAGAAGTGTATGAAAAGAGGGAGCCATGAATATTATTATACTTTAGTGGATGTTAAGTTATTCTGACTCTAAAGGCACATGTAAATGAATATGTTTCCTAGACTTAAGGACATATTTTAGAAAGGCCCCAATATAGGGGATACAATCTCAAATACCTGTGTAAGTTAAGGAGGTAGAGAAAATAAGTGAAGATGACCATGCATACAATAAAAGGGGGTGATGGAGACTGTAGAGAACTAGAAGGGCCCATTTCCCTCTCCTCAGGAGAGGGCAAGGATATCAGCCACAGATGGTGGTGGCCATTGAAGACTCTCCAGTGCAGAAGTGCAGTCCCAGGGGGGGCACATTCTCGGATTTTTCAAGAAGAATTTCCAAATTCAGTTATGTGAAATTAAGACATAAAATGTTTGACAAGTAATTGAAAAAAACAACTTAAAACACTGAGGGTAATCTAAAACAATACATTTGCAGATCAGAGTTGATCTGTTTGTAACCTCTGGGTAAAATGGCAATAGCAAACATTCAACAGAAATAATCTAATCAATTAGCTAGTGATTGAATTCATCTCCTTACAAAATATTTTTACCTACCATGTATTTGGCTCTCATTTGGGTCAAACAACACGACTTTGGAAACCCTTCCCATCCTTAGACTCAGCATTAATATACGAAGTTACTCTCCTTCAACATCCCATTTAAAATCTGTTACCTGATCTTACCCTTGTCCTTGACTGCCACCTCTGGAATAAGGCACTGCTGCGCTAGGCTGATTGTGGTTCTATTGCACATCATCCCATCAGCGCTTTCTTTTCATAGCAATAAACCAATGGGCATTTAAAATTCTAGTCCACAGGACACATTAAAGACTATTAAGAGATTAGACTGTGCCTTGTCTTCTCTTTAGATACATGTTGTAGAAATTTAGATGTGGCCCAAACAGAGAGAGAGAGAATAGATATTGTTATTATAAGACAATTCATGTGGGCACCTGAGTGGCTCAATTGGTTGAGCGACCAGCTTTGGCTCAGGTCATTTTCTCATGGTTCGTGGGTTCAGGCCCTGCATCAGGCTCTGTGCTGACAGCTTAGAGCCTGGAGCTTGCTTTGGATTCTGTGTCTCCCTCTCTCTCTGCCCCTCCCCCACTCACGTTTTCTCTCTCTCTCTCTCTCTCTCTGTCTCTCTCTCTGTCTCTCTCTCTCTCTCTCTCAAAAATAAATCCTAAAGGGGCACCTCCATGACTCAGTCAGTTAAGCCCCCATTTCAGCTCAGTTCATGATCTCGCAGGTTGTGAATTCAAGCCCACTTTAGGCTCTGTGCTGACAGCTCAGAGCCTGGAGCCTGCTTCGCATTTTGTGTCTCCTTCTCTCTGTCCCTCCCACATTTGTGCTCTGCCTCTATCTTTCTCAAAAATAAACATTAAAAAAATTAAATAAATCTTAAAAAAATAAGACAATTTATGTAGTTAAATAGTCATTAATTTTATCTTTTTGTTTTGTTTAACTTCGAGGTCATTCTAAAAGTGTGCTTCCGAGAAAGTTTCTGCCCAGATCATGGTTAACAAACAAATAATTGTTTAATAATAACAATACCCTCTCTTTCATATTCTGGAAATTGATTCTTGTTAGAGAGAGATATAGAGACAAGAATATGGCTTACCACACCTTTGATACCCAGTCTGACCAGCACTCAGAGCTTAACGGAGTAAGAGGCGAGAAGTGTAGGACTACCAACCCCTGAACTATTAAATAAACTGCTGCTATTAAATAAACAACAAACTGCTACATGATTTTTCTGAAAACAGGCTAGAAACATTGTTTTCTGCTCTTAGAATTCCATAACACAGTAGATGCTGACTTTCCCAAAAGCTGAGACTGGTGTTTCTTTTTCACATCAATGGCCCTTTCACCAACCTGGACATCAAGGTGGACATTTTTAATGACCATGCAGCTACTCTTCTAAGCTAGATTTTCCAGTGATTAATAAAGATGGTTGCTGTGTCTTCAGTTCAGTTTCATTGCTAGCTCCCTGGCAGAAAGATTTTTAAAGTGTGTAGACTGCTAAATCATTACTTTATTTACAAGTAGCAAAAAATTTAATTCTCTGGCTAAAAGACTCTGAGTATCTGGTCTTGCCAAAATACCAAATTGAATGCTAAAGGAGAAAAAAGGAAAGCAGATTTTTTTGGATGGTCCACAGCCGATGGGAAGTTATACAACACAATTTTCTCTGGGCAAAATGACAGATTTACAGAGCTTGGCTGCAAAATTTCTGGCACATTTTGACAAATGGGGATGGTAGATCTATTCACATTCTTCTTTCTAGATAGGCTATCCCAAGTCACGTATTCTTTTAAAATTATTTTCAACTCTGCTTCCACACAAGCTAGGTCTCTCAAAACCGAAGCTAAATTCAGATTTATCAGCACTGTGAATGATGGATTGAGCTAAGCCTACCAACTGCTTAACAAAAGGACAAGACACCAAATAACACTTGCTCTAACACTGTATTTCTCCTTTATAGCAAATCATTCATACATTCAGGCATAACAGTACATATAATCCTGTATGCAATCTGATATTTTATTTTTCCTCTTCATTTTTTAAAAGGATAAAAAAAGCTTCTTCACAAGAATGGATTCCAATCCCATGCAGTACTAAAATAAGTCTCATTTTGTTTTTTCTTCTTAATTATTAGCCTTAAGGTTTTTAGCACTGCTGAGACACTTACTATATGGAACTTCAGCCATTACTGAGTTGATAGGTAAAAACTTACTGGATGATTTTAGACATAAGTTGGCCAGCAGAAACAGCTTAATTTATTACAAAGAAAGAAATCTGAAGACACCAGTCAGAGAAACTTATTTGACATCACTAATTACCTTCTCAAGCTAGCTACACTACCATTTAGTGTAGCTACCATAAGAAATCTACCATTTAATGTTAAACTCTGAAGAAAGACAAATAAGAAGACAAGCAAATGCACTGAAGGATATTGTTTTAAAGGTTTTAAATCAATACTAACATGGCTGAATTCTAGTTACTAAAGAATAGAACAGACTTGTAATGAAAGTTCTTATGTAGCTTGGCAAATCCATTCCCAAAGACAGAAACTTTTTCCCCCAAGTATATCAGCTCTCTGACTTCTTTTTTTCTTCCAGTAAAGAGATATAATTGACATATGACATTGTATTCGTTTAAGGTATACCACATAATGATTTTATATGTAAATATACATATATATTACAAAATGATTACCATAATAATTTTAGTTAACATCTATCATCTCACATATTTTTTTTCCTGTGATAAATGTTAAGATCCAAGAGGCACCTTTCAAGTACGAAAACTTACAGTATTGTTAACTATAGTCACCATACTGGACATTGCATTCCAACTTATTCATCTTGTAACTGGAGGTTTGTACTTTTTGGCTCCCTTCACCCGTTTCCCCACCCCGTAACACCCATCTGTGGTAACCACCAATCTGTTCTCTGTTCCCTGAGTTCAGATTTTTTAGATGCCACATATAAGTGACATCATATAGTATTCGTCTTCTTTGCCAGTATGAGGTTTTATTAACATTCTCTCTCTCTCAATTTCTCTCTCTCAGAGATAAAGAGGCAGAGAGAAATCTCATTTTGCCCCATCATAAATTGGGTTTTTATTGCATGTTATTTCAATGATCAGTCTAAATCATTTGTTCTTTCTAGTTTAAAGGAAAAGTTCAAATAAGTCTTGTATAAATGTTCTTTATAAAAAGAGAGGTTTTCACTCGTGTGTGAGAAATCTTAACTATATGTGCAGATTTTAATACATATTCTTATCTATACTGTTTAAAAATAGAACTGCTATTTAAAGTATTATTTTTAGAAAAAAAAATGTTGCTCTTAAAACACCTTAACTGAGAACAATTCAGTGGTCTTTCAGCAGGAGCTGCCAATTTCCTGCAGGAAATCTATTTCACAGAATAGATTTGGGTATGCTAATATGTTCACAGCCACACAAGAGAAACTGGGAATTTTATCAGATGTTCTTAGGCAAGTTGTTCTAATAATAAAGCAGAAAGAAATCTGAAAGCAGGCATCCCCAGCATTAGAAGTTACCAGCATACATCTGCAAGCCCACCGAGACCCATCGGCATTATTTAGTTAACATTTACTATTTTCAGGTTCTCTAGAAAAGAGACCTGAGGACACTTATCCAGTCATAAAAATAAAAGTTGCTCTACAGAACTCTACATTTTACTCTCCAACACATTTCATTTTTAAAATTTTTTAATGCTTATATATTTTGAGAGAGAGAGACAGAGGGAGAGGGAGAAAGTGAGCAGGGGAGGGGCAGAGAGAGAGAGAGAGGGAGAAACAGAATCTGAAGCAGGCTCCAGGCTGTCAGCACAGAGCCCGACGCAGGGCTTGAAATCACGAACTGCAAGATCATGACGTAAGCCAAAGTCAGATGCTTACCTGAGCCACCCAGGCGCCCCTCAAACACATTTCTAAACATGAAAAACTTACCACAAAAAGATATGGAATGAACAGCCATCTCTCAATGCAGAAATTTGGAAGATATAACTAAATGCCTTACTCCACTTAATGGAGTTCTACAAGACCCCCATTAAAATGTTTCATGGCTTTTATCCCACCCCACAAAGACTTCTCTAGTCTAATCCTTTATCCTGTCTTGTTTGGACCACTAGAGCTTCTTATACTGGCACAGAAATGTGAAATGCCTCCCCCAAAACGAGGTGGAATGTATACATAAGTCAACCAGCTGGGAAGAGTATGCAACATATACAGCAGGGAGCATCTACTGAACTTCAGAAAATTGCCAGATAGGTTTTTTTTTTGTTTGATTGATTTTGTTTCATTTTTTCAAGAGAAATTAGAACTCTCCCATTTCTTAAGTGTTAGCAATAAGTAATGTCTGCAGGCCAAGCTGGACCTGAAGATCCATGGTTGGCAGCTTCTGACACTACAGTTCCCTGCTTTTAGGCTTTTCTATTTTACATTGTTATTTCTAAAACATTGCTAGATCTTTCTAAAACCATGCCTTTCATTATACCTTGCTGTTCAAGACAATTTCCATGGCCAAAAATATCAAACCAAAATTGCTCTTCCAGTGTTGAAGATCTTAAGTGTCCAGTTTTGACTTAAAAAATTATTTGAGATTTTTATTGCATTTAGGTAATTTACTTATGGGCTCCGGTGGATGGCTTTCAGGCACAATTATGACATGGAATTGAGAATTAACTTTATCAGTACTATCAATGCATCTCCTACTTTAGGCAAGAAAAAAAAATGAACTGACAGATTGGGAAGATCGGGAGGAGTAGAAAATCTAAGACAGTTAGAAAAGTATCCATAAACTTTGAGAAATAAAAGCAGTTTGGCTACCAGAAATATCAGTAATGGAAAAAGTTTGGGAGATTGGAGCTGACTTTTCTCTGCAATCTGACAATTTATCCATTTAAAGTACAACTCATTTCACTTACTGTGCACAAGGCATTGTGTTATTAATGTTTTTCTATTTCACATGCATTTTCCCATTTAACATTTGTAGTAGACCTGTGAGTTGGGTAAAGTATTATGATCTCCATTTTGATTATGAGAAAGGGCTATCTAAGAGAGACTGTGGCTTATCTGAAGCCACAGGTTTGATTAGCAGTTGAATCTGGAGTGATACACCTGTTTCCACATCCTATCTAGTAAAAAAATTACTTCACCTATTCTGCAAGGGCAGATGCTTCGGGCACTGTAGACATGTGCTGCATTTGACATCCCACCTCCTAACCTGTAATACGCAACACCGTGACACAGAGGTCTCTAACCAAATCACTGGCCTGTAATTGGCCATTCATTGTCACTTTAATTGACTTTCCAGCAGTTAATTCCATGAAAGTATTAGTGTTTTGTAGAAAAGTTTGCCTGCTTGTTCTCCCTTTCCAATTATTATGTTTTTTCCTTTGTACTTTGTCTTTTAATATTTTAGGTGATGGGAATATGGAGGGGAGGGTTTTTGTGTGAGAATTGGGTCATAAATTAAGCAGGATATTTGTATGAAATGAGGTCACAAAGTTAAAGCAGACTTTGGTGGGGACAGGAGAGCTTAAACGTCCCCATGAATATTAGACAGTAGATCTGGGATTTTTACCTCAAATGCTCTGTGTGCAGTGAAATGAATCTCTGCTGAGTTGCCTGACTACAGATTGACTATGAAGTTTCATTCCAGATGAATCTTGAAAATTTTTCATTAAAATGCCTCCTTATCTTTGTTAGAGACATTTAATCCTGTGAAATTCTGTTGACTATTTCCTGGTGTTAATGTTTTGAAGCTAAAGTTGGTCTTTGAATGTATATGTGATTCCCACTGAACTTTGAAACTGCTGTAACATTTTCTGACACTCAAAATGATATTTCTTGGGGTGTTTTAAAGATAGGGGAAAATTAGGCTTTAAATAATGCATCTGGGAAACACACCACCTATCATAAATGCATGTGTGCATATGAATTGTGCTGTAAGTAAGAACTGGGGAGGGGGTAGGATTGGATTAAATGCAACAAATGAACCAGAAATTCTAATGTACTAATTGGAGAGGACTGAAATAAGATGACAATTCCTAGTCACTGATTTTGGAATGAAAACAAAAATTGCTAACTTATAGTATTTTAGTAAACTCAAAATACATGATTGGTTATTTTTGACATTCTATTTGAATTTTCAACAACAAAAATAATTCCTAACATTGATCAAGCTCTGTAACATATGCCAGGCCTCTTGCCGATCATTTTCATGGAGATTATCTCTTTATGTCTTCACGACAGCCCCATGTCTTTGAATTCAGTTATAGCATTTTAATGTGTTTTTTATTTTTATTTATTTTTTATTTTTTTAAACGTTTATTTATTTTTGAGACAGAGAGAGACAGAGCATGAACAGGGGAGGAGCAGAGAGAGAGGGAGACGCAGAATCTGAAACAAGCTCCAGGCTCCAAGCTGTCAACACAGAGCCCGACGCGGGGCTCGAACTCACAGACCGTGAGATCATGACCTGAGCCAAAGTCGGACGCTTAACTGACCAAGCCACCCAGGCGCCCCTTTAATGTGTTTTTTAAATCATATACAGAAAATTTCACCATGCTTACTATTTGAAATTTATAAAAATTCTACATTGTGAGGTTAAAAAAATTCAAAGAATACAGAAGTTAATACAGACTATTGATATCAAGAGATTCCCAATCAGAATCTTGAAAGAATAATAAATTAGAAAAATGTGTTTATCATTTTTCCTAGATTTTTCCCCTTATAAGTGGAATATATCTTAGAGTAATATCTGAATTTCTAAAAGGGTACTTGAAACAATATTTTGGTAATCTTTGTCAACAACAAAGTGGATAATGACCAATTTGTCCTGGTAACCAGGCCCTGATTTTTCTATTAAAGAATGGAGCACCATTCATTCATTCATGTATGCATACAGTCTTTCAGTTAACCATAATTGATCACTTATCATGTGCTAAGTAGGACAATGATGAATATTATTCCTGCTCTTAAGGTACCCAGATGACTGGCATTTGAATAGAAATTTTTCTTTGGTTAAATTAGATCTCTGCTGATTTTGCTCAGATAATGTCAAATGATTGGTTCTAAATTTATAGTCTTTTGTGCACATTTACTTGAATGAGATTCAAGAATCCAAATGTGGAGAACAATCACTTGCCTATTTCATAGCTAACAGCAATGGAAACATAGAAACCCTTGGATGATGGAGAGATAATAGATATTCTTTGGTCACTGCTTCATCAGCAACATTTTGCCTTGGAGCTGACTGTGCCAGTCATACTTTTCATTTTAGATGCAGTTTTGAAAGAGATTCCCTTTCTATAACTGTCATTTCCTTTCGAAATGGTTTATTATATTCTCTAGAATCTAGGTTACTTTTTATAACACTGAGTCTCTGGGGAATTGGGCAGAACAAAATGCTCCCTGATATAAAAGTGCCAGCTTAGCTGGCTTTACAGAATTCATTCTAGATAAGTTGTGAACTTTTAATGCCAACTCACTGGACACGCCTGAAGTACCAACTATTTGTCAGGTGCAGGCAAAACGCCCACCTAAGCATAGCTCCAGCTCTAAGGAGAGTCCCCAGTTGTATAACATAGATTCCAGAGACAGAAAGATTGTTCACAAATCCCACTTTGCAACAAGAATAAAAATAAAATAACATTATATTTCCTCAGCATCTTCATTACACTGCTATCCCAGAGGCTCATGTGCATCTTACTTAAACAAGACTGTTCATAAGAGAAGCTCCAAAGCACAATGAATAAGAAAACACTTTGGAGATAGATAGGCAAAGGAGAATCCTGGTTTTGATACTGACTAGTTGATTAGAGATTAGAGCAGATATTTTAACCTCTCTGCATTCCTAATTCTTCATCTTTAAAATTGTGATGATAATATTTTCTAACAGGGTTATTTAATGTGCATAAAAATCCCAATTATTAAAAATGCCTGTAGGTTGGGGCACCTGGGTGGCTCAGTCGGTTAAGCGCCCGACTTCAGCTCAGGTCATGATCTCACGGTTCATGGGTTCGAGCCCTGCATCAGCAGCCTCTGTGCTGACAGCTCAGAGCCTGGAGCCTGTTTCAGATTCTGTGTCTCCCTCTCTCTCTGCCCCTCCCCCACTCGCACTCTGTCCCCGTCTCAAAAATAAACAAACTTGGGGCGCCTGGGTGGCGCAGTCGGTTAAGCGTCCGACTTCAGCCAGGTCACGATCTCGCGGTCCGTGAGTTCGAGCCCCGCGTCGGGCTCTGGGCTGATGGCTCGGAGCCTGGAGCCTGTTTCCGATGCTGTGTCTCCCTCTCTCTCTGCCCCTCCCCCCTTCATGCTCTGTCTCTCTCTGTCCCAAAAATAAATAAACGTTGAAAAAAAAAATTAAAAAAATAAATAAATAAATAAACAAACTTAAAAAAAAAATTCAAAGAAAAAATGCCTGTAGGTTACTTAAATACGGTGGTAGCAGCAGCAACAGGGAAGTATTAAATTAATGAGGTCATGTTATGTGTATTATGAATGATTCAGCCACATAACACTACTATATTAAAAAGTATTTCAGAAAATAAGCCAAACAGGTATGAAATAATTGTCAACCAAATTGAAATATTTTGTAAAAATGCCAAACTTTATTTTCAAGTTATTCAGGAAAGGGGGAATTAATAGAGATTAGAGCGATCAAGTTTTGCTGTAAGAAGCCATTTAATTTGGGCCTTAAAAACTTAATATGTGAGAAAAACTTGTTGACTCTAAATTCTGCGCCCCCCCCCCAATATAAGTAGGGTATGTTTTCGAACCAGACAACACTGGGATATGAACCTTGGCTTTCTAATCCTAATTTGTGGTCAAAAGTATTGCCTATTCTTTCTACTAACTCTCCTTAACAAATAGTTTCTCTTTAGCTACTTCTCTGAGCTTCTCTTAGTATCAGTAACACATCTTAACACAGTCTTAACACATCTACATGCTTCTGGATCTGAAAAAGTATACATTTGTGGTAATTACTATAGACTTGAGGAAATCCTTGGGAGTAACAGTAGATTGTGAAAGCATCTTCTAATGAAGAAGGTTTTCTTGATCAAAACATTTTTAAAAATTACTTATTAAATTGTTCTAGGCAAGTCACTTTGGCCGATAGGATAAATGTTCTTTGTAGAATTTTAAACATTAAACAAAATGGTATTTCTAATAGATTTCCTACACTTTTACTATCAAATTTGAGAATTGTATTAAAGGAAGAAAGACTTAAAAATAGATTTTTTTCCTGTAGATTAAGAAAATAAGTGCCTAATTATCAGTTCCATCAGCAGGATCTAATGTACATATTTAAGGCAAAGCTGTGTCAAAAATTACTTTTCAGAGCGCCTGGGTGGCTCAGTTGATTAAGCATCAGACTGCTGATTTTGGCTAAGGTCATGATCTTGCAGTTTGTGAGTTTGAGTCCTGCATTGGGCTCTCCACTGATGGTGCAGAGCCTGCTTGGAATTCTCTCTCTGTGTCTCTTTGACCTTCTCCTGCTCTTGCCTGCACAAGCTCTCTCTCACTCTCTCAAAATAAATAAATACACATTAAATTTTTTTTTCAAAATTATTTTTGTATTTCTCACGTTAAGGTGTTCTGTAAATGTATCTGTATGTAGAGAGGTATAACCAAATATAAAACAGGTAGATGGAGCAAATAAATTTTAAGATCCCTTTATATCCAAAATTTTGTATTTAAACGTTCATTCTATCTATAAATATTTTGGAATGTTGTCATTATTTATTTATTTAAAGTTTATTTATTTTTGAGAGAGAGAGAGAGAGAGAGAAAGAGAGAAAGAGCAAGGGAAGGGCAGAAAGAAAGGGAGACAGAGAATCCAAAGCAGGCTCTGCACTGTGAGTGTGGAGCCCAACGTGAGGCTCCAACCCACAAAACCAGGAGATCATGACCTGAGCTGAAATCAAGAGTTGGACTCTTAACCCAGTGAGCTACCCAGGTGCCCTGGAATGTTGCCATTTTTAAATTGAACATAGAGAATTTAGTGCCATTCATTTTGTTTTTATCAAGTACCTATTATGTCCCAGGCACTGTTCCAGCAATTGGGGTAATATGGTGAACAAAACAAAGAGGGAAAAAAAACCAGATACTATGTCATATGAAGTCTCCCTATTTGGTTATCACAATGTACAGATTATTTTACTTTAGCACATAAGTTTGAAGAAAACCTTACAGAGAACTAAAAATAAAATTATTATCAACAATTCAAGTATGTGTATATATATACATATATATATATGTATATATATACATGTATTTCCCTATGTTGATTTATATATATATATGCATATAATCACATTTTTTGTATTTCCCACTCAGTATTCCTACATGAAAATTAAAGTTGTATGCATTATAATTAATGGAATTGGATAAATGTTATCCCATGTTACACACTGACAGAATGAATGTTTAATGCATTATATATATTTTTTAATATGTGATTTTATCTCCTGAATAAAATGTGAAGCAGGTAAGTTTTACTAAAATAGTATAATATTACTCCTCTTCAACTTACTAAGACAAAAAACAAAACAAAACAAGCCATAGACTGTTTACAAATAAGGCAAGATGTGTTTCCAGAACTTAGCTGTTTTGTAAATAAAGTTTGTTGCTTTCCATATAAAGGAAGAGAAATTAATTAATAGTTTATTAATGCCATATAATTAATAGTTTATTAACGCCATATGCTACAGAAAGAGTACATGATTCAGTTGTAACACAAAATATAAGGACTATTTTTAAAACATAAGTGAATACTATTATTATACCTAACAATTTACAATAATTTCTTAATATCAAAAATTCAGCATTCAAATATATTTATCTCTTTTTTTAAAACAATTTATTCAAATCTAGATCCAAATGAGGGCCATACGATTTTAATTATTTCAGTCTCTTAACTAAGTTTTAATCTGTAATTTCTTGCCACCTTGTCTTTTTTTTTTCTTATAATCTTTATTGAAAAAAACAATCACATTTTCCTTCAGAGTTTTCCTATAGTTTAAAAGATTGCCAATTACATTATTGTGGTATCTTAACATGTTCTTATCTATTGTCTTTTTTTTTTCTATTTTCCATAGTTTGTATGTTTTAATTCAATGTAAGGCTTAATCAAATTCAGCTTATTGTTTTTTGGGCAAAATACTTCATAGTGAAAATTGTCTTTGTATCAGGAAATATATAACATTTGATTAACTCTCTTTGTGATGTTAGCAGCCTAAATTATACTTAATTAAAGCTTGAAGAATGGTCATATTCTTATACCATTATCCCATCTTAATTTATTAGCTGGAATATTTCTATAGAAAAATAATCTCATTATATTAACTGTTTGATTACTTGAGAATACAAAAGGCAGAGGGTGCCTGGGTGGCTCAGTCGGTTGAGTGTCCAACTTCGGCTCAGGTCATGATCTCACAGCTTGTGAGTTTGAGCCCCGCGTCGAGCTCTGTGCTCACAGCTCAGCTCAGAGCCTGGATGGAGTCTGCTTTGGATTCTGTGTCTCCCTCTGTCTCTGCCCCTAACCCACTCACATTCTGTCTCTGTCTCTCTCAAAAATAAATAAACATTAAAAATTTTTTTAAAGGCAGAATAAATGCTTTATTTTTCCTGTTTACCAGTTTTTAAAATCATGAGTTGACTCCCTAGTAACCTCCAATGTTAAACATATTACAAGTGTTTGCTCCATTGCAGATACCATCTTTGTTGATGTTCAAGTAATATCATTCTTTTTGCCAGTGGGAGCGTCTTTAAATTAACACCTTTTTGATATACCCTAGTTTGGTTTTGTTTCTTTCATTGGTTCTTTTGTTGGTTCCTTCCTTGCTTTGCAAAATGACAAGATATTCTAGTCTCATCTTATATATTTCCTGCCACTGGGAATCAGCTATTTTCCTGAATAGCTGTGGTTCTTTTTCATGAGAAATGTTAGAGACTGCAGTCTGGGTAACAGAGGTGCTCATTGCTGCAGGGTGGGTCATCTCCCAGGCCTTACTGTGAAAAATCTAAAAAATACATATTCTTTTAATTTTCTTTACTTTTTTTTTTTTTTTTGAGAGAGAGAGAGGGAGTGTGCATATGTACAAGTGAGCAGGGAGGAGCAGAGGGAGAGGGAGAATCTTAAGCAGGCTTCACACCCAGCACAGAATCCAATGTGGGGCTCCATTTCACTGTGAGATTGTGACCTGAGCCAAAATCAAGAGTCGGTCACTTAACGTACTGAGCCACCCAGATGCCGCCTCTGTTTTGTTTTCTTTTTTTTTTTTTTTTTTTTTAAATTTTTTTTTTCAACGTTTTATTTATTTTTGGGACAGAGAGAGACAGAGCATGAACGGGGGAGGGGCAGAGAGAGAGGGAGACACAGAATCGGAAACAGGCTCCAGGCTCTGAGCCATCAGCCCAGAGCCCGACGCGGGGCTCGAACTCCGGACCGCGAGATCGTGACCTGGCTGAAGTCGGACGCTTAACCGACTGCGCCACCCAGGCGCCCCTGTTTTGTTTTCTTAAAAGTAAAATTTGGCATGAATTCCTACAGACTTACATCATTGTTCTTTCATCTGTAGCTCTTCCTACCATAATGAAAATCCCTATTCTCATCATTTCTGAGAGTTTATAAACCAAGTGGCAACAAAAATAACCCATTCATAGGATTATTATAAGTATTAAGAGGTTATCTAAAGTATTTCATAGTGTTTGGCATATGTCAAAATGTCAGTGAATGCACTGTTATCATTTTTCATGTCATCATCATATTTCTAGTAGACATATCTGTCTTGCTGCCACCCTTATACCTTGAGAGAAATCATGTATCTTCAGAAACTCTGTGTGTGTATATAGGATGTGTCTTAGTCCCTTCAGGTTGCTATAACGTAATATTATAGACTGTGTGGCTTGTAAACAACAGAGCTCTATTTCTCATGGTTCTAGAGGCTAGAAGTCCAAGTTGGAGACACCAGCAGAATTAGTGTCTGGTGAGAGCCTATATTCTGGTTCATTTATAGTTGTCTTCTTGCTGTGTCCTCACATGGTAGAAAGAGGCAAGGGGGCTCTTTGGTCTCTTAGGGAGACACTAATCTCCTTCATGAGGGTTCTACCTCTGTGAACTAATCACCTCCCAAAGGCCCCATCTCCAAATACCATCAATCACATTGGGGATTAGGTTTCAACATATGTGTCTAGAAGAATGTTTTGTTTCAAACTTAACTACAGTGTTATTTAAAACAATGAAACAAATTTGATGTTTCTATAAGTTTATCAGTGTTGTTATGCAGAGATCCTAAAACTATGCACTATATTGTCAGCATTGCATAGTAGTAAAACGCTGGAAAACTACATTGGTGAGACAAAATAGCAAATATTTCAAAAATTATATTATTGAATCTTGAATACATATATATTTGTTTGTAGTACATCTAACTTGTGAGTCCTTAATAGTTTGGACTAAGTATGCTTAGATGTGCTAAAATGAGTTAGTTTTTTCCCCCTTTTCAATGAAAAAAAAACAAAACACATAATGGTGCCCTAGATTTTCATTACTAAAACATCAAAGTAAAAAATTGCCACCCACAGATTTCCCAGGAGGCAAAACTGTTTCCATGTAATTCAAGGTTTTTTGGATACAAACAAAAAATCCACTTAAATTAGCTCAAGCAAAGAAACTTTAAATTCATGACCACAGACTTCAGACTTTAATGCTGCTGAATATACCTGCCTGGCCCATTCATTCTCCCTGTGTCCTAAATGACTACTTTTTGTCTTCTTCCCTCTCTTCTTACTTTCTCAACATCTCCTACCACGTTCTCATGCTCAGCTAATGACATTGTTTCCTACCTCATTAAGAAAACTGAATCATTATAAAAAGAACTTAGAATATTCCCACCACAACACCTATCCACCTACCAGAATCCACGCCCACACATCTGCCTTACCCCTGTGGTGACTGTGCTTCCATTGAAATATAATTCCTTCATTTTGCCCACTTAAGAAGATGACTTTATCAATCTACCTTCTCTTTCCTATATCATCAATTGTCAGGTCTCTACTGAGACTCAATCAGTATTATAAGCAATGCTGTTGCTATTTCTTCCAACTTTACAAAACTTATCTTCCTTCCACCCAACAAATTCTGCTAGCTACCACACCACTTCTTTTTTTTCCCTTTTGTAGCAAAATGCCTTTAGTTGCATATATTCTTATGCTATCATAAAATCATACCAGTATGCCTTTCTCTTCCACCATACCTCGAAAACTGCATTTTCATGATTGACAGTGGTCTTCACATTGTTAACTCAAATGGGCATTCTTCAGCTTTCATCTTGTACAGGTTCCACAACCTGTCACATCAGGATCAGTTGGCACTGTTTATTACCCCCTGCTCCTTAATTTTCCTCCATTGACATCATTGAATAATTGAACCCAAAAATTTATCTCTAATCCAGATTTCTCTCCCAAACAAACTTCTCTACCAGACTTTATATATCCAACTGTATGTCCCAAATGGAACTGCTCATCTTCTCTCCAAAATCTTTAATGTGAGCAGCCCTTATTATCTCATTTAATGTCAACCTCATCTTTCCATTTGCTCAAGGGAGAAACCTTGGGATATAATTGTCCACTCTCTTTTTTTCACATCTTCCATAAAATCCTATTACCTGGGATTACAAAATATTTCTAAAATTCTACCACCCATCACCACCTCTTTTGCTTCCACCTCTGATTGGTTTCCCTTTTTCAAACTTTATCTACCTCCATATTGATCATTCTGTACATAGAAGCTAGAATAATCATCTTAATACACATACCCAATCTTGTCATGCCTTTTCTCAAAGTCCTCACTCAGAGTTTGAAACCAAATTCCAAATAATAGCCTGCACGATTCCATATTATAGGACCCCCTTCCCCAGTGCCTCTGTAACCTCACCTCCTGTTCATTCACTTTGCTCATAGTGTTCCAGCTGCACTGGATTTCTTACTGTGTTTCTAGTATACCATGTATCCTCCCAGCTTTCGGCCTTTCCACTATCTGTTTTTTCTACCTAAAATGCTCTTCCACCAGTAGGCTTAGGTCTAAATCCTTCATCAGTCTTTGCTTATATGTCAGATTTCTGATGAGGTCTGTACTGACCACCCAATTTAAACATGCAACCTAAGTGCCCTCCCAAGATTCTACATCCTGCTCACCTTGCTCTACTTTTTTATTTGTCCATAGCCAATATAAATTATATTACTTTCTAATATACTATGTAATTTGCCTATTTGTTATGCCTACTATCTATTTTCTGTCTCTCTCAGCTAGAATACATTCTCATTGAGGGCAGCTGGGGTTTTTTTTATCTTTTTTTTTTTTCTATCAGTGTGCCAAAAGTGCTGAGAACCATGTTTGCACATAGTAGGCATTCAATAAATATGTATTGAATAAGAACACAACAATCTCAGAAGCATCTCAGGAAATGATGTTCAAGACTATTGGGGAATATCTAGGATTCCAAGGATATCCTTCCGGCTTTGGAACTAGACTACCTCTCTGTCCATGTCTCTCCCTGCCTCTCTGTGATTTTCTCAGGGGCCCCGTGTATCTTTTCCCATGATATCTGTGCTTCATTGTTCTTTTTCTGCATATCAACTTCCTCTGCTTTCTTATAGTTATGGTTTCTTTGTTCCTATTCTTCCCTCCTTTCTGAATAATTATCTTTTCATATAACACCGGTAAATATGCTGATTCCGTCTCTCAATATTTGGATTCCATACTTGTACCAAAGGAATATGCTTACTCCAGCCTAATGTAGACATCCAATCATGTATAATCAACCATGGCTGCAATGGGGGTACAGTCCAGATTCAACAGGAGCTGTGGAGAGGAGCAGTTTCAACTGATACTGGCTTTTGGTTGGCAGAGAACCCTTATCTTATATACTATAGTTATTCTGTTTAATATGTCATATCTCTAGCATAGGTTGTGAAGATAGATAGGATCCGGATAGATTATATAAGGTCTCCTAAATCACATTACAACTATAAAAAAGGTCATAAAATTTTCTGGCTTTTCTTTATTATAACAAATCTTAAAATATGATGTCCAGTTAGTCTATTCAACCATTTATTTGCTTAAATAGGTTTGCATATTTGAAAAAGTGTAGCAAAACATCAGTCTTCCTTTGCCTTTACCTTATCCTATTTATTTGCATGTGTTTCACTCTAAACTCTGGTTTTAAATTCCACTTAATTTTTTCTTTTCCCTTGTATTTGTTAAAGCATATATCCACCAGTGTGCTTTGTATTTTGGAGAAACCTCCAAATGGAATATGGAATAGGAGTTAAGTGGCATGTCAACAAATCAATGGCAGAAGTCTATTTTTGAATAATACATTTTTTGTGATATCAATAAGGCACTTTATAAAAGTATCGTCATTCCATAAAGCATTAACCAAGAGGACATATTCCTTTGTAGTATGAATTTTAAATGAGGTACCAAACACTCTTGTACATATTAAATGGTGGCAAAGCTTCCATGTAAATAGGACATCTTCCTTCCTGTCTATTGATATATGTTTGATGTGATTTGAGTCCAATACTTCTTATTAGAAGTTATTAATCTGTTAGGTTTTAAGCTATATACCAACTAAAGATGTTTTTATTTATTTTGAATATATGCAGATGAGACCAGTGTTATCTGTTATATAGATGTTAATCAACAGGTTTTACTTATTCATTCAAAAACATTTATTTAGTACCTACAATGTACCAAGCAATGTTCTAGATGTTTTATTTACCACAGTGAACAGAAAAGACACATTCCTGCCCTACAGGAATGTACATCGTAGTACAGAGAGCCAGACAATGGAATAAATAGAGAAGCTCATTCCTGAATGATCAAGTATATAGAAAATTAAACAATGTAAAAATGTAGAGAACAACTGCAATGGGGAATCTAGGTGACAGCTCAGAATAAGATACAGAGGTCAAGCTTCATTTGGAGGTCACTGAAGCTGAAACCTGAACAAGCAATAAGAATCATCTATGTAAAGATCTACATGAAGGGAGTGCAAGGCAAGAGCTAAGGCTTCAAGACAAGGAATGAGCTTCTCGTGTTTAAAGAGCAGACCAGGCCAGTATAAAATTAATAGAAGTGACTTCAAAGAGGTAGACAGGACCAGAGTCAGATCATGTAAGGGGGGTGGGTTGTTTTATTTATTTATAAGGTAAAATGAAAAGCCACTAGAAGCTTTTGAGCAGAGTGACATGTCAGGGTATTCTTTTAAAGCTCACTGCCTACTATATATAGGGGAATACAAATGGAAGCTGGGAAATCAGTTAGCAGCTATAGCAGTTTTGCAGGCATGAGATGATGTACTCATAGTCTATGACACTAATACTGGGAGAGGGAGAGAATTCGATGAATATATTTTGAAGGTCGAGCCCGTAGCTAGAGTTTTATTTTGGACATCTATAAATGACAAATTTGCAAATATATATGCCATGAGCCAGAGGAGAGATTCATTATCTCATACAGACTCCAAGGCTATAGAGTCCCAAAATCTCCAGGAACCCTACATCTAAGAAAACATATGTATGTCTTAGGACATTCTTGAAATTTTAAAGGAATTTTTCAAACTCTATAGAGCAGAGTTTCTCTTGAAGCATGGACATGTGGTCTGTGCATCAGTACTTGCTGGTACATTTATTAATGTACCTACATGGTTAGCCTACACAATTAGACTCTGTAGGTATGGCCCAGGAATAGGCATGTTTAACAGGTCCTGGAGGTGATTTGTTGGTCACAAAAATTTGAGGATACTGCTGAGGTGAATCACTCTTTAAGTCCTAGGGCTGTTATATTAAATGCCAATTTGCTATGTTGGTAATATTAGTCCTTTATTTCCCCCCTCATCTTAGAAGCCGTTTGTACTGTAAAATCATAGTTCTATAAAGATAATGTGGTTTGGAGAAAACTGCCCTTGAATTTGAAAATCAATTGAGTTTTTTCTCCAGTCAGAAAATTGCCCTATTATCTGTAATTGCACAATCCTTAGGAACTAAGGAAATAAATTTTAGTATTTGGTGTTTGTTTTGCTTTATGAAATCTTTGTGGATAGTTTGCTTTAATGTCACATACCAAAAAATATCCAAGTTCTAGATAGAAGAAGTACTAGTAAAAAAGTTGATTTGGATTGGAAGGATCAGTACCAGGTATCAGGTACACTGGACTTAGCTGCTGCCAAATCAAAGGTATTACCTTGGTTATGTTTGGACATTCAGGAAGCTTGTCTCAAGCTGGGTTGTAAATGTTTAAAGTGCAAATATTACAGCTGCAGTTCCAGAGTCTGGAAGCAGTTTGCACAAATCACCTAAACACCCCACCATCTTGAAAATTGTTTCCTCTTGGCATTTATTGGTTTGAAATCAATGACATGATTACCATTATGTTAGAAGAAGCACACAGCTCCTGTGTTTGTTAATAACCAATTGTGAAAGAAAGGGGCTTCCACATTTTCAAACAAATTGGTTTTACCCAATTTAGAAATCAAACTAGTAGCAAAGGTGATCATTTAGGATTGAAATGCACAGATTCAGGTGATAGATTTATCCAGAATATACTTTTTTTTTTTTTTTTTGCCAGCACAATGCCTTAATTTTTGGCAGTAGTACCTGAATTTGAATTATCTTGGGTGCAGGACTACACTCCCCAGTTCAGTACATTCAGAACTTATACATTACCTATTTTGTTTGACCCCTGAAGCATTTGAGAGTCTTAGTCCTTATTTAACTGCCAAATGTTTTAACCCAGGTGCTGGTAGTATGAGACAGCCGTTAAATCAGCTTCCTTCCTTTTCTACTCTGTTCAGACCCTCCAAGAAAAGGAATACTACTTTATCACATATTAAAGGTTGTGCCCATTATTTACTGAAGATAGACATTAAATGATTTACCCAATTCTTCATCCCACAGAGTGAGAACTTAGTAGCTTTTGCATAGTAAATGAACAATTGTTTTCTAACTTGAACTGAACCTAAAAGTTGCATTTGGAAACTTAATTTTTAAACTGTAGATAATTTAAAAATAAAAATAAAAATTTTGCTTTAACTATAGGTATCACTAATCAGAGTAATGATGGCCAGTCATCATTAAACTAGTGTGCTAATTGTTTTGCAAGCATTTTTTCCAGTTCTTAGAACAACATAGAAAATACAAGTGGCATTATTTGGTTTTTTAGTGGAGTTAGGCTCTGGAGACATAGTAGGAAGTAGGCAATATTTGAACCCATCTGTGTTTGTTTTATTAGACCATGCTCAAGTGCAAGGTAGCGGATTTATTTTATTTATTGATGGGTAACAATTACCCTAAAGCTTAGCAGCTTAAAAGAACAGACATTTATTGTCTCATAGTTTCTGAAGGTCAGAAATCACAAGTCAGTTAGATAAGTGATTCTGGCTCAGGGTTTCTCATGAGGTGTAGTCAGGCTATTGGTCAGGGCTGTGGTCTCATCTGAAGTTTCAGCTGGGTAAGGACCCATTTTTTTTTTCAACGTTTTTTTTTTTGGGGGGGGGGGGACAGAGAGAGACAGAGCATGAATGGGGGAGGGGCAGAGAGAGAGGGAGACACAGAATCGGAAACAGGCTCCAGGCTCCGAGCCATCAGCCCAGAGCCCGACGCGGGGCTCGAACTCACGGACCGCGAGATCGTGACCTGGCTGAAGTCGGACGCTTAACCGACTGCGCCACCCAGGCGCCCCAAGGACCCATTTTTTAAGCTCGCTCAGAGTTGTGGCAGGTCTCGGTCCCTCATGGTGTTCCTATTTGACTGAGGGCCTCAGTTTCTTGGTCTGATGGAGACCTTCTTCTCTTTCTCACCATGTTAGTCTCTGCACAAAACAGATTGCAATGTATTGGAACCTGAAGAGGTGAAGGAGAAAGAGAGAGTACATTCAAGACAGAAGCTCCAGTCTTTTTATAACCTAATCTCATAAGTGACATCCTATAATTTCTGCTGTATTCTATATGTTAGAAGTGTATCACTAAGTCCAGCCCACACTCCAGGAGACAGAAATTAAGTTTCATCATTTGTGGGTAGCAATATCAAAGAATTTGTGGACATTTCATTAAAATCACCAAAGCAAGCTAATTCTCTATTCAGCTTAGAAACAACAAAAGCAAACAAACAAACAAACAAAACTATACAGACATAAGGATACTGCCCTTAGTTTGGTTGAATTTGGGTCAAATCTTGATAATTATTTAGTTTTAAGTATGTCTCACATGTTCTACATTTCATCTTCGGTGTCAGCATTTAAAAATTTATGTTTAAGGAGTAATTTTTTTCTCAAACCAGGAATATAATCAATAGTTTAGAAAAGAGCAGATTTGCAACAATTTGGTCAAGGCTTTTGGCATTACTCTAGATGTTTTCTGCATATTATTTTTTAAGCTGGAAAGGTTTTATTCCATGTTAGAAGTACAAATTTTAACTGCTTGGCCTGCACTAATGAAGTCACATTCAAAGTCTTATTGTTTTTTATTTTTTTTTTTTTGAGACACAAAGAGAGGTAGAGCATGAGCACAGGAGGGGCTGAGAGAGAGGACACAGAATCTGACGCAGGTTCCAGGCTCTGAGCTGTCAGTACAGAGCCCGATGTGGGGCTCGAACTCATGGACCGCAAGATCATGATCTGAGCCAAAGGTGGATGCTCAACCTACTGAGCCACCCAGGCTCCTCTCAAGGTCTTATCTGTATGAATTAATTTGCATTGTTATTTAGAGGTCAAAGAGAATGAACCATTCACTTCATTCATATAGGTCCAACTTTGACCAAACTGATAGTCTGATATGGATGAACAGTAGCTTCAATTGTATGCAAATGCATTAACTTTCTTTTCTAAAAAAATTCTCAAGAATTTCACTGCATCAAAGAACCAAATGATTTACGTTTAATTGTAAGAATGTCATACACACACACACAGACATACACACAACACACACTTTTACTCTATCGAATAAAAATGATCTTTTGAAATGATCTTTCAAGGTCCCCTTGTTTTTATTTCTACTCTACAGGAAATAAAATTGCTAGTTTTGAGTAGTCCTTAATTTAAATACAAATGAATTATTTGGAGTTCTCCTTAAATTTAACCAAATTTCAAATTCGAAATCATCTAAAACAGTGACTCAAAGTGTAATCTACAAGACCACTGGGTGGTTGCTGAGACCCTTTCAGAGTGTTCTGAAGGTTAAAGCTCACTTCATAGTAATACTAAGCCTTTATTTTCATTTTTCACTTTCATTATTTCAAAATGTACAGTCATGTTTTCAAAAGACTCACATTATCACAACCACTGAATGCAGAAGCAACATTGAGAATCCACCTGTCTTGTTAAGCCAGCCAAAAAGAAATTTACAAAAATATAAACAATGCCAGTCTTCTCAATAAGTTTTTGTATTTTGTAAAATATAGCTACTATTCATAAAAATGACACTTATGTTAACATGAAAATAGGATCATTATTGTTATAAATGAATTAATGGATAGATATTTTTAAATATCTGTTTTAATTTCTAAGATAGTATGTATCAGTGGGTGTAAACCACATAAACAAAAGCTTTTGGGAGTTCTTAATAATTTTTTGAGTATAAAGGAGTTCTAAAACCAAAAATTGGGGGATTGCTGTTTTAGAACAACTTTATTTTTTAGGTATAGAAACAGAGTTCTAAAGAATGTATGATTTGTCCAAAATTCTACAACTTGTATATAGCAGCACTGGGATAGGAACCTAGGTAGGTCTCTTGATTTAGGTTATGCCATATGGCTGAGCCCATAATATTTATAAAACCAGTTGGAGATTCTCTGAAGCAAGGCCCAGCTGTGAGCATGAATTTTATCTTGGAAATGAAGGTGTATATACCATTCTATCAAGAAAAAATGTTTGTTTTCCTGTTTCTACAGAACCTAGTGCTCTCCATTAGCTTTTAGTAATTAACAATCTGCCCCAAACTGTGGATTAAAACAGAAACCATTTATTATTGCTTAGGAAGCTACAGGTTGGCCAAGAGGCTCAGAACCAGGCCCACACATGCATGTGGTTCTCACACAGATAGGCTTGGGGCTGTCTGACTGCTGTGATGGGGTGAGTGGACACATGTCCCTGCTTCTCCACAGGCTATCCAAGCCTTTCTCAGGGTGGCAGCAGGATTCCAAAAGAAAGCGGAGTGGGGAGCTGCCAAACCTTCACTAGCCCAAGCTCACAACTTGGCTCAGTGTTACTTCTTTGATTAAAACAAGTGTCAAGGGCAGCTCAGATTCAAGGTGTAGGGAAAGATTCTACCTCTTCTTGGGAGGAACTGCAAAGTCACACCGCATAAAGGCATTGATACAGTAAAAGGGATGATTACAGACATATTTCTGTACTATTACAGAATAATTTGAAAATATGGCCTTGAATAAGTAGTATGAGGTAATAGAGTTATAGAGGAGTTGGACCCTAGTGTTAAAGGGGATTTAGTTCAATTCCCATTTCTGACCTTTGGGCAAGACGTTTAACCTCTTCAAATTGTTGTTTCTTCATCTGTGAGCTGGGAATAATAACAATTTCTGCTTCAAAAGGATTAAATGAGATAATGCTTGTGAAGAACATGGCATCACACAGAAAATGATTTAAAATGTTAGCTAGTAGCAACTTTAAAAATCCCTTGCATTAGATCACCTTGATGAATTCTTCCTGATTCCCCCAAACAGAATAGCAATGCCATGTTTAACTATGCATGTATATTTGCATGAGCAGCTAGCATGCTATCAGCCCCCAGGCCTCCCTCCTGCTGTTCACATAAGCCCCTCACCAAACACAATTTGGGTCCATCTTAGTAAATGTAATAAATGTCTGGTATTTGCCACCTTTCCAGTACAAGCCATGGATACCAATTTGAAGAATGTAGGCTCGCTGTTTAAATGAGACTTCATATTTGAGTATAGGGTATGAATTCCTTACCAGATCATTTAATAAATATCCTGAGAATTAACACAGGATGTTATGCAAGCAAAGAAGGGTCAGTCATATATGGAGTTTAAGGGCAGAATGAAGATTTTCTTATTAGTCAAGACACATGCTAACGGTCTGTTTCACTGGCCAGCCAGATATTTAGACTAAAAATTCCTGTACAAGAGCATCTTGCCTAATATCTTTAAATGTGTGAGTCCTCAGCTGACCCCTGTCACAGTGAAGGTGTACCAAAGAATGAGTTAACATGGAGAGACCCAGACCACTTCCAACATCAGTAAGCGAGCTCTTCACTTTCTCTGCCACCCCCTATGAGAAAGCAGATGGGTTGGTGTAACACTTGATGGCATTTTATTGCACAGCTGTGCATATCTCCTAGGCCATTTGGTTGGCCTTGTTAATTTAAGTATCTTCCCTCACTCTTGAGCTAACAAACTCTTCCATGGGACTAAATCCCCTTGTCACCAGGGAGCATTATTCCATTTGCACAGCAGGTATTGGCTGCCTCTGGAGGCTTTGGTGGCAATTTGGCTTCCAAAATCTATCAGCCCAGAGAAAGTCATTATCAGAGGGCCGTGTGGCCACTCCAAGGATACTGTTGTTCACCTAAGAATGACGACATATATTAAAAGTCAGCAACACCAACAAAAGTTTCTTTTGACACAATGGCCTTTGCTTCAACTTTTATGGACTGGTACCAATGGTACCACCTTTCTTTTAGTGACTCGAAGGCTACTGCATGGGAATTCCACATCCCAAGTCACTAATGATCTCAGCTTTGCAGTCCCACCATCTTACAATTCAGCAAGTAGCATCTGCTCATCATTCCACCTTCAGGAGTGGGATCTGGTGAACTACAATGAAAGGGTTAGTGTGTTGACCATTCAGTACAGCCACACTTACATGACTCCCTCCCTTATTAAGACCTGCATTAAGGGGCGCCTGGGTGGCGCAGTCGGTTAAGCGTCCGACTTCAGCCAGGTCACGATCTCGCGCTCCGTGAGTTCGAGCCCCGCGTCAGGCTCTGGGCTGATGGCTCGGAGCCTGGAGCCTGTTTCAGATTCTGTGTCTCCCTCTCTCTCTGCCCCTCCCCCGTTCATGCTCTGTCTCTTTCTGTCCCAAAAATGAATAAACGTTGAAAAAAAAAATTTTTTAAAAAGACCTGCATTAAGGAGGAGACAGGCACAGAATTATCAAGCTTGGTTCTTCACCCTCCGGGGTGGTCTGGTGGCTGAGACCAACACATCCACAAACCCTCTGATGCAAAACTGTCTATAACAGCTATGTTGTAGAAATTAAAACAGTGCTGTGAAAACATCAGGAAAGAAAGACAGGAAGTTCCCAACTGAGGGAAAATGAGACAGTGTCTTGGAAAGTTGAGATGGGCCCTGAAATTGTACAGAAATTTGATATCAGTGGGAAAAATGTTTCAGTTAGCTTGAACCAAGGCCTGGAGGTCAAAGGATTACGAAAGGAAGTAGAAGGGTAGAGATGAGAGCTTTGGAAGAGGAAGAAGTGCAATAGAAGATGAGGCTGTGAAGCAGATAGAAGCCCCGTGATAAGAGTTTTGAATGCCTGAGTGAAGAATTTGCTTTTAAGTCTGGACCTGTTGAAAAGGCCATAAAGAATTTTTTCATATTTTTGTTTTCCATTTTTTAATGCTTTCCTAAGGCATAGAAATGGCACACCAGCCCGTTTTTAAATGAAGTGTAATAGCATCATGTGTAGCACGGATTAGAAGAAGGCAGGAAACTTGAAGCCTGTTGACTAGTATGTTGAAGAATATAAACAAAAGATGCAGAGATCTGATGCCAGAGTGGACTGTTCTTAATCCTAAGTATTCAAATAAAACTGGTGTGAATACAAATGAGCAGAAACCCTTCAGACCTGGCTCCATCTTTCTGTTCTATGCTGTTGGTGATTGTAGACCATAGATTAAAGAAGAGAACCAGACCCCTGGGTAGAGACGGCGTCAGAAACATCTCCTCTAGTCCCTTATAAGAGAGGCAGAGCTGGGAGAAAATATTTTAATTTTGGAACTTGTAAAACCTTTGTTCAGAAGAAACATTGTTCTTCTCTTGGTCAGGCTAGATACCAGCATCCCTTTGCTGATTCCCATGGCAAGGGAAATGACTTTCGCTCTGCAACACTCTCCTGGCTATGAAGAGGTTAGTCCATGGGTAAACACCATCCCCCCACCTGGAAGTTTACTAGAACTACAGAATCTCAGGCTCTACCCACTTAATCCTAGTTCACACTGCATTTTAACAAGATTTCCAGGTGATTTTTATGCACGTGAAATTTGAGCAGCACTGACAGTTCTCTGCCTCTTCTATGTTACTTCAGGACTTAGGGCTAATGCATAGGGAAAAAAAAAGCAGGGTTGGGTAGTGGGGAAGAATTCTTGTAACCATAACCCAGTCTGGTTTATATGGTTCTAGACAGAACCGTGTAAAGAGTTTAAGGCAGGCGCTGACACATAAGGACTTTGAAATGGCAGCTATTATTGTTGTGGTTGTGGTTATTATTATTGTTTATATTATTAATTGGTTTATTTTACCTGTATCATCAGCTTAATTGCTTGAGCTCTGCAAACTTAAGGAAGCTTAAGAAACACATTAAGGAGTTAAACTTGCAGGAACAGCCACCAGAGCACTCTGCTTCCATACAGAGAAAACAAATAGTGAATATTGCATTGAAATCCAAAAAGTGAAATCATCTTTAGAGCACAGAATCTAACATTTTACTTGATTATGATCAATTTCCTCTCCTCTTACATAAGATTTGAATTTGAAAATGCTAATAACACAAAAAATGGGTTATCTGTGATGTAGGATGAATGCTGGGCCATGACTTGATGGTGTCCTTACTAAGATGCCACTTGGTAATCAAGTCTGACCCACCCTAGGCAGATTATTTTGAGCTCTCAAGGCCTAGAAATGATTTGACAGCAGAACATTAGTGTCTAGCAGTCCATCTAAAGAGCAGAGTGAAGAATAAGATGCAATTAAGGAGTCAGAGCAATCACTCAGAGTGTCTTTGGAATGCTTTCATTGCTGAATTTAAACAGTTGTAGCTGACAAGCGAGTCTCTCTCCCTCTTGGAAAATCCCCATAACTAATTGGCATTGACTGTTCTCAGTCTTGCACTTTTGCAAACATACAGGACTGTGTGGCGTGTAGTCCATTCTGATTGTGGACTGATAGACTTCTGATTGTGGTCACTGAGTTAGTCATGAGACAAAGGCCTGCTTTCCTGTTGCACATTAGGTCCTGCTGCTTCCCCAAAACGTTTGTCTGCTTTAAAAGGCAATTTGACCTGGTTGTTATTGAAAATGTTTTTCTTCTTTTCTGGAAATTTTTTTTGGAGGAAAAAATAAAGATTAATCCACTAAAGAGCAAGACATAGCTCCAAGGGACTATGTGCCTTTTCCAGTACTTATCTGGTTTGGGGGGAACCTAACTAAAGCACCCTAAAATGTGTGACTAACTCTAGCATTTTATGGAATTATTGCATTGGATGGATATTTTTTATATCCTAAAAAATGTCTCTGGTCAAATAGGTACGGAGAATGCCAGGGGTAAGTAATATTAAGCAAATTCTTTATTGAGGAATTATCTAAACTTTACTGTGTTAAATGTTTGTGACTACAAGAGGGGCCCGAAATGCAGTTACTCCCAAATACATTTACTTAGAACCCTTTTCCATGAAGCACATTACAGGATTAGTGTTGCTCAGAATGTAACTTAAGTTTTAATAATAGTTACTTATATACCGATAACAGTATACACATAAAAATTTCAATACTAATAGAGCGACATGCTAAAATTTTTACAATGAGGTTTTCAATTCAGAAAAGCTTGTGGAGTGCTGTGATAGACACATAAAAGGGCATGAAATTCGAGATAAGATAGTTCCTAAAAAAATTGAAACCATCCATGACTAGAGTGGATTGTCCCAATAACACTAGCCCTTAATCCTCAAACATCAACAATTGGTTGTGATGACCAAGAATTAGCAGTTTAAAGCAACTACTATGTTACAGTTGCTATGTTGGCTACAATGGGAGACAGAAAATAATTACCCTACAACATTTAACAGTCCGATTGGAGAACAAAGTTTAAATAAACAACAAGAGAACAATAGATCTCTTTAATTTCTCACTAGGAAAAAAAAAATGGTGGCATTTATAATCCATTTCTTCTAAATGTTCTCACCAGCCCTCACTGTTTAATATCTTGGTATAGGTTCATATTTCTTGCACAGTAAAAATATTTCATCTGAAATGAAATATTTACTTAGTAGATAACAAAATAGACAAGTAGACTGACACTAAAGAGAGAAAGAAACTTTTTTAAATGCCATGTTATGTAATAAGATAATGTCACAATTGTGAGAACACATTCCTTTATTATGTGAATGTGTTTAACGTGATAATTTTGCTCCTTAGATCTCATGTAGTACATATTTTTATCAGTATATGACAGTATATCTGTCATTCACATACATAGATTTTTAAATGTATTTGTTTATCTGTCCTGATCAGAAACTTTAACATTTTGTACAATTTTAATTCCTTCAGGTAGATTCCAGTGAAGTTATATTTTGGTTTATTTATAGTCCATCTGAGTTTATGTGGGTTATGTTTTTAATGATAATAATACAATATAATTTAATGACTAGTTTCTGGAATCCCATGAATAAAATATAAAAGATGAATTTAATTTGCAAGACATTAATGAGAAGTTTCAGTGCATCTCCTCCTGATATCTTTTAAAAGATATCTAATTATTTTTCACTCATTATCGTTATGAAAGCTGTAAAAGTCAGGTCATACATATTTGCATATGTTTTCTTTTATTTTTAATCACTTTGAGACACTGTTAAATATTCCTTCAGAGAAGTTTTTTTTTTTTTTTAAAGAAGAGGAAGAAAAATAAAAATAAATAAAACTAGGTCTGCTTTCAGTTTATCCTACACAGTATATTGAGCTGGATTTGGAACTTGACCACCCTGGCACAGTCATAAACTGTTGGTCTTTGGTCTTTAGAAATCGGTGATGCAAGAGCATACATTTGCTTTCCATTGGCAGCATTCCATACTTGGTTAACTCAAAATGAAGTCAAGAAGATAGCAGTTTTTAAGACCAGCAGTAACTAAGAAGTATTACAAATATGCTGCTCCATTATGTCAGATTCCAAAATGTTTGACATCAAAATAAACTTCCAATGTTTCATTTTCGATTTACAAACACACCAGAGGGTGTGTCATTGGACACCCAAGTTTCTCATTGTGTAAATGTGTTCAAGTGTTCATAAAATAGAAGCCAGGTGACATGCAACGAAATATGAGTTTTTAATTCATTTACAATAATTCTTATTTGAAAAGAAACTATTAGCTAACCTTTTTGAGCATTATCTATCAGGTACTGCTCTAAGCATTTTGTAAGTAACAACTTGTTTTTCCTGCATAACAACTCTATGAGGTAGCTTTTATGTTGTTATTGTTTATTGTTACAATTTACAGATTAAGAAATGAAGAGCAGAGAAAGGTTAAGCAATTTGCTGAGCTATTACATAAGGGTAAATACATAATAAAGAACCTTTGGATTTTTCTTAAGGGCTGTGTTATCTTCGGGTGGCTTTTTTTTATTCACTCAGAAGATATTTATCTAATACAACTATGTGCCAGGTACTGTATTAGGAGCAAGAAACAGAGGTATAGACATGATGAATACCTCCACAATGCCAAGCATCTGGACTTGTTAATCCACACATGTGTTAAATAAATCCACACATGTGTTAAATAAATATTTTACTAATTCAACAATATATCCCAAGTGCCTCTCCTCTGCCAGGAATTATCTAGCAAACACATGTCAGGTAGTTGGCATTTTGACAAAAATCTATATTTCATGATAATATTTCTACTTATTAAACAACTGTGAGGCATTGCCTATATAATTATTGAAATGCCATAGATATTCCCATGCCTCTGCCCACAGAGAGCTTCTGTGAGAAGATTTGTAGCAGTGGACGAGAGAAGATAAAAACTGAGGAAAGGAAGCTGGAGAACCAGAAACACACTCTTTACTAATTTCGACTTAGTTCTTATTGCAAATGTAAGAGTTGACTTTACTCCCATTCTCGTTTGAAAATGGCAGCATTTGACAATTTTTTTTTCCCTAGAAAACGATGGCCTTCTTGTTTCATAAATACCTTCTTTCATGTTTATGTACCACAAATCCAATTTACAGTGTCATGAGCTGGAAGGAAGCTCAATCAACTGAGCCAGGTGCCCTCTTTTGTTATTTAACACTGGTTTGGCCAAGATGGGATTGTCATTGATTAAATAATTTCATAACTGAGAGCTGTGTGCAAATAACCAATGAGAAACGGGATTATATTCGAGATGAAGTCCTGGATTATGAGGATTCCCATGGCCATATTAAGAAAGTTGAAATCACAGATAAAAGCACTTGTTGTTTGGGACAGACACCTCAGTTCTTAGGATTAGATAGAGAATATTAATGGGGTAGACTAATGGAGAAAGAGAAGAATATTTTTACTGTGCCTTTCACTTTGTACCTGGACTCCCCTTCTTAAAATTATGAATAATTTGCTTTTAAATCAAAGTTTCATGCGAAGAAAGACATTCTCTAACAAAATAAGTGGCTTTAAATGATATCATGCTAAGAAAAATGTTGGTGGTGTATAATCTATTAAATATCCACAATTTTTTTTAAGTAGGCTCCATGCCCAATGTGGGGCTTGAACTCACCACCATGAGATCAAGAGTCAGATACTCTACCCACTGAGCCAGCCAGGCACCCTGACAATGGTGATTACAATGTACTTTATGATGTTTGCAAGTAAACAGGCCTTTTTGAAAATCATTAGCTATTATCTAAAGGCCTATAGTTATGGAACCAGAAGTTCAAGTTGTCATTGACTCTTTACAAAAATCTGTATTTCTGCATCAGATAAAGATGGTTGCTCTTATGAGTAAAGAAGAATGCAGACTGCTAGAAAAGTTAAGACATTGTCTGAGCTGTGCTATGGTTGATGTAGATTCTCGAATTGAGAGCACTGTAATTCTTTGAAAAATAATCCATTTCTACTCTTGGAAATTTGACTTGCTTTCTTTGGAAGAAATGTGATTTAATGAAAATTATAAGAGCTAAGAATGAAAGGACTGATATTCTAGTCCTGTATAACACTAACTAGTCACATGTCAAAAAGCAAAAAGAACTTAAGTCACATGTCAAAAAGAATTTAAGCAACCTTTTTAACTAGTTTTTTTTATTTTTGGGTTTATTTTTTATTTTTTGTTTGTGTTTTGTTTTTGTTTGTTTTGTTTTGCTTTTTGTTTTAAATTGGGGAGCAATATCTGACCTGCCTACTTCTTAGACTTGTAAAAATTCAGCTCTCTGGATGCAAAAGTTCTTTTAAGAAATATGATATACAAATACAATTTATGCTCTGCAGGTGGGATATTGGGGTGGGTGTGTTTGTAAAATATTAAGATTTAATGGATTTCATTGCATGCTTCTCTGTATAGTTCTGTTAATAATCTAATAGGTGTTTATTCATTGCAGTTACACATATGCTTACTCACCAAGATATGTATGCTTATTCTATTCTGCCTCGTGGATTGAAAGTATCATTATAACAGAGGACTTGTTTTTATTATACAGACTTCTATCCCCAGCAACTGTACACTCATGAGCATAGTAGGTGCTCAAGAAATAATTATTGAGAAAGTGGAAACAAGCCTCCTAAATGCACTGTGCCTTTTATAGTGCACATAATACATTTGTCTTTACTTTTAAAACTATTAGAATTACTCCTGGTTGGGGTTATTTGGTCAGGGGTAGCTTTTTGGAATTTAGATATGCTGCAAAATCAAATTTGGAGATCGTGTCTATGAATATTTAAAAAATGATGACTCAATTCCTTATAATCTCTTCTGACTTGAAACCCAAATATATTGTAATTCAAAACTTTTATATGGGGGGGGGGGTTGATAGCATTCAATACTGCACTGATAAGTTAAATGATATTTACTTTCTCTTTTGTTTTCTATTAGAGTACCATCCAGGGTCATGTAATAATGTGATAGTGTTTTAGAAAATGAGTGCAAGTTAGAACTATATGCTACCTCTTACTTGCAAGCTGTTAATTTCGCTAAACCTTCATCGCCTCATGTGGGCCTAATTATACTCCCCTCATGAGACTGTTGTGAAAAGTAAATGTGGTAATATACTTCAGGTGCTTAGCGTGATACCTAACACATAATAGCCTTTAGCTGTGGCTGTTATCATTAATATAGTTCATCTTTGTAAACAAGTACTCTTTGTTTTGTTTTATTTGTTTTTTATTTTGTGTATCTGTGTGTGTGTGTGTGTGTGTGTGCTTCCTTTTACAGATGGATATACCACCGATGACATTGAGTTTTACTGGCGTGGGGATGATAACGCAGTAACAGGAGTGACAAAGATTGAACTTCCACAGTTCTCTATCGTGGATTACAAACTTATCACCAAGAAGGTTGTTTTTTCCACAGGTGTGTATCAGGGAAGAGGGTTAAGGCAAAAGGGGCTTCAGCATATTTTGTCAAAAGCATTCACTTATATCACAACTGGGTCCCAGGAAAAGATGACTGGAAGATTTGGATCTGCTGCAAACCTCCTGTTCCCCATCAAAGGGCCCATTGCTCATTTGGGGTCCATACAGCTATTTCCCAGAAGGCACCCCCACAAAACTGAGAGGGTTACCTCAGTGCCTTTCATCTACCAAAGACTGGACTAATTGTCAGAGACAGAATACAGAAAGAGAATGACGTTGGTCAGAGTTGTTTGCCCGAGCTTTATACAACTTACAGAACTGATCCTACTCTTGAAAAATACAGGGAAGAGACGGTTCGCTCACGTCTGACCACGATGAAATTCTCTGGAGGCAATAGAATAGAATTCCACATTATCTCAAAGGTTAAGAATTTCTTTATGGAGCCTTACCTCCTGTTTTAGAGCTAAAAGCCCTTCCAGATGTTGATATTATCCTGATGCTTTCACCATTCTTACTCTTCTAGCATTGAGGTTTTTGGTTGTCAAACTTGGTTTCACCAGCACAGAATTTTAGCAAAAAAGCTTAGGAAAGTAATACTTTGCTGCATAAGGGAAAAAAACATTAAGGGGAAAAACAGTAAACCCACAGGAATATTTTTTTTATGTTTTTCTTATTGGAATGAATTCCCCAGGCACAAAAAGAGCTAGTACTGTAACTATACATTTTTAATTACCCTTCTGCCTTTCCCTGCAAACTACTTCAAGTAAGAGTTGTATGACTTCGTAAGAATATAACGTAGCCTTAGCTTTAAAAAACAAACAACAGAAACTTTTCCTAAATTGGAGGTCCCTGAATCCCTGAGACACTAGAAATGAGTTCATATCTAAAATATTCTTACTTTAATATTACAACACTTAACTTGAGCCCAAGAAGGCTAGGCAAGACTTTCTTTCAATTATTAATAATGTCACCCCTAACACACATGATTCATCAATGTGACTTTTTGACATTCTACAACGATGTTCAGTTACATATTTTGTTTAAAGAGTAATTTCCTGGATCATCACAATCAAAGGATTTAGCCTCAGGAATATGATCCTTTAGTTTTATCTCCCAAAAATATTCTTTGGAAACACTGATTCTCCACCTTTTGATGAGTCAGGCACCCCTTTAGAACTTTGATGGAATCAGTGGAATTAGCAAACATATATAATCCATACATGTGAAAACCTTCACACAATTTTAGGGAGTTGCTGTGTACCTGAAGCTTGCCATTGATCCCAGATGTGCAGTGAATTCTGGGGCTTGTGAAGAGATTTCTAAAATATGATCAGAGTGTACAGCCTTATTTCTTATATAAAAAAATAAAAACAAAGCATCTTACAGGATGGTCTTGTTGAGGAACAACTGAGGGGGAACAAAGGGACTGTACCAAACTGTCTTGTTTTCATAGTTGTAGAGAATGAGTATCCTTGATCCAGTGCAGGAGCCTGAGCAGGGAAGAGCTGGAATTCTTTTAATTACTCATGACTATGGGTGTACTCAACACCAAGTAACTTTTGCTAATTAAAAGACCAGTGTTCCCATACTACTTTTTCAGGAGCAAGTGCCCTTCATCAGGAGCTAAAGTTGAATTTAGGGAAGATTTACAAACTTATTTATGGGCCTTGAAAGAAAAGTATCCTATAAATATTGATTGATAATTATGATATTCTAAAATTGCCTTTCTAGGTTCCTATCCCAGATTGTCCCTCAGCTTTAAGCTTAAGAGAAACATTGGTTACTTTATTCTGCAAACATACATGCCTTCCATCCTGATCACTATCCTCTCCTGGGTCTCCTTCTGGATTAATTATGATGCATCAGCTGCAAGAGTGGCATTAGGTAGGCCATTTTCTAACTGCCTGTGGGGCTTGACTCTGTGTGTGCACACGTGTATGCATGTGTGTGTATGCGCATGCATGTTCATTCATACACTTTTCTTAGCCTGGTATTTGTAATGCATGATAAGACTGGGCTATGCACATTACAAGAATTTGGCTGTGAAACTTTGGGTTATCTGATTCAGCATTAAATCAATTAAATACAAATTAAAACTCTTTCATGTCAGAATTAGCTAACCATATAGCAGTTGGTAATGAAATTAGTCCTGTCAATTTTTTTATTTTTATTGACGCATAGTTTGTGTAATATCACTTGATAATTTTTCAATTTGCATACTGTGCTTCCTTATCTGGAAAGAACTCCCTTCCATCTTTGTTTTTTTTTTTTTTCTGAGCAGGAGACAAGGAAGTGTATTATGTAACTAACAGATAAGCAAAAAGACTTCTAAAGTCTTATTAAGATTTTGGAGTAGCAGGATAGAGGGCAGAAGACAACAAAGTAAGATGGCTGGGAACTCATCCATAGCATCGTTTATCTTATGCTTGATTTTTTTTCTATATGATGCCAGAGGAAGAGAATATATTATATTTCATGAACATTTTTATGTTACTAATTCCAGATAATAGTAAAGTATGATTATTTTACACAATTTTTATTATTTTGAGTTCTGACTAATCCCTTTAAAATGTTGGACTGTTACCTTCTCCACCATGAGATCTCAATTCAATCATTACTTCCTGAGAGAAGTCATTCATTTTTTCATTCAACAAGTATTTGTTGAACACCTACTATGTGCCAAACATGCTAGATGCTGGAGATAAAGTAGTTCCCTTCTGGAAGTTTTGTGCTAGCAGTAAAAGGACAATAAATTTATTTTACTTATAATGTGAACTAGGTAATACAGTACGTCTATAGAGGGAATAAGCAAGGTGAGGGCAGTTGGGTATGCCAGGAGGAACAGTTTATAATAATCAGTGTAAAGTTCATCCAGAAATTATTAATAGAACAAAAACTTCATGAAGATAAAGAGTCACTTAAATGTCTGGATGGGAATATTCTAGCCTATTACAAATGCCCTGAGGTAGGAAAGTGCCAAGGATATTAGTGAGGTAGCCAGTGAGGTGAATGCGAGAGTGAGTTCAGGAGTCAAGATGATGTTGGGGACAAGGGACTAAAAGATTATGAAGCAGTTCCAGAACCATGATAAAGACCTTGCTTTTATTCTGAGTGAAATTTCAGAGCCATCGAGGAAAGAAGTGATATGATTTGATTTCAGATTGAAAGGGATAAATTTGACTGCTGTGTTGAGATTAGATTGTGGTGGTTCAAGGATGGAAGGGAGAAGTAATGACCTCCTGGACTGAGTCCAGTCCTCTGTGATAACTTCTCTTAAAATACAGAGAACTTCCCTTTGTAGACCAACTGTAGTTATAATTTATATTTATTTGGTTTGTGATGTCCTTTTTCTTCATGGTACTGAAAGAAACATTGAAGAAAGGTCCATATATAATTTTGCTTCCATTATATCTGTGATATCTTACACAATGAATGGTGTTCAGTAAATATTTGCTGAATAAAGTAATGAATGGAATTTGTAAATACCTTATTATTCCAAAGTGAAAATCTACTGTTAATTTTATAATTTTATGTCATTACAGGAAAAATAAATAATTCACTTTTTAAAAGAAATTTGTAAAACATCTTTTGATAGAGTAATTTATTACTTGGTCAGAGATATCTTAAAATGAGATTGAGATAGATAGCAAAATTAGCATTGTCAGTTTTATAATATACGTGTACAGGGTAATGTGCAGTTGAAATAATGAAATGAAAAGTGAAACTGGGAAATGTTTTAAATGACTGATATTATAGAGAAAATATGAAAACTCTAAGACACCTAGACCTAAAGCAAGAACAGAGTTTTTCTGGCCATGCTCAGAATCAGATGCACAGATTTATTTTTTCTGTAGTTGTTTTATGAGCATGTAGAAAAACAAGACAAAAATTATGATCTTTATAGAGAGATAAAATTAAATCAGAAAACTTACATTCCCAAAATATCATAGAAATGAAACTTTTGGGATGTGTTATTAGGTAGTGGTTAAGGACACAGCTTTCTGAGTCGGAGAGACGGCCATTCAAATGTTGATTAAACAACTTCTCATCTGTGTGATCTTGATCTCTGGGCTGTTTTCACATCACTATTTTGCTACAAATGTGGACCTTATCACACTCAGGACTCTGGACTCCCAGTGCTTTTGCCCGGCATATGTCTTTTATCCCTCCAATTATAGAGGGAAACTACTCTTCACTGTTGAAGATGACCACTCAGTGAGATGAACAATTATAACCTGAGCCAGTATGCCATTTCCCATAAAGAATCTCATAATGCTTCCATGTTACTTATCTGTGCATTACATGCCCCGTTGACCAATCCAGAAACATGAGGGCTAGATACCTCCTTCTCTGCTACCCGTCATCTCGAGCTTCCAAATTTTTGTAATCATTTGCCCATACCATCCATATAATGCAGTCACTGATTTCAGTACTATTGTGATTATTTTGAGTCATTTCCTCTTTATCACTTAGATTATTCTGAAAAACTATTAGCTGGTATTCCATTTTCCTGTCTTTTCCCTCTGTCCTTCACACTACTACAAGAATGATTGTCCTAAACACAGTTTGTCCCTATGTCTCCCTGCTTGAAGCTGGTCAGTGGCCCCACCTCACCTTCATTTTAAGTTCAGACTCCCCATTAGGGCCTGTATATACAGCTCTGCATTATTCAGCCTTACTTAATTTTCACTCTCTTCACCATGCTTTCTGTCATATTCTATAATGTACCCACATTGACTTTCTTGAGATGCTTTTGATGGACTGTGTACTTTCAACCCCCCTTCAAAGCACTCTTTATAAAAGCTCTCTCTACCTTCACTTTTGACCTCCAGTCCTTTGTTACTTGGGTATCTCCCACTCATCCTTCAGTACTCAGCTCCAAAGTCTCCATTTCCTGACCTCTCTCCTGCTGCATCACAAGGCTCAACCAGAGACTTCTCTGTATCCTTGATGCTCACCCTACACACGTGTCTACCATGACATTTAATTTACATCTCTAGCCTACCACTAGATATATAACTATAAATATATAAATATAAATAAAGGAAATGCTTCAAAATGATTAATGTTACTATGAATTAATGATTTAAATGTGTCTCCAGGGCCTATCACAGGGCAGGTATGTACCAGTAAGCTATTTTGTGGCATGTATGAATGAGTAAAAGAGCACAATTAGCCTTTCCAAATATGATGAAATCAGCAAGGAAACAGGAACATTACTAATCTAACTCTTGTCATTTTTTTCAGGAATTACAACTGTCCTTACAATGACTACGATCAATACCCACTTGCGGGAGACTCTCCCTAAAATCCCCTATGTGAAGGCCATTGACATGTACCTGATGGGGTGCTTTGTCTTTGTTTTCATGGCCCTTCTGGAATATGCTTTGGTCAACTACATCTTTTTTGGGAGGGGACCCCAACGCCAAAAGAAAGCAGCTGAGAAAGCTGCTAGTGCCAACAATGAGAAGATGCGTCTGGATGTCAACAAGGTAAATTCAGAGGGCAAGCCCTCCTTGGTTCTTAAACTCGTAGAAGAATGCCAGCAATATAGGCTAATGGCCTTGTTTAACAAATGAGGAAACCAAGGCCCAGGGAAGAGAATGGGTAATTTTTCCAAAATCACAATGTTAATTAGTGATGGAGGCACAATTATGGCCAAAACTTATGTTACATTTGGATGCCCTTTACCTCAACACTAGGGTTGCCTAAACCATAGTCATCGGAGAACTACCTTTGTGAATTTTTTCATATATGAGTATAATATGTACTATTTTATACCTTATGTGCATTTACTCACTTTAAGTTTTTTAAAAAGGAAATTTTGTATCACTTAAATCAGTATTACTTGCTGGAAGATAATCTTAAGTAATAAACATAAAACTATTGAAATGAATTCTAGGCTACACTAGATGAAGACTCTGGGCCTGAGCCTGTTCTCTTTGATTTAAAAGGGAGATAGACAAGTGCAGAGATATATTAAAGATCCACCAGCAATAAATGAAGGCTTTCTCTTTGAAGTCATCAGAAGGATAAAAAGAGAAGTGGAGGGTAAAAAAAAATAATAATTTTCTCCTTAAGTGACAGATAATTACTTAATGCCTTGCACATGTACCACTTAAAGTCACTGAAGCATGTGACTGTAAGAGACCACCATCTTGCTTGTTACACATAATCAAAGAACAATTTCCATGTGGTTGTAAATGCTATTTAATCTATAAGGCAATGATTCTCAACCTTGGGTGCCCAATTGAATGACTGGGAGAGCATTAACAAATACTGAAGTCTGGATTCCTTTCCCAGAAATTCTTATTTGAATGTGCTAGAGTATGCCTAGGTATCATAATTTTTAAAATATTCTTCAAACGTTTTGCTAATTTGCAGCCAAGATTTAGAATCTTCATTTAGAGGTTTTTGACAGCAGTCCCAATGGATCCAACCCTCTTTACTACCCAAATGTTACTTCACCTGGCTTCCTCTATCAAACTTTCTCCATTAAACAGAATATTTATATATGTATTTTCCCATAGCCCAAATTTAAATCCTCCAATATAGACCAAAAAACAAGGCCTTATTTTAATATCTGCCATAAACAGTGTTTATAAAGTAGTGCATAGTGTTGAATTTAATAAATAGCTCATAGTAATGAAACTAGGAAAACAGTAATACTTTTAAACTATCTGGTATTATTAACCAGATCAATCATTATTTAATTGACATTTTAATATTTCTGACTTCAATTGAATTCCAAGGATAGCACATCACAAATAATCTCTACAGTTAAGTTTTATTTGGAGCAAACCCAATGAAAGCTTTAACTCACTAATGTTTTCAAATATCCATAGGTCTCTTTCTCTGTCTCTCTCTCTCTCTCTCTCTCTCGCTCTCGCTCTCACTCTCTCTGTCTCTTTTGGACTATTCTCTAATCAAAGGCACTTCTTTGCTGGGAGATGATGTTTGTAAAGATGCAAATTTTAAGTATGGCCCTTGATGGCTAATGACCCATGGGTCTAGAAAATTGTAAATTTCTTTACAGTGCCTGATGTTTCACTTATTAGAATCTGTCAATAGGTTCTCTCTCAGGCTGTGAAAGAAAAGAATGCTTTTAAAAACCATTTTATGATTTTTCTGATATAGTAGCTTCAGTTAAATAAATAAGTTAATAAATAACACTATCTCATAGGACTGCAATTTGAACTGAATCTAAATCAATTGCCCTAATGAAAAGCTGACCTAATAAGATAACATCTGATCCTTTTTACTTTCATCTACCCTATTTTTTTCATGCCAGTTTGCATTTAAATGATGAATTTAAGAGCCAGAGAGTGGCAGTTTTATAGCAAACTGAACCTGGAGAGCTTCAGAGAGTTTTAAGTTCAATGTACTGAGCTGAAGGTAGAAAATGGCTCACTGAGAGAGTACCCCACAGTGGCTGAAGTTGGACCCACAATTCAGAGCATAGAATATCAGAGAACAAAAATGATATCAGAGTTCTTTGATTACAGTGGTTCTTTTTTTAAATTTTTTTATGTTTATTCATTTTGAGAGAGAGACAGACAGACAGAGCATGAATGGGGTACGGGCAGAGAGAGAGGGAAATACAGAATCTGAAGCAAGCTCCAGGCTCTGAGCAGTCAGCATAGATCCCAATGCGGAGCTCAAATCCACAAACCATAAGATCATGACCTGAACCACAGTTGCATGCTTGACTGACTGAGCCACCCAGGTGCCCTTAGTACAATGGTTCTTAAAACTCAGGCAGTTTTTCCCCCAGAGGATCTTTGGCAATGTCTGTAGATATTTTTTGGATTGTCAAAACCGGGAGGAGGGGATTAGCACTGGTATCTAGTGAATAGAGGCCAAGAATGCTGGCAAACATCTTTCTGCTCAGTGAACAGCCTCCTCCTAACAGAGAACTATCTAGTCCCAAATGTCGATATTGCTGAGCTTAAAAACCCTAGTCTAATCCAATCCTCTAGTTTCAAACACAAGAAACTGAAGCCCAGTAAAAATATAAGATGCTTGTTTTATTCTTACAGTTCTTTAAAAAAAATTTTTTTTAATGTTTGTTTATTTTTGAGAGAGAGAGAGAGAGAGAGAGAGAGCGAGCGAGGGGGGGAGAAGTAGAGAGAAATAGAGACACAGAATCTGAAGCAGGGTCCAGGCTCTGAGCTGTCAGCACAGAGTCCAGTGTGGGGCTCAAACTCACAAACCGTGAGATCACGACCTGAGCCAAAGTCAGACACTTTACTGACTGATCCACCTAAGTGCTCTGTGTTCTTATAACTCTTAAACACAAGTGGTTTCTCCACCTTCTTTAATCAAAATGTGTAATATCAAGACATCATAAGTTCTAATTTAGCATGACAGTTCTAAACCTGATTTTGGAGTCAGTTTCAGTATTTACTGTCTATTTACAGTTGTGTGACAACAGGTAATAAACAAATAAGCAAGAAACTGACCCTTCAGTTTCTTCATCTATAAAATGGAGTTAATTCTTCTCTGATAGGCTATTATGAAGATTATTTGTGATAATGTAAAGAGAGGATGGATAACATAGTCCTTAATACATGTTAAACACTCAGTAAGTGGTAAATACTAATAAAATATTAAAATATTATAAGTGATAGGAATTATTACTCTTTAAAGTAAATTTATAGCTTCCAGTTGTATCACCAATGCTTGTTCATGTATTTTACACTGTAAATACAGAGCATATAGGGTCCAATCCCATTCCTAAAAGACGATACTATCTATAGAGTTTAAGTCAATGCAAGGAAATCATTTTTCAACAGGTATTAGCTGTAAAATCTATAGCAAACCAACTACAAACTTTATCGTTTATCAGGCCTGAATACTTAGAGGCATCTTGATTTGATTAAAACAAAAAAAGTGACCATCCTACATTCCAGACTCCCGTGGTTTTTTTTTCAACCTAACATGAAAGGTTGGAGATCTACATAGGGCTCTGATTGCACATCACTTTCTTTTGTGTTGGCATCATGAATAATGCCACTCTATTTCTTATCAAGAATGTCCATTCTTTTCAACTGTAATTTTACTTTTTTATTTTTTTTTTCATTTCTTTCTTTCTTTTTTTTCCCAAAGCTGGGGAACATATAATCGACTAAGTATTGTTGGATGCTCTGGAAAAATCAGTCACCAGGAGAGGGATTGACCTTTTCAGCTTCCATTGAAGGTTTCCTAGAGAAAGAAGCAGCATGGCAGATCATCTAAAGTGATTTTTAAATTGTGCTCTGTCCTGAGGTCAGGGAGGGGTGAAAATGGGAAGCCTAGGCAGGTGGGAGCCCACTGTTACCTCAATGACATATGTCCACATTTTTCCACTCTCTTCTCTGTATTGGTTTCCTGTAAGTTTTTAATTTAATAAGAGTATATACAGCTCTTAGAACAATTCTTTCCTGCCATTTAATTCATTTAATTTATGTAAAAACTAAGGCTCTTAAGGAGAGTAAAATATCCAAGGTTGCATAACAAAGCTGACACAATTTCTGAGACTTGATCTCATCTGGATTTTCCAGTTTGTATCTAGTGTACATTCTGCTATGCTAACAATTACAAAAAATATTTAACAGTTCATTCTACATTATTCCATATATTCAATTCAGTTGACTTCACTGGGGGAGGTGGGGGGGGAACACCTGTTTGCACATGAGAGTTCATAGTCCACAAGCACTATCATGGACATTGTCTCCATGTAACAATTTAAGTTGTAAAATACAAAGAATTTTAAATAAACCTCAGACCCGCAAGAGGGTTACTGAATATGTTTCCCAAGTGTCTTATGGAATTTTTAATTAAAAAAAAATTTATATATATATAAATCTAGTGTTAGGAGAGTGCTTCTTATTTATCCCTTTGCATTCTTCTATTTGTGTGTTTGTGTATGTGTATGTGTGTATATATGTTTCCTTATAGAATTTGCTCTTGATTAATTTCTCTTACTTTTCTTACGTTCTCTTCAAGTTTTCAACTCTCTTTTCTTCCCTTTAAGCTTTATGTTGTTCATTGTTTATTTTGTTGCCAATAAGTGTGTGCGTGTGTATGTGTGTGTGTATATATATATATATATAACTAAATTCTAATATATATACATATATAGATATGTATATATATTAGAATTTAGTTACTCCTGCCTTTTCACCACCTTGACTTTTACATATCTAAAAAGCCTCCAATGTCTTTATTGCATTAAGAGACCCACAACCACCAGTTTTCCAAATAAAACTGTGCCCAGAAGATCTCCATTTGGGGAACATTCTTTATCCTGCATTTATGGGTGTTGTGAGTCTCTGTGTTGCCTTTATCCATTGTGCCTAATTTTTTTTTGTTACGCAAAGCCACTAAAATCTTTTAAATCTATTTATTTCTAGTGGTTAGAATTATATATATTTTTAATGATAGATTAAAAAAATACAACTAATTCAAAATCCTCTCTGTTAACATCGGTCTTTCTAAAGACCAGTAGCATTTATCTATATCCAATTTACTTTAACCACAAATCCTAATCTACTGGCATCAGTCTACTTAATTAGCACATTCTCTACTTTGTCTTCCAGATTTTTTATAAAGATATTAAACAAAATGGGACCCAATATCGATCCTTGTGGGACCCAACTGGAAACCTCTCCCCAACTAGACGGACTACCAATTACGATTTCTCTCTGTATACGGTTAGATAGCCAGTTTTTAATCCATTTATTTGTATTTCTGTTGGGGCCAATTTGTTTAGCTGTTCCCTGTAAAATAATGTATGGGGTCTTTGCAGATAATCTGTGGACTTATATCCACAGAGACTTGGAAATAAGTTAAATGTTTTCATGAAACCCTAATGGGGTTTTCCGGTTTCTTCTTTTTTTAATATAACTGTGATGAGCCTAAGCTTCATTGTTCCACTCAGTCATTATTATTGTGCTAGAGAGAGAAACCAAGTACATCATATTTTGAGATTCCTTTTCATTTGTATTGAGAAAATAGAATGTCATTATATACTATGTCATTTCTTAGTTTTCTTGTTGTGTTTATTTGGATGAATGGAATAGGTAGTGAATTATACATTCCTTCTATTAGTTGGATCAGAATTTAGGAGCCTATATTTTCTGTCCTAGATTATTAATTTATGTCTGGGAATGTTATGTTTGCATCAAGTCCTTGTTGCTTTATCGTTACATATTTTACAAATAACTATTACCTTGGTGGATTCAGCACTATTATAATGATAAATAAAAGGTAATACCTGAGGTTGTTCCTTACAATTCCTGACTTAAATGAACTCTAAAGAAAACATTTTTTTGGCTAATACTTAAAGTTCAGTTTTTGAATCCTCATGTGTTTGCATTATTAATTGGCAAATTGTCATTCATACTGCCCTCTACATTGGAGAAGGAGGAGGAGGAGGAGAATTGTAACCATTCTACTTTATCATCTACAACCTGTCCAACTCTTTTTTTTTTTTTTTTAATTTCTGTTTCCTGGTGAGGCAGTGAATGACAATGAATGCTCCTGAATCTTTCCTATGAGGACTTGATGCTTGATGAGCTGTTACTGTATCTTCTGAGTATCATGTTCTTCCCTAATTTTACTGTTCTGACCCCAGGTTCCTTAATTCCAAATTATTATTGCCTTTGGGGTGGGAGAAAGGTATGGTTTATCTATTAAATTGCTACTCTGTTTTATTTTAAGCTTCCTTTTAACTTCATTACTTGTTGTGTTGTACACAGAACAGAGTTTGATAAATGGTATTAGGTAGATTCCAGGAGAAGAAATATTTGGCATTTTGCCATCACTAATTTAGTCCAATCCCCTAAACATCCAACCCCTACCATGTGTGTTGTCTTAGGCTATCTCATTTGTGTTATTGCTGTTCTTGTTTTTAACTCTAGCTAGTCTTGTTGAAATTGAACTAGACTGATTTGGTTGGGCAGTATTCTGGGTAGAACACTAATCATTTAGAAGAAAACACCATTCAAATTTCTGTTTATGATGAAAACGATTGAAAAATGTATTTTGCAAAACCAAAATCAAACTATACTGCATGATTGTTATAGTGACTGGGTAAAGTTATGTGAAAATTCAGGAAAAGCCCCAGATCATGAGACTACTTTATAGAAAATTTGCCTCTTTGGTGCATTAAATTTTTCAGTTGATGACTTGAAAGAGTTAATGATACTCTCTGATACCATGATTTAGACCCTCACTTGTCAAGAACTCTTTCCCAATTTCATAAAACATTATGTTAAAGAAAATGTTACATGATTTACATTGAAATATGAATCTTAATGTCTTCTGCTTGTACACATTTCTTTGTTGAGCGTGTCTTCACTATACCCTTTGAGTTCTCTTTTAATTTCAAACTTAGTATATGAAATAAGGATTGGTGTTCAAAAGTTTGAATGAGCCATTAAATCTGTAACCTGTAAAAACACTAAGATGTATGTGGCAATCCTCAGAGGCAGTAGGGTCCACTGGGAAAATGGTGGCTTTTAGAATCAGCCAGACCAAATTGGGGTCTCATTTAGGCATGGTCTTTTATGAACTGTTCGACCTTAGATATGTTTAACCTTTCCACCCTTCCAGTTCCTCAAATGAAAACTAAAACACACTACCTCATGAAGCTGCTGAGAGGATTAAATGACATAATTATATTAAGGGCCTCATCTGGTACCAGACCAAGAGCACTCAATAAATAGTTGCTGTTACTCTAGAGATGGTAGCAGAGAGTTCATCTCTCTCTCAATTTTTTCTTTTTTTTTTTCTTAGTTTAGTCCTATTACTATTTTTCTAATTATAAATCTAATTCATGGTATTTTTAAATTTACAAAAGGCAATGAAAACCATCTGCACCTCCACACCCAGATATAATCACTGTTAACATTGCCTTTTATTTACAGGGAGTGACATACTTTTATATAAATAATTACGCTCTGCTATTGTGTATACTGCTAGGTTCCACTTGCCTTTTTATACCTTCAAGTATAAGTATACACCATTTCTAATAGTGACAAGATATTTTATTGATATATTTACCATAATTTATGTAATAAGCACCTATGGTTAGATATTTGCATTGTTTCTAAGTGGTTTTCCATTATAAGCAACTCTAAGCATTCCACTGTGGACATGTTTGTACATCATTGATTCTTGATGTATTTCTTAAAATAGAGTTTCTGGGTGAAAAAATGTATGTGCATTTAAAATGGTGATAGATATTTCCAAGTTGTTCCCCAGGAAAGTTCTGTCATAGCTCATATACCCACTAGCACCATATGAGTGTGTGGGAGTACACACACACACACACACACACACACACACACACACACTGTCACCAAGCCCTTAAAAGGATAAAGAACCAGAAAAAACTGGTGCCTTTGTCCAATTGGTGATGTGTTAGAGAAGTGAAGGCAGAAGAATCCAAAACTTGTGTGCAGTTTTTCTCCTCTCCATTCAAAAGCCATAGAGAATAAAACAGCAATAGAAAAACAAAACAAAAACAATCAACACTTAACTCAAGCTGAAGGTCTACAAAGAAACAGAGACACAGAAGCAGAGCCAATATTCATGCAAGCAGAATCCCGACAAATCTACCGAAACTGTATTTGAACAAATAGGAAAACCCTGTAGAAAGGTCTACATCAAAATGAAACATCTGAACAAAGATACAGCATGGCAGCTGTGCAGGAAAACTACAAATGACTCTGTCTGTGTCTGTTTAGTTAGGTAGAAAGAGAAAAGAATTTAGGTTACAAAAGACAGAATAATGACTCTAATTGGAAAAAAAATACTTCAGGATAAATTAAAATTTCCATAACAAAAGTTTTTTTTTCTCACCCAAAATTGAAAGAGAATATGAAACAAAAGATCAAGGATGAAATGATAAACAAGATGCTAAGAGGTGATTTAAAAGGCAAAAATGAAGACAAAGTAATCTTTGTAGAAACTAGTAACTGAGTCTAAACAAGAGAATAAGTGTGGCAAAATATCAAGGCAGTGACACAGAGTTTAGGCTGGAGAAAATCATGCCAAATCATGCCAAATGGAGAGAAAAGAGATATAAAGATACAGACCACTTAGAAAAAACATCATAAATATATAAAACAGGCATAGCAGATTAAACATGCAGAATGATGATGCCAGTATAGAATGGAATAAAATGGATTAGAAAAAGTCTGATGTCAAAAATTATAATAATAATGAATACTTATTGGATGCCTTTTATGTTCTTAGACACTTTACATATAGTATGTCATGACAGTCTTTATTATTATCCTTTATTGCAGTAATTATAATTTTACAGATAATGAACTAGGACCCAGAGAATCTAATTAACTTGCTTACAGTTAGAAAGCTAAGAAATGGTTGAACAGAAAAGATGACTAGAGGCTACACTCTTATGCTAGACATTATATATTTATACATATATGCAATAAAATAAATCATTAGGCCCAAAGGGTATACTGGGTCCTAAGGTAAAAATTATATAATCTCATTACCATCCTATTATATCTTTCTGACATTACCAAACTTCCATTCAGAAATAGTGAATGATCTACAAGGAAGGGGAAGAAAATTAGGTCTCAAACTATTCAACAGTAATATTAAATTTTGTAAAACAATGGAAAAATGTTACAGGGTTCTGAGGTGGAGACAAAGTAACCTAAGAATATTATTATTGATAGATAAAGGCAAAAAAAAAAAAGAGATATCCACCGTTTCCAAAGTCGTAGTGAATATAGCATCCACAAAACCTTGTTAAAAAAAAAAATTCTAGCCCCAATTAAAGGTAGTCCAAGTAAGGAACTCTAGAATAGGAAGAGGCAGTGTGCTAGCATTCAGAACTAAAGATAGCATGTCAACTTAAAGCTATACAGCTCCAGAAATTAAAGTCACAGAATAAAAAATAAGTGAATTATTTAAACTAGATGCTAAACACTGTATAAAAAGAATAAACCATGGGGCACCTGGGTGGCTCAGTCAGTTGAGCGTCCGACTTCGGCCCAGGTCATGATCTCGCGGTCCGAGGGTTCGAGCCCCGCATTGGGCTCTGTGCTGACAGCTCAGAGCCCGGAGCCTGTTTCAGATTCTGTGTCTCCCTCTCTCTCTGACCCTCCCCTGTTCATGCTCTGTCTCTGTCTGTCTCAAATATAAATAAACATTAAAAAAAAATTTTTTTAAAAGAATAAACCAGAGTGTCTGTTGTTGAAGTGAGACAAAGTATTTGTTTTCTAATTCATAGCAAGGACTCAGTATTTACCCTTTATCCTTAGAGTTTATGAATCAAGAAGTTGAAGATTAAGAATATATTTAAAATTAACATAGATTACTATGACCATGTTTCTGGAAGGATCCACCATAGATTGCCTACATTAGGGTCATCTGGGATGCTCACTTAAAATTTAGTAGATTCCACCTGAGACATTGGAAATCAAAATCTTTAGTGGGAAAGCTGGGGAATCTGCATTTTTGTCTTTTAGATCTTTGTCCTATACACTGAAACAGGAAAGTTTGAGTATCAAGATAGTTAGGATAAAACAATCAAAAACTGACAATTAATCTATAAAAAACCCTAGCTAATAAGAAAGAAATAAAGATGCAGATAAGGTAGCTAATGCTACATGTCAGAAATAAGGATGAGGGCAACTTAAAAGCAAATTTAGAGCAGAAATTAAGATGATAGAATTAAGACCAAGCTTATCTTAACTGCTATAACTAGAGCACCTATCAACTTATCCATCAAAAGAGCAAGATTCTTAGATTTGATCAAGCAACTAAACCCAACAAAATGCTATTTATTAGATACACTTCTAAAGCAAAAGTATTGAAAAATATTCTATGTAAAGTCACAGGCAAAACAAATGAGGCAAACACAAGTCTGAGAATAACTGAATATTGAATATTATTACTATTTGGTAGTACCAAGTTATGACTGTTATGACATTATAAGGATGAATTGAAGGTAAAAAAACTACTGACTGAGATATTTTATAATAATTGCAATCCAAATTAAAGGTGTTATCAAAGATTAATAATTTATATATAATTCATAAAATTAAAATTGAAATAGCATCCAAATAAAGTGATAGCAAATAAAAAGAGAAAATGACAGAAACATTACCTGACTAATATATTTAATAATGTTTATTAGTTGTATAACCACATTTTTATACAACTCATGTGCCAAAGTTACAATAAAAATTAATTTGAAGAACATCTAGGAACTAATAGCAACTTAAAATACTGCATAATGAATCCCAAGGGATGTGGTTAAAATAATTCACAGTGGGAAAGTTATAGGGTCAAGCAAATTTCTGGCAAGTAATTTTAAAAAGTGAATTAAATGTATAATTTAAGAAGTTAAAAGATCAACAGTATATCCTAAAGAAGCAGAAGAAAGTAATTCATCTAGATCAATTATAAGTTAATAAAACAGAAAAGCAAAGTAAAAATGTACAAATAAATCAGTTCTTTTTTAAAAAATTAAGTAAAATAGGGAAATAATTGATAAAGGAAAAGCTTATTAAAGAAGCAAAGAGGGAGCCAAAGTAGAAATTTTTAAAAGCATAACAATTGTTTTTTAGAAAGGCAAAATTAAAAGAAAATTATGCAAAGATCTTAGAAAATGTGGATAAAATACATGACATTCTTAGAAAGTATAAATTAGCAACACTAACCCTAGCAGGAAGAGAAAACAAAAACAGAGCAATTACCAAAGACAAAACTAAGAAAAGTGACAAAATAACGTAATCCTACTCTAAACGATCATCTAGCCTAGAAGATTTCAACAATAAATCTTGTCGAACATTATAAGCAAATATCTCCACTGGTATTTAAACTCTTGGAGATCCTAGCAGAAAGAAGAAAAAAATTTTCAAATGATTTAAAAAGTAGCATAACATAAGTAAGGTGACAAAACCATATCTAAAAAAAGCATAAGTGTAGGAAAAAAGCTATGGATTCACTTCATTAATGAATATCAGTGGAGGAAAGAAATCTTTAAATTAAGCTTTACTTAAATTTTACTTTACTTAAATTTTCCTTTACCTAAAATTACTTAAAATTTATTTAAATTTTACCTTACAACATAACTATGAAATATAATTTCAAAACAAAATTATAATATTATTTACCACATTAATATGTTAAAAAGGTGAAGTTTTTTTACCCTTTCAATAGATTACCAAGAGATATTTAAAGGTCCTGAATTCAGTATTCATGTTTTGGTTATAAATTTTAAAACCCTTAGGAAATTGAGAAATGATGGATATTTTCTTGCTATGGGTTTCTTAACTTCTCTTCATCTATCCAAACTTTCTCTCTTACATTTTGTCTTAGGATAGAACAGTAAAAGCAGGAACAAGAAATGGATGCTTACCATCACCACTGTTATTTAATTTTGCAAAAATTGTTAGTGAAATTACATGAGAGATAATAAGGAATTTTAGAAAAGGAGGAAAAAGAATTTCACTCTTAGCAAAAAAGAAATTATTTTATTCTGGGAGGAGCTTTTAGAAACTATATGAAAATTTAGGGAAGTTTCTATAGCTTTTCTATATAAAGAATATATAAACAATAATATATATATGTATATATATATTAGATATGATATTTATATATGTTATTTATATTTATACCTATAATGGAAGGAAAGAAAAAGAACCCTTTTACTAATAGTAAGATTTTGATAAAAGAAAACTTCATTTAAAATACCTTATTTTTTTAAAAAAATAACATTTTAAGAGAATCAGTTTTTTCCAAAATATTCTATGAATTTAGTGTAATCTCATTGGATGACAAAGGGCTTCATTTTGAATTTTAATTCTTTACTGTTTTGGTTTTTTTTTTTTTTAGAAATTTAACACAGTAACTCTAAAGTTTATTTGAAAGAAAAAATATATATATAGAATCAGCAAAATGATGAAAAAAAATAAGAATAGTTCTACCAGAAGTTTAAATGAATTGTAAAACAAGAATGATTAATATAGTAGTGAATCAGTCCTATCTACATAAAGAGAATAGAAATTGACTTAGAAACATAATACACTAAATTCTTAATAAGAGTGTCATTCCATATCATTAGGAACATGTGAATTATTTAATAAGTAGTGGTGAGTAATTAGATGACCATTTGGGAATACTGAAATGTAATACCATATATTTAACCCACCCCATCCTCCAAATTAAATTCTAGATAAATTGAAGAGCTAAATATTTTTTTAATGTTTATTTATTTTTAAGAGAGGGAGATAGAGCTTGAGTTGGGGAGAGGCAGAGAGAGAGGGAGACCCAGAATCAGAAACAGGCTCCAGGCTTTGTGTTGACAGCCCAGACATGGGGCTGGAACCAATGAACTGTGAGGTCATGACCTGAACCAAAGTCGGACACTTAACTGACTGAGCCACCCAGGCGCTCCCAAGATCTAAATATTTTTTTAAAGAGGAAAAGATACATAAAAAGCAGAAAATCATGTATAAATATTTCAATAAACATGGACAAAACAGAAAATACAGAATCTAGAAGAGAATAATATATTTGAGCTTGTAAAAATGTTTAATTTCTATATTTTTCTTTTTCTCTTACCATTTTCTCTTACCATTCTTTTTTTCTTACCATTCTTATCAGGTAAAGCTTTTCTTTCCATGAGGAACATAATTTTTTTTTATCTTCTTTCTAATTACATTTTTTAAAGCACATGGTTATTTTCATTTAATAATAGTTTAAAATAAGAAAAGTAGAAACCATTTGAATCCCATTTTATTTCCTAAGGGGGAAAAATACCCAATATTTTATAATCATTTTTTCATTTTTCATGTTTATACTTCTGTATGAACAGATTCCCTTTCTCATTCTCCCTTCAACAGTATTGATTGCTGATTGCTCTTCACTATTTATTAAGTGTATAGTCTTGTTTTAACTTGAATTTCTCACATTTAAGAAATTTAGTAACTTTTCATATATTTATGTGGTATTTGAATTGGCTTCCCTGTGAATTGACTATGGTTACTCTTATCCATTTCTCTGTTTTCAGTTTTCAGAGGTCTAAATACAATAAATATACTAACCACTTATTAGTATGTGCACTAAAGATATTTTCCCAAGCTGCCATTCACTCCATAAACAAGTTTTCAATTTTTAAATTGCCTAATTATTTGCACTTTTATAATTTCTGGGTTTTCTGGAATGGATAAAAATTCCTCTTCAAACTCTAGGTTAGGCATATGATGTAATGAATTTTTATGAAAGCTATTTTTCTTTCCATAGTTAATTCATTGTTTCATGTTTTACATTTAATCCATCTTAAATAACATATTACTGTTAGTGCAAGAGAATGGTCAGCTTTATATTTTTCCGGGGGTAAAACCAATAGCACAAGCATTATTGTATTATTACATTTTGAAATCCATTTTCCTAGTGGTTACATTTAGAGAGTGGGACAGAATGATAGAAACGCTTCCATTTTTCATTTAATGTTTTTCTGCAGTGTTTGAACTATTACAATGAGTACATATTACTTTTAAAATTTAAGACACTGTGTGAATGTGTTTATGTATACATATTCCCACCTGTTTTGCCAGTATGATCCTATGGTCCTTTTACTACGTTCTAACACATACAGTTACACACACACACACTCACTCACCATACCTACTCAACCCAAATGCCACACACAAATACAATTCCTACTTTTCCCAGTGTTTCATATATATCACTTAACCAGAATAGCCCAATAACATATAAGTAGTACATGCTCATTTATAATAATTATTGCTTCTATTCTGTTCTAATAATTATTGCTGTCAGAAAGAAAAGGAAGGAAGGAAAGAGGGAAGAAAGCAGGGAGTAGGGAGAGTGAGGGAAGAAGAGAGAAAGAGGGAGAGAATAGACTAGACTGAACAGTAACTAGTCTACATTGGGAGCAGTCAATACCATGCCATCTGTCTTTCTTGTCGATGTTGTCACCAGTTATGCAACTAGACAAATAGATGTCTTAATATTTTTTCAAGCTTGGACATACCTATAGCAACACTGCCCATAAATCCCTGTAGATATAGTTCCCCATGAAAAAATTAATTTTCTAACTCAGTACAGTAAACTGAAACTCAGGAGATTTGAGATTTAAGTTTTAATTCTGCACTTAAGACATACTTGTAATATCTGAAAAGTCAACCTGTCCTGCAAAATAAGGATGTGATCTCCAAGATCTCATCCACCTTAAAAATCATGTGGTTCTAGGGGTGTCTGGGTGGCTCAGTTGGTTAAGCCTCTGACTCTTGATTTTGGCTCAGGGCAAGATCTCACCATTGTGAGAGCAAGCCCCATGTTAGGCTTCGTGTTGAGGGTGGAGCCTGCTTAAGATTCTTTCTCTCTCCATCTGCCCCTGTCCCCCACTCTCTCTCACTTTCTCTCCCAAAAAATATAAATAAATTAAAATTTTTTAAAAAATCATGTGGTTCTAGAATGTTTACTGAGCCTTCTTGGCTAAAATTCATTAGTCCTGTAGCCTAAAATTCTTTAGTCCTATAGCCTAAAATTCATTAGTCCTGTAGCTGTTCTCCAATTAAACCTATCACTTATTTCTACGACAAGCAATGCTTATTAATTTAAAATTTATAAACACTTGTACAGAGTATATACCATACTCTGTGGTTAAACCCATTTTATTTAATAAGCTTCCTTTTGGAAAAATGTGGAAAAATGTCTACAAAGAAAAATATTATAAAACAATTTCCTGTGTTAGAAACAACTAAAAGTACTATGAATCCAAATCCTATTCCAAATATAATGCATCTAAATAAGATATAATCCTTATATTGGATAAATTGGAGCATAAATTAAATAGTACACTGTAAATAGTAAGTAACCAAGTGAGTAGGTCCATTAGATTTTGATAATATTGTGTCCTGGTGTAGTATTTATACTCTTTCAATGTGCTTCCTGTGATACCTCATTTAATTATCTCAAAAATAACCTGATAAATAGAAGGTAAATGTAATGAGGTAAATGTAAATGAGGTCTCTCTCAGTCTTGGAGACCAAGATTTACTAACTATGATTCATTTCCCTTCGATTAGGTTTTTTCTAGAATGAGAATCACAACCAAGGAGTTAAATTTTGAAAACATATTTGTTCTGAGTGCCCATGTTGCCAGTAAACAAAGTCTAGTAAACAACAGAAAAAGTTTATATGTACCATTTCATGGGTTTTCAAAGCAGCAGTAATACTTTGCCGCTTCAGGTGCTCTATTCCATTCTAGAAATTGAAATACAACACCACTAACATACTGCTCATACTGTTACCATGTTGTTAGATCAGTACTGGAAGTCAAGCCCACCCTGTGGATTATTAGCATAGTCTTTAAGGGAAAGCATGCAATAGTTTTCAATTTGAAGACAAAGATTCACTTTTGAAAAGCTCCTGAAATATGATACTTACCTACATTGCAAATATTTATTTCCTTTTCTCCTTTATAAAAACGTGTCAATAAATTAATGGTATATTTTGCAGTTGTTAAAATCTTAGATTTTAGGAAATGTAGTAACAGTCCTAGTATCATGAGCACAATCCTTACTGAAAAACTCTGAAAATATTATGAACTGTTGAAAAAAAGAAAGAAAACTGTGTGTTCCATGGGCACCTTTGGGAATTAAGGACAGGCATTAAATTTTTATTATCTATCTTTCCATTAGATTAAATTATTTTGTTTTAAAAAAAAGTTCCTCCAGCAAGTCTTGTGTTCCTAAACAAATTAGCAATTTTTTATGACCTCTGCTGAGAAGAGGTTTACAGAATTGCTTGATGCTGGTTTAATTTTGGCAAAGAGGACCAAGGGAGACCTAACAAAAATGGACCCTGACATAATTTTGAAGTCTCCTACAGCAATAAGCAAGCCGTCTCTTTGCCGCTCAATACTGCTACTGGCTTCTGCTGCAGAAAATTTCTGGAAACTGGACCAGCTTCAGAGATCCCACAGCCAGTCTCTCTCGCAGAGGCACAAATACATGACTCCCTACAGTGGGGTAAGCCTCTCTGAATCCCAGAGCACAAGCCTGCTGACCCAGGTGCCACCCAGAGAGTGCCCATCCATAAGGAGTCCTCAGCGGTGAATACTGGTTTGTGGAGCATTTCACATTCCCTCACCCAAGAGCAGGGTAGTTTACTTCGGCAGTTGGGACAGTTGGTCCCCTGACACCAAACACATGGGCTGCATTCCTATGAAAGGCTTTTCTTCTTGCTCCCCTCATCACAGCCCGCTGCAGGATAACCCTAAACTTTGCCATAAGGGACACAGATTTAGAAGGAACATCACAAGTGTGTTGATCATTCAGCACGTTTATCAAACTCTTGCTCTTGGAGAGTTACCATTACTGTTAAGAGCACAGGCATACCTAGCTTCAGCAAACCTACTCAATTTTGAATTTGAGGCAGCCCCGAGTTCAAGCCCCATAATTCTCACTTATTAGACATGTCAGTCTAAGAAAGCTCTCTGAGCCTCAGTTTCCTCATCTGTAAAATAGGGCTTACTGTTCTACCCTCAAAAAATAGTTTTAAGGATTGCAGGAGAAAGTACGTGGAAAGCAAGCATTAGTTAAGCGGCAACCTCGTGAAAAGGATCACCATGACAGAACTCTGACTTTTCCCAGTTCCTTAAGTCTTGTTTCTAAATTCAGAGGAGCTGTCTCTGTAATATTCTTTTAAATTGTGCGACATGATCAGAATGGATAGTACATGGTACACATGGCATATGCTACTGAGTTTCAGAGGAGGTAAATGTTCCTTTAAATTCATGTTCAGGAAAAGCTTCACAGAATAAAAGACATATTCCATCTCAGGAAAAAGAGCAAGGAGCTCTACTGTTCACCCAGGGTATACATGGCTATGACAGAACAACAGTATTTTAACCCTCGAAAGAACATTAAAACATCTTCTCGTTTTATAAATGAAGAAACTGATACCCAGAGAGGTAGATTGACTAGTCCATTGACACACAGCAGTTAAATAACAGAGACCTCAGTTCTCTGGCATAACCTGCCCATTGTGCAGCACTGCCTTTCACTCCTTGACTTGATAATACATAACAATTTGATCTGCATCCTTCCTCGATCCCTTGCATTTTCAACAAAGTATTCTGACAAGTGTTAGTAAACAGGAAACCATTCTGGTACAATGGAAAGTGTTCCATTCCTGCTCCTACCCACTATATAATATTTAGCAAGACATTTCTGAACTAATATATTTTTAAAAGCTAATATTGACCAAGTGTTTACGAGTGCTTTACTTGAATTTTCACTACCCACTGCCCCATAGTAACATTTTATACGGGGTTATCCTCAGACCACAACATCAAGCAAAACTTGAAGAAATAAAGAACCCCAGCCCATTCCAGGATTTACTGAATGAGAATTTCTGATGACCTAACAATTTAAATTTTATCACATCCTCCAAATGACTCTGATGTTCATGAAAGCATGAAGCTTGTTGAGTAACTAGATACTCTTACAGTCCCCTAAAATTTTACCAATGACAAAAGCTGAGGTCCACAGAGAAGTAACATTCAGTCACACAGCTAGTAAGTTGCATACCTGGGATTTGAATCCAGGTAGTTATTGTTGTTGTTGTTGTTTGAAGGTTTTTAATATTTGACACAGAGCCTAGCTGGTATTTTATTCTTTAGCAAAGCATGAGCTTAGATCTGATGTTCTTTCCCATCTCCCTAAATTCCTAACTTATTTCCTAACTCAACTTGTAGCCTATGTTTTGTAAAATTTAATCATTTACTGTCTACCATCATCTGCAAATCTCAGAACCATGGGTCATTTGGTATTAAAATGGAACAGAGAGATGTTCGACAAGGCTGTGTCAGATTAACAGCAGTCTCCCAACAAGGGTTGGGTTGTGAGAGTGGATGGTGCATTTGGCAAATTCTCACTGGGGTAATTCAGCATGTAATTGGCTAAATGTAGAGAAGCTGTCAGCCACCACTGTAGAGGGATCCCTGGTTGAAGTTGATTTAGATCACTCCCCCTCCAGTTCAATCTCCCCCTGGCAGGGGTGCTAGCTGGTGCCTTGATTGTGATTAATTCAGTATTCTGAAAGGAGAGCACAAAAAACACTACAAATTAACTCCTCCACCCCTTTACTGTATAGAGACCTTGAACATTTGGCTTAGCAGACTTGGGGAGTTACCCAGGGTCCTTAGAAGATTCTTTTTTTTTTAATCCTACACTTATGGACTTTGAATTTTAAGGGATCTAAGAGATGATCTAACTGGGTGCTTCTCAATCTTTAATGTGCACAAAAGCTATCTAGGTATCTTGCTAAAGTGCAGGTTCTTATTCTGTAGGTCTAGGAAGAGGCTTGAGATTCTGCATTTCTAACAAACTTCCTAGAAATGCCAAACCTGTTGATCTCTGGACCACACTGAATAACAAGGACCTAGCCCAGAGAATGCAAATGAGTTCCAACCCTGAAGGAGTAGTGGCTGCTGCCTTAAGAACTAGACTGAAGGTTCTAGAGATGACTCAGACCAGTTGGCAAATACGCCTGGTTTGTGCCTATCTCAGACTTAAGAATAGGAAACTCCACCTCAAAATAATTTTTTGCTGTTTTTAATTAACGCTTCCTTTTACTTTTAGTTGCATTTTTGTTCCTTTTTTTCGTTGACATATAATTGACCTAACATGATACTAATTTCAGGTATACAACGTAATGATTGTTATTTGTATATATTGCAAAACGATTATCAAGATGAGTCCAGTTAACATACATCACCATATGTACTTACATTTTTTTTTTATTGTGATGTCTCTGTTTTATATGTAAACACTGAAATCCAGAAATGTCAGTGACTTGCTCAGGGTCAGCTAAGCTAGTTAGTGGTAGACCTCGGACTAACTAAAACTGGAACATAAACCTAGGTTTCTCTCTCTCAGTTGCACAACTTGATCACAGATTGTATGTGAAGCTGTTTTAAAATATCTTTTCTCAGGTCTATCATTGGCAGAGAAAGCCACAGAGTAGAATTTGGATTCAAGAAACCAGGACACTGAGCCTAGCTCAGCCTCTGGAAAGTTCTGCACTTGGGGAAAAGAATTTCTCTGTGCCTTAGTTTTGTTAATCCATAAGTTAAGATTTTGCCTGCCTTTCAAATTCATTCTGACTTGTAGAATGAGATGAAATAAAAGATATGCCAGCCATTTGATAAAACATAAGTGACTTAAATAAATGGAGGGCATTTTTATTAAAATTGCTGTAGGATAACATTAAACTATTCTTACAGGATTATTGATTTTGGAAAGGTGTCTCTATACTTCTATATATCTATATTTATATGAGGTATAAACATGTATCTTATATATATTTACATATATAAAAATATAGATGAATTATACATGATGTTACTGTTGTCCTAGGTTGAGTTTTATCACAGTATTGAAATTATTATTTTTAATTTTATTAATGAGACTTTTTTGATTTTCTACCCACCTTTAATATATTTGGTCTATGCATGGGGCACCTGGGTGGCTCAGTCGGTTAAGCATCTGACTTCAGCTTAGGTCATGATCTCACAAGTTGTGACATCAAGCCCCACATCCGGCTCTGTGCTGACAGCTCGGAGCCTGGAGCCTGCTTCAGATTCTGTGTCTCCCTCTCTCTCTGCCCCTCCCCCACTCATGCTCTGTCTCTGTCTCTCAAAAATAAATGTTAAATTTTTTTTTTAAATAAAAAAATATATATTTGGTCTATGCAAAGCAGGCATAGAAGTAGGGGAAGTGAGAGAGAGACAGAGAGAGAGACACAGAGATAGAGATAGAGATCAAGCAAGCCAGCCAAAATATTGTCAGTTATACCTTGTTCTGGGCTGCCAGTATGTAACAAGGCTCCATGTTTCTTCATTCATATCCAGAAGGAAAGGTGGAGACTTCCCCCACCAAAAGCCTCACCAAACCTTTCTTTTCTTTTTTATTGGTTCAGTTGACTTAATGCCTTCCCATTCCTGAACCAATCACTGGCAAGGGGAGGGGAAATACCAAGGCTGATTTAAAGCAGTCAGGCCTACACCTGAAACACAGGATCAGTCTCTCCTGTTGTTACAATGGGTGGGATAGATTCAATTACAAACTACTGCAGAAGGCTAATGGGGAAAGATAAATAATTAGTTTTACCTATGTAAGACAGTGAATTTATACTTTCTTTCCCAGTTGAGGAATGTTAAAGTTGTAAGTATTGTAGCAACGGTTACCTTTTGTTACACACCTAATTGCATGCCAGACATGACAGTGGGCTCCTTAAATACCTTACCTCAATCTTAAATGAAAGCTATCATATAATGTAGCTTTATTTTAAAGATGATGTGGTATAAATTCATTTTAAAGATGAAAAAACTGACACTCAACTAAGCTTTTGAACTTGACCAAGGACATAGCAGCTAATCAGCAGGGAAGCTGGAATACAAAGCTGATTTCAAAACTCATGCTTTCAAGACTTAATTATATACATGTGTGTATATGTATACACACACACACACTCACACACTCACACACACACACACACACACACACACATATATGTGTGGGTGCAAACTCTCCATTCCCCAAATTTGACTGATCTTGTTGGCAAACAACAAAATGTATCTTTTGCATTGCCTCTTGCCTCTGCCCACTGTAAGGATGAAGAACCAAACAAAATTAAGCATTAGGAAGAAATATTATTCACAGTTTCTTTTATTAGTCCTGTGAATAATGAGGTCTCAACATTAGACACTTTCCTGGAAGACTGAAACTAGAAGATTCACACAGCCCAAAACCAACAGGAAGCTCCCTGCCAAAGGACTATAGCAGAGAGTAGCACATGTATATTGCTACATTCATTTCTTTCTTTTTTTTTAAATTTAAATTCCAGTTAATTAACATATAGTGTATTCTCAACTTTGGAAGTAGAATCCAATGATTCATCTCTTACATATGACACCCAGTGCTCATCCCGAAAAGTGTCCTTCTTCATGCTCATCCCCCATTCAACCCATCTCCCCCCTCCAACCTCCCCTCCAGCAACCCTCAGTTTGTTCTCTGTATTTAAGAGCCTTTAAGGTTTGCGTTCCTGTTTTTATTTTATTTTTCCTACCTTTCTCCTACACTTATCTGTTGAGTTTCTCAAATTTCGCATATGAGTGAAATCATATGATATCTGTCTTTCTTGGACTGACTTACTTCGCTTAGGATAATACCCTCTAGTTCCATCCACATTGTTGCAAATGGCAAGATTTCATTCTTTTTCGTCACTGAGTAGCATTCCATAGAGTGTGTGTGTGTGTGTGTGTGTGTGCGCGCGCGCGCGCGTGCGTACACACCACATCTTCTGTATCCATTCATCAGTCGATGGACATTTGGGCTCTTTCCATAAATTGGCTATTGTTGATAGGGCTGCTATAAGCATTGGGATGCATGTGCCCCTTCAAATCAGCTTTTTTGTATCCTTTGGATAAATTCCCAGTGGTACAATTGCTGGGTCAGAAGGTAGTTTCTATTTTTAATTTTTTAAGGAACCTCTATACTGTTTTCCAGAGTGGCTGCAATAAAGAGTTAGTATCCAAAATCTACAAAGAACTTACCAAGCTAAATATCCAAAAAAGAACCCAGTGAAGAAATGGGAAGAAGACATGAATAGAACTTTTTTGAAGAATATATCCAGATGGCTAATAGATATATGAAAAGATGCTCAACATCACTCATCATCAGGGAAATACAAATCAAAACCGCCATGAGATACCACCTCCTACCTGTCAGAATGGCAAAAATTAACAACTCAGGCAGCAACATATGTTGGCAAGGACACAGAGAAAAGGGAACCCCTTTGCACTGTTGGTGGGAATGCATTCATTTGTTTCTTAAAGAGTAATTGAGCACATGCTGTGTGTCATCCTCTGTCACCACTTCCAAGGCTGTTTTATTTCAGAAACCGGTTTACCATCCTAAACCTCTTCTGACTGTGATATAACACAAGTTCAATTCCTTTACCCACTTGCTCTATAATTAAAGTTACTGTTCTGTGAATTTATCGTATAGGGCACTGTGAATCATCTCATTAAGTCCTTGCAGTCACCCAAAAGGCATATATCATAGAATGATTTTACATTTTACAGTTGATAAACAACCATTTTACAGTTGATAAAACTGAGACTCAGAAAGGTTAAATATCTTTGTGACCTTGTCTTTAACCCAGAGTGTTTCTATCTCAAGCAGTATAGCTTCAGAGCTCACTAATGCCTCAGCCCAAGAGAAGATGAATGCTTATAGGTTTACCCTGAGAGTTCTTAGAGTCTAGGGGTAAAGAGTTTGTATATCTGTGCTAGTCTGTCTTACTTTATTTTATTATGTTTATTCATTTTTGAGAGAGAGAGAGCATGAGCAGGGGAGGGGCAGAGAGATAGAGGGGGGCAGAGGATCTGAAGGACGCTCTGCACTGATGGCAGAGATCCCAAGGTGGGGCTCGAACTCACAGACCGTGAGATCATGACTTGAGCCGAAGTCGGATACTCACCCGACTGAGGCACCCCTGTGCTAGCCTGTTTTAAAATCTAACATGGGGCATCTGGGTGGCTCAGTCGGTTAAGTGTCCAACTTCAGCTCAGGTCATGATCTCGCAGTTCGTGAGTTTGAGCCCCGCATCAGGCTCTGTGCTGACAGCTCAGAGTCTGGAATCTGCTTTGGATTCTGTGTCTCCCTCTGTCTACCCCTCCCCTGCTCATGCTCTGTCTCTCTCTCAATCTCTCTCTCAAAAATAAAAACATTTAAAATAAAATCTAACATGAATCCCTCTCATTTCACATAGTGATTCTTCCCAAAATGACATCAAATTAGAAGGAAAGGTCCTAAAGGAAAAGATGAGATCCCTCAAGCTGTCTGACTTGGCACTTATTGAATGTAATGTTGTGTAGACATAGGAGGCTCCCCTGTCTATTTTTCCCCTTTCTTCCTCTTCCTATGGCTGATAGGCCTGATTCTCCCTTTATAAAGGCCTAGTGCTACATTTATCCTCCCCGTCTCTGAGCTCAGGCCTTAGTCTCTTACTCGGCCAGTGCTTCTGCCCTATTCTTGTCACTGTTCCTTCAGATGAATGGTGCACACTTATATTTCCTAAATGTCCCCCCTTCAAAACAATAGGGCATTTCACTCTCTACAGGGAACGTGTAAGTCCTCGTGTACCATCAACCTTAAATGTGGTGACTCTGAAACAGGACTGTCTGGGTTCAAATCTCAGATCCCTTATTTACTCATTGTGTTACTTTCTGCAAGTGTCTTAAAATTTTAGAGCCTCAGCAGGCTTATCTATGAAATGAGAGTTAATAAGAGCACCTACTACAAAGGACTGTGCTGAGGAATACATGCCATCATCCATATAGAATGTTTATAACTTACTGCCTGGAATGTAGTGTACAGATACACCCGATTCTAAATATTGACTAAAAATATTAACTGCTAATTCAACAGATACTTCTTGAGTCCCTACCACACATGCCCTTTGCCCTCACAGGGACCACATCTTAAAGGGAGGATATACTTTCAGTAAACATTTATGGAAATAATACATAAGTGATAATAAATGCAGTGAAGGAAATTTCTATATTACTATGAGAGTATGTCTCAGAGGAACTGACAGAGTGGGGTATGTTAAGGAAGACTCCCAGTGGAAGGAACATTTGAACTGAACTGTGAAAGATGCAAGATATATAAGAGTGAGGAAGGATGAATATGGATCCTCCTACTCCCTATTATCTGATGACACAAATGTTAGAAATTCCTTGGTCCTATTCCAACAGCTGCATATTATTCAGTAATAGTAATGTTCTATTAAGAAACGGTCTGGAGCTTATAAATACTTTTGTTGTAATTAGATATTTGCCATTCATATTTGTTATGAAGACATTTGTTCTATAGTCAGACTTCTCTTAGCATCAGTTTTTTTTTCCTTTGTTGTATACAGTGGGTACATGCTTAAAACTACACACTGTAAGTTATTTTGTCTATACCCCCTTTTAAGTACTGCTGAGTTGGTTTCTACCGGTGCAATTTTTTTAAGCACAGCTACTACATCCAGTGCTAGTTAATGCTAAACATGTGTCTCCACTCCCACTCGTAGGATTGAGTAATCACTGTGAATCCACATACCCTCCCCATCCAGCCTACCTCTGTTCCAGGCACCCATTTCAGCAACACTTTCATGGCCCCTGCCATTCAAGAACCAAACTAAACTCTAAATCCGCAGAAGCCAAGGTCACTGGCTGTGTTCCTTGCATCTCTGTGGAGTTGAATATGTTGCTTCTTTCTGTTACCCTTTTGCTATATGTTCCCTGGAATCCTGCCCATCTGGTCCACATTAGATCAGCTTTCTGGCTTCTTAGCTAAATTAAATGAAAGACAATTAGAGGTTGTGGGTAAGGTTCTGTGGAGGGAATAAGTGTCTCTAATACATATGAGTGGAGGTGATATAGTTTGTTTATTTTTGTTTTTCTCAAGTAGTCTAATTCTCTTTTTGAGTCAATATCTTCCAGGGAGAGGGAACTATCAGATTTTTAACTACATTAAAATTTTGGTGCCTTCACTAAGGAGGACAGAAATTAAACCTTGAATTCTTTGCTTTTAGATGAAAGATAGAAGCAGACGGTAATTTCCTTCTGACACAGAAATGAGGCAATGGCAATGGGTGGTTCTGTATGCCCTACCCCCATCCTCATTAGCTTATGGGACAAGGTTGGGTGAGTTTCAAAACCCAATAACAAGAGAAAACCATGAGTCTCCCAATGACCTAGGGTAATTATGGATCACACAACCTTTAAGCCAATCATAACCTGCCATTAAGTCTTGAAATTTAACCTGATCAGTTGCCGTATCTATCACTCACTGTCTTGGGCTGTGGAATATTATGAAGAGCAAGGGCATTTAGCTAGAAAAGTCCCCCCTTTTCTCTCTTAGGGACATGCACTGTCATCACCCTTGAAAACATGTGTAAGCCCTACAGGGAAAATGTAGTTCTTCTTTGCTAAAGGCTACCCATTCCTCCTCCCCCTACCCTGTGCATTAGAAACACTTGACTGGCATGTTTGCAGCCTTGTGGGAGGAAACCAAAACAAATGTCCTCTGTGGTATTAGTTAAAAATGGGTTGGGAAATTGTGAATTACGAGTTACATGGTGTGTATAAAAATCTTACCAAGTCATCACCCATAATGCATTGAGTTGTATGAACCAGCTAATAAAAAGATTAGATCAATTGTTTACCTCCAGCTTGGGACCTCAGTCAATTATTCAAATGGAAATTGAACTGGAACAAACTTTTATCTCTCAGGACCTGAGTTTCCAGGTGTTAAAAGTTCTTTGAGTTATCAGAATTAAATGGACAAATTCTTACATCTGCCTCTCTGAAATGTATCAAATAAGACTCTGTGCTTATAGAAGCTCATTTAAAACTTGCCTCTATTCTACTCATCCTAAGGAACTATAGTAATTCAAGACAAGTCCCTCCTTTGGATGGAAGAAATGTCTATTAGAATTAGTAGATTTTGAATACACTTTCCTTCACTTTTTCCTCCTTCAGAGAATTTCAGTATGATTCCAATCTTTTATGTTTTTCCATACAATTAAAACAACTCCTGACTTTCAACTTTAGTTGAAACTAGTAGCTTTATTTATTAAATTAGAAAGAACCCAGAAGGAATTCTGTCAACCTTCCAAAACAAATTAGTCCATTCATCATATATTTTATTAATTGTACTTTATTATTATTAAATGTAACAATTTGAATGTAGCCTCATTTCCCCTAAATTTAGCATCCATCCTTCTATCTCAATCCAAATATTATTTGTAAAAATACATGATCTCTAGGGCACCTGGGTGGCTCAGTCAGTTAGGCCTCTGTCTATTGATTTTGCCTCAGGTCATGATTTCACGGTGGTGAGATCAAGCCCCGCATCCGGCTCCACTCTGCAAGCCTGCTTGCTATTCTTTCTCCCTCTCCCTTTGCCCCTCCCTACCTCAAAAAATAAAAATAAGTAATTAATTAATTAAAAATAAATAAATAAATAAATAAATAAATAAATAAAACACATGATCTGTCATTTGCATACCATTCTTAATCAATTGCACATAAACTAATACATACATAGAAAGGAATCATTTTCCACAATAAATAAATTTGATTCTGTGAAAGTAAAAGAAATGAAAGAGATTAAGCCACAAAAATTAGGAAGGCTACTTATGAAGTTAAAAGACAGAGAGATACTGCAGAATTTCACAGCAAGGCGCTACGATGTGGTTAGGAAAACAAATACAATACTAGCACTGGATCAAGATCACAGTTTTTAAATTTGTTTAATGTTTGTTTATTTTTGAGAGAGAGACAGAGCATGAGTGGGGGGAGGAGCAGAGACAGAGGGAGACACAGAATCCAAAGCAGGCTCCAGGCTCTGAGGTGTCAGCACAGAGCCTGACACAGGGCTCAAACTCACCAACCATGAGATCATGACCTGAGCCAAAGTCGCACACTTAACCGACTGAGGCACCCAGGTGTCCCAAGATCACAGTTTTGAAGGACACTCCAGGACTATAGGATTTTTGCTAGGCAGAATTTCTCTATGCATTATTCCTATGTTATTTAATAATTTTTAAGGGCAATAAAGCAGTTCATAAGTATAGATTAAATGGAACTTAAAGGCAAAGTTTTTATAAATTAAATCTAAAATGACTGATGTAGCATCCCATGGGCTGAACCCTTAGATGTGATTTTGACCACAATAGTGAAGCTTAAAATTTTGGATTTAAATGTCCTTCAGGCAGCCCTCTATTTCTTAGTCTAGTTCACTACAGGGCCAACTTTTTCCTATTCTCCATGACACCTGCTTCATACTTTTATATGATCTCTCTAGCCAATTTTGAATGTGTGATCCTAGACTTAATCTAATCCTCTAGTAATTCCATTTAGCAAGTTTTATTCTGAATACTTAGTACCAACTCTAGCAGTCAGCATTAGGGACACATAAGCAATGGGATACAGTCGCTGCTTACATGTTTGCCATTATGGGGGAAATGAGCGCTCAGTTGGTAATAGCCAGAGGATTAACCCCCTGGTAGAGGGGGTTAGCAAAGGCTGTCCTAAATCCACCTGGACTTCCTTGAACAAGAACACTGAGGCCCAGAACAATCCAAGATTAGAACTGGCTCTCACTGCTGAGGTCAGTGTTCTTTCCACTCTTCTTATAGGTATTGAGAGGGGCAGGAACCCATATGAGAAGGACCAAAAAGAGCACAAGCATTAGTTCATTTGATGGCTCATGCTTGCTGAAGGTCTTCTCACTAGTGATCCTGTATTAATCATAATTTTTATGAAAGCTTTATCTTCTAGCCTTGGCTATGAGAAAAATCATATCCTTCTCTTTCTGCTCCTGAGATATACTTCTTATTTCCTCTAAAAAATTCTATATCACTTGAAATAATAACTTAACACCTCACTGAACTCACTTGATTCACCCATTTATCCAGATGGATTTGTGTGTGTGTGTGTGTGTGTGTGTGCACGTGTGTGTTTGAAACAGAATCTTTATACATTGTGGTGACTATAAAGTAGGATTTCTTTAACAGTGAAACAGTTCACTAAACAAACCTTGAGATACACACTCATGTGACCTACCTATGAGAATTTAAAAATTGAAAATCAAAACAGCAATAAGTAGAGCCACCTATGTCCTTACTGTAAGTATTTCACCTCATATGAAAATATTTGGTAGAAAAAGCACAAGATTTCAATCTGCAAACATAAATTTAAATGATTGTTTTACCACTTAGTAAATTTTAGCTACTTACAAATTTCTGCATTTTGATGGGAAGGGTTGTTTTCAAAATGCTGATAGTACTAATTCCTCATAATATGGTTGTAAGTCTTCAAACACTTTATAATAGCATAACAAAATTAAAAAAAGATAGAGTAGAAATCTCAGCCCTTTTTTTCTACTAGTTTGTATTTTAAAATGACCACCCTTCCACAACTACCTGGGTATTTCAGCAGTATTCTTCTGTATGTATGTTCCAGATCTAAACTCCATATTTGGTTACTATTTCCCCATTTACTTTGGTGGAGGCATTCCACAAAGATATTGGCCTTTTCTTGCTCTCCTAGAATCTTCATTTCATGTTCTGGTTGGGTGAACTTTTTTTCACCTCTTAAAATACCGAATGCATGTTAGGTCATTTCTGAGTGTTTTTACTTTGGAAAGAAGTGCTTTGGATATTCCCAGGTGGTTAACAGTTCATTACCTTAGCATTTCAAGTTACTCAGGTCACAGTGTCATTTCATGGAAGATAAAACATGATCTCCTACCCAATACTAGTCACAGTAATTGGAAATTGCAGAGTTAGGATTTCCTGAGTTTTTGCAATTTCTCACTCTTCTCTTGATGATATGAGTGGTAAACTGGGATTTAAAATAGCCCCATTTTCACTTCCCAAGATAAGCATGCGATGCTGCTGGGTCACTGAGGAATGTGATTTGTTTTTCTGGACAAGGACATTCCTCCAGAGCATACACCTGTCACTGAGAAAGGTGCAGAAAGGAAGCAAGAAATCTGAAACTAGACCTGGAATTAACAAATCATATAAAAATAAGATCCATTCGTCATTGTTTAATGTGATACCTTTTAAGCAAAATGGAACTCTGTTAACCAAAGCATGTTCTGTTTCTTGATGGAAAAAAAAAATGTTGGAATTAGGAATGGAAAGAAGGAAAAGAAAAGCTCTTAATCCAGATGTTTAACATGAATTTACTCCTATTTAAACCATCAACAGACAGGTCAGTCTGGGAAATAACTTAGGTCAGCAGAAAAGTCCATCCTCCTACCCAACAGAACAGCTGATTCAATCAGTGTGCACACTGTGTTATTCACGGAGAATCATTCATAGAGTCTCTGGAATGCTGGAGTAAATAAATCACTCTGTTTCCCAAAATTTCAGCATTTAATTGTTGATTGATAAGCAAAATAACCCCAGGTAAAGCATAATTTTATGGTGGATTGTTGAATGAGAAACATGAGACTTTCTTTATTCGTACTGGCCTGTTTAATAGGGCCTCTTCAAAAACCCTTATTGTCAGGAATGGACACCTGTAAGTTAAAGTTCAAGACTAGAAAGCAAATAGTGTAGATGCTTAGACTAAAGCAAGGCCTTCGGCTTGGTTCTTGCAAAGGCAATTTATCTGCAGAGAATGACAGTTTATTCACTAGTCTGCCTCTTCCTTCTCTTCCCCTTCATTTACTTTTGCTTCCTTCTCTCTCTTGTTTTAACTACTATCAACAAATTTCTCATGGGTGTTTGAGTAAGTAAAAATGCCAAAACATGAAAATTTGAAAAATATTTTGTTATATTTCCCAGAGCAGTAGAGATTGGTACATGATCTTTCTGGTTAAAGGGAAACTATGTCTTGTTAATATCTTAATCAAAAAAAAAAAAAAAAAGGACAGGTTAGTGTTTTCTACTGTGTCTCACTGCTCAAGTGAAGAAAAAGACAATTAGGAAATCCACTTGGTCAGCCTGGTAAGGTTGGGGTGGAGACCCGATTTCAAAGATTAGCTAAATCCACATGACAACTGCTATTCCCTTCATTTTCTGGAATGTCTTCGCCTAAGTACACCCTGATAAAGAGATGGCATTTTAAGACAGAACTCATAATTGAAGACAGTCTCAAGATAGACAGTTGTGTTGTGTGAGGATTAGGAACCTTGGAACAGACAGATTTAGTGCCAGTACATTACATACCAACTGTGCAACTCTGGACAGATCAATAATCCAGAATTCTCAATCTCCTCATTTTTAAAATGAGAATATTAGAAATAACTTTCTCATAGGTTTATTGTCAAGATTAAATATTGAAACTGTGTGAAGGCTTTAGTATAGTTCCTATCTCCAGAAAGTAATAAATGGAGGTCACATATGTTTTCTCTGTATGAAAGTTGCTTTTCAGCTTGGTGGTGTGGACTGTGGTCAGAACTTCAGCTTTTTCATTGTGTCTCAAGGCCTCTGTTTCTTCTTTATTTGAAGTCATGCCCTTCTGCTGCTGTCCAATGGACTGATAGTTTTTCCAAGTGTGAACCCCAGACTCGCAGCCTGGCATCACCTGCAAGCTGGTGATTTCTAACCTGGGAGCTTGTTAGAAATGCAGATCATTGAGCCTTATTCCAGCCTTACTGATTCAGAAACCCTGCAAGTGGGGTCCCGAGATCTCTATGTTTTAACAGAGCCTCTAAGGAATTCTGATGAATGTTCAAGTTTGGAAACCTCTGAAACAGACTATACCATCCGCCAAACTAAGGAAATACTGAGAGATGGTTCCTAGACAGAATTTGTCCCTGGTAGGGCTGGTGAACTATCAAACCACAGATGTCTACTATACGTAGGTGAAAGCATTTGAATTTAATAGGATTTTACATCAGCTGTCATATTTAGTGGCATATTTAAAGACAGAAATTCTTATTCATTCCTTATTAAGGAAAATTTTGCAAGCCTCCAGAGGACTACCATTCACTGAGAGGGTCCTCTTTTATGAGCTGTAGAGTACACAAGGGCTTGGGGGCTGCTGCTGTGCCTCAGCATGACACGGCGAACAACGACCAGATTATAATTCCTACTCTAACACATATTCACTATGAGAACTTGTGTTAGGTTTCTTAATTTCTCTGTGCTTTATTTTCTAAGCACGAGATTAGTACCTGCCCTACAGGGCCACTGGGATAACTGAAAGAGGTCAATATGTAAAATGATTAGTCCTGGCTTCTAGTTGCTACTCACTAAGCTCCATTCTCTGAGACAAGAATGGGGCATCCATCATGTAAATAGCCAGGGCCCTATCAAAAATGCTCCTTCCATATTTCAGGCACCTGAGCATACTGCTTCAGCAAGAGACCTGTATAAATAGAGGGAGAATACCTAGAGTGAGAAAGGACTTCAGGGGGTAACCCCATGCAGTTCCAATCTTCAGACTGGTGCTGCAAAATTAAATCCACCTTACTGATGACTCACTGAGAGATTGGATTACTAAGGTCACAAAATTAATTCTATCTAATCACTTCTTACTGAGCCCCTACTATGTGCCAGGCACCATGCCAAGTGCTTGGGGATACAACACTGAAAGAAAAAGACCTTGCTTCTGCCTTTCCCAGGAAGTATAGCCTGGTGGGGCAGCCAAATATTAAACAGATGATCATAATGACAAGCATTATGGTGGAATGTTGTAGGGCCATGAGGAAAGAGAAACCAGGCTCTTTCCTTGCTCTGCCACACTAGCAATGGAGACATCTCCCTCTTTGACACTGGCTTGAGGGTCAGGAGGATAGCTGGTGGATCTGTGAACCCATGAATACTGTGCTCCCTCTCCACCTGTGAAATGAAAGGCAGCTTTTACTCATCTCACTTCAGCATTCAGAAGTAGCTCAGTCCAGACTTATGTATTATACTTAATAAGTGTATTATGTATTATAACAAAAACATAGTGTTTACTTTATATGAAGCATTGTTCTCAGCACTTTACAGAAGTCACTAATCAAAGCAAAATTTAAATAATCTGATGAATTCAAAGTTCTGGTTTGTTTATATAGTCGATGGCATTTAAAAAAAATGGCCATGGAAGATCAAATGTATGCATTTAATGAATATTTATTGCTTTTTAAAAGCAAGAACAATTATGATTTTTCTGAGTGCTTGCTATGTGCAAAGCTGGGCTAAGTGGTTTGCATGTGCTGTCTTATTTAATCCTCTCAAACAACTCTAGAGACTGGTGTTTCTCCCACTTTACATATAAGAAATGAACTCAGAGAGGTTGAATGATTTGCCCATGGAATCAAAACTAGTGAATGGCTCAACCCAGAGTCAAAATGTGGATTGTCTGAGTCCAGAATTAGAACTTGGAAACACTGCACTATATTTCCACTTCTAAAAGAAAACAGATATGCTTCCAGGTGTTGATCAGGCTACTATTCAAAACAGACAAACAAACAAACAAAAAATTCTCAGAACTGGTGATTCCACAGCAAGTTGGGTAAACAAACAGATGCTGTGGCGTAGTGTCAAGGGAGGGATGCAGCTAATTTCTGAGGAGGTGAGTAAACAAGGTTGGCATTATCTGGGAGGCTTTATGGAGAACGTGAGAAAACTGGCCCTTCAAGGACAAGGGAGGGTAATCAGAGCAGTGTCTCAGGGCTTCCCTTGAATGTGCAGCCTAATAAACTGCAACCCGCTTGAGCTGCCTCCTCCATGTCACCATTAATTGGGAAATAAATTGGAAATGAAGGCGGCTGTACTTTATACCTCTCCACTTTACAGCTCCATAGCTAAGGGTAAGAGTTTTCTGGGAAAAAAAGATTGTTGTTTTTCTTTTCATTGTTTTGTATTTTAATTGAAGTTAATTTATACCTTGACTATTAATGACCTTAATTAAGACTCTGCAGGCAGTCAAAGTTTGGGGTTCAACTATCCTAATATAGCACAACACTGAGGAGTCACACTTTATAAGCTGATGCAAGTGTCCAGCCTGCCTCACCTACCGCAACCAACCGCAGCCTCAGCCTGATTAGATCTTCAGCAGTAGCAAGATGATTAGGCTTACCTACGGAAAGTTCATCACTCATGTCTATTCCACATCCACTGTGAGGGCAGGATACTTTTTTTAGGCATGGCTATTTGCTGTGTTTTCTCAGCCCGCTAGCACCTTTATGTTTCCCACTGCATTTGTAGCCTGTCGTGACAATCACCTTGCATAGCACTTCTGCTTCCCAAGTTCTTCCTGCATAGTCAGTTGATCTCCCAAAACTTTATTCTTAACAGTTGGAGAAAACTAGCTTGGGATGAATTAAATCACTGTTCCAAGGTTAGAAATAAGAAACAGGGCAACCAGGAGTCCAGTCTTTTCACTCCAAGTCCATTTTGTTTTCTGGAGGCTATTATTGCCACAGGGACCAGCAGCCGTGCTGTCTTCTTCACCACTGTGGCTACAACACCTGGCACAGCGCCAGACACACACTAGTGCCTGTTACGTATATTTCGTAAATTTTTGATTAAAAATAAATTATAAAGCTTCAAGAATTATCTAACAAATCTTGGGTTTCATAAATAACACAACAGAAACCCACTAAAATCAGACGAATTATCCAACTTAGAACAAGTTGCCATACTAAGAGTCCACTGTTCCCATTATTTTTATAGTGCTTGTTATTATTGATTTGTATTCTTACCTCAGCCAAGTCTGATGTATATAACTGTTCTTAACATAGTTGCTCAATAGAAAAACAAATATCCTGGTGCTTAGAGAGGGGGAGACTCCTGAACAACTGTCATGTGTAGCGGCCAAAGGAATTTTGCTAAGCAGTTATTTTCTAGGTAGTTAAAAGAGCAAACAACCCAGAGCAGAAGGGAAAATAACAACACTCTCTGAAATAATGAAGAGTGATATGTTCCCCCACTTCTATCCGCTTTACTTTCCTTGAGTGTTGTAAAGTCACACTTCTCTCCCCCAAGCTTTGTGCTCTAATGATCAAACTCCATCACTTAGTAACTGTGTGACTTTGTGACATTTGATGATGCCTTCACTTTATAACCTAGGAATGAATTCCTTTTTCAAAAAGATGGTCGTGAGCATTCAGTTAGACAGTTTCTGCAAAGCCCTGGTACATGAGACATGACTTTAAACATTTGTTTTCTTCCCTAGGGCCATTGAATCCATCACTAAAGCCGTTACCTGGCCCTTCCTTGAGAGAAGTGTTTCTAAATTCATTGGGTTTCATTTCCAAATCTTATAAACTTTAAATATTAATCTTAAGAATATATTTGTTTAATATGTCCACTAAGCAAAATACTACCATATACCAAACCTACAGAAAATCTAATCAGCGGGCAGAGATTAATTGGTCAATTACTAGGTTCTAGCATATTTTATAGGTTCTGTTTCTCAAAATATTTTAGATTTGAATTTAAAATACAGGGTCATTAAACCACATTTGAAAGCTAATTGTTACTGTATAATCTTAGCAACCTTCTTTTTGCCTTCTGCATAATTCATGAAGCTCAGACCATTTTATCTTCCAATTAAGTGTTTGGTTATATCCCTTGCTTCCATATATCATCAGTATCTACTATTGATCATTTTTATTTTATTTTATATTTCAACAACTTTACTGGCAATTGGTATATCATGATTCTCCATCAAAATAAATGTACTCTGTTATTAATAATAATGTGTTGCAACTAGGTTTTATTATCTGTAGCAATTGAAGGCTCTTAAAAATAAGACACACAAATCTTCCCTTCTTAATAAAACAAAAAAACATTATCACAGTCATTTAATATTTGGGTATCATGGTGTCAGTATTCATTCTTTCCTTTTAGCTTTGCCAAGAAGCTAAAATCATCCAAGAGATAAAAGAGGTCACCATATCTACAGGACACCCTCCTACTCCCTGGGCTCAGAATTCAACTTAATACAGCCAACTTTGGGCTAACTCACTTCTTGAATCCTGCCTCCTTCCATTCCTTCTCAGGTCAATCCCTCACCCCACTGACCCTTCCACCATGCACAGTTTTGCCCAGCTGTTAATTTTCAAGTCCCTTGTTCTGAATTCTGTTGTATTTTGGCAAGTCACATGATGCCTGAATTTCTATTGTTCAAAACTCTTCTTTTATCCTATTTATATTGATATTGCAAATTTAGGGTGATATCTCATAATCATGGGTGTTAAGAAACAATTAAGTGAAGTTATAGGAAAAGGTTTCTGGTATATGTAGCAAGTGCTTAACAAATGTTATCTACTGGTTTTAGTTCTAGTTTTAGCATGAATTCATCTATAATTAGGCTACTATCATGAGCATAACTCAGTAATTAATCCCTTAATACTATTTCATACCTAGCACAGCTTAATTTTGTATTTATTCATATCAGAACTGTAAATTCTTTAAAGAGTGCCACGCCTTCTATTTCTCTGTATGCCCTAAGTGGTAGTAGCAGCAGTTTATTATATCTATTATATCATTACCTTATTAAAGAAGTGCTCTAAGGTTGGATTATTATACCATTTAATAGATGAAGAAACTGAAACTAGCATAGCTTATAGTGATGGAGGCACCATTCACATTAGGAATTCACCCAAGTTCACTTAGATAGTAAGTGGCAGAACCAGGATATGCACCCAGACACATGGATCCCAAACCCACATACCCAGCTAGTATGTTCCTCTTTCTTCCTCATCTCTTGAGTGGCCGCTTTGAAACAACTTGGTAATTGCAATGCTTTTTAAAAGAAGATCATTAGAATGGCAAACGTCAAAGTGCCTCTGATTTTTGAGCATCAAAAATAAACCCATTAGAAGATATTTGTGATATAGTTAAAATGTGAGACACTAGCCTTGATCAAGCTACATTCTCATCTCAGTTCATAGCCTGATGATCCTCAGTGATCTCAAATGGCTCTAAATGATGTACTGATTTGGGTTTAGTCAGATGATGAGCGATATCTGTTTGTCTGTTATCCTTCTTAGATAATGTAGCCTCAAAGCCGGTTCTCTTAACACTCTGATAAATATTACCTAGATCACATATCCTAGCACCTTGCATAATTAGGAGCAATAAAGGCTTACTGTTTTATCTTATTCGATTCTTCTCCCTTGCAGATGGACCCACATGAGAACATCTTACTGAGCACTCTTGAGATAAAAAACGAAATGGCCACATCTGAGGCTGTGATGGGACTTGGAGACCCCAGGAGCACAATGTTGGCCTATGATGCCTCCAGCATCCAATATCGGAAAGCCGGGTTACCCAGGCATAGTTTTGGCCGAAATGCTCTTGAGCGACATGTGGCACAAAAGAAAAGCCGCCTGCGGAGACGTGCCTCCCAACTGAAAATCACCATCCCCGACTTGACTGATGTGAATGCCATAGATCGGTGGTCCCGCATATTCTTCCCAGTGGTTTTTTCCTTCTTCAACATCGTCTATTGGCTTTATTATGTGAACTAAAACATAGCCTCCCATGGGAAGCAAGGACTAGATTCCTCCTCAAACCAGTTGTACAGCCTGACGTAGGACTTGGAAAACACATCAATCCAGGACAAAAGTGATGCTAAAATACCTTAGTTGCTGGCCTATCCTGTGGTCCATTTCATACCATTTGGGTTGCTTCTGCTAAGTAATGAATACACTAAGGTCCTTGTGGTTTTCCAGTTAAAATGCAAGTGATTTGTATACATGCTGGCAAGACTGTCTGAGTGTTCCACTTTATCTGCTGATGCAGCCTATATAGAGGGCAATTATTTAGAAGATATTCTGAGAGGGCTCAGTAGCATTGCCAGTCATTTTGCTGAGAAGTGGTCATATCCAGATACTCCCCATCTTCATTTCTAAGGTTGGCATGCTGTTGAGATGGCACTGTGTTTATGAAACATCTGCAATGCCATGCAAACATGCTTACTGAAGATGACCTATGCCTGTCTTAAGGTGATAATGGTGTGTCATGGGAAGATAGTTCCCACTGGATTCTAGAAGGTTCTCATGTAGTTCAAACAGGATAGGCAGAGTGAAGACAGAGACTTGGTAACCAATTTGGCCAGTCTCTGCTTGAGCACAGGGAGTCAACTCTGATGTCTTCCATTTTGACATTTCTAGAAACTGGGGACTACTAAACATTATCATGCGTGGTGGCCAAGAGGTGTTTCTAAAAAGCTATTTCTTGTTGGTTAAAATAGAGTTAATAATCCAGAGAAGAGTGGAAAATCCAGAAACAAATGTTGTAACAAAATTAAAGCAAGCGAGCAGCATGACCCTTACCAGCCCCACACAGCATCTGGTCCATACATATTTTGTATAATGGCAAAAGGTCAGTGAGAGAGATTTTTTTCCCCCACTTCACAGGCTTTTGACAGCACACCTAAAGAGGTTTTTATAGTTTATCTAATCAAAAGACAACCACAAAATAGAAAAGCTAGCAAAATTAGAAGTATCTTAGATGCAGGTTAGATTGGGAGTCATTCAAATATACTAATATAGAGCACAGATAAAGCTAGGAGACAGGTTGATTTTCTCAGACAATGTCAGCTGTCTCTACAACATTTCCCTTAAGTTTATTTCTGAATTTAATAGGGTATTTCAAAAGAAGGATTTGTTCATTTCTTTAAAGGATTAATGGTCCTTTGCCAGCTTTTCTTGTTTCTGAAATCCTGATTATATTCTTAGGAGACAAAGCAAGGCTTTGAAGAGATTGATTGAACTACATTTCCTTATGTGCAATGACATTCACCTTTGTATTTTTCATAGCAAACAATACTTAAAGGATTATGTGCACAAGTAGAGTTAGTTTGTGGGTTTGTTGGATTTGACTTTTTAAGGGTGTTTTCATTGTATATGTTGCGATCTGCTGGATCAAAGAAAACATGAAAAGTAGTGTAGAATAGGATAACAACAAAGCCACATTAACATGATGAATGTTATGAGCCTCAATTGATATTACAGAAAAATATATAACTGATCAGCAGGCATGATGTATTGTTTTTATTCAATTTTTAAATTATGTCAGTGTGCTTCTTTCTATAATAATTGGACATATGCATTCATATGTGAGACAGTAAAGAGAATAAGCTAATATATTTTATTTCTATCAATGTGAGGTCCATATTTTGCTTTTCTTGGAGAAAATAGTGGATTACTAATTTCTCCTTAAAGTTTGATTTGATTGAATGTTTTCTTAGAGGATGACTTTGCTATTTCTATTTTAAAGACAAGAAACACTTATTTTCAAAGTAACATCCCTAATTGTGCATAGTAGGCAAGGCCAGTATTTGCCTGTGGATAAAATGTATGTTTTTTTTTCCCCTGATAATTCAGCAGCTTGGAATATGACAGAGTCCTGCTGCCCTCCTATTCCAACTATCAGACAGAGAGGGGAAAAAAAAAGGTTTAGCATTCAGCTTTCTAAATTCTATGCTCCAAGATGGGAGGTATTTTTTTTTTCCTTCACCAGCAAAGGGAACTCTGGCCTTTATTTTTTTATTATACACTTGAACACTTCTGAGTATGATCTTTGGGCAGAATCCAACCAAGTTTCTGCCCATAGGCTCAGAGTAGAAATTTCTCAATTTTCTCCAGGTACATGCTTTCACCTAGGCAATCATTTTGGGGCACACACTAATAAAAGTGCCTGTCCCTTTTCGCCAGGGGTTAAAGTTTGAGTAGCATATATCAGGAAGGAGCATATCGATAACTCAGGTGCACAACTCCAAAATGCCATCCTAGAAAGGTTTTTCTAGAGACAACTCAGAGCCCAAGTCTAGCAGTGGGCTCTTATTTGCAATTATCATAAAAGCCATAAAAATCCTTGATATTGTCATTTATGGTTACAACAAAATTTCAATGTCCAGGGAAGTCAACATGGTAATCTAGATCAAAGTGAGAGAAGAAACTTTGCAGCATGAGCCTCAAAAGCATATGACCAAGGATTCATTTCTGTTCACAGTGATAAGAAGAAACCAGAAAAAGGAGAAAGATGGGAGCTTCAAACAGATGCCCTAGAACGAAATCCATATATTGGCATTCAATAACCACGTAGGTAGAAACAACTGACTCATCCTGCCCAGAGACAACAGTAGATGTAGATTTTATTTTTAACTATATTTTTACTGTAGTTGAATTGGACTGTAGTCACCAAACTGGGGGTGGGTTAGGGAGGGGTGCTAGATCTCATAACTCTATGAAAACCAGTCAGCTTGGTATCCAGTGGTTAAATTTAAGGACCACAAAAATGTGTTTTGGCAATTCTGATATGGTATTAGTATCACTTTATACATATATATATATATATATATATATAGTTTTCCTTTTGATTATGAAACAGCCAGATAGCCAGCAATTAAGGTGTTTTTCATCTTTGTGAAATTCATAGGCAAATTCTGACTCTAAAATGCACAGTCTAAATGAAATCTTTGATCTCAATCTGTATATATATATTGTACATGACTGCTAGTAGGTATGAAATGCATTTTCAGAATTGAAAACTCATGCAACATAATCATGTGTTTGCATAAGGAATGTTACAATTCTTTCTACTGCAATTTAACAACAGGGGAAAATACTTAAGCAGTGCCATCTAGACCTTTTATCTTCTCATGTCTTCAAAAGCAGTGCTAAGTAAAAATAATAATAATAATAATAATAAAAATGGTTTATGAACCAAAAGACTTTACATTCTAGTATTAGGAACACAAAAAGTCTGTCAGCTTATAAAAGCACAACACATAGAGAAAGTTCAGTGGAATGCAGTGGGAAAATGAATCATGTTCATTTTAAGCAAGACCTGCATTAAATTGGCAACTAACACAATTTCCATTTTCTATAGGTCACTGTGTTCCAGTCTTATGATTAAGTTCATACTAAACAACAAAAACAGCAAAACAATCAACAACAGGTCTTACAACATATCTACATGTATATATGTGTATATATAGATCCATATAAACATAAATACATATATATGCATTCATATGTTGGAAAACAAAAGGAATAAGCTAATATGTTTTATTTCCTTCATTTAACCAATGTATGAGTATTTTTAATTGGCAACCAACAAATCAACCTATTGAAACTAGTAATACAGGGTACTGAGCATTTCTCTATCAGCAGATCAATGCCTACAGTTCTTATGAACCATTGCACAGTTTGACACTACAATAGTACTGTACCTCAGAACATCGGGAATTAACTAGTTCTCACATTGCTTGTCTACTTGCTCTCTTTTTCAAGAAAACAAATAACATTGTCTATTGGTGATTTAAAAACAAAGTCTTAAAACAGAAAATGAAAAAAAAATCCTCCTTGAAGGAGGAAAAAAAAAATAATAACCCCACCATGTTGGTTAGGGCAAATACTCTCAACTGTAGCAATCATGCCATTTTGCTAAGTGTACAGAGTCCATGTAATGTGAGCAACCATAACTTTCGCTGAGCGTGTGTAAATATTAAAACAGATTTCTTAAATATTTTTAACTTCTAATTTGTATTTTATGGTAAGGCAATGTGCTAATTCTGTTTATGGCTTATGTTCATGTGTTATAATATTATGTAAATAATTCAACATGCTGTAAATGAATAGTCAATAGATACAAATAATTGTTTAATTCTTTTTCTTAATTTTTATTTATTTTTTACTAAGTACAGTTACTGCAGTGCCCCAGCAGAGTAATTTAAACACCCTTTTGCATAAATGGTTTGGGATCCCAGACAGAAGGGTTTCAATTTGCTATCACAGACATACACACATACACACGCAAACACACTCACACACACACACACACACACACACACACACACACACTCACACTCTCACTTTCCGCTCTCTCACTTCCACTCTCATCCCCTTTATGGGAAATGCTGTAGTGTTTATGTAGTCAATGTAACAGCCAAGAGATAGCCTTAGAAATGGAAATGGGAAAAGCAGAAATGATCATTGATAACTTGATAGATTTTTTTATATGTCAGAGTTCAAGACACCAAAGGTTGTAACTTAAATCTCAATTTTAAAAGAGTAAAAGTTTATATTGATGGCACTACAGGAAATAAAAGTGCTTATTATTCATACCTGTTCCAGAAATTTATTACACATAATACACATGAGACTTTTTTTTAATAATAGCATTTTGTCTTTAGATAGTATTATTCCTTTTAACCAAAGACTCCAGAATTATTAAAAAACAAAAAAAAAAGGAAAGAAAAAAGGAAAAATAGGGGAAAATAAAAAAAAAAAGACTGCTTCACACCAAAGGTTTAAAAAATATTTTCCAAATACACTAGGAACGTTGTAAAAACTAGTAAGGAGCCAACAGAATGCTAACTAAGATACTGCCGTAAAGAAATCATTTAAGAAAAAAAAAGCAGCAACACCCTTAAAAATTTATCACTTAAAAATTGAAGTGAAACATTTCTGTAGATATATGCAAAAATTCTAACATCAGATTTTAATTTGCTTTGAAAAGTTCTTTTGTGATAAAGATAAATATGATCCAATATGATGACAAACAAAACTTTGTGTTTTTTAACTTTCAAAACCAAATGTCTCTCTCCTGTCAGATGTCCACTAATCTGATGCCCATTTGTGTGTCTTTGTACCACCAGAAGCAAGCTGACAGTTCCATCAGCTTGTATCTTTTTCCTTTTCAGTTCAGTAATTTGAGTTAAACCATGGTCATTTTAAACATAATTATTTCAAACAAAGTTGCAAATGATTTAAATTCCATAGCATTTAAAAAATTTTATTTGCATGGGTGTTTAAATAGTTCTGTTATGAATATTGTCCCTGCACAGTTCTGAATTGTCCTTTTATAAAAAGTGATATTCTAGTTTCTTCACAATGTAGTGATTATCAGCCTTACTAATTACCTTGTAGCCTTTCTTAATATGCACATAATGCACATTTTCCAATGGCTAGAAAATGCAAAACACAAGTGGATATCATTGCATCTATTTTCATGTCTTTCTAAAAAACAGGACTACTAAAATCTCTGGGATACATGAGATAGTAACAAATGAGGATTATAAATGAGTAGCACATAAGAATTATTTTCTTGAATTTAAACTTATTACAGCCAGTTTCAGCATGTAAATATATAATAATGTTGGCTAGTGTGTAATTCTTGAACTAAGAAATATAAATAAAACTTAAAAGAATGTGTTGTGGTTTCATTGGGTTCAGAGTGTGTGTGTGTGTGTGTGTGTGTGTGTGTGTGTGTGTAGTTTATTAGTATGAGTTAGATTGTTGAATCCTGGCTTTGTGAAAAGCAATGGAAAGCTTCAAACTTGGGACCTGCTGTTGGGCAGATTTGAGTTTGAGCTCAAACTTGTCACATATTAGGCATTTGACTACGCAGCTACTTAATCCATCTAACTCTGTTTTCTTATCTGTAAAGCAAAGATATAATTGCACCTCCCTCATAGGGCTGTTGTAAAGATGGAATATAATAACCCATTAGAAGTCCTTGACACCTTGCATGGTAAGTGGTATGTAAACAGTAGATACTATTGTTGTTGCTTTTGTTAATTTTCATCATTACTATAATAGCACATATATCACAAATTGTATTATGCCTAAAACTTCACAATAATTATTAAATGTTCTCTTAGGATAGATATTTTATATCAAGGATAATTAATTTAAAAATTGGCTTTACTCATGAAAATATGCTAAACATTATGCATTTGTTTAACATTGAACGTATATCTAATGAAGACATTGTGCTAAGCTCTTTGCAAATTTAATACTCATTTAGTCCTTACCATATTCCTCAAGTAAAAGAAACTCAAGATCAGAAAGAGGGAGTACCTTGCCTGTGAGACTGGAAGAACTTGGATTCCTACCCAGGTTGGTCTCATCTTCAAATCCTTGTAAGCTCTTTCCACTTCAGCATTAAAAGCAACCGGACTTACTTAATTCACATTCATTTTGGTCATTTCTCAAAAAACATTTGCTGAGAGTCTGCCTTCTGCCATATGTAGTACTAGTACTGGAAATGTACAGGTTGAGCACACAAAGCCCCTGCCCTATGGGATTATTTGGCACCACTCAAACATGTAGGAACTCTCTTAAGGCCAGCAACTCATTTGGTGATAAGCTTCGTGACTTTCACCCCTCATGACTTTAGAATGTCCAAGAAGCACCTGATAGACACTATCTGTGAGGGAGGCAGCCTGTCAGGACATTATTGTCCAATACATTCAGGATTAAAAGGAGCTATTGCTATCAAAGAATGAACATCACTGAAAAGACCCAGTTATGGGATGAGCGAAGAACCAGTTCTTCTCAGCTTACACTATAAATTGCAAATTATGTAAACCTACAAATGCAAAATACGTGCATTTTCAGTTGACACCTTTCATGCTAAGTTTCAGCATTCTGTCCAGCAAAGAGAACAGAAGTCAGCTCCAGTACAGGAACACGTTCAAATAACTGGTGAGGTGTGTGTGTGTGTGCACGCACACACGCGCACGCACAGAAACTCATGTAGGTGGGATGGTGAGAGAGCCAATAGGAAAGACACCATAGGTGCAATTCATGGTCAGTAACTTAGCTCTGGAATAGGAAAGCCCCAAACACCTTCCCTCAGATGTGCTGATCAATTCATAATTGGTAAATTCCCCTACTCATACTCCAACTAGTATAATTTCTTCTAAAAACACTTCAGATAGCCTCACTCTCTTCTGATAATTTGTTCTAATTCTGAAATATCATATATCATTTTTTTCCATACAGAATATCCCTCTGAGCCATTCCACCCCTAGAATAATAACAGGTTAGTAAGAAAATCTCTCAGAGATATCAATAGGCATAATAAGTCCATAATCTTTGATTTCCTAAGGCAGACAGCAGCAAGATAATGTAAATACATTCTTATCCCCATGTGATACAATGTGTAATGTGTCAGAGCATTAGCCAAATGTGCAGCCCTCTTCCACCCTACCCACCATAGTATCACCCTACTATATGGACTAGAACCAAAGAATAATCATGAAATGGCCAATTCCAGAAAAGCCCAGAATGATTAGGCTTCTTTGGTACATCTCCTTATCAATGTGTTTATTTGTTCATATTCTGATGCATTCTTTTGTTTGGTTCTAGTGGCCAGCTAGTACATTAGTATTCATTCATATATTTACTTTTTCACTTCAGAGATTTTTATTGGAAACAAAAGGAAAAGCTCCTGGGACATACTCAGAGACAATGCTTAGTGTCCCACTAATACTGAGGAAAATGAATGTCCTTGAGGGTAAGGAGAGAGGAAAAAAAAATTCTCTCAGATTGGGAAGAAGGATACCTGGTTACATGGAAGTAGAGATTTGCACACTATTCAGTGGTGGTGACCTGAGGAAATGGTGGACCTCAGAGCAAATTGTGTAATGAAGTTTGGGAAACCTGCCCCTGGCATTGCCCCAGACATGCTACAAATGACAGACTCTTGTGATCACAGTGAAAGCATCACACAGGCTGGAGCATCTCAGTAGAAAAGAAAAAAAAAGCTTCTGTATTTCTGCAGCAGTATAATGCTGCTAGATAGTTTCATTTAAAAAGTTAGATTCATCACTACATTCCCATCTGAGACCTAGTGGGTACTTGGTCCCTCAACCCCACAGAGTGGTATGAGAGACAACAGGATGGATTTAATGTTAGATCAGCAATATACTATTTCTAGGATTCGATGTGCAAAGGAAGTGGGCATAACTTGTTTCCGTTCTGAAAGAAAGCTAACAAGAGATCTAAGGTTTGGCTAGAGGATTAATATATCTCACACCCTATGTTTTAGAAACTCAAATGTGTATACAGGGCTTAATAGGAATGGTAAAATAGTAATATACACTTGGCACAAAACAATAGGGAGTGGTGGGGACTGTGGATAACTAGGGAGGACAAGCTCTACCTAAAAGCAGTTACTATTAAGCCCCATCCAATGGTTGCCTTGAGGGATTGCAACCCTGGGGTTGCCAGATGAGTCTTAGAATTCAAGAAAACCCCAAAGCACTGCATCTTTTATTTTCTGGACAGTTACAGTATGGTCAGAGAGACACTGAAACATTCATCTTTCCTATGCCAAAAATCCCATCCTGATGTTCTAGATCTGTAATCCCAGGAAAGAGCATATTACAAGATCTATGAGAGTATTTTCATATGAAGCAAGCTTCTATGCTATTATAATTGTGACAAGATCTCTTTTCTTCACTTTCCTGGAGGCCGACACCTTATAAATGAAATTTTTTATGCTCTCTCAAAATAAGAAAGATATATAAACTTTTTTATATTATAAAGTATACAGAATTGCAACAGAGGTTTTCACAATGTGAACATGTGATTGACTACTTTTAAGTCACTCTCTTTGAAGCTCAGTGTCTCTTTTCCCTATGCAGTGACTCAGAAGTCCTTTATCTCCCAACACTTCCTGGATCCATCCAGCAGTAGTGAACTTGACTAAGAACAACACAAAAACCACCCAAGGAGGGATTTCGGTGAGGACCAAAGAGTTATGAGGGGGCAAGGAACTTTTGGGAGAGAAATGGAGAGAGGAAAGGGGAGGGCAAGGGTGGAAGCTTAAGGGATCTCCATCATTACAGAGTGTGCCATGGACTTCGGTTCTTGACGATGTCAACAACTTCAGAGATGAAGTCTGGGGCACAAATTAAATGGGAAATAGAAGTTACGGAGAAATTTCCACCTCCCCAAAGACCCTATGTAGAATGGAGCTTAGTGAATGAACCTGAAGTGAAGAACTAATAAAAAATTATCCAGAAACTTCTGAGGTGAAGCAGCAGTAGTAGAAGAGGGAAACTATACATGGAAAGGAAGACATTTTCTTCTAACTACAATAACAAAATATTGACATGGTCAATAAACAAAATAGTTTGAAAATCACTAGCCCACAGTGGTGAGTTGAAGAGCCTGGTATTACCCATTATACTGCTGCAGAAAGACAGAAGACGGAAGAAAGAGAAGGGGAGAGGAAAAAATAAAGAGAGAAAGCAAAGACTTTTGGAAACATTTTCAGCACCTGACACCACCTCACCCACCCCTCTAAGGTATGTGATGTGAATTTAACTCTCAAAATAGCAGTGTGAAGTATAAACTATTGGCATACCTATGTTACAGAGAACGTAACATGGAACAATTGGTATTGCATCCAGAGCTGACTGACTCCAAGGCCCATGAACTTCACCCCTTTACTTTCATGCTACAAAATGCATTGCAGAGCTTCAGTTTCGCTGCTGGAGATACAGTACTTTTAAAAGTGAAGTTAGAAACAAGGTCAAAGTATTTAGGGAAAAAGAAAGGGAGGAGTGTTTACTCTTAAATTTCTATATGTTTATAGTTTTACACTTAGTGTTATTTTTTGAAGCTGAGAATTGTCAAATTCTAGATATTTTGATGTTTCTTTTAATTTATTTGGGTGACAGAAGAGAGATGTATATGTAAATTAAATGAGTAACTTTGACACATCTTCGAAAGGATTTTGAAAATCTCCTTTCTTGCTTTCTCTTTAAATAAGGTTATCTTTTTTTAAGACATCATTTAGAACAATTTTGAATTGTAAAAGCAGTACTTACTTCTCAATGTGGAAGATGTTATTTTTTTAAGTCCCCAAAGTAATGGTTGAACGTTCCTTTATAAGTAAGACAATACAGACAGAGAAGGCACACTGCTGTGGTCATCTGGTCAACTGGACATGAGGAAAGAAGGCTAGGAGCCTGAAACTTTCCAAGAGATCAAAAGAGTTTCTGAATGTGTAGGCTAATAAATGCTCCTGAGAGTTGTGTGAGATTTGTGGCAGGAAACCATCAGTGTTCTTTGAACCTCAATATAGGAGTGGCCCTGGGTAGAGCTTACATTTCTCATTCTGAATGGTCTAAGCCCTGACTGAATAAAATGGAAAGATTCTTTCCTCACCTAGTTTTTTTTACTTGCTTGAAAACACCCTTGGAGGGATCGAAGAACCATTTGAGTTGGAAATCTTTCAGAGTAGCTTGCCAAATCTTTATTTATTCATACTTATTTCTCATTCCACTTGCCAGGAATTCATTTGAACATTTAGAGAATCTCTCTGTATGTATAAGACAAAACTATTGATGCATACAAAGTACAAGATGATTAATAAATAAAAACTTTTAAATGTTTTAGAAGCTTCATTTAAAATTAAATTACAGGGGTGATCTTGCCAGTTTGAAATGAGCTTTTCCCATTTCAGCTTTGGCAGATAATAAGGACCCTGGCTCCTGGCTCTTGTTCTTGTTCCAAGAGCCGTCTTGAAGCACTTGGGACAGCCTCTTTAGAATCCTTGGTTTGGAGTGGCCCGGGAAAAGCAAATGTTCAGGAAGCGTCCCAAACTCACATAGCAAGTGCAAAGCCTGGGGAGGCCCAGCTTTCAATCTCCCCTTCCCAGCAGTATTAGGGTTCCCCAGAGAAATAAGAGCCAATAGAATGTGTGTATATACACACATAATTGCTCATGAAATTATGGAGGCTGGCATGTTCAAAATCTGCCTGGTGGACCAGCAGGCTGGAGACCCAGGGAAAAACTGATGTTGCAATTCAAGTCCAAAGGCCCTCAGCCTGAGGCCAGAAAAGTTCCAAACTTGTAGTTCAAGTCCCAAGGCCATCTGCTGGAAGAATTTCTTCTTGCTCAGGGAAGGTCAATCTTTTGTTCCATTCAGACCTTCCACTGATTGTATAAGGCCCACACACAATCTGGAAAGCAGTCTTCTTTACTCAAAAGCCACAGATTTAAATGTCAATCTCATCCAAAAACCAGAAATACCCAGAATAGTTTTTGACCATGTATCTGGGCATAATGGTGTGACCAACTTGACACATAAAATTAGCCATCACACGGCCCATATGCTATAAAGCAGCCAAGGTAATGTGAAAATGCAAATACAATCATGTCACTTTCCATCTTAAAAACCTTTAAAGTTTCTACGATATCCTTAGGAAAAGCCCCAATTTATCTTGGTTCTCAAGGTCCTTTGTGACCTGTTGCTCATTTATAGACCTCAGTTCTCCCATCCCTTGCTTGAATCCCAAGATCCCACCAGACCAAATTACTTTCAGTTTCACAGAGATACTATTTTTTTCTAGAAATTTACAGTTTATTCTTCCTGCAACATTTCGCCTTATCCCCCAAATTGTCTCCCTCATTAATTCCTATTTATTTTTTCCAGGTAAAAATTTAGACATCACTTCATCTGAGAAAGCTTTCCTGACTCCAGAGGTTGATAATTAATTCCCAACAGTCTGCCTAGCACATACCATATGCTTGTAACTATTTGTAAAATAACTGAATAAAATCCACATGTTCTGCAGAACCAAAAGTAATGCTGAGTATGGTTACATATAGTGTTAGGTGACAGCAAAAACTATTTTATAAGGGGCAATTTTCTCTTGGAACCAACCTTCTTGGCACTCTGAGTTTTACTTCTACTTCAGTGATTGCCCCTTCTCGGAGTCCTTTGCTGGTTTCTCAATGGTTCCCTAACTTCTTCCTGTTGAAGTAACTCATATTTGTACCTTCATTCAATACTTCTCTTTTAAACCTCAGGCAGTTGCTTGGCCTTATATTTTGGATGTCTAATGGGTCTTTCAAACCCCAAATAGTCAAAATTGATTGTTCTCCCAAAGTTGAGGGTGACTTTAGCTATTCTGGCTAAGACAACTGTAGTCATTTCTTCTTTTTCTTCTCCTCTCACCTTATGGTGACTAAAAGTTCAAAATATACCCAGAAGCTATCTACTTCTCACACTTTATACCTCTTACCACCCTTCTCTCAGTCACTACAGTCTGTAACCTGGCATGTTTAAACAGCCTCCTACTTGGTCTTTTCGCTGCAGCCTTTCCCAACCTACAGACTTTTCAACAGCCAGAATGGTCACTTTGAAAGGAAAGTTAGATTATGGATTTGCTCTGCTCAAAATGCTACATGCCTCTCTGTTTCAATCAGAGTAAAAGCCAACTTTCTTAAAATGTCCTGAAAGTTCATACACAGCCTGGTTCTCTGCACTTGCCTAATTGATGCTGAATCTTATTACTCTTCCCCTGGCTCTCTGAGCTCCAAACATACTGGCCCCTTTGCTCTATCTCACAGGGCTTTCATTCTGTTCACTCTGCTTCTAACCATCCTCCCCAGGACATACTTGATTAATTACCTCACCCCCTTCAAGTCTTTCAATGAGTTCTATCCTTGCCAATTTATTTAATTTCAAGTCAAATACCTTTCCAAGCCCATTATTAGGGAGTTTATTGAAAGAATATTGCCTTGGTCATAGCCAAAGATTCTAATTTTAGTAAGTTTTGGGGTTGGACCCAGTGACCTATATTTTTCATAATAAATAAGTACTGTCATGATCATTAAAGTTTTTTTGCACTACTGAAAAATTCTCAAGGTGGTTTGACCTGACAGTGTCAACGCCCCTTAAAATGTTCTGAGTTGCCACATTAAGGCTTTGGCTAAAGATTTTGTTTCATCTACAAATCATGAGCATATCCAAAGAATGTTCTAACAGAAGAAAAAAAAATTCTTGTTCTGTTCTCTTAAATAATAAGAAGAATGATGATAATAATGATTATTAATAATAATTATGTTTTGGAATGTGCAGGACTTAATGGGAAAATATGTATGCATTTAGCAGAATAGAGATGTTCCTAATTTCTCTTTGAAAATGGAGATTCTTTCATTATGGGGACTTTTATCTTGATACTTGTTGATCCTAAGCCTCACCTTTCCATGTATATCATATTTATTTTTAACTCAGGATTTTCATTTCCCCTGACCCTAACACCTAATGGAAGCAAAGGGCTGATGATGAAAATGAGACTATGATGTTTGATCTAGGGTATAAATAGAAAAGCCTAGAACTTAGGCAGAAAAACTGTATAAACAGCCCTTAACTTGCTACATGACCTTAGGAACTGCATTTCAACTCTCTAAAGCTCAGTTTTGTCATCTATGACACAGAAGGAAAAATATTTTAGTATCAATGTGAAAGCATTCTATAAAGTATAAAGTACTGTAATACTGTGTGCGCTCAGATATTATTAGTATTATTACATAGTCATCTTCATTTTCTTGATCTACATTTATAATGGAAACTTGTTACCTTTCCTGTCTCTATGTTATTAGAGACAGTGGCTTACCACAATATAAGGAGAGTTGGCCATGATGGCATTTCTTCCTGGGTGTAGGCAATAAGGAGATCCATTATCTGAAAAGGGTTTGAAATAATAATAAAATTGGCAGAAATTTAGTCTGTTTTTTTTTAATTATCATCATAAACCCACAATGTTAAAAATGTCAGAGATAAAATGCTACCCCGCTTCAGATTCCTTCCTTTGCTCTGACTCTTCCTTAAGAGCTACCATTCTCCACTCATAATCCCTGTGATTACGAGGGCTCACCCTCCTGCAGACTCTAGTGTGGGCACGTGACCCAGGCCTGACCTGTTGTTTTATTCTATCCAACTTGGCCACAATGATTTTTGTAAGATAAATAAGTGACCAAGTCAGTCTAATCAACAGCAAACAATGCTAGGATTCTTGTGTGTAGTGAGTAAGATATTTCTTTATCTCAGCTGGAGTTGAGAACAGGGTGGGGAATACATGTGGCACTTCTAGCAGCCCCCCCCCCCCCCCCCGCTGCCAGCACAAGGAGAGAATCTGCCTGGAAACTGAGCCAATATAACTTAAAGTAGAGACAAGGTAAGAGTGAGACCATGTCCAGATGGCATCATTGGATCATGTGGAGACAGATGCTTGTGCCTATACTGTCTAGAATCAGATAAGCCCATGCTAGTTTGATTTGGGTTTTTATCACTTACATCCTGAAGATCACTAAGGCAAGGGTCTTTATAAAAATGAGTTTGAGGGGTGCCTGGTTAAACATCTGAGGGGTGCCTGGTTAAGCATCTGAGGGGTGCATGGTTAAGCATCTGAGGGGTGTCAGTTAAGCATCTGACTTTGGCTCAGATCATGATCTTGCAGTTTATGAGTCTGAGCCCCACATCGAGCTCTGTGCTGACAGCTCAGAACCTGGAACCTGATTCAGATTCCCTCTCTCTCTGCCCCTTCTCTGCTTACGCCCTGTCTCTTTCTCTTTCAAAAATAAATATTATTTTCTTTAAATGAGTTTGGTTTACCTTGGAAGACATTGAGTGGAGGGTTAGCTCATGTCAGAAGTAAAGTGTGTAGTGTGGTCCAGTCAATGAAAGAATCCTGGGTTCTAGTGCCAACTCATTTCTGAGCCTCAATTTTACTTCCTACAAAGTGAGTGAGGGAAAGTTAGGAGAGATGATTTCTGGATAATTCAAACTTCTAATAAGAAGAGTTTCTAAGCATAGCTCAGGCATACCTTGGTACATGATGGAAATTTTGGAAAATGATCCAGATTTGAAAATAGGACTGTGAATCACCTGCCAAAACACAAATAAGTCATGTAAGACATTCTTTCTGCAACACATTATGACACTGGACTGATGACATGGAAACCCTAAGGCAATGAACATGACTGTGGCTGCCACACCATCTCAGTCATTTTTATTGCTTTTACCATTATATTTTGATGTCAAAACACATGAGGCCTCTGTATTTACAGTTGTTCTGTTAATGCATTATAATTGCAGATGTACTCAAAGGAGAAGCTTGATTTTTTTGCCTAAATGACACCTTTAATCAATTCTGAATAAAGCATGACTCCAATTAGAGATATCTTCAGAAAATTACACCTAATAGCATCATTTATTAGAATTCTAAATAGGAGCTCTTTGTTTCAATGTCATCTCCTTTTAACTGTTTTCCTAGGGAAGGGCATGGTTTCCTGCACACTATGCCAGAAGGTGAAATTCTTATGATTGGGATTCATCATATCTGATCCTACACTAGGTAACTCATTGAACATGTTTTTCTGCTTAAAATAAATCTAACAAGCTATTTGGATTATCCACAAGTGCCAAGTAGTATAGAAAAATGTGGAAGCGAGCAAGTCTTCAAACCTCTCCACAATCTATTCGAAATGTAATGGAGGATACAGATGTATGAGTTAGCACATGACTAGCAAAGAAAGGGAAGTGTATTTCATGCAAGAGGAATAGCCTGAGTGACTATGAAGTCTGGAGGGTTGAATATGACAGATTGTGCTTGAAATACAATAAAATGAAGATGAGGTCATACTGGGATAAGATGGGTCCTAATCCAATGATTGATGTTCTTATAAGAAGAAGAAATTTAGACACAAACATGCCGAGGAAAATGGCTATGCTAAAATGGAGGCAGAAATTGGAATTATAATGTTGCAAGTTTAGGAATACCAAGGATTGCTGGCGACCACTAGAAGATAGGAAGGAAGAACGGACCCTCTCCTAAAGCCTGCAAAGAGAATGTGACTTTGCCATCCATCATGAGAAAAGGAAGCCCTTGGAAGTCATCAGTCTCCCAAAAAAGAACAAAAAGAGTAGGTCTGAAATCAACTCATTGCCTTCAGCAGAGTTACCTCAGCAGACAAGCAGGGCCATGAGCAAAGACCAAGTTGTTGCCCCTGAGATTTGGGAGCTGTTTGCTATCTTGCATTATTGGATTAAACAACAATAACAGCAACAACTAAACTATTACATTGCCCTAGTATATTCCCTTACTTTTTAGCTTTTTTTCCCACCCCAACCATCTATTTTCAGTTTCCTCTGATCTTCCCAGAAGAAGCAGTTTTATCTGCTAGCCAACTTCTTTTAGCCTAATGATTCAACATCCTATTATAGATATTGTACTTAAATAGTTCATAATCTCTCACTTCCAGACATGAAGAATGGAAAGAATTTTTCCTGAAGCTGTATGCCAACATGCCTCATGAGATAATTTCTCATAAGTTTTGTTATTTTTTTTTCATTGAAATGCCTTTGTCCCAAAGGATAAGAACTTTGGCAAAAGTAGCCACAGCAACAATGAAAAAGTCCTGGTTCTCTGTGTGTCCTCAGTACCTAGCACTATGCCTTGTACAAGGCAGGAACTTAGAGAATATTCAACAGAGAAATGTGTGAATGATAGAATGAGTATGTTTTTGCTGTTATTTAAGTCAGAAAATACATGAAAATATTTAAAGTGTCCATCTTAGAAGATAAATGAAAAAAAAATGTGTACACTTAAAAAGTTTGGCTCTTCAAATGGAATGGGGTGAGCTCTATGGAATTGTCACAGCCCCAATAGCAAAGGCAAGCAAAGGATATAAACTATTTTCAATGGAAATAAAGTAACATGGTTAAAAGTAAGGGCTTTAAGTGTCACAGGGCCTAGAATTGAAGCCTGGCTCTAGCTCCTATTATATGAGTTTCTTGGCAAATTTCTTCATCACTCCTCACTTTTTTTTTCTTCTGTATAGAATGTAATTTATGGCTAAAAGGATGTTAACCAATTATTTGCTAACTCAACAGAGACCAAAATAAATTCCAATAAATTTAAGTGGAAACAAAACAAAAAAAGAGTTCACTTAGAACAGAGTATTCCCCTTTTTGCTTTTAAAAAAGTCTCAGAGTTATATGTGGGATTTAAGAAACAAAACAAGCAAGCAAAGGGGGAAAAAAAAGAGTGAGAGGCAAACTAAGAAACAGACTTAACTGTAGAGAACAAACTGATGGTTATCAGAGGGGAGAGGGTAGAGAGGATAGGTCATACAGGTGATGGGTATTAAGGAGTGTACTTGTAATGACCACCAGGTGATATATAGAATTTATGTACTGGAATTTAAATAAAAAACTTCTCTTGTTTGTTTTTTTTAACTTTTTTTTTTATTGAGAGACAGAGAGCATGAGCAGGGGAGGGCAGAGAGAGGGGGAGACACAGAATCTGAAGCAGGCTCCAGGTTCTGAGCTGTCGGCACAGAGCCAGACGTGGGGCTCAAATTCACAAACCACGAGATCATGACTTCAGCCGAAGTTGGACACTTAACGAACTGAGCCACCCAAGCGCCCATAAATAAAAACTTTTAAAAAACTAGGAAGAGTTAGATGAAAGAATGTGGAATCTTTTGTAGAGCACCTGCAGCTTAATTGTCTGTAGACAAAGAAAATAAAATTGAAATTTTTTATATAAATGTTTACTGTAATTGTAGAGCCCCCAAATCATTCAGTGATTATGTTAAAATGAAATGGTATTACTCAGAGTCAGTATTGTTAATTCTCAGTATAATATTACATTTCAAAAACAGAGTTTAGTATAAATATAGCTTTGGTGAGAAATTATGAAATATAAGTTTTGACTTTAAGGATAACTTTATTTCCATAGTCATAATGTTATTAAAATCACCTTGTATGGATTTGATATCAATAAGAAATGGATAATAAGAGGATAGACTTTTTATATCCATTATAATTTATTTTTCTGAATAAATAAAAAGTAACATACTGAAAAAAGGCTCAGAGTTTATTGCCACAAGTAAATGTGGAATTTCTGTACTAGTAAGTAATCAATAGATATTAACTAATAACTATCTTCATTCTCGTCGTCTATATTATTTGCCAATAATCTGCTAGGATCTACAAATTTCAAGGTGAACAGTTTCAGTTCTCTTCCCTGCCCTTGAGGGACTTGTGATCTAGAAGGAGATTATTACTAGTTATATTCCTATCAAAGACCCTCTTCTGTTGAATCTCAGAATTTCATATTTTGTAGCGGTGTAATGCAGCAACTGATGTAAAAGAATTTGTTATAGCAGTGTTTTTGATTGGAAAAACTCCTCCCATGTGGCATAATCAAGGGACTGAGGTCCAGCCTTGGGGCCGTCCAGGACTGATTACTTTAACTGCTGATCCAGACTGCTTTCCATGGAGCTTTCCATGATGGCAAATTCCTTACCTGGTGGCACTTTAGTTTTTGGAAGATCAATCTTGCACAAGTTAATGCTTATCCTGAATTGCAATACCTTACTGTAAGGGAAATTGCTATTCAAATTATGTGAACATTTTTGAGAAAATTATATGCATCATCTTTTGTGTTTCTTATCATCAATAAATGAGAGTACCTGTATTCCCAATTCTCTCCAACATTGTTATAATTTTGCTTAAAACATTTTGTAAGTTATTATTCATGAAAAGACAACCATTTGCTTCTGCATCTCATTGGTGGTTAATAAGATCAAATATTTTCATATGTTTGTTGGCCATTTTTCTTTTGAGAGCTGCCTAGCAATGGCAAGTTTGAAAATAGACACATTTCAGAGCTATCAAGTTAAATAGAGTTGAACTCAGTGAAATAGGAAGCAGCTTACAAAGAAACCAATACTTCCAAGTGGTCTTTTCTGAAGGATGTAAGAAAATTTGTATTGTTACTAATTAATTATAAATAAATCCTCTGCTTTTCTTCTCTACTAAAGAATGGCCAAGAATACAGCATGACTATTTTGGTCAGTGTGTGTCTTTTATTGTTCTTTTCCCAGTGATATTACATATATATTACAGATATGTGTGTCAAGACACTAAAACCCCCATCTTGGGTTCCTGAATTAATAGAAAAAGGTCAGGAAATAGACCAGGATATGGTCAGAATTCTTTCAGAAGAAATGCATGTAAGCCTGGGAATTCCATCATCCCTTGAAGAAAATTAGTTGCAAGGCTCACAAATGTCGAATAAAAGTTATGTTCCAACCCCCTTTGGCAGCTGTATAGTTCTAGAAGCCACCATCTCTGATATTCCTCAGGAAAATCTCTGAATTTGTATAGTGTCTTAACTTGCCAAAATTCTCTCATGGAATTGTTATAGACGCAGAGAACACAGGTCTCTTGGCACTTAATCCAGTCTGTTATCATTGTGTCCTTTCCAATATGATCTAGTAATTATAGATCATAATTATCAAACATCATCTAGCAATGGGGCACTGGGGATGGGACCACATCTAACAAGAATCAGGTTAATTCTTGAGTTGCTAGACCAAGGTTTTCTAGAATGTTGCCTGCTGGAAAACCACTTGTAGGTAAATCATGTGGGCTGGTCCCATTCCATATCTACAAAAGTATAATCTCTGGGATTGGTACCTTAAAAAGCTCCCTTTTTAAACAAGCACCCAGAGGCTATTCTGTTGTATACGGCTAAGATAATTAATTAGTGCTTCTCTTTCTTTTTGTGGAAGGCATTAGGATGGACTTAAATTCAGTTTCAGCTTCTCGTAAATTTTGTCGTATTTTATGCACTAATCATTTTAATTCACTTATTAATTTGAGCAGAGTGAAAGAAAAGGGAAAAAAATGATATGAGAATCAGAATGCCAAAACAAATTAACTATTAATGATCCAGAAGGTTTGGATGAACAGTAGTCCCCAGTCTCAAAAAAAAAAAAAAATCCCTTATTTAAGAGGGCCTTCACTTAACTGCTTTAATAAGAGCTAGTCAACTGAAAGACATCTTTGAACAAATAATAAAGAACACGGTGTCTCATGCATAAACAATGTGGTGTCCTGAGAGACGGGTGGATGGGCTTGGAGCCAGACAGATCTGCATATAAATTCCAGCTCCTCTCCTTATTAATTCCTGTGGCCCTGCTTAAACAATTTAAACATTCTAATCCTTAGCTCCATGATCTATAAAATGAGGCTAATACTATTTCTTCTTTACAAACTTGTAAATATTTTAAAGTTCCTAGCATTAAGTAGACACTTTGTAAGGACCAAGATAGGAAATGATTAATCAAAAATGTTGACTATGACCAATGCCAAAGAATGTGGCCTTATATGAAGTTGCTGGGTTTTGTCACAGGTAGTTCTTATTTGTTTACTGTGGGACTATATCAATGGACTGTTTATGGTTTTATTGACCTGACAGATTAAAAAAAAAAAAAAGAACATAGCTCAATTCTTTTTCCTCCTGTCAGATAACATGATAAGAAACAGAAGAAATAAGCTTTTAGCCTTAAATAGTGTTAATTTTTCTGTTACTAAAACTTTCTTTCACTGAGAAAGATAAATTCAGTTTCTCCAATAAAAAGGAAGCCTCTATTACTAATAAGTTGACTCCAGGAGTAAATAAGACATTAAGAAATAAGATTCTACCTTTGATGTAACAAGCACAGGTGAGGACAGAGAAATACCTTGCTTTGCATGACAGAAGTAGAAGAAAATAATTAAAGATAGAGCCCTGGTTCTGAATTGAAGCCATGTAGTGCACATCCTATTCATGGAAAACAATGAAATCCAACTCAACTTCTACACTTTCTTCTTTTGAATAAGCAGCTGAATAGACCAATCAGAAGCCCTATTTCATGTATCCAGGTGGTACTGCCAATCAAGGTACCCCACATTCCCCGTCTCCTGAATGCACTTTTTGAAGCAATTAACCAATCCGCTTCAACTCAATGATTTGTACTAGAGTAGGCATGTCACCCACAGACCACATGGAGTCCTTTAGGGGAGACCGAAAGAATTTGAGAAAGAGTACCTTTCTTTTCTAATAGAGAAAAGAGAAAAAGAGAGAATCCTAATAAGATTGTTTAGTGCCTATATCCGGCTATTACAAAAGCCCAGGACTTTTTGGTTACCTTAGTCAATAAATTCCCTTTCTGTGCTTAGGCTGATTGGACTTGATCTCTTAAGAGTCTAATTTCATTGGTCTGAGAGGCTGGGCTACAAAAGAACTGGAAACAACTGTGTCCTGAAACACCCCTTGATTCTGCCAACTAACTCTATGGTCTTCAACAATGGTTTTCAGTTTTTAAGCATTTTAAGTAAATTTTCCAAGATGTTGTTATTATTGCTGCTATTGTTGTCATTCTTGTGTTAACATGAAACTATGAATGTCATAACTCTGCTTTTCATCCCACTAATTTTGACCTGACCCTGGAAGATGCATACCTGCAGGCATATGTATTCTTCTGATTCTGAAGCCTGGGTGAGCTTCAGAGCATGCAGTCAGCTGGAAAGTCCACAAACAAGACCAGCTTTCTGAGAAGGAGCCTGCCAGAAAAGCTGCTACAAGCATATTGTGTGAGCAGCTGGCCTCAGCAGCAGTGAGAATTTACCAGAAAAGAAGATGGAGAAAAACGTTTGCAAGCAACAGTTTGAGATCAAGAGGGTCCAGAAGGCATAGACTGTATGTGTATCCCCACTGCATTTAAAATGGGATCCTCAAGAGAGAGGTCTCCATCCATCCATCCATCCATCCATCCAATGGAATGGAGTCAGGAATTTGCTATTAATCACATTTAAAATTTGAATGGAATTTATCTTATTCCAAACTCAAATGATGATTCTCTCTGTAGTTGGACCTCCTCCATTGAACAGGCTGTGCAACCTTCTTGGCTGCTAGGCCAAGTGGAGGGCTTCCAGGTTGCTTCTTTCCTTTTGCCTTCATCCCCTCCATTCTTGAACGTTGTTCAATCAGAAATGACCTCCTAAATCACTGGGATCTGGCCAATAATCCTCAGGGAGTTTTGCATTGCAAGACAGAATGAAGACAGAATAACTTTTGAAATCAGACAGATTTCAATCTCAATTTCCCTCCTTCCCTCTCTCTTTTCCTTCCTTCCTTATTTATGGAGTACCTATTCTATGCCAGACACTATTAGATACTAGAGATACAGAGACAAAAAAACAAAAACAAAACAAGAAACAAAAACAATAACAGCAACAAAAAGAAAACACAGTCTCTTCTTTCCTGAAATAGAGGATCATTCAATGAGTAAACACCTTAAGTAACTTCCTATTTGAGCCAAGTCATTTCCTGTGTTGTAGCCTCAGTTTCCTCATCTGTATCATGGATATAGAAATGCCTACCTTGCATGACTAAAGAAGACTTCAGGTATGTGAAATCTTGGAAGCTGCACAATCGAGAGGTGAAAAAAAGATGTGTGTCTTAAAGATTAATAAAATTAGTTAATATTATCTGGAAACCCCTGTGTTTTTTACTTTGTGGTAGGAGAAGCTAAATAGAAGAAAAACTATGAACCTATGGTCAGTGGACCTCATCTGCTCTGAGTCTCCCAGAGCCTCTTCTATAAAATGGTGACAGTCAGATTCACCCTACCTCCTCAGAGGGCTATGCAAGAATTGTGTGAGTTATTTTAAAAAGAGAGAGAGGGAGCAAACATTTAAAGCACCCTTTGCAAACTGAAAGCAGTGGTTCTTGATTTGGGGTAATTCCCACCGTCTTCCCCCACCCCCCAGGAGACATTTAGCAACTTTAAAAAAACACCTTTTAGGGGCACCTGGGTAGCTTAGTCAGTTGACTGACCAACTCCTGATTTCACCTCAGGTCATGATCTCATGGTTTGTGACTTCAAGCCCCGAGACTGGCTCTGTGCTGACAGTGCGGAGCCTGCTTGGGATTCTCATTCTCTCTCTGTCTTCTCCCTCCCTGCCCTTCCCCTGCTTATGTTCATGCTCTCTCTCTCTCTCTCTCTCTCTCTCTCTCTCTCTTTGAAAATAAATAAACTTTTTATTTATTTTATTTTTTCAATATGAAATTTATTGTCAAATTGGTTTCCATACAACACCCAATGCTCATCCTAACAGGTGCCCTCCTCAATTCCCATCACCCACATTCTCCTCCCTCCCACCCCCCATCAACCCTCAGTTTATTCTCAGTTTTTAAGAGTCTTTTATGGTTTGGCTCCCTCCCTCTCTAACTGTTTTTTTCCTTCTCCTCCCCCATGGTCTTTTTTTAAGTTTCTCAGGATCCACATAAGAGTGAAAACATATGGTATCTGTCTTTCTCTATATGACTTATTTCACTTAACATAACACTTTCCGGTTCCATCCACGTTGCTACAAAAGGCCATATTTCATTCTTTCTCATTGCCAAGTAGTATTGCAAAAATAAATAAACTTTTTAAAAAGCACCTTTTATTTTATATATTTTTGTACATTTTATGTGAGAATGTTTAAGTTCTAGTCTTTTAACAAATTTAAATTACACAATACAGTGTTATGTATAGTCATCATGTTATACATGATATCCTCAGTTTATATTATTATAATTTATTCTGTTTGTAGTTGAAAGTTGGTACATCTTTATCAGCTTTCTCCTATTTATCCCAACTACCTACCCCTGTCAACAACTTTCCTAAGTTGTTGACTTTTTTTTTCCTAAGTCTATATCTAAGTGATACCATGCAATATTCAGTATTTGTCTTCCTCTCTCTGTCTGGCATTATTTCACTTATCAGTATCCTCCAGGTTTATCCATGGTGTCACAAATGACAGGATTCTCTTCTTTTTAAAAACTGAATAATATTCCATTGTGTGGTGTGTGTGCGTGTGCGTGTGCGTGTGTGTGTGTGTGTGTGTGCGCTACATTTTTTTTTTAATCTCATTTGTCAATGAACAACTTAGGTTGTTTCCATACCTTGGTTTTTGTGAATAATGCTGCTATGAACATGGGAATACAGATATCTCCTTGATATCTCATTTCCTTTGGCTATATACTCAGAAGTGGAATTGCTGGATCTTTTTGTAGTTCTGTTTTAATTTCTTGAAGAAACTTCATACTGTTTTCCATAGTGTCTGTACCAGTTTACAACAGAGTACAAGCGTTCCCTTTTCTCCACATTCTCACCAACATTTGTTATTTCTCGTCTTTTTGATAATAGTCATTTTAACAGGTGTGAAGTGATATCGGGTTTTGATTTATAATTCTCTGACAATTAGTGATGTTGAGCACCTTTTCATGTGGCTATTCCCATTTGTATACCTTCTTTAGAAAAATATCTATTTAGGTTCTTTGCCCATTTTTAAATTGTGCTATTTAACTTTTTACAATTAAGTTGTATGAGTTCTTTATATATTTTATATTTTGACCCCTTATTGTATATGTTGTTTGTAAATATTTTTTTCATATCATAGGTTGAATTTTAATGTTATTGATGGTGTCCTTTGTTGTACTGAAACTTTTTAATATGATGTAGTCCTGCGTACTTATGTTTGCCTTTGTTTGTAATATTAAAAAAAAATCATTGCTGAGACCAATATCAAAGAGTTTACCCTCTATGTTTTCTTCTAGGAATTTTTTGGCTTCAGTTCTTACATTCAGGTCTTTAAACCATTTTCAGTTGTTTTCATGTATTTTCTAAGATAGGAGTTCAGTTTTATTCTTTTGCATATGGCTAATTTCCTAACACCATGTATTGAAAAAGACTATCCTTTCCATGTCATACATTCTTAGCTCCTCTGTTAAAAGTTAATTGACCATAAGTGAGAGGCTTTATTTCTGGGCTCTCTATTCTGTTCCATTGATCTATGTGTTTGTTTTTATGTCAATACCAGACTGTCTTGATTATTATAGCTTTGCTACATAAAGTCGGGAAATATGATGCCCCCCATCTCTGTTCTTCTTTCTCAAGATTGCTTTGGCTATTTGGGGTCTTTTGTGCTTCCATACAAATTTTAGGATTTTTTTCTTTTTCTTTTTCAAAAATGCAGTTGGAATATTGATAAGGATTGCACTGAGTCTGCACATAATTTTGGGTAGTATGGACATTTTACAATATTAATTCTTCCAATCCATGAGAAACAATGTGTTTCCATTTATTAGTATCCTCTTTAATTTCTTTCAAAACTGTCTTATAGTTTTCAATGCACAGATCTTTCACCTTCTTGGTTAAATTCATTCCTAAATATTTTATTCTTTTTGATTCTATTATAATCAGGTAGTTTTCTTAATTTCTCTTTCTGATAGTTTGTTTTAGGTGCATAGAAAGACAACTGGCTTTTATATACTAATTTTGTATTCTGCTACTTTGCAGAAATTGTTTATTACTCCTAACAGTTTCTTTGATGGTATCTCAATTTTCTGTATATAATATCATGTCATTGGCAAAGAAAGGCAATTTTAATTCTTCCTTTCACATTTGGGTGTCTTTTATTCTTTTTATTGCCTAATGACTTCCAGTACTATATTTAACAAAAGTGTTGAGAGTGAGCATCACTCTCTTGTTCCTGTTCTTATAGGAAAAGGCTTCATCCATTTTACCATTGAGTAAATATTAACTGTTGGATTTTCATACATTGTCTTTATTATGTTGAAGTATGTGTCCCTCTACACCTAGTTTGTTGAAAGAATGTCAAATTTTGTCAAATGCTTTTTTTGCATCTATTGAGATTATCACATGATTGCTATCCTTCATTTTGTCAATGTAGTATATCACATTTATTGACTTGTGGATTTTGAACCACTCTTACCCTGGAATATATCCCACTTGATCATGGTAAACAATACTTTTAATGTATAACTGAATTTTGTTTGCTAATATTTTTTTGAGTATTTTTGTATCTTTGTTCGTCAGGGATATTGGCATGCAATTTTTTTTCCTGTATTGTCCTTGTATGGCTTTGGTATCAAGGTAATACTGATCTCATAAATGATTTTGAAAGTACTTCCTCCTCTTCTATTTTTTGAAAGTATTTGTAGTAGGTCTTTTTTTTTTCTTAGTGGCCAAATTTAATGAAAATAGAGTGGGTTCAGGAGTCGGAAGATTGACCATGCTCCTCACCAGCTGTGTGACCTTTAACAAGTTACCTAGCCTCTCTGAACCCACTCTCTCAGCTGGAGAAAAAAATATCAAATGATACCTATGTGATGGTCCATCTAGAATGTTGGTGATGGTGCCTGGCACAGGACAGGTATGCTAGTAGCAGAGAAAGAAAGATGTGACATTTTGACCTAGTGCTATTGTATATTTCTGGTCTCCAGAAATTCATTCATGTCTGCATGACATAATTGTTAATATGTAAATTCTTCCTCCTGTCCTCTCCCACCTCCCCTGCATCCCCTACCTACTAAACATGATGTTGTCTTTGCACATTCAACTTCTCCCTGGCTCCACCCTCCAGGGAGACTTCTGTCTTTGCCAGATTTCTGTGCTGCAGATCTGAGAGAATGGCTAGGGCTCAAACACCACCTCCTCCCCATGGCCTCTACTCACCCCCCACCTCTCTTCTAACTGTAGTAGGTCTTTTTTAAATGTTTGGCAGCATTCATTACTGAAGCCATCTGGTCTTGGATTTTTCTTCATTGGGAGAATTGGATTATTAATTTAATCTCTTTACTAGTAATTGGTCTGTTCAGATTTTGTTTTTCTTGATAATTCAGTCTTGGTAGGTTGTATATTTCTAAGAATTCATCTATTTCTTCCAGATCATCCAATTTGTTGGTACATACCTGTTCATATTAGTCTCTTAGTACTTTGTATGTGTGTGGTATCCATTGTAATGGCTCCCCTTTAATTTACAACCTTATTTGCTTGAGTCCTCTCTCATTTTTTCTAGGTGAGTCTAGCTAACAGTTTTTCTAATTTTTTGAATCTCTTCAAGCAACCAGCACTTAGTTTCAATGATTTTTTCTATTGTCTTTTTGGTCCTTATTTCATTTACATACTCTAATCTTTGTTATTTTCTTCCTTCTATTAACTTTGGTTTTAGTTTGTCCTCCTTTTTTTCAGTTCTTTGAAACTGAAAAGTTAGGATGTTTACATCTGACAGTTTTTGAAGATGTATTTGGTTGTCACAACTGGTAAGAAAGTGGAGAGGTGCTATTGGCACCTAGTTGGTAGAGGCCAGGGATGCTGCTAAACATCCTACAATGCACAGGACATCTCCCCACCCCCAATAAAGAATGATTGAGACCAGAATATCATAAATGTCAAGGTTGAGAACCTCTGCAAAGTGCTTTAAGTAGTGTGGAAAAACGACTATTATTCTAATTCAATCTGGATGTAGCTAAATACAGTGGGAGGGGACAGGGGCCAAAAAAGGGGGAAAGGCAAAGTCTAAGAAGTCATACTGCCCTCAAAACTCACATATGAAAATAATTTCTAGAGCAAAATCAAAATAATGATACCTTATGCTTCAATCTATAATACTTGTAAGGAAGTTAGATGATAATTCTTCCAGATCTGTTATTGACTTGTATGACCATGGACATGTACAAGGCATTTACTCTTTCTGGACTGCTAAATTTACCTTAATAATAGACTAGAGAGTTTCAAGGCATATCCAACACTAGCAGTCCATTTTCAATTATTTGTGAGAGACTGTAATAAAATCATAGAATATTTATTCTAGTATCACAGACTCGGGTTTTTTCACTTATTAGGTGGGAGGATTTAAAAAAAATCATTGAAGGATTTTGAGCCTCAGTTTTATTATCTGTAACTGGGAGAAAAATGAATGTGTTGCAGCAAAGAGCCTGGCACATAGTAGCTATTATTTCTAGTTATTATATTACTATGGGCTGTAGAGAATATTTCAGTCTTTTTCATGAGCCTGCATTTGGTTGAAAGCATGCTTCTACAGTACTGAGCAGAAACAAGAGAAAGGGTCATGGTCTTTATAGAGTAAGTGTATACCACCTCTCAGTAAGCCTTTTAGTGTGGACCAAAGACTAGTTTGACCATGTATTATGGATAAGTCATTGCCCTTCTGAAAACACAACCACCCCATTTGAAAGGTGGAATAACTATGCCTTAACAGAACAATAGAAAGTTGCATGTGTATTTTTAACATTTATGTTTAAGTCTATTTCCTCTATTTCCTAGTGTCCCTGCCCATCCTGAAGGATATTCTCATCTTCTCCATCACTGCATCCAAAGAGAGACAAACCTTGCCTTCAAAAGTCAGCTTCTAGTCCCTCAGAAATATTTTTATAGGAAGACAGAAAAAAACCAAGTTACTCTTTCTTCATGCTACTTAAACTATGGGGCTCTGTTTCTTTGGTCATAAATAGTGCCCAATTTGCTTCATAGTATGTTGGATATTGACTTCAGGAAGATTTATGTTGTGAAGTCATTTCATGAAGGAATGAGCTGGTCTGTTCTCTCCCTTAGGTCTCAAAAAAAAAAAAAAGGTTTCAGTAGCTTAGGGAAATCTGAAATAAATTCCAGGCCAAATTAAACATAATAGTTGTTAATAAAAAATCCTTGTCAATAGCCCAAAGAAGCTGATTTTAACATACCAGTAATTTTAATTGTGTCATTATCAGTGACATTTTCAACTATTTATGCTGTTTTGCATATATAGTTTTTTAAAACAGATTTATTGAGATATAATTCACTTACCATAAAATTCACCCTTTTGAAGTATATAATTTGGTAGATTCTTGCAAATTCAGAGTTATATAATCATCACCACTAATTGTGAAGCACGTTTATCAATTATGTCTTCAAAAAATAAAAAGCTAGAAACAATAGCCTTCTCCAGTCACACCACTACTCCATTTGGGTGTGAGAAACGTTTGACTATTTATCACCACACCTGATATTTGTCTGATTTTGTATGAGAAACCTCACGATCCATCCATGTTCTTTCTCTTTGTTCTTAGGAACAATGGCTCAGTCTCAGTGTATCTGCTCCAAAGCATACTCATTTGATTCTGTTTCTCCTCTTAGTTAGTACTGGATTTATAACTGATCTCTTCATACTCATTAAAGAAAATGACCAGTAGGGCCATATTCTAGCAAAAGTGGTCACATTATGTGAAATGAATACCTTCCTGGGACCATGGTTGCTGTTGTTAAGAGCTTAGGCTCTATTTTAAGGTAGTTTCTCACATTCTGACTTGCAATGGTTGCCAAGGAAGAGGTCTCCTCTATTCAAAAATTGATTTTGAAAAAAATTGTCAGTTTAAGAATGGTTTCCTTCCAAATTAATATCTTGACTTGAATCATATTAGTAAAGGGAAACTCAAAGAACTATCTCATTCAACTTTCTGTCTTCTAAAAGAGGAATTTTTAAGACTTGTACTTTAAAAACAAACAAAAAAATGGAGGTACTAAAATCTGGAAACCTTGGGAAAGTTTCTTCAACAAATTCTCTTAGCTCTCATTCTTTCTCTATTCTCATTGGTTTATAAATTTTCTCTCAACCGTCTTATTCAGAGTGACTTTGCTTGCAAGTAGTAGAAACCCACTCAAATTAACTCACATATAAATACTTTAGGGTTTCTTACTGGGTTTTTTTTTAATGTATATTTATTTTTGAGGGAGAGAGACAGAGCGTGAGCAGCATGGGGTTGGGGGCAGAAAGAGAGAAAGACACAGAATCTGAAGCAGGCTCCAGGCTCTGAGCTATCAGCACAGAGCCCAACGCAGGGCTCGAATCCACGAACAGCAAGATCATGACCTGAGCTGAAGTAGGATGGTTACCGTCTGAGCCACCCAGATACCCCTAGGGTTTGTTACTATATGTCTCACAACCCACAGGCAAGAAGTGCTTTAGAATGAATTAGAACATGGAAAGCTATCAGGAAGCAGTGTGGCCAGTCTCACTTTCTCTTTTTCTGTACACTTACAAACTCACCTCTCTGCCTCTCATAGTATATTTCTGCCACATTTTTCTCTTTTCTGTACATTTTCTGCTGCTCTGTAAACATATTTAAAAGGACCACCAACCTGTAAGTTCAAATACTAAAAGAATCTAACTAATATCTTTTAATACCAATTCCAAACATCTCTCGAGATGGGCTTAACTTGGTCAGGTTTCTCTCCTAGATAAGACAGAATCTGTCAGGGAACCATTTCCAATAATTGTCTGAGAAAATGGGATTGAGTTGTTGACCCAAGGTGTCTATTATCACACTCCGTGATGCTTTCTCTTTCTTCTTCAGAATAGTAGCCCAAACTTTCTTTTTTTCTCTCTAAGCATTTCAAAGAATCAATCTCATCAGTCTTAACTCTTTCAATTACAAAACAAAAGTCAAGACTTCTGGCAAGGAAAGCCGTGGTACGGTAAAAAGTCAGGAGCAGTTTTGGGGGACAATCCAAGAGCCTGCAGATTGTGATGAGTCTTATACACAGAGTGATTGAATGAGTTACTGATGGACTGAAATCCAGTTCCATTTGCTTCTGTAGTATGGTAGTTCACACATTAAAGTTACTGCTATTAGTCTCTCTCAGAGCAGTGTCCAAATAATGTAATAACATTTCACAGTTATTAGCCTTTTCTAAGTTATTGCACTTTACTCAATTTTGGCTAGAAGCCCATGTCCTGGAGCAGAACTTAACTTTTAAACACTGTAGTGATTGCCCTATTTTAAGTAATGGATTTGCCAATGGAGACAAAAGAATTTTATGATCCTTAAAGAATCATTCACTTATCTATTTTAAATGTTAGGAGTTTAATGCTTTTCATTGATTAAATCAAAGTCAGAGCAGTGATTTTTCTACAGGTGTCAGAATAAATTGTGAAACCACATTTCTGCCTTATAAACCCTCTGGTCTGTGAGGTTCCTTTTTTTAAAGTATTTTTTAAATTTTTTTATGTTTAATTACTTTTGAGAGAGAGACAGAGACAGAACACAAGTTGGGGAGGGGCAGAGAGGGGGAGACACAGAATCAGAGGCTCCAGGCTCTGAGCTGTCAGCACAGAGCCCAAAGTGGGTCCGAACCTACAAACTGTGATTTCATGACCTGAGCTGAAGTCAGACACTTAACCAACTGAGTCACCCAGGTGACCCTGGAAGGTTCCTTTCAAAAGGAAAATATAGAATAATTATAACTGTGTAAGTTACCAGGAAAGAGGTTATGTTTTTGAGCCATGGAGGTAGCAAGTCCTATACAGTAAAAGGATAATACCTATTATCCTAAATATCTTATTATGGCCTATTATGATGATAAGTCTCTTCTCAATGGCTTAATTAGATCCAATTATATCTGAGTAATACTGGGAAAAGTCATTTACTTTACCTTATTCCTTAATTTTGAATCTCAAAGGAGTATTTGTGGACAGGTACTGAGTATAAAATATTTTTAATTTCTATCAAGTAATGTACTGTGCTTACCTAGAGTACTGATGACAACCATTTCTTTCTCACTCATACTTCCCTCTTTTAAAAAAATGTCCCCTCACAGGCTAGAAAAGCCAGCTTACCCACTTTTCACCCAAAGCCTCCATCTACAGTTGACTGAACACTGAGGTCCACATCTGAACTAACCTGAGTCCATCACATGATTTCTCTTTGGAATTAGAAAATGAAACACAGAGATTGATGTAGTTATTCCAGGAAAGCCAAAATAGAAAGTCCCGTAGATGCCAGGGGCTTCAGGTGCCTCAAGGGACAGTTATGTTCATGTGAATAATTGAACAGGAAGTTGGTCGTTTAGAGAAAAGAATCAAGCAGGTGGCTAGAAGATACAAGCGATGAGAGGAAAGGAAAAAAGGGAAAATTCCTAGATTCTTGGCAGCTGTTCTCATGAGGTGTGATTGTACTTATTAAATTTTATGAGATACCCAGGATCCTTACAATACCCCTTACTGTAGTAAGTTAGATTAAGTCAGTTTCTGTTTCTTGCTATTGTTAGCTTAAACATTTCCTATTTATGCATCTCAATTGACACACATGAACTGGAGATTCATGTCAGGCCAGTAACTACACACAAAACTGAATGAGAACCAAGGTTTTCACTGACACTGCAAAATTCAACCTCCCGTACAGTTCTGTATAAGCAAAACTCATTTTACAGATAAGAAAAAGGAGGCTTAGAAAGGTTAAATAACTTGTTAAAAACTACACAAATCATATGTAACAAAAACTAGAACTAGACTTCTGACTTCTATACTCCTGCACTTTTCATGGCACATTATCTCCAGGTGAAAATAATAAGTTCCAGGACCAAACTCCAGTTGCTGGTATCTTATTAGTTAAAATTGTTAATCAAATCCTCCAACAATGCCCTAACTGTTCCCAGCTAAACCAATCACTAGCATATGTGGATTCAGGTGGTTACTTGTTCTCCCTGGCTTAGTCCTCACTTGTAAGGTGCAAGCACGACCATGGTGAAGGTTAGAGAAAAACGAAAAGGACCTAGCATGGTAACTGGCATCCAAAAACATTTTACCCAGTCCTCTCCCATTACGGTATAGAACTACTCTTTCCAGATAAATGAAGCAAGACAGAGGTGGATCCAGCAGTCTCTGCCTTTTTCTCTGCATCCCTCAAGTGCCTTGGAGTAGCAGATTGACCAGCAGAACAGGTAAGTGCTTAAGGCCTTCAGAAAATGCTCTCTACCTAGTGAGTGGGTTTGTGCCTTCCCAAGCTCTGGAATTGATTGTCTTACCTCTAAGACCTCATTTAGTTGTGTTTCTTTTCACAGATCCTTCATTTTTTTCTTTAAAGTGTTATTTATTGAGAGAGAGACAGACAGAGAGACAGAGAACGCGAGTGGGGGAAGGGCAGAGAGACAGAGATGGAGAATCCCAAGCAGGCTCTGTGAGCTCTACACAGGGCTGGAAACTCACAAACTGTGAGATAATGCCCTGAGCCAAAATCAGGAGCCTGACATTTAACTGACTGAGCCACTCAGGTGCATCACAGATCCCTTTTTGGGGGAGATCCTGGCGGGGTAAATACACAATTTCTTAGTTTCTGATTCTGCTTATTTTACATGGCATGTATTTGGTCTAACCCCATGTACCCGATGAATTTTTGTCCAAAAAGACCAAGCACGACTCTACTCCTGGCCTGTCCAAATTTTTCACTGGCAATTTCACTGACTCTGCTCCTTAATGGAGTCGCTTTCATGAACACATTTCTATTCCTACTCGACTATTACCTTTCTCCTAGGAACTTCTACTCTTTATTTTGTGAAGTCATATTCTGATCACTTTCAATCCCACCCAATAAGTACTGTAAGTGTTTTTTTTCTGACATTTCTTAGCCATTTTCCCTTTTATCTTCCCTAAATATTATATGAGCAAGCTCATACCATGACAGCATTCCAAACCTGCCCCATTATTTAGAGTCTTTGTTTCTCTCCCTCTCTATAAATTTGCCATTTTTATTCTGTTTCCCCAGAAGTAACTACTCCCAATTTGTCAACCACCTTCATTTTATTTCTTATCTCTCTCACTATAAAACATTTGAAACACTTTGTGTAAGAGGCACTAGATAAAAATAAGTCGAATGGCATCTACATAAAAAACACAGCAGCATTTGGCTCAGGGCTGTATGTGGAAAAGTGCTTGTCTTTTCAGATCTCTTATTTATCTCCTCAAGCCCTTGTGAAGGAACTAATGAACATCAGGAAAGGGTAATTTAAGTGTTCTCCTTAATGTGCTCTCATGATTTCTTATTAGGGCTTCATTATCCCCTCCCAAAAATAAAAATAGGCAGAGTTGTAGTGATATATTATTTCTTAGAAAAATAAATCTGAGACATTTAATGTTTGTTCTGAACAGGGATAGAGATCTCAGTTCTGATGTTGTTGCTACCTATCACCATAATTGCAGACTTGAAATAAGCTTCCCACTGGTTGGTTGACTTTGCACTGGGAAGAAATGCCAGTCACACTGACTTTGAGCTCAAACTGAGAAGAAATAGGTGGGGGTATGAAGAGCTAGAAGTCTGTCTTCACCAGTTGGAGAGTATAACGCCACATGAATTATTTTGATTTTTAGGTTTTTTTTCCCTCTGTCTACAGAGCACCATGGGCAGGGCCAAGATAAAAAGGGGGGCTGTATGTATATGTCTGTAAATTATGGCAGGCCAAGGTAGAGGAGGAGGCCCAGCTGGACCACCCTGAGAATAGCTGAAGTCAACAGACTCCAGGAACAGTGATATTTGATATCCAGTTGAAAAGGTCTACATTTCCCATTTAAATTGTTATATGTTATACATAAGTCTTTAGTGAAGTTTGGTTAAACACTAAAACCTATTTTCAGACAGCTCATGGAGAAAATGATGTGTGGTTCATGGGTGGAGAGAAGCAGGCTAGGAATGGAGTCCACAATGCAGAGAGAGACAATCATGAGAGAAATAGTGCACAGAGTGATAGAAAACAAGAGACACTCAGAATGGGTTTCAACAATATCTTGTCATTGCCAGAGGATTTGCAGAATTCTTTGTGAGGAATGTACAAAAAAAAAAAAACTGATTTTCTGCAGGCTGTGTTAGTTGACTATTGAAAAATGCACTTGATGGGGGAGAAATGAGGACTTTTAGATTGTACCCACAAAGTCCTTCATGTGTAAGGCAGTAGGTTTCTTTCACTGATCTTTACTCTTAGAGTTTGATATTTGGAGATATATTATTTGTCCTTCTTTACTTTTCTGATAATCCTGCATATCTGCTTTACTCTCTTGCAGTCTTACCTCTAAGCAGAAATTTTATCTGCTCCTGTCTCTGTTTCTATAATACATATTTGGATTCAAGATCCAGTCAGTTAAATCCCTCAGGGAGAAATTCAGAAGAAGGGGCGGGGGCGGGGTGGATGAAAAGGAAGCGATAGATGGAGGTTGGGAAGGTGCAGGAAAGTGGTAGGTTGAACGATTACTATACATTGCTATGCAGCACTGATTTTCTTAGAATCTTCTGGAGCAAAGACATCACCATCATCTAATTTAACCCCTTGTCACCAACTGTCACATAACAGTGATGTGATCCTAAGAGAGAACCTTTATATTAGGCTGCATCATTATCCAGAAAACAGCAAGAGACTGCCTCAAAATATCACTCCAAAAAGTCATGTCACTGTCAGGTGAAGAAGGACACACACAAATAGGTACCCAGAAGTGTGCCTTCATTTCACACATGTAAGCATAGTCACTAGTTCCTGAACAGCAACACGATCTTAACTCCATGGCTCCACTGTCTAATAATTAGCTAAGATGTACTGCATGCTTCCTAAGCATCCAGACTTTGGCTAAGTGCTTTACCTGCATAATCCCTTCCTACCTGCGAACACTGAGGAAGGTCAGTGCTATAATTATCCATATTTTAAATAATAAAATTAAGGTTTGAAGGAGTTCTGAAACTTGTTCAAGGTCCCAGATAATACGGTCAAGAATGGAGATTTGCACACCACCTGTACTGCTAACCACTGTGCCTCCATGCTGTCTGCTGTCTTGCTTGCTTCCTCCTCATCTGTAATGTTATTACTTATGTTTCTTTCTTTCTTAGTTCCCCTGCATGTGCTTTTACTCATCTCAGGTGACTCTTATTATTTTTTTTAAATATCTCTGCCTCCCTTGAGTGGTTAAAGCAGGGGACATTCATAATTATCCATACCTGAATTTTATCCTGCTGGTCTTTTCAATCTGAAGAGCTTCTGGGTGATACTGGACAGGCTTCTCATCATCTTCCATCTCTCATCTTCACTGATGTGCTCACAAGGTGAACAGCGTTGTTAGTAGATCTGAAATCCAAAAATCTAAGGATATCGTCAGAACTCCTTCTCATACAGTGGTTCTCCAGATGGGACAATTTACCCAAACCCTTTGGCCCTCCATTTTCTCATCTGCAAATAAAGCAGGTTATAATGCCTACTGCATTCAACTGTTGTGTGGTACAAGTGAGATGAAGCAAGAAAAGTTCATAGTCTTATGCCTGATATAAAGTATGTGCTCTAGAAGTGTTAGTTGACATTATTATTAATTAGGGCAGGTCATAATTCCCATTTAGCAAGGGAAGAAACTGAGATTCAGAAGTGAGGCATCTTACCACAACTTTACACCTCGTCAGTGGCAGAGACAAAAGCTGCTTTCACTCAATAAGCTTTATTGAGCATCTACTATGTTCCAGGTTCTGTGGTACATGCTGGAGATACTCAGATTGATATGTGCAGTAGGATCTTATATCAAATGTCAAATATTGTTTAAATATTCATGAATATAGGGGCACCTCAGTGGCTCAGTCTGTTAAGCGTCCGACTTCTGCTCAGGTCATGATCTCACAGTTCATGGGTTCAAGCCCCACCTCAGGCTCTGTGTTGACAGTTCAGAGTCTGGAGCCTGCTTCGGATTCTGTGTCTCCCTCTCTCTCTGCTCCTCCCCCACTCATGCTCTGTCTCTCTCTGTCTCTCAAAAATAAACAAACATTAAACATTTTTTTAAATATTCATGAATATACTCAAAGGGAAAGATGCTGAGGATGCTGGAGAAACAAACTGTCATCACAAGATCAGATGGTAGATGCTGTAGACAATGTGTACAAAATAATAACTCCAACATTCTGAGACCTAAACTGCTGCCCATTCCATGCCATTATGCTACCTTCAGCTGAATGTAATTAGGAAAGTATATCTTTAGAAAACTAACACCCATTATAGAATGTATTCCAACATCAACTATAAATTATTCTCTCCATTAGTGCAAAAAATTGGATGTTGACTGAGTTTAAATTGTGGGAAAGAAGGAGGGGGTAATTCAAATGTACATGAGACTATCATTTGGGAAGGTAGGCTTCAGTAAAAAAGAGCCAAAGACTAAGATTTAGAAAACGTGGTTCTAGTCCAGCTTGCTTCTAGCTATGTTTCTCCTTTGTTGAATGACCAGGGTTTTATTTCTGGTACAAAGGTAATGTATGTGTAGGTGGGGAGGGGCTGGGCTGGGGAGTGTGGAGTTGGGGGTGGATCAGAATGTTTATAAGCTGACTTGCCTGCTGGCACTACCTTTATATTACTTTATTTTATTTTACATTATTGTATTCTTAATTCTTGGAGACATTACTGTTTCATAGATACTTTTTTTAAAAAAATGTTTATTTACTTATTTTGAGAGAGAGACAAAGAGAGAGAATCCCAAGCAGACTCCATGCTGTCAGAGAAGGGCGCAAATGGGGCTGGATCTCACGAACTGTGAGATCATGACTTGAGCCGAAATCGAGAGTTGGAAGCTAAAACAACTGAGCCACCCAGGCTCCCCACCACTTGATAGTCTTTATACCCAAAGAACATAAGAGGACTGACTCATCCATAGGCAATGGAAGATGCTGGTTCTTGGGCTTCCTAGTACAAATACTGGGGCCCAGGTTCAAGGGAAAGGGAGAAAATGAGTGGGAGTGGTCAGTACCTCCCCAGCTTCAGGAGTCAATCAGCAGGAAGGAGACTTTATCTCTCCTGTTACCACTCCCATTCTGGCCCCACAGATCTTGTCCTGGCCAGACTCGGGAAGAGATGACAAGCAAAGACAAAGATCAAAAGAATGACCCAAGGCAATATGAGGCTGAGAGCGAAAGGGAAAAAAAGAAAATGGAGATGACAGAGGCTGTTCTCCCAGGGATGGAGATTGATATTGACAATAAGAGTGGCTCCCATTTTAAGTGCCTACCATATGCCAAGCCTTGTTCATAAGTTGTTTCTAATATTTACTACAAGTTGAGTATAACATCTATATTTTAAGGATGAGGAATTGGAGACTCAAAGAAGTCAAATAACTTACCCAAGGCTAACCAGTAAATGTCAGAGCTTAGATTTAAACCCATATCTGTCTATCTCTAAAATCTATTCACTTTCTGCGTGCTCTGCTGGGGTATGACTATGGAAGGATATAGAATGCTGAAAATATTTATATCAGTTGCTGCCTATATCCAAAACAAAAATCTCAGTTTCCTCCTCTGTAAAACAAAGAGATTGAGGTCTCATCTGGAAGCATAATTTTGGACAATAAACTTAACACCCTCTGACATCTGCCTTGGCAAAGCGTATATTATAATAACTCAAAAGAAATGTCATCTCATTCTCAGTGAATAAAATCCACCCTGAGCAAACAGGATAAACAAGATAAGCACAATAGCCATGGAAGATTCTGCAAGTGGAGATAAATAACTATAATTAGAAAAGTAAGTTTCAGTTTCTTGAGGTTTATGAAGCCTAACAAGTAAAATAGAGATAGATATTTGGGTGTAGTGGCCTGACAATAAATAATGGAGAGCAATGGTTGGTCATTTTAAGGTCATTTATTCTGGTGTGTCTACTTCACCTTCATGCCCTCAAGTAATCTTCCAGGCTCTGCTTAAACATGTTTAGAAATGCGGAACACACAATTTTTGGAAAATTCTTGCATTGTGAGCTCAACTCTTTGCCATGGTAAATCATTGAGAATATAATGCCTAAATAATTCATTTTAGTTGAGAAGTGGTATTCATTTGGTACTGTCTCTGGACTCCTGACAAGCTTAAATAAAGGGGAGGAAAGGCTTAAACATTTTGGTAGAATGTTTCCAAGATAATGTGTAATCAGAATAATTAATGTAAGAGTAAATGTGATATTAGTTTCTGTAAGCATTTATCTTGTGAAATGAATAATAATTACAATGGCAAGATTTGGCATTAAAAGAAAGTGATGAAAAGTCTTTTTACAAATTCTTCCCTTTTTTCCCTCAGTAGAATCTAGGCAAATCACTTGAGGTTAGCTATTTCATCAGATTTATAATCAAAGGTATTGTTTTAGGCTCTAGCTTTTTTATAAGGCCATCTTTTCTTGGACTAATTGGTTTGGTGAAAAGAGGGTATTATGTACAGTCAAATGGATATTCTCATAAACAAAAAGTAGTTGGGAAATACAAAAGAAATTAATTTCCTGGATGCTATGGATCTGAATTGTGCCCTGCCTCCCACTCACATGTTGAAGTCTTAATCTCCAGAGTGACCATATTTGGAGGTAGGACCTTTAGAAGATAATTAAAGCTAAATGACATCATAAGTGTATGCACATAATCTCATGTGCTTATAAGAAGAGACATCAGAGCACTTTTTACCTCATTTACCACCCCATCTACATACACTGCGGAAGGCCACATGAGCAAACAGTGAGATGGTGGTCATCTGTAAGCCAGGAAGAGATTCCTCATGGGAAATTAAATCCTGCTAGACCTTGATCTTGGACTTTCCACCCTCCAGAACAACGAGGAAATTAATTTCTGTGGCTTAAACAATATTGTCTGTGGTATTTTGTTATGGCAGTCCAAGAAGGATATTATTATCAATCATCGATGATATATTTTCCCATATGATTATAATATACTCTATGATCTCCTCCTGTTTACCTCTCCAGACTCTCATCTTATCCCTTTCCATTGATATCATTCTTGACTTCCCATCAGACTGAATTATTTTTAGGTCCCTAAACCTATACTTCCTCACTCATGACTACTGAAATGCTCTCTATGGTAGTGTGACCTTTTTAAAAAATCGAATGTAATAAAATGCTGCTCTGCCTCAACCTCAGTGGAATTTTATTGCACTAAGGCTTGAGTCAAAATCATCTGAACCTTGGGGTTCTGTGAAGTTAGGTTGCTGCCCACCTTTCCACCTTATCTTGTACCATGACTCCTGGAGCTCCCTCTTTTCACTCACACTGATCTCAAGTGCTTCTCTTCCTCCTGCTTTGTCTCTTAGGTCTAGTACTCCTTTAACTAAATAAGCTGAAGTAAAATGAGCCATTCCTGTCGTCCCTTATACTTTTCCCTTATACTTTTCCTTTCTGGCAGTCATCACTGAATATCTGATATTTTGATTACTCATGTGCTTTCTCATTCAATTGAAAATTCAGAGACTGTGTGAATTAGTCACCCTTATGTCCCTAGTGTGTATCACAAAACCTGTATATAACCATTTGTTTAATAAATATATACCCTCAATTAACTGTTTTTACCTCCTCTACTCTTTCCTCTCTACTTTAGCCTCCCAAACACCCTTCAGGTCCAGTCACAGAAAGCATTCTTTCAAAGTAATCTTTCTCCCATTCCAAAACTCATTTCCTGCATCTTAACATCTTCCTGTTTGCCTAACATTCTCTTCCACTAAATTCTGATCTCTTTAAGGGTATGGGCCATACTTTGTGTACTCCGTTATCATTGGGTCTGAGCAGAGTATCTGGCACTAGCAGAACCTCAACAATTATTCATTTACAAGTGATTGAACCATAGAGTACAGTGCTATCCTGTGGCTATTAGCTAGCATTCCAGTTTTTTTTTTTTTAATAATCTAAATTCTACTTTAAAGAATGCATCTGTGCATGTGAGTGTGGGGTGTGTTTGTGTCAGAAGAAAGCTGATATTGACTTGGATGTTTTCTTGATGTTTTCTAAGTTGCCAAACTGTATAAAGAAAAAAACAAAGGTAGTAGAAGAGATGCTCAGCATGTCTATAAGATGATAGCTTGGATGATTTTGTTTTAACCAAATTAATTTCTTTGTTGGGCATCATCTAGCTGTGCAGTATGCCTTCCAGAGATTATCTATGGTGTCTTCATTTGTTTTTGAAAATGTGAATGGCTTTGGCATTGCTTCACAGGAGTTATCCTCTTCACATTCCCCCTGAGGTAATAAAAGTGGGAAAATCCCATGCAGACCAGGGGTAGCTGGACAGTGGTGCTGATATGATATTATATAATGTTATAATCTTATAAAATAACATCCTATTACACAAATTATATATGAATTATATAAATTCCCTCTCCCAGACAGAAGTTATTGGGTCAAGTACATTTTTGACCCATGTGAGTTAATTACAGTTTCTCTCCTGGAAGTTTGGAATTAGCATTTCCAGATGTCGTTAATCTTTGCTTCTTGCTTGACTTGAGGAGATACAAACTGGGGGATGACAGGGAAGCCATTATGTGTCATGAGCAAGGGAGGGAGAGAAAGCCAGTTTGCCAAGAGGAAGGATTCAAAGAGACAAAGGAGAACAGCAGTAATGAAAGATGATGTGGGTCCAGAGTGACATACACAGTTACACAAGTGAAGATATGTGTTAGCTGCCTTGGAGCCTGGCATGTTTTTTTGTTTCCACCTTTTACTACTGGATGTTGGACTGCCCACATTTCATGGGATATATTCTTGCTTCTTTTTAAGTTGTTCTTAACTTAATATGAGTGGATTTCCCTTACTTGAAACCGGAAATAATTGACCAAGGCAAGGATTTTATACTGAATCTCATGGTATTGAAAAGTGCCTTACAAACAAACAACAAAACAAACCAAGACCTAGAAGGAAGTGAGAGAAGGGGAAGTTGGGCTAAAGTTGGGTTCACCTGGACCAATATGGAGATTTTTTTTTTATGCTTCTCTAGGCAAGAGAATCAAAGGGCACAGACTGCCTGACTTGGTATTTGTTCCTCCACGTTGTCATAGAGAACTCAGGAGGTGATTAGAAAATGCTCTAAATTCCATGAAAAATCAAATTGCTTACTAGTTATTTATTGGCTAAATTACTGAGAAAAGTGCTTGTCTTCCAGGCCCAAACACTCTTTTCCTGCTTAATACTCACTAGTTTTGAGTCACAAAGAATTTTTTTTAGCCTCCAAAGTCAATTGAAGACACAATGATTTGCAGTAAATGAGGTGTGAAGACACTTGTACCCTCAGAAATAAACTCTGATATCATGTGGACATAAAAAACTTAATTATGAAGAGGTAAGGCTGGCTCTTTCAGTTGGTTTATTAGCTGGTTATATAGCTTGGTCTCAATACTCTTATAACATTTTGAGTAATAGTAGCACCATTGGAATAAGTTTAGAAGTATGTAAACTACCATGCTGTAAGTTTAAAAGGATATAAACTAACTGCAATATGTTATAGCTAATCTTGTAACCTAGACCTTTCCTTGTGAGGTTTTCTTAGCTCCACCTGTTAGTCGTTAATGCTGGTAAAGACACAATAGCAACTACCATTTGTGTAGAATTTCTTGTATGCTAGGCACTGGGCAAAGGGCTACATGGACAGTTCACTTGAGCCATTGAACAACCCTGTGATGGGCATATATTTTTCTTAAGTATATAGATTACAGGGCACCTGGGTGGCTCAGTTGGTTAAGCGTCCGACTTCAGCTCAGGTCATGATCTCATGGTTTGTGGATTGTGTCGGGCTCTGTGCTGACAGCTCAGAGACTGGAGCCTGCTTCGGATTCTGGGTCTCCCTCTCTCTCTGCTTCTTCCCCTGCTCACACACTGTCTCTCTCTCATATATAAATAAACATTAAAAAATAAAAAATAAATAAAGTGTATAGATTGGAAAGTATATGTTTAAATTTGCTCATGTAGATTTAAACCAGTCTTCATTCTTAACAAATCCTTACAATATATAAAATGCATGTAAGACCAAAAATAAGATGCCACCCGGTATATTTAAATGGCTTTTGGTTATATATCCAACAGCAAATCTTTTTAAAAAAAATTTTTAACGTTTATTTTTGAGACACAGAGAGACAGAGTATGAACGGGGGTGGGTCAGAGAGAGAGGGAGACACAGAATCTGAAACAGGCTCCAGGCTCTGAGTGGTCAGCACAGAGTCCGATGCGGGGCTCGAACTCATGGACTGCGAGATCATGACCTGAGCAGAAGTCGGATGCCTAACCGACTGAGCCACCCAGGCACCCCTATCTGATAGCAAATCTTAAAGAAATGGTCAGAAAAGGCGATTTCAAAGCATAAAATTCCACATCTAGGTATTAAAAACTAATGCATTTTTAAGGTCTCTGAGAGATTTAGTCTTTTTCTTGAAAAGTTCTACTATTGAGTATTTCATGGATTCCTTCAAATCTTAAAAAATAAAAGGAAGAGGAATTTTGTTCATGAGACAGTCGTCCAAAATTATCCTCGTAAGTTTATCTACTTTGGTAATAAGCAAAAAATAAAATTTATATATAAAATACTTATGATGTTTATCTCTCAATGTTTACACTGTGTGTGTGCATGTTGTAGATGAGAATATAACACAAAAAAAATTAAGAGATCTAAATTATAGTCCTGTCTGACTTTAATTCTCTTTGTTTACCTGGACAATCACTTAACTTCCCATTTTTCTCAATTGTAGAGTTGAAATTTAAATATGCATGGTCTGGTTTGAGAATGAAAACATAATGTAAAGGCATTATATGCTTATGCTTATTTTTTCCCCACATAGAGTGATAATCATTCACAAACCATGGGGAAGTTGCTATTAAGGGGTTTTCCAAAGTATTTTTGCTTTCTTTATCTTTGCTTTTGCCTTAGACTTTTAGAAAACATTATTTAATAGTGGAACTGTACTTTCTTTAGGGGGTTAATGGGAATTTTTGTAGCGTAAAATTGTACAAATGTGATTGAAACAAATGGAGCATTTTAATCAATAACAACAAATCATTAGAACAGCTGGTAATTAACCTTTCGTCCCTGTAAAGGATTATTTAGACAGAACACAGGGCAGCATCTTGTATACAAGTATGGTGTTAGTGGAAAACCTGCTGGTCCAAACGCTGTTTTTTAATCATGAGTTAGAAACATGAAATGGAGCATAATTTGATTTAAAAACTGCTGCTTTTCAGGCGCAAAACTTCATAGGTGATTGAAGATAATAGCTCAGGATTTCCATTTACATGGATGTTTTCATCTCTAGATTATAGCATATTTTTATAACATGATTTATTTATGCTCTGCATGACTGGGATAAGAAAGGATCACTTTTGAGAAATAAGATATATATAAAAATAAAGAACTCTTCTAAGCAGCGGGCAGGGAGAGAAAGGCTCTTTTTCTCAAGTCAAATAACCACCAAACTACTGCATAGTTTCTGGCATTTCCGAGTAATTTATCTGTCACCTTTAGGGAGTTCTCAAAAGAATTCCAGTTTTATATGAAATAAGCCAGACCTCAATAAAGACAATGCATCTGATGTATAGCATAGCCTCAACAAGGTATAGTGACTGAAATACCCTTCAAAGGCAGATAGTAGGAAAGATCTCATTTTTTTGTCATTTATTCATTCAACAAAATTAAGACCTACTATGTACATAGTACCTTGCAAGATACGGAGAAAACACAGTGACAAGTTAACTTATTATCTAAACTCCAGAAGTACAAAAGCTAATAAAAGAAACTCATAATTGCTATAATGATCACAGGATAAAGCAGGAATATGTAAAAATAAAATGTAATTCACATCTTTGAGGGTCAGGGAAAGCCACCTGTAAAAAGTATCAGTTGAGCCAAGATCTCAGGGCTAAGTAGAGATAGTCAGGGGAAGAGGGAAGAATGGGTCTGTGCTTAGAGGGACAGAATGCACATTATAGAAATAAGAAAGAACTGTTGAGCTCCAAGTACTTTAGTTTAGCAGGAATTTAGAGTTCATTGAAGAGAGAAAAGATAAGTCTGAAGAGATGAATAATAACCCTATCATTAAGTGTCTGGTACCCCTACTAAAATTTTGTTAAGGGTGGGCTCACATGATTCTACACATTTAAATCTCTGCCTCCTAGTACTCTTGTGGGTTATTTAAGCTAAGTATTTAGGTTTCAGATATATTTCACAAAACCATCCTCACATCTTTCCCAGAGACATACTATCAACTTCCTTAGCAATACCAATTTGTCTTAGCACTTCCATACTCCAACCAAGAACTTTTTCTCTCAAGGGTGCCAACATGGTCCTACTTCCAGTACTCTCTATCTTTGATCTATAGGGCTAAGCGAATCTTCCCTGGCTCTTTCATACTTAGTTTATGTTGGAAAAGTACTGCTAGCTCATAAATATGACAATCTAACCAGTGCAAATCATCCATAAAAATAAGCCAAAAATTGACACTCTCTAAGGTAAGCCAAAAGAAAGCTTAACTGTTTTCATTACCATCAGGGTATAGAGTTCTTCCCTAGGAGAGAAGAATTTACAATTATTTTCCTTCATGATTTGCAAACCAGTTTCACTGGTAGACATTGAAAAATTTAGTTTGAATTAAGAGGATGATATTATGGGGTTATTTCTGCCAATCAAAATTATGTCAAAGTTTGGTGTATATATATATTTTACTTCATAGGTAATTGAACATACATATGTATATATGTTTATATATATATATAACAGTATATATATATATATATATATTTATATATTACAGGATCTTAATTGAGTAAACATGACCCAATTTTAATTTTAAAAATAATGTTGTCTAGCATTTTAGTTTCTCTGAGATCAGGAACTAGGAAAATCAAACTTATATCTTATCTAAAGGATTCAAAGCAAGTTAGAAGTGAAGGAAGAAATTCTGACAAAAGCATAATTTTCTCCAGGAACCATCTTCACTATGCCTATTATAAGTAGGTGATAGAGAATTCCAATAAGATTGTTCAAGCCTTCTTCATTCTTAGAATCATAGAAACAGTATATACCACTTCAGTCAATCTTAAAACTCTTCCTTCTGGTGCATTTAATTTGAAGATTCATGAATTCTATGTTCTTTGCTACTCTATATTCAGATTTCTTACTTTTCTTGAGGCCAGCTAGGGTGTGGTTTTGGATGAGCCATTCATTCAAATAATACATTTTGAATTGTGAATAAGTATTTGATGTTGAATAGCCAGAAAAAAAGAGAATTAATAAAATCTCTCTTAACATAGAGGAAATGTTCAGTGAAATGTTGTTATTAGTTACAATAGTCATTGTTGCCATTTTAAGGATACTGTGATGTACTTCTCACAATGATTGAGAGGAGATAGGCATTTATAACTCTCTTTGTAGATGAGGAAAATCATGCAGAGAGAGATTAAGTTTTGTGTAGGTCACTCAGAATGAAGGAAACTGCCTACCTTATAACCCAATCTGTTTTGTCATCTTTCTGGAAACACATTCAGAGTAGATTCCCTAGCATTCCATGTTACTGAATCCAGACCAATACACTTTGAGAGAAGTGAGGAGTTCAACTTCCAGGCTTGACTCATAGTAACACCCCCTACTCAATATTCTATGCTTCTTTCCCCTTTTACCATAAATTTTGGAAGCCATCTTTGAGAATGGCAAAATTACAAGATGGATGAGCCTGGGACTTTGAATCACTGCTTGGAGGACAGCCACTAACAACTCAGGAGTACTTGTTTTTTGTCTTCTCACATGAGAAACATTGACATCTTTTATATAAAAACACTGAGATTTGGGGGTTTATTACAGCAGTTAGTGTTACCCTAACCAATACATGCAGCTAGAGAAACAGGATTTGAATCAAGGCATGTCTTGCCCAAAGCATATACTCTTAACCACTTTTCAGCTGTCATACAAAATGCCTTCCATATATATGTTGCCTCCTGGATTTTCATAATAGGGACATTATGTTGGAAACTAATTACCTGAAACCTTTGCAAAATAGTCCCCAAGCCTCAAGCTCAGTGCTGATTCCATCCAGAAGGTGCAATTTTTCCCTCTCTAGGAACTCAGAATTGTCAAGAATAGGATATGCCTAATGGATTACAAAATGGAGCAATAGCAATGGCTGTTTATTTATTTACAACAACTTATTTAGTAGTTTAGTGGTTTCATTGATTAAAATCATGTTTAACAACTGCATCCAAAAACACAAATTATTTGAGCTTCAGTGACTAAACACAAGCAATTATTTGTTATCTGGTACTATGGAACCTAGGAACTTAGGTGTGCGCTGAAATTTGGCAAAATAAAAGGGAAACAAATTCCTGTTTCTGGGTGTATTCATGATAATTGAAGATGATAAAAATCATTATCGAGACAAGATGACACAACCCATTTATCCTATCTAGAATCTGGGTCTAAAAGACTTTCTATGGAAATCCATCTCACCGGGATCAAGAAGATGAATCTTAGTTGGACTCACTGATGCATTCCAATATCCCAGTTTGTCCCGCTGCCATTTAATTCCCCTAAACTCTGAATCAAATAATTTGTCACAAGGATTCTGGAGTACATAGTGTATTTTCAAGGCCTGTAAAAAATCTCTTGTATTAGGGTTTGATCTGCTTAGTATTTTTAAAAATAAGGATATAAGATGGGAAGATAATATCTTATCACTGCAATAATGTGTTATTTTGAGTTGAAATATAATAATTCTTCATTTATACCAAAAGGACTAAAACTAGGTAGAGTGCCCCTAACTTTAAGTAGCTTGGGTTGTGAGAGTCTTCTAAGAAAATCTCTTCCATCTGTTATTTGGTGCTTGACGTTATTAATAAACTACAAAGGTCAAAATGTCAAAAGACATAAAAAAATCCCCTTGGACAGGAAATATAGGAACAAAACTTTACACTACCTGAAAATGACTTATTTCAGAGCTTTTCCCAAGAGCAGATTGCGATCAGCAAGAAGAAAGGCTATAGGTCAATGCCAGAAAGAGGGCGAAAAGTTCAGAAAGAGGAGACTGAGAGCTTCCCAAACTTAATTTCTTCCACTTCTCTGCTCTGCTTTGGGCCAGTTTGGTAATGAAATTTTTATCTCCAAGAATGTATGCATAACATAGAAATAAAATTCAATAGCATCTTTTGGTCATGGCTATGTTGCATGAACATATTTTACATCCCTAATATACCTTTTAAAGCCAAGCAACCTAACAATAAAAGCTTTTAAAGGCTTCAAATTGATGGTAATAATTCACGTTCAAACTTAGTTGGTGGTAACTGTCTCATTTAAAACTAATTTCCATGGTATATGTGTAGGACTCGTTTTTAATATGCAAAGCACTTTGTTTAAATTGAATTTCTCTGTGCTTATTAATCACATACAATATTGGGAATGGAGCCTCAAAATAACACTGCCTCCCAGAGAGTGGCTTTTTCACAGCTTCCCAGGGAACACTAAGTATTAAAATATAGCATAAGAAATTATTCTTCCATGCTTACCTATTACATAAGTAAGAGATTTCAAAATTTATATCTTATTGCCTGAAATATTTTATAATAGCTGTGTTCTTATCAACCTAATTCCCTTTTCACTAGTAGGAGAAGTGGATGAAAAACAAGGTGATGAGAATAAATTAAGATGCATTTATCTTAGGTCACACATGTGTTCCATATTCCTTATTTGTGAACTGTGACGGGGCAACAGCAGAGGTGGAGAAGCTGGGAAGAAACATTTCCCTCTCCTTCTGCCTCAGATGAATCCTTCCTCACACCCTTTTCTAAACCAAGAAAAGAAGATAATTTGGTACAGATTCCGGAATGCTTGTTGAACATCATTCCCCAGGAAGGAGTGGTATCGCCTTGCACCTTTAAGCTATACCTGTGTTTTTAGCATAAGCAGGTGCTCTCTAAGCTGACCAGAAGCTCCATTTCTGGAGCTTCAGCACGATCACAAAAGATACTTGTATTTCATTTTTGCCATTTGCAGTTCTATTGGAACTTCAAAGAGGGGGTGGCAAGCTATACTTTGGGGAAAAATTATAATATTCCAAGATCCTTGACCAAAATACCACCCTCTATACTCCTCCAACCGCTTATATAATGCCACATGTACCTCTTTCATTTATATAAACAAATGATACTAGTATTTATTGTACTGATGAGATCCAAATTTGACAAAGCAACATATAGGGGGCTGTCATATTTTTGGCAGGTTAGGAAGTTCAAGAAATAAATCATAAATTCTACATATAGACTGTTGCCTTGGATTTAAGCTGAATTTCTCTAAAGCATTATTACTAGCAAATTCATTATTGTCCCAGAGAAAATCTGTAGATTTCGTGTATTCTATTTAACTCCACTCTAGTCCAGATAATACCACTAAAACTATTATATTAAAGAGGGTAGACATAATTTAGGGAATTAGAATAACTTTTTCCTTTCCGTTGGACAGGTGTGGATTTACCTAGCTTTGTCACTGCTGTGTTATTCTGATGTTTTTGTAGAGCAGCAGTAAAGAACAAGATATTCCTATGTCAGGTTATCAACATCAGTCTTATAGAACGGTCTTTACTTTGAAAATGATGCTCTCTCCTGCCAAATCATTGCCCCTTAAAACTGAAGACCAAAGAACTAATTAGATGCTTCAAGTCTACGTTTATCCCGAATCTTAAAAAATAAAGTCTATTATATAGAGAAATGACACGTGGAGAAATTAGGAAAATGGCTATATTCTGAATTTATTTAATGACAATTATAGAAAAGGAAGTAACCAGAGAAAGAGGCACACAAAAGATAAAGATCAATGGAAGCAGAGATTCTGAATAAGGATAAGTAAGAGAATCATGATGCTTGCAGGAAGCCAGAGATAGTAATGAAGATGCTGAGTTTCCCACAGTATTTGAGAATCAGCCATGTTTTAAAAGCCAGCATTCAAGATAATCTCAGTGGCTGAAAGTCTTTGGTACTTCAAGTGCCTGACATTAGGGTTACAGGTACACCTCACAGACAACATTCCTTTGGAGGACTTAAAGATTCTGCCTAAAGGCAGACTGATTTTCAAGCTGAAAGTCAAAGGCAGTTGTTAGGAACACATGGCTGTAGAGAATAGGCTTTAGATGTATACAGGTGATGTTGGGAAGAGAGGAAGAAAGTGGTCTGAGGGCCTGGCTACATAGTTATGTAGCTAGAAGCAAGTCATTTACCCTCACACCTCAGTTTCCCCTAAAATGGGATAACAACCTTACCTATCACATTGAATTGCCGTAAAAGTCAAATGAGATAATGTATAGACACTTAGGAAGTTGTTAGCAAATCCATGTTGTTAGAACTCCATGGCTTTGGCACTCTGCCCTGGGCACTGTGGTATTGAGGATGTGTGGAAGTTCATCTAATCCAACCAGATCCCATTATACATATAGGAAAAACTGAGGCTCAGAAGTAACATAGGATATTACAAGCAAGCTAGTTCTAAACAAGGTGTTCTAACCCTACATCACAAAGATAAGCCATGTATCAGAAATATTTGCAGTGACAATAAGGAATTCAGAAGCCCAGCACTAACATGAGTATGAGGTCACACCCACAATTGTGTTTACCAAAAAGCCAAAGGGTAAGACTGCCTGCTGGAGCCATGAGGACAACGACCTCTTTGGAAGGTGAAACAGAAGGTTACTTCAAGCTGTTTTGGTAAATCCCCAAGCTCTTCTCAAAGTGGGAAGCTGAGGAGGCCTCCTATTTGATGTTCCAATTCATAAGCAAAAAAAAGAAACTCTCTAGGCTTCGTCATTGCTCAAGGTGAGCTGAAATAGGGCACACCACGTGCTGCTCCCAGGCAGCTGTATTTACTCGCAAGTGTTTTCCCCAACTGCACAGGGTCATGCAGTGTGGTCTCTCGGCCAGCACAATCCAGAGACTGCTCAATGAGGTTCTGACTGCTAAAGCTTTTTTTGTGTGGCAGGGAATAAATACCATTGCCAGGCATAAGACTGTCTCTGTCTTTTTAGTAACAACTGAAACAAATGATCTCACTCTTTCATCCTGATCACCTTCTGGCTTTGACACTGAGAATGGGAACCCTGGATACTGCCAACATCAGGACCCATGTTAGAACCTAATGCTCTCTAATTCACATGTGAAATTTAAAATCTTTAGGACTTTGGGGAGCTGTCCCTGAGTCCCCTAAAAGGAGGAACAAAATTACGCTTTTACCTGCAAGTTTTTGGAAGAAGGTCCCAAAACCTTTCTCAGATTTTTTTAGGAATCTGTATCACAAAAATGTGAAGAAATGCTCATCTCAGCCTGCATCACAAACTATGGAACAGATCTGAGCTTGCACTCCAGCCCTGCTGCAAAATACAGCAAGCCTCTAGTCTGCAAATTCTTCAAAGCCTGTTCAGACTGACTTAGGAAGAAGGAGAGTGCATTGGTGCATGTTATTTAAAATGTCCAGCGATCTCTTGCTTCAGAACTGGCTGGATACAACCTTTTAAACAAAATCACCAAGAACAATTCTTTTTCCTTTCTATCTCTTGACTCTATTCTTTTTTTTCTTTCTTTCTTTTTTTTTTTTTTTTTTTGGTAAGTTTCAGGAAAGGCCTTGTCACATAGGAGCAAGAAATCCATTGTCATGCCAAACCTACAACCGCTGAGTTGAGCAAACCCAGTGAAAGAGTGCAGCTCTTACCCTGAAATTCCAATAATTGACTCCAACTAGACCAACTTGAGTTACATGCCGTATTCCTGAGCCAATGGCTAGTGTCCAATGGATTTCAGTTTTGCACACTTGATAATACTTTAAGACAATTTTGGTTGTCACACCTTGGGCAGGCAAATAGCATCTACTGGGGAGAGGACAGAGGTGCTGCTAAACATCCTACGGTGCACAAGTGAAACCCTCACAATAAAGTGATTCAGCTCCAAATTCATTATTGCCACAGCCAACACAATGGAAGGCTGACTGATCAGGCCTGGAACTCATGCCTACCCCTGTAATGGGACAAGAGGATCTAACAATAAAAAGTGAAGCAGGGTAGGTTTCCAAAGGAAAATCAGAAAATGCTGCTGCCAGAGGAAGTAGGAATGTGTTCCAGGCAGCCAAAATCTGAAGAGATGTCTGCTAAAGAATTAGTATTAAGAGCTTCCTGTCACTGAAGATTTATGATGTATCAGGTACTACATTAAATATATTCTGAGCTTATTACTTAATCCTCACAAAACAATGAAGTAGTTATTGTACCCATTTTATAGATTAAACATTTAAGTTTCAACCAGCCACTAAGAGGCAGAGAAGTGTATTAAACTCATCATTTCTGAATCCATAGTCCAAGCTGTTTCATAGTCTTCTATGTCATAAGATTCTCTTTAGTGGAAAGAGAAAGAAAATTGTTCTACTTAAAAAGAAAGAAGAAATAAAAGGATTTTGTGAAATGATTATTCATACCTGTCTTGACTCCACTGAAAAGCCATACTTGCCTTACAAGGACATTACATGGGCTGCTCATATTCTGTATATACATGCATGTCCTGGTTTCCAGTTGCATATTTTAAATTATTGAATAATTCCATCTTTTTGCCTGCATGAATTGAGCTTATTTAGGAAAATATAAGCCTTTTAGGGCATATAACTCCTGACTTCTTGCTTATTCTTTTCATCACAAATATCAAGTTTCAAATTCCTTGCCATTGGACAGTTGTGATTTACTCTCCCCCTCAGCTTGTGTCAGCTGGTAAAATTAGAAGTGATAAATACCTTTCAAAAAGAACACACAACCCTGGATTTGCATGTGTGTGTATATGCTTTAAGGATTGGGTGTAAGGAGTGATGGCTTCATTAGCAAAGTGTTGTAAACTGATTTTATATATGTCTCAGCTATTGGGGTTTGTTCGTAAATCATATCAGGTAGATTTTCTATTTCATTTTTCAAACTGTTCAGCACAGAAATTTCTAAACATACCCCAAAGGAAAATGTATAAGCCACCTCCATCTACCAGTTACCCAACTCTAATAACTATCAATATGTTTGCATTCTTATTTCATCTAACTCTCTCAGGTTTTTTTTTTTTTGGAATATTTTATAGCAAATATCAGATGCACTGTCAGTTAAATCCAAGATATTTCAATGTATGTCTCAAAAATGACATTTTCTTACACATTACAAGCCACTATAAAAAATAAAAAGAATCAACTCCAATTCCTTTGGTATAATATTAAATCCATATTCAAGTTTTTTAATGAAATTTGTTTACACATGGTTTGTTCAAATTAGTACTTAAGCAGGAGTCACTAATTGCATTAAGCTGCTAATAATGAAGTTGTCATTTAAGTACCTTTTAAGACTGAATACTGTCCCTTCTCCACTCCCATTCTTTATGCCACTGATCTGGTTAAAATTTTCAGATAAAGTTTGCTACTCTACCTTCTGGGTTTGGCACATTGTTTCCTCAGGATGTAGTTGAACTTATTCATCATGACTGTACTTTCTGTAGACTGGAATGTGGAGCTAATCAAACTCAGGAAGAATTTCAGTTTTTGAGAATTCATAATGGTATTATATCCTGTGGGGGGACAATGTCTCACTTTTAGTGATGGTAAGATTGATGGGTGATTATAGGTAATGGCAGTCTGATTCTTTCATTATAAAGTTCCTCATTAATTCCACTTAATGGTTTGCATTATTTGATGACCATTTACTTGAATCAGCTATTTTGTTATGGATTACAAAATGGTACTTTTTCTTTTTTGTTTCTCTGTTTTTTTTCAATATATGAAGTTTATTGTCAAATTGGTTTCCATACAACACCCAGTGCTCATCCCAAAAGGTGCCCTCCTCAATACCCATCACCCACCCTCCCCTCCCTCCCACCCACCATCAACCCTCAGTTTGTTCTCAGTTTTTAAGAGTCTCTTATGCTTTGGCTCTCTTCCACTCTAACCTCTTTTTTTTTCCTTCCCCTCCCCCCATGGGTTTCTGTTAAGTTTCTCAGGATCCACATAAGAGTGAAACCATATGGTATCTGTCTTTCTCTGTATGACTTATTTCACTTAGCATCACACTGCCCAGTTCCATCCATGTTGCTACAAAGGGCCATATTTCATTCTTTCTCATTGCCACGTAGTACTCCATTGTGTATATAAACCACGATTTCTTTATCCATTCATCAGTTGATGGACATTTAGGCTCTTTCCATAATTTGGCTATTGTTGAGAGTGCTGCTATAAACATTGGGGTACAAGTGCCCCTATGCATCAGGACTCCTGTATCCCTTGGGTAAATTCCTAGCAGTGCTACTGCTGGGTCATAGGGTAGGTCTATTTTTAATTTTTTGAGGGACCTCCACACTGTTTTCCAGAGCGGCTGCACCAATTTGCATTCCCACCAACAGTGCAAGAGGGTTCCCGTTTCTCCACATCTTCTCCAGCATCTATAGTCTCCTAATTTGTTCATTTTGGCCACTCTGACTGGTGTGAGGTGATATCTGAGTGTGGTTTTGATTTGTATTTCCCTGATGAGGAGCGATGTTGAGCATCTTTTCATGTGCCTGTTGGCCATCTGGATGTCTTCTTTAGAGAAGTGTCTATTCATGTTTTCTGCCCATTTCTTCACTGACTTATTTGTTTTTCGGGTGTGGAGTTTGGTGAGCTCTTTATAGATTTTGGATACTAGCCCTTTGTCCGATATGTCATTTGCAAATATCTTTTCCCATTCCGTTGGTTGCCTTTTAGTTTTGTTGGTTGTTTCCTTTGCTGTGCAGAAGCTTTTTACCTTCATAAGGTCCCAGTAGTTCATTTTTGCTTTTAATTCCCTTGCCTTTGGGGATGTGTCAAGTAAGAAATTGCTACGGCTGAGGTCAGAGAGGTCTTTTCCTGCTTTCTCCTCTAAGGTTTGGATGGTTTCCTGTCTCACATTCAGGTCCTTTATCCATTTTGAGTTTATTTTTGTGAATGGTGTGAGAAAGTGGTCTAGTTTCAATCTTCTGCATGTTGCTGTCCAGTTCTCCCAGCACCATTTGTTAAAGAGACTGTCTTTTATCCATTGTATATTCTTTCCTGCTTTGTCAAAGATGAGTTAGCCATACGTTTGTGGGTCTAATTCTGGGGTTTCTCTTCTATTCCATTGGTCTATGTGTCTGTGTTTGTGCCAATACCATGCTGTCTTGATGATTACAGCTTTGTAGTAGTGGCTAAAGTCTGGGATTGTGATGCCTCCTGCTTTGGTCTTCTTCTTCAAAATTACTTTGGTTATTCGGGGCCTTTTGTGGTTCCATATGAATTTTAGGATTGCTTGTTCTAGCTTCGAGAAGAATGCTGGTGCAATTTTGATTGGGATTGCATTGAATGTGTAGATAGTTTTTGGTAGTATTGACATTTTCACAATATTTATTCTTCCAATCCATGAGCACAGAATGTTTTTCCATTTCTTTATATCTTCTTCAATTTCCTTCATCAGCTTTCTATAGTTTTCAGCATACAGATCCTTTACATCTTTGGTTAGATTTATTCCTAGGTATTTTATGCTTCTTGGTGCAATTGTGAATGGGATCAGTTTATTTTTGTCTTTCTGTTGCTTCATTATTAGTGTATAAGAACGTAACTGATTTCTGTACATTGATTTTGTATCCTACGACTTTGCTGAATTCATGTATCAGTTCTAGCAGACTTCTGGTGGAGTCTATCGGATTTTCCATGTATAATATCATGTCATCTGCAAAAAGTGAAAGCTTGACTTCATCTTTGCCAATTTTGATGCCTTTGATTTCCTTTTGTTGTCTGATGCTGATGCTAGCACTTCCAACACTATGTTAAACAACAGTGGTGAGAGTGGACATCCCTGTCATGTTCCTGATCTCAGGGAAAAAGCTCTCAGTTTTTCCCCATTGGGATGATGTTAGCTGTGGGCTTTTCATAAATGGCTTTTATGATGTTTCAGTATGTTCCTTCTATCCCGACTTTCTTGAGGGTTTTTCTTAAGAAACGTTGCTGAATTTTGTCAAATGCCTTTTCTGCATTGATTGACAGGATCATATGGTTCTTATCTTTTCTTTTATTAATGTGATGTATCACATTGATTGATTTGCGAATGTTGAACCAGTCCTCTAGCCCAGGAATGAATCCCACTTGATCATGGTGAATAATTCTTTTTATATGCTGTTGAATTCGATTTGCTAGTATCTTATTGAGAATTTTTGCATCCATATTCATCAGCATATTGGCCTGGAGTTCTCTTTTTTTACTGGGTCTCTGTCTGGTTTAGGAATCAAATTAATACTGGCTTCATAGAATGAGTCTGGAAGTTTTCCTTCCCTTTCTATTTCTTGGAATAGCTTGAGAAGGATAGGTATTATCTCTGCTTTAAACGTCTGGTAGATCTCCGCTGGGAAGCCATCTGGTCCTGGACTCTTATTTGTTGGGAGATTTTTGATGACTGATTCAATTTCTTCGCTGGTTATGGGTCTGTTCAAGCTTTCTATTTCCTCCTGATTGAGTTTTGGAAGAGTGTGGGTGTTTAAGAATTTGTCCATTCCTTCCAGGTTGTCCAGTTTGTTGGCATATAATTTTTCATAGTATACCCTGATAATTGCTTGTATCTCTGAGGGATTGGTTGTAATCATTCCATTTTCATTCATGATGTTATCTATTTGGGTCATCTCCCTTTTCTTTTTGAGAAGCCTGGCTAGAGATTTATCAATTGTGTTTATTTTTTCAAAAAACTAACTCTTGGTTCGTTGATCTGCTCTACAGTTTTTTTTAGATTCTATATTGTTTATTTCTGCTCTGATCTTTATTATTTCTCTTCTTCTGCTGGATTTAGTGTGTCTTTGCTGTTCTGCTTCTATTTCCTTTAGGTGTGCTGTTAGATTTTGTATTGGGGATTTTTCTTGTTTCTTGAGATAGGCCTGGATTGCAATGTATTTTCCTCTCAGGACTGCCTTCGCTGCATCCCAAAGTGTTTGGATTGTTGTATTTTCATTTTCGTTTGTTTCCATATATTTTTAAATTTCTTCTCTAATTGCCTGGTTGACCTTTTCATTCTTTAGTAGGGTGTTCTTTAACCTCCATGCTTTTGGAGGTTTTCCAGACTTTTTCCTGTGGTTGATTTCAAGCTTCATAGCATTGTGGTCTGAAAGTATGCATGGTATGATTTCGATTCTTGTATACTTATGAAGGGCTGTTTTGTGACCCAGGATGTGATCTAGCTTGGAAAATGTTCCACATGCACTCGAGAAGAAAGTCTATTCTGTTGCTTTGGGATGCAGAGTTCTAAATATATCTGTCAAGTCCATCTGATCCAATGTCTCATTCAGGGCCCTTGTTTCTTTATTGACCGTGTGTCTAGATGATCTATCCATTTCTGTAAGTGGAGTGTTAAAGTCCCCTGCAATTACCATATTCTTATCAATAAGGTTGCTTATGTTTGTGAGTAATTGTTTTATATATTTGGGGGCTCCGGTATTAGGCGCATAGACATTTATAATTGTTAGCTCTTCCTGATGGATAGACCCTGTAATTATTATATAATGCCCTTCTTCATCTCTTGTTACAGCCTTTAATTTAAAGTCTAGTTTGTCTGATATAAGTATGGCTACTCCAGCTTTCTTTTGACTTCCAGTGGCATGATAAATAGTTCTCCATCCCCTCACTCTCAATCTGAAGGTGTCCTCAGGTCTAAAATGAGTCTCTTGTAGACAGCAAATAGATGGGTCTTGTTTTTTTATCCATTCTGATACCCTGTATCTTTTGGTTGGTGCATTTAGTCCATTTACATTCAGTGTTATTATAGAAAGATATGGGTTTAGAGTCATTGTGATGTCCGTAGGTTTCATGCTTGTAGTGATGTCTCTGGTACTTTGTCTCACAGGGTCCCCCTTAGGATCTCTTGTAGGGCTGGTTTAGTGGTGACGAATTCCTTCAGTTTTTGTTTGTTTGGGAAGACCTTTATCTCTCCTTCTATTCTAAATGACAGACTTGCTGGATAAAGGATTCTTGGCTGCATATTTTTTCTGTTCATCACATTGAAGATCTCCTGCCATTCCTTTCTGGCCTGCCAAGTTTCAGTAGAGAGATTGGTCACGAGTCTTATAGGTCTCCCTTTATATGTTAGAGCATGTTTATCTCTAGCTGCTTTTAGAATTTTCTCTATCCTTGCATTTTGCCATTTTCACTATGATATGTCATGCAGAAGATCGATTCAAGTTATGTCTGAAGGGAGTTCTCTGTGCCTCTTGGATTTCAAAGCCTTTTCTTCCCCAGATCCGGGAAGTTCTCAACTATTATTTCTTCAAGTACACCTTCAGCACCTTTCCCTCTCTCTTCCTCCTCTGGAATACGAATTATGCGTAGATTATTTCTCTTTAGTGCATCACTTAGTTCTCTAATTTTCCACTCATACTCCTGGATTTTTTTAACTCTCTTTTTCTCAGCTTCTTCTTTTCCATAATTTATCTTCTAGTTCACCTATTCACTCCTCTGCCTCTTCAATCCTAGCTGTAGTTGTCTCCATTTTATTTTGCAGCTCATTGATAGCATTTTTTAGCTCCTCCTGGCTGTTCCTTAGTCCCTTGATCTCTGTAGCAAGAGATTCTCTGTTGTCCTTTATACTGTTTTCAAGCCCAGCGATTAATTTTATGACTATTATTCTAAATTCACTTTCTGTTATATTGTTTAAATCATTTTTGATCAGTTCGTTAGCTGTTGTTATTTCCTGGACGTTTTTCTGAGGGGAATTCTTCCATTTTGTCATTTTGGATAGTCCCTGGAGTGGTGTGGGACTGCGGGCACTTCCCCTGTGCTGCTTTGAATAACTTGCATTGGTGGGTGGGGCCACAGTCACACCTGATGTCTGCCCCCAGCCCACCGCTGGGGCTACAGTCAGAATGGTGTGTGCCTTTTCTTCCCCTCTCCTAGGGGTGGGATTCACTGTGGGGTGGAGTGGCCTGTCTGGGCTACTTGCACACTGCCAGGCTTGTGGTGCTGGGGATCTGGTGTATTAGCTGGGGTGGATCGGCAAGGTGCACAGGGGCAGGACAGGCAAGCTCAGCTCGCTTTTCCTTCAGAGATCTGCTTCGGGAGGGGTCCTGTGGCACCAGGAGGGAGTCAGAGCCGGAGGGATGGATCTGCAGAAGCACAGCGTTGTGTTTGCGCAGAGCAAGCAAGTTCCCTGGCAGGAACTGGTTCCCTTTGGGATTTTGGCTGGGGGATGGGCGAGGGAGATGGCGTTGGCGATGCCTTTGTCCCCCGACAAGCTGAGCTCTGTCATCTGGGGCTCAACAACTCTCCCTCCTGTTGTCCTCCAGCTTCCCAGCTCTCCGAGCAGAGCTGTTAACTTACAACCTTCCAGATGTTAAGTCCCGCTTGCTGTCCGAACACACTCTGTCCATTCCCTCTGCTTTTGCCAGCCAGCCTCAGGGCCTGTGCTTTGCGCGCGTGCCGCCCCTCAGCCCCGGCTCCCTTCTGCCAGTCGGTGTAGCGCGCACCACCTCTCCACCCTTCCTACCCTCTTCCGTGGGCCTCTCATCTGCGCTTGGCTCCAGAGACTCCGTACTGCTAGTTTTCTGGTAGTTTTCTGGGTTATTGAGGCAGGTGTAGGTGGAATCTAAGTGATCAGCAGGATGTGCGGTGAGCCCAGCGTCCTCCTACACCGCCATCTTCCTGAGATCCCCCAATGGTACTTTTTCTAATTGTGTCTTCTCTTTCGCACTTATTCTAGAATTCTTTATAAAAGAAATTCATCCCATTTACCAAGTCTGTTGAATTCCCCTGAGGTAGCATTCATAAGTCAAAAGCAAGATACTTATTTTCTTTATCTGTAATAAGTTTGTAGTAAGTGTTCTGCGTAAAGGTTAGAATATTAGCAATTTTTTTTTAATTTTTTAAAAAAATTTTTTTTTTCAACGTTTATTTATTTTTGGGACAGAGAGAGACAGAGCATGAACGGGGGAGGGGCAGAGAGAGAGGGAGACACAGAATCGGAAACAGGCTCCAGGCTCCGAGCCATCAGCCCAGAGCCTGACGCGGTGCTCGAACTCACGGACCGCGAGATCGTGACCTGGCTGAAGTCGGACGCTTAACCGACTGCGCCACCCAGGCGCCCCAGAATATTAGCCATTTTTAATGGTACCCAATGATGTGTATTTTTTTACTTGTATTTTGTTTTTACATATTCTTATTTTTTGTGAGTAGGGGTACATTTTCTTATGAATTCATGACATTGCAAAATATATTTAATATGTTCTAATGAATTACATTATTCTTTTATGTAACTGTTTTATGTTGAAAACTTCAAATGCATACAATGATTGAGATGATAAGAAATAATAAATTCATGTATCCATCACCACCAGCTTTAACAATGATCAATTTAGAGCAAATCATTTTTTTATCTGTAGGGCCCCCCCATCCAAATTATTTAGAAGTAAAATCTAGATAGATATTTGTTCCATATGTGTTTACTATGTTTCTCTGATTACAAGAGACTCATTCGAAAATTAAATCATGTCTATAGTAGCATTGTACAGCCATCATTACAGTTTCTCAAAATCACTGGATAACCAGTCAGTATTCATATGCATATATGAATTTGCATATGCATATATGAATTTGTAAGAGAATATACATTCTCTTACAAATGTATATTATATGTTTGCATTTTGTTCGTTTGAGTCAGAATCCAAATAAGGTTAATGAATTATTTGATATGTCTCCTAATTCTCTTTAATTCTGAGTTTCCCCCTTTGCCTCTTTCCTTTCTTTGCTAATTTTTTTATTACAAAAACTAACTTTTAAGCTCTATAGATTTTCCTACATCTTGGATTTGCTGACTTGATTACTATTAAACAGTTACAAAACAGAAATTCAGCCATCATTCTTTTTTTAATGTATACTTAAATTTATTTAGTTAAATTCAATTTAGTTAACATACAGTGTAATATTGGTTTCAGGAGTAGAACCCAGTGATTCCTCACTTACATATGACACCCAGTGCTCATTCTTTTTAGTCCTCAAGTTATCCTATCTTTAGCTAGTAGAAGAAAGAAGTGGTTATCGATTAATTTCATTATTCCTTATAGTAGAAAACCACATAAAGTATTAAAATTAAAGGAAAACTGAGGGAATGAAGAGAATACACATGTAAACTTTCCTAACTATTAATATATTTTTTAAAACAGGGAAAATAAGGGGAGCCTGGGTGGCTCAGTCGGTTGAGTGTGCGACTTCGGCTCAGGTCATGATCTCATGGTCTGTGAGTTTAAGCCCCACATCGGGCTCTGTGCTGACAGGTCAGAGCCTGGAGCCTGCTTCTGTTTCTGTGTCTCCCTCTCTCTCTGCCCCTCCCCTGCTCATCCCCTCTCTCTCTCTCTCTCAAAAATAAATAAACATTAAAAAAATAAAAAATAAATAACTAAATAAAACAGGGAAAATTAGCCACAGTGAAAGGCTACATATACTTTAAAGAAATCATAAAATAAATATGGAACCAAGAACAAATATTATGTTGTGTGAGTACAGTTAATGTAGTCACTTCTCCCTTAAAATAAAAATATTTTCAAATTCGTTAACAAAACAAAATACAATTTGATAGTGTGTATGAGAAGCATATTGAAATGAATCCAGGAAGATAAAAATAAAAGGCAGCAAAGATCTACTAGACAAGTTCACGATAAAGGAAGGCAAAGGTCATTATCTTGTTATCAAACAAGAGATAAATCAGGCCAAAAATAAAATCAGGCAAGAAAGAATATTTTACAGGGGCGCCTGGGTGGCTCAGTCAGTTGGGCGTCCGACTTTGGCTCAGGTCATGATCTCACGGCTTGTGAATTCGAGCCCCGCATGGGGGTCTGTGCTGACAGCTCAGAGCCTGGAGCCTGCTTGGGATTCTGTGTGTGTCGCTCTGCCCTTCCCTCACTTACAGTCTGTCTCTCTCTGCCTCTCAAAAATGAATAAACATTTAAAAAAATTATAAAAGAATATTTTACAAAGCTGGAAACCACAATATACAAAAAAGATACAATTATTCATGTGTTTACCCCAAGTAATACAACCACAAATTTTGGAAAGATATTATAGACAATGCAAACAGAAATAAACAAGAGAAACTGGTGATGATTTACTTTAACATATACATCAATCTGAGGCAGCCAAGACCATTATTAATAATATAAAAGACCTGAACAACATAATTAGTAAGTGTATACAATAGATGTAAATAAAAATGTAAGCCTGACAACAGAAATTATAACTTTACAACTACATGTAGAATATTTGCATTATACCCTAAATGTACCCAACTATATGTAGAATGATTGTGCATTATACCCTAAATTAACCTCAGTACATTGCCCCCAAAAATGTAATTCAAACAATATTTCCATGATCACAAAGTTAGAAATTAATACAGGATTGAAATCAAAGAAAATCACAAAAAGTACTTCCATCTAGAATCAAAACAAGCAGTCCAACAAGAACCAAGCATAGAACAAAAAATAAAACATCTCTGTTAAAACAACTCTGGGTTAAAGTGAATAATTAAAATAAAATTATAAGACTTCCCGCCACTTTTTTTTCTCTCATTTACTCTCACCTGGAATTTACCAATGTTGTTAGTCTTTAAATAACGAGTTTTAACTCTGTTAATCTGCTCTATGTTATGTTTGTTTTCTATTTTATTAGTTTCTCCTCTTGTATTTATCATTTTCTTCTTTCTACTTATTTTGGCTTTAATTTACAGAGTTTTTTTTTCTTCTTCTTCTTAGAATAGATGCTTAGCTTGATGATTTCATCTTATATTCATATACGAATATATTCATTAGAGGTCATAATTTTAGGGGCGCCTGGGTGGCTCAGTCAGTTGGGCATCCAACTTTGGCTCAGGTCATGATCTCACGGTTTGCAAGTTCGAACTCCACATCAGGCTCTATGCTGACAGCTTAGAGCCTGGAGCCTCCTTCAGATTCTGTGTCTCCTCTCTCTTCTCCCCCGCTCGTGCTCTGTATCTCTCTCTCTCTCAGATATAAATAAACATTAAAAAAAAATTTTTAGAAGTCATAATGTTACATATAAACATGGTGTTATCTGTACCCTACAAGTTTTAATTTGTGGTATATTCATTCTCATTCATCCTAAAATATATTTTAATTTCCTTTATTTCTGCTTTAACACTTGGGGTTATTTGGAAGAATATGTTTTTAAGTCCAATATATGAAGTATTTCTACTTATAATTTTGCAGGGCAGTATAATCAAAAAACAGTATAAATTTCAATTCCTTAAAAATGTTTAAGACTTCCTCTTAATGACTTAGCATTTGGTCAGGTTTTGAAATTTATACCTTTGCTTTTGAAATGAATTTATGTACATTGTCGTGTTCTATATAGATTTTTTAGGTTGAGTTTGCTGATAGTGCTATTCCAATATTCTCTGTTCTTATTGATTGTTTATCTGTTTTTTCTATACTTTATTAACACAAATGATTAACATTTTTCTACAATAATTGTGCAGTTGGCTATTTCTTGTTTTTTTCTCTGTCAGATTTTGAGTACAATTTTGAATTTTGAATATTTTCTTGATGAATTTAAAATTTTATCATTTCTGATATTTAAATTTTATCATCTACAATTTACTTTCTGATATAATACGGCTATATTAACACTTTAATTCTGATAGACAGATAGATATCTACCTACCTACTGAGAGAGACAGAATATTATGGAAGTATAATTAACATATCAAAAATATACATAAAGTATATATCATCATAATCAATATAACGAATGTTTCTACCACCCACAAAAGTGTTCTCATTTCCCTCTATAATCCACCCTTCCCTCCACCCCTATCTATAAGCAATCACTAAACATCTGCTTTATGTCAGTATAAATGGTCCAATTTTCTACAATGTTACATAAATAAAATCAAATGGTTCATATTCTTTTTTTTTACTAGATTTTGTAACTTAAAATATGTGCATATATGATAACATATAATTCATGTTATCCTGTGTATATATAGTTCACTCTTTTTATTGGTAAGTAGAAATCTATTGTAAGGATATATCATAAATTATTTATTCATTCTCCTATTTATGGACTTTTGGGTATTTTTCTTTTCGTTTTGGAGCTATTACAAGCAAAGCCACATGAATATTTGAGTACAAGTCTTTGTATACACATTTATTCCATTTCTTTGGGGTTAATACTTTGGATGAAAACCTTTTAGGACTCTATTTTGTTTTATGGATTTGTTTTCAACCATTACCTTTGCAAATATTGTTTTTATTCTATTCTCTTCTCTTCTTCTGGGAAATTCATGGCACAAAAGATTGACCTTCTCTTACCTCTTTTCAATGTTACTAATTTTTTTTTATTCTGTTTCTTTCTGGTTATTTGATTTATTTATTTTTACATATATTCTGGTATACTGATTTTGTTTTTGGTTGTCTGAATTTTGATTTAACTAACCTTTGTACTCTTTATTTCACATAATTTATTATTTAGTTCTTGAATTTGTATTTTTATAGTTTCTATTCTGTCTGCAAAAACTGTCATTGCTTATTTCTTTTTATGTAGAAAGCATATTTACTTAAATGCCTGTATATCAAGGCTCCCATAATTGGAGTCCCTGTGGATCTGTTTTTATTATCTATTTTCCTGTAGTGTCATTAATGTTGAAAGATCTTCCTGTGTGCCTCATTGTCTTACAAAGTTTGTGAGGCATTGTATTGAGCTCTAGAAATATATTATCCTCCTTTAGGAAAGACTTAAATTTGGCCTATAAGAATTAAAACTCCAGGGTGCCTGGGGGCATTGGACTCAATTTCGGGAATTGAGATCATTCTGTTCCAAGATGCAATATCTATGCAGGCTGTGTGACTCTGCAGTATTCTGGGGACCCTACTCAAAATAAGACTTTTAGGTATTTTTCTTTTCATTTCATTTCTTTTCATTTCACCATAGTTACCTACATTTGGACCTTACATCTCATTCTTCTTGCTCAGCAGGCTGTCAAAAAGTGTTTCTCAGTCTCTCAAGGGATTACAACAACAAATATAACAAACCAACCCCAAAAATAATCCCAGAGGAAGAATGGTCCAAACAGACTGATTAATAAGAAGCATATGTTGGTAGCAAAAAAATGTGACTTAGAGTAACACTTCTCACATTCTTTTAATCACTTATACCATCTATATTGGGATGTACAGAGTCTGTTTGTTTTTAGGATATATTTTTGGCAAGTGTGGCTTGGGTTTGTCCTTCTCTCTCCAAACAAATAAAATATTGGTAGAATATCAGTAATTTTTGTTCTTAACAATAGACTTCGGTTGCTACTCACTCACTCAGAAGCTAAGAGGTCTCCATGGCCACTTCTGAATGGAGGCCATGGGATTCTCTCTCTCTCTCTCTCTCTCTCTCTCTCTCTCTCTCTCTCTCTCTCCCCCACCCTGCTCTCTCAGACTGTCTCTCTCAAAGTACATAAATAAACATTTTAAAAAACTTTTTATGTAACTGATTTAAAATCATTTCCCATCAATATTAGCTATGAAACAGAGATGTACTACTTGATTTGCTGCTCCTGAATTTTGTCAAATGGTAATACTCTTCATAAACTATGATTTATTTGTATTGAGGACCTCCTTTCATGTCATCTGCTGCCACAAGAAAATAGCAGAGTATCCAAAAGTTCACAGGGTATCCAAAAGCTGCTTTACTGAATATTTACAACATGGTCCTGGGAAAAGCAGGGAGCAAGAAGCATCAACCAGGCAGTTGATGAAACACTTGCAGACAGGCTAGGACAAGTGGTTCATTTCTGCTGCCATTCAGGGCCACCTCTAAATCTCATGGGTATATTGTCATCTTTACTCTTTCTAATGTCCAGCATTTTAGTGGATTTCTTTCTTTCTTTCTTTCTTTCTTTCTTTCTTTCTTTCTTTCTTTCTTTCTTTTTTGGCGGGTGTGGGGGGGTAGCTTTCCATAATTAAAACTCTTCCTTGTGTTGCAGGAAATTTTCATCTTTTAAGACTTTGTGGGAGAAACAAGGTTTAAAAGAGAGCTTTCCCAGGCTCCTTGAAGCTCAGACACTTTGCTTGTCAAAAGCAGCAACCTGAAACAGAAACTCAAAGAAAGAAGGGGAGGGAAACAAGGGAACACTAGCAATTACAGGTTTCCAGTGGCACGGGGGGCAAAATTATCATTATCTCTGCTTTGTGGCTGCTGTGCTAGGCATGACATTGTTATGTTCGGTGCTGTGCCCACTACCTGATTCCGAGCATGATTTTGTCTATGATGTTGGTTTACCTGGATTCTGGTTGTTCTTGCCTGTTTTCAGAACCTGATTTTCCAGTCCTTTAACTTGTACCTTTGTGAGCTACTCATATTGTTGTAATAAATTCCTTTTCAGCTTAAAGCAGCCAGGAGTGGTTTCTGTTGTTTACAATGATGGCTCATGACCAGTGTAGTCATTATCCTCATTATCATCTTTATCAGCCTTAAAAGCTAGAAGTTATTCACTTAAGATGTGCCAGCCACTTTGCTAAATGCTTCATGAGCACTACCTCAAACAAGTCTTTCAGCAAAAATGGTCTGTTGATGATTCTGAGATGTAGGTACCATAATTATCCTTAATTTACTTTTGACAAAACTGAAGCTTGAAGAAGTTAAAGAATTTGGCCAAAAATCTAGGCACAAAAGCCAGGATCTGAACTCAAACCCTTTTAATCCCCACACTGTATTGTTTCCATTAATAGCAGTAGTATTGTTCATGTTATTATTACTCTACTCCCTCACTCCTTAGCAAACTATTAATCACTTTAGCTTATGCTATCCTACAGCTTTGATAATGTTTCCAGTACAGGTAAGAAAATTTAGGAGTTCCCTGAGTTGCTCAAGGTCACATGCAAATAGTAGGTGATGGAGACTGGGAATTAACTCAGATCTGCTGACTCTAATGGGATTCAGGTTTTATTAAACTAGTAAAATCCTAAATAATTTGGCTGCCATATGTAGTCAGTCAGTGAACACTTTAGTAACAGAAACTATGTTGTAAAACACTGAGAAATCAGGGCCATCTATTTTTTAAGCAGGATTGTATTCCTAAAGGATGTGTGATTCTAGCAGACTTCCATTAAATACCTGTTAGTGTGATAAACTGAATTGAATATCATATCCCTCAACCTTAATTATGGTATATTGTTGATATCTATAGATTTTTTTGGCTTTTTAATATATAGAAACCTGCCTTCCTTGTAAAATATTCCTTTACTTTGTCCCCATTAGAAAATAATACTTAGGGCTAAAATGCTAACTCCCACAAAAGAAAAAAAATGGAATATTAAGTTGTTAACAGGAAATGATGTTTCTATGACTAAGTTCATGGAACCATTAATTTATGATAGTGAAAAACTGCATATAACTTAAAATTTCCACATGAACCAGAATAGCCTCACTTTGATTCATTTTTTAATAATCTGCATTTGCTATTATTTATTAAAAGCATTAACTTGTTTAAGTGGCATTTGGGAATCTTCCATCCAAATCCATATGATAACAGGCACAGAACCCGAGAGTCAGCTCAAATCCTCTCGTGCAGACTTCCCACAACTCTTCACCAGGTTTGTTTTTTTTTTATTTTTTTAACGTTTATTTATTTTTGAGAGACAGAGACAGAGTGAGAGCTGGGAGGGAGACAGAATCTGAAGAGGCTCCAGGCTCTGAGCTGTCAGCACAGAGCCCCACGCACGACATGGGACTCAAACTCACGAAAGGTGAGGTCATGACCTGAGTCAAAGTCGAATGCTTAAGGCGACTGAGCCACCCAGCCGCCCCCTCACCAGGTTTATCCAATCCAGCCACACGGGCTTTCCCAGCGTGCCTTAAACATGGCAGCCAGGCTTGTACCTCAGTCTTTGCACTTTCTCTTTCCTTTGCCTTGCAGTATTTCCCCTGATATCCACATTCAGGGGTACTTTCATTCAAATGTCAGAGCTGCTTCAGGGTGTATCAGAAAAGCATTCTATGTAAATGTGAACATTCCATGTTCACCCACTGCCCTTAACCCCTCTTTATTCTTCTCTATTGCACTTGTATTTGACCTAATATATAAATATATACATATAGGTGTGGTGTGTGTGTGTGTGTGTGTGTGTGTGTGTGTGTTTAATTATGAATTACTTTCCTTTCCCACTAAAATACAAGCTTCAAAAACAAATCCTGTTCTGTTTGGTTACTGCAGAATTCCCAACCGCTAAGTCAGTGCTGAACATATAGCTATTGGCCAACAAATACTTGTTTAGTGAAAGAAGTTTGTTTGGTCTTATGTAAGCCTATGACTGAATTTATGGTTGAGTGTTTATTCTGTCTTTTTGAAAAATCGTCCTCTTCTCTGAATAGAAGAGTTGAGTTCTGTTGGTCATTTTTAGTGTTTTTACCATTTCCATGCTGAGCACTCTTCTATTCCTGATCATATAAATTAATTGCTCCTTTCTTATATTCCTTGACCTTACACTGTGATTTTTGGTCCTTGCTATAAATTACTTTGAATGTTATCAAGTAGAATCCTGTATATTTTAAAAATACACAATTTTATGAAGCTTAGATGTGAATAGGAAGGGGAGGAAGGGGAGGAAAAGGAGGAGGGGAAGGAAGAGAAAAGGAAGAGAGAGGAAGAAAAGAAAAGAAAAGAAAAGAAAAGAAAAGAAAAGAAAAGAAAGGAAAGGAAAAGAAAGGAAAAGAGATGAGACAAGAAAAGGGAAGAGAAAACATGTAATATATTCAGTCATTTTGTCTAGAAGTATGAGAAAGACCATTAAATCTGTTTACTTGTCCTCATTCCTATACTAGCTAGAAGGAACTAGAATAAAATTAGTGCTCCTTCCACTTGTCTTCCCTAGACATGACTCTCTTTGGTGGTTTACCCAAAAATGGAAAAAATCTGAAAGCTGAACCAAAACTGAGGCAAGGCTGGTCTTGAATAGGACTCCTATATATGCCTATATATTGTTTGAAAATGAGAAACTTAAAGCTAAATTACAAAACACAAATTAATGTCACAAATTAATTTCTTTCAATTCCCTAATCTAAAACCAACATAAGGGCCATAGTTACACATCAATGGGGTGAGTAGATTTTAGCAACAGCTACAACAAAAGAGAATACTGGATTTATAAACAGAGAAACCTGTTTGAGATGTGGCCTCCTTCAAATAGTAGGTGTGTGGCCTTGGGCAAGATTTCTGGCTGCTCTGAGCCTCAGTTCTCATAAACCTTGAATTGCAAAAAAGAAACATGAAATAGCTACAGGAGAATCAGGTTATGTTATTGTAGTATTGTGATTTATAATAAATATATATTCTTCATCTACTGCTTCTGGCTCAGAGCCCCTAAAACCCATAGAATTTTCTAGGTATTGAGATCCATAAAGATGTCTCTTGTTATGTTAATGATGTGACTTCTGGACCTTTCCTAAAGATGCTGGCTGGTTGCCAAGTGAACAAACCACAGGACTAGAGGATAAAAAACTTTAGTCCCACCCCCTGGCTCTGGAGAGGAAAGAGTGACTGGAGCTTGCATCAGTCATCAATGATAAATGATCATTGATTTAATCAATCATTTCTATGTAATGAAGCTGCTAGAAAAACCCAGAAGGAGAGGGTTCATGAGAGCTTCCAAGCTGGTGAACATATGGCGATTCAGAGAAAGTGACGAACCTAGAGAGGGCCTGGAAGTTCTACACCCTTTCCCAACACCTTGACCTAAACATCTCTTTCCTCTGGCTATTTCTGAGTTACATCCTTTTGTAACAAACTGACAATCTAGTAAGTAAAAATGTTTTTCTGAATTCTGCTTTAGCCAATTAATCAAACCCAGTGTTGGCTCAAAACCCTCCTAGGAGCTTCCCAGGTAGAATCTGAAACCGGCCTCTGTGCTCAGAGGATAGGAAGAGATTGAAGAAAGGCAGGCTATTCTAGGTTCATAGATGGCAATTTTAATAAGCAAAGGGAGCTTACCTGTGAGGCTTGTCTTGGGTGGCAGCCAGATGAACGGACCCTTGCTTGTACCAGATCTTAAAAGTGTATACAGAGGCCCTAACTGAGCATAGTCACATATACCGTACAAGTTTTTCAATACCACATCACCATCTCAAGGCTTATGTCCTTGGAGCAGCCCTCTGGGAGTGGGAAGGGCAAGCCGAATCCACATTGTAAGGACGGGGGAGCGGGTATGAGTCTCTTAGTGCACAGGTCCAGCTCAGGCGTCAATCTGCAGTCACATCTTTTTGGTCACTTTCTCCAACACCCAAGAATGGGGTTATGGGAACCTCTTATCTATAACCTGTCAGAAGCACAAGTAACAACCTGGGCTTGAAATTGGCATCTAAGGTGGGGGATGGTGAGTGAGGAGAGTCAGTCCTAGGTAATAAGCCCTTAACCTGTGGGATCAGATGCTATCTTCAGGCAGTTGGTGTCAGAATTCAGTTAAATTATAGGACACCCATCTGGTATAGGATACCAGCTGCTACCTGAGATACAGAAGATGTGTGTACCTTACAGATGTTTTTAAGTCAGCTTCATAAATAGTTCCATTATAAATTGTCTTTTTGACATATATGTCAGTGGTCTTCAGTCTTCTAAAAGGAGTCTCCCTTTGTATTAAAAAAAAGAACCTCATGCCCTCTACCATTGTTTGCAATTTCAAAATAGTTGAAAAATTATGATTATTCAATAATGAGGAGAAAATTTACTGGATAGATTACCTGCCTGTCTTCCTTGTATTCATGCCACTGTGTTCTTGTATCAGTTTTGATAAATTATGATTTTCTAAGAATTTCTCTCTTTCATCTAGATTTTGTCCTATATAATATCTCCTTTGATTTTTAAACATCTATAGAATCTATAGTGAGGTCTCCCTCCATTATTGATGGTTATTGTGGTGTGTGTGTGCACGTATGCACATATCAATGGCTCTCACCTACAGGTTTATCAATTTTGCATTCTTTTCAAAGAATCAAGTTTGACTCTGTTGCTCTTTATATGGTATGGTTTATTTTCCATTGAATTTCTGCTCATATGTCTACACTGTCCTTCTTACTATATATTTTGGATTTAATTTGGTGTTATCTTTTTAAATTCCTAATATGGATTCTTGGTTCATTAATTTTCACCTTTCTTTTGTCCTACATGAATTTAAACCTCAAATTTCCCTTTGTGTATTTCATAGGTACATTGCACACATTTTGATAAATATTATTCTATTAAAAGCACTTTCTAATTTCTATTAACATTTAATATTTAACCCAGAAGTTATTTAGAAGCATATTTCTTGCATTCTAGATATATGTATATTTTCAACTCATGTTTTCTAGTCATCCAGAATAATTACATTGAATCCGTTGCAATAATTTTAATCTTTTAATGTGTGATGTGATTTATCATATTGCTCACTATAGACTTAATTTTTGTAAATGCATTTGAAAAGACTGTATATTTTGTATACTGGCAGTATTTATATACAGATGTATATATTTATAGATATGTGAGATATGTTAGACCTATTTATTTATATGTCTATATAGATTATATGTAGAAAGAGTGAGAATCAAATGTCTTAATGTTCAGATTTTCTATATTTGTTACTCATTCTTTTATGATCATTCTAACAATTACTGACCATTCATTTAGTAAATATTTATTAAGTCTTACCAAGTATTAACCACAGTGTTAAGCACTCTGGATGGATCATTGGATTCAATAACACAATAATTCTATGAAATTAAAGAAAGGAAACCAAAACTTTAAGAGGTTAAAGTAATTGCTCATAGCCCACTCTGGGGGGATGGGCATGATGGGTGGGTCTTCCAAAACTAGTACTGGAATCCAACTCTAAATCACTCCACATTTCATTTATATGTTCATGACATTGTTCTAAATCTTTTTAGGTAACAGTCTTTATAATGCATATGACAAATATTGTTTTATATATATTTCCCCTATTCATCTCTTCTGCAAAATCCTTTGTTTTATTTTCTTCTTTCCCAGAAAAGACTCCTTGTTGATGTTGCAACTCTGTCCTGGAGATCTGAAGAACTAGTGACAGTGTTGTGATTCTCCCAGAAAAAAAAAATAATAATTTCCACTATTTATTGTGGAAAAAAATAGCATCTAATTGGGAAAGTGAGTTGAGAAGAAATCCCTATTTGTCTGGAAGGGAAGGAAGGGGAAGAGAAGGGAGGGAGAGAGAGGACACATAGGATAAAGGAAAAACAGAAGAGAGGGAGAGAGAGAAGGAAGGAAGGAAGGAAGGAAGGAAGGAAGGAAGGAAGGAAGGAAGAAAGGAAGGAAAGAAGGAAGGAAAGAAGGAAGGAAGGATAGATATTAAAAATTATACTACTCTGTAATACTCTTAATTGTTCTCTAAGACCCAAATACCTGAGAAGTCTTATTCTCTGGTATGCTGGCGACTTCTTGACAGGGACTTTAATTTGTTCATTGCTATATCTTTAGCACTTAGTACAATTTAGGTCCTTTGTAAATATTTGGTGAATTAATTAATGGAATACATCATAAAAATTACACCAACAAAAGAATTACTGACTTGTTTTTATTTTTAAAAATAAAATGTTAATGTTTATTTTTGAGAGAGAGAGACAGCACGGGCGGGGAAGGGGCAGAGAGGGAAAACACAGAATCTAAAGCAGACTCCAGGCTCTGAGCTGTCAGCATAGAGCCCAACACGGGGCTCAAATTAGACAAACCATGAGATCATGACCTGAGCCAAAGTCATAAACTTAACTGACTGAGCCACCCAGGTGTCCCTGACTTATTTTTATTTAAATCATATGAAGATAAAGGAATAGATAAAACTTTGATCAATAAGACTGGTACAACCAGAAATTGAACATCTCTTTCTGTGTTTCAAACTTATTTTCAATCCATGTTTCAAAGTCGTAGTGAATTAGCTGATATTAAGGTGTGATAACAAAACAACCTCACCCAAATCTGAAATTTTCAACTGGAACTTATCTTCAGAATTTCCTTCATAACTTGAAATCCACAGATCACTGAAGTAGTGTAGGTATTATTAACTTTAAATGGTCTCCAGAGAAAACTGTCCTAATAGCCTTTTTTTTTAATTGTTAATACCACTATAAGGAATTACAGCCAGTCCCTTATTGAAAAATGTATGAGACAAGATAATAAAAACTGGTGATTTTGCCATAAATCGTTTTAGCCAGATATGGAAGTAATAAACGTAGATCAACTAAAAGTCTAGCATATTGACTAATGGCTCCATCACAGTTATTTCCATGAGGACCAATCAGTCTATATTTTGCTGATTACATGCCATTACAGAAAACAGAATCATTTTGCCTTATGTTGTGTTCTTGCTTTATTTTTTTAAAATCACAAAAGTTTGAGACTGACTTAGAATATGAAAAACCCACTTTTGGGGGCGCCTGGGTGGCGCAGTCGGTTAAGCGTCCGACTTCAGCCAGGTCACGATCTCGCGGTCCGTGAGTTCGAGCCCCGCGTCAGGCTCTGGGCTGATGGCTCAGAGCCTGGAGCCTGTTTCCGATTCTGTGTCTCCCTCTCTCTGCCCCTCCCCCGTTCATGCTCTGTCTCTCTCTGTCCCAAAAAATAAAGAAATGTTGAAAAAAAAAAAAAAAGAAAAACCCACTTTTGAAATATATATAAATACAAATCTTGTGCAGTGATGCTGTAATAACGTTTTCCATTATTTTAATGATATTTGTAATGCTCCAATCATTCAAATAATAGCATATGAGAAATTAATAGGTATTTTGCAAAATTTGATATTAAAAGCTTTGGATTTAAATTTAAATTGGGAAAGAACTTCATATTGTCATGAAGACTGAAAATGGAGTTGCAGAACTACATTTAACAACTTTTCAAATCCTGGCCGGTTTTCACTTCTCATTTCAGTGAAAAAAAAAAAGGGAAAATAATTTTACTGAATAAAAAACTTCTAACTTGTGGGGAGCTGCTCTATTGGACTCTGTAGGCAGTGTATAATAAGACGTCACTAACACTTTGAGCATTTCTGTTCCCTTTAGTGTGAGTCCTAACGCTGATTTAGAAGTTTTATGACTGAATCAAATGACAGAGTTAGAATCATTTAAAATTTGTGGTACCTGGAAGAATGAAATTGACATAAAAAAGATCATAGCTTTATTAAGATATAATTGTTATACAATTCACTATACATATTTAAAGTGTACAATTTCATAAGTTTTAATATCTCTATATACCCATGAAACCATCACCACGGTCAGATAATGAACGTATTCATAACCACAAAAGTTACGTCATGCTCCCTTGCAAACCTTTCTTCCTGCCCATCCCTGTACTCCTGCATTCCTCCCCCAGGCAATCTCCTTTCTGTCACTATACATTAATTTGCATTTCTAAATATAATCATAGTATCATACAGTATATACTTTTTTCCCTGCCTTCTTTCATTTAGCATAATCGAAATTCATTCATGTTGCATATATTAATAGTTCATTACCTTTTATTCCTGAAGAGAATTCATTATGTGGATATTCCACAATTTATCAGCTATTCATAGATATTTAAATGTTTCCAGTTTGGGGCTATTACAAATAAAGTTGCTATGAACATCATTGTACAAGTCTGTATAGGCACCTATGCTTTGATTTCCGTTGGATAAGCACCTTGGAGTTGAATGACTAGATCGTATGGTAGTAGGATGCTTAAGTTTTAGAGAAACTATAAACTGCTTTCCAAAGTGATTGTACCATTTTATAATCCCAGCAACAATGTATGAGTTCCAAATCCTCCACATTCTTCTCAACATGTAGAATGGTCTGTATTTTTAATTTTAGCAATTCTGAAAAGTATGTAGTGCTTCCCCATTGTGCTCTTAATTTGCATTTCTCTAATGACCACTGATGTTGAGCATCTTTTCATGTATTCATTGACTCAAATTTTCTGCCTGGTTTAAAAAAAAATTTTATTGAGTTTTTGTCTATTGCAAATAAAAATACTGTGGGCATTCTTGTACAAATCTTTGCATGGACATATATATTTTCTTTCTTCTCAGTATCTTATCTGG